>NC_136295.1:4491165-7205774 GCF_964198595.1 Lampetra fluviatilis | reverse complement strand
GGGTGACCGTTTGCCCCCCCAAAAAAAACTTTCCTGCGGTGTGTTCTGTCAAAACTCTAAATGGCAAAGGGTATCTTACTCTACCTAGCGATGGACAGCGAATCGCCACGGGGCTTATCAACTCTGTCGCCGTTTTAATCTGTCCACGATGCAGCGAATGAGGTTACGGCGCTTTTAAAAAATATATTTATTCGTAAAATAAATCGCAGCCCCCCTTGTTAATCCACTGCTGGATGAATGTCCTTCCCCATGCATTGTTGGTGATGAGGCGAGGGAGGGAGGGTGGAATTATTCCACCATACTTCACCACGCTGGTCATTGCAGGTGGTGCAGGGTGAGGAAGGCGCACGTCATCGGTGCAGATATCATTGCACATACGATAACTATCGATACATTGGTGCATTATTACAGCCCCATCTCGTGTGTGCGCGTGCGCATTTATTCATGCCGCAGTTGCAGTCGACTCACGTTTCCCAGTACACAAGTCACGTCGGGATAACGTTGGGCCAACGGTTCTAGCCACATGCCAACGTTGCTCCAACGTTGTGCGGTGTTTGTTTTTGTTTAAACCGGTTAGTCATTCTGCACGCACCCCCCCCACAACCTCCCTTTCTTTCTTTCTTAAAATCGACAATGAAATCGCATCGCCGCACTGAATTTCCGTCGGCAACGTGACTCATTGATAACGGCTCGAACAGAGCAAGAGACACACACACAGAGAGAGCAAGAGACACACACACACACAGAGAGACATACACACACAAAGCAAGAGACACACACACAGAGAGCAAGAGACACACACACAGAGCAAGAGACACACACACAGAGCAAGAGACACACACACAGAGAGACATACACACACAAAGCAAGAGACACACACACACAGAGAGCAAGAGACACACAGAGAGCAAGAGACACACACACAGAGAGCAAGAGACACACACAGAGGGAGAAAGGGAAGCGCTTCCCTACAACGAAATTTTAACGTTGCTGCTGCCTCCGCGGATTTCCTTTTCCCGCGCTTTTATTTATGGTGCCCGGTTAGGGGGGGGGGGTTGGGGGTGGGGGGTTGGGGGAGTGGGGGGGGGGATTGGGGGGGTTGGGGGGGGCGACGTCGTCGTCCAACGGCCAACGCACAAAACTTTGCGGATGCAGCCCGCGTCCCCAGATAAGAAGTCGCCGCCAGGGGAGGAGGACAGGCGCTTTCCACACCCCGGGTCGCGGTGTTGAACCCAGCACTTTCAACTTGTTCAGGGGGGGAGGTGGTGGTGGTGGTGAGGAGGAGGAGGGAGGAGGGGGGTGAACAACTGGCGATAACACGACCGACGGGGACTTTCTGGCAATGGTTTGCCGCACGGCACTGATACGTTTAGTGGGGGGGGGGGGGCGTCAGGGGAGGGGTTCAAGAGGGGGAGGGGGGGATCAAGAGGGAGGGGGGATCAAGGGGAGGGGGGGATCAAGAGGGGGGAATCAAGGGGGAGGGGGGGTTCAAGAGGGGGAGGGGGGAATCAAGGGGGAGGGGAGTAAAAGAGGGGGAGGGGGGGTCAAGGGGAGGGGGGAATCAAGGGGGAGGGGGGGTTCAAGAGGGGGAGGGGGGGGATCAAGGGGGAGGGGGGTAAAAAAGGGGGGAGGGGGGGTCAAGGGGAGGGGGGAATCAAGGGGGAGGGGGGGTTCAAGAGGGGGAGGGGGGGAATCAAGGGGGAGGGGGGTAAAAGAGGGGGGAGGGGGGTCAAGGGGAGGGGGGATCAAGGGGGAGGGGGGGTTCAAGAGGGGGAGGGGGAATCAAGGAGGAGGGGGGGTTCAAGAGGGGGGAATCAAGGGGCAGAGGGGGGTCAAGGGGGAGGGGTGGTCAAGGGAGCCCCCAAGAGTGCCTTAGGTAATCAAAATGACAAAAGCGAAACAAATTAAATTAAAATAAATTATTCGTTGCCGATGTTGCTGCTGTTTGCTTTGGCGCACAAACAACAACAGCAACAACGACTCAAGCCATTTGTCAAGAGCACCGTGTGGCATTAAACAACAGTATGCACAGTCATAGGCGACGTTTTGGGAAGTGGCCCTTTGCAGGACACACGGAGAGGCTCGAGAGGACACGAACGCGTGGGAGACGGCACTTTATCGTCCATGGGGTTCTGATAAGAGTCAATTATTAAACACGTTTTCCTGATTGACGGGTTTTTATATAAATATATAAAACCCTCGTATTCCCATTTCAATCGGAGCACAATTAACATGATGCATTTGGTGATGGGCACCTGGACTCAGTTCCCATTTCAATAGGCGTGCAATTAACGTGATACATTTGGTGATGGTGACCTGGGCTCGATTCCCATTTCAAAAGGACTCAGAATAATGACCTCAGTGATGGGTGCTGCTGTGCTGGAGAGCATTGTTAAGCCACCTGTGTGGAACGCAAAAGCTGCTGTGGAACTTTTTTGCAGATCCTTCATGGGCATTGTGTTTACTTTCATAAAACTCCATACGATTACTGCCCGAATAAAATTAGATGTTAGTCATTTGTATACTTTACTTGGAAAATGTCATCGTAAATTTTTCACGGTTTTTAAAATTTCGTGGGGCATGTTGGTGAGTGAAAAACAAATACAATTAATCTGAGAGTTGAACGGTCCGTGCGCTCAGAAAGGTTGGGATCACATTCTTCGGGAGGTCATTTGGCCTACTCTTCCACGGCGGGCGGGAAGTGGGAGGTACTGCAAACTCATCGTCTTGAAGTACTTCTGGGAATGTGAAGTTGAGATTGAAAAACGACAAAATGTGCGTCAAACCGTCCATGTAAACATTCTACAAAAAAGATGTGCATCGTATGTGTATGTATGTTGAACTTCTTTCGCACCGTACGTAACCAACCGCGCCAATCGAAGGAGCGGGGGAAGGACAACAAACTAAACACAAAAAGTACTTCTCATGAAATGAGTTTTCAATCGAGATGACGATTTAAAAGTGCACAGCTGCAGTGGCTTCCTAATATCGGAAGGAAGAGCGTTCCAGACGGCCGCAGAGGAGCATCTGAAAGCGCGCGATGCAGTGGCCGTCTTCGGCATGCTCAGGCTTATTGCGGGGCAGGAAATGCGACTCGATTGTACGACTCGTTGCCGAATAATCTGATCTCTAGATAACCTCCTCCCACCAAAGTGGGGGAATTGCACGCACCCATCTAATCCACGGAATCAACAAAGGGGCGAGGGAGAATTTGCCCGGGCATGTTCCGAGTGGGAGAGGAAGAGAAACGTCTTCTTAAAACGACTCAACGCTTTCGTCAATACCACTGTGTGGCCTTTAAAGAGACACATGTATAAACAGTGACGTTTCAGGTAATTGCCCTTCTTTATAGCGCATTTCGTAGAGAGGCCTGTATAGCGACAGAGTGGATTTTCGGAGTTATTTACACCATGGGGCCCTGATGAGAATTACAATTTTTTTATGTTTTCTTGATGAACAGATTCTAAATAAACACATAAAGAGTTACGCTATTAAATATGTACTGATTAATAACCAAACCATTCAACAATCAAATAAAAGATGGCTCACTAAATTCATTTATAGAGGATTAAACGTTTATGTGGTACATTGCATTGTGGGAAAACGTGTTCTTGTCAGCACAGGGGCACAATCCACTTAGCAGGGCATCGTTAACTGGTGCGCTTGCACCACTACCACCGCAGCATCGCCGAATAAAAACATGTTCCAAGGTCAGATTAGGGTTTTAAATATTCAGAGCTTCACGCTATGCCCGGGCGATGGAAGCTGATGGTGGGGGGTTTAAATCTTATTCTTTGGTTTTTTCGGTAAAGTCACGTAGATAGAAAAATAAAAATATAGTGAATACAAATACAATTAAAATAATCAAAAACATTAATGTAGACTGTAGCCTGGTTCTTAAACGGAGTGAGTGTACTGGCAGTCTATAATGTAGACTGTAGCCTGGTTATTAAGTTTGGTGAGTGTACTGGCAGTCTATAGTGTAGACTGTAGCAATGGTTATTAAGGTTTAAATCTTATCAAGGAAGGGCCGATACAGGGTAATGTCAACGCAACGCTGTTAACCGCATCGCACTCACATCTCGATGTTTATCTTAACCTTTCAGGAGTCCGTTTATGTGTAACGAAGAAGGGCCATTGCCCGAAACGTCACAACCCAGTGTTGTTTTTTAAGAACGTGTTGAGCCTTCATGTGTGTTAATTAATGCTTGTGCACCACAGTAGGGGGTACAGCTGGTGCATCTTCCTGTAATCTCAGTCAGTCCAGCCCATGGCACCTGGGTCTGTCCCGTAACCTCCAGTCAGCGAGCCTTCGACACTTCACGTGGCCTCAAAGTGCACCTGGCCTGGCACAGGCGCCATGGTGACGTCACCGTCACTTAGTGGTGACTGGCGGGCATTGCTATTGGTGTACCCCTGCCAAGGTAGAATCAGAATCACCAAATAATAACGTAAATGCATGGTGGTCATGAGTTTGTCGATCTAGATGATTTATAAGTGCATAGCTCCAATGGATTCCTAATATCAGAAGGAAGAGCGTTCCAGACGGCCGCAAAATCACATCTGAAAACGCGCGATGCAGTGACCGTCTTTGTCAACAGTGTTGTTATTGCCGAATGTGGTGAGTTTTTTTGATAATGTTTTATTTCTACTTGTGCACCGCTCCCAACG
Source organism: Lampetra fluviatilis (assembly GCF_964198595.1). Classification (NCBI taxonomy): domain Eukaryota; kingdom Metazoa; phylum Chordata; class Hyperoartia; order Petromyzontiformes; family Petromyzontidae; genus Lampetra; species Lampetra fluviatilis. Next base: position 7,201,103 of record NC_136295.1, on the reverse strand, counting down.
CAGCAGCAGAGATACCAAATAATTCGTTTCATGTGTAGTGACACAGCGCCGACTGCTGCCCAGCAGCGGCAACTGCGGTGGACAGCGCACACGCCGTTGAGCATATACACGGTGCGTGTGCCGGCAGGGCGGAGGAACTGGGGCAAGGGTCACGGTAGACCTCGTGTGGAAGCCCCTGGAACCCTCTGGTGGGTTCGAGAAGGGAGGCGCGGCCAGGGGCGAGCCAGGCCACGCCGAGTAGAATAAAAGCAGCGGAGAGCGGGGAGCTCCAGGCTGCCGGTTCTGGGAGTGGACTCGTCTCGTCATCGCTGCCGCCTTCGCTCGATCATTGCGCGGCCAGACAGTAGTTGGCTGTCTCGGTCGACGCCGTCGGTACAACGCGGACACAGGGTTGTGTCTGTGCCGGGCTGTACGGCAACGTGGTCGTGAGAGAGGAGGCGATCCGTGTGAGTGAGAACGGCCGGAGTTGGTGTAACGGAAATAAATAGAGAGAAGTTGCTTCCTGCAACTACCTCGTCTCCGACTGAGTGTGCGCTACACACATGCATGGTGGTCACCCATCCAAGAGCTATCCAGGCTCAACGCTGCTTAGCTTTCGAGATATAGTACGGTCGCGTGATTTACTCATAATGCTCAGGGATATAATGCTCCTGTAATTTGATCTTTGCAGCCATCTCTCAGTTGCTGAGTAGAAAAAAAGATCATTTATCCAGGGTGTGACAGCAGCAGCAGCATCGCTATTAATGTCCAAATGATGGGCCACTTTGCTGAGCTATCATTTGTGGCCAGGTCGCTTCTGAAAAATAAGTCAATACCTCAGGAGGCTTTACCTGGTAGGATGGGGGTGGTTTAGTTGTATTTGTATGTTTTTGGGTGATTTGTTTAACTTTCTTGTACCTATGCACTCCTATCGTGTTTTTGTACTGTTTGTTGTTGTGACGTTCTTACCCGCCCCGTTTGGACATCTGTGATAAAGAGCTTTATAGCTCATCGGATTCCTCCGGTGTAAATAAATATTCTGATTCTGATAAAGACGATGTTAACAAAACCTCGATTGGGTTACATACCATTGCGACGATGCGACTGACGATCCGTGCTACCCGACCGGTGTTCTTCACTAATTTTCAGAGGGGGCCGCTTTATTCGATAAGACATCATCAGTGTCTGATGCATCCCCCCCAATATTCAATATGCTAAAAATGCCCCCCCCCCCAATATATTGCTATAAAATAGATTTATATGATTGTGGTTATGATTGTACTTTATTAATCCCCCTAAACAAGAAAAGGTGAAAAAGAAACAACAGAGCAGTGTAATACAATAGACTATTAGACATTATTGTTAAAATAAATAAAAAGTCGATCCTATGTGTTAGTGAATGTTTTTATATTTTAGGCAGGAAATTCGTTTTCAAATTTAGATTTTTTTCTGGGGGGTCCCCCAGACCCCCTGGAAGATTTGGTCCCCCCCCCCAAATGTTGACTCCATAGCTACGGCCTTGCTGTGAGGGCTGCCACACGGCCTGCCCCCCCCCCCCCTCATCCACAATAGGAATGTAGAATGCCCACCACTGATCGATTTCAGTGATGCGCCTGACTGGCTGAGTTCAATTCCCGGCCACAGCTAAACGGTACTGGGGACTCCACCGCTCCACCAAGCCGCACCGCCCAGCCTGGTGAAGTATGGTCAAACAACGCCCATAACCCACACCGCGTGGGGAGGCCCTCCTTCATCAGTGGATCCGTAAAGGGTTGGCAACATGTGTATTATTGTTATGGCGAACATCATAGCTGTTCCTGGGGCTCCCTTCCACCCCCCGTCACCGAGCCACACTCACCGGGCGTGTTCGAAGTGTGGTCAAACAGACTATTAGGAACCTCCTGGTTAAACCAGCCCACAGGGGATTGTTGTGTCCGTCCGTCGGTCGTGCAGGGAGGGGCTGGGTGGGGAGGGGAGGGAGGGGCTGGGTGGGGTGGGTGGGGCTGGATGGGGTGGGGTGGGGCTGGGTGGGGCTGGGTGGGGAGGGGCTGGTCACCCCCCTGGTGCCCTTATAAAACTCAACGTTTAACCTACTCACGCCGGCTTGTGCCCGCCCTCACAGTCGGCCATATTTGCGGAATACACCACGCCGCCGTTGACCCTGGCCATTGACCGAGCAACCCAACGTTCCTACCAGCTCCCTCCGCAGGACAATGTGTATACGACTGCGGGCACTTCTCAGAACACCAAAAGCACGTGTTGGTATACCGGGACTTTCCACACGTTTTTTTAATTATTATTATTCCTCTATACCTATGCCCCACGAAGTTTCCACGGACGGGGACACGGCACTGAACTTTGGATGCTGCTGCGGGCTGAATGGCCTTCTTACAGGGGGACCTCAACGTCCGTAACCGAGACCACGGCGACCTGCGAGGGTCACGGCAGGCGAGAGGTCCTCACTTGCTAGTTGCGTGGTGAAAGGGCTGTGAATTATTACCGTCGTTAGGGGTCGTTCGTAAATGACGTCACGCGATTTTGGACGATTTCCCCCCCCCCCCCCTCGTCACACGGCGTCACAAAAGTCAGACCCCCCCCTCTCAAATATGACGTCACAAAGCTCTGCCCCCCCCCCCCAAAAAAAAACACATGCTTCAAATCACTCTGATGTTGTAGGAGAAAACATTTATTTAAAAAGTCTATTTAATTAAGTAGAACGTGTTGTCTATATTTATTTAAAGTTGCGCATTTTGATGTGACGTCACATTTCTCAAACCTCCCCCCCTCGTCACACATCATCGTCACAAATGTCTGACCCCCCCCCCCACAGGTGCGTGACGTCATTTATGGACGGCCCCTTATTACGATGATGATGATGTCTGTGTGCAACGATTGTAATTGTTTTAGTTGAACGGAGACGCGACTCATCAAGCCCCTGTTATGCCGCTGTTACCTTCGACAATACCTGGATGGCTGTGGGAGAAATGAAAGAGCTTCATCGCTCATCGGATTCCTCCGAATTAAATAAAAGATTCCGATATTATTCTTACGTCACGTCTCATTTTGTTACTTTGGCCCCCGAGTCTCCTGCCCTCTTCCCCTCCCGAAGGTTCAAATTGGTCCGAAGACCTCCCATCGCCACATCGGTCACGGAGCCTTTGTCTTTGCCACACTTCAACCACGCTGGTCGGTACGGGTTGCTAACGAGGGAAAGGCCAGGGGAGGTTCTGCTCACGCTCGCCACTGATGTCAGCCGTGAGCCAGGAATCAAACTCTAGTCGCTGTGTTGATCATAACATTAGGTGCTCATCACCGTTGTTGACCGAACACAACACATATATTTGTATACCCGAGATACCAGAGGTGGGACAAAGTCATTGTTATGCAAGTCCAAGTCGAGTCGCAAGTCATCAAATTCATGACTCGAGTCTGACTCGAGTCCAAGTCACATGACTCGAGTCCACATCTCAGAGGTGGGACAAAGTCATTGTTATGCAAGTCCAAGTCGAGTCGCAAGTCATCAAATTCATGACTCGAGTCTGACTCGAGTCCAAGTCACATGACTCGAGTCCACACCTCTGCGAGATACATTCTCTTCTCGAATCGATGCTGCCTCGCCAGGGGCGGGTGGCGCACGCGGACCCGCGCAGCCCCGGGGCAAGACTTTGAGAACCACTCGCGAATGTTTCATCCCTTTTGTTTATTAGTCGGCAAGCACCCTGCACTGCACGAAGCTGGGAGGGGGGTGGGGGGGCACGCGTCGAAGAGCGCGGTCGCTGTGCTCCGAAACCTGAAGCCCGAGAGTGTGACACAGAGAGAGTGTGACACAGATAGAGAGAGTGTGACACAGAGAGAGTGATAGAGAGAGAGAGAGTGTGACACAGATAGAGTGAGAGAGAGAGAGAGTGTGACAGAGAGAGAGTGTGACAGAGAGAGTGTGACACACGGAACGCTTCACGAATTTGCGAGTCATCCTTGCGCAGGGCCCATGCAGGGCCTTGCGCAGGGCCACACACAGAGAGAGAGAGAGAGTGACACAGTGAGAGAGTGACACAGAGAGAGAGTGACAGACAGAGTGACACACAGAGAGAGTGACAGAGAGAGTGTGACACACAGAGAGAGAGAGCGCCAAACACGACCCACTCCGCTGCGGGAGCAAACGTCGCCAGGCCGCAGGCAGAGTCGTCAGCTCCGCCGGAGCAGAGGTCGCGGCACGCACACCCACACTCACGCCCACACTCACTCACACCCACACTCACACCCACGCGTCCTCTCCGCGATTATTCTGCGCGTTCGCTTGGACAATGAAAGCGGGGGGCGGGGGGGGCCCAGGTGTGCCTAAGTCGGAAATCGGCGCTGTCAACGCATTTGCAGGCTTAGAGAACTCGCTCCGCTCCCGTGTCTCCACGTAACAAACGCAGGCAATTGGCATCGGTCCATGGGCCTTATTGGCTCGTGGGCACTGTTCAAAGCGAAACAGCAAAATATCGTCAACAAACGCGACAGCTTATGGATGGAGAAGGGCGCTCGCCCAAAACGCAGCAGCAGCATTTTAACCTCATGGCGGGACCCCGGGGTCCCATAATCCCCCGGCTCTCGCATAAACTGCGTTGCGACGTCACTTTACGTCTGTTGAAGGCGAACGACACGGTCATCTATTCCTCTCGACGAGCTCTACACGATGCGCTAATCGAAGTTTCAACGTTTTGTTTCTCCTGCGCATTCGTCCTCGCCGCTGCGCTTGGACACGACACGACATCAGAATGATCTGCGCCGGGTGGGTCGCGGCGTTTATGTGCGCGGGTGGGACGAAGTCGCCAAAAATAAATTTAATTAATCACGATTTTGACTTCCGTTTGTTCGGGACCCCGGGGTCCCGCCATAAGGTAAATTTGTTTTAACAATGCTATCAATGCCAATTAGACCCAGAGGCTGAAAACCAGGCCAGAGTTTGCTTGCTTTAACCACATTTTCCGCCCACGGATCATAAACACTCGTCAATTGGCCGATAACATCTTAATGTGTAGAGGACCGCGGAGCTTGGTAAAATAAATTGTCACCGTGTGGCTGCTCTCCCCGCTTATTTGGGGATCAGCGCGCCTCTGAGTCGTTCTCTCGCCCCCCACCCCATCTCTTTCTCTCTCGCCACGAGAGCGAGCAAAATACTGTGCAGCGGCGCGATACGAGTTGACATCATGAGTATCAACATTGGTCTGGAGAAAGCGAGTAGGCCGATGGACTAAAGCAGTGGGTCTCATCCTCGGTTTGGCTCCTATACGCCACTTATTGAATTTCGTTTCTACTGAGTACCCCCCCGCCTCCCTTACCTGACCCCAACATGGTTCTAAGAAATAAAAAGGTATGAATAATGAACTTCAATATTTTAACCGTATTGTCCATTTTTGTGAGGTTATCCGAACTAGCGAGTAACTTGCAATCGAGCACAAAATTCTACGTAATTTGTTCGATTGGTTACTCTTGGAAACCGCATTGTTTACGATCAACGAGTTTAGGAAAGTCTATTATACCGTTCTAGGCTACCGTGTGGATTTAAATGTTATCGTAGTTATTTTTATATCGTCAGATTCATACGTGATTATTCATACGTGATTATTTTACGCGTTTATAAATCACCTCACGGTACCCCCTGGGACAATTGTCACGTGCCTGCAGGGGTCCACGTCCACCCCGGCTGAGAACCACCGGACCAGAGCATGTCATTACCGTTATTATTTATAGGTGGAGACACGGACGAGAGTTCTGCGTTCGTGCGCTGGACAGCGACGCGTGGCGAGTGCGTGCACAGCGACCGTTTGTGGCCCCACGAGTGGCGCTGGGTGGAAACCCAAAGCGGAGAGGGAGTAAGTTTCACCAGGCACGCCACAGCCTGCGCTCAAGGCCCGCGAGCAAAAGAGCCACCAGCGAGTGGCCGAGGAGAGCTGAGGAGGAGCGGCAGAAGAAACGACGACAGTCGACGCGGATTGGTCCCGGGATGATGCCCATGCATCACTCCGCTTCCTAAGCCGTCGTCTCAAGCGCTGTCACCTGCACACACGCACACACACACGCGCACACGCACACACGCACACGCACGCACACACGCACACACGCACGCACACACGCACACACACACGCACACACGCACACACACGCACACGCACACACACGTGCACACACACGCACACACACACGCACACACACGCACACACGCGGAGACGCACGCACACACGCACACACGCGCACACACACGCCCACACACGCGCACGCGCACGCACACACACACGCACACACACGCGCATACACACGCACACATACAGGCGCACACACGCACACGCACACACACGCACACACACATACGCGCACACACACGCACACACACGCACACACACGCACACACGGAGACAGAGACAACGGTCAGTCATCCCGTGTAGCCGACACAGAAACTGTCGGGGCGGCCAGAAGCTCGCGCGGCCCCTTTGTCGCCCCAGCGGCACGTGCGCACATTCCGTTCATTTCACCGCCCAGTCCTGTGAGCAGCTGAGAGAATGCGTTGAGGTTGGTTCCACGTGAGCCATGCCACTTGTACGCAATGGTTAACTTTCACAGAAGGGTCATGAATGTCCAGATCTTGCGAGGTGAAAATTGGTAATGCCCTGCAGGAATTAAACACGTATGTATTCTAGGAGTTAAGTAAACTGCAAATAGTTTTGAGGGAAAATTATCACGATGTTATTGTGAATTAAGTCGGCTTTGGGGTTAAGGGAGGCCCCTTCCATCAGCAGTGACTTAAGTAAGCAATTGCAGGACTGTGCCCTGTAGTCACATTGACCCTCCTTTATGGAAATTCTATTTTTTTTTATAGCCTGCCACTTGGAAAAATATAAGTGTTCCACACACCTTAGCACACGTAAGATGTGTGTCCTATCTTGATTAAAATAGTTAATATTATACCATAGTGAATACTATATATTTATATATTTATAATTTGCAATGGAATTTCTACATGCATTTGAATAGCGTGTCACTTTAACACATAGTAGGCTTTCGCGATCAATATTATGCATAAGAGTTTTTTTTGGGTTAGATCGTGTAAATATAAATGTGTCGTTGACCCACCACCACCCGACACAGCCAATTAGTAAAGTTATGTCACGGTAACAAAACATGCCAATTAATTAGTACTTCAGCACACCTGGTGTGTCGGAGAGTAAACACATGATATTTGCAATTTGAGTACTTTGACGTTTCACTGGCAATTACAACAACAACGAACTTCAGGCGTAGGATGGAAATAATAAAATAATAAAAATAAAACATAATAAAATAATTCTCACGACGTTTCGGCCACAACGCAAGCAGCCTTCCTCAGGTGAAGACCAGGTCTGTCGGGGAGACAGCGTCTGTTGTGGCCGAAACGTCGTGAGAATTATTTGATTATGTTTTATTTGTATTATTGTATTATTTCCATCCTACGTGACTTTACCGAAAGAACCAAGAAGATGAATCCCTGCAGTCACGAAAGCTTTAAATCGGAACTTCATCCTACGTGACTTTACCGAAAGAACCAAGAAGATGAATCCCTGCAGTCACGAAAGCTTTAAATCGGAACTTCAGGCGATTTGCCAGAAATGTTCACGTGACAAACACATCCACGCCTCCAATAAGCACGGTTAGCTACGTACGATGCGAAAGAAGTTCTACATACATAAGTACATTTATATTTTTGCGCTATTGAACCCAAAAAAAATTAACCCGTAAAAACAAAGTTTTTCACTATAAATCCTTTATATGCGTGGCATCGGTTTTATTTTATTATTCATTTCTGTTTTTCTTGAGTAAGAGTTTCACTTTTATCACATTGGTATTTTAAATTAAATGTGAAAAAAAAATCCTAAAAAGTGGGAAATTTTGGGAAAAAAATTTCACGAAAATAAATTGTCACGCACAACGAGTCTGTGTGCAAAATGTCAGCTCGATTGGATCACGGGAAGTGGGTTAAAAAACGACCAAAAGATTTGCACGGTCGTAAGCGCGCAAGCAAGTGAACTTAATATAAAGGATTTTTAAAAACCCCTTATTACGAGGAATATCGGTCGCGAAAGCCACTGCGTTAAATCGACGCGCGCGGCTCAATGCCGCCCGGCGCCTCGCGGCAGGCCAGAGGGCCGCACCTCTACTCCAACGTGGCAGCGACGACAGCGGCGGTGGTGGCCAGGGCAGTCCCCAGCAGCGCTGCACCACGGAGACAAGGAGAAGGCGCCCGGCGTTAGCCAAAAAGGAACGAAACTTGGCACGGTGCAAAAAAACCACAGGTGACGGATTTAAATTTTATTTTTTTTGGCCAGCGAACATTTTTCAGAATGGCCAACCAACCGGTCGCTACCATAACAAAATTGGCGCCGCGTGACGCGGCGAGATGCGGTGTCCCTTTACCCGCTGTCGTTTTGCTTTCTCTCCGTTTGCTGAATTAAACTAAAAACTAAACTATTTGTATTTGACCAGGTAAGGTCAGCTGAGCTATTATAGCTCTTTTTCAGAAGTTACCTGGCCACAAATGATAGCTCAACGAAGTGGCTTATCGTCGTGTGAAAATATATAGCAGCCAAATACTGTTGATTCTAAATGTTGGACGGAATAACCGGAGGACCCTGAGAAAAATCCACGCGACCACGGGGAGAGAGAGAGAGACGTGCAAACTCCAAATATGCAGGCATCAGGATATGCCTCTGCGGTGGACGTTTGTATCGGCGCGTTCAGCGAGTCGCGAGGTGTGACAAGTGGACACGCGGTGACGTGTCCGGGGTTTTGTTCGCAGTTTTGTTGTAGCGGCACACGGTTGTGTTCAGCCAATTTGGCTTCTGACCGTTTTAATGAAACCGGTTAAATCCCCTCCACGAGAGCCACTGTGATGGTTTCGCACAGCGGAACTTGCCATTGAGAGGTCAAGAGGTCAGAGGTCGCCGGCTCGATCTCCCAGAGTGGGCGAAACATTGCTGCAAGTTTCTTAAATCTGACTCCACACACTGCCGCCCCCCCCCCACACACACCACTGCTTCTGTCCACCCACGAGCATTGGTTACGCGCTCCGCGTGATTTGGCGATAAGCAAAGCTTCGTGTAATCTGCAGCGTGATCTTCGACCAACGCCAACGGACGTTTGCATGAAAGGGACGTGGCTGATGTCGCTGAACCCTGCTTGCCTGCCCGCCTGCCCGCCTGCCCGCCTGCCTGCGTTGCCCTCTTCCATCCTGGAACATTTCCGAACCCGCCAGGTGGCTTCAGCGGTAGAGCGAGCGGCTCGCAATCGGAAAGTCGCGAGTTCAATCCCTGGTAAGCATCCCTCTGGGGTCAATGAAATGAGTATCGCTCTGTGGGGAAGTCAACACTGGAATAAGGAATTTCCACTACTGGCTCAGAACAGCTGTAAACGAGAGATACCAATGCCTCAATGCTCATTTGAGCAGGGAATCACTTAGACTCTTTTTTACATTTTGAAGCAGGAATATTTCAAATTAAAATGACAAAACCTCGTGATTTGATCACAGCCAGTACAAGGGGATCATAATTTTGGAACAAAGGGAAAAAAGGGCAAAAGAATAAAACCACGTCAACTAGACGAAACATGCATTGTGCCGGATACGTGTGATCGCGAGTGATTTGGTGTTGAGGTTGAGGAAAGCAGCAGCGCAGAGGCTGGCGCATCGTGCCACGAAGCCGACGATCCGAGTTCGATTCCCGCTCGTGACCAATAACAGTGGTGAATATCTGAACAGATCCTGGGCCTCCCCGAGCACCTATTGCGTGTGTAAAGACATCGCCACCGGGGGAGACAAAGGCGGCCGGGCGTGGTGTTGCCCACCCACCCCCTCGTGTGCCGTGCCGGCCTTCATAGGTGCTCGCTAACAGCACCTGCCCCAACAGCCTGTTACAGGCTACACGGGGGATCTTCGTCTTGTGTGAGTGTGCGTGAGTGAATATACGCGAGTGAGTGAGCGTGCGGGCACGTGCGTCGCTCTCACCCTCTTCGCTGGTGGCCACCTGCGTGCTGGACACCTCACTGAAACTCGAGCTGCTGCTCGCGGTGAAGCTGACCTCCTCCAGCGTCTCGGCGTGCACCACGGCGGAGGCCGCGGTGACAGCGGCGGCCACGACGGGGGCCACGACGGGGGCCACGACGGGGGCCAGGACGGGGGCCAGCACCGGGACCTCCAACGCCACCGGAGCCAAAACGCCGAGGCCGACCGGCTGAGCCGCGGCGGCGGCCACGGCGGCCACGGCGGTGGTGGCGGCGGTGGCCACGTGGGAGCCGCCGATGCACGTGGCCAGGACGACGCTGCCCCCTCCGGAGGACACGGAGGAGGCGGATGAGAACCTTACGCCCCACGGTGTGATGTTGACGCCGGCCAGACTGCGGGGTAGGGGCGGGGAGATGGAGAGATGCACAGCGGCGGGGAGAGAGATGGAGATGCACGCGTTATTCTCGCCTTACGGTCGCGTTACAATCGAGATGCGATCGTGTTGCAGAAATAAAATGTTTTACCGGGTAAGGCCCACTGAGCTATATAGATTTTTTTCAGAAGCGACCTGGACACAAACGCAAGCTCAATGAAGTGGCTAATCATGTGGCTATTTATAGTAGCAGCCAAAATACTCGCATTACTCCCCATCGCATTATACCGGCTTTGCCACATCTTTACGATCACGCGGAGTGTCGCGCGGGGTCACGTGTGGTGTCACTCGTAGGGTCACGTGGAGTCATGCGTGGGGTCACGAGGGGTCGTGACGGGGTCGCACAGAGTGATGCGTGGGGTCACGCGTGGGGTCAGACGAGCTCAAGCGGGGTCGCACAGGGTCAAGCGCGGGGTCACGCGTGGGGTCACGCGTGGGGTCACGCACGCGGTCACACGTGGGGTCACGCACGCGGTCACACGTGGGGTCAAACGAGCTCAAGCGAGGTCGCACAGGGTCAAGCGAGGGGTCACGCGCGGGGTCATGCGCGGGGTCACGCGCGGGGTCACGCACGGGGTCACGCACGGGGTCACGCACGGGGTCAAACGAGCTCAAGCGGGGTCGCACAGGGTCACGCGTGGGGTCACGCGCGCGTGTGTGCGTGTGGTCGCCCACATGTCCTCCTCGCCCTCCAGCAGGCGCTTGTAGGTGGCGATCTCCGCGTCCAGCACCAGCTTGACGTCCACAAGCGCCTGGTAGGCCACGAGCTGGCGCTGCAGGTCCGACTTGGCGGTGGCGATAGCCACCTCGAGGCTGGCAAAGGTCGTCTGGTAGCTCGCCACGCTGGTGCTGCTGCGGGCCGAGTGCATCGCCACTGTCTGCTCCAGGGAGTAGCTCTGCCACAGGGAGAGTGCGGACGAGTGAGGGCGAGCGTGGCCAAGTGTGGGTCAGTATGGGTGAGTGTGGGTGAGTGTTGGTGACTGCGGGTGAGCGTGGCTGAGCGTGGGCGATTGTGGGTGGGTGTGGGTGAGTGTTGGTGAGTGTGTGAGTGTGAGTGAGTGTGTGTGAGTGTGGGTGAGTGTGGGTCAGTGTGAGTGAGTGTGGGTGAGTGTGGGTGAGTGTGGGTCAGCGAGGGTGAGTGTAGGTGAGTGTGGGTCAGTGAGGGTGAGTGTGGGTGAGTGAGGGTGAGTGTGGTCGAGTGTGGGTGGGTGTGGGTGAGTGAGGGTGAGTGTTGGTGAGTGTGAGTGAGTGTGAGCGTGGGTGAGTGTGGGTCAGTGTGAGTCAGTGTTGGTCAGTGTAAGTCAGTGTGGATGAGTGTGGGTCAGTGCGGGTCAGTGTGGTTCAGTGTGGGTGAGTGAGGGTCAGTGTGGGTCAGTTTGGGTCAGTGTGGTTCAGTGTGGGCGAGTGTGGTTCAGTGTGGGTCAGTGTGGGTCAGAGTGGTCAGTGCGGGCGAGCCCTACCTCGGACAGGGTGGTCTGCAACTCCGAGTAGTGGCTCTGCACTTCCTTCTGCACCGTGCTCAGCTCCGTCTTGAGCTCCGTGATCGCTGCCGTCGTTTGCACCGTGGACTCTTGGATTCGCTCCACCTGGCGAGGGACAGCCACGCGTGACACGGCCGCGAACACCAACGCCGCGTTCGTATCGAGCCGCGCCATTCGTGCGAACCGCATCAAGCACAACGCTGCGTCACCGCTACAAAAGACAAAAATCCCCCCGTGTAGCCTTAACAGACTGTTGGGGCAAGTGCTGTTAGCGAGTAGCACCTATGAAGGCCAACACGGCACACGAGGGGGTGGGTAGCCAACACCACGCCCGTCCGCCTTTGTCTCCCCCAGCGACGACGATGTTTACACACTGCACCAGGTACTCATTTGAGACCGAGTCGACCTAGGGGAGGCCCAGGACACCCATCAAAATGCCTTCAACCAATTCATTAACGAGCGGTTACTGTGCACGTGGAGGGAAACCGGAGCGCCCGGAGGAAAACCCACACCTCGCGCGAGGGTGCAACGCTCTATCCCCCCCGCCCCCAAGCTCGCGCAACGCCGCAACGCTTTCCCACCGGCGAGCGCAAGGCACGGCAGCACCCTCGAAGCCCACGGAAGGCACGGGCCTTGGCGACGCGTTACCGTGCTGGTGTAATGCGCCTCCGCCTCCGCGCGGTGCTTCCGCGCCACCTCCTCGTACTCGTCGCGGATCTTGGAGAGCGCCGTGGTGACGTCGACCGAGCGGACCGTGTCCACCTCGATGACGGCCGACGTCGACTCGGTGGTGCCCAGCCGGACGTGGTAGCTCGTCATCTCCTGCGCGCGCCACCACCACCACAATGTGCCCCACCAGCAATTGGTCACGTCGGGTTACGCGTCGCCCCCCTCTCGCACGCCCGTGGTACCCTGGCTGCCGGCTCGCCGCCGCGCGACCCGCTCGCCAGCCGCCCCCGGGGACACATTTCCACACCCAGCATCGCCACGTCGAGTATTCCTCTCGCTTGTGGCACGGGCTACTCGTCGCGTGCCGCCTGAGCACTCCGGTTCAGCGGAGTGACAAAGCGGCGAGGCTTTTGTCGATCAACTTCGCGGGGTTTGTGGCACGGCAGGCCGTGCGGGTCGTGGGGGTTCGCTGGACCACACTTCACCACGCTGGGTCGGTGCGGGTCGGCGAAGGCGGGGGGTGCATAGACGATTGCAGCGATGTACAGTCCAACCGTGGATGTTTCTGCACTCGCCTCTGCTGTCCACCACGTAAGCAGCCTAGAGCTACACCCGTTTCATGCACGGTGGTCACCTACCGAAAGCGATTATCCAGTCTCTAAGGCCGGCTTAGCGTCCAAGATCTGACTGGCACGTCCCGGTTGAGTCGGCCCGTTCCTGCCTTTCCGCTTGTGCCAACTCGATGGTATGATGATGATGATGATTATTATTCGCTTCCATTGGCACCCTTGCCCATCAGCACGGTTGGCGACGTGCAGTGCAAAGGAAGTTCTACAAAGATACACTTGGCGCGAGGCCGTCAATCTCACGCGCCATGACACTGGGTGGCAACTGCCGTTCACGTGGCCCACGAGGGGGCCCAGGTACGGGGCTATGAAGAAGATCGAGGGGGGGGTGAGAAGGAGGTGGGGGAGGTGGATCTCGGAGCCCGTTATAATTTTGTTTCACCGAGGCCTCTAAAAACCACGGTCACCACGTGGCTCACTTTCAGGAGGTGCGCTTCTGCGGCCGTCTGGAGCGCTCTTCCCTCCGATGTTCGGACACCACTGGAGCCATGCACTGTTCAATCACCTACATCGGAGCGCTCATTTCGTTAGAACTGCGTTTTGTGTTTAGTTTGTTGTCCTTTCCCCGCACCACCAATTCACGCGGTCGGCTGCGTACGCTGCTAAAGAAGTTTAACGTGCATACATCCACGCCTACAAGAGCGCCGCGCCCGACAGATGTCAGACATCACCACACCGGACTCGCTTCGAATGATGCCGCGACAGACAGAGAGAAGCGGAGTGACTTCTGCTATGAGATGCCAGTGAAGGAAACGTCCCCGCGCCGTCAGCCCCAAAGGCCGAGGCAACGGAAGGACGGGAAGGAAGGAGGAATGGGATCGCAACGGGGTTGCTGGCGGACGCGGCGCGACTCTGGTGGTGGAGCTGAACGCGACGCGTCTTCAGCCCAGCGCATACCTCCTCGTAATTCATCTTGAGGAACGCGAGCTCTTCCGTGAGGGAGGTAATCTTGGTGGCCAGGGTGACCTTGGAATCGGTCGCAAACTCGATGTCCTGGTAGGGGGTGGGGGGGGACACCACCGTCAGACGCACGCAGAGAGCAAGAACTGAATGTCAACATCGCACTTGGCACCTTCAACATTCCCGCCATAGACTCAACTCCTGCCTCCCCTATCATCTCACTCTTCTCTCATCCAAGCAATCTCTTACCTCTCCCCTCTCATCTCACTCTACTCCCCTCCACGCACTCTCCTGCCTCTCCCCTCTCATCTCACTCTACTCCCCTCCATGCACTCTCCTACATCTCCCCTCTCATCTCACTCTACTCATCTCCACGCACTCTCCTACCTCTCCCCTCTCATCTCACTCTACTCTCCTCCACGCACTCTCCTACATCTCCCCTCTCATCTCACTCTACTCCCCTCCACGCACTCTCCTGCCTCTCCCCTCTCATCTCACTCTACTCCCCTCCACGCACTCTCCTGCCTCTCCCCTCTCATCTCACTCTACTCCCCTCCACGCACTCTCCTACCTCTCCCCTCTCATCTCACTCTACTCCCCTCCACGCACTCTCCTACCTCTCCCCTCTCATCTCACTCTACTCCTCTCCACGCACTCACCTACCTCCCCCCTCTCATCTCACTCTACTCATCTCCACGCACTCTCCTACCTCTCCCCTCTCATCTCACTCTACTCATCTCCACGCACTCTCCTACCTCTCCCCTCTCATCTCACTCTACTCCACTCCACGCACTCTCCTACCTCTCCCCTCTCATCTCACTCTACTCATCTCCACGCACTCACCTACCTCTCCCCTCTCATCTCACTCTACTCCCCTCCATTCACTCTCCTACATCTCCTCTCTCATCTCACTCTACTCCCCTCCAGGCACTCTCCTACCTCTCATCTCACTCCACTCCCCTACACGCACTCTCCTACCTCTCCACTCTCATCTCACTCTACTCCCCTCCACGCACTCTCCTACCTCTCCTCTCTCATCTCACTCTACTCCCCTCCACGCACTCTCCTGCCTCTCCCCTCTCATCTCACTCCACTCCCCTCCACGCACTCTCCTACCTCTCCCCTCTCATCTCACTCCACTCCCCTCCACTCACTCTCCTACCTCTCCCCTCTCGTCTTACTCTACTCCGCTCCACGCACTCACCTACCTGTCCCCTCTCATCTCACTCTACTCCCCTCCATTCACTCTCCTACCTCTCACCTCTCATCTCACTCTACTCCCCTCCACGCACTCACCTACCTCTCCCCTCTCATCTCACTATACTCCCCTCCACGCACTCTCCTGCCTCTCCCCTCTCATCTCACTCCACTCCCCTCCACGCACTCTCCTACCTCTCATCTCACTCCACTCCCCTCCACGTACTCTCCTGCCTCTCCCCTCTCATCTCACTCTACTCCCCTCCACGCACTCACCTACCTCTCCCCTCTCATCTCACTATACTCCCCTCCACGCACTCTCCTACATCTCCTCTCTCATCTCACTCTACTCCCCTCCAGGCACTCTCCTACCTCTCATCTCACTCCACTCCCCTCCACGTACTCTCCTGCCTCTCCCCTCTCATCTCACTCTACTCCCCTCCACACACTCTCCTGCCTCTCCCCTCTCATTTCACTCTACTCCCATCCACGCACTCTCCTGCCTCTCCCCTCTCATCTCACTCTACTCCCCTCCACACACTCTCCTGCCTCTCCCCTCTCATCTCACTCTATTCTCCTCCACGCACTCTCCTACCTCTCCCCTCTCATCTCACTTTACTCCCCTCCACGCACTCTCCTACCTCTCCCCTCTCATCTCACTCTACTCCCCTCCACGCACTCACCTACCTCTCCCCTCTCATCTCACTCTACTCCCCTCCACGCACTCTCCTACGTCTCCCCTCTCATCTCACTCTACTCCCCTCCACGCACTCACCTACCTCTCCCCTCTCATCTCACTCCCCTCCACGCACTCTCCTACCTCTCCCCTGTCATCTCACTCCACTCCCCTCCACGCACTCTCCTACCTCTCCCCTCTCATCTCACTCTACTCCCCTCCACGCACTCTCCTACCTCTCCCCTCTCATCTCACTCTACTCCCCTCCACGCACTCACCTACCTCTCCCCTCTCATCTCACTCTACTCCCCTCCACGCACTCTCCTACGTCTCCCCTCTCATCTCACTCTACTCCCCTCCACGCACTCACCTACCTCTCCCCTCTCATCTCACTCCCCTCCACGCACTCTCCTACCTCTCCCCTGTCATCTCACTCCACTCCCCTCCACGCACTCTCCTACCTCTCCCCTCTCATCTCACTCTACTCCCCTCCACGCACTCTCCTACCTGTCCCCTCTCATCTCACTCCACTCCCCTCCACTCACTCTCCTACCTCTCCCCTCTCATCTTACTCTACTCCGCTCCACGCACTCACCTACCTCTCCCCTCTCATCTCACTATACTCCCCTCCACGCACTCTCCTGCCTCTCCACACTAATATCACTCTCTCCACACACTCTCCTCTTCCTACGATTCTAGTCAACTTGACTTCCCAGCCGCTTAACAAAAAAATCAAACTCGGAACGTGAAATTATAAGTACGTCCACATCGAAAACGGAGATTCTCGTGATCCAATATCACGACTCACAACTGATTTGTGAGCAGACCTCACGAGACTGGAGGAGCTTTTGGCAAATTCTCCCCGACGACGATGATGATGATGACGATGATGATGATGCCGCCTCTAACTACAGTGTCAGCGAAGCGTCGTTCCACATTTAAATCGTGCGATGTTGCTCCGAGGCGGCCATACATTGGCCGCGTGTGTTCGCGAAACGTGACAACTTTGTCAAGAAGACAGAGTCTGAATCATTCAGACTCTGTCTCCTTGACATACCTGTTCTTCACCTGAAGACGGCTGCTTGCGTTGTGGTCGAAACGTCGTGAGAATTATTTTATTATGTTTTATTTTTATTATTTATAATTTTCCTTCTACGTGACTTTACCGAAAGAACCAAGAAGATGAATCCCTGCAGTCACGAAAGCTTTAAATCGAAACGTGACAACTTTATTCACTGGCCGTGTCGGAACGAGAGGAGGGTGTCACGACACACGGTTCTACTTACGCGGCGATCTGAACCCCCCCCCCCCCCCAAAAAAAAATGTAAATCAACGTTACGATTCATCAGCGTGCCCGCAGTCGTTGTCGGCTGACCGCAGCAACGGCCACTCACCTTCTTCATGAGGCTGATGTCCGACTGCAGCTGGTAATGAATGCCCGTCTCGAACTCGTACCTGATCGTGATAAAAGATAGAGAGGAGGGGGTGGAGGGAGGGAGAGAGAGAGGAGGGGATGGGAGGGAGAAGGGAGAGAGATTAGAGTAGGGAGAGAAGGGGTAGAGAAAGAGGGGGGTAGATAGAGGGGGTAGAGGGAGAGGGAAGGGGTAAGAAGGAGAGCAGAGCGTGAAATTATTCATTTATAAAGGGGGGGGGGCACATAAAGCAAATCATTGAAGAAAAAAAAAACGAAAAAAACTAAATGATGAAAGAAGCAAAGTGCCGACTACACCGATCATCTTCTTGTTTCCTCTGATCGTAAACAAAAAAAGAGCGAGCGAGAGAGGAGAGCGAGGGGGAGGGAGGATAACCACGGAGGAGCGAGAGAAGAGGAGAGCGAGCGAGAGAAAAAAATAAAAAAAAATAACAAAAATCAACATGAAACAAAAAAGAGCGAGAGAAGAGGGCGAGGGTGGGTGGGTGTGGGGGGGTGCAGGATGACCACGCACTTGGCTCGGAGCTCTTCGGCGGTGGCGCGCACGTTGTCCGCCTCCACCTCCAGGCTCGCGTTCTCCGTGGCGAGCGTCTCGAGCGAGGAGCGCAGCTCGGCCACGCGCTCCTCGTAGTCGACCGCGAGGTCCCCGTCGGCGGAAATGGGCGCGCCCCCCGCCAGCACCTGTAGCTGCGCCTCCAGCGCCGCGTTCTCGCGCTGCAGGAGACGCACCTGCACGCGCGTGCACAAGCGGTCGTCCTCGTTATCGTCGTCGTCGTCTTCATCGTCGTCGTCATCGTCGTCTTCATCGCCGTCATCGTACTCGTTATCATTGTCGTCTTCATTAGTGTCGTTATCGTCGTCTTCATCGTCGTTGTCATCGCCGTCATTGTCGTCATCGTCGTCATTGTCGTAGTTGTCGTTGTCTTTATCGTCGTCGTCATCGTCGTCGTCGTCTTTATCGCCGTCAATGTCGTCGTCGTCGTCTTCATCGTCATCGTCATCGTTATCGTCCTCGTTATCATCGTCATCATCATCGTCGTCTTCATCGTCATCGTCGTCTTCATCGCCGTCATTGCCGTCATCGTCGTTATTATCATTGTCTTGATCGTCGTCGTCATCGTTATCGTTGCCTTAATCATCGTCGTCATCATCGTTATCATTATCATTGTCATCATCGTTATCATTGTCTTAATCATCGTCGTCATCATCGTTATCATTATCATTGTCATCATCGTTATCATTGTCTTTATCATCGCCATCGTCGTCATTATCATAACCGTCATCGTCTTCATGATCATCGTCATCATTATCATCGTGGTCGTTGTAATCATCATTGTAATCATCAACTCAATCTGTCTTTTGTTGTTGTCGTTGCTGTATCAAATATTGTAACTCAATTTTAACACACTTCCCAATGTGGTATCGACTGCAAACTTGGTATACTTATGCCATACTGATGACAATACTATATTCTATCAACAAAACATTATATAAATATTTGTAAACATATTTTTCTATGTTATATTTCGGCTTGGGTCTAATTGTCCACGCTCAACTGACGTTGGCTGTAATTGGCCACGGCCCATTACGTTCTGGCAAGCTTCGGGGCCACTTCCTGAGGTCGTGGAGTTCTTCCATTACTCGAACGGTACATTTCATGAAAGCGTGTTTTTTAAAAAGTTATTTTTTTACATATTACTTATTTTGTTCCTGTTTCTGACATTGAAAATAGGTAAATTTCAAAATATCACTGTCCTGGTCACAAAAGCAAAGTGTGTGGGGAATAATAGCCATTTGTTATACTTTTGAGGCATAAGCAATTAGGAAATAACACTTACTACTGAAGAACAACAATTGTGTTACAGAGTGTAATAAGCAAACAAGGTTACATCACGATAACAGCTGAGCAACGTTAACGTGTGCCGCACATTCAATGTAATTCGTGCCTCCATGTAACACGTGTGTGTGTGTGTGGTTTACACTGAGTGGAGAGAGGCCTTTAGTTTGTGATTCTTTCCACCTCGCCCCCCCCCCAATTCAACTCGCCCCCCCAACCCCCCCCCCCAGCCCCCCCGCGCCCCCTAGCATGGCCCTGCTAATCACATTCCTGTATGAGACAGCTCAGCGTGCCAGCTGCTTCATGAGCGTCGTTGACATAATCAAGTTGCGACAGGCCTTGGCTGGTGCAACGTGGAGTCGTGATCGGCGTGGAATTCCGTCGATGCGTCCGCAGGTTGGCACAAGCGACGCGTTGTGACGTCAACGTGCGATGGATCCGACCACGTGCTCTGAGGTGGCATCAATGGTCGTGATGGCGTTTCGAACCCTCAAATGCTTTCTGCCGCATCTCGGGTAGCCGGACAAAGAGAATTGCGTGCGCTTTAATAGATTGTGGGTCAGAGGCAAACATTTTTTTGCAATTTCACAGGCGAATGAAGGAAAGTTATGGACAAAGCAACAAAAATAATGGAGGCTAATAAGTCTGGCAAAACTGCGAAGTTTCAGACACGCGACCGGAACGACTGATGACCGGACCTCGTGGTGGACGGATCACTGGAAGGTGCTGGAGGAGAGGAGGGAAGGTCACACGGTTTGACTGTCAAACGTCAATCGTTGGACGGGACGGAAGCCGTCTCAGTTTAAAAGACGCAGCGATGGACAGACAGAAGTGGAGAGAGCATCGCGCACGAGGTGGAGATGTCGTTGAAGGAATCGGCCATGCCCCCCCCCCCCCCAGTGGCCCGAAAGACCGATAAACCAGGAGAAGGTTTAGAAGGGATTGCGGCTAGTAAGAAGAAGGATGTTATTTTAAGGTGAAGGAGGAAGGTAAGAGGAGAGGAGGGTACAGGGAAGGTGACTTCTGTGTTGTACAAGGCGTTTGATCACCATGAACTCTCGATTTTCCAGATTGTAGATTCTCCGTGCCCCAATTACACTTTTACACTCGCAGCCGGGTCCAACAATCAGCTGCCCCTCCACCCATTGAAGGGTCAAGCAACTCAGTGCCCACGTGACCGCAAATTTGCCGGCAAATAATCCGATTACTCAACTAAACCATGTTTTTTAATTAACCAGGTAAGGCCCACTGAGCGATATATATATATATATATATTTTAGAAGCGACCTGCTCATCACAAACGATAGCTCAACGAAGTGGTTTATCACGTGGACATTTATAGCAGCAGCAGCAGCCACCAAATACTCGCAATGTTCGTCACGTGACCGTCAAACGCATTGCCGTCCATTCTCAGGGCCGGAATATACTACGTACATACATCAATAATCGGTGCAGAACCAACGGTAATGTGCGCTCGTTGGTGACCGGGTTGACACCATCAACTGGCTCCACTCGAGAATCCGGTGTCCGTAATGTTGTGTTTCTGAAACCCGGATTCGAATCCAGGATTTCAGCGGTGCCAGCTCAACAGAGACGATAATGGTGATGATGATGGTGGTGGATGCACTGAGTGATTCATCAAATCCACTGTTCAGCTCCACACACATACACAGGTTCAGCAAAAATGTGCACACCCAGGCCGCATCAGTGACAAAGAACGGAACTGGTTCTTAAGTGTATGGAGTTGATGGTCTTAGCCTGGCCACGAATGAACACACACACACAAAACCCCATCACAATCACTTTGGTTCTGCACTAGAATGAAATTGTGTAAACATTATAGAAAGGACAATGGTTAAAACAAGTTTTGGAGAATTCCTGACTAAAACAGACACAATATAATTGAAAGCTGAGCGGAGTCTAACACTCACAAATCGTGTAGATATGCACAGGCAATAGGTTCAGTACTCAAACCAACACGGTAATATTGGATGTGTGATGCCATCGCATCTCATGGCACCTTCAAAACAGTGAGGAGGGTATCACTAAAAGTGAATCATTTCAAGGCATTCCATCTACTATACACAGCGCATTAATCACAAATAATTAACACTGGCAATAGCTGATAAGAAATAAAATATACCTTAGAACTATGGCACGTTCGTAAACAAGCTAAACAATAGCTACATTTCAAATCCCATACGGAAATGTATTTATCCTACTCGTTTTGAATCGAAGAAGCTTCCAGCACGTAGCAGCGAAACGACGGACTTCACGCCAAACAAACACGCGATATAAATTCTAGATTTGAAGCTTTCGTGACTGCAAGGATTCATATTCTTAGGTTTTTTCGGTAAAGTCACGTAGGTAAAACATTAAAATTAATAAAAGTAAAAAAAATAAAAATCACGACGTTTCGGAGGCAACACAAGCTTCCGTACGAAACGTCGTGATTTTTATTTTACTTTACTTTTATTAATTTTAATGTTTTACCTACGTGACTTTACCGAAAAAACCTAAGAATACGCGATATAAAAACCGAAAAACGAAAAAACATCAAGAGCGTCGCCGCCGCCACTCGCCTTCTCCACGTAGCCCGTGAAGCGCTGGTTGAGTCCCTGCAACGTGGCCTTGTGCACGTTTCGCGTGGCCAGAGGCGGCACGGCGGCGAGCGACAGCGGCGGATGCCCTCCGGCCAGTCCCCCCGACAGCATTGAGCGCCCGGCGGCGAACGCGGGGCTCCCGTACGGCATGAGCGCCCCACCACCTCCCCCGGCAGCCAGACCCAGACCCAGTCCGCCTGCGTAGCCTGCGGCGTAGCCCCGAGACGCGCCGAGCCCCGTCTGTAGCGAGAGGCCTCCTTGCCCCATGGCGACCCCGTAGCCACCACCTAAAGCCAGGCCGAGCCCCGCCGCACCGGAGCCGTACACGCCGTAGCCCCCTGCACCGGAGCCGTACACGCCGTAGCCCACTGCACCACCACCACCGCCACCACCGCCACCACCACCACCGTACATGCCCATTCCGCCCCCCGACATTCGAGCGACGGACGCTCCAAGGCCGTAGGAGGACGACGATGCACCCCGGCTCATTTGGAAGCCGTGGAATGAGGCCATCCCTCCGTGTGTGTCTGTGTTGCCGCAGGAACGTTCGGACAAGCGGGTGTGTGGTGAGCTCGAGGGATGGTTCTGTGCGTTTGGTCTGTAGGGTCCAACGGGACTGCCTCTTTCTCTCTTTCTTGTCTCGTGGACGTGTGGGTGGGGGGGGTCTCGTGGATCGGCGAGCACGTGTGTTATAGTGTGTGCATGGAGTCGGGTGCGTGGGTGTATATATATACACAGTGTACAGATGGACAAACTCACACGCGCGTGTGCATGAATTCTCATTCGCGACGCTATTTATGCACCAACGGGATTCCAAACTCGTCGAGTTCCCTCCATAACTCAGCAGCAGCAGCAGGAATGCACGCACAGCGGCAGTAGTCAGCATCACGCTTGCCCGCCCGCCTCCGTGTTGAAAAGAAGACGCCTTTTGTTCTACAAACACCCAGGCGAGCGTCAGCTTCATAGTCAAGAGCAGCAGCCGCAATAGCAGACAGCCAAACGTGCCCCCCCCAACTCGCTAGGCAGCCGGCCAGTAAGCCAGCGGGCGCGTCGTGTTTCCAAGCGAGATGGGAATATCGCTGATCGTGTTGCGCACTTCACCGAGGGCGGGACGAGAGGCGCGCTTTGGCAGGTCTCTGCACGCCGTTCGGAGCTGCCGAGGTTGCTCCCCCACCCCCAAAGCGATGTGGCATCGGGCAGAAATGCACACGTGTGTGTGTAGGTGTTTGTGTGCCTTAGACGTCTATCCCGCGTTAAGATGATGCTGCAGTCCGTCGCGTTCTATCTGCGTGTGTGTGTTATTATAGAGTGGTGGTGCAGCGGTTAGCGCGCTGAACTATGAACCCGGGGAGCTAGAGAGCTCTTATTCAGAAGCGACCTGGCCACAAATTAGACCTCGACGAAGCGGCTTATCACGTGGAATTATATCGCAGCCAAATACTCTAAACGCGTGTTTCTAAATGTGGAGGGAAAAAACCGGAGGACCCGGAGAAAAATCAATGGAAAAAGACGCAAAGTCCAAATACACAGCAGGCGTCAGGGTCAGGATCGAACCCACGACCTCTTGTATACCAGGCGAGGTGGTTAACATCTCGCCACCGTGGTTAGGGTCAGGGTTAGTGAGGGTTAGGGTTGGATAGGGGTAGGGTTTGGATTAAGGTTTCGTTAGGGTGAGCGATAGGGTTCGAGTCAGGATGAGGGTTGGAGCGGAGGTGGGGTGGGGTGCTCAAACGTATCCAACTCACGACCCACGTGAGCAGCCAAACAGACTTCCGGGACCCATACCGGGTGACACAGCGTGTTAAAAACAGTGGCGGCTGCTTGTGACTTGAATGTATGTGTAGGCACGCCTCTACTTACGAAGATTCGACTTGCGAACTTTCAGAGATACGAACAAACCCGCCGTGCAATAGATGACGGTGGTGGCATCTACGTTTGCAGAACCTGAAGAACTAGTGGTATCCACATCTACAGGAGATGATACAACGTTTAAAGCCGTTCTCCCCGTGTTTCGTGTACATGCCGTGCAACATGTTTGGAATCGACAGAAGTAAAGTTGGACTTACGAACAAATCGACTTACAGACAAATCGATTTGCGAACAGACCTCTGGAACCTAACTCGTTCGTAATTAGAGGAGTCCCTGTGTGTTTGAACGTATTTCGCAACGTACGTAGCCAAACCGTGCTAATTGGAGTTGCGACATCTCAGCCAGACGAGAGGCTTACAGGTGTGAAGCCTCGCCAAAAAAACTATCAATTGCGGCAAAGTAACGTCTGAAAATAGAGCTATATAGCTCAGTTGGTCTTACCTGGTAAAATAAAAAATAGTTGATAGTTTTATTTGTGTTGAGACTCGCACCTCGAGTGTTGAGGGGATTGCTGCTGTAATGGGCGCTGTCCGTGGTGCTGAAAACCCCTCCATGCAAATAAGGGGCATTGCGGTGTGGAGCATTACTGTTCTGAAATAAAAAGTAATATAAAAAAAAATAACACGCTTTAATGAAATGTACCGTACTAGCAATGGAAGAACTCCACGACTCCAGGAAGTGGCCCCGAAGCTTGCCATAACGTAAGAAACCGTGGTGATTTACAGCCAACGTCAGTTTACCGTGGACAATGAGGCATGCCGAAACATAACATATAAAAAATAATGTTTTAACATATATGTTTTTGTTATTTTTTTATGATGGAATATAGTATTGTCATCAGTATGACATAAGTGTACCAAGTTTGCAGTCGATAGCACATTTGGAAGTGGGTACAAATTGAGTTAGAAGATTTGTTTGAGGATACGACAACAGACGGAGTGAGTTAAATAAAAGCGTGTAATAACAAGCGTGTAAAATAGCGCCTCAGCCAATCACTCACTCGCTCTAACCCTATCCCGAACCCCAACCCTATCCCTAACCTCAAACCGTATCCCGAACCCCAACCTTATCCCAAACTTCAACCCTAACCCAACCCTAACCTCAACTCTATCCCTGACCCAAAACCGTATCCCTAACTTCAACCCAATCTCTAACCCCAAACCCTACCCATTCCTTTTCCGCGAGCCACCTTCCCGATGCTGTCCTTCGCTTTGTAATGGATATCTCAGAGGCCCCAAAGCATTTGGCATTAGGAACAGTCGCAGTCCAACCCTTAACAGTCCATGAGCCCTGCGTAGATATCTCACTTTTTACCGTACTACCTGTGGGTAGTACGGTTTACGTATCCCGTGCAACTTGCCCTTATTGTGCGATTTGACCGACATCCGAATCACCCTGTAGTTCACCCAATCCCAATCCGGTCGCGAAAGATAAGCAGAGTCGAGCCTCGTGAGCACGTGGAGATGTGACCAAGAGCAAGGGTGTTGTAGGAGTTACAGAATTACGAGGTGGCCGGGATGAATCAATGGTATCCCCCCACCACGTATGACTGGGTTTTCTCCGTACACCATTGTTTCCTCCCACGTGCCAAAACGTTCATTAATGGCGTGGGTGAGACACGTCAATTGCACGGCCCTCCTTGCAAACGCGTCTCGGCAGCCAACGGAGCTTTCCTGGGTCACTAATTCGCTTTGTTATGAAATTAGTGGGTTCATCGCGTGTATGCATTGGCACACATTGCCCAGTAACGTTTTTGTTTAGGTGAGCTGCCCCTTTGTGATCACAGCGTGACTGTGGTGGCGAATTAGTGACGTCATTTGGCACGAACACGAGTCGGTCTGGGGTTGCTTTTACGTTTTGGGACCTCCGTGCCGTCATTCGTCTGTGGGCTTCCTCCAGCCTCACTGGTTTCCTCCTACCACAGAACTAATTCTGAAATCTCGAGTGACTTCTTGTCCACGAGAGGTAGTGGTTAATCTATTACACTGTTTGTTTTATTTTAATAGGTAAGACCCACTGAGCTATACAGCTCTTTGCTAGACGCGACCTGGCCACAAATAATAGCTCAACGAAGTGGCTTATCACGTGGAAATGTATCCCAGCCAAATACTCTAAGCGCATGTTTCTAAATGTGGAGGGGGAAACGGGAGGGCCGGGAGAAGAATCCACGCGATCACGGGGAGAGAGAGACACGCAAACTCCAAATATACAGCAGGCGTCAGGGTCGGGATCGAACCCACGTCCTCACCCAACCGCCATCATCCCTTCTAGATGGGATGTCTCCTTCCCAGTTGCACGTTTCGCAAGAGGGCAACGTGACGTCTCTAGCTTGTTCCATAATCCAATCCATCCGTTCCTCTCTACGTGGCACCAATAACTTTTTAGTTTTATTTTCCGAAAACAAACAATAAAGACAAAAAAACATCACAAGACCAGGAATGAAACCGTTTCCCCATCCGAAGAAGCGGAGGAAGTTGCGATTGTCAAACTCGAACGTAAACATATCACGTTGCATAAAATACGATCCAACTGCTCCGCTCAAACCTCGTTCCATTTAGCGACCTTCCTTCCTGCCGCCCATAAATTGTGGTCGTAAAAACGTAACCCCCCGCCCGCCCGCCCCACCCCACCCCGCTACACCACCGCTCGCAATACACACACACAGACATACAGACTCGTTCAGGTTATGCGGTACCACCTAAGTTTCGATTTAAAGCTTTCGTGACTGCAGGGATTCATCTTCTTGGTTCTTTCAGACGCTGGTTCATTCAGACGCTGTCTCCCCGACAGACCTGGTCTTCACCTGAGGACGGCTGCTTGCGTTGTGGCCGAAACGTCGTGAGAATTATTTTATTATGTTTTATTTTTATTATTTTATTACTTCCCTTCTACGTGACTTTACCGAAAGAACCAAGAAGATGAACCACCTAAGTTATCGCATCAGGTGGTACCGACAAGTGAGAGATCTGATCTGATTTCCTGGAATAACCCGTTAACGACACCGCCCTAAAGAGACACAACAACATATATAATAGGCAAACGTGTCTGGTAATATCCCTTCTACATGATCAAGTCGGGTGGCCGACTAGAATCATCGCAAGCCGCGTTGTAGAACAAAGCCGCGCCTGTGGCGATGCTGCATTGGCGGCGATGACGCTCGAGTTGCCGACGTCAAAGAAAACTCGACGCGCGCAGTCCAAGGGACCGAGCAGATCTTGGGCGCCGCCGAAGGTGTAGGCACCGATTTATTTGCGTGACGAGCGTGAGTTGTTCGTTAATCACACTCAATTCCAAGCGAATGTCACGTCATTCGCTGGACGCACACAGACAAAGATCGCCCGTGTAGCCTTACCAGACTGTAGGGGCAAGTGCTGTTAGCGAGCACCTATGAAGGCCGGAACGGTACATGAGGGGGTGGGTGGCCAGCACCACGCCCAACCGCCTTTATCTCCCCAGTGGCAATGTTTACACACCGCACCAGGCACTCATTTGAGGCTGAGTAGACCAGATGAAGGGTGGTTGCTTGACGTTTCGTGAATATTGCCTCAAACGTTCTCGCTTATATTTTCAATCCAGCGAAGTGTTATTGACGAGAGTGTGTGTGTGTGAGGAGCGGTGGTGTAGTGGTTGTACTCAGAACCCGGCGAGCCGAGTTCGACTCCCTCTCACGGCCAACACCGGTGATAAATATCAAAACCGTTCCTGGGCATTCCCTAGATCGACTCAGCCTCAAATGAGTACCTGGTGCGGTGTGTAAACATCGCCACTGGGGAGACAAAGGCGGTCGGGCGTGGAGCTAGCCACCCACCCCCTCGTGTACCGTGCCAGCCTTCATAGGTGCTCGCTAACAGCACTTACCCTAACGCTAGTTTAAGGCTATACGGGGACTCTTTGTATTAATGTATATAATAGCCGTCCATTACCAACAATATCAGCAGTAGCAGCTTACAGCAACAATGATATATCTGTACATTTTGGGCGAGCTAAAGTGCCAGTGTTCATCTCTGTTGAGCCTCAAACTCGCAGACGTGACCGCATGCAATCATCATGCGAGGAATCCAGACAGCTGCTACACATGAGTCTGCTGCTTTTAATGAGCCTGGGATAGGAGGGGGCGGCATTGGGGGAGGAGGAAGGGGGGGGGGTCCGTTACGTGCACACCTAACCCCAGCGTCCGTCTGTACCCTTGGCATACCAACAACAGCAGCAGCAGCAGCACAATGCAGGCCGCTGTGCCGTGAGACTCTCACGGAGTTTTGGGGGGAGGGGGAGGTGTGGGAATTCACAAAACCATCGCTCTTTGTGAGCGCCCGAGGCGCCTTGCGATCCTGTCGGTGCAAGAGCGACGGCGAATGTCTAAAGAGAGAGAGACGAGTTCTCCGAGCGCAGGCAGAATTCCTTGCACGAGCACAGCACGCTCGGGGTACTCATCCCTCCCTCCGTATGGCTGTTCCGTCTCGTACACCGACAGCGCCGCAGTGTCACGAGGCCTCTTTCCTGCTGCTGATGCTGCTGCTGCTGCTGATGCTGCTGCTGCTGATGCTGCTGCTGCTGCTGATGCTGCTGATGATACTGCTGCTGCTGATGCTGCTGCTGCTGATGCTGCTGCTGATGCTGCTGCTGCTGATGCTGCTGCTACTGCTGATGCTGATGCTGCTGATGCTGCTGATGTTGCTGATGCTGCTGCTGCCCTGGCGAAACGCTCGACTTTGCCAAAACTCACGCCCATCGTTGCTTTGCCCGAGTTCTCGTACAATCAACGCCCCGGTCAATTCAATGGACGTGCAAACGCTTTTCTGCGAGGCCTCTGTGGGACTTGACACCTTGGAATAGGTGTCTATTTAGTGTGTTGGACATCTTGAAACCTCTTTAATTGCTAGGAAGGGTGAAGCATATTCTGATTTATTTTCATCGTGCTAACTCTTATTGTCTATTACACCTTAAATAGTGCAGGGTGTTGCTGGCCGCTTGGCGTCTGGGGGGAGGTGGGGGCTTAGAGGCCGGTGCATAGCAACTGTGATGAAAAAACAAACACATCCCGTTACCACCACCTGGTGTGGCTTGGTAGTGTTGTGTGTGTATCTGGGTGTCGGGGAGCGGTGGCGCAGCGGTTGGCGCAATGCGCTCCGAACCCGGTGAGCCGAGTTTTGTATCCTGCTCACGGCCAACACAGGTGACGAACATCCGAACCGGTCCTGGGCTTCGCCTAGCTCGACTCGGCCTCAAACGAAGCACCTGGCGCCGTGTGTACAACATCATCCGCAGGGGAGGCACGTGGTGATTCGGGCCATGACCAACCCACGAGGTCCCGGTACTGCCCTTCATGGACGCTGCTACTCGCTCACAACACTTGCCCCAACAGTCTGTGTGGGCCAGTTTTATTCGCCGATTTTCAGAGGGGTGGGGGGTGAGGGCGGCACTTTCGCCAGGAAGACATCATCAGTGTGAGGGCCGCCACACATTTGAAACCATTGGGGGGTTGACAGCAGCACGATGATGATGGGGGTGTTTTCACTCTTTGTGTATTGTCGGGAGCCACACATCAGGGCCCTCCAGTGGCCCACGGGCCTTGCGATGAAGAGCGCCGCTGTAGGCTGTACCGGGTGAGGACGGGGAGGGGGTCTTTGCGCGCGCCTTTGCCGAAGGAGGGAACACACCGTGCGCGCGTGTGAATGTTTGGAAACCACCCCAGCAGCTTGCGCCATCATCTCGCCGCATCGGCGGTGATAAGCGACGCCACGTTGGGTAAGGGGTTGGTCAACACATCCGAAAGCTTCCCCTTCACGAGCACCGCAAAGTGGAGGTTCTCCACGGAGGGAAACGAAGCATCATTGCGGGGAGATGACGTCAGCGCCGGCTCTTAGACACGTGGCCGCTCTCGACCTTGACAATCATTGGTGGCACACTTACGGCTGAGCGTGGATATTCCACCTCCACCATCACCACCGAGCATCGACGGTCACTCGCATCGCGCGCTTTCGGATGCGCTTCCGCGGCCGTCTGGAACGATCTTTAACTTCCGATATTAGGATGCCACTGGCGCTATGCACTTTCGAATCTCATTTCTTTAGGACTGCTTTTTTGTGTTCAGTTTGTTGGTATTTCCCCGCACCTCTGAATCGCACGGTTGTCGAGGTGCGGTGCGAAAGAAGTTCAACGTACGTACATACATTGAGCTGCATGCAACTCGTTTCCAAAAACACTCGGCACCTTGGCACGGTTTGGATTCACGTTCCCCACTCCCCCCATTCCACTCGCGCCAGATCTGCTTCATAGGCCCCGTAGCGCTTGACGGCTGCCCCACGCGGTCTAAACAAGGCCACCGAGTGAAGCTGACTCTCTGTGGGGAGCACTCTGCGGTGGCTCTAAGCGAAAGTTTCAGAATCACTCTCAAGAGAGGAATTGCCCCTTTCGGTCACCGTGCTCACGCGAACCGTATCTTGCAGCACGCCATTCCACCCAACACACTCCGACTCTTTACTCTTTGGTTCTTTCGGGCGCAACACACGTGTCCGTCATCAGACGTTGCGCCCGAAACGTCGTGATTTATTTTATTTTCTACCTACGTGACTTTACCGAAAGAACCAAAGAGTATGGATTCCTGCAGTCACGAAAGCTTCAAATCAAGATTACCCCGACTTTTCCCCGCAGTTTGCAAAGGTTTTTTGTTTTCTTTCTGCGGGATCTCTGGTTTCAATTCACGAGAACGGATCATTTACAATGCAGAGAATTGCCTACGACCAAAATATGACATCCAACTGAAAATTGGTATTAGTGAAGAATTTGTATAAGGGGTCTACTCACGAGGCTCTGCTGAGTAAAGCGATGTACACCATGATGTGCTTTTGTTATTTTATTTTCCTAATGCAGTTCCGTGTATGCTACTGGTTGACATCATGTCATGAGATTGAGAATCCATTCAAGAAAATCCCGCAGTGCAGCGCTCCACCGCGCGTGTCAGAGAACGGCTGGGGGAGGTGACTCTCGTTGCATGGCTGGTCCCGAAAAAGGCCTCCTGGGTGGCAGTGACTCGCTATTGCCACAAATAAAACGCGAATGCCCCTCCTGGTCCTTGCATCGGCAGCGACACGTCCAGGGAAGGAAAAACGCGCGACTTCTCGCGGCATCAGATCGACCCCAACACGCTGGCTGCTCGTGGCTGTCACAAATCTCTCCCTGCACCCCCCCCCCCCAAATCCATCCACCGCAATTCTGCAACCTTCCGGAAAAGTCCTGCGAATCTAGGAAAACAGTCGCCCACCCATTCACCAGGACCTCAGTAACGTCCCTCGACGTCATCGATTGAAGTCACGCAAAGCCCTTTAGAACCCATGCGCTTAACCTTCAACAATGCAAGTTCAACCCCAGGTTAACCTTGGACAACAATGGAGGTCAAAATAACTCACAAACGTCTATCCTCTAAAATACCCAAAGCAGACATTTTCTGGTTTTGATGTTCCACGAAGGTCATGGTCGACTATACTCTTTGGTTCTTTCGGTAAAGTCACGTAGTTAGAAATAAAATAAAATAAAACAAAGCGCGACGTTTCGATCGCAACACAAGCAATCTTCATCAGGTGGTAAACCCCCAGCAAAAAAATAATTCCCCCACTTCAGCAAAAAAATGTTCTTGCTGTGGTTTTACTACCTAATGAAGATGGCTTGTGTTGCGATCGAAACGTCGTGATTTGTTTTATTTTATTTCTAACTACGTGACTTTACCGAAAGAACCCAAGAGTATGGATTCCTGCAGTCACGAAAGCTTCAAATCAAGATTCGTGGTCGACTCTAAACCACATCCGCACAAACCATGGCAGATGTGGATATCTGATGCACACATGGAAAATGTAAAACTCTCCAGTAGCGTGCGACTGTGGCCATCGGGAACAGACCGTACAACGTAGAACGGCGCAACACCCAATCCACAAACACGAAGGAGACATCACAGTGATACACTCCGCTGCTCCTGACGCGGTTATCCGCTGGCTTTGACCACGTGAATGTGAAATTGCAGCTTCGTTGCTCTGCATGCACATCGGCCGTACGAAAGAAGAAGTGAACGGCACGAAATCACCCTAAATCGGTGGTGCAAATAGCTCAAAGCGGACTCACAGTGTCTCATTGTTGCGCGCCGCTCATATCAACCAGTGGTGGCAATGCCACATTCCTTTGGCCGGTGGCGAAGCCTCTCAAAACAAGGCAATTTTCGTTGACTTCGCTTGAAAATATGCTCGATAAGAAATCCGATGGTCACGAACGATTAAGCGGCGCTACGCTGCTGACCTCCGAACACGATTTGATCGCGTGCCGTTGCGTGCCAGAGCAGTGCCACATTTAGGGAAGGGTGGGTGATTCGTGGAAGTTGGGATTGTGGGTCCGACCTGTGCCCCACATCCCAGTGCGCAGATAGCATCGTCCACTTCCCGCGGCCGACGGGGAGGGGCTCCCCCTCCCGTAAACCCCCCCCCACCCTCTCCTCCACGCGAAGCGGACACGCGCGTCGCCAAAACCACCAAAGCTATCGACACGAAGCACGCGGCCAGAGAGATTTTCCTGCCGCCGCCAGGCTCAGCTGTGCTTGCTCTCTCACACACACCCCCACAACACCCCCTCCCTCCACCCTCACACCCCCCGTTAGAGTTGTCAGAGATATCATGCCGCTGGTTGAAAATATCAACACGATTTTTTGTTTACGTAAAAGAAACAAACACAAATACCGCACGTGCTTTCGCAGCGGACGTTAAAGATCCCCGTGACGTTGATCGCAAGAGGAGGTCACGCATTGCGTGTGTGCGCGCTGACGTCACGGTTCAAATTTGCCAAATTCGAATATTTACGTCGCACATTTACTCAATGGGAATATACGTGTACTTAGCTACCTTTATTTATCATATGTTTCATAATCTTTATGTATTTAGACCGGAGGAATACAGTGAGCTATGAAGCACTTTTTCACAAATATCCCGTATTTATCATCGTCTCCCTCCTTCCCCACTGCCTCTCCCCCCCCTCTCCACCTACCACAAAAAACGTAACAGGACCCTCTTCAAAATGTGTCTTGAGACTCTGCAAGGCTTTCCCGGCTACACAAACGTAGTCATAATTACAATAACCAGCACCAATCTCAAGCTCGTGATTGGCCAGCCCGCCCGGTGGAAGGCCCGAAAGGAGCAGCAAGTTAAATTTCGATTTAAAGCTGTCGTGACTGCAGGGATTCATCTTCTTGGTTCTTTCGGTAAAGTCACGTAGAAGGGAAATAATAAAATAATAAAAATAAAACATAATAAAATTATTATCACGACGTTTCGGCCACAGCGTCTGTCTTTCCGACAGACCTGTTCTTCACCTGAGGACGGCTGCTTGCGTTGTGGCCGAAACGTCGTGAGAATTTTATTATGTTTTATTTTTATTATTTTATTATTTCCCTTCTACGTGACTTTACCGAAAGAACCAAGAATAGGAGCAGCAAGTTCTTGGCCGGATCACGTGGTGGCCCCGCAGGCGTCGCGTTCGCCCGCTCGATGCAGAGGCTCATGGTCGGAACCCAGCAGGCCGCCCCGGTTATCACTGCCAGCGTGTGAACCTGTGATGATAATCAGACGCCGTATGCTCCGGGGGTGGGCGTTAAAGATCCCTTTTGACGCCATGCGCAAAGGTAGGCCATGCCTGACGTCACCGTCCAAATTTGCCAAATTCAAAAAAAATAATAGACAGTCGGGCAAATTACTCAATTGGGATTACACATTACTGCACCCCCAGCAACAGCGCCCTCTGCCGGGATACGACTGCAAGCTGTGAAACGCAGCAGTTTCCTAGCGCGTTGGGACTGCTTTTGCTGTTGTTTTGCTGCCTTGCCCATGCTTGAGAAGTGGTGTACTCATGCAATTTGAACGTATATACTCTTTTTATTTCATGTTATTTAGTTTAAGCGATTTGCATACCTTTCCTAAAACTTTGTTTCTGTTGTCTGTTGTTGTTGTCACCCTCTGACCCGCCCCCTTTACTGGACATCGGTGAAAGAAAAAACAAACAGCTTCACGGCTCATCGCATTTCTCCAGGTTCAAATCATGATTCTCACTCCGGGATCGAGCCTTGCTTTTTCTTTAGCTTCCGAGATCGCACGAGTTTCGGGGCGCGCAGAGCGCCGTTGGTTTGGTCCATGGCAGTAGTCACTCTCGTTGCTGCCACTTGGGTGGGTGGTGGATCGGCAGCGGTTGTTCCTGTCGGGTGTGCTCGCCACCGGCATACGAATGTGGAAATCACACTAACTGGCTCAGAGGCGGTTGGTGTGATGCGTTGGTGAAATGCTTCATAAACAGGAGGCCGTGGGTTCAATCCCGACCATTGACGCCTGCTGTATATTTGGTCTTTGCGTCTCTCTCTCTCCGTTGATTCTTCTCTGGGTCCTCCGGGTTTTCCATCCACATTTAGAAACACGCGTTTAGAGTATTTGGCTGCGATAAAATTGCACGTGATAAGCCGCTTCGTGGAGGTCTAATTTGTGGCCAGGTCACTTCTGAAATAAGAGCTCTCTAGCTCCCCGGGTTCAGGGTGCAGCGCGTTAACTGCTGCACCACCGCTCTATGATAACACACACAGGGCCTGATTAAGGCACGGGGCTTTAGGAGCTGCTGAATTTTATTTGTTTTTAGCCTTGTAAAAATAAATTATATATTCTTCAACTTTGTTTTCCTTTTGAAAATATTACTGTGGGCCTCACAGTACCCTGTAGCCCAAGGGCCTACAACATCTTAACCCGGCCCTGCACACACACACACAGACAGATAGAACGCGACAGACCGAAGTATCATCTCGACGCGGGATCGACGTCTAAGGCACACAAACACGTGGATTTTTCTTCTTGGTTCTTTCGGTAAAGTCACGTAGAAGGAAAATAATAAAATAATAAAAATAAAACATAATAAAATAATTCACACGACGTTTCGGCCACAACGCAAGGCAGAGCCTTCTCGACAGACCTGTTCTCCACCTGAAGACGGCTGCTTGCGTTGTGGCCGAAACGTCGTGAGAATTATTTTATCATGTTTTATTTTTATTATTTTATTATTTTCCTTCTACGTGACTTTACCGAAAGAACCAAGAAGATGAATCCCTGCAGTCACGAAAGCTTTAAAACGTGGATTTTTGTTTTAACTCCCTCCCCGTGTACCCAGCCAGTGGAGTTAACGTCTCGCCATCGCGGCGCCCAAAAAGCCGCAGGCTCCGAGTAGAAATGTGACGCGAACTTTCACCAGCAGAGGGCACCACATTGCCGTGTTCCTGTGCTCACGACACCTCGGAGCAGGTTTCCCTCGCTTGGTACGGGTTCGGTTAGTGCGACTTAGTGCTGTACACGCGGCTTACCTATTTCTACTCAGAATTCGATATATGCGGTTTGAATTTGCTCGTTTGCGGTCGGACGTGGCGACAACATTGTCTAGTGTGTACTGTGTGCGCTACTCGGCAGGACGCTGTCGCGTGCAATATCACTTTGTGCGCGTTTTTTTTTTTTGGAACGCATCTACTACCGCATAAAGCGATGCCTGTATTCATCGGAGAGGGAGAGTTAATACATTTGTTGTCGAACGTCCAGAGGCGAGGAACGTAACAAAACTAAATACAAATCTATACTCTTTGGTTCTTTCGGTAAAGTCACATAGTTAGAAACAGAGGTGGGACAAAGTCATTGTTATGCAAGTCCAAGTCGAGTCGCAAGTCATCAAATTCATGACTCGAGTCTGACTCGAGTCCAAGTCACATGACTCGAGTCCACATCTCATAGGTGGGACAAAGTCATTGTTATGCAAGTCCAAGTCGAGTCGCAAGTCATCAAATTCATGACTCGAGTCTGACTCGAGTCCAAGTCAC
Organism: Lampetra fluviatilis; assembly: GCF_964198595.1. Taxonomy (NCBI): domain Eukaryota; kingdom Metazoa; phylum Chordata; class Hyperoartia; order Petromyzontiformes; family Petromyzontidae; genus Lampetra; species Lampetra fluviatilis. The sequence continues at coordinate 7,165,517 of NC_136295.1, read as the reverse complement.
ATGACTCGAGTCCACACCTCTGGTTAGAAATAAAACAAAATTGTCTTGCTGTGGTTTTCCCACCTGATGATTGCTTGTGTTGCAATCGAAACGTCGTGATTTGTTTTTATTTTATTTCTACATACGTGCCTTTACCGAAAGAACCAAAGAGTATGGATTCCTGCAGTCACGAAAGCTTCAAATCAAGATTAAATACAAATCTACAGTCACTCGAGCTGCATGCAAGCTCATGTGCCCCCTGGACCGAATCACACTGAATGCGCCCAAATCTCGCCACATCTCAGAAGCTCAGCAAGGGCTTAAGCCTGGCTAAATACTCAGATGTCAGCAGCCTGAGTAAATCAGCAGCAGTAGCAGCAGCTGTAGGTTGTGCATGTGAAGGCGACCAGGATATGGATCAGATGTTTGTTAAACTATCCGTGCGGGGCTTTGAGTGTCCTCCCCCCTCTCCCCCCTCGTGCAATGTGCCGTGGGTTTTCTTCCATGCGAATGTATGCGTGCTGCGTGTTGAACTTCCTTCGCACCGTACGTAGCCGACCGTGCTCATCGGAGGACAAGAATCACAAAACAAATAGCCACAACACTCACGAATGGACTTGGCTAACTATCTCGATACAGAGCCCTCCTGGAAAAAATATTATTTAGACTCAGTGAGGCTTTCGTGGATTAACAAAGGACATTTTATATATACTTTATACTGCATATATATGTAGATGATATCACCAAATCACCCGGAATGAGCCCGATCTCATGAAACGATAGAAGCATTTCCCAGGCTAAGACTGGCTGAGCCTTGGTTATGCTCGGATGAGCGACCACCACCACGCCAGAGGGTGCAATGTAGTAAATTACATTATTGTACTGTATGTCTATGCTGCTACGTCTATGCTCAATGATTTCGCCAACTTGGCGCGCAGTATGGTAAAATAATCCCAATGACTCGCACAGTGTCGGTAGAGCCTCATCCAGCAGTGGATTGACAAACAACAAACTGGTGCGTGTGTGCATGGTGAACATAAGCACTCGATATTAATAAACAAAAAACTTTTTTTTATTTTCACTGGGTAAGGTACCACTGAGCTGTATAGCTCATGTCTTGTCAGAAGTGACCTGGTCACAAATGATAGTTCAAAGAGGTGGCTTATCGTATGGAAAATGTAGAGCAGCCAAATACTCGAAACGCACGTTCCTAAATGTGGACGGAAAAACCCCGGAAGATCCGGAGAAAAATCCACGTGACCACGGGTAGAGAGACACGCAAACTAGAAATTATACAGGCGTCAGGGTCGAGATCGAAACTCATGACCCGCTCATTGCGACGTACTGCACATGCAACGCAGCGTCAACACAAACACAAAAACAATCATCACCGGAGCAAGCGGGAAAATGCTGCAAAAGGACAAAACAGAGGCCAAACACGAGAACGTTTTAAAATGGCCGCCACGTGTCATCAATGGTGAGTGATTGTGACATCACAAAGCCTGCGGCGATAACATGCGATAAGGGCACGCGTGTGTGCTCTGAGATAGGCATGCGTGCGCGCACCTGTGTGCGTGTGTGTGTGCGTGAGAGAGAGAACGTGTGCAGGTGGGGAGCGGTGGCGCAGTGGTTGGCGCACTGCTCTATGCAATTCCCTCCTCCACTGCACGGCCCAGAGTGAACGCTCTCATCTCACGCCACTCTCCTGCACGCTGTCTCCCCTCCAGCAGCAAAGGCTTCCTCTTTCTCACGAAGCCACCCACGAGTCAGAGGTCATCGCTCCTTCTCGACTTCTGCTCCCATTGTTTTGGAAATATTTTGCACGTGAACCCCTCTGTGGGGTTACCCTTTTTACAAGTCAAGAGGTCAAGAGGCCATTCGGTTTCATGTGCATAGAACAACAAAACGTGGATATATATTTTATTGTTCCCTTGAAGCTCCCAGAGATGCGCTTGCATTTAGACGCCGTGTTAGTATAAATTATATTGTACAATAAAACGGAAAGAAGTCCAGTGTTGTGACTTTTACGCCGCGGATAGCATCCCACAACTTTTAGTTTGTTTTAAAAAAAAACAACATCAATAATTTAATTGAAAAAAACAAAGTGCTCGATTTTTCACGTGCCTGCCAACGTGGCTACTGACTGACACTCGGCTGGTGTTTTTTGCTCGCGGCCAATTCTTAGAGAAAATTAGATTAGGGGAGGAAACATTCCTGAGCCTGAGTCACACCTCGTTACTCCTCCTCCTCCTCACCCTCCTCCTCCTCACCCTCCTCACCCTCCTCACCCTCCTCCTCCTCACCCTCCTCACCCTCCTCCTCCTCACCCTCCTCACCCTCCTCCTCCTCACCCTCCTCACCCTCCTCACCCTCCTCACCCTCCTCCTCCTCACCCTCCTCCTCCTTACCCTCCTCCTCACCCTCCTCACCCTCCTCACCCTCCTCACCCTCCTCCTCCTCACCCTCCTCACCCTCCTCCTCCTCACCCTCCTCCTCCTTACCCTCCTCCTCACCCTCCTCACCCTCCTCCTCCTCACCCTCCTCACCCTCCTCACCCTCCTCTTCCTCACCCTCCTCACCCTCCTCTTCCTCACCCTCCTCCTCACCCTCCTCTTCCTCACCCTCCTCCTCACCCTCCTCCTCACCCTCCTCCTCGTCACCCTCCTCTTCCTCACCCTCCTCCTCACCCTCCTCCTCGTCACCCTCCTCTTCCTCACCCTCCTCCTCACCCTCCTCTTCCTCACCCTCCTCCTCACCCTCCTCCTCGTCACCCTCCTCACCCTCCTCACCCTCCTCCTCACCCTCCTCACCCTCCTCCTCCTCACCCTCCTCTTCCTCACCCTCCTCTTCCTCACCCTCCTCCTCACCCTCCTCCTCGTCACCCTCCTCACCCTCCTCACCCTCCTCCTCCTCCTCCTCCTCAGCCTCCTCACCCTCCTCCTCCTCACCCTCCTCCTCCTCACCCTCCTCCTCACCCTCCTCCTCCTCACCTCCTCCTCCTCACCCTCCTCCTCCTCACCCTCCTCCTCCTCACCCTCCTCAGCCTCCTCCTCCTCACCCTCCTCAGCCTCCTCACCCTCCTCCTCCTCACCCTCCTCAGCCTCCTCACCCTCCTCCTCCTCACCCTCCTCCTCACCCTCCTCCTCCTCACCCTCCTCAGCCTCCTCACCCTCCTCCTCCTCCTCCTCACCCTCCTCCTCCTCACCCTCCTCCTCACCCTCCTCCTCACCCGCCTCACCCTCCTCACCCTCCTCCTCCTCCTCCTCCTCACCCTCCTCCTCCTCACCCTCCTCACCCTCCTCACCCTCCTCCTCACCCTCCTCCTCGTCACCCTCCTCACCCTCCTCACCCTCCTCCTCACCCTCCTCACCCTCCTCCTCCTCACCCTCCTCTTCCTCACCCTCCTCCTCACCCTCCTCTTCCTCACCCTCCTCCTCACCCTCCTCCTCGTCACCCTCCTCACCCTCCTCACCCTCCTCCTCCTCCTCCTCCTCAGCCTCCTCACCCTCCTCCTCCTCACCCTCCTCCTCCTCACCCTCCTCCTCACCCTCCTCCTCCTCACCTCCTCCTCCTCACCCTCCTCCTCCTCACCCTCCTCCTCCTCACCCTCCTCAGCCTCCTCCTCCTCACCCTCCTCAGCCTCCTCACCCTCCTCCTCCTCACCCTCCTCAGCCTCCTCACCCTCCTCCTCCTCACCCTCCTCCTCACCCTCCTCCTCCTCACCCTCCTCAGCCTCCTCACCCTCCTCCTCCTCACCCTCCTCCTCCTCACCCTCCTCCTCACCCTCCTCCTCACCCGCCTCACCCTCCTCACCCTCCTCCTCCTCCTCCTCACCCTCCTCCTCCTCACCCTCCTCACCCTCCTCACCCTCCTCCTCCTCACCCTCCTCAGCCTCCTCACCCTCCTCCTCCTCACCCTCCTCCTCACCCTCCTCCTCACCCTCCTCCTCACCCTCCTCCTCGTCACCCTCCTCACCCTCCTCCTCCTCCTCCTCACCCTCCTCCTCCTCACCCTCCTCCTCACCCTCCTCCTCGTCACCCTCCTCAGCCTCCTCACCCTCCTCCTCCTCACCCTCCTCCTCACCCACCGACGGCGTCGCCCCACGGGAGAAGCAACTCGCAAGGTGGTAACGAGTCAGAGCCGAGAGAGAAACAAATCAAGGGCCAAGGGGAACGAGGGGAGGCCACGGATAGCCTCACTCACGCAATGGCAATTTGCTAGAGGCAGATGTCATAGAAAGTCGCGTTCGAGGTTGTGGCAATCACATCGTGCGGCACTTTCAGATATGCTGCGGCCGTCTGGAACGCTCTTCCCCTTTAGATATTAGGAAGCCACTGGAGCGACAAACTCATTTCTTTAGAACTGTTTTTTGTGTTCAGTTTTCTGTCCTTCCCCCGCACCTCCGATTAGCACGGTTGGTTACGTACGGAGCGAATGGAGTTCAACGTGAAATTTTGTATCACAGTTGCTGAGCACATAACCAAAAGCTACCAAAACTCCAAGCGACCGGCAATAAATTAATTAGAAAAACTTGATTACTCACGCAAATGCGTCCCGGGACAACTCCTGTTCCCTTCAGTAGGACGCTTTACAATACATGTTGGCGCGGTGGTTACCGCACTGCGCTCAGAATCTGGAGGACCCAAGTTCGAATCCTGACCACGGGTGATATCAGTCGCAAGCAATATTTGACTCGGTGCTGGGCTCCCCCCCTAATTTGCATCACTCATCTGCACCGATCACCGTGGTGAAGTATGGTCAAACAACCCCCACGACCAACACGGCCTTGGCGGGGAAACCACCTTCAAGGAGTCGATTTGCAACGAGCTATGAACGGTATGATTTTATATTCATTAGCCATGATCAATCCAATTGTGGATTAAGGCTCCCCTCAAATTGTCGCAATCTCTCACATCCCGGGACGTGTCTAGATCTTTCTCGCACCCGCAGACTTTGTGCTTTCACCGTTCCGTCTCCACTATGGACGCGCTCTCGTGCGTTTTATCTGCTTTGAGTTTGATCTCCTTGACCACCAGTCATGATCCCTTCTCGATACGTGCAATTCTGGCCCAGATGTTAACTACCTCGCCCGGTATACAGGAGGTCGTGGGTTCGATCCCGACCCTGACGTATGCTGCTGTATATTTGGAGTTTGCGTGTCTCGCTCATCATCATCACGGTGGCTAGGAGATGTTAACTACCTCGCCCGGTATACAGGAGGTCGTGGGTTCGATCCCGACCCTGACGTATGCTGCTGTATATTTGGAGTTTGCGTGTCTCGCTCATCATCATCACGGTGGCTAGGAGATGTTAACTACCTCGCCCGGTATACAGGAGGTCGTGGGTTCGATCCCGACCCTGACGTATGCTGCTGTATATTTGGAGTTTGCGTGTCTCGCTCATCATCATCACGGTGGCTAGGAGATGTTAACTACCTCGCCCGGTATACAGGAGGTCGTGGATTCGATCCCGACCCTGACGTATGCTGCTGTATATTTGGAGTTTGCGTGTCTCGCTCATCATCATCACGGTGGCTAGGAGATGTTAACTACCTCGTCCGGTATACAGGAGGTCGTGGATTCGATCCCGACCCTGACGCCTGTCTACTGCATTTGAAGTTTGCGTGTCTCTCTCTCCCCCAGTGGTCTCGTGGATTCTTCTCCGGGTCCTCCGCTTTTTCCCTCCACATTTAGAAACATGCGCTTGGGAGTATTTCGCTGCTATAAATTCCCACGTGATTAGCCACTTACTTCAGCTATTATGTGTGGCCAGGTCACCGCTGAAGAAAATAAATATAGTTAAACATACTCTTTGGTTCTTTCGGTAAAGTCACGTAGATAAAAAAAAGTAATAATAGAAATAAAATAATAAAATAACAATTTTTATATTATTACTTTTATTAATTTTAATTTTATTTTTTACCTACGTGACTTTACCGAAAAAACCCAAGAGTATGAATCCTTGCAGTCACGAAAGCTTCAAACCTAAAATTAATAGTTAAACATATTTTAGTTTAGCGATCTCACTTACACGCGTTGTTCCCTAATCCACGTACATTCAGCGCTATATATATACACATCAAGATAAGCCGGTCATTAAAGTAATGCAAGTTCCGAGAACCTCCATCTCTGGTTGGCCTGGCTGACCGGTTCTCAGGTGAGTAGGAATGCAGTGAAGGTGGGCGGGGGGAGGGGTGGGGGGCGGGGTAATGGTGGGGGGGGGGAGATAGAGGGGGGGTTAGAGGTCACTGGTTAAGGGCTCCAGGGCGCGGCGGAGGGAGCGTTGCTGCCTGCGATGCCTGGGCGTGGTTGCGTAGCCCTGGGACAACGTCCTTATCTCCGAGCATCAGCAGCGAGACGGCAGAAATAAAAAATTAACCCGTAAAAACAAAGTTTTTCACTATAAATCCTTTATATGCGTGGCGGCTAGAGTCCTCTCGTCCTCTGGCTTGAGATGGCTGCCACCTATGGGTCAGATGATTGTCTGCCAGCATTAAGCAATTGGTAATTAAATATTTATTTTTTTCCTCTAAACAGTGTCAAATTTTGGAGAAAAAAAATTCACGAAAATTAATTGTCACGCACAACGAGTCTGTGTGCAAAATGTCAGCTCGATTGGATCACGGGAAGTGGGTTATAACACGACCGAAAGATTTGCACGGTTCTAAGCAAGCAAGCGAACTTAATATAAAGGATTTAAAAATCACGTTCACGCATGGATACCGCAAGTCTGTGGAGCTTTCAAACCAACCGACATACCGACATGCAGGTTGTCTTCGGGCGTTTATATTAACAGTACAGTTTTGTTTTTTTGGTTTAACAAAAACAAACGCAAATGCATATTTGCAAAGAATCTTTTTTTTGGGCGCTTTGGTCAGACAGTGTACTTTCAACTTCAATTGGAAAGCATAAAAAGGAAATGTTTATAGCCAATGGTGTGTTTCGGCAGAGCGTCAACAAGAAATGAAGTGGCTTTTAAGTCGGTCAGCCCAGCCGATGGGCCTTCTGGAGCGTTGTGTTGCAAGCAGAAATTTGTTCAAACATGAGCAGTCGGGACAGGTTGAAACTTATGATCTTCATCAGCAGGGCGTGGCCTGTTAAGCAACAGGCATGATCGGTTGTTATCTGGTGCGTTTCAGGGAGGAGCGGCTACCCGATCATGATGGACCAAAATAGTTGTTGTATTTTAGTTACACAGAACGCCTGTCTTGTATCATCTAATCTGTAGATGACGACAATGATCTGCAATTACATTTAAGTTGTTCAGGCTGGTGAACCGTATAGGTTTCAAATAATGTAAACATAGTGCTCAGATGTGTGCATTATGCAAAACACCCAGGACTACAATGCAGCCTTTCAGGAACTGCTGATGGTTTTTGCATCATGCTCTTTCTACCCGTTTTGTGTGTCGTTTGCGTCTGTGTAGAACAAACAACCATCCAGCCATTCACAATCCACCAATGAATGGAGGCTCCTCGACGCCATATCGGTCTTAGAGGTTGTATGATTATTATTATTTAAACCATACTTCAGGACGCTGACCAGTGCAGGTTGGTGAATATAGATGGGTGGAAATGTCAGGATTGGGCTTAGATATCCCACTGATGTTAGCCATCGACGGGAATCGAACTGGGATCACAGCGTGCTAACTAATCACTCACCACCAATAAACCCCCATCGGTTTGCTTGTGAGCGTGGCAGTCTAAGTTTCCCAAATTTGGACCGGCACGCATTGATGACCTACTGTTGCGCGTGACATCGCGATATCTTACACCGCATCCGCTATGAAGCAGGCGGCACGAAGTGTCATTCCAACTAACACACCCGCGGTCGAAATCAGGGTGGCCGCTTGGATTTCGAACCGCGAACTTCCGCAGCAAAAGTGTCGAACGCGATATCCCACCAGGCCCGGGCACGCCCTCATTCCATCGCTGTCCTTCACCGGCCTCGGTGCATCGGTCACCCACGGACCGCTTCGGTTCAGTGTCCGTCTTCGCGACACACACACGCACACACACACGCACGCACACACACACGCACACACACACACGCACACACACATACGCATGCACACGCACACACACGCACGCACATACACACACACACGCACACACTTACGCACACACACGCATACACATGCACACACACACCCTAAACCCCTCGTTCGTATCTTGTCTCGTACCTTACTTTCCGCATTTTTTAAAAGACGCATCGCATTGTGTGAACCACACGAGTGCTGTTTGGATGGTGGGAGGAGGAGGGGTGGTAAATCAACGAGGACACGTGGCCGACGTGGAGATGAGGGACGGCTCCGGGTGAACGCGACTCACATTCTCATCGTTTTGCCCGAAGCCCTTCGGCAAGCTCAAAATAAAACATTCCCCGAATGACTGCGAGAGCGCAAGACGGCGTGCGCGTTCCTCGCGATGATTTGCGAGCGTTCGCCGCGGCGACATCCAATGAAGGGGTGGGTGGTGGAGGTCGCCACGAGAGACAAAGGGGCGGCCGACGATCGACCGCGATGAATTTGGTGGAAGGGTCGGGTGGATTTAAACCAACGGGGAGTTGGTTACGAACGTCGACAGTGGCCAGGAAGATCCACCTTTGCGTGCAGCGGTGGTGGCGGCGGCTACGTTGCTGCACCGCGCGGCTGCATCTAGTCCAGCGCTGTGGAGGCAGCAGCGAGCATCGGTAGATCACCGGATCACCACAAATGTTGCGAAACTCCCATTCCCGTGGGCCGTCCAGGAGGTGCCCTGCCCTGGTGCAATTAAAATGTGGACCCCACCGGTCCCGTCTGCGTGGGATAGAATGTTGTTGGGTTTTCTCCGGGCGCGCCGGTTTTCTTTCTAGACGTGTAAACAATTCGTTAACTGGCCGCTAACACCCTGTTGTCCTCACCACGGTTGGCTACGTACGGTGCGAAAGAAGTTCAACATACATGCATACAACGACAAAAAGATCCCCTGTATAGTCTTAACAGACTGTCAGGGCAAGTGCTGTTAGCGAGCACATATGAAGGCCGGCACGGCACACGATGGGGTAGGTGGCCAGCACCACGCCCGCCGCCTTTGTCTCCCCAGTGGCGATGTTTACACATCGCACCAGGTACTCATTTGAGGCTGAGTCGACCTAGGGGAGGTCCAGGACCGGGTTAGATCATCGTCACTGCTGTTGGCCGTGAGCGGGAATTGAACCTGGGTCGACAGGTTCGTAGCGCAGCGTGCTAACCGCTGCACCACCGCTCCCCACATAAACACTCACCCACCCACCCACTCACTCACCCACTCACCCACCCACTCATCCACCCACTCATCCACCTACCCACACACTCGTTCCCATCCACGCACTCAAACCGCCACCCACTTTTAAAAACTAAGACAAAAGAATCCCCCATTGATATATAGAGGACCGCAGAGCTTGGGGGGGGCGAATTTGGCACCGACTAACCACATGGCTGCTGCTCCTGCCTCCCCGCGTGCCTGTGGTTCCACCTCCTCCTCCTCCCGCTGCGGAGTCGTCCTCTCTCCTCCTCTACGTCTCTCTCTTGGCGAGCGGGCGGGCGAGCGAGCGAGTGGACATCGTGCGGCCGAAGGCGGCGGCTCGGTGCCATTGGAATTTATTTTATTTACTTCAGACGCCCACGGGAGAGAAACGATTACTGCTTTGAGGGAGAAAAAAAACGATTAGTTAAAATGGATTTCAAGTTATGGGGCTTTTTTTTTTATTGCCACGGCTCAGGCGGCTATGGGTAACCTTTCCAGCGGTAACGACTTGAATAAATGGCTGTCACGATTTTGACAAGCTTGGTGTAATTATAATTGCCGTAACGCTTCTCTCGAACCCGTAAGTGCTGAAGAGCATTGGGCTGTAAAACGAGAAAACGACTGTTTATATGACCACGCAAGGCCCACTGAGCTACGGAGCACTTTTCTCAGAAGTAACCTGGCTCTTACAAATGATGGCCCGACAACAAACTGGCTAATCATCGGGAAATGTGTAGCAGTCAAATACTCTGAACGTACGCTGCTTCTAAACGTGGAGGGGAAAACCGGAGGACCCGGAGATAAAGCCACGTGACCACGTGGAGAACATGCAAACTCCAAACACACAGTTTAACGCGTAGCAGGCTTTAAGCGACCAATATCATCTATAGTAGGGTTTTTTGCGGATTAGATCGCGTAAATATATAAGTATGTCGTTAAAACCCACCACCACCCGATACAGCCAACTAGTAAGGGTTGTCACGTAAACAGAACGTGGCCAATTCGTCACTAGTACAGCACTAACCGGTGTGTTGGAGAGCCAAGCCACAACATTTACAATCTGAGTACAACGTTTCGCCAGTAATTACAACCAGCTTCATCAAGCGACAGCCAGATTTGTGGCGAAGTCCACCTGTTTCGTTCCTTATATAGAGTTGTCACCACATCTACGTCTTCGATATACAACAAGCGTAAGGGTGGGATCGACCCACGATCTCCTGTATACCAGGCGAGGTTGTTAACATCTCGACACCGAGATGTTAACTTGGTGAATGGGCCCCGGATTAAAAAAAAAAAACAGCCAGTTACAAAATTACCGTTTTCACGACGTTTTCATGGCACGTCGTCTCTTTTCCGTTACGTATTGCACAGGGAACTCACAACGACCTGAACAAAACACCACCAAAATCCGTCATTGACCAGTGCTGCGAAGTACTGTCAAATGAACACCCATAACAGCCACCACTGCGTGGGGAGGCATTCATCCAGCAGTGTAAGACAGAGTGAGTTGGTGGGTGGAAAAATGAGTGGGTGGGTGGGTGGGTGTGAGAATGAGTGGGTGGACAGACGGATGGACTGGATTGATAAGGCATGACCCTCGTCCAACAGCGGAATAACAAAAGCGTTGTAGATATACAAAGCTTATATTATCTTTATTTTCCTATGTTGTATCCATGCAAACTCATAATTATTCTCTTACTCCTCGTAGTGGTCAGCTGTGAACACACGCGGGCTGCTGCTGGAGCTGCTGATGCCACCTAAGAAGCATTGCCCGGACTGACCACAGCTGGTGCAATAGCTCATTCTTCAACGGGGAAAAATGAAGGGAATCTCAAACCAAAGACAACTGCTGCGACATCGGGCGTATTCCGCACCGCCGATTCACAAAATTGGCTACGTACGGTGCAAACGAAGTTGAACTTCCGCACGTACAGCGGAACACGTCCTGCGAAATCAGCGGACGGATTCACACAACCCAGGGCATCGGTGCGTAAGTTGCTACTCATTTCACATCCGCACGAGAGAAGCTGCTGCTGCCGCTGCTGCTGCTGCTGGAGCTGTTGCTGCTGCTGTCACAACTGCTGTTGTTGCGGCGGCTGCTGCTGTTGCTGTGTTTTCGGAACGAGTGTATCGGGCGCTGCTGCGAACGCGCCCGTAGCCCGGAGCGGGTAGCGAGCCTGCACACCACCAGACTCCAGCTCTAATTAGGGTGGACTGCCAAACCGCTCGCGGAACAAAATAGTTGAGCAGCCTCCAATTACCACCGAATACCTCGAACCCATCCGTAACAGGGGTCCCCAGAAATGCTCGTTGCAATGCGCCCAGAACACACGCGCGCGCACACACGCGCGCGCACACACACGCGCGCGCACACACACGCGCGCGCACACACACGCGCGCGCACACACACGCGCACACACACGCACACACACGCACGCGCTCGCGCATTCCAGGGGCTTCGTGTCCAGGTTACACAAGTTACAAGTATGGTGAACACATTTCAGAAAGGCGTTATCGAAATGTAACGCTTTTTTTAAAATGTTATAGGACCGCATATAAAAAATGATATTGATCGTAAAAACATTGAAAGTATTTTCTCTGGCGAATATCAATGAAATGCCAACTTTCGGGCTCACGTGACCTCCTAGTACCCCGCACGTCACGTGGTATTCCTGGGGATGACACTAATCCTGCACAACGACGCTCACGATTAGTTTGAGTTCCCTTCTCGAGATAGTACGTTGATTGCTAGACGCAGAGCCAGGAGCTTCGTTACCAGCAAGACTTCTTGGGCCGGCGACCCGAGTTTTTATTTTTTTCCACACCTGCTACTAGACCGCTTCCAGTCTGCGTTGTTTTTTTTATCCTACGGTTGCACAGAACTCGTCAGGCATCAGACTCAGAATATTTCGTTTAACACGGAGTCTTTCGCGACCAATATAATCCATAATTCAGGTTTTTGTCGGGTTAGATCGCGTAAACATATAAATGTGTCGTTAACCCTCCACCACCCGACACAGCCAATTAGTAAGGTTTGTCACGCGAAACGTCGTACAAGTGCTAGAACACAACAGGCATGTCCGTGTGAATGGTATTCATGCGTCTGTACATTTACAATGACATATGATAGATATGAGACAAACGCACGTCGTGAACATGCAACGCAGCCAAGATGAACAAAAAGGGGAACGGCCTCTGATAGATAAGGTGTCTAATAATAAAGGGCCAAGTTGTAGAAAAATGACAAGCCCCTGTAAAGGCAATTAAATATTTTTCGATTTAAAGCTTTCGTGACTGCAGGGATTCATCTTCTTGGTTCTTTCGGTAAAGTCAAGTAGAAGGGAAATAATAAAATAATCAAAATGAAACATAATAAAATACAATTCTCAAGACGTTGTCTTTCCGACAGACCTGTTCTTCACCTGAGGACGGCTGCTTGCGTTGTGGCCGCAACATCAAGAAGAGCACTTAAATATGTGTGTAAATAAACACCAGCGTGCGTGAGATGCTGCATTTTGGATATTTGTAAGTGCCAGAGCTGGCTCCAGTGCACGTTGAACTTCTTCTTTCGCACCGTACGGAGCCAACCGCGCTAATCGGACAAACTCAATGACAAATTGAGGGCGCAGCACCGCAAATTATTTCACTTTCTACGCAGCATTTCGTCGACGCTTCCAGGCTGGCGAGAAGTCTTTTAAGCGACAGGAGTGTAGCCGCACTTGACCCCACAGCACGTGCCCTGCCGACTGACTACTTGCGGTGTCACGCGCTCATAACCGCCGCGTGGACGGAGGCGGGGGGTGGGGAGTGGGGGGCTTGGTGGTTGCGAATTTAAGAAACTTTCCCATTGCTTCAACCCGCCGTGCCAAGAGATCGAAGCGGCCGACCTCTCGCATCGCAAGTCCGGCGTGTGAACAATTCCACCACAGGTGGGCTTCTCCACGAATCTGGCTGCCGCCTGATGAAGCTGGTTGTAATTACTGGCGAAATGTCGTACTCAGTTTGTAAATGTTGTGGCTTGGCTCTCCAACACACCGGTGTTGCTGTACTAGTGACGAGTTGGCATGTTCAATTTACGTGACAACCCTTACTAGTTGGCTGTGTCGGGTGGTGGCGGGTTTTAACGACACATTTATATATTTACGCGATCTAACCCCAAAAAAAACCTGCATCATGGATAAAAAATATTTATTCATGCTGGAGCAATCCGATGAGCTATGAAGCTCTTTTTTCTCCCCACAGATGTCCAGTAGTCACGGGTTGGCCGACTGCCCGCGTCAACACGTGTGCCAAGTAAATACACCGTGGAAAACCGCGTGTGCACAGACCCCTACTGTCGCCGAGAAGGCGAGGTCGTAATGTGGCGAACGGATTTCGCCTTCCCGTTTATATAATTTTTGTTAAACAATCAAAGTAAATGCCCAGAGACCTGTTTGCCACTCACGTGTTTTACGGGCTTACGTTTTGTTGTATTAATTACTGTATGTCGCGCCAAATTAGAACTTAATCTTGCTGTGGTTTTCACACCTGATGATGATGATGATGATTGCTTGTGTTGAAATGGAAACGTCGTGAGAATTTTATTGTTTTATTTTTATTATTTTATTTTTTTCCTTCTACGTGACTTTACCGAAATAACCAAGAATATGAATCGCTGCTGTCACGAAAGCTTTAAATCGAAATTTAATCAAACAATCAAGGCCTATAATGTATCAATTTATAGATAAACGCAGTTCAACCCTTTTCATGGGAATTATTGACGTGTCATTGTATTTTTAAAGCCTTTAAGGTTTCAGTTCCGTGGAGCGCAATTTTTCAGCATTATATATTGTTTTTATATAGATGCATTCAATCTAAATTTGAAGCCTTCGTGACTGCAGGCATCCATACTATTTGGTTCTTTCGGTAAAGTCACGTAGGTATAAAATAAAATAAGATGCATTCAAACACAATTGACAAATTGAAATGTAACATTACACTGACAATTACCGTGACATAATTATGATAATAGCAATAAATTATACCCTTTCATCGATCCACTTCTGGATGAAGCCCGCCCCCCCCCCCCCGTTCCGTATCGGTCACGGATGATGTTTGTTGGTCAATACCGCGGTGGTGAAGAGACGGGAGGAGAGGGTGGGGGAGTCGACCCAATTGAGATACGACTCGCCACTGATGTTAGTCGTGGCCCGGTCTCGAGCTCAGATCGCCCGGGTTCACAGCGCAGTGCGCGAACCACTGCGCCACCGCTCCACGTGCATTACTGCTAACTGTATACACGATTCCAAACAGCAGGCTGTGCTGTTGTAGCGTTCACTTCCATGAGTTTAACTGCGGAGCCTATTGGCTTGGGGCAGGGGTCGGCAACCTGCGGCTCCGGGGCCGCATGCGGTGGCTCTTTAAGGACCGCAGTGCGCGGCTCTTGAAATTCGAAAAAGCAACGTCGCTTCTTGGTGTTTTGATTGCTGACCCCTGACCATTGGAAGTCCAGTTCACCATGGGAGTCCATTTCACCATGGAAATCCAGTTGACCATGGAAGTCCAGTTCACCATGGAAATCCAGTTGACCATGGAAGTCCAGTTGACCATGGAAGTCCAATTCACCATGGAAGTCCAGTTGACCATGGGAGTTCAGTTTACCATGGGAGTCCAGTTCACCATGGGAGTCCAGTTCACCATGGAAATCCAGTTCACCATGGGAGTCCAGTTCACCGTGGGAGTCCAGTTCACCATGGAAGTCCAGTTCACCATGGGAGTCCAGTTCACCATGGGAGTCCAGTTCACCATGGAAGTCCAGTTCACCATGGGAGTTCAGTTCACCATTGGAGTCCAGTTCACCGTGGGAGTCCAGTTCACCATGGAAGTCCAGTTCACCATGGGAGTCCAGTTCACCATGGAAGTCCAGTTCACCATGGGAGTTCAGTTCACCATGGGAGTCCAATTCACCATGGGAGTCCAGTTCACCATGGAAGTCCAGTTCACCGTGGAAGTCCAGTTCACCATGGAAGTCCAGTTCACCATGGAAGTCCATTTGACCATGGAAATCCAGTTCACCCTGGGAGTCCACGTTATTTATTTTATGCAGAACCACCGTCTCGTTTTCACGTTGCATTGCGGATTTAGACATTTTAGGGGTTTTTTTACCGAATGCGAAAAAAAAATCTCTTCTTGTTGTCTTGGTTGCCCACAACTGGCTTAGGGGAAGTGGTGTCGCTGTGGTTAGCACACTGCAGTATGAACCCGGCGACCTGAGTTCGACTACCCAGCCAGAGATAAGATCAGTGACCAGTAATATCTGAAACACTCCTGCCCACCCATCCCTCCACAGTTATAACCAACACGTACTAACTCATGTGGTGAAGCATCGCCAACAACCCCCACAACCGACACAATGTGGGGAGCACTTAATCAAGCCGTGGAAGAATTAGTGAGTTGGTGGGTGGAAGAATTAGTGAGTTTGTGGGTGGAAGAATGAGTGAGTTAGTGGGTGGAAGTATGAGTGAGTTGGTGGGTAGAATATTGAGTGAGTTGATAAGTAGACGGGTGAGTGGGTTAGTGGGTGGAATAATAAGTGGGTTGGTGGGTATACTAATTAGTGGGTTGGTAGGTAGAAGATTGAGTGAGTTGGTGGGTAGAATACTGAGTGAGTTGGTTGATAGTAGAATGAGTTGGTGGGGAGAGGAATGAGAAAGTTGGTGGGTATAAAAATGAGTGAGTTGGTGGGTAGACGATTGAGTGAGTTCGTGGGGAGAAGAATGATTGAGATGGAATAATGAGCGAGTTGGTGAGTGTAAGGAGTGAATTGGTGGGTGTAAGAATTCGTGAGTGGGTGGGTGATAATGAGTGAGTTGGTCAGTGGAAAGAATGATTGAGTTGGCGGGTGTAAGAATGAGCGAGTGGGTGGATGGGTGTGAGAATGACTGGGAAGACACACACACACAGAGACACATCAATACATAATGTAGAATGACCTATCGTGCTTTGTCCTCTCACCGAAGCGTCTGCCTCCCCCCCTAGCCTCGGGCCTGACCCTCCCCTCCTCCTCGTCGCCCCACCATCACCACCAGCAGCAGCTTTAACTCGTGTTTATTTTTACGACAGAAATTCTCAATGGGCAATGTCTCTCAAGGACACGCACACGGAGGGTTTTTTTCTTTTGCTTCCCATACAAAAGTGCATTACGACCGCTCCATATGCAGCGCGGTCAGGTAAAAATGTATTTATTCAAGGGAGATGATGTTAAACACGACACCCAGAAAGCTTGTTTTTATTCCTTTCCCCTCTCGCTCGCTATCTCTTAGTGACTCACACACACAACGCCTTGTGAAAGACCCAACGCATAAGATCCCCTCGGTTTGATCTTCCACTAAGATCACGATTCACCCTAAACCGCATCCACTGCACAAACCGTCGTGGCAGCAGATGCGGGATACCTTACGCACGAATGGAAAATAAATTTTAAAAAAATGATCCAGTATGCGACTGTGGTCATCCAGAACAGACCGTACAACGTACACCGACGCAATGCCCCGATCCGCAAACACGAAGAAGACATCACGGCGAAGCAACTCCGCTGGACTTGACCCCACGTCAATGTGAAATTGCAGCTTCGTTGCTCTGGCATCGACTCTCCGTCTCTGTCTCGACGCAGGTTGCAAATGGTAGATTGCAACAACAAAAAAAGAGGAAATTTTCGCAGGGTGATGGGTAGATTCCACGCGGTCTGTTGTGATGGCGCCGTCTCCGTGGAAACCAAACAATGACGTCTCCGCGTGTGCATTGTGCGGCAATGTCGGCACCGAGGTGGGGGTGGGGGGATTGCACAAAGAAGAAGATGCCCCGTGTAGCTCACAACGGCTGCTGAGGCAAGTGCCGTTGGCGAGCATCTAGTGAAAACGTGCGCCCATATACCAGACAAAGATCCCCCGTTTAGCCTCAAGAAACTTTTAGGCCGGAACGGCACACGAGGGGGTGGGCGCTGGCCACCACCCACCCCCTCGTGTGCCGTTCTGGCCACTGTCTCCCCAGTGGCGATGTTTACGCACCGCACCAGGTACTCATTTGACGCTGAGTCGGCCTAGGGGAGGCCCAGGACCGGTTCAGATAATCGTCACTGGTGTTGGCCCGTGAGCGGGAATGGAACTGGGGTCGCCGCGTTCGTAGCGTAGCGTAGCGCTAACCACTGTGCTCACACACAAAATAGCAACCGTCATTCGCTACATAGGAGCGGTGACATCACCACGGCGCTTGTACCAGGCTAGGTGGACTTTGAGGCTTTCACGTGAAGTGCCGAATGTTCGGCTGTAGGTGACAGGTAAGATCCAGGTGTTATGAGTTCACTGACATGGGCCGGCAGATGCACCACCTGTGCCCCCCCCCCCCCACACTGTGCCGTCTCGCTGCCCTTTTGCCGCCCGGCGCTCCGCTCGTTGTTGTGAGCGTCGATCCTCTTGCCCTGCTTTTTCATTGGAGGGCGACTGCTTCCAACTGCCCAGTAGCGTCCTCCACGAGCCTCCTCCTCCTCCTCCACAGAGGTCGATCTTGACACCGCTGAGACCAAGCATCTACACACAGACATCGACAAAGATCTCCCGTGTAATCTTGTCAGGCTTTTGAGGCCACGGCTGTTGGTGATTATCTATTAATGTCAGAACTGCGTACGAGAGGGTGGTGTGGCCAGTACCATGCCGAGTCAGCCGCCTTTGCCTCCCCAGATGGTAACGCCTCGAGAGCCTGACGAGGCCACGTGTTGAACCCACCACAGTACTTACAAGATGGTCACATTTGGAAACAAAAAAGCATTAATCTTACACGTGTGAACCGATGCATCGTCCACACCTCCCCCCCCCCCCCAACGTAATGCGGAACGTCTTGATTTTGAAAACGTAAACAAACACGGGTACAGAGAATTGTTTTTTTACCCTTCTATCTGGCAACAAAATTGACACCTTTTTTACAAGGAGTCATGTTTGCATAGACCACAATACCTGCAGCCATAATGCAAACAAAAAACATAACTCTGATAATATATGCACTGTCGTTGAAGTTGATTGGTCCACACCCGAGACAGCTTTCCTTAGAGCCTAGTCTCACAGGTGTCAGTTTTGTTGCCAGATAGAAGGGTAATAAACCAATTATAATATTTTTTACTGGCAAATGAGGTTCCAATGGTGTAATCACGGGTACATTGTTTATCGCATTCGTAGCTGACATCGGCAAAGGCTACGTGCAGGTGAGGGCCACAGGAGCTCTGGTGATGTAACTATTAGAAGTTTCATCACAGTTTTATCCTGCCTAGGGGATAAAGGTGGGCCCCCTGTAACAGTTACAATTTAATGTCAAGTATCGGCTTGCTTTTTTGCCGCCTGAAAGCGTAGATATTTTAAGATATATTTAAGCGATGCTTTCCAAGAGTGCTATGAATTTTGAAAATGCGTCACGTGACCGCACTACATTCATCACGGCCACGCGGTAATGCGGCGCCAAAAATGACGCAGGCTCTGCGGTCCACTACATATGAAGATATTTTCGGCCAATAAACGAACCTTGACTTCGGAATGCCTAGGAGGAGGCGATCCAAAGATCTCAGGAACCACGTTGGATTGTGAATAATAGATCAGTTCCTGCAAATATCGTGGGGCGAAACCATTGAGAGCCTTGACGATCATAATGACGACAACTCACAATTCAAGACCCATGGTTCACTTCATGCGGTGTTTCCTGGGTAAATCAGTTTTTAAATCATCCACCAGCATGCGACTTGAGTAACTGACGGCTGCGTCCCTTCTGAAATTCTGTCACTCAACAGAGGATCATTACACATCAAGTAAATGGTCGAGAAGATAACGCAGAGTTATGTATGCGTGTCCCCGCTTCAGCGCGTCGGCCAATGCTTGTTCACACTCGATAAGAATGCTTCACCTACATGCCCTTCCTCTTGCCGTTTCTCGGTGTAACGACAAGCGTACATCCCTCCATGCATCATCACCGCCTGTGGCCTATTCACTCCTGAGAGAGGAACAACGTCATATTCTTAGTTCTTTCGGTAAAGTCACGTAGAAGGGAAATAATAAAATAATAAAGATAAAACCTAATAAAAAAAATGCTCACGACGTTTCGGCCACAACGCAAGCAGCCGTCCACAGGTGAAGCATTTTTATTATGTTTTATTTTATTATTTCCCTCCTACGCGACTTTACCGAAAGAACCAAGAATATGAATCCCTGCAGTCACGAAAGTTTTCAATCGAAAAGGAACATTGCCTTTCGTTATTTAGGATTTGTTCTCTGATCTCAGTCTCTATCTTCCCGTTTCTCACTTTAATGTCCCTCCACACTCCATCATCCTCATCATCGTCGTCTATGCCCTTATCCACTGCTGGATGAATTCCAATACGTCTCAAATTTGGATGTGTTCCCATCGCCCAAGTGCCTCCAGCCCACCTGTCTCTCAGTGGAAGCCAACGAAGCGTGGGATCATCGCCACTTTTCACTGCGGCAGAGGTGTGAAAGAGTCACGGTGTAAAACTGCAGCTTTAATTCAAAAGCAACGGGGGAGGGGTGGGGGGGAGGAGGGTTAAAGAAAAGATTGGGCCGCAACGAAGCGAGTAACATTGGAGACGGTGGCATTGTGTCTGCGTCAATGTCGCACGGAGCAGCGCAGGCTTTGTGTGACGATGAGGTAGGCGCACACTACACCAAGGCAAGATTGGCTCAGCATCACCTTACTTACCACTGCTTGGGGAGAGAGGGGGGTTGTTTTGTTGTTATTGTCGTTGCATATCATTAATACACGGATATAATTTTTAGATTAAACAGTAACTCTAGAAGAGTCGCGCGGTAGTTTCTGTTTATTGTGTTCGTGCCGTGTTCCAGTGTAAGCCAAGACGGCCCTCCGGGGCTATTTATTTGGTGCGGGCAATGAGATCACCGGGGGGTGGGTGGGCAGCTAATACAAATATTGGACCTTTGCGCCAGGTGAGACAACGACTTTCAAACGATTTTCGAGCTCGTGAGGCCTTTCAAGTCAGACGTGTGTGTGTTTGATGTCCATTGTCTGTGTGGTCTCTTCTTTTCCCTGTCTTGCTCCTGCCAGCTTTATACCGATCGTGCTTTCTGCCGTCACTTCACGAGACGGACGGAAATCTACCCCCTCCCGCCCCCCTGCCACGGCTCGGATATCACAAGCGGCACTCTCCCAACCCGCCGCACAAGACAGTCAGAATCGTCGCGTGACAGTCAAGCCGATTCGCACGGTTGGCTACGTACGGCGCTAAAGAAGTTCGATACATATACGCGGGCATGAACATTCTCATCGACGTAACATATCTAAATTTTGATTTAAAGATTTCGTGACTGCAGGGATTCATATTCTTGGTTCTTTCGGTAAAGTCACGTAGAAGGGAAATAATAAAATAATACAAATATATTATTTCCCTTCTCACGTGACTTTACCGAAAGAACCAAGAATATGTAACATATATCGTCGAGTACAGGACAGCCAAAGGCCGGTCTACTGCCAAATGTAGCCTTGCCAGGACTCCCATTATGCACATATGTAGAACTTCTTTCGCACCGTACGTAGCCAACCGTGATAATCGGAGGTGCCATCTGCTTGGAACTCCCTCCAGTGACGATGACGCACACAACAGATGACTCCAGATGTGTACGTCTGAGGCGGGAGTTTTGGTCAAATTTTTTAAGTGCAGAACCGAATTTGGTTGTGATGGGGTTTATTGTACAATCATTGGGTGACCACAGGTTGAGACTGAAGCCAACTCTTTGAAGAGCTAATTTATTTAAAACATACTCTTTGGTTTTTTAGGTAAAAACAACAAAGAGTATGGATCCTTGCAGTCACGAAAACTTCAAATCTAGAATTATTTAAAACAGTTTTTTTCTGTTTTGCTTGTTGTCCTTCCCCCGCACCTCCCATTAGCACGGTTGGCTACGTACGGTGCAACAGAAGTTCAACATACATCTATATATAAGCCCAGGGTCCTAAAAGTGCTAGCTTAGTGCTCTGACCTCTGAGTCTTTAGACTGAATCCACAATCATTTGTGTCCCTTTGCGGATAATTTCTAGAAGTTTCTATGTTTCCAGGTTATACTTTTTATTTTGTACGAAAGGAAAAATTGCCAATGGTACACTGGCACATGAGAGATTCTGTGAGCATGACGTACACCTACGCTTACATAATGATTACAATTAGTGCCTTTGATCTTGGGGTTAGCGTGAAGATCCCATTAGCAGTCTGTCTCGCCTAACCTGGAATATTCTCTTCGCAAACACATTCGAGAACACTGGTCATCAGAGTTCATAGCGGATGCTTCGATAAATTATCGTAGATGCGATGACCTCACAATTTCATGCGTCAATTATTGCGCAAGATTTTACGTTTTCCGATTCACACGCTCGGAGTCAGAGATTAATTGTGACCCCCCCCTGCAGCCACCAGAGGCCGCTACATTCACCCGCAAAATGTCCCCTACAAAGAGGGACTAGATCGTGTCTCAGTGTGGTCGTAACGTGGGGAGCGGTCGTGTAGCAGGTTAGCGCGCCGCGCTACGAACCCGTCGAATCAATTTTCGATTCCCGCTCACGGCCAAGACCAGTGACGATTCTATAAACTGGCCATTGGTCCCTTCCCCAGTTCGACTCAGCCTCAAACGAGTCACTGGTGTGCTGTGTGAACATCGCCACTACGGAGACGAATGCGACCGACAGGCCGTGGTTGCTGGCCACCCACTCATTCGTACGCCACGTTGGGCACCACATGTGCTGCTCGCGACAAGCATTTACACCACCCAGCAGCCTGTGTGAGCTACACGAGGTGTGTGTGTGGGCGGAGGGGGGGGGGTCTTTGTCTCCTGTTGTAGCACGAACTTTGTTTCATGCACGAAATTGAATTGCAGTATGGCATTCCTTACGGCGTCGAATTTTGTTGTTTTAACGAATGAAAATAATGCGGCTGTTGCCCATCGTGCGTGCATCTTTCACGGCCCACACGACAAACGCCCCCCACCCCCGGTATAGCCTTCCACGGGCTGTTGGGGCAAGGGGCTGTTAGCGAGCACACCTATGAAGGCCGGTGTTGTGGCCAGAACCACACCCAGCAGACGACTCTTTCACGCTGTCGATGTTTACACACCGCACCAATACCTGTACCTGGCGCGGTATGTAAACACCGTTGTGCTGAAAGGCACAAAAAACATTTCATAGGCGACGTTTATTGGCAATGACTCTTCGTCGTAGCGCACGAACTGGAGCCTCGCGTTTTTTTTTCTTAACATGCCTGGGTGTGGCCGGAGGTTCCAGCAGGTGTGTCGATGGACGGGGGAGTCATCGAGTCCATCACTCGCATGGGGCTTTCACGCTGCTATTGCCACGCACCACCGCCGCTGTGCCCGCGAGGCATTTTGATAGTCATCACAACTGAGCTGGAGAGTCATGTGCCCGCGACCCGGTGCAGTGTCATGGAATATTTGAGGAGGGGGGTGAGGGCGGTGGGCGGGGGCGGTGGATAAATGTATTTACTAATTTACTTGAAAAAAATAAATGACTGAGTTGCTCGTCTCTGTTCAGCTCGTGGATCGTGACAACGATAATAATGTTTTGGTGCAATCGATGGTTGACATGTGAGCCCCCCGCTGCAAGGAATGAAATGAGGCCCTCTGTGTCACCCCAATCCCCCCACAAACCTGGCACCTGGGCCCCCCATCCTGTCTACGGTGCAAGGCCCCCCCCCACGCCCCACCCTGCACAAACACTCAATAGCCACGCCACTGGGTGGAATGTCTTCACAACGGACGGACGGATTCATGAATGAATTCGCTGCAGAGAGCACAATGCCAGTGTAAAATCGTGTTCTGTGTTGCGCCTGAGCTTGCGCTAAAGCCACCGTTGTACATTCTTCAGCGAAATCAAACAAAGCTCGCCACACTCATTATGAACAATGCTCGTGGCAAAAATAAACTCAAGATTGACAGTTGGGGCGATGGTCCGTTTTCACGGCCTACATTTGTCGGTCTGTATGTGTGTTGGGCCTTCTTTCACACAGTACGTAGCCAACCGCGCTCATAGGATGTGTCTGCTATCAGGCAGTGTGGTGTAGGTTTTTTTTCAATGATTTGCGCTTGTGAAACACTGCTGATGGAGTTCCTCTGAAACACTCTTAATAGCCTCGATCGTTGCGAGTTATGGGACAATGAAGGTAACGTCTGGGAGTGTAATTCAACCTGATAAACGGATGCACCTCGGCAAGGCCTACACCACGTGTGAGCAGGGGGCAGCCAGTGACAGGAGGAGATGGGGGAAAGGATGACGGTAACGAGAATTCCCGCACAACAGCAGCATGGCTGGAAAAGCTTCTGGAAGTTGTTGGGTTCAGCGTTTGATTCAGGAACAACTTCTTTGAAGCCAGATGTCCCACCATTGTATTGGGGTCGACTCATCAATGATTTTTTTTCTCCGCGTGCTTCTACTCCAGCCATCGAACAAAGACGATGACTGCATCGCACTTGTGCGGCCGTCTGGAACGCTCTTCCTTCCGATATTAGGGATCCATTGGAGCTACGCACTTTTGAATCTGGATTGAAAACGGGGTTTGTTGAGAACTGCTCTATATCTTTAGTTTGTTTAGCACTGCTGGCTACGTACGGTGCGAAATATGTTTAACATACATACTCCGTGCCTCTTCTCGAGTCACATCCATCTTCCGTACATCTCGTTCCACCGCATCCTCCCGTCTAATCGTTGACCTTCTTCCCCTCCCTACCTCCCTTCCTTCCTTCTGTCCTGCACCGGTGGCGTTACCGCAGTGCTTCTCATTGCGTCTCCGTTGTAAAGTTATGCAGCGCCTAAGGTGGGTTCAGTTTTTCGATGCCAGATCTTCAAGCCAAGTTCATTTTCTTTAACTGGCTGAGAACTCGAGAGGCGAGGATGAGGCTCATTTGCAAAAGTGACTTTGGTCTCACCAAAATGACAAAAGCAAAAATAAAAGTGTGGCAATGAAGCAAATAGAATGTCAGCGTGTTCAATCGTACATTCGCTGCAGGGGAGACAGTTAACTGGAATCCCTGGGCGGCCCTGCTATGCCCCTCCATGTGAAGCCTGCGCTCCCTCTCCCTGCTTAGACAACGACAGCGTCTTCGTGGAGGCCAAACCCTCGGCGGCGAGATGTCGCCTCGTGTACAGGAAGTCGTAGGTTCGACCCCGACGCTGACGCCTGCTGCTGTATATTTGGAGTTTGCGTGTCTCTCTCTTACCATCATCACGGTGGCTAGGAGATGTTAACTCCCTCGCCTGGTATACAGGAGGTCGTGGGTCCGACCGCGACGCTGACGCCTGCTGCTGTATATTTGGAGTTTGCGTGTCTCTCTCTTACCATCATCACGGTGGCTAGGAGATGTCAACTACCTCGCCTGGTGTACAGGAGGTCGTGGGTCCGACCGCGACGCTGACGCCTGCTGCTGTATATTTGGAGTTTGCGTGTCTCTCTATCCCCGTGATCGCGTGGATTTTTTTCTCCGGGTCCTCCGCTCCCCCCCCCACCACCACCCACATTCAGCATCAACGTTGCGTGCGCTTGGAGTATTCGGCCGCGATACATTTCCGCGCGATGAGCCACGTCGTTGAGCGATCGTTTGTGGCCAGGTCGCTTCTGAAAAAAAGCGACACAGTTCAGTGGGCCTCA
Organism: Lampetra fluviatilis; assembly: GCF_964198595.1. Classification (NCBI taxonomy): domain Eukaryota; kingdom Metazoa; phylum Chordata; class Hyperoartia; order Petromyzontiformes; family Petromyzontidae; genus Lampetra; species Lampetra fluviatilis. Next base: position 7,140,579 of record NC_136295.1, on the reverse strand, counting down.
CCTGGCAAAATAAATAAAGAGTGAAAAGCCCCAACCACCACACCCCGTACACGGCAACCGCACCCCTTCACTTCATTCTTCTTCATCCCACCGTGTGCCACCTCGCCCCCAACCACAACACCCCTACCCGCACCACCCACCACCACCACCTCATTCAACACCCACGCACACCACGCCCAAATTCCCCCCCTCCCACGCCCGGGTCTTTACGAACAACAACGCTTACACACCCCCGCCACAACACTCAACCACGTCTCCCCCTAAAAAAAAAAGTCCACACCTCGCCCGAAATTCCCAGAAGCCACCGGTAGATCTAATCCGCAGGGGCGTGGCGCGAATGGATGTTGGGGTTGGTGCGTTATTATCCATCGTGCGCGGGGCTACGTTGCACGATGGGAGACTCGGAGCCCCCCGACGGTGGTCGTTCTGTGCATTTCAAGGGTCCTTTCAAAGGTCATTTCAAAGGTCACGATCATTACACGAATGGATGGAACAGGAATGCGGACATTTGTGACGACTGTTATCTGTTATCTGCATCGGGCTCTCGCCTTGTTCTGAAAGTCCCTCCCCCCCATCTGCTGCACTGAATTGCATTCCTGCACGACGAATGCACTTTGGCATGAACGTTTCACGCGGCCGGGCAGGGCTAAACTGCATGCTCTGGTGGTTATTGAAGGCTTCACTTTTGCGCTGTATCGAGGTGGCCAGTGGCGTCGACTGAGCCCCCAGGGTGTGCGGTCCGAGTTTCAGTCGCGTGTCATTGAGCGGCGTTCTCGAAGTGTAGTGGCGAGAAGTCGCTCTCAGTCCAGTCGACTCGCCATCGTAGAACTTGGCAAAACATTCCCGGTTGGGTAGAAGAAACGTAGTGTATTCACGGTATCGATGTCGGCACCCCCCCCCCCCCGAGCGCAGATACGAGGTCACTCGAACGGGTCTCGGAAGCAGTTCTGTGACATCGCCTTCCGCAGGCCATCCGCTTCACACGGTGGGGGGCAGGCGATGTGGGTGGGGGGGGGAGATGACTCGCTCCTGCGCTGTGAGGGTTCCGGAATGGCCACGTCGCCTTCTTGACCGTGACCCCCCCCCCCCCCACGATATTTGCGCGAATAGGAGGCCCGATGAACCCAATAAGAAGAAGACGACGAAGAATAAGACAACAATCCGCGCCGGTTACAGTGTAGCTTGCTGCTGCTTCTTCCTCATTCGCCGCTGCACGTGGCGGAGAGGCTCGAGAACGGGGGGCGCGCGCGTCTGCTTGGTGCCGGCCGTGGACTCGGCCTGACCGCGGCCGCCCTGGGAACAAAGCGAGACCGAGGGCCGCAGAAAGCGAAGCGCGATTGAGATTTGGCGTCCAACGCGCACTGGCGATGTGGCGGCGACGCGCGCTGCGCTACGAACCCGGCGACCCCGGAGGGCGGGGGCGGGCCCGACGCCCAGTGGCGATTTATCTGAACCGGTCGTGGGCCTCGCCTGGGGTCGGACTCGGCCTCGAACGAGTTCCTGGTGCGGATGGCGTGAACGTCGCCGCTGGGGAGACAAAGGCGGTCGGGCGTGTGGTTGCTGGCCACCCACCACCTCGTGTGCCGTTCCGGCCTTCATAGGCTGCTACTCGCTAACAGCACTTGCCCCTACTGTCTATGAAATGCTGAACGATGGATGCGATCTCACCGCGTCGCCGATTTCTTTTATACAGCTTGTTACCTGTATAAAAGACACATGGGAGCCAGAAATCTTTCTGATTGAGAGGGGGTCAAATACTTATTTCCCTCATTAAAATGCAAATCAATTTATAACATTTTTGATTTTGTTGTTGTTATTCTGTCTCTCACTGTTCAAATAAACCTACCATTAAAATCATAGACTGATCATTTCTTTGTCAGTGGGCAAACGTACAAAATCAGCAGGGAATCAAATACTTTTTTCCCTCACTGTATGTTGTTATAAAACGTTTACAACAACAAAAACACAAATATTAAAACACAAAAAATGTACTCGCATAGTAAAGTAATTGTACTTTTTCACTTGCTACACAGCCAGATAATACGACAGATCGCTAACCTTAAACACCCAGTCGTTCATAAAAGTTGAAGGCAGTATAGTGCTATAATAATAGAGCAAGTGCAGAATCACTGAACCGGAATTGATAGATTTAAAGCTTTCGTGACTGCAGGGATTCATCTTTTGGTACTTTCGGTAAAGTCACGTGACTTTACTGGAAATGTGACTTTACCGGAATTGATAGCTTGATATCGATCAGCCGCGTTTCTGCGTCACTACGTCGAAGGGCGTTGGAGCGAGCCGGAGGAGCGGCTTCAAGGAGGGAGTGCGAACTCCGACCGCACCTGTTTTATGAAGGGTGGTGGTCGGGGCAGCCACCCATCCCATCACTGACCAGGCCCAGCACCTGCTTAGCTTGCGGGGGGTCTATGTCGGGATGGGGCGCGCATCACCGGCGCTTGCGTTGCGATCGAAACGTCGTGGGGTTTTGTTTTTGCTTTTAATTTTTGATTTGTGTTTTCTGTCTACGTGACTTTACCGAAAGAACCACGAACGTGACGAGCCCTCCACGTGTCGTGACACCACCGCCGGTGACCGAACCTACACACATTCCCAAATATTCTTCCTACATGCTGAGTGTGAGGTTTGTCTCTTTTTTGTTGTTGTTTAAAGCCCATGATGAGTAAGAATTTCCGGATGTTTATTGGTTTTACTTATACGCTTTCCCCTGTAGCCATAACAATGACACACACGCACGCGCGCGCGCGCGCACAAAACGCGTGCGCGCTGACTTGTTGCTGGGCGGAGGACCTCTGTCAACCTCTGATCTCAACCCTCGGACCGCACAGGCGAATGCGCGGTTGCCATGACGTTGCGTTGATAATAATTATCGCGTTGGTGGTGCTGACACCAGATGCATAGCCGCATCTGCGCGCGCGTTGCTCGTGCCGACGACGACGGCGGCGGGCTGAGTCCAGACCTCGCGCATTCCTCACGTCCCTGCAAGCCGCCTCCGAATCCAGACCCAGATCGGCTTCAACATCGCGCTCACCGCACTCGTCGTCATACCCCTCGTGGACTCACCCATGCCTACCTCTCCCCTCTCGTCTCGCTATACACCCCCCCCACGCACTCACCTACTTCTCCCCTCTCAACTCGCTGTATTACCTCCCACGCACTCACCTACATCTCCCCTCTCATCTCGTTATACCCCCCCCCACCACTTACTCACCTACCTCTCCCCTCTCGTCTCGCTATACCCCCCCCCCCCACGCACTCACCTACCTCTTCCCTCTCAACTAGCTGTACTACCTCCCACGCACTCACCTACCTCTCCCCTCTCATCTCGCTGTACTCCCCTCCATTCATTCTCCCACCTCTCCCTTCTCATCTCCGTGTACATCTATGGGACCCCGCGTGAGTCTATCTATTTGCATCTCCTGGTCTCGATGTAAGCCTGTGTGTCTCTCAGTGAGCGCGTGGGTCCATACGTGAGTTTTTTCCCCCTGTAAGTCTATGGGTTCCATGCGGTGTAGCGAGTGGCTGGAGTGGGCCATTGTACAAAGCATCAAAAAAATGCCCTCCCTCGTCCAATTTTACACCCCCCTCCCCAACCACCGGCACCTCACCTGAGCCTCATCTGGCCCGCGGGCGCAGTTGCACCGCCTGCACACCCACCAGCTGCGCCAGACGCGGCGCTGAGCCACCGTCTAGCTCCCTGATCCTGGCGTGGGGCGGAGGAGCGACCGCGAGGGAGCGCGCGGGGGGTGGAGGGGGGTGGGGTGAGGTCGCAAGCTCGCTCAGGTGGCCGCCAACGCCGTCGCCGCCGTTTCGTTTAATCCCACTGAACAGGGCGGCACTCCGAAAGACCGCCAGAGCAGAGGGCGATTATCGCCGGGAGTTTGGTGGCGGCGGCTGGGCGAGTGGTCGCGTGCGGCGGGGGCTGCCGCCCGGGTGAGTTTGTCCCCCCCCCCCCCCCCGTGAGGCTGTCGCCGCCTTCACCGATCGGCGGTGACCGGTGTGAAGAATGCTCAAACATAACCCCCACGAGACTCGCACCCTCCCCCCCACCCTCCCGGTCCAGCACTGCGTCGACGAAACGCGCTTCAGATGTCCAAACAGTCCCGAGTGATGTCTCGCGCGTACGAGCATCTCCCGTTCACAGCCAGTAGGACAACCGCTCTTGCCTTTCTCACAACGCGGTACATATTTTATCGGCCCTTGGAGGGATTATGGGCTGAGTCATCTCCCAACGAGGGAGTTGAACTCGCAAGCCTTCTGACTGCGAGGCGCTCGCTTCACCGCCGAGCCACCCGGCCGGTGCGCATGTGGACAGGCGGCCCGGCAAATGAGCAGCCAACTGATTTTCCTCCATGCCAATGTGCTCGCACTCTACCCAACGGATGCAGCTTTGACTTCCCAACGAGTACAGCAGCACGTGACTGGCACGGCGTCATCGTGCCCTCCACCACAGTCGGTCACTCACACCGGCAGCGGCAGCAGCAGCAGCAGCAGTCCGTGCCACGGAGCAGAGAGGCCCGTGGCCGACTCGATGTGGCGCAGCCGGGCGTGACGAGGCCGGCCAACTGGGGCCCTTCCAATCGCCACTTTGGCCTCGCTCCGTGCCTCAACTTCTGCACCTCCGATTAGCACGGTTGGCTACGTACGGTGCGAAAGAAGTACAACATACATTAGACTGTATAAAAAAAAATAAGAATAGGTTTTACCCTTTTTGGCAATAAAACAGGTGTTAAGATACATTCAACTGAACTATTAAATAGGTTTTCTCTTCTTCTTGGTTCTTTCGGTAAAGTCACGTAGAATGGAAATAATAAAATAATAAAATAAAACATAATACAATAATTCTCACGACGTTTCGGCCACAACGCAAGTAACCGTCTGTCGTGGAGACACTGTCTCCACGACAGACCTGTTCTCCACATGAGGACGGCTGCTTGCGTTGTGGCCGAAACGTCGTGAGAATTATTGTATTATGTTTTATTTTATTATTTTATTATTTCCATTCTACGTGACTTTACCGAAAGAACCAAGAAGATGAATCCCTGCAGTCACGAAAGCTTTAAATCGAGATTTTATCTTACCAGGTAAGGCCCACTGAGCTACATAACAAGCAACATAGGCCACAAATGATAGCTCAACGAAGTGGCTTGTCGCGTGGATAATGTATAGCAGCCAAATACTCTAAAGGCGTGTTAATAATTGTGGAGGGGAAACCGAAAGACCCGGAGAAAATCCACGCAACCACGGGGAGAGCATTACATCTCCAAATCTACAGCAGGCGTCAGGGTCAGGATGGACCCCACGCCGTCCTGTGTACCGGGCGAGGGAGTTAGCATCTCGCCACCACGGGCGGCATGTGCCGGGGGGGAGTTCTCCGTTATCCGTCTGTTAGAATTACAAACAGCATTTTTGTTTTATTTCGGCTAGTCCGGCTTGGAGAAGTCCCCCCCCCCCCCCACCGCCTTCTCCTGCTATGCTCTCTTTACCCGTCCTGACCATGATTCGGTTTCCATGGCGATCCTTGCCCAGCCAAAACTCACAGACTGGTCCAGCCATGCCCAACGGGTAATCGCGCGCCTAAGCCTTTGATTTGGCCGGCACTCAAAGACAAAATCAGCTTTTCTCCCGACCGCTAAAATTAGTGGCTTCCCTGCCGCCCGGTTCTGCAGAGGCATGCGGCTCCCCTTGCAAGGACGGCTTCCAGCGCGGCCGCAATGGAGCCCCCCCCATCCCCCCCCCCCCCCCCGTATCCTAGGCAGACACTCGGCAATTACGCGTGACACTTAGCAAGATCACCCGCGTGTGTCTCTGTGTGTCTGTGTGTGTGGCCAACGAGTTGGAATCTACTCTTGCGAGAGGCAAACGTTGTGCAAAGTTCTCGTTTGAGAGTTTTGTTTTCACAACGTGGCCATTCGTAACTGGGTATCATTCGCGAGACCTGTTCGTTTTCAGGGATGGGGTGGAGGGGGGCGGCATGAAACGCGTGCGAGGAAAGAGCGCATCACCTGCACTTTATCCATCGTCGTGCAAAAAAGAAAATCACAGGTGTTTTTTTTTTCTTTGCAACAGTTTTTGTTCTCCTATAATCCTGTAATTGCGCCACGACTCATTTTCCATTCTGTTCCATGACATCAAGGCATTCATTTTCTGTTCTGAAGGGACTTGGAAACGTTTCGCATTCATATCCGACAGCGACTTTTTTTGCGAGACGGAACTCTGTGCCAAAAGTGCAGCGCTTTTTTTCAACAACTGACCCCCGATGTCCGAAGCACGGACTCAGCGCGAAACGTGCGTTGTCTGTCGTTCGCTTGCCTCCCTCTTGATCCCGTTGTCTTCACAATGACTGTTCACACCTCCGATGAGCGCGGTCGACTACGTACAGTGCGAAAGAAGTTCAACATGCATGCATTGACAATCTCAGTGAAGATATTCTTCGCTGACGAAACGTCGTATTCGAATTGTAAATGTTGTGGCTTTGCTCTCCAACACACCGGTGTGCTGTACTAGTGATGAATTGGCGACGTTCTGTTTACGTGACAGCCCTTACTAGCTGGCTGTGTCGGGTGGTGGCGGGTTTAACGACACATTTATATGTTTTCGCGATCTAACCCAAAAAACAGTGCTTGGTTTGACTTCTGCTTGAGTACTCGGGACAGGAATTGAGAACACCTCTTGCTTGGTTTTGTGGGGGTGTGTGAATTGAAGCTGGAATGCAGTTGACGTTCAGAAACGTACACCACCAACTCCTATTACGGAAGATATTCTTGTCTGTTTAAAATGAAACCACAATGTGTGAGACCCCGCATTGGCAGAGTGTGGGGGTGGGAAGATTCCACACACATAACACATTCCTGCGGAGGGAGCTGGTAGAAGCGTTGGGTTGCTCGGTCAATGGCCAGGGTCAACGGCGGCGTGGTGTATTCCGCAAATATGGCGGACTGTGAGGGCGGGCACAAGCCGGCGTGAGTAGGTTAAACGTTGAGTTTTATAAGAACACCACGGGGTGACCAGCCCCTCCCCACCCAGCCCCACCCTCCCACCCCCCACCCAGCCCCACCCTCCCCTCTCCACCCAGCCCCACCCCTCCCATTTTTGGATCCACGACGGACGGACGGACACAATACTCCCCTGTGGGCTGGTGTAACCAGGAGGTTCCTACCAGTAATATGGTCCCCATTGGCAGACTTCACAGCAGCGAGCGCAATGGGTGACTCGACTGTGCCGATTAATTTTGGTTTTCTAGCCTGCGCCACCTTTCCCTTACGCCAGGCTTTCTCGTCATTGGCACACTTCATTCTTAAATAACCCATTTCACGTGCGCATCTGCAGAGTGGTTAGGTGTCTCAAGAGATTTCAGTTTTTGTCATTTCAGTTTCATTCATTAGGTATAGCCCTGTGAGCCATGCGGCTCTTGACTCGGGTGCAACCGCAACAACCAAAAACATGAACAAAGAACATCTTAAAGTGACGACGCGCAACAGAAAAATCAAGAAAAAAACAGCAAAGTCTTCCAGAAAAAAAGCACCGTATATCAACTCTGTGTGCAAAAATCCCAGTGGGGTACAAGTCGATCAATAACAACCACAAGACGATTTAGATTAAAGTTATCAGGCTAATTCTATACTTGGCTCAACCATACGTTTTCGAAATCACCAAAATAAAGCGATAAAAACAATGTAACGGTGATCATAGGAACTGTGTCTCAAGATATCAGAGTGCTGAACTGGTAATACCCGCTGACATCGTGGAATTGGATGGCTGTGAATGAATACACCGGGGTTCTCAATTTAACGAGTCCTACTAAGTATGTCAGTCCAGCACATCTGCTCCAATTTACATTGATAGTAACATAAGGCAAGCGGACCGCAATGTACTTGTTTAGGAACTGCTGATGGTGCTTGCATAATGCACAGAAGCTGCGTGATTCAAAGACGGTCACTGCATTGCGCGCGTTCAGATGGACGTCTGTGGCCGTCTGGAACGCTCTTCCGATATTAGGAAGCCATTGGAGCTATGCACTTTCAAATCTAGATTGAAAACGCATTCAGTTTGAACTGATTGGTGTTGTGTTTAGTTTGTTGTCCTTCCCCCACACCACCAATTTGCACGGTTGGCTACGTACAGTGCGAAAGAAGTTCAACATACACGTTTTGTGTTGTTTTTTTAACTGCGTTCGCAGCAGAGCCGGCACTAAAGCGTTGCTGGGATGGGCCCTGCACCACCCAACGTCCCACCTGTGAAGGCCGACAGAGCGCACAAGAGGGTAGGTGGCCAGCACCACGCCCAGTGGTGATGTTTGCACACTGCACCATGTCCTCGTTTAAGGCTGAATCAACCGAGGTGAGGGCCAGGACCGGTTTAGGTATTCGTCATTGGTGTTGGCCGCGGCTGAGAATCAAACTCGAGTGGCCGGGTTCGTAGCGCGGTGCGCATTTGTTCACGGTTATTTCGTAAGTGAACTCAGACAAGAGGACCACAATGCACTTCGTCGAGAACTGCTGATGGATTTGTTTTTGTTTGCAAAATGCGCAAAGGCCGAGTGCTTTTTCCACGTTTTTTTCTCTCCGTGTTGTTTTAAACTCAATGAACGCACGCACACACGCGCACGCACGGTGTTGTTGTGATTCGTACACCGTGTCACGCTCCTATCCGGTTCCCGGTCGTGCACATGCAACCAATGGCAAAGGGTATCGGACTTCATTTACGTCGACTTATATGAGTACGTCTTGCGATACGGTGAACATCAGCGCTGGTGAGATGGACTGCTAGAGATGGTGCTGACGTGCTTACACACCCATAACACCTGGGTCTGTCTCAGGCTTGCCCCGTCAGTGAACCGTTGCCACAGTCACGTGACCTCAACGTGCCCTCCATCCTGGCGCAGACGCCACGGTAATACCAAGGCCCCACAGTAGTGAATGATGGCCATTGTTAGTGACTTAGTATGTGCATTGCAGTTTGCACTCCTTGAGATCTGGTGATAGTTGCGCGGTGATTGTTTTTCATTCCTGTAATCAAAAGTCTATATCCATACAGAGCAATTGCCTGGTACATTAACAATGATTCAACTATATATATTTTTAGGTGGCTGCGGTGACTCAAAGGTCAGAGTGCTAAACCTAGCACCTCTGAGATTCTGGGTTCGAATCCAGGCAAGTAGCATTTGCTTCAATCGCGTTCTCAAGTGTAGCGAGTTGGTGGTCTCAACCCCGACACAAATGTCGGCACACAAAAAAAGCCATCACGTAAAATGTGGATCAGCATTTCATTTGTGTAATTCCCAGCTGTAATAATTAAACGAGTTTAGTTGTACTGTCTTGCGATGGACAGTCTCGGTGTCGGGGTGGGTGGGAAAGTGCTGCGCCCTACTTAAATGTATCTCAGCAGTAGCTCTGTGATTTCCACTTCTGAGGACCATGAAGGAGTGCGCTGCTGTCTGTGAAGATCCAAAAAATTGGTTTGTCCCACAATATCACACCAAAAGCACAATCGAAAGTAAACATTGAGGAAAAGTATAACTTTTTTTAAAATCCCCGAAATACATTACAGATGGTGCGACAGGCATCGCATTGCGAGATGAAGAAATTCCCGTTCGGAACACTCACGAAATGAGGTGGAGCACACCACATTCGAACACAGCCTTCTGGAAGAGCATGTCACGAAACTATGCATCTGAGGTCCCTTTAATCGCCCTTTTGTACGCAGCAAGTCGGGACACCTTCTCGCATGGCCAGGAAGGCATTCAGCAGCGAGAACATCAAACGACGTCCGTTGGCAGGACTACGCTGGAATTTTATGAATATCGAGAATCAACTTCTTGGCTCTTTCGGTAAAGTCACGCAGCCATCCTCAGGTGAAGAACAGGTCTGTCGGAAAGACGCTGTCTTGCGTTGTGGCCGAAACGTCGTGACAATTGTATTTTATTATGTTTTATTTGTATTATTTTATTATTTCCCTTCTACGTGACTTTACCGAAAGAACCAAGAAGATGAATCCCTGCAGTCACGAAAGCTTTAAATCGAAATCGAGAATCAAGTTTCGCTTTTTTGTTTTGTGTAGTAATTGATGGGTAGGAGGGTTGAGACCACCAAGAGCCCGCAAACCGTAAAGTATTTGTCCAGATTGGAACCGACAATTTATGGGTGCCAGCTCGGCCATAGCCCCTTGAGTCACACAGCCACCTGGGCCACCCACACCCTAAACTGGAACATCGTGCACCTTGTCCCTACAGGCAGCTCTTGATTGCCTGTCCGGGTTGCGGATTAACTGTCCTTAATACGATATATAAATATTTATATTATAAGCGCGAGTGCTGGTTTCGTTGCGAACTGCTCCAGCTCCCTCGTCGGGGGGGGGGGGGGTCAGTGACCCTGTGCACACGTGACCGCAAACGCATCGGCGAGTAGAGCAACTGCTGCTCGGAAGCGATAAGGGGCCGTCCATAAATGACGTCACGCGATTGTGGACGATTTTTGACCCACCCCCGCCATCGTCACACGGCGTCACAAAAAGTCAGACCCCCCCCCCTCAAATATGACGTCACAAAGCTCTGCCCCCCCAACCCCAAAAATTTAAACATGCTTCAAATCGCTGTAAACTATTGTCATTGTAGTGCGTATTAATGTGGCGCTGCACTCTGATGTTGAAGGAGAATACATTTATTGAAAAGTCTATTTAATTAAGCAGAACGTGTTTGCTATATTTATTTGAAGTTGCGCATTTTTGATGTGACGTCCATTTTTCAACCCCCCCCCCCCCCTCGTCACACATCGTCATAAATGTCTGACCTCCCCCCCCACCCTAGGTACGTGACGTCATTTATGGAGGGCCCCTGAGAATGGACGACGCAGTCTCCATCCTCACCTTCGTTGCCTCCGTCCGTCGTACGAAGGTGAAATAGTGGACGTGATTTTGAAGCCTGTTCTCCACGTGGTTTTGCATTATTGGTATTTTTATATTGTATCCGCCCCCCCCCCCCCACCAGCACACAGATCAACCCCAGATAATCGAGAGTTGACCGTTCTACCGCGCAGGTTTTTGGAGTTGTCCAGCGTGTTGTTGTGCGGCACCGCCGGACGTTTCGCGCCGCGTGCTCAGAACTTCTTCTAGAAATGTCAATATTTATTTGCGCCCCTGCGTCCACAAACAGTCAACGTCACGGTGGTTCCCCGCTCAAATGAAGGTTGAGGCAGTGCGCGTGTGACGTCACGTTTACAGACATGAGCCAGTGGTGGACATTCCGCATTACTATGGCCGGGGCCGAGTGTAATCCAGAAGACACAACCACTGTCGAATTCCCCATTGTCCCACGGAGGTCACGATGGGCTGAGTTGACCCGCAACCAGGATTTGAACTCGCAACCTTACGATTGCGAGCCGCTCGTTGTACACCTGGACCAGCTGGTCAGGTGACCGGTTACGGTAGACGGTGCAACATACATCCGTCACCTCCGAATCAGCAAACGCCAGACCGGGGTGCAGGATTCTCGGCTTTGTTTTGGAACGTGAGGCAAGTGGCTGCCTCTGATCGCACCCGTGGATGGGCCCTGTGGCTCACTCAGCTGGCAGGAAATAACTCCTTAGACACACAGACACACATTCCAGGAGAACCGTGAATGCTCTGGGAGTGGCTGCCAAGGCACGTCCGATGCTCAGCTCTGTAAACGTGACGACAAAACCATGATAGCAACAGACATATAGTGCCCGTCGGTCGGTCACATTTGTTCACGGTTATTTCGTGAGTGAATTCCGACAACAGGACCACAATGCACTTCGTCGGGAACTGCTGATGGGTTTGTTTTTGTTTGCAAAATGCGCAAAGGCCGAGTGCTTTTTCCGCGTTTTTTTTCTCTCCGTGTTGTTTTAAACGCAAGGAATGTTCATGCATTCATTAATCGTCTAGGACAGTTACCTGCACAAACGCGCCATGACGCGATGTACTGACCGTGGCGACATGTGTCACCATTGTGAGACACAAGGCTGCCACCGTTGAGAGACTGAGTTCTAATCCAGGTTTCAGCTGCCGAGTCAATAAAAGTTCTCAAGCGTTGTGAGTTGACGGTCTATAAACTAATAAACTATTTACTATTTGTGCTTTTTTAACCAGCTAAAGCCAACTGAGCTATTTAGATATCTTTTTCAGAAGCGACCTGCCCTATCCACAAATACGAAGGGGACATCACAGCGATACACACCGCTGCTCCTGATGGGGTGATCTGCTGAGCTTGACCACCTGAATGTGAAATTGTAGTTGTTGCTCTGCCATCTACAGCAGCCGTACAAAAGACGACGATGAAAACCAATCAAAGATTTCTTTCCTCTTCCCCTCCTCCCGTTTTTTCCTTGCAGAATCAACTGCATCACATCCAGCTGTGACCCTCTTCGTAAATTCGCTGGAATAAATTGGATAAATTCCGACTCGATAAAGCATCGCACACCGTGCCAGCAACAACTCCACCAGCCCACACAGCATTCACAGGTTTTCATTTGGACGCTTGTTTGTTGAACTTCTTTCGCAACGTACGTAGCCAACCGTGCTAATCAAAGGTGCGGGGTGGAAGGATTTCGTGGTGCAACTCGAGCATAGCATAGCAACAGTTTCATTGAGAGCGCCTGCCAATCTGATCGCTGTGGTATCTACGGTATCTGCGCCTTGTCGAGATGAGCCTACTGCTGGCCGCACCTCGTCTGTACGATTGCCGCGTACGCACTTACTCTGCACGCGGTCCTTAACACAGAGAGGGGTGGGTGAGTGGGGGGGGTGCCTGGATGTGGCACTGTGTGGGGAGCGGCGGCGTCGTGGTTAGCACACTGCGCTGCAATTCCGGCGACCTGGGCCTCCACTAGATCGACTCAACCATAAATGAGTGCCTGGTGCGATGTGTACACGGCAGCACTGGAGAAACGAAGACGGTCGAGCGTGCTGCTACCCACCCGTGCAAGCCTCGTATGTGCTACTCGCTAACATCACACCTTCCCCAACAGTCTGTTCAAGGCTATACGTGGGATCTTTGTCATTGTAAAATGTTCTGTTTTGCATTGGCCAGAATTTGCGGTGCAACTTTGGCAAGATTGATATGGTCACTTACAAGAAAAGATGAACCCGAATGGACCCTCATGGTTAAATAAAAGTGTCACTCAGTGACACACTCACTAGGTTAGTGCCACTGATGTGTAGCACTGGGTGGGTAGTAGCTGATTCAGAGCATAGGGTGTGGCCCTATACATTGTGCTGGGTGGGTAGTCGCTGTTCATAGCACATGGCGAGTGTGACCCCCATACATTGCGCTGGGTGGGTAGTAGCTGATTCAGAGCATAGGGTGTGGCCCTATACATTGTGCTGGGTGGGTAGTCGCTGTTCATAGCACATGGCGAGTGTGACCCCCATACATTGCGCTGGGTGGGTAGTAGCTGATTCAGAGCATAGGGTGTGGCCCTATACATTGTGCTAGGTGGGTCGTAGCTGTTCATAGCACATGGCGAGTGTGACCCCCATACATTGAGCTGGGTGGGTAGTATCTGATTCATAGCATAGGGTGAGTGTGGCCCATTACATTGTGTTGGGCGGGTCGTACCTGTTCATATCACGGGGTGAGTGTGTGGGTAACCGGCTACTACCAGTTGGGAGTCGGCTGGACGTGCTGCTACTGCTGCTGCTGTTCACTCGAGGCTGCGTGGGTTGCGCTGTTTATCTCTCTCGCTCGGCGTGACGGCACGTGGGAGCGAGCGCTGTTCACTTCGCCGGGTGACTCGCTGAAGGTTTTGTTCGTGAGATGCCCCCACTCCTGTCCTGACAAGGGCGGTGGTGGCATTGCGCTCGTGTCAAGGGCTCGCCCGGACAGCGAACGGACGCGTCCTCTGAACTGAAATTCGTAACACGTAGGGACATCGTTCGTATAATGTTGGGCAAATCGCCCGGAATGAGTCCGGTCTCACGTCAGATCCTGCACGCCAACACGCCGAGCTTAAACTTTACGAAAACAATGTTTGTTTTCTCTTGCTCATACCCGCCGTCATTTCTTGGGGTCGGGAATGCGTTCGTCCGCCCGGTGAGCGGATATTTTGTCCGATAGCACAGTTAGGGATGGGTTCAGCACCGTGCATTGTGTGTATGAACTTCTTTCGCACCGTACGTAGCCAACCGTGCTAATTGGAGGTGGGGGGGACGGCAACAAACTAAACACACGAAAATAAGTTCTAAAGAAATGAGTTTTCAATCTATGTGAGTCTATGGGTCTCTGTGTGAGTCTGTGGGTCTCTGTGTGAATCTGTGGGTCTCTGTGTGAGTCTGCGGGTCTCTGCGTGAGTATGTGGGTCTCTGTGTGAGTCTGTGGGTCTCTATGCGAGTCTGTGAGTCTCTGTGTGAGTCTGTGGGTCTCTGTGTGAATCTGTGGGTCTCTGTGTGAGTCTGTGGGTCTCTGTGTGAATCTGTGGGTCTCTGTGTGAGTCTGCGGGTCTCTGTGTGAGTATGTGAGTCTCTGTGTGAGTTTGTGGGTCTCTATGCGAGTCTGTGAGTCTCTGTGTGAGTCTATTGGTCTCTATGCGAGTCTGTGGGGCTCTGTGTGAGTCTGTGGGTCTCTATGCGAGTCTGTGAGTCTCTGTGTGAGTCTATTGGTCTCTATGCGAGTCTGTGGGGCTCTGTGTGAGTCTTTGGGTCTCTGTGTGAGTTTGTGGGTCTCTGTATGAGTCTGTGGGTCTACGTGAGTCCATGGCATTAAAAGTGTCACGTTAACTTCGCTTAACCGGGGTGCGAAATCAATGGATCAGGATGAGCCTCGCTTGCAAGAATAACGACCTGGGTCACCAAAATGGCAAAAGCAAAAACTACGGCGACGTAAAGTAAGCAGCAATCAGAGCTAGAACATCCCGCACGCGAGGAACTGCAAATACTGTGTTGTAAATCTGAATCAATGTTTATTCAAAGCTAAAATGTAATAAGAAAAAAAACTTCAGATTGATCGTAGCACAAATGACAAAACTAGACTTCAGAATGTTTCAACATCAACCACTGTACTAATACGCAAACAAATAAGGATATGGGTTAAAGCGCAGCCGATAATAGCAGGTTGTTATAGGCTGCTGCGGATCTCCATGGTGGGCAGCAGAGGGCAGTGCAGCATGTGATGGCGATGACGATGCAGTCACGTCATTTATCCAGAATATCTTCCCCGAGTCTCACGTTTTATTTGAAGGACAGTCCTACACTGGCGTCTTTTGAATATGTATCCATTGAGGATGGGTTTGGGTTACCGTGGGGAGGGAATGGGAGAGACCGGAGAATCTCCACACACAGGCGGGAATAACGCTGAAGGTCTATTTTTTTACTATTTTAAAGTTTATTTTATTTTACTAGCCCTTTTCAGAAGTGGCCTGGCCACAAATGATAGTTCAACGAAGTGGCTTATCGCGTGGAAATGTATAGCAGCCAAATACTCTGAGCGACCACAGAGAGAGAAAGAGACACGCAAACTCCAAATATATAGGGATTGCCAGGGCTCGGGATCGAACCCACGACCTCCTTCATACCAGGTGAGATAGTTAACATCCCTGGACCGTGGCTCCCACAGACAGCTGTGCTGCCACCTGCAGCTCAGTGGGCTTGCGAATTTCACAAATCTTTAGGTGATCCCCCAACCCTTGCCACACAGTACATATCTTCTTGGTTCTTTCGGTAAAGTCACGTAGAAGGGAAATAATAAAATGATAAAAATATTTAGTTGTTTCTCTACGTGACTTTACCGAAAGAACTAAGAAGATGAATCCCTGCAGTCACGAAAGCTTTAAATCGAAATTTAAACACAGTACATATTTATAGTAGCATGAGACGGATATCACCTGTATAGCCTTAACAGACTGTTGGGGCGAGTGCTGTTAGCGAGTGGCACCTATTAAGGCCCACACATACAGACATCACCACTAAGATATGTTTTGTAACTGCACGGCTGATAACCCCCATTACTGAAATGGCGTGTGCTTAGGCCTTCATCCAGCAGTGGAATGGCAAACGGGCCGTAAGTTTCGATTTAAAGCTTTCGTGACTGCAGGGATTCATCTTCTTGGTTCTTTCGGTAAAGTCACGTAGAAGGGAAGTAATACAATAATAAAAACAAAACATAATAAAATAATAAAAATAAAAGAAAATAATTCTCACGACGTTTCGGCCACAAGAGGATCAAGCTGAGGACGGCTGCTTGCGTTGTGGCCGAAACGTCGTGAGAATTATTTTATTATGTTTTATTTTTATTATTTTATTACTTCCCTTCTACGTGACTTTACCGAAAGAACCAAGAAAATGGGGCCGTAAGTTACTATTATTCACGCAGTCAAACTTATAGACAGAGGAGAGAGAACGTCCCTCGGAAGAAAAAAGAAAAACCGCTTGAAGCAAAAGTGTGGTCCAACAATTTTTATTGATGTTTTACTACTTGTGTCAAAACGAGACAGAATAACAGACGGGGGGTGGGGGGGTGTTATGGGGGGGGGGGCGTTTCGCGACAGGGGCCGCAGGGTTCGTAACCGGGAGAGCCGTCACTCATCTCAAGCCAGCCCCAGGCTCGCGACTCGGCTTCGCCAAACATTCCGTGCCGGAGACAATGGCAAACCAAGACAACCAGGCCAGCAGCCTAAGGCATTGAAGTGTTTCTCCATTCGTTAATAAAGGCTTGGGGTTAACAACAAACAAAACAAAAACACCCCCACCACGCATGTCGACGTTTCGCAAGTTGATTGTAAACTTTCGTGAGAACCAAACAATGAGTAATATTTTTAAAAAATTTGTTTTTAAAACACGCTTTTATGAAATGTGATAGTAATGGCAGAACTCCACGACTCCAGGAAGTGGCCCCAAAGCTTTCCATAACGTCAGTTGACCGTGAACAATTAGAGCCAAGCCAAAACATAACATATAAAAAATTATGTTTTAAAATATATATATTTTCTTTTTTATGATAAAATATAGTATTGTCATCAGTATGACATAAGTATATCAAGTTTGCAGTCGATACCACATTGGGAAGTTGGTTAAAATTCAGTTACAAGATTTGAGGATACAACAACGATAACAACAACAACAGACAGAGTGAGTTAAATGAAAGCGTGTAATAAAAATAAGGCGACACCTGCAGCCGGCTAGAAGTCTCAAGAACACGGACGGATGATGAAAGTAGCTCCGAGCAACTTGGGAGACATGCGTCGATTATTGGCGCACGAGAGTGGGCTCACCGAGTCCCCAAAACCTCATCTCAAGTGGATCACGCATTGGGGTTTTTTGGCCAATCCATTCAATGGGTGTTTGTTATGCAGGAGGCCCGTTGCCAGAAACGGCACCTATGATGTTTTATTTCTCCTGTTAAAGCCACAGTGTTATTGGCCGATGTGCGGGAAGGCATTTGCCCTAGCAGATGTGCCACACATCGTGTTACATCAATGCCCGTGTGTGCATAATATATTCATGTGGGGAGCGATAGTGTCACGGTTACCACGCTGCACTACGAACCCGGCAACCTGAGTTAGATTCTCGCTCACGGCCAACACCAGTTACGATTATCTGAACCGATCCTGGGCCTTCCTAAGGTCGACTCAGCCTCCAATGAGTACCTGGTGCGGTGTGTAAACATCGCCACTGGGGAGACAAAGGCGGTCGGGCGTGGTGCTGGCCACTCACCGTGCTGCTCGCTAACAGCACTTGCCCCGACAGCCTGTTAAGGCTTTACCGGAGTCCTTTGCGTTATATGATATACGCTTTTATTAAAACGCAATTATAATATAATTGCGGTTTATTAAAAACGCATACATTTTACATGTTGGCGTGTGAATCAAAGAACAGGACTTTGATGTGTACGAGTGCAATGTACATAACGTTATGAGTAACACGTAATCGACTGGTAAATCCAGGTATGTTGGTCGGTATGCACGTAGGCGTCAGAGGATGCCTAGGGGGGGGGGGGTTTCAGCAACCCTCCGATTGCTTGAAGGAATTAGCGGGTGTGGCTGCATTTAGAGTCCTTGGCCTGCACACGTGGGATCTTGGGCTTAACCAGCCGGGATTAAACACGGTTGTCTGTCGAGTGTAAGGGAATTCGATGCGATGGTTGCCACTAAGCGCATAGCATGTCCCTTGTTGTCAATCCGCTGCTGGATGAGGGCCGTGAGGGTTTATTTGAAACTTCACCACATCGGGCAGTGCCAGACGGCGAAGGCGGGGAGCATAGATTCAGGAGTATTGGGGTTGCAGGTATGGAGCAAGTTGTGTTCCTGCAATGTCCTCCGCTGTTCGCCACGCAACCCCGCGGCAGCTCTAACACACCTGATGTGCACGGTAGTCACCAAAGCACTGTCCATGTTCACACCTTCTTAGCTTCTGAGATATGAATGACGAGACGGATTAAGCTAGTGCGAGACCTGTAGTATATGTTAAAAAGGGGCCCTAAATATATATTTTTTAAACATTAAAAACACATTTTTTTACTTGCATAGTAAAGTAATTGTATTTTTTTCATTTGCTATACAGCCAGATAATACGACAGCTCGCTAACCTTAAACACCCAGGCGCTCATACAAGTTGATGGCGGTATAGTACTATAGTAATTGAGCAAGTGCAGAATCACTGAATCGGAATTGACAGCTTCAAAGACTTTAGCGCGGGGCCCTTGAAAGTGCGGGGCCCCCCCTTAGCATGTGCAGCTACTTTTGCTACGAGGAGGATAACGCGACACTGACGCTGCTGGTCAGTGCGGGTGAGCGTCCACTTGGGGGAACACGGGTGTACAGTACAACGGTGTGGTCTGCTGCACTGCCCTCTGCTGCCCGCAACGGAGGGCAGCGCAGCGGCGGCATCTGGCAGCCTACGACTTGACACCTGCATGGTGGTAAAACCACGCAGGTGTCAAAAGTCGGTCGGGGCATTTGATTTCATCGCTTAAAATACAACGCAAGACACCAGAGTCGTACACGTTCGCTTGTGGCAGCGTAAGCTCGCCAAAGCAAGCGTGAGATATAATCACCACGACGACAAAACGACTAGCCAAGGGGCCGTCCATAAATGACGTCACGCGAGTTTTGGACGATTTTTACCCCCCCCCCCCTTCGTCACACGGCGTCACAAAAAGTCAGACCCCCCCTCTCAAATATGACGTCAAAAAATTAAAACATGCTTCAAATCGCTTTAAACTATTGTCATTGTAGTGCGTATTTAATGTGGCGCTGCACTCTGATGTTGTAAGAGAAAACATTTTTTAAAAAGTCTATTTAATCAAGTAGAACGTGTTGTCTGTATTTTTTTAAAGTTGCGCATTTTGAAGTGACGTCACATTTCTCAACCCCCCCCCACCCCCCTAAGTGCGTGACGTCATTTATGGACGGCCCCCAACGTCTTCCAAGACGTCTGTCCAGCGTGGAAGAGTAGGCCAAGCGCCACCGTGCAGAAGGGGCTCTCTCTAGTGGAAGAGTGGTCCCTTCCTCACAGCACACGGTGTTGTGTGTTTACAACTTTACACGCTACAAAGAAGCGCAACTGCCTCTGCCCGTAGCGTCGCCCTAATTGATGCAGCAGCAGCAGTAACACCAGCAGCAGCAACAACAACAGCAGCAGCAACAACAATCAGGTGGCTCGGCTCTGTTCTGACGTTCCTATCGAACGTGCAAACGGCGCACCTGGGCGCGTTCCGAACGCCCCGCGGCAGGAGCGGTGAAGGCATTCGTCTCGGCGGCGGCGGGGTGATGCCTGCCCCGCCTGCCTGCGGACACTCTGGGTGACTCGTAACCTTATATGGTGAAAGCATTCGCCTGCCGTGACACCACCCACACAAACACCACCACCGCCTCCTCCTCCTCCCCGCCCTCCCCAACACACAGAAGCAGTGGAGTCGTATGTAAGGGGGGCATACATTTGGAGGGTGGAGGGGGGGTTAACCCAAATGCGTACGCGTGCGTATGGGGGGGGGTCTACTGACAATGTACGCATAGGAAACGGGGGGGGGGGTGAAGCCTCGATAATAATTTGTCTACATTTGCCTTCAAATGAGTCAGATAGTCCGGCGGTGTGGACTATCTGTTTGCGTCAGATGGAGGGGGGGGTGTGCAAAGTCCGCGTGCGTACAGGGAGGGGGGAGGGGTCAAGTTGTGACGGATTTTTTGCGAACCAACTCTATGGATGCCCCCTATAAGTGGCATTATGGGCTCAGGGGAGTTGGCGGCAATGGGTCAGACGGGGCCCACTAACTTTGATTTGTCTCGCACGGTCGCCAAACGTTGCAGCTCTAAATCAAACTCAAATGAAACGTGAACGTAAATGAAGGCATTTTTTGAAAAAGTAAACCGCGTTTCTAATACGTTTTTGTTCTTATTACACTGTTAGGGGTTTGGGGCAAGGCACTGCCTGCCTGCCCCACCGGGGGGGGGGGGGGTGGGGGCAAGGCACCCCCTGCCTGCCCCAACCGAGGGGGGTGGGGGCAAGGCACCCCCTGCCTGCCCCTACCGAGGGGGTGGGGGCAAGGCACCCCCTGCATGCCCCACCGAGGGGGGGTGGGGGCAAGGCACCCCCTACCTGCCCCTACCGAGGGGGTGGGGGCAAGGCACCCCCTGCCTGCCCCACCGAGGGGGGGTGGGGGCAAGGCACCCCCTGCATGCCCCACCGAGGGGGGGTGGCGGCAAGGCACCCCCTGCATGCCCCACCGCGCTCGTTGCGCTACTGCACGGACCACTGCGTCGGGCAGCGCGACCCCTTCCGTCGCGCTTGCTCCGCCCGCAGTCGCCGGCTTAGTCCGGTTCACCCCATTCGGTCGTTGGTAGCCCACAGCCGTCATTCCATTGCGGGCAAGACCGGGAGGGGCAAGCTGGAGAAGGGGCAGAATAATCGCAATCGAACCGGCGACCTCTGGCATTGCACGGCACCGATTTGACCCCCACGACTCCACCACTACGGTGCCGTGGTAGGTCACAGGTGGAGCGTTATGTTAACTTTTGAGATAACAGCAAATTGACCGCATCGGTTCGATCAACGGACTTAAGTGATTGACGTTTACAATTCGTAGTAGTTATTCTTAACTGGGTTAGTACGTTTGATAATGTCAATATAAGAGCTTTGGTAAATATTCAAATACTGTAGACCTTCCCCTCGTTGCATCTCCACGTGGTAATAACAGATGCTGTTATGATTATAATAATAACAGCATCTATGAATCTCTCAGGCCAATTGCCCTTCCGGCCTCGTGTCAACCGACATCGTTCTTTGTTTAAACGCGTGAATTCTGCGCTGGATTCGTCATTCGAGGCCTCATCCTGTGGCCAGCCTCGCCAGGCAAAGAACAATATTTTTAGGCAACATTTTTAGCTGGGCAGACACGCGCACGCACGCGCCAGTCCGACAGCTACTTAGTGTGACGATTTAATGACTTCATTTTCATCATTTGTCAATCCCTTTTGCACGCTTGTCGCTCAAGGGGGTTTTATGATCACCATACTTCACCATTCTGGTCACATGCAGATTGGTGAAGGGGGGGGGAGGCTCGGGGGGGGGGGCGGATGGGTGAATATTTCTGACCCGCCCCTATTGGACATCTGTGAAAAAGAGCTTCACGGCTCATCGGATTTCTCCCCCAAAAAATACAGATTGATATTTAATCGCATTCGTTTTACTGAGAAAAGTGGCTATGAAGATTACGAGTGAACGTGGGGGGGGGGGGGGGGAGACGGTCCTTCCAGTGTCTTTCAACAAACAGATCGTTGCCTGGGATTGCCTCCCAAACACCGACCTCGACCCGCCTCCCACCGCTTCGCCAAACCCAACAGCCACACTCCAGCGCCGCGTATTTCGACGGTCGCTTGATCTGAGCAGCGGGGTAAAATTCCTTTGACGTCGTGCTGTGCCGTGAGATATTCTGGGGGTATTTCGGGGGGGAGAGGGTGGTGGGAGAGTTGATTTGTCAATAACAAGGTTGGCACAGTCGGGTTTTTTACAATCGTGTTCAATTGTCTTTTTATATTTAACCCGATCATCTGAGATTGGGAGAAATCCGGTTTAATTGGTTCTAATTGCAGAACCGCACTTCGCCAACTTCTCAACGATGGGCTTCATCCATTCCAAGCGAAGGAACTCACTGGCGCCCACGATTGTGGAGGAGAAGCTCGTGTTCATCAAGACCAACCTGCCCGCCGCATTCTACGACTACCCCGTGCCCGACGGCCCCGAGTACGATAGCAGCACCGACGAGGAAGCAGCCTAAGCCTTGGATCAGAGTTTCGTGTTCATTAAACCAGGTTTTAATTCCCCGAAATCGGATTTAATTGTATTAAAGAAAGAACCCGATGCCTGCCGCTGGAAAAATAAGGTTTTTTCCACCCATGGTCAATAATGTGATTTCCCATCTCTGCTCAACGCACAGAGTGTAATGCTGTTAATATAGTTACGGTGGCATTGTCCTGGTGCAAGGAATTAAATCGGAGGGGGGGGGGCCTTCCCCGCCCAAATTTCTCCAATCGTCGAGCCTGGGCCCATTTCGGCCCATGTGGGTCCCGCTGCTGTTTGCACCGCAATCCCAACACTCGATAGCCATGGCGCTTTGCTCACACATTTTCTCTGCAATGAGAGACAGACGCTCGCCCGTTCAACCGAAGCCGTTCTGCAGTCGTGCGCTGCCTTTGACGTGGTGTCCTCAAGGCGGGCGGGGTGCGGCCGGAGGGAGATACGGAGGTTGTAGAGCTTCCACGCCCTAAGCACCCACAAACCTTCCGCACGCAACCCTCGAGTCCACGCCTAGTAACCCGATAAGCCAGAGGATAGTATTCGAAATCTTCCTCTGCAAAAATTCAAATCTCCCCTGTAATCTCACGTGGATTGTGATCCCCAGGCCCAATGATGAAGTTAACTATTTATTTGAACCGGGTGAGGCCCCACTGAGCTATGTAGCTCTTTTTCAGAAGCTACCTGGCCACAAATGATAGCTCAACGAAGTTGCTTATGCGGAAAAACAAAGCAGCCATATACTCTAAACATACTCTAAGCGCGTGATGTTGAGCCTGAATGTGAAGGGAAAAACCAGAGGACCCAGAGAAAAATCCACGCGACCACGTGGAGAGAGACGCAAACTCCAAATATAGAGGCGTCAGGGTCGGCATTGAAGCCACGACCTCCTGTATACCAGGCGAGGTAGTTAACGTCTCGCCACCGCGGCGTCCTCATGACGATAGAAGACCTCCCCATGCCACGTCAGTCAAGAGGCCCCTCTGCCAGGAGTGGCGTGACTAAGCAATTGCAGGGCTGCACCTTTACCTTTTTTTCATTTTAAGCAATCTGCAAGTGGCAGTACAGCAGCTAGGTTGATAATTGTGGGACAATGTATATATTTTTGTTGTTGGCTTTGGATAGCGTTGTGAGATTAAGTTTTGCCTGAAAGACGTTACATAAAATGGCATTACCATTACTACTGATCAGGGACGGTTTGTTAAGGCACGGGGGTGGAACCCAGAATAAGTTCATATTTCAGTCACCACTGATGTTTAGCCGTGGCCGGGAATCGGCCTCAGGTGGGCGGGTTGATAGCATCCATAGTGCAGTGCGTTAACCACTTTAACCATCACTTTCCCCGTCCAATTTAATTACTCATTACTATCCACGATCGGTCAAGATTGCACGCAGTGATGTTGTCCCACTTGCTGCGCTGCCTTAAATGGATAGCCTCGTCAGTGCAGGCACAGGGAGGTTTCCATCTCAGCGCCAGCTCTGAGCCGTCCGGTTGAAAGGCATTCGCCACCACCCAGACGCGCATGTTCTGTGAATTATTATTCCAATTGTGATCATTCAACTCGAGCACTTGACACCTAGTGTGGGTTCTATTTATAAGTTTAAATACATTTTGAATGAACCTTTGTTTTTACATTCTGCACATAGTTGGGATCTAAAGGTAGAAAGCATCACAGGTATTTGCAACATTTAAAAATATATATATATTTAAGAAAAAACTTCTGTTTCTTTTTAGACAATAGGCCATACAAATTTTGAGGCCTTTAGGCCAAGCAAGAATGTCCTTATTGTTTGATAAATCCGATACGCAGTTAAACTGCGATGAAATATGTTTTGCAGCCGTGTTAAAAAAATTACTCTCGGGAATCGATCGATGCAATAAATCACGCAGGTGTCACCGCGGGTGTCACCACGGGCATAATGCGCGGTGACCAGTCCAGTGGTCTAAACAGGTTTACTCCCTCTGCACGTGAACAATTTCGGGCCAGCAAGTCGCAGTGTGGTGACCGCTGCCGCGGTGCAAAGGTCAACAACCGGCGCGGCAGATGACACGCAGGAGAAAAGTTCGTTAATGCATCGCAGTCGATCGGCGGGTTGGGTTTGCTGGGGTAGATTGTGGGTACTTCCACCTCTTCCAGGACGTCTGTGCAGCGTGGAAGAGTAGGCCAAAATGACCGTCTCGAGAGCAGTGGTTCTCAAACTGTTATCCCAGGACCACCAAGTGGTATGCGGGGTGTGATGCAAATTCAGGTTGAGCCGGACAAGAATGACGTTGATACCTTTTTTTTCAGACATTAATTCATATTTTACTGATGATTTTTAAAAAAAGATTACGCAGTTAGGTAAACTATCCTGATGAAACTACCCTAACCCAAAGATCTAAACGCCACCCCTAAAAAAACAATAGCTGCGTTACAAAGAAAGTGTTTTATGTTCCCATAATATGAATCATTTAGTTTTTTCTGGTATTTAGAGAGAGAAGTGAACGCGTTTTGTCGCTAGGGGGTGGACGGCTGGCTAGCTGGCTGGCTCGGGCGGTCCGTGTAAATGTTTGCGAGTGGCCCGCGGGCCAACACAGTTTAAGAAACAACTGCTCTAGAGGGGCAAGTGGAGGAGCTTCTGTCAGGCAGTGGCGGTGAGGAAGGAGTTTGCATTGCTCCAACTTTCTTCACTTTTTTTTGTTCGTTTAAAAAAATAAATGGCTCTCGGCAGCGGTAGAGCAACTGGGTTAGTCATATGAGCATATGGTGAGTGTTGTCATCTCGCGTGTGTGTGTGTGGAGTTGATCCATGTGCTCCCAACTTGCTCACACACGCGCGAAAAAAAATCCCCAGAAAACAAACGAGTCGAACATCGCAGGCAGGACTCTCCTCAAACGAGTCTTGAGACTCAAGAGAGGCTTTCCTGGCCAAACAAGTAAGGCTCTTCTCGGACTATCAAATAACGAAACATTATTACGTTCAATTATTCTGCAAATATATACACAAACACACGTGTGTTTGATCAAACAACAGACGTATTTGGCTCAGTGTTCATTCACGAAAGTTGCAAGTTTTCACGTGTATGAGTGCAATATACATAACGTAGTACTTAATCGACTGGTAAACCCAGGTATGTTGGTCGGTATGCACGTAGGCGTCAGAAGAAGCCTGGGGGGAGTTTCAACAACCCTCCGATTGCATGAAGGAATTAGCGGGTGTGGCTGCATTTAGAGTCCTTG
This sequence comes from Lampetra fluviatilis, assembly GCF_964198595.1. Classification (NCBI taxonomy): domain Eukaryota; kingdom Metazoa; phylum Chordata; class Hyperoartia; order Petromyzontiformes; family Petromyzontidae; genus Lampetra; species Lampetra fluviatilis. The sequence continues at coordinate 7,115,105 of NC_136295.1, read as the reverse complement.
GCCTGCACACGTGGGATCTTGGGCTTAACCAGCCGGGATTAAACACGGTTGTCGAGTGTAAGGAAAGTCGACGATGACATCACGATGGCTGCCACTAAGCACATAGCACGGCCCTTGTTGTCAATCCACTGCTGGATGAGGGCCTCTGCCACACTGCGTGAATCATGGGGGTTACTTCACCATACTTCACCACACTGGTCAGTGCCAGTTGGCAGAGGTGTGGACTCGAGTCATGTGACTTGGACTCGAGTCAGACTCGAGTCATGAATTTGATGACTTGCGACTCGACTTGGACTTGCATAACAATGACTTTGTCCCACCTCTGAGATGTGGACTCGAGTCATGTGACTTGGACTCGAGTCAGACTCGAGTCATGAATTTGATGACTTGCGACTCGACTTGGACTTGCATAACAATGACTTTGTCCCACCTATGAGATGTGGACTCGAGTCATGTGACTTGGACTCGAGTCAGACTCGAGTCATGAATTTGATGACTTGCGACTCGACTTGGACTTGCATAACAATGACTTTGTCCCACCTATGAGATGTGGACTCGAGTCATGTGACTTGGACTCGAGTCAGACTCGAGTCATGAATTTGATGACTTGCGACTCGACTTGGACTTGCATAACAATGACTTTGTCCCACCTCTGCCAGTTGGTGAGGGTCGGGAGCAAAGATGCAGGAGCATAGAAGTGCAATGAAGAGAAATGTCCATAATATACAGGGGTTTATGGGGGGGTTAGATCGTGTAAATATAAATGTATCGCTAGATCCGCCACCACCCGACACAGCCAATTAGTAAGGTTTGTCACGTAAACAGGACGTGCCGATTCGTTACTAGTACAGCACTAACCGGTGAATGTATTGTTCTACAATGTCATCTGTTGTCCGCCACGTAGTCCCGCAGCAGCTCAATAACAACCTGCTGTGCGTGGCGGTCGCCCATCCAAAGCACTGTTAAGTTTCACGACTGCTTAGCTTCAGAGATATGACGCGATCGGACACAGACACAGCACCCGTGCATAGTTTGTCAAATGTCCCCGAGAAAGCGCGAATCAACGTCGTTCCTCTGCCGAGTCTCTAATTAAGTTTGGCGCGCGCGCTAAAAATTGCCACCGAAGTTCAGAGTTTGTATCGCTGTACGGTGTGCTCAGCGGCCAGACGGACGGACGTAGACATGCATTTCGGACTTTACAACCGTTCAGAGCAAGGGAAAATGTTTCCATCGTAAAGTCGTCGTTTTTTTCCCTCCTCTAATCGTCGGTTGTGCGTTCGCCCTTGTGATCACTCACGTGCGAGCCCCACCCCCAGCTGTGGGCTGGACCAAAATGTCCCTAGTTACATCATTGCCCGTCAAGACGACAGAAACATTATTTTCAGTACTGCTGCTGTTGCTTCGGCGGTATACGTCGATAAGAGTTATGAGAGAACACGCATCACGCGCGCCGATTATGTAACCCGCTTGCAAACGCGCTTTGGCCCCCGGGAATGTTTAACTTGGCGGGTTGGAAGCTGCCGAGGCCTGCAGATGCTAAGGGGCAAGTGCCCCTTTGCATACTTGCCATGCAGTGCCTTTTTTGTGTCCCGGTTTGTGCCACCAAGATTTTGGGCAACGCTTTCACCAACTCTGGGTCCTGCCCTCTCGAGGGTTAAGTCCTTGAAAAGCAATGCGAGTCTAGACCACAGATTCGTTCTTTATTGGATCACCCTTTAGGAAAATTCACAGGACCCACCCACGCCTTCAAACCGAGTTGGAAGGCGTTAATTGTGTGAATATTTCATAATAAACGTTTTTGGGTTAGATCGCGTTATTTATAAATGTGTCGTAACCCTCCACCACCCGACACGGCCAATCAGCAAAAAAAGTGTCACGATGACAAAAGACAAATAGTTCACTACTTTAGCCCACCGGTGTGTTGAAGCGTGAAACCACAACATTTACAAAAAAACTTTTGATGAAGGCCCGAACCCGCGTTGTGTCGAACTTGGTTTGTTTAAACGCGCTTCGCACACAATGCTGCTGGCTGGTCAGTGCGGGTTGACGGAGAGGGACCGGTTCACGTCTCACGCACGCGCGCGCGCGCCCGTGACCAGGAATCTCAACTCGGGTCGCCGAGTTTACTGCGCCGCGATTTCTGCCTCTGCGGTAGTTACGGCCGCAAGACGGTGGCTTACCAATTTGGCGGTGAGCTTTTCCCAGACAGCCATAATTTCAGGGCCGGGCAAAAGCATCGTTCCGCACTGGTAAACATTAGAATTTAAAAGTAACTCAAGCGGGGGGGTGGGGGGTGGTCGTTACCCCAAGGTTCAAGGCGGTTTTTGCTTTATTGTGGGAGGGCAGCGATCGCATTGCTTTCACGCATCGGCTCCCACACCCCGAGGACAACCAGGTATCTCTCTCATCCTCCAGCCGTCACACCTTCCTCTCCTACGGCCCATCAAAACTTTAAAACAAAACAACTAAAAACTTTATTTTACCAAGTAAAGCCCACTGAGCTATTAACTCTTTTACAGAAGCGGCCTGGCCACAAATTATAGCTCAACTTTACCGAAAAAACCTAAGAATATGAATCCTTGCAGTCACGAAAGCTTCAAATCTAGATTCAACGAAGTGGCTTATCACGTGGCGATATATAGCAGCCAATACTCGAAACGCGTGTTTATAAATGTGTAGCAAAAAAAAAACGAAAGACCCGGAGAAAAATCCACGCGACCACGGGGAGACGTACATGCAGACTCCAAATACACAGGCATTAGGGTGGGGATCGAACCCACGCCCTCCTGCATACTGGGCGAGGTAGTTAACATCTCGCCACAGTGGCGGTCCACGTTTACCAACTCTCTCCATCCCCTTGCTGATGAAAGTACTCTACAGCAAAACAACATCTTGCATTTATATTGGGGTCATAACTTAAAAAAACTAAAGTGACGTTTGTAGCCTAGGGGACCCACCCCCCCCCCGATGTCAGCTGTCCCCAGATTTGCTCTATCACATTTCATTTTTATGCTATCGGCATACCCCATTTTCATTGATTTTACCCGAAATTAACTCTGTCACTTGTGATTGCAAGCTGTTGCGAGTCAGTGACTGCTGCTTTAGTGTTAAAATATGGTGCTGTATTTTTAGGATAGTGTGTTTATAATATCATTTTATGTAGATATCCCCATTTATTTAATATTTTTCTTCTGCAGTTTTTATTGAAAATGCAATATTTGATTTCTCAAAAACCTGATGTGATAGACAAAAAACTGATGCCAGATTTGGAATCAGCACCCCAAAATTACCTTAAAACAGTTGGAATACCTTATGCCAGAACAAGTGTGTTGACCAGTGTTATCATGGCTGTACTACAGTCCTCTCCCTGCGTGCTTGCAAGGGTGAGAATCAACTACGGTGCGTTATGAAAAGTCCTCCAATTGCACATGCTGCCATCTGGCAGTCATTACACACCCAGATGATTAATCATGCATGAGCTGATTACCGAACGCGTGTTTGTCTTATTTTTTCATAATTCTTATGACATCTGTGCTATTGCCATCGTGCCACCAGGTGAAGCGTCCATGAGGAACAATTGCAATATACACTGTATTAAAGAATGGGCCGCGGAAGGAGATATGACGGAGCTACTTCTGAATCCCATCAGAAGCAGTTGTATCCTCGCTGAGTGTCGTTGCACCTTTCCCACAAACAATGAAACCGATATTGTCAAATCTGGGAGCCAAAATAGCTGGAACGTCAGCTACATTAGGTGCAAAACCCAAATGTAATACGATGCCTTTATCATCCAGTCGTTGATGAGACCAGGCTAAGACCGTCAAATCATTGTGCTTTAGAAGCAGGATTATTTACGGGTGGAAATCCTGATTCAGGATGATGTCATCGGTGCCAGCCCCGTGCTCTGGCCGCTGAACTCTGACCTTTGTTATCAGACTGTAACGAATTTGAGCTCGACTGAAGAAGGTGTTGTTTTTGAGTAAAAGTTTTGCTGCAAGACACGGCCCCTGTAGAACACTGCCATGCCTTCATGAGCTTCTGTCTGTTTATAAACAAACTTTTTTTAATGAGCCAGACAATTGCAGCCAATTGTAACCGTGTAGTTTGTCAATGTCTGCATAAACAAACAACTGCAGCACTGGTTTCATTGGGAGAGGGGGGTGAGAGGGGGTTTTGGAGGGTTGGGTTGGGGAGGGGAGCAGTCTAGTTAAGGGTTCGGCAAACCAAAAATAGCAAGAAGAACAATTTATTTCGAATTCAGTCAAAAATCGCAATATTTCAAGGGCCCCGATGAATGTTAATGACGTCACAAAAGAGCCGCAAGTTGCCGAACCCCGGGTCGAGGTTGTGCATCGATGGTCGCTCTGGGCCACGTGACTTGGAATGCGCTTCTTTAAAACAAAAGTGACCCCTAATTCAGCCCGGTCACAGGGGTGGAGAGAGGGCTTTGATGAGTTGGGGTGGTGTGAGCCGGCACAGTGCAAATGTAACTTGTGTTTGTGTAGATGGCTACGTACGGTGCAAAAGAAGTCCAACTTACATATATCATACACACAGCATGCAAGGGGATGTCGTGACTATTCGGCCAACATTTTTACAAAGAAGAAAAAGGTCACGAGCTTCGCGCTGAGCTCTATTTCTTATTCCATCTTTAGAAACGAACGGCGTGGCCGGGTAGTGCAGTGATGGAGCGTGCGGCCCCGCAATCAGAAAGTTGAGAATTCAAATCCCCGTCGGTGACTTTAAAATGTGCAATTAAGTATTGTAAAGGTGTATATTTTTTTTTTATTAAACTAGAAGGGGTTGGTGCCAATAGTACAATTAGGTAATTAAGAAAAATACAATATAATGCACATCTGCTTATGGCTCAGGGTCGATGAGCTCACGTTCTCCGACCGCAATAGGTGTGGTCCTAGTGGAGTCATTGAATTATTCGCACCTGAAATTCTCGCACGACATAGGGCAGCCCACGCCCGTATTGGGTGAAAATTATCAAACCCTGAATCGAAATTCCTGCTGGCACTGTGATGATGCGTTGCTTCCATGCCCACTTGGAGTGGGGGCCCTGCCAGCCCAACAACTAGCCAAGGAGTAGCACCCCTCCAGAGGTCGCAAACAGGTTTTGATTCCTTACCCGTACCCGTACCCGGCCGCACCAGGGTCGGGTAGAGTACGGGTACCCGTACCCGGCCGGGTACGGGTACCCGTACTCTACCCGTACCCTACCCGGAATGAGTGACAAACGGCTACTCACCAGTAACTCACGGCCTACCCGTACCCGGCCGCACCAGGGTCGCAAACGGCTACCCGTACCCGGCCGGGTACGGGTAGCCGGGTATCAGGTAGGGTACGGGTATCGGGTACCCGGTTACGACCTCTGCACCCCACACACCGTAAGCCACGATGCTCTGTGCACTCAACCTATCCCATCTCGTCTTCCTGGCCCTTTCCACCTCTCTACCCTCATTGGCCGGGTTTATTGGGGTCAATTTCTGAAAACTGGACATATAGGCGAATTGAGGGCAGAAGCACATGTAGTGTGGTGGTGTTTTTGTGACGTCATTGGTTCGCCGTGATGAGACCACCGACTCTAAACTAAAACAAAACATCTTCTTGGTTCTTTCGGTAAAGTCACGTAGAAGGGAAGTAATAAAATAATAAAAATAAAACATAATAAAATAATTCTCACGACGTTTCGGCCACAACGCAAGCAGCCGTCCTCAGGTGAAAACCAGGTCTGTCGAGACGCTGTCGTCGTGAGAATTATTTTATTATGTTTTATTTTTATTATTTTATTACTTCCCTTCTACGTGACTTTACCGAAAGAACCAAGAAGATGAATCCCTGCAGTCACGAAAGCTTTAAATCGAAATAAAACAAAAAAACTGAACAATTTTTTTTATTTCACCAGGTGAGGCCCACTGAGCTACATAGCTCTTTTTCAGAAGCGACCTGGCCACAAATGATAGCTCAGGGAGTGGCTTATCACGTGGACGTGTATAGCAGCCAAATACACTAAACACATGTTTCTAGATGTGGAGAGAAAAAACCAGAGTACCCGGAGGAAAATCCACACGACCACGGGGAGGGGAAAACGCAAACTCCAAATATGCAGGCGTCAGGTTAAGGATCGAGCCCACGACCTCCTGTATACCAGGCAAGGTCGTTAACATCTCGCCACCGTGGCGACCCCAGTCCGAGTTTCAGAAAGCTTGTCCTGGAGCCGCAAGGCGTCTGTGACAATATTGTCCTGGGCAAGAGGTGGGTGTCCCTGTGTGGTGGGCAGGCTGGGCAGAAGGGAAGGCAGAATCCATGAGCATTGTGGGTGGGGGCATTGTCGTCAAGAGCAACGAGAAGGGCCGCTCACTGTGTGAGCAGGGCTAGCGATCGATTGGGCGTCGCTATGCAGAAGTGGGCGGAGCTGACGGAGGATGGAGGCTGCCAGCTCACCGCGTGTCCCGGTTGCGCACCTCCGATTAGCACGGTTGGCGACGTACGGCGCGAAAGAAGTTCAACGAACTTGATACAGATATTTTGCTGTGACAGTTTCACCTGAAGACGGAAGCTTGTGTTGCCTCCGAAACGTCGTGATTTTATTGTTTTTATTTTTTATTAATTTTAATTTCATGTTTTACCTACGTGACTTTACCTAAAGAACTAAGAGTATGAACGTACACACGTACACACATGCGATCCTCCCGGAAATTTGGTAGATTTAGTTGCGTGGTTGATTCTTTTTAGTTTAAACCGTGCTTGGCTCTCCGCCATCACCTGCAAAGACCTCCCACGATGAGAGTCTGCGATCTGTGCACGTGCCCAGCCCTTCCTGAATCTCAACATGCCACGCTGAATCCGCGTGTACGTGATTGACTGACGCATGCTGATACGGTCGTTGCCGGAGGAGTTGGTGGTGTACGTTTCTGAACGTCAACTGCATTCCAGCTTCAATTCACACACCCCCACAAAACCGAGCAAGAGGTGTTCTCAATTCCTGTCCCGAGTACTCAAGCAGACGTCAAACCCAGCATTGTTATTTGATGCTGCAGCGGTGGAATTCATACGAGGTTTTTTTTGGGCTAGATCGCGTAAACATATAAATGTGTTGTTAAAACCTGCCACCACCCAACACAGCCAACTAGTAAGGGTTGTCACGTAAACAGAACGTGGCCAATTCGACACTAGTACAGCACATCGGTTGTGCGTTGGAGAGCCAAGCCACAACATTTACAATCTGAGTACGACGGTTCGCAAGTAACTACAACCAGCTTCATCAGGCGACGGCCAGATTCGTGGAGAAGCCCACCTGTGGTGGAATTGTTCACACGCCGGACTTGCGATGCGCGAGGTCGGCCGCTTCGATCTCTTGGCACGGCGGGTTGAAGCGATGGGCAAAATTTCTTAAATTCGCAACCACCAAGCCCCCCACTCCCCACCCCCCGCCTCCGTCCACGCGGCGGTTATGAGCGCGTGACACTGCAAGTAGTCAGTCGGCAGGGCACGTGCTGTGGGGTCAAGTGCGGCTACACTCCTGTCGCTTACAAGACTTCTGGCCAGCCTGGAAGCGTCGGCGAAATGCTGCGTAGAAAGTGAAATAACTTGCGGTGCTGCGCCTTCAATTTGTGAGCTGAGTTTGTCCGATTAGCGCGGTTGGCTCCGTACGGTGCGACAGAAGAAGTTCAACGTGCACTGGAGCCAGCTCTGGCACTTACAAATATCAAAAATGCAGTATCTCACGCACGCTGGTGTTTGTTAACAAACATATTTAATTGCCTTTAGAGGGGCTTGTCATTTTTCTATAACTTGGCCCTTTATATTAAGACACCTTATCTTTCAGAGGCCGTTCCCCTTTTTGTTTATCTTGGCTGCGTTGCATGTTCACGACGTGCGTTTTTCTCATATCTATCATATGTCATTGTAAATGCACAGACGCATGAAGACCATTCACACGTGACATGCCTGTTGTGTTCTAGCACTTTTTGAGGAAAGGGTTGGTCGACCACAACATATTTGAAACACTCCCAAAACCTGCGCGCCTAAAAGGTGGGCCGGGTGATGTCAGTAGCAGTAAAATGGTGGTTTTAATCCACCACATCGCGTGAATTTCCTCCAGGATCTCCGGTTCATTCCACCTTGGATGCAAGTAGCGCCAGGATTAAGCTAGTGTGGGGCCTGTAGCATATGTTATAAAGGGGCCCTAAATAAAATAAAATAAACACGTAAATATTAAAACACAAATCTGTAACTTGCATAGTAAAGTAATTGTATTTTTTCATTTGTTATACAGCCAGATAATACGACAAATCGCTAACCTTGAACACCCAGTCGTTCATAAAAGTTGAAGGCGGTATAGTACTATAGTAATAGAGCAAGTGCAGAATCACTGAACTGGAATTGATAGCTTGAAAGCATTTAGCGCGGGGCCCTTGAAAGTGCGGGGCCCGTAGCATATGTCGCTACTTGTGCTACTCGGATATTCCGGCACTGGATACCAGCGGTTGGTACTGGCTGCTCGATGCTTCTGCTGCTCCTGCTACTGTTGCTGCTGCTGCTCCTGCTGCTGCTGCCCCTGCTGCGGCTCCTGCTGCTGCTACTCCTGCTGCTGCTCCTGCTGCTGCTCCTACTGCTGCCCCTGCTGCTACTCCTGCTGCTGCTGCTCCTGTTGCTGCTGCTGCTCCTGCTGCTGCTGCTCCTGCTGCTGCTGCTCTTGCTGCTGTGGAGCCACGTGATGGGCAGCAAGAGCGCGGTGCAGCAGGACCCAATTGTTGCACTCGTCTATCCTCCGCGTCTTTGCTCCACAGCTCAGCCAACCCGCACTCACCAGCGTGGTGCATTGTGGTTAAATACCCCCCCCCCCCCCCCCAAAATATATATAAACCCACACGGACGTGGGGAGGCCCCCTCATCCAGCAGTGGATTGACACAATTTTACATTTATTCAGAAAAGCCTCGCCGAGTCTCGAGATCCCCGTTCGGGGGGAGGGTCATGCCACATTGCGACGTTTCGCCGTTGCGCGTGAACGGCACATTCAGTCACATTCGTCGTAATCAGGCGTGCACGTTCAAATTCGCGCATCGTTCGCACGTCACATTACATGTAATGGTTTCTTGTTGCTGTTCTGTTGACTTTTGGGCGCGTTGTGTTTACTCTTGGGTGCGGTGCCTCCCACCCACGCGCGCGCGCGCACACACCTCAAGACAGGGGGGCAAACAGCTGTCTCCTCCTTTGTCGAGGTGGGTGAGGTGGGGGTAGCACGGCAGCTGCTGAGTCGATAGCCGCAACCTGTGCGGAGGGGGGGGGGGGTCGATGCGAGGGGGGGAGTTGATGGGGGGGGTCAATGGGGGGGGTCGATGGGGGGGAATCGCGTCGGGGCTGAGTCCGCGTGCTTGTGCGGCCCTCCCGCTCGGCTCCCTCCCCTCGTCTGTTGTTACGTCACAATGACAGTGACGAGCTGCGGGGGGTGGGGGGCAGTGCCAGGATGAAGCAGAGCGCGGGGACCTGTAGCGGATGTTATAATGGGGCCCTCAATAAAAAAAAACACGTAAATATTAAAACACACATTTTTAACTTGCACAGTAAAGTAATTGCATTTCTTCACTTGCTATTACAGCCAGAAAATATGACAAATCGCTAACCTTAAACACCCGGTCGTTCGTAAAAGTTGAGGCAGTATAGTACTATAGTAATAGAGCAAGTGCAGAGTCACTGAACCGGAATTGATAGCTGGAAAGCATTTAGCGAGGGGCCCTTGAAAGTGCGGGGGCCCGTAGCAACACATGTAGCTACTTGTGCTACTAGGAAGATAATCCGGCACTGGGGTGGTGGTAGTGGTGGGGTGGTGGTGGTCGTGGGGTAGTGGTGGTGGGGAGGTGGTGGTGTCGTGGTGGTGGTGGGGTGGTGGTGGTGGGGTGGTGGTGGGGTGGTGGTGGTGGGGAGCTGGTGGTGGTGGGGTGGGGTAGTGATGTTCGTGGAGTGGTGGTGGTGGTGGAGTGGTGGTGGTGGGGTGGTGGTGGTGGGGGGGCTTGCGGTGCTCCGAGAAAGGTGTGGAGGCTGCGGTTATTGCGGCGAGACATCGTAAACACCGCATACATCGCTTGCGTCCGTGTGTGTGTGCGTCCGTGTGTGCGTGCGTGTGTGCGTGCGTGTGCGCGTGTGTGCGTGCGTGGCTGTGTTGCGTGCGTGTGTGCGGTCGGTGCTGGCCACATGCCAGCACCAATCGGGCCAACACCAATGAAGATTATTCGAATCGGTCCTGGGCCTCCCCTAGGTCGACTCAGCCTCAAATTAGTAACCTGGTGCGGTGTGTAAACAGCGCCACTGGGGAGACAAAGGCGGCCGGGTGTGTTGTTGGCAACCAAACCCCTCGAGTGTCGTGCAGGCCTTCATTGATGCTCACTAACAGCACTTGCCCCAAACAGGCTATATGGGGGATCTTTGTATGTGGTTGATGCTGGTCTAATGCTTGAATGGAACTGCGTCTCTGCGTTGTGCCATGAAGCCAAGTTAATTATTGGATAGCAACATCCCAACATTGACGGGGCACTGAAATCGTTTCACCGTCACGTGCTGCAGTGAACTTGTCGGACATCGTGTCGTTCGGCACGCGGTACGACCGAACCACACACACGCGCCGGAGAGCTGTTGCGTCGCTAACAACACGTGCGCAAAAGGCCCAATCGTCATCAACCGTGGCCATTCCACTGCTGGATGACAGGCCTCGCCAAGCCGCTTGCCAAGTCGCACGATCTCTGCGACGTAACGATCCAACCCGGCACCTGCACAACGAATCGATTTCACTCATCACACACAAAGTGTTTGCCAGAAATGAACCACAACAGCTTGGTGATCTCGTCAAGGAGCATAAACCACCATCACGCGCAACTCCGGTCATCCTAGCAGCAGCGGCTTTTGGCTGGCCATCGAACAAAGACGGTCACTTGCATCGCGCGCTTTCGCGGCCGTCTGGAACGCTCTTCCTTCCAATATTAGGAAGCCACTGGAGCTTATGCGCTTTTCAATCATCTAGATTTAAAACTCAATTCTTTAGAACTGTTTAGTTTTGAACATCGGCCACCCTCCCAGACAGTGACGTGTTCTTTGTTAACGGTTCGAATGGTGAATGATCGGATTGTGCCTTGACGTAAAAAGGAAAATAAATGTAGAGTCACCCATTGCCATTTAATAAGTCACTGAATACCTCTATAGACAATTTAAGTTTAATTGGAACATATCGTAATTTGTCTTGCCCGCGTGCAATCGCTGAATACATATGTTGACAGCTGACACAGTAGTCATCAAAATACACGAGTCTTTATTTCTTCCAACACGAGACACGGGTCTTGTTCAAGGATTCCCTTCACTCCAAGCGACCCGAACTCCCCCGCTTCCCCCCTTTACATGTCCTTCGAGCCCCTTTCCCGAAAGTTCCTCGACCTTCCGCTTTCCCACCCAGTGAATCGTCACCTTCCACCTTTCCTAACGGATTCCCAACCGTTCCCACCTGTGGCAATCATCCCACCGTTTTCCCCTCTTTCCACGTTTATCTTTCTATCTCCAATCCCCTTCAATTCCCTGCCGTTAAAAGCACCCAATCAGAAGCAGGCTTGTGCGTTACCTTCTTGACTGTCCGTGTCGTGACTCAATCTCGACGCACCCCCCCCCCCAACCCCATGAGTCCACGGACTCAAACTGGGGAGCCCCCGTTTGAGTCCTTACACCGCCAGACATCATGTAGCCTAGGCCCCTCCAGCCCTGTGGGCCCCCCGTCTTGCAGTTGCACCTCCTGCACGCACGGCAGCTGTGCCCCGCTGACTCACCCCCGCACCCAAGCAATTTGACTCATTTCCACGAATCTGGTGTGTGACACATTGCAAGACTCATATCTGTCTTGGCTTTTTATTTTGTGTTATCCAATGCCATCTCATTCATGCAGATATTTGGGTGCGCCGGTGAAACTGGATGGGGATGACAGTGATACTGGAACAAGCAGTGTCGTTGCACGGGCGCAGACTGCAAAGGACGTGGGCCACTAGGTGAGTGATAAGGCAGAACGCTTGAATGGGCAGAGATGAGAATGGCCGAGATGGATGTTAGGAATATCTCTACGTGAAATAAGAAGGAATAAGTTCGAGTCTAAGCAGTGATTATTCGTAGTCTTGAGGTCAAGCATTCCCGAATTAGATGGTTTGGGCATGTGTTAACACACAAAGAAGATGCGATGAGAAGGGCCGTGGAGATTAAGAGACCCGTAGACTCACACAGAGACCCATAGACTCACACAGAGACCCATGGACTCACACAGAGACCCATAGACTCACACAGAGACACAGACTCACAAAGAGACCCATACATAGACTCACACAGAGACCCATAGTCAAACCAGAAACCTATAGACTCACATAGAGACCCATAGACTTACATCGAGACCTATCGTCAAACTAGAGACCCGTCGTCAAACTGGAGACACAGACTCACACAGAGACCCATACATAGTCAAACTAGAGACCCGTAGACTCACACACACTCACACTGAGACCCATATACTCTATATATATATCGAGACCCATAGAATCACACAGATACATGTGCTCACAAAGAGATGTTAACTCCCTCACCTGGTATGCAGGAAGCTGTGGGTTCATTCCCGACCTTGACGCCTTTATATTTTGAGTTTGCATGTCTCTCGCATGGAATTTTTTCCACGTCCTCTGGTTTTTCCCTCCACGTTTAGAAAAATGCGTTTTAGATTATTTGGCTGCTGTAAGTGTCCACATGGTAAGCCACTACGTTGGGCAATCATTTGTGGCCAGGTCGCTTCTGAAAAAGAGCTATATAGCTCAGTGGGGCTTACCTGGTTAAATAAAGAAAAAAAAAATTTGATTTAAAGCTTTCGTGACTGCAGGGAATCATATTCTTAGTTATTTCGGTAAAGTCACGTAGAAGGGAAATAATAAAATAATATAAATATAAAACAATAACAAATAAAAATTATCACGACGTTTCGACTGCAACACAAGCAATCATCATCAGGTGTGAAATACACACCTGATGACGATTTCACACCTGATGATGATTGTTTATGTTGCAGTCCAAACGTCGTGAGAGTTTTTATTGTTTTATATTTATATTTTTTTATTATTTCCCTTCTACGTGACTTTACGGAAAGAACCAAGAATATAAACAAAAATACTTTAGTTTATGTACTCACAAAGAGGCCCATAGGTTGGTGGAGCTCCAGAGATGTGACTTGTGCAGGACAAATGTTGTCTAGAGGAGAGGCCATGGAGGATGTTGAGAGGACAGAGGCTGTGACCCCAGATGAGCTGAAGAATAGAAGCACACGGAGAAACACATTGTGAGCAGCTGACCCCATTGCGATACTGGGACATGTTGTCTTTGAAGAAGACCAATGCAGGTTTTTAATTAGATTAGTACAAATATAAAAAAAATCGTCACTGGTGTTGGCTGTGAACGCACTAACCACAACACTGCCGCTCCCACTCGCTGCACACCCTGAGTAACAACCAGTTAGGAAGAATCGTACATACTATGGGTTATGTAACACTTGCCCAACATGCGTTTGTCTTCGTAAGTGTTTAAGTAGTAGCAGTCGTCAGGGCAAAATACATTTACTGTGGTGTCTCCTGGTTTCGGGCAAACATTTTATCAATGTGGCCATTTTTCAACAGGCCGAGTCCCTTATAGCAACATAATCTCACGCTACAATTGGAACATCTTTACGCATATCCATGACCTGACCATTACAGAAGAACGCACGGATAGAGCGCATGCATAAACACTTCTAGCCTGAGTTGGAAAGAGTAAAAAAAAAATGCGTTACACTTTTAACGGCGCAATAATGACAAGCATCAAGGTTTGTGCAATAGGGAGCATAGGAACGTGAGATCATCTCGGTAGAATTCTGATTGTGGGGATGTGACCTCGTTCATTGGCGAAATTAACCCCGCTTACTTTTCCCTTGGGGGGGGGGGGGTGTGGAGTGGTGGCGCAGCGATTAGCGCACCACGCTGTCAACCCGGCGATCGATTCCCGGCCACGGCTAGCAGCCTCGCGCTGGCGTGGCGACGTGTGGACGGTCAACTCTGGCGAGCGGCGCAGAGTGGCCGAGGCCCCTTTTACTTACCGGTGGATTGACAAAGGATGGCACATTATTACGTGACTTCTCTACTCTCCAAAAACAAACCACACTGTGGTTTCCGATGCCCCCCACCCCACACCCGTTCAATGGGCTTCTATCAACCAAGCCAACAGTTTGGGTAATGCGATTTTTTCCTGCAATTCTCTGGGTTTAACTGTCCGGATAAAACCTGCACCTGTTCCAAATTATTGCCTTTTGGGTGGGGAAAAGAGTAAGGGGTTTTATTTTATTCTTTACTTACCCAAGCATTTAAGGGATTGTACAATCGCGCTTTATTCACAGCTTAAGTCTGAATGGCACGAGTTGGGTGGAAATGGTGTATAAGGCACTTGTGCACATTTCTCTCTACCTTGCGATGTGATTTAGGGCACCCAATGCTGCCCACGGGGAAGATTAAGCTGCGCACGCTTGCGCGTGGTCATAGTTTTCCCATGGACATTTTGAATTGTCTAACTCTGACGAGACAGTGAAGGCGCGGGCAAAGTTTTGTCTATTCTAGAAGCTTCCTTCGTGAAGAGGAGGAACACGGCCCGTTCTCTGTTAATAGTTGGTGGAAGGTTTGTTGTGTTATATTGTAAAAGACAGGCGCACAGACACTTTAAATCTCATCAACAAAAATAAAACCTGCTAACACAACGCATTGTGCTGCATTCTCACCGAGTTCTCATTTTAACATCTCGAAATATGTTGGTCAAAAACTTCTTTTTAAAATGGCTGTGCTTCATTTGGAAGGATGCCTACCCCTGGTTTAGAGATTTTGGCTTGCTATATATTTCCACGAGATGAGCCACTTCGTTGAGCTATCATTTGTGGGCAGGTCACTTCTGAAAAAAAAGAGCTACATAGCTCAGTCAACCTTACCTGGTAAAATACAAAGTTTAATTCTAGATTTGAAGCTTTCGTGACTGCAAGGATTCATACTCTTAGGTTTTTTTCGGTAAAGTCACGTAGGTAAAAATAACAATAAATAATAAAAATAATAGAAATAAAATAATAAATCACGACGTTTCGGAGGCAACACAAGCTTCCTTCATCAGGTGTAAAAAGGCACAGCAAAATAACCACTACAGCTACTTGACTTTACGAAAAAAACCTAAGAGTATAAAAAGTTTAGTGTTGGTTTCGTCACCAACACACTGCCACGTGACGACGCGAGACTGACTTGTGCGAGGAACTACGATCTCGTGGTAGGTGGAGCAAAAGGCAGCGGAGGTGCAGCCCCGCAATGTCTTGCTCAGGCTACTGCTGGCGGAAGTGTCCCCACGAGAGGGAGCTCGAGAGAGACTACCCTAGACGTCTTGGAAGTGGTGGACACACTCACACTTTAACCCCAGTAGTGGAGGTGGGGGGGGGGGGTTAATGAACTTTATCCTTGTTTTTTTAAACTATGTTTAAACTATTTAAAATAGTTTTTATTTGACCAGATGAGGCCCACTGATCTATATAGCTCTTTTGTAAAAGTGAGCTGGCCACAAATGCTAGCTCAACGGAGGAGCTTATTAGCACGGTTGGCTACGTACGGTGCGAAAGAAGTTCAACATGCATACACATAGCAGCCGAGTAGTCTAAATGCATGTAGGTTCGAAATGTGGAGGGAAAAACCGGAGGACCCGGAGAAAAATCCACGCGACCACGGGGGAGAGAGACGTGCAGACTCCAAATACACCGCAGGCATCGGGGTCGAGAATGACCCGGTGACCTCTGGACTGCCTGTGCAGTTGTGCTGACCATTACACCAATCATCACACTGCGACTTGCTGCCCTGAAATTGTTAACGAGCATCGGGGGTCAACATGTAGCCACTGCATTAGACACCGCATCATATGCCACGTGATTCATGGCATCAATTCACAAAAGCCAGAAGTTATTTTAAGGCAGCTGCAGCAATATATCCCGTCACATTTGACCACCTGATCGGATTTATCAAACAACAAAGATATTCTTGCGTAGCCTAAAGCCTAATGTCCCCAAGTCTCCTATGGCCTTTTGTCTAAAAACACACACCTTAAAAAATATATTTTAACAAAAGGTGAAAATACTTAAGATGCTTTCCACTTTAAAATTTGAACTCTTGTGCAGAATGTCGAGAAATATTTTTGGAGAAAAAAGTTTTTCAACTCTGTATAGAGGAAGATTTAGAGAGACCCTCGAGGCTACGTAGGCCTACTCTTCCACACTGACCAAACACCTCGGAAGAAGTGGGAGTACCCACACTTTACACAACGCAACCTGTCAACCGCCAAACTGTGGTCTGCACGTTTATACCGCCATGCGGAGAGAGGCGGGTGAATTTAATAAACTTGCTTCTTGTTGCAACTGCCACGCCGGGAGATCAAATCGGTAAATTGATCAACGTTTATTTGTTACACGGAAAGTCACATTTCGCCAGCCACATACTAGTTTGCAAGAAAAATCAAACCGAGGATCTCCGGTTTGCCGAGTCGGCGCGCTAACCATTACACCACAGCAGCATCGGGGTCGGATAAAGACCTATAATTGCATAGTTAAGGCTCCAATCCCATGATGAAGATCCGTTATGACCGGCTCCGACTTAATTGGAGCAGGCATGTCAGGGCCACATGCCCGCGTCCACGTTACACACGGGTTTAAAAAAAAAAATGCTCCATCACCCGCTCAGGAAAAAGTTGAGCAGTAGAATGCAACAGCACACTGGGTGCTTTATTTTATTCATTCATCATCGGTCATGATCAATCCACTGCTGGATGAAGGCCTCCCGCAAACCATCGCCATCTCTCAGTCTTGCGCTGTATCGATCCGCCTTGCACCTGCACGCGGGCTAGATGTATTGTTTTCAAAAAAGAGAATGCAGAATTGATGTTTGCGCGTTTATTTATCTCGGTGTTACCAGGGACTTGGCACGAGGTCATGCACCGTGTCCGCCGCGCGCCGCGATCACCCGCTCAGCAAAACGTGAACTAATTGACGGCAAAGAGTCCATCTCCTTTGAGCGGTGTTCATCTCCTGCGGCAGCCGTGAGCCACACACGCCCCACGATGGATGAGATGAGGCCCGATGAACGAGACTGTTGAAGGAATGGCAAGCCTGCGAGGACGGGCCACTGCGGAAATGGAACGGTGAGCACGGCGGGAGTGAGAGAGATTGTGGTCTCGGAGAACCGTGAGGGATTGTGATACGCGGGGAGGCTTTTATCCAGCAGTGGATAAATAATGGCCGATTATGATGATGATGATGATGATGGAATTATACATTGACGTGAATACCATTAAAGGTACCAGTCACTGAGTTGAATGCTGGTGCAGTTGTTCGCGAACTGCCCCATTAACTTGACAACCTGAGTTTGATTTAAGGCCATGGCTAAGTATTCATATTCTTGCCGGCTAAGTATTCATATTCTTGCCATGGCTAAGATGAGTGGCGAGTGATAACTGAACTGGCCCCGTGTCCCTTCCTTCACAAACCCACACAAACCAATGTGGTGATGTATGGTCAAACAACTCCAATTTAAAACATAAGAGGATATCTTCACCCTGCAATGGATTGTTAAAGGGCTGTTATTATGATATCAGTATTCAAAATCCAGTCCTCCACAAGTAGTTGATTTTTTTTTTCAGACCTTCCAAAAAAAACCTGGGTTATTCTCTCCCATTAAAGCATTTGTTCGGGTAAAAACCGATTAAGACTGCTGCTTGAGTGTCATTATTATATTACGTGTAATTCATGACCTCATTTGCAATATTGCGTCATTATTTAATTTTCAACTTGTGCTACTAAAGCCGTTAACCAAGCGGCCGTACACCCATTGCCGCCCGACGAGACGCATCACAGGGTGTAACCTGGGAATTACACAGGAGATCTTCCACCAATTACCGAGAAACACAGGGCCCTGATTGATGTCGGCATTAGTTGGGCCGATATAAAAGGTGATTCATACGCTTTTGCACGTTTCTCGCAGGCCCCAAAGTCAAATAACCATATCCCCCCCTCCCACCCCGCCACCTCCCACCGACCGACCGACTCAACCACCGATCCCCGCCACGCCAGCCTGACACTTACCACCACGCACCCAGCCCGCGCGCCGCTCGCGTTAATCCCACTCATCATCCGCACCGCGCGCAGCGAGTAGCGCGGCGAGTCGTCTCACAGGCAGCCATGGCCAGCATCACCATCTCCACCGCCAGGAAGGCCTCGGTGCGCAACTCCGTGCCGCGACATTCCGCCGGCTTCAGCAGCCGGTCACTCGGCGGCAGCGGCAGCGGCGGATGGGGCAGGTTCAGCGGCGTCGGTGGCGCAGGAGGGTTCGCGCGTCGCAGCGCGTTGACGTCCGGGTACCGGGCCGGCTCGGCCGCCTCAAGCTACGGCTACGGCAGCTACGGCAGCTACGGCTACGGCGGAGCGGGGGCGGCGGTGTCGGCCGCGGCGATGGCCTGCGCGGCCCCCGTGGACATCGACCGCTCGGTGCTGCCCACGCGCACCCAGGAGAAGGAGGCCATCAAGCACCTCAACGACCGCTTCGCCAACTTCATCGACAAGGTGGGGGGGGGGGGGCAGGGATGGTGAGCGTGGGTTTTTTTTCTTTTAGTAGATTTGTTGGTTCGGTCGGTCGGTGTTGTTTGCTTTACCTGGTGACGTTTATTGTCTTCTTTCACATTTTTGCAGTTGGGTGCTTTCGGTAATTTTCATGTTTGGACCAAATGATGGCCTGCTCAGTGATGTCACAGAGGAAGTAACCTCCACTTTTCAACAGGTGGCGCATTCCCATATTTTTTGCTGCCAGATATTACGATGTGGCTGAAAGAGAAATATCGGATCCATGAAGGACGGATCAACATGATAAAATTTAATTTTGCTCAAAATGGCTATGGGGCAAGCAAACTAAGTAAACGATTTCCTTCTAACATTCTGAAGCTGAATGTGTCTCGAGTATAACGCCTCTTCTGCCGGTCCAACGTCAATAGAGCAAATGGCACAAGTGATGTAATGTCCACAGAGGTACCTTGTACGTGTTTCAGTTTGGATTCTTTTTTATTTCATCAACACTCTCCATTAGCCTTCCAGGACTAATGCATGTTACGCTGAGAACAGAGTAAATTCAGCAGGGTTTTATTGGGTGCAATTGTGACCAATAGCCATATTAGACAATGAGTACATCTACATCGGCATAATCGTCAGTTCACTGCAGCTCCAAGACTCAGTAGTCCCCCCCCTACAAGGCGTGCAGTGAGGTTAGGAGATGCCCCGCGTGTGTGCTCGGCATGTGAAGCCCCGAAGACCGGAATCGATGATTCCTCCGACAATGTGTTCATCAGGGAGGGAGTTCCAGATATCCGGACAGCAGAGTGAAGGGAGCTTATGTACAGCGAGCAATGTTCTGGCAACTCGGGGGGGTGGGGGGTGCGCGGGGTAAGGGCGTGGCTTGGTAGGGTTGTGCATTATGGTTTATAGTGGGCTTTTAAGAGACCGTGTTCGTAAAAATATTTTCAAAGTTGAAGGTCCCATGATCGACTTGGGCACGGTTTGAAATCCACACCACGATTTCCCCATATTTCTCAGCTACACTTGCAATCACACAATGCTATTAGTTGCAACGCGAATACGCGTTTGGTATCAATTTCAGGGAGGTGGGCCCAGTAACGTCAAATGATGCCTAAGCAAAAGAGGCATCAATACATTTAAAGTCACATTTATCTTCACTGATATTTGAAAATTCCAAATCACTAAGTAAACTCAATACGCTGATGGAGACCGATTACATATTTGTTTTTATTTCAGTAGCCTTATAGGATTCATTCCAATAACCCTGTGCCACCTTGCAGAGCCTTGTTGTTGGCAACTCAACGTGGGTACTGTGGCTACTCTCATAACCATAACCACTACAGACACACTACCACCACTATCGCCACCACTATCACCACCACTAACTACCACCACCACTACCACCGACACCACACCACCACTACCACCACTCACTACGACCAACACCACCCACTACAACCAACACTACCACCACCACCAACAACATCACCACCAACACTACCACCACCACAATAACCACCACTATCACCACCACCACCACTACCACCAACACCACCACTACCACCAACACCACCACCACCCACTACAACCAACATCACCACCAACACTACCACCACGACTATCAACGCCACTATCACCAACACTAACTGCCACCACCACTACCACCAACAACACTACCACCACTCACTACCACCACCAACACTACCACCACCACTACCACCAACACCACCCACTACAACCACCACTACAAGAAAATATTTCGGTGGGAGGTCAGAAGTCCAGGTTCATCTCTATGAGTCCCCCTAATTATATTGTTCTATGATTATCCAAGAACCACTCCAGCATTCAACCATTTACCACACACATTATTATGTTTGTACTATTTTTATTTTACCCAGGTTAGGCGCACTGAGCAATACAGCTCTTTTCCTGAAACGATCCGACCCGCAAATGATAGCTCAACAAAGTGGCTTATCACGTGGAAATGTATTGCAGCCAAATACTCTTCTCAGAAGCCTTGCAGTGAATACGCTTACACTACATGCCTCGTAATCCCTCACGATCGTCAACCATGAGGCCACCCACAGCCGGCAGAAGGCTTCCCCCAACGCTGTCGCCCATCCCTCACTGTCCATTACGTGGTGCTCAAAATGGGAATCACGCATCATTCAACAAACATTTACCACACATCCTCTTTTCAGAAGCTGGGCTCATTTTGAAAATCCGTGATGAAAAAGCCACGTTTGTTTAGGCCTGAATTTAAATCATGCATGACATGCATAATAAAAATGCATGACTGCTATGACTGATATGACGGGCATGGCTGATATGCAGGTTGCAAAGGGAGTTGTGTAGTTGTGATTAACATCCTCTACATTGGAATGACCACTGGGATAGTTGCTGAAGTACAGCATAAATATACACCAGGCGGCCAAGAACACTCGTCCAGGAGTACAAACCATCATCACGCAAACGCCGGTCATCCTCGCAGCGGCTTTTGGCTGGCCATCGAGCAAAGATGGTCACCGCATCGCGCACTTTCAGATGCGCTTCTGCGGCCTACACTAGGAAACCACTGGAGCTATGCCGTTTTAAATGTGAATTGAAAACTAATTTCTTTAGAACTGCTTTTTTCTGTCCAGTTTGTTGTCCTTCCCCCGCACCTCTGATAAGCACGGTTGTCTTCGTACGGCGCGAAAGAAGTTTAACGTACGTACCAGAGGTGTGGACTCGAGTCATGTGACTTGGACTCGAGTCAGACTCGAGTCATGAATTTGATGACTTGCGACTCGACTTGGACTTGCATAACAATGACTTTGTCCCACCTATGAGATGTGGACTCGAGTCATGTGACTTGGACTCGAGTCAGACTCGAGTCATGAATTTGATGACTTGCGACTCGACTTGGACTTGCATAACAATGACTTTGTCCCACCTCTGGTACGTACATACATCGAGCTGCATGCAACTCGTGTCCAAGAACAGAATCGGATTCACGTTCCCCCGCGGGGCACGGCAGCGGTCGGCCCCCGCTCGAGCCAATCACCCCCCAATTCCTGAGCCCACTTTGCCTCTTCCTTCGTGTTATCGTCGTTTCAGGTGCGCTTCCTGGAGCAGCAGAACAAGGTGCTGGAGGCGCAGTGGTACGCGCTGCAGGAGAAGACCACGACCGGCTCCAGCGTCGACGAGATGTTCGAGGCCTACATCAACGGGCTCCGGCGGCAGCTCGACGGCCTGGGCCACGAGAACGGCCGGGCGAACGGAGAACTGCACCAGATGCAGGCCGTCGTGGAGGACTTCATGAGCAAGTGAGACCTCGTGGAGGAGTTGTGCCATTGCTCACGGTTGCTGGGCACAGGCCGAAAGGCGGCGGTGGTGATGGTAGCGCTGCTGACTTCCCCACTGGGGGTGCTCGAAGCAGAAATTCATATGCAGGCAGACCTCACTTAGCGCAGCCCCGTCGAATGCCGCTTCGGTTTGCGCTCACACCTCCAGGAACGCAACCCTGAGCACTAAGCGAGGTCTGCCTGTGTTTGGACACGTCACGTGACTACAGACATCACATGCTGGACAAGCTATACAACCGAATCGTATGAACGTTGTTTGAAAAATAGTTAGTTAATGAATATCAATGAAAGTAAAGTTGTAGCGGTTTTAGAACGATTAGATTTATTTTTTTATACGAGTTAGATTTTGAGCTAGTATTTGTTGCAATGCCATATTTTCATGCATCTCTTCCCCCTGAGCCACTTGAGGCCCAATGCATTTGCCTACTTTGCTTATGCCTTGCATCACTAACGTCACACAAGGCCCACAATGCCCAGTGGCCAGGGTAATCCTGGTGCCACTGCACCAGGGTCTACTGGGGTCCACTGGGGTCCACCAGGGTCCACGGGCTACAGGGAGGCAAGGTGCCAGGCTACGTACACTGAACAGGGGCTACAGGGAGGCAAGGTGCCAGGCTACGTACACTGAACAGGGGAATCCCGTCCGATTCCTTGCCCCAGGGCAAGGAACCAAAGAGGGCTGCCAAAGAAGCATCACCACTCATTCGTGGACGTGCGAGTGAATGCACCAGCGCGATTACCAATCATTCAGCGATGATTAGAATTGGGGTGGTGAGCCCGAGTCGCTCTGGTGCCATTAATGATTGCGTGCGCGCGTGTCTGTGTGTCTGTTATATATTTACCGTGGGGAGCGGTGGTATAGTGGTGAGCGCTACGCTGCGCTACAAACCCGGCGACCCGAGTTCGATTTCTGCTCACGGACAAAACACCCAATGACGATAATCTGAACCGGTCCTGGACGTCCTCCACTAGGTCGACTCAGCCTCAAATGAGTACCTTGTGTGGTGTGTAAACATCGCCATTTAGGAGCCAAATGCGGCTAGGCGTGGTGCTGGCCAGTCACCCCCTCGTGTGCCGTGCCGGCCTTCATAGGTGCTACTCGCTAACAGCGCTTGCCCCAACAGTCTCTCAAGGCTACACAGGGGATCTTTCGTGTTTTTGTTATTGACAGGTACGAGGCGGAGATCACCGCACGCATTCACAAGGAGAACGAGTACGTCGTCATCAAGAAGGTGACAGCTCACAGCGCGAGCTCGTCACTTGCTTCTCTCGTGTCGATGGCATCTAAACCGGCGGGTGTGGAGAGCCTTGCCTCTGCTCATTTGGTGCCCATAAGAACAACGGAGCAGTGTTCATCTCCCCCTTAACAGCCCCGAGTTCTTGGGTGTAAAATCCAGACTTCCCTATGTGGGAGGTGAGTCTCTCCATAGGATAAATACGGTTGACTTCCCCCCCCCCCGCAAAAATGGTACTCATTTTATCAACCCCTGCAGGGGATGATTGGCCGAGGCAACCTCCGAGCAGGATTTGAACTCGCAACCTTCCGATTGCGACGCCGCGCGCTCTCTACCGATGAGCCACGTGACAATCTGTATTTAGACTGCAGGAGGAATCCGATGAGCTGTGAAGCTCTTTGTCACAGATGTTCAGTGTGGGCGGGTCAGCAACGTCGAGGGCTAACCAGCACTTTTCAACACCGTTGGCGGGCCACACATTAACACACACACACACAGGTCTGTTAGTTCTGTGGCTGCAAGAGGCCCTTGCGGTAACAGAATTGACTGCGTGCTAAAATTAGAAACACATTTTTTTGTGGCCAGATCGAAAATATTCCCGTTTTGTACCCGGGGCCCGCAGACCGGTGGGATTCCATATGCCGGGCTACGAAGGGGGAGCAAATTGGGACAGGATTGGGGATCCCCCTTTTAATTCCTTGCACCAGGGCCCATGCCAAGCAAGCTATGCCACTGGATCGAGAGGCTCACATATAGAGAGACCCACAGACTCACATAGACACCCATACACTGACTAGCATAAGAGACCCATAGGCTTAGGGACCTTTATACGCAAATGGATAGGCCTAACCCATGGACTTACGTGAGACCCGCAGATTCACACAAAGACCCATAGACTCCCAAAGACCCATACTGCGGTGTAGCTATCGAATGTGCAGGCGGTGCAACTGCACTGGGCCAGATGAGTCCAGAGGGCCGAGCTATGAAGAGGGGGAAATTTCACATGGGGGGGGGGGGGGGGAGGGCACACTTGATTCCTTTCACACGGACCAGAGGTTGCAATCGGGTACCCGATACCCGTACCCTACCCGATACCTGGCTACCCGTACCCGGCCAGGTATCGGGTACGGGTACCCGTTTGCGACCCTGGTGCGGCCGGGTACGGGTACGGGTAAGGAATCAAAACCCGTTTGTGACCTCTGACACGGACCAATATCCGACCACGCTACGGCCATGGTGTCATTAGAAGGCTTTCGCTGCTCGTCAGATTTACGAATGTAGCGTGTGCGGATGCGGCAGTATTCCGTCACCCTTAACGTCTCGTGCAACAATGGCGAGAAGAGCAATGGCCTCATTCTCGTTCACAGGATGTCGATGCAGCCCACGTCATCAAGATAGAGCTCGAGGCCAAAATGCAAGGTCTGGTCGAGGACATCAACTTCCTGCGGGAGATCTTTGCTCAGGTGCGTATCTTATCGCTCGATGCGTTCTACAATCGTAATCACCATCCACTGCTGGGTGAAGGCCTCGCCACGCTGTCACCACTCCCAATGGAGTCGCGATGCCACACCCCATGTCGATGCCACGCGTGAGCTGGTCCCATTGAAGATTCCCTTTCATTTAATTATTTAGCAGCTTAAGCCCACTGAGCTATTAGCGCTTGTTCAGAGGCGACTTGGCCACGAATGATAGTTCACTTTATAGAAATAGCCAAATAACACAAATGCGTGTTTCTAAATGTGGAGGTAAAACCCAGAAGATCCGGAGTAAAACTTCACTCGAGCACCACAGGGAGAACAAGCAAATTACAAGTACACAACAGGCATCATCAGGGTGCGGGATCGAACCCACGCAATCCTTCATAGCAGACGAGGGAGACAGCATCTCACCACAGCATTCATTCATAACGCATGCTCACTTACATCTGCCGTTCATGGCCACGTACTGTAATGGTGGCTAGCACCGCAGGGTCAGTGCTAGCCACCGAACCGACCCTTTGCCCCCCAAAAATTATCTTTCGTGAAGATGCACGTATGTATGTTGAACTTCTTTAGCACCGTACATCGTCAACCGTGCTGATCGGAGGTGCGGGGAAAGGACAACAAACTAAACACAAAAAGCAAATCTTTCAATGTAGATTGAAAAGTGTATCGTTCCAGTGGTTTCCTAATAGCGGAAGGTAGAGCGTTCCAGACGGCCGCAGAAGCACATCTGAAAGCACATGCGATGCAGTGACCGTCTGTGTCATATGGCTAACCAAGAAAAAAAAAGAATGAATTCCCCAGCGATGTTGCCCTCCTAGCTGCTTTCCCATTGAAACTGAAATCTCAATAATTCGCCCGAACGGGCACGGGGCCCTTCGGCAGGAGCTCAGCGAGCTGGAGGCCCAGATCAAGCACACTAACGTGCTGGTGGAGATCGACAACAGCCGCAACCTGGACATTGATGGCATCATCGCCGACGTGCGTCACCAGTACGAGACCATCGCGGCGCGGAGCCGGGCCGAGGCGGACGCCTTCTACCAGGATAAGGTGACCAGCCCCCCCCCCCTTCCCCCCCATAAACCCCGAGGCTTGTGTCCCGGGATTAATATCTCACTGAATGTTTCCTGGGTCAGTTTGGGTGGGTGGGTGGGTGTGGGTTGGTGGGTTTGGATGGGTGGGTGGGTTGGATTTGGGTTGGTGGGTGGGTGGGTTTGTGCATTGGTTTGGTAAGTGGGTGGTTGGATTTTGGTGGGTAGGTGGATTTGGTGAGTGTGTGGGTGGGTGGTTGGCTGGGTGGGTGGCTGAGTGGGTGAGTGGCTCAGACAGACTCGGCTGGTATTCAGCTGTGCAAGCGTTGAGTCATATATACATACGCTCCCTATCAGACAGTGCTAAAACTCTCTTAAGTACACAACAGCGTGGTAGAGGTGGTGCTACTGGTATGGCTGGAGCTGATGATGCTGATGATGGTGACGATGATGATGATGACGTGGGCGCCATTCCCAGTTTGACAGGCTCCACTCGGACAGTGGCAGGAACGACGATGAGTTGCGAATCATCAGGACCGAGATCAACGACAACAATCGCCACATCCATCGCATGCGGGCGGAGATCGACGCCCTCAAGAAGCAGGTGAGGGCGAAACGACGCTCACGATGAACGCGCCGAATCACGTTCGTAAGAATCGACGTTGTTTTTAATTAAATAATATTAATTCGCTCTGCGCACGTGCGTGTGTGTGGAGCGGTAATAAAGTGGTTAGCGCGCTGCACTACGAACCCGGCGACCCGAGTTCGACTCACGCTCACAGCCAACACAAATTACGATTATCTACACCGGTCCTGGGCCTCCCCTAGATCGACTCAGCCTCAAATGAGTGCCTGGTGCGGTGTGTAAACATCGCCACTCGGGAGACAAAGGCGGCGCGGCGTGGTACTGGCAACTCACCCCCTCGTGTGCCGTGCCGGCCTTCATCGGTGCTCGCTAACAGCACTTGCCCCAACAGTCCTGTTCAGGCTACACGGGGAGGCCTTTATCTTCGTCTCCGTTTGTACGCGACAGCGTGCCAAGCTGGAGGCGGCCATCGCCGAGGCGGAAGGACGCGGAGAGGCCGACATCCGGGAGGCGAAGGCGGCCATCGCCCAACTGGAGGAGGAGATCCACAAGGCCAAGCAGGAGATGGCGCGGCACGTGCGAGAGTACCAGGAGCTCATGAACGTCAAGCTGGCTCTGGACATCGAGATCGTCACCTACCGCAAGCTGCTGGAGGGAGAGGAGTCCAGGTGCGTGGAGAGATGTTAACTACCTCGTCCTGGTATACAGGAGGTCGTGGATTCGATCCCGACCCTGACACCTGCTGTATATTTGGAGTTTGCGTGTCTCTCTCTCTTTCCCTGTGGTTGCGTGGATATTTCTCTGCGTCCTCCGGTTTTTCCCTCCACATTTAGAATAAACGTGCATTTAGAGCATTCGGCCGCAATACATTTCCACACGATAAGCCACTTCGTCGAGCTATCATTTGTGGCCAGGTCACTTCTGAAAAAGAGTTGTATAGCTCAGCGGGCCTTACCTGGCAAAATAAAATAAAAACGTCGCGTGGAGTGTCGCGATTGTGCGGCCGTGCTGTGCTGGACGACCTTCAACGAGTGGGGGCACTGCCCGACTGAGAGGAGGCCCAGCGCAGGTCACGTGCACCGCCAGGTCTCGAGCACGTGCCATCCAGCCCGAGGGAGCGAATCAAAAACGGCCGTGCTGACGCTCTTCCCGCAGGCTCAACGTGTACTCGTCACAGATCGGAGGCAACGCCTCCAGTGTCACCTACAACACGTGCGTCGATGCCACCCCCTACTACTACGGAGGAGGAGGAGGCAGTTATTCTAGCACCTCCACCATGGGACTGTCAGCCTCCACCGGTAAGCTCTCTGCGATTATCATAATATTAATTGTCACTTTAAAAATGTATCATCATTTAGTACATTTGGTATTCGAGCTACCGCAGTTTGGTGGGGCGGTGTCACTACGCGTCATCTCAATTGAGTAATTTGCGGTGTCATTTTTCAAATTTGTCAAAGCTGGCACACAACTGCCTAGTCTCTTTTGAAAGACGTCACGGTCCACTGCGATGCAGACGGTCAGTATTTTACGAATGACACACCCGCAGTAGTGACCAGGGCGGCCTGTCGGGTTCGAACCGCGATCCTTTGGCGGCACAGTGGTCGGCTCGCAAGCAGCGCGGGGAACCGTGTGATTCAAGTTTGATTCCCCAGCCACAGCTAAACATCAGTGGTGAGCGAAAACCAAAGCGGGGTCCTGGACCGTCACCGACGCGCACTGACCAGTGGCGGTGAAGTATGGTCACACCCCCCCCCCCCCCCGTGACCAACGCGGCATGGGGAGGCCTTCATCCAGCAAGGGAATCGACATAGGTCCATAAATTATGATCCTCGTTATTGTAAACAATCGCAACCTGTGATTAGACATAACCACAGGTTTCCCGAGCTTTGTGCGGTAGATGCATTCCAAAAAAGGGGCGCGCAAAGCGAAATCGCGTAGGGTGGACCGCACAGTCACCCAGCCCACAATGCACCGCACGAGAATACAGCTGCCTGCCGACTAACACACTCAGGACGCAAACGACGTTGTCCCGCGTCCGACCACACAGCCGCACGCGAGTGAATTCGAACGGCGCGTCGTGAATTTTGGGCAGCAGTAGGTTAGCCGAGCGTGCAGCGCAACATCGCAGACGGCGAACGCGCACGTACAGCGACGGAAACCTTCCGAGTAAATGATCACACGTTGTGCATTGCCGGCCGTGAACAACTGCCCTCTGTCGCTGTCCCGTGCACGCAGGCTACAGCGGAGGCTCCACATACAACTACTCCGTGCCCACAAAGGCGGTGGAGACCAAGCAGTCCAAGAAAATGGTCGTGATCAAGACCATCGAGACCAAGGACGGCCACGTGGTGTCCGAGCAGTCCGAGGTCATCCGAGACTGAGGGCACAGCGAGCCGGAGCCTTCTCGCCAAGCTCGTCATCGTCCATTGTCAATCCACTGCTGGATGAAGGCGATGTTAATGGGGTTTAAAGCGCCCTCGGTGCGAGACCTCTGTGTTTCCCTGGCAACGTCGCGACGTGTCGGATTGGATATCAAATGTTGCATGTGCGATCGGTCTAAATGGAAAATGTATTTCTTTAGAACTGCTTTTTGTGTTTAGTTTGTTGTCCTTCCCCCGCACCTCCAATTGGCACGGTTGGCCACATACGGTGCGAAAGAAAGTCAACGTACATACATCTGTACGGTCGGAAACGTGAACCCTCCAACCACTGGAGGTGCTACGTTCGCCACCATCGGATTAAAGGAGTTACCTGGTGATGCTGCTGCTGCTGCGTTGGCAGTGATGCACAAGCACAGTTGACAGCAGCAAAAACAACTCAACGCATTTATCAACAGCACTGTGGCTTTAAAAGGAAAATACCGTTCACAATAGGGAGACGTTTTGGACAAATGGCCCTTCTTCGCAGCACGTGGAGAGACCAGAGAGAGGCAGAGTCGACAACAGGAGGACTCGGTTCTCGTGTTGTTCCAGTGGCTCTGAACAAAGCTCCAGAAACACATCCTTCTTCTCTGTGAGCTGTGATCCCCTCATTCTAGAGTACAAAGTGGAGGTGCGAGTGCTACTGTAACGACTCTTGACGACGAAGTAAGAGGGGCCACTTTGTTGGGACACGGCCACAATATACCGGAACCCCTTGGCTTCAATCTTGTCTTCAGCTTGCCTTCGCTCAAACGTCCCCTCCCCCCGTTGTGCTTTTTTTATTTTATTTCGTTCCAGTCCCCTTTCTTGAACATTCCCTCACTGCATTTCCCTTCGCCAATCCCTGTCCCTCCCCTATAAAGGATCCCAAACTTCACCTCTGGGTTCCATTCTGTTTCCCGCCTAGTCTCATTCAGACCCTTTTCTCCAATCACTTTAAAAGCCTTCCTCACCGACCAATCCCTGTGGAGGCCTCTTTCGGCCATTCGGAGACCTTGGTTTATTTTTTTGAAGAGCAGTTAGGCTGCACATTGGCTTGGGGTAATTCTTTGGTCGTTACATTATGATAGAGGATGGTCAAGAGACGGGGCTTTAAGCGGGCATGCAAAACGTATTAAAGGCGAAGATGTAGGCATTGCTTGCGCGGATGAAAGCTGAACGAGCTTGAAGAATGTTACGATGCTTTTCGTTTGGAATTTCGCACAGTAAAATGGTCGCCTCTCCACGCCAGAAAAGGTATGCTTTGGTTTATATGGGACCCATGTCCTGTGTTAACTCGGATAATAATCATTGACTTTGTAACCCAACTTTACACGGTACCGAGCTTTACGTGCGTTTTCCCCGAAGACCATGAATAAACACAGACCCACAAAAAATGCACTCGTTCCCCATGACTGAGCTGTGTTCTTATACAAATGTGTGTGTGTGTGAACTGAGGTTGATTCCCAGCAACTGCGAAACGTCAGTGTCAAAGTGAAATCTGCACCTGTCCTGCTTATTTTCTTGGGGTCAGTGGCCGGCAACCTGTTGCTCTGGAGGCTCTTTAATGACCGCAGTGCGGGCTCTTGAAATTCTAAATAGCAACGTCTCTTCTTGGTGTTTTGGTTGAAGACCCCTGACCATTGGAAGTCCAGTTCACCATGGAAGTCCAGTTCACCGTGGCAGTCCAGTTCACCGTGCTAGTCCAGTTGACCATGGAAGTCCAGTTCACCATGGAAGTCCAGTTCACCGTGGAAGTCCAGTTCACCATGGTAGTACCAGTTCACCATGGAAGTCTAGTTCACCATGGAAGTACAGTTGACCATGGAAGTCCAGTTCACCGTGGCTGTCCAGTTCACCATGGAAGTCCAGTTCACTGTGGCAGTCCAGTTCACCGTGGAAGTCCAGTTCACCATGGAAGTCCAGTTCACTGTGGCAGTCCAGTTCACCGTGGCAGTCCAGTTCACCGTGGAAATCCAGTTCACCATGGGCAGGGCAACCTGCGGCTAGGGAGCCGCATGTGGCTCATCAAGCACTACTTTGTGACGTTCTTTATGAAGGACCGTCTCGTATTCACCACAGTGCATTGCGGCTCTTGAAATATTTGTTTTTACCGAATTCGAAAACAATTGGTTCTTATTGTTATTTTGGTTGCTGACCCCTGCCCTAGGCCCAACTGAGCCTTGAATGAGTGTGTGCACATCAGTACTGGGGAGATGGAGGCGGCCCGGGTGTTGGTTCTAGCCACACAACCGCCCTTGCAAACCTTGCCTGCCCTCATCAAAATGCACTCGCTAACCGCACTTGCCCCTACAGCCTGTGTGACTCTTACAAGGAATGTTTGTCTTTGAGTGCTTTGTGTTTGGTTACGGACACAACCACTTTAACGGGTGGTGCATCTGTCAGTCTCCGTTAACCCCGTAAACACCTTGGCCTATCCCATGACCTCCTGCCATACTTCACGTGGCCTCAAAGTCCACCTCGCCTGGCTCAAGCGCCATGTTGATGTAACCATTACTTCGAAAGAAATAGCGGTTGCTATTGTGCATATACGTATGTGTATATGCGTGTGAAAGTGTGCTCACAAGTGCTCGCTAATAGCATTTGCCTCGATAGCCTGTGTAGATTAAAAGGAGGAAGGATCTTTGTGCACTGCCCCTCCTCTATCCCACTTCAATTACAGAGTCTTTACATTACCAGTAAGTAGCGTGCACACACAGATAGGGCATTGCGACCTCAATTGGGCATCCAGTCTGAAACAAGCACTCTGGTGACATCACTGCCAATTCGAGGCAAACGGTGACAGCTATTCATTGGGTTTCACAAAAGAAAGCAAATGGGGCGCGCCATGGTGGTGAGATGTTAACTACCCCTGATGGTCGTGGGTTCGATCCTGACCCCGATGTCTGTATATTTGGAGTTTGCATGTTCTGCCCGTGATCGCGTGGCTTTTTCTCCGGGTCGTCCAGTTTTTCCCTCCCCATTTAGATACGTGCATTTAGAGTATTTGGTTGCTATACATTTACATGCGATGAGCCACTTCTATGAGCTTTCATTAGTGGCCAGGTCGCTTCTGAAAAAATATATATTGCCCAGTGGGCCTTACCTGGTAAAATTTAAAAAAATTGTAAATCGCTTCCGCTGGACGGTAATTGCCTCCCGCACAGAAATGTGTTCACTCACCACCGAGAATAATTACATATTCACCCCAAGAAACCACATTCTTCCTCGCCTGCTCTGTGCTCTGCAGATCCGCACCACTTAACTGTACGATTACAAAATAATTGGGCAATTTCAGCATGACGGGACTTCTTAGGAGTACTAGGAATGAATTAAATGACCAAATGTGGCCGCTAGTCGTTGTGAAAATTGTATATTTCAACCTGGAATCTCCTGAGCCATGCCAGACTGCCTCGGCATTGCTGCAGTCGCCAGCAGGGGTGAGGGTGGTCGTTGCCTCCGACTCTCTCTACGAGTCGCTTTGATTACCATGAAGAGGTTGAAGACACAGTGGCTGTGTGGCTCATAGGTTGCGGCGCTTTGCTAGCACCGCTGACATCCTCGGTTCGAATCCAGGTTTCAGCCGCCCATGAATAAATCGAGTTCTCAACTGTAGCAAGTTAATGGGCCTCAGCCCGGTTATCAATGGCTGAATGAAAAATAATAATGAAATTCGGTTTTGCACTTGATTTTGCTCAATTCCGTCTTTAAACGAATTCCCACTACATTCATTGATCTGACACAAGGGGCATGCTGCTCGGCGAGATTTCAAAATCGATTCTTCGTCTCATGATGTGATGCCCATTATACGACTATTGAAATTATAAAGAAGGCACCCAAGTTGAAAAGAGGAAAATTCTACAGTCATCGAGGGCAGGTGCTCATCTTTTATATATTAATCCTGTCTTAGTATTTTAAATTCCACCTTCCTGTAACAGGAGTGAGTTACATCGGTAGGACGACAACTCTTGACTTCCCAAAAAAGCATTTGCTCATTTGATCTGCAATGGAAAGATGGAGGGCTGAAGTCAACTCTGAGCCAGGATTTCATCCCGCGACTTTTAGACAGCGAAACATTGTGCAAACTGGCCGGACGTGTCGCGCGATAGCGAAAACAATCAAGGTTGAGACATAGTGGACGACAAGGCGCAGCTCAGCTTTGTAGGCGGTAAAAACAAAAAAGCTAACGTCAGGGAGCTGTGCGTGACTATGGTAGTAACATCAAGTTACAGCAGCAGAACGTGTGTTTCTATTAGACAAGGATGCGGGTACAAGGGGCACAAGGCATTGGCGTTTCTATCGGCGCGCAGGCAGTACAACTCATTCCTTGCGCCAGGGGCCATGCCAAAGCCACACGACGCCACGGGTCTCGAGACGCTGCGACAAACGGGGAGGACGGGTTGCTTCAATTGGGGAACAGGAGGCCAGAGGAGAGACCAGTCGGTCATAGTCATTGGCAGTGGTGATGATGATGATGTGATAACGATGATGGTGTTGAAAATTATGGGCAAGTCGGAAGTTGATGATGATGGTGATGATGATGATGGTGATGATGATGGAAAACAGACAGAGTCAAAGTCAGGAAAGAGATGAGTCTTGCACTTGGACTCGACCAGGGGCAGGGAGTCGGCACCACGGCTGTCCCCAATGGCTGTGCACCGCTGGGCAAGTTCCGAAGCTCACGGCACTGCCACTCGTCACGAAGGCGCGGTTGTTTACCTTCACAGCGCCACGAACAATACCCACAACCTAACCACCTTTTTTTTTGTTATAAGCCATTACGGACTTTTCGTCGTCTATTTTAAATTCCATTCAAACGCGTAAATCTGTCGCTACCAAATTTAGGAATTACCCGGATAATACGAAAGGCGAGTCCGTAATTGTTATTTCGCACATTAAACGAAAGAGGGTAGATATATATTTTTTTAAATCGTTAACGCATTTTTTTTTCCTTCAGATTTTATTGTAAGGAAGACGTAGGTGCGGCAAAAAGCCGGGTAATTATTTTTAATTTTTCTTGAGCAACGTAATTCCACAATTGCAGCAATTAGCCACAAGTGTATTTGATATCTCCTCCACCGTCTCCTCCCGAAGGTGTCCATGCAATTTCAACCCAAACCCATGGTGGCTGTTATATAAAACGCCGGTAATTGCGCTCGAGCCTAGGACTGCAAATGACGGCTTATATAAAATATAAGTCCCTTTAAAAGTCAAGACCATGCATGCGTGGCGAGGAAACAGGATCCGATTACATCGAGGGGCAATTGTGTCACATGACGGAGGTGCCGTGCCGCACCCTGCGGACGATCACGACCGTGCATCTCGAGATGCTGTGCAGACGCGGGAGGCATAGCTTCACTTTGCACAGAAACAATCAATCGTCATCGTCGTTGTCGTCGTTGTCGCGCGACTGCTCTACGCACCACCGTCGCTCTCTGTTGCCCCCCCCCAACACACAACCCAATCACCCTCAGCTCGCCCAATGCCATCGAATCAACCGAAGCTAAGCTAAGGGGTCGAGCCTTGCTGAGTACTGCACTTGGGAGAGGCGGGTGAGACAATTGACAGAACATGCCTGGTGTTTGTAAGGAGTCAGGGCTAAGAAATGTGGTCGGGAGATGGCAGTGCCGGGTGTTACCCTCCTCGTATACAGCGCGGTGCCGGGTTATATCCGGGTTATCTTCAGGTTATCTCCAGGTTATCTCCCGGTTCTGCGGTCTCCTCCCGCAAAAAGCCAAATTCTTATTCATGGAATTGGCCAAATATCCCATTTGTAGCAGGATCCTCCTGAAAATGTCCCTAGAGACTCGGTGAATCTTTTTCTGGATAGATAAAGGGCATTGATTATGTTTATTATAATGGCAGGAGGAGTGGTGGCACAGTGGCACACACACGACACCCTGGCGACCTGAGCTCGTGACCTGACCACGGTTAGTGTGGAAAGTGACATACATGAACCGGTCCTGGACCTCCCCTTCACCAACCCGCCCTGACCAGTGTGGTGAAGTATGGTCAAACGACTCCCACGACCTGAATCCAGCAGTGATTGGGTGATGGGCAGGACGCATCACGAGGAAGGGATCATGGTCGACGTTTCACTTCGTGTTCTGGGAGCTTCTTAGGGAACCCAATTCAATTCCTGAAGGCGGCAAACGGCATTTGATCATTTTAGCACTCCGAACATTCCGTGCACCACTCCGCGTGCTGGAACCTGTTTTCACTTCCCGAAGCTCCGAGCACGTGGAAGGAACGAAACGTCGGACAACGTGCCGGTACTGTACAACGCGGTAACACATCGAAAGTGGCTGTGTGGCACAACCGCCTAAAAGAAACCACCTCAGCAGTGGTATCACCAAAGCCAGCCTAACACAGTGACCCAGTGACAGGAGGAGTCGCCAATTTACGCCCCAATTACTAAAGGTGCCCCAAAGTGCTGCTGGTGTTGAAAAACTGCACCCGATCATCATTTTCGGCTGAGTCAACCCCTGTGTGGGAGGAGGTGGGAGGATGTGGGGGTTTCTTGATGACAGGTAAACTATTTGATGTGGTTTGTAGGAGTGAACGGCTGGATGATGGAGTTAATGAACTGTGCCATTTGTCTCCGTCCAACCCTCTGCTGGACCCACAAACACACCACAGTGGCAACGAGGCCCCTCATTTTATCTGTCAAAGAGTCTTGGGGAAGTGTTCATAAGCGAGCTCCTTTCAAAGAACGATGCGGGCGGAAGTGGGAGGGTGGTACGGCCAGCGATTCGCCTGAGTCACCGTTGTTTCTCCGGCCCCTATGTTGACACACTGCTGCTCCAAATCACTTTAGGCTGAGGCGACCTAGAGGAGTCCCGGGACAGGTTCGGGTTTCTGACTGCTGCACACTGGTTACGTGTGCAACACGGCCAGACATTTGAAACACAATTCACGGAGATTGATTGCAATGCAGCGGAACACATTCAGCAAAGCAAAGATTGTCCGTGTAACTCGATCGAGAAAGTGTTGTTTGCGAGCACCTATTAAGGCTGACACTAGGTAGTGGTGTGGCCAGTATCATGCCATACCCGCCTTCCATTCGCCGCTGCTGATGTTGACACATCACGCCAGGCATTCGTTTAAGGCCGAGTTAATCTAGGAGAGGCACAGAACAGATTCACGTATAATTCGCTACTGACGTTAGCTGTGGCTGTGAATCAAACGCAGCTTTGTGACATCTGAGCGTAGTGCGTGGAACAATGTGCCACCGCTCGCACACACACACAAGCAAAAACACACACGGACACACTGCACCCCTGTACTCTCTGCAGTGTGGAGTCGATGATTCGTGGATCTCACACACGTGGTGCGAATCTTCCCACCTATGGGCATCGATGTGTCATACATTGACTTCCCAGGAGAAGGCGGTGCAGCAAAGTGCAGACTAATATTCACTAAAACTATCAACTATTTCGATTTCAACAGGTAAGGCCGACTGAGCTACGGAGCTGTTTTTCAGACGTGATCTGGCCATAAATGACAGCTCAGGGAAGTGGCTTATCGCGTGGACATGAATAGCCGCCACATACTCTAAACGCGTGTTTCTAAATGTGGAGGGAAAAAACCAGAGGAACAGCAAAATAATTCACGTGGCCACAGGGAGAACACGCAAACTCCAAATATACAGCAGACGTCAGGATCGGGATCAAACCCATGACCTCCTGAATAGCAGGCGAGGTAGTTAACATCTCTAATAATGTATGGGATAAAATGTTGCCCCCTCACACCATTTGGTTTTCTCTGGGTGCTTCGGTTTTCCTCCCACAGGTATAAACACTCATGAGTCGACTGAAAACATCTCAATAAATAGAGGACTGCAGAGCTTGGGCAACTGTTGGTCGCGCCGGCTCACCACCTGGGTGCCTTCCACCATTGCCTGTGGTTCCTCAGCTATTGTGAGATGTCATTTGCATGGACGACACAATATACAATCATAAACATTAATTTTACCACCCGATAAATGCTCACTGTCCAGCGGTCACAATGTCCTGAGCTCGTTGGCAAGAGGCCACATCGATGGATTCATATTTAATGAGACATGGCAGTGAATTTGTGAGGCCAATTTCTTATTCCTTGGCCCTTGCTCGGTTAACCTTGACGGCTTGCGTCCCAGGGAGCATGCGCCTGTCTGCACACCAACCACACCGAGGCATGCCAAGTGGGAAGCACACACCCAGTGGTTGTGCACACAAATAACATTGCAGATAGGAAAAGATCCACTGTTAATGTCGATTTGAAATACACTCGTGCTGCGAGCTCAGGTGAAACGTGAAACTTCAGTGAGAGACTGGATGACAGTGGACTCGCATGACCTCTGCCTGTTCCTCCACTTTGAAGTTGGAAGTGGGAAGTTTACTCGGTGCTTCTGCACTAAAGCCATAAAATGCAATAAAATGTGTTTTTTATATGACATTTGTACAGAGGGCATATTTAGCTTATAGCCAAAGGTATCTGCGTGAGTCTATGGGTCTATGTGTAAGTC
The DNA here is from genome assembly GCF_964198595.1 of Lampetra fluviatilis. Lineage (NCBI taxonomy): Eukaryota > Metazoa > Chordata > Hyperoartia > Petromyzontiformes > Petromyzontidae > Lampetra > Lampetra fluviatilis. The sequence goes on along the minus strand of NC_136295.1, from coordinate 7,077,849 downwards.
GATGGGTCTCTTTATGCATCTATAATTGAAAAAGTAAAATCTAACTGTAACCACATCTTGAGACACTACATCTACACAGTGGTCATTGATTTTAAGGACAGAGAGAGGCAAACCGTCATGGGCAGTGGAAAAACCAAAGATATATGAAGCTGTAAGTTTAACATATCTTGCTGGGGAAAGGGAGTTCCAGACTGCAATATAATGCATCACTTTTGACCAAAAGAATTTAGGAAAGTGCCCGATATGTAACAATGTGACGACGTTGCAATGTAGAATGACGGCAAAGGTCATTCAGTCTGCCCTGCTCATCCCTTGCAGGAATTGATTTCCCCTCCCCGCCCAAGCACACACGAACACTCTTTTGCTCGGCATCACTTGCGTGGGTTACAGAATGTTCATCGCAAACGCAACAGCTGGTGCTCGACTAAACGGAATGAATCAGATGCCACACTTGCAGAATGAGAATAACCCAAATATTAAAAAAAACATTTAAACCCCGTGAAGCAATAGGACTTTGCGTGGCTCTTATGCGCTCAGAAAACTAAGACAATACGGGGGACATTGCATGGGTGAGATTCTGCAAATCCCAGCCAATTAAAGCAGAAAGCAGCAAATCAAGAGATTTGGGTGGGTGGGTGGGCACGCATCGGATTAGGGCTGCTGAGCAGAATATAAAGGGAAACCTTCCATCTTCTCGCGCGCCAACTTGCCCGCTTCTCCTGCCAAAGCCAAAACGACCGATCGCCCACCTACTCCCCCACCCGGATCAACCTTCAGAGCAGCAGCCATGTCGGCCAGCATCAAAGTGTCGACCACCAAGAGGACGTCCACCCGCAGCAGCGCGGGGGGCCCCCGCGTCGTCAGCGGCGGCTTCAGCAGCCGCTCGTTCGGCGGCGGCATGGGGGGCAGCCGCTTCGGCGCGGGGGGCGGCTCCGCGTTCAGCCGCCGCAGCACGGCGCTCAGCGGCTCGTCGTACCGGGCCGGCTCGGTCGCCTCCAGCTTCGGCTACGGCAGCTACGGCAGCGGCGGCTACGGGGGTGGAGTGGGGGCGGCGGTGTCGGCCGCGGCGATGGCCTGCGCGGCCCCCGTGGACATCGACCGCACGGTGCTGCCCACGCGCGCCCAGGAGAAGGAGGCCATCAAGCATCTCAACGACCGCTTCGCCAACTTCATCGACAAGGTGGGGTGGGGGGGGCAGTGTTTGTCTCCACGAGAGTTAATGCCAAACTCGGATCGGATTCGCCCCCGCTCAAGCCAATCACCCCCCCCCCCCCAACATTCCTGAGCTTACATTGCCTCTTCCTTTGTGTTATCGTCGTTTCAGGTGCGCTTCCTGGAGCAGCAGAACAAGGTGCTGGAGGCGCAGTGGTACGCGCTGCAGGAGAAGACCACGACCGGCTCCAGCGTCGAAGAGATGTTCGAGGCCTACATCAACGGGCTCCGTCGGCAGCTCGACGGCCTGGGCCACGACAAGGGCCAGCTGAACGGAAACCTGGGCCAGATGCAGGCCGTCGTGGAGGACTTCAGGGCCAAGTAGGTGGCTGCGTTGCCATGCGGACCGAACAAACATCGTTGAGGTGTGAAGAGTGGTTACCTTTGCAGGCAGGGAGGTGTTCCGAGTTGATATTTGAGCACAAGGCCCATATACTGCGTATCTCCCCACTGAGTTGATTTAATTTTTATGTGAATAATTTATTTAAAACAGGCGAGAGGCCACAGAGTCACACGGCTGCTCGTGTGGAAGGGAAATCGTGTGTGGGATGGCCTCATTCTGTAAAAGCCAGGAAAGCGTGTGTGGGATGGCCTCATTCTGTAAAAGCCAGGGGCAGTGGTGGCTATGCACGCCTGGCATCCGCCGCTTTGGAGGCTAAGGTTGGTGGATCACAGAGATTTGTAAGACTCCCAACCTACCAGGCCTGCAATATGGTCACGGAGATAGTGTCGGTTTTCTCTGGGTGCTCTGGTTTACTCCCACATGCAACACACATACAACAAAAAAAATCGCAATGCAAGACCCCCACAATGTATTGTGTCGTGCCAATCTGTGAGGCTTCTCTGAGTAAAGAAACACATGGCATTGTTGTCTGTAAGAGTGCTGCAGTTATTGTACCAGGTGTAGCGAACTGAGCTGTTGTGTAGGTGTGAAATTTAACTTCGTGTTTGGGCATTGATCCAATTACATAGGCTGGGCACTTCAGAAAATTCGCATCAGCCAAGCTACAGACAGTAAACGTAATCTTCTGCTGATCTCGCTTCGGTGTCGGTAATATATATATTTTTAAAAATATGGGGGGAAACCCCCAAGACAAGACGACTCTTTCATTGACGTTTTAAAAGCAAAACTGAGCAGCCACAAAAATGAAATTCAATCTGCAGGATGTTTTCTCTACTAAAGAGACCCTTTTCCACAGGTACGAGGCTGAAATCTCCCTGCGCACGGAGAGAGAGGGCGAGTTTGTCTTTGCCAAAAAGGTGAGTGTGATCAAAGCCCGCGGTGTTTTTGGTGCTATAAAAACCCGTGATGTTTTTGGTGCGAAACTAACCCACTATGTTTTTGGTGCTATAAAAACCCACGGTGTTTTTGGTGCGAAACTAACCCACGGTGTTTTTGGTGCGAAACTAACCCACGGTGTTTTTGGTGCTATAAAACCCACGGTGTTTTTGGTGCGAAACTAACCCACGGTGTTTTTGGTGCGAAACTAACCCACGGTGTTTTTGGTGCTATAAAAACCCACGGTGTTTTTGGTGCAAAACTAACCCACGGTGTTTTTGATGCTATAAAAACCCACATTGTTTTTGGTGCTATAAAAACCGATGGTGTTTTGGTACGAAACTAACCCACGGTGTTTTTGGTGCTATAAAAACCCACGGTGTTTTTGGTGCAAAACTAACCCACGGTGTTTTTGATGCTATAAAAACCCACATTGTTTTTGGTGCTATAAAAACCGATGGTGTTTTGGTGCGAAACTAACCCACGGTGTTTTTGGTGCTATAAAAACCCACGGTGTTTTTGGTGCAAAACTAACCCACGGTGTTTTTGATGCTATAAAAACCCACATTGTTTTTGGTGCTATAAAAACCGATGGTGTTTTGGTGCGAAACTAACCCATGGTGTCTTTTTTGTGCGAAACTAACAAACAGTGTATTTTGTGCAAAATTAACGCACGGTGTTTTTGGTGCGAAACTAACCCAAGGTTTTTGTTGCGAAACTAACTCATGGTGTTTTTGGTGCGAAACTAACCCATGGTGTTTTTAGCATTATAAAAACCCACGGTGTATTTGGCATTATAAAAACCCACCTTGTTTTTGGTGCAAAACTAACCCATGATCTTTTTAGGGCGAAACTACCCCACAGAGTGTTTTTGGTGCGAAACTAATGCGTAGTGTTTTTTACATCAAAATGTCAGTGATTTCCTACTCAATCGAGCATGGGATGTGCTCATCTCTTATTTGCAGCCCTAAACTAGTGTTGGAAATTCCACATTCCTGTCGTGGTGGTGGTGAGTCTATCCATAGGACACCCAATATTGACCACCCCACAAAATGGTGCTTATTTTATCAACGCTGGAGGGATGGTGAGCTGAGTTGATCCCCGACCAGGATTCTAACTCTTAATCTTCCGATTAATCACTCACCACTAGCCATTAAATATCACACCACTAAATTATATATATAAATTATTGACAAACGCCTGTGATTAGCGTTTTTTACACCGTTGTTGATTTGTATGTAAGCGCTGTTCATTGTTTATCCTGTTTGCAGTCAGTTCTGGCGTGGGATTCATGTCAATCACTTGTGGCTGTTTTTGCACTCGTTAGTTTTGCACATCCCCTCTGCAATGCAGAGTCCTGTAACTGCCACCACTGCCATTGGTCTTGGGCTGTGATCGTCCTTGTGAAAGAGCTGCTGAGCTCAATGGGCCACGTCGCACATGCTCCACTCTCTGCAGGACGTGGACGTGGCCTACCTGTCCAAGGTGGAGCTCGAAGCCAAACTCGACGGGCTCCAAGAGGACATCAATTTCCTGAGATCCATGTTTGCCCAGGTAAAAACGAAACGTAGCATCGTCGGCATGGGTTTCAAGGACCACGGTGCAAGCCATGAACTAAATCCGCTTTTTTTTCGTTGTAGATATGGGAAGCCACCCTATTGTCTGACCTGACACTCAAACTATTGTCCCAGAATTGCTCAACAGGACTGTATGGGAACAAGTACTACATATGGACTGAAATAATTAAACATAGGTCTTTGAAACTGTAATCATCGTCGTCAACATCCTTCCTCCGCTGCAATGCAGAGGTCGCAAACGGGTTTTGATTTCTTACCCGTACCCGTACCCGGCCGCACCAGGGTCACAAATGGGTACCCGTACCCGGCTGGGTACCCGTACCCGGCTACCCGTACCCGGCTGGGTACGGGTAGCCGGGTATCGGGTAGGGTATAGGTATCGGGTACCCGGTTGCGACCTCTGCTGCAATGTCATCGGGTCGTCGGTGTACAAATCTTCTTCATGTCAGTCTCCTTCTTTCGTACGGCTGATGTACATGCAGAGCAACGACTATCATTTCACTTTCAGGTGGTCAAGCCAGACAACTGAGTCAGGAGCAGCGGAGTAGTATCCCTGTGATGTCTCCTTCGTATTTGTGGATCGGTCATTGCGTCGTTATACGTTGCATGGTCTGTTCTAGATGGCCACAGTTGCACACTGGAGAATTGTAAAAAAAAAATTACATTTTCCATTTGTATCCGCATCTGCCTTGGTTTGCGCAGATGTGGTGTAGGGTGAACCATTAGCTTCGTGGAAGATCAAACCCAGGGATATTCCTGTCAATGGATCCTCCCATCTCTCCTCCTCCATCACGCTCAAGTCCTCACCTCTGTCTTCCAGATCCTTCCTCGACATTTCACCCCGTAATATTCTCGCACCATCCCCTCGGTATCCCCCCCCCCCCCCCCCCCATTTTTCCATTTCATACAACTCCTTTATTGGGCGACTGTTTTCCTTTCCTCTCATCTGCCTCTTACATTTCGACCTTGCTCTCCTCCTTTCATTCGATAACTTCCTCTTACTTTGGCTTGAACATCTCTGGGGTCGTCTGTTTTCACTTGATCAAGTGAGTGTTAGCACGCTCTTTTGAAACTCATCAATCTCACCAATACTTACAATCTCATCAATCCATGTCTGTTTGCCATACATTTGAACGAAACTTTCCTCTCTACTTCCTACTTATTCGCTACTATAGCAATCCTCCACCACAGCACACGGTTCACTTCCACACGAGCGAAAGATCACGCGTGCAAACGCGCGAGCTTTTAAATCTACATTGAAAGCGAATTTCTTTGGAACTGCTTTTTTGCGTTCGTTTTTTGTCCTCCCACACCGATTTGCACGGTTGGCTACGTACAGTGCGATAGAAGTTCAACATACACGTACATACGTACAGCTCCGTGGGCTTCACCTAGTAAATGAAATAGTGACAAAGAATAAGCAAGCGCCATTCTTTTTACCGACCTTCGGCAGGAGCTCAGCGAGCTGGAGGCCCAGATCAAGCACACCAACGTGCTGGTGGAGATCGACAACAGCCGCAACCTGGACATTGACGGCATCATCGCCGACGTGCGTCACCAGTACGAGACCATCGCGGCGCGGAGCCGGGCCGAGGCGGACGCTTTCTACCAGGACAAGGTGGGGCGGCGTGCCTACTGATGGCGGTGCTGTTATGGCAGTCTCTCTCTGTCCTCCTGTCCCTCTTTGTGTCTCTCTCTGTCCGTCTCTCTCTCTCTTTGTGTCCATCTCTCTCTCCGTCTCTCTCCCCGTTCGTCCTACCCATTTTCCTCTCGCACATTCGAAGAGGAGCCCACGCAGGGCCTTCACGGTTCGGGTGGTTTTCCACTGGCTATTTGCCATGCCAAGCCAGAACAATAGCCATGACACACGCAGGCCTCACAAGTCGTCTGAATATGGCTTGGGGCCAAGCAGGGCCAAGCAGCGCCGAGCATGGCTGAGCAGGGCCAGAGGCGGGGCTCATGATGCACGCATGGTGTACGACGTCAGGTCAGCACACCGTAGGGGACACAGCGTCACCGCGTCACCTGCACGTGTTTCAACTGCGCGCGGTGTCAGCGGCACGGCTTATGCAGTGGAAAAAAATAACCTGATGCCTGCTGAGCTGCACAAGGCTGGCTCAGCAGATTCATGGCACGGTTCACTTGTGCAGTGGAAACGATTTATCTCTCCTCCGTCTCTCTGAATGAGTCTCTCGATCGCGCCGTTTGTTGGCGAGTGGCGGCGTGAGCGAGCGCCTCTCCCGCCGTCGTGTGCGAACAGTTCCAGAGCCTGCACTCGGACAGCGGGAGGAACGATGAAGAGCTGCGCATGACCAGGAACGAGATCACCGAGCTCAACCGCCAGATGCAGCGCTTCCGCGCCGAGATTGAGGCCCTCAAGAAGCAGGTGAGGGGGGCATGCTGATGAGCGGCTCAACCGCCCGTGAACCGAGATGGATGCAGTTAAGAAGCCAGTGCTGAGCCACGTAGCGCGACAGTTTGGTTGATGGTGGGTCATCGTGAACCATCCGTTACAAAACAGATCGACAGCGAGAGTCGGTGCATGAACGCTTTCGAACCTAGTTGGGGCAGTTAATTTTTTTTTTAGAAAATCAGTGTTCACTCAAAAGAATGACACGTCCATGATCTGAAAATGTAGTCAGTTCAGAGTGAAAGCCAGGGCCCTGCAACAGTGCAGGAGCTACCGAGTGTGCCGGCGGTACTTCTGCACCGGGGGAGGGGAGGTGGGCTCACAGGCCTGTGGGGCTCAGATGCCGGGATACAAATAGGGAGAAGGAGAAATTGGATGGAGGGGGGGGGGGGCCTGTGCCGACCCCACAACCTCTGCGCGTGCGACGTCCCGGGGGCGGTCCGCGTCTCACGTCCCCCCTCCCCAACCGCGCCGTCCGTCCTCGCAGCGCGCCAAGCTGGAGTCGGCCATCGCCGAGGCGGAGGGACGCGGAGAGGCCGACATCCGGGAGGCGAAGGCGGCCATCGCCCAACTGGAGGAGGAGATCCACAAGGCCAAGCAGGAGATGGCGCGGCACGTGCGCGAGTACCAGGAGCTCATGAACGTCAAGCTGGCTCTGGACATCGAGATCGTCACCTACCGCAAGCTGCTGGAGGGAGAGGAGTCCAGGTGCGTGGACACCTGCGCAACCGGTGCACAATTTCTTACCGGACGTTTGGCACGTAGCCGGTGGGGGACTGATAGTTGCAGCCACAGCAGCAGTGACTGTGAACGTGGTGTGCCGGGTGAAATGCTATTGTCTAGGTCACCAACGTAAACAGGTCCTGGCTGAAATCAAGTCGCGATGAACTCAATCTGCACATAAAAAGGTCTCTCTGGCCAAATGAGTAATGTGGCAGCGGTAATCTGACATTAGCAACCAATAGAAATTCCACATTGTTATGTTGGGGCCCACTCTCTCTATCAAATGACGCCACTGATGACTTGCCACAAAATGGTACAAATGTTATCAACCCCAGGGGGAAGATGATGGGCAGAACTGACCCTGCACTGGAATGTCAATTTGTGACCTTTTGACCTGCGAGTCGAGCCTGCCAGCCACAGCAACGCCCCTCCTGGGGCAATCTGCATTAGGTCGCGAGCTATCGTGATGCTGCAGGGGAACCCGTGCTCGGGCCGGGGTTAATTCATCCCAAACGGCACCCCCCCCCCCCCCGCCGATCGTACCGCTCGCGACACGCGTTTCCCCCCTTGTCCCACCCACCGCGGGGCCCAGGCTGAACGTGATCACGCAGCACCTGACATACGGCGGAGGGCAGCAGATGCTGAGTCAAGGGGGAGGCGTCTACATGGCCGAGGGGGTCACGGGGGCCACCGTCAGCCGCAAGACCACGAGCACCGTCACGATGTCGTCCGGTAAAGCACGACACGGCACGGCATGGCACGGCGCGGGGAGGGCTCTCCCACTCCCACGTCGCCGCCACCGCATGTTAATGGCTCGCAGGCCATGCTGGCCATTAACAGGCGCTCGCAAACAGCACCTGCCTGCCCCATCAGTCAGTACGTGTATATGACAGATCCCTGTGCGTCCGTGTGTGTGCGTGTGTGCGGCTCATGTGCAGGTGGTTACGGTGGCGGAGTCACCTACGAGACTCTTTGAGGACACTCAGAGGAACGGTCGGAGTCGACACAGCAAGCCTGAAGCTTTCCTATACTCGCGCTAATCAGGGGGGCAGTGAGGGGAGAAGTGGGGAACTTACGGCTTATGGGCTATATCCTTGCGGCCCATGACCTCGTGAAGGCCACTACTTTAATAAGGCCCTCAAATGACATTTATCGATCACTGCATGCACCTTAACTGCACTGATCGGGTACACAAGGGGGATTTTCGGACATGGCAACAACGGCGTGTTTCTAACCTTGTCCGTGATAAATCAACTCTGTCACAGCGAAGGGCCTCTTACTTGCCATTTCAGTGGCCCGGGTCACTCTTGCAAACAAGACACACCCTCTCGGCCTCTTGACTGCTCACCAGGTTAAACAAAACAAAACTAAATCTAAACTCTGGCAGACGCGACCGACACGTGCGGGGTCAAAATGCGTGGCCAGCGAAAGGGGCCCCATTCAGCCCTCAGCGTGGAGACGGTCTCCCCCCACCCACGCACGTGTCAATTGTCGCGCTTCAACCGGGAGCAGTGAGTGGGCCACGTGGGTGGCCGCGATTGCACGGCGAGACACGACGGCACGCGGACGCGGACGTGCGGCGGCAGAGGCCAACGCACGAGACGCGTCGCACGGTTGGCTACGTACGGTGCAAAAGAAGTTCGACGTACATACGTGCTTCTGCTCGGATCGCACATTCAGGGTTTCGCGCTGTTGGGGTTCTTCATGGCCTCGCTACAAGAGCTGGGCAGTGCGACAGGTATGCAGGTGCAGCACGGGCAGACACTACCAGGCTAACATGCGTATGTACGCACGCGCGCATAAGTGCACACGTACGTAGGCACGCTTGCACACGTAAGAACGCACGCCATGACTGGCGATCAAAGCTCACGTTTGAACAGCTCTGGCCAAAAACGCGATGGCATGTTCTAAACAGAACAATGGTCACAATAAGTAATAGTGCCTTTCACAACAAACTGGTAATTCCGCAAATAAAAGCTTACTTAAAAAGGGGAAATGTGTCTTTAAACTTCTGCAATCAATGCTAATGATTAGAATTGTAAGATTTTAAACATATACACACACAATTTCGGATGTGATGTGAAAACATTGGATTGGGAAGGTAATTTTTAAAAAATAGCAATTTGGACCATGCCGCCAGCACACACAACAGACCACCCTTGCGAATGACGTCAGGGGATTCTTAATAAACGTCCACTGTGATGCAGACAGTGCTCGTATTCAATACATACCTCAATACGGTCATTAGTATGGTCACTACACACCGGCGTATTAACCAGGGCGGCTGCTGGAATTCGAACCGCGAGCCTCTGCAACGATCAGCGAACGCGTCGCGTCAGATCGCTAGGGCCGCGTCACAGCCCGGTTCCAGAGGAGACGGGCGCTCACGGCGCTCCCGCGGCGGTCGAACCCCGCGGCCTAATGACAAACGCACGCATCGAACGCTCGGCCCCTCCCCTGCAACTCGCCCAGAAAGCCCGGACAAAGTCGACGATTCGTCGCTTCCGATGGGACGGGACGTGACGTGGCAGAGGCCGGTGGCTTCGCCGTGGACGCCAGACCAGGGCCACGCGCACGATAACGACCGCGGGAAAAGTTGCACCACGAGAGGCCGAGAAGCCTGCGTCACGCGCCGTGAAATATGCACAACCCTTACTGTGTATTTCGTGTCGCGCTAAAACCCCCCCCCCCCCCCCGCTTGTTTGTTTGGGATAAACCCTGCTTGGTTTGCGTGTGTCACATGACTGTCACCGTTTTATACAATAAACAGTTTTTAAAGCTTCTATGATGGTGGTGGTGGTCGCTTAAAACTCTCTATCACATGGGAGTGGTGATGTGTGGTTAAACAGCAACCGTGACCAACACAGCATTGGGAGGCAGGCCCTCATCCAGCAGTGGATTGACAAAAAACGCGGCTGGCTGTACGTGGACATTACCATGCAGTTGCTTGAAGTAGCAGTTGCTTGAGTGGTCAGTGGGGTTCCCACCAAATTATTGGGATAGTGAACTTCATGGCTCTATTTTTCTCTCTGTACCATCCTACAAAAAATTATTTATTTCACCCATGACTAACGCGTAAGAGATTCTCGCAACATTTTTCACATATGATATATTTTTTCAATGACATTGAAAATTATCAAACATTTAAAAATGAAAAACTTTTACAATTTTAATTTTTTTTTACAAATGTTATAACATAAAATTCTGAGCAACAATTGTCCATTTTACCTTCCAGAGTTTTTTTTGCATTGCTCGCAGGTGAAATGAGGTGCCCAGGGTTTGTCTTGATTCCTGACAGGCATGCCGAAATATGTCTTGTAGGCCTCGCACATCTTAACAGATGCGTCCACAGAGTACTTTTTCACTCTTGTCTTGATAAATTGGCCGCAGACATCGCTAAATGTGTCTGCCAGATGCTTCCAGCCTCTCGATGCCACCTCAGAAAAATGCAGATATGTATCCACATAGGCACCTCTAACTAAATTGAACTGGTGGGCTTAAGGCCTCTGTATTTATACGACTATTTATATTACTGGAAAGTTACAGAATGTTCTACAAGTTAATTCAAATTTACTCAGCACTGAATCTATCTGGAATGTTCTGGAAAAAGAGGTACATTTCAAAATATCACTGTCCTGGTCACAAAAGCAAAGTTTGTAGGTGAATAATAGACATTTTCTGTACTTTTGAGGCATAATCAATTAGGAAAAAACACTTACTACCCAGGAGAAAAAAAACTAAAATTGTTACACAATGTTACACAATGTAGTACTGTGCTTGTTTAACCAGGAAAGCCTATCTGAGCCTCGTGACTCATTTTTGCCAGAGGGTCCTGACACGATTCCAAAACAGGGGGCGATGATTGCTACGCATATTCCCAAGTAATTCGCAGGTCACGTTTTGAATTTGGCAAATTTGTATGTACAGTGAGGGAAAAATACAAATAGGCTTTACCCCCCTTGTGGCAATACAACAGGAGGTTTTTAACATGTTCGAACACCAAATAGATACCTATTGCAAGGCATCAAGTCTACATTAACCACACATACTTGTGGCTAAACATGCAAACAAACATGCTCTTATATGCCTTGTCTATCAAACTTATTGGCCTACACCATAGATATAACTGCTCAACCCGAACTATTAAGGCTTTGTATATATGTACGTTGAATTTCTTTCGCACTGTACGTAGCCAACAGTGCTTTGTATGTATGTTGAACTTCTTCCGTACGGTATGTAGCCAAACATTCTATGTATGTACGTACACTGAACTTCTTTCACACCATACGTAGCCAACCGAGCTCATCGGAGGCACGACCGAATTGGACCGCGACACCGACACACGGTGGCCCACTCTTGCAATCGGTGTCACGGGATTTTTGAACATCCACTGCGAAGCAGACAGTGTGAATTATTACGGTCGTTACACAGAAGCGCAGAATTAATCAGGGCGGCCGCTGGGTTCGAACGGCAATCGTCTGCAACAATCGCCGAGCGTGCTACCGCTGAGCCCCCACCGCCCCCTCCCCGCCGGTTGTAAAATAATCAGAATCGAAATCTTTATTTAGACTGGAGGAATCTGATGAGCTATGAAGGGGTGGGTCAGAAAGTTGCAATACAAAAGTATTTTAAAGGTAAGCAAGAAGTCACCAAAATAATTACGTAAAAATAAAGTGTACAAGTGTAAATTCCAAAAGTATATCACTTCCTTCCGATTTTTCAACAATAAATGCAAGCCTGGGCAAGGCCGCAAAACAACAACAGTCCGAGACCATAGGAAGACAACACAAAAGTCCCTAAATAAAATTGCACATTAAAATGTAACCATCGATAGAGGGATAAGGATCAACGTTGCAAATCACATTGGCAAATATGGTTGTATCCAGCATTAATCTTATGCTTCAGGATGTTTTTTTGAAGGAAAATTCACGATGCCAAGGGAAGAAAACAAGGTTGTTTTCGAAACTCAGGTGCTGCAACGGCAAAAGGATTTGCCACCTATTCCAAAGTTCGTTCTTGGGATAGTCAAAAGCGAGCTTGTGTAGGACGCACGGCTCGAAGTGAGACCGCACTCGAAGGGACACGGCACTTGAAGGGACACGGCACTTGAAGGGACACAGCCCTCGAAGGGACACGGCCCTCGAAGGGACACAGCGCTCGCAGGGACATTGCTCAACGGGACACGGCGAACAGTCGAGACGAACGATGGGGGGAGAGAAACGTGCCAGAGAGGGGCGCCCACCACAGAGGCGGATCTCTGATGTCATCGAGTGCAAGTGCTCGGTAGATTATTGCATCGATTGAATGTGGATAATGACGACGATGATGGTGGCAGTGATGTGGAACATCATTTTTAGAACGTTTATTTGTAATGGCTAATAGCACCTCCCCAGCAACAGTGTCGGTTCCGCACGCAGAGTGATCACGCGTCACCAGACCCCCCTGCCACTTAACAGCAACGACACAGCCGCCTGCCTGGAATTCACCCCCCCCCCCAATATAGATAATAAGAGATGTGTTACGTGCGCCGTATTCAGCGAGAGGAAAGCACGGGCGGCACTGACAAAACCAAAACTGAACGTGAGGAGCAGAAGAGAAAATAAATGTTTTTGGGTGCGGTCTGAAAAGCACAAATTGTCAAGGCCTCAGTTGGCATAGACTGCTCCAGACCACGGGGGGGGTGGGGGGGGATTGCAGACAGACAGCTCCATTCTGCTGTGCTAAGCCGAGTGGATCTCACACCCAGCAGCAGGTCCATCGCAGGTTTCGTGATGGCACACATGGGTTCAATGGCGTCGCTCAGTTAAGTTGGGTGACCACTTGCCTTTGCCGTACTATAAGTCTACCGCGACCTGCAAAGGACATGGACCCATACCATTGCTGAATAGAGACCTCCCCGCAACGTGTTCATCCAGCAGTCGATTGGCCGCACACATCGCTGGTGAACACAGCCGCAAGATAATTATGAACAATGGCCTCCCTCAAGGCTCGCTCGGCACTCGCACCCTCACTATTTAACAATACTCGATACAAAATACTCTGACAGCTTATCGACTGTTATTGGAGGCATATTTCCTTCGCTGGAGACTCGGACCACATCCCTCCTAAACCACCTGAACAATCGTGCAGCAGGTGCCACCCTTAATGTGTTCTTGTGCGGTAGACCAGTGTACTACGACCCCACGGCCAAGTATCTAAGAAATATCATGGACAAGAATCTGAACTTCAAGCACCACATCAAACAGATGGCTGAAAAGACCAAATCAAGAATGGCCGCGCTATAGAAACTTGCAGAAATTACCTTGGGTGCCTTAAATGATGTGCTGCGAAAATGCCGCCCTCTCACTGATTATCTACTCCGTGGCAGAGTACTGCGCTCCAGCCTGATCTGGGATCTCGTACAAAAAAAAACACAACATGCACAATTAAATAATGCAATGCGCATCAGAATCAGAACACTGAAACAGACACCAATTCCATGGCTCGCTGTTTCTGGTGAACATTCTGCCACCAAACATCTGCAGAGACCTGCAAACAGAAAAGGAGAGGGGACACCTATTGTTGTGGCCCAGGCTCTACCCCTCAACCAAGGCCTCAAAAGTGTAACCTCACCACTGAATCAAGTCCCAATCTCCCTTCTGGGATTGCGCTGTTGTCACCATCCTAGAGTCCCACCCAGATACCGAACAAAGTTGGCTAAACAGAGTGGAACAACGCAGACATCCAGAATAAATACGTCATTCGACACCCGAACATTGCACCTCCTGGCATTGACATTGATGGTGCAACCTTCAATCGCATCAGAACATCAACAGTAGCTAGCAGGCCTCGACATTTAGCTTCTAAACATATTGCTTCTGTCATGTATCTATGTTTGTTGAACTTCTTTCGCACCATACGTGGCCAACCATGCTAACCGGAGGTGCGGGGGCAGGACAGCAAGAATAGAATTCGTGGATTGGTCATGGCTGCTGATGATAACGGTGCCCATTAATGTCATCTGGATGGGCAAAATCGAATTTGTGTAATCCTCACTCGCATAGTCCGTCGATGGATGGGGGCCTCTGCACACCGCATCAGCCATCGGGATAGTTTGGCCATATTTCACCACGCCGTTGGGTGAAAGTTGGTGAAAGTGGCAAGGTGGGAGGGGGGCGGGTGTCACGGGCACCCGGGACAAGTGTCAGACATGACACACCATACCGCTGCTATCCATGGCCAAATTAAAAGTTATTCCCATTGTGAAACTTTCTGGCTCCACCTGCAAAATGCGGTGATTTTTAGACGCGAGGCGTTTTATGTTTCACCTCCTTTACCACAGCCGAGAGGTTTGAGGTTTGAGTGGGGAGCCGGTGCGGGAGGTGATCTCACTGCCGACAAGGCGTGCAGGCATGCTGGAACACAAACCCGAGTGGCGGCCACAGACGGGCACGGAGCCTCCCTTAATCTGCGCGGTGCACACACGGCGGACCCGCCTTGATATTACTCACAGTCTGGGGCGATCATCTGCTTTCACTCCTCCCTTCCCCCCCACCCCGTGTCATTAGGGCGACTGAAAACGCACTTACATTGCAACGAATGGATAAATGTTCCTCCATTGCCCAACGTCGCAACACGTTCGTCCCCCCCCCCATCTCCCCACCGCGCCCCCCCCCCCTGCCCCCCCCTGCCCCCCCCCCCGCCCCCCCGTGAGAGGTGGCGGAGAAGTGTGCCCGCAGAGCCACTGGAGTGCGAAAGCTCGCCGGGGCGAAACAGAAAACGCGTTCGAATTCAAAAATAGCCCCCCGTGTGCCCGGCATCGCGCGAGCGGGGGAAAGGGGGGGGAGGGTCTGCAATTATGACACGAATGTGTCATGACAATTAATCAATCAGTTTAGGCGAACGAGTGACTGAAGCCTTTGGGTGTAGCCCTGTGCATCATCCAAATTCTTACGTGGATCAGCCAATTGAGCGGTGGGAGCCTCTTTCGGGAATTAAAAGGGGGTTGGTGGTGGGGCTGGGGTGGTCGGCTGTCCGTCGTCGCTATAAAAGCCTCGGCTCTCTGGCTCCGAACCTCAGGTCTCCACCTCCGCTCGTCTTTGTTGCAAGCCCGACGCGCCTGTCCCAGCAGCTGCTTCTATTCCGCCCCGTCTGCAACAACAACCGCTACTACCGCCACCCGTACTTCGCACCCGGCAAAAATCTACCTTCGAGCAGCAGCCATGTCCGCCAGCATCAAAGTGTCGACCACCAAGAGGACGTCCACCCGCAGCAGCGCGGGGGGCCCTCGCGTCGTCAGCGGCGGCTTCAGCAGCCGCTCGTTCGGCGGCGGCATGGGGGGCAGCCGCTTCGGCGCGGGGGGCGGCTCCGCGTTCAGCCGCCGCAGCACGGCGCTCGGCGGCTCGTCGTACCGGGCCGGCTCGGCAGCGTCCAGCTTCGGCTACGGCAGCTACGGCAGCGGCGGCTACGGGGGTGGAGTGGGGGCGGCGGTGTCGGCCGCGGCGATGGCCTGCGCGGCCCCCGTGGACATCGACCGCTCGGTGCTGCCCACGCGCACCCAGGAGAAGGAGGCCATCAAGCACCTCAACGACCGCTTCGCCAACTTCATCGACAAGGTGGGCACGAGCCACACGCGCAAGCGCTCACGCGTGCGCCCGCGCCTTTTTCACTTTGTGACGTGGGTGGTGGGGGCAACGTTGCCCATTTGGTTGACAATTTCGACGCCCTCTTATAGGCTCAATGTGACGAATGCTCGCAACCGCTTTGGATCACGAGAGAGCTCACCACATTAAATGCGGTTCGTTTTTGCGATCCAGACCCAGAATCTCACGAATTTGGCATTAGTTGTTCATCTCTCGACTCACACTGGAATACCGTATACCTAGCTGTTTTAATTGCTTAAGTTTGCTCATCGTTGCCGGCCTCTGCATATAATCTAATGGACTGTAAGTGAACGCTGGGAAACAAACATTATTGATTTGTGCCCAGGTTTTCATTTTGTGATGTGGCACAACATCAGGTGGGGTAGCTAAACGAGTGCCAATACAATCCTCACAATTGCTGGGATTCGATCGACGGCTTTAATGTTTACTTAAGGTGCCATTATGATAAATGCGCTCATTTATAAGCAAGTTTAAGCCTCCGCGATGTCATAAAACGATTTAGAAATTGGCTTTCATGCCAATAAACTGGCCCAATTCAGAGTAACACTACCCAGGTCAAAGTACAAACCGGGGCTCTTTTGCATTAGCCTCTCAATGGATGGTAACTCGTCACCAACAAGCGCAGAATGTCCCAGGTGCACGTGGAACCTACGAGACTCCAGCACGGGGAACTCTCTCCGGTCGCCCTGTGGGGCACGGCAGCGGTCTGTCCCCGCTCGAGTCAATCACCCCCAGGTTCCTAAGCCCGCTTTGCCTACCCCGTCGCATTCTCGTCGTTTCAGGTGCGCTTCCTGGAGCAGCAGAACAAGGTGCTGGAGGCGCAGTGGTACGCGCTGCAGGAGAAGACCACGACCGGCTCCAGCATCGACGAGATGTTCGAGGCCTACATCAACGGGCTCCGGCGGCAGCTCGACGGCCTGGGCCACGACAAGGGCCAGCTGAACGGAAACCTGGGCCAGATGCAGGCCGTCGTGGAGGACTTCAGGGCCAAGTAGGTGGCTGCGTCCGCCTCTCATCCAACATTCGCAGCCGTGTGGGGTTTTTGTTTTTTGTGGTGCAGCAGCGGTGGGGGCAAGCAGCTCGCAATCGGAAGGCTGCGAGTTCAAATCCTGGTATGGAATTGACTCTAACCAACCACGCTCTCCACTCACCCTCGCCTCCCCTCCTGAGTTGATAAAATCAGTAGCACGTTGTGGAGATATCGGCAGTGCTTGCCCTGTGGATGAACTCTCCTCCGACGTGGGAATTTAAAATTTGGACCGCTGCTGAAAACTGGATACGAGCTCTAGCCTGCTCGAATGCTCATTTGAGCAGGAAATCACTTTGCTTTTCATTCGCTGTAATGCAATAATCTGGTCTATTGAAGCGAACGAGTCGATGATGGCAATGGAATGCTGGGAAGTGGAAGGTAAAGGGGCAGCCCTGCAACTGCTTGCCCCACATCACTGCTAGTGGAAGAAGCCTCGACCAGAAGGATCTCCACGCAGCCCCTCTCGAGGGTATTTTACACCCACTCTTCCAACGCGGTCCAGACAACTTTGAAATCACTGAGATTGAAAACTCATTTCTGGAGAGCTGCTCTTCGTGTGTAGTTTGCTGTCCTTCCCCCGCACCTCCGATGAGCACGGTTGGCTACTAACGGTACCCACAGCTCACCCCACCACCCACCACCCGCTGTGCAACCGAACTGTGGTGTACACATTCATAATGCTGGTTGGACGGAGGCGGTGGCAAGGGAGCGGTGGTGGGGGGGGGGGTTGGATTTCAGAAACTTTTCCCCGTGTTGTGTCAGCTGCCGCACCGGGAGATTGAATCGAGGACCGATGGTAACTGTAATAACGTGGCAACGTCTATAGAAGCGTTCCGAGTTCATTTATTATTTTTGATACATCTAAACTAACAAAATATATGTAACGATAATTAAAACTGTTATTTTTGCTTGCAGATACGAGGCAGAGATCAACAACCGCAACGCGGCCGAGGGCGAGTTCGTGGTCGTCAAGAAGGTGGGAAAGCGTCGCGGAATTCTTCCGCCCTGCGCGATGATCGCGAGGGGGGGTGGTTTATTGTTGTTTTTGACGTGCAAAACGAGATCTCGCTGGGGTCGTGGCGCTCACGTAGTCCCACGGCACTTGCAGGAACCCCACGGGTGGCTCTCGTCACCGTAAATGTCCAGAAACCACCCCCACCCAAAACCCACCCACCCCCACCCACCCCAAGATGTCCAGATGCGGATACGAGACGCCAACACATTTTTGGATAAAAAAAATGTATGGTGTCGGCGTTTTTTTTCTTTCTTCCATCAACAAAGGCAACGTATGTGCCAATTTTGTTGACCACGGAACCTTTAAATAATTTATTTGGTGCAGCTGCAGCTGTGTCGGCCAGTGGCGGTGGTGCACGAGCACATATAACAAAACAAGAAACAACTGCGACACATTTGTCATGAACACAGCGGCCCGAAAAGAATTAGACCATTTGTATATGTAGAAATAGGCAACATTTCGGGCAGCAGTGGCCCTTCTTCAAAGCACACAAACTAAGTACAGCCATTGCCAGAAACGTCGCCTGTTATATATTTACCTTCTAAGGCTATGCGCAGGAATTATATTGACGAATGTGTTCAGTTTTTTTCTTTAAATACAGAGCACTGCACAAACAGTGGGCTCAGTGTCGAGTCGCTGACCAGTAGATGCATAAATCCAATAACGAACTAAACTTTTTTATATTACCAGGTAAGGCCCACTAACCTATGTAGCTAGTTTTTCAGAAGTGACCTGGCCACAAATCATCGCTCATCGTGTGAAAATATAGAGCAACCAAATATTATATTCGCATGTTTCTAAATGTGGATGTAAAAAAAGAGATTCACGTGACCACAGGGAGAACATGCAAACTCCAAATATACAGGAGTCGGGATCGAACCCAAGACCTCCTACATACCAGGCGAGCTAGTTAACATCTTGCCACCGTAGCACCCATAATATAATTATGGTACAACAGGACTCCTTTCATCTGACCCCTGACCCCACCGCGAGCAATTCACTGATGGGGACAGCCCCAACATCAGAGGCGTAGCTGCACCACTAACCCATGCCATCTCTCTGCCAAAATCAGAGGCGCGGAAACACCGCTAACCCACGCCATCTTTCTCTCCCACCACAGGATGTTGACGGGGCGTACCTCTCCAAGGTGGAGCTTGAGACTCGCCTACAAGGCCTCGTGGACGAAATCAACTTCCTGAGGAGTATCTTCACCCAGGTGGGCTCACCCTCGGTCACAACATCGGGGGTGGGACATCTTCTCCTCCTCACTGTTGCAGAATAGAGCCCCCCCGTCTGTGAGGCAGGCCCAGTGGCCACAATCGGAAGGTTGCGAGTTCAAATCCCAGTTGGGGATCGGCTCAGCCCATAATCCATCTTCACAGCCAGACTTCACGTGTCGACGTCACCTTCCTCCACACCACAGTATGCTGACACAGCGCGGCCCTTCTGCAGGAGCTCAGCGAGCTGGAGGCCCAGATCAAGCACACCAACGTGCTGGTGGAGATCGACAACAGCCGCAACCTGGACATTGACGGCATCATCGCCGACGTGCGTCACCAGTACGAGACCATCGCGGCGCGGAGCCGGGCCGAGGCGGACGCCTTCTACCAGGACAAGGTGAGGCGGCGTGCCTACCGGCGGAGCGGCGTCGTTACTTGTCTCTCTCCACCCTCCTGTCTCTCTGCGTCTCTCTCTGTCCGCCTATCTGTCCGTGTCCATCTCTCCCTCTCTCCATCTCTCTCTATTTCTACTGCCGAGCACCCCCGCTCCCCCTGCCTCCCTTGCGACAAAATGTCACCCACCAGAATTATTATTGCCCCCTGCGCTACCGGCACCGATCCGTTGTTGTTGCCGTTGGGCGGCTTTAGCGAGCGTCTCTCCCGCCGTCGCGTGCGAACAGTTCCAGAGCCTGCACTCGGACAGCGGGAGGAACGACGAGGAGCTGCGCATGACCAAGACCGAGATCACCGAGCTCAACCGCCAGATGCAGCGCTTCCGCGCCGAGATGGAGGCCCTCAAGAAGCAGGTGAGGGGAGGGGATGGGCGGGGGGACGGGGGGCGCATGCCGACGGGCGGCTCCACCGCCGACGAACTGAGCAGGCGCCGCCAAGAGGCAGGGCTCGAATCCGGTCGACCGCTCACGGAAGCCACAGACATTTCACGCGAACTCCGGTCATCCTCACAGCGGCTTTTGGCTGGCCATCGAACAAAGACGGTGGTCACTGCATCGCGCGCTTTTAGATGCGCTCCTGCAGCCGTCTGGAACGCTCTTCCGTCCGATATGAGGAAGCCACTGGAGCTATGCACTTTTAAATCTAAGATTGAAAACTAATTTCTTCAGAACTGACTTTTGTGTTTAGTTAATTGTCCTTACCCCTCAACTCCGATTAGCACGGTTTGCTACGTGCAGTGCGAAAGATGTTCAATACTTACATACCGAGAGGTATACTAGATGTGGTGTCCTGGGTGTGGAAATATTGTCTGGGTTGCTGACCCAGGTACACCTCGCTGAAATTAAGCCCTGCGTCACCCCTGAGTACAGCTGCTTCTCACAGTGAATCAAAGTTTAATTTAAATAAAGCAAAGGAGAGGTGGCCAGACACGGCTCTTTGATCAATGTAGCTGCTTTTCAGTCGCAAGCAACACAACATTACACTCCAGTTGTGTCGATATTGGGTTATCTTCATGACAGTTATAGTGGCCCCTCTATTAGGGGCGGATGGACAGACAGACAAATCGATGGATGGACAAAGCTAAAGTAGGAACGCTTTAAACCTTCGTTGTGAAAACATCAAATAACACAAAGCATTCCGACAGAATAATGACACGTCCATGGTTTGAAAATGTAGTCAGTTCAGAGTGAAAGCCAGGGCCCTACAACAGTGCAGGAGCTACCGAGTGTGCCAGCGGTACTTCTGCACCAGGGGAAGGGATATGGGCTCTCCTAGGGAGAAGGTGAAATTCGGTCGAGGGGGGGGGCCTGTGCCGACCCCACAACCTCTGCGCGTGCGACGTCCACGGGGCGGTCCGTGTCTCACGTCCCCCCTCCCCCCCCCCCCAACCGCGCCGTCCATCCTCGCAGCGCGCCAAGCTGGAGTCGGCCATCGCCGAGGCGGAGGGACGCGGAGAGGCCGACATCCGGGAGGCGAAGGCGGCTATCGCTCAACTGGAGGAGGAGATCCACAAGGCCAAGCAGGAGATGGCGCGGCACGTACGCGAGTACCAGGAGCTCATGAACGTCAAGCTGGCTCTGGACATCGAGATCGTCACCTACCGCAAGCTGCTGGAGGGAGAGGAGTCCAGGTGCGTGTTCGCCTGCGGCCCTGCGTCACCGCGCCACACCGCCTCAATCTGCAGAGCAGATTTCCTGTTCCAAGCGCTGAACACTTGGCCACAAAAAGTTTTGGAGAACCCGGGCAAGATAAACGAAACGATAATAATATATTTTTTAACAGTTAAGGCCCACTGAATTATATAGCTCTTTTCCAGAAGCGACCTGGCCACAAAATGCCAGGTGAGGTCCCATTGGCTCCCTTCTGAGTCCCCGAGTCTCCCCCCCCTCCCCCCTCGGATCTGAGGCCTGAGCCAAATTGACACTCATGTGCTTATGAGAGCGACAATGTCAGACCCAGTGCAAAGTTGGCCCGCTTAACCAAATGCTGCTGGGGAACGTCAGTTCAGAAGCCACGATATTTTATTGAGAGAAATGCTACATCGGTTAACATTGACTTTTTGGTTTTATCCACCACACAGGTAAGACTCAATGTTCACGTTGGATGTAATAGCATCATACCACTGCCAGAGCCACTAGAGGCGCTGTCCGTCACTGCCGAGTTCGAATTGTTGTGACAAGTTGGCAGATTCCATTCACGAATAGATGTATTTTTTTTGTCCCGGTTTGTCCCATCTCGTTTGTATTGTTTCTTGCCGTGAATAGTTTGTGTTTGCCCACGAGCCTAAACGTAACCTCGACATCTGTACCTGTGTATAATTTGCACATTTTAATCGTTGAGCAATCAAAAAATTAACCCGTAAAAACAAAGTTTTTCACTATAAATCCTTTTTATGTGTGGCATCGGTTTTATTTTATTATTCATTTCTGTTTTTCTTGAGTAAGAGTTTCATTTTTATCACATTGGTATTTTAAAATAAATACTAGCAGGAAGTACCCGGCGTTGCCCGGGTTTTAAAAATATTTCAAAACTACTCTTAATAATGTAACTGCAGTGCGTACTGACTGTGGTGGTACCAGCTTTCACTGCAGCAGTGCATACTGTGGTGGTACCTGCTATGTACCACCACAGTATGCTGACTCTATAGCAGTATTTATGGACTGTATAGCACAAAGTACTCACCTGTCAGAGTGGCGTGGTGAGGCCTAGTCCCGTGCAGAGCCTCCGGCCTCGCCTAGATTGCCCACTCGGCTGAGGCTGGGTACTGGGGCCGTTACCCCCCCCCCCCCCCCCCGCGCTACAATAATACTGTCTAATCGCTATAATTTTATTATCTACCGACCCTATAATAGTAATTGCACACATTTGGGTGGGGGGGGAGTGAAGAGGACGTGAAACTTTGATGAATTTACCTCAGAGTCGCGTGTTAATGCGTGCGCATATTTTTTACGGGAATTAAAAATGGCGTCCACCCCGCAGCGAATGCGTCGCTACCCGTTGCCAGGGGCAACCGCCGTGGTCCGCGATGAATGGGCCAATCGCAGCGCTAGGAAAACCAAACGGACCAATCGTGTCTCGCAAATCCCTCACATTTCGTCCAAGGAAACTGCGTATGGTCCGGCGACACACAGACAGACAGACAGATTTGCGATTTTATATATATAGATGAAAAAAAAAATCCTAAAAAGTAGAAAATTTTGGAAAAAAAATTTCACTAAAATAAATTGTCACGCACAACGAGTCTGTGTGCAAAATATCAGCTCGATTTGATCACGGGAAGTGGGTTTAAAAACGACCGAAAGATTTGCACAGTCATAAGCGCTTAAGCAAGCAAGCAAGTGAACTTAATATAAAGGATTTAAAAATACTAATTTGCTCCCAAGGACCGCTGTCCAAAACGTCGCCTAATAAATATTTTCGTTCCTTTTAAGGCCACAATATTGTTGACGAATGTGTCGACCTTTCATTATTATTATTATCATTTGTGCTTGTGCACCACTGCCAACGCAGCAGCAGCAGCATCATCATCAGAAGATGATTTATCAAAGCAAAATAGAAACGATCCTGGGTGGTGGTAGTGGTGGACGAAAAATCCAGGAGAAGGTGGTCAACCCCAAGCTGTCTCTCATCCACACCAGGCTGAACGTGATCACCCAGCACATCACGCAGAGCGGGGGGCAGCTCCACAGCCAGGGAGGTTCGTCCTTCGGGGGCGACATGATGTGCTCCCTCGGCGGAGGTGGAAGCCACAGCGGAAGCGTAAGCTACAGCGGAGGCGGAAGTTACAGCCAGATGAGCTCCGGCGGCTCCATCAAGATGTCAAGTGAGTGGCTGAGACCCCCCTCCACTCCCCTCGCGCCCCCGCCCCCCCTCCCCACCTTTCTCACTTCATCCTTTACCCCCCCACCACCCTGTCACCTCCACGCATCTGTCAACAGCTAACCAATCACAAGCCGGGGAAAGTACTCCACTTATGGAAGGGCATTTATGATGCTCTGGGGGAATGGTGCGGTGGTTAGTGCACCGCGCTACAAACCCGGAGAGCCGAGTTTGATCCCCGGCCATGGCTCACGTCAGCAGCGAGCGGCATCTGAACCGATCCTAGGCTCGAGCCACGGGGATAAATCATTGAGGAGCGCCGCAAGGGACTCTCCTTCGGTTCTCTATCAGCAGCAGCCATGATCTATCCACGGCTGGCTGAAGGCCGCTTCCATTTTTCTCCCCACACACAAAACAAGCGTGTCTCCCGGAGGGAGATCAAGACGCAGCTCATTTTCGCCTCTTACCCAATCGCGCTTTCGCTGAAAATTAACGCCACTTGCGGGTGGAGGCATCAACGGTGATTGGTTCCACGGATGAACTCACCTCCGTGATGGGAACTCCGAATTTCCACCACTACTGGTGACTCTTGCAGGGCTATAACTACGACACTTTTTTCTTTTTTACCAGGTAAAGGCCCACACTGCTGAGCTGTGTTGCTCTGTTACAGACACGGCCTGGCCATCACAAATGATAGCTCAACGAAGTGGCTCATCATCATCACGTGGACATCTCTAGCAGCCAAATACTCTTAACACGAATGTTGATTCTAAATGTGGAGGGGGAAACACCGGAGGATCCGGAGAAAATCACACGTGACTACGGGAGAGAGAGAGAGAGAGAGAAAGACGTGCAAACTCCAAATATACAGCAGGCGTCAGAGTCGGGAAATGAGCACCGATGCCGCAATGGTCTTTTGGGCCGAATAATCACTCTCGTTTTGTCTTCCACAGCACACTACTAAAGCCTGCACGGTTGCCAAGAGATCCCAGAGGCAGTCGCGAAGAAGGACCGCATCACGTCGACTTTGCTCCCCCACACACATCACGGGCACTCGAACATGTTCATGACAGTGCTGCTTACGCTTCTATTTGCTAAGAGAACTTACACTTTGCTCCAATGCCACGCGGGAGCTTTGTGAAACAATGCTAGAGAGTGGAACGTCGTAGAGACTATTCTTCATCAGATTCACTTGTGATGTCATCCCCCCCACCCCCACCACCATCTCCCCCATCTTTCGCTGGGGGAATTAAAAAGTGAGATATGACACGGGTAACTGATCATTAACACCGCGAGTAGTTATCTGAACAGCGAACTTGTGTCTGTGGCCAGACATCCCACCGTTTGACAGCTTGTTTTCTACTACCTTGCCAATGCTAGAAATGATAAATGCCATCCATTTCTTGTCAAAACATTTTCTACTTTTTTTTTCATGGCTTGCTTAACCATGCACAATCATGGATTATTAAAAAAAATCTTTGTTTTAAAAAAAAAACACGTTCTAAGTTGTGTTTTTTCTCTGCGGTATTTGAGAGGGCGTATTGACTCCTGCTTGGTGACATTACACGGACGCCCCGTGGCAGCTCATCGCGGTACAGCCCTGAGCTCAGCCCTGAGCTCAGAGACTGAAAAATTCAGAAAACGTATTCAATTAAAAAAATGTTAACTCAACACATTCATCAATAACACTGACTTTCAGGCAGCGGTCCCATCTTCTGTGGCATGTGAAGACATGTGAAGGCATGCCACTGGCCGAAGTGTCACCTATTTTTTTATATTTCAAGGCCCCAGTGTTATTGACAAATGTGTTGCGGGTTTTTAATTACGATTAACGTGTGCTTGTGCACCACAGTGGAAGCATCGCCAAATAATTAGCATTGGGTCAGATCAGCCTCTCCCTCGATGTCACAGTTTCTGAAACAATATCGGCCGGTCTTTGAAAGCGAGCTGTGTCACTCAGCATAGAGGAATTGGCAAAAACTAAACAATTTTTTAAACTACACTACACTATTATTATTTTACCAGGTATGGCCCATTGGGCTATATAGCTCTTTTTCAGAAGCGACCTGGCCACAAATGATAGCTCAACGACGTGGTTTATCGCGTGGAAATTTATAGCAGCCAAATACCCCATGCACATGATTCTAAATGTGGAAGAAAAAAACAGATCACCTGGATAAAAATTCACGCGATCACGGGGAGAGAGACACGCAAACTCCAAATATACAGGCGTCAGGGTCAGGATCGAACTCACGACCTCCTGTATGCCAGGCGAGGTAGTTAACATCTCCTAGCCACCGTGATGATGATGAGAGAGAGAGACACGCAAACTCTAAATATAGAGCAGCAGGCATCAGGGTCAGGATCGAACTCACGACCTCCTGTATGCCAGGCGAGGTAGTTAACATCTCCTAGCCACCGTGATGATGATGAGAGAGAGAGAGACACGCAAACTCTAAATATAGAGCAGCAGGCATCAGGGTCAGGATCGAACTCACGACCTCCTGTATACCAGGCGAGGTAGTTAACATCTCCTAGCCACCGTGATGATGATGAGAGAGAGAGAGACACGCAAACTCTAAATATAGAGCAGCAGGCGTCGGGGTCAGGATCGAACTCACGACCTCCTGTATACCAGGCGAGGTAGTTAACATCTCGCCACGGTGGCGCCCGGGAGTGGAGGCAACAACAGCAGCCGGCAAACGCTTAATACGATCTCTCTCAAAACAATTCAGTTACTGAAGAAGCTCCGGGCAAGCGGAGTGGAAACGTCGGACATCACGCCCAACTACGCGCGGTACAACCAGCAGGCGCGCGTGGGGAGAGGGAGCGCGTACCCAGCCCGACATCGCTGCACGAGGACGTTACCCGGTTGCGTAACGGGGAGTGGTTGAATCATCGCGCCAAGCCCCAAGGCTTCGCGGTTCCTATGCATTTATAAGCGGCGCTCGCAATTGACCCGCTCGTATTAAATGTCACTTCTCACGAGCGGGCGCGTCAAAACAGACATCACCGCCGCATTGGCCTCTCGGCTACATGAATGCGGCGTAACTTTGGATGAAGAGCAAAAAGGATGTGGAGGATTAATGTGGTGTTTTTTTTTCAAGGAGGGTAATAGCAGGCCTCGTGACACATTGACGAGTATGCAATCACCTATGACAGTTTGACAACAGTTGTACCCAGGAAAGCCTCGATAAAATGTTTTGTCTATGAGCAATCGACCTTTAACGAAACGCATCTCGCTCGAAAGCTGAGTTGGATTAAGCCTGTTCAGTCAGTGCGCGCGGGGGGGGGGGATAAGGAGTCAGCATTCATGAATTCAAGTAAATCCCGTGAACGCCGAGCTGAGTTAGCACCGTTGGAGAGTCGTATGAGTGACGGTGAAGAATTCCCAGGTGCTGTAGACTTGTAGAGCAAGGTGACCCAGCAAATGACTGTATAGCAATGGATTCTTGAACCCTATCTGTGCAAAGATTTGAGTGATACTCCCCCTCGCATGAAACATTTTAAGCAATTATTCGGTGATGCTGCGTTGGGCAGTGGTGCACAAGCACAGATCACAAAATTATTTACAACCTTCGTCAATAACACTGCAGCCTTAAATGGAAAATGTTATAGTATGCAACGTTTTGACCTTTTTTGCATCAGGCCCCATGGTTTGAAGTGCAGTCTACAATTCGTATACACTCTGTCTCTTTCCCGGCCTCTCTATACGTCTGCTATGATAAAGGGGCAATTGCCCCAAACATCACCTTTTTTATTTTAGGACAGTTTTGTCTCTAACAAGACGCTCACTGATGTAAAGCTTTCGTGACTGCAGGGATTCATATTCTTGGTTCTTTCGGTAAAGTAACGTAGAAGGGAAATAATAAAATAATATAAATATAAAACAATAAAAATTCTCAAATTTTCTTTTTCAAATTTTCTTTCTGTGGATTTCACACCTGATGATGATTGCTTGTGTTGCAGTCGAAACGTCATGAGAATTTTTATTGTTTTATATTTATATTATTTTATTATTTCCCTTCTACGTGACTTTACCGAAAGAACCAAGAATATAAGACGCTCATTGAAGATCCAACCAAGGCACGACCGACATACATCTCAAACACGACAGACTGCGCTGCACGAGGTCGTGCTGGAACACGTGTCTGATGCGCATCGCCTCACGCTATGACTCGACGAGCCATTGTCCAATACCAGCAGCTTTTGTAGGAAGTACAGATGGAACCCGTCTGTCCGCTGCCCTGGTGTCATGGTGAGCACACAGGAGTTGCAATCCAGAGGTGGCCGGTTCGAACTCCCGTTAAGACGATCGGCACGTGTGTGGTGGGGTAAAGTGTGGGATAACACTGGTCAACAAAAAAAAAACATTTTTTTTTCTGGCCTAGACTTTTGCAGCTGTTTAAGACTAATTGCAGGGTGCTGAATTCAAATCTGATCTCAGATTTGCTCTATCACATCTCATTTTTATGCTATCGGCATACCCCATTTCCATTGATTTTACCCGAAATTAACTCTGTCACTTATGATTGCAAGTTGTTGCGAGTCAGTGACTGCTTTAGTGTTAAAATATGGTGCTGTATTTTTAGGATAGTGTGTTTATAATATCATTTTATGTAGATATCCACATTTATTTAATATTTTTCTTCTGCAGTTTTTATTGAAAATGCAATATTTGATATCTCAAAAACTTGATGGGATGGACAAAAACTGATGCCAGATTTGGAATCAGCACCCCAAAATTACCTTAAAAGCGTTGGAATACCTTATTCCAGAAAAGTGTGTTGACCAGTGTAGCCTTCCAAGACAAGGTCAAATACACCTTCATAACGCCTTCTATAGTGGAGGCCTTTCCGCTAGCAGCGGTGTTGAGAAAGAAATTACACGGCTGCGTCTTTGCCTTGCACCACTGGAATCCGTCTGGCGGCGATTGCAGACATTCATCGAATGGCTTTTCAAATTCGCCTTTCGCAGCGATGGAATAACAACGATCATCGCCCCGCGGTGGTGGCTACGCACGTGACCTGCTACTCGGGCACTGTGGGGGCAGCGAGGGTTGGGTGGATCGCACAAAATGTTGTGGAACTCCCTTCACTTTGGCGTCGACGAGGAGTTTATACCCTGGGCTCGCTCGCCAGGAGAAGTCAATGCAATGATGGCATGCGGGCCAATATCATCTGTCCCTTCCGCATGGAATGGAATATTGCCCTCCACAACCTCGCACGCGTAAGGTTTTCTCTGCGTGTTCTGGATCCCCCCCCCTCACGCATATAAACGCTCATTAATTGGCCCGAAATTATCTTAGTATATGGAGGATTGTGGAGCTCGGTCCATTGTGGACAGCGCGCCGTCTCACCGCCCGGTTGCTGTCTTCGCAGCTTTGCTCGTGGGCACCCCAGCGATTAGTGAGACGCGATTTGCATGAACGCGACGCCATCATCGTACACGAACCGACACGGTGCGAGAATCACATTCGTGCGAACACCTAGAAACTCGGTCCGTTGCTTTTCATCTATGCAATACGGTGCAAGAGAAAGGGGGCCACATTGCACCACGTGTCCATTAATCGTTAGGCGCGTGCGGCCTCAGCGACTTACCGAGGAGGAGACGTTCGGTAAGGGGTGGACAATCGGTGGCTTTCGGAGGAACTGGAGCTTGGTGGGAGAAACATTGCGCTCGCCAAACCGGTTTCGCGAGAGAGCGCATGCAGAGCGCGCGTCAACTTCACCCCACATCCATTGCGCGTATTGGGGGAGGGTGAGGGTGGGGGGTAAACATACAGTGCTGGCACTGCCAGTGAGCTGGCACGACACACGAATGGTATTTGAGAGAAGTTGTGTGTTCCCGTGAATGCGGGGGGGTTTCTGAGTTGCACGATTTGCGTGCGTCGCAAAGCAGCGGGTGCCGTGTCGCGTTCACGCGTGGACTGATCC
Source organism: Lampetra fluviatilis (assembly GCF_964198595.1). Taxonomy (NCBI): domain Eukaryota; kingdom Metazoa; phylum Chordata; class Hyperoartia; order Petromyzontiformes; family Petromyzontidae; genus Lampetra; species Lampetra fluviatilis. Next base: position 7,048,533 of record NC_136295.1, on the reverse strand, counting down.
GCCGGTCAATCTCAGCGAGTCGACCCGCGACGGCACCTGGGTCTGTCGCGTAACCGCGCGAGCCTTCGACGCCGCCACGTGTCCAGTGCACGTGGCCTGGCACAAGCGTCCTGGTGACGTGGCCAGTGCACGTGGCCTGGCACAAGCGTCCTGGTGACGTCGCCAGTGCACGTGGCCTGGCACAAGCGTCCTGGTGACGTGGCCAGTGCACGTGGCCTGGCACAAGCGTCCTGGTGACGTCGCCGCGGTGTGTTGGTGGTGTTGCGTTCCCCGTCCGTTGTGCTCGGCTACCGACTGCGTGGCAAGAAAATATAGCGGTGCAGATGAACGTTGAAAACGAAAACGCGCAGCTTTTTGTCAATCCGCTGCTGGATTGAAGGTATCCTCCTACCCACCACACCTTTGTCCGTCGGTCATGGGGGTTGTTTTGACCATACTTCACCAGGCTGGTCAAGTGCGGGTTTTGGTGAATTCTGGAGTCCCGAAGACCGAATCAGATAGTGTTATCTCTCTCTCTCGTCGAGAGTCGGTGAAGACTGTCTTCGTTACTCCCCAAGTGTCGTCGAATTCGGGTTCGCCCGGTAACTCGTAGCCACCGCTCCGAGCGCCCTGGGGGTTTTGTTTCACGCCGGCTCAATGTCACGCATTCCCCACGGCTCGCACCCCCCGCGGGCCAGGTGAAGTGTTTGAAGTTTCTCATCGTTTGTTTTGACGATTCTGCGCCACATGTGTTTAGCCAACACTCCGCAGCTCTGTCGAGCCACGGGGATAAATCATCGAGGAGCGCTGCAAGGGGGACCTGGTCGGTTCCTCCATCGGCACCAGCAGCCATCATCCATCCCACCGCTGGTTGAAGGCCGTTTCCACTTTTTTTTTTCGCCCACACACAAAACAAGCGTGGGCTCCCGGGGGTAGCTCAAGCGCGGCTCGGAAGAGACTCTTGACCAATCGCGCTTTCGGTGAAAACGAGCGCCACTTAAGTGGGGGGCATCAACGGTGATTGGTTGCACGGATGAACTCACCTCTATGTGATGGGAACTCCGAATTTCCACCACTACTGGTGGCTCCTCTTGCGGGGCTCTTAACTAGTACACTGTTTTTTTTTTGTTGCCCACGCACAAAATAAAATGACTCCCGATAAATCTCATCAGCCACACATCCCATGCAGAAAGTGCTGAGACTCAGTGAGGAACTACTGAGGAATCTGACATTTCACCGCCATCGTCGTCACCGTAATACGCCTTGCTCTGTCCGCTGCTGGATGAAGATTTCCCCCTCAAACCGTCGCTGTCGTGCGTCCAGCAGCGGCGCGTGAACTCGATGGATTGTTAAAGCATCAAGGGGCATGCGGAGAATGTGGCTCTGTGCCCTCGTGATGTATTGAGGGCTACGAACCCGGCGGACCCGAGTTCGCAGTCCCGCTCACGGCCACCACCAGCACCGGTGACGATTATCCGAACCGGTTCTTGGGCCTCCTCCCCCTAGGTCGACTCAGCCTCAAATCAGTAACCTGGTAGCGGTGTGTAAACAACGTCACTGGGGGAGACAAAGGCGGCCGGGCGTGGCGCTGGCCACCCACCCCCTAATTTTTTTATGTATTTAACGAGGGACGCCCCACCCTCTCCCTGTGCGGCACGTGGGTCAACACAACACTGGCCTGCAAGTGGACCTTGGTCTACCAGTAGGTGGCGATGCTGCTATTCGTTTTGCGATCCAGTGATTGAGAGGGGAGAGAGACGGGGGGGGGGGGGTTCTGCTTCGGTCTACTCAGGGATTTTTTTCATCTGTGGCCCGTGTCTCGGTGTGACTCAGTTGTGAGTCTCCGTGACTCCGCGTCGAAGTCTGCCTCTGCGTTGTCGCATCTACCTTGCGTTTGTCTCTTTATCTCCACCGGCCTGAGTCCGTGTGCGCCTGTATCTATCTGTATGCGTATCTATCGCTGTTATCTGCATGACTGTGAGTTCGATCATCTCCCGATCTCCTGTGTGCCGACGCGAAACTATCTTCTCTCTCCATCACGGCGTTCGTCTTTTTTTTCCTCTCTGCCTTCTCTGTCGTTTTATTATTTCTCTCTTATTGTTGTTTTATTCTTTCTGTTATTGTTATTTTATTATTTATTATTGCTCCATTTTTGTTATTTTATTATTTCTCTATTATTGTTCTTTTATTCTTTCTGTTATTGTCATTTTATTATTTCTCTATTATTCTTACATTATTTTTTTCTCTCTCTCTCTTTCTCGCTGTCTCTCTCTCTCTCTGTAATTCCATTCACCCGTGCCATCTCCGTGACTCTCGTACCGCACCCTAAGAACAGAGGTGCACGTGTGTGTGTAAGTTCTCGCGAGGAGCGGTGGTGGAGCGGTTAGCGCGCTGCAACCACGAACCCCGGGGGGCGCCCGAGTTCGATTCCCGCTCACGGCCAACACCGGTGACGAATATCTGAACCGGTCCTGGGCCTCCCCTAAGTCGACTCAGCCTCAAATGAGTACCTGGTGCGGTGTGTAGTCAACGTCGCCACCGGGGAGACAAAGGCGGCCGGGCGTGGTATTGGCCACCCACCCCATCGTGTGCCGTGCCAGCCTTCATAGGTGCTCGTTAACAGCACTTGCCCCTACAACCTGTCACAAACTATCCGGGGCATCTTTGTCATTGTAAGTTCTCGCACTGACCTCTGTGTAAACAGCGCACGGGGGCACGGGGAGCCGGAGCACAGGCTTCAGCCGGGCGTGGCCCCCAGGAATGTGCACACGTGGAGTGGAAAGAAACGAGGACTCCGGAATCAAACGCAGAGAGACACCGTGGAGCCCGGTTCGAGCCCTGATGACCTCTTTGGGTGACCCACGGTGGGAGGAGCGGGGAGTAGAGGGCAATTATGTGGATAGGTCAGCGCTCTGCACTATTCGGCTATAATTAATCGTCAACCCCTCCCCGCCCGTACCTCTAAAGAAGGCAACATTTTTGCAAACCAAGGTTACGATCTCATTCCAGCTGCCACCTCTTCCCCCGCAAGCCCGCCCCCGGCCACGGAAAACATTCGCACTTCACCAAACCCGCAATTGACCATCGTGGTGAAGTATGGCCAAGCAAAGCCCATAACCCACGCGGCGTGGGGAGGCCTTTCATTTGTAGCAGTGGATTGGGAACGGTGCCATTTGTGTGCGTGTGTTTTTGGTAAAACCCAGCTCAATAAATCATACTTTCGTGGATTTGTATGGCAGCCTTGTCGTCGCTATCGTTGGTTCATAGCTTGTTCTGGATGTGTTTGCCATGGTGTCATCGTTAACACGATGGACGTGCAATGCATAGCGCACTGGTTCGATTCCATCTCCCGGGCAAGTTTCTTAAATTCCCCTCCCCCCGCACGTGACCCCCTTCTCCCCACCCCTTTGTCCACCCAGGAGAATAGCTTCGTACATCAAAAGCAGTTGATCGGTTTTACGAATCAAAGCGTGGCTAGTCTCACCCCTTCCACGAAGTCCGCTCGGTGTTGGAAGAGTAGGCCAAGCACCCTCTAGACCAGGGGTCGGCAACCAAAATAACAACGTTGTCGAGTGCGGTAAAACAACTCAATATCTCAAAAGCCGCAATGCACGTGAATACGAAACGGTGGCCCCTAAATTTCGCCACGAAGGAATACTTCAAGAGCCGCCGGTTGACCAACCCCCCTGCTCTAAGATAGAGAGAGAGTATCTTGCGCAAGCGTCCCCCTCGCCGTGGAGGCCCTTCCGCGTGGCAGTTGTCTCGAGCGAGCGCTGCACCTTCGCCTCCTTTTCGTCGCACCGAGTTGCTCCCTGTTGGACAAGGACGCGGAGCGACATTTGCGTGCGCCTCGCCCGCGCGCTCAGCTTTTAATTCGCAACGCAAATACCCAAATGAGCTGTGCGAAGAAACTCTCCCTCTCGCGCAAATCTCCGCGCTTGCAACCCCCGTCCCTCCCCCCTCCGCCGCATTTCTAACCCGAGCTCGGACCCGGGCCGGGATTTCGCTTCGTGCGGCACCGTCTGACCCCCACCCCCCACCGTGCGCTCCGTCGCCTCATCTGCTATCCCTCCTCCACGCGTGTGTCGTGGTCGTAGTCGGAGCGGTTAGAGCACTGCGCTACGAAGCCGGCGGCCTGAGTTCGATTCCCGCTCGCGGCCAAAACCGGTGATGGATCATCAGCACCGGTGATGGATCATCTGCACCGGTGATGGGACTCCCCGGGGTCGACTCGGCATCGAATGAGTACCTGTGTAGTGACATGGAATTGGTCACTACGGAGCATAGCGCCGGTTGCTGGCAGGGAAGGGGATCTGCAGCTTGAAGCAGCCCTGACTGACAGCAGGCCACGTGACAGACCCGAGAGGGATCTAGGGGAAAGGTTACGGGGGGGACACGTCGAGAGCCCGCTAGTAGGTTCCAGAAGGGGGGCGTGGCGAGGCCACGCTGGGAGGATAAAAGGGGACCCCGAGCAGGAGCTCGGGGCTGTCGTTTGGAGTGGGATACTCCTCGTGGTCGTTGCTGCTGAAGATCGTCGCCATCATCGCTGTCGCCTCGTGCCTCCTTCGTCGCTGTTGTCGTCACTTGATAATTGCGCTGCTAGACGTAGTTGGCTGTCAGTGTCAGACGGCTAGCGTTGTGTGCAGGCGAGCAACCAGTGTAGAGTTGCATATAAGTGAGAGACAGAGAGTGTGTAACGGTGTAGGGTGTGCATTGTATAAAGTGTACAAAGCGTGATTGGTGTTAAATTAAAGAATTGCCTCCAAGAAGTTACGTCTCCAAGTCAGTCACTACACCTGACAAAGGCGGCCGGGCGTGGTTCTGGCCACTCACCCCCTCGTGTGCCGTGCCGGCCTTCATAGGTGCTCGCTAACAGCACTTGACCCAACAGTCTGTTAAGGCTATACGGGGGATTTATGTCTGTGTGTGTATATATATCCGTGGTACATACAGACACTGTGCGACCATGACCGTAGAGAAAGATGTGAGTATTCAATAAGCTCGCCTGCAGCTGACACGTGTGTAGGAGTGTTGCGTCGCAGTGTGGGTCGTGATGAGAGACGGCCACGGCTTAAGGCTCAAGGGGGTATTCATCCAGCAGTGGATTGATCATAGCCGATCATGATGATGATGATGGGCAAATTCATATTCCTGCAAGAACGGAAAGGTGTGTGCAGACATATTATTACCTCCACTCATAATCCACTGCTGGATGGAGGCCTTCTCCACACACCGTGTCGATCACGGTTGTGGTAGGGGCGGGGGGGGGGGGGGTGTTTGACCATACTTGACCACGCGGGTTTTGCGAAGTGAAGTGGGGGAGCCAGGGCCGCTTCAGATATGACTCGCCACTAACGTTAGTCGTGGCCGGAGAGTTAACCCGAAGTGGATGCGGTTCAGATCGAAGCGTCCAAACTTTTGCGCCTCTGCTATAGGCAACATCCACCACCTACCATCCGATGGATCAATCCGCAGTCCACGTGGATACGTATCGTGCAGGGGTGGCTTAGCACGTAGCCTATAATCCAGCCCCGTGGAGGTGAGGGTTGCTGGATCGCACACTTCTTGTGAAACTCCCTTCCACGTGGCGGTCGAGGAGGTTGCCATGTACCCTGGCTCGCCAGTGTGAACTAATCTCCATCTGTGTCCATCTGTACTGGGGTGGGGGGTAGAGTGTGGCCACCCTGTCGCGCGGTGGGTATTGCTCCGGATTCTCCGATTGCCTCCCACTTGTACAATAAACACAACTCGCAATTGAGGCTGAACACATCTTGAAATAAAACCCCAATGAAGCGACAGGAACATGCTGAAAACGAGTCGTACGACTAAGTGCGGCTCTGCCGGACGGATAAACACGTGCATGGGGTTTAGTAGAAATGGATGAGGGTGATGATGAAATATTGCTATTAAAGGCGGCCATTCATTCCACCCCGCGGCACAAATGCCCTATGAGACGTCATTCATAAAGAGCATCAACCGAAGACTCAATGAGTCGTCAGCGTGCGTCTGTAAGTTTCAATGCCACCTGTGGCTCGGAGTGCCAGAGCGAGCGTATTCAGAATGCCTGACGCGACCCGTGCCTCTCCCCCTACTCCGAGCCCCAGCTTTACCACTAACCCTACCCCTACCCTTTAACCATTACGCATAATCCCACCCCGACCCCCTATCTCTCACATCTCTGACCCGACTAAGATAACCTAATCTGAGTCCTATACCTACCTCTATCCCGAGCCCTAACCCTAAACATTAAACACCTACCCACGACAACTACCCACGTCTAAACTGCCCCTACCTCAAATTCCTACTCCCACTGCTAGAGCCTACCTATAGCCTGAGTCAAACCTGCCTGCACCCCGATCCCCTAATCCCCCGATACTATAGGCGCTGACCAACCCAGCCCTAAAGCTGAACAATGCACAGACCCCACGTTTTCGCCTTAAATGGAAGTGGTTGGGGCTCAGAACGCGAGCCGCTCACGGCGAGGAGTGCATACATCATTCAGGAGAGGTAAGGGAACACCTGAGTGACCCCCTCCCTCCCTCTCTCTCTCGCCCCGCTCCCCTACCGCCTCCATCAATCACACACTCACACGCTCACCCACCAACCCCCCCCTGGCCGCACGCCCCCGTGGGAGGAGGTGAAAGAGACGCACCACTCGCTGCTTCTCGGACCAATGGCAGGGCCCCTTCACGTGTCACTCGGGCGGTGTGTGGGGAGGGGTGGGGGGGGCCCGACACGAGCGATTTGTGGCCACCCGCCGCTTATAAAAATGTTGCGCGCAAACTCTGGCCCCGCGGTTTTGCGTTTCTCGCTGAGCCACCCACACACTCAACTCTCACACTCCACTCTGCTCACTCACCTCTCTCTATTCCCATTCAGAACCACCCGCCAGATCAATCCACCACCACCACCTCCTCCTCCTCTTGCAGCGCACGCTCAACAAGCGGTCCCGAATTTAATCGCACCCAGCCAAACACCTAAATTGACCGATGGCTTCCACGAGGTCCACCACAGTGCGCAGCAGCTCCACCAGGATCAGCGTAGGCGGCAGCGGCGGTTCGCGAGGCTTTAGCAGCGCCTCGCTGTCCGCCGGGGGCCGCTCGGGAGGGCGCAAGAGCGGCCTCTCGTCCGCCAGCTACAGGAGCGGCGGCGGCGGTTTCGGTGGCTTCTCGGCCTCATCGGCAGCGATGCTGAGCGGGCCGCCCCCGGAGATTGACCGCAGCGTCCTTCCCGTGCGCACCCAGGAGAAGGATCAGATCAAGGGCCTCAACGACCGCTTCGCGAACTTCATCGACAAGGTGAGCGGAGCGGGGTCGCACCGGGCGGGGCGCGTGCACGCCTCGCCTGATACCTGCACGTGGTGGGGATAGCACGGCACCTGTACGTGGTGGAGATAGCACGATACCTGTATAATAGCATCCGTGTTCAAGAAGAGCTCCCTACTGTGTCTCCGCATCGGTGCCGCCATGGTTTTCCAAAACAATCTCATCCAGCGGCATTTATTTAAGTAAACTGGTTGCTGCTGAGTAAACATTGGCCTGGAAAGGCAATAAGTAGTCCGATGGGAGTGAAAACAAACTTTCTTGAAGCGCCATTGTCACTTCTTAACCGTGCAGATCATAGCGGAGACTCCGTGTTGACATTCGTTACTTCACGTCGCTTGGGGGACAATAATATACCCCTCTTGGAGTCTTAGTTGGACTCTCACCTGCTTTGAGAATAGAGTCGACGCATCGATGAATGCGTTCGCAACACTGCGATGGTGGTGACGATGATGATGATGACGTTGTCGTGGGTAACTTTGGGCACGTGGCCGTCCGTCGTGTCGTGGCGACATGAATTATAAATCAAGCAGCTGGTGTTGAACCAAGAGAGGCGTGGGGGTTGCGGGAGGGGCGGACAACAATAACAAAACTTGACCGCATGTTGGGCGCTTAACCGAGGGCGGCTAATTGTGGCGGCACGATTTAGGGGTCAGATTTTGTTGGTCTCGGAGTGGCCTCCCTCGCCCACATTTTAAGCGGAGAGGCACCACGTGCACAGACAGCACGGGGCTCTCTCGCTTTTATTCCGATAGAATTTTGACCGATATTCCCAAAGCTGTCACCGCGGGGTGACCATGCGGTTCATCTCAATTTTGCATCTGTTTGCCGAACGCGTGTAAGTAAAGAAAAACGAACTCTGTATAACGTGTGGTGTGTCTATTTCTAGAAGCCTTCTGTGTAACATTATTCATATTCGATTGAAGACCCCCCCCCCCCCGCCACCACCACCCCCAGAATTGCAAAAAATCGCTTTCATCTGCACCGATTGAACAATAGTATCAGTCGTGTTCTTCCCCACGTCTATTTTTGGTCGCAACACGCGCGCACGACGTGCCCACAACGTTGCCTCCACCGACAACGAATTTGTCGTTGCGGTTAATTTCGTTTGACAGAAAGTCGCACCCCTTGAATTAAAGTATTAACCGCTGACTCCCCTCTGGCGGTCGCCGATGCGTCGACCACGTGACTACGACGGGACGGACCACCCCGCGCTGCCCGTGTGCGCTGTTGCACATTGTGTCCAGCTGGTCGATTTTTTTCCGCGTAAAATGTTTCTGTTCGTGCCACCGCGTTTGCCAATGACGCGCATTCGCGGTCGATAAGGACGATTTCGATTCCTCGTGAACTTTTCGCCAACGATCGACTGCGCCGGGCCAGTAATGGCATTGCCGACAGCGGCGGCGAGAGTGTGAGTGGGGTAGATAGGGTTGCTGGTGGTGGTGGTGGTGTGTCGTCCGAATCGTTTGAAACACCGCCCAACACTTCCCCGGTAAAGCTGCTGCCCCCGTTGAACCCGCCGTAATGTCATCCATTACAACGAAAAAGACATCGGCAATACATTAACGCTGCTACAAGACAGCAGGCAGCCTTTAAACACCCGGCAGTACCTCCTCCTCCTCCCAAGGTCTCACGCTAACCACTCGGCAACCTCACGCTGTTCACAGTCGTGACAACTCGGCTTTACCCTGCCACCGGTAGGTATCAGCGAGTCTCCAACTCGCATGCGCGTAGTAACAGCTGTCTACGATGACTCTGCAACTGCCGTCTATAATGCTGCTGCTGCTGTTGCTGTTTCAGGTGCGCTTCTTGGAGCAGCAGAACAAGGTTCTGGAGGCGCAGTGGAGGGCTCTGCACGAGCGCGGGACGGTGGTGAGCGGCCTGGACGGGCTCTTCGATGCCTACACCAGGGGCCTCAAGCAGCAGCTGGAAAGCCTGTCCAACAACAAGCTGGGCCTGCAGAACGAGCTGCAGGCCATGCAAGGACACGTGGAGGACTTCAAGACCAAGTAAGGGCCCGCGGTCCAGTGCACGCACGCACGCGCGAGGTGGGAATTGATGTGACAAGCAAATATAGTGATAGGTTTTTACCCTTTCAACTGGTACAAAAACTGACACCTTTATACAAGGCATCATGTTTGCATTAACCATTTTTGACTGCTTTTTGACTGCTTGTGTTGTGGTTATTGCAAACATGATGCCTTGTATAAAGGTGTCAGTTTTTGTACCAGTTGAAAGGGTAAAAACCTATCACTATATTTTGCCACTGGTAAAGGAGGTCTCATAGTGGGTCAAGCAAAGTTTACCTCGTGTGTGTGGTACCGGCGTTTCCATGAGCGTCATTCATTTGAAGAAAACTTGGTTGTAATAGAATATGAAAGTGCTCGATATGAAAAAAATGGGAAATTCTGTTACCCTACTCGTGCACAGAATGCATCGTATATTGTGTCAAATAAGTTCACTGTAGGACACAGTGGGTAAGTTGTATTTATGGGCTATGAAGAAGCGGCATTGCACTAAACGTCGCCTTTTAAATAGTGGCATTGGCGAGTGTGCTGAGTGTTTTTTTGTACTGTTAACAGTGTTTGCCCACCACTGCCAACGCAGCGGCATCGCCAAGTAATCTGTTTAAGGACGAGTGCTAAGTCAATAAGAGCCACGCGGGCCAAGTTCCGTTTGACCACAGTCAGTCACGGTAAAAAAAAAGTTACACGACCAATTTAAATATAAGAACAGCGCGATTAGAAAAAGTCCCGGTTGATTCTCTGCAGAGGTGGGACAAAGTCATTGTTATGCAAGTCCAAGTCGAGTCGCAAGTCATCAAATTCATGACTCGAGTCTGACTCGAGTCCAAGTCACATGACTCGAGTCCACATCTCATAGGTGGGACAAAGTCATTGTTATGCAAGTCCAAGTCGAGTCGCAAGTCATCAAATTCATGACTCGAGTCTGACTCGAGTCCAAGTCACATGACTCGAGTCCACATCTCATAGGTGGGACAAAGTCATTGTTATGCAAGTCCAAGTCGAGTCGCAAGTCATCAAATTCATGACTCGAGTCTGACTCGAGTCCAAGTCACATGACTCGAGTCCACACCTCTGATTCTCTGAACCTCTGGTGAGATGATAAAGCATCCGTCGAAAGCTTCCACGAGGCTAACAAAAAACCTTCCCTCCAAGAAGACGTTCTCGGTATTTACTTTACGGGCAGGATATGAACGCAATTATTATAGTAATAATTACTATTATGTTAAACGTGTCACGTTCACACGCACACCTGGACACTGAGCCATGCCTCTTCCCATGGCACTCACCTGTCTGCGTTTAGAGACATCAACCGAGGTGCGTAAGGCGAGATGCGGCCCTCTTGAGTAACCCAAGACGGGTGTTTGTTCAGCCCTGATCGTGAAAGCGAGAAGGGAGTGGCTCATACCAGACGGCGATCCCGCATGTTGATTCAGACGCTACTTGCATTTACTCAGCCTTGTACACTGTACAATTCTGCAAATCATCCCGGAAATAATTCACTGGTGAACGCTCGCCTCTCAAACGCCGCCGGCAGTCGCAGAGGTCGTCGATGACCATACTTCACCCAACGGTGAACAGTGGCGGGTTCGTGAGTGAGTGGGTTGTCTGACAAGCGGGGCGTCCATAACCGGTTCAAATATGATTCGCCACTTAATTATAATTTGAGCCATGGTCCTGAAAATCCAAGTCGGGCCAGCCCAGGTTCATAGCGCAGTGCGCTAACCACTGCGACACCACTCCCCGACACCTGTAAAGACCAGTGGTTCTCAACCTGGGGTGCACGCACCCCCTAGAGGTGCGAGATGCCCTTTCTGGGGGGTGCGAGACATGCCAGATTATTTTTTTTCAATATAAATAATCGAAAAAACAAATCACGCATGGGCACGTAAGTACAACTACTTTGTTTCATCAAACCCTACGTATTTATTACAAAAAATTACGATCGGGAACCAAAGGGGTGCAAGGCGGCAGTAAAGGTTGAGAGCCACTGGTATAAGCTGTATGTAACATTGCGACAAGGTACAGCAGCAACAGCAGCAAGTTTCCACTCTTGGCAGGTCCAAAGATAGCAGGGAAAGAAATTAGGAAAAGCAATAATTTCCAACAGGAAAGCCTCACTGAGTCTCGAGACTCTTTTCAAGAGGGTCCTGCATTGCGAGGAGGTAGGGGCGGAGGGGGTGGTGTTTGGCCAATCCTCTTATCAAGTATTTATTTTGGCTTGTTGTGTGGGAGGAAACTGGAGAGCCCGGAGCAAACCCAGCAGCTAAACGAGCGGATGACGCACAGAAGTATTGAATCCACTGCCAAACTTCTACCCCTTGGGGCACCTCGCTAGCGCCGGGGTGGGTGAGCCCTCGTGCGGCAGGGCGTGGTTCTCAACACAAAGAAAAGTGTTGAGAACCATCTTCTTGGTTCTTTCGGTAAAGTCACGTAGAAGGGAAGTACTAAAATAATACAAATAAAACATAATAAAATAATTCTCACGACGTTTCGGCCACAACGCAAGCAGCCGTCCTCAGGTGAAGACCAGGTCTGTCGGGGAGACACCCATTCAGACGCTGTCTCCCCGACAGACCTGGTCTTCACCTGAGGACGGCTGCTTGCGTTGTGGCCGAAACGTCGTGATAATTATTTTATTATGTTTTATTTTTATTATTTTATTACTTCTCTTCCTCATGATGACTTTATCGAAAGAACCAAGAAGATGAATCCCTGCAGTCACGAAAGCTTTAAATCGAAACTTACGGCCCGTTTGCCATTCCACTGCTGGATGAAGGCCTAAGCACACGCCATTTCAGTAATGGGGGTTATCAACCGTGCAGTTACAAAAAACATCTTAGTGTAGATGTCTGTATGTGTGGGCCTTAATAGGTGCCACTCGCTAACAGCACTCGCCCCAACAGTCTGTTAAGGCTATACAGGTGATCTCCGTCTCATGCTACTATAAGTATGTACTGTGTTTACATTTCGATTTCAAGCTTTCGTGACTGCAGGGATTCACCTTCTTGGTTCTTTCGGTAAAGTCACGTAGAAAAAAAACTAATTTTTTTATTATTTTATTATTTCCCTTCTACGTGACTTTACCGAAAGAACCAAGAAGATGAATCCCTGCAGTCACGAAAGCTTTAAATCGAAATGTTGAGAACCACTTCTGTGTTGTGGGGCAAGTGCAGCACCACGGCCGGCCGCCTTTGTCTCTCGAGCGATGGTGTTTGCACACCGCACCAGGGACTTATTTGAGGTCTGACCACCCCTCCCCCCGCCCACAACCGACGCGCACACAATGATGCCCTTAATTATTTATATCCAATTACAATCAACAGCTGTGTTTGCTATTAAAGCTACGCCGGGCGGACGCATGATGCGTTTACCCTTCGCTGACTAAACCTTGTTAATACACGGTTAAATGCATTGCCAATGTTGTAATTGCATTGTAAATGTATGTACACAGCCGGGGAGGGCACGTGCGGGAAAAGAGCACACACATCTGGTGTACGCTACTATACACCTTCGTCAATGTGATTATAACCCTTCAACCCGCACTGGTCAGACGTGGTGAAGTATGGTCAAATTGCCCCCCCCCTCCCACCACCACCACCGCCTGCACGGCATGGGAGAGAAAGGCCCCTTCAACGTGTTGGGTTAGCACTCAAATAAAATAAATGTAGCTCGATTTAACAACCCGACCACTCGGTTTAGCAAATATCTTTCCACTAAAACCGATCCATCCGTGCTGGATATCAACCACCGCACTCACTGCCAAGCTGCTGTTGCTTCCCTCCATCCCATCGTCATTTACCCCCACACCCCCCGAGCTCTCATAATAATACACAACAACAACAACAATCATACTCTTTGGGTCTTTCGGTTAAGTCACGTAGATAGAATTATTATTTTTTAATCACGACGTTTCGATCGCAACACAAGCAATCGTTTTCAGGTGAAAAAATACAGCAGGCGAACGGCCGAGGCAGGATAAATATCTTGTTTTTTCTATCTACGTGACTTTACCGAAAGACACAAAGAGTATGATGAATTCCTGCAGTCACGAAAGCTTCAAGTCAACAACAATAACCATCATCACAAGAGCCTTGGGCAAACTTTCTTTGTTGCCGCTCCGTTTGACCGGTGCGGTACTTTCTAAACCTTGTCAAAAAAACAAATAAAACGCAACGAAAACTGAATTCGCCGGATCGTTAGCAGCGGCCAGGCAATCGCTCTGCTCCTGCATCAGCTGCATAACACAGACAAAGGTCACCCATATAGGCCTTGGAATATTGTTGGGGCAAGTGCTGCGTGAACGAGACAAAGCGTACGCATTTCGATTTGAAGCTTTCGTGACTGCGGGGATGCATATTTTTGGTTCTTTCGGTAAAGTCACGTAGAAGGGAAATAATAAAATAAAAATTACATAATAAGATACAATTCTCAAGACGTTTCGGCCACAACACAAGCAGCCGTCCTCAGGTGAAGAACAGGTCTGTCGGAAAGACAGCGTCCTTCACCTGAGGACGGCTGCTTGCGTTGTGGCCGAAACGTCGTGAGAATTTTTATTATGTTTTTTTTTCTTTATTTTATTATTTCCCTTCTACGTGACGTTACCGAAAGAACCAAGATTAAGGCGCGCGCACTAAAGCACCACCACACCACCCGCCTCCTCTCTCTCTCTCACCCTACCCTTCCACAATCGGTGCCGAGTGATGAGACGCATCCACGCACAGCGGGTCGCATTCTTTGTGCGCTTACGTTGCGAGTCGTGACGATCGGCGAGTGTTTATGCGGGACACCCCCATGCTTGCCAACACCAGCGTTGCCCTCTCCCCCCCCCCGCACCTACGATCAGCACGGTTGGCTCCGTGCGGCGCGGGTGAAGTTCAACAGCAACGCGTGGGCATAGCGCGCCGCGCTCACGGCCTACCCTAGGTCGACTCAGCCTCAAATGAGTATCCTGGTGCGGTGTGTAAACATCGCCACTGGGGAGACAAAGGCGGTCGGGCGTGGTGCTGGCCACCCACCCCCTCGTGTACCGTTCCAGCCTCGCTAACAGCACTTGCCCCTACAGTCTGTAAAGGCTATACGGGGGATCTTTGTCTTTGTTGTTTTTTGTTAGTGTGAGTGTCATAGGTGTAACTCTCGCAGACAGCACTTGCCCCAACAGTCTGTTCAATGCTTTTGGGGGGTGTGGGGTGTAGCTGGCGGGATATTTGTCTTTTGTCATACATCTGGGCCCGTCCCGTGACCTCCTGCCAAGCGAGCGCTTCGAGACACTTCAAAGTGCACCTCCCCTGGCACTGACGTCAACCGCCGCTGAAGGGGCGAGTCGCACCTGTTGCTGGTGACGTGGAGCGGGAGAGGGTTGGTGGGTTGCTCAGCGTTTCCATCGCCCATTGTGTCTGTCGTAGGTTCCATCGCCTAATTTGTCCATCGTCGTTTCTATTTGCCCATTGTGTCCGTCGCAGGTACGAGGAGGAAATCAACACTCGCACTGAGCGGGAGAACGAGTTCGTGGTCGTCAAGAAGGTGAGTTGCACCGGGAGCCTCTGTCGCACTCCCCATGTTCCGTCTGTAGGTACATTCATGTATGCACAGTTGGCACGGTAGGGGGGTAGGGTAGGGGGGGGGGGCACAGGCGGGCGCATCTGCCGGTCATCTCAGTCGGTCAACCCATGATGACACCTGGCGTATGTCCATGGACCTCCTGTCAGCGAGCCTTCGACACTTTCACGTGGTAGCCTCAAAGTGCACCTTGCCTGGCACAGGCGCCGTGGTGACGTCGCCGTCACTTAGTGGCGGAATGGCGGTCATTGGTATCGGTCTTCACGGCACATGCCGAGAAAATAATTGCAGCGCTGCACCTTTACCTAATTTAAATATTTATTTAATGTGCCATGGCTAAATCCCTCTGAACGTGCCCGGTTATCGTCAGAAGTCAAGTAGGTTTTGATCCCGGTTGGTGCTTTAATGGGCTGCGAGGCGTGGCAAAGGGAGATCGGCGGTGCTGAGTGTCACCCCCTCGTGCCCAGCGTGGTTGCTGGGTTTTCTCCACGTGTTCTCCACTCTCTCGCCCCCACCCCCCACGATGCCGAACGACTAATGACATTCAGTTTGGCCAAACAGCCCAATGTAGCACGATGCCCTCCTTGAAATAGTCCCGAGACTCAGGCTTCCCTGGGTAAACAAAGGGCATTACTTGGTGAGATAACAAAACAATATATATCGTTTAGTTTCATTCGTATATATTTTTGAAGTGATTTGTTCACTTTTCACATTCTTCGCACTCCTATCGTGCTTTTGTTTGTTGTTTTGTTGTTGGAACGTTCTGACCTGCTCCTACTGGACATCTGTAGAAAAGAGCTTTACAGCTCATGGGATTCCTCCAGTATAAAACAAATATTCATAACGATCTTTATTACCACAGAGCCCTAAATTCTATCTCGTTCATCCATCCCTCCCATACTCCATACCAGGCAATCTATCACCCTGGCCTTGCCCGGACTCACCTCCCACACGACGTATCTCACGGCCTGCACTTAACCACACACATAACGCAGTAGGGATTGGAATTCGGCGCACTGCTCAGTGTTAACCGCCTGTCGCTTTGCTACGTGGGACGTTTGGTGCTTTGATCGTGGACACGCATCGGCCACACGGTGGGGGGGGGGCGGCAATGGCACAGAAAGTTAAAGTTAAAGGAAATTTGCGTTCACATTTTATTCGGAGTATTTGGAATGCTTTAAATTTCCACATGATAGGCAAATTCGTTGAGGCATCATTTGTGACCAGGTCGCTTCTGAAGAAGAAGCTAATAGCTCAGAGGGCCTTACCTAGTAAAATACAATTTTAGATTAATTTGTAGATATTTCTTTTGTGATTTGCTTACGTTTCCTCTACTTTTCACTCTTATCGTGTTTTTTTTATTGTTTGTTGTAACGTTCTGACCCGCCCCGACTGGACATCAGTGAAGAAGAGCTTTACAGCTCACCGAATTCCTCAAGTATTAAAAAAAATTGCAATTCTGATAACGGGGTTTTTTTTTCCTGCTCAGATTAACGAGAACACGCCGCAAAAAAATACGTGGCTTACACGATCATTTCTCAGGGTGGGAGTCGCAGGGTAAAGACCCACGACTAAGCCACCCACCCTGTGCCGAGGTAGCGTCTTTGGCATGGGCCGTAGCACAATGAATGGAATGAGGGCCCCTGTCCAATTCTGCCACCCCCCCACCCACCGCGCCCTCCCCGCCCTCTGCATTGCCTGGCGACTGGGAATCCCCTCCCACCCATTGCACCGCCTGCACTCTGGGTAGCTCCGACAATGGCTCAGATTCTCGCCGTTTATTTTTTTTGTGGGGCGCAGCTAGGCTGGAGTAGGTGGCTCGTGACCGCAGCGGTCGTGGGAGTAGTCTTAGTATTAGCAGAAGAAGCCACGGCGAGAGGTACTAAGATGTGCTCGCCGCACCATGACTGACCCGGCTGGAATCAAGCCCCCGGTGTAAACCACAGCTCCCACCGGTCAATTGCGAACTGTTGCCGTTCCTAACGACGCACACAGCCACGTGTAAAGAACGCACAACAACAACAACAACAAAAACAACAACAACAAAAACAACAACAAAAACCCATCAACAGTTCCTAGAAACTGCATTGTGGTCTAGTAGTAGGTTTTTACCCTTTTAAACTGGTACAAAACTGACACCTTTATTCAAGGCATCATGTTTGCAATAACCACAACACAAGTAGTAAACAAACATGATGCCTTGAATAAAGGTGTCAGTTTTGTACCAGTTTAAAAGGGTAAAAACCTACTACTATATTTTGCCACTGGTAAAAGAGATCTCATAGTGCATTGTGGTCCTCTTGTCTGAGGACACAATCAGCATACGTTTGAATGAGAGTAGCCCACTGACAGGCAGCAGCGATACAGACGCGGATAACTGCAGACCGGTTTCGTCCTCATTAAGTCTCATCGGCACAGTATAGTCACGAGTGCTCACTGCTGCAAAGTCCGCCTCTGGAAACCATGCGTGTGGAGTCCCCACTGACACACTGTGGGCTTCGTGTCCTTTGGTTCTTTCGGTAAAGTCACGTGTTCGTGTTGGCTGCTGCCGCTGCTTCTCTTGGTCGGTGGGGAGAGTCTAACCGAGGCTTGGTCTTCGATGGGGGTGGGTAGGATGTGGACGACGCATTCCTCAACAAGGTGGAGCTGGAGGCGAAGCTGGAGGCTCTGCAGGACGAGATCGAATTCCTCAAGAAGATCTTCACAGAGGTCAGTGGCATTTGACCTCCGCGAGTGGGAGTGTGTGCGCATGTCAGTGTACGTGATTCATTGAGTCGGCGAGCGAGCGAGATAGTGAGCGAGTGAGCGAGCGCTTAAGTGGGTGGGCGAGTGAGTCGGTGAGTGAGTGGGTCAGAGAGTGAGTGAGTCAATGAGCTATTGGGGCAAACCAGTGGGTGAGTGAGCGTGTAAGCGTGTGACAAACGGGTGATAGAGTGACTGAGCGAGCGAGTCATTGAGTCTGTGAGCGGTAAAGCGGTGGGGCGAATGTGCCAGTGAGCAGTGCCAGATTTTCCTAGTAGCAAAAGTAGCTACATAAACTACGGGCCCCGTACTTTCAAATGCCCCGCGCTAAATGCTTTCCAGCTCTCAATTCCGGTTCAGTGATTTTCCACTTGTTCTATTACTATAGTACTATACTGCCTTCAGCTTTTACGAACGACTGGGTGTTTAAGGTTAGCGATTTGTGTATTATCTGGCTGTATAGCAAATGAAAAAATACAATTACTTTACTATCCAAGTAAGAAAATATGTGGTTCAATATTTATTCACTTATTTACTTTTAGGGCCCCCTTATAACAATTGCCACAGGCCCCGCACTAGCTTACTCACTGCCAGTGAGTGAGTGGGAGTAAGAAAGAAAGAGTCGTCGATTCGGTGAGCTAAGACAGACATCGAGCGAGCATGCGCACTTGCGAACGAACGCGTACACCGGAACAGGGCAATGAGAGTTGGCGAGTGAGCCGTGACCACGTGACCACAATGGGTCCAGAGCTGGGATTAAACGAAATCGCCCCAACTGGTCAAGCGAGATTTTTTGTGTTGAGCCGATTTTAAATACTCTTCGAGAGAAACAGAAACCGTACAATAGACGTGGTAAATATATATAAAACAGAAACCGTACAATAGACGTGGTAAATATATATATATAAAACGAGACAAATACATCCATTTCGAAATATAATCCACGCTGCACCCTCAATCTCGTGCGTGTGTGTGGGCGGGAGTGCATTGTCACCTGCCTGATGGACACGCGTCCAACTATTGAGGAATGGGGCGCGTGTGAGGTCCCTTGCATGCTTTTGGGATTTGGTTTATTGTCCTTCCCCGCACCTCCGACGAGCAAGGTTGGCTACGTACGGCGCGAAAGAAGTTCAATATCCATACGTGCATAATACAAACGCGAGGCTAGTGCTGGTTTAAACACGTGGAGGAGGCGAGGTGTGGAAAGGCTGCACCATGTCTCCTGCGTCCAAATCACACGTCCGGGAAAGAGGTTGCCGATGCTCTCGGAAAGCCCCGCTCCCAAAAGTTGCCAGCTATGATCGTGGGGGGCGGCGGTGGGGGGGGTTCTTCGTCCGCACCGCTTTAAGCACTCCCTGGCGTCGTCGTGTTCCGCCGACGCGAAGGGGGCAACGGACGGAGCCACCTGAGTGGTGAGACATCGGGTGCCACGCCACCAACTCCACCGCGATCTTTAAATCTCGCACAAAACGCACACAGAGGCAAAGATTCACCCCCCCCCCCCCCCCCCGCGTAGCCTGAACCGACTTGACTGCGAAGTCCGGGCACGGCGCACGAGGGGTACGAGCGCATGCACGTGCACCTGTTGACTCAGTGCCCGTTGTTTGTTTGTTTGTTGTTTGTTGTTGTGACGGAGCAGGAGCTGCGCCAGCTGGAGTCGCAGATCCAGGACACGATCCTGACGGTGGAGATCGACACGAGCCGCAACCTGGACGTGGATGGCCTCATTGCCGACGTGCGCGCCCAGTACGAGGCCATCGCCGCCAAGAGCAAGGCCGAGTCGGACGCCTTCTACAGGAGCAAGGCACGCGGCTAGCGCACACCGCGCCCCCCTCGCTCGCTCGCTCGCTCCCTGCAGGCAGGCAGCGCAGCAGAAACAGCAGCGGCAGCAGCAGCAAGCAACAGCAAACAACAGCTAGCAACAGCTAGCCAGCGGTAGCAGTAAGAGCAGCATCGACAGCAGCACCAGCAGTAGAAACAGAAGCACTAGCAGCAACAGCCAACAGCAGTAACAGCAGCAGCAGTGGCAGCAGCAGCAGCAACAGCAAAAATAGCTGCAACAGCAGCACTTACAGCAGCAGTAGCAACAGCCGCAACAGCAAAAATAGCAGCAACAGCAGCACTTACAGCAGCAGTAGCAGCAACAGCAAAAATAGCAGCAACAGCAGCACTTGCAGCAGTAGCAGCAACAGCAAAAATAGCTGCAACAGCAGCACTTGCAGCAGTAGCAGCAGCAGCAACAGCAAAAATAGCTGCAACAGCAGCACTTGCAGCAGTAGCAGCAGCAGCAAAAATAGCTGCAACAGCAGCACTTGCAGCAGTAGCAGCAACAGCAAAAATAGCTGCAGCAGTAGCAGCAACAGCCAACAGCAGTAACAGCAGCAGCAGTGGCAGCGGCAGCAACAGCAAAAATAGCTGCAATAGCAGCAGTAGCAGCAGTAGCAGCAACAAAAAAGCAACTTCGCGAGCATTATCTGTGACATTGCCTGATCATGTTTATTATTGTATAGTGAGTCGTAGGCAGAGAGTAACAGGAAGGCTTCGAGCTTCGGTATCGGGGCAGGGAGCCGGCAGCACAGATGGCAGGGTGGAAGGGAGTTCCTGGCTATGGTTGGCAGCAGACGACATTCATTTCCTGTGAGAGTGTCCACGGCAAGGAAGCGATGGCATTCAGTGACTTGCTTACCTTTCTTATACTTTGTACACCGATCGTTTTCGTGTATTTTTGGTTGTTGGAATTTTCTGACCCGCCCCGGCTGGACATCCGCGAAAAAGGGCGTCATAGCTCATCGGATTTTCCAAGGATATTTGGAAGCCACTGGAGCTATGCACTTTAAAATCGAGATTGATAACGCATTTCTTTACAACTTCTTTTTGTGTTTAGTTTGTTGTCCTTCTCCCGCACCTCTGATTAGCATGATTGGCTACGTACAATGCGAAAGAAGTTCAACAAACATACAAATATTCTGATTCTGACATCAGCCCGCGCCCAGGTGCTCGATGGGGTGTTGCATTGCAGGACGGTGGGAGATGATGACGCCCGAGTGAGGCTTACAATCATGAATTACAATGATGTTGAAAGTGTCTAAATTTGCACACTCATCTCAAAATAATGTGTGTGTCACAACCGTATGGGAAGCGGTAGTGCAGCGGTGAGCGTGCTGCACTGCAAACCCGGTGTCCCGAGTTCAATTCCTGCTCACGGCCAACACTGGTGACGATTATCTGAACCGGCCTTGGGCCTCCCCTAGGTCGACTCCGCTTCAAAGGAGTACCTCGTGCGGTGTGTAAACATCGCCACTGGGGAGACAAAGGCGGCCGGGCGTGGTGCTCACCACCCATCCCCTTCGTGTGCCGTGGCAGCCTTCATCGGTGCCACTCGCCAACGTCACAACTTAATTCTAGATTTGAACTTTTCGTGACTGCAAGGGTCCATACTCTTGTTTTTTTTCGAGACTTTACCGAAAAAACGTCACAACTCTTAACGTCCGTTCGTTTGTAACCACGCGTCTCGCCCCGGCCCGCCTCCTCTCCGCCGCCGTAGTTTGCCGACCTGAACGCGATGTCCGGCAAGGGCGACGACGACCTCCGCCAGAGCAGGAGCGAGATCGCAGACATCAACCGGCAGGTCCAGCGCATCAAGGCCGAGATCGAGGCCCTCAAGAAGCAGGTGCGTGTCGCGACGGAGCACTGGCCGGCCTCCGGCGTTGCCCGCAGACGGCCGCCTCTTTCCGCCACCCCGGGTTGCACCGCGGCGTTGTTCGGTATCCGACGTTTAAAGCCCTGCACGTGGCTGGGAAGGTCGTTCGCGGACTGCGGACTCGAATTGGGTTACCGGCAGAGCTCCCGCCACGTGGACGAAATTGCCGGGGCGCCGTGTCGCAGGACGCGCCGCGGCGCAACCCAAAAACAAGTCGGGCAGCTGTGTGGTTCTTTCTGGATTCACACCGGCTGATAGATTGTAAATGTTGTGGCTTTGCTCTCCAACACACCGGTGTGCTGTACTAGCAAAGAATTGGCACGTTCTGTTTACGTGACAAACCTTACTAGTTGGCTGTGTCGGGTGGTGGTGGGTTTAACGACACATTTATATATTTAAGCGATCTAACCCAAAAAAACCTGCATCATGGAGATATATATGTATACAATTATTTATGCCTATTATTACTCAATACGCCCAATGTTATCGCAGCTCAGAAGTTAAGCAGACTTGAGCCTGGGATGGGTGAACATCAGGGCTTGCTAGTAGTGCTGAGGGTGACCTCTTCGTACGTGTGGCGGGTTTCTCCAGATTATCTGGTTTTCCTTCGACATTAAGCTGCACAAATGATGTTGACCAAACGTGTCAATCCGGGACCATCCAGATAAAAAAAAACACATATTCATAAAAAAATGTATATAAACTACTTAACTAACTAAACTAAACTTCTTATTTCACCAGGTAAGGCCCACTGATCTACATAGCTAGTTCTCAGAAGTGACCTGGCCACAAATGATAGCCCAACGAAGTGGCTTATCACGTGGAAATGTATAGCAGCCAAATATTAATTAGTGCCTGTTGATTCTAAATGTGGAGGGAAAAACCGGAGGGCTTGGAGAAAAATCCACGCGACCACGGGGAGAGAGACACGCAAACTCAAAATATGCAGGCGTCAGGGTCGGGATCGAACCCACGATCTCCCGTATACCAGGCGAGGCAACTGGCATCTCGCCACCGTCCATATTCTTGAGACTCAGCGAGGAAATTCCCGGGTCAACACATTCAAAGTAAATAGTTTCGTTCGCGTTTAGGAATCGTTTGTGCTTCCAGCCCACCCAGTAGGCAACACTCGTCGCACTTTGAAAGCCAAACTAACGACCGGCGATGATGCCCTCTTTGCGCGTTTCGTCGACGCAGCGCGCCCAGCTGGAGGCGGCCATCGCCGAGGCGGAGGGCCGCGGGGAGCTTGCCATCAAGGAGGCCAAGGAGAGCATCGCCCGCCTGGAGGAAGAGCTGCACCAGGCCAAGCAGGACATGGCCAAGCACGTGCACGAGTACCAGGAGCTCATGAACGTCAAGCTGGCTCTGGACATCGAGATCGCCACCTACCGCAAGCTGCTGGAGGGAGAGGAGTCCAGGTGCGTGTGTTGTCTGTGCATGTGCGTTGTCTGTGCGCGTGCGTTGTCTGTGCACGTGCGTTGTCTGTGCACGTGCGTTGTCTGTGCATGTGCGTTGTCTGTGCGCGTGTGTTGTCTGTGTGCGTGTGGCTTAAGGCGGCCGGGCGTGGTGCTGGCCACCCACCCCCTCGTGTGCCGTGCCGGCCTTCATATGTGCTACTCGCTGACAGCACTTGCCCCAAAAAGTATGTTAAAGGCTATACGGGGAACCTTTTATATTTGTGGGTTTTCTAGATCCCATGATGGGAACTTCTGTGCCTGCCTACGATCCATTCTGGGTTTCACCAGACTTGATTGTGCGAGGAGCAAACAGTTCCGTAATAGATCTGGACACAGTCCCAACGGTGAGGTCATTCGGCAGGCGAGGCTACGTCTGTCTGGGTTATGTAGCCCGCATGACCACCAACTGCATGCCCAAGCAGCATTTGCTTGGCGGGATAGAGGGGCTAAACGAGTGCAGAATGGGCTCCAAATATACAGCAGGCGTCAGGGTTGGAATCGAACCCACGACCTCCTGCATACCAGGCGAGGTGTAACAATATAACAATAGGTGTTACCCTTTCTGGAAATAAAACCGGTTCTGTTTTTTGTTTACCTCTGGCTGCAATAAGTCCTCGCCCCTGCAGCACTAGGCTAAACTGGGCAGATAAAAACAATAAACCAAAACGACTACTGTTGGCCAAACATGCCAGTGCTGAAACTTGAACTGCAAATTACTCACTTGGGATCACACACAGTGGCGGCAGCAGCAGCAACATCGCCCTCCAACTCCAAAAAACACATTGCACGGCCATCATGAAAAAGACTCGCGAATGACCAAGGCTCTCCGGGACAAACAGGCGTAATAATACATCATAAGCAATGTGTGTGTACGTGTGTGTGTGTGTGTGTTGGTGTTTTCCACAGGCTGCAGAATGTGACTGCTGGGATGGCCAACCTGGGTGGCATGGGAGGATATGGAGGCTACAGTGTCTCAAGTAAGCCACAGGACCCCCCCCCCCCGACCCCTCCCCTCCACCCCTCCTTCATACAACTTCATAAACTTACACTGCGCAGCGAAACACAAATGTAAGGTAAATATCACTACATTTTCCTTTGTATGTCCAGTACATAGAGGGCAAAGGTAACTGCATCTCAAACGCGGCGATCCGACGCGTTTTCAGGTCGTCGTTGGGCAACGATGTCCGACGTTTTGCTCCACGCCCTGGAGGAGCTTCCTTTTAGGGACTGAGTTCATCTTGTCCAGCTCCTCCAGGAGCCGAATTCGATTCCTGCCAGAGGGCTCCCCGGCATGCCGAGTGAAACGTCGGACATGCCCAAGCAACACGCGGTGCAAAGGGGAAAAAATGCATCCGCGAGTTGCACGTCACAACCGCGGAAACCCGGCGCTCGCTGCAGTTCAAAAACGCCAGCACAATCAGGCAGGGACACAAAAACTAACGCAGGACACAAACCAAACGAGAATGGAGAGATGTTTTGTTGAAGGCAAGTTGAGATATAGCATCATAACACGTGCTGCGTCTTTCTGTGCTGAACAGAATCGGTGGCAAACCATCCATGTGATTGCAGCAACGATCAAAGCATGCACTGGGGCTGAAGAGGACATTAGAGATTGGCTGTCTTGCTGACAATTGTTTTTTTTGCGTTAGCCCGCTACTTAAAGATCCGACCAAATTTGTGAGGTCAAGACCCTCCACCACCCGACGCAGCCAAATAAATTAAATATAATTGTCGCGTGGTGCCGTTTGTTCTTGCTTGGGCTCGCTCACCCATCACCGGTGGGTTCAAGAGCGATGCTCGCAGCCAAATGTCGGAGTTAAAATACGCGATGTTTGGCTTTAAACTACGGCAAGCATCATCAAGACACGATCCAGGAATATCGACACGCATCTGGTCAGATCAGTACCGTCGCCTAAAACACAACAAAGAGAAAGATCCCCCGTATAGCCTGTACAGACTGTTGGGGCAAGTGCTGTTAGCGAGTAGCACCTAATGAAGGCCGGCATGGCACGTGAGGAGGTGGGTGGCCAGAACCACGCCCAGCTGCCTTTGTCTCCCCAGTGAAGATGTTCACTACACACCGCAGGTAATTATTTGAGGCCGAGTCTACCTAAGGGAGGACCACGACCGGTTCAGATGATCGTCACCGCTGTTGACCATGAGCGGCAATCGAACTCCGGCTGCCGGGTTAATAGCGCAATGCGCTAACCGCTTACAATACCGCCTAAAACACACACACACACACAAAAATCAATCACCAATCATAATGCTGTCTTGCGCAAAAACCCTTACCTGTGGTCTTGCGTGCCTTGTGTCTCCGACGCGCACGCACACAGCTTCCTACGAGACGTCCAGCAAGAGAAGCTACTAATGCAGAGCCGCTCCCAACATCGCTCAACCCACCCCGAGGGCCAGCACGTGACATTGTGGCCCGCAGCCCAGGGCGGCTCGGTTCGGCAGTGTGCATTCTAACGACGCGCTCACGTCCCCTTTTCCCACGTGTCACTCGAAACCGCGTTGGGTCAGTGGTTCCCTACCTGGACCGACGGTGGTTCGCAAAGACTGTCCACGGAACTGCCGCAGGTAGAAATGATCCGGTGCTGGTGCGGCTGCGTTGGCAGTGGTGCACGAGCACAGCTAACAGCAGCAGCAGCAGCAGCTCAATGCATTCGTCAATAACACCACCGTGGCCTTAAAAATAAATATATGATAGGCGACGCTTCGGATAATGGCTATTATTGTGCCCTGAAGGGCCGTTGCCCGAAACGTCGCTAATTATATATTTTTTTGCTTGAGGTTTTTTTTTTGCTGGCAGATACAATTTTGAGTCCCTTTGAATAAAAACAGAACAGGTGTGGAACCACTGCGTTAGACGAAGTAGTTTTTTGTTTGCCGTGTCCTGAAACGTAGAAGTTGCTTTTTTTCTAAATTGTTTTGCGCGTCCAATAGAATGTGCACTGGCGACCCGCGGCTTCCCCTCTCCCTCTGGCTGGGTGGTGTGATTCGCAAATTGGCTCAAAAAAGTGAATCGGCGCTTGAGTATGTGGGGCTCTTCGGAGGTGGGTGGAAGTTCGCTTTGGTTTGGACACTGGCATCTGTAGGTCGTTTTAGTCCCGGATTTAAAGGAAAGAAAGAAATTAAATACGGTGGTGTCGGCGGTGGGGGGGGAGGGGTTTGTGGGCGAGCCTTTTAGTAATAGCCAGAATGATGCAATGGCCGGTATAGCTGTCAAAAGTGGTCGTATTTTGTTGCGGGAGGTGCTGCTCACCCCAGCCTGTCGTCCCGCGGGCGCACTTAGGGGGGGACGGGATCTGACATATATAACGACTTGCTGAGCACCAACACAGGAGCGCCCCGAGAGAGAGAAGGTACCGTCAGATCATCCGTCAGCTCGCGGTTGAACGCCATTATTGACCACTCCCGTCTAACGCAGCAAGCGTGCAACGGGGCCCTTCGTGGCAACCGCACTGCGGGGGTCCGCTTGACCGTGCATCGCCCGCGCCGGTTCAATGTCGGGTTGGCGAGGGCGCGGGAGCGTAGAAGTACGGTACAACAACGGAAAAAACCCCGCTTGCGACGCTCGACGATTATTCGGAAGCGCGGGCGGCGTACGGTGGCACTTCGCGCGTGCGCGGGGCTGGGCGGGGTGTCGGTGAGGTCACGTTGACAGCTAAGCGGTCCGCAGAATGCATTGCGAGTGGGCTGATTGGACGCACTGGAGCAGCAGCAGCAGCTCGAGCAGCGGATGTCACAGGTGGCTTTGGTCAGTGCCCACGCATTGTCGTCATGGCAGGGGTTAACCTCTCCTATACGTACTCACGTGTACCGGAAATAATAAAAGCAGCTTCGTGAATTCCCACCGCGGCGCCTGCGTCCGTCTCCGTTGATGATGAATGCGCGCGAGAGAAAGTCGACCCGTGCACACCCACCGTATACTGTCGGGCGATAGTTGCTCGGGTGATGTGTGTGTCCCGGCTTATGTTGGCGCACTGGGCGTGTGGCATTACAAACTCGATGGTAACACATTACAAGCCGTGGTGTCTATTTTCTTCAACACACTGCGCTTGCAATTCTACACAGGCTTGTGTAATTCTGAGGTTGCCGCTTCAACTCCACCCACCGATGCATCTGCCGTCAACCCCTCCCGGCTCTGTCGACCCAGCAGCATGAAGAGGTTCAGCGCAGGCCGGCAGTCGGTGGGCAGGTCCCGTGTGTTGGGGTACAGCGTGGGTGCTCGAAGACGTCTGGTCTGCGTGTAAAAGTAGCAACAACATCCCTCCTGGAGAGGCTCTCTAGAGCTCCCTCTAGCGCAGTGTTCTTCACTCATTTTCGGAATGGTAGGGAGGGGGCACTTTCGCCGATAAGACATCGTCAGTGTGAGGGCCGCCACACATTTGAAACCATTGGGGTTTGACAGCACGACGATGACGATGATGATGGGGGTGTTTACACGTGTCGTTGTGTATTTTCGGGGGCCGCACTAAAGGCCACCAGGCGCCATCAGTGGCCCGCGGGCCATGCAATGGCCCTTCCAGCAGCAGTGGCCGCGTATTTTTTTACTCAAAATTCCCCACCTTGTGGAAAACTTCACTTCCGTAACAGCAATGCATCCAACGATTACGAAATACAACGCTTGCTTCTTTTATTATTTTCAATACGTTCCGATAACATTTTTGGTTAAAGCGTAAAGCTTTTTTTTTTAACCGTGTAAAGTGCACAAGACGCTCGGGAAAAAAAATCCAGGAAACGAATCGTAATTTTATCGAACCAAGAAAATCCTCACTTGAGACCCAAGGCTCCTTTGCAGGAGTTTCCTCCATTTGGTGGTTTGCCCGATTCCTGCTGAGCAGCGTGTTGCGCGAGCCGGGGCCGGCAACCCAAAAAACAAGAAGCGCCGCTTTTTTTTGTTCGAATTCGGTGAAACAAAACAAAAAACCTCCTACAACATTTCAAGAGCCCGCAATGCACTGTGGTGAATTCGAGACGGCGGTTCACTGTTGAATAACGTGAAGCAGTCCCTCAAAGAGGCCGAACGACGCTCCGGAACTGCAGGTTGCCCGACCCCCTGCGCGCGTGGTTAATAAAAGCGATCCAAGTCTCGAGTTGACTTTGCTCAAACAGGTGGCGAGCACTGCCGAGACCAGGAGAGAGTCTCCTGTTTAGCAAGAGAGACCGGAATCACGAAAATTACCAAATGAACGCCTGGGGAAAGCAATAGAAAAAAAAAAGAAACCCCACTCCAATGCAATAGGAAATACTCAAACTCCACATGTGGCATGCCATGCCATTCTATAACCGACGGCATAGTTTTCGCAATGCATTAACACCACCTGCGCCAAACCCCACGTGGTGATGTACCTATGGGCAATAACGTTACACCAACGTGGCTAATGTCAACGAACCATAGACTCACATCGCCTCGTTCACCCTCTTCCCTCAATAACCATCGGGCAACCGATGCTGCCAAATGCGCAGATAACTGAAACGCCTTGCAAGATTACCGCGAGTTAAATACACATAGCGTGCGGGTAATTCTGCACACTTTTGCTTGCACAATGCACGCATTAATGCCCATATCCATATGATGTGCAGATGTGTGTGTGTGTGACCGTATTGAATGCAGGAGTCCAGCCAAGATTTCTCACTGCACACATGCAAACCTCTCCGTCAGTATTCTGTCAAGAAAAACAATGAATTTATTGTAAGGATTATATCCCGTGACCAAATAACTCAGAGTGCGCCCTATCTCGTCAGATCTCAACATCAAAAGCGTGTGTGTACTGCAGACTACACACTGGCTGTTATGGCAACCGCTCTGAGCGAGCACCTGTGAAGGCTGGAACGGCAGACCTTTTCTATAGCGGGTGGTGTGGCTAGAACCGTGTCTAGCCAGTGGTGATGTTCACACACAGCGCCCGGTACTCATTTAAGGGTGAGTCGACCTAGGGGGGGGGAGCCCCAGCACGGGTTTAACATCATCAGTGTCGATGCTGACAATGGCTGGGAATCGAACGCACATCGCTGGATTCGTAGCAGAGTTCGCTAACCACTGAGGCACCGCTCCCCTTACACACCGCACAATGCACGCACGCAGACACACTCTACACACACTATACACTGCAGGCAACCACACATTGCAAAGCTGCACGATGAATTATTGAACAAATACATTAGCGATTAACCAGCGGTGACATCTGCAAGTCATGTTCCCTTTGCTGCAGTGGCCAGCAGCTGCAGCGACTGGGTTAGACTTTTGATCAGCAATCTCACATTGGATATGGGCTCCCTAGGTGGAGTAATTCGATATTTCACACCTTTTTACCACGATAGACAAAAGCACGTGATCTCAAATTACCCATGTCAGCCAAACCTGCTTTTGTGTCAACTTTACCGCACACAAAAACCAGGACCGGATCCCCATTGAGCCACCTTCATCTGGATTGCCCAACCACACCCAGGGGGATGGGAGGGTGGGGGGCCTCACCTGAGACGTGGCTCTCATTCACAGAGCCCGCGGCAACGCTGAGGACAGGTGCGGGATCAGCCCAGTCACTTCTGTCCTTCGAATAAAACAACGCAGCACATCGACATCATCACGATCGACATCATCATCATCATCACTGTCATCATCACTGTCATCATCATCATCATCACTGACATCATTCGACTGACGTTTGTATTTAATTGATCCTTTTTCTTATATATCTGGTGCTCTAAACTGTGTAAAAGTCACGTGTAAAAGCAATCGCTGAATAATAATAAAAAATACTGCCATCATCATAGTCATCATCGTAATCGTTGTCATTGTATTCACGTTCATCGTCGTAATCGTCCGCATCGTTGTCGTCACCATTGTCATTTTCATCGTAGTCATGATCATCGCAGTTCATCAATGTCGTCGTGATCATTATCATGGCTATCATCATCATCCTCCTCACGGTTATCGTCGTCTTTGTCATCATATTCATGATCGTCTCCAATCGTCACCATCATCGACGTGGCGCATTCATCTCAACACAAATATCATTGCCCGAAGCTCCTTGAGATTACGTGCAGTGTCGAGAAAACGGTTTTGCAACGATCGCTTGATGAGTAATCATCACTTTGCTCTGAACCACCCAGAATGTCGGGTTGAGTGAGGGCTGGCCAGTGGTCACGCGCATCATAAGCCAGCACTCTGGGGAGCAAGGGTTAGCGGATCACGTAAAGACACAGCTGGTCTGCGAGGTGGCTTTGAGGTCGCCAGAAACCCAAGTGGGTTCGTGAACTCATCTGTGTGGACTGTTCGATGTTATCTCCGTGTATGTGTGACGGTTCTTCCATTCAGACTCCCTCTACACATTCACTTTATTTTTTAAACTCATTATTGACCTTGGCCAAACATCCCAGATGCAAGAACGTCAACTAAAATAATGGCAATATCCATTGAAGCCTCTGCGGTTAAATACATGGCAGCAGTGTACAACAAGAAAAACACAGTTAGTAAATTCAACAAACTAATCATTTAAATCACCCGGGATTGAGCCCCAATGGCATCAGATCTAGGGAAGCTAAGCAGTGGTTGAGCCTGGATAGTTATTGGATGGGCAGCCAACATGCACTGCCGGTTGCTGTACAGGCTTGGTCCATATGTTCTGTGACCCCCCCCCCCCCCCCCCCAATAAATTGACCTTGAACTTTTTTTAATATCCTTTGCATATTAATTTGTGTTTTTTTTTAAACCTTACTTTAAATACATTCAGTTCTGGAGACTGAAATAGGGGGGGGGGGCGGGGGTCACAAGACACCTGAACCACCCTGCAGAGCTGATGTAGGGGGCTACGTGGCGGGCAGCAGAGAGGAAGGGGCAGGCCAACAGTCTCATCGTCGCCACTGCACCTCCAGCGCTGCTACGGCGCTCCACCATCGATGCACCCCACTTGCACCCAACAGCACCGACCAGCGTGGTGAAGTATGGCCAGACGCAGCTCCCACGACCCGCAGGGCGTTTCCTTGCTGTGGTTGTCACACCTGGTGATGATTGCTCGTGTTGCAATCGAAACGTCGTGATTTAATTGATTTAGTTTTTATTTTATTTTTTATTTTTATTTTTTATTTTATTTTTTCACCTACGTGACTTTACCGAAAGAACCAATGAATAGCGACAAAAGGGGGCCACCTCCCCCCCCCCCAAAAAAAAAAAACTCCACGCACGCATTCAGCTTGTGAGTTCCGTGACCCCATCCAGCCACTGGAGGCCACCACGTCCACCAAAGTGCGTAAAACGAAACGCAAATCTTCGCGCGAATACCATTGCCACCGCACACAAACAAACAACCAACAGCAACAAAACTCGCGAAACTAAACGCATCGCCACGACGTGTTCGTAAACATTGACGTCCGACATCACTACGAAAAGTTGAACATGACATCGAAACCTACCCCAGGGTACTCAATCATTCCCTCCACACGCGCCCGGCCGCCCCCGATGCCCTGCGCTGTAGCCCCGCCTGGTGGGGAAGACGCGAGGCTACGGCAAGCCGCGGTGTCTCGCGGTGTCGCGGGGCAGAGTCGGCCCCCACTGTTTAAGGGGCCGTCCATAAATGACGTCAAGCGATTTTGGACGCTTTTTGACCCCCCCCCCCTCTTCGTCACACGGCGTCACAAAAAGTCAGACCCCCCCCCCTCTCAAAATGACGTCACAAAGCTCTGCCCCCCCCCCCAAAAAAAAACAATTGTCATTGTAGTGCGTATTTAATGTGCCGCTGCACTCTGATGTTGTATGAGAAAACATTTATTAAAACGTCTATTTAATTAAAGTTGCGCATTTTTATGTGACGTCACATTTCTCAACCCCCCCCCCCCCACGTCACACATTGTCACAAATGTCTGATTCCCCGGCCCCTAAGGATCCTGGGAGACTCCGGGGATCCCCGGTCAATTGGGAGATAAACCCACAAGGCCGAGTGGAGAATAAACCCACAACGCCGATTGGAGAATAAACCCACAACGCTGAGTGGAGATTAAACCCACAACGCCGATTGGAGATTAAACCCACAACGCCGCGTGGAGATAAACCCACAACGCTGAGTGGAGATAAACCCACAACACTGAGTGGAGATAAACCCACAACGCTGAGTGGAGATAAACCCACAACACTGAGTGGAGATAAACCCACAACACTGAGTGGAGATAAACCCACAACGCTGAGTGGAGATAAACCCACAACGCTGAGTGGAGATAAACCCACAACACTGAGTGGAGATAAACCCACAACACTGAGTGGAGATAAACCCACAACGCTGAGTGGAGATAAACCCACAACACTGAGTGGAGATAAACCCACAACGCTGAGTGGAGATAAACCCACAACACTGAGTGGAGATAAACCCACAACACTGAGTGGAGAATAAACCCACAACACTGAGTGGAGATTAAACCCACAACGCTGAGTGGAGATAAACCCACAACACTGAGTGGAGATAAACCCACAACGCTGAGTGGAGATTAAACCCACAACGCTGAGTGGAGATAAACCCACAACACTGAGTGGAGATTAAACCCACAACACTGAGTGGAGATTAAACCCACAACGCTGAGTGGAGATTAAACCCACAACGCTGAGTGGAGATAAACCCACAACACTGAGTGGAGATAAACCCACAACGCTGAGTGGAGAATAAACCCACAACACTGAGTGGAGATAAACCCACAACACTGAGTGGAGATTAAACCCACAACACTGAGTGGAGATAAACCCACAACACTGAGTGGAGATAAACCCACAACGCCGATTGGAGAATAAACCCACAACACTGAGTGGAGATAAACCCACAACGCCGCGTGGAGATAAACCCACAACACTGAGTGGAGAATAAACCCACAACACTGAGTGGAGATAAACCCACAACATAGATTGGAGAATAAACCCACAACACTGAGTGGAGATAAACCCACAACGCCGCGTGGAGATAAACCCACAACACTGAGTGGAGATAAACCCACAACACTGAGTGGAGATAAACCCACAACGCTGAGTGGAGATCAAACCCACAACACTGAGTGGAGATAAACCCACAACGCTGAGTGGAGAATAAACCCACAACACTGAGTGGAGATAAACCCTCAACGCCGATTGGAGAATAAACCCACAACACTGAGTGGAGATAAACCCACAACGCCGCGTGGAGATAAACCCACAACACTGAGTGGAGAATAAACCCACAACGCTGAGTGGAGAATAAACCCACAACGCTGAGTGGAGAATAAACCCACAACGCTGAGTGGAGAATAAACCCACAACGCTGAGTGGAGATAAACCCACAACGCTGAGTGGAGAATAAACCCACAACACTGAGTGGAGATAAACCCACAACGCTGAGTGGAGAATAAACCCACAACACTGAGTGGAGATAAACCCACAACACTGAGTGGAGATTAAACCCACAACACTGAGTGGAGATAAACCCACAACACTGAGTGGAGATAAACCCACAACGCCGATTGGAGAATAAACCCACAACACTGAGTGGAGATAAACCCACAACGCCGCGTGGAGATAAACCCACAACACTGAGTGGAGAATAAACCCACAACACTGAGTGGAGATAAACCCACAACGCCGATTGGAGAATAAACCCACAACACTGAGTGGAGATAAACCCACAACGCCGCGTGGAGATAAACCCACAACACTGAGTGGAGATAAACCCACAACACTGAGTGGAGATAAACCCACAACGCTGAGTGGAGATCAAACCCACAACACTGAGTGGAGATAAACCCACAACGCTGAGTGGAGAATAAACCCACAACACTGAGTGGAGATAAACCCACAACGCCGATTGGAGAATAAACCCACAACACTGAGTGGAGATAAACCCACAACGCCGCGTGGAGATAAACCCACAACACTGAGTGGAGAATAAACCCACAACGCTGAGTGGAGAATAAACCCACAACGCTGAGTGGAGAATAAACCCACAACGCTGAGTGGAGAATAAACCCACAACGCTGAGTGGAGATAAACCCACAACGCTGAGTGGAGAATAAACCCACAACGCTGAGTGGAGAATAAACCCACAACGCTGAGTGGAGAATAAACCCACAACGCTGAGTGGAGATAAACCCACAACGCTGAGTGGAGAATAAACCCACAACGCTGAGTGGAGAATAAACCCACAACACTGAGTGGAGAATAAACCCACAACACTGAGTGGAGAATAAACCCACAACGCTGAGTAGAGAATAAACCCACAACACTGAGTGGAGATAAACCCACAACAATGAGTGGAGAATAAACTCACAACACTGAGTGGAGAATTAACCCACAACACTGAGTGGAGAATAAACCCACAACGCTGAGTGGAGAATAAACCCACAACACTGAGTGGAGATAAACCCACAACAATGAGTGGAGAATAAACTCACAACACTGAGTGGAGCAATAAACTCACAACACTGAGTGGAGAATAAACCCACAACGCTGAGTAGAGAATAAACCCACAACACTGAGTGGAGAATAAACCCACAACGCTGAGTAGAGAATAAACCCACAACGCTGAGTGGAGAATAAACCCACAACGCTGCGTGGAGAATAAACCCACAACGCTGTCAACTGCACGTACGCACGTTGAACTTCTTTCGCGCCGTACGTAGCCGACCGTGTTAATCGGAAGGTACGTTGGGAAGTACACAAATACTGAAAAAACGGCGAGAGGTGGCGTGTGCGTTGTGTGTGTGTGGATTTGCGTCGTGGCACACAAGAAAAAGTTGGACGTCGAGGACACGTGTGTTTAGAACTGCACAGATTAGCCAAAGCAAACCTTGCACGAGCCGTAGGAAGGCACTGAATGTCCCGGCTGTCCCGTTGGGAAATCGTTCAAAAGTGAAACCAATGCTTAATGGGTGCTGCAAACTCTTAAGATAACTTTCATTGCAAAGCACATTTCTTGCATTCCTCCTTAAACCCCCTCTGGACCTCCTCCCCCACACCACTCCTGGGTCGCCACTCTCGATAGAGCTTCTAGCTCAATGGGCCCTACACCCAGAGCGAACCAAAAACAATTTAAACTCAACCACATGGGGGGGGGGCTAGAAAAGGTGACGGTATTAATCTTCTTGGTTCTTTCGGTAAAGTCACGTAGAATGGAAATAATAAAGTAATAATAATAAAAAAAATACAGTTTTATTTTTTTATTATTTCCATTCTACGTGACTTTACCGAAAGAACCAAGAAGATGAATAATGTTTTATTTTTTTATTTTTTTTATTTCCGTTCTACGTGACTTTACCGAAAGAACCAAGAAGATGAATCCCTGCAGTCACGAAAGCTTTAAATCGAAAAGTGACGGTGTTCATTAAGAGTCATATTTTAACTTTATTTCGGGTTTGGCACGAGCATTCACACCCGAATAAAGTTGAAATGTAAATTTTACTCAAGGCTGCAGAAACATCCAATCGAAAGTATGTATTCACGATGCATGCTTTCGGAGCGCTGTAATGTGGAGGTTGTACAATTCGCAGCCCCTTTTGCCAATCCACTGCTGGATGAAGGCCACCTCACATCACGCCCGTTCATGGGGGTTGTTTGGCCATACTTCACCGCGCTGGTCAGTGGCAGTTGGTGAAGGTTGGGGGGGGGGAGGAGGTACAGCCCAGGGTCGGTTCGGATATCACTCGCCACTTGATGTTAGCCATGGCCGGGTATCGAACTCAGGTAGTAGACTCACTCCCCTCACCCGCATGTGGTATTAATGCTATATTCTGTCCCGTTCCGAGGCGTCTGCCCCGTTCACCGCTGAATCTCCGAACGCGGAAGTGGTTAGCGTTAATTTCATTTAGAGAGGCTTAGAGCTGCTGTTTTTTATAGACATTGTTACTCACCGCAGAGAACTGTAGCGACACCACCGCACACTATGATAGCTGGCGCCAAACTGTGCCACACGCCCTCCCGCCTGGCCTTTTACTTCCGATTCAGAAAAATAAAACTGATGACGTACACGCACGTCATGGGAATGGGAAAAGGTTCAATTGCCCCACGACACTGAACTGCATTGAGACTTTCGATTTAAAGCTTTCGTGACTGCAGGGATTCATCTTCTTGGTTCTTTCGGTAAAGTCACGTAGAAGGGAAGTAATAAAATAATAAAAATAAAACATAATAAAACAATTCTCACGACGTTTCGGCCACAACGCGAGCAGCCGTCCTCAGGTGAAAACCAGAATTGTTTTATTTTTATTATTTTATTACTTCCCTTCTACGTGACTTTACCGAAAGAACCAAGAAGATGCATTGAGACTGTTGAAGCGCTACCGCATCCTCAAGTCTCACTCGCTTGGGACGGAGTGACGGCATGAGCACACCAATGATGACGATAGCACGCGTTGGTCGGGAACCTCCGTGTTTATTTCAAACGTGTGTGTGCGTTTGTAAATCAACACTCGTCATTTCAGTCAAACACGAATGGGTCTTAACGCGCCATGAGAGACGAACGCCAATATCAACTCATACCCACACAAGGGGAGTAAAAAAAACAGTTTGAGGTGTAACGTTGCACTAATTCAGAATAATAATGTATTACATTTAGCATTCATACCATCGTGCCACCAGAGTGCCTTCGTGATTGCACGGCCGTCACGCAGGCACTGTGTTTCACGAGACACGGTCTGCAGTAGTGTCACAGTAAGCGGGCCATGCTGCTGGGTGTGATCACAATTTCTTTGCGGTGTCATTTAACAAATATGTCTCATTTGGACCGCACGTAATGGCCTGCTCGGTTTTTTTTGTCATGCCAGGGGGAATCTTTAACGTCCTCTGAGAAGCAGACGAGCCCCTCTTTGTCATGGTCAATACACACCCCGCAGTGATCACCGGGGCAGCCTGCCAGCTTCGAACCGCGAGCTACCGCTGGGCCACACAAGCCAAATATGTCCGCATCGACTCGGTGTGCAATCGTCGTCAATACGAGCTGCCCACCCTTCCTCCTCCCCTCGTTGTCCACCCCACTCGCACGAACGCCGCCTTCCCTGTCCCCGACTTCCCGTGGTCACCACCCATCGTCAATCCACTCGTCTCCATCTACGTGTATTCCACGCATCGTCACCACCAGCTCCTCATTTTACATAAATCCCTTCCACTCATCTCGTTTCATCTCCCCAATCACCTTCTACCATGGTTAGTTCATTGTACAGTGCCTCGGTTAAGGCGCTGTAAAAACGTACGATAAGATAATAATCCATCACTTCGATTCACGTTGTGGTCCAATGGGCTTCATAGCAGCCCCATTCCAGCCACTAGAGGACGCTTGCATCTTCCACAATGTAAAAAAAAAAGAATCCGTTCTGAAATCGAATAGTGACCACGAATCGTGACCTTGAGTGGTGAATCTCTATACCCTTAGCTATGTCAACAAACATAAAATACACGAGCAAAGCACACGAATTTCCAACACTGTAATGTGTTGATCAAAGAAGCCACGATACTCGTTGTTTCACACTCTTATTACATGCACGTTTGTTTAACTTCTTTCGCACCGTACGTAGCCAACCGTGATAATCGGAGGTGCGGGGGGAAGGACAATGAACTAAACACCCACAAAATAAACCATGAAATGTAATCTACAATATAAATATGCCGTCTGTGTACTTTTATTTACACAACATTCAGCTGCCGAATCCAGGGAATTCTCATTCAGCTCGGGCTCTCGGGTGCATGAGAGCAGACTCTAATGCACAGTGCAACGTCGCATATCCGACCGTCACTTATCCGCCCTGACCAATCAGCCGCTCTCGAACCCAGTGCAGAATGCGCGCACAGTCTAGCCGATATTTTCTGTAGACGTTCACAATTAAGACGTCTTCGCACACAGGGAAATATTCTTAAATCCCGCGTACACGCAGTCACTTCTAGAGCACGGCGAAGCGCGTTCCTACATTCAAAGCAATCTGCTTTTTGTTATTGTCTAGCAACTTAGTTGTGCCTGCTGGCTGTAACTGTCATCTTCGATAGATGTTCAAATATCCGACATTCATGCATATTCGCCTACACTTCAGGCACCTCATCGAGCCGGATATGCGACATTGCACCGCACGTGCACTTTACTGCTGGTAACGGCACGCCACAAAACCTGGCCTGGCTTAAGAATCCTTGTGGAGTGGCGCCATGTCAATCATAGACGGCGTCTCTGAGAAGCACATGGAAATGTGAGAAATTAAAGAATGGTCGGTTTAGAGTTGACCGCGTGGCTCAGAGAACGGAGTAGACACCACTGACCTCTTGTGTTGGAAGCCGGGTTTCAACTACCCGTGGTTTTAAAAAGAAAAATCTCGCAAATTTATGGTCTCAGCACGGTCACCATTGAGTGCATAGAAGAATTAAAAAAAAAACATCCACCACGTGAAATTTTATTTGGTAAAAAAAATATCCATCTCGGAGAATACATTTTTTTTTCTACTCAGATTTACTTTCCCATGACAAATTTCTCTCTATTGTGGGGCGAGTGGAAACCTATGGCAGCCGAAGTACGGGGAACGAGGTCAATAAAAAATATCTCAGACGTAGTTCTGTCATGTCACCTTCCACAAGTCATTCTTTAACATGGGGGTGACGCAACTGCTTTGCAGGAGTTCCAAACGGACGCAGAAAAGTCTCACAGCTTGGTGCCAAGAGCACAGATTTCTAGTAAAATTAAGGGGGGGGATTGACAAATGATGCTTTGAATTCAAAGAACAATCACGAGTTCAGCTCGGTAAATATCTGAAATCTAAACTCGACATTAAATTTAAATCATCATAGGGTAAGAAACAAATTTTGGCTAGAGCTTGCCAACTTGTGAGAAAACACCTTTGTCAAATTGCACGATTATTTTGTGTTCGGGGGGACTTATTTAATCGCACCAACTTCGGAGCAATTTCGACCCAAGAGGAGCAAACTCATTCACGTTGACTCCACTTAAAAAAAAAATTTCCAGCGCGGATATCTAACAGAGAATATCAGAGGTATGGCCAGCGCAATTTAATAATGTATTCACTACACGCATCGTTAGTAACTTAAATACACGTGTGGAAGAATATTGGTTGAAAAAATCTCATATTAGTAAAAAAAACAAGGTAAATATTTTTTAAGTTGAACACAATTAACCATTATTCTGGCTGTTGCCTGATGAGGCTGGTTGTAATTACCAGTGAAACGTCGAATTGTAAATGTTGAGGGTTTACTCTCCAACACATCAGTGTGCTGAACTAGTAACTAATTGGCATGTTTCATTTCCATGACCTGTGTTGGGTCGTGGCGGGTTTAACGACACATTAATATGTACGCGATTTAACCCAAAAAAAACCTCTATTTTGGATAAATATTTGTAGATGCGAGCATAAAAATGTGATTACGCAGATCGTTTCATCAATGTCACTTCTCAACTTTGTCAAGTAAATCGACCTAACCTTCGTGTGAATGTAGGTTTATATTCATTGAGACGGTGTTACAGACAGGCACGGTAAAAATGACCGGCTCGTGTTTCTAAGAAGGCACCACTTTGTGGAGGTGGCCTGGTGTCTCACAAGTTCAGAGCACTTAAACCGGCACCGCTGATAATCCCGGGTTCGAATCCAGGCGGCCGCCCGTGTGTAAACTTTGTTCTCCAAGTGTAGCGGAGTTGATGAGTCTCACACTGATCACCAATTACTAAATGCAGAAGAACAACAACAACAAAAAGAACGGCAACGTTACATTTGCTCGTGCACTTCATTCGGTTCAATTCCAGCGACGAGAATCATCGAAAGTGGTTCCCGATTGCCTTGCGACGATCATTTTTGTCGCGAAGTTTGCGGTGTCTCTCTCCCCGTGGTTGAGGGCATTGCTTTCTCCGAGCCCTCCGTTTTTTCCCTCCACACTAAGAAGCATTCGTCTATATTATTTAGATTCTTTTGCTGCAATACATTTCCACGCGATAAGCCAACGTCATTGAGCTATCATTCGTGCTCCTTGGTTCTTTCGGTAAAGTCACGTAGGGTATAAATAATTTAAATCACGACGTTTCGGGCACAACACAAGCGTCCGTCATCAGGTGGGACAACCACAGCAAGAAACAATTGCTGAAGTGGGTGGGCATTTTCTGCCGTGCTTGCGTCTTACTTGTAGCCTCCACTCCCCCTACCCCACACCCCCCACCCCACACCCCCTACCCCACACCCCCACCCCACACCCCCACCCCACACCCCCACCCCACACCCCCACCCCACACCCCCACCCCACACCCCCACCCCACACCCCCTACCCCACACCCCCACCCCACACCCCCTACCCCACACCCCCACCCCACACCCCCACCCCACACCCCCTACCCCACACCCCCACCCCACACCCCCACCCCACACCCCCACCCCACACCCCCTACCCCACACCCCCTACCCCACACCCCTACCCCACACCCCCACCCCACACCCCCACCCCACACCCCCTACCCCACACCCCCACCCCACACCCCCACCCCACACCCCCACCCCACACCCCCTACCCCACACCCCCTACCCCACACCCCTACCCCACACCCCCACCCCACACCCCCACCCCACACCCCCTACCCCACACCCCCTACCCCACACCCCCACCCCACACCCCCACCCCACACCCCCACCCCACTCCCCCTACCCCACACCCCCACCCCACACCCCCTACCCCACACCCCCACCCCACACCCCCACCCCACACCCCCTACCCCACACCCCCACCCCACACCCCCACCCCACACCCCCACCCCACACCCCCTACCCCACACCCCCTACCCCACACCCCTACCCCACACCCCCACCCCACACCCCCACCCCACACCCCCTACCCCACACCCCCACCCCACACCCCCACCCCACACCCCCACCCCACACCCCCTACCCCACACCCCCTACCCCACACCCCTACCCCACACCCCCACCCCACACCCCCACCCCACACCCCCTACCCCACACCCCCTACCCCAC
Organism: Lampetra fluviatilis; assembly: GCF_964198595.1. Lineage (NCBI taxonomy): Eukaryota > Metazoa > Chordata > Hyperoartia > Petromyzontiformes > Petromyzontidae > Lampetra > Lampetra fluviatilis. Next base: position 7,007,795 of record NC_136295.1, on the reverse strand, counting down.
ACCCCCACCCCACACCCCCACCCCACACCCCCACCCTCCCTGTCTCCTCCCCCCCCCCTTATCTTACCTTAATGGCCTCTTGTTGCAGCAGCCCTTTTGCCCACTTCAGCAATTGTTTATTGCTGTGGTTGTGCCACCTGATGACGAACGCTTGTGTTGCGCCCGAAACGTCGTGATTTAATTTATTTTTATTTTATACCCACGTGACTTTACCTAAAGAACCAAAGAGTATCGATCCCTGCAGTCACGAAAACCTCAAATCTATCATTTGTGGCCAAGTCGCATCTGAAAAAGAAGTTAATAGCTAAGTGGGCTTTACCTGGTAAGATAAAAAAAGAGCTTAGCTTTATTTGAATATTTTTTGAGTGATTTGCTTACCTTCACCATACTTTGCACTCCTATTGTGCTTTTGTATTGCTTGTTGTAACGTTCTGACCTGCCCCTACTGGACATCCGTGACAAAAAGAGCTTTATAGCTCATCGGATTCCTCCAGTATATATAAATATTCTGATTCTGGGTGGGAAAGTGCTGCCCCCTCCCCCACTCTGTGGACCAGAAGTCACTGCAAGCAATCTCAGAGGTAGCTCTGTGGTATCCACTTTCCGTGGGGAATGTCTCTAACGCGATGGGGTTGCACTGCTGCTCTGCGAGAAACCCGCTGTGACTGATGGCCCAATCGGGATACAAGTGGGTGGTCAGGATCGGTGGTCAGGAACGGTGGCCATCGAACAAAAAAAGTGGTAACTGCATCGCGCGCTTTCAGATGCGCTTCTGCGGCCGTCTGGAACGCTCTTTCGTCCGGTGTTAAGAAGCCACTGGAGCTATGCACTTTGACATCGAGATTGAAAACGCGTTTCGTTAGAACTGCTCTTCGTGTTTGGTTTGTTGTCCTTCCCCCGTACCGCTGATTAACAGGGGTGGCTACGTACGGTGCGAAAGGCGTTCAACATGTGGACATTATTTTCTCACGCCACTGCTGGCGGAAGAGGCTCTGCTCGAGGCAGCTCTAGGGAGCCTCTCTGCGCGAGGGTGGGTTGGCCTACTCTTCTCTGATGGTCAGACGTCGAAAGAGGTAAAGGATAACCACGCTTTATCCCACCATGTGCGACCTTTCGGTCGACTGATACACAGTACACACACACACAATGATACACAGTACACACACACACAATGCAAAGTGGAATATGGTGTCCGTAAATCGTGTGGACATGTCCAGCCCTGCGGCCGTCTGGAACGCTCTTCCTTCCGATACTAGGAAGCCACTGGAGCGTATGCACTCTTAAATCGAAATTGAAAACTCATTTCTTGAGAACTGCTTTTGTGCGTTTAGTTGATTGCCCTTCCCACGCACCTCCGATTAGCACCGTTGGCTACGTACAGTGCGAAAGAAGTTCAACGTACAAACACACACAGTTTCCAAGTCTCCACAAAATGCCTTTACTAAGTAGAACAGCAATAATTATTACTTAATACATTTGGTATTTGAACCATCCTTATATCGCAGGACTATTAGACATGGGTGTAATCTGCCAGTAGGGAGCAATGTTGCTGCGTGTAACCCTGAGTCGATACTGCGTCATTTAAAAATGTTGATCCATGACACCGGCACACGGTGCCCTCATAGTTTCGTATCACATCACGGGGATATTTAACATCCACTGTGAAGCAGACGGTGTGTGGTCTACGGTTCATACACCTGCAGTATTCACCAGGCCGGTCTGCCAGATTCGAACCACGAGCCTCTGCAGCAAGCGGTGAACGCACACAACGAACCGCATTTGCCCGCCAATGATGATGGCACATACAGTCTCCTCTGTGAATTAACCATAACCCCGGATGTGTCAAGGATGCATCCTAATTGATGAGTTGATAGATAGACAGACTGACAGAAGCGCCCCAAATTAATGGACAAACAAATGGATGGCCAGACTTGCAGAAACACATATAGACAGACGAATCAGATGGATGGATGGACAAAAAGTTAACAGATACACACAGATCGACACACAGATCAACAGATGGATGGATAGGCAGACACACACACACACGGATGCACAAATGGGCAGACACACGAATCGCTCGACAGATAGACACGGACCCACAAACTTACAGATAGACAGACAGACAATATGTCCAACGCACGGACGCACACTCAAACGGACGGACGAACGGACAGAAGACCGGATGGACGGGCGGACGATAGGCGATCGCGCGAACGGACGACGGAACGAGAGCGACTCACGTTTGGACCGGCATCATCGGTGGCATGGCCCCACCCACCACGTGCTGCTGGTAGCCGGGGTGGTACGGCGCAGTCCCGTAGGGCCCTCCTCCAAGCCCCGGGTAGCCGCCCATCGGGAAGGGAGAGCCGTGGGCGTACGGGACACCGGACTGAGGCCAGCCGGGGAAGCCAATGGGCGGCAGTGGCGGCTGCGGGGGACCGTAGTGGTGGTGGTGAACGCCCGGCTGCTCGGGCGAGGAGTCCTGCGGAGAAGCGATTGACCCACAAAGACAGAGGTCACCCCACCCGTACGTGTGCGTGTGTACGTCGAACTTATTTCGCCACCGTACGTATGCAACCGTGGGGAAGGACTACGAACTGAAGACAAAAAATTTGGATAGGCGGACTGAACGCAAAAATATGGATAGCCTTAAAGAACAGACCATTGGGGCAAGTGCTGTGAGCGAGTGTGAGCACCTGTGAAGGCCGGAACGGCACACGAGGGAATGGGTGGCCAGCAACACGCCCGGCCACCTTTGTATCCCTCGTGGCGATGTTTACACATCACACCGGATAGTCATTTGTTGGCTGAGTCGATGTAGGGGAGGCCCAGCAGCGGTTCAGATAATCGTCACTGGTGCTGACGGTGAGCGGGAGTCTAACTCGGGTCGCTGGGTTTGTATTTGCGGCGCGCGAACCGCTCCCCACTTGGTTGTCAAAACCTGGAATTTGTGGTCGAAAATATATGCCATCATTGATCATTGATTTTTGGGTTCTGCCATGTAATGACCTGGGACCAAATTTGTGTTGTTATAGCCCTCCACCACCCGACACAGCTGGACAAAATGTAATTATCACGTGGTGTGCAAGCGTTTAACACCGCGCCAATTAGTATTGTTGCACAGCTCATTCACCGGTAAGCCGATGAACAATTCTCACAGCTAACTTTAGCGACCAAATACGCCGCATCTGGTTTGAAACTACGTCAAACATCATCATGACAAGATCCACGAAGTCAGAATAAAAATCTAGGAAATGAGAGGTCAAAATTAACACCAAAGTGACGAGTTAAATTATATGATCATCACCTTGTATAATTGACACATCATCATCCCCTGCTGTAAATAGTATGTGGAGCAGTGGCAAATTCATGACTGCACTGCGCTATGAACCCAGCAACCTGAGCCCCATTGCCGGTCACGGCTCACATCAGTGGCGAGAGCGATGTCTGAACCAGTTCCGGGCACCTCCTTCATCAACCCGCATCGACCAGCATGGTGAAGTATGGTCAAACAGCCTCCTCGACCGACACGGTGATGGGATGCCAATCCCCCCTCTCCCCCACCCCCGCCCCTCCCACCCTCTGCAGTTACACCGCCTGCACACTCAACAGCTACCCACATGCAACGTTGAACCAAGTTTGGCTTGCGGTTGGAAAGGTTGGCCTAACATTGGCCCAACATTGACCCAATATTGACCAAACGTTACCCAACGTTGGCCCAACGTTGACCCAACGTTGACCCAACGTTGCTCAACGTTGGCCCAACATTGACCAAAGTTGACCCAACATTTGCCCAACCTTGGCTCAACGTTGCCCCAACGTTGGGCCCAACAAGGTCACACGTTCGCACGGTCCGATTGTCACGCAACGTTTGACGAACGCCGGGGCGGGTCGTGAGCACGACGCGTGCCGTGCCGTGGTGAGGCGCTGACCTGTGGGACGGCGCGTGCCGGGGTCGGCGCTGGTGCCGGCATGGCCTTGAGCATCATGTTCTGCATGACCACCTGGTGCATCTGGGCGTTCTGCATCATCATGAGGTCCACCATGTCTGTGGGTGCAGTTGATTGACAAATGGCTGTAAATTGTCATAACTGTGACGAACATTACGCCGCAGCCTATAGCCAATATTTTAATGAACCGTAACATTCACAAATATATGTTCGGGCTTCCGCCTCGTGAACGCATCTGCCAAGTGATAGAGCCGCAAAGGCCGCCAATTAAAAGCGCGCCGGTATGAAAGGCCATTTCGAATTTTTGCACAACAGGTTTACCGAAACACAACCGTCAACACCCGCAGCCGCGACCGACAACGATGTCTGCTTCACGTGGGGCCCGACTACCGTTGGGTCACCAGGCAACCGATCGGCTCAACGCACAACGATCAACAAAGGCGGTGATTGAGTGACTGTGCGTCTGTGTGCGTGTGTGTGAGTTTTGTAGTGGGAAGCGGTGGTGTAGCGGTTAGCGCGCTGCGCTATGAACCCGGAGACACGGGTTCGATTCCCGCTCACGGCCAACACCAGTGACGCTTATCTGAACCAGTCCTGGGCCTCCCCTAGGTCGACTCAGCCTGAAATGAGTACCTGGTGCGGTGTGTAAACATCGCCACTGGGGAGACAAAGGCGGTCGGGCGTGGTGCTGGCCACCCACCCCCTCGTGTACCATTCCGGCCTTCATAGGTGCTCGCTAACAGCACTTGCTCCTACAGTCTGTTAAGGCTATACGGGGTATCTTTTGTCTGTGTGAGTGTGTGTGAGTTTTGTAGTGGGGAGCGGTGGTGGAGCGGTTAGCGCGCTGCGCTACGAAGCCGGCGACCCGAGTTCGATTCCCGCTCACAGTCGACACCAGTGGCGATTATCTGAGCCACTCCTGGGCCTCCCCTAGGTCTACTCAGCCTCAAATGAGTACCTGGCGCAGGGTGCAAAAACACCGCCACTGGGGTGACAAAGGCGGCCAGGCGTGTTGCTGGCAACCCATTGCCTCGTGTGCCGTGCCCAGCCTTCACAGGTGCTGGCTAACAACACTTGCCCCAACAGTCTGTTAGAGGCTATATAGGGGATCTTTGTCTTTTCTGTTTGAAGCATCTGCTGGGGAGCGGTACGACCATGGTGACCCGAGTTCAATTTCCTGGCCACGGCCAATATCAGTGGCGAGTGAAATGTCAATTACCCTCTATCGATCCGCACTGACCAGCGTGGTGAAGTATGGTCAAACAATCCCTCCATAATTCACACGGCGCGGGAAGGCCAGCATCCATTGGTGGACTGACAAAGGGCTGGAATTTGATTAATCCTTTATTTAGTTTGGTATTCATTCGCCAAATAGGAATGCAAACTGTTCAGAAAGTTGTAAAAAAAAAATTACGCAAATGTTGCCTTTTCATTTTTCCGCGATTAAAATGTGTAAGATGATGTCTCTCTCCCGCGTATTATTTATACATTCCAAATGGGTTGTCCTGCCGGACTGAGTTAAACCCCAGGTGCCCCTTGAGCCAGAGACTGCCGGTCTCAATGGACTCTCACCTGCCGCTCATGAAGGGCATCTCTGTGAGTCTACGAGCCTCTATGTGCACGACTATGGGTGTTTATGTAAGTTTATGGGTTGCTATGCAAGCCTATGTGTCTCTAGCTAATCAAGCACTCTTTATGGCTTTTTCAGTGTATGGGTCTTTACGTACGTATCTTTATGGCTCTCTATAAGTGTGTATTGGTCTCTATTTTACATTTATGTGTCTTTATATGTCTATCAGTCAGTTTAGGTCTAATGGCCTCTATGTAAGTCGACTGGTTTATGTATAAGTCTACGAATCTCTATATAAATCTCAGGGGTTTTGCTCAACTTATTTAATCCCAGTTCTCCCTCATTGAGTTCTTATCAGGTCGTAAATATACGTCTACCATAATTGTTTTCACAACTTGGGTCCCACTGATGTGTCGAGCGTGCTGAGGTGTTGTGGAACTCACTGAGACGCTCCATGAAATTACAATCGAACATCGCACGCTACCGTAATGCACCCACCACACATTGTGTGCAGGAAGCATGGTGGGGGGGGGACCACGGTGGCTCGGAGATGTTAACTACCTCGCCCGGTATACAGGAAGTTGTGGGTTCGATCTCTCCCCTGACGCCTGTACGTTAGGAGTGTGCATGTTCTCCCCGTGATCGGCGTGGATTTTTCTCCGGATCCTCCGGTTTTTCCCTCCACATTTATAGACATGCATTTAGAGTATTTGTCTGCTGTAAATTTCCACGCGATAAGCCACTTCACCGAGCTATCATTTCTGATAGCCAGGTCGTTTCTGAAAAAGAGCTACATAGCTCAGTGGGGCCTTACCCGGTAAGAAAAAAAAAGTTTAGTTTTAGTTTAAAATGGGTTGTACGTGCAAAGCGTGTGCATCGTCGTTATCGCTATCATCGTCGTCGTCTTCGTTGAGATGAGAAGACACGGGAGGAGCAGAGACGCTCGCGAACCTTCTTTGATGTTGCCCGAGCGCAGTGGAGGTAGCGGTGCCGGCGCCGCGATCTGCTGGATCAGCGGCTGTGGAGGCATCTGCTGGATGATGGTGGTGGGCTGCTGGGGCATCTGTAGGCGGGCGCAACGTTCCGTTCGCTCACTCCGCTCACTCCGCTCACTCGCTCGCTCGTCGGTGGACGAGGCCGCGCTTCTTAGAATCGATAACCATCACCGTAATTTTTCCGCGTGTCTGTATATACGTACGTTGAACTTCTTTCACACCGTACGTAGCCAACCGTGCTAATAAGAGGTGTGGGGGAAGGACAATAAACTAAGCACAAAGAGCAGTTCTTAAGAAATGAGTTTGCAATCTAGATTTAAAAGTGCATAGCTCCATTGGCTTCCTAATATAGGAAGCGTTTGATATTTGTGCTACCCCTATGGTCATCGGTGTGTTTCGTCAAAGTCTGCAATCGTTTCAGAGAAGGGGGGCGATGCCACGCTATGTATAAGACCAATTGAATATTTCGCAGGCAGCTGTCAAAAAATTTAACTACGACACCACCACACAATGGCCTATTCTTTTCGAATGATGTCACGGGATCTTTAACATCCACTGGGAAGCAGATGACGCGTGGCATTCACTAAACGTTTTTTTACCAGGTAAGACCCAATGAGCTATATCGCTCTTTTTCGGAAGCAACCTGGCCACAAATGACAACTCAACAAAGTGGCTTGTCACGTAGACATTTAAAGCAGCCAAATGTAGAGGGAAAAAGCAAAGAAAAATCCACATTCCAAATATACGGCGTCAGGGTCGGGATCGAACCCACGACCTCCTGTATACGAGGTGAGGTAGTTAACATCTCATAGCCACCGTGGCCCTTTTATGGTTAATACACCCGCAGTAATAACCAGGGCGGCCTGTCGGGTTGGAACCGCAAGAGGTGAATGCGTTACAGCTGGGCCATGTCACCTGCTCCATTTCAACTCTATGCCCGCAAGTGCATTAATACATGTTCAAAAAATATTCGAAAGAGTTCACATTATTTAATTTTCAGTGAGCATTGAGGCGGTGCTCATCTGTTTAAATGCGTGAGACAAGGGGTAGTAATTCCACATTGCTATGGCAGGAGAAAGTTGATCCACAACACAACCACTTTTAATCTTAATTTAAGAGCTTTCGTGACTGCAGGAATTATTCTTTGGTTCTTTTCGGTTAAGTCACGTCTAAAAATAAAATAACATTACATTTCGATATTTTACTAGGTTATTTAATTTTCGTGTGCCTGCCTTCTAATTTTCAGGCTTGCGTGCCCGTGCCGCGTTGTCAGCTTGCTCCTCTCTCTGTGTGCCGTTGTGATGTCTGTCTGCTTGTATGTCTGTCTATAGTTTTTTCTAGTTAGATTTTTGTTGCTATTTCTTTTATGCCTGATGATGATTGCTTGTGTTGCAATCGAAACGTCGTAATATGTTATTTTATTTTAATTTATTATTTTATTTTTAGACGTGACTTAACCGAAAAGAACCAAAGAACAACCACTTTTGAATTCCCCACAAAGCGGCACTCATTTTATCGACCCACGGAAGAATGATCGGCTGAGTCACGCCCCAACCAGCATTTGAAAACTCGCAATCGAGCCACCCGGACACATTTCTAAAATATTAATTGACAAATAATTTTTGCGAGGTCAGCTCTGCGTGTGTGTGGGTGTGCCCGGGAGCGGGAGGAGTGTAGTGGCTACTGCACTGCGCTACGAACCCAGCGAGCCGGGTTCCATTCCCGCTCACGGTCAACGCCAACGATAGCGATTATCTGAACCGGCCGTGGGAGTGGTGTTGGCCACCGATCCCCTCTTGCACCGTGTCAGCCTTGATGCGGTGCCCTCGCTCACAGCCCTTGCCCCAAACAGTCTGTTCGTCTTCGTGGGGAATCAGGATGCATCGTCGCATCGGAAGACCGCGATGGACAACCGACGACGACGACGACCGAACCGGCCATTCCCGCGCGCACGACGCAGCGGCTCTCACCTGCTGCTGGATGATGCGAGGCGCCTGTGGAGGAGCCTGCTGGTAGATGTGGATCGGCTCCAAGCGCGGCGCGGCGGTGGCGGGCGGAGGCGGCGGCGGCGGAGGCGGCTGCGGCGGCGGCAAGTAGCGCGGGGCGATGAAGGGCACGAAGCGCGGCACCACGACGGGAGGCGTGAAACGCTGCCGCCTCCGGCTGTCCCCGCGCGAGCGTGGCCGCGACATCTCGTCCAGCATGTGCTGCTCCTGCTCGCCGCCACGACGCCAGAGTCAATCCGCCGCCGGACGAGAGGCCCCCCCCCCTCCCCGCGCCTGCGAAATTCCTCAAGGCAATCTTGATTTGAAGCTTTCGTGACTGCCGGAATCCATACTCTTTGGTTCTTTCGGTAAAGTCACGCGTTAGGTAGAAAGTAAAATATGTCGCGACGTTTCGATCGCAACACAAGCGGTCGTTTTCAGGTGGTAAAAATATAATCCAGCAGTGGAACTGCTGGACCAGCAACTTTGTCGCGCGAGGGTTCTTAGCGTTCGGTTCGAGGGTGGAACGGATTCGCAGCTCGAGTGAGCAACGGGTTACGCGTTTAGTTGGAGGTCGGAGCGGTGGGGGGGGGGGCGGTGGGTAGGGAGCGGGGGGTGCTGGGCCGTTAGAGGATGAGGACCGGTCGGAGGGGCCCCCTCTCACCCGCAAGCGGTGTAGCAGGTCCCTGCGACGCCTCAGGGCCCCGTGGAGGGCCTCCTGGTTCCCGTCACTGCCTGCAGGAGGAGGCACCGACACACAGCAACCCGTCAGCGCGCGACGCAAGCGCCACGCGATATTGAGAATGGCCATTGGCCGAAACGTCGCCGATTCAACGCCGTGTTTTTTTTCTCCTTCGGAGGCGACAGTGTGGCTGACGAATGCGCCGAGTCGTTGTTTAGATTTAAAGTTTTCGTGACTGCAGGGATTCATCTTCTTGGTTCTTTCGGTAAAGTCACGTAGAAGGGAAATAATAAAATAATAAAAATAAAACATCTTTTATTATGTTTTATAATAAAATAATAAAAATAAAACATATTTTATTATGTTTTATTTATATTATTTTATTATTTCCCTTCTACGTGACTTTACCGAAAGAACCAAGAATAAGTCGGAGAACCTTCGACTTTTTAAAGATATTAACATACATTTGTTATCGCGTTACAGTGTATATTTTCCGTTCTTTTTCCATTAAAAACTATAGTACCTATTTAAGTGTTAGGGTTAGGGTTAGCACTCTGTACGCAAGGCATTTAGAAGATGGGAGTATAGAAGTGGAGTGACAACTATTGATGTAGCTGCCACCGCCCTCTGAAGCAGCCTATAACACCTGTTTCCCGCATGGCGGTCGCCCATCCATCCAAGCTCGATCAACCAGGCTCAGCCCTGATCGCTTCTTACAGGATCTGACGACATCATGCAACACGGGGAGAGGAAAAAGCCTCCCAACTAACTTGGGCACAGCACTTTCTTCAGTTGAAGAGGCAAATGGACTGCACTTCTATACTCCCTCATCTCCAATGCTCTTTACCTTTACCAAACAATCCCCAAGACCGACATGGCATCGGTCATCCAGCAATACACTGACAAAGAGTGCTTGAGTGTGGTGGTGGTGGTGGAGTGTGGTGTTGGTGGTGGTGATTGAATGTGACGATGGTGGTGGTGATTGAGTGTGGTGATGGTGGTGATGTGTGGTAACTATGATGAAGATGTGTTTAGTGATTGCGGTAATGATGTATGGTGTGATGGTGTGTGGTGAAGGTGGTGATGTGTAGATATGGTGGTGATTGAGTGTGGTGATGGTGGTGGTGATGGAGTGTGGTGATATTGGTGGTGATTGAGTGTGGTGATGGTGGTGGTGATGGAGTGTGGTGATGGTGGTGGTGATGGAGTGTGGTGATGGTAGTGATGGTGTGTGGTGAAGGTGGTGATGTGTAGTTGTGGTGGTGATTGAGTGTGGTGATGGTGGTGGTGATTGAGTGCGATGATGGTGGTGGTGGTGATGGTGGTGGTGATTGAGTGTAATGAGGGTGGTGGTGATGGTTACGACCACTGGAGGTGGCCGTGCTAAGTCCGTCCTCCCGTCCCTCCCTCTCCTGCTCCAGTTTCTGAGAACACAGCACAGAGAGAGGTGGGGGGGGCTCTGGTTACACAGACGGTTCAGGGGACGGGGGCTGCACAGGCTGCGGCATGGATACCGTGCAGGAGACATTTCGAACGTCCCCGCGAGGAACATCAGCGCCACGTTGCGGCCAAAGAACGAATACGCGACGTGCAAACACACGCCTCGCCTAAGGGGCCGTCCATAAATGACGTAACGCACCTAGGGCGGGAGGGGGGGTCAGACATTTGTGACGATGTGTGATGAGGGGGGGGTTTGAGAAATGTGACGTCACATCAAAATGCGCAACTTTAAATAAATATAGACAACACGTTCCACTTAATTAAATATACTTTTTAATAAATGTTTTCTCCTACAACATCAGAGTGCAGCGCCACATTAAATACGCACTACAATGACAATAGTTTAAAGCGATTTGAAGCATGTTTTATTTTTTTTGGGGGGCAGTGCTTTGTGACGTCATATTTGAGGGGGGGTCTGACTTTTGTGACGCCGTGTGACGAGGGGGGGGGGTCAAAATCGTCTGACGTCATATATGGACGGCCCCATATCTCGTGGATCTGCACATTCATCTATCCATCTCGCGGCTCCATCTGCGCGGTGCTGGACGTCATTCACGACTCTGGATGCCGCTCCGCCCTTAAAGTCTCGACCACCACCAGCCATTCATCGTCTAACTTTCCTACGCAATGCGTCCCTGACTTGCGTGCGTTCTCTCTAATGCACGTGATTGAGTGACGTCCCTTAAACAACAACGTTCCCCAGGAACGTCGTCCAGTCGTCACTGGGCAGGATATAGATATATACAATCAAACATTTCAGGATCAGAATCTCTGTTTATGCTGGAGGAATCCGATGAGCTGTGAAGCTCAGTTAAACACGAAGGCTTTTGCGACCATCATATTGGTCGCATCAATAAACGCGATCTAACCCAATAACTACTATTAACGTGTAAATGTTCGCGATCTAACCCAAAAAAAACTCTATTATGGAGCGATGGCGCTCTTTTTCACAGCTGTCCAGTGTTCCACGTGTCCAGTATTTCACAGATGTCCACTTTAGACGCATATACCGTGTGTGTGTATATATATACAGCGCATACACACACTCACGCGCTGTGTCTATTACAACGAAGTGAGAGCCCATTGCGACAAACGCCTCTTTTGCAAGGGAGACCTGGGATTGCCAGCATTGCGAGTGTGTTCTCGAATGCCACGTGTGAAAACCTTAACCATCCTTACCCTTACACTATTGGAACCTCATTTGCCAGTAAAAAATATGATAATTGTTTTTTTACCCTTCTATCTGGCAACAAAACTGACATCTTTTTTACAAGGAGTCATAATAATGCATTAAGACTGCAGGTATTGTGGTCTATGCAAACATGACTCCTTGTAAAAAAGGTGTCCGTTTTGTTGCCAGATAGAAGGGTAAAAAAAACAATTATCATCCTGACCCTTGCTAACCTCGCCCCTCCCTGTTCCTATCATCAGCCCTTCCTTGCCATCCCTTCCCCTCCTCAACACTCTCAAACCACATCCCCTTTCCCCCATCACCCAATCACTAATTAACCATTTATCATTTGTGTAAAGCGCCTCGACAAGTGATTTAACAAAAGCGCCTGATAAAATCCTAGATACGATAAGTTAACACACCGGCGGTGTTTGTGCACGAGCCCAGAGGCAGTGCTTACACTAAACATGGTTTAACCACCCAGTCACATCCACCTCGCCTAATGTTGTCCTCATAATATTGCGGTGGTGGTCTGCGCACACACACACACACGCGCGTGTCCAAATAATGTTTGTGGTCTCCAGATTTCAAGGACGTTATTGGAATACAAGATAAATAAATGTGGATTCTGGATTGGCGTACCTTGTCCTCTAGTGGTAGTGCCTTACGCCGAATAGTGCTTACTCCAAGCCAGCCTGAGCAGCGTTGCAAAAAACACAACAATTCGTATCAAGCGGGGAATTACACTCCGTGGTTACGGCACGATTGGTGGAGCGTCCGCAACAGTTTGCTTGAGACGGAGATGATTGGCGGCATGTGTGTGTGTGAACGATGGCCAAGAGGCGATGCTGGGAGGATGTGGAGCGAGAGGCGAGAGGAGACGGCCACTCCATCCTTACCTTCTCGAGCAGCCGAAGCTTTAGCCGCGCCATCTGCTCCATCATGGCACGGTCTGCGTTGGCCATTGCTCACCGCGGTTTGCTGCCTGGCTTTGCAGAGAAGAGGGAGTTTCAGCACATGCTAGCGGAGCGTCGGGGTTGTGTTTGGTGGAGGTGCAGGAGGAGGAGAGAGGTCAGTAGCCTGGGCCAGTGGCCAAAACAGTTCGCTACTCGAAGGGCAGGACGCAGAGGAGCTTGAACGCAGCAATTCGGAATGAACACCTAGAGAATGTAGACACTTGGGCGCGTGACTCTTGTGTCCGTGTGTGTTCGCTAACAGCACTTGCCCCAACAGTCTGTTGAGGCTGTACGGGGGATCTCTGTATGTGTCCTCGTTGTTGTGTTAAAGGCTGTGCGCGTCGGAGTATGTGACGCGAGTGTTGGATAACCTCTGTGTGCCCAGTTGGAGAGTGTGTGTGTGTGGATTGGAATAATGTGTTGTGTAGGTGTCTGTGCGTGGGTTGTAATGATGTTGTGTCGGTGTCCGTGTAGGAGTGTGCTTGAGACTGTGTGTGCGAGTCGGATACTCGTATGTATACTTAAACGACTGGTTGTGTGGGTTGGAGACTATTCGCGTGTCGTAGTCGGATACTCCGTGCGTGTGCGGGAGTGTATGTATGTGTGTGTGTCTGTTAGAGTCTCTATGTGGATGTGTGTGTGGATATCTATGCGAGTCGCACGGGCTCACACCTAATACAAACATCAGAGCGCAACAAGCGGTCTCTAAGGTGCGTCACGGGCCTCGGCACATACCGAGACCGCAATACAGGTGTGTGTCCTAAGGGAGCCGAGTTCACTGAGCACTCATAATGGGCCGTGGCAACACTAGTGTGGGAAACGCGCGTGTGTGTGTGTGCGCCTCAAGGCCGTGATTATAAAATATATTGGGGGGGGGATGTGTCCCCCCCCCCCCAATATATTGCTATAAAATAGATTTCTGTTTATATGATTGTGGTTATGGTTGGACTTTATTAATCCCTAATCTCTGTTATTACATACAATGAAACACGAAAAGGTAAAAAAGATAAAACAGAGCAATGTAATACAATACACGATTAGACATTATTGTAAAAAAATAAATAAAAAGTCGATCCTACGTGTTAGTGAATGTTTTTTATTTTAGGCAGGGCATGGCAGGAAATTCGTTTTCAAATTTAGATTTTTTTTTTCTGGGGGGGGAACCCCCAGGAAGATTTGCCCCCCCCCCTAATGTTGACTCCATGGCTACGGCCTTGCTGTGCCTCAATTGCAAGGAAGGGCCCCGGGTTCGATTTCCCCACTCGGTAACTTTTCTGTGGAGTTTCTATGTCCCCCCCCACCACTCCACCTGTTCTGCGTGGGGTTTACTTCGGCTTCTCAGATTACCTCGCATAGCTTAAACAAAACGTTTACAATACAACTGGTACTTGACTTCAAGCTTTCGTGACTGCAAAGATTCATATTCTTTGGTTCTTTCGGTAAAGTCATGTAAATAGCTGCAAAGAAAATAACAAAAAAACGACGACGTTTCGATCGCAACACAAGCGACCGTCATCAGGAAGATGAACGCCCCTCTCCACCCAGCCCCACCCCTCCCATTTTTGGAATTCAAAACTGACGGGCGGACACAATAATCCCCTGTGGGCTGGTGGAACCAGGTGGTTCCTACCAGTATAATACATGCTGTATAGTCTAGCTAGCATGCTATTGTGTATTTTGAGATTCACTTAGTTATCTATGCATGCAGTACTTTGTACACCTTTGTAGAATTGTTTTCATCATCAGCCATGTTCCATCCATTGCTGTACGAAGTCCAACCCATGGTGATCTGATGCCACGATTCGTCCAAATTTAGCGGATATGCAAAGTTTTCACAGAAATCAAATTACTGTAAGGCAATCGCGGAATGACGCCTCGCTCAAATCATTTTGTTGATGATGATGGGGGGAGGGGCTGAGTGGGGGGGGAGGGGCTGGGTGGGGGGGGAGGGGCTGGGTGGGGAGGATGGGGCTGGGTGGGGAGGGTGCGGCTGGGTGGGGGGTGAGAGGGGTGGGGCTGGGTGGGGAGGGGCTGGTCACCCCGTGGTGCCCTTATAAAACTCAACGTTTAACCTACTCACGCCGGCTTGTGCCCGCCTTCACAGTCGGGCATATTTGCGGAATACACCACGCCGCCGTTGACCCTGGCCATTGACCGAGCAACCCAACGTTCCTACCAGCTCCCTCCGCAGGAATGTGTTAATTGCTGGGCTGCACGTCTATCTTTACTGTGCATACACAACGCAGGCCACACGCCATCAGGGGAGGATACAAGTCGTCTTTATTTTGGGTTAAAAGTCCACATCTGTTGCTCCGAACAGGGTCCCCCGGTGGGCACAGTTTTGAGGAGTCAAACTCGCGCTCAGTAACAAGAAACCACAGCGGAACACGAGAACAAAAGTGCAACGTTTCATGTGGGAACACCTGCGTTTGTGCTTTTTACAAATCTACAGTACATTTGTATTTATCAATTTACTATTCCGTAATTTTGTTGTTTATGCTTACAGGACCAACACCTGAATAACGTGTCTAGTCCATTACACGTTTAGTTTCTCGACCACTGACACTTTTACCGCGAGCCTGTTAATTAATGCACATGTAACCACGTGGTTTTTTGAAATACACCTTAGAAAATGATGATATCGTTCACAATTATGTCATGAACTTCACTAAATGTCCCAGAGAGCGACAAGTTCATTGAGTACCCATAATGGGGCTCGTGTAGAGTCTACCTAGCGTGGGAGAAATATTATAAAATGCATCCAATGCACCATCAGGAGCATGGCCCATATCCTGACATCTCAACTCCAGGACATCTGAACCCTTATTTACTGTTCACTATACCTTGCAATAATTTAATATATGACAAAGGCCGTTCAAGGTATACCGCTAAGGCTGGCTGTGTAGCTTTCAAAGATAAATTCTCATGTTGGGCCAAACGCAGAGTGACGGATCGAACGGAACTTCACAAAATGGCAAAAACCTACCCCCCCCCCCACCTCTTGGTGGCCTACGGTAAAAAAAAATCCTCGGTACCTTCAGCTCTAGTTTCACAACTCTCAGACACAAACCTCCTTTCCGTCCACATACCCCTTCTCATGTCCCATGCAGATATCACTTACTCTCACCATCCAAACAAAAACAAATCCCAACAACGTGTCCAACGAAATGTACTCGAAGTGTAACTAAATAAAAAATAGATATAAAATAGGCTCACTTTGGGAGATAATCCTTGGCCAGTTTTACGAGCTAAATAACTGTTCATTTGCGTGCAAGCGCTGGGCGGATTACGACAACTCAGGATCGTGATCACATGGTGGCAGATTGGGGAGGCCTTCATCCAGTCGAAGAATTAACACGGATGATGATTGGAAATATTGGCTATTTTGAAATAGGAACAGTCAACCCGCGTGTTTACATGCACCTACACATACCGGAAACGAGTATGCACACATGGAACGGTGGCTCGTGGCACAAGGTGACAAGATGTAACAATAGAAAGCACGTGACATTTGCCTGTTGCGTCCTCTTATCATTTAAAACTGAATCCACAATGTGTACTTGAACAGGTACAGAGAAAACCATGACAACAAACGAATCATAAGCGTCGTTTTCGAGAATATAAAAACAAAAGACACGCAGACAATGTCTCTCCCTCCAATATCCATCTCTCCACATAGCAAATAACAGTAGCATTATTATTATTATTTCAACCAGTTTTCACAGTGTCTCTTGAGACACTGAACGTTGGAATCGGTCCAGAGTTTTGCTTGAACCGAATCAATGCTGATGTACGCCCTTCCCCAGAAGGCCGTTTGGCCAACGGATTGTCCAATACTGTTGCTTAAAACGTGGAGAGACAAGAAGTGTGAATGAAACACATTGCCCGCTTACCTAATTTAATAAGAAACCGTGATTGGAGTGTGTAAGCCGAAAGCATTGCCAAACAATACGTTTTAACAGCACGTGGTACAAAAACGTGTTAAAGGACACTTCCAAATGGCTCTTGGCAACGTTAATTCTTTCCTCCCCCCCCCTTCCATTCCTTTACAAACAACGACAATGCATCAACCTTCCATCGCCATCATCCACGACCAATTTCCCAAAAACCATTCCCCAAAAACGATCAACTTTCACCGAGTCTCAGAAATGCATCACTTAGCGCACACCAGCGGATGTCGTTTGCACCGTCAAAAAACGCGAATAACGTTCCATTTAAATGCTGCGCACACACCTGCATCCATGACGATGAAAAAAAACCTCTAATAAATACACTTAGAACCGAAAGACAAACTGGCAAAATGAGGATGGCGAGCGCAGCAGTCATCTGTGGCCTTTGATTGACTCGAGACACTAATCCGTGGAAGCCACGTTGGGTGTAAACGATCAGGACGTTTGCACAACCCCGGGCGGTTTGTTGTATGGTGGTGGTGTATGGCAGAGAAAATAAACCCAAATTCACTGATACCGCATAACGAAGCACATGATGGTCTGTGTAGAGACATCTGCTGCACAGGTGACAATTGCAGAGAGCTTTGGCAAAGACAGTCAAAGCCAGGTCAACTTTTGGTTGAGCAATTTGTTCCAATAATCCAAAAAAACACAAGGTGATAGATAATTGTTATGAATAGCTAAGAGCTTCCACGGATTTGAACATCCCTGCCGATAGCGATTAGTGATGCACGCACATGCACGGACACACAGGCACACGCACACGCGCGCACAGCAAGACTCAACGTTCAGTGCCGTCGTCCAATGACATCGATGTCAACGTAAAATATTTACAATAAACTCTGTCTGAGAAAACACCCGTTTGGAATAAATAATCTCACAAAATTCGCAACAGCTCATATTAAGCATCAACTCAACAGCTTCAGCCCCAGCAGGTGACAATCTACATGTTTGTTTTGTGTTGTTGCTGTACAACACGAGACAATATTCGCCACTTTTAAATGTCGCCCCGTATTCTTCCAACAGAATAAACATTGCATATTTCAGCAAAGCAAAAACAATATTACGCATTGGCATGAAGCAGCGATCGCCTCTTAAAACCAGTCTCACGTCACGGGACATTCTCTCTCCCCGTCGCTGACTGAAATTGCAAGAATTATTACGTTTTAAAATCAAACTGGTAGTGGTGGTGGTGATAATAGTGACAGTGAAGATAATGATGCCAGTCAATAATAATTGCAACAGTTCAAGTCACAGGTATTGCAAAGCATTCCCATATATACATAAACATGCAACAAAGCAACATTGTCAGCATCGAAAAGACAATCGTGATAACACAAAACATAGCCTTTCCAGCCATAGCATAGACAAGCTCGATAGCAATATGGATTTTCATGTGCTCATATGGTTCACAAAACACGCACTTCTATGCGTACTTCATTGGTCGGACAAATGTAGGATAGTTAAAAAAAATCACTTCCGATGTTTTTTTTTCCATTGATTGCCCCATCGCCACATGGATGGATGATGTATTTGTCAATCCGAAGATCGAATCCCAACGAGCAGCAGGCGCACACGACACCGACAACTGGATTTGTTAAACCGCATAAGTGGGCAGCAAGTGGACTAATGAGACACACTGCATGGGTCAAACCCACATCTGGGGGGGGGAATCGCTTCCATCAAATTTTAGGTCGTAGTGTTCACCACAACCAACTCGGCGTCAAATATTTCCGTGCTCACCAATGATAACAAACAATGTAGGCATCGTGCCCTCATCGCGTCACCGACTGACACGCGAGTCGGCGGGCGTGAATG
The DNA here is from genome assembly GCF_964198595.1 of Lampetra fluviatilis. Taxonomy (NCBI): domain Eukaryota; kingdom Metazoa; phylum Chordata; class Hyperoartia; order Petromyzontiformes; family Petromyzontidae; genus Lampetra; species Lampetra fluviatilis. The sequence continues at coordinate 6,989,215 of NC_136295.1, read as the reverse complement.
AGATTGGTAAAAGTGAAAGCAGGAAAGGCTGGGAGCCACGGCGACCGTGCTTTCGGACGGCTGGGCATTTTAGGTGAACAGGCAGTTATGAACATTTAAAATGAGTCACTAAACCAATCTATCTATTTATTTATTACAACTGCTTACCCAGGAAAGCTTTCGTCTCTTCAGGACGCTCTTGCCAGGTTCACAGGATGGGGGGGGGGGGACAATTTTCCTCTGTGCAATTCCCACCGAGTAATTTACGGTCCAAATTTTTCCGCATTGGGATTGTTATTTGGCCACTGCCCTGTTCCATTGCGAGTTTGTTTTGACTCCAGGAGAAATCGCAGAACTCGGAGAAGACCCATGCAAACCGGGGAGAGAACTTACAAACTCTACGCAGAAAGATGCCCGAGTCGGAAAATCGAACTCGGGGATTTCTTGCTGCGAGCAGCAAATTGTTACGACTGCGTCACCCTGCCACGATGCGGTGGCTTGGCAGTCGAGCGTGCAGGCTGTGCAACTGCACCCGGTTCCATGGGCCAGATGGCTATGAAGAGGGGGACAATTGGATAGGAGGTCCCATTTAATTCCTTGCACAAGGGCCCATGCCAACGACGCTAAAAGCCACTGCCGTAACATCAATTGAGAAAAACATCGTCTAGTCGAATGCAATATTTATTCCTCCACAATTAAGATTCCCTTTTCGTAGCTGTGCTCAGACCGCGCACAAAGCATAAACACGCGCACATTGCCCACGTATTCCACTCGGTTCATTCGTAGGCTCCTCCTTTGAGAAGCACGTCTGCAACAGCGCATGTTTGACGAGCACAGGAAGCACAGGTGGGAGAGTAGTCCGACCAGATAGGATGATTACACACTCGTTAAAGCTGACTTGTAAAAAATGACTGTTGAGTGGCTTTGTCGCTTCTGTGAAATGTACCAAAACAAATGAAGAAATGACACCCACAATTGAAAGTAGATTTTGTCACTCAGCTCTATCGAAATGTCAGCATCTCATTTAAAAATATGCAATTCCTTCATTGATTTAATGTTCCATTGGAGTGCCATTTCTCTATTTTGTTCTCCAACTGCTAAGTAACAACGTTGGTGACCTTATGAACTCGAATGCCAAAGCTGACTTTTGTTTCTGTTAGCACGGCTGCAAAACAGTTTTCACTGCCAGGCCACTTGACCACACTAAACGGCATGCAGAAACCACCTCTACGATCCAGTGAATATCACACATTCACAGGTAACGCTTATTTACATTTCCCAACTTATATATACACTCAGGAACAGAAATTAACAATTACTTAAATATGTATCCACCTGTAAAATAAAAAAAAATTGAAGGGAAATGGGAGTCGCTTGCCATTTTGGATACTGCAAAGTTTTTACATTAATTTATTTATCATGTATTCAAATAAGAGTTCCCTCCTTTTGTATGGAAGCAGTGGGGTGGATGAGGCGGTCGGTAGGTAGGCTATTGGTCGAGTGTGCTCACGCGTGAGTCTATGACCCAGTTGCATCAACGTCGGGGGTCCTTACGACAACATTAACAACAATTATCTCAGTGTGCAATGTCAATTGCCACGGTTTGTACGACGCAAAATAGATCGCCCGCGTCTTAATTTGCAAGAGGACGCCTTTGTGTCGTCCGTCGCCATGCAATTCAGCGGCAGCGCTGTCCTGAAAAATACAAAACGTAGAAATTATGATCGGAACCCGCGTTCTCCCTCGGGGAAATGCTCCAGAAATGTTTGACGATTTAGTTTAGTCGACGCCGGTGTTTTTATTGCCAAGTAGGAAAGACCACTTTTAAAAAAATGTAAAAATACAGATCGGAGAAAGCTTGTGCAGTTGTATTCCCTTCTGAGCTTCTGCTGTGGCTCATCGTGAGTAACGGAGTTCACTTTCACAGGAGGTAACCGTTTTTCGTGGATCAGTGTTACCACGTGATATTAACGGGAGCACAATCAATGGTGGGCAAATCCCCCAGGCACCTGTGATAAAGTAGATGCGTTCTCATATGGGGCTCATTTGAACGTGGATAGGTAACAAAGGCTTGTTGCTATTCGACACCTCTGTCCAGCGGCCTTCATTAGCCACTGTGAGCACCTCACCGATCGCTGCCCTACAAACATGAGTGCCCATCACAAAACTAGTTGTTCGCCTCAAAGCCGCCGCATCAAAATGAGCATTTTTGTTAAGTAATGGTCTCCGATTGTGGCCTGATATTCAACATTACACGTTGCGGTAAATTCACAAATTCCTCCCATGCAGCAAACATTACATAGTACAACAACAATGGCTAAAATGAACAATTAGTGTTGATAACAATTTCAAATTTTCTTCGCGGCATCATACTGAACAGTCATTGCACTACATGTCGGTCAATGACATTGACGTTTAAGAGTGGCGGCAAACAGTGAATGCAGCCACGGCGTGGACCAGCGACAGTTATGGGGTGGCAACCAAAACTATGCGAGAGCAATTTCCGGCCACTTTGCAGATCGGATCACTCCGGGAGGAACGCATTGCTCAGACCTGTCTCGTCCAGCACGCTGCACTGGAACGGGTTGGTGCCCGCCGGCACGCCGCCATTCATGACCGGCATGCTCTGGTTTCTACGGAGGCCACCCGCTATCGTGGGGAAGCTGTGGTTCCTCCGCATGCTCCCAGCCCTCAACGGCTGCCCTACACCAGTGTCCCCGCGGCCCACCACCGCCAACGCCACGGCCAATCCGGCGGGGGCGACTGCTTCGTCGGCAAGGCCGTCGTTAAGCACTACGGAGGAGCACGGCGGCATGGGCACGGGCGCGGGCATGGGTGCCAGCACCATCCTGCCATCACTCCGCGTCTTGGCGAGGCCCAGCCGCTTGAGTCTCTCCACCAAACCGCCACCCATGCACAGCTCCGTCTGGCTGCCGCTGCTGCTGCGCGCCCGTGCCCCGGCGGCCCCCGCCGCGCCCTGCAGCAGCAGCAGAGACTTGGCCGGCTTGGACGCCAGGAAGCTCTCGCACTGCAGACCCGAGGGGCGCGCCGGCGGGAAGGCGGGCGGCGACGGGCACGGCGAGAGGGCGCGCGGAGAGTTGGGCGGCGTGCACGGCACGGCCATCTCCGCCGACGGCTCTTCGCCGGCGGAGGGCGGGCCGGGCCGCGGACGGCCGACCCGCGGCACGTAGACGGCGGCGGAGATGCCGCGCTCCTTGAGCAGGTTGGCCAGGCCCAGGCTGGAGCTGAGCGTCTTGGTGGAGTCCCTCTGGTTGGTGGACGATTGGAAGAGGCTGGGGCGCGGAGGGCCGCAGGGCGTGCCGGCCTGCGACTCCGACGTCGATATGGCAGCGCCGGGGCCGATGCTGCAGATCGGGATCGGCGCGTACATGCCGCTGTACGCAGAGAGGGGGGTTTCACCGTAAGCCGCCAAACCCCCCGGGAAAGGGCGCATTGCTCTTTCGTCAGAGCTTCGCGAGAGTCGGTCAGTATTCACAATGGTACGGTGGTGCTGTGAAGCCTCTGGGGTTATTTTCTTCAGAGGACACATTCCTTAATTGTGCATCAGTTTAAAATGTTTATCAATCAAACACGTCATGCATGTCATCCGTAAACAGAACGTAAGTTACCTATATTTAAATAATAGGCAAATAGCACGTTAACACAAATATAATTTTAAAAAATACATAGTTACAACCCATTAATTGAAATGGTCATGGACAAATAGTTACAGCTAAACGATCAATAATGTATTACTCGCATCCTTCAGATGCTTCAAAATTACAAAGCAAAAGGTTCTGGTAATCGTCAATGATCACCCTTTCCAAGAGGCATAAATTTGACCTATGGACAACGAACAAACAAATGAATGAATGAATGAGGAATGAATGACTGAATGAATGACTGAATGAATGAATGACTGAATGAATGGGCCTCACCTGGGCGTGAGGGCAGTGAGCTCGTCGGTGGGGTGCAGGATTCGGCAGGTGGTGAAGGTGTACGTGGAGCTGGTTTGGGACAGGCACTTGCCAGGGTAGTTCACTGCACACCCGACACGGCACAGCACGACACGGCGCGTACATTGGATTTGTGTCTAGAAACACCGGCAGTACAGACAAATTTTTTTCCGACTGAGAATTGGCCACTGGTGTTGCAGCATTAAAACGCATTGTCCATGGGCTGTAAAATACTTGTGGACTTGTGTCAATTGAATTTAGGTGGGTGAGGTGATGGCAACTCGTTAATAATTCTAGATTTTAAGTTTTCGTGACTGCAAGGATCCATACATACTCTTTGTTTTTTTCGGTAAAGTCACGTAAGTTAAAAAAGAAACCAAATAAATTAAATCACGACATTTCGGAGGCAACACAAGCTGCCGTCTACAGGTGGAACCGTCACAGCAAAATTACTGTATCACTTGATACAAAATTACTGTATCACTTGATACAGCAAAATTACTTGTGTTGCCTCCGAAACGTCGTGATTTAATTTATTTGTTTTCTTTTTTAACCTACAGAACTCTTTAATAATGTCACAGATGATGTGACCCAGTTGAATTTTACTTTAAGCTTATTTACGACTACAATGCGTAACACAGCTGGTGATGATGAAGCAATAGACAATGGGGCTTTGAGGAGTTGGTTTTATATTCTAGAAAATTAAATGCATGTGACTGAGAATCATAGGATTGACGTTGGAATTCTTGACAGTTCGACACGACTGAACACCAAAATGTCCCTGCAGATGGTATGTTCCATTTGAAGTGCCATTACGCATTAATCGTGTCCCAACACACGAAGAATTGAGACGTTGACTTGTATATTACAATCTGAAAGCGCAAAGCCACACCAACCACAACATAGCCACATGACACAAAACACAAAATGCAGGAAACAACACAACAGAAACACAGATTTCCCTCACTTTACGCGGAAGATGCATTCAGACACAATTTTGTCCCCAGTCCGACCACATAGCCCCATGCAGATTAAATTCAAACGGCATAATACAGCAAATTTTGGGTAGAAGCAGGTTGGCCGCATTTTCGCCACATCGCACAAACCGAAGCTGCACAAAGTGAGAGAATCCTGTATTAAACATCGCGTTCCGCTCTCTAACATGGACGGATAAATGAGCACCAGCACCTGACACAGACTGTGAAGGAGAGGCACAAGAGGAGAGGGTTGATAACCGACGCATCGGTGATGCACCCCACGATGCAATGTGGTTCAGAAAGATGTTCTTTGGTTTTTTCGGTAAGGTCACGTAGGTAAAAAATTAAAATAATTTAAATCTCGACGTTTTGTGTGTCGACACACTTAAGCGGTGTGCTTTCGCAAAGTTTTCCCCACCTGAAGAAGAACGCTTGTGTTGCACCCGAAACGTCGTGATTTAATTTATTTTAATTTTTTACCTACGTGACTTTACTGAAAAAGCCAAAGAGTATGAATCCTTGCAGTCACGAAAACTTCAAATCTAGAACAGAAAGATGTTGAATATGAGGATGACGATGAAAAAGCTCTCACCATCATATATATTTTTTGGGTTAGATCGTGTAAATATAAACGTGTTGTTAAACGCGTCACAAACTGACAGTCAATTAGGAAGGTTTGTCACGTAAACGCACAACATTTACAATTCGAGTACACACAGGTATGCCGAACTAATAACTAATTGGCATGTTTTGCTCGCATGACAAACCTTCCTTATTGGCTGTGTCGGGTGGTGGCAGGTTTAACGACACGTTTATATTTATGCGATCTCACCCAAAAACCTCTACGGATAATATTGTTCGCGAAATCCTACGTGTGAAGAAGCTCTATCAGCAGGCGGCACGGTGTCTTGCCGCTCACCTGGCAGCGTGAAGGGTCGGCTGGCGACCATTTGATCCAAGGCCTCGGCGGGGCCCTGAGGACCAGCTGCACCGCCCACGGGGCCCTGCCGGCTCGCTTGGGGGGGGGCCGTCGCGCCACCGCCACCCTCCTCCGCGCCTGGGCCACACTGCAGAGAACACACATCGGGTGCAATGACGTTTGCCGACTTGCGTACCCACCAATTAATTTCACAAGGTACAGACGTCGCATTGACCGTTAAAGTAAGGTAACATCTTCTTGGTTCTTTCGGTAAAGTCACGTAGAAGGGAAATAATAAAATAATACAAATTTCACATAATAAAATACAATTCTCACGACGTTTCGGCCACAACGCAAGCAGCCATCCTCAGGTGAAGAACAGGTCTGTCGGAAAGACAGCATCTGAATGAATGATCGAAAAGTAAGGTAAGTTGGCCCTGGGCAGGACACATCGCGGTTAGAAGGGATAGTGACCGGTGGTCGAGACTAACGGCGGAGTGGCAGGCAAAAGGTGGAATGGTGTCTGCGAGGATGTCCACTGTGGAGATGGGAGTGATGGAATCAGCCTTGTGTGCAGGTGCCGGATGAATTGCTGAATCGTAATTCTGCGAGAGATGATGGGGGGCATGGGAGAATAGCACAACAGTAAAACATGCTTACCAATTGTTTTTTAATATGCATTTTCCCCAATTGTGCTATTTGAGTCACGTCATCGGAAGAAGTATCCATTCAGATCTCTCGGCAGAGCAGTGCGACCTTTTGTATCAGAGAACGGCCAACGGAAGTGGATATCACAGAGTTACCAATGATGTCCCTTCAAGTGACCAAGTGACCTCTGTTCTACACAGGAAAGGGCAGTACTTTCCCATGTGCTCTGCCACATAAAAGTGATGATTGTCTCAATAAAGATCAAATCAGAATTTAATTGCCACAGCTAGACATGTTGCCAAATTAAGTGGAGAACCAAAACAGAAGTTTACACGATCGAACCCAAAAAAACATAATGGATGATATTGGTCGCGAAAGCCTACGTGTTAAACTGGCAGGTCAATGCTTTGACCTTTGACCTCTGAGGAATCCGGCCATCTAAATGGCTATTTGTTTTCTAACATTCTCTTGTCTGCTAAATAGTGGTAACCATACTGCAGTTTTCCCACCACCGAGTTTTTTTATTCAAACCCAAGATGTCAGCGGTGCGTGCCAGCTCACCGTACCTACTAACTAATCTTACAAGACGCCCAGTGTCCCCACCACAGCTGCCCACACCCCACTTGCTATCAGCAAATGTTCTCCCCGTGGTCGCGTGGATTTTTTTTCCCCGGGTTCTCCGGTTTTTCCCTCCACATTTAGAAACATGTCTTTAAGGTTATTTATATTATTTGACTGCTAAAAATGTCCACGTGATAAGCCACTTCTTTGAGCTGCTATCATTTGTGGCCAGAAAAAGAAGGTAATAAAACAGTGGGCTTTACCTGCTCAAATAAAGCTTTTTTTTTTCTATTTTACGATTTTATGAAAGATTCTGATTCTGATATACTCTTAGCACCAGAATCCCCGCTTGGCACCAGAAATCCCCTGTTGATCCCAGCGTTCCCGGCCGCTCACGTCGGTGCGGGTGGCTCGCCCCGCGAGGTGGGCGGGCGACGAGGACGGGAGGCGGGAGCAGAACGACAGGCCTTCCACGCCGTCGTCCGCCGGCAGATCGTCCTCCTCCAGGTCGCCCAGGCGGTACGTGGCCTCCTCGTCCACTTCCTCGAGCGGGCGGTCGTCTTTGGTGAGCACGCCGGGGCGAGTGTCCAGGATCCCCCCCAAGTGCGGCTGCGCCAGCTGCTGCCACTGGAGCAGCGTCACGGAGCCTGGCGGTCGGGGGAGACAAACGCCGCATTCTGATGTAGCGCACTCCTATAAACTAAAATATTTTACTATTTTACCAGGTAAGGCCCACAGAGCTATATCGCGCTTTTTCAAAAGTGACTTGGCCACAAATGATAGCTCAATGAAGAGTGGCTTATCAGGTGGACATTTATATGTGGAGGGAAAAACCGGAGGACGCAGAGAAAAATCCATGTTACCATGGGGAGATCACGCAAACACCAAATATACAGGCATCAGGGTCGGGATGGAACCCACGACTTCCTGTATAACAGGCGAGGTAGTTAACATCTTGTCACCATGGTGCCCCTATACTCAGGGCCGTCTTACAGCGAATAAAATGGTCTTTAATCTACCAGTAGGGGCCGATGGTTGCAATGCATCATCCCAAGTAAGTAAATTGAGAGTAATTTTCTAACATGGCAAATTTGAGCCAATACACCAGCACAAATGGTCCAGTCGTGCGAATGATGATGGAAGATCTTTGAAATTCAAGTGCTACACACCGCAGTAATAAACAGGGCCGCCGCTGGATTCGAACCACGAACCTCTGCAGCAAACAGTGAACACGCTATCACTTGGCCTCATCATCACCCCATGATGGGCACCGCTCATTGAAGAACAAGGCAATTGAAATAACACAATGCTATGAATTGGCCACATGGCTTGAAGATCAGAGAGCCAAGTCCACACCGCTAAGATCCTGGGGTTTAATCACAGAGCCTGGCAGTGGGAAAACTGCATTACAGGCACCGTCCATCAAAGAACGTGGGAATTAAAGAAAGTAACAAAAGGCCATTGAAGTAGTTGGATGCTCCAGAGGTCAGAGCACTGAGCTGGCACCGCTGAGATCCTGCGTTTGAATCCAAGCTGCCACCAATGATTAAAACTGGGTACTCAAGTTTTGCGAGTTGACTGCAGAACAAACAATAAAACAACTCCTCATCTGGTTCTCCACTCAATTCGGTTAAATTACAACCCCGAGAATTATGAATATCGGTTTGACTGTCATGCGACAAACATTACTTTCAGGGGTGCCCCTTACTGTGTGGAACAAAGGTAACTTAAATAAATTCCAGGGGTAGCTCTGTGTTATCCGATTCCATGGGCCATATATACATAAGTTGAACGTTTTTCCCACAGTACATGGCCAACCGTGCTAATCGGAGGTACGGGGGGAGGACAAACTAAACAAAAAAGCAGTTGTTAAAAAAATAGTGTTCAATCTAAATTATTGAAAAGCGTATATAGCTCCAGTGGCTTCCTAATATCAGACGGAAGAGCATTCCAGACAGCCGCAGAAGCGCATCTGAAAGCGCGCGATGCAGTGACTGTCTTTATTCGATGGTCAGCCAAACTGCGAAGATGATGGGAGATTGCATGATGGTTTATGCTCTATGACGAGATATTATCCTACAGCATTGTGAAGTATGCTCAAACAACCCACACGACTCTCATGACGTAGGAAGGCTCTTGTGCATACAGGAGTAAAGGAACAACCAGGTGCCCGTGCACACCTTCCATGGGCTTGACGATCTGCAGCTTGTCGGGCAGGAACGAGCGGAAGGAGAGGCAGGTGCCGATGGACATGATGCTGTCCGCCGGGGTGAGCAGGCCGCTGGGTAGGACGCCGTAGGCACCATCGGCGCCATCGGCGCCGTGCTCACGCGACCGCCGCCGCTCGCGCTCCTCCTCGAAGTAGCGCCGCTCGCACTGTACGTTTTCCCTTCGCAGCATGAGCCGGTGCAGCGCTGCTTGAAGGTCCCGGCAGCTGGGGCTACCGCGGTCTCCCAGCCGCTGGCTGCCGTCCCTGCACGCGGCGTGGAGAGACGTCAGCGGCGGATTTAAGCAGGGAGCTGGCGGGGGTGGTGGTGGTGGAAAATGGGGCATTTGTCTAGGGACCTAAAACTCCATAGAAGGACCCATGGAAAAAAAACACGTGGATAATACAGCTCCTCTGGTGTGTTTTCCAGCATCGGTAGTTCTGATGGGAGATGGGAAATGTTGGGAGCCGAGATGCGGAACTCACGGCGTGTCACCGTGAGCCCAGGTGGCCGGAGAGCCGGTCTCCCCGGCAGGGGCCTGGCCAGATCCTGGCAGCGGCCGTGAAGAACCACCTACGCAGCGCCGCTTGACCAGCTCGTTGGCGACCTTCACAGTGTCGAACACGCGCTTGTGCTGCGAACTGACCACACAGGCACGCCGTCACCCCGGCATTGACACATTATATATCGATACGTGTTCACATGAGGCATCAAGCGTCGTCAATCGTAATGCACAAGCGCAGCCGGAGTCGTCCCTAGGGTTACGACAAATTGGGGTGACCGCCCCAGGCCCCGCACTTGGGGGGCCTCGCGATTCGACGTCATGGTGTCAAATGTGATACTTTCGGTTTAGTTTGTAGCCATCGGGGGGCCCCACACACGGGAAGTTGCCCTGGGCCCCGCACCCCCCCTATGAACAGCCCCGTGTGCAGTCCTGCATCAACAAACCATGCATCCCCGTGTCATCCACTGCCAGAGAAGGGCCTTTCCACGTCATCCCAATCACGTGGATTTTTTTGACCACACTTCATCGCGCTTGTTGGCGAGGTTTGGTGATGGTGGCCTTCTGAACCGGTGATTTTGATATCGCATTTACCTAAGCAAGCACTCAGTTTTGACTTATTTGAGTACCATCAGCAGAACACGTGCGTAGTTATCTTACCGGTGGTCAGAGAAGCCCTCATCCTCGTGCAGCTCTCGGCGCATGCTGCCTTCGATCTCGGCCGCGAGCGAGTCCTGCCACGCACAGACAGCTGCACCATCACCTCGCTGACCTCGTCAAGGAGCGTAGACCGTCGCGTCAACTCCAGCCATCCTTGCAGCGGCGGCTTTTCGCTGGCCGTCGAACGAAGATGGTCATCCCAATGCGCTTTCAGGTGCGCTTCTGCGGCCATCTGGCACGCTCTTTCTTCTGATATTAGAAAGTCACTGGCGCTATGCACTTTTAAATTTAAGATTGAAAACTCATTTATTGAAAAGTGCTCTTTATATTTAGTTCAGTGTCCTTCACCGCACGTCCGATTAGCACGGATGGCTACATACGGTGCGAAAGAAGTTCAACGTACACACATATACTCTTGGCGGCAGTCCGAAATGGAACCGACGATTTCAGCAGTGCTGAGCTCTCGATGCTCCGAACAACAACATTAGCTATAGTAGTAGGTTTTTACCCTTTTAAACTGGTACAAAACTGACACCTTTATTCAAGGCATCATGTTTGCAATAACCACAACACAAGTAGTCAAAAAAAAAACAAAAAGAAGCAACTCTGATAATGATAATAATATGCACTGTCCTTGAAGTTGATTGGTCCACACCCGAGACGGCTTTCTTTAGAGCCTAGTCCCCATTGGTGTTGGACCAGATGACACCAGAAGGCGTACAACTCAAACACAGTGCAATATCAGAGTCTTGAGAGCTCGGGGTAAGCATTAACACTATGAGATCTCTTTTACCAGTGGCAAAATATAGTAGTAGGTTTTTACCCTTTTAAACTGGTACAAAACTGACACCTTTATTCAAGGCATCATGTTTGCAATAACCACAACACAAGTAGTCAAAAAAGCAAAAAAAAGAAGCAACTCCGATAATGATAATAATATGCACTGTCCTTGAAGTTGATCAACTTGTGTTGTGGTTATTGCAAACATGATGCCTTGAATAAAGGTGTCAGTTTTGTACCAGTTTAAAAGGGTAAAAACCTACTACTATATTTTGCCACTGGTAAAAGAGATCTCATAGAACAACATTAGCTGTCTAAGCCACGAGGGGGCACACCTCCCTTAAGGAGGCACACTCAATCAGAATCAGAATATTTAGTTATACTTTAGGAATCCGGTGAGCTAAAAATCTCTTTTTCACAGATGTCCAGTAGGGGCATGTCTAAACGTTACAACAACAAACAATACAAAAAGCACGGTAGGAGTGAAAAGTAGAGGAAATACGAAAAATTACTTTTAAAAAATATCCGAATAAAAAAATGTTCTTACGAGGTAAAGTCCACTAAGCTATTAGCCTTCTTTTTCAGAAGCGACCTGGCCACAAACGATAGCTCAACGAAGTTGCTTATCGTGTGGAAATCTATGGCAGAAAAACAATGTAAATAATCTAAAATGCACGTCGATTCTAAATGTGGAGGGGAAAAACCGGAGGACCCCTTGAGAAATAATTTTTTTTTTAATAATAATCATTCAGACGCTGTCTTTCCGACAGCCCTGTTCTTCACCTGAGGACGGCTGCTTGCGTTGTGGCCGAAACGTCGTGAGAATTGTATTTTATTATGTTTCATTTTTATTATTTTATTATTTCCCTTCTACATGACTTTACTGAAAGAACCAAGAAGAAAACAAAATAATCCACACTCGGGCACCCGGGGAACCCTTCTGTGGCGCGGCGCTCGCACGAAACGAGGTGCGGATGTCGAGGAGCGTCACCATGGGATAGAGGAGGCTGCCGTTGTATCTGCGCGGCGTGCTCATCACGGTCTGGCTGCGCAGCCCCTTTGACTCCTCCTGCGCCTCGTGCAGCATGTCCACGCACTCTGCGTAGCGCTCCTCGAGCTCCCGCAGCTGCACACCGCGCGGCGCAAAAACAGGCGCGGGACAATCAACTTAAGCATCAAGACATTCGACTGCGTGTTGATTTAACGGTGAATAACCCAACCGGCAACATGTACTGCGTATTCTCAGATCAACAAAATGTATCCATGTGTATTATTGGTTCTTTAGGTAAAGTCACGTAGAAGGGAAACAATAAAATATTAAAATAAAAAATAAACAATTATTATTTTATTGTTTCCCTTCTACGTGACTTTACCGAAAGAACCAAGAATATGAATCCCTGCAGTCACGAAAGCTTTAAATCAAAAAGTATCTATGTATGTTGAACTTATTGGGCACCGTTCGTCGCCAAACGTTCTAATCTGAAATCCGTCAGGGGGGGGGGGGGGCAGCAAACTAAACATGAAAGCATTCCGCTGTGTGTTGATTACCTGTGAATAGCCCAACCAATAATAGGTACCGCATATTCTAAGATTAACATAATCTTTGCACGTAATCAGCTCACAGTGATGACATCACCTTTACTCCTCTTTTTTTAAGACGGAAACAGGAAGACTTCTTCACAATTCTGGCTTATCACCCGAGGCTGGTTATAATCACCAGCAAAACGTCACTCAAATTGTTAAAGTTGTGGGTTTACTCTCCAACACAGCGGTGTGCTGAAGCAGTAACTAATCGGCACATTCTGTTTACGTGACAAACCTTACTAATTGGCTGCGCCGGGTGGTGGCGGGTTTAACGAAACATATTTATGCGATCTAACCGAACAAACACCTTTCTTATGGATCATATTGTTTTGCGAAATCCTACATTTTAAACCAGCGCAAAGCAGGCCTGCCGTGACGATCAGGGATCATGGGTGCTCGTTCACAGCGATGACCAAAACATCCCAAGTAAAAACCGCGTACTTGGACAACTTTTCAGGATCAACAGGGGATGCTGGTGCCAAGGGGATATTCTGATGCTCAGAGGATATCAGAATTAGAATCGCTTATTTATCCTGGAGAAATCCGATGAGCTATGAAGCTCTTTTTCACAGATTTACAGTTGGGGTGGGGTGAGAACGTTACAACAACAAACGATGCAATACACGATCGGAGTGCAAAGTATTGGCGAGGAACGCAAATCACTAAAATTAAATACGTAAAATAGATCAAGTAAATGAGTTAAAATTGCATAAGTAAACCAATTCCTAAGCTTGAACAAGATAGTAAAACAACAGCATGAACAGTCCCAGACCACACCAAGACAACACATAGTCCCTCAATAAAATTGCACGTAAAATATTTAACTCTCGATAGATGTGTAATAACAGCCATAGAGGGTTCACGTGGGGATTGGCTTGCCGGTCCTGCTTTGTAGCCAATAAGGGTTGAGATAGGGAGCATGGCCCCGGCGTGATCACGGCATGTCATCAGGAGTGATTGGCCTAGCCATTCGGGGCCCCAGCTAATGGGGAGCCGGATGAGAGGCGTGGTCCCGGGATTGACAGGGAACCATCGAGAATGGTCAAGGCTGTCCATGGAGGGTTGGCTGGGGGGACCACGTGACGAAGGGATTAAGAGAGAGTGAGAGAGAACGATCGGGAGCAGACTGGGAAACGACAAGAGCAGGGTCATGCGTGTACGGGGGCTCTGGATGCCACGTGCGCGGTGGGGACTTAGTGTGAAGTCTGTCCTCTCTCCGTTGTCTGCCAGCAACGGAGAGTGAGTGAGTAAAGTGTATTGTGGAAGTGGAAATAAAAAGGACTGATTCCAAAGCCATCTCAAGAAGGATTATTACAGATGGGCAAGGATGAAAGTTACAAATCACATGGGCAAATGTAGTAGTATCCAGCACGAATCTTCTGCTTCAGGATATTTTTTTGAAGGAAGATAATTGTTGGCACCGATTCTGGCTGCCTTCCTTGCTTGGTCTGGCTTCCCGTGCCTCCGAAAGAAGAAAAGCTGTTCGTGTTATGAATTGTACAGTGTTTTGAGAAGCAATTTGCATGAATGACACGGTCTAAAAATACTTCATTCTTGTTATTTGCATTCATAGGGCAATTTAAATGCCTGAGCAACTCAATCGCCCCATTCCAATCATTCTAATGACCTACTGCAATCTGGCCAAGGGGCCCCCAAGAGGCAGCTGTCTCTGTGCAGCACACGGTATTCGCAGCACTGAAATACAAATGGGCATTCGTCTGCAAGTCAAGTCGGGGGCGATGTTGCTTTGTGAGATACACAAGCACACAGATTAGTGTTCTTCACTAATTTTCAGAGGGGGAGTCACTTGCCGATACGACATCAGTTCGAGCGCCACAACTCATTTGAAACCAGTGGGTTTGACAGCATGATGGGGTGTTTTCGCATTTGTGTATTGTCAGGGCCTGCACGTCAGTGGCCGCACTGAAGGACACCAGGGGCTGGCCAATGGCCCGCGAACCTTGCAATGAAGAACACTGACATCATAAATGACGGTCATGAGATGGACAATTGAGCAGATTATGGACATAGGATGCACACACACACAAACACAGATGAAGGCCACGAGTTGCAATCACCCCAGACCGCACCGGTCTTCAATGAATCCACGACTCACCTCTGCCGTGAGCTCATGCTGAGCCTCTTTGGCTGCGCTCAGATGTTGAACGAGCTCCTCATTCTCCAGCTGATACTGCAACCAATGAACAACAAAATACAGCGTTTAAAACAAGTTTTAAAAGTCATGCGTGTGCGAGGGTTATGCAACGGTTTCCACTGTGCGTTTCTCTCCGGTGTTTAATTTGCAGTTCAGAAGCAGATGGGTAACAGTCGGAGAAATACATTTGCACATTTTAAAGTCATCCTTTTTGTTATGATTATGTCTTAAGGCTTTGGGCTATAACCCTTAGATCAATTTGGACACTCATCAACAGGGTCCTCTAATAGCAACACAGCATTCAATTACAATATGGTTTTCATTGGATCATGTCCCCTGTTAGGAAGGGCCAGAGAAACACTTTCAACCTCCAAAGTGAAATTTAAAAAATAATTTAGTGAGGAATACATGGATGTTTGCAGACATTATAAAAATGCTAAAGTGCCTTTTTGTTTCTGAAAATGTTCTATCCAAAAAATCAGACAAGAAAGACGGATTTTTTTTACAGCCAGACTGCATATAAAGCCATCTACTGATCAAGGACACGGGAGATGTTAGGTGGTGCTATGGATCCTCCTGAGAATATTATCGCTATGCCGTCAAAGGTAGATTTTTAATGCTGATATGCAGTTCCATTATCTGTGTTTATAATAATGATAACTTCCAGCTTTTATAGCATATTTAACGTTTTATTTGGCATTTACTCGAATCATAAAGTAGTATGAAACGACTGCAGAATTACAAAGAATGTTGCAATTACAACGAATGCCGCAATTGCTTTTACGATGTGACTCGCAGTTGGCAGCGAGGTAGCGGTCGTTGATCTTTTAGTGTTGTTGGTGAAAAGCGTTTGCCTACTCTTCAGCTCCGTTCACGCATCTGAAAAGCACAACACTGCATTTTGAAAAAGGGAGGTTTTTTATCACGTCAATTTTTGGTGTCGGGCTCATCCTACGTTTGGTTCTCAAAAAATTACAACCGCAATGAAGGACAGGCCTCTATCCAATGCATCAATAGTGACATGACGACAACGATCGTTGTGAAGTATGTCCTCACAGCTTTAGCCCTGCGCTGCAAGTCCACGATCTGTGACAGGAGGTGGGTGATCTCCTCCTGCTGGCGGGCGCTGTCCTCGTTCCTCCGTCCGAGCTCGTCCGTCAGGTGTCCGATCTGCAGGTGCGCGTCCCCTAGACGGAGCGCACGGTTCACCGTCACACCACACTTGCTCACTCACGGGTGGCGCTCACGGCAGCATCGCCGCACGGGCAACGGCGAGCGCCCGTTAAGTGGTGGTGACGACAGCATTGATGCTTGTGCCAGCCTAGTCAGTTGATTTCCTGCTTGAGCTAAGTCATCAATTAATCTTCTTGGTTCTTTCAGTAAAGTCACGTAGAAGGGAAGTAATAAAATAATAAAAATAAAACATAATAAAATAATATAATATCTTTTATTTTTATTATTTTATTATTTCCCTTCTACGTGACTTTACCGAAAGAACCAAGAAGATGAATCCCTGCAGTCAAGAAAGCTTTAAATCACCAATTAATCTTAAAACTGTTTATGCATGAGGAAACTGGTGTGTGCGAGGAAGACCCATACACACGGAGAAACCACACCCAACCACCGCACGGACTGCTCAGACACCTGCTGGTTGTACAGGTACCAGATGGTTTTACTGCCTCTCGCATGCGTGTACCTAAGTGTGTACGTGCGTGTGTAAGTAGCAGTGGCACAGTAGTTAGCGCACTGCTCTACAAACCCGGCGACCCGCGTTTAATTCCCTCTCATGGTCAAAGGCAGTGACGATTATCTAAACCAGTCCTGGGCCTCCCCCAGGTTAACTCAGCCTCAAATGAGTTACTGGTGCAATGATAAAACATCACCACTGGGGAGACAAAGGCAGTCAGGCATGGTGCTGGCCACCCACCCATTCGTGGGTCGTAGCAGCCTTCATAGGTGCTTGCTAATCGCACTTGCCCCAAAAGTCTGTTTAGGCTGTACTGGGGATCTTTGTCTTTGTAAGTAGACAGAAGGCGAGGTACGTACGGAGCCCTTTTACACAGTCATTGACCAGCTGCTGCTCCTTCTCCTCATAGCTGATGGTCTCCGTCTTGATGTGACACGCCTGCCGGGCACACGCACAGCCACAGAATAGGAAACCTTTTCCTTACCGAGGGCCAAACAGGACCCTCAAACACCTTTGGCGTGCTCGCACGTTAACACGCACCTCAGCGTTATGCAATAACAATGTGAAAAACAACACGTGTGTCAACAGAGAATAAAGCTGCCTTTGCAGTGACAAAAGTGACCGAGCGCAGCACCCAAATTAGAAACACGTTGTTTGCCAGCTTGAAGATCATGTTGTGGCAGCAGCCCATATGAATCAAGGTTGTGTGCCCTATCTGGCCCACATGCCCTATCTGGCCCATGTGGGCCCTATCTGGCCCACATGCCCTATTTGGCCCATGTGGGCCCTATCTGGCTCACATGCCCCATCTGGCGCACGTGCCCTATCTGGCCCATCTGAGTCGTATCTGGCCCATGTGGGCCCTATCTGGCCCATGTGGGCCCTATCTGGCCCATGTGGGCCCTATCTGGCCCATGTGGGCCCTATCTGGCACACGTGCCCTATCTGGCCCATCTGAGCCCTATCTGGCTCATCTGAGCCGTATCTGGCCCATGTGGGCCCTATCTGAACGGACAAACCAAACGTGGACAGGGCCACTGTAGGCTCCTTAACAGTATACTTTGTGTGCGTTATTCGAGGCAGTAAATGCTTGATATACACTTTCCTCACCCATACATTGTAAGCAATGCACATTAGCGCTATAACAATTAATCTACCAAAGAACCGATGAGTTGGCGTGATTCAGGGCCGTGGTTCGATTCTAGAGTTCATTCTTGTGGTAAACAGCAGCGGCTCTAGACACTGTTGCGGTCACTTCAACCCATTACACACAACATGTATGAATTGAAAAACATTGATGCTTACATACACAATTTGATGGATGCATCGTGAGCGTAAGAATCGATATTTATTATCGATGAGTCAATATGTATACGTATGGATGTTGAACTTCTTTAGAACTGTAGTACGTAGCCAACTGTGCCTATCGGAAGTGCAGGGGAAAGACAACAAACTAAACACAAAAAACAATTCTCAAGATATGAGTTTTCAATTTAGATTTAAAAGTGCATAGCTCCAGTGGCTTCCTAATAATAGTGTAATGATATGTTTTTTGTAACTGTGCCACCTGATACATTCAAAAGACAAACAACGTGAAGTTATCCATAACAGATTTTTTTTGGGTTTGATCACGTAAACATAAATGTTTTTACATTTCTAGATTTATATTTACGCAATCTAACCGAGAAAAAAAACTCTATTGTGGATCATATTGGTCACGAAAGCCGATGTGTTGAACGTGAAGTGAAGAGTATGAACAGACCCTGTGTTTTTTTTTACTCACTCTGTCTGTTGTTGTTGTACTGTATCCTCAAATCTTCTAACTCTATTTTGACCCACTTCCCAATGTGGTATCGACTGCACAGTTGGTATACTTATGTCATACTGATGACAATACTATATTCTATCATTAAAAATCAAATAAAAATCTTTTTAAAACATTATTTTTGAAATGTTATGTTTCGGCTTGCCTCTAATTGTCCACGGTAAACTGACGTTGGCTGTAAATGGCCACGGTCCCTTACATTATGGCAAGCTTCGGGGCCACTTCCTGGAGTCGTGGAGTTCTTCCATTGCAAGTACGGTACATTTCATTAAAGCGTGTTTTTTTTTAAGTTTGTTTATTATTATTCATTATTACAACTATTGTGCACTAGTGTACACACAGCCATTCCGCACTTGTAATTAGCAATGGTTGGGCTACATACGGTGCGAAGGAAGTTCAACATACATAGATACGTAAAAAAAACACGTCTGCCATGTGGTTTCACCGCCATAAAATAATTCATGAAAAAAACTATTACGTCATATTTTATATCTACACTCTATCTGTCCTTCAGTATGGTCATGAGAGAGATGATCTTTACTCCCTTCTTCATAAATGTATCCGACACTGTTTTCCACTCTTGCTTATGAAAGTCACACAAACATCCAAGTAAAACGAACGCTTTCAAGGTTGCTGGCGATTTGCTCGTACAAATTGTGTAAACATGTGAACAAGATGACTATGAATTGGCCCATTGTTTTAGATGGGAGGGGCATATACAATACAACGACCCCCACCTCCCCAGACTCATGGAATTAGCGTGTGAATGAACATCAACAAAGGACACGTGATCGAATTACGTGCGCTCTCGTGTTGATGCCCTGCACTGCCGTACTCTCAGATGCAGCCGTATTCTCAGGATGCTTCACAAAATAGTAGACCATAATACTAATAATGTTTTTATATATAATCGTCGTTCATGCAAATTGCATCTCAAAACGCTTGACATTTTCACCCACCACACAAACATCTTTACAATCCAACAAATAATGAGCATCGTAAAAAAAATTACAAGAATACCGCAGATGAACAAAACCAAGCGCTACCAACAGCACGCGGATGACCAAAGCACGGACCAGGTAGGGCAACGTCAATCGCTCAAACACCCAGGGGCTCCTCACATCCGAGAAAGACCGGGGGTAGCAAAGACAGCAATCATTGGACCATGCCAAGAGGAAGAATATAGATCTGTAAGGGAAGGTGTGACTTAAGAACGCTTTATTGAGAAGATGAGTCAGTCGTAAGCGCGGAGCAGAGGAAGATATTGAGTCTGGGCTTGAATGATCGCAGGGAGCTGGCAGCACGGACGGCAGGGTGGGGGTGAGGTGGGTGGTGGGGTAGGGGGTGGGGTGGGGGGGCGGGGTGGGGGGCTGGGTGGGGGGAGAGCGAGTTTCAGATAATGGCCGAAGCAGCGGAGAAGGAGTGACCTCTCATTGAGCAGATGTTAACAGAGGGTTTTGACAGTAATATTTATTTATTATACTTTATTGCCATACCCACTGTGGCAATATTGAGAAATGTAGGAATAGTTCGCGCGCACACACACACACACGACAAACCATCGTGAGATATACACCATATAAAATTAATCTCAATGTATTAAAACGTTTAACATGTGCCTGCATGCACCAAAGATCCCCCCCCGAATTGCCTTAAAATACTTTTTGAGCGAGTGTTTGTTAGCGAGCACCTATGAAACCCGGCACGGCACACGAGGGTGGCCAGCACCACGCCTAGCTACCTTTGTATCCCTGGTGGCGATGTTTATACACAGCACCAGGTACACATTTGAGGCCAAGTCGACTTTGGGCAGACACAGGACAGGACCGGTTTAGATAATCGTCACTGTTGGTGGCGTTGGCCGTGAGCAAGAATTGAACTCAGGTGGCCGGGCTCGTAGCACGACGCACTCTTCACATAAAGATAAAAGACAAAGATCCCCCGTATAGCCTTAACAGACTGTAGAGGCAAGTGCTGTTAGCGAGCACCTATGAAGGCCGGAACGGTACACGAGGGGGTGGGTGGCCAGCACCACGCCCGACCGCCTTTGTCTCCCTAGCGCGATGTTTACACACCGCACCAGGTACTCATTTGAGGCTGAGTCGACCTAGGGGAGGCCCAGGACCGGTTCAGATAATCGTCACTGGTGTTTGCCGTGAGCAGGAATCGAACCCGGGTCGCCAGGTTCGTAGTGCAGCGCACAAACCGCTACACTACTGTGTGTACATATTTCACACACACACACGCACGCACCTTTGAGCGGAGGCGCAAATTCTCGTCTTCCAGTTCCTTAAGTCGCTTGTGCACCGCATCGAGCTGTGCCGGGATGTGTCCACTCACGAGACTTCCTCCACTGCGTTCAAGCCTGCGCCGGGAAGGGGGCAAGACACACGCGGTTGGGGATAGGGGGGAAACAAAAATCAGGGTCAGGTCAGCACTTTGGCTGGCGCTGCCACTGGGCGTCATCCCCTAGGCAGTTGGACGCACGACTGAGCAAACTAAAAAGGGGCTGGGTTTTAAATTGGGCGCAAAAAAATGCGTTGGATGCGACACAAAAACAGCAAATGCAACAACAACGACAAGCGCCAAAAAAAGTTAAAGCACTGGGCACAACACAGAGTGGCAGGGCACGGTTTTTAGCATACACGAAACAGTTTTGTGAAAAAAAAATTGGGATTGCAAGTAAATTTCAGATAACTTGTTGTGAAAGACACTATAAAATCACGATCTCATTCCTATACGCGTAAAATTATTGAATGGCGGAAAAACCAACAAGTAGCAGACCACGAGGCCTAAATGACGCAGGAGGCTGTGCCGAACTATTTTGTTGTATTTTGATAACATCGGTTTGGCCAAAGCCAGCGTTGGGCGAGCTGGGATTTTACTGCACTCAACTTGTTAAATCTTCGACGGTTACCGCTGTATGTAAATATTGGCTCGTATTTTTAGTGGATAAAACTGGATTGCACTGCTTCCGTGTGCTGCGTTTGCGCGATAGCTCCTCAGGGGCATGCCACGGCCACTCCACCAAGAGTCGTGGGCGGGGTTGGGGGGTGGGGTGAGGTGGACTCACGGAGTGGAGGCACTGGAGTCGCTCTCGCTGTCCTCCACCGTGTGCGTGTAGATGTGCAGCAGTTCATCCTTCATCGACAGGTCGTGCCGCAGCTGGTTCACCTGCAACCCCGCGGAGCACACCGCTCCTTAACGACGCGTCCTTCCGACAAACCCTTGCGCCATCGACCAACTGGGCGGTCGGTTAGACCACAGGTGGGCATAATACAATCACGAATTGGATCTTAAATTCTCGACGCTTTAACGTTTATGTTTTTAACTCCCAGTTTCGTTACGATTCCCCACCCCGCAGGGCTGCATTATTAGCAGGAGAGGGCAGTGCTGCACCACCGTGGTCAAATAAGCCCCACAACTTGCACGGTGGTGGTGAGGCCCTCAATGGTGCTATCGGCATCACGAGACAAACATATTGCCAATCAGAACTCTCACAGCTAGCATTGTCAGATAATGGTGCAGAAGTCACTTCAATAGGACTCTTCATCCACACTTGGGGCACACCTTTAATAAGCCCTGCAAAGATTGTTGTTACATGGCAATTTAACTAAAATTGGTCATTATCAGGGCTGGAATATGCCAAATTAAATGAAGCCCAAATTCATCGGTCTTTTTTTTGGGCCATTATTGATGATTAGATTGAGGCAGAGGTGGGACAAAGTCATTGTTATGCAAGTCCAAGTCGAGTCGCAAGTCATCAAATTCATGACTCGAGTCTGACTCGAGTCCAAGTCACATGACTCGAGTCCACATCTCATAGGTGGGACAAAGTCATTGTTATGCAAGTCCAAGTCGAGTCGCAAGTCATCAAATTCATGACTCGAGTCTGACTCGAGTCCAAGTCACATGACTCGAGTCCACACCTCTGGATTGAGGTGATGTTAGAATAATAATAATAAAGAACCCGACTTGTCACAGGTGGATGACACCCAGATTCGAAACCAGGATCTCAGGGATGCCGACTCAGTAATAATAATAATAATCCATGTTTTTATATCACTGCATCATTCGCGCAATCTGCATCTCGAGACGCTGCACAACCCGTGTCAACTATTGAGTGTGTATACATGCGGGAGGAACTTGGAGAAAACTCAAACGCGAAAGGCGGCAAATCTCTATCCTATACAGATGGAACAGATAGAGATAAGTCCATACCGTAGGTAGCAAATCGTGCTAATCAGAGGTGACCTACACTAAACTATTAAACTATTTTTATCTTACCAAGTAAGGCCCGCTGAGCTTAATAGCTATTTTTCAGAAGCGACCTGGCCACAAACGATAGCTCAAAGAAATGGCTCACAGTGTTAAAATTCATAGCAATCAAATTACTCTAAGTACATGTTCATTCTAAATGTGGAGGGAAATAAAACAAGAGAACCCAGAAAAAAAATCCACGCGACCACGGGGAAAAGAGAGAGAGAGAGAGAGATGCAAACTCCATATTTACAGCAGCTGCCAGCCACCGGGCCTTCCGTACGGTAACTCGAGGCATTAGGACGGGGTGGGGTGGGGGGGTGCGGGGGGGGGAGCTCAGCCACCTGCTCCAGGGTGTGCTCCAACTCATCCTCAAGGTGCTCCACGCGCTCAGACAGACTCTTGTTCTTCTCCAGCAGCGTCTGACCGATCCGAGCGGCCAACTCCAGGTCCCGCTCTTTCTGCGAACGAGAACGCACGCACGCGCGAACACGCGCATATTCGCAAAAGCGAAAAAGGACACGCGGACGTATGTTAAAGCATGTCCACACGTGGCACATAACCACGGCATGTTTGTAGGAATAACACTCAAAACTTTGCAAAAGTACAACCCGTCATCGATAAGTAATTTTAATTAGACAAGCCTGCGGCTAATTTGTGAGCAACAAGAGGGCAACGCGGCAAAATAAATTGTTGTACTGGACTTCTATGCTCCCGCATCTATGCCCTCCGTTTTCAGCAATCCGCACTGACCGGCGGTGGTGAAGTATGGTCGAATAACCCCCCACGACCCTGTAACAATGTGAGGACGCCCTCATCTAGCAGCGGTTTTACAAACCGGCTGTGCATGTACCAGCACGTGCAAACAATACGCATGCACACAAGCACATAATCAAGGATGCTTGCAGGGGAAAAGACTCAAGATTTGCTGAGTGTGTAAATGTAGAAGCGGTCATCAATAATGAATTTAAATGACAGAAACCAGACATGTCTCCTGAGCTGCAACTTGCATGTTAAATTCACTCGTCCTACTTTTTACACGCTTTTATTTAACTCACTCTGTCTGTTGTTGTTGTTCTTGTTGTCGTCGTCGTTGTTGTCGTTGTTGTATCCTCAAATCTTGTAACTCAATGTTTACCCACTTCTCAATGTGGTATCGACTGCAAACTTGGTATACTTATGTCATACTGATGACAGGACTATATTCTATCATAAAAAATAAAAAAACAGACATTTTAAAACATTATTTTTTATATGTTATGTTTCAGCTTGGGTCTAATTGTCCACGGTAAACTGACGTTGGCTGTAAATCACCATGGTCCCTTACGTTCTGGCAAGCTTCGGGGCCACTTCCTGGAGTCGTGGAGTTCTTCCATTACTAGTACGGTACATTTCATTAAAGCGTGTTTTTTGTAAAGTTTTTTTTTGTTATATTACTTTTCCTCGTTGAAAGATAAAAACTTGAAAAAAATATTTCACCGTCGGCACTACGGATAGCTTTTAACACATTTATGGATTTGCTCTGTCCATCCATAACGGTGGAGGGCACAACAATGCTCGTAGAAGACCCAATAAGAACAAAAACAGCAGAATATTGGGACTTATCTGATTGAAAGCCAGCTATATTGATTATCGGGTTCCCCAAAACTTGGAGATGAACAGCACAAACACAACTACTTGGAAATATGCAAACGTCCATTGCCCAGACAACTACCCGTCGGCTTCCGTGCCGCTAATTAACCCTTTCCTGTTCCAAGACGTCTACAAAATTTGCAGGGTGGGTCCCGTCTACCGCTGAATCTCGGAATGCGCAAGCGGTTCGGCGTAAATTTTATTTCTAGAGGCATAGCACCATTGTTTTTAAAGATATTGTACTCACCGCAGAGAACCGTAGCGACACACCCGCACTCTATGATAGCTGGCGAAAAACTGTGCCACAGGCCCTCCACAGCATGGCCTTGTGAGAGCCTCGGTACCGATAAAGTTATAAGTTCTCCGTTCCGATGACGTATACGTACATCGTCGGAATGGGAAAGGGTTAAATACAAATACCTCCAAAGACAGATACATTTTGGAAAGCGTTACTTAACCCTTGCATGCGCATGCTATTTTTCTTCCTTGCTTATATCAACGCCCGTGTATATTCTGCGCAGGCGACGTACGGGGTGAGCAGGCCCGTGAGGCCGCGTGGAAATGGTCGACGGGATCGAGACGCAACAAAAACGATGGTGAGGAATCTCACCTCCTCCAGCAGGTGCGTGACCGCATCGATGTCACTGTACGTGCGCGTCATCTGGCCCACACGTTCCGAGCACAGCACTGCAGCCACGCACACGAGTGCACGCAGACAACAACACACAGATTACACACGTTGGTGGTGCTGTGAGTAGTCGCTAAGGTAGCCCACAGTACCGTTTCTGTATCACGCGTAATAGCAATAATCATCCTTTATTTATGCAGGAAACATTTTTTTCATGATTAATGAGCACAGGTCCAATGGCCCAAAACGTGAAGTGGCCAACGACAAAGACACAACTGAAGTTGCAATGGATAAGAGCAACACGTAGTTGACATGTAACAAAAATGCTGGTAAATGTTTATTCTTGTACATCTGCTCTTGACCAATTATCTTCAGATTATTTTGAGACTTTACTGCATAAATCGCAATCAACACCATCAATAGCCATTATCTATCCATGGCTGGATGAAGGCTTCTCCAAGCCATCGCCATCTCTCGCCATCTCACAATGGAGCAGACCTCCTATCTCCTAAGATGTCCTCTTTGATGAGTTCCCATGAATGTGGATTTCAATTGATAAGTGCAGTGCTAAAATTTGTTACATGCCTAATAATCTGGGAGGTGATCCATGCATAGATACCCAACTAAAACTTCCTATTAGCTTCGTTGGCTAGGTATGGTGCGAAAGAAGTTGTTAAAAATACATAAAACGATAGGCATAAATTATTGAGAAAACAACAAGGACTTCAAAGCATCTACACATCTCCCACTAATCGCTGCAGTCCTCCACAAACTCTGCTTGTATGTAGGTCCTCTACATATGAGTCTCTATATTTAACATGTAGGCTTTCGCGAACCAACATTATTCACAATAAAGGTTTTTGGGTTTGGTGGTTTAACGGCACATCTATATTTACGCGATCTAACCCAAACGCCTTTATTATGACTTCGTCTTTACATTCAACTGCACGTACCCACAATGGAACGGATGAAAGGTGTGCATCCCCCACACCCAGCCATTACCTTAACCTCCTCAGTGATGGCGTAACAACAGCGCAAGATACCCATGTGTTTACATCAAATTGCCGGGCAAGAAACCCACTTCATGCCCACGTCGAGCTTAGGCATTAACTGCCTTTAAAAAGGCATGGCCAGCGCAGAGACTTGTCAACAACAAGAGCAAAAGAACGATTCAAGGACCCATTGACAAGGTAGCTTGCAGAGTGCAAGAGCAATGGAACTCCATCTGTGTAGAGTTTTAAATGGTATCCCCTCGAAGGAATGTGTTTTCTCCAGGTACTCCAGTTCATACCACATGCCAAACACGCATTGATGGAGTTGTCCTAACGTTCCAATACAAAGCCCTCCTAAAAAAGTCTAAGACTCAATAAGCTTTTCCTGGATGAAGGCCAGCAATATTATTACTTATTAAAAGGAGGATTTGTAACAAAACAACCCATGCTAACTGCTGCTCAATTCCAGGGATGGCCTGGATGTTTAAATGAGCGCTCTCCAAATTCCAGCTGGAGATATTTACAGACTTCGCCCAAGCCTCGTGGCTGTACCATTACAATTACACATCCACGTCAATCCATCCATGCGGAGCTTTAAGCATTATCTCCCCCTTGACCAAATGGATTTATCTTGGAATCACGGTTTCCTCCGATGTAAATCCAAACGCTCATTCGTGGAATTATCTAATGCAGGATCCTCTTGACTTAAAAAATGTCTCGTCTTAAAAAATACTCTCCTGCATAAAAGACAGCAACATCGTTATTTATTATTTTGCAACTCTCTAAAACCTCCATGCTAATTAGAGCTCAGTTTCCAAGGATGTTCTGGATGTCTCTGAGCGCTCTCGAGATTCCGGCTGGAAAAATTTACAGGATTACATTGAGCCACGTGACTACCATCGTCACAATTACTCATCCACATGGCGGAGCCTGGGACAGCTGTGGGAATAACAGCCGTATCCTCTCGAGTGCTTTCAACGAATGTTATGAGAGGCAGTAAAAAAAAGCTGCAACGGAGGAATTTTCAACAGCAGCGGTAAAGTCACGTATATAGAATAAAATAATACATCACGACGTTTCGAAGAATCGAAAATTGCCTGTGTTGCGATCAAAACGAAGAATCGAATATTGCCTGTGTTGCGACTGAAACGTCGTGATCTATTATTTTTTATATTTACGTGGCTTTACCGAAAGACCCAACGAGTATGAATTCCTGCAGTCACGAAAGCTTTAAATCAAGATTTGATTACACCAATTTTAACAAAAATGGCTAAGAGAGTCAAGTGTAAATATTAGGGGTTTTAAGTTTCAGGTTTCTTTTGTATAACCAGGTGAGAGCTCAAAAGAGGCAAGTCTCATTTGCAAGAGTTACCTGGGCCACCAAAAATGACAAAAGGAAAACAAACAAAATAAAGTACAGCAGCTAATCAAAACAGGAAGCGGAACAAAAACAACCGTGTCACACGTGACAATTAAAAAACACTGCACGAACACAAATGCTGGCCGAATAATAACTCCATGGATCATAGTAGAATTAGTTATTAAGTTACGGGAACATCAAACAGATATACGGCAACCATTGTACTAACGTGGGTTGGGACGATGGATTGATTCATCCATTAGTAATGGTTCTTAAAGTTGACGATACGCGCATTTAAATTGTGTACATGAGAATCGATGTTTTTCAATTTGTGTATTTTATATTTCATGGGGTTTTGTCATGCCTGCAGCTGATATCATCGCTCCATCTCCTTGGCGGACGTGCTCTCTGGGACGCGTTTCCCTCCTTAGGGTGCCACTGTTGTTTTTCTCACCTGCAGTTCACCTGAATGCCCCGCCATAGCTTACTTCTGAGAGCTGGCAATCATTTTATGGCTCCTAGCAGACGCCTAAACGCTGTAACATACGTCTTAAGATTAGTGATTAGGGCCATAGTGAGGATAGAGGTCGGTAAAGATAACTAGCCAATTTGCCAATGAGCGATAGCCAGGAGAACAACACGACCCACACAGTTTAGGAAGAGTAAAACGACAGCTACCACACACAATTGTTGTGCACCGAATACCGACAACAGGGAACACCACCTACGGCAGAGATGGAGCCGTGAAATCGGCTAATGTGCAAGTTTTGGGTGGATTGTTGCACGGCAAGACCAAGAGGAGTGGTGGCATGCCAGGGGAGGCTTTCATCCAGCAGTGGATTGATCATGGCTGCTGCTGCTGATGATAATGATGACATTAGTACTGTACACACTGTCGATATATATAAATATTAGATTGGTCTCACTGGCCAGGCCAATGTTTTTTACATTTATCAACACCAGGATCGGTGACATAAAGAGCAACGTGAGTTAGACCCGCATGCCGATGGTAATGACTCAGGCTAAAATCAATACCTACACACCTACGATGTACACATCAACTTCACATGTGAGAGTGAATGATTTACAACGGATGCCAATTATGTGCAAATAGAATGCTCTGATTACAGTTAAGCAAATGGCACAGACAAACTTTTTCCTAATTGAGACAGAAAAAAGGATGAATGATAAAAATAAGACAAAAAGCAATCGATTCTAAAGAAGAAACACCGCCCAGATATTGTGACTTGGGGAGCAAATCATCGTATGCCTAAAAAAAAACCATAACGTACAAATAAATACACTTACAAACACACTTCAAGTTTCAAGTCTACTTCGTTTGAGCAGGTGAGAACTCAAGAGACCAGGCCAGCGCCTTGTCATTTGCAAGAGCGAGTGACCTTGGTCAGGGTAAAATGACAGGAGCAGCACAACGCAATGCCAAGCCACATCTTGAGTATCACGCACACATCGTACTGCTGCGAGCCGATTGCCCCGGGAGCGCTCTCGGGAGGCATTACGGAGAAACGGACACTCGTGTGCATTCATGCTCACCAGAGGGCTCCCGCATCACCATCAAGTCTCCACAAGTGGCGCTCGCCAACTGAAGGACGGACGATCCCTGCGTTACGCGTCCACGGCCGTGCGACGGACACACTCGAGCATCCCAATCGATATGGATCCCATCGCCAAGACCGCAACGCTGAAACACGAAATCTAGGGCAAGGAGTGATGATGACGACGACTATGCAACCCTTGGAATTCCGCTGCACCGCCAAACTCCACCCTCCCGTTGAAAACGTCAAAAGTCGTTTACCTTCAAGGTCCGTCGTCAACGTTGGAGGTCAACCATGACGCTTTGGCAATGAGCAGCGGCCTCCAAATGCCCCGTCAGAGCGACGACGTCGCGTGTACGTTCAGCCGAGCTGTACAACGGTGCAGCCAGTGCATGTGGAGAGCCTTGCCGCACAACTTCATTTCAAAGTCTACAGTTTAAAACCACCAACTCCGCTCGTTAATCCGGCCGTCTTTCCCAGTTTACCACCAACGTAAATAGCTGCAACCACCATGACAGTCACAACGCTCCCACTCGCTCACCAATGCCGCGTCGCTAAATCACGGCACGTACGACTTCCTGCTGAACTCTTTTAAAAAGTCCGCCTCCCCCCTCCTCCTACCATGCCCACGAGGTTTCACAGAAGAAGCTGGGATCCACCTGTGTGCCCATCGGGTAAAAATAGCGAGCTGGCAACACGTGCCACCGTGCCACCGAGCGATAACAGAGCTGCGTGACGTGCTCACAGAGGCACAGCCACAACTGGGAGGCTAATGGCTTACACTATATAACGTCGACACTTTAACGTTTCACCGATACGATTAACCGAGTGTTACAATGCACCAGCACACAGTCAAAGTCCAAAATGCGTGACAGATTCATTCTTTCCATAATGTGCGTACTGCGGGTATTGCGCAACGATAAAGCACTTAAGAGTTAATATTCATCAGCCATGTTAAATCCACTGTTGGGGGAACATCTCCCCAAGCCATTTTGGTCAATGAAGGGGGTTTTTTTTAACAAACTTAACTATTTTTATTTTATTTTACCAGGTAAGGCCTACTGCGTGATATATAGCTCTTTTTCAGAAGCGACCTGGTCACAAATGATAGTTCAATGAAGTGGCTTATCGTGTGGAAATTGATAGCAACCAAAAACTCTAAACGCATGTTTCTAAATGGGGAGGGAAAAACCGGAGGACCCAGATAAAAACCAATGCGACCACGGGCAGAACATGCAAACTCCTAATATACAAGTGTCAGGGTCGGGATCGAACCCACAACCTCCTGTATACCAGGCGAGGTAGTTAACATCTCATAGCCACCCTGGGACCCCCACCATGCTTCACCATGCTGGCCAGTGAGGGTTTTGGTGAATGGGAAACAGCAACCAAAACCAGTTTAAATATCACTCACCGGGGTTTAGTGCACCAACCACTGCACCTCCACTCCACCCAAACTTGAAATTCTGATTGAAAACAACTCTTCGCGTGCAAACACAATGCGAGTCAAAGGTGTGGCATGCATGGCCTGGTGTTGCCTGGTCTGAGTACCCTCCGCCTAAGTCGTAATTTGTACTCACGCTCTATGAAAATCGAATTCCTTCATCACGGCTATGCTCATGATAAAATGTCCCGTAAAAATAAACACCACGACAAAACCTGAGAAATAGAACATTGTGAAACGGAGCTGAAAATAGCCTTGGTGAACGCATGCGCGACAGTGCGCATAGGAATCCCTAGGATGGAATACGCATGATACATTTTAATTATTATGTATGTCACTATTCTGCTTTTTCCTCCCATCTATAAAAACTTTTCATTTGCTTTCAATATTTCACACTCACCCTCACAGTGACTAAAGCTAAAGGCGTGTCATATACAACGCTGTCGCTCGCAGACAAAGTTGTCAACCGCTATTTGGTCGCGTGGCACAGCGGTCGTGTGCGTGGCGTGCGATCTGAAGGTTACGAGTTTAAATCATGGTTGGAGGTCGATTCAACGCTTCATCCCTCCCGGGCCAATAAAATAAATAGCAATTTCGTCGGGAAGTCAAACCGCTATTGCACTGGAGGAGGAATGGGATGTCCACCAGTGGCTCAGGGCTGTATGTATGTAGAACTCCTTTCGCACAGTACGTAGCCAACAAGAACAATCCCATGATTAAAGAGAAAACTGACAGATTAGTTTTACTATTTTTTTTAAGTGAATGGCGTAAGCAGGCTTGGATAGGAGACTTCACTCGGAGGGATGATGGGGAGAATCACAACAGAGTGGGAAGAAAATGAACTACAGAGGACGTCCACCAAAGAGACGAATCGATGATATCAGCTCGTGTGCGGGTGGTTGGATTGTTACATTGTAGGATCGTGAGAGAGGAGGCTTCATCCAGCAGTGGATTGATCATGGGTGGTGATGGTAATGATGAAAAGAACCACAATGAGATGGCTGGGTGACTCAGGGTGATAATATAGTGGCAGAGGACTGCGCTGGCACTCCTGACACCATGTGTTCGAACCCGGCTTTTAGCCACACGTGATTAAACCGGGTGTTCATGTGCAGCGCTTTGATGGTTTCAGGCAATCACTAACGGCTGCACAATATAACCCACCACACTAAATGTAGTGCCGTTCTTAATTTGGCTTCGTAAAGCTCTCATGGTGATGATGTTGTACGGCTAATGAAGAGCGACTATTAGACGTTCAGTTGTAAGTGATTTGGCCATTTCATTGCTTTGTCAGAAAATTGGTGAATTCCAGATGCACCACCTTCAAGCTTATGTTAGGGGCAGTGCAAAATCATACGGTTTGTTGTTCATAGCCGCAGTCACATACAGGTGAGTCTCCGATTTCCAAATACATACAGTTTTATTGCAACAAAAAGTATTTACTCGGCACGTAAAATGTGTGCCGAGGTGCATATCGAGAGGCCTAATGCGTTAACTGTTCCACGACGTCACCTCCCAGGCCCGCCCTGACACAGGGTGGTGCAACGCTCGCGATGAGTGTTCCAAAGAACGCATTTAATCGGATGACTTGACGCTCATAGTATGATTGTGACACAATTAGAAACGGGGAGAGATATGGGTAGAAACACAATCCACGACAAATAACTGTAATTCGTTGCCTTGCGATTGGTTAGTGCGTTGGCACTGAGGTTAACGCAGTGCGCTATGAACCCAGCAACCTGATGACAATTCCCGGTCACGGCTAACATCAGTGCCGAGTGATATCCTTGGTAAGCCGCGCTGCCTGGGCACGGTGAAGTACGTTCAAACGAACCCTCGTGACCGACACGGCGCAGAGAGGCTTTCATCCAGCAGTGGATTGATTGAAAAGCGGCTGCACATTGTTAGTATAGTGGTTTTGAAATCAACGGTGCGCACAGGCCCCCCCCCCCTCTCACGAGGGTTCAAACGATCAGGCGAGGTCACAGCATGCAGTGTTCTTTGAACGGCATCGCCCGTTTACAGCTCAAACAGAGACTCCAGCTCGCTCACACACACGCTCGGTGACAACATAAAAGCGATGGTGACCTGCAGCGTCTCCAGTCACACACCCATTGGGCCGGAGGGCTAACCCGTGGTCTTTGTAAAAGGAGATGCTGCCACGGTGTTGTTTGGTGTCGGTGAACTCTCAGCGTGAGATAAAAAAAAGCCACAACTTGTTACATGTAATTTTATTGCAATGTCAACCTTCGAGCACGCCGTTCTAAGATTACCGTCGCTGGTTTAGTTTTTTGTCGCGTGTGCTCGCAGGTTTAATACGGCGCGCTGGAAAATCCCAACTAGGCTTGGGTAATAGGTTGCGCGATGGTGCTTTACCACACTGGAGTGCTTTCGGAGAGCTGAACTTGATCATGAAAAGCGGAGTGCGAACGTGCCAAAAGCAGAACGTTTTCAAATCGGTGTATTTCCTGCACTGGATCAGAAACATGGGCATTGATAAAGATAATGAAAGAAAAGCTGAAAAGTGTGCCAAGAAGCATAATTCACTACGCGGGTCAGGGCAGGTTGCTGACATGGGAGCCCAAGATCGGTTCAGACAGTCACTCCCCCACTGTATGTATGTCAAACTTCTTTAACACCGTACATAGCCAACCATGCTAATCAGACTCGGGTTTGCCATGTTCGCGGCGCCATGAGCTACCCACTGCAAGCAACTCCACCCCTATTAGCAGTGGTGACACAGAGCAGTTTAGTGTTTTAATCCTCACTCAGTGAACGACACACTCAGGGGACTGTAACTGATAAACTTTGCTTGCCACAGCGACGGCATTTGAGGAATTTACGATGCACACCTTTGGGCAAGACAAGCGTGAGATTTAAAATAGATGTACGCGCGATAAAATATGTGCTGTATGCTGAAGTCGAGGCATCGTGTTTGGCGACTTCTGAAATACGACGGACGAAATGTTTCTTTTAAGCACGGAGGAATTGCACACATTAGTGGAGCGTAACACTAACATTCTGGGCACAAAGGCTTCGTTGTCGTGCACGAACGCAACAACATTTGTCGTTCTATAAGCGGCCATACACAATTGTAGATGTTGCAGGTTTACTCTCCAACACCGGTGTGCTGAACCAGTAATGAATTGGCATGTTTTGTTTACGCGACAAACTAATTGGCTGTGCCGGGTAGTGGCGGGTTTAACGACACATTTATATTCACGCAATCTCACCCAAAAACCTCGCGAAAGCCTACGTGTTAAATATACACAGCCTACATGCAATTAAATGAA
Source organism: Lampetra fluviatilis (assembly GCF_964198595.1). Lineage (NCBI taxonomy): Eukaryota > Metazoa > Chordata > Hyperoartia > Petromyzontiformes > Petromyzontidae > Lampetra > Lampetra fluviatilis. The sequence continues at coordinate 6,955,610 of NC_136295.1, read as the reverse complement.
TTTCCGGCATGAACGTCCATACCAGAAATAGACATTCGTACCACTTAGAACGAAGAGTGCCTTGGCAATGATGGCATCTATGTCATGGAACGGTCTCTGCCCGACCATATCACCACATCGGCGATCTTAGGATCCATTCTAGAAGTGACGTGAATTTTTTCAGATTAGCTTTCCGCAATGTCTCGTGTGCGACCGCATGAGGAAACAGACGACGTACTGCATGTTTATTTTATTCGTATAGATATTTGTACAGTAACTGGTTGCTGTGTTAATAGATCTGCAGGCATTGGGTTCACAGGTTAACCCCTTTAGAAAGCGCTTCGAGACATAATGGCATGTGTGCAGTACCTTACAAACATTTTTAAATGAGGATAACAACTTCCGGGGTGAGAAAAAGGAGGAAACTTCTGATTCCACGGCACAGCCAAACAGCCACTTGCTGTGCATCAGCTTGCGTGGGACTCTGGGGATTTCTGAGATTAACAGGTGAGAAGTTTTACACTCAAAAGGGTCAACTTGAGCAGTATATATATTAAAAAGTAACCGATCTAATGATTTTTTAATTTTAATTTAAAGCTTTTGTGACTGCAGGGATTCATATTTATATTATTATTATATCTATATTATTTTATTATTTCCCTTCTACGTGACTTTACCGAAAGAACCAAGAATACGATCTAATGATGTATAACAAATAAAGCCTTTTGTACAGTTTCCTAAGAAACCTAAACAGGTGATGGCATGTATCATACGCACACACGCTCTGTTCATAACAAATGTAATTTCAACGCTGTCATGAACACGGAAGGTCATTTTGGAGGACGTTCAAACAAAACAAGCGACAAGTGGAAAATATGTTTTGCGATCGGACGCCCATTAGCACCCAAGGACATTTGCATATGGGTGCACACTCGCAAAAGTCCATCCAAAGCAGCACCGTGCAGTGCCGTGCAGTGCCGTACCAATGACAGTCCCCATTTTCTGCCAAGCGTGTTCAATTTTCCACTTGAAATTTTGCAGAGCACCAACATTTTCATTATTTATTTTCATTTTACCAGGTAAGGCCCACTGAGCTTCATAGCTCTTTTTCAGAAGCGACCTGGCCACAAATGATAGCTCAACGAAGTGGCTTATCATGTGGAAATTTATAGCAACCAAATACTTGATTCTAAATGTGGAAGTAAAAAACCAGAGGACCCGGAGAAAAATCCACGTGACCACACGGAGAACAAATATACAGAGGCATCAGTGTCGGGATCGAACCCACGACCTCCTGTATACCAGGCGAGAGAGTTAACATCTCACCACATCGGCGCCAAAGATTCGGATGCCAGGATATGTTGCTGCGTCCGCCAGCAAATGTTCACCCATGGCGGACGAGAGCGTAAACAAATACTGCTGCAGTGACTGACATACACTGTGCCCCCAAAACCAGAGTTATGTATTATCAATGTGAATAACTAAAACTATTATTGGAAAGAAAAAAAACCACGCAGAGTTCTCATCTCGTAGCGGTCAAAGTACCCTCCATCGCTACCACTCATCATTCTATCCCGTGTCATCGTTTTGTAAGCTGTGGCAAGCGCCTTGAGTTGAGGGCACTCTATAAATATAAATTAGATAAGCATCTTGGCTCTGAGTTCTGGGCTGTGCAACGTGACTTGAACGCATTGTTGTGAAAAGAGATTGGCGAGCGGCATCTCTTTCGCAGCTCCTCAAACAAGACCACTGACCATCATAGAGGTTTTTGGGTTAGATTGCGTAAATATATAAATGTGTCGTTAAACCCGCCACCACCCGACACAGCCAACTAGTAAGGGGTGCCAATTCGTCACTAGTACAGCACACCGGTGTGTTAGAAAGCCAAGCCAAAACATTTACAAACTGAGTACAACGTTTCGCCAGTAATTATAAACTAGCTTCATCAGACGACAGCCAGATTTGTGGAGAAGTCTTACTGTTTCGTTCCTTATATAGAGGCGTAGATGTGTTGACACCACCCTTCTGCGCTCTTGCACAATGTGGGGGGGGGGGGATTTACGTGATATAACCCAAAAACCTCTATTATGGATGATATTGGTCGCGAAAGCCTCCTACGTGTTAAGACCACTGGTCCCTGCAGCCCCCCCCCCACTCCACGCAGCTCCAATGCCCCCTCCCAGGTGACTAAGGCCACACAATACAGATACTGATCTCATGTCCATGCCTCTATCTAACACGGCAGTAAGGCATGTGTTTTACGCTAATCGTGCCTCCGATTAGCAAGGTTGGCTACGTACGGTGCGAAAGAAGTTCAAGAAAGATACACACATTTCGTCGCCACAACGCAGCGCTGGCGGTCCCCAAGCACGTTCGACATTTCTCCTGCACGGTATCCATGCCGCAGCCTATGTTTCACAACACCCCACCCCAAAAAAAGCATCTTTCATGCCCCCATGGATTGAAAACCACTGCTTTCGATACACAGTCATGAGCTCCATTATAGGTCTACGGTAATGTTACTTCACTGGCGTCGTGTTCGGATGTATTCACGTGACGGAGTGCCTGAGCGTAACTCTAAAAATGTTTTACATTCATGAAGCTTCAAACCTGTGGTGTACAGCCCAGGACAAGCGGCTTAGATAAGCAGCTACAAGACAACCGATGTTAGTTTTTTAAGTTCTGCTATCTTTTAATCACGGACCAGGTCACATGATCCTTGCCGAGAGAAAAAAATCCAAATAAAAGTGAATAATATTGATGGGATTTGAATGTCATATGTGTTTACGAGCTGTCATTCCTCGCAGAAGGCGAGCCAAATCCTAATGGGGGTTTTTCACATACTTGTCATTTGTATATACATGTAGTGACATAGCGCTGACTGTTGGACAGCAGCAGCAACTGCAGGTGGGCACTTAGTGCACACGCCGCTAAGCATATATGCGGTGTGTGTGCCGGCAGGGCGGAGGAACTGGGACAAGGGTCATGACAGACCTCGTGTGGAAAGCCCCTGGAACCCTCCAGAGGTTTCAAGAAAGGGAGGCGCGGCTAGGGCGGAGCCAAGCTGTGCCGAGAGGAATAAAAGCAGCGGAAATCGAGAGCTCTGGGCTGCCGGTTCTAGGATTGGACTCGTCTCGTCGTCGCTGTCGCCTTCGTCCGATCATTGCGCGGCCGGATAGTAGTCGGCTGTCCCAGTCGACGCCGCCGGTGCCATGCGGACAGAGTCGTGTCTGGGATGGGGCTCGCGGCAGCGGGGTCATGTGTGAGAGAGAGAGGGAGCCCGGGTGGTGGCGTGAGCTCAATAATAACGAATAAAGAGGGCAGAGCGGTGCCTCCTGCGACCACCTCGTCTCCGGCTGACTGTGTGTGCGGCGCACGCCACCCGCACGCACAGACGACACTACAAAAAATAAAAAAATCGAATCCTAAATGTTTTATGCTTGATCATCAAGAATGTAATTTATATTAGTCCTGGCATGCATATTTACCTGAGGCACTATGTCTCTCTCACCAGCTCGCACTGATCGGCGTGGTTAAGTAGTGTGGTCAAGTAACCCCTATGAAAAGAACAACAACGCGAGTTGAACCCCGATTAACCTTGGAGAGCTGAATGGAGTTTAAAAGAGCTCCAAACAAACACCCCGTGAAAGGCCCAACGCTGAAGATCTCTGGGTTTGATCTTCCACAAAGCTCACGGTCCACCCTAAACCGCATCCGCTGCACACACCGTGGCAGATGCGGATACCCAAGGCACAAATTAAAAACTCTCCAGCGTGCGACTGTGGTCATCCAGAACAGGCCACACAGAATATGACCCAATGCCCGATCCACAAATACGAAGGAGACATCCAAGGCTATAAACTCCGCTACTGCTGACGCAGTTATCTGGCTTGACCCCATGAATGTGAAATTGTAGTTGTTGCTCTGCATCTACATCCGCCATACGGAAGAAGTAGTGAGTGCTATCCAAGCCGGCACTAGCAAACTCTGCTCTTCACTCCACAATTGCCATCGTGAAGTACAGTTAAACAACTGCCATGACCGACACGACATTGGGAGCCCTTCATCCCAGCAGGGGACTGACAATGGGCTGTGAACTATTATTTTCATAGACCACAAAGAAAATGTGCATGAAAAGACAGGAAGCAATTGTGTATTAGTTTCCAAATAAAAAGCAGCAGTCAGGATACGAGCAATAGCATTGAATCTGGCCAAGTCTTTCGTAACCGACAATTAGTTTCAACCCAAAACAATAAACAAAGGCAACAGTACTACAACTTCCAAACACCAAACCACCACATACAGCTGTAGTATTTGCGTATAATAACAACAGGGCCTCCATATAAACAAGCCGAAGATGGTCAAAAGAAACCTACGTGACTGACTTCTTGACAACATCATCAGCCTTGACGAAATAACCACGGGCTCGCGGCGTAATCTCAAAACTTACTGCATCGTATACCGAGTGCCCGCCAGCGCCCAAAGTGCGTTTGTAGACCACATGCACCAACTTGTCTGTGGACTATGATGTAAAAAATGATTGATCCGGTGGATCCATAGCATGCGTTCGTGCGGGATACTAAGAGTGTTGGCGTAACACGAGGTAAGTGCTGCTTTCTAAACCCGACACTGTCAAGTTGTAAGAATACTGTACAGAACATGAATGTGTATACGTGTTTATTCATGGCCTGCTTTACTCCACATGCCAAGGGGATTGCTGCTAACAACGTAATAATAATTACGAAATCATCATAACTACCCTCAATATTTAGTACTGCTCTGCAGCAGATTGGCCCACAACAAACCACGATCCCAAAACTGCTGGACGGGTCCTCCACATTCCTTAAGTGGGGACAGCATGGGTCCTGGTTGACATCGCCGCTGATGTCAACCAGGACCCAGCAATCACACTTAAGTCAGCGTGTTCAGTGTATCGCGCGAACCGCTGCTTAGCACCCACAACTTTACCAGTGTTACCGTCACAGAAGCTGCTTTGGTGCAGTAACAACAACAGGAAATACCATTGCCGTAGTCACCCCAGAGACCGGCTTCCATCACGCCGTCATCCTCGTCGTCTTCTGTGACGCTGCCCTGCATCTCTTCAGCGCGGCCCGAGCGGGAGCCGGGACGCGGCACACACAGCACGTGGCCTGGGGAAGCCGTGGGTCCCGCTCACTCCGGCTCGCATGGCTGACGCCCCGATTCACGTTGACGTGTGGTCGAGTTCCTCGGGCCCGGATTGTTTCTTTTCTAAACAACTGGAGAGCTGAAGAGGAGGACGCTTGACGACCCATCTATCTGGCCCGGGGAGGAGGGAGGTGTGACTGCAGCTGGGGGCTGAGGCTATCGCATGCCCCTCCCCGTGACACAGCCACACCCACGGAGTTCGCGTGGCCCGCAACCCTGACCTACCCCCCCCACATACGACTTGGTCCCACCCCACTTCCAGGGATTCCGAAGGGACTTACTGGATCGTACCACTACGGACACGGGTAGCATTGACAATGAACTTGAATTTGTAACCTATTAAGGTTAAAACCATAAACAACCCAATGCTGTGTAATGTGTAATGGTCGCCGATGTGCGTAGGGTGCGTTTAGTTTGTTGTCCTTCCCCCGTACCTCCGATTTGCAGGGTTGGCTACGTACGGTGCGAAAGAAGTTCAACATAGATACATACAATAAAGTGTTGCTGGGTCAAGGCACAAAACACAATGGCCTTGATTCACAGCCTGTCAAACTGGTCCACACACGTGGCTTTGAAGACATAGGAGAGCATTATAACCAAAACATGGTCAATAACATTTGTCAAGGTGTTTATCTGCCCTAAAGTTTTTATTAAGATGCATTAGGACAAATTTAGCATCAGTCCAAATGTTTGATTCCAGAATATCACAACAGCTGTCATCACCCACTCAGTAGCAGTAATGTCACCAGGGTGCTTGTGCCAGGCTAGGTGCACTTTTAGGCCATGTGAAGTGTGAAAGGCTCGCTGGCAGGAGTTCAAGGGACAAACCTAGGTGCCCGTGGGTTAGAATTTCACACGCACGCACGCACAATTGCGTACAAGAAGTCTGCATGCAATTCCACAGGGAGTTATCCGAGACAGACACACAACACTTTCGTAAACAGAGCTTTCAACAAGAGACCAAGCCATCAGACAGGAAAACACACACCCTACCACGTCACACCCAAACACACACCGACACATGAACTGCTGCGTGTCACTGCTGTTAAGTCAATGTTGTTTTCAGTGTGTGCAAAAACCAGTTCTATCGTGTGCGGCCCCTTTTGTCAATCCTCTGCTGGATCAGTCCCTCCCACAGTTTCGGATCGTGGGGTTTATTTAACCGTACATCGTCACACCGGTTAGCCTGGGTTGGTGAAGTCAAGAAACGTAGTTGTAGGAACATGTGACAGCACAACAATGGATTGTGAAGTACTGCCCTCTGCTGATAATGTAGCTCCGCAGGAGCCTAAAGCAACTATTTTATGCATGGTGGTGGTCCATCCAAGCGCGATCCAGGACCAAACCTGCTTAGCCTCCGAGATCTGACGACATCAAGTGCATTCGGGGCGATTTTAACGCTTGCTCTCAATGTCCCCCAGGGGTTGTACCTTGCGCTGGAGAATTTAGCCACCGCACGCATCATTGATAATGGATCTGTCACGGTGTAAAGGTTAGCACGCTGGACTCGCATTCCAGGAAGTCACCGGTATAATATGGTGACTTTTTTAAATCCCTCCTCCTCTCTCTATCCAGCAACGTAAATGGGCACGCCACCACAGGTAGTGGTCCTCAGCAAGTCCCGCGTGTTGAGGAACAGCATGGGTACTCCAAGACGTCTGGCCTGCGTGGAAAAGCAGCAACAAAATACCTCCCCTCTAGAGCCCCCTCGAATTTGAGGCCCATTCGCCAGCAGTGGCTGCATAAGACATTTCAGGGCTGCACCTTGACCTTGACAACATAATTCCGGCACTGCTCCACTTCCAACGTAGACCAGGGGGGGGGGGGGGGTCCTTAAAGCTGCCCCCCATCCCCCCCCCACCCGAGCGAAATGAAATCGGCGAGTTCAGCAAGAGAGCGGCGTTGTAGCGCGCGTACGTGCGACGCGTGCGTGCGTGCAGATGCAAGCGAGCAAAACAGGCGCCGGCCAATGGGACGGACATCCTGGCGCTGACATGACAGTCACGTATGGGCGAAATCAATCGCACGTCCCCAGACATGGCTGAAGGGCGACCGCGGCTGCAGTGTACTGTACTTCCCCCCCCCCACACACTCTCCAAAGCTTTTAAGCGGCCCCTGTGCCAGATGTGCCCACACAAGAAGTCAATAAAAAAAATGTAAGAAAAATCATGCATGTTTGGATTACATAATGCATTTCACATTTGTGTTTGTCCCGGGAAGTATTGATTGAGCAGTGGGGAAGCCGATGGGTAGCTGTCAAGGCAAAATGTGTTTGCATATTTGCAAAAAAGTTCCTTTTGCTCTGGGTAGTTTGACCAGGTTTTGGGGAACCTTTTGATAAATGTGGCCACTTTTCAACAGAGTTACGTCCCTCATAGCAACGCAACTGCGGGCTGAATCACCAGATGTCTTTGGAAAGAGCACTCCCACCTAAACGACGAGGAAAACGTGTTCTTGCCTGTGCGATAGCGTTGCCATTACGTTTGGTGCTCAAACCGGAGAGAGCTGTGGCCATATTAACCACTTCCTGTTTGGGGGAAAAACGCCGTTTTATTAATGCGTGAGTGTTTTTGTGTATGTTTATATAAATAGAGTTTTGTGTGTCAATAAATCTGGATTAAACCACCTCCGATTAGCACGGTTGGCTATGTACGGTGCGAAAGAAGTTCAACATACATACGTCCAAGTGTAAAAGCAGACCAACTTAGCGCATGACGTCTCTGTACAAGACAAATAATGCACGGTAGTGTCACTGTCACCGGATAAATGATGTACAGTGTCTTTGTCACTGAGCAAAATTTGACCAAGGATGAAACCAGACTCTTCCACTTAAAAAGCATTAATGTGACCTCCATTTATAAGCTTGAAACTAATCTCGTGCGAAGGTGCATTGTGATTAAATGCTCCTGGAAGCACCAGTCATTTTCAAGCAAAACTGCCGTATGAAGATATGCCGGATGCGATTAAGTGGTGCAAAAAAAGTGTTTAGGGTCCTTTAACCTTCACGGAATATCTGCCGGGCAAATATGGCATTCATCTCACAATGACTGGATTTCTTGCCAAACGATGCGAGTACTTTCGCGGATTTTTTTTTGGCCATACGTGTGCCTTGCAGTGTTGTGCTTCCATGTGGCATCTGGGCAGCTGGCAGAAAATCCCACGTGCCGCCCCAACAAGCGCATCATGAATGCATGTTTACCAACACCGTTGGTATGTAGATCAACTACTGGCATGTTTGTAGATCAACTACATTGCTTTGAATCATCAATTAATAGCACCGTAAAAATAGCAAACCATTTGCATATAATTTATAAAACTAGCTAGAAATGCAGGCTTTAATGGCACTGATGATGATGTCGGTCATCAATGCCGTTCTTGAGATCATCGTCGCCATCACTCATCGTCACATGCTTCATCATCACTGCCTTAAAAGGAAACACCATATAACAGGCAACGTGACGGGCAATGAGTGTGGAAATACTCATGATGTGCTATTAAGAGGGGCCATTGCCTAAAACGACACGTACAGGGACTCCGCTACTTACGAACATTTGACTTACAAACTTTCAGAGATACGAACGAACCTGTCCATATGTTCATTTGCCTGTTCGGACCGAGAGCCGTAAGTTCAACCGCCGCGCAATAGATGGCGGTGGCGGCATCTACATCTACAGAACGTGAAGAACCAGTGGCATCTACAGGAAATTATACAACTTTTAAAATCATTTCCCGTGTTTAGTGTATATGCCATACAACATGTTTGCAGTTGACAGGAGTAAAGTTGGACTTACGAATAAATCGACTTATCAACAGACCTCTGGAACCTAACTCGTTCGTAAGTAGAGGAGTCCCTGTATTATATATTTTTTGTTTTAAGGCTACAGTGTTATTGATGAATGCGTCGAGGTTTTTTGTTCATTGTGCTTGTGCACCGCACCATGGCCAACCCAGTTTCAACAAACAGGAGAATAAGGACATGTGGCTTCCCAGACTCAAAGCCAGGCTCCCCGACGTAGCAGCTTTGTACCCTGAACATGTTTTCCGAAACAATTTCTTTGATAAGAAATGTACAAGCGAGGTAAATACTTTTCACTTATTTTCTCAAATTAAATCACTTTTTTGTTAATATCTGTCACACCTGTGGGTGTAAAATACTTTGTTCATTCAATGGGAAAAGCCCAAAAAAATAATCCAATTTAAACACGGGCTGCAAAAATCGAGATTGAAGTCCATGTTCCCATTGCTACTTGGGTGTATTGACTTGTGAGCCACCTCGAGACGAGATTATCTTGTTATCTTACCTCCAATATTGCTGATGTGACAAATAACGTGACATTACCAAGGGAAGGCCAAACTGTGCAGTCATCATGGCCATATTTATCAGTCAATTAGACAGATACTGTGGAATTCATTCTGAAAAAACACAGCATGCGGCTTAACTGGCGCAAGCAGCCATTCAGACAATATGTTCCAGGCACCTTATGGGTCTCATTTACCAATGTTTTCCCGCAACATTTATTTACAAGGCCACATCCTGCTGATGAGACTCACAGTCGAAGCCAGTCTAGGGTGAGGCCCATCAGACCAAAATGCGATATTCTCAGTTTTTTTCATGGTGAAAGAGGACCCTTGTCAGTTTAACAATTCACGTTATTGGTATTTTTGGGCACTAAGTGTCCTTGAGCTGACATGCCACAGTCCTAAATGTATGTGTACATGTAAATATTCACACAGACCACCGTATACAACTAAACAAAGCAGCACGCAACAAAGTGAGGGTGTGGCAAATGCTACAAAATGTTTGTTCCCAGTTTCTATGACAGCATGGCGATCCAGTCACTGCAATGACGGACACAACACCGTGTGAGGTTGAGAGCATCAACTCGTTCCACTTGAGAACCCATTTTAATCGTGGGTGACTGCCCACATTTGAACCCCGGGATTTCAGCGGTGCCGACTCAGTGCTCGAACCCCTTGAGCTATCTGGCAACGTCGGATATTAAATTCTTACATTTTCATGGGATTGATGGGACAGAAGCATTCTGCCTATACGACTTCTTTTATATGGACTTCTTTAATGTGGATTGCAAAATTGATGTCAATAATGTGCACTTGTTTTTGCAAAGTCACATATCGGGAGAAGACCGCGGGGCCAGCCCAGGACACGTTTAAGAGACGATGTCACTCAGCTGACCTGGAAACACCTGGGAATTCCCCAGGAAGAGCTAAAGTCCGTCGCTAAGGAAAGGGAGGTCTGGACCACCATACTCAACATGCTGCCACCGCGACCCTCACCAGGACAAGCGAAATGAGAAACGAAACGAAAAAACGAAGTATCATTTAGCCCGTGAATGTCTCACTTGAGCGTGTATTCTGTCTTACAAGTCCATGGACCCACTATCACCACTGAACTGGGATGCTGGACACACGTGCAGTGATCCCTGAGCCACTCCGCTTTCTATTTTTGGATCTGGTTTGGCCGGCCATTCGACTTGCCATCGGTCAGCAACCGTAAAACATTTATCTGCACGAGGCTCCCCTTGTGCCCTAAAGCTACCGTGCCTCTCGGATACCGTCACACACCTGCACATGGAGCATGACAATGTAATCTCAGACTTGACTTATGGGAATTCAGACTCAACACGGCAACTACTACCGTAATAATGGAGTCCTAAGCACCAACAACAACACGAGAGGATTGCTCCCCTCTATGTTGACGTATTGGATCTTTGATTCAATACATTTCAACGAACCTAGACAAAGCCCTGTACAAATATGCAATGATAAAGTCAGCCCACGTGCTGCGTGTAGTTGTATGACATTGACAACACTTCATTACAACTGTAGACCTGGCCATCACGACAACCTGGCCTCATTTTATCTGTACATAACGAAGTGAATTTCCAAAAGTGTTGCTTTCATATCCCACTATTTTCCTATTCGCTCTGCAGAGATAAAATGTCACTGAGTGCACACAAAGACAGATCCCCCGTATAGTATTAACATACTTTTGGGGCAAGTGCTGTTAGCAAGCACCTATGAAGGTCAGCATAGGTGTGCCAGCACCACGCCCGGCCGTCTTTGTCTCCAAAGTGTTGATCTTCACACACCGCACCAGGACTCACTTGACGCGCGCACACACACGCAGAGACACCGCCTGCGCTGCATCTGCAGTAGCGGGGGACGGTATGTCACGATGAGGACAGCGCTGCGAGATGAGACGCTACATCTGAGCTGGGCATGCTGGCAGAGTAATCCGTAAAAGCGCTATGTAGGTTAATCCATGCAGGCTGCTGCCAGAGCACAGAGCCCGCAGCACAGGAGCTCATTGGGCACCCTTGGCATGCACATTGAAACACGGGACCGCCAGAAGATGCAACTCGCATGAAAACCAGACGACTGGAGGTCCCTAAAAATAGGATTGAGTGTCCAAATGCGGCCTTATTTGTCAATCCTCTGCTGAATGATGGCTTCCCTACGCCGCGTGTGGGTCATTGGGGTTGTTTGACCACATACCTCACCGTGTTGGGGTCAATATGGGCTGGTGAGGCAAGGAGCACTGGAGTGTGGTACCACAATGGATGTTTCTGCGCCGTCCTCTGCTACTCAACACTCAGCCCTACAGGCCAAAACAACCTGTTGTGTTTGGTGATCGCCCATCCAAGCACTATCCAGGCTCAACCCCGCTTAGCTTCTGAGATCTGATGAGATTTGGTATATTCTGGGTGATTTGGTCATGGAATGAGTGTTTTTACTTAATTCAGCATATTCCAGGTCTGAAACCCTTACATGTTTGAGCTTGATTACAAAGTGATGGACAGCTCTATAGGATGGCGTGGAAATTTGCACCACCACAGTGTGGATAAGAGGCAACTCAACTGACCTCAGTAGTCATAGAATGTAATTTTGTAAGCACAGGGTGATGTACTACTTTCTGCTGGTGTATAAAATCAATAATGAAAATACAACAGTAGTAGTAGTAATATTAATGATGCCAATTATTTAACTGGAAAAAAACTTCAACGAGTCTCAAAGACCGGTTTCAGGAGGGTCCCGCATTGGAAGGTTTGGTCAATTCCATCAACGTTTGCCTTCCCGTGGGAGGAGAGCCACACACACATAATGGGCCATACAAAACACTTACACCACGTGGCCACCTCATAACCCCACTCCCAGGACACCTACCAAGCCCTCATGGGCACCCATCCAAGCACTAACCGGGCTGAAGCCTGCTTAGCTTCCAAAATCACGCAATATTAGGTGCACTCAATGTGCTGTGGACGTCGGCAAAATAAATAAAAAATGTCAACTTCATGACACGATACCGACAGCACAACTGACAGAGGGACTGGAATTTAAAAACAATGAAAATAAAAAATAGATATTTTAATCTACAGCATTTTACCAGCCTTGGCAAAGATCAGGGTGACCGTGTAACATTTACGTCCAGTGCTGCTGCTCTAAATAACACCGTCTGCAAGCGAAACAACCCTTCAAGGCGTCCTCCCTCGCATTTCTGCAACGACTGTGTTAACGATTATGACCTTCAAATGCCCAGGCTGTCGGGAAGCAAAACATACACATGCTTCTGCCAAAGGCTTGCAGCAGTTGAGATACCTGTGCTCAAATTGCATTGGAGAAAATCGCCTGCTATTTCATAGCAAGTTCAACAGAAACGGAGCAGTTGTGCATTTAAACAGCACCCACTACCGTTCAGGAAAGAGATGCGCATTTATCAAATGTATTTTTTTGGTCACGTCGGTAAAGATAATGTTCCGAGATTTTTAAGGCGATAAGCACAATTTTTTTATAAGGCTGCCAGTTCCACATGTTTAACAGACCTCGTTCGTCATAATTCACTCAAGTAAAACAGCATGGGGATTTAAAAAGGTATACATTTATAACTGACAAACTTTACGACCCAGCTTCGCCCGGGACTTGGATTCACCACGCCCGGCCGCCTTTGTCTCCCCAGTAGCGATGTTCACACACCACACCAGTTACTCGTTAGAGGCTGAGTCGACCTAGGGGAGGCCCAGGACAGGTTCAAATAATCGTCGCCGGTGGTGGCCGTGAGCGGGAATCGAACTCGAGTCGCCGGCTTCGTAGCGCAACACGCCAACCACTACACTGCCGCTCCCCCCACACACAAACGCGCGCCCGTCCATAGGTACACATACACGCGCTTGCTGCAGACACACACAACTTTCATGGTGCATACGGCAGTAAACGCCTCAAATAATAAACCAATGCTGCGCGAAGAACGCCTTAGACCTGCAACACATTTGTATGGCCCTTTACTCGCGGAGGGTTGGGGGGGGGATGCGTGACGCTTCCACATGCGGGTGACATCACAGATGTGACGTCACAATTCACTTGCCGTGCAAAATATTTTTTAAAAATTATACTTTTAGCATGGTGTACAGTCTGGAAACTACCCACATGCCAAATTTCAAGATTGTTGCATGTCGGGAAGTATGCTAAACATTTCGAACAGATTTTGATTTAAAGCTTTCGTGACTGCAGGGATTCATATTCTTGGTTCTTTCGGTAAAGTCACATAGAAAGAACCAAGAATATATTTCGAACAGACACACATATTCACAAATTTCCCTTTTATATATATAGATGCCCTTTTGGGAATGTGCAACTACGTGAGTCAAAAAAGTCTGGTAAATGGCAACATGACCAGTGTAATTATGAAGAAACCTGCACTTATAAAGGATGAACAAAGTTTCCATTTTCAAGTTCATTTTGTTTAACCAACTGAGAACTCTAGTGACCAGGATACAGCAGTTTAATTTGCAAGAGCGGCAGTCTGTGGCATTATTGTGCCAGTATGGGGTGACGATGACTCCGTATAATCACAATTGAGCAATTTGTGGGTAATTTTCTAAATTGGCAAATTTGGACCCCGACATCGGCACACAGCGTCTTAACTCCTGCAAATGACGTCGGGGGGGGGGGGTGATGTTTAACGTTAATTCTGAAGCAGACGGCGCCTAGTTATATTCTGTTTATCACACGCGCAGTAATAACCAGGGTGGCCGCTGGATTCGAACAGTGAACCTCTGCAAAACAAGCGGCGAATGTGCCACCACGAGACCACGACAACAGATCGGATTGGAAGCACCAATAGTATTGGCGTTAAGCCTCAAACGCATCCATGTGTCATAGATGCTCCTACAAAATCAAACACGTAGCATAACTCCATTTGAAAGCTCTTTGGCATTATACTATTGGATGAAGGCCACTCTATATCATAACGGTCGAAGGGATTGTTCGACCAAAGTTGACCTAAGCCGGTCAAGTCCAATATGGTGAAAGTATTGCCCAGGACAATAGGTTGAGCGAGCACATTTCCTCGCCTACATGGTCTGCCAGACTCCCCGGGCCGGGTCGCCCAGCCGTAAGGGAAGGGCAGGGGTCACAGATTTGGGCCGTGGTTGAGTTTACTGGCTCAGTAATGTGCATTGTTTGACGGCGGACGTTGCACGATATTTTAAGGATGCAGCAATGATACGTGCAGTTTTACACATACAACAGTTTCAGTTTAAGCTTGCTCATAGACTCAAGTCAGCTGTATGCCGACCAATGCATCACTCAGTGTTTCTGTAAAATCGTTCATGTAACGATATTATATTAAATGCACATGTGTGTCACAGTCTATTGTTAAATTACCTACGCTTCACAATGTCGCTTTGAACTCGCTCATGTTACAGATACTCTATTAAACTGACTCATGTATCACAATCCCATGTAATGTAACCTATGCATCACAAAGTTCGCTATAAACTCACTCACGTACCAGAGTCTCCTATTAGCTCACCCGTACATCACGCAAATTTCCAAGAGTCAAAACTGTGAACGACGAGAAAACCCATCAAAACAGGAAAATAATGCAGGCCGCAAAAAAAACATACGTTTCAAACAATGGTGAACTAAGACAGGGGACCACAATGCACTGCTTCAGGAAATGCTGACCGTGTTTGCATGAAGCACAAAGGTCGAGTGCTTTTTACACATTTTTGTGTGTTGTTTGAAACACAATCTCGCATAATCTCACGGAGCCTCCTGTAAGCTACCAGAGACTGTAAACTCACTCAGGTTCCGTAGTCCTCTGTAAGCTACGACATTCTCCCGTAAACTCGTGTAACCGGGATACTCTCGAATTCTGGATACTCTACTAAACGCACTCAGACACAGCAGTTCCCAGTAAGCAGACCTGTTCATCGCAGCCTCCGATATACTCACTCAGGTACCAGAGACTCCGGCAAGCCAACCCATGCACTAGTCTCCCACAAGCTCAGTCCGATGCCACAGTCCCCCATAAGCTACACCCCCCATCTAAATCGCACATTCTCCCGTGTACTCACTCATGTACCGCAGCGTCTCCTCCGCTTGCTCCGGGGAGAGATCGGGGCTTGCGTAGGCGCCGTCACCATCGCCGTCATCCGGCGAGAGGACGGGCGAGTGGAGCCAGTCTCGGTGCTCGTAGCCATAGACGGCGTTGGCGCGCAGCGTGTAGTGGGGCAGCCGCTCTTCCAGAAGGCTGATGATCTCCACCTCCGGCAGCTCGGCACTGCTGCATACGTCTGTGGTCATAGTGGTGGTGTTGGTGGAGGGGAGACGAAGAAGATGTGTCAGACCAAGAAAAACAGCACACATGACGAGGGGTGACAAACAAGGTCATCATCATCGGCAGTGATCTAGCCACTGCTAGATGAAGGCATATACGAGCCGTCGCCATCGCTCATGGTCCTGCAACCCGACGACCGGTCAATTCTGCATCTGTGCAGTGGACGTCCTCTCGGATACGTTCCCTCCTTGGGCTGGCACTCCATCGTTAGTCTCGACCACCGACCAAGAGCCCTTCTCGCGACATGTCCTGCCCAATCCCACTTATTTTTCCGAACAGTCAAGATGATGTTTAACTTGCAGTGCAGAGTGTTAAGCTCACAGCAAGTGTGTTCTGTGACCGATTCCCATTATAATGCACAAATTCATAGATTAAAATCATGAATTTTCTCATAATAGCTGCATCAAATTACGCATGTTCATCAATCGTGTACAATTTATGTACCTTACACGCAAATATCTCGAACAGAACTGTACAAACAACACAAAAAAAAATCATAAGGAATACCACCAAGACATTTTCTTTATACACAAGCAGTCAATCCTCAAATGGAATCGTGACCCCAATCATGACAATCCATCAAGGTGCTGGGGAGTGAATAGTTACATGTCTACTTAATATCGGACTTTACACGTCCGTTAATTCTACCGATATATACACTGTCAACAAATTCCCCAATGCACTTTACGGTACCTGTTCAACGGCACGCTGTGCGGATGTCCGCGCGTATTCCTAATTTATCCTCAAATCTGGCTGTCCGCCTGAAGATGCCAGTTATAATTACTGGCGAAACGTCGTACTCAAATTGTAAATGTCGTGGGTTTACTCTCCAACACGCCCGTGTGCTGAACTCGGAACGAATCGGCATGTTTTGTTGACGCGACAAACCTCACTAATTGGCTGTGTCGGGTAGTGGCAGGTTTAACGACACATTTATATTTACGCAATCTAACCCCAAAAAAAAAAAAACCCTCTATTCCGTCATTGCCGCGAAGGCACAGTTGAATCTTACGCCGTGTTCGGTCACTCGTGCGACACAACCGATGCGAGGAAGCGAAACAAGCCGCAAACAGCGCGGTTGCCAAAAGCATTGTCGAAATCGCTGCTGCCAACAGGCGTTGTGTAAAGTGCATTGGGACTTTGGCGAGGGTCTGGATATTGTTTACGAGTGCTAAAAATAAATAAAAATCTAAGCATATTCCCTGGCCAAACAAGCACAGGATGGTGCTAATCTGTGCAAAGCCCTGGTCGACTGGTGGAAATTCTACATTCCTATGGCAGGGGTAAGTCTACTCAGAGTATCCACTATCGACTTCCAAAAGTACAATTTTACAGACCGTCAGTTCAAGGTAGAATGATGAAGTTCACCCCGACCTAGATTTAAACGTGTAAACTTCCGGCCGCGAGGAAGTTGAAGCTGTATGTTCTAGCTACTACCCCTCCCAGTGGGATAAATGAGTTGCAGACACTTGAATCATTGGCATGTTAATGATGAAGCAGACCATCAACGACAATCGATTCGTACACTCAGGATACATGCGTGGAATCATGCATGTCAATTACTTACAATTTCCGATAAATATTACACACAATTTGTTCAAATTTTAAGCATTTAGGCTCATGGAGGAACTGAGAAATAATGTACGAGGTAGGCAATGCAAATAAGACAATACAAACGGGACATCAAACACAAACATCGAATTGAATTCTGAAGCCAAATCATGACAATTCATCAAATTGCGCTGAGGGTGAAGGCGGCGGTGAGATGAATCGCCACGTGCCTACTGACAGTCATGATATCACGCAGCCTGTAACCACCCACACGTGGGTCCTACATGCACACATTAACACTACTGACAACAGACATTGACTCCCCAAGGGCCAGAAGCTAAATAAAGGTATGGGACTACAAAGGCTGAAGGGCGAGGCATAGGGCTCTAGGTCAGGGCAAGAGCACACGTTGAAGGCATACGAGTCTTCCGCTGCAATGGGCAGCGCGAGCGCTTAAGTCCAGGCAAGTCCTCTATGTGAATGACCTTCAGCGAAACACAAACAACGGCTACTAGGCAGCCAGAGGAAAAACACAGCCTGGTCTAAATCTGTTACCCGAGTGAGGGCGGGAGAGTGGGTGTCGTGAGACTGCGCTGGCAGGCTGCATGTTTTTTTTTATATGCAGGCGTGATTGTTTAATGAATGCCAACGTTGCAAACAGCAACACATTATCGTCCTGTCACCAACGGCGCTGCCGAAAAGCGCCACGTTTATTTTTCCACTTTACACGCCGGCACTGACACTGCATATTTGTAGAAACAGAATTTTATAAACAACGAAAACAGAGTATGACCAAATAATCCAGAGTGTACCAGATCTTATCAGATCTCAGAAGCAGAGTGGAGCCTGGATCGTGCTTGGATGGGTGACCACCCTATCCAAAGATGTGATAACTGGACTACAAGGCTACTTGCTGAGCAGTGAAGAGCAGTGCAGCACAATCCATCGCGATGGTGCTGTACTGTAATGCTAGCATGTCTTCGCCAATCCATGTTAAGACAGTGAAGTATGGTCAAATAAGCCCCATGATAAATACAGCATGGAGAGACACTCATTCATTCGTAAATTAACAAAATGGCCTGTACATGTAAAAATCACACAATAAAAAATACTTACCACAAAGATTTAATAAAGTTAGGGGTGTAACAATGCATCAATTAAATTGTAGATTTAAAGTTTTTCTGCAAATTTTGAAAGATTGCTGCCATTGAGGACCGGAGCCATGCGCCCCTATTCTACACAGTCCAAAATATTACACTTGAAATGAAAGCATCAAGCTTTCAGGCACAAACCACCACGAGAGGCTCGGACCTGTGATGGTGCTGGCGTCCCGGTAGATGCTGGTGCCGGCTTCGTTCCAGGGACTCGGCGTATCGCTTGAGTAGTAGACCTCAGGCCCGCCCGGCGGGTATGCAAATGCAGGAAGCGGGCGAGCGCACGCCTGCGTCGCGGCCGGACTGGACGAGCCCAGCGGCGGGGACAAGGAAAACCCGGAGGCCGCGCCGGGGTACGAACCGCTCGGCGGCACGGGAAGACCTGGCGCCGAATCGTGGGGGCCCTGACGAGCCGGGTAGCTCGGCAGCAGCTCGGACACGGCAAGGGACGCCGGCCGCCCGGCGGAGAAAGGCGGCGCGGTGCCAGCGGTGGACGTTGCCGAATTAGTAAACGGTGCCGTCCCAGTGTCTGTGAAGACTGGGCCCGAACCGAGCGAAGTCACAGGGCTGTTCGCTGTCCATGTTTGCGTGGTCGTGGCGTAAGGTGGAGCTGCAGGCCCAGGCTTGAGCGACTCTCCGCTGCAGCCCAGGCCGGCTCTCGCCAACGTGGCTGTGGCTGTCAATGTGGTTGAGGTCGTGACTGTGTACGTGGCTGTGGCTGCTGGCCGGCCCGAGGGCCACCCAGGGCTGGCCGCAAGAGAAGGGCCGTTCTTCGTGATGCTGGGCTGGTAGAGGTGCGATGCCTCAGTCGGCCCAGCAGGGAGGGCCAGCTTGCTGGATGAGGCAGACAGGACGCCCCCCTCACTCCTGCAGGGACATCAGCGGATGAGTGCTGCAGCCATGCTCTGCAGGCCCACGGGGTGGTGTTCCTGTTTTAGCGCAATGCAGAGCAGGGGTTAGCTCAGCTGAAAGCATGGTCACAACAACAACATGAATGCAGAGGCACAACCACAACTGAGCTATCTTAATATACGAATGTGGTTTAACAAAATTATCTCAATTACATTAAATTTTTACCTGAAAACGGTTCAATGAGCATGAAAAGGTGCTGCCCTGCAACTGCTTGCTCATACCACTGCTCGTGGAAGGGCCTCAACTAAAGGTAGCTCCGGACAGCCCCTCTACAGAATATTTTGGCCTACTCTTCCACACTCGAAGAGGTGGGAGTACCCACATTTTACCCCATCACACGCAACAAAATGCATGACTGAATGAGAAAAAAATATTAAATAAACATGGCATTCTTCTAAGAAAATATTTCATTGTTGATGTTGAGATTAAGAGATTACATTCGATGCAAATTTCTACAGTTAATGAAAAATATTCTTTAAAAATTCCAAAAAGCATTATTTTCTTTAAAAGGAAACAGGGGCACATTGAAATGTATGCTTAGATAAGTGCATTTGTATGGATCCAGTGTTCAGGGAAATTCAATAACAGCGATTAAAGTCACTATATTCGTATACAAACGCGTGTTGTACTCTGCAGTGTACGGCAACTTGGTGCCATGATGCTGCCTTCAAAACTGCAGACGTTTCAAGTCGGCCAACGTTCGATTTTGAGCAACCGTACAAATTGTACCTTTTTACTTGAATGTTATTTTTTCGCACAGTGACAAAACAACACACGACACATCGACGAAGTTCACAAGTGTAACAACGATGAGGAGTTTGCTGTCTAAATGTTCATTCACGGCAAAGGTTCGTTCATATAAAAATACACAGGCAGGTAGGAGGGAAGGAGGTGGAGGGGGGGGGGACAGTGTAGGGGTCAGGGGAAGGGGGTTGAACTCCTATTCTGCAGCGCGTATTCCAGGCTGGGGGCATAGTGGACATGGGAGGTGCGTGGGAATGATCTCGTCTTCTGGAAGTCTGAGTCTTTCCCTCTCCACCTGTGCCTGAGGTGTTCTGTGCGTCGTAGACAGGGTCTCATGCTCTTTCCAGGTGTACAAATGTATGTTCCTGGCTGTGATATTAAATATTTGAGAGATATTTAAAATGATGAAAATCAAAATACCAATGTTCCAATGCATCTTAAGGAAGAAGAATTATTTTAATAAGTGTAGACTATCTGTAACGACATATGGGTCAGAAACTAACATTTTTATAAAGAGAATGGAAGAAAATCTGAAAAGGTGGACGCTAAGAATTGCACAGAGACACAGAAAGAGGAATGCATAGAAAGTATCCGAAGGCAAGACACGTCACTGGTAGGGATGATGATCACCGATTGAGATGAATGACAGTGCCAACCAAAGGAGAGAGCACACCGAAGATGACGTCCATTATATAGATGGAGCGATGACATCAGCTCGTGCGCAGATGCCATGTGGATTGTTGCATCCCAAAGACCATTAAAGATCACTACAGCTTGGGAAGGCCTTCATCCAATAGCAGAGAGATCATGCCTGATGATGACAATGATGAATGGTCGAAGAACACAGCCCCACAGAGACCTGGCAGTTCTTCCATACAGATGCACTTTCAACATTTTATTTGTAACCAACGTTTTACCGTTGGGCTTAACAAAAGAAAAACCATGCCACCCACAGCTGAAAAAATAGGGAGCCATTCTTGCACATCAATCCCGCTTCCATAATATTACAAGTGCAGGGGGAATTGCGTCCTCGGAGTGGCGGTTGTTCGTAACAAATGTTTTCCCCAAGCGTCATAGTTTACAATACAAGGCAGCTTATCATCGCCTTAAAATTCCTTTTATCATAAAGTGTCGAACAAAAGCAGCGCCTCCCAAGAGCTTATCGCGAATGTGTGTCGAGTTGTTGCCATACATATGTAGTGACGTTAATAATGTAACTATAGCTGTTAGCGCCAGCCACTATCACAGGAGTGCTGCTGGGCGCCTGGAACCTCCCTAGGAAGCTCGAGGGACACGTGACGGGGAGCCAAGAGCTCCTGACTTGATACAGCAGGGGGCGTGGCCGAAGGCGGGGCAAAGCCGCGGCCTCGTCTGTGGGATCGTCCTGGGGTCCCACGTCTCTTCAATCTTCGGCTCGGCATCGTGGGTCAGGCAGCGTGTGTGCTGACTGACCCGTTCGTTAATAGTTAACCCACACTCACATAGTGATAGAGTAGCCACACGGTCCACACCTAACTATAAAACCCGATGCGGTTAGAGTTACCCCGTTGGGGAAGTTGTTTAATAAACGCGTGTGTGTGCCTCGTACATCACACTACACATATATAAATAACCACAACAACCCAACACTAATTTCCTTAACCATTTCATCCACGGAGATGGCCTCTCAATTGATGGGCCTCCTCAAAGTTAATTTAGAAATCAACAGCCATGTATGCACAGGTGATTCATGGCAGATTGTCGAGTACTAACTACAATGGCAGTATCATTTGGAATATCAAGCACAACATTCTGTGACGCTGTATTTATACAACAAAATATGCAAAAAGTCTGGGCCTACATTTTATATTGTTTTACCCACTATGGTAGGTAAAACTATAATATGCACGAGGTAAGATGCATTTCTAATGCATAAAGTATAACGACGTGCCACAGAACTTAAATATTTGGAAAAATGAAAATAAGTGTGTTAATATATTGCCCACATTCAAAAGCACTGGCACTCTGCCGCGTATGCCATTAAAGCTAAGAGCTCTCATGTCGGGGAATACAGCCCCCAGGAAACCAAGACCACTGGTCAGCCAACACACCCACAGCAATAGCATTTAATTGACCATTAAGGCACCAGTGGATTGCGGTTTTAAAATTTCAGCAGGCCCACTTTTTACGGCATAATTGTTGGCCTACAACAACGTCTAAAGGGAAATTCGTACTCACTGTCGTTTTACTGGAACGGACAAAGAATGGGTGGGTTAGACATTTGCGTATGATATGGACTCGGATGAAAATATAAAAGGTTACATTATTTTAAAACATTTTAACCAGTCCCAGAAGCTTCATTCGTTTCCTCATGTTTCTTTATTAAACAAGTTAAGAACATAATTATTAGCATATAATTACATATTCTTGGTTCTTTCTACCGAAAGAACCAAGAATATGAATCCCTGCAGTCACGAAAGCTTTAAATCAAAATATAATTACATCTTAAGTTTAGTTATACCTATTACCGAGTGATATAGACACTAACTGAAAAGGACCAGTCTTGATTTGGGCAATTGTTGCATTATCATTTATGAGCTTTAACATAAAGCATTGGAGTAATTAACTTGGTTGCGAATTCAGTCAATCCCTAAAGGGAACCATTGTAACATGATCAAGCCATTGCATAAATTACTAATGATGTTCCAACAGCCTGCACCCCCTGCCAAAGAAAGCCCTCAAAACCAGTTACTTATAGAGACTTTTAAGGTGAAAACTCAATTTCGATTCAATTCCCATAGTCAAAGTGGAAGATGTTGAAGGTACAAGTAAAATCCATCCACCATCTCTAAAACTGAGATATCGGATTCAAACCCCTCATGAATTACTAATGCTCACGTTTAATTATTGGCATGCAACATTAATCAGACTGCAATGCCAGTCATTCTTGTAATACAATAGGAAACACTGCGGCTTTTTGGGCTAGATAAGAGGAAAGATACTGACGCCCGTCCAAGGGCGGGTGTATTTCAGTGCCTTTAATTTAGTCATTTAACCGGTGGGGTTCATGGATCGTGCGTAGATGAAATATTGTGATGCTCATCTACCTGCAGGAGAAGTACTGCGTATTTACGATTCATAAGCACAAAAAATTACTTTCTCTGGGCACTCCGATTTTCTCCTACTCATAAACCATGCCACAATTAAATTGTCGGGCATTCCTCGAAGCATCTTGAGGCTTCGCATGCCTTTTCCAGGTATGAAGTGACTACCATCCCCGCAGATTTGTATGCAATCATAGACCAGATTTATGTCCGGTCAAAGACGTTTCTTGACTTGCATTTACCCGTTAGATGCCCTTTCCAATTCCGGATACCTTACAGTTTTACTGGTAGGAACCACCTGGTTCCACCAGCACACAGGGGATTATTGTGTCCATCCGTCATACATCCAAAAAGGGGAGGGGTCGGGCTGGGTGGAGAGGGGAGGGTGGGTAGGTGCTGGTTGGGGAGATTGGGGAGGGGCTGGGTGGAGAGGGCGGGGAGAGGCTGGGTGGGGAGGGTGGGGAGGGGCTGGGTGGGGCTGGGTGGGGTGGGGTGGGGCTGGATGGGAAGGGACTGGTCACCCCGTGGTGCCCTTATAAAACTCAACGTTTCACCTACTCACGCCGGCTTGTGCCCGCCCTCACAGTCGGGCATATTTGCGGAATACACCACGCCGCCGTTGACCCTGGCCATTGACCGAGCAACCCAACGTTCCTACCAGCTCCCTCCGCAGGAATGTGTTTGTTAAGAAATATGACGGGATGCAGCTTCACGAGTTTTGTACGTATGTATGCTGAACTTATTTGGCACCGTACATA
This sequence comes from Lampetra fluviatilis, assembly GCF_964198595.1. NCBI lineage: Eukaryota > Metazoa > Chordata > Hyperoartia > Petromyzontiformes > Petromyzontidae > Lampetra > Lampetra fluviatilis. The sequence goes on along the minus strand of NC_136295.1, from coordinate 6,931,603 downwards.
GCCATCCGTGCAAATCGGAGTTTTAGTGCAGTGTTAGGGGTTACGGTTTAAGGTTATGGGTTCTTATTTATGATTGGGGTTTAGGGTTAGGAATTGTGGTATTAGGGCTTAGGGTTGCCGACAGGAGTACCTCAGACTAATTGTCTCACTTCGCATCTGCAAGGACAAATAGCCTTTGCCATGAGGATACTGTAGCCTGCGTGGGGCATCACTGTCATATTAGATTGCCAGCACGCCACGTTCCTTCAACCGGAATGCCAACACTGCCACAGGAACGCATGACCTTCACGCCTTTGTAACCGTGTTGTGGAAAATCCAAAACAATAACAATGCAGACGGGGTGCCCATTGTAGACAATCTATGGGACAATTTACAATTTCTGATCACGTAAAACCCAACCAAGTAGTCGCGCCACCAAATATACCAACGACCCTCTCTGGTGACACACACAATTCACAAAGTGTCCTGCATTAACATTGCGAAATCGCACCTTTGTACGCAAGGAAATTACTCAGATTGATTTTAATGTTAGATGTATTATCTTAGGCTTAAGCCCACGCGGGCTAAGAAAAAAAAACGACCGACACAAGCCCGTAACGGCCGAGATTAACCGCAATTCACGTCAAAAGTCATCGAACGCCGGCAACTGCGGCCTACTCGAGTCGGTCTCGGGAGTTCTAACCGGTCTCGACTAGTTCTTGTCTACCGGGGAACAAGCACCGGCGCCGGCTGAGCAGCCTTGACCACGCCCGCAGCCCGAACATCTCCCGGGGCTACAACTCGCCGGCAAACGCCGTTTTTTTTTACCTGAACCCTCTCTACCCTCCTCTCGCTCAGCGGGAGAAGCTGCCCGCGTGGCCGGTGGCGACCGGTGCGAGGGTCGCTCCGCGGTGTCCGTGATCCACCACCCCCCGACCCCGGAGCCGGGCGACGAGCCGGGAACGTAGCGGGGAGAGAGCGCGGCGTGAAGTGGGCGGCAAAGGGAGGGGGGGGAGAAGCAGTGGGGTGCGGTGACGTCACCTCGAGACGACGAGGGGGTGAAGGGGGGGGTATGGAGGAGGGGGCATGGGAGAGGGGCGGGGCATGGGAGGGGGAGGGGCATGGGGGAAGGGGGCGGGGGTTGGGGGGGTCCACGCTATACCCGTGGATCCCCAGTAGAAGGCACTGCAGGTTAATCCGTCTGTGTGTGTGTGGGATAGAGAAGAGATCGGCAAAATCTGCGGCTCTGGAGCCACGCGCGGCTCTTTAAGGGCTACCTCGCGACGTTATTCGCATGTAATTGGGGCTATTGAAAAAGTGAGGGTTTATTTTTTTTTTACTAAGTTAGTCATTTTGTATTGACGACCCCTGGGATAGAGTGTTTCCCCCTCGCACGCGTGGGTTTGTAAAACTATTAGTGTTTGACACGTAGGATTTCGCGGACAATATCATCCATCTTCTCGATTTAAAGCTTTCGCAGTCACGAAAGCTTTAAATCGAAATATCATCCATAATAGAGGTTTTTTTGGGTTAGATCGCGTAAATATATAAATGTGTCGTTAAACCCGCCACCACCCGACAAAGCCAACTAGTAAGGTTTGTCACGCGAAACGTCGTACTCAGAATGTAGATGTTGTGGCTTGGCTCTCCAACACACCGGTATTGCTGTACTAGTAACGAATTGGCATGTTCTGTTTACGTGACAAACCTTACTAATTGGCTGTGTCGGGTGGTGGCGGGTTCAACGACACATTTATATATTTACACGATCTAACCAAAAAAAACTCTACTATGAAAACTATTACTACAGTAGTTGTATTTAACCAGGTAAAGCCCAGTGAGCTATATGGCTATTTTTCAGAAGCGATCTGCCCACAAATGAGAGCTCAACGAAGTGGCTTATCATGTAGATCTAAATTAAACCGAACATGCTGCACAAAATAGAAGGATGTGCACCGCAGAGAAAAAACCAAAGACACTGTGTCTGTGCAGTCTTGAGAGGCTTTATAAATCCAGCATGTGGTCAGTATATGTTTAGAGAAGAGACATTGGTGGGAAGATAGGAGGAGGGACTTCAGCCTAAACTAAACTATTTATTATTTTACCGGGTAAGGCCCACTGGTATATATAGCTCTTTTTCAGAAGCGACCTGGCCACAAATGATAGCTCAACGAAGTAGCTTATCACGTGGAAATGTCTACCAGCCAAAGTCTCTAAACGCAAAGTCTCGACGCGACCATGGGAAGAGAGACACGCAAACTCCAAATATACAGGCGCCAGGATCGGGATCGAACACACGACCTCCTGTATAGCAGGCGAAGTCGTTAATATCTCCTAGCCACCGTGGATCCACGCAGGGGTGAGAGAATGCAGTGCGGCTCTTCCGTCTGTATGGTATAGAGTGTTTCCCCCTCGCACGCGTGGGTTTTCTCGGGATGCTCCGGTTTCCTCCCACACGTTAAAAAAAACACTAATTACTTAGCCTATAATACTTTAATATATAGAGGACCGCAGAGCTTGAGTAATTGTTGATGCCGGCTGCCTTCCTACTTGAGCCGTTCACTGCCTTCAAGAGTGACGTGGATACTGTGAGCGTTACAAGTTGAAAGTATTGAATAGACTCAGTGAGACAGCGGGCTGAATCAGCTGTTGGATTGGTTATACTGGTAGGAACCTCCTGGTTACACCAGCCCACAGGGGATTATACTGGTAGGAACCTCCTGGTTACACCAGCCCACATGGGATTATTGTGTCCGTCGTGCAGGGTGGGGCTGGGTGGGGAGGGAGGGGCTGGGTGGGGAGGGTGGGGAGGGCCTGGGTGGGAGGGGCTGGGTGGGGAGGGGCTGGTAACCCCGTGGTGCCCTGATAAAACTCAACGTTTAACCTACTCACGCCGGCTTGTGCCCGCCCTCACAGTCGGGCATATTTGCGGAATACACCACGCCGCCGTTGACCCTGGCTATTGACCGAGCAACCCAACGTTCCTACCAGCTCCCTCCGCAGGAATGTGTTGTCAGGACATACTCTGCCCTCTTGTGGTCTCTACAAACAATTCCTGCACGAAAACGTTTATCCTTTTCAAGGCACTGTGGAAACATTTAAATGTCCCCATTCTTAAATGAGCCTTGGGGTTGTACTCCTGTCCACTGCCCATGCTAAGCCAATTTAGAGAAATTCCATATTTCTAAAACAGGAATCATTCGCCTTCATTGGACTGTGTTCAGTCACTACAAACTCAGCCTCTGGTTTAATTCATTTTTTTTAACGTGAGGTTATTACATGACATGGATTCATTGGATAATTGTTATCAAAAGTACAGAATTGCAAGTTTAAGACCGCATTCCTCTGATGGTCAAGCCTATTTTTTTATGTTTCTGCTCATTGCCAGATGTTCAAATCCAAGCTCGCTTGTTTAGGTGCATGCGGCACCGTGGTTAACAGGAAGTTGTGGGTTCGATGCCAAACCTGGCGCCTGTATATTTGGAGTTTGCATTCTCTATCCTCGTGGTCGCGTGGATTTTTCTCCGGGTCTTCCGGGTTTTTCCCTCCATATAAAAAAATTAGCGTTTACAGAATTTGGCTGTTATACACGTGATAAGCCACTTCGCCGAGCTATAAATTGTGGCCAGATGGCTTTTGAAAAGAGCGATATAGGTCAGTAAGCTTTACCTGGTAAAATAACAAGTTTTAGTCCCTATCTTCTTCTCCCCACATCCTACTATTTCGTACAGCATGTTCGTTTTAATTTAGATACTCATATTATTTGGGTCTCAGTAAAGTCACGTAGATAGGTTCAAAGAAAATGACAATTTTGATTTGATCGGACTTCATACAGCATCTAAATTAAATCTTGAATTAAAGCTTTCGTGACTGCAGGAATTCATATTCTTTGGTCTTTCGGTAAAGTCACGTAGATAGGTTCAAAGAAAATAACAAAACAAAACTACAACGTTTCGATCGCAACACAAGCGGTCGTCTATCTACGCGACTTTACCGAAAGACCAAATACGAGAATTCCTACAGTCACGAAAGCTAAGTCAAGATTAAATTTAGATGCTGTATGAAGTCAAATCGTAGTGTAATTGTATTCTATCTCGTCAGATAGCACGTTATACATTACAAATTCGGTTGTAAAATACGACGCATACTTCGAGCATTTGACAAATCATCTCCAACTTCATTGTCAAACATCACCAGACTCCATGAGCCCAACCTCAGTTCACTTACATCCTGCCTTGACGCCTCTCTCATCTTGGATTGGCTTAACATTTTGCAGGCAAATGTTGCCAAAATACAGCACGCTTAATTGGAGAAAAAGTCGACTAGGCAAACGCTCCAGTTCGAGAGATAACCTCCAAAAATTACATTACACTGGCATTGTAGCGCCTTGCAAATCAGTTATTGCTCCGAAGCTTTGACCCTACGTCCCACATCTCTCAACCCTGCAGTTTATATGTTTGAGGCATATCCCTTATGCCCCAAACCAGCCGCCAGATGCCCTCATCCATTCCTTCATCACAACACAACGAAATACTTTTGCAACGGTCTCTCGACATTTCAAAATCTCTCGCTTCCAAACTCGAGACGATCCAAAATGCCGTTGCCACTCCTGATCCACACACACGAAAAACAAGACCATATCACATCAATCCTCCATTCACTCCTGAAACAAAACTTCCTTCTTAGATGTAGCTGCAATAAATGACCGGCAAAAGCACATTTAACACTTGCTTGTCCGTTCAATTGGAAAGGATGACTGATGCTTTGCTGCATCATTATCAACAAATTACGCCTTCTCTTGCTCATTTATTTTAACTAAAAACATTTAAAAAATTTAAGTGCATTAATTTAAGTGATTTTAGGGTGTTCTTTGCACCCATTTGTGGAGCTGTTAATAGACTACAGCGAGTAGATCAGACTTCTATAGCAGTTTCAGATATGGGCTCAAGGGGCATTTAACCATGTGATACGATTGGAGCTTTAAGTCTGTGGCCATCAGGTGTAGAACTTCTTTCGCGTCGGACGTAGCCAACAGGGCTCATCGGAAGCAGAAATACGAGTCACCTGACCGCAACAACTGCGGTATGCATGTTTAAATTAACAATAATGTAATGGTTAAGTCCATTTCATCTTTCAAACTTTTGTACGGAATGCAATTTGCATCTGTAAAAGGTTTAAATTAATTATTTCCTCATTTGTTCCACAGCGCTCAACTTCCAAACAAATCCATTTCCAATTTGGCAGTTTGCATATTCAAACATTCCACAATGTTTAATTTTAAGAAAATTTCGCACAAACCCTTCCCGATTTGAAACGCCCACTGTTGTTGATAATCTTGAAAGTTTGAAGCACACCCACAAATTCGCAGTGTTTTAGTAAACATTGTCATTCATGGGCACGAGATTTATTTCGTCCTGCATTTGAAGGCTATGGTGTGCCAATGCATTTGTGCAAAACCCTGGACGGAAAAGCATTAACATTAGTCCATATAGAGACAGAATCCTTTATTGGTTAAAACAAAGTCAAAAGCCATGCAGAAGGCAATGTACAACATACAATAACTTGCAAATGATCTCCTGCTACATGTTACTAAAGCAAGCCTCGGCACATTTTAATCCTTCTCAAAATACCAAACCGCAAACGTTTTGATACCAGCATGACAGTAAACTTTGATAAATCCAAATTTCTGCCGGTCTTTTGCCACCAATTAAAAACACGTATGCGTGTTTTATTTCTGCCCTTTCATCTAGTCGTTTAAAATTTGAGGTTGTTCATAATTAAAATCCAATTAAAATTTAAAAAAAACACTTCCGAAGCCCACACCCTGGACATGTTCATCATATAGGCATTAACACACAACTGGACTCCTACCCAGGAAACATCATGCACCTATACGATTAGTGTGGCGTTGGCTTACGTCTGTGCGATATTGCCGCCATTATAAAGCTGTGTATGCACTACTAAGAAGAAAGTGCAAGGTATTTTTTTTTTTATAAATTTAGGAATGGAGATGATCAGTTTATCAGAGCCCCTTTAAACAGCACAAACTGATTAAAATAGAAAATGCAAGTTGAAAGTCAATTCTGAAAGCATTATTTTTACTAACTCAAATGTAAACAATTTAACCGTATCATGGGGAGTGGGTTAACCGTTTTTTTTTTAAAGCCCACTAAAAATTCTGTCCAAATGTCAATCGTACACACATTTCAATGAATAACACACTGTCAAGAGGCGCAAACTCTACCTGAAATTACACTGCACAACTAATTACCATACCGACGGCCACTCGTGATATGGCAAAAATATCTCCAAACAAGTTAATCTGCCGCAGCAGTTCATATTCTCCCTCGTATGCAAACCAAAGCACTGTAGTGATATGCACACAAAGTGGAGTCAACACTGCGGCATATTCACTTAATCACATGAAGATCCATGGTTTGATGCAATGGATATTTAAATTGTAAAAACAATCATTGAAAATACCTTGTATCTTAAAAAAAGTTTAACTTTACTTTGCTCCAAGATGTGCCACATTTTGAATAAGTTAACATCTCCAGATTTATATAATCGGCTTCAGTGAAACGCCACTTCCTGTGATGGTGAGTCATGTACAGAATGTATGCCAGTCAAATGTTAATTTGAAGAACTATCAACTTCAACTCACAGCCCAAGGCATTTGAGGACTATCCATAGGAATGAGTCATGAAGTGGCAGTTGTGGAACAGCGTACTCATTAAGGAAATTGCTTATTTTATTTAACACCACACATGCCGTCCCCACTTGTGGTATTTTTCTGTTACTGCACAGGTGTGGAATGTTTACTTTGGAACACCCTCCTTTTCTGCTATAAGCTGTGAACAAATCAATCCGGACTATTCTGCTCTTTTCAGTGCCAATAATCTGCTGCCAAGTGACCAATTCCCATGGGTCTCACTTAACCAAGCCAGGTCATTGCACAACATCTACACGTACAGGACACTAAAACACACCAGATGCAGCACAATAGGTGAGTGCCATGCCAGTCATGAATTCAATAATACCAAATATTAAAAAGGTTACTACAGTATAACAAAATGTGTTTAAGGATTAGAAAGCTTGTGATCACGCACTACCATGAGGCAATGAGGATTTGGTACGATGCAAAATCTAATACAGTTCTTACAAAAACAACTTCTACTTAAAATAGCCATTCAAAAAATAGCACGTAAAAATAACCTAGTGTAATGAATAAAATTGATCAAATTTGTTTTGTTTTTTTGGAAAGTTTTGGGTCGGGAAGATGAGGCACTTTCAGGTCATCTCAATGGATCCTTCCAAGGTCAACAGGATGAACGGATCAGAGTTTGCCTAAAAAAACGACAAAGAATAAGCACACAGGTCAAGCAGACAAAATCAATTAAAATCACAGCAAGCAGCAAGATAAATCGGTAGCAATGCACAGTTTCCATTAAAGGAGTATGTGGGAATGAATCCCACCAGTGTTAAAATAGATATATATATTTATTTCACCATACATAAATGCTTTAAGATCATCTTAACCGGCTGCTTGTTTCTAAGTGGCTAAATAAAAATAGCCATAACCTTTGTTTTGGTACTTTAGCTCTTTGCATAAATGCAGTGCCTTATTCAATTTAAACATGCATTTGTTTAAGAATCAGTGTATTCCCAATTAACCCATGTCTCGCATTTTTTTCTCTAACAAAGGGTTTCATTGCATGTTGAAATTACAGTTTAAACAACTGCTCGGTAGAATAAGAAAACGATAACTCTGCATCCATCATTAGCCAGCACCCGTAGCCCCATGGTGGGAACAGCTGAATTAAGTAATTGGATCTCAAGCATTGTTGATTACATTACAGGCTTGCTGTGGTTTTCCCACCTGATGATGATTGCTTGTGTTGCAATCGAAACGTCGAAAAATATCAAATCTAGATTATGCACTAAAGGCTGTACTCCAGCACACGTTTGTTAAAACGTTTGTGAAGGGTACCATCACTATGGTTACCCACACATTAACAAAGCAAAGCTATCTATTCCTGAGCGGATCATCCAGGAACCATGGAGAGCTGGGCATTCTCATCTTCTGGCAGCAGCCCAGCCTTCTTTTCAAAAGTCACCGACTCAGCCACTCACCCCCACCCGGTGAGCACTCACTTTCTGATGTCGGCCCCATCCATTGCTCATAGGCACTGCCTACTCTCCTAACCCCACCAACTATTCAGGTAGCCTTGTCCTCTGCACCCACATCATGAGTAAAGTTAGAAAATGTTAAACTGGCACAAAATCCGAATTTTCGCTTCGGGACACCCTTTTTGAAACCAGAAGTGTCGCAGCAAAAACCAGGACTTTTTGTAACTATGACGAGGGTGCCCCACCATCGTGTCATTTGCCAACGCTACGTGGCAGGGGGTTAGCTCACCTGTGCTGCGGTGGTTAGAGGTCCGAGTCGAACCAGGCGACGTGGCCGTTCTCAGTGGGATGTGGTGCCAGGCCGATGTCCACATCAGGCCCGCCGGGGTGGGCTAGCTCGGGCAGCATGTCATGGAACTCAGGCCCATTGCCATGAGGCCCTGCCAGATCGTGGTCCATCATGGGGTCTAGACCCATAGGCTCCCCCATGTAGCCACCTAGAATAAGAACATAAGCTCCATATTGCATCAAATATACAAAGATTAAACATTTACCTGCATCAAGTGAGTTTCTGAGCATTGAGGCAGTACACATCTCTTTACAGCCCTGAGCCAATGGTGAAAATTATACATTACCATTCGGGGGGAGAATCTATCCATAGGAGTGTAAACTACCTGTAAACTTTCTAATTTTAGCATGCACAGCCACTTTCGTCACCGGAATGTCAGTGAGGATCTGCCAATATAATTTAAATGTCCCTCAGTAAGGAAAAGGTTCCTTACCACTTTTCTAATAATGCATGTGGTTCATATACACTCAAGAAGAATGAGAATGCAAAAATGTAAAGTTTGTACATATCCTAAGCTTAGTTTTATGGAAGTGTGGTTGATATGACATATATTTGCATCATATTGTTGTTAATATATGCTTAAGGCCAAAAACTGACACTCATATAAAAAGCAAGATTAGACAAAGGTGCACTTCTACGTACCTCCATGCTGCATCGGGCTGGGCCCGCTATGCAGGCTGCTGTGGCTGCCGTACATGCCGTCCTGGTGGTACTGCGGGTCACCCTGGTGCAGAAGGTCAGCGCCCATTACGCCACCCTGTTGATGCAATACGTGCAATTGTTTATAGCAGTGGAGACTGCTCGTCTGACCCGCGCAATGCTCAAATCCAGCTCGGCGTAAAATGTCCCCGAACACAAATGAAAAAGGTTAAGCTAAATGGACGTATTTGGTGGGACACGGGTGGAGCATAACACACCAGTCCTCATAAAACAGTCTAAATTTGAATAAGCAAATCTGTTGTCTTTAATTGACTCTGTCGCCAAGTCTGACGCAATTCGAAGGTTTATTGTCGACCGAGACTTGCTACAGAAAGGCAATATTTAGTATTGATTTTGGTTCGTTGAATGGAGGAACCGTCTGATCAAGTCTAGGGCAGGAGTCAAATCTGCCTTTTGGAGCATGGAGCAGACAATCGTCATCAGGCTGTTTGCTGCCATTCGGTAACACCGACACTTCTCGTTCAGCTGCTCGAAACATTTGTCTTCCGACTGCTTTGAAATCGAGAAATAATTTTGACGCACCCTGCAAGAGCTTCTGACAGGGGGTTGCACATCGCAGGGAAAATGAAAATTCGTGCAAAAATTTGTTTTTTTTATACTGCGCACCATGTACCGCCAAATACGTGCAAATCGCTTAGCAATTGTTAAAAAATTCCATCGATGATGCTCAAAAACTGGCACAGGAAGGCCTACTGATGTCAACATTGGAGTATAATTTAACTGGTAGATGCTGCATGACAGATGCAATAAAAAATATTGCAAGTACATATCTAGGCTGCGTGTCTCAGGCTGTCTTGGTAGGAGTTAAGTTTAATGAGAATATTTACTTTAAAATCGTGATTAAGCACATTGCCAAATCACTAATGGCGACAACCTGGGACAGCATTTGGAAATATGTACAGAAGCTTTATTTGGGTTGTGTATGCCTTGACAGTTGTCACCGATTACTTACAGAAACATCTATGTTTTGAAATTAATACCGATGCTTGTGCATAAATAACTTGTGAAAAGTTCACACCACAGCAGTTGCTCACCTCACCCCACGCGTTTGGGTCATCACGGAAAAGTGAGTGGGTGAGTTCCACCGACAACCTCTTCTTGAAGTCTTGCGGTTTGTCCTCCGACATCCGGAACAGCACCGCGGCAGCGTATGTGGCTGTGGCGGCAATAATATTAACATAAAATACAAAGGCAAGCGTGAAGTACATATTTACATGTCAATCAACAGACACCACATATAAAACAAATGCAATGAGAACCACCGTTTTCATTATACAAATAGAAAGCAAGATGCAAGATGCAAAAACTACGAGTCAACCTTCAATAAGGTTATTCCTTCCCTGTTCCTGCGCCTGCTCTCTAGAGCTACCTATGACCATCTGTATTGGCTAACTCCATCCCTCGATTCTAAGTCCAAGCTGAAGATCTCCCTCAAAAGGTCACCACTGCCTAGGACTGATCTTTTCCATATATGCAAAAAGGTCATTCACTTCAGTGGTCCTCAACTTACCCCCCTAAACCTTCCAAAAAAAGACCATGAAACATACTTACTCTATGCATATTTTACTTCAAGTACTGTAAGGTGGAATTGATTTTTTGATTCCTAAATTCCTAATATTAATAGAGCAAGAACAAACCCACCAGCCTAAACCACCAGAATTCTACAATAAAATTTTGATATGCAGAGCATAAAATAGAACGCATATCAAGATGCTATGAATAAAAAGTTGGGATATTTATTGTAGAGAATGTCTGTCAAAGGCAAAACAACAAGTCTTGAGCCTAGACTTGAACAGGCTATGGGGGCATCAGAACAGATCGTGTGACCTCCCACTGACCGAATATTCACTGGGGCATTCATAAGAAGACCTTGGTTGCTGGACCAAAGCACATGGAGGGAAGTAGTTAAGATGATAGGGGAGAGATAGGCAGGGGCTGAGTTCAGGAGATCTTAAAAATAAAATCTTCAAATTGTTCGGGGATTGGAGAGCCTGTGGAGGGATTGGAGTATTGAGGAGTGTGATCAAATTTCCAAAAGCAGACCGACACAACGGTACAATGCATCTACAACTCGCGAACAAGCGCAGCGCGCACGCCTCACCGACTCCCTCGTTGCGCGAGTGGAGGAGCTCCGTAAGCGGCGCCGTTGCTCCCTCCGTCTCAATCGTCTCGGCCGCTTCCTTCTCCTGCGCCAGCTCGCACAGGACGCCGGCTGCCACACGCTGGATGTTCTCGATGTTCGAGTAGAGCAGCTGGCAAGGAAGGATGGGGGGAGGCCCCTTTCTTTAACCGCATGGTTTCAGCTTAAGAGCCTGAAAGGGCCAGCTTTATTTCGGGTAGGGCAGAGTGCAGTAAAGTTTTGGGAAAAAATCCATCCCATGGGAACCATGCGCAAGGCTGGCACACTCATCCCACAAGGCATCCGGAGGTCAGATAAACAAAAATGTGACCAATTCAAATCCTGTAATGCACGTGTTGTTAAACAAAAACTCTGTTCCAAGGGTTAGACAGATTATTAAACGTATCCTAGCGTTAGCCATTTACATCCTACTATTTGGCAAGTCCCACACAATGCTCGCCACTCTTCACAATCCATTAAACTCCATCCAGTTTGTTACAAATCTTTAAAACGAATCCCGCAATATCATTGTCTACTTACCACTCATCTTTCCTCCCATTAGTCTACCTCCCGGTTGTTAACAAATGCAATTTGTCATCTGATGTCCGGTCGACAGGTCCTGCCCAACTCCATATTAAAAAAAATAATTGTAAACTACCTCCGTTATCCTAGATTTCAGGCTCAAGTATTCAGTACACCGAATTGTACCTCAATGACATGAAACCACTTGCATGTGTAAGGGACACCCGAGAGGCAAACCCCGTTAAGAAATTAATATATGCTCAGAGAGTCAAAATAGCTTGTGATTAACACGGTTGGCTACGTACGGTGCAAAATAAGTTCATACATACAAATAGCGTGCGCGACTCATTGGCGAGCTATCACAACACGGGAGCCAATGTTGGGCGCAGAATCCAATTGGAAGGTGAAGAACCATTTCAATTAGATGTTTTTAGGAGGTATTTACCCTATTGAAAATTGCCCACAATAATCCAAAGAGTGCCAAAACTTGGAAGACCCAAGCCAAAAGGATAATTTCAAAAATGAAAACAGATTTCCCTGACGGCTAACAGTCACAGCTTCGTATTCTTAATTAAATACGTCTGAAGATAAATGCATGCTGCAAAGTATTACATAGGCCATGCATAATGCATACATTTTCCCCCAATTTGCTTTATAAACAGTTGCTTTAGAATGGACACCCTACAAGTGCGCAACAATGCAATTGCATAAGATTCCCACAACGATGGTAAGAGGAAAGCAGACTAAACAAACTCACCTGGACGAACAGCGGTACGGTGTTCAGGCCGCGGATAACACTCCGGTTGTGCGCATCACGAGCCAAGATGTGCAGCGCACCGGTGCAGCCCTCGACTATCTCCTCCATGCGAATGCCATCCTACAACACAAGCACATGCAGCAGACACCAGTTAAAGTCATAACTTTACTAGCAACAATATTAATATTGTATGAAGTCCACTTGTCACTTTCACCTTGTAAATCAGTGCTCCTTAATTCCATTCTGGAGAATTCACATCGTGTTCTGTTTGTACCTCTGACAGTTTAGAGTATTTGGTTGCTATAAATTTCCACGTGATAAGCCACTTCGTTGAGCTTTCATTTGTGACCAGGTCGCTTCTGAAAGAGCGCTGTGTAGTTCAGTGGACCTTTTTTCCATATAATGTGCCAAGCAGCCATCAATTAGGTAAACGAATTTAAATGAGTATTACACAAACATTCCTATTTGTTTTGGGGATTAGGCTGTGGTAGTTCTATGCCAAAATTCTCGTCATTAACTCTCCATCTCCTGACAAGAGTGTCACAAGTTTACAAATAATTTTGAATACTAGCCAACGTACGGGCATACCTCAAGATGTATGGGTTGTGTTCTTGAAGAACTGAACGTGAAGTGAAACATTTAAAAGATACTTATTTTTTTATACAAGGTCCCATTACATAACAGTTTGTGTTTGGTTTGTAGTCCTTTACCCGCACCTCCGATGAGCACGGTTGGCTATGTATGGTGTGAAAGAAGTTCATACATAACACCTAAGGCTGCATAAGAAAATATTTTGACCAAAACCTGCTAAAATAATCCTTTTTCATGTGTTAAGAGGTGGAGGGTTACGGGGGAAGGCAAGGGAGGGGAAAGTAGGGGAGTCTGCTTCCCCCTGTGTTGCAACACAGTAGTTAAACTGGCTTGCAATCAAGTGATTGTGCTACGAAACCGTGAGACAGGCCAAACAGCCTGGAACCATATAAAATGCAGACAATCGACAATTGTGCATTTACTATTAGTTGTTTTTTTTTCCAAAAAAATATCATTTAGGATGTTAAAGTATCTTCACGAAACAAACGACACGTAAATTTGAAGTCACGAAAACTTCTAATTTAGAATGAATTTACAACCGATGACATTTCACGAACGACTTTGAGCATCATCATCAGGTAGAGAACCTGGGAACCGAGTTTTAAATTAAACACGTCTGAAATGTGAGGTTTATCAAGGTAGGACCTGTGGTTAGACAAGCAAGCTGAATGGACAAAAATAAGCCGTAACAAATAAATTAGAAAAACAATTAAAAAAATAGGAGTGGGCTCAAATAGTTAAGCTTTCAATAAACATGTTATGATGGATCATCTCCTTTGCAATTAAATGAACCATCATGATTAAATGGACAATGATTTTATATAAGAGTATTTACAATACAAAAAAAAATATCTTGTATAACTGTCGTTTGATCCATAAGCCTCCTCCTGCAAGGAATGCGTAGAATAAATAGTGCAAGAATAAAATCACATTTTAGATATGTATTATTTATATATGTAGTCAATTTATTTGCTGGTGAAGCTTAATAATTTCCGTTCATTTAAGTAACAATGCATGTCCACAGCCTTCAATAGGAGGTCCAGCACAACTGCAGCAGCACTCACCACATACTGCGGCTGTCCATTGGCAGCCACTCCCTGGCGCTGGGTGTCCTGGTGGGCACGCACAAGCAGCTGCACAAGCCGCGGGATAGCGCCGTGGTCCCGAAGCGGGGCGTGGTTGGCGGGCAGCAGTGCCAAGTTACGGATCAGCCCAACCACAGCCTGTAGGACACAAGAGAATGCACACAAACAAGATTAAAGCTCCCAACCCACTCAAGCCGTTGGAACGAGTGCTGTTCGTGAAAAACTCCTGACAACCATAAGACATCCAAAGAAGTACCACCAGGCTGCCTTTTTCCAGAGGTGTAATCATTACCTTGATAAGAGGCCAGCGGGAGGGCGGCTGCAGAAGCTTGACAGTGATGGGCAGGCCGTAGTGGAGGCGCACGGCATTCTGGGCCAACTCCGCATCAGGGTGGCGGCTTGTGAGGTGGCGGAGAGCGCACACAGCTGGTTCAGTAATGTCCTCACGGTCACCCGCCTGCAGTACAGTCTGTACCAGTGCTTCGATACCACCCACCTGGGACGAGTGCGGTACAAACACGCATCGCTCAATAAGGGCTTGCGAGCGAGGGGTGGCTCTCACCAGTAACAAAAGCATTGAGGCAAAAAATGCAAACCCACTTGAGATATAAAGGTGGCCAGGAGATGTGCGTGTGGATCTTTTTCACGTTATTCCATGAGAGCTTTGGGCTTTATCTGGGTACTTCTGTATGCAAAACTCACGTATTTGGCCCAATATCTTAAAACAAGACCCATTTTGAAAGTCGAGGTTCAGCAAGGCTTTCCTAGATGAAGAAAATTCATGATTGTACTCATCTTTTCCTCTCGGTAAACAAGCACAATAAACCGAGCTCCTAATGCTTGTAGCCATCGATGGCCACCTTTCAACGATTCGCTTCGTCAGCGGTGCTGGCTTGCTGAAAACACAGGCACACCTGGCAGACGACCATCTTGTTGCGGTAGTTGTTGCATGTGAGGTTGGAGAGAATGCCAGCTCCACATGTCACCACGTTCACATCGTTAGAGCCCAGCAGCTGCACGAGTGATTGTAGCAGACCTTCCATGTTCTCCTGGAGATTCACAACGCACAACTTGCTTTCAGGAACATTCAAACGAACAATATGCGTCATCATGTTGTTTTCATCTGCTGAAACTTGAAGTTGAAACTGGTCCAGTTTATGTACTTAAACAGTGTGTGTGCATGTATAGCCAGCTCAAGCCACTGCTGGATGATGTCCTCCCCACACCTTGTGGGCCATGAGGGATATTTGACTAGATGTCACCATGCTGGTCAGGACTGATTAGCGAAGAATGGAGTGCGCAGAACACCATTTCATACACTGCCCTTTCACGAATGGTAGTTACCCATATAAGCACCATCCAGGCTCAACTCTGCTTAGCTTTCGAAACCTAATAAGATAGGGTGCGCATTCAAAGCGACATGTTCATCAGCACTTGCGCAAATGCTGATGGAAAAACACGGATCTAGAAAGCCCATAGGCTGATTGACACAAAATGTTAATATTTTTTGTGTGGTGAAAGAGAGCCTCGTCTGTTTATTTATTTTACTACCTACAATAAGGAGAGTTTGAGAGTGACACCTTAGGCTTAAATGTCAACTGGCCACAATATTTCATCTCCTGACAAAAGAACACAGCACATAACACAATTACAGCCCCGATTGCTTTTTTGTGGGGGAGACACACGTTTGACAGTTTTAAAGTTCAATTCTGATTACTAACATGTTCACCTTTAAGCAGCTTCACAAAAGGCCATTTTACAAGAATTGCAACGTTGCATAGTACACCATGTACAATGCAGTATACATACTATACATGCATGCACTAGTCTATACTAGTGCATGTATATAACTATTCGCCCCCCTTACGATGTTATTTGTCGTCAGAATTCGGTCACCATGTCAAGACTCCGGTGGTCTACAGGGTCTATGAACCAATTATACACAACAGGTAGGAATTGAAAATAATCAATTCTTACAAGAGAGTTGATACACTCATCGTGAGCTGATCGATCAAGTTTAATAAATTAATCTATGTATGCCTACAGTAGTGGACCAGTCTACTGTGTGCTATACTGAAAAGCAAACAAAGCATCATGAACCACTCCGGCTCTCACGCCCGCCACAAGTATCCACAAAACCCCAGCCCCCCTTCCCCCCACTGTTATTCATCCACCCACACCTTTCAGCAGCCTGAAATGCAGCACTGATGAAGGCAACAAGGGGCTGAGAATCTCATCCGCTTATTCACAAAGATCTTTCACTTCCCGTGACTAACAATGGTGGGTTGTTTACCTCCACGGCTCACTCAGTGGGGGAGCGGAGGTGAACATGGGACAGTGTTGGTGGATTCTTATTGATTTTATTTCACAAAGCCAGATGTTTTATCATGAGACATCCCACGTCAGTATCAAAATACAACGGGTGTTAAGATATTAAAACAAACAGAAACTTTTGGTAAGGAATCATGTCCAAATTACCCACATACTTGTGAACAAACAAACACATGCGCTGGTAATATATGCATCGTCTTTGAAACCGATTGGTCTACACCAGATAGCATTCTTTAGAGCCTGATGTTGCCAGCTCTCCTGAGAATCAAATCACCTGCTTCGTGGCGGCGTCAGAAAGGTTGCGGAGAGTCCACAGGCAGTTCTGCATCAGCCTCTGGCTCGGACTGGTCAGATGGATTCCCAGAGCCTGCATCCCACCTGTGGTTACAAGACATACATTTGTGCCCTGTCAACATGTGTACATGTCTAGCCCTTTTCTCCATACATTTGCTGGAAGAGAGCCTCCTCCCAATTCAATGCGAGCGGTAGGAGTTATTTGACAATACATCACTATGTTGGTTACAGTATGGGTTAAAAGGTGGGCAGTTTTTACATTGGAGCATAGTACAGAACACTTGTTTTCTGCAAATCAGTGTCTCAAGTTTTGTTAGAGTCTTCGCATTGCGATGTTTGGCCCATTCTATTGACATTTGGCTTTATGTCGGAGGAAACCAGAAGTCAAACACCAAAGCCTACGAAAGGGTCAAATTCAAAGCCCCACAAATTAAATATTAAATTGCTGTCCTGTCATCTCATGGTCACCTCAAAACTTTGGCTTAAAATACCTCATATTCCCAGGCAGTACTAACCTGGCCCAACTTCTTTGCTTTCAAGATCAGAAGTAGTAAAGACATTCAAGTAAAAAAAAAAATTGCTGTTTCAGCTGGGACATGCAGAAAGCTTTGAAAATATTACACCATGTACATTGGAGAACAATATAACATTCGAAAAGGGTCTTCAGTAAAAACAGGCTATAGGCACCACTAAAAATGATTAAAAAAAGCGATGAAAAAAATTCTGCCTTTGATGAAGCAAATCTAGATCACAGCCCAAGGCAGCAGCACAAAAGCTACGCACCCCCACCACCACACTTTTCAGCAAATAAACAGGATTGAAAGGAAGGCAATTCATTTATATCAGCATGATCTTGCATCAGTGATTCGCAAAAAAGCCCACAACTCCCTCAGGGGAAAAGGGCTGAACCAGAAAATGCTGCGAACCATTGCATTATAGAATACAGCTGGGAATGACAGCCATGCACATAGAAATATATATATAAGAAAGCACAATTAGGAGATCCATTCTTATACATATCAAAAGGGATTCAGAGTATGCGCTTGTTCTGTCAGTGTACCAATAAACACAATTTGACAGGAACACAATCCGTTCCTCTCGCTTTAGTGGGAGAAAGTGTCAATTTTGATCCACTCATGCAAAGCAAGAGGCACACAGTCACACCACTCCCTCCTCACCATGCACATTTCAAATGGGACTTTGGTGCAATCTCAATTGGCCAGAACATGAATTATAAATGATGTTAAATGTGGGGGAAAATTAAGTACCAAAATAGTGAGAATGGAGGAAAGAATCACAACTGAACATGTATTTGATATTCTTTGGGTCTTTCGGTAAAGTCACGTAAAAAACAAATAATACGAATTCATGCAGTCACGAAAAGATGTAAGTCAACATGTAATTGAATGACATGCTAATTTGTTTTCTGTGCTTTATAATAAAAATGTCCAAATAGGAATTAAATTATCGTACAAAAAAAATGCTACTGCTTTCATTTGTACATAACCTACTGCTATAATTAGTAATACTGAGATCAGAGTTTATTGGTGCAATAATCATGTTTACTCATGTATTCGTTTAAGCTATTGACAATTTTTTTTTTAAACAAAATATTTCGTACAATTTCTGTATTAAATAATTCAGACTCGAAACTGTTATGGGTCAACTGTTCGTGTCATTTTGCATCCTTTTTCAGTAAGCTACTCTCCTCCCTCGTAATGCGATTCATTTTAAGTTTACCTGAAAAATCCTCAATGAATATCAAGGTTATATTTCATAAAGGCAGGTTCTGCATAGGGCTATTGGGCCAATTCCATTGAAGAACATTTTGTGTGTGTGAGAAACCATAAACACCACGTGTGCAAGAATATTAACACAAAAACATCTGCAGAAATAGGTTCATAAGCCCATTTGGCATAATGGAATCTCAACCATCTCTGCTTGACCCACCAACCCTCGTCTCCAAAGTGCTGGAGCATCGGCGTACGCCATCGCCATAATATATTCCCTTCTACTTTGTCCCCCTGCATGCAGCCCACGTAACTCACCAGCCTCCACAATGGCGGGCTTGTTACTGGAGCACACGGACAGCACTTTCAGCACCCGGCTGGTGGTCCACAGCAGCTTCTCATAGCTGTAGGTCCTCATGATGTGCACCAGCCCCGTGGGGCCACCACTGGCAAGGATGATCAGCTGTTGGGGATAAGGGTAGTTTAGGTCAGCCTTGCATTCATCAGCAATAGCCATGAGCAAACCACTGCTGTATGAAGGACTGCCAAAAAAGGGATTACCATTTTTTATAATTGTTATATGGAACAGATAAACTGAGGCTACAAGAATAAATTACCAAAATACATCAAAAGGGCAGCTAGACAAGGAGGACATGCTTTCAAGGTAGATCACAGTCTTGTATTACCACTGCTTAAAAAAAGACACGATTGAAATCTTACAAATGGCACCAAATTAGGTAAGATGAGAAATATATTTAAGGTTAAAAACAGCAGTTATTCCGATTCATATATTTCCATTAGCATTCAGTACAGCTTACATCAAAAGGAACATCCTTGATTTTTTTAATAAATTACGTAAAAAAAATGTTTTTTTATATATATTACAGTTTAACTGTCGCAGTGCTGAACTTTGGAATCCGAAAAACTCTGGTCCAACACTATAGTATACGAGCAATTTTTCAATAAACAGGCTTATTGGGATATGGCAAGCAGCCTCACCTTGCTCTCCTGGTTGCCATACGCCAGCAGCTGCAGGCAGTCGGTGGTGATGGCAAGAAACTTCACGTTGCCCTTGTTCAGCAGGGCCACCATCTTCTGTAGCCCGCCCGCCAGACGCACGGCCATCTTGCTGCCCTCCTGGTGCAGCAGCAGGTTGTGCAGCGTGGTGATGGCGTAAAACAGCACTGACTCCACCGGACAGCTAGTGAGAGTGAAGCCACGTGTCAACAAAAGAACAGGCTCGCTCAACGCAGTACGTTATTTGCCACGACACACTGTGCCTCAGGTGTTTCACGTTAAGTTAATTTAAATATTTCATTCAGATACAGAAATACCGGACAAAAGCCTAAACAATATACCTATAGACAAGGCTCTATGGATGTACATTGAAATAATTCATTGTTGCTATTTACTATGTTGCCAAGATACAAGGCCAGTACCAAATAAAACAATTGTGCTCTGGCATGTGAATAATTCACACTTAGGAGATGAGGGTTGGTGGGTCAAGCAGATTTGAGATACAAACAAATCTGCTGAAATGCAAGATGTCCAGGACATGACAGCACAAGTGTGACTAAAAACATCTGCACAAACGCTTGAGTTTTAATCTGCTGTGTACGAATCCCCTCATGTGAAATTTCCTCCCACATACAAAACTCCTTAAATTGGAAATGGCAAAACATTCCAAAGCATGTATTGAGCCTAGCTTATGCTCTCCAGGATAAATCACCAGCCATGATCAAACCGCTGTTGTGACAAAGGCCTTCCCCCCCAATGCTGTTGCTTCTCCGAGATGCAACAATTGACCTAGCACCTGCACTCGAGCCAATTTCACCTCTTCACATTGGACATTGTCTCGTGTCCCCCCTCTTGGCTGCCAGTCTAGCCATTCTCCACCAGGCCAAGGCCCTCCCATCACGCTTGAAAGTCAAGCGATTGCTGTACCTGAGCAGCTTGACAAGGGCGGGGATGCCACCGGACTTGAAGATGGCGAGTAGACCCTGGCGATGGTGAGAGAGGTTGTGCAGGGCACCAGCAGCATAGCGGGCAGTCTCCATGTCGTTGGTGTTTTGGGCTGCGCGCACAAGAGCCGACACCATCTGCGTCGACCCCATGATGGCGTGGCGGGCAGCTTCCTTCTTTGACAGCTGGTGCACCATCATCGCGGCATGTCCCATCACGACCTGCACATCAGAGTGGTAGATAAATTACATGATTTTAATTCCCACTCGGCAAGTTAATGCAGTTGGCTGCAAAAAGTTTTACATTTTTCACGAAAGGTGTGGCGCAGCAATGGACCAGGATACCAAGGCAACTGACTGCATTTTAAATGTTATGAAATGATAAAGAAAAAAGTGATAAATTAACCCCAGCATGTCTGTCTTCAGGAAGAACCATCGTACCATAACAGTAGTTTCTTAAGTCCTGTACAACAGATAGTGCTCGCAAAAATGTTAACCGGAGCCCTTCAGTGAAATAAAATTGTCACCTGGCAGTGTTATAATTATGCGAGTGGGTATCACAGACAAGAGCCGCCAGGTTAAAACACAAAAGCCTACGCATCCACAGCACTGACGAGCAATTGGCAAGATCAGAAAAACAAGAGCTGGCGGCGGCTGTGCTTACCGGGTCGTCATCGTTGAGCAGCTTGGTGAGCTCGGGTATGGCGCGCGTGGCCACCTCGGCGTCGTCCTGGTAGTTGATGAGGTTCACCACGGCCTGCTTCAGCATCTGCGATGGCTCGGCCAGGCGCTGCACGTTGGTCGGCTGCTCCGTGTCGAACTGAGTCGACGGCACCTGGGCGCCCTCCTCCAGCGTCTCCGGGAACATGGCAGCTCGGATGCGCTGGGCGCGCGACGACGCAAACTGGCTCTCCACGTCTGGGCAGAGGGACGCCGGCGCCATTGGTCCACTCGTTGTTTATACGATACAACTCGCAAGACAATTACAAATGTGGATTTATACAGCATCTAAATACAAATGCATCTCAAAGCACAATTCAGAAAGTGCCCATGTATATTATGTTGAGACGGGGTCTTTGTGAGAGTCCACAAAATAATATTATTTTATGTACACTATTGTAATGCGACACTATACAGAAACAAGTTTGCATATTTATTTTGCGGAGCAAAATATGAAGCGAGATCTGGGTGAGTCGAGGAGGTCCCGACGTGAGCCTACAGGTTTCTATTTGGGTCCATGGATTTATATAAAACCCTTATGGATCTCTGTGCGAGTCTACAAAACAATAGCAGATTTTTTTAGCATTTAAGTGCAATCGCATCTCACGACGCTGTGAAAAATCAGTGTGCGCATTTCGTTTTATAGAGGTAGCTATTGGCAAAGAAAAAAAATATCTTGAGCCCGAACTTAAACAGGGGCAACAGGTCAACAGGATATCACTGGGGGAAGGGAGTTTCCAATTATGGGGCAGTATCGGGTAGGTAATAAGGGACCTT
The DNA here is from genome assembly GCF_964198595.1 of Lampetra fluviatilis. Classification (NCBI taxonomy): domain Eukaryota; kingdom Metazoa; phylum Chordata; class Hyperoartia; order Petromyzontiformes; family Petromyzontidae; genus Lampetra; species Lampetra fluviatilis. The sequence goes on along the minus strand of NC_136295.1, from coordinate 6,909,538 downwards.
CCACCGAGCAAGAGGTTAACTGGGAATTTAGAAAGAATGTCTTAGTTGCTGGAGTGCACGTGGAAGAGTTGAGCGATTCAAGCAGCGAGAGGTAGGCAGGTCCGAGCCCATGGAGGATCTTAAAGACACCGAAAGCAATCTTGAAATTTGTGGGATTACAATTGGGAGCCAGTGGAGTAACTAGAGTACTGGGGTGAAGCATCTGGCAGCAGTAATTTGGATGCACCATTCTCACAAACAGATACACTCGCTTCGTCAGGAAAGAGACGATTTGTGCGAAGTACCTGCCACATTGTCAGGAGTGAAACCGTGGTTGAAGCTCTGCTCCCACTCATAGGTGATGCGCGTTTCATCCCCCTCATCAGGGTTTCCCTTGCCGCTGAGCGAGGGCGCTGTGGTGTTGACGCCAGACTGGATGCCAGAGTCCAGGTAGGACTGCTGCTGCCATTGGGTCACCTGCACTTTGCGGTCAGGCTCCATTGCCATGTCGAGCTCCATGAAGTCAGCTGCAGGGCAAAAAAAAGGTCAAATTTTCGAACGTAAACATGGTATTGGCATCTGAAGGACAAACGCAAGGGACCACCCCCCCGCCCCCCTTTTGTATAATGGCACAGCTGTTTGATGACGCCGCACTTCACTAATCCCACCGGGGACTTCCCCCTCGGCGAGATGACCGACCCAATTTATGCAGACTTTTAAAAAAGCACATTTTATCTGGCTCTTCTGTATTATGTTAAACGGCTCGTAAGATGTACATCCAAGCAATTTTTGGAATTCTAAAAAAACATTCAATATTTTCCAACTGGCAGCACGAAACATAAGCAGAATGAATTAAGACAAAATATTTGCAGTTTCCAATCATCGCACAGGATGGAAAATAAATAGCGAGGTGGCTTAAAATCAATTTCAATTGAAAATACAGAAGACAGAGCCAGAAAGGGAAGTCCGATTCTTCCCAATTTACCCCTGGTGTACTAAAGCCCTTTACTGGTTTGAGATCCTTGATAAAAAGCACTACACAAATGTCATTATTATTAATGTAACATAAGTAAGGTTTGGGGACAACACACCCCGACGACTGCAATTTAAAGAATGCAGTAGATGTTTGTTCGCCTACAGTTGCAATCATAATGCCATCAACCTGCAATAATAGCTAGCACTTCTGCATACATCCAATATCTCAGCACACGCATATTGGTTATTAATGCTTGCTCTAGGGGGCCCAGCACTTGGCCTTTAATGCATCGCTGCTCTTTCATGCCGATGCTGCTGTTGGAAAAATGCAGACTTTTAGCCCCGGTGTCATTATGGCATTGCCAGTGAACAAGATCCAGTGTCACGCGATGGGAGAGGCCTATTAAAAAATCCAACTTGATCCTCGAATCTAGCCCATAGGACAAGAGACTTTAAGGCTTGGCTAGTGCTGAAAAAAATGTCAGACTTACTGCCAGAAAATTTGAATAAATCCCCTCATGACCTAATTAAGATTAATCTTTAGTAAAAGCAAGAGAATAAGCTGTGCAGATACTGTCCACGACACACTTGAGTGGATCTTTGGGTTCAGAAGGTTAAACAATAAACTTGAAAGCCTATATTGAATACACTGTGGTCATGTTCTAATCAACATGCAAAGCTGAAACTAAATATCAACATCACATGGTCAATGAACAAGACTTGAGAGCTATTATTTTAACGAAGTCAAATGGAAATTAACAATGTGAATGTCAAACACGCGACACCCGTTTCTGCGGGTCAGCTTTCATGATTAACAAAAAACAAATAGGTCCACTAAACATGCACACAAGTGTCATTTGACCGCTCGGACATGTTGCCTTTTGATGAAAACATGACATGTTTACTTCTATATATAATTAATATTGCACTTCAAATCAAACTTACGTTGTACAGCCATCTTATGTCCAGAGTTAGAGGGTTCTGCAATTTCAGAGCAAAGCTGTTGTAAACCGTCACCTGAAAAGAGTAAAAACCACAAAACATGTCAAGATAAGCCAAAAATGACAAAAATTCACTTGTGTATGGATCGGAGATTTTACCACCAAGTACCAAAGGAACTATGCTATTAAAACATTTTCAATAGGGGCATTATTCTACTGTACTACTGTATGTACACTTTACACTGCCGTTTTTATAGAACAACATTTTTCCCGTACAAATACACGTTAAATATAAAACATACATCATTCCAAGTGCATCTAAGTAATGCAACAAGAGGCAGAACCAGACATTTGTGGATTGTGCCATGTTCTGCTTTATAGCAACGACACATTTAATTTAACATCCAGTGATGGCGTTGGTACAAGTGGTTCTAAAATTACAAGCATACCGTATACCCCTACCTACAGGCTCTTCCATATCATCTCACCTCAATGTCATGTGTACGTGCCTGGTACAGAACCAAGCACACCTTTCAGATGTCCCAATCATACAAGAGATTTTTTTTAAATCAAATTCAAGAATGTAACAAGCACTAACCAACAATGCAAACTGACAAGGAGCTCAACATCTAACATATGGCCAACACTTAACTCAGCATTGCCAGTAAATTCCAAACACATCTGCAAATTTATACATAATAGAAACAGCAACAAATCTCATCAATAGCCAGGATCAATCCACTGCTCGATGAAGGCCTTCCATAAATCTGCCATTCCTCACGGTCCCACCTCTGAAAGATACTGGCTGACCTCTCTTATACACACGAATTGACGGTTTTATTAGTCATTCAAATGGGTGTTCTAACCACATGCATTTCTAGATCTCCAAAAAAAATCGTAGGAGGCAAGTGGGTGGGCACCCTCCATTTTACTTCCAGAATATTTTTCATTGCTTAATGCCGTGACTCACAAATACCTTCCATTACCCATTGCTCAAAAACCCTACACTACAATTACCATGACAACTGTGTATTATAGGAGATTAAAACTATTTACATTCTTTCATAGTGAACAAAAGTAAAAAAAACCTCTTAGCTAAAGCAATCCATGCAACGTTACTGGCATGTGTGCGTGTGGGGGCACTTAGCTCAATGACAGGTGCAAATTCTAACCAGACGGTGTCAAATGCTTCTAGAGCGCCAGAAAAGTTGAAGAGACACCCATATTCATCATCAGTGGGTTCACCCTCCAATGACTGCGGTGCACAAAATATCCCAAGACCTTTTTGTCCACTTTGTAATTTCCTACACCGGGATTATTTTAACTACACATGTATTTCCATTAATATTAGATGTAATTAAAGTGTCTATGCCTACACATAAAAGCAAGTAGTTTGTAATACTGTGCAATGATTAGTTATTTAAATCATCATTTTGGAAGAGTTGCAGGCAATGACATAATCAATTATTGAACAACGCTCTCAACCTGTGACACTAACACTTAGGCGAATCAACAATTTACCCTTAAGCATACCCAACACTGCTGCCAGGAGGGATGCCAACATTAAGTTTATTTTTTTAAGTACTTGGGCTCTGTTACTTCACAAATGGAGAGCCTCGGACTACAAATTTTCAGTTGTTTTCAGCTAAAGCATTAAAAGCAGACTTGCCGCCAGGGAGACGTGAAATGGAGGTACAACTGTATACCAAAGGCCCCCAATAAAGGACGGCTACAATATTTAAAAATAAATCAAATATATGCATGATGGTACTGTATACCAATTCCTCTAATAAATCCTAAATGTAGAGCACATGATCATTTTACAGTTGATATCCAAGCGTAGCCATTCTACTTTTTTTTTCAATTTAGCCTATCCCAAAGGCATGCGTGCTTGGTAAATATTTGTAAAAAGCTGGGTAGAATAAAAGTTTCCCTCTTTGCAAACACCGATGCAGTATGGGAAGAGATGCCCCCCCCCCCCAGCCAACACGACAAACCAGAGCTCCACATTTCTCTTGACGTTCTGATCAAAAGTTTACGCCACAGATTTTTCCTTTATACGAAACCAATAAATACTTCACATCATTATCTCATACAGTACTGGTCCCTTTCCCAAATAGAGCTCAATAAAAAAAATCAACACGATACTGCATTTGGAGTTTTGTTGACCTGACAAATCCATTACCAATTTTTACTAAGTTAGCGGTGTTAGATGGTGGAAGGGTTGCGACACATTACTTACGCAATTCCTAAACTGTTGTTGCTTTAGTTTCATGCACGGTCTACTTACCTCCCACACAATTTGGTCATAGCAGCCGGCAAAGAAGCCACGATTAGTCATAGGATTGTGCACGCAACCACATTTACCAATGAGAACTGGAATTCAGCACCTCCACATGATGTGGGGGTATGTTTCTATTTCTGTCCAATCCCCTACATTCCAACGGACATTGGGGATACCACAAAACATGAACTACTTTCTATTTAACGCTTTAGATTCAATCAATATACTGTAGTGGGAACTCCAATTACCTAGCATCATTAGACTCAACTGGTATACTGTAATGTGGCTTGACCGTTTGTATTATCACAAATATACACTCTGCTTATGGACTTGACCTCCAAAAAAAATCCTCCGTGGTAAGCAACCATATCATCTGACCTGTCAAAGAATTGGAATACCAATGAACAATGAAGCATCAAAGCTTGGTTTTATTTTCTGTACCAAAGCCTAACTCCAAACAATTATCACTACTGTAAAGCACAATCGGAAAAAGTCGCGATAATGCAGTCCTATCGGGAGTAAAGCACCCACTTTCTACCACCTTACTGTACAGTATTTAATAGCATTCAACGTAAAAATCAATTTTGTCGATTGGTGATTCAGCACTCACGATTTACTGCAGGTTACACACAATGGCAGTCAATTCGCCTCCTTATTACTACTCTCTTATCACGAATACAGCATACGCACCATGGTTATTCTACCTTCAATCTTCACTCGTGTTGAAACTCACGCTACTAGACGGACCGTTTCATCTCGTACTGCGTTCAACCACAACACTTACTACTGCTGCTCCAAACAATTCGCGGGTTCTCTCCCCCCAGCACTGCTCGACTTTAGAATTCCCTACCTAACCGTTTCTTTTCACCCCCCAAGGTTCTGTACAACCTTGGCCATTTCAAGAAACGTGATAACACGTCTCTATTTACAACGTTTAGTGCCGTTTTATCGCCAGAAGCTTGGCGTTTTGGGTCTATGCTCAGCAACCATGAATGACTATACAGTATATTCAAGTAACTGAATATAATTACAGTAAACTCGATGGCATATCCTGTATATGCAAGCCTACACAACTCTAAATCACATGAAAGGGCCTTTACCAAGCCTCCCGTAAGCAAGATGTCCTACACACCCGTTTTCCATTCAATAAAAAACACTTTACAGTATTTTTCAAGTGTATTAGTACAATGACACTATCTCTTCAATCTCCCAAGCATTGGACTAATTGTTTTAACAATAGACGCGTGTATATTAAGTTAGCGCATTCATTGTAATGGGTTTCAAAAGAAGCCGAAACTAACCGATCCCATTACTACAATAACTGCATGTGCCACAGTGCTGTGCTACATTTACATCAACTTGTTAACTTAAACATCAACCTAAAATCCAGACGAGGATACAGGATGGGTTTCTGCCATCTGCAGATGTAAATGTTCTTAAACTGGTTAATTGTACACTGTATCTACAAAGAACGTGCGATTAGACTCATGACCTATAGTGTGGAAAAGCCCACACTCATATCGTGTGTGTACGAGTGGAAGATTTTGGCCTCTTGTTCCTAACGCAAAACACACAATGTAGCCAAAAGCGGACAAACCACATCATTTTCTTCCTTTCTTTCCACATAAAACCCCTAAGTGTGGAACTGTAGTCACTACATTGTATAGTATTTACAGTACATGCACCGTAGGTGTAGTATTTTCACATTTTTCTGGCTACGATGTTAAACAAAAAGTCAAAACCTATGAAGCGTTGTTCGAAATCACCAGTTCAGAAGGCTTGATGGAGCCAAATGTGGTTTATTTTTGGGTGGTGAAATATACGCAGAGGTCTACTACTATACCTCTCCTCGCACGAGTCCTAAAGGGTTATTTTATCATAATTTAGATTTAAAGCTTTCGCGACTGCAGGGATTCATCTTCTTGGTTCTTCGGTAAAGTCACGTAGAAGGGAAATAATAAAAATATAAACATAAAATACAATTCTCACAATAATGAAATACAATTCTCTTGTGAGAATTGTATTTTATTATGTTTTCTTTTCATTATTTTATTATTTCCCTTCTACGTTAGATTACCGAAAGAACCAAGAAGATATTTGTCCATACTTCACCACACTGGTCAAGAGTACTGTATTACAAGAGATGTGCTTTAAATACAACCAATTTTTTTTTTAAACCACTTAGATAGATCCTCTTATAAAGCGACGCAATATCAGAACTGTTTATACATACGTGGTACATTAAACACGGGTCAATATTAAAACCTTTAAAAGCCACTTGAAGACAAAAAGCATCATTGGGGTAATGGAGATCCCAGGCATAACGTGGTCTTAAGAGGTCCAGCTAATAACAAAATGTACACATTGTACACAGCTAAGTTAGTGTACATCCCTCGTGCGAAAGTGTGTATTAGTAGGTACGCGCTCATGGAGATCAAAGTTAACGTGGCGTTATATACACGAGGAACACTTAAAAAGTACAGCCACACAACACAATGATGCTTAAGGGTTACAACATTAAAGCCATGCAACGCGATAACAATCGCCTTCCTTCCTGTAGACAAACCAAAACCAGTCGCCACCGTCAAGCAAATCGCACGAATAACAACACACAAGATTACAGTAGATGTTATATTACAATGTACGCGTGTGTATGTATATTAATGTAAATAATAATGTAAAGTTAACAACGAATAACCACCATGGGGCCTTCAATAGCGAGACCATCACCGCGTTATTCAAGGCGGGTTTTGACTCAATTCTGTGGGATTCTAAACAACAACAAAAACCTACAATCATCAGCATTCCCAACTCAACCGTGTCGATGTTACTCTTTACACAGTTTAAAACAATTTAGATTCAAGACATCACCAACAAACGAAACACACGAAGCCGCCAGCCGCGTCCGCTTCAACGTTACCGCCTCACGCCAAATGGTAAACCATTACATTTTTATTTTCTTTACCACAAAACATTCAACAACCGCGTCAATCTCACCTCACCAAGTGGTCACGCCACTCCCCCCGGTCACGATTTGCTTCTTGTTCACGAGTTGAGATATTTAATGGTTTTAACCGCGGTGTTCAGATCGCCTCAGAACCTCACGCCGAGAGCGACGCAGGACGGCGAAGGGGGTGGAAAAAAACCTATTGAAAAGAGTTCCGGTTGCCGATACCGGCGGAGTGATACACAGCGCGCGTGCGCAGCGATCGAGTTGACCGCTTCACACGTGGCCGCCCGCCAACATTAGAGGGAGGGGGAGGAGAAGTCCGCCTTGTGCTCCGCCGCAGCTGAGAAGTAGTGCGGGATGACGTCACCCCCCTGTGAGTCACGGGGGCGGGTGAGGGGGGAACGTCACGTGGTAATCCCCCCCGCCCCTCCCCCAGGCCCCACCACTTTCCAGCAGCTTGTAAATTGCAATGAGTCACCGCTCGTCCCAGCCGTGGTCTATTATCTAATTAAATAATTACACTAATTACATAACTAATTACAATGGAACACCAAAAAAACCCTCCCCAGGAACACTTTTTTTTACTGTTATAATAAAGACGGGCTAGCACGTGCACACGCGCTGTCCTCACTGCGCGACAAAGAGCTTAATAGATCATCGGATTCGTCCGGTCTACATTAAGATTCTGACCACTTGCCCGCGTGGCCAATGCAAAGTGATGATCAGTGGCCGTGCAGGACTATCGATGTCAATGGACATGGCGGTGCCGCTTGTTATGTTCGTATGTTGAACTTCTTTCGCGCCGTACGTAGACAGCAAACTGAACACCACAGAAAGCACTTTCAAAGAAGTGAGTTTTCAATCGAGAAGATGATTTAAAAGTGCGTAGCTCCAGTGGCTTCCCAATATCGGAAGGCAAGAGCGTTCCAGACGGCCGCAGAAGCGCGTCTCTAAGCGCGCGATGCGAGTGACCGTCTTTGTTCGATGACCACAGCCTCAAAGATACTGTTACCCTTTTTTATTACATCCAACAGTGGATTGACCGTGGCTGATCATGATGATTTCTATATTTCTAAACCAGCTAAAGCCTTCCATAAATCACGTGAATTCTGTACACCCACCTCCTTTTTATTACACGCTTTTATTTAACTCACTCTGTTGTTGTCGTATTCTCAAATCTTGTAACTCAAGTTTAACCCACTTCCCAATATGGTATCGACTGCAAACTTGGTATACTTATGTCATATACTGATGACAATACTATATTATATCATAAAACACATTTTAAAAAATTTTGTATATGTTATGTTTCGGCTTGGCTCTAATTGTCCACGGTCCCTTAAGTTATGGAAAGCCTCGGGGCCACTTCCTGGAGTCGTGGAGTTCTTCCATTGCTAGTAGGGTACATTTCATACAAGCGTGTTTTTAAAAGTTTTTTTTTATATTATACTTCTACTGCTGAACGAGGGCCTTGGGAGCTGTTTGGACCATACCTCACCGCACTCGACCAACGTGGGTTGGTGAAAGTAGAGGGAGCCTAGCAGTACGGTACAACTATGGCTCCATTTGCCCACCACGTGGCCTGTAACGTGAGCACGGTGCGTGCTCATCCGAGAGCACTCCGAGTCTCCACAACGTCTGAACCCAGGAGGAGTTCAAGCCACCATCCCTGCACACATTTCATGATTGTGACACCATCTACCACCGGAGCATCTGAATCCACCTTAAAAGTTTTATGCCATGTTCGCGGTTTAGCACGGAGGCTTTCGCGACCAATATTATCCATAATAGAAGGGAGAGGGGTTTGGGTTCAATCGCGTAATCTATAACCAACACAAACTCTTATGGCCATTTTAGCACTCTGCTTTAGACGCTCTAAACGCTCCCGATAGAACTCATCATTCATTGCAGCCTGTAACAACGTGGTCCAGATGTCTTGTGACCAGCCATTTCATGCTCTATAATATTTTTAAAAGTAAGGTTTATTTACAACAGAAATGAATATGCAAAAGGAGAAACAATGTTAGGGGTCAAGTAATTGTGGATTATCAGACATCTGGACCAACCTGTACATTAACTCAACTCTGCCCCCTCCCCCCACCGGAAGAGACCATCACTGGACCGTCTTCATCCTAAATGGCCCCTTAAACAAATCCTCTCATTACCGAAAGGACCACTTAGTTTATCTGACTCCCTACCCGTAGCCCCTGAAGTGCCTCCTTATTCATACGGGGGAAAAAATCAATTTCCAAAAACTTTGGTCAAAATAAAAATGATTTCCGTGTTACTGCTCCACGTTTCTGGCCCACCGCTTGCTTCCCTCCCCCTTCACTCCCGTCACTCTTTAGTCCTCTATTACAGGGGTGGGGAACCTTTTATCTGCCCAGGGTCATTTGGATATTTATAACATCATTCGCGGGCCATACAAAATTATCAACTTAAAAATTTGCCTGTTATATTTGGTCAAACATTTAATTAACTCACCCCTAATGTGATGGCTGGAACTGATTCTCTTTGGTGAGGCGTGTGACGTTAGCTGGTATTGATGATTTTGATTTAAAGCTTTCGTGACTGCAGGGATTCAAATTCTTGGTTATTTCGGTAAAGTAACGTAGAAGGGAAATAATAAAATAATAAAAATATAAAACAATAAAATTCTCACGACGTTTCGACTGCAACACCTGATGATGATTTGCTTGTGTTGCAGTCGAAACGTCGTAAGAATTTTTCTTTTCTAGCCTGCGCTATTACTCTGTTACGATGTTTTTTCCCCTCGTTATTCATAAATGTGATTGTTTTATTTCGATTTAAAGCTTTCGTGACTGCAGGGATTCGTCTTCTTGGTTCTTTTGCTAAAGTCACGTAGAAGGGAAATAATAAAATAAAGAAAATAAAAATATATACTTTTATTTTATTATGCTTTATTTTTATTATTTTATTGTTTCCCTTCTACGTGACTTTACCGAAAGAACCAAGAATATGCTATTGATGATGTTGCTACTCGCAACTGCGTTTCCAGGTTTGCTCCTAGATTTATTGAAATTCGAGTTCCGCCTGCGGTTGCCTTGGCAGGGCCACACCAAATGATTTCGCGGGCCTTATATGGCCCGCAGGTCGGACGTTCCCCACCCCTGCTCTATTAGGTCAAACCACAGATCTTACTTGCGCCTGCACTTTTTTAGGCGCCTCTTGCTCCCACGTGTTTTGTACTTTTTCGATTCGCGTGTGTTATGCGTATGACCAGTAAATGCCTCGTTTATGAGTTGTGAAATATTCCTTAAGGACAGTTTAACACGTAAGCTTTCGCGACCAATATTATTCATAATAAAGGTTTGTTTGGGGTTAGATCGCGTAAGTAGCATTTCAATTACTTAAGGACCCCTGTACCCTGAAGGACCCCTTGCACCCGTTTTCTGCAATGCCGATTTTTTTTCTTCTTTCGCTTTTGGTTTCTACTGTGCTCACGCACCACCACCACCACGGATCTTCATTGTCACATAGCCGGGCAGCTGTCTAAACGGGACGATCGGTGGAACAAATCAAAAGCACATTCCTGCGGAGGGAGCTGGTAGGAACGTTGGGTTGCTCGGTCAATGGCCAGGGTCAACGGCGGCGTGGTGTATCCCACAAATATGCCCCACTGTGAGGGCGGGCACAAGCCGGCGTGAGTTGGTTAAACGTTGAGTTTTATAAGGGCACCACGGGGTGACCAGCCCCTCCCCACCCAGCCCCACCCAGCCCCACCCCTCCCCACCCCTCCCATTTCTGGATTCACGACGGACGGACGGACACAATAATCCCTTGTGGGCTGGTGTAACCAGGAGGTTCCTACCAGTATAAGCTCAAAAACTACGCCGAGCTTCCGATATCCGCGGACGAGATTGGACGCAATTCCGTGTGATCACTTCATGCAAGGGCACTGATTACACGCAGCTGCACAGGTGCCACGTTGGGCATCCAGGTGTTTGTAGTTGCACGCATCTCTCTAATAATAATAATTACCGCGTTGAGTGGCGGTGAGTGGCGGTAAGGGGCGACTGAACCTAATTGATACCAGTGCTCGCACAATCATTACGCACCGTCACTCGAGTGGAGCCTCGCTGGGAATAAACTCAATAAATAAAAGCTTTTTTTTAAACGTTTTTTTTTCACAACTTCGTTTCACTCGCGGTCGAGAAGTACGTCAATGATGCGGCGCCTGCTCCCACATGGACGCTTACTTGAATTAATTGATTACTTTATAAATGAATCTTCAATGTACAACTTCTGTTTGTGTGGAGTGAGGGTGCCAGTAACTCGTTGACACGGAGCAGGCGCGCCTGAGACACGTGGCGATTTGAGACACGTGGCGATTTCAGAGTTTAGGGACCGTGGCGTTTTTCACCTACACAAATATATATATAAATAATAAGGCGTCCATACAAAATGTTAATTGTAATAATAGGGTTTTCCCCCTTTTTTCTGGCAGCAAAACTGAAACCTTTTTATACGAGGATTCATGTCTGCATTAACCACAATACCTGCAGTCAAATGCAAACAAAGAACACACGATGATAATATAAGCATTGTCCTTGAAACTGATTGGTCCACACCAAGGGAAGGCTTTCTTTGAAAAATGTTAATTGCTTTAAAGTAGCTATTTAATTGATTTTCTGATGCCGATTCTGATACAGGCATGCATTGTCACCGGATCCGAGTACGTGTGCAAAATGTTGAATTTATTGGACAACAGGAAATAGAGTAAATTTTGATTACAATATTTGACCACGACAAACATAGAAGTCAAGTTAAGTAAGTAAAACCGTTGAAAAAAATTGTGCCTTCGGGCTCATGCAGAGAAGAGCAGAGAAAGCAACTTGCTCCGTGCCATACAACTTCGTTTGTCGTGTCGCTGAAAACAAAGCTGGGCTTATTTTCAATTCGGCAGTGTGCACGCAAGCCTGCAGTTCAGCACGCAATGATGGGCCATCTGTTAGTCGACGCTGGGCCAACGTTGATTGACATTAAGCTAACGTTGGCCCATCGTTTTACCGGGCGGCCCTTTGTCAATCCACTGCTGGACGAGTGAGAGTAGAACTACTGTGCAATGGATTTTACCGCACTGCCCTCTGTTGCCCCAAAAAAATTTGCTCCCCTTGTGTGCATCATCGTTGAAAGTACACGTTCGATCCCTCTTAAAATAATTGTATAGTTGTGGGTACTAAGGTGTCGCAAAATAATTTAACAAACCTGTAACGTAATCGACCGAATTATTTTCCATTTTAAACATATCTATTTAATTCGCTTTCCAGTCGTACAGTAATTTTTCACGTAATTTGAATTGCAATGACACAAATCATAAACTGTATGTGGTTAAGGGGACCACTGGCGCGCAGTGGTTATTGCACTGAGCTGTGAATCCAGCGACCTGCGTTTGATTCCTGACCAAAGCTAAGATCAGTGGCGAGTGTTATCTCAACCAGTTCTGCCCCAACCCCCTCTCCCCTCCTCCAACCTCCATGGACCAGCGAGGTCATGAGGAGATCTTGTTACTTTTATTTACTGTAATACAGGTTTCCTTCGCTTTATGCGGTAGATGCGTTCCAAAAAAGAGCACACAAAGCAACACCTTAATAGAGGTGTTTTTGGGTTAGATAACGTAAACATATAAATGTGTCGTTAAACCCGCCACCACCCGACACAGCCAACTAGTAAGGTTTGTCACGTAAACAGAACGTGCCAATTCGTCACTAGTACAGCACACCGGTGTGTTGGAGAGCCAAGCCACAACATCTGCATTCTGAGTACGACGTTTCGCCAGTAATTACAATTAGTTTCATCAGGCGACAGTCAGATTTGTGGAGAAGTCCACCTCCCTGCCGAATAGCCCATACAGCACACACAATGTTGTCCCGCGTCCGACCGCATAGCCGCATACGAGTGAATTAAAACCGCATAGACTGAAATTTGGGTCGAAATAGGGGAGCAGAATAGACGCGAAATCGCGTAAACCGAACCCGCACAAAGCGAGGGAAGACCTGTATATTGCGTGTACCTGGCAATTCGCAGAAGGTTGCGACCTAGAATACATTATCTTTGGGAGGGGGGGGACCTCAATTGGAACAAGCACAATGAAACAACACGCATTCGTGCATGCAGAATATACACAGCCTGTGCCATATTCACACCACCAAGGTGACCTTGGCCCCTCCAACTCAGTGTTGTTCCCCTAGGCAATTGGGGCGGGGGTGGGGGGGGGGGTGTGATGCGTCAGGGGTCCGGCTGGTGCCTCCTATTTAATTGTGAGAGATGAGCGTGCGTAGTATCGGCCTTGGGGGTGGGGGCAGCCGGGAGCCACGGGTCATCGTCCCTCTGAGTAATCCGCGTTAATGAGGTTCCGCGACGAGCCTCTCTCCTCGGAGCGACAATCAAATTCACCTCCTCGAGGTGTGGATTCCGTTATCTCTGCCGCAGGGCAAAACGGTGCGCGGCGGCGCGCATTCACACACGGGTCGTTACGCTGGGGAGTCACTTGGAAAGAAAAACAAAATCAAACAACGAATTTAATTGTAAATGTTTTTGTGGGTTTACTCTGCAACGCACCGGTGTGCTCAGAGCCGGCCCAGCCACTAAGCGACCCTTGCAATTGCAAAGGGCCCCGTGGCCAGCAGAGGGCCCCCTAGAGTCACTGCTAGCTAGTGGGTGAAAAAAATCATACATCAAAGGGGTCTCCAACCAAATTTAGCTTAGGGCCCCCAAAGGTCTAGGGCCGGTTCTGGGTGTGCTGAACGAAAAACCAATTGGCACGGTTTGTTTACGCGACAAACCTGTCGGGTGGTGGCGGGTTTAAATGTGCATTTGTATTTACGTGATCTAACCCAACACAAACCTCAGTGATGTATAAATAAATGAAAATTTCAGTCATTCTCCATGCTCTGATGAACCAAGGTCTCCCCGTGCCATGGTGGTTTAATTTACGACGCTTCGCCGTGTAGGTCAGTGCTGGTTGGTGAAGAGAAGGGCTGGCAAGGCGTGTTATACCATCACTCACGACTAATGTTAGCCTTGGTCGGGAATCGAACTCAGATTTGTTTTGGGGGGTATTGGCGCAGCACGCTAAACACCACTGCGACACCACTCCATCCTGTTTCTCGCTGAATAATAATTGTGTGTATATTTTTGTTAATTCAAATTTGATGGTGGAAAAAAAAAATTCAATCTGCATCGGTAAAAAAAAACCTCACAAGTGCTGTGCTTGGAATAATAGACAATGCTTGTTCTCATAACCCCTGGACGGCCTTATTTTACTTAAGCATAATCTCACCAGAATACATTGTTTAAAAATCACATTTGTACATGAGTTGTTAAAAGGATATTTGACTACCGGGCTGCTCGTTCAGACGTGCACTCTTGCACGCTTGTGCAAACCTGCATGACAATTATGCATGACCCACTTTCCCGTTTAAACATGATCTACTTTCAAATACTATCATTGCAAGACATCAAAAATTACCGGCAAAAATATATATATATACCCTGGCTTGTTCAACATAATTAACAAAAAAATGACATCAAGTTATATTGTCGTATATATCACTTTAAAAAATGTTTGGCTTTTTTCTGGTTTCTACATATAATGTGCACGTATAATTAAAATGGTTCAAAGCTAAAATACACCTATATATAACAGCCACGTCGGTTAGTGACCCAGGCTCCTGTACAAAACTGAACGAGCAAATCCAGTCTGAATGACCTTCACAGAGTCAACCGTGTCATGCCCTACTAGCAAAACATTTAATGTACATTAACACAATTTACCCAAACAATGTTGAAATGGGTCACTTTGAGGTTGGTTAATTTCTTAAAACATTTAGCCTAATATTTCACCTTCGTAGCTTATGGTTGGTGCACATATTATAATTATCTTCACCCTGTGAGCGGTTCGGGAGCCTTCATGGTGACTGGGAAACTCAATCCGATGTTCACAAATTTTTGCACGGACATCATATTACATTTCAGAATCAGAATATTTCTTTATACTGGAGGAATCCGATGAACTATAAATCTCCTTTTCACAGATGTACAGTAGTTTCACAGTTTATCACTCAATGTATTATATTAAACGTAGTTAATCATATTAAATCTAGTTTTTCACTTAATTTAGCTGCATTACAGCTCTGACAATGTAGCTACGTTTCAGATCTGACAATTCACACATTTGGTTTCGCTTCCAAGTGGCAAACAACGGCTCTGGCAATGTCGGGCAGCACACTCGGTGATCATGGCTCCGGATTAAACACGCTTGAGCGTTCTCTGCCTGGTGCATGTCCAGCACCCACAGCAGTGGATGAAATCTGGCAGATATCGATGGAGAAAATGTCAGTTAAATGTCACCAAAAAAATATTTGTTTGTACTGTGGCTCCACAAGCCTGGTATTTAATGGGTTCTGTAAGGGTCGATCGAATATTGAACACTCTATGTTATGAAACCTTTGGATTTTTTTTGTTATTACTGGGAGGGTAGAGCAGTGGTGCAGTGGTTCCCACACTACGCTCTGAACCCGAGATCCTGGATTCAATTCACGGCTATGGTGGAGGGTATTACGACAAATAATTGACATCAGTTGGTGACCTTACCTAAAAAACAATTGTGAATCGCAATAAAAAATATGCTCAAACAACCCCTCTGAGTAAGGAGATAAGCAGACAATATATACTGGACATCTGTTAAAAATAGCTTACTAGCTCATCAGATTCCTCCAATCTAAATAAAGATTCTGATGTCTCCTTCATATATCTTTCTCTCCACATCGATAATAATCATCAGTATTAATTACTCAACCCATTGGGCCGCAGAGCCTTCTGGGAGTGAATAATGTAAGCATGATTGGTTTCGACAAACAGTGTCTCATCAGCAGGCAGGCCCGCTTGCCT
Organism: Lampetra fluviatilis; assembly: GCF_964198595.1. Classification (NCBI taxonomy): domain Eukaryota; kingdom Metazoa; phylum Chordata; class Hyperoartia; order Petromyzontiformes; family Petromyzontidae; genus Lampetra; species Lampetra fluviatilis. Next base: position 6,893,496 of record NC_136295.1, on the reverse strand, counting down.
CAATGCTGGTGAATCAGTGATCTTGATTACTTACTTTTATTGACATATTTGCCGTCATGTGGACCCATGACCAAATTAGGAGCTTCTAACTATTATTTTGCAAGCACGGTTAATCTGCAATCCGAATAATCTGCCCAATTAATAATTATAAACAAATGCAAACGGTATGCGCCACTAAGTTTATGCACCTTGGAATTTTTGTTCCAAACAACACACACACATGCGCAAGGAGGATACAACATCTCGTGTGCAAAACAACATCAGCATGTTCCCGAAGAAGTCCCTTGTGGTCCTCTTGAATTAGGTCAGCATAAAAAAAAAATCGGAGCAAGTGTGACCGACTGTCAGCAGCAGCAGTGATGCAGAGATGGACAAGTGTGGACGGTTTCGTCCTCATTAGGACTCTTCAACACAGCATAGCTGTACCAATGCCCAACACTGAGCGATTTGCCTCGAGCAACCATATATGTGGGACCCCCCACTTCCACACTGTGGAGCCCATTAGCTGTGCTAATGCCAACAACAATCACATTTTTCTTCTTGGTTCTTTCGGTAGAGTCACGTAGAAGGGAAACAATAAAATAATAAAAATAAAATATAATAACATAAAAGTATATATTTTTATTTTCTTTATTTTATTATTTCCATTCTACGTGACTTTACCGAAAGAACCAAGAAGACGAATCCCTGCAGTCACGAAAGCTTTACATCGAAATAAAACTATCACATTTATGAATAACGAGGGGAAAAAACCATCGTAACAGAGTAATAGCGCAGGCTAGACAATCTTCGAATGTCACGACTCAAGAATGCACGGCATGGCATCATGCAGTGTTGGTGGGCAGCTGCACACACACACACATTGAGAATGGGGGGGGGAGAGAAACTTAGCCTCGGCAATAAATGCATCGACACGTGCTGGCAGTGGTGCCCCCACTCTGGACGATCGCAGTGTGGCGGTTGAGCACATGGATGGAGCAAGATTACAGGCCCTGGTGAGAACGATGCCACAGTCCTTCCCAGCAGGGTAGCATTTGATAGTTAGGCCATCTCAAGTGGGCCCCCTTTGGCTTTCACTGAACGATTTGCGTGCTCACTCGAACGGCGGTGAGAGCAAAGCCACGGCGATGATATTGTAAAGCAAATCATACTCATGCCACTGTGCAAATGGCCGTTGCTTCACCAATACGTTACAATTTTTGAGGCTGCATAAAGCAGATAGGAGCGATGAAATGAGTTCGTGTGCAGGTGCCACTTGGATTGTTGCATCACGGAACTGTGAAAGATCGGTGACGACTTGAGGAGCCCTTAAAACTAAACCAAAACTATTTTTTTTATTTTACTAGGTAAGGCCCACTGAGCTATATATCTCTTCTTCTTGGTTCTTTCGGTAAAGTCACGTAGAAGGGAAGTTATAAAATAATAAAAATAAAACATAATAAAATAATTCTCACGACGTTTCGGCCACAACGCAAGCAGCCGTCCGCTGCGTTTCGGCCACAACGCAAGCAGCCGTCCGCTGCTTGCGTTGTGGCCGAAACGTCGTGAGAATTATTTTATTATGTTTTATTTTTATTATTTTATTACTTCCCTTCTACGTGACTTTACCGAAAGAACCAAGAAGATGAATCCCTGCAGTCACGAAAGCTTTAAATCGAAATGTATATATCTCTTTGTCAGAAACGACCTGGCCTCAAATGATATCTCAACGAAGTGACTTACCATGCGGAAATGTACAACACCCAAATACTCTAAACGCATGTTTCTAAATGTGGAGGGGAAAACAGAAGGACCTGGAGAAAAATCGATGCGACCACGGGGATAACATGCAACCTCCAAATATACAGCAGGTGTCAGGGTCGGGATCGAACACCACAACCTCCTGTATATCAGGCGAGGTAGTTAATATATCGCCACTGTGGCGCATTTGTCCAGCAGCGGATTGATCATTGCTGATGGTGATGATGGAAATGCAGATTAGGCAAGGAATTGCAAAAAATTCCCTTCTGGGTCCTAAGATGGCATTCCACAAATGTGTCTAACCTTTTAACAATGAAACCAGAATCGATTGGAATGCACAAGCATTCCCGGCATTCCGAATTGTTTATTACAATACAATATAATTTGTGATAAAACAAAATGTGGCTGAACGCAATGGAATCTCAAGACTCTTTACAAAACAGTGGGAAATAAGGAGGAACATCTTTACAGTTTTTAACTGACGAGACAAATGGAACGTAGGTTGCCGAGTTCATTCTGCTGTGCACTATCCACTGTGCCACCACTCCCTCCAGTATTGCAAATTGATTTTTAAAAATGTATGAATATATTAAATATTTACACAAGTGTAGCGGGTTGATGGTCTCAGTCCGGTCACCAATGACCGCACAAGAATTTGATTCTGCACTTAGTTCGGCTCCATTTGCCTCAATTTCAGTTCTGAGAAATAACAATACAGTGTTAGCTTGATTCGTGTGATGAGCACTACTCTTTGAAGCAGACTACGTGGGGAGAGCTGTCCCCCACAGTGTAGACCAAAGGTCACTTTTTGGGATCTCAGAGGGAACCCCGTGGTATCTGCTTCTCTGGGCCGTTGTCCAACATGAAGAGTTGAATTGCTCTGAAAGAGATCCAAATCAATGCTCCGTCTCATAACATGACACCGATCGCACAAACAGGACAAATTATGGGATTTTTTTTTATAATTCCTGAGTTTGAAGTCCAGCAATAATTACTGAGGGCTTCCACACTTTAAAGCTACCACATTTCTGGGAGACTATTTTAAAAAATATATATATTTTATTAAACATGTTTTTGTATGTTACCAGTTAAGGCCCACTGAGCTGTCTAGCCCTTTTCAGAAGCGACCTGGCAACAAATAATAGCTCAACGAAGTGGCTTACAATGTGGAAATGTATAACAGCCAAATACTCTTAAACAAATATTTCTAAATGCAGAGAGAAAAACCGGAGGACCCGGAGAAAAATCCACGTGACCACATGACCATGCAACCTCCAAACATGCAGCAGGCGTCAGAGTCGGGATCGAACACCACGACCTCCTGTATACCACGCAAGGTAGTCAACATCTCGCCATAGCGGCTGCGCACATGGTGAGCTGGCAGCCGGTCAATCAGCTCTGACCACTTCCGATGGCCACGGCCACTCAGCCACGAGCTCCGTTACACACACAGAGCGAGAGATATCAGAACTCATATTCTCAGGTTTTTTCTCGGTAAAGTCACGTAGGTAAAACATTAAAAGTAATGAAAGTAAAATAAAACAAAACAAAAATAAAAATAAATATTTTTATTTTTATTTTTATAATTATATTTATTTTTATTTTTATTTTTATTTTTATTTTTGTTTTGTTTTATTTTACTTTCATTACTTTTAATGTTTTACCTACGTGACTTTACCGAGAAAAAACCTGAGAATATGAATCATTGCAGTCACGAAAGCTTCAAATCTAGAATATCAGAACTCTTTCCGACGTTGGGTCCACTTGCTTGCTGACAAGCCGCATCTGCTCCTCTGGCAACCCCACCCACTACTCGGGTGGCCCCGTCCTTTGCCGAGATCGCCAATTAAGTAGGAAGAACAGAAATGTTTCAATCGGGACAGGATCCCAATTTGCGAACATGCTTCGAGACACCGGGACAGCCTTCCTCAAACTGAGACTGACCGTCCCCCATCCCCCGGCCAAAGCGGGACGTTCTGTAGCTTCACCCCCGTTTGCTAGGAATCAAGGAATCTGCTGGCAATGTTGTAAGCGTTGGGCTCTCTTGGGCCAGACGGGACAGGCCGGGGAAGCAACCACACACGAGGGGGAGTTTGACGTCCCTCCCCCCTCGTCCACTTCACCCCCAAAATCCCCCCACCCCCCCGTGTCCCATCCGGAAAAGGAACAAAGCTCGGAAGTGACCAAAACGAAACGGTGCCATCGCCCCAAGTCGTCGTCTTCTTCGGTGAGAAACTCCGCACTGCACTCGAGTTAATACCGCCGCCTGTCCTGACCACAAATGATCCCCTTCATGTTTAATCGCCTAGCTGTTGGGGTGGGGGGGCTGTGATGCGTGCACATTGAGAATAGGTGTGCGTCTACTTAAAAAAAAATTTGGACGAGCGTTTCATAATCCTGAGTGAGTGTAGGGGAAACATTGAGATATATTTACAACAAAGCCCGTGTGCACATGTGGTACAGTAGACTCTCCTTTGTCAAGGTTTAATGGGATGGGGAGCTAGGGATGGCCCAGATCAATCAAAAACACAAATACTTAAAAACATGTAAATTAGGGCACACACACACACATATATATTTTTTTACCTTTGTGTAATGGGACTGAAGATGTCGAATGTGCAATTCGATTTATGTTTTTATCGTTTCTTAGAGGAAACGGTTTTACTTGCCGACGTGCTGCCAGTCACGTGGGCACCGAGTCACTGACCCTCGACGAGTGAGGAGCAGCAGCTGATTGGCCCAGTGCGTGCGCAAGAGATGCGAATGAACACGGTTCATCCGCAACCCGGAAAAGCGGCCATATGACTGTATTTTGAAACGTGTGTATTTGCACAACAGGGTGTATTCTATTCGATTTAGGGTTCGTATAGCAGCGCCTTTTCCAGGGCACTTTACAACGCAAGCCGACGGCGGTAGTCAAAGGCGCAGAAGGGAAGCGACGGGTGGGGTGGAGCGGCTGTCGGTGAGGGAGGTGACGGAAGGGATGAAGGGACAGGGCCTGGGAATGGAGCTGATGTTGTTGCAGCGGTAGCGAAAGAGGACTAAGATGAAGTGTGATGGTGAATGATATTAGGATGGGTGCCACGTGGATGAGAGGCGGCGGGGTATGATGGGGCGCATGCGTGAAGCGGTAAGATAGATAGCTGCTATGGCCGGGCATGGATGAGGGTAGGTGAAGGGTGATAGGGGCAGAGATCCGGTGGCCGGATAGTTGAGCTGATTGAGGAGCACAGCGGAGGGCTGGGGGAGAGATGTGGTTAGGGGCACATAGAGAATGGTGAGGCCTGGGAGCCGGGTCAGGAATTAGGGTCGTAGGATGAAGAGGACCGGGGGACTGGGCGTGGCTTAGAAGCGGGGGAAGGAATCGGCAGCAGAGAAGAGAAAGGACCTTGAGGGCGAAGCGAAAGGAGGAAATCAGGGGGAGAGTCTAACGTGGAGTGGGAGTTTGAGCCACGGTGCAACGGGGCAAGGAGAGAGAAAAACGAAAGCGAGACTGGGCGTAAGGAAGCGAAGGAACAGTGAGACAAATGGGAATATTGAGATCGGAGGGAGCGTGAAGGGACATATCAAGAAATGAGAGATGAGAGGTAGGGGTGGGGGGCAAGACCGTGCAACGCTTCGAATACTCGGGAAGCCGGCGAAATTGTTGAATGAGAGGAGGAGCAGTGGGATGTGTGTGGAAGGTTAAAGCACAGTGCGTGCGGCTGCGTTGTGGATGTGCTGGAGAGGGATAGAGGCGTAAGCAGGGAGACCGACGAGTGGAGACGAGGGGAGTGTACGAGGAGTTTTGGCAGCGGTGGTAGTGATGAGGGATGCAGATTTTCCTGATGTTGTACAGACGCCAACGGCATGCGCGAGTGGTATTGGCAACGTGAGAGGTGAAGGAAAGAGCGGAATCAAAGGTGACACCGAGAGTGAGGACGGAAGAGTTTGGGAAGGGGCTAAGCGGCGGGGGGGGGGTAAGAAATGGAGGGTACAGGAAGGGGTGAGCGAGAGGATCAAAAGAAAAGCGCCGAGATTTTGTAAGGATTTAGGTAGAGGAAGTTTTTGGGGTCATCCAGACTTGTGTGTAAGAGGATGGCCCTACATCTAGACCAGGGGTCGGTGGGCCTGCGGCTACGGAGCCACGTGCGGCTTTTGAAATATCGAGGTTTGATGTTTTTTGTGACAGCCGAATTAGAAAAAAATGGCTCTTCTTGTTATATTGATTACCGACTCGTGACCATGGGAGTCCAGTTTACCGTAGAAGTCCAGTTTACCATGGGAATCCAGTTTACCATGGGAGTCCAGATTACCATGGGAGTCCAGTTTACCGTGGAAGTCCAGTTCACCATTGAAGTCCAGTTTACCATGAGAGTTCAGTTTACCATGGGAGTCCAGTTTACCATGGGAGTCCAGTTTACCATTGAAGTCCAGTTTACCATGGGAGTCCAGTTTACCATGGGAGTCCAGTTTACCATGAGAGTTCAGTTCACCATTGAAGTCCAGTTTACCATGGGAGTCCAGTTTACCATGAGAGTTCAGTTTACCATGAGAGTTCAGTTCACCATGAGAGTTCAGTTTACCATGAGAGTTCAGTTTACCATGAGAGTTCAGTTCACCATGAGAGTTCAGTTTACCATGAGAGTTCAGTTTACCATGGGCAGGATTCAGTAACCTGCTGCTCCGGAGCATTATGCCGATCTTTAAGGACTGTTTTGTGACGTTGTTTATTGAGGATCGCCGTCTCGTATTCACACGCATTGAGGGTCTTGTGAAAAAAAAAAATTCTACGGAATTCGAAAACAAATTGCCTGCTCTTGTTAATTGGGTTTGCCGATCACTTATCTCGACCAACGGTTTCCCAACCCATGGTCGGCAGGCCGTGCGGGAAGTGGCCCGTGGAACTTGGGAAACAGGCATCACTTTCCAGAATGTAGTGATTTAAAAAATGACGGCTGTCATAATGACAGTCACCGGCATAGTTGACATGGCTAATATTCTGTCCGCTGATACTTTTGCCTGCATCTCACCAGATCCAACTTTAGGAATGTATCTTCTAATGTCGCTGTGAATCACTTTGGTGAAAGCAAGTCTCCTTGTAACAGACTCTGATACACAACATATCAATGTGAAAGGTGCAGAAAAATCTTGAATCGGTGTATATTAACTGCTGTGGCGCATGAATCAGAAAATGTAGAAATTACAAAAAAAGTGTGCGGAGCGTGGAAAAGTTCATTCTTGAAATGACACCGAGACATGAAGAAGAACGCACGGATCACTATTGCAAGTCCAACATATTACACAGTCTGTAGCTCCGATAACGCGTGCTTTTAAAAGCGAATTGGGATATAAAGCGATGAATGTATTCGGGAACAAATGTTTTTCTCACGCGGATGGGAATTTTATAAAACACGATTGAGCAAACAGAACTACGTCGCGCGAGTCGGAATAAGCAGTTGTGCGGCTGCCTCGGTGTAGCATCACACAAGGCGGGATATTGCTGGATGCTTCCAGATGCTACCCACGCGCCTCAGTGTTTGTTCAGCCCATTTCATATATTATTTATGATAACACGATTTCTCCATAACGCGGTGTTCTTCAGAAGCGCAACTACCACCGCGTTACAGGAGAAGAGACCGTACGTCGACTCTGAAGGAGAGCTAGTTCGGGGAGGCTACGTCGCTCGCAGGGACGATGGCCGATGGTCGTGACCATCGACGAAGTGGCAGCCGAAGGAGAGAAACGCACCGGAGAGGAGGTCCGTCACGGCGACAGGGCAGTGAAGTCACCTCGTGCGTGCCGGATCGAGATGGACTCGTTGGTGGCGCCTTGGGGAGGTCCTCATCCGGGCAGCGGATGGATCACGGCGGTGAACAGAACGGAGCGAACGGCCGTTTCACATTGCCGTGAAAAATCCGGCACGCCGAGACGTTAAAAGGACGGCGACGAGGACGAATCGCAACGCTGTGCTAAGCCAAAGCACGATCCTTCTCATGCGCCATCCTGAGACAACGGGGGGGGGAGCGCGGTGAGTGTGGTGGTAAATAAATAAATAAACCCCCGCGATAAATAAGCAATGAAGCAGTTGCGCTCATTTTTAATGGAAGCGCCCGCTTCGCAACCGGGGCCACAATTTTCACGAAAAACATTTTCAAAAAGATTCGGAGATGACAAAGGGGAGAATCCATTAAAAACAGACTACCACCGTGAGGGTGGTGGACCCTGACATGCTCGCGGGCTTACCGCATGCATAGGGATGGGGGGGGGGAGGTTGGCGGATCGCATGAGGATAGGAACAGCGCGCTATCTTGGTGCCGTGTTGATTTTGAATATAGAGTATGTGCTGCGAAATACATTGCCGTTCTGTAACTGTTATAACTGGTTCTCTGCTCCCAGCATTCACACACTCACACTGACCGGCGTGGTAAAGTATGGTCCATGAAACCCCCATGATCCTATCCATACCACATCATCATACCACTTGATTTTCTCATAAGCCTTAAGAGTAAGCCTATTCATCACACGTCACATACTGTGTTCAGTTATTAACCACGCAGTATTCCACCGTTTAACACACATCATCTTTTCATTCAGTCCCTTATTGTTTTCGACCATTAATAAGAAAGCGGAATGTGTTGAGGATAGCTTTAAAGGGAGACCAATCGAGGTGACGATATATCGTACGATGTAAGATTGTACGACATGATATAATGGTCATGTCTGCTTCGCAAAACATCCCTACATTGTGAGTATCATGGTGTGTGTTTATATTTTAAATATATATGTAATTCGAATTCTGAAATAACAAAAGCTCAATAATCAAATTGGTAAATAAACAGCTATTGCACTCAAATTGGTGGCTTTGAGAATCAAATATTTAGAATGAATGCAAATGTTATGCTAATGCTGCTGCAAAGGACCAACTGCAAAATGGATTTGCGTGCTCAGTCTACAGAAGCGAAATGGCCGATGAACCTCAGTCGAACATTCAGCACGACATTAAACGAACATAAAAAAAAACAAATTTGAATTAAATTTCGAATGCTGAATCGCGACAATTCACAGAATCACGGGGCGGGGGAGGGTTGAATAAATCTCAAGCACACCAGTCAGCTCCCACATTACCCATTCGGACAAACAGCGCCCTCTGCTTCATGCCTCACCACCCGTGGCAGCTGCACTGCACCAAATGCGGTGGAAAATCGGTTTGTTTTGGTGCCTGCTGAGCAGTAACCACAACACACGCGTACGTTGAATTTATTTCACACCGTACGTAGCCAACCGTGCTAATTTGAGATGCGGATACAATAAAGGGCCACGCTATCACCATTCCCCTATGGACAATAATCTCTCCAATCCCATCCAACCCCATTTAACAGAAGACACTGGGTCCACAAACTTCCCGCAGCAAGTGCTATGCTGTTGGCGATCGTCATCCTGACGTTTCATTCAATTCCTTTTCATTCGAGTGATCCCTCCTCCTCCTCCACTTTGTCAATCCATCTTTTTTCTAGTTCATCCTTGCCTATTTTCTTTCACGAGCATTGCCAATGATTTTTCCAGATTCCTGTTTGGTGGCGTTTTTCTGGCATAACCGTTGTCCTTCCCCCCACACCTCCGATTAGCACGGCCGGCTATGTATGGTGCGAAAGAAGTTCAACATACATACGTACGTACCATAGCAGTCGACGTTCCGCAATTCTATCATCGTTCGTTCCATATTAAAGTTCTTACGGATGTCGCTCGTTCGTTCGTTTGTTTCTCAATCCGCTTGTCCTGGTGAGGGTTCGCAGTGGCAGCATGTTGAGTAGTGGCGGTCAAAGACTTCCCTGTCCCTGGCGACAGACTCTAGCTCTTCCTGGAGAATTCCCAGGCGTTCCCAGGTCAGCCGAGCGACATAGTCCCGCCAGCGTGACCTGGGCCGGCCTCGGGGTCTTCGCCCAGTGGCACGTGCCCAGTAGCGTTCCAGGGGGAGTCTACCGGGGGTGTCCTTACCAGGTGCCCGAACCACCTCAACTGGCTCCTCTCGATCCGGAGGAGCAGCGGCTCGACTCGGAGGCTCTCCCGAATTAAAGAGCTCCTCACCCGATCACGGAGAGTGAACCCGGCAAGCCTGCGGAGAAACCTCATTTCGGCCCCTTGTACCCGCGATCTCATCCTGTCGGTCGTTACCCAAAGCTCATGACCATAGGTGAGGGTGTGAACGTCAATCGACCTGTAAACCGCGAGCTTTGTCCGAGAACTCAGCTCCCGCTTCACCACCACGGAACAGCACGGTGCACACAACACTGCGGACGCCGCACCGAACCGCCGGCCGATCTCCCGCTCCCACTTACCATCACTCGTGAAAGAGACCCCAAGATACTTAATCTCCTCCACTAAGGGCAGCTGTTCCCCCCTCACCTGGAGAGCACAATCCACCCTCTCCCGTGAGTGAACTATGACCTCAGATTTGTAGGTGCTGATCCTCATCCCAGCCGCTGCACACTCGGCATCAAATCGTCCAAGTGCCCGCTGGAGATCACAGACTGACGAGGCAAAGAGGACAACGTCGTCTGCAAAAAGCAGCGACGCCACCCACCTCCATGCCCCCGTACCGGATACTCTCCGTACCTCGGCTGCGCCTTGATATCCTGTCCATGAAAATCACAAACAGGAGTGGATATGAGACGCACCCTTGGCGGATGGCGGAGTCCAACACCTATTTTTTGTTAATTATTTCTGCAAACCGGTACGCAGTAACAAAAATATATTTTCAACAAACGCCAGCCCATCGCTGAAATTGGCTTTCGCGACCACGCGGCAAAACACCACCCAGTCAAAACTCTCGGCGGAGGCAAAGTCAACACGTTCCAATGTTTATTTACACTAGAAAGGTAGCGAGCAACGTTGGCAATCACAGCTTCGTGCAGGACGGCAGCGTTAACAAGGGGGCACACGAGGGGTGGCAACGGCGGGCGCAGCAGCGACGCGTAAGTGCACCGAGCTGTGCTTCCCGCGTGGCTCAGCCGAAGGCACAAACACAACTCCGGCAATCTGCAACTCTTTACAGAGTTGTGCCGAGAATCAAAGGAGCCAGGTTCCCATCAATGCATATATATTTTTAAAAAAGCACCGAATGTCAACAATGACTTATACCGTATTTGAATGCAATGTTAACAAAAACACCTTTTGCTTTTCAACATGCACTTAACTTCTATCGGCTAGAAATCTGCAAATGTAGAAATGATGGCCGCACATTGTTTAAGCGGAAACGCTCCGACACACGCGACCGGGAGGGGAAGAGAAACGAGGCGCTCCGACGCGTCTTCTCGTCATGCCGCGCGCCGGTCCGGCGCGACGTCTGACGTTTCGCTCCATGCGCTGGGCACTTCTGCAGTTCCCGACGAAGCTCCCAGCAGCCGCAGCGAAACGTCGTGCTAAGCGGCACAAAACCGAAAATACATCGGAGAGCTACGCAGCACAACCGCAGTGAGAACGTTTTATATATGTGATGAAGGTGTAGCACCACTAGCAGTGAGGTCAGCCCCGTCCAATAGAAAACGTGCAATGTCACATTAAGGCGGCTTCGACTGCCACGTCTATCCATCTGTAAGGAGATTATCACCTCCGCTCGCATGCATATTGGGGTTTTGTTGTCTCCGGGTACACCCGTTTTCTCCCGCATGTAATGACCACTCATTAATGGAATTGGCCAAACATCCAAATATAGAACCGCTGAGCTTGGGAAATCATTGGCGATGGTTCTGACTGCCTTCCCGCTCGTTTGTTGTTTCCCGCGCCCTCTGAATCGTAATTTCTCTATCTCACACCGAGAGAGAACAAAAACCATACCTGGCCACATGGGTTCTCCCTCCTAAGCTCATTTAGGAAACAAAAAAAAGAAACCGATAATGTTGCAGCCAAACAGGCACACACAAATCGAAATGTGAATACAAAAATCCTGCTTTGTTGATCTGCCCTTCAAACTCAAAGAATTCCCAAGGAAAAACTTTAGATGTGGTGTTATGAGAGAACAGGCAGAGTGAGCTGACAGGACGAACACAGGCTGGAACGACTTGGGAGTCTACTGAGAGGAGTGGTAGCGGAGGTTCAGCTGAACCAACTGATGAAATAGATTCTGCGAAGAAAAATCGAAGTGAAAAATAGGAAGAAGGGAAACGTGAGCAAGCTGGACGGGACGACGCTGACGATCGTCAACGGTGGAAAGCAACGGTCGTGCGCATTGAACCTCGGGTTATGAGAACGACACTTGATGATGACGGCGATAAAAATCAACATCAGCGCAACGCTGCAAAGATGCAGGCAATTTTTGGGGTTTGTGCTCAGATGGACTGCGGGAGTGAGATAGCCAACAAAGTCCACCGCACGACAGGGCTCCATTTCTTACTTTCCGCGTCACTGATAGAGCGGGCGTAGGTGGCACATTGCAGGAGATATACCGGAAGTGGTGTGCGGCACGCGGAAAATAATTTCTGGGGTGGGCTGACCCAGACAAACCCCGCTGAAATTGAGCCCTGCACCACAGGCTCATTCATACATTCATGGGGGGGGGGGGGGGGGAGGTATTCGGGCAGTTTGGTTAAAAAAAAAGTGACCGTGTGTTCGGCTGCGTGCCGTGCATGGTGACGAGCGACCAATCAGCTGCTGGGCACGCCCACGTCGCCCTTGTGCTGCGGCTCCTGCCACCAGTCCGAGTAGATGGACTCCTCGTAGTCGCCCTCGCCCTCGAACTCCACGTCCGACGTGTCCAGCTCCGGCTCGTACGTCACGTCGCCGTCCAGCTCCATCTGCGAGCGGCGGACAACGACACGCGATCATCATCGGTTAGGTCGACGCGGCCTCGCCAATGGCCTGGGAATGGCGCGCTTAAATAACCCCTTTTCCACTGGCATATCTGAGCCGCGCCAGCGCAGGGCTCAACGCGGATATTTGCCGTGCAAAGCCAGAACTGAGAGCCCGTGATATGCTTGGCTTCACGAGATATCTGAATCTGGCGTGATAACATCAAAGTCTTGTTTGAAAGCATTCAGGCGGTGACCCTAAATGCTTTGGCTGCTGGGCTTTTATTAAGAGTTCATATCTATGTACAGTATTATTGTCTATGTTTACCCATGAAAGTAACACTGGGTCTCAAGACTACTGTTTATAGATTTATTTTCTTTTAAATCACACTTCTGAAATTCAAAATGGAACGGCGCGCAGGGCAATGCTGAGTTGTTGTTAAACGCATCTCTGCGCTGAGCAGACACGTCTCGTGCCAGGCAGTCCCAGCATAACTATTCAAAATGAACACGAATTATCTCGTGGTGCTGCTGCTGTGATGATGACAGTGGTGCGACACGAGCACACTTTACCAAAAACAAACACTCACACGACCCTTCTGGGCCCTCGATGTGCTCTGAAGAACGGCAATTGCCCAAAACGATGCCTTTTGTGTACTTAAAAAAAAAAATTGAGGCCGGTATTATTGACGAACGCATTGACTTTTTTCAGATTTGTACTGCGCTGTAAGCAGTGTGTGTGTAAGTTGAACTTCTTTCACACCGCACGTAGCCAACCGTGCTAATTGGAGGTGCAGAGAAAGGACAACAAACTAAACACACAAATACAAAAGAAAGAAAGTCTCTCGCTGTACCATTGCCCTGACACACCTCCAGACCGAGTTGTTTCTCAGAATATATTTCGTTTGAACAATACTTTACACCTCAATACTATACACTGTCTGTATTTCAAGACGATGTAAATCGCTGCGCCGATCGAAAATGAAAAAAAATCAAAGCTGCAACTTGACTATATTCGCGCTACACGAAAAACGACAGCATTATTGCTGAAGAAAGTGGGACACGACGAGAATTAGGCCGTCACTCCGAGGGCAGGCCGTACGAGTTTATTCGCGGTGACCCACCTCGTCGTCCGGGGCCAGAAACTCGACGGAGAAGTTGTACATCTCCCAGAGGCGCACGGTCAGGTCACGGTACTCCAGCGCTTCCTGGGAATTTAGGGTGGGGATGGCGGTGGGGATGGCGGGGGGGATGGCAGGGGGGTGGGAAGGAGCTCTTTAGTTGTTGTTGTTTTTCCTTCCAAGCTCGATAAATCGGACTTATAGGATTGATGTATTTATTTACTTAGACAGTACAACCCCTCCTAACGAGCACCCCTGTTAACGACTCATCGCTTAAGGACGGGCCTCTATAGAGCCCAATGTGTAGTGTATAGTGTAGTGTATAGTAGTGTAGTGTATAGTGTAGTGTATAGTATATAGTAGTGTATAGTAGTGTAGTGTATAGTAATGTAGTGTATAGTAGTGTATAGTGCAGTATATAGTGTAGGGTATAGTAGTGTAGGGCTTCCATAGAGCCCAGTGTGTTGGCTTACTGACCATTCCCCTGTTAACGACAGGCTGTTGGAGGTTCAGTAGATATTAATTAATGCATTGATTAACCATGTTTCTTTTAATAGTATGTGTTTATAATGTTGTTAGTATATTTATATATTAATATCCATTGTTTAAATATTATCAAATAAAATTTTGGGTGAAAAACGGTAACTTCCGATGCTATCGGAACGAATTAAGCCTTTAGCGTGTATTTCCTATACTCGCTTAACGACCAAATCACTTAACGACCGGTTTCGTGGAACCAATTAGCCTCGTGTTCAGTGACTTCCTTTCCATTTTCTCTACATTTGTTGTCTTGTTTGCTGTTGTAACTCGCTAACCCGCCATACTGGAAAAAAATAAAAAGAGCTTCACATTCTTTAGGTCTTTCGGTAAAGTCACGTAGACGTCTACGTGACTTTACCGAAAGACCCAAAATGTATTAATTCCTGCAGTCACGAAAGCTTCAAGTCAAAGAGCTTCACAGCTCATCGGATTCCTCCAGCAGTCTAAATCAAGATTATGATTGTGAGGGAACGGGATTAAAAGTTACAGAGAAGACGGGGGTGGGAGAGGGAGCTGCCACATTGTTGCAAACGAAGCAAGCGGTAGCAGTTGGTGGTGGCAGTTGGTGGTGGCAGGTGGTGGCAGTTGATGATGGCAGTTGGTGGTGGCAGTTGGTGGTGGCAGTTGGTGGTGGCAGTTGGTGGTGGCAGTTGGTGGTGGCAGTTGGTGGTGGCAGTTGGTGGTGGTAGTTGGTGGTGGCAGTTGGTGGTGGCTAAACTTGTTTCTTCTTTTGGTGGGGAGGTGCCGGCACCGCAGTAGGGGATAGGCAGCAGCAGGGGGGGGGGGGGGCGGTAGCAGCGGCACGATGGACGACACCTTGGCGCAGCAGTCACCGCACTGCCTAGCTCCGGGCCTGCGGTGACGTGGCGGCGGTGATGTCGCGGCGAGTCCTCACCGGTCTGGGCTCGAAGTCGGCGCTCGTGAGCCCCTCCGCGTCCTTGTTCACCTTGTGGTAGACGAGGTTCTGCTTGATCACCTCGTCCTCCGGGTCGAACAGGGAGTAGCTCTCGAGAGCGCGCACGGCCTGCTTGAACTCACCCACTGGGGTCGAGAAGCACCGCCATCACCGCACCGCACGAGGCGCACGCACGGCGCCCGCGTCAGACAAGCAAATCCACGTGCCGCGTTCATCAACTAACGGCGGCCTGACAACAGCGGGCTCCGTGTTTGGGTGACGACCGTATTTTAGATTACTCATTCGGTCGTTCGTTCGTCACGCATCGTCAGCGAAGGACCGTTGGCGCAAAACGCGTAACCTCTTGCGTTCACATAAACTTGCTCTTGGCTGCCATACGCTGTCTGTCTCGAGTGATTTGTTTGATCCACGGATCACGGTGGGGGGGGGGGCGACCACGAAGGCAGCACCAATCCTTTGAAGGTTGCAGTCCACTTCGAACCTCGACCCACCAACTGAAGCGCGCGCGAAGGGAGACACGTTTGGATGACTTTTATTTGGTTTTTTTTCTCCCTCTATATTCCAATTGCGCTAAATAGATTCACCATGAGATGAATCCATTGGGAAATCTCGCAAACTCAGGCCGTGAAAACGACCCGCAAAAAATATTTTTCACAAAGCTTCCAAAACACTCTCCAAGTGGCCTTTCTAGACTTTACACAGTAGGGGGCACACTTTCCTACAGGCTCTACATTTAGACTGTTTATGGCATGATGACGTCAAACTGAGATTGTTTTTTTTACTCTTAGAGCTCGTGTTTTTACGTTCGTTTATCATCCTTTTCCTTTTGTTTCCCATTCTTTACCTTCTCTCTTCCCTTTGCCCTTGATTAAACATTTTCCATTCTTCATATCATTGACTCTACGCCACCTTACCGCGGTGGTGTGCCACGGGTAAAGGGATTGGGACACGTGAAAATCAATACAGGTACCTTGAGTTTTAATAACCAGTATTTCCTCAACGAATAGACACATCACTACACCCACATGAGCCACCGAGCGATGTGCTAATCCCCGCGAGCTGCATGCCAAGCCGGACCAGTGATGGCAACTTAGCGACTTTTGAGTTTCTTCAAGGACAAAATTTTGTCCGAGCGTCGAGCGGAGAAATTCTATCGACTTCCACTGCAGACAATTTAATTCCCTGTTTGTGTTAAATATTCTGCGTCAGTTAGCTCTCTGTAATACACGGTGAATTGTCCATTAACACGATTGCAAGTATGCGTTCAGGATGCTGTATCAGTTACTGTGTAAAACTTGTTCAACTGTCTCGGCGATTGACAAAACATAACATAATGATCATTGACGTTTTGGATTCAGGCCTCGTAAAGGTCTGACCAAATTTGCGTCGTTAAGACCCTGACAATTCTCGCAACCAAAACGGAGCGATTAAGGTACGGTCGCTAACGCTCGTTGTGAGCGGACGAGCCAAAAACAATAAAGGTTCAGCATGCTACTAGAACAGGGGTCGGCAACCTACGGCTCCGGAGCCGCATGCGGCTCTTTACGGGCTACTTCTTGACGATATGTACGTATGTACAGTATGTACTCAGATGCATTGCGGCTCTTGAAATACTGAATTTTGTACCGAATTGGAAAGAAATGGCTCTTCTTGTTATTTTGGTTGCCGACCCCTGTACTAGAACAACCCGTGCACCGCGCGGCAACTCAATTTGTTCGGCTGCGTTGGGTGGTGGAGGGTCTCGACGACACACAAAAAGATTTGGTAGGATCGTTACGTCGTGGCCTGACCCCCCCATATTCAATTGCGGAATCTTTTTTTTATGAATTTAAGGTCCGTCTCGTGACATCAAGCGAACCGTTGAGGTCCGTTGAGGTGACATTCCGCTCTGTTTGGCAGACCCCCCAGGGGGGGGGGGAGGGGGGGAACTCACACTTGTAGTAGCAGAACTGGAGGTAGTGGTACATGGTGGCCACGAACTTGGCCTGCGGCTCTCCACCGGACAGAGGCACCAGGCGCGCCTCGCAGCTCACTTTACACGCGAGGGCCTGCGAGTAATGATCTGCAAGTCAGTGCAACCAGAGAGACAGACACACACACAGAGACGGAGAGATGAGAACCAATGGACATTACGGCGAACAGCTCTTAGTAGACACGGCCCCCTACAAATGCAATACCGTACAGGTTTCCCTCGCTTTATGCGGGTTCGGTTTGTGCGATTTCGCGAATATGCGGCTTACCTAGTTTTATCCACAGTTCTATGCGGTCGGAAGCGGTGACAACACTGTGTGGTGTGGCCTGTGCGTGTTTTGTGCGCACTACTTGGCAGGCAGTTGCCTCGTGCGGTTTCGCTTTGTGTGTGCCCTTTTTTTTTGGAATGCATCTACTACCGCGCCAAGCGAGCGAGACGCGTCATTGGTTTCGGGCCGTCTCTCTCTAATGAAAGGCGCCTCGCGCTCAATCTCCCCCATCCCCTAGTCATGTGGCATACCAACTGACGGTGCAACGAGCTCGATTTGCATTTCCACTCTTACATCTGACGAGTGTAATAGGCAAAGGTGGCATCCTGCAACGTCTTTGTTCGCGCGACTGCTGGTAGAGGAAGGGCCTCCAAGTGGAAGAAGCTCTAGAGACGACCTCTAAATTGACGGGGGCACTTGGGAATCGTTTTCGAAACTGACTGTGCGCGGAAATTACACAGAGAATACATTTATTGCAATGTCCGATTGGCCAATGGATTAAAAGGTAATTTAACGTGGGACATGAAATCAAGCCCCCCTTTTTCCG
Source organism: Lampetra fluviatilis (assembly GCF_964198595.1). NCBI lineage: Eukaryota > Metazoa > Chordata > Hyperoartia > Petromyzontiformes > Petromyzontidae > Lampetra > Lampetra fluviatilis. Next base: position 6,875,626 of record NC_136295.1, on the reverse strand, counting down.
TGATTGTTGTTTTACTTTGTAACGATCCACCAGAGGGACTCTCTAGAGCGCCCGATAGTGGAAGCCGTTTCGCCAGCTATGGCACGGGCAAACTACTTCACAGCAGCGCTGTTCCACGGTCACCATGCAGAGCGGTGTCTTACAGACTTGTACCGTAAGCAACCGTTTAACTGTGACGGATGGAGCCCACAAGAATGTGGAGGAATTTGCTCTTGCGGTGTTGGGTGGGTGCAGTGGTTGCGTGGAGTTGGGTGGGTGGAGAGGTTGGGTGGAATGGGTGGGTATAGTTGAGTGGGTGGGTGGAATGGGTGGGTGGAGTTGGGTGGGTGGGTGGAGATGGGTGGGTGTATTTGGGTGGTAGGGTGGAGTTTTATGGGTGGAGTGGTTTGGGGGAGTTTGGTGGGTGGAGTGGTTGGGTAGATGCCGAGGAAGAAGAAGACACGATGGGCAAGATCCAACAACATCCATTCAGTGCTCGCCGAGCTGCATTGGTTTTCGGTCGTTGAACGAATACGTTCAAAGGTCGCACTCATTCCACACAAAGTGCTTGCCACATATAAACCACAATACCATCCTGATCTCGTCAAGGAGCATAAACGATCACGCGAAGTCCGGTGATCCTCGCACCGGCTTACGGCTAACCATTGAAAAAAGACGGTCACTGCATTGCGCAGTTTCAAATGCGCTTCTGCGGCCGTCTGGAACGCTGTTCCTTCCGAAATTAGGAAGGCACTGAAGCTATGCGCCATCAAATCTAGATTGAAAATTCATTTATTTAAAACTGATTTTTGTGTTTAGTTTGTTTACATTTCCCGCACCTCCGACATTTTTTGCTCCGTCTTCTTGGTTCTTTCGGTAAAGTCACGTAGAAGGGAACTAATAAAAATAAAACATAATAAAATAATTCTCACGACGTTTCGGCCACAACGCAAGCAGCCGTTCTCAGGTGAAGAACAGGTCTGTCGGAAAGACAGCGTCTGAATGAACACCACCAGGCTTGGCAGCGTATATTTAAATATCGTCGTGAGAATTATTTTATTATGTTTTATTTTTATTATTTTATTATTTCCCTTCTACGTGACTTTACCGAAAGAACCAAGAAGATGAATCCCTGCAGTCACGAAAGCTTTAAATCGAAATTAATTTTTGGCTCCTTTATGTCCACCTGGCACATCCAATTAGCACGGTTGGCTAAGTACGCTGCGAAAATGGTTCAACATACATACACAGACATGGGTGGTTTAGAAACGGCGAGAGAGTCGGTTGGCTAGAGCTCTACAGAAAGTCAAATGATGGCTGAAAAGGCAATAGTGCGTCAGGGTGGTCATGGGTGCGGTAGCCATATGGACCGGTTTGATCTCAAACACCGGAAGTTCCTCTAAATGCTTAACTGCCCTCCTTTGTACAAGGCACAGTAAGATTGGCAGCTGTGCGTGCGTGCTGCAGATGGCCCTCCTCGGAGTTTCACTCTCAGTCTGCGGGGGCCTTGTTCTCTGGCTCAGAGACCCAGACCGATGCTTCCTACTTTAACAAAGAAGAACATGATAGTGTACTGTGCGATTGGTTTCATCACTGACCTTATAAATGCATTATGAATTAATGTACACTGTACATTCACATTATTCATAATTACTTATACAGCAGATCCCTTCCTAACGAGCACCCCTGTTAACGACTAATTGCTTAACGACGGGCCTCATATAGCCCAATTTGTAGAGTATAATGGAGTGTATAGTAGTGTAGAGCATAGTAGTGTAGTGTATAGTAGTGTATAGTGTAGAATAGAACCCCTCTTAACGACAACACACGTTAACTACTAATCGCTTAACGACGGGCCTTCATATAGCCCAATGTGTAGTGTACAGTGTGGTGTATAGTAGTGTATAGTGTAGTATGTAGTGTAGAGTAGAGCCCCTCTTAACGACCACCCCTGTTAACTACTAATCGTTTAACGATGGGCCTCTATGTAGCCCAATGTTTAGTGTATAGTGTAGTGTATAGTAGTGTATAGTGTAAAGTAGTGTAGGGTATAGTGGTGGAGTGCCTCCATAGAGCCCAATGTGTTCGCTTACCGACCATTCCCCTGTTAACGATGGGCTGTTGGAGGTACAGTAAATATTAATTAATGCATTGATTAACCACGTTTTTTTATATTATTTGTTTATAATGGCTCAGAGACCCAGACCGATGCTTCCTTCTTTAACAAAGAAGAACATGATACTGTACTGTGCGATTCTTTTCATCACTGCCTGTATAAATGCATTATGAACGAACGTACACTGCACATTTAAATTCTTCATCATTCCAATTCCTGTGCTGATACTTAAGACTCGCTCTTCAGAAGTTTTTTGCATTATGATGTTTGGCAAATACCATGAATGAGTGGTAAACTGGAGTACCTAGCAATAACCCATACGATGGGATGACCCTGACAGTTCCCGGCATATTCAATCCACACACAAAACAGAGTGAACACAATTTATTATAACGCGGACTAAGTCCATCGCTGTACTGCCATCTTCTGGTCACTGGTGGTCACCATTCCAAATTCTAAGTAGGCTCGAGCCTGCTTAAGCTTCAGAAATCTGACAAAATTGGGTGCATGCAGGGCCATTTGGTTGTAGGCTATGAACACTTTCCCATTCCGATGACGTACGTGTTGTGTTCCGATGATGTACACGTATGAATGGAAAGAAAAACGAAAATAACTTTCTCAAACCGAGGCTCGCACAAGGGCATGCGAGAGGGGGGAGTGTGGCACAGTTTGGCGCCAGCTATCATAAGAGTGCGGTCGTGTCGCTACAGTTCTCTGCGGTGAGCGCAATCTCTCTAAAAACAACGTTTGCTATGTCACTTTGAATAAAATTAGCGATGAACCGCTTGCGCGTTCTGAGATTCAGCAGCGAGAACGGGACACCCACCCTGCAACTTGCGGTCGTCTCGGAACGGGAAAGGGTTAAGTGGGGATGAGTATCAAGGGTTAAAGATCACCCTCGTCGTTTACAAGACCCTCCATGGACTCTCCCCCTTCTCCATGCTCCTGCTGTTGTGGAGTGACTCATGCAGCCAGCTATGGCTGCAGGGTTTTGGTAGTAAGTGTTGTTTATGCCATTTATTGTGAAAATTCCTTCACAGTTCCGATGATCACTGTTTCATTGCTTTCATGGCTTTATTTTGGTGATTCGAAAAGTGTATTGGTTTAGTCATGTTTGTTTGTTGTAGTACAGAGTTAGACTGATGGCCTTAATCTAAGTTGTCTTGTGGTTGTTGTTGGTTGTTTGACTTGCATCCCACTGGGATTTTTGCACAAAGCGTTGGTGTATGGTGCTTTGTTTCTGCAATATTTTGCTGTCTTTTCTTGGATTTTCTGTTTGCACTCAGTCACATATTCACTTTAAGATGTTTTTTGTTCATGTTTTTGTTTTTTGTTTGTTGCGGTTGCACCCGATTCAAGAGCCGAATGGCTCACAGGGCTATACCTAATCAATGAACTTGAACTTCTCATCTCCCTTCTGATCTCCCTTCTTTATCTCCCTTCTCCTTTCTCCGCTCCATTCTCATCTTCCTTAGAATCCCCCTTCTCATCTCCCTCTACTCCCCTTCACTCGCCCGCCACTCCAGCAACAAAGGCTCTTATGCTGAAGCTCCTCATCAACCTTCACTCAGCGGGAGGTTGCGCATTCTTCTCCGCTGCCCCCATTGTTTGGGACCACCTCTCCCTGGCCGTCCATGCTGTCGATGGCCTGCCCATCCTCATCTCCTCTGCCTGTGACTGACTGCCTCTTATCTAGGATATATACATATATATTAAATAAACTATCTCGTATATGCTTTCCTTTTCCCAGGTGATTTGGTCATAGGCACCAAATCTCGCTCAGAAAGCGTCCAATCTCGTCAGACCTCGGAAGCTCATCAGGATTTTTGAGCCTGTTTAGCACCTGCTTGGGTGACCCACAATGCACAGCAGGTCGTCGTAGACTGCTCGCCTATGTGGTAGGCAACAGTGGACAATCCAGCAAATTCCATTGCTGTACTATACTTCTATTGCCCCCCCCACCCCGCATTCTGCTTTCACCAATCCGCATTGACCTACTGTGGTGGGGAGAATGCTCAAATAGCCCCCATGACCCACCCAGTGTAGGGCGGCCCCCTATCAAGGAGTGGATTGGCAAGGGGTTTTTGCACACGTCCCACTCTTTTGTATGATGTCTTGATGATGCAGTTGTGATTTAGAAGATTGTATAAATCAAAACTGTATTGTGCAGGGTGGGGGGGGGGCTGGCAAGATCGAGAAGGGGGGGTGGGGGGGGCTGGGAAGACCGAGAATGTTTTGTTGTTGTTTTGGCTGCCTTGCCAAATCTTTATAGATCGTGCTTATGTAATGAAATATTTCATTACTTATCTATATTCAGCGACTTGCTTACCATTTTCTCTACTTTGCACTCCTATCATGTGTCTTTGTCGTACCGTTTGCTGTTGTAACGTTGTGGACCCGCCCGCACCGGACGTATGCAAGAGAGAAGAGCTTCATAAGATCATCGGATTCCTCCGGTAGCCTAAATAAAGATTCCGATTTCTGAGATGGCATCGATGCATCCGTTCCATGTAAGTAAAAAATAAACGTACAAAACTCAGCGGACAAAACAACATTGACACTTGCACACATCCCCCACTGTGTAAAGTCCTCCGTGCGTTTAGTCGAAGCCACGTGGGGTCGCGGAATAGCGGCTGATCTCTCGTCCAGTTCACGTGGATGGCACGAATGGCTTTCCAGTTTGCTGACGATGCACGTCCAGATTAATCTGTCTGCCGCCAGAGAGCTAAAGGCACGTGGGGCGCCGTGATCACACGACAAAACGACAGATATCGCTACAGTATTGGAACAGAGGCTCAGAAAGCCGAATTATCCACCTTTAGGATGATTCTTAGGGTTTAGTGTCATTGCCTGTGGCTGAAAGGGACAGACTAAGGCATCTTTAGGTTATTAGAGTTCAGTGTTAATGCCCGAAATTCAGAGAGCCAGACAAAAATCACACCTTATGATTATTATCGTTCAGTGTCTATGCCAAACTAAGGCGTCTTTAGGGTTCTTGTTGAGTTTAGTCTCAGTATTCCCCAGGCTCATAGAGACTATTTCGAACACGGTACAGCCACGGGGAACAACGCAGCTTCATCTAAACCTCAGGTGAGAGTTGTTTTTTTCTCCAGGAGAGCTCTGCTCTGCTCTCCTCTTCTCACCTTTGCTCCTTTCTCCACCTCACTCTTTCATTCTGCTCCCCCCTCCCCACCCCGCCCTGCGACACAGTCGCCCCCGAGCCACGAGCCCACTACCGGCGCTATCCACGGCAAACGACACGCACCCCTGCGCCCTTTCTACACGTAAGGAAATCTGGCAGCCGGGGCCGCACGGATCGTGGGACGGGGTCGGGGAGCACGTAGCCGCGACGGCACGGCACGAACTCGCCGAGCGCCCGCCGAGAACGGGACCCCAGCCAGCGAGCGGCTCGCCGGCTTCACGTTCAGACGCGACGGTTTTTCGTGGAACGCGAATTGCTCTCCTTCTCTATCTCACGCTCCACGTGCTCAGGCTGCCCTGGGCTCGCGTTTGCTAACCAGCCACGTGCGGGGAGCTGGTATCCCCTCCCCACGTGTCGAGCCGATGTTCCACGCAGCGAGTTGGCCACCATGCGACACGCGCTGGGCTGGCTCAACTCTAAGGCCCACTGAGCTGTAAAGTTATTTTTCAGAAGTGCTCTGCCTATCACAAATGATAGCCCAACGAAGTGGCTTATCACATGAAAATGTATCGCAGCCAAATGCTCTAAACGCGTGTTGTTGATTCTAACTGTGGAGGGAAAAACCGGAGGACCCGGAGAAAAATCCACGCGGCCACAGGGAGAAGAACACGCAAACTCTAAATATACAGTAGGCATCAAGGTCGGGATCGAACCCACGCCCTCCTGCATACCAGGCGAGGTAGTTAACATCTCCTAGCCACCGTGCTTGCCGCGAGTGCCACATGCACAGGGAACATTCGGCGTTCCCCCTTTGACTGTTTTACGCCAATCCTACCATGTGCTGGGCTGAGCTGCCACGTGCACAGCAGCAATAATAGCCACCGTTGGCCATGAAGAAATGATGACATCACTCACAGCTTTGGTGAGGCTAGGTGCACTTTGAGGCCACGTGAAGTGTGGAAGGCTCACTGCTGGCAGGAGGTTATGGCATCGAACAGACCCAGGTGTTACGAGTTAAGACTTAGATGCACTCACTACCCCGCGTTTTAACTGCACACAAAGCACAAAATGCACGTAGACAAAGATCCCCCGTATAACCCACACAGGCTGTTGGGGAAAGTGCAGTAAGCGAACACCTATGAAGATCGGCACAGCACATGAGGAGGTGGGTGGCCAGCACCATGCCCAGTCGACTTTGTCTCGACTAGCAGCGACGTTTACACACCGCACCAGGTACTCATTTGAGACTGAGTCGACCTAGGAGAGGCCCAGGACCGGTTCAGATAATCGTCGCCGGCGTTGGTCGTGAGCGGGAATCGAACTCGGCTCGCCCGGTTCGTAGTGCCGCGTGCTAACTGCTACACTATCACTCCCCATATAACTATATATACACACCATACACAAACACACAAAGGCAAACACTATATACACAGGTTGCAAAAAATTCCCATACATTGGCTGTTGGAGTGAGAGTGCTATTCGTGAGCACCTATTCAGGCAGCTACACTGACACACCAGAATGCAAAGACCAAGGAGAGGCCCATGACCGGTTCATATAATCGTCACCAGTGTTGGTGCCCGTGAGCGGGAATAAAACTCAGGTCGCCGGATTCGTAGCGCGGCTCGCTAACCGCTCCCCGCACAGGGGCGCACATGCACATGGCCGCCGTCACGTGCGCAGCGTGCGGCAGTGTGCGACAGCGGCGAGTGCACCTCCGATTAGCACGGTTGGTCACGTACGGTGCGAAGGAAGTTCAACGCACGTACGCACGCACGCACGCGCAGCATCCCTGCCGTGTGCCGGGCCCACCTGCCATGGAGGCGTAGAAGTCCTGGAAGGTGGTGACCTCGCGGCCGCCCTCGCACGCGCTCGCGCAGTCGTGGAAGGCGTGGAGGTAGCCGGCGAGGGCGCGCTCCATCTTCTCCACGCACGCCAGGTGATCGCCCGTGCCGTAGGCGCGCACTGCCTCGCGGTACAGCGTCTGAGCGGCCGCGGAGGGGAATTCAGAAAAAGAATGAACGCCGCAGCATTACGAGACGGCACGGGGCATTATCAGTAGAAATAAAAATCGTAATAATTGAATAATAATCGTAATAATTTAATAATAATCGCAATAATAATCGTAGTAATTTACATTTTCGAAGTGGCACATTCATCTGGAGATCCAAGTGCGCCACTGTGCATCGAAAGCAGGGAATACACTGAAGCTGCAGGGTTAACGGCCAGAACTAGCGGGTACAGGCCAATTCAAAGAGGTGAGGTTTTCAAGACGGGAATTAAATAAGTTGGAACGACTCCGATTGTCCTTCTTATCGTCAAAGCATTCCAAAGCTGCTTGATAAGTGGCACAGGCCCTGATAATGCTTTGCTCACATTTGATTCCTGGTCGTGCTAATCAGTGGCGAACATTTTATTTTATTCTGGTCTAAGCGACCCCTAAGATGACTCGGCCTAAAATGAATATTGAGTGCGGTTTAGCAAGGTCAGCTGTGGGCTGAGATCGGAGTGGCTGGGTGTGTGGGCGGTGCTATCCACTCCCCGAGTTCAGTGTCGTCCCAACAGCTCCTGCCTCCACAGAGGGGTCTGTTTTTTATTCATGTGGAGCTCTGCCTCGTTCAGCACATGTAAACGTAATTGTACCTTCCTGAAGACATGTGCAAGTGGGAGAGCGTGTGCGTGTGGATGGGCGTGTGTGCATGTGTGGGCAGAGGAGCGACGCTCACAACAACGAGCGGAGCGCCGGGTGGCTAAAGCACAGCAGGTTGGCACAGTAACGGGCACAGGTGGTGCATCAGCCAGTCATCTCAGTCAACCCATGGCACCTGGGTCTGTCCCGTGACCTCCTGCCAGCGGGCGTTCGACACTTCACGTGGCCTTAACGTGCACATAGCCTGGCACAAGCGTCGTGGTGATGTCACTGCCACTCAGTGGTGAATGGCGGTTGTTGTTGTTGTCTGTGTATGGTAGTCGGGAGCGGTTGTGTGGCGATTCGCGCACTGCGCTACGAAACCAGTAACCCAAGTTCAATTCCCACTCATGGCCAACACCATTGACGAATATCTGAACCAGTCCTGGGCCTCCCCTAGGTCAACTCCGGCTCAAATGAGTATCTGGTGCGCTTTGTAAACGTCGCCACTGGGGTGACAAAGACGGCCGGGCGTGGTGTTGGCCACCCAACCCCTCGTGTGCCATGCCGGCCTTCACAGGTGCTCGCTAACAGCACTTGCCCCTACAGTCTGTTTAAAGGCTATATGGGGGAATCTTTGTCCATTGTGTTTGTGTGTCCATGCGTACGTGCCAATGTGCACATGCTCCAGGACAAAACGTGTGTGCATGGGCACGTGCGTGCCTGCACGCCCCTCGCACATGCAGACTTCTCAAATGCGCGCAGCCAAAGAAAACCAGGGCGAGCATTTGCCCTCGTGAGCAGATTAAATAAATTCTCAAAAAAGGCGCACATGTTATTCCGCTACTTTAAAGAAAAAGTAAAAACAAATTACAGTCCGTTGGTCAATCCACTGCTAAATGAAGGCATCCATATGCTGCTTCAGTCTTTGGAGGCGGAGGGGTGGGTTGACCATACTTCACCACGCTGGTCAAGTGTAGGTTGGTTAACGGGCCTGTGGGGAAGGGGGGGGGACCTAAAACCGGATGAGATATCACTCGCCGCTGATGTTAGCCATGGCCGGGTATCAAACTTGGTCTCCGGGTTTCATAGTGCGGAGCGTTTACCACTGCACCACCACTCCCCTTGTGGGAAGAGATAGTCTACGAGCCCGGACCAGGTATATTTCACTTGTCGGTGCAACCTGAGGTGGCATGGCTCGAGTGCTTCCAATTACGATTTAAAGCTTTCGTGACTGCAGGGATTCATCTTCTTGGTTCTTTCGGTAAAGTCACGTAGAATGGAAATAATAAAATAATAAAAATAAAACATAATAAAATAATTCTCACGACGTTTCGGCCACAACGCAAGCAGCCGTCCTCAGGTGAAGAACAGGTCTGTCGAGAAGACAGAGTCTGTCTTCTCGACAATTATTTCACGTGGTCAATACCGGTGAATTATGTGATAGCCGTTTGAAATTTAGTCGGGTTATTAAATAATTCACTCTCCTTTAGCCGTATTAATGACCGTGTACTGCTATGTGCCACCTTAGACGATACCAATTTCTGCCCCTGGCCCCATTGGCGTGATAAGAGAGGAAGAAGAAGCGAAGGTGAATGGGCGGCCGGTGGAAATCACGAGCGTGGAGCAGATGGCCAGTGAAGAGCCAAGGAGGAGACGGGGAGGGCCCAGGAATGCAAAGAGCCCTGCAGGAAGTGGGAGTGAAGGAGCCAAGACGGGAAGTGGGATGGCCCAGAGGAGGAGAAAAGTAGGCAGTGAGAAGAATGAGTCGCTGGGTGAGCCGATGCAAGGAGGACACGGGCAGGAAAGGGGGGGGGGTGGTGGTGCAGGGTCAGGGCTATGTGAAGGATGAGGGCGGGAGGGGGAGAGGCTCGGCCACGTCGCCGCCGTGTGGTTTGTGTACTTGCGCCTGTGTGGTCTGTGTAAAACTAGCTGTTGGGAACCGGTCCACTACATGACAATGTTGTTCCTATTAAATCGTTGGCAAATCAGGGGGGGGGGGGGGGGCTCGTTTCCTTTGCTCGGCATGGCCGGCCTCGCTGTGCCGACAAACAACAGCGAGGTCAATCTGACGTGCGGAAGAGGCCTATATTTATTCTAGATTTGAAGCTTTCGTGACTGCAAGGATTCATATTCTTAGGTTTTTTCGGTAAAGTCACGTAGGTAAAACATTAAAATTAATGAAAGTAAAGTAAAATAAAAATCACGACGTTTCGGAGGCAACACAAGTTTCCGTCATCAGGTGGGACCGTCACAGCCAGATTTGCTGCATCAAGACTTTCATTAATTTTAATGTTTTACCTACGTGACTTTACCGAAAAAACCTAAGAATATTGTTCCTATTAAATCGTTGGCAAATCAGGGGGGGGGGGGGGGGCTCGTTTTCTTTGCTCGGCATGGCCGGCCTCGCTGTGCCGACAAACAACAGCGGGGTCAATCTGACGTGTGCAAGCGGAAGAGGCCTATATTGATTCCAGATTTGAAGCTTTCGTGACTGCAAGGATTCATATTCTTAGGTTTTTTCGGTAAAGTCATGTAGGTAAAAAATTCAAATTAATAAAAGTAAAATAAAAATCACGACGTTTCGGAGGCAACACAAGCTTCCGTCTTCAAGTGGAACCGTCACAGCCACGACAGCTGTATCACGTAAATGAGAGATTACAAGAGCTACCACTCCGTATATATAATGGTTGAAGAGGGGAAGTGCCAAGTACGGCACACTTTTTATTAGGCCTATATTGCTTGTGGTCAACAAAGCAATACTGCTGGAGTGTGTTCAAACAAATCTGCACGATCAATACGGGTGCGGGAAGGCCTTCATCTAACGTTGAACTGACCGTGCGCTGTCAATGATGACTTTATTCATTCCTCACGCTGCATCGGAATAAAGTGTCACACATTGCACAGTGTGCCAGTGTTAATGAGACCTCAACTGCTACCAATTGGCGATAATTTTCTTCAAATCGTACCTTTATATATGCTTCAATCCTTTAAAACTGTGACTGTTCATTACTAAGCCCTCTAAGAATTCTGCAACGAACAAAAGTGAATTAATAACTAAATATTTATACGATCGTGTTTCAACGGTAACCGGCACGCGCCGAGATTTCACACAAGACGCCTTCTCAGAGGTTCTGGCGATTCCCCACACAGAGCCACTGTGGCCCAGAGGTCGCAACCGGGTACCCAATACCCGTACCCTACCCGATACCCGGCTACCCATACCCGGCCGGGTACGGGTACGGGTACCCGTTTGCGACCCTGGTGCGGCCGGGTACGGGTAAAGAATCAAAACCCGTTTGCGACCTCTGCTGTGGCCCCCCCAAGACCTCAATGCAGCTTCACAGTCAATCAGAGAGTGGCCTCGAGTGATACAGGGTCACGGACGTCGAGCAAACAGCACGCTGACGCCACCACTGCCACTCTCAAGACAGCCCCACTTTCATCGAGGCACCTTCGTCCGTGGGGCTCGCTCTACCCCTACCTCCGATCCCCCTCCCCAAGTTTCCGTTAGCATCATATATCACGGTGGGCACGTTTTAAAATAAGTCAAAAAAATATCCCAAAGTGCCGAGATTGTGAAAAGGCGCAGTGAGTGAGAGGCCCCGTTTTTTGACACGCAAGGTCCCGCGCGTTGCCCATTTGCACACCGGGTGGCACAAACCGCGCCTTTGTGCTACGTCCACTTACATCAGGCTGGAACCCAATTATAGGCCGGTAATCTGAGAGGTGGGAGCGAAGTAATGAGAGGGGGTTATCAACAAATATTTTTTACAAGGATGTGGTAATTATGATATTAATTATTAAATATCCCGCGTGCCTTCGCTCGTACACTGCAGCATTCGTGCTAACTACACACGGGATATATGGGGTGTGCGTGTGCAGTACACGTACATGTGCGGCCCTTTGTCAATCCACTGCTAGATGAGGGCCTCTCCAAGCCGTAAATATAATGTGGGTCAATTGACATTTCACCACGATGGTCAACACGTGAGATGGTAACGGCAGGGTGCAGAGACGTGGAGGCAACACAGTACAGTACAACATTGCACTGCCTTCTGCAGCCCACAATGTGCGCCCTCCAAACTACATATGATCGGGCTCATAAGTGACACCAGAAATGTTTGCACGCGTGGTGGAATCACTTGTGATGATTGATTTGAACTCAAAAGTTGGCTCGCTTTGTCAGCAGCCGCTCACACGCTGGCGAATGGCACCACAAGACCGCTATTCACCCGCACCGGAGCCCAGTTACTCTCCGCATAATGTCGCGCACATTTGGTGGCCGGTGATGCGGTCGCAGCTCCACATTTGGTGGCCGGCGGTGCGGTCGCGGCTCTCGCGCGCTTTCGACACAGAGGCGACAAACAGCGTGCAAAGCACCCCAGAAGAATAATCGGCGACCCACGTGCCGCGCCACGCACTCCGCCGCTTGCCGGTAACCTGGAAGGGATCGGCTTCCAGGTCTCGCAGGTGCTTCTCGCTCGCGCCGGGCTGTGTCCAGAAGAAGTGCAGGTTCTTCTGTGCCATCTCGTCCTCGGGGTTCCGCTGCAGGAAGGTGTACGCCGCCGCCATGGCTGCTGGGAGGTTGTCCGTCTGCGGCGGGAGACATTGCACGGAGGATATATGATTCGCGCGGGCAACTGCAATCGCCGCCCGGTGTTACCGCCGCCAGGAAAAGTCCGCTGGACAAAAGTCAGTGGCAGCGATTTCCTCGAAAATGCACTGTGGTAAGACACGGTCGTAAAGTGGATTCTATTGGCAGCAATGGCATTCTGCTAAATGCTTGCAGATATGGTTATGTGCCTTTCTGCTAGATGTGTAAAGGGATCTTTACGAGGTGGGCAACGATTACCCCTCTTGGCTAATTATGTATTGTCGCGATCCGTGCCGCGATGCAAGTCAACGTTAATTTTGGTCTCATTTTTGTCTGTCTTGTCCAGATAGTTTTGTACGCTCCATTCGCCTAAATAAGTCTATTTAATGTTCTTGTAACTTAATTTGCAATTGTACTATGACGAGTCTAAAAGTAATCTGCCCGAGGGCAACTTACTCTCTAGGGAATGTGTTAACGTTGATTTATGTTTGAGCAATGATTTCAATTTCTCGTGTGATGCAGTTGTTTTGCTCTGATGTTCATTTCCTTCATTGCTGTACTCATTGCTATATTTACTTGTTTTCATTTTGTCATTTATAGTAACCCAGGGCACTCTTGCAAATTAGACTTTACTGGTATCGTGTTCTCACCTGGTTAAACACATAAACTTTAACTTTCAAGTGTATTTCATTTCCGTCAATATTAATACCTAGTTAAATTCTCACACACTTGGTTCAATCAATTCTAAATCTATTTTAATTGACGCCTTCTTAGATGCGTAGTCCTTATATCCGGCGTGTCATTGCATCAGGCTTCTCCACTGGTGGCCCAGACTACTGACTGCATCATTGAGCCAGCATGTGCTGCAGGTAGTGTTTTATATTTTACAACCGAATGGGGAGATTGGCTGCAAATCAATAACATTTACTGCGTGGTCTGAGAGGTCGTAAGATGCCACAACCAGACTTAATTGTTTAATGCCTACATAACAAGTTTCTTATTCCTATTTAACAGTATTATTGTTGGTGTGTTTGCAAAATAGCATGGGGGGAGTGGGGCGGGGGTGGGGGAATAGCGGGCTTGTGGTGCTAACATAACATAACCACAGTTTAATGAAAACACTCTCTTAAGATTCAGCGAATTACACGGTAAGAAGGCACTTGTGGTGGACTATCAAGAGAGTGTGTGGGTATGGAAACATTATAACGAGGCTTCCAGTGGTAACAAGCACACAAACTCCCGGCCTTCATAACAAACAGCACTGGCGCGCTATGTGTGCCATTCATTTACAATTGTTTGTTCACCTGCCTGGACAAGGCCTCTTCAGCCTTTCACAGCTTGACTAAGAGGCCAGCCAGGGCACAGGACGAGAGTCACCGCAAGACATTCCTTTACACGCACCCAATTGCTAGTATTTACAGGCCTCACCTGATTAAATATGTCTGAACTCTCTCCTGACGCCTTCTCGTCTTGGTCAGCAGACCTCGACATTGGCAATTAGCTCCTGAACATGTTACCATAGGCAAATAACTTGCAGCCTGCTGCAGGGCTATACTGCCACAAGGCAGTTGTACTGCATGTACAATGCTCCAGTTCCGATACTCCCTGCCTTCACCAATCCGCACTGACCAACGCGGTGAAGTATGGTCATCATTCCCATGACCTGCACTCCGCACGGCATGGGGGTGACCTCATCCAGCAGCAGGTTGACAAAATAGACTGTCCGTGTACTGTACACTAAACTTTAAATGGATATACACTCAGTAAGTACACTGCTAATTAGTGATTAAGGTTCTTATAATGGTATTACTGTGCAGTAAAATATGTGTAGTAGTTAATTCTAAAATTATAATGCTCTCTGTGGTTTTAACCCATAAAGGACATTCAATTATATAAATATTAATTAGATCTCGCGTCTAACGTGGGGTTGAGCGGTGGCGAGATGGGAAGTGCAATGCACTATCAACCCAGCGACCTGTTTGATTCCTGGCCACAGCTAACAGTGGCAAAGTGGTATCTGAACCAATCCTGCCCCCCCCCCCTCCTACAACCTCCCCAGTTTACCAACCTGAACTGACCAGCGTGGAGAGGTTTGGTAAAACGACCCTAATGACTGACACGGCTATGGAGAAGTCTCCATCCAGCAGTGGGTTGTACAGAAGGAAATGTAAATCGTTACTGTTATTTAACGTGGCATTTGTTGGAAGTCACTGAAAAAACAGAGTGCAACTTTAACATCTTCATCTGCTGCGTTGAATAGCAGAAGATCCCATGGTCACAAGGTCCATTCCCATCTTTCAGATCATTAAACTTGTATGCTTGAACTTTTTGCCCCCAAAAGTGTATATTTCTATTACTGTATTTGGGTCTTTCGGTAAAGTCACGTAGATATGTTCAAAGAAAATAACAAAAATAACAACCTATCTACGTGACTTTACCAAAAGACCCCAAAATATAAATTCCTGCAGTCACGAAAGCTTTCGTGTCTATTTCTGTCTCACTTGATGTCCCAACATCCCCTAGGTCTCTCTGTGGATGCATCTCTATGCCACTTCCCCTCTATGTTCCAGTGTCTGCCTGTGATCTCTCCATGTGTCTCTCAGATTGTCTGTGCACCCTCTGTCTTTATCTCTGCATATACATTGGTCAATGGCCATCTCACCCCACGTGTCTCTCTGTTTCTCTCCGCATTTATGAATCATTGTCTCTTTCCATCTCTCCATGTATCTCTCTCCATCCACATCTGTCTCTCTCATTGTATGCCTCTCTATCTCCGCGTCTCTTTCCCTTGTGCATTTCATTTTCTCGCTCTGCAACCACCAATCTCCCCGTCAGCACAGGGCCCCACCGAACAGCTGGTCAACAACACAGCGCTCTCTGCCACCACCGCACCCTTCACACAGATGTACCTTGTAGTACGCAATCTGCAGGTACTGGTAGGGCGCCCTGCGGTCAAAGTCGGCCAGCATCTGCGGCGACGGCTGCGCCGCACGGAATGCGGGCAGCATTTCCCGGCACCGCTTGAGACACTGCGCCCTGCGGAACACGACGCCCAGCGCCCTCATCTCCCCCTCGACGGCACCACCCTGGGGGAGGGAGCCGGGCCGAGCGCCCAGTCCCAGCTCCATGGGCAGGGATTGGGGCCCCTGGCCCGGCGTGGCGCGGCTGCAGTTGCGGCGGCAGAAAGCGAGGCTGTCACGCACGAAGCGGTGGAGTCGCAGGGCTCGCTCCAGGGAGCTCAGGCAAGCGCCCCACTGCTCCGCCTCGTACTGCCGCAGGGCCAGGGCGTACGCCGCGTCCAACGAGCCCAGCTCGGCGCCCGGGAAGTTCAAGAAGTTGTAGTTCTCGTACTGGGAGCGCACGGGAGCTGGCAGCACCAGCAGCAGCAGCAGTGGCAGAGAGGCGAGGAGCAGCTGGGGCAGCGGTGATGAAGTGGGACGAGCGGAGAGACGTGCCATGGCTAAGGTGTCACTCGTTGTCACGTGTTCCTCAACCACCTGAACAAGGTGCTCAGTTGCTGGAAGGTCCCCACACCTGGAATATCTGGCCAATGTCGAGGCGTTGGAGTGTCCCAAGATCTGGAATATCTCACCAAAAAAGTTCACGCACTCGAGTGTGCCTCTCTACGTTCTAGGATATCTGACTGAAATTATCAGAAATTGTAGTGTCTCAAAGTCTAAATTGCCTGATCAAAAATCTCAACCACCCAAGTGTCTACATCTATTCTATATCTAACCAATATTCAAAGACTGCAGTGAATTTATGACTATGCGTTTCCTTACTACACACCTTTTCGAAAGTAATATGCCTCAATTAAATACAGTATTACAATTGCGATATCAACATTTTACATTTAAAATAAAGGCCACTTAACGAAGCAAAACAATTATTGTTTTTACCTAAATCACTGCAATATTCTCGTGCAAAAAAAACTGTTAATTTTATTTGTATCTTTCAGTGAGATGGACTTTCACAGCAAACCCTACAATGCACCACAGTACTAGATTATATTAAATATTTTTAGTGTTCATGCCATACGGGCATATGCCATACAATGCACGTTATAATACGCCGTGGACAGTGTAATGACCTCTAAAATCCTCTAACGATAGAATTATGTATTGTTCCAGGACAAACTCTATTGGACATATGCTGAAAAACTATATACTTAACGCACTCGAAAGCCCTTGTATAATACAGCCACACACAGTACTATGAAGCAAAAGCATGACTTAATTGCAGCATATACTGCCTAAAGTCCTTCGTGAAGTCTATGAATCGGTTACACAAATCGATCTTCGTCGAAGCAAAGTTCCTCTTCTGAAAAACAATATGCGAATGTACACTCGGGTCACGCAGAGTGTGCACCAAAAAAATGCTTATGCCCTATCTGGGCTGCCCGATCCCCTGTGGCTGGCTGTACGCACACTGCAACCCACCCAAACGACCAAAAAAAAAGGACCTAACAATTTATGTTGACAGCCCACGGTTACCTCCACAGTCCTGACCGGCTGGCCTTGTCGGGGTGGGAGGGGTTTTTTGCTGCCACAGCTGCACGACACACACAACACACACACAAAGAGATGACGGGTGACGATAATGAGGCTGAGATAAGCAAAGCTGATGATCGGTGTTGCGTTGAACTTCGTGGCCGCCGTGAGTTTGGAGTGGAAGAGCCCCAGTGTTGCTGGAAGGAGGCGCAACTTTGTGTGGGTGGGGTGGGTGGGTGTACCCAGATCAGACGAGGTGGATGGAAGGAGGGGATCAGGGGCGGAGTTGCAGTGATGGATTTGCTTCGCGAGAGCCGTTCGGGAAACAGCGCCTCTGGCTCTATAGTGGTTGGAGCCGCATTTTTGTCCTCTTTCTCGCCGAGATGGCCTGGGGATTTCGGGTTAGGGTTTGGTTCCTACTGTAGGGTTGTGAGTGGAAAATGCAGGGGGTGGGTTTGTGTGTGTGGGGGGGTTAATTTCAAGGCTGACAAAGCGCACGTGTTCGCCAAGGGGTGGGGAACGCTTTATTTTCAAATGGGAAAAAAATGGAACGTCACGGCCACTCCGCCAACAATTCCAGAACTTTCTTGTTAAGGACAGTAGAAGGATCCCTGCTATTATTTCCATTTAACCTGCCCTTTGTTGTATAATAATATACATTGAATCACAACCTTTAATTGCACTTTCCATCTAATGTCTTTAATTCAAATTTTTTTTAATTTTTACGTCCCTTTAATATAAATTTGGTTTTCATTTGATGATTTTTTTTAATTATTGTGTTAATTAAATTTGGTGTAGTTGAATAGGCTGAATATATTGGCCATTTGTTGTTTGCACCAGATCTCCCTAAAACGAGATATTTGATTTCACTGGGCTCTCACTAAGTTATGAATATGGGATATTAATGTAACATTGTACGTTGTAGTACAGTATTAGTTCTTCAAGACGAAGCACATTTCCTGGAGAAAAAATCGTGATGGTTGTTTGGCCTCACATGCTGCTTTATATTCGTGGAAACATCTGCAAGAAACATCACAAAGCGATTATTTCGTTTCAGAAAATCTGCAATTAATGTCAAAATAAAAGACCAAGTTCTGGCTCAAAGCGCGACTGGACTTGCGCCCACACAATGCCACAATAGACAATGAATTGTGGATTAAATATCCCCATGCAAGCGTGCAATCAACCCCATGCACGAATTTCGATGGGTAGAACGTTCATGCTGAGTAGATTATAATGCATGAAGGTCCCAGTACTTGGAGCGAAACATCGGACATACCGAACAACACGCCGTATAACCTACAACACATCAAAGTGACCCATATCTGACTTTTTCGTCTGTTTAATTGTCGTTTCGGTTATTTACCATATGTATACTTTGCTCTTGAACAATACTTGCTTTTGGGCTATCAATTCGCATTCCGTCATCGTGTAGGGGTATATGTGTAGCGGTAGCTCGTGCTAATTACAGTTGTGTGCCGATGGGTGTGCAAACCAGTTTGTACAATCACTTTTGAGACATGGGGCCTTCAGAAGCAAAAATGTAGCCACGTGTCACTACCACCACCACCCCTCCCCCAAACTTTCCCATCCATCCCTCCCTCCCCCGATCTCTACCCCCCCCACTCCATCTCCCCACCCTCGGCTGCGCTCTGGTATGAGGTCTAACACCCCCCCTCTTGTCTCGTCTAGTGGCCTGGAAACAAATACTTCGTGGTGCCATTGCGAGCACACTGGGTTTGCAGTATTCGTGTTCGGCTTGAGCGTGCACCCAAAAACGCACACATGCTCTGCAATGGACCCCACCTACCCGCAACAAAGGGCTGATTTTGTAGCGATGTTGGGCATATTGGGAGCCAGGACTAATTCATGACAGATACACCGCGGACAGACACATACGTGGCAAAGGTTAAAATGCTGATGCGAATTCCTACACGCAATACTGTATTTTATTAAAGCCATACAGGCTATGCGAGACCTACTGATTATCATAGCGTGTAATCCCTTTGCCAATCTACTGCCGGATGGTCACAACAACCAAAATACCTCGTTCCGTGTCGGTCATTTGGTGGTTGTTTGGCCATACTTCACCACGCTGGTAAATGCTTATTGGTAAAGAGAGGTCCACCCGGGGGTCATCACCCACCCCCCCACCCCCCCATGGTCGGTTCAAAAAATCACTCCCCACTGACTTTTGTCAAGGCGCTCTTCCTCCTCCCTCCCAGCCTAAATAGACGCTCCAAGCCCAGGACGTGTCATTCAGACTCTGTCTTATCGACAGACCTGTTCTTCACCTGAGGACAGCTGCTTGCGTTGTGGCCGAAACGTCGTGAGAATTATTTGATTATGTATTATTTTTATTCTTTTATTACTTCCCTTCTACGTGACTTTACCGACAGAACCAAGAAGACGTGGCAGGGGTGTTCACGGTGCGCGCTAACCACAGCGCCACCGCTCTGAGCAGGGGCCCGCATGAGTGCCAACACTGAAGGAGACTTTCGCCTCCGTTAGGGCGGTTTCTGAGAGTTTTAGCACTGCGGGAGGAGGGAGGGAGGGAGGTGGGGGCCCACACTTCATTCCGAAAGTCACGCCAAAACCAAAGCAAGGTTCCCCTGCGCGTGGAATGTCCCATCCCAAAGCGATTGCTTGCGCAGACTCTATTACGTTGTTACATACAGTATAGTAGTTTAGAGTTGTTTTTTTTTAATATAACTCCATCTTTCCCGGACAGTTTCGTGCTGCCGCAAGCCAAGACGACATGTGCGAGTGATTTATTTCTCGCTGGTTTACGTGGTGAATGTGTGACGCACAAAGGCACACTCTGCGTGTGGTGTTCCGGATATGGAGCAGTAGCAAAAAAAAGGCACACTGCTGGATTTAAGGGGCGTATGAACACTGGAGTATGAACGCGGATTGGCCTAATTACATATTAAGTGTGCAGTATGCTGAAGTACTGTATACGCATGATATAAGCACGACCCCATCGCGAGAAAGGGCAACTGTGCTTATATCCAAAGTGTGTTTGTATCCGAAGTTCGCCTTCCCACCAGTGTAATTGTATTCGTGTGTATAAAAAAAAACCAGCGTGCTTACATAAGTTGTGCTTATATCCAGCTTCCCAAATGCCAAGCTTAACCGCTGAATGCAAAGAATTTTTACCCAAAAAAAAAATCCACAACCCTGTTCTCCACGCAGCCCGTGGGCGCCTCTCTGTGAATTGTAACTTCAGCCCTTTGCCGCTTCACAGAGAGCAGCTGATCATCGGCCAGGGTCATTCCACCGCTGGATGAAGGCCCCCTCCCTCTCCCAACGCCGTCTCGTCGCATCTCCACGATCCTTGCGGTGCATCGATCCACTCGAAGCACTCGCACGCGAGCTGATTCCATCGCTCCGTCTCTTCGGTGGTCTCGCTCGCTCGCTCGTTCGCTCTCCATCTCAGACGCGTTGCGTTCCTTGACTGCCAACTTCAAGGGTCAAAAGAGTAACCCCCCCACACACAAATTAGACAGACGGCCCTTGTTTAGAACCAGATATTGCTCATTCAGACTAAAGTCTCTTTTTTATTAAGGGAGATCTAAGTGATAACGGTACTGCAATAGCTTTCAACCCATGTGGATCACCCGTATTCTTGTACCGGGAAATGAGTTTTTGAGGTCCATACGGCGTACAACCGTTTCAATGCGGACAAAAAAAGTGTTTTGTATATGTATTTGTGTTTCTGCCTTGTGATATGACTTTTGTAGGATGCACGGGGTGACCAATAAGGTCTGAGTTACTGTCAGGTCAAACGAATGCTGTATAGCAAAGCAATGCATCAATACAACATAATTCAATCGTGTACAGTCCTTGATCAATCCACTGCCAGATGAAGGCTTCCCCACGCCGTGTTGGTCGTGACGACTGTTTGACCATACTTCACCACGCTGGTTAGTGCGGATTCGTGAAGGGTGATGGCACAACACAAGGCTTAAGTGGAAAGTTTATTCTTTTTTTCTCCTGATGACGATTGCTTGCGTTGCGATTGAAACGTAATTTTTTTTTGTTATTTTCTTTCAACCTATCTACGTGACTTTCCCGAAAGTCCCACGAACATGGAAAGTTGATATTTAGATAAACGCTCGGCATGTCACTGAAATCTACTGATTTTTTAAAATGTACATACAGGATGTGTATTTTGGGGTAAACTGTAGTGTCTCTAGTAGCTCCAAGGTTCACGTGAACTCATTAATATCATAATCCACACACGAATATTAAAGCATCGATAATTTAAAACTGCACCACTTATGATTCATGAGCTTTGGAATCGATATTAATCGATCCATCGTGAAAATCATGAACGTTACATTGCAGTATTTGGTAAAGCAAGCTGCTCCGTTGGTAGTGAGTGATGCACAAACAACAACAAACTCAACACATTCGTCATGTGCTATTAAAGAGGGACTCTGCTCGAAACATCACCTATTGAATGTTATTTATTTTAAGGTCACATTATTATTGATGAAAGTGTTGAGTTTTATGTCATACAGATTACATTCCGTTTCGATGATACACTTAGAGGCACACGTCTTCAACTATATACTCTAGAGCCGAACCGTTCGAATATTCCAGTAATCGATCACTCTATCGATTATTGGTTGGATCACTTAACTTATCGGATATTATGAAAAGAGTTGGAAAAATGTATCGCCTCTGTTCCCACGCGTGCCGCTGACCTCATTGATCACCCCGTGCCCTTATAAACCTCAACGTTCATCCTACAAAGTCACAAGAGAGAAAAACACCAACAAATAGACATTTTTTTGCACGTCGTATGGACCTGAAAACTCAATTTGCCTGTAAACCATATGGGTTGACACGCTATATTCAAAGCCATGAGTAATCTATTATAGATATTTCCAATGGGAAATGCTGCGGCAATTATGGCCTTCATGGAATATATACGTTTTTCATTGAAGAGCGATCTTCAACAGCACCTGAACAGAAGCATTCGAACCCACCACAGAGCAGTGCACCCAAATCTCAACGTCATCACCACCACCATTGGTGGTGGACACGTGGAGGCTGTTATTATGACTCATGATAACAATCTTCAAACAAGCGTGGCTGTGGTTTTCAACCAATCTCAGACTGATGTCTTTGCAAGTCTGAAACAAAGGAGTATTGCTTGATGGCAAAGGGGTGTGTGGGTAACCTATTACCGAATGGTACTCCAGAGAGCATTGGCGGGCCACACATTAACAAAGACAAAGGTCCCTCATATAGCCTTAACAGACTGTTGGGGCAAGTGCTGTTAGTGAGCAGCACCTATGAAGGCCGGAACAGCACGCGAGGGGGTGGGTGGCCAAGCACCACGCCCGGCCGCCTTTGCAGTGGCAATGTTTGGACACCGCACCATGTACTCATTCGAGGCTGAGTCGACTTAGGGGAGGCCCAGGACCGGTTCAAATTAACGTCACTGGTGTTGGTCATGAGCGGGAATCGAATTTGGGTCTCGGGGTTGGAAGCGCAGCGCGCTAACCGCTACACCACCGCTCCCCACACATGAACGTACACACCACCTACCTACCTTTCGCCACTGTGCAAAGAAGCCTTGCCAATTGTTCAAAGAGGCCCCTTTCACAGTGACATAATTTGTTGTACCAATATTAGAAACACTGTTGATGATGCCAGGTCGAACGTAATCCCTGGCCAAGATGCTTTGCAGTGACGGGTAAATATCGTTCGAATACTGCGTGGTAGCTGGGCCACGTGGTGCATGAAACTAAGTCGTGTGCCGGGTATAGCCCCGCGGGCTCTAAAGTTCCCCCATCTGCTTCATGGACATTCCTGACACCGAGTGGTGTGAGGCTGCTCTTAGTTGAAGCTTGCCTCAATACTGTCACATGTTATCGCAGTGTCGACTAGGGCTGAACGATTTGGGGAAAATATCTAATTGCGATTGCGATAAAATGTTTTAAGTCAAGCTTCAGTTCAACATTCGCTGTGTAATAGATGTAAAACATGTGATGGAGCATTACCACATGATACCATAAAGTATGAACTGCTCTATATATTCGAATGCAAGGATGAGAACTTAAAAGATATAAATTGCTTCCAAAATGTATTTATTAAAATGTTTTAATTGAAATAGAACAATCAAACATAGAACAATTGTTAAGTTAAATAAATAAATAAAGTTATAAAAATAAAAAAGAAAACAATTCCAATAAGTAATATGACTTCAAATCGCAAAAAAAATATTTCGATTTCAAATTGATTAATCGTTCAGCCTTAGTATCGACCATGGGGGGTTGTTTGACCATAACTTCTTCAACCTACGCTGGTCAATGCGGGATTGATGCACAGAGGGGATTGATGTCATTACACGGAACGCCACAAACGCACCACCATGCTTTGGTTGATTTCGTCCAAGGGGCATAAACCATCATCACGCGAACTCTGATCATCCTCGGCGGTGGCTATTGGCTGAACCGTCGTACAAAGACGATCGTCAGATGCGCTTCTGCGGTGGCCGTCTGGAACGCTCTTCCGATATTGGGAAGCCACTGGAGCTATGCACTTTTAAATCATCTACATTGAAAACTCACTTATTTATAACTGCTTCATGTGTTGTGTTGTAGTCCCCCCCCCCAGCCGCACCTCCGATTAGCACGGTTGGATACGTACGGCGCGAAAGAAGGTCAGCTTACAGGGTGGTCCAGATGTCTTGGGACCCTCAACGAGTTTAACACGAAGGCTTTTTCGCGACCAAAATTATCCATCGGAGGTTTCTGTTCTTTTGAGACCCCGATATTTCTTCCCCCTTTTGCATATTAATCCGTTTTAAATAAACCCTTTCCTATTTAAAAAAATATATGAAGTTTTTATAGACTTGAATGGGGGCATGAGGTGGAGTGGGAGGTGGTGGGTAGGAGGTCACACGACATCTGGATCAACCTTTACATACAAGGGGGTGGTGGGGGCAAGCTAGCGGGACGATGCAACTTTGTTGCAAGAGAGACGCTGGAGGTGGGGTGGGGAAGTGGGGTGGGGTATTGCCTCTGCCCCTAATACAGTGAAGCACCAAAAGGGGCCCAGCCCCACCGTGCAAAGAATTCAGAGACGTGGCTTCTCCCCCTCTCCAGTTTCCCCCCATCAGTCCCGCCCATCATCAACCCTCCTCCTCATCATCATCCCCTCCCTCGTTTCTCTTCCCCTCCATCCCCTACAGCATCGCCGCCTTCGCTCCCTTCTAGAGAAAACCACGACACCGAGCGGCCAGCGACAACAACACACAAAAAAAAACCGCAAACCCCAACC
Source organism: Lampetra fluviatilis (assembly GCF_964198595.1). Classification (NCBI taxonomy): domain Eukaryota; kingdom Metazoa; phylum Chordata; class Hyperoartia; order Petromyzontiformes; family Petromyzontidae; genus Lampetra; species Lampetra fluviatilis. Next base: position 6,851,376 of record NC_136295.1, on the reverse strand, counting down.
GAGGAGGAGGAGGGCGAACGTTTTCCATTGTTTGAGTTGCCTCCAAAGAAAGTTTTCACGGTTAAATTAAATCCAAGTTTGGTTTAGAATAAAACTTAGTTTGCTTTTGAGTAAGAGGGGTGTGTAACGAAGGTGAAAGTTCAACACCACCCAGCGCTTCACCGCTAATCTCAAATTCCGCTTGGCCGAGTTAGCGGAATTTCCATTTATTCCTCCCTTCGCTGGCCCGAGGTTTGACGACTTAAACGATGTCGATCAGCGACGGATCGACAACGTTGATGACGGTGACGAAGCTGCTGCTGCTGCTGGCGGCGGTGGCAGTGATCACGACCGTGTCGGGCGCGTCTGGCAAGAAGGCGGCGGTGGATGCGGTGGAGGTAAAGTCCGTCTCCTCGCCGGCGGAGTGTCCACGGCGGGTGGCGAGCGGTGACTTCGTGCGCTTCCACTACAACGGGACGTTGAAGGGCGGCAAGGCGTTCGACTCCAGGTAAGACGATCATCTCTCAACAAACACAACCACCAACAACCAAACACTACCAGCAGGTGATCGGTGCCTACTCACCCACTCGTTGAAGGGCTGCAAGGCGTTCGACTCCAGGTAAGACGATCATCTCTCAACAAACACAACCACCAACAACCAAACACTACCAGCAGGTGATCGGTGCCTACTCACCCACCCACTCAAACTCATCGGCAACCACGCTCACGGATGAGGCTCACGGATGAGGCTCCCGGGTTTCCCCACTACCACCACCACCAAAACGAAACTTTCGACTCGCATTTTGTTAAGCGGCGCCTCCCCAATCACCGCAAACTCATCAGGAACCCCGCTCACGGATGATGCTCCCGGGTTTCACCACCACCACCACCAAAACGAAACCTACTACTCGCATTTGTTCGATTGCAGAGTTCTAAGTTACGCGTTAAATGTCGCTTCTAAATCCGCTTCAACGCCCCCCCCCCGGCCACGGCTGAACAATCAGTGGAGAGTGGTCACCGAACCGCGCGAGGTTGGCTGTCATCCAGCAGTGGATAGAGAATAGGACGAATATTAATAGCACCCCTACTCTTGTCGGTGTGAGCGATGTCACAAGCTGGGAGAATATGCACTGATTTTTTTTTTTAATGCGAATTGTTAATAATTGTTGGCATCTAGCAGTGGATGGATGATGGCAAGCAGCTGCTGATGAACTGCGTGAAACAGCAGCAGCAGTAACTGCACGGTCGTGTGCACGTCACAGCTGTTCATTGCCCTAACGTTGCGAGATGTGTAACAACTAATACAATAATATTCCTTCCCGTAACTGTTTTTTTTAGGAATGTGTTAGCGTGAGCATTTTTTTTTACATTTTTTTTTCAAAAAATGTTTTTCCAATGAACCGAGACATTTTTAAAGTTCGACTACTCTTAGCGGAGTCGGTGACAGGCAGATGAATACGACATGCGCACTTGCAAAATGTCCTCTGTCTCTGTGTGTGTGTGTCCCCTCTGTGTGTGTGTCACTCTGTGTGTGTGTCTCCTCTCTCTGTGTGTTATGTCACTCTGTGTGTCCTCTCTCTCTCTCTGTGTTATGTCACTGTGTGTGTGTCTCTGTGTTATGTCACTCTGTGTGTCTCCTCTGTGTGTTATGTCACTGTGTGTGTCTCTTCTCTCTGTGTTGTCACTCTGTGTGTCTCCTCTCTGTGTGTCTCCTCTGTGTGTTATGTCACTCTCTGTGTGAGTGAGAGATTTGAGTGGCCGGGGAGCGGTGGCGTAGCGGTCAGCGCTACGAACCCGGTGACCCCGAGTTCTATTCCCGATTATTTGAACGGGCTCTGGGCCTCCTCTAGGTCGACTCGGCCTCGAATGAACACCTGGTGCGGTGTTGTCGTAAACGTCGCCACGAGGGAGACAAAGGCGGTCGGGCGTGGTTGTGCTGCCCCCCCCCCCACCTCGTGTGCCTTATCCAGCCAGCAGTGGATTAAATTGTTGTTGTTAGTTACGCAGTTGCGACAAGACGTCGGGACGGGATTGTTTATTATGTTAACATGCGGCAGGCGTGATTTCAACTTGGATCCATTTCTAGATACCCTGCTCATGTCTCGTCGGTGAGTTATCCGACTTGTAACCAGCCGGGTATCTATAAACGGATCGCTCATATTTTAATGGTAATAACAGGCGTCAGGATTATTCAGTACCGTCGGAGCTTTAAACATGTCACGTGCATACGCTATTGACACACACAGCAGTGTGATCGACACTTTACACATGCTACGTTGTTCGCATATTTCTGCAGTAACAGTCGCTGGCAAGAAGTAAGAAGTACAGTGCACAAAGGAGACACACATCCACCACAATGCAGCTACACGCAGCCAGGGGGCCCACCAATAAGCCAAAACTTGCCGCAACAAGCCTCTTCTGAGACTTCCAAACATTCTTGCTCCGAGTCGCGCTCGCAATTCACGTTGCCGTTGGGGCACGTGGCCGCTTCCCTCGTTGAAATCTCCTTGCAGTTTGTGTCAACCACTTAGACTCTTGTCCTTTCCTTCCCTGCGTCTTCCAAACTCGAGGCAGCTTTTTTTGCATCGCTACCCTCTCTCCTCTCCCCTCCGGCCGCCGGTGTTTGGTGCGTTGATGTTTGTCGACAACTCTTTGCAAAATTTCGATATAAAGCTTTCGTGACTGCAGGGATTCATCTTCTTGGTTCTTTCGGTAAAGTCACGTAGAAGGGAGATAATAAAATAATAAAAATAAAACATCATAAAATAATACAATTCTCACAACGTTTCGGCCACAACGCAAGCAGCCGTCCTCAGGTGAAGAACAGGTCTGTCGGAAAGACAGCGTCTGAATGAACACCACCAAGCTTGGCAGCGTATATTTAAGCTGGGTTAGGGGAGGAAGAGCGCCTTGACAAAGAAATTTTCATATCAACAGATAAATGTAGCATATTTATGGAAAATGCAGATATGGGTATAGTACTCTTTGCAAGTTGAAATGTCACCAAACGAACCTCAACGTCGCTAGGTGTTGCTAAGGTGGACATTAAATGGTGTCAAAAATATCACCAAACAATTGACGTCGTATCGAACATAGCAGACCCCGACATCATCATTACTACAAACCTGCAATCATGTCACGAGACCATTTACTAAGTATCAAACTGATTCGGCATCATTAATGCATATCAGCAATTGCTCCATTATCTCCATAATGGCTTTGTCTCCAGAAAGTTGCCAGTGGGAAATCCAGCTGAATCAATTGCACGGTATTTCTATGTATTGCTGATTACCTCCAGTATGGTGAAACCAGTGCAGATGTGTTTTGTGTTGAGATATACAGTTGGTTAACAATCGTCTACAAGGCCTGAAAGCCGGTGGGAGAAAATCTTTTTTCTTTTTCAAACTGGAGATACAAAAGAGAGAGAATTGTACATGTTATTACCTATAATGCAACACTGAAAATTGCACAGATACGTTTTTTATATAAGTTATAAATAAAGCTCGTTTATATCTATTTGCAAAATTGGGTGCCTTGTCTGCAAGGAAATTGGGCCACGTAGCAGTTTTCCAAGGGCATGGAGTGGGTGGAATATATCACCAACGTGGCAGAAAAAGTTTCTGCTTTTCACTGACCAATCGCTAAGGGCTATCTGGTGGCCTAGAGCGCCCATCCCCACCACTGGGATTCACATATGGAAGTCACGCCATGGCCCTCCTTCTTTCAGGGGGTCTGACATGCCTGTGGCAGATGACGACACCCTTTGCCAAAAGAGATCCAATGCATGATTCCGTTAAGCAACGCATCTTTTTTTTTCTTTCATTAATTCACTTAGGCGCAAGGAATGTTACGTTGGAGAGCTGTGGCACAATGGTTAGCACACTGCTACGAACTCGGCGAGACAAAGTTTGATTCTGTACATGGCTATCGTCATAGAATTGTAAGATCAACACCAGGACCACAGTCAGTGGGAAAGGACATTTACTAGTTTGTGCTACGCCATTCTTTCATGATGTCAAGATATTGTGCTCATCATTACACGTCAATCATTATATCTTTTTCTCGGGACTATTTAACACATTTGTTGTAAACCTCGTGTGTCCTGGTGACACATCAATGAATGAGCATACAGTGAAGCTGCCTAGCAGGGCCGCCAAATAGTTATTGAAGGCTCTAGGCAAAATGCCAGGTGAGGTCCCCCTTCTGCCAAGAAGCAGTAACGCAGTGGTTAGCGCACTGCATTATGAACCCGGTGATCCGAGTTGTATTCTGGGTCACAGCTAGCATCAGTGATTTGTTACATCTGCAGAGGTCATGAACACCACCCTCAACTTCACTTACACAGAATGATGAAATTTTGTCAAACTGTGCCCTCGTGAAATAAATGGCATCTGGACGCCTTCATGATGCAGCAGTGAATTGTCAAATGGCTGTAACACGTAGTGTTTTGTTGCTAAAACGCCGAGGTCTGTAACCAATGAATTCACACATCTGTTTGTAATTTCCCCTTTGCACCACATTCTTCCTTGTAAAATAGGCTTTTTAATTATTTCTCATGTAGTTATAAATACACACGTATTATTAATAAAATCCTTTACTGTTTCGCCCATGTGCAAATACATCTACAGTATTTACATGGATATTTCTGAATCATAGCTTTGGAGATGTCTTTTGCACCATAGCTGTAAATACATGAAGGCTGCCACGGACAGAAAGGGCTCAAATGTGTACCACTTTTGGTTTTCAGATTTTAAGTGGAATCATTTACAAAAGTCTTTCATTCTAACAATAGTAGTATGATTATAGTAATGATGATGAAAACAAACATTCCATGAAATAAAAAGTAGTACAGCATGAAGGTAATTTAAAAAATATCGTCATTCATCACTCCGTCAGTAGGTGTCTCAAGGGAGCAGGCATTCGGTTTAATGTTTTTTTGGCCACTCTCCAGGGCAGGTCACTCTTTCTCAAACACCACGCGTGCATTTTGCAAAGGAGAAACTTCGATGATTTTTCTTTTATACATTGCTCATCTGGTTTCTTCAGCCATACGCGGAATGATGGACAGCCGTCTTTGGATAAATCAGCAGCGGCGTGGTGCTCTCAAAGGGACACTTTAACACAATAAGATGTTTTTGTGTTTTTTTGCTCCTGCTATTGTGTGCAGCTACGAGAAGGGCTCCACCTACAACATGTTTGTGGGAAAGAAGCTGATGGTCGCCGGCATGGATCAGGGCCTGCTGGGCATGTGCGTCAACGAGCTGCGGACCATCCGTGTCCCCGCGGCGCTCGGCTACGGCAAGGAGGGCCTCGGTACGGGACACTCGCACGCGACACTCGGACAAACACCGTCTCGGTGCACCACTGCGGCGGCCTTTCGCGGTTGTGCTACAGAGTGGAGACGCGGGCGAGCGCTTTGAATCTCCCTCCTCTCTTTCTCTCCGTCTCCCACCACATGTGCAGGCGACTCGATCCCAGCCAATGCGGAGCTGTTCTTCTCCGTGCTGCTCGTGGATGTGTGGAACCCCGAGGACAAGGTGGCCGTGCACACGTACTCCCTGCCCGAACCATGCGAGCGCAAGGTGCAGTCCACCGACTACGTGCGCTACCACTACAATGGCACACTGCTCGATGGCACACCCTTCGACTCCAGGTAAGGGATGAGGATTCAACTTTTGCATTTGCGGTGCGCCTTAGAGAGTGCCTCGGCATCACAGTTCATCTCAAATAATTCTAACACCCTGCTGCAGTGTCGTCAAAGGGACAGCAGTGGCAGCTGGCCCTGTAAAGAGTGAAGTGTACTTTGGTGAACCAGATCAAGTGAAATACCAACATGTAAGATGATTGTTTTTGTACAGTCCTCGGTGACCGAGTTTAAACTACCAACTTGCTATACTTGAGAACCCCGTTGAACCACAAGTGGCTGATACCTGGATTCAAACTCAGGCTCTCAGTACTGCCACCTCAGTACTCTGACCTCTGACCCTAAAGCACCCAGCGACCTGCTGCTGCACTTTTTCTGTTTTTTCTCACATGCATCTTTCTGTGATTAAAATATACAAGGGCCGATTTAACTCCCCAAAAGATGTTACTGTTTTACTTGTGTTAGCTAAAGTGTTTAATGAAATGCCACTTGACCAAGACCTCACCTTTAAATAGAGTAAATCTATAATTCGCGTTTTTTAGGATGAAGCAACTGTATTTAAGAAATTGCACATGGATGGCACGAAGATTATTTCATCCTTTGCCAAACATCATCATGAGCCATGTCAATCCACTGCTGATTGAAGACGTCCTCAAGTTGACGGCCACTTTTCACAATCTTGCACTGTAATAATCCCCCAAGCACCTGTATATGCGTTAATTTAACTCCAACTCGTCGGTTGACGTACCCTTGAATGCATTGCATTCCTTGGCTACCGCTTTTCATTATTGAGATATAAGAACACTGGAAAGGTGTGCTTAAAATCAGCAGGAAGACACAACTCCCATCATGCTTTGCATGCATGTCATGTGACCAACTCACAGCATGAACAATGTTCTGAGCCTTGTTTACGCCACCAGTTCGACAGAGCTGAATGAGTGGCATGTTTCTAGACCATTGGCAATCATTGTAAAACATGCCACCCTGAATTCCATTGTCTTCGGCCCCCCATCCTTCATAACTAATTTGTCGCTCCAAACCCAATCCCACTGTGCCTTCTACAGTTACACCCGCAAGTCGACGTACAACACGTACGTGGGCATGGGCTGGCTCATCGCGGGCATGGACCAGGGCTTGCTGGGCATGTGCGTTAACGAGAGGCGCTTTGTTACCATCCCGCCTCAACTGGGCTACGGAGAGTCTGGATACGGTGAGCGTATGGCCCCTCCTGTCTCATTGTGTGTGTGTGTTACAGTTTGGGGGGTGGTCGGGTAGTGGGTGGTTAGCGCACTGTGCTGCAAACCCGGCGAGCCGAGTTCAATTCTCATTTTTGACCTATAACAGTGGCGAATATTTGAACCGGTTCTGGGCTTCCTTTAGGTAAACTCGGACTTAAATGAATACCTGGTGTGGTGTGTGAACATCAGCACTGGGGAAACAAAGGTGGCCGACAGTGGAGTTGGCCCCCACCCCCTCGTGTGCCGTGCCAGCCTTCATAGGTGCTCGCTAACAGCACTTGCCGCAGCAATCTGTTAAAGGCTCTGCGGGGGATCTTTTTCTCAATTTTATTTCGGTACACATGGACCCTCTATAGCTCTGTGGTGTGTTTTTGAGTTGTACCACATGTTGTCTAACATGATGTCTGACGTTTAGTGCGTGTCATGGGGATTATTTGACCATACTTCACACTGGTCAGTGCAGGTTGGTGAAGGTGGGGAGCACGGACGTTGGGATGTAGCACAGTACAACAGTGGAAATTGCTGCACTGCTCTCTGCTCACAATGTATCCTCGCAGCAGCCTGTGTCACGCATGGCGCTCGCCCATCACCTGCATTGTGCCTGATCTCATCAGATCTCGGAAAAGGCAAATAACAAAGAAACTCGACACATTTGTCAGCAACACGAGTAGATGACATTTCGAGCAATAGCCCTTCTTCATTGCATATAAACAGAGCGGCGTTGTGTTTGCATCATGCGATCTCGGAAAGATGCTCAGTAGAGTTGAACCGCACAGCGTGGGGAGGTTCTCATCCAGCAGAGGATTGACAAAGCAGCTATACATCTACATATCCTCCTGTGTTGTGCACGCTTATGCTGACCACAGGGTGAGAATGCCAACTCTGCGCTGGCGGCGTTTCTGCCCGTAATCCTTGTGCTACATTTTGTGTGTCTCGTTGTCTCCTTACTGCGGCGTCACGCGCACAGACCCCGTGATCCCGGCGCAGGCCAGCCTCGTGTTCGACGTTCTCCTGCTGGACCTGCACAACCCAAACGACCGGGTGGACATTAAGACGTACCTCGTGCCCGAGAACTGCACCCGTAAGACCAAGTCGAGTGACTACGTGCGCTACCACTACAACGGAACCCTGCTCGATGGGACCCCGTTCGACTCAAGGTGCGACCTTCTTCACAATGTTCGCAGTGCCACGCAAGATGCCCCCCCCCCAACCATCGCACGCTTCTGCGGCGGTCTGGAACGCTCTTCCATCCGATATTAGGAAGTCACTGGGGCTATGCACTTTGAAATCATGCAGATTGAAAACTAATTTATTTTGAACTGCTTTTTGTGTTCAGCTTGTTGTCCTTCCCCCATACCTCCGATTAGCACGGTTGTCTGCACACGGTGCAAAAGAAGTTCAACATATGTCACAAATAAAAAAAAATGCGCAGTCCTTTATCGAAGGGCATGGCATGCGGCATCAGCCATGGGGGGTTGTTTGACTATACTTCACTGACACGCTGGTCAGTGCAGCTTGGGGTCTAGAGCGAACCCAGGACCAATTCGGATATCACCTGACAGCCGGGCTTGTAGCTTCATTTCTTCGAGCTGTAATTTATCCAAATTCTTGCATTGCAGCCACTCGCGCAACCGGACGTACAACACCTACCTGGGGCTGGGCAATATCATCGCGGGCATGGAGGAGGGGCTGCTGGACATGTGCGTCAACGAGCGCCGCATCGTCACCATCCCGCCCCACCTTGGCTACGGAGAGGGCGGCACAGGTACGACGCGCCCGCGGAACACAACCTTGCTGCAGCAGCTTCCATCCAGCGGCACACTCTGTTGGCTCGGGTTTCCGCCATGCGGCAACACTTCAATGTACGGTCAGCTCTCGATTAACGATGCAGGGTAATGGTGGGGAGGGATAGCCCGGATACTTGAGTTGCACCCATAAATGTCCACCTCCTTTTCCACAAACTCCTCCTTTGGATGAGCTCTGTGCTTACTTTTAGCCTGTTGCGTTGGTAGGGAAATTTCAGGCCCGGTTATGACCACAATCTCCTTCGTTAATTCCCCTTATTTTCTAGACGATGGGGCTGATCTCTCCTATTTCTGTCTCGCACCAGCTTCACAGCTTACTTGTCGCCATTTTTGTCTGATATCTTTCTTCGCTATGCCAACCCAGCACATATGTTGCCCTCCTGGACATGCGCGTAGACCTGGTCACGCGTGTAAATCTGGACACGTGTGTAAACCGCCGGGGTCATCTTTCTTGGATCATCTCCATCAGTGTCACCACCTCTTGTCCCACTCGTTCTCTTGTTGCTTCATTTCGTATTTTCAGAGGTCTAGACAGACACGCTCATTTCTGCACTTGCTCATGTTTATCGGTTGGATTTCCTCAATGTCGTTGCTCTTGTCAAAAACATCGAATTCATCGAAACAACATGAGGCTTAGCATATACCCCAAACTGGTTATCTTAAGCGTCGTGTCTGCTTGTGTCTCCGAATCATGCAAGGCTCCATCCCGGGCTCGGCCGTGCTGGTGTTCGACATCAACCTCATCGACTTCCACAACCCCAAGGACGAGGTGCAGACGGACTCTTACTTCCAGCCAGAGGAGTGCTTCCGCAAGTCGCGCAAGGGAGACCTGGTGCAGGTGCACTACAACGGGACCTACATGGACGGCTCACCGCTCGACTCCTCGTGAGGGCACATGCGCGGATACGGGACGATGGGCACGCGACACCCGTGCGATCCATCTTGGGTGCACTCACGGCGGCCTGTCGCGCCATTTATAATCACGTTGAGGGAGATGTGCCCTCAGGCCCCGTAAGTCAATCGACGCAATGTGACAACGATTTTTGGTGGGAAAATGGCGGAAGTAGCGCCGTATTCGTGGCGGCACTTACCCTTTTGGATGAATCTCTAAGACCATGACCGGGCCTATGACCCAAGTCACCCGGAATGCACCCGATCTCACCAGATCTCGAAAGCCATGCAGGGTTGAGCCTGGAAAGTACTTGAATAGGTGATCACCATGCACAGCAGATTGCTCATGGCTCCTGTGGGGCTTGGTGGTGGTTAGCAGAGGGCAGTGCAGCAAACTCCATCGTCTATGCTCCCCACCTTCACCCCTCACTGACCAGTGTTTGCGTACCAACTCGCACCGACCATCATGGTTGAAGTACGGTCAAACAACCTCTCACCACTGACACAGCATGGGGAGGTTCTCATCCAGCAGTGTCTGGACAAGAGCGCGAATGCGATCACACATGTTGAGCACCTGCGTGCGTATTTGCTCTGTTTTCTGCGCACACTCACACACACTGTGCCGACGTGTGCGCGTGGGACAGGCACAAGTATGGAAAGACGTACGACCTGATACTGGGCAGTGGCCGTGTGGTGCTGGGGCTGGACCAGGCGCTCACGGGAATGTGTGTCGGCGAAAAGCGCATGGCGATCATCCCTCCGCACCTGGGATACGGCGAGCAGGGCATCGGTGAGGGATTTCAAACCAGTGCCGCACGGATTGGTTTCATCTCTGTTTTTTACTCGGTTCCCTACCCCCACTCCACCTCGTGCCACGTTTGCAGGAGTCTTATAACGTTTCTCTTTGGCCAAAGCATCGGGCCGAGACCTTGACAAGTCACCTAACATGTCTTGAGCTGGATTCTTCAACTGCATTTAGCAGCAGGCCACATAATGAAACTAGCAATTGCTGGCAGGCCATGTGACATCATACGTCACGTGATGTCTTCATGCCATTTTTTCTCTGTGTCATTGGCACCGTTATCAGGACCCACGTATATGTACATATGCTGAACTTCTTTCGTACCGTATGTAGCCAACCGTGCTAATAATTGTATTTGCTCTATCCGCCCGTGCGTTAGTTTCCTGCGCCTCTATGGGTGTGTGCCTCTACTTAATGCTCGTTTTCGCGTTTCTCCCGGTGTCTCCTCACAGATGGCGACGTTCCAGGGAGCGCCGTGCTCGTGTTTGACCTGGAGCTCGTGGCTCTGCAGGAGGGCCTGCCCGAGGGATACCTCTTCATCTGGGACGGGGATGTGCCCACCAACCTCTTTGAGCTCATGGACAGCAATAAAGATGGCCATGTTGATTTGGAGGAGGTGAGATACACTCGCACGCAGGTGGGCATAGCGGAGGAGAGAGAGCTCGTTAATTAGAGGTGTAATGGTTGACCACTCCGCACTTCTACCCAACCCTGTGGATTTAGATAAACCATCGTGATTTTGGGTTGCAATTTGATCGAAGAATCGGTTCTTTTTTACTATTTTGTGAATGGGGGGGGAGGGGCATGACCGTGTCAATGTTAACGTTAAACACATTTGAAATATAGTCTACTTTTTTGCATCATGCATTGTCCTCTAGTGTTCAACCCCGATGCATGTAAGGAAAGGCTGCACTGCCTGTTGCTTAATGGAACAAGTATTAAGAAGGGAGGCTGAGCTTTCAGCAGGAGAGGGGGGGGGAGCTGTGTAACCCCCTCTTAGCCTCTCCCGACGCGACGGGGCTAACTCGCCACCGACCTCTGACCTCCTCCCTCTGTGTCGTCGTCTCGTGTGCGCAGTTCACCGCCTACCTCAAGGCGGAGGTGGCGGCCGGCAAGGGGCGGCTCGCCCCCGGCTCGGATCCGGACAAGGTCATTGGTGAAATGTTTACTAACCAGGACCGCAACAAGGACGGTCGCATCACGGCGCCGGAATTCAAGCTGAAGGCGGAGGAGGATGCCGAGAACCACGATGAGCTGTGATGAGGCTTGGGAGGAGGAAACTACATGAGCTACGTTGCCTGTATCTCTCCCTAGAAAGCAACGCGATGTTCACCCCCCCCACCCTCCCCACCCCCCCCACACTCCCCACCCCCCTACCCTCAGCTATTCCCCCACCCTCTCCTCCCTTCCTGGGGTCCCCTCCTGTATCACCTGCCCTCGCAGTCGTTTGCCCACCCATTCCAGCCATCCTGCCGCCCTCCCTACGGCTTTGCTGCTCAGGCTGTGCCACCTCCCCCAGCAGCTGTAAGCAGTCTGTCCTTCAGCCACACGGAGCCACCGTAATTCCGTCTCGCTCGAACGTGTGCCTCTCCTGGCAGAAATAGATGTCGCAAACGGTGGAGCGAACGTTCATTAAAAAAAAATGCAAATGAAGATTATTCGCTAAGTTTCGACGCAGGCCTTAACCTCCCCGTGCCTTTCATATCTGTATTGAGGAGCCCGCGTGGTTAGGAAATGTTAAATAGAGCCTCATGGACGATATTTAAACACGGTTTCAACGGACGAGGGCGGGTGTAGTTGTTGGACATGTTGTGGAAAATTCAAAAGCACGTGTGATGTTGCTATTTTTTAAAACTATATTTTAATACGTTTTTTTTGTTTAATATGGTCTTTTAAAAATATGCATCGTTAAAGATGTATTCATGGTTTTGTTTTGTTTACATGGGAATCCTCCTGTGTCCAAATAATATTTCGAAAGGGTTCTGCTGTGGGGAGTTTGTCCAATTTTTGTTTTAGTTTTTGCATGTGGTGTTATTAGTAGAAGGGGAGAACAATGAAATTCAGCACTGATAAATCAGCAACTTACTTGCTGTACTGCCTCTATCCTGCAGGTGTCTCTCAGGCTCCAGCTGTTTTTTTTAATACAAATGCAGTAAAAAAGAAAAAAAAATTGGCAGAAATGTCCAATGTCAGAATATCAGAATGTCCAGGATTATTTTCAGTTAAAAGTCTGGAGCGGAGATGGGCGATTTGGCCTTTATCCAGCGGTGGATTCAAAATTGCTATGATGAAAGGTGCTGAAACATTAATGGAGTATAAAAAAATAACGGTGCGGTTTGCGGAGCCTAATTCATGCGTTTGCATGAGTGAAGTTTCTTGCCAGTGTTATAGAAAAGGTCACAGCTGCTATTTTCTGCAGTTGTGTCTATTGTTGTGGCAATGCTGAAGTTGTACCCCTGTGTACAGGTCTGTGTGCTATGCAAATAACTTGCAACATTTCTGTGAAATCCGAGTGTCGTTTGGGTTTCAGGTAGCAATGCGCAGCTTTACGCCCACATTTGATGGGCATTCTTTTAAGTGTTTTTCTAATCAATTCTGTTATTCTTGAACATTGAACCTTCTTTTTTATTTCACCAAATTAAAGTGCCTACCCTTGAATAAAAGAGTGTATGGTTTTAACGTCCCACACCAGTCTGCTGCCTCAAAAGTATACACCCTCAGCATCATTAAACCACACAAAGTTCCACGTGTGTTATTTTGCAATGAATTTGCATATTTTAAACAGCGCCACGGGTGTCCAAGTGGTTCTCTGGGAAGGACAACCCTTTCAGTGGTTGTGGCATGGATATAGGAGAAATTACTAATGGATTGTATGCTAATGGTAAACTAAAACTTACTTACTGAGTAAAGCCCACTGAGCTATGAGCTCTTTTATTAGATATCTCAAAGTAGCTTTTGGAAATTTACATTAGCCAAATCCAAATGGCGATTTGAAAATGGAGAAAATTTAATGGCACTAGAAGGAGAGTGCAAACTCCGAATAGGCAAACCCATGACCTGCACAACAGGCAAGGGAGATAAAATACCACCATAGCACCGTGTCATTACATCCTTCAACCATTATATGTACACAGGTAGGAACAATAGTTCCACACTGCCCACCAGGGATTATTTGTCTGTCGTGCATAGCCACGCCCTCGATTTGTATTTCATAGAGCGCTGCGGGCTGGGCTCAGCACCACGTGACGCGCCGCCCCACGCAGCTTGCGCCGCGTGACCCGGATCGCACGAATGCGCTGTCCAACCAAGTTCCTACCTGCCCACTACGAAGGAACGTGTTTGAGCCGCATGTCACTTAGATAACCCGAGCATGTAGTTGTATACAGCCAGTGTCCCTACTGGACGTCTCAGGTTTAGTTTGAATACGGTCTTGCCCGCTGCATCTGCCACCATTTTAAAATTAACCGACTATTGGCTCTTGGCCCAAACTGTCCAGCAATAATTGACAAGTGGCACCTACCAAAAGTTAACTACTTTCCAAGAACGGTATGCTATATTTCCTTATGAATATTTTAGGGGCATTTAATATGCAATTAAGGAAAGTTGGCTTTAGCAGTTGTGGTAGCTAAAAAAAACTCCAACTAGGGCACAAAGCGATTGTGCAAAGGGGATGGAGTAATGGGGAAAAATATGGGGACGAGTGATCTTGGAGGGTTACCACACCAAAAAAGGTGGATTAATTACTTAACTCCCAGTCTGAAATCAGATAGACCTCATATGCATTCTCCACTGTGTGTATGCAGCAAGAACACCCCACAGCCTGCAAAATAAAAGTCCAGATTATACCGTTTTATTAGCTCATCTCTTTATACTGGAACAATTATCCAGCATCACGGAGATCTAAGCTCAATCCTGGGTTTCGGCCACCAATAACTCAACCAGTTTCTCAAATTACAGCAAATGAATACTTGCCCAGTCAACCATGATTACTTAACAAACACATTCCTGCGGAGGGAGCTGGTAGGAACGATGGGTTGCTCGGTCAATGGCCAGGGTCAACGGCGGCGTGGTGTATTCCACAAATATGCCCGACTGTGAGGGCTGGCACAAGCCGGCGCGAGTAGGTTAAACGTTGAGTTTTATAAGGGCACCACGGGGTGACCATTCCCTCCCCACCCAACCCCACCTTCCCCACCCAGCCCCTCTCCACCCTCCCCTTCCCGCACGACGGACGGACACAATAATCCCGTGGGCTGGTATAACCATGAGGTTCCTACCAGTATAACCCCATCAGCAATTTTTTGTACTTAATTCACCCAAAATACGAACCATTGAAATACACTTCCAGCCATGTTATACTTGGAACCCTTTGCATGGAAATTGGAGGGCATGCCCTGAGCATGGAGATTATTCAACGCCTAGACTTCACAATTCTAATGAGAGCGCCATCTCCTGTATTATGTGGGGCGTTACTTCTGGTTTATCTATGGTAGGGTTTATATTTGGAGCAAAGGTGGGGTGGGGCGGATCCACCCGGAAAGCCTCCGAAGCGTTCCCGAAAGTTCCAGGAGGGAGGGGTGTGGTCAGAGGCGGGGGCTGAGCCGCCAGGGAGCATGTAAGCGAGGGCCGGAGCAAGGTGCGGGGTCGGTGTTGAAGATCAAGAGGAGCTCCCCATCGCTACTGTACCACCATCTCCATCGCCCACGTGGCGTCTCGACCTCCAGCCGCTCCCTCACGCGCCGTCAGCCAGCGGCGTGTTAGCGAGCGGGCGAGCGCCACGTGGCGCGGGGAAGCGTAACATCCGTAGTGAGACAACCAAGCTGTACCGAAGATTTATTAATAAACAACGTAAAGTTCTTACCGTGTCGGAGCCACTTATTATGCAAACTGTCTGGGCTACTCTGACACCAGACGGTTATTTTGCTGTTTTTTTTTTTACACCCGATGAGGGAGGCTTGTGTTGCCTCCAAAACGTAGCGATTTAATTGATTTTCATTTATTTTACCTACGTGACTTTGCCGAAAAAAAACAATGAGTACCAGATGGGTGCATTAGATTTGGGTTACAAGTGGAAATCAACGTGCCACAACTGATTTGGATTGAGGAAAAATGTAAAACGCTGGCACCAGTTGACATATATATGCACATCACTTATTTGTAATAACACAATCGACAGGAATCCAGCCAGTGCTCTTCGCATTTTCTTTATTGATAACAATAAGTACACCACATGACGAGGCAAATACTGGATCGGTTGGGACTTCAAAATCACACGTGTTTATCTAATACACTGCATTCGACTTGGAGTAAATATCTGCACAGCTTTGCCACGTTCGTCCACAGGATTCATTGCTCCTTGTATCCATGTTGCTGCAGGGTGGATGGCAGGGGAAGAGAGCACATGAACACAAACAATTTATAAATACATCCTGCACTGTTACTACTGCATTCCTTTGATAAACCTCAGTATAGTATAACACCATTAATTAAAAACACATAAGAATGACACCCATAGCTCTTAAGATGTATCGTTTGTGAGAAAACGAATTTGAAATGTAACCATTGGGCTACTTATCGATGCCTGGAAACTCTGGCATCGCTTATCAAGAGTAGACAAGACCCCAAAATAAACCACCGCAAAATGTTCCACCCTTGTTATGAATGTTTACCGTAATGTGCCGATTGCGATGTACGAGCCCGAACACGGGGACAGGTGGATGCAGTCACACACCCAATGCGAGCATCCTGCATGTCGATTTCCGTATGCAAATGTGTCGTCGAATCCCTTACTGAATGCTCGATTCATAGACTGGCTCACCAGCCTGTTTTACTTTGCGTTGGGAGGGTCCATTCCGATTGTAACCTGAGGAAAGGAGTGGGAACCTCTCTCCTGTGACTTTATAGTGGCCTGTGGCCATCCCGACCACTCCAAAACTCTCCGCAACCTGCAAGTGTCGTATAGCCACGAGAGGGAATATTTGCCACCTGTGTTCTACCACTGCAAAAGCCTCTTTAAAAGCAGTCAACGCACGTGTAACTTTTGGCATTTTGAATGGATGCGTGTATGTGTAATCCCCAAAGTTATTTCAAAGTCCGATTCAGACCTCGGCAAAGAAAAGGTTCCCCACTCGTGCCTTAGAACACAACTTTTGTCCAATGGCAAACTACTTGGCTGCAGTATTCGAGGCTGTCGATGATTTATTGTTGGCAAGTGGCGCAAACCAGGGGGGCTATGGTAAGCGCACCCAGCAGCCGAAGACGGCAACAGCACCCTTGTGCCAATTCCTCTGCCTCCCTCTCTTACACAACTTGCCACGTGGTAGTGCAAGCATGCCTTAGTAGGAGGAATATCACAGACATAAAACGGCATTTGCTTTGGGGCAGATAAAACCAAGGCTATTCAGCAGCAAGGGTAGACGGGGGACTTGAACGGCGTCACTTACAGGTCATCACAATCCGCAGGCGAGGTGGCAAGCCCGTGCCTGTGGAGACGTCCGCTTTCATCTCGCCACCTCCTGTTTGGACCAAAAAAGGTTGAAAGATTTTTTCAAACAAGCCTCGTGCGTCGATCCACTGCTGCACGAGTTGACTCCCAATGCCATGCGGGTTATTTGACTATCAGTCACCATGCTGGTCAGTGCAGTTTGGGTGCATAGATGTTCAAAGCATAATACAGCACTAGGATTGTACTGCCCTTTGATAATTATAGACGTTAGTGGTATGTTGATTCGAGTAACATTTTAAATTTGAAAGCAAGGAGTTAAATGCCATCCCACATTAGCAACAATCAGGTAACATGAGTGTAAAATAATTCCCACACTTGTGGATTCACCCACGAATAAGAACCTATTAAACATGGCCACGAAGTTGACTGGAACTCACTCGCACCTTTCAACATATCTCTAGAAGGGGCATTTGAAGTTTGTAGTTTACATTGGCGGTCTTAAAGAGACAACGAATGCAAGGTAAAAATGTGAGCCGAGCACGCTACAATCAGTGTGCCCATGTCAAGGAATGTACAAGCATCCTGTGTGAAATGCATCGAGAGGAGTGCAAGCAAACGGTTCAAAGATGGAACACCACCTTGCTAGAATTCAGTCTCAACGAATGGTTCCTCACTTTTACCACACCCTGTACAAGGCAAAAGCTTCCATGCACTGCAATTTCTGACAAACACAGCAAGCCAGGCAGATGTGAGTGAGTGGCATGCCATCCCTTGCTTGAGGGCTTGGAAGGAAATGTACCAGTGCTTGAGGATGGAACCAGAAGAGGGAAGCCTCTGACACCGAAGGCATAGCAATGGGCGACACTTTACCTCCGTACATTACACGGGCGCACACCGCACAGCGCGACCATGCCAAGAACTAGAGGTGCCCTCCACAACCCAACGACACGATTCGCTACATTCCTCCCCGTTAGGATACAATAGGACTTAGTCCCCCCCATTAAGCAAGGCCATAAACATGCAGGCCATAGGTAACACTCGTAGCTAAAGTGTACTCGGAATGTCCAGCACAGGCTGTAACGGCAGAGCATATTGGAAAACTCTGCAGATGGTAAAATGTCCGTACCGGCAGAAATCCTCTTGCAACTTGAATGGCCATTGTTCGTCATCGTACAAAGAGCATTTTCAACCTGGAAAGCAAAGGGGGGGAAACAATCAAGCATTGCAAAAATGTCGGTGAATAAAAATGTATTTATCCTCAAAATTATCATTAAGTCACAAGACCTTTTCAGCAAAGTCCCCACATCGTCAATCAACTGGCAAGTATTGTGGTCAACACGCTCAGCTCGGTATTGGAAGATCGAGATTTCCAATGGCAAATTATGGAAAATACTAAAACATTTATATTACACCGACCGTGGTGTAGAAGCACGAGAATACACTCCCATTATCAGTACCACTTTACCATCATCAACTATCAAGATGCATAACCAAAATAGAGATATATTGGTGTTATTTTATGCAATGGGGTGGCTTTAAAACATAAGGTCTAGCCCTTGAAACACAAATCTTTCATAGGTCAATTAAAAGCAGGGTTTGTTTAAAACTCTACTTAGCTTAAAGAAAACGAGTAGCTACTACTACCATCCACAATATGGGGAGATGCCTCGTCTCAAAGTACACGCCTGCCATAAAAGACCGTGCAGACCAATAGTTGACCTATACCACACTGTACAAGGCAAAAACGAGACCCACAGCAATTGCTGGTCAACATGATGGCAAGCTAGATAGACACGAGCGAGTGGGACGCATCTCTTGCTCGAGGAGCTTGCAAGGAAATGTACCAGTGCTTGAGGATGGAACCAGAAGAGGGAAGCCTCTGACACCGAAGGCATAGCAATGGGCGACACTTTACCTCCGTACATTACACGGGCACGCACCGCACAGCGCGACCATGCCAAGAACTGGAGGTGCCCTCCACAACCTAACTACACGATTTGCTACATTTCTCCTCCCAGCTCGGACACTATTTTTATTATACCAGGCAAGGTCCACTGAGCTTTATAACTCTTTTTCAGAAGTTACCCAGCCACAAATGATACCTATACAAAGTGGCTTAACAATCGATTAGTCCCATTACCCGAGGTCATGTACGTGCACTCAGAATGTTCAGCACAGGCTGTAACGGTAGTGAACATTCCCAAAACTTACTGGCAGATTCTTGCAACTTGAATGGCCTCTGTCCATTACCACTCAAGCACCATTTTCATTCTGGAGGAGGAAAAAAAGAGCACAACTCATTGAGGGATTGCAAAATACAGCAAAGTAACATTTTACGAGTCCATAAATACACGACCAAGTCAAAAGACCTTTTCAGAAACTTTCTGCATCATAATTCAACCAAGCGGCAGTGATCAACGCACTGCGACTCGGTATTGAATTGGTCGATATTTCCAGTTACGACAATGTACAAACAACAGAATATATCCCAAGATTACAGTGGTATACAGGCATGAGAATACCCATGATTATCATCATCACCTTACCATTATCAACTACACTAAGGGATGGCAATATGGTAGACCCAAAATAGAGATATATTGGTAGTTCAATTAAATTGGCAAAAAGGCTCGGGACTTGTGCACCATCTTTTTATAACCCAGCTAAAAGCAGCGTTTTTTTACGTTATTAACTTGCACAACAAAGCAACATAGGCCATACAAAACAAGACTATGAAGGAGTATTACTTTTATTAATATGGTGAAGTGGACACCAGAAGCCTTAGGTGGGGATGCCTCTCCTCAGAGAAAAAGCAGTGAAATCACGCGTGCGGCGAAATTGAAGTCCCTTCCACGGGTCCACACAGAAAGACTCTGTGGGGCCCGCATAACAGGACAGCCTGCGCCGTGCGCTCAGACCAAATGCCTTGCGCAATCACATCACAGGAGAGGCAGTTTGCCCATGGCTCTCGATAGCACTAGCATCTCATCGTACTACAAAAGCTGGCTTCGTCTAATAGGCGAGCGTGTATTACCACGATGATTTTCTCTTGAAAGAATTGTGTTTAGACTTACCACGTCATTGTACGGTTGGTCCACAAACCCAGGATGCGATCCATTACATCACCTCACCCAGGACAGCTTAACACCCACTGCAAATGAGAGGCCACAATTACTCAAGCCACAAAAGACAGCAATATCAACATTAATTTTAAGACTAGTTTTGTTGATAAAGGGAAAATAGCAAGTTTAGTGTCTCAAGGGTATGTTGCAGGATGATAAAGATACTTTTCAAACGCAAAAGTAGACCTATTAATTTTTTCATGTTCAGGTTGTAGTACCACCTGGTTTGTTTTGGCATGTCTGGGAGTTTCTTCAGGAATTGAACATTAAATTATACATTAGGCAACATTGTTTTTAAAGAAGTTCCTAACACTCGGGCCAAAACGTCAGACATAACACAAAAACACATTGGAGCGCTATACATAGTCCAACCACAAAAACCTATGTGGTTGCATTGGAAATGTTGCACGATGAAATGTAAGAAAGAAAATCCAAGCAATGTGCCAGTGCATGAGGATGGAACCAGAAGATGGACACTCGCTGGCACCGAAGGCATAACTCTGGCGGTTGCTCTGCCTCCTTACATACCACAAATGCGCACCGCACAGCACACTCATGCCAAGAACTGGAGGTGAACGCACTACACGTTTCACAGTCACACCAATAAACCCAACATCAGCTGCACTGCACTCCGGCCCCAACTGTGTGGGGTAGCTACTACTTATTACGTTCTCGTGACGGAAGACTGCGTTACTCCCACTCGAGCGTAGCTTGTGAATTTTAAGCAAGCCACGTCAGCGGCACACAAAAGTAGTCTTTCTCCGCAACCAACTTTCCTTTCCCTCCCGAGTCACAAAACAATGCTCGGCCATCAGCTGCTGCACTACCGACCGTGCGGGGCCTGGGAGATCTGGATTCCCTGTTTACACTCGAGCACTTTCAGTAGTCAGCATGTCACCGTGGGGCATCTTCCGCCTGACTGTCGACAGGACTCCATACATTTCAGGTGCAGTCTGGTCACTGGCTACCAGAGGCTTGGCTTTTACAACTGCGTGGGGTTTTGGCTTTGGGCTGCAGGGGTCTAACAGTGCATTGGGATAACGAAACTCATGCTTCCCGTGGTAAATTAATGCCTTTCCTCACCACCCATCAGGTGGCACGCCATCATGGGCTTGTTGGGTTATCTGCTTGCAGAGCCACGCGTAGAACTTTAAAATCACCTGCTTCTGGTTGCTCTCCAAGGATCTGCCGCTGGGCCACTTCTGAAAAAACTTCACCAGCGACGGGGGACGGCATCGCGCTGCTGAAGGCACAGCCATTTCACCTGCAACAGCAATGCAATAAAACAATATGGTAAATTGCACCGCTATTTTTTGTAATGCACGCACATTGTAGTCATGCACAGCCATTTTGTCAAGCTACTGGAAGATAAGAGAAGTACTCGTGCAATTAATGTTAATAGCGCATGTAACGTCACCATGCTGCAGAAGTACAGTACAGTACATTAATTTGCACTGACCTCTACTGCACACCACGTAATCGTACAGCAGGCAAGGTTCTGGCCAAAATATTTTTGAAAACATCTACTGGAGACTGATTATGTGATATTTTACAAGTTCACTGCATCCACAGCAGTTTTCCTTCAGATTCAAACACTCGGCAAATTGTATATTTGTCATAGCTTGATCAGATCAACACACCAGCTTTTAATCTAACAAATGTTTGCAATAACTGAAACTCAAGCAGAATCCTTGTCAGTTCACGACCATGTATGTAATGCATCCGGTTTAAAATATTGCATGCCCACGACACCTCTACATCAGCAGGCCACGTGGTGGGCAGCAGAGCAACAGTTCAACAAAAACAAACAATTGTTGTATGGAATGTTGCCAAATCAACTCCCATGCCATTACCAAGTCGCACTGACCAGCATGGTGAAGTATGAATACCCCCCCCCCACCATGACCTACATCAGCGTGAAAGGGCTGGGCATTTACGTGTATTTAAGGTGCAAGAAAGCCATCCGGCTACAAAATTCCGCCTACCACGAGTTGGATATAAAATATCGTTAAATGTGATTTGCTCAGGGTGGCAGAGGCCCGAGGATGCGACGGCCACGTGTCACCTTGCCACATTGGGAGAGGTTCCAGACAAGCATGGTCGGTTTTAGTGCCGCTGCAAGTGATTTATTCAAAAGGTCGCTGTACTTCTCTATACCCCCCCTCTACTCTCTCCGCCTTCACAAAACCGCATTGGATCAGCCAAGTGAAGCATGGTCATCAGTCTTAGGACCTGTAGGCCGTGGGGAGGGATCCATACGTTCACAAATAACTTTAGCCGAACAAATGCTACTTTTTAAGATTCGGAGTCACTGCGTTGGCAGTGGTGCACACGCAAATAAAATATCGCATTCGTCAAAAATAACAATGCCATTGACGTGCTTTGAAGGGTCACCGTGCGAAACGTCGCCCAATTACATATATTTACTGTTCCGGCAGGGTTATTGACAATGCGTTGGGTTTAAGAACCTAGCTTTAAGAAAATATTTTTTTAATGCAAGGCACTGCCCATGGCATCTGTATAAAGGATCGCAGGAACAATGAAGCGTCTCCAGGTTACGTTTGCACGTTCAGCCATTCAGCCTGTTAATCCATTGCTGGGATTTGACCATACTTCATCACGCCGGTCAGTGCGGATTTGATTAGAGGCCAGAAGCACATACAGTAAACATGGGCCTGTCAAATGGCCATAACCGATGGTGCTGCATTGCCCTCTGCATGCATGTTTAACTTCTTTCGCACCGTGCGTCGCCACTAGGCTCACGTGGCAGCCTCATCATCATTATTAAAATGGTCATGGATGGAGGTAGCCTGCCAAACGCTATCGAGGCAGAAATCCTTAGCTTTAGAGATCCGGCGCAATTCCGTGCAATTTGGCCATTGGCTCAGTTTACATTAGCCCATTTAAACTATTAGATCTACAAAAAACAGTTACCGATAAAAGTATTAACCATAATCACAGACTCTGCATTGATCATTGCGGCTTTACAAACGCATTAGTCGCCTGTGCGACCACATGCTCAAATCAATCAGCGTGTCACGTAGCGCCAATCACTTGCACCACCGCCCACGATTACTATTAAAATAAAAAATAATGGAGATTGCATACGAGGTTGGACGACAACCTCCCGTATCCCGTGCGGTGATAATTTTAGCGAGATGCAGCGAGTAACGAAGCGGATGGATGCGGATTGCAGCAGCGCCGTACCTTGATGACCAGGGCCTTGAAGTCCCAACCGAGAAGGGAGTGTCAGCCACCCTGCACATTTATATATACACGCGCCGCCCGCCGTGACGTCATGTCACCAATGACGTCATTGGCAGTGGAGTCTCGCAAGTGAAAAGACGTCATCACCCAGTGTGACGAACTCCAAACAAACTTTGTTTTATTAGTAGGTTTTTACCCTTTTAACTGGTACAAAACTGACACCTTTATTCAAGGCATCATGTTTGCAATGACCACAACACAAGTAGTCAAAAAAGCAAACAAAAAGAAGCAACTCTGATAAGGATGATAATATGCACTGTCCTTGAAGTTGATTGGCCCACACCCGAGACGGCTTTCTTTAGAGCCTAGTCCCCATTGGTGTAGGGCCAGATGACACCAGAAGGCGTACAACTCAAACACAGTGCAATATCAGAGTATTGAGAGCTCGGGGTAAGCATTTACACTATGAGATCTCTTTTACCAGTGGCAAAATATATTAGTAGGTTTTTACCCTTTTAACTGGTACAAAACTGACACCTTTATTCAAGGCATCATGTTTGCAATGACCACAACACAAGTAGTCAAAAAAGCAAACAAAAAGAAGCAACTCTGATAAGGATGATAATATGCACTGTCCTTGAAGTTGATTGGCCCACACCCGAGACGGCTTTCTTTAGAGCCTAGTCCCCATTGGTGTAGGGCCAGATGACACCAGAAGGCGTACAACTCAAACACAGTGCAATATCAGAGTATTGAGAGCTCGGGGTAAGCATTTACACTATGAGATCTCTTTTACCAGTGGCAAAATATATTAGTAGGTTTTTACCCTTTTAACTGGTACAAAACTGACACCTTTATTCAAGGCATCATGTTTGCGTAACGAAACTTTGTTTTAATCTGGATTTGAATCTAGATTTAGAGAAAACTTTGTTTTAGCTATGATAACAACGGAAGTAAACGTGTGAAAATGTTACTTTATATTTATTTGAAAACATGTAATTGGGTTGGAAAGTTTACAAAAATATATCTACACGTGAGTAATTTGCATTGTACAGTGTGCTACAAATGTCTTGTGACCAACAATTAATTGAAACCCTAACATTTTCTGTTTTAAGTCAACCGTATAACGTAATTAGTTTTAGATAATTGTTTTTTTACCCTTCTATCTGGCAACAAAACTGACACCTTTTTTTACAAGGAGTCATGTTTACATAGACCAGAATACCTGCACCAACCCATGTGAGACTAGGCTCTAAGGAAAGCTGTCTCGGGTGTGGACCAATCAACTTCAAGGACAGTGCACATTATCAGAGTTATGTTTTTTGTTTGCATTATGACTGCAGGTATTGTGGTCTATGTAAACATGACTCCTTGTAAAAAAAGGTGTCAGTTTTGTTGCCAGATAGAAGGGTAAAAAACCAATTATTATATTTTTTACTGGCAAATGAGGTTCCAATGGTAGTTTTAGATAATTAAATGGCATCTGCACCACCCTGTGCGATAATGTCATCAGCCTATCCGCTGCCGGACGAAGGCCTCTTCCAAGTCTTCGCCATTAGCAGATAAGCAATACAGGACGAACTTTATCCAAAATCCATCTTAAACATCGTGAATGTATTTTCTGCAGATTGTTTAGGATTGGAGCGATGCCGCAGTGGTTAATCGATTATGTTATCGAGGGTGACCTCAGTACGATCTCTCGCCATCAGTGGCAAATTATATTCGGAGGTGGTCTTTAACTGGGATTGTAAACGTTTACTTTTCGTGCTATATAGCCCCTCTGTAGAGCATAAGAGGATATACAGGGTGCTTTAACTTTCATTTAACACTTATACTAGAGTACTAGACTATCGTTTTTAATTCATCCCACTGGGATTTTTGCACACAGCGTTGAAATGCGGTGGTTTTTTTCTGGAAGACTTTTCTGTTTTTTTCCAGGATTTTTCTGTTGCGTGTAGTGACTTTAAGCTGTTTCTTGTTCATGTTTTTTGTTTTGTTGCGGTTGCACCCGAGTCAAAGAGCCTCATGGTTCACAGGGTTATACCGAAGCCGGGTAGTAAAGCTAGTACCTAATAAATGAAATGAAACTGAAACAAACGAATGCACTTTAACATGGTAACAAATGCAATGTTAAGAGCTTCAAAAAGTCAGTCTCGACTTGTTCGCCATCGTTGTCGACACGTGACTGGAATCTTCTCCAGGTGGTCTCCAGAGCCCGGGAGGCACATTTCTTGTGGTGTTGTTGCAAATTCTCAGAAGTGTTAAACTTTTTACTGGTAGGAACCTCCTGGTTACACCAGTCCACAGGGGATTATTGTGTCCGTCCGTCCGTCGTGCATCCAAAAATGGGAGGGGTGGGGCTTGGTGGGTAGGGTGGGTTGGGGCTGGGTGGGGTGGGTGGGGAGGGGAGGGTGGGGAGGTGCTGGGTGGGGAGGGGAGGGTGGGGGAGGTGCTGGGTGGGGAGGGGCTGGGTGGGGAGGGGCTGGGTGGGGTGGGGCTGGTCATCCCGTGGTGCCCTTATAAAACTCAACGTTTAACCTACTCACGCCGGCTTGTGCCCGCCCTCACAGTCGGGCATATTTGCGGAATACACCACGCCGACGTTGACCCTGGCCATTGACCGAGCAACCCAACGTTCCTACCAGCTTCTTCCACAGGAATGTGCTTTGAAGCACCCTCGATATTGTAAAAACACATGTTACATTGTTGCGTTCACGTTCACATGCAGTTTTTAATTGAGAAGTTGTATATTTGTAACTCGTTCATCACATAAATTGTTTTCACTCGCAATTCAAACCCCGATTTTCTCCCGTGAAGCCCCCCAATGGTGTTTTTATTAGCGTACACGTATTTTGGTAAAAATCGTAACATTTATACAAGCACGATTTGCCGTCTGTATTGTGAGCATACGACAATTTTGTCCCCTAAATTTATGTTTTTATAAATATTTGGTGACAAGGGTACTGCCGCGTTGCAACAAGAACGCACATTCGTATTCAGTGGCCTTAAATGGGAGAGGAGTAATATATAACAAGTGACGTTTAGGGCAATTGCCTTCTTAACAGCGTTCCCGTCTCCTATAAAGCAGGGCCATTATTCGAAACGTCTTTTCGCCTTTTAAGGTGACAGTGTTCAGTAACGAATACGTCGCCGTGCTGTTGAGTCGAAGGCCTGCCCTGGTCTTGGACCCACTGGGTCGCCTGACTGTACCCTGAGCCCCACGTGTTGGCAATCACCCCGCGCATGCGCAATGCGCGGGCCATGGATCAAGCAGTCGTGGTTGCGTCATCCTGACAACACGCATGCGCACTGCGCGCACGCCTCTACAGCCCCCCACTTTGCCCCTCCAATCCCCCCTTTGCCCCTCCACCCCCCGCTTGCCCCTCCAGCCCCCCCTTGCCCCTCTAGCCCCCCCCTTGCCCCTCCAGCCACCCCCTTGCCCCTCCACCCCCCGCTTGCCCCTCCACTCCCCCCTTTGCCCCTCCACCCCCCGCTTGCCCCTCCAGCCCCCCCCCTTGCCCCTCCAGCCCCCCCCCTTGCCCCTCCAGCCCCCCCCCCCCTTGCCCCCCCCCCCCCCTTGCCCCTCCAGCCCCCCCCCCCCTTGCCCCTCCAGCCCCCCCTTTGCCCCTCCAGCCCCCCCCTTTGCCCCTCCAGCCCCCCCCCCTTGCCCCTCCAGCCCCCCCCCTTGTCCCTCCAGCCCCCCCCTTGCCCCTCCAGCCCCCCCCCTTGCCCCTCCCCCCCTTCCCCTCCACCCCCCCCCCCTTGCCCCTCCAGCCCCCCGCTTGTCCCTCCTCTCCCCCTCCCTTGCCCCCACCCCCTCTTCTCCTATCCCCATTCCCCCTCCACCCCCCTTATCCCCTCCCACCCCCCCTTATCCCCCCTCATCCCCCCCTCCTACCTACACTTATCCCCCCCCCTTATCCCCTCCCACGCCCCCTTATCCCCCCTACCTCCTTCATCCCCCTCCCCCACCACGTGGTGCCCAGACACGTGGGAGAAGGCGCCGCCAGTGGTCAGCGGACCGAGCACGTTCAGAACGATTCCCGTCTAAGACAAAGCTCCCCCGTGTAGCCTTCACAGACTCTTGGGGGCAAGTGCTGTCAGCGAGCACTGATGAAGGCCGGGCACGGCGCACGAGTGGGTGGGTTGTTGTGGCCAGCAACACGCCCGGACGCCTTTGTTGGACCAATATTTTACACGGGGATGGCAGCGGTATCGATTCGAATGCGATTCCTGAAATCAACTCGTTCCCAGAACTGTGTTATATAAGATTCATTGCGATGATTGCCGGTCACGCATATCGAATACATATGCGAATCAAATATATTTAAAAACAGCAAAGCGGACATATATCTGCCTCTCCGCTTAAAAAAAAAGTATTACACAATCTATCAGCCGCACAAGCATTGTTAGGAGTGCATAATTACAGAGTCATTGACCCAAACGAGTCACGGTCGTTTATAGCTCTGAAGTATTGCGCGTGTAATTAATTGTATTCTTATTGATTCTAGCAAACTGGGCCGGTTTCGACAAACTATCAAATCACCAGTCAGTCAGGCTTGCTGGAGTCAATGCTAGTGAGCTGCCAGATGTTATTTATATGTACTGTATGTTGAACTAATTTCACACCGTACGTAGCCAATCGTACTAATCGGCAAGGGACCTCAAAGAGATGGGTTCAAACGATTATCAGTGTTTTTGAGAATATCAATAACCCAATTAAACATTACTTTGCGTTAGATTCTGCCTTAGCAAGCACAGATACGCTCAACACGTCCTTAAATACCACTGCATTAAGAGTGGCGTGTAAGAGGCAACGTTTCGGGCAATAGCCCGATAGTAAGTAGTGCTGTGGGGATAGTAGGTCGTGAATCTGAATCTTTATCCTGGAGGAATCTGATAAGATACTTTATCACGAACGTCCAGTCGAGGCGGGTCAGTAAACTACAGTACAGTGAAGGACAGTCATAAAGAGACAAGTTTAGCAAGTAACTTAAACAACCAATATAAATAAATCATGGCAGTACAAATTGCACTAGTGCATATATTCCTGCTTATTTGTCAAGATCAAATCTCTATTGTTTGGTAGTCCTTTGTTGGTCAAGATCAAATGTAAACTTGGGAAATGCAGCAAAACAACAAGACCACACCAAGACAATAAAGTTCCTCGATTGTATTTCACTTGAGTGTGGGAGGTGGGGGCCAGAAGAGGTTGCTGGACGACTTCGTGACTCCGAAAACTCCCTTTTAGAACAACAGTACTGTATAATGAGAGGTAACAAACGAGTTCAACAGGCAATGGTGGGTGGACAAAGCTGCTTCTGCCCGCACGCGTGGTGTAGAGCCATATGCATACCTGTCAACCCCTTATCAGTGCCAACCTTATTGATCACTCCGTGCCCTTATACATCTCAACGTTCATCCTACAAAGTCCCATTACAAGGGATAAACACAAAAAATAGACAATCATTGTTTTTGCCTGTATTGAAACGGCTGTATGCCGTATGGACCTGGAAACTCAATTTCCCTTTACAAGAATACGGGGTAAACCGCATGGGTTTACACGGTATGGAATATCAACTTTCATTCTATAAAGTTCCATCACAAGGGAGAAACACAAACACATAGACAATAATTGTTTTTTTTCCCGTATTGAAACGGCTGTACGCCGTATGGCCCTGAAAACTCAATTTCCCTGTACAAGAAGAATACGGGCTGGAGTAGACCATATGGGTTGACACGGTATGCCCGTGTCACATGTGGGCGGAGCCACGCGTCACATGTGGGTGGAGCCCCGTGTCACATGTGGGCGGAGCCAGTGTCAAACGTGGGCGAGGCCTCGCCCTGCGCATGCGCACCCGAGGCGAATGTGACCCGCCGGGCAAGTCGACGTCTCGCGCCGCCCCCCCAACCGCTTCGCCCCGCCCCCTTTCCATCGCCCCGCCCCCTTCTCATCGCCCCGCCCCCCGGCTGCGGTAGGAGAATCCGTGGGGGCCTCCGCGTACAAACGCCGCGGCGCTTCGCTCCTCCCTTCCCCCTCTCGTACGCAACGAGAATGTCCGCGCTGCTCAAGCTGGACGGCGAGACCACCAAGAAGGTGCGCAGGGACGCGCGAGCGGCGAGCCGCGGCGTCCAGGGACGTGGGGTGAGCGAAGGGGGAGACGATGGAGCGAGCGAGCGGACCGCCGGCACGGGCGGGTGATGGGGGTGGTGGGTGGGAGTCGTCGCCTGGGCCTCGTGAGGGCCTTGAGCCTGCGCTGGGCCCAAGGGTCAGGACGCTCCCCCCCACGTGGAGCTCCCCGGCGCGGCGAGAGACGCGATCGCTTTATTCGCTCGGCGAGTCGAATAGTTGAGCCCTTTGGTTGTTGCCGCGACGTGTTTGGTTGTAATTGTGGTGGCAGTGGACACGGGGAAGAGGCAGCGGCGAGTAATGGCACCGTCATCAGCTGCGGCACTGAGGGGGGGGGGGTGTCTCACTGCTGAATGGAGGAGGAGGCAGCGGCGTTATTGTGAAATGGGAAACATTAAGTCAGCGGAATGTTTGTTTTTTCATCGGCTGACGTGGAGTTAATTCTGTGTGGAGGTGTAATTAGTAGTACTAAAAAAAACTATGATTAATTAATAGCCGCTGGTGTGATGTGGCCTTTTTATCTTGGGAATCTATGGTGGCGCAGTGAGTGGCGCTTTTTGCTGCGAACCCGGCGACCCGGGTTGTGTTTCTGGTCACGGCTACCACCGGTATCAAGTGGTATTTTAATTGGTCTGTGTTTCCCTCCTCATCAACCCGCACCGAACAACGTAAGGTTGAGTAAAAACAAAGAACGCCACGACGTAGGGGAAGGGCTTTCATCCCGGTCAGGTTGACAAAGGGATGTACATTTTAACATTTCATCATCGATGCAATGCCGAAATATTCGGCTGTTATACCCCACGAGAAGCCGTGACGGATACATCATCAAGTAATAGTCTGTCCATGCCTGTATTAAGGTATATTCTTTTCATTAAAATAGATAAGCCTTTGTCAGTTGTGATAAATCCACTGCTGGATGAATCCCTCAACCCGCCATCACCACCTCGCACGATTGGTGCGATGCAACAATTTGCTCTGCGCATGAACTGATCTAGTCTCTCCGTTTCCTCGATGGACTTCCTCTCTGCGACACGATTATTATTCCTGACCATTGTTCAGTCATCCCTTCCAGCGACGCGTCCTAACCAAGCCCGCTTAATATATGTTCTTTAAAAAAAATAAAACCTATACATTCCTAGTTACATTGTGTTAAGGGAAATAGTGCAGTTGTAAACATCATGAACATTTTCGTAATCGTCGCATTTTTAGCCATGTTCTGTCGGCTTCTGGACGAAGGCACCGTCATCAATAAGAGACTGGAGAGCGTCAGTCATTACCATCGGCCACAGTCCACTGCTGAATGCATCATCTCATGAATAACAGGAGTAGGATAATATATCGCCACGTCATCAAACTTAGTCTGTACTTTGTCGATTAAAGGCAAAATGATGATAAGAGAAATTCCAACTATTTGTGCCTCATCGTCGTCATGCCTATGAGAAATAAGCAGAATATAGTCTTCAAGAATGAGATAAGTAACATAATGTCCTGATATCACCATTGTCACCCATGGTCTGCCCGGATCAACATGTACTGTATAATTGTCATAATCATGATCAGCCATCGCCGAGTGTTATCTGAACTGCTCCAACATGTACTCACCAATAACTGCAACAGCGTGGGTATGCCTTCATTCAGCAGTGGTTTGACAGCTGTGCATTTAAATTTAATTATGTTGACAATGACAAGTGGACAGGAGGCAGTGGGCAAAACGTACACACTCAGATTCGAAAGCATGCGTGTTCAAATTGACCCCCCCCCAAGTCCATCCCTCCTGGCTGACCTGTGGATTATCTTGCCATCACCATAATGTGGGATTTTCACCACTGGTCCAGGGCTGCCAAAATGTCTACAGAGCTTTAAATGATTCATTGAGGCATATTAAATAGTTCATATATTTTTTTTATCCAAATGTTACATAATAAATCAGCAAGGAATGTATGCATTGCGACCTAAGTTTGATTCCTGAGCATGGCTAACACCAGTGATATCTGGACCGATAATTGCCCCCCCCCCCCTACTTCAACATGTAGTGACTGATATGAAGTATGACCAACCCCTATAATCAACACTGCGTGCAGGGAGGCCTTCATCCAACAGTTGATTAACAGGAGGCTTGAAATTGTTTGGTATTGTTATACTAGCTTTACTACCCGGCTTCGCCCGAGACTTGGATTCTTGTCTTGGATTAATGCACGGCCTACGTGGAAGGTGGGGGGGTACATCAATAAATTTTGATACACGAACCCTCGGTGCTGGCATACCTTAGCCAAATAAAGTAATATTAGCTTATGTCCTTTGTACAGACATTTGTGATTGGACAGAAATTCTCAAATTTGCTGTTCTGGAGGACCTGTGGCCAGTGTTGCATAAAACACATTCAGTGAAATTTTCCCTTTACACTGCTTTTGATTGCAAGTGTGTGACAGTACCCCTTGAGTTATTAAAATTAAACCATCCACTGATTTTGTATAGGATGGCTGCCAGGATGTATGCCCATTACAGTAATATCACTTTCATAAAAAATGTCATGAACTATCCCTGGGAACACAGTGAAATTATTATAACCTGGTTCTGTGTTTTACAGAATAACACACAGATATCATGTTCTTTAGTCTCTTTATATGTAGGCCCGTGGTTATTGCAATCCTACACATGAATGTTCCTAGCTCACAATATCTCTTTACATTTTGGCTACAATACCCCCAAAACCGCAAAACATTCATCGCAGTTACTTGGCAACCTGTTTGAAATGCCCACTGAAGCGAGAATAATAATAACAAAGCAATAGATATACTATGATAATACATTATCTAAACTGAATAGTTTTATACATATGTCCACATTGAAAAGTGCATGGCATGTGGCGCATGGTTTCTGAAAACAAGCTACCGATACAAAAACCCATTAGAGGAGAATTGCAGGTACAAAGTATCGTGATTGTATTTTTTATTCCATTTAGCATGTGCAAGGATAATGCCTATTCAGTTCCTCTTCACGCGTGTGTTTTGTCAGGAACATGAGTTTAGTTGCTAAAGCTATTTATGAAAGTGTCCAGTTGTGACCTTTTCTAATGTGTTTTGTACATTGTGCAATGCTTTTGAGCAAAACTGCACCTTAAATAAAATACACGTCCACAGAATAATAGCACACAGTTCCTTAAATAAGCTTCTGTACAAAATTACATCACAAACGTTCCTGCTTTAAATACATTAAGACAATAAATGTAATGTTGATTGTACTCATTCACACGTACGAAGCATATGGTTATAAAACTATTTAGAGCCCAGGGGAAGGTTAACATGTAAACTTTGGCAGCATGTGACAGAAGTAGGTACATGTATTTTTCATGTGTTAATATACAGTATTTGAGTAGCCGTACAGGATACCCAGGAGACGCTAGTCCAGCGTATTTATCAGCATGTGCAGAGCTACGTGGCGGTCAACAGAGGGAGGCAGTGCAGAGAAAAACATTGTTGCACTCGACTACTATGCACGTCACTCCTCCTGCTTTAACCAACCCACACTGACCAACGTGGTGAAGTATGTTTAGATAACTCCCAAGAGCTGCATGTGTACAGGGTAAATGTATCGTGTCACGTGTGTCGTTTGCTGGTGGGTATGCTTTAGGGTTTGTGAGCCATCTTTGAACATTGGCTTTCATTGGGTGGGTATAGGTAAAGCAATCTCAATGTTCCACGATACGCATCTGCAACGGTTGTTTTGCGTGATTGTTAAATGAGAGCATTGCCATGATTGTCAGACATCCAAGTTGCAGTGCCTCTCCAGGTGTTGCAGTGACAGTCTCTTTAGTCATTGAAGCTGTTACTCAGCTTCTGCTGAGTAACATAACTCCAGACAACCATTTGAAGATGCAGACAAGAGGCAAGTCAAACATGGAATAGATTTGCTTTGGAAATTGTTTTTTCATATACAGTATTTGCACCACTTTGTTTTTGTCTTCATCCCATAATCAACACACTATTTGAGGGCATAGGAGTTAAGCTAGGTTTGTGCTTTGGTGCTTGATTGCCTTTTCCTTTCATTTATACGCCAAAATAAATTCCACATTTCCTTGGGCTGCCTTTTATCAGACTTTGAACGAAACATGAGAGCCAGTATTTAAAAAAAGGCAAAAACAGGGGCATTGTTCTGATCTGAAGTCTGGAATGGAAACCATACTGAAAAATATTTATTGAGAACACACACGAGAATTGTGCACATTATGTGCTGTGCCAGAGTTGGACGGACAGCCATTATTTCTTTAATGCATACATTTTCCGCAGGGTGATTAAAAATAGACTTGTAGCAGTGTGTGTCTGCCGGGCTTATGCTATCATGATCTTGTTATGCAGTCTGTCTCAATGGGGGGACTTGGCTTAAATGACTATGCGGTAACTGAGCTCCCGTGATGAATGTTGGCCTTTGCTATAGATTCTTAGTTCAATAATGTACATGTAGTATATTTTCGTGTAATCATGCCTTTTGGTGTGCGTTCTCATTGCAGGTTGAGATGTTCAAGGAAAGAATTAGTGCCGAGGTGAGTGAAATAATCCAGTTTTTTTCATTTATATTAGCCTATGGAGATGATATATGTTTTTTTAAAAGTAAATAGTAGCAGTGCTAAAATAAGATTAAATCTATGATCTGAAACCCTACAAAATGTTTGACTGTATAATACTTTCACATCTAATTTATACATTATTATTTTACCAATGTTTTTAAAGCTTTTTAAGCTTTTGGCAATACGGTGACACTTGGCGATAATGGTTTTTGGGAGACCTAGCCAAATAAAATGTTAGATTTAGTTAAACATTGACTCGGAACTATAACGAATTGGCAATTTGAATTTGTTGTGAGGTGAAAATGTGTATATCGGGTATGGAAAACACACATAGTTGGAATGTTATTCCTAGGCTGCAGTGTATATCACCGTTTAATGTGGTAGCGTATTGAGTTAAGTGAAAAAGCTCTCACAATAGTGTTTAATAAATTTAAATGTTATTTCCTCTTCTGACATTTGTTTTCATTTTAGGCAGAGGATCTGGTGGCAAACCTTTTTCCTCAAAAGCTGTCAGAACTCGACACTTTCCTACAGGTATGTGACTTGTCCACATACATCCCGTTTGTCAGTCCACTGCTGGACGAGGGCCTCCCGATACTGTGTGTTGGCGGTGTCTTTTTTTTACTACGCTATACCACGCTGACTTGTGCCGTGCCCACCCGTCACGGTGTGGCTTGAGTCAAGTCTGCGCTGAATCAGATTAACTACTTTAAGGGGGTCTGAACATGACCAGCCAATGCATATTGTAAAAATGCAGTATGCGTCATCTTGGTGGATTGCAGCTGACAAGATAAATATCTATTTAGACAAAGTTATGTTTTGCCACCTGTATAAATAACATTTGGCTCCATCAGCCAAAAGACCTGGGTTAGTTTTTTTTCTCACAGAATTTGATTAAGCTTGAGTTTACTTCATTTGTTACATGGACAGTCCCTTTTATCCAGTTTCCCTGCTATATTACAGGGGAGATCCATGGTGCATTGGCACAGCAGGAATAAAAAAAAACAAGCTTGTAAACACTGTGGACCGGTTTTATTTTTCTGAGTGTCATCAGCAGTGTGTGGACTATTATATAATTGTTGAGTTGCCTGGTGTTACAGGCAAGAACCATACAAGAAACTCCTTGTGACCCATTCAACACATCCCTTTTCAGCGTTGACCCTTTTGTGCAGTGGCTTAGTGTAGTTGTCATGCGCCCTGGTGCAAGGAATAAAATGGGAGCCCCTGTCCTCTCAGTGAGAATCTCAAGATCTTTCATCAAGACGATATTTTACTGAGATGAGCACCTATAACGTGCAGGGTTATTGTCACTGATGTCTTCAAAACTGAAGACTTCACGTAAATATTTGAAGTCAAGTCAAGAATGACATAGGTGCCAGCTCCGAAGAAACTAAATATCATATGGATTTGCAGCCATATTGAAAATAAAAATAGATTTTTCTGGATTCTTCTCGGTGCTTTTTACTCGTATGAAAGGTGGCAGCAGAGGCTGAGAGGCGCATACATGCATTTTAAAGTAAACGCATTCGGTGTGCTCAAAATGCTGTACACTACGCATGAGTTGTGAGTTTGTTATCGCTAAGGCAGAAAGGGCAATTTGATAATTGGAGAGACCAATCCATACCTATAAGAACAAGTAAACATTCAAGGGTGTGTAAGTGGACAAAGGCCAAAATAATGACTGAGACTGCAATGGATGGATACGCTTATGGAACGGACAAATCTATATATTCACCAATTCCAACCAGTAGTCGATGTTTTAAGAAAGTGTAAACAGGCATTTTCATCGAGAGTGATGCTCCAATAATCCCCGAGGCTACGATTTGACTGAGTGGACCTTAGCTCAGCCAGGACTGAGGGGCTTGTTGTGTGTGTTGAGTTGTTCTGTGCGTGTGTGTTGGCCAGGAGGAATGTCTAAACATAACGGACCTGGTGGGCCTGCACTCTGACCTCAACATCCCTATTCCCGAGCCTGTTCTCATCACCAACAGCCACGACAATGCATTGGATAATGTGAGCATGCTGCCATGCGCGCGCATATATTTAATATACAGATGTATTTAACAAATATGTATATTGAGCACGACTGTATCACACTGTCAATCGCACTGACCTCAAGGGAATAATACATTATTCAATAGGCATTGTTTCAGGGAAATAGTCCTCTATCGTAGAGAGATTATCTTTTTGCTGTAGATGTGATAAGTGTGTTATTTGTGCTCGCGTACCGCCGCCAACGCAGTATCGCAAAAATAAGTTTTGTATCAAATTTTGTTCCCAGTGTTCTCTATCAGCAACTTGGAAGTGTCATTGCTCATAGATTTATCAGCTCGTGTGTGTGTGCGTCTTCAAGCATCAGGGAAAGAAAAGGAAGATTGCAACGGAGGAAGACCAGTGTGAAGGTATGTGACATTAAGGGGAGTTTGAACCCCTTACAAGCTTCACCACAAATTAAATCTTGCTTTGTATGTCCTCTGCTTTATTTCAAATTGATGTGTTCACTGTTGCAACGTTAAGGGCAAGGTTTTTTAAGTCTTACTTAATGAATTACTGGTAGTTTCTTCATGAGCAGTACTCTAACAAATATCTTGAAATTATTCGTAGATATTTTGAGGTTACTGGAAAAAATCTTAGTTCTTGATGCATTTCAGGAAACTCACACCTATCATCACCATCAAAAGACAACTTTAATTTCAATCAATCGCCTAAAATCCTTGGTATTGTGATATGAAACTATTACTTATTCAAATATAAAGCACAGTGACTTGTGTAGTTTGCGGTTTTCTTTTAAACAATGTTGAAATAGTATAAAATCCATGTGACCTTGCCGAATGAGTAGGCTTTTTTTAACTTCTTCCTTTTTGTGTGGCAGGTACCAAGGTGTACGCGTTTCTCAACGGCATGGTGCAGAGCAACCCCAAGCTCGTGGCGCTTATCGAGAGAATAAAACCCGAAATACGGACGCTCATGGACAAGTGTAACACCGTGAGATTCGCTCGCTTAATCCTCACACTCTTATGTGTTCACTACAAAGGACTTAGCTTTTGTATGCTTTCACTTAACTCAAGAGGCCAGATACACGTGTTACTGCCAAAATGTATCCCTTTAGTCAAACTTTTGATGGAAACGCACTGACTGTCTTGGTCATCAACAATAGGGGAAATTGCCAAAGCTGTGTTGCAGCTGTTTTGCCAAGATATGAATCTGGACTCTTGTCCTTGAATCGTCAAGTGCTCTTTGCCAGACTATAACGACATTTCTGTACCAAATATGACCACTTTTCCCATTGTTATTTCTTTCCATCAAGGATTTTCCACTCATGTGTAGCACCCGGTCATATATTGTGCGGTTAAAATAACTCCTATCTCTTTTTCCCAGGGCATAAGTAAATGGCTTACATGAAGCTTATTCCCACATCCATCCAATGTGCTAATTTTTACAGTCACATCAACATTTATTGCTGCAAAAGAAACCTAAAGTTCTGTCTTCCTATAATTGTAGAAATTACTTAAATGTACCAGCTTTCTCCTTGTGCCGAAGACCCAACTTAATTTACACATTGCCATTTCATAGAATCCACCCAAAGGAATTTAAATATAGCACCTGACAACATTAAAATAACAATTTCTGTCCGCTGTTCGTTAAGTCGCTGGCCCAAGGCCATGCTGCCAGGAGTTTTGCATGTCCCTTAAGTTTCTGTGGCTCCTTGCAGGTGAAGATGTGGATTCAGTTGATGATCCCCAAGATTGAAGATGGAAACAACTTTGGCGTGTCTGTTCAGGTATTCGCCTTTACCATTTGCCTGTGATCTTGGGATAAAGTGGACAAAAATATGCACAATTTAATATGGGTTTATAATGATTAATCGATTCATAAACATTCTTACATCTACAAGATGTAGATCTGATTCTGTGTTTATATATTTCAATGCATATGTTGTATGTAAAGAGTTTGACACCTTGGCAGCCATTAGAGGCCCGACCATTCACTGCATTGGGATGTTGAGTCCATTTCGTTTATGACTATTTGGTATATAATACGTTTTTTTTTGGGAAATAGTTTTACTGTATTTGTGCTTTTGCATATGCCTCACTCTTTAAGCCTATTTAGGTGTGTGTTTGTGTTTGCATGATGGGTGGTAGTAGTGCGGTGGTTGGCACAATGTCCTACAAACCCAGCTACCCGAGTTCAATTCCCGGCCACGGCTATCATGAGTGACGAGTGATACCACAGCAGTTCTTAGGCCTTTCCCTAGGTTAACTCGGGCTTATAATGAGTACCTCATGTGGTGTGTATACATCGGCACTTGTCTTAAAGCGGCCAGAAGTGGTACTAGCCAATCCCCTGCCTCGTGCGCTGTGCTGACTTTAATAGATGCTCTTTAATAACGCTTGCACCAACAGCTTATGTAGTCCAACAAGAATTGTCTTTTCGTGCACGTGTATGAACGTGTATACCAACAGGAGGACACGGTTGCAGAGTTGAGGACTGTGGAGGGAGAGGCTGCCTCCTTCTTGGACCAGATTTCCCGGTAAAAACACATGCTTGCATAACTATGTGGATTGTACTCTTTTGTTTTTCAAAAGCCACATTCAAATTCACAGTCCTGCACGTGACAAAAGGCATAATTTGAAAGTGTAATTTCTCAAAATGAGGGTTTGGTTTACTTCAGTGAGACAATCTGCAAATTAACTTATGGAATGTCTTTTGGATCATATGTGCATCTCATTTCTTTTATCTGAGAAAAAAAACCCTTCTTTTTCAGTCACCTCTTACTCGCATGCATGCACATAGCGAAATATTTAATTGCATGCATAATTTCATTGTTTTTGCAAATGTTTGCATGCAAGTCTTAAACCAAAATTGAGATGCTATGAGAAGTGTATTAACCTTAAGAAGGACAGAGAGTGTTGATGATCATCAGTCAGGATTAATCCACTGCTCGATGAAGGCCTCCCCAAGTCTTATCTCTCACGGTCTTGTCATGTAACAATCCACCCATGACAATTTTACTTTTTTACCAGAAAAGCCTCACTGAGTCTCAGGACTTTTGCAGGAGGGTTCTGCCTAGTTTTTACCAGAAGGGGATGATAGTTGATTTGTATAATTCCATTTCAGTAACGTGTAGGGAATTGTTCAAATACGGACCATGACACCGGCACACAATGGCCTACTCTTAAGAATTACATAATCGGATCTTTAATGTCCACTGCGAAGCAGACTTCATGTATTTTTAAGGTTCATACACCCACAGGGCAGCTGTCGGATCGAATTGTCAGCCTCTGCAACCGCTAGGCCATAAGTTGACTTCACGCCATGTGTAATGTGGGCATGGGCAGCAACAATTGTAGTGTGTACAAGTTTTATGTAGAACAGCATTTTTTGAGTTTGTATGTTGATTTTCGATGACGGTTTCACAGTTGATCATTGTGCACCTGGACTATTTTGCTGCAAATGCAGGTGAAGTAGTTTTCACATATGTGTTGTTGTCGTTCATTAGATACTACATGTCCAGGGCGAAGCTCGTATCCAAGGTGGCCAAGTACCCCCATGTGGTGAGTGAAGTTGCACCAACGCAGCTCTGGTGTGCATGTACCGCAATCATGTGTCTGCGCGAGTGTGTGTTTACGTTCTTCGTCACTTGTGCAAGGCAGGGAAAAGGTGTGAATGCATTGGGCTGACCACATGAATCCTAAATATGTTTCTGCACCCTGCAATAGCTGACATTTTTGCAACAGCACTTCCTCTGAGGAGTTGTTAACCGTGGGATTTGCGTTTGTGCAGGAGGATTACCGGCGCACGGTGGATGAGCTGGATGAGAAGGAGTACTTGAGCCTCCGAATCATCGTCTCCGAGCTGCGCAATCACTATGTGAGCACCTTCACCACACGTGGCTCGCAGTTTATGGAATGATGTCAAACGCGAAGAACAAAGTGCATAAACAAATCCTTTACAGTGAATGTTAGTGTTCAGGTTTTTTGTAGATTTAGGTTAAAAACAACATTAATTGTGCAGTCATGTACCGCCCTTTTTTTGGTCAATCCACTGCTGGATAAGGATCTTCCCATGCCTCTGTGGGTCTCGGTTACTTGGCCATATTTAACCACGTTGGTCAGTACATGGTTGGCGAAGGGAGGAAGTGGCAACATGGAAACACAGAAGTGCAGAACAAAAATAGTTAATGTTTTCTGCCCTGCCTTCTGCTGCACACGATGGAGCCCTGCAGATTTTTAGCAACCTGTTTGTGCATGAGAGTCACCCATCCAAGCACTATCCAAACACAACTTTACTTAACTTTTGTATTCTGACTAGATATTGGGTGTTTTCTACGTGATTGGGTCAGGGGCAATTTTGCAGTGTATTATGATTTAATATTGGGTCTATTTTTCTCACACAATAAACAGCATTTAGAAAAAATGCTGAATAGATCATGGTTGGCAGATTTATGAAGAGCAAGTGCACAATGTGATTTATGGTTTAATGTTAATTGTTGTATGTGTCTTTGTCGGCGTGCTTCGGCATGTTCATGCATGGTGTAGGTGATTTTGCATGACGTCATTACAAAGAACATTGAGAAGATCAAGAAGCCACGGAGCGCCAACACGGATGCACTCTACTAAATAGCGCCTCCTGCCAAATCTCGCCCTCCTCTAGCCAAGCTCAGTAAAGCCCCATAATATGTATTCGGCCTGCCCCCACTACACAAGCTCCACTCCACTATTCATTAGCATCAACCGCCCCATTAGCCCAACTCTATCTGCGGAGGCTTACCTCGCCACCACCCATACTATTCCCTTGCTTATCCCTGTCCCATCACATTCATCCACCTGTGCTTCAATGGAGCTTTCTCATGTTTTTCCTAGTCACCAGACTGTAGCACTGTGGCCAAGCATTGGCTGCCTTAGATATGAATCGAGAGCATGTCCTGCCGTGGTCCAGGTAGAAAGAGAGTGCAGCCCTCCAGGGAAACGATGGTACAGGAGCTGGCACTTATCGTCAGTGTCTTGTGCCTCCCTGGGTAAACCTGATAAAACTTGCCATAGGTAAAGTGGCCCGGCCCCAGCGTGTGCACGAGACGTCCACGTTGCTTTGTGATTGGCCAGTTGTGTGGCCTTGGTTTAAGCGAGAACATGGATGTTTAGCGGGGGCATAACTTGTAACAGGCAGACACAGATGGTTGCGGTTAGTGTTGTGCGGTATGCCGTTAGGATTTGCGACAATGAAAAGCTGAGCCAAGCTCCCACTGGTGGACTTCATCTCGCTGCCCACATGTCTACGATTAAGGCTGTTACTCTTATCGACCCTGTCCACATCTTTCATGACCCCCTACCTGTTCAACCAGCTGAACCCCTTCCCCAGGTTTATGCAAATGACCTGCGGGCAGCATTTTGCCTGTGTCGAACACAAGCCATTTATATAACAGCAATTGAAAAAACGTGGTTTTCATTCGTTTTCCCATAATGGAAGGCATTCTATACTCTCAGTGGTCAGTATCGATTTACTGGAAGTGTAGGGACTTGCTGATACATATTTCCAGTTGTATGAAAAAAAAAACTTTTAAAAACTTTTAACGTTTGAGAGGCCTGCTGGAAATAGGCAGGAGGGGGTGAGCAAATTGTTTGCCATTTTCACTGTTGAAGCAACTTCAAAGCAACAAACAATGAATTAGATGTGGTAAGTCACAACCCATTTGATTTCAAAAAAATTTTGATTATTAAAATGCTGAGAATATTTAGGTGGGGCACTAATGAACACCATGCATGACATAATAAAGACCCATTATTGACCATTACATTAATTGATTTTTATTATAACTTCAACGTGTAAATTTTGGACCTGTGTTTTATTATTTGATGTTTTTACTTGCGATAATTTCTACCCCGACTTAGCGGCCCATTCCAAGCCAAAACAATGCTGGGCAAAGGTTGAGAAGCTGGTCTATAACTCAGAAATGGAGTACGTGGAATTGGCACTGCGCAACTGCAGCTTGTGTGGATCATTCCAGGGAAGTAAACTCCATGTCCTAGTTATACTGCAGCTGCCTTTCAGTTGATCATCAGGTTGGCAGTACTTCACGTGCTTCTTTTATGCTCAAGACAAAGCAAGGTGCTGCAGTGTGTAAGTTCCCATTGTATATGAGAGTGAGCACAAGTAAAGTGCAAATTCTTTACTAAGCTTACCCTGTAAATAGTCGAGGAATATACAAACTGTAATGCTTTGGATGGTGGAATGAATGAATTCCACCCTATACTCCTACCCTAAGGCCCAAGCTGAAGGAATTGAGTGCAGCATTTCGTTTTTTTTCGGAAGGAGTTGCAGTATTGAAATTTTGAGTACGGTCATAGTCCAGACGTTTTCCTCGAGCAAAATTGATATTTTGCATTGCTTTGAAAATGTTTTATCTTAATGCGTTGTTAAAGATGAAGTGGGGAATAGCCTGCTCTTGGCATTGGCCTACAAGCGTTGTGGTGGCCCTGTTGAGGTTACGTGTAGATTGGCTGCGGAATGTTCCATTTTTGTGTAGGGGTTATTTATTTTGTTAAACCCCCGTTTCGTCACCTCCAGGAGTGGTGCTGGTGTACAACACACCTGGGTTCATGTCCAACAAGTGTTGCAATATTTTGGGGTGTGGCACTTGGTGAATTGTAAATCATGATTTTTTTTACTTGGTCTATCTGCAAAGTTAAATTCCCAGTTATACGATTTAGGTCAGCATTGAAACCGTAACTGCAGGTCCCATGGAGACATTCAAAATCAACACTAGATGTAGTTGTTAGGTATAATGAGGAATTCGGTACCTTCCATTGTATGCCAGTTCACCTTATTCTGCAGAAAATA
Organism: Lampetra fluviatilis; assembly: GCF_964198595.1. Taxonomy (NCBI): domain Eukaryota; kingdom Metazoa; phylum Chordata; class Hyperoartia; order Petromyzontiformes; family Petromyzontidae; genus Lampetra; species Lampetra fluviatilis. Next base: position 6,808,711 of record NC_136295.1, on the reverse strand, counting down.
TCGACATTTTAATATTTTGAGAGACTGCGCCTGATGTGTTTTCTATTGTGCCAAATCCCAAAAGCTTACAAAACACTTGAACTGGACATGTGCATTTACACTTGAATGCATTCGTGGTAGACTGCCGGATCATCTCCATGTCATAAAACAAATGAACTTGGGGTGTCCTCTTGGTTTTCGTCATTGGCCGTTTGTACAATAGTCCCGTTTGGACACGTGCAGGATAGCAGAATGTCACCTTTACGCAATTATGATCGCCTGTACTACGCCCTGGTTTTGTTATTGATATTAAAGATTAAATTGACTCCCCTTTTGGATTGTGTGGTGTGTGAAATATATTCAACGGGTGGTTTCAATTTGCGTTGCAATTAGTTGTTTTTCACACCATGTTTGCCACCACCCCGGTTATTAAACAATGTCACTTAATAACACTCTCAATGCACTGCCTGCCAGAACGTTCAAACCAAAACGTTTTGAAATGTGCAAATATCCCGATTAAGATGTTGAGCGGTATGTCATCGTGTGATGTGAACTAATGCAAGATACACAATTTGTCACGTCATTAATTGACGATTGTTTACTTTTTTTGTGCTGCATTACTTGCGTCTCTCTGAAGAATGTGCCCCCTATTTCCTTTCTCTCAAAGGCAGGAAACCTTCGACAACCCAAGCCCATCATGATGTGGACTATTGTCGATGTCACCAAGCTCCTCCCGCACATGGGAACTTTTCGAACTATTTTCGTGTGATCCAAATGAGTGATGGCACCGATAATCAACTTGCCTTTTGCCCGTCCAAGAACAGGTGTATTTCAGTAAATCTGAAACTTGCTAGTAAAAAGCAGACCGCGACGTGATATTCATTGCATCAATTCGTGTGCAATTTGTAAGGGCGGGGTAACACAGACCTATTTCATTTTAAGGTTATAATCCCTTGTTCATCATGACGTCCTTTTTACTTAGGTGTCTCAGCGTTACAGAGATCGCGTGACGTGAGGGTTCTGCCTTTGTAGTGAGGGTTGTAAGTTGACCTTGAGGAGGGGGGAGGAGGCGCCTCGGCCCCCCATGTGGAGTGACGTCACCCGCTAATTATGAATGCAGGGGGTGTCCATTTGGAAGACGTCACCTTCATGATTATTCATGTTGGGGGCTGTTCCATGTGGAGTGACGTCACCCACTCATGATTATTAATGAGGGGGAGGGTCCTTGTGGAGGACTTCACCTGTTCATGAGTATTAATGAGGGGGGCTGGCCGACGTGGAGTGACGTCACGCGCGGGACACACAGACATTCTTGGCTCATTATAGTCGTAAATAGTTGATGACCAAGATAATCAGATATCGCCAGCTATACTTGCCATCATGTGGGTGGTTATCTGTGTCCCCAGAAAACCTTTGCACAAATCCGTTCCCAGCCAGATTTGACCGAGCCTTGTCGAGACCGATGTGGCCATAACCAGTCTCGTAACTTGGAGTCTGCATCACGAGATCATATTTCTACAGATTAGTGGCCACTTCTTAGTTCTCGGAGATATTGGTCTGCTTATAACGATTAAACTCTGTCAGGAGAGATGAGGTCGGGACTATCTCCCCCATGTTATCTCATTGGTTGTTGTTTTTGTTTGTTGCGGTTGCACCCGATTCAAGAGCCGAAAGGCTCACAGGGCTAAACTTAATACTGGTAGGAACGAAGTGGACCAGACCACCAATAGATTAATGTGTCCGTCCGTCCGTCCGCGTTTGTCCGTCCGTCCGCGTTCGTCCGTCCGCGTTTGTCCGTCCGTCCGTGTATCAACATCGCCCCCTACTGCAAACACTTGGCATGACCCTGTCCGACAAGATGGCCGCCCGCTCCCCCTGCGATCTGTGAATTAAACAAGATGGCCGTCGCTTCCGGCGCATCACGGCAAAACTTTAAACTTCGCTTCAAAATTACTTTACTGAAACGCAGCACGTTTATTTAAAAAATTACTTTACTGAAATGCAGCACGTTTTTTTTAACACAGAGACAAGAAACATTTATTAACAAAGAGACGAGATACATTTAATCGCCTTATTTGTGCACGAAAAGCACGGCGCGAGGCCTAGTGCGGCAGGCTTCGCGAGGCCTAGTGCGGCAGGCTTATTAACACAGAGATGAAACGCAGCACGTTTATTTAAAAAAAAATTACTTTACTGAAACGCAGCACGTTTTTTTAACACAGAGACAAGAAACATTTATTAACACAGAGACGAGATACATTTAATCGCCTCATTTGTGCACGAAAAGCACGGCGCGAGGCCAAGTGCGGCAGGCTTCGCAAGGCCTAGTGCGGGAGGCTTATTAACACAGAGATGAAACGCAGCACGTTTATTGTTGTTGTTGTGCATATTGGCAGTGGTGCTTGACTCGGCTGAATCTGCAGCCCGGCAGCGGCAGAGCAGAGGCAGCGAGAGGCCTCGTCGCTGCTGCTATTCACTCGCTTATAGTTCTACCGTGTTCACTACATCTCTGTCGTGTTCACTATATCTTTGTCGTGTTCACTACATCTCTGCCGTGTTCACCACATCTCTGCCGTGTTCACCACATCTCTGTCGTGTTCACCACATCTCTGCCGTGTTCACCACATCTCTGCCGTGTTCACTACATCTGCTGTGTTCACTACATCTCTGCCGTGTTCACTATCATCTCTACATCTCTGTCGTGTTCACTATATCTCTGTCGTGTTCACTATCATCTCTACATCTCTGTCGTGTTCACTACATCTCTGCCGTGTTCACCACATCTCTGTCGTGTTCACCACATCTCTGCCGTGTTCACCACATCTCTGTCGTGTTCACTACATCTCTGCCGTGTTCACTACATCTGTTGTGTTCACTACATCTGCTGTGTTCACTACATCTGCCGTGTTCACTACATCTCTGCCGTGTTCACCACATCTCTGCCGTGTTCACCACATCTCTGCCGTGTTCACATCTCTGCCGTGTTCACTACATCTCTGTCGTGTTCACTACATCGTATTCACACGCAAGTATTTCTACTTGTGCTGCAATCTTTGATTATTTAGCTGCTGGCTGCATGTTTGGTGGCGATGCTACCGTTATAGCAGCACCAACTGCGGTTGGTTCTGGGTCCATGCAAACGACGCTTTTCACTGCGAGTTTGTAAAGGGTTCCAGCAGCAAATGCGGTCTCTGTTTCAGCAAGCATCTTTTCAACGTGGGCGTCCAGACAACCATTGGGGTCTTCAAAGTCGTGGTTGTTTTCGGTATCCATGTCGTGCGCGCGAATAAAAACTCGAAGTGCCAAACAAACACTGCTCAATGTAGTACTGTTATATGAATATGCCAAACGCCCGTCTATTTAACTCTATGTAGACGACATAAAATGCACCAAGGTGCCGTTTATTCCCTCTATTTTATTTCACCTTTATACTAGTAAATGCATTCGAGTTTCCCCATCTAAGGTCAATTCATCTCAGATGTGATCGTTTGGAAATGAAAGACTACGAGTCTTTAAATCTCACAGCGTTTTTTGTCAAAACAAACACTTTTAATTAACGTTACACTAGAATACAGTAATTTTTTCTTTAACTCCTCTATACCCGGTCGATATCCCTGTACCGGTAGTAAGTATTATTCCTACCAGCCCACCCCGCAGGGTCCTGTTAAATGAACTTGAACTTGAACAGTGACTGGGCAAGTCCAGCTTGGTCAAGTGCTTTGTGACAAGAGTGAATAATAGTGGTTCTTATTCTTGGTTCTTTCGGTAAAGTCACGTAGAAGGGAAATAATAAAATAATAAAAATATTAAACAATTAAAATTCTCACGACGTTTCGACAAACTCCACTCTACATCCTGGCACTAGACAAACTCCACTCTACATCCTGGCACCAGACAAACTCCACACAACATCCTGCCACCAGACAAACTCCACTCTACATCCTGGCACCAGAAAAACTCCACTCTACATCCTGGCACCAGAAAAACTCCACTCAACATCCTGGCACCATACAAACTCCACACTACATCCTGGCACCAGAAAAACTCCACACTACATCCTGGCACCAGACAACCTCCACTCTACATCCTGGCACCAGACAAACTCCACTCTACATCCTGGCACCAGACAAACTCCACTCAACATCCTTCCACCAAACAAACTCCACTCTACATCCTGGCACCAGACAAACTCCACTCTACATCCTGGCACCAGACAAACTCCACTCAACATCCTGGCACCAGACAAACTCCACTCTACATCCTGGCACCAGACAAACTCCACTCAACATCCTTCCACCAAACAAACTCCACTCTACATCCTGGCACCAGACAAACTCCACTCTACATCCTGGCACCAGACAAACTCCACACTACATACTGGCACCAGACAACCTCCACTCTACATCCTGGCACCAGACAAACTCCACTCAACATCCTGGCACCAGACAACCTCCACTCTACATCCTGGCACCAGACAAACTCCACTCTACATCCTGGCACTAGACAAACTCCACTCTACATCCTGGCACCAGATAAACTCCACTCTACATCCTGGCACCAGACAAACTCCACTCTACATCCTGGCACTAGACAAACTCCACTCTACATCCTGGCACCAGACAAACTCCACTCTACATCCTGGCACCAGACAAACTCCACTCTACATCCTGGCACCAGACAAACTCCACTCTACATCCTGGCACCAGACAAACTCCACTCTACATCCTGGCACTAGACAAACTCCACTCTACATCCTGGCACCAGATAAACTCCACTCTACATCCTGGCACCAGACAAACTCCACTCTACATCCTGGCACCAGACAAACTCCACTCTACATCCTGGCACCAGACAAACTCCACTCTACATCCTGGCACTAGACAAACTCCACTCTACATCCTGGCACCAGACAAACTCCACTCTACATCCTGGCACCAGACAAACTCCACTCTACATCCTGGCACCAAACAAACTCCACTCTACATCCTGGCACCAGACAAACTCCACTCAACATCCTGGCACCAGACAACCTCCACTCTACATCCTTCACTATACAATTACGATACTATATATTACTTTGTACATTGTATTAAGCATATACATTTTATACTATTTGTTATTATACACTGTACCATATACAGCAGTGTGATATACATTAGGGTGGGTAGAATAATACATAGTGTAATATTACAAAGGTGGTTTATAGCAATACAGTATATTATTTAATGTCGGGTTTGTCTATGGCAGTATATAGTACGGTGTAGACTCGTGTGATGTAAGAGAATAAAGTTTAGATGGAAGCATATTATATTTTTTACGACGTAGAATTGTAATGTATTATGTACTGTTAGTAACTCAGCTTATTGTAGAGTATATTTAGTATACTGATACTATGTAGTTTATCAGAGGTGGGACAAAGTCATTGTTATGCAAGTCCAAGTCGAGTCGCAAGTCATCAAATTCATGACTCGAGTCTGACTCGAGTCCAAGTCACATGACTCGAGTCCACATCTCATAGGTGGGACAAAGTCATTGTTATGCAAGTCCAAGTCGAGTCGCAAGTCATCAAATTCATGACTCGAGTCTGACTCGAGTCCAAGTCACATGACTCGAGTCCACACCTCTGTAGTTTATACTTTAGTTGTTTACGTGGTGGTTTTAGTTACTGCAGCTACATACTATTAACACTCCTTCCCTTTATTAATGATACCCCTATCCCCTCCTTTTGATGCTGCTAATCCTGCATAATGCACGGGCATAAGTAGTACTAATCACATACCTGCATTTCCCATAAATATGCTAAATTCCTCTTGATATGCAAATTCTTTTGTCAAGGCGCCCTTTCCCCCCTTCCAACCCAGATTAAATATACGCTCCAAGCATGGTGCTGTTTCATTCAGACGCTGTCTCCCCGACAGACCTGGTCTTCACCTGAGGACGGCTGCTTGCATTGTGGCCGAAACGTCGTGAGAATTATTTTATGTTTTATTTTTATTATTTTATTATTTCAATTCTACGTGACTTTACCGAAAGAACCAAGAAGATGAATCCCTGCAGTCACGAAAGCTTTAAATCGAAAAATGAATAAAGCGCTCTAACTAGCATCGTTAAAAAAAATTCCATGTTTTTTACCCTAGTAATTACCCTGTAATCGCGAAATTTGTATGGGATAAGGGTAAAAGGTAAGGTAAAGGTAGGCTCGTTCTTTTTTTACCTTTTACCTTACCTGCTAAAGGGTAAAAGGTAGGGTAGCGCGATTGTATTGTGGTAAGGTAAAAGGTAGGGTAAAGTTTCACTTGTTTTTTTTACCGTTTAACTTTTACCTTACCTTGCCGAGCCCTAGGTGAGACCACAAATAAATGAAATAATTTATGGATGGCAAAAAGAAAGTTTATGATTTGGTAAATCTGTCCCACGTGATCATCATCCTGCGCTTCCACGTCCCACGTGACCACGCCACGCGCTCCACCCCTTGTTCCACGTGACCACGCAACACGCCCCCTTCAGTCCCACGTAATCGCGCCCCACCCCTTCCATCCCACGTGATCACCCAACGCACTCCGCCCCCTTCTGTCCCACGCGACCACCCTACGCCCCTCCTCTGTCCCACGTGACGACCCTATACACCCCCGCCCCCTTCTCTCCCACGTGACCACCCCACGCGCCCCGCCCCTTTTATCTCCCACGTGACTCCCCCACGCGCCCCGCCCCTTTTCTCCCCCACGTGACCACCCCACGCGCCCCCACCCACCACGTGTCCAAGCTAAGATGGAGGCGGTGGTGGTGGTGAAGAAGCCCGCGCTGGACCCGGTGACCGCGGCGCTCGTGTCGCTCATCCTGGAAATCGTCTCCTCCATGGACGAGTCGGAGCGCCTGCTGCTCTCCGACTCGGAGGCGCCCGAAGACGACGACCTACAGCTGATGGTCGCCGCTCTGCTCTGCCGGTGCTTGCCACATGTGTACTACTGTACTACCGTACTACAACAACAACAACCGCAGTGGTTCCGGTGGCGTAACCACGCGGCGGTCGTTAAACTATTACTTGTTAAACTATAACTTGTTAAACTATTTGTTATTGTATTAGACAAGCCCTGCTGAGCTATACATTTTAAGAAGCGACCTGGCCGCAAATGATAGCTCGGCTAAGTGGCTTATCGCGTGGAAATGTATAGCAGCCGAATACTCTAAAATTGCTTTTATGGCTTTATTTTGGTGATTTTCGTAAAGTGTTTTGGTTTGGCCCTGCTTGTTTGTTGTAGTACAGAGTAAGACTAATGGCCTTAATCTAAGTTGTCTTGTGGTTGTTGTTGTTTGACTTGCATCCCACTGGTATTTTTGCACACAGCGTTGGTGTACGGTGCCTTTTCTGCAATATTTTGCTGTCTTTTTATGGATTTTCTGTTTGCACTTAGTCACATAATCACTTTAAGATGTTTTCTTGTTCATGATTTTTGTTTGTTGCGTTTGCACCCGATTCAAGAGTCAAATGGCTCACATGGCTATACCTAATCAATGAACTTGAAATGCACGGGGAGAGAGAGACACGCAAACTACAAATATACAGCAGGCTTCAGGGTCGGGATCGAGAGGGTTAACAGCTGGCCACCTCAGCGCCCGCTTGTGCCAGGCTAGGTGCACTTTACTACATTACAGGGCCTTTGCACGCAAGTAGCCTCGTGGGGTAGCGTTGACGCAGCGATTCGCGAAATGCGCTACCAATTCACGGCCTCGGCGATCGCAAGTAGGGAGTTAATAATTAGCCTCTAAAAAAAAGCATACAGATCTCGGAAGCTGAGCAGCAGGTTTAAGTCTGGAGAGTGGCTTGGGTTGGCGACCACCATGCACAGGTTGTTATTATACAGGATGGCCCATAAGTCTGGAATCATAAGGAACAATAACTAATATTTTGTTTTGTTTCTGCAGGCTCAAGGTGGCTCTTAGTTTTTACCGTGATTCCAGACTTATGGGACACCCTGTAGTGCCGCAGGGCTCCATCGTAGGCAGCAGAGGGCAGGGCAGAGACAATTTTACAGTGGAGCACTTTGCTCCCCCACATTCACGAACCTGCACTGACCAGCGTGAAGTATGGTCACATAATCCCCACGACTTGCACGCCGTGAGGAGGCCCTCAATGTGTCGAGCTAGGACAGACACGAGTCTCAAAAGCACCGTACACTAACGATTTACAACTCAAGTTGCTCTAGTTTTGGAAAAAGCTGTGTTGACGACCTCTTGAAAAGGAAATTGATTTGAGGGTTTCCCACAACGCAGAAGACCTAATTGAGAGCAAACACGACGACGCAAATATGCAAACGAGGTTTTTTTTGCTGAACCACTTTCATACTGAAAAAACACCTTTTGAGGACAAACACGTGTTGGAAAGCGTTACGGAGTCGTGCGAATGCTTGATTTTCTGCCTAACTTTTTTGTTTGTTTTGTTTTCTCTTCCAATGACTTGCAGGCAGGGCTCCGAGAGTGTGGCGAGCATCATTCAGAGCACAGAGGAGCTGATCCCTCAAGTTAGCCCCGATGTGTTCCGCCACCACTTCCACGTGTCTCGCCAGACCTTCGACGTGCTTGTCAGCCAGCTGGCGCGCTGCCCTGAGTTCCCCACGGAGCCCTACCATGGGGGTCGCCCTCCGATCCCGCTCACCAAGGTGCTGCTTGTGGCACTGTGGACGCTGGCCACTCCCGAGTGCCTGCGCACGATCGGCGAACGCTTCGGCATCCCGCGCTCCTCCGTGCTCACGTGCCTGCGCAGGGTGTGCGCCGCCACCATCAACAACCTCATGAGGGACTACCTGGTCTGGCCCTCGCCGGAAGACTTCGAGGGCATCGCCGCCGAGTTTGAGCGCCAGAAGGGCTTTCCGGGTATAATTGGCGCACTGGACGTTTGTCACATCGCAATCAAAGCTCCCACGCTGAACCCAGAACACTACTACAACCGCAAAGGGTTTTTCTCACTGGTGCTTCAAGCGGTGTGCGACGCCAATTACAAGTTCCTCGACTGCTTCACCGGTTGGCCCGGGTGCATCACGGACTTCTGCGTGCTCAAGAAGTCCCCGTTGTTTGAAGAGGCTGAGCAGACGATACCGCTTCAGTATCACATGGTGGCGGACAGTGCGTATTACCTCAAGTCGTGGCTGATGACGCCATATCGGGAGACCGGCATGCTCTCGGATCGCGAGCAGAAGTTCAACTTTGTGCAGATATCCACCACGAGCGTGATCGAGAGGGCCTTTGCCATGTTGAAGGGCCGGTTTTGTCGCTTGAAGTACCTGGACATGTCCGACATGAACGGAATGGTGGATGTGATCATGACGGCTTGTGTGTTCCACAACATTTGTCTGTTGCACGAGACCGAGCTGGATGACTTTGCCGACGAGTCGAGCAGCAAAGACGTTGTCATCCACTATCCCACGGAGGACATCGCTTTTCAGGACGACGCCGGAGAAAGGAAACGGGAAGAAATTGCCAACTTGCTTGGGGCCGGTTTTGAACAAGTGTGTTAAACCTGTCGTCCAAATAACACGGAAGTCAAAATCTAAATTTATTTTTGGCGACTCCATCCCGCTACGCACATAAATGACGCGACCCACCTGGCGCGGATCGTTCTGTTGTCGTCCAAGCGCAGAGAGGACGACAACAGACGATACAAAACTTTGATTAGTGCATCGTGTACAGCTCGTCGAGAGGAATAGATTGCCGTATCGTTCGCCTTAAACAGACAAAATGACGTCGCAACGCAGTTTCATGTGAGAGCTGGGGACTTATGGGACCTCGGGGTCAGTGTAGCCCATGACGAGTGAAGAAATGCAAAGGTTATCAATATGGGTTTCTTTATTACAAAAAAGCTTATTTTTATATGATGGAAGCTACCAATTTTACTTTAAAGAACATGAACCCGTATTTTCGCAAAATTTCTATGTCTCAATACCTGCAATTATTTGCATCTCTGCAAATGAAATTCCCACATTTGCTAAACTTGTCCATTGAAAATGTAAAGGCTGGTGCTACCCCAAATGAGCACTTGTAAACACCTTGAAAAATCTTTGAGATAATATAAATTGGCAGTGATGTCACTATTGTAGTAACACTTGACCGTCGAGCTTGAGGACAGACTAACCAAGGTACTTGTTTACAAGATAAAAAACATTCTTTGGTTCTTCCGGTAAAGTCATGTATAAAGATAAAATAATAAATTAAATACTAGCATTCGACGTTTCGATTGCAACACAAGCAATCATCATCATGTATAAATGAAATAGAAACACAAATCTAGTATAATTAGAAATGTAATGTAATACAACAATCGAAACGTCGTATGCTAGTATTTAATTTATTATTTTATCTTTATACGTGACTTTACCGAAAGAACCAAAGAATAATTCCTGCAGTCACGAAAGCTCCAAATTAAGTAAGATAAAAACCAGTTTTGTATAAACAGCAACCTAATGAGTCGCAAATCAGTGCCTTCTCCCTCGGCGGCGGTGGTTCGAGTGCTCACGCACCGCTATGCGATTTCCCCCCCCCCTCCCTGCTGGCCACTCGTCCTTCTCTCAACCTGAGGCCCGCAAGTGACGGCGATTAATGAGCTGGAAGTGCTCAAAAGTTTATTGTTTGCAACATCAATAGGAACTGATAACTAAGTCCATGATTAAACATCTCAAGCGAAAGGGGTCCTTAAGAGAAAAGGAAATGTGAGGAAAAGGTATGAATTGTGGACCTTTTACAAGGTGGTGTCTTAGAAGAAAAACTGGTATATGAACAGTTTTCATCAGCTGATGTTCCCTGTAAATACAGTTGATACCAGGTCTGAAACATGTTCTTAACACTATGGGAACCTCATTTGCCAGTAAAAATGTGATAATTGGTTCTTTTTACCCTTCTATCTGGCAACAAAACTGACACCTTTTTACAAGGAGTCATGTTTGCATAGACCGCAATACCTGCAGTCATAATACAAACAAAAGAACATAACTCTGATAATGTGCACTGTCCTTAAAGTTGATTGGTCCACACCCGAGACAGCTTTCCTTAGAGCCTAGTCTCATATGGGTTGGACCAGATGCGCCTTTTGGCAAACATGACTCCTTGTAAAAAGGTGTCAGTTTTGTTGCCAGATAGAAGGGTAAATTACCAATTATCATGTTCTTAACACTGCTTTCGAGTCTTTCAGCAGAGCTCGGACTGGTGGTAGCCCACGGGCTAAATGTGGCATTGAGGGCTATTGGAATGGCCCACATTAGTGTCCACCAAGACTTAAAGAAATAGAGATTGCTCAGATCAACAATAGACGAAAAAGATGAGACTTGGAGATAAGAGATGCAGACGTTTTTGAAATCATACCACGTGGACGTCTTAACGTTTGTAAATGTGACATGTCACGCAATCCGCCAGCACACCAATTATATTGTGGCCCACTAGATAATATATTTTAAGAAGCCTGCCGTCTCGCAACAGCAAGATGTAATGAAATGTGTGGTAAAGGTATGCACATTGCAAAGCTTTTCCTATGTACTTGGCATTATGAATATATATAATGCAAATGAAAATTTAGTGAGATTATTTCACTCACTATCCTTTATAATGTATACCATTATGTGCAGGCAATTATAAAGGGCAAGACAGTGTTTGAGACAGACAACATACTGGGCATCGTAAAAAAAAAATACATTTGAATTTAGGCTCCAAATTGTGAACACTAATCGAATTAACACCGTAATAAAAGTGCTTTTTGTTACTCTTGTTTTGGCGTGGAAATGCATTGGCTCGTAACATACTTTTAGATTTGAAGCGTTCGTGACTGCAAGGATCCATACTCTTTGTTTTTCTCGGTAAAGTCACGTAGGTAAAAAAAATAAATGAAAATATTAAATCACGATGTTTCGGAAGCAACACAAGCAACCGTCATCAGGTGTAGACTGCTCCAGCAAATACGCCTCGGTAATGTTGCTGGAGAAGTCTACACCTGATGATGGTTGCTTCCGAAACGTGATTAATTTGTTTTAATTTATTTATATTTTTTTTACTGACGTGACTTTACCGAAAAAACCAACGAGTATCGTAACATACTTTTAACTTGCACCAACGGTACCAAAACAATGATCCCCCATTGTAGTCTTAAACTGATGGGACAATTCTTATTAGCGAGCACCTTTGAAATCCCACACGACACTTTGGGGTGGTTGGCCAGCATCATGCCCGTCTGCCTTTGTCTCCCCAGTGCTGATGTTTACACACCGCACCAGATACTAATTTAAGGCCGAGTCTGTCTAGGGCAGGGGTCGGCAACCTGCGGCTCCGGAGCCGCATGCGGCTCTTTTGAACCTTGACCGCGGCTCCGGGGCGGATGCTAGCGAGGGGAGGAGGCGCACTGTGACACCTGCTCTGGCGTTGCCGCTGCTGACAGGTCGCCGCTCCGCTCCACACTGCCCGCCCGGTGACAGGCAATAACGTTGCCGTTGCTTTGTCACATGTTTGGAAGAAGTAAAAACCTTCCTGGGCAGCAAAGAGCTCACCTTTGCTGAGCTGGAACAGCCAGAGTGGCTGGAAAAATTACATTTTATGGTAGACATGACAGCACATCTAAACACGCTAAATACAACCCTTCAGGGGAAAGGAGGCACAGCCCTGCACATGCTGGAGAAGGTTTTGGCATTCGAGCGCAAGTTGACAGTGTTTGTCAAAGATTTACAGAGAGGTACACTGTCTCACTTTCCCTCTTTGAGAGAGTTCAAACAAAGTCATGATACGATAAATTTGGAATATTTCAAGTCTGCAATCACCACAATGCAAAGTTCGTTTGGGAAACGATTCTGTGAGTTCAGAGAGGAAAAAACGACATTATCCTTCCCTGTCACTCCCCTGGCGATCGATCCATCCCTATTGAATATGACTGCATTTGAAGGTGTAAGTCAACCTGATCTTGAGATGGAACTGGCCGATATAGCCGACAAAGATATATGGGTGTCCAAGTTCAAATGCTTGACCGCTACTCTTGAGGATGTTGCCCGTCAGAAGGCCATTCTGGCTCAGAATCATAAATGGAGTGATATTGAAAACCTTCCCAAACAGGACAAACTTGTATTCGAAACATGGAATGCCATCCCCAACACTTATATAAACATGAAAAAGTATGCATTTGGAGTCCTGTCGATCTTCGGCTCCACATATGTATGTGAGCAGGTCTTCTCCAACATGAACTATATTAAAAACAAACATCGATCACGCCTCACAGATGACAGCTTGCAAGCCTGTGTGAAAATTAAGGTGACGTCTTACAGCCCTGATGTGCAGACTGTGCACTGAGGTTCAGGAGCAAAAATCCCATTAACCAGGTAATTTAGCTATTAATTTGCAAAAATATATTTTACATTGTTAAGTGAAAAGTCCTTTTTTTATTCAGATTGACAGCTGACTGCACGATCCTGTATATAGCAATAAGGTAAGAAACAATATATGCAGTGTTATATTTGTTTTAAATGTTGCAATGGTTTTGCGGCTCCCAGTTTATTTTTTCCTTCGGAAACGGGTCCAAGTGGCTCTTTATGTCTTAAAGGTTGCAGACCCCTGGTCTAGGGGAAGACCAGGACCGGGACAAATAATCGTCACTGGTGTTGGCTGTGAGCGGGAGTCGAACTCTGGTCGTTTGTGTTCGTTACGCAGCGCGATACCCGCTACGCTCCAGCAACATTCGCCACTAAGTGGCGGTGACGTCACCACGACGCTTGTGCCAGGCTAGGTGCACCTTGAACTCCACCACACACAAACACGTGGTCTCTGAAGGCTGCGCACGATGACGCAACGCCATTGGCCCATCGCAATGACGTCATTGCTGTTCAAAGGGCGACGTCGGGTCGTCACCAGCCTCTGAAACGGGCGAATTCGCAAATTTCCGTAACGATTACGTCATCGCTCTTGACAAAACTCGTCTCCCGTATTCGTCGCGAGCTGTGACGTCACCCCACCCCGCCGCTATTAAAATTCGTCGCCGAGGCGACCGCTGTGACGTCATGTCACCCGCACGCCTGGTGTCTCACCCCACTGCCCCCTCTGACGTCACGTGGTGGTTACCCCCCTCTGTGTGTGTGGGGCTTTTTGTTGCTGTTGCAGCGTTTGGCGGTGAAGCGGAACGGGGTGGTGGGGAAGAGGAGGAGGAGTGAGTGAGGGGGGCTGGGAAGGTGGGACAAGTAGCGGTGCAACCCGGCCAGGAGAAGATCGCCGAAGATAGCGGAGGAGGGAGCTGGGCTTCATTGCCTAGGAGAGGGACACGAGCTGTCTGTCGTATGTCAGCGATCCAGAATCTCCAGTCTTTCGGTGAGGGGATGTTATGGCCGTCTTGTGCCCCGGTGGTGGTGTTGATGATGATGGTGATGCTGGTGGTGATGATGGGGCGATTGCTATTGGTGGAGATGGTGATGGTGGCACTGGTGATGATGGTGCTGGTGATTATTATTGGTGGAGATGGTGATGGTGGCACTGGTGGTGATATGGTGGTGATGGTGGCGATTGTTATTGGTGGAGATGGAGGTGGTGATAATTGCGGTCATTGCTTAGGTGAATAGATGGTGATGATTGTTATGGTGGTGATTGTGTTGGTGATCGTGGTGGATATTGGTGGTGATCTTGGAGGTGACTGGGTGATGGTGATGAATATGATAAGTATGATGGTGACTGGGTTTGATGGTTATGGGTAAAGTCATGGTGGCAATAGCGTTGGATTGATTATGGTGATACAATAAGTATGTTCATTGTCACGGTTAACGTATGCGCAACTTCTTTCGCACTTTACGTAGCCAACCGTGATAATCGAAGGTGCGAAAGTGGTAGTTGATGGTGGTGTTGGTGGCATACGTTGGTTGTGTTTGTGGTGGTCATTGTGATGGATGTGATAGTGGCGTGAAGTGGTTTCGTTGATGCTTGGTAATGGTAGTTGCGTAGCTATCGAAGGACGCTACTGAGTAGTTGGAGGTCACAGGAGTGACGCTCACAGAAACGAGCGGATGGGAATGTACCAACATTGGTAGTGCATCTTGAGGTCATCTCAGTTGGCCAACCCATGGCACCTGCTGGGTCTGTCCCGATACCTGTCAGCAGCGAGCCTTCGACACTTCACGTGGCCTCAAAGTGCACGTGGCCTCAAGTTTCATTTTTATTTATTTTCAAGTTTCATTTTTATTTATTTTCAAGTTTCATTTATTAGGTATAGCTCTGTGAGCCATTCGGCTCTTGAATCGGGTGCAACCGCAACAAACAAAAAACATGAACAAGAAAACATCTTAAAGTGACTGTGACTTTGTGTAAACAGAAAATCCAAGAAAAGACAGCAAAATATTGCAGAAAAAGCACCGTATACTAACACTGTGCAAAATCCCAGTGGGATGCAAGTCAAACAACAACAACCACAAGACAACTTAGATTAAGGCCATCAGTCTAACTCTGTACTACAACAAACAAACATGGCCAAACCAAAAAACTTTTCGAAAATTACCAAAATAAAGCCATAAAAGCAATGAAACAGTGATCATAGGAACTGTGACCGAATTTTCACAATAAACGACGTATCACCACCACAACTCTGGCTGCATGAGTCACTCCACAACAGCAGGAGCATCAGTCGGAGAATCAACATTTTTCAATGCACCTCAAAGTGCACGTGGTGACGTTGCCGTCACTGAGCAGCGAGTGGCAGGTATTGGTAGCAATCGAGTATGCAGGCGGTGCAACTGCGCACAAGCGCCCACGGGTAAGAGGGCCGGCCCATGCCCCTGGCAACGACGAGTGGGACAATTGTACAGGGGAGGAGGATCTATTTCGTTCTTTGCATCAGGGTCCGTGCCATTGCCAACTGCGCCATCACCACTGATGGTGGTGATGGTGATGACGGCGATGGTGAAAAACGAATCACAAATGTGGCTGCTCGTTTGTTGTCCACAGCCTAAAGTCGACGGTGCCCTTTTGAAATTCCAATGACCAAAGTGAATTTCGCTCGATGACAGCCGCTGTTGACCTACTCACAGAGTGGTACCAATTGTATCGGCCCCCGGATTGATGATAAAAGGCGGAGTTATTTGACCTCTGACCAACCGGAATATGAACTCGTAACCTTGCGAATACGAACTGTATTTTTACAAATACAGTACGAAATGATGAGCTTATTTATAACGTTTAATACATTTTAAGTCATGCGTTTTTTTAAATTCGTGTTTGAGAAAGGCCGTGTCAAGAGAAACCCCACGCATACTAGAAGGTAGCCAGAAAACACATCCTAACCGATAGGTCAATCACTTATTGCAGTGCACGTACACCCTAGGGATGTGTTTGACCTAGTGAAGCTGAGCGTAAGGCTCGATGATGATGGGAGTCTATTGATGAACTGTCAGAGTGGTGATGCATTCATTCTCCCGCGGTGTACACGGCAAAGGGTTATTACTATACACATGAAGGTCAAGGAGAGGCTATTATCGATTTGATTTTAAAGCTCATGTTACAAGCATCAAATTTTGCCCATGAATGTGTATACTTTTGGGGGTTGTCTACATAACTGGTAGCCGTTTTCAGAATTGATTACAAATTCCCTGAAGTGAGGAATCGGTTATTGATTCCAGTAGAATGTTCGTCATGAATGCATTTTTATGGTTATATAAAACATCAGGGTGAGGGACTGCAATGGCTTGCTCAAGCCACTGCTCCCGTTTGGACCTCCTCTAGAGGGAGCTGTAGAGTTATTGGCCAATATTCACACTTTACCCCACCACACTTGCCCTGCTGAACGACTAACTTTGGTGTCCCCATTTATACTGCTGGATGGAGAGAGGCGATGAGGGGTTATGGTGGGGGGGGGGGTTTAAGAAACGTGCCCCATTGTTTAGACTGCCGTGCTGGGAGGTGGAATCAAACCGGCGCCTCTGGATGGAAAGTCCAGTGTTGCTATATGCATTGCACCAAGGCATCTCTCTATGTTTCTCCATTAAAAAGGTACAAACGTTGCGTTTAAAAAACGTGTTTGGAGTGGTGACGTGAACAACTGGTAGCCTGTTCTCACTACCTGTTGCAAAGCTTTGTGGTTCGAATTCGGAAGGTCCTCCTGGTTAGTACTATGGGTGCATTAA
Organism: Lampetra fluviatilis; assembly: GCF_964198595.1. Classification (NCBI taxonomy): domain Eukaryota; kingdom Metazoa; phylum Chordata; class Hyperoartia; order Petromyzontiformes; family Petromyzontidae; genus Lampetra; species Lampetra fluviatilis. Next base: position 6,791,618 of record NC_136295.1, on the reverse strand, counting down.
CCATTAAATAAGTGCCGTCAGCCTCGCAGCGGGCGTTAGAAAATCCGAGCCGTCATCTGAAGACAAGTAGGCTATTTTCGTGCCAGCTTCACGGTCCAAATTTGCCAAATGTGAAAAAAACTTAATTGTAAAACACAATAATCGTAGCCCTCTTCTGCGAAAACTTCAGGTCCCTCTTGAAAAATATTGTTGAGACTCAGTGAGACTTTCCTGGCTAAACAAGTGAATAATACTAACTAGTAATGTTTTTCGTGCGAAGAATAACCAGACAAATACTATACACGTGTTGCCCTTTAATCACAGATAGTTGCCCGTATTCAAACTCAATGTCCGTGGTGTTGGCTCAGTGCTCTGTTACAGCATTAACCGGGAGTCATCTACCCACCAAATGTACGAATATTTCATGGGCCTGTCCTTTGGCAACATAATCTTAAGTTTTGATTTAAAGTTTTCGTGACTGCAGGGATTCATATTCTTGGTTCTTTCGGTAAAGTCACGTAGAAGGGAAGTAATAAAATAATACAAATATTAATTGTTTAATAGTTTTTATTATTATTTTGTTACTTCCCTTCTACGTGACTTTACCGAAAGAACCAAGAATATAATCGAAAGTATTTCAAAAAACCACGTGACTTTTTCCACGCATTTTTATGCACGCTCATGACCACAATAATCCCTGGGATGTATGCCAGCGAGTGGCAACACTGACAATGCGAGAGGGGGAGATATTGATATATTTATTTATTTCGTGCTTAGGTTGGCATTGCCAAGGAAGACCAGCTGAAGGTGCACGGCTTTTGAGCGTTGGCACGAAGATGCGTGCGCACAGACCATGATGCGGCGCCGCGCTGCACGACCGGAGCCACCCACGCCTGTTCTCAGATGCTTCCAACACCGCCACGCTCGACCGCATCTCCCCGCACATCTACGCAGAAAATGAATACCCACAGTTGCACATTTATCACTGTTTTAGTTGAAGATGAAGTAAGGTTTGAATAAATTTTACCCAGTTCATTTTCCCCACCACCTGATTTAAACGAATTATCCCACTATTCTGTTTAGCACTTATTGCAGTCTTTCACTTAAGAACGTGTTTAAATAAATCTGAGAAATGCACGAAAATATTTGATTTTGTATTACTACACATTTTTTTACTTAATGTTACAGTGTTCTTTTTTTCTCTCTATAGCTTTCAGACATGCTTTCCTGGCCTACATGGATCTCTATATGTTTTATTATTTAAAAAATATGAGAAGATGCACATTGTTTCAGAGACCTTCATAATATGGATGAAAACATGATAATATATTTTAAGAGAATGTAATCCAGGCATGCCAATTATCTAGTTTTAAGAGGATTACCGCAATAACACTGAGAAACAACTATTAAAGCACTAAGAATGTTTAATGTCGACTCATGTTGGACAAGACATACATCCCTTTGAAATATATTTTTAACTATGGGAAACATTGCTTGCCCTGTTCAATGTGACACCGGTGTTCATGGATGTAAACGAGATGTGAATGATAAACACATTTTGTGCAGAATTCAGTTTCATTTTGTGCTCCACTGACCATTTTTTGTCGTAAAATTCATCCAGGAAACGCAATTATTATACTTGGCTTAATTTATGTCAGATAAAAACACTTTAGTATAAATACATATAAATTTTGATTCATATGTTGTTTATATCTGACTTTATGTGAAAGAAAAGACATTTGCCTGTTTTCTCATTGAAAATAGGTAAGTTTCAAAATATCACTGTTCTGGTCACAAAAGCAAAGTTTGTGGGGAATAATAGCCATTTTCTGTACTTTTGAGGCATAAGAAATTAGGAAATAACACTACCCATGAACAAAATATAAATAAATGTTACATGCACAGTCGAATGTTCTGTGATGTCAACCAGCGGTGGAGCGTAGTTGGCATTATTTCTGCCTGGAACTGTATGAGAAATGAGAAGGCCCACTACCCAATCTCCTGCCACCTAGCAGCTCGGCACTTGCGTTTCACTGGGCTATGGTCTCAGTGCATTTCCAACACCGGCACACGAGGTAGCCAAGCCACTGATATCAACACTGATTGTGGAAATGTCTCTGCGGGTATCGTACCTACTCCCAAAACAACCTCATGACAGTGACTGCTATGGATGATTATAATGCATCTTATACATTCTTAGTTTAACACGTAGGTTTTCGTGACCAATATCCATAATACAGGTTTTTAAATTGTAAATGTGGCTTTGCTCTCCAACACACTTGTGCTGTACTAGTAACGAATTGGCATGTTCTGTTTACGTGAAAAAGCTTACTAATTGGCTGTCGGCTGGTAACGGGTTTAATAACACTTTTACAAATTTACGCGATCTAACCCCAAAAAACCCCTTTATTTTGTATAAATTATTAGTTGTGTGTTTTGTTGGGACAATACTGGTCTTGTCTCACCTTCAACTCGCCCTGACCAACGTGGAGAAGTATGGTCAAGCAACCCCTATGACCGACAGCGTGGGGGGAGGCATTTATCCAGCAGTGTATTGGCAATGGGCTACGCATTCGGCAAACATTAAATTGGAAACCCGGTAACCGATGTCCGTGGCTATCTTGTTTATCAGTGATTAATAACAAGCACGTGTCCACTGGTGTTGCTCGCTTCCAGTCAGATCGCTGGCTCTTGCCACCCCTCTACTTTTTTACAGTCACTGGGCTTTTTATTCCCTTTTCAGCATTCCTGGACATTTACAAATTCATATTTTAATATCTATAATAATAACGAACTTGATTTTACACGGAAAATTCTCACCGAGTCTTAAGACTTTTTTTTAGGAGGGTTCTGCATTCCACGTTACTACGGCGGAGCTGTGTATCAATAAAAGCGCAACATTCGTCAATGACACTATCTTAAAAGGAAACTAAATATATACAGTAATACTGTATGCTAGAATTCAGGCAATAGCCCTTCATAGAACAAAAACGAGAATCGGAATAATGGAGGAATCATATGAGCTTTGAAGCTCGTTTGACAAAAACAGAAAAACGATATACTGTAAGAGCAAATATAGAATAGGTAAGCAAGTCGTCATACATAAATATAAAGCATATAAGAACACATTTTCACAAGTACATAAATTGCCGCCGATTTAGCAACACCAAATGTAAGCTTGGACAAGGCAGAAAAACAACAAAAACAGCCCCGAGACCACACCAAGGCAACAAGGACCATTGCCCGAAACGTCACCAATTATATATTTTTCATTTAAAGGCAACAGTATTATTGACAAATGTGTTAAGGTTTGCTGTGTTTACACTATTGGAACCTCCTTTGCCAGTAGCAAAATATGATAATAGTTTTTTTACTCTTTTATCTGGCAACAAAACTCACACCTTTTTTACAAGGAGTATTTTGGCGTTATCTGGTGCAACACCATGTGAGACAGGGCTCTAAGAAAAACTGTCTCGGGTGTGGACCAATCAATTTCAAGGACAGTGCATACATTATCAGAGTTGTGTGTTTTGTTTGCATTCCGACCGCAGGTATTGTGGTCAATGCAAACATGACTCCTTGTAAAAAAGGTGTCAGTTTTGTTGCCAGATAAAAAGGGTAAAAAAACAATCATCATAGTTTGCTGTGTTATTTGTGATCGTGCCCACCGCTTGCCAACGCAGTCCTTGCAGCAGCAGCAGCATCATCACGCAATCATGATTTGAAGTCACGTAGGTAAAAAATAAATAATAAAATAATAGAACTAATCTAATATAAAATTTTTTTAAATATTGTTAAATAATATAATAATTAGTTTTTATATTGTTTCTATTATTTTTATTTCGGTAAAGTCACGTAGGTAAATAATAAAAATAAAAGAAAGCAAAGAAGTTTTCTATTATTTAATAATTATTATATTCTTTTTCTATTATGATTTCTATTATTTTTATTATTTATTTTTTACCTACGTGATTTTACCGAACAACCTAAGAGTATGAAGTGGCCTCCCCACCACGATACACAGCGGTGACGTCAGCACTCATCATCACCTGGCACAGGTGAGAGCAACGAGGTCCGGGGGAGGAGGGGCGGTAGGGGGAGGGGCCAACACAAACGCTCGCGAGATTTGGCGCACAGGTGGGCCAGAGTTCTCGCGAGATTTCGAGCGGCCATAGCCTGCATAGGGGGAGAAGCCGCGCGGAGGAAGTGGTCGCGACTGCTCGCGACTCGTTTTATTTCTTCAACTAATTTAAGTTATTCTTGCTTGTCATGCATCCGTAACGCGGTCTGTCTCTCTATCGTCTACAAATCGCCGAGCTATGGAGGAGGAGAAGCGACGCAGGAAGGTTGAAGCGGGAAAGGCGAAGGTAAAACCACCACCACCCCCCTCATTGATGCACCGAGTCGAGTGAAAATTTCGTTTAATTCGCCGCGGTTTTTGCTGTTGGTGTCGTGGTCTCCCTTCTACCTCATGCCTTCTCTCGTCGTCGTCATCGCCGCCACCACAACCACCGCAGCTCCCACCACAACCACCTCAGCTCCCACCACAACCACCACCACAACCACCTCATCTACCACCACAGCCACCTCCCCTACCACCACCACAACCACCTCATCTATCACCACAATCACCACCAAAACCACCTCAACTGCCACCACAACCACCACCTCGGCTACCACCACAACCACCTCAGTTCCCACCACAACCACCTCAGCTCCCACCACAACCACCTCAGCTCCCACCACAACCACCTCAGCTGCCACCACAACCACCGCAGCTGCCACCACCACAACCACCACAACCACCTCAGCTCCCACCACCGTCTGTTGTCAACGCGTGTCTATTAACCCCGTATCTGTCAACCCCTTAATCGGTGCCCTCAGCTTATTACGGGCACCAATTCAGGACCTTATTGGTCACCACCGTGCCCTTGTACATCTCAACGTTCGTCCTACAAAGTCTCACGACAGGTGAGAAACACAAACAAATTGACACGTTTTGTGTTGCCCGTACGCCGTATGGACCTGAAAACTCAAATTCCCTGTACAAGAATACGGAGTGTAAATCGTATGGGTTGACATCGCTATGAAATCTCAACGTTTATCCTACAAAGTCCCAATCACAAGGGAGAAACACAAACAAATTGACACTTTTTTTTTACTGAAACGGCTGTACTCCGGATGGACCTAAACACTCAATTCGCCTGGACAAGAAAACGTGGGACACCGTATGGGTCGACACGCTATCTCTTAAACCGGCTTTTGCAACGTGGACAGGGGCTCTGCTTGGGCGAACCTACCCACTCAGCCCGCCAGCGGGACGATTGGTGTCGCTTTTAGTTGGTGGTGGTGGTGGAAACGAAGTTGCCACCCTGCCTCGAATGTGCGTGCGTGACCATGTGATGGGTGTCAGTGACACAGCTGATGGCTGGCTGTAGGTTAAAACTGGTGGTGTGGTGGAGGAACCGGGGTGGGTGGGTGAGTGGGGGACATGTGTAAGATGATGTGTACATACTCTCTGGTTCTTTCGGTAAAGTCACGTCGGTAGAAAAAATAATAAAATTAAATACAACTTTTCTATCTCCGTGACTTTTTCCGAACGAACCAGAGAGAATTGATTCCTGCAGTCACGAAAGCTTCAAATCAATATGATTTTTAGCTATTCTTTGGGTCTATCGGTAAAGTCACGTAGATAGGTTCAAAGAAAATAACAACAAAAAACTACGACGTTTAGATCGCAACACAAGCGGTCGTCATCAGGAAGACAAACGTTTGTGTTGCGATCGAAACGTAGTTTTTTCTTATTTTCTTTGAACCTATCTACGTGACTTTACCGAAACACCCAAAGAATTTTCATTCAAACAGTCACGAAAGCTTTAAGTCAAGATGACATATAGCTGGCTGGTGGGAGTGGATGCAACAGGTGTATTTTTTGAAGTGACACCTGGGGTGGTAGATGAACTTGTAGGATTATATCAGCTGATTGGTGTAGGTGCCCGGTGGCCTTCTACGACCTCATCTGATGGCTGTAGGTGACGGCTACGTTTGTATGCTATCAATTGGTGGGTGCAGATGTAAGCAGGGGGGGGGGGGGGGCTGTAAGATGATATCACCAGGCTGGTTGGGTTATCGATACAACGGGTGGATTATTAAAGTAACACCTGGGGGTGGTTATAGACGATGGCAGATGGGCTTGTAAGATGATATCAGCTGATGTGTGTCGCTACTTTACAGGTGGACCTGTAAGGTGATCTCAGCTGTTGGGGTGGCGCTTAGATATTGTATGACAGGTGGATTGGTGAGGCGACAGCATGTGAGCGGGGGTGACAACAGGTGTACATGTGAGATGGTGGTTTGTAGGTGATATACATTTGCAGCCCCTTTTGTCAACTCACTGCTGGCTGAGGGCCTCCACATGATCCACTGCTCACGGGGGTTGTTTGATCATATTTCACCACTTTGGTCAGCGTGGGTTGGTGAAGACGGCGGTTAACACAGACGCCTGGTACAATAGTGCAAGCTTCACCGCAGCCAAGAACAACAACCTGCTGTGCATGGCGGTCACTCATCCAAGCACTATACTCTTTGGTTCTTTCGGTAAAGTCTGAGGCAGTCTGCCTCAGCAGCAGACCATGACGGACGCTTGTGTTGCGCCCGAAACGTCGTGATTTATTTTATTTTATACCTGCGTGACTTTTCCGAAAGAACCAAAGAGTATGGATTCCTGCAGTCACGAAAGCTTCTAATGAAGATTCATCCAAGCACTGTTCGAGCTCAACCAGACGAGATCGGGCACATTCCAGGAGATACGGTCACAGGCGCGGATGATGAGAGGGGTGTATTAATTATGCGACCAGTGGAATTGCGGAGGTGACGGCTGGCAGGTACAGATTCAAATGTCAAGTTCATTTTGTTTGAACCAGGTGGGAAACTCTGTAGAGATCAGAAGGATAATTTGATTTGCAAGAGCGACCTGGGGCAATAGTCAGCCAGTTGGCGGGCAATGATTGCTGTGTGTAATCCCCATTGAGTAATCTGTGGGTTATCATCATCACTCACGATCTATGGGGCAGATAGCCCGTTGGTGTCCACATTTGTTTCCACTTCCCTCTGTCTTGTGCCAATATTCTCAAGTAGTGGCACATCAATATGCTCAAGTAGTGGACAATTTGTGGGTAATTTTAGAATTTGTCAAATAAAAAATAGATAATAGTAGCAGCATTCGTGATATCACATTAGTTAACGATTGAATAGACATGTTGTCGTGGTTACAGCTGATTTTTGTATGTGACAGCAGGTGAATAGGTATGTGGCTAACCTGACAGTGACTGAATGACGAGACAAATTGACAGGGATATGTAAGTGCCCAGAAGGTGGGATCAAGTGGCAAGCCAAGGGGCAATGGAGCAGATAATTCAGGACACCCACCTGTTTAGGTATGAGATGAGCGGTATGTATGTTCAACTTCTTTCACACAACTTATGTCCATCCTTGGAAGGGGGAGGGTGCCTAGGTTGGTCCCTGTGAGCACCAAACCTGTTTCCCATGCTTAATTTTACTCGCTCACATTGAGCTATTTAAGTCTCCCCGTGTAGTTATTTTTTACATGCTGCTAGGCTTACTATTAATACTGGATTGTATGTATGGCAATCCTGCATAAGTTCATTATTACCATCTTTAATCAAATCATCCAAAATTCCATAAGCCAAGCAGGTTTGAGCATGGATAGTGATTGGATGAGCGACCACCAATGCATCAAATAGGTGTTGTAGGTTTCTGTGGCGTTGCATTGTTAGCAGACTGCAGTACTGTACCATGCTCCAGCATCTGTGCTCTCTGCCTTCAGTATCCTGCGCTGACCAGTGTGGTGAAGTATGTTCAACTAACCCCCCACATAATGGGGGGGAGACCCTCATCCAGTAGTGGACTAACAAAATAGTTAACGTACATGTGGGAGCGAGTAAGTGTGGTTACATGTGCAATCAATGCCACGCAGAGAGAGGGTGTGTGTGTGGAGTGGTTGAAACTAAGTGTTGCTTAACACTTTGGCCATTTGCAAGTGTCTGGATCAATCCGCCTTGGAATGAATGACGTGGGCCAGTGACACGGAAATGCCAGCATGGCACATTTTCCCCTCCTTGTCCACGTTTATTTACCCGTGGGTGCCTTTGCTCGCTCTTCTCTCTCTCACTGGGTGGCTGTTGAAGCAACGCGCCCCCACCACACGCCCAGCCAGAGCCCCCCAACCATCGCCCAGCCAACAAACAAGGGGTTTCATTGAGTCAAGGGTGAAATGTTGGCTTCATTGCTATGCCACACGTGATTACTTCGCGAACAGTTTGGTTGCATCAGTCCTTGTTGGAGTAAAACGAATATATAGTAGAGATGTGTTGTTAACTTTGTTAAATTGTGGAGCCTTGATCCATGCCATTTCTTCGTTTGTACAAAAGCATACTGTGCTGTACTTGAAAATGTTATGGTTGCTTTGTGATCAAAAGTACATATTGTAATTTTTCACTCTCAAATTTGGAATGAGATGTTATTTGTCTTGTATTACTGAAGATTATACAATGATTAGTGTTTATTTTTACTATTTAGCATCATCATCAACCATAACCAATGCACTGCTGGATGAGGGCCTCCCAGTGTCATCAATGACATAATCTATATTGCTACGGTACATAAGCTCATGTCATCTCTACATCTTTATGGTGGTTGTCCTCAAGGATATGTTTCTCCCTTTGGCTGCCATTCAATCACCAGTCTTGTCCATTGGCCATCCCTTCCCGATGTGCCCTGCCTGCTTATTATTAATAGTCAATGTGATGTGTCTGGTTTGTGTTCTGTAATCCACGTGCTCCCCTTTCTGGCGTGTTTCTATGTGTACCTTTCAGATTTTGTTTCATTTTGTTTGTCAGTGTTAATATTTGCGACCATCTATCGCAGCAGGATATACAGTATGTGCTGACAGAAAACATTTCACTTTAGTCACATTAGTTTGTTGCTTTTCATTATAAAATTCAACTTTCCAAAAGTGTTCATCTATTTAATCATTTTGGTCCAGGATAAAGCAACATACCATCCGAGCAACAGAGACTGGCTGGGGGTGGTAGTGTCTTGTTAACGTGTACGGAACTGGTTGAGCTGGCCACGTCACCCATCACAGGTCTGTCTTTGTAATACGAGATGAATGGAGTGGCAACGTGTATCGTCTTAGCAGAGCTGACTTTCACTGTAGGTGGGGTAGATTGGTGAAGGTTTTAGAAACACGTTTTGCATGGCAAAGCAACATTAAAAGTTTTTCTTTGCTGATACGAGTGTTAAGTCACCCAGTGATCGTCTCACATGGCAGTCGTAAGCAACTGATGGGAGCGTACGTTTCCTGAGGTTGGCAGTCGGCAAGCCAGGGGAAAATCACGTTTAAGGGGAAAATCACGTTTAAATTACTCCCAAGTTGTGCTTGATTGTTTATTGCAAGCTTTATTAATGTGAAATAAGGCGAAGAAAGGCTTTAATTGCGCCTCTAATTTCATCATTATGAGCCATGATCATTTCACTGCTGGATGAAGAACTCCCAAAGCCTTAGGCGTCTTTGACAAGCCAGCGATGTAATAATCAGAACCGGCCCTAGACCTTTGGGGGCCCTAAGCTAAATTTGGTTGGAGACCCCTTTGATGTATGATTTTTTTCACCCACTCGCTAGCAGTGACTCTAGGGGGCCCTCTGCTGGCCACGGGGCCCTTTGCAATTGCAAGGGTCGCTTAGTGGCTGGGCCGGCTCTGGTAATAATCCACCAAGCACGTGTACACACGACTTCATCGCTCCGTGTCCTGGGTTTCATTTCTTTGCTGCGACCGATTACTTTTGAACATTTGGCCATAATCACCTTGAGCAATGTGTTCTTCCCAAGCCCACTGACTCTTCTTAACAGTTTGAATTATCTCATTAACCTGCATATGTCCAAATGATGGGCCAATTTGTTGAGCTATCATTTGGGACTAGGTCACTTCTGAAATAGAAATTAATACCTCTGGACTTTGCCTGGTAGGATGGGGATGGTTTAGTTTAATTTGTATTTGTTTGGGCCATTTGTTTATCTTTCTTGTACTTTGTACTACGATCATATTTTTGTATTGTTTGTTGTTGTAACGTTCTTACTCGCCCCATACTGAACATCTATGAAAAAGAGCTTTATAGCTCATCAGATTCCCCCAGTGTAAATAAATATGATTCTAACCAAATTGACAACAATTAGGAGGGTGTTGTTCAGATGGAGCGTACGCCTTTATGCAGGTTGTCAACACACTAACATCCTCCGCACAAGCCGATTGAATTTTGGGATTACAAGGTAATCTGTGAGACCCAATTGGACGCTCAAAGATGAGAGAGGAGGAAGTATCTTGGGAGTTTATGATCATCAGCCATTGTCTATCCACTGCTGAATGAAGAAGGCCTCCCTACATGTGTCCACGGGATATTAGTAATGTTCGTTTGTTTCAAACACACTAATGGAGTTGTCAGTACTGTAATTATTTATAAGTTGTTAATTAATTGTGTCAATGTTATAGTATTTAGGAGGTCGCTGGGTGGCTCTGCTGTCTGTGACCCTGGGTTTAAATCCGGCCAGGGCAGACATTCGTGATTCAACAGGTTTATCAAATACAGTACAGCAAGGTCATTGGATCAGCCTGGTCACTGATACATGCACAAATAAACCATGATATTAAATGTGGGTTTTTGCTTAATTTGGTTGAAATAACCAAATTTTGCGACAAATACTCTTTGCGGGACATAAAATGTGTGCCTTGAATGTGGATAAAGAGTGTGGGCGCCATGTTCGTGAGATGTTAACTACCTCGCCTGATATACGGGAGGTGGTGGGTTCTATTCCGACCCTGATGCCTGTATATTTGGAGTTTACTTGTTCTCCCCGTGGTCGCGTGGATTCTTCTGTGGGTCCTCCGGTTTTCCCCTCCACATTTAGAATCAATGTGCGTTTAGGGTATTTGGCTGCTATAAATTTCCAGTTGATAAGCCACTTCGTTGAGCTATCATTTGTGGTCAGGTTGCTTCTGAAAAAGAGCTATATCGCTCAGTTTAGTTTATAGTTAATAAAGCATAGTGCGGTATAACCACTGTGCCACCGCTGCACCCCAGCTATTCCAAGCTACAAATATGACATTTAAAACCCACAATCCAGGCATAAATTACTTTCAATAGGTAACAAAACATGGAACAAGATGAGTTTGCCTGGTATACTCACAGGGTCAGAATGTAATTGTGACTTTTACAGAAATGCAACCATCTGCACTCAATGCAGCTTCTGTGTATGGCTGTGGAAATATTGTATTATGGTATTGGACTTATTTTTACACATTCTAATGTGTATATATAGGAGTTATCTTATCTTAACTTTTCAATGTGTACATGTATAGCCCTCTGTCAGTACATTGCTGGATGAGGACCTCCCCATGTTGTGCAGGTCTTGGGTTATTTGACCGTACTTCACCATGCTGGTTAGTGCACGTTGAAGGTGGTGAACATGTATGTGGGAGCATAGAAGTACAATGCAAATAATGTTTTTGTTGCGATGTCCTATCGTTCCCATAACGTAGTAATTTGGCAACACTGAACCTACGTTTTTACGCAACATTTTTGACCAATGCAGTAGAAACGAGGCCAATGGGTTGCCATGCATATTCACAATCTTATCCTATTAGCGCTATAGGGCTGTCTGGTAATTCCTGTAATCCGCTTTCTTTGGATTACCCGTAGCGGGGGCGGATTTGCAGTTGCAATTGTGTCTCTGCATTAAAGCATGTTGCATTTATGAGTCTACAGCATGGATGGGGGCGCAGCGACGGCGGGGAGGTTAGGGCGAAGGGTGCTCGGAAGGAGCAGTCTGTGGTGAAACTCCATGTGAGCCGGCGCTTTGTAGGTTCCCTATTCGAGGCACGATCTAAGTGTCCCACGGTGGTCGCGTTGATTCGCAGAGTGCGCCCTCAATAACGTCTCGTTCGCCGTCTCGCCATTAATAATGTACCGTGAGTCTCCAGCTTTAGGTCATTGGGTTAATTTACTGCTGGGTTAGGTGTGTCCGTCTGCCAGTTTCCTTTGCAAGATTTCCGTGTTAAACTTCCACAGGCCACAATGTAATAATTGTGCGAATGTAGCCCGCAATTTTTTGTTGTTTTTCGCGTAGTTAGTAATACACGGAGATGTTCGATTGGAAGCGCGCAATGATTGGACTCGTCGGCGCGGGCTGAGGAGGGCTTCACCCTCGCTGGCCGAAGCGGCATGCTGCTACTGTGGTCGTGCTATCTGTTCCTCGGCTACCTGTCGCTCTACATCTTGTTCGCATTCGTGTGCAGCTTGCTGAGTTCCGACAGCGAAAAGCAAAAGGTGACGTCGCGCATCCGGAGAAAGAGAAGAAGAAGGGGAAGAGGACGCCTCTCCATCAACATGACCTGTCGACGGAAGAGCACGCATTGACCGCCGGTACATCCCGCTCGCCTGAGCTGGCGAAACTTATTCGTTTTACGAGAGTGGTGGGGGGGGGCAGCTGACACGTGAGAGTGGGAGTGCGGGAGGTGGAATCACTGTTGTAGAACAGGCCACTGTATACAATGCAAACAGCATGTCACCAGTCTATGCTCTGGTATTGCTCTAGACTGTGTGTATGTTTAGTCTATGTGCCAGTATCACTGCAGACCACTTCTTCTGTCTCTGTAATTTACAAATAGGCATATCTGCAGACTGCATGTCTCCAAAGGTGACACTCTGGACATGTCCTTGCGGGCTGCTTAGCTTTAGTCCATGCAACGGTATCACTTTTAGGTCGTGTGTTGGTATCGCTACAGACTGTATTCCTCTGCAGTCTACCACTCGGGCGTCGCTGGAGACATGCTCCTCTAGTTGGCACATCGCGCATCCGCACTACACTGGTACCTCGCGATAGGATCGCATTGTTCGTGTACTGATGACATTGCTCCATTGGCTCGTCATCAACAGTGCACCACACCTTTTCATTTGTGACGTTTACCTTTTGCCCTGCCAAAGCAATTCACAAGAGGCATCTGCAAAGCCTAAAATGTAGGGTCCACCACTCAAGCTGCTCATGCATACATCACAGCCGTCCTCGGAATCTGCATCTAGCTGCCAGTGTTGCTTTAAAGACGAAGCCACCGAGGTGTGGAGGCTTTCACAATGAGAGTCAAGATTTGCTCAGTCGCATTTGAACGTTCTAACAGTTAAAATACATGGCAGGTTTATTCACGTACTATTTTGACCTGTATCTTCGCAGTGGTAAAAGTTGCCTAACTTTATTCTTTGTGGTCGGGTTAAGCGTAGCCACCAAATTCTCTGCCAACATGTCTGGTCTGCTTAAAAGAGGTTTAAATACCCCTTTTTTTGCCAATCTTGTTTGGAATTCTCTGAGTAAATCTTTTGGTTGTTCATGTTTGTGATAAACCTGAATAGACAAACCTGTGTTGTGAACATGGGACATCAGCTCTCATGTTATTGATATTGTGTGCACCTTGTGACAATGTACATAAAGAATAACAGCCTAAGGCTAATGTTTACCAACCTTAAGCACTGTACCACAATATTTGCACAATTCGGTGATTATTGTTTTATCTCGTTTAGTATTTCATCACAAAATGTACAACCAAGCATTTCAACATAACATTTGATTGAACAATAGCTTAATCTTTTCCCCCCATTATATCCGATTGATAAATGGTAATGCATGATTTAGATTGTAAAACCCATGATTATTGCAGTATTGCCTATTAAATGGTTGGATTAAAAAATATATTGATACTATAACATGCACGTGTGATTCAAATAATTATTTGATTACCTTTGTAAATCCACTGCTAGATGAAGACCTCCCCAAAACTTTGTTGGTCACCGGGGTTTGTTTGACCATACTTCACCTTGCTGGTCTATGCGTATTGGTGAAAGGGTGGCTCAGGTGGCTTGGTACCTGATGCCAGCCACAGCTAACATCGGTGGCGACCTGCGTGGTGAAGTATGCTCAAACAATTTCCATGACTGACACGGAGTGGGGAGCCCTTCAACCAGCAATGGATTGACAAAGGACCTTCAAGATGTTAGACACTCTTCATTGAGATTGTAATTAACTGGGCAGCTATATTTTGCTGTATTGCTGTGCAGGCGAGATGGAGGGCGGCATGGAGGTGGGTGTAGAGACGATAGTGGAGGCTGGCCTGGGTGAACAAATCCCCTCTGAGGATGATGCTCCTGGAGGCCTGGGCTCTGTTGAGCCTGAGACCACAGAGGACAGGTCCTCGGAGGTCCCATCTCCGCCCACGGACAGGGACACAGATGGGCTGATGGCCCTTGAAATCACCCAGGTAGGCAACAGCACTACATCGCATTGTACATATCCCCCAGGCCAGGCCACCAGCACTACACCGCATTGTACAAATTAGCTGGGATATACGATTGATTACTCTACTGGTTATTGGTTCACTTGCCAAGCTAATTTAGATAACACAAAATTGGTTGGGGGGTGGCGGGAAAGTCTCACCTCTGTTCCCACATGTGCCGCTAGACGGGAGGAGATGGGCGGCGCTTGGTGAAATTATCGGCATCATGAGCCACACCACGCCTGGGCGTGACTTGCAGGGGGTTTCACGTCTTGCGGCACCATTTTTAAAGGAGCCTGAGTCATCCATCGCATGAAAATAGCCGGTTACAATTCTTAATCAATCAATTGAATTATCGGATAATCTGCCTCGCTCTACTCCTGACACCGACGTAATTCCTGCAAGTGGAACTTTCTGCTATGAAGCATAAATGGCTCGTCATGTATAAATTCCTTTTATTGTTTAATATCGCTTTCTCAAATTGAACCTTGGATATTTTTATTATCCATGCATTGATGCTTCCTGGTTGTTATGCTCATGTAGTGTGCTGATCCTGGGTAGTGCTTGGATTAGGGTTTGGGATAGTCTGGCATAACAGGCTATTATAGGCTACAGCACTCAATAGTGGACGGCAGAGGGCAATGTAGTGATTGCTGTGTGTAATCCCAATTGAGTAATAAGTAAAAACGATATTAATTAGTGTGGCATGCCCGTGTTTGTGTGCACAGTTTGTGGGAGTGGTAGTTTAGTGATTAGCGCTTTTCACTTTGAACTCGGATGACCCGAGTTTGATTTCCACTTGAGGCCAATGCCAGTGAACCCTCCTTAAGCCTCTCCGAGATCGACTTGGCCTCAAATTATTACCTTATGCGGTGTGTAAACATCACCTCTCGGGAGACAAAGACGGTCGGGCGTGGTGCTGGCCACCCACCACCTCGTGTGCCGTGCTGGCCTTCATAGGTTGCTCGCTAATAGCACACTTGCCCCAAGAATCTGCTAAGGATATATGGGGGATCTTTGTCTTCGTGTGCACAGTTTGAAGCCGCAATCCAGCAGAGGGACGAGATCATCACGCAGCTGAGTGCCAACCTGCAGCAGGCGCTCAGCAGCCGGGATGGGGTGCAGCAGGAGACGCAGCACCTTACTACCCACATCCAGAGTCTTCAGCAGCAGCTGCAGCAGGTGGGAACTAAAGTGTGCAGCTGTCACCATTGGTCAGATGTTGTGAACACGAGATGGCTTTTTGAAGATATAATTATCAACCTGCACAACTTTTGGACATCCATCCCTCCCACCTAGCCAGCCAGCCAGAAGAACGTTGTATCTTATATCGAGCCCTGTCTCTCTCCACCTTCATACTCTTAGGTTTTTTCGGTAAAAATAATAATAATAAAATTAAATAATAATAAATGAAAATAACTAAATTAAATCCACGACGTTTCGGAGGCAACACAAGTCTCCGTCTTCAGGTGGGACCGTCACAGCCAAAATTACTGTATCAAGTGAAGGGAAATCCAAGAGACAAGATCTTATATACTGGTTAAGGGGAGGAGCTTATCTAAATGTGTCAGTCAGGGACTGGGAGGGGGGAGGGAGGTGGGCGGGGCTAGAGGGAAAGGTACTGGTTAAGCACCTCAAGAATTACGGCCGGTGTTGGCTTCCAAAACCAAAAAATAGCAACACTGTTAAACGCTGGGGATGTCAACAACTTGGTAAAATAGACTAGTACCTGTCAAATAAGATGGTACAAATATGCGTAGTTAAATCTTTTTTACATGGTTAATAACATATTTCCAATGATTGCTCAATTTGTACCCATCATCACGGTTGAAGTTATGTCTATGTTTGTATATCTGGATGGATTCATGCATAAACCTTCTTAGTACTGCATATCCCATTTTGCCTCGATTTCTCACTTTGTTTCTTTTTCTCTATTCCCGTGTTCCATATTATACATCTCCCTCGATATTCCTCTCCTCTCTCCACCTGTATCTCACCCACTTCCCTCCCCCCCAATCTCGCTCCCCGTTTCTCTCTCTCACCTCTCACCCTCGCTCTCCTTCTTCCCACCTCTCCCTTTCCTGTCTCAATCTCTCTCACCTCTCCCTATTCCTCCCTCCCACTGCTCGTCGCTTACCCTCGCTCTCCTCTTTCCGTTTTGCTCTCTCGCTTTCCTCCGCTCCAGGTTCTTTCACTCTCTCCCCGTCCCAGCGGTCTTGGTTCAGTGCTCTGACCCCTAAGCTACTCAGCCAGCTCAGAAAATAGGTAACTTTTATTCTCCAGAGTAACATCTTTCCAAAGTATATTAACGTTACGGTTTACAATCATATGCATCTGTCCTTATTAGGAATCTCCTAAACGCTCAAAACCCTTATTTAATCACGGTTGGTTGCCTATATTTTACCCCCTGACATCTCAGCAGTGTTGGCTCATTGCTGTGCCTTCTGAGCCACCCAACCATCTCGAATACAACTCGGCCAAACGCGGCGCTAATGAGGGGAACCCTCGTTTCTGCACGTGTGCGTCCTCCCATCTCCGTTTGCACAGGCCAGTGAGATGCTGAGGAGCACGCGGCAGTGGACACAGACCCAGGAACTGGCGCAGGCACAGCAGCAGTTGTCCACGTGCCAGAACCTGCTGTGCGAGAAGACTTCCGAGCTGAATCGCCTGCGCTCCCGGCTCGAGCTGGCGCATGCAACTCGGCAGCCGGGAGCCGAAGGAAGTCTGGGAACTCGGCTGGATGGGCTGGCCCAGGAGGGGGCTGCAGATCACGAGGAGCACACTCTCATCCTTCAGAAGGTGACTATCAGCATCATAATCATCATCATCATCGGCCATGATTATTGCACTGCTGGATGAAGGCCTCCCCGAAGGCCAGGAAAGTCACAAGTTTTTTTTACACGAACGACGCATTCACACTAGCACCCGATGCTCAGTTTTGAAGTTTTAAAATGAAACATCTTTGAATTGTATGTTTTGAATTAGATAATTTTATTTCATAATTTAAAGCTTAATGTAATTTTACATCTGGAAGACTTAATTGAAAGGGACATTTCGTGTGAATTTTCTCTCGTCGTTAAGTGGATGGCCTTGCTGGGGGTTCGGTTCGATGTGGACTTTCACCTGTTTGGGATTGCGGGATTGAGATAAGGCGACATAGAGCTGGCCGTGTGATAAGACAGCCGTCTGCAGATCGATTCCAAGTAATTGAACGTCTGTCCCTGCGCCTCCTTCGTTCATGCAGGGGGCGCGTAGGTTTGCAGCGCTCCCTGCATGAAAACGACGGAAAGTGCAGCGTTCATCACAGATAGATAAAGTTGTGCGCTTATAATAATGGATATGTCTGAAACTTGAGTAACACTCCTTAAACTACTAGACCCGTTGTCATACATTATAGATCTTTGCAAAAGTGTCAGTCTAAATAAATAGGCCCATGTGCACTAACAATGACTTTGATTTTAACCCTATAACAGCCAAATATGTATTTTTTTTTGAAAACATGCTTTGTAAAGTAACGTATCATTGCTACGAGGTAGCCAGTAGATGGAATTACAACAATGTATTCCTACATATGTGTGGATCGTTCATTGCGTATCCCCTTGTATATCTGGGTTTTCTCTGTATAGTTTATTATTCTCCCATATACCAAACATATTGATGGAATTGGCAAATGCAGGATGCTGTTGAAAAAACAGTCATAAGACTCAATGGAGTTTTCCAGAGCAAAGAGCATTGTTTTTCACTTTTATTATTATTTTACTATTTAATAAAATCCATCACAGATAAGCGTGAAGACTTGTGTGTCATGAGCACTGTCCATTAACAACGCACATTAGGATAACGTATTGGCCAATGGTTCCTGTTATAAATATTTTTGTTATTATCTAATCTGACGTCTGCAAAGTATAATTAATTCCGTGAGCATGCACACTGTTATGCTGCATTTACCCCTTGCAGGGGGTATTTTTTTTATCTGCCGTAAAATATTTGCACGTGACATTTCACAAAAATTATAGTCTGCGGCTGTAGTTTTGCTTCTGCCTATGGGCCGCCAACTGCTTAATGCAGCTTACTGGATTAATACCGTCGGGGTATATTGACCTATGCCTTTGGGGACGAGATGTGAAGAAACAAAACGTAAATTATCTTTGTACCGGTTGGGGTGCACCGCGCTGTAAACCCAGTGCTGTGCATTTGATCCCTAGCCACCCCCTTCATAGAGTGCCGCAGTGGTGATATGTTAACAACCTCGCCTGGTATGCAGGAGGTCGTGGGTTTGATCCCGACCCTGAAGCCTTCTATAGTTGGAGTTTGCATGTTGTCCCCGTGGTTGCGTGGATTTTTCTCCGGGCCTTACCTAGTAAAATAAACACTGTTTAACAAAAGTAAAAATAAATTATCAAACCGCTTTGCTCAGTGTGGTGAAGTATAGTCAAACAACCCCCAGGGCCCATGCTATATCCTTTCATCCTGCAGTAGATTGACAAACAGCTGTATCCAGTATTTATTTTTACAAGTTTTATTATGCCGTGTTTGTGAACTTGGAATGCAAACTTTTATGGCGTTTGATAAACTATGAAACACATGCAAATATTCGTACAATATACGTTTAAACGTTAACATTACTGAGTAATTTATATTAACGGCTTTGTTGAAATGTGGCGATTGAATTATAAATGTTTTCTTGCAGGAAACCGATTCTATTAAAAAAATAATTTGTATGAGATGATTAATGTTTCACATTCTTCGTTTGCGCAGGAATTACAAGAATCCAAAACCATCGTCAGCCAGCTTGAGGCCACGATCTCTCAAAAGGAGGCCATCATCCTGACACTTCAGCAGACTTTACCCAGCAAGGACAAGGCCCCTACAAGTACGTCCACCAGTTCCACTGGGACAGAAAGAGCTGCTTTTTGCGAGCCGACAGAGAAGGTAGGAGAAGCGGAACGCACCGTGACCGAGTTGCAACGAGAAGTTTCATCCAAGGACTTGGCCTTGGAGGATCTAAGGATGCGACTGTCGGCTTCCGCAGAGAAAGAGCAGCAGCTTTCCAGAGAGAATGTCAAGCTTCTCAATGATCTTGATAATTTGGCCAAGAAGCAAGGACACCTCGATGGTAACCTCACAGAAGTGGCAGAATCAAACTGGGAAAGAAGAGAGGGAGAACTTAAGACGGCGCTCGGTGAAGAGCGCGATCAGCAGGTCGCCGCCCTTCGTTCGGAAATGCAGCGAGAGGTCGAGAGGCTCCAGGCAGTCATCGAAGACCTCACGGAGAGCAACAGGAGATCGCACGAGAGTTTACTGCTGCTGGAGGAATCCAACGGCCAACTCAACACATCGCTGAGAGATTCGCAAGCGCAGCTCGCAAGTGTGCAGGAGCAGCTGTCGTCGGTGTTGAGCGAGAGCACAGAGATGGATGCCAGGTATGGGCGGGAGCTGGAGAACTTTCGCGTCAAACTTGAGATGTTGGAGAATGAGCGGACAGAGGCTCGGGGTCGCGTGGCCGAACTGGAGGAGCTCAACGCAGAGCTGTCTTTCGGCCGGGAGGAAGCTCAGAGGGCACTCGAGCAAATCCGCGAGCAGCAGGAAAAGGACACTGAAGGCTTGCGGGTAGCTCTGGGACTGGAGTATAAAGGGAGCATTGACAAACTGACGGCCGACATTGAGAACCTCAGCGTGGCCTTGTCGCAGAGTGCGGAGGAGTTGCGAAGCACGAAGGAAATGTCAGAGCGGCAGTATATTGAAGAGATGGAGGGTCTCAAAGAGTCGCTGAGGCAGGAACACAAAGAAAATGTCAACAAGCTTCTTGCGGACAACGAGAGGCTGACCGCGGAGCTGTCCCTCGGTAAAGAGGTGGTGAAGAGCGATCTGGGCAATGTGCCCACAGGCGAGAATGACTCTCTGGGCATTCAGGACAAGTGCAACAGAGAAGTAGAGAATGAGAAAGATGCTGATGTCCAGGAGTACAAAGAAAACCTAGAGAAGCTTGAGGCAGAGCTAGAAAAGCTTAGAGGAGACTTGGTGCACAATACACAGGAGGCACAAAGCGCTCTTGAGGAACAACGGCAGCAGCACATCGCTGAGGTGGAGAGCTTGAAAGAAACTCTCGGGCAGCAACACAAAGGAGGCTTGGACAAGCTGCTTGCGGACGTTCAGAATCTCACCGTGATGTTATCTCGGCATGAGCAGGAGGCACAGAGCGCTCTAGAAAAACAGCAGCAGCAGCACCTCATTGACAAAGAGGCTCAGAAAGTCACCCTAGATCAAGAGCACAAGGGAAATATCGACAAACTGTTGGGGGACCTGGAGAGGCTCAAAGAGGAGCTGCTGAACAATAAGGAAGAGGCACAGTGCTCGCTCGAGAAGATGAAGCAGCAGCACAGCATTGAAATGGAAGGTCTCAAAGAAACTCTAAGGCAGGAAAATCGGGTCACCATGGACAAATTGCAGGCAGAGGTGGAGAAGCTCAATAATGAACGGTCTCAGAGTCGACAGGAAGCTGACAGCAGATACGAACAGATGCAGCAGGACTACAGCAGGCAGGTGGAGCAGCTCAAAGAGCAGCTCAAAGAGCAGCGCATGGGGGTGCAGGACGATGCGTGCAGACTGGAGCAGCTACTTCAGCATCACCGTGAAGAGGTGGAGGCACTCAAGGAAGCCTTGCGTCTGGAGCACAAGGGGGCCGTGGACAAGCTGCTCAACGACACGGAGACACTGAACGCGGAGTTGTCGCTGAGTCGGCAGGGGGCGTGGGAGGCGCAAGAGCAGCTTCAACAGCAGCAAAGTCGACACACGGAGGAAGTGCAGAGCATTTGTGAGCAGCACATCAAAGAGCTGGAGACTCTGAAGGAGACCACAGGCCAGGAGCACGCAGTGAAGGTGGACACGTTGACGGCTGACATTGAGAAACTCGGCGCAGAGCTTTCTCTGCGTCGAGAGGAAGAGCTGCATGCAACGGTTGAGCTCCAGGAGCAGCATGCGAGAGAGCTGGAGCGGCTGAAGGAGTCGCTCGTTCAGGAGCACAAACTAAGCACCGACAAGCTGCTGGCCGAGCTGGAGAAGAGCCATGGGCTCACTCTGAAGGACTCGCAGGAGAAGCAGAAGGACGTAGACGACCTAGCCAAGCAGCTGGAGGAGAAGCACAGGTTAAGCTTGGAGTTGGCGTTGAAAGGTGCAGAGAATCAAAGTAAGGTAACTAATGAGGAATCCAAGGCAGAGTTGGAGAGCAAGCATGCGGAGGAGTTGGCAGCGCTCAAAGAAGACTTCAGAGAAAAAGTGGAAAAACTGATTCAAGAAAATAAATCCTTTGAACTGGAGCAACTTGAGACTGAAGAGGGCATCAGTGGAATTCTCCGTGAGCTGGAGGACTGCGCAACCTTCCAAGAAACACTGGAAATATCTGGCAGCACATGTGACAATGTGCAAGCCTCTGGACCCGCACTTGTCCCGTCAAACCCAAGTGGCAAGGCTGTCGCAAACCCGCAAGAGTCGCCCCCTAAACCCGATGATGACCCGGCCTCCCAAAAGCAGGGTCGGCAACTGTCGCAGCTGCTCTGTGCTTTGAGGCGGCAGTGCATTGCTATGAAAGGGCGAGTGCAGGCGCACGTGCTCGAGAAGAATCCACGTGAACCGGCGGCACAGTACCAATGCGAATCGGAGCCAGCTCCGGATGCTTCACCCCACAGTGTGGTTGATGGAGCAGGCACCGCGGGTGCAAAATCGAGCGGCGGAGGTGATCAGACGCAAGGTCAAAGTGCAACAACCATAAGCACAGCTGTTCCTTCCGCGGACGAATTCAACGCGTTGCTGCAAGAAAACGCGGCTTTGAAAGAGAGGGTGGGCGACCTGCGTAAGACGTGTGACCTTCAGCAGGAAGAGATGGCGTTTCTTAAAGCTCAAGCGGCAGGCGACAACGAGGTGGTGGAGGAGGAGAAGAAGGAGGTGGTGCGTAAGGGGCGCGGAGGGGTGGCGCAGCTGAACGTTGGATCTCAGGGGGATGTCCAGACGAGAACCGTGGAGGAGCTGGACCTGCCCGGGGCCACTGGACCCTCGCCACAAGCTGCTCTGTCTCACGTGCCACAGGTGAGAATTGCCTACATTACATTTCACTTCTGGGCTTGGATCCCCTGAGATCTATGCATTGACCACAGGAGCATTGGACGAGTTTTGATGGTGCTGGATATGGGCGATCCCTGTGCACTACAGGTTGTCGTCTGCTGCGGTGCTACTTGGTGGGTAGCATAGGGCAGTGCAGCTACAACATTAATTGTTGGACTGTACTTCTATGCTACCCAACTTCACCCAAGCCACACTCGCCAGCATGATGAGAATGGTCAAAGGCGGAGGGGAGGCTCCCTCATCCATCAGTGGGTTGACAAAGGAATCTACATATTAGCACCTCCGATTAGTTGCGGTTGGCTACTTACGGTGCAAAAAAGTTCAGCATACATCCAACAAACATATACATAGACTAGTTATGAATAACAACTATTCGTATGGGACGGCAACATTTCATGCAAGGGTTTGCTTCATCATAGCTTAAATCCGTTATAACTAAACAACACTTTAGTGGTGTGAGGGAAAACATGATTAGTCACCATGTGACATGTGGTTTCCTGATGATGAATTATTCTGTGCACTCTGGAAACACATGCTGTGCAATCACATTTGTGCAAACACAAATGTGATTGCAAAGGAATTACAATTTAGTTAAAAGCCTGACCGCTTTGTCCCATTATGCCCAGGGCTAAACCTTTGGACGTGTAGACATGCCAAGGCACCTGTTCGCATGCTAATGATGAAGGCCAGCTTGATTAACTTTTGTTTAATTACAAGTGTGCTCATTTGTCAATTTACCCATGCATGCATGACCGCAAATATGAGTCAACACATAGGAACATTCTGTGCCGGTAACTAAATTGATAAAGATGAATTCTGTGGGCATGCACGCATTGATGCATGCATTTGTATAATTGATGGTACGATTAAATTATCCCACTGAGTAACTCAATCGTAATACATGTAATAATTATAATTTACAGACCTTTATCAATGCACTGCTGCCTGAAGGTTCCTGCATTCCATGTTAGTCATGGTGAGATGTGTGATCATACTTCACCACACTTGTCAGTGCAGGTTAGTGATGGGGGGTAGTTGTCCAGGACTGGTGTAGATATAACTCGCCACTGATGTTAATCACGGCCGGAAATTTTACTCTGGACACCAGGTTGATATTGCAGTGTGCTAGCCACTGTACCACTGCTCGACTCCCAATGATTTATTGAACATGGTGAACAATGTAATTTTTCTGCAACTAATCAGAATCGGAATATGTATTTTTACTGGAGGAATCCGATGAGCTATAAAGCTCTTTTTCACAGATGTCCAGTTGGGATTGGTCAGAACATTACAACAACAAACAATGCAAAAACACGATAGGAGTGCAAAGTATAGGCAAGGTAAAGAAATCGCTTAAAAATGTATATTTTTTTTATCTTACCTGGTAAAACCCGCTGAGATATTAACTTATCTTTTAGGAAGCGGACCTGGCCACAAATGATAGCCCAACAAAAGTGGCTTATCACGTGGAAATGCATAGCAGCAAAATAATCCAGCATTCATTCTGTCATTGGAGGGGTGGTGCCCTTTGTGCCAAGTGTCTTGGTTGGCGTACCTGCTGGACAGCGCGTGCACCGTGTAGGGGAGGCATCTGCCGCGACTCGGGTGACGATGCGTTTCCTGTTGAGGCAGCTGCGTCTCATCACGGTCTTACCTTTCAGCAAAAACATCACAGGTTTCCAGGCTGCGCCAACATTTTCATAAGTAATTGCATACAATTACGTTTTAATGTCAAAGTATTTTTTAACAAATAATTTGGTAAGTCAATGTCAGTCCGCTGCTGGATGAGGGCTTCTGCACTCCGTGAAGGTTGTGGGGGTTATTTGACAATACTTGACACTGGCCAATGCTGGTTGGTTAAGACGGAGAAAATATGCATGGGAGCATACAAGTATAATGCAACAAAGGGGTAATACACATCACTAGCCTATATAATTAATCGTGGTCACCCATCCAAACGCTATCCAGGCTAAACCCTGTTTAGCTGCTGGTTTTCCCAATCTCATTTGTTTAAGCTGGTTTACTATGGACTCGTTTTAGCATTTCTGGGTAAGGTCTCTGAAACATCAGAGATTCAAGTGTTTTAAACAAATGCCACTATGTTCGATGTTTGTGCCATGTCACCTATTAGTAATATATTTTGTACAATTTAAGTTTATAAAGTATAAAAATGCAATTGTATACTGAGACGCTCTATAAAAATGAATAAAACTACATCTGGGTTGCAAGCTCGGTGGGACGGTTACTTCATCGAAACATGTGAGAGAGAAGAAAGACAGCAACAGCGTGGAACAGTGTGGCATAGCGTGGAATAAAGTAACCAGGGTGTAGCACAAACGAGCCCCAGAGACAGCTGGACAGCTGGGGCAGCCAGGGCAGCACCTACGAGCCCCAGAGATAGCTGAGGCTGGCTAGGGCCCATCCAACATTGAGTCTCGCAGGAATATCAGGGGGCCAGGACCCATCCATGTTGAGTCTGAGAAGAGTCTTGGGGGTCCAGGGCCATTTTTGCCAATGAGTTCCAAGTTGTCTACATGTGGGAAAAAACCCCATCAATAAGTCTTCGAGCAGCCCTAGGGGGGGCTAGGGGGTCATGCCCAAGTGAGTTCCGGGCTCGGTTGGGGCAGCCCAAATTGATGAGTTCCAGGGTAGCCACAGTGACAGAGTCCGAGAGAGAAATGAAATTTTTTTTTGTCAAAATGTTTAGTTCAGTAACAGTATTATAATGTTTCTTACTGTTCTCCTCTGATATTGCTGAGGCTAGGATAAAGTGTACTCAGCACGAACCACACATCTGAGATCCCACTTGTGTTCAGTGCAGTTTGTCAGAGTAGAATTTAATTTCATAGCTATTTTCACTCTTGTAGTTTTTGACAATCAGTTATTGCTTATCAATAAATGCACATGGGTGAGGTTTTCACTCCTGTACTTGTTTAGCTTATCTACAAATGCACATGGGGTGAGTGAGTTGTTCAGGTTCGTGCAGAAGTGGGAGGGTAAGTTGGTTTAAACTGTGTAAGTGGTTTTAAAATTGTGCAAATAATTTGTCCAAAACGCCATACACACAAACTTGTTGTTCAACTCCCATTATTCAACCTGAACTGTGATGATCCATTTGAAAGAATCTTCATTTTAATAAGATAACGACTCATACTTTTTAAATATATGCATGGTGCGTTGATTCATGGTTTACATGGACTAGACGAGATGCCGTATTTAAATTTTGTTTACATATTAAGTGGTAATGTTGGGGTTAAGATTAATTATGGTGGATGTGCATGTAATTGTGTACACTCCATAGATATTTACGATATAAGCCATACTTCCTACTTTTAAAAAAAGCGTTATCATATCTGCCTTCTGCAACAGCAGCCTTACTTGCTACACAAACTGCAGAAGGGAAAAGATGAGTGCAGATTTGATTTAAAATCTGTGGATCCGAGTCCAGCTGAAATGGCCCATGGCCTCTCAAACCTCTACAGTCAAGAGACAAAACTGACCACGCAGTTTCCAACCTCACTGACTGTCACCGTGGAGTCTCGCACCCCAAATGAGAGTGAAAATCCCTTGGAAACAGCTGGTTTCACTGCTGGAGATAACACAATTCTACTGGTTGGCAGTTCACAATTGAGAGGATATTGTGAGCAATATCCAGATGAAGGGTCTTCTTCATACCCAGCCATCTCAAGTTCTCACCAATTTGCCGATGTGTGCACCTCTCCCAATGGGCCTTCTGCGCGGGACATTCAAGCACTTTTTTATTCTGTTGATGGTCCATCACAGCAGCAACAGGAGGATAATCCATCTGGTTTTGATGTCTCGTTGAATCACGCTGCTCCGGTTGATCGACCTGTGGTCATCTCCAAGTACAATGTGGTACCCGGATGTGATCCCGAGTCCGAATCGACCGTCGACCCCGTACGATCACCTGACATGGAGTCCTTAGACCGACCTCTCGTCCTCACTCACCCGTCCCGCTCCGAGCCTGACGGAGATTCATTAGCTCGTGATTTTGACCACTGGCGTCCAGAGGAGTTTGCGGAAGGTTTCTCAGAGATGATGGTTACTATTCCTCTGCCGGTGGGACCGCTGGTGCCATGCGCTGGCGATTCCGGCATTGACGTGCACACGTGGTTGTACCGCTGTCGTGGATCTCGAGGGAGCGGTGGAAGCGGTCGGCATCGACTCACGGCTCAAATATCCCTCCCGTCGCCACCCTTCGCGGTAAGGACCTGGTGTCGGAGGCTGGGACTGAATCTGGAAAAATTGAAACCAAAAACGCGAAGCAAAAGCGGTCCTTTTAATTGAGAGTTCTCCAATGGCACAATGTTAGGTTTAAATTATTTTTAGATTTTTTTTCCACCTTCTGTGTTGCTTGCCAATGGTGGCTTGAAAAAAATGTAAGCTAAAAGCAGAATATTGCATTAACTGCAATATTTTTAAGACATTGCTAGAATTAAAACAATATATAAAGAAATATGACAAAGTGTAATTATGATTAACTGCATTACTTGTTTACATGTAAGATTTAATATCTAACTCTACTATAAATCTCCCATAGGAATTTGAAGCACAGGGCTTTGCGTTATAATGTTGTTTACTCATCTGAAATTCAGGAGAACATTATCATCACCAGTGTGGGCATCTAGTTTATTAAAGGATTTAACCTATTCGATACCAATTGTGCTCTAGGCATCACACGATGGACCAAGGTGTCCATTAAGAACATTCACGCTGCTGTTACTCCTTGGCCTGTGGAAGGAAATGTCACAGAACTACCACTGAGATCCCCCCTCACTTGACCTATTTATATCCACACTACAAAGAGGCACTGCACGTTGTTTCATGTCCTGCTACAGATAAATGTTGAAATGCTGATATTTTATTGTTATTCGAGATAGAATTTGACCTAATGAAGTGAAAACACGAATTTAATCATGGATTTTTATTGTGCATTCATAAGTGCTTTATTTGAGAACATCAACTCCCTACACTTGGTAACCTAGTGCCTGAAATCTGAATTCAAACCCAGAATCTCAGCAGTGCCAGTTCAGTGCTCTTACCCATAAGCTAGTTGACCATCTTGTGGTAATAACCCACATGGATCACCTGAAGTAACATGGTTGCCAAGTATATGAATGCATACAATTTACAATCAGAATATGCAACTTGTTGGAATCGGCCTCCTGATATGACGTCCTAACTAATCGGTGTTTGCTGCATTGTTATTACCACTGCACTTGGGGAGTTTCATCTGAAAAGGTAAGTCCTTGACTTTTAAGTCGCATGCCGTGTGTGGTTGGAATAGGGTGCTGTGGATCCTTTCCAGAGTTTGTTTGATCAGATATGCATTTTCTCATTTGGTATGGCATGCAGTGTGCCTGGCTTGGATTTTATTTGCATGCACTGTTTAATCAAGAGGTTTGTGTTTGTGTCTCTTAGGTGTGGCTGGTTGTTGATTAACTTCCCACCTTGCAGGGCCTGTGGTGTAAATGGCACTTGCATTGTGCCCCACTCTGAAACGATGTGCCATGCTCTGAAGCTACGTCCTAGCCTATCAAAACGCCGAGGTGTAAATCGGTGAATCCACATCAAGCCGTGTAACGGGTCCTCCGTTGTGCGCGCAACGTAAGCTAAGTTGCGCATATCATCCCGTCAGGTGGAGCAGGCGAGCGGCGTGCAGGTGAGCCTGCTGAAAGGGTGGGCCAGCGGCAGCCCTCCCCACCACGGCATTGATGACAAGGCCACGACAGCGCCTCCACCCGCAGAGCAGGAAGCTTGCGAGGATGGTGTTCAGCAGCAACAGCAGCAGCAGCATCATGGACAAACAGACTCGGAGTCTGAGCAGAAGAGCAAGACACAGCTGGAGAAGCAGGAGGCTGAGCTACAGGAGCAGGCCGGCAGGGTGATGGTGCAAGTGCAGGTGCAGCAAAAGGGGCAGAAGCAGCAGCAGCAGAGGAAACATCATCGCAAGCAGCAAAAGAAGCATCCCGGCATGGTGCTGGTGCAGCATATGAGCGTGGTGCCAGAGGAGGGGCAAGAAGACCAGGTATTCGTTCATTCACCGGTTTGTTTGTTGACTTAACAGTGTCTGTTCATATGGCTTAACAATTCTAGATTTGAAGCTTTCGTGACTGCAAGTCACGTAGGTAAAACATTGAAATTAATAAAAGTAAAATAAAATAAAAATCACGACGTTTCGGAGGCAACACAAGCTTCCGTCTTCAGGTGGAACCGTCACAGCCACGACAGCTGTATCAAGTAAATGAGAGATTGCAAGAGCTACCACTCCGTTATATATACGGAGTGGTAGCTCTTGCTCTTGCAATCTCTCATTTACTTGATACAGCTGTCGTGGCTGTGACGGTTCCACCTGAAGACGGAAGCTTGTGTTGCCTCCGAAACGTCGTGATTTTTATTTTTTATTTTATTTTACTTTTATTAATTTTTATGTTTTACCTATGTGACTTTACCGAAAAAACCTAAGAAAATATGGCTTAACAATGTATGGCTTTAAGAGAAATGGCATTTCAACTGAAACTTCATTCTTGAGAGACGTTTTCGAGTTCGGTCCAATCGAGCTGTCAGAAACTGCGTTGTCTTTTATAGTGAACTATGAGCAGCTTCGGCATGAATAAAGGAGATGCTCATAGAAATTAGGGCTAACTTCGGAAACGTCTCTCGATAACTAATTTTCTGTTGGAATGCGATTTTTTTTCATCGTGTTTTCCCTTCAAAAAGTGTTTGTTTTGTCTTCATATCGCTCAATAATATGAGAAACCAAGTGATTGAATTGAGCTGGAAGAAGAAAGTCGGGAAAAAAACCCCACTTCAATTACTTCTCATGTAGTTTTCTGCTTGACGAGTTATCAGAACATTCATTGAGAACAAATTTCATACGGAGAAACACGATCAGGCGCAACGACCCATTCACGTGATTGTGTTACACCCGGAATGCAATAAGCGCGCATTTCACAAGCTCGATACATTGTGGATTCCCTGTGCATCCTCTCATTTTCATGCCATTTGTGTTCATCTGAGGAGTTTACCAGTTTGACTAACGACCATTTAAAGGTAAGTTGTTGCATGAACATGAGAAAAAAGTATTATTTTCTTAAGTTAAGCTGCTTAACTCAACATTTAGTGTGCTGCTCTACCAACATTGCACCTCCTTTGAAATACACAAACCATTGAGCATGCTTTTAACGTGCAGAGCCTCCCACCCAGTGAGCCGATTCCAGAGTTTGCTTGTACTGAATCAATGTTGCTTAAATTATGCACTCCCAGAAACTTGGTGGGTGTGTCATAAATATATATTTTGTATCGTTTACCTGGAGAGACATATTGTGAAACAGATGTATTGTCTGCTTTACCTATTTCGTTACTTAGATTTTCCACGGCGATGCTAAATATTATTTTGTGATTCCAGTGTGAAGTTTTTTATTTGTTGCCACTGCCCAAATTCTGGCCCTTGTGTGAGTCGTGCTCTGCCTTGGGTCATTGAGGCACAGCCCTAAAATGAGCCTCTTGTAATTTTTACTGCACACTTTATGGCCACCGTCAAAGTACTAGGCTGTTAAATGTAAGCATATATAAAGTACATTTCATAAGTCAAGGCATAAATTTCATCACCGCACCACACAAACCTCCATACACTCCCACAGCCACTGACATATTACACGAGCTATCAGAATCAATTTATCCTGGAGAAATCCGATGAACTTTGAAGCTCTCTTTCACAGATATCCAGTAGTTTCACAAATGCCCAGTTGGTTAAGTGATAGCTGTAAAGCATTAGACACCGATTGACACTATCCAAATAAAAACATTAGCTCGTGCAATGTGGCAGTGTGTGTTTGTATAAAGAAAATATGGCAACAACTAGGACCCCTACAAATCTTTTTGCTTTGTAGTTTCATTCATGGCTTTGTGCGATAACTGTCACATACCTGTGCAACAAAGTTGTTGCACAAGGACATCGATTGTTGTCTAACTTACTCTCCCTCCGCAGGTCGTCCAGGAAGATGTGGACCGTCGCGGTGATGGCACAGAACTGCCTCCATCCGGAATTCTCTCCGAACTTCGGAAGATTTTGAACGATGGGGGAGACCACACATCGGACGGTGCGTGGAGCCGCAGCCTGGGTGAAGTCCTGCGAAGAGCCTTGCAAGAAATCAATTCCAGTGCAACCTCCGGGGAAGCTGGGACTAACAGAGCGGCAAATCTGGACTATTGTGCGCTCGGACCTCAGAAACCGGTAGCAGCAGAGGGGTGCAGCAATGCAGCCCAGAGTTGGAAGGGGCAGATTACAGAGCTCCTCAGGTTGTTGTCGATGTTGGAAAGCCGTACAATTCAGAAGTGCGGTGAACAGGAGAACCCTGACACCAAGTTGTTTAGGTCCCTGGAAGCCGAGCTCCACTCGTTGCAGGTTTTGCTCGACATAAAGCACACCGAGGTGGAGCTGCTGCAACAGCAGGTTCAAGCTTGGGGCGACCAGCAACACTCGGCCGAGGTGAAGCAAAAAATGAAAAAATCCACGTTCACGCACTTCCAGGTGTCTCTCGAAGACCTAAATGCCTCGGTCAGGGGCGAAGAAACTGCAGGTGGAAATGGCGCTCTCCTCAACGGTGATTCCTTCGCCCTTCAGAAGCAGGTGTTGCAAAAGCAAGACGAGATAGTGTCCTTGCAGGAAAAAATCCAGGAATTACAACCCTTAGGACGTCAAGTGAAGGAGATGGAAACAATCTTCCACGGCCTGAAACGCCAGCTCGTGCAAAAAGAGTCTGCGATCGTGTCACTGCAGTCGTTGGTCTGCGAGCTCAGGCTCGGGAGACGGGGACTTGAAGGAGGCTGCAGGGAGGAATCCGAACACGGCGCGCAAGACCCGTCTAACGTCGCGCACATGACTCTCGCCGCCGGTAAGGATCCAGAGCTCCAGTGTCTTCAGTCGTGCATTTCTGAGGTGGACCACCTGAAGGAGCGACTTAACTCCATGTCACGTGGTGCCGAGACCCTGCGGTCGCAGCTGAGCCAGAAGGAGGTGGAGGCTGAGAAATTTGAGCTGTGCGTCGCGGAGCTAGAGACGCTCAAACAGCAGCTGGATTACGTGGCGAGGGACTGCGATGGACTGAAAGATCGGCTTGCTGTGAAGAACGTTGAGATGCAGACGATGCTGATTCCACCCGTTCAAGAGGCAGCCGAGGGTCAGCCTGGCGAGGCCATACGAAGCTACCAATCCCTTTGCGCACAACTTGAATGGCAGAACACAGAAATCCGCTCTCTGCGCGCTCACATCGTTGAGCTGGAGGTGCTGAGGCACCAGTTCCATTCGCTCAGGGAAGACTACACGAGTCTCAAGTGGCAGCTCTCGCAGAAGGACGACGAGATCGACACGATGGAGTTCCGCATCCAGGAGCTGCAGTCGGTGTACAGCGGCTTCATGGACGAGAGCCACGAGCAAGCGGACAGCCTGGGCAGCGGCAAAACATCGCCCGCTTTTCCCCAACAAACAAGCGCGGCCGCTGACCGGGAACGCGCTCAGAATTTCGACACCACCACGACAGCTGCCACCGGTGCATCAAACCCAGAGTCGGAGTGTCCAGGAGCAGATGCCGCCCACTCTGCGATGTTGTCACAGACTGACGCCGCCGCCACCGCCGAGGCCTCGTGCCTGAATGCCGCCGCCACCGCAGCGGCATTCGGCGAAGACGGCAAAGGCGAGCAGCGTCGGGAGCACGGAGGCCGCACCGCCGTCCAGGTACTGCGGGACGCGTGTGCGGGTCCCCCGTTGTGGCAGCACGTGGCCAGGCAGAGGAGCAGGATGAGCGAGCTCACCCGGAGGCTGGATAGGCTGTGGGCTCCAGGCGAGGGGTTGGTGCGGATTATCCTGCCGGGGGGTGGAGGAGCGGCCCCAAGGGTAGAGGCGGCCGGCCCGGAGGGTGGCGGAGGCGGCGGCGGCGGCCAGTCGAGCAGCGTGGCGGCCTCGCATGTCCTCTGTAAAACGGTCACGATATACCTGTGAGCGGGGCTTAATCTCTGCTGCACCCGGCATGCCATGTCCAGTATACGTCTCGCTCTGGCCATTACTGCCAGTTGCATGCTACCCACTCCAGTCCACGAGTGACGTGGGAAATGTTCGGTGAGAAATTAAGCCCTGCCTGTGAGTGTTTTTAACAACCGGGCTTGGTGAGGGAGTCATGGGGAGGGGGGTGGTGTTTAAATGCCTGGCAGACGCTTGCATTTCTGGTGCAATGGACGTTTCTGTTACACTAACTGCTGTGGCTATATTTTATGTGCATATATATTAATGACAGCTTATTTTTAACTAATGCTTGTGCATGTCTTTCAATTTTAAGCAAATGGAAATTAAAGTGTAAATATTTGTATATATATGAAATAGCTATTGGGAATGTGGCAAAAAAATCTAACTCGCAAGTGCAATTAACAGGGGAATTTATGATTAATAATGTTGTCTTGGGAGGTAAGGACTTGGAGGACATATGTTTAATATATACACATCATATACACGTCACAATAAACTTTATTATGAATAACCCTCCTGCCCAATGGCTTCTTGCTTCGCCAAATCTGTGTCCTAACCCATAAGAATGACAGTGTGCTTGTGTGTCTTTCATATTGTTATTCCATGCCTTCATTTGGATATGGCCTTTTCTTCGACACAAAACTCTTAAAAAACTGTTGCAAATTTTAAACTCCAAAGCCAAACATTATTCATGCAAGAGCAGCCGATGATCTGGCCGTGTTTCCAAATGACTGCCAGAGCTTCAGGTTTGTTCCCAGCCATTCCTGCTAAATACGCTGACCATGATGAGCATCCTATTTGTGGTCGGTGTCTCGCAACGTGAACGACATCGATGAATTCCAATATTGCAGCATTGAAGAGTGTAACGTGTATTAATATGGGGGTGGGAGATGTTTGTCATACAGACATCTGTATGTATGTATGTTGAACTTAATTAACACCGTACATAGCCAACCGTGCTAATCCGAGGTGCGATCGATTGACATAACATGGCCCTATGTCAAAACCCAATTGGATGCATCGACCACAAATAGTCTGCATCAACAGCAGACCAAGCTTTCTCACCTGATGACGGACGCTTGTGTTGCGCCCGAAACGTCGTGATCTATTTTATTTTATACCTACGTGACTTTACCGAAAGAACCAAAGAGTACTTGCCATAAACATTTTGTCTGTGCTGTGCCCGACTAACTGATCGTAAAGTGTCCACGTGCACTGCAAACATATTAACGCATTTTCTTTGACTGTGACAATACATGTTGAAACGCAAACGGTCGCACATCTTTGTCATCATTGGCTTGGCTTCTTATGCGGCCTTTCAAGCGCATCCTTTTTGCCAACTTGGTCCGAATTAACGCCTGTCAACCCCTAGTGCGCACTGATTCGCTGTCTCAAGTCTTTGCGTGTGTGCATTGCATTCTTAAATTTCCTTATGAAGCGATTTAACCACTTGCACTGTCGCCTAAACTTTCTTCTTACTTTCTTTATAAAATCGCGTTGTATATCCGTGTAAATTACGTGTCCAGAATGATGAAGTTTGATATTAAACTTCTTGGCAGTCTTAATTCGTCAACACGTTATGTTATAAATGGTGTAATGTACGTCATGAAAACTAATAGTTTACGGATGACCTCTGAAATGATAAACTCTTTAATTCCCAAATAATTTGTGGACACTAAGTGGGAGGATAGCAGTTGGTTGTCATGTAACACAATTTACCATAGCAGCCTAAACTAATTTAGTATTCATTACACACAAGAGTATGTATTTGTGTTAATCTTCACATATGCTGTGCATTTAACACGATTGAATAAATAAGCACGAGCCAGTAACTTAACGATAAACGACAGATTGAAGCTGCGTTTTTGGAAAGCAAAATCGAGTTTTCAGCACAATCTCCAGGTCTACCACATGCAGTTGCCGCCAAGACCTGGAATGGAAGCTGGGGCCGGAACAAAACAAATAAAACCAAAATTGCAGGTCTTGTTTTCAGCGCCACTAAACCTCCCAGGTGCATGAGCATGCAAGACATGTCTGCCCTGTCTGTAGCCTACACTATTTCTTGCTAAATGTCAACGTTAAAACTCGATTGCATCGATAAATCTGTTCTCTGCGTGCAATGACCCATGAGGCACGGTACGTGAACACGTGGCTTTTATTCGCATCCTTATTATGGGTGTAACAGTGAGTTCATTCAGCGACAAATATAGATTTTTGGGCTCACAATACGTGCGTCGAATCGTACGTGTAAGGCTAAACGTTTCTCTTTTCCACATCCTTCCAGCCACTAGAGGCTATTCACAGTATAAAAACAAACAAATATATAGATTTTTAAAAAATCAATTCAAGGCGGTGTGGGGTACGGACCCGTTGCGTCTCTCATGTTTACAAATGAAATTTAATAATTGTATCTGACATGGAATTTCATTATTGCCAGTGAGTATAGAAATGCACAGTTATCATATAGGACTGCATCAAGACACTACCCTGTAAAAGGTCCTCTTTCCATTAACCTCTCCAAATTCAGTTTCCCAACTCCAAAGTAATTGTTTTTTCAGGACACCCCACTTTGAAAAGGCCACTTTCAGATTTCATGTGTGAAGTTGGCCTAAAGCAGCCAACAGGTAAGTTTCTAGATAAAATCTTCTTGCCCGTGTTCCTTGAATGATTGCTCATATCCAGGTGTAGTCCATTTGGTTATCGACTAGTGGCAGGGAATCCTCTTGAGTCGTGAGCCAAACGCGTTCCGTAACTTTTATTTATACGGCCCATAACCACATGAAGCCTAGCAGTTCAAAACAGTCCACTGATGACATCGGTCTGTGACTGAAAGCATCGTAGCTACACCAGTGGGGTATTGGAGGGAAATATTTTGACCTGCCAATACCATCTCCAATTTTAGCGCCCTCGGTCAGTTCTGTCACTGCAAAGGCCGAGGTGCGTATTTATTGTGTGGGCCACCAAAGGTATTTAAAAGTCATAATTTGGCCCTCTGCAAGAAAACTGTTACCCAACCTTGCTATAGACCTTTAAACCGACCAGCACCTCCCATATCCAAAACCTGCTGCTTATGTAAATAATGCCAGGAAAGCACATTCTGATAGGCGGTGGTTTTGTTTGGCAAGTTTCCGTCACATGGTCACCCAGGTACCCGAACCCAGCACCATAAGCGAAGCTCGTGAACTAGCAGGGTCATGCGTGGCGGGTGACGTCAGTGACATTGTTTTTTTAGGGCAGAGGTGACCTCAAAGGTAAGAATTGTGTTAATGTTGGTATGTCTGCATATTGCTTCTAGCTGTGACTTATTTGCATAGTCATCGAAATCCGCAGAAGCCTTAAGTTGAAAAAGCATGTTTTGTGTAATGTAAGCACTACAAATACTGCCCATGCTTTTTTTTGGATAAATGTGCAGGGTTAATTTTTAATGAGTTTTTTTTACATATTTTACCCTAATTTTCCCATTTCATGCAAACGATCGATCAGCTTCCAAAACTTAAGTCGACACTTTCTATGATTTTCACTGTGCCCTGTGGTGGTAGCATTCGGCTGCACCGTGATGGATGTCGCAAATAATGGAGGGGCAAGCTGGTGACCTATAAAGGTATTTCAACCTGACAGTGTAAACCTCAAAATAGCTTGCCATATCCTCGTAATATTTCGTATGTAATGATTCCTTCTGCCCCTCCCCCCTCACAGTTTGGTAACTGAGCACGATTCAGGGGGTCGCAGATCAATTCAAGAAAATGTTTTCAACAAAATGGGTGAATTTTTAGTGCCTCCTCGTGGCCGCACTGGTCATGCAAACCCATTACAACATCCAAGTCGTTCATAATTGATTCTCACACGCATGATTCCATGCCTGTGTCATAAGCGCAATTATTATAAATCAGTCCATCCTTGTATATCTCATTAAAAGTTAACATTGTCAGTGTCCGCGAGTTGTTAAACTCGCTCAAGAGCGAGAACACTGCAATTCCGTTAGCAACCGCCACGTGTGCCTCTGTGTCCCCCGTGTTCGAATGGCAGTGCAGCGCCCAGGCAGACAAAGACGATGCGAAGCGATGGGACATGCCCAGCAGCCAAGCAGCACTGCAGGTTGCAGTGGATGCCCAGAGGGCTTCCCTGGAGGAGGTGCACGCACTCCGGTAAGAGCATGGCCTCAAGAGCGTACAATGAATGAGTTTGGGTAGTGGGGAGAGGCTTGAGCTCAGTACGAGCCAAGGGCTGGGGTTGATCTGAAATGCATGGCGCCAGCTCTTCATAAGACAGTTCTCTGCAGTGAGTACCATATCTTGAAAAACAACAGTGCTATGCCTCAATCAAATTGACGCTGAACCGCTTGAACATTCCGAAATTCGGCGGTAAACGGGACCCACCACGCAACTTGCAGATATTTCAAAACGGGTCGGGGTGAACAAGTGGTACTGGAAGGCGGTGGTTGGATGGCTCAGAGGCTCCAATGCAGAACTGACACCGCTGAGAACCTGAATTAAAATCCAGGCAGCTGGGTTCTCAAGTGTAGGGAGTTAATGGTCTTAGGCCGGTCACCAATGACGGCACAAAAAAACGTCACGTTAAATTTGGTTCTGCACTTTAATTTGGCTAAATGTTGGGTTGAAAGTCACCTAATTTTTTTAGTTTTCCAGGTAAGGCCCACGGAGCTATATGGCTCTTTTTCAGAAGTGACCTGGCCACAAATGATAGCTCAAAGAAGTGGCTTATGTGTACATTTTTAGTTGGCAAATACTCTAAAAGCATGTTGATTCTAAATGTGGAGGGAACAAAAACAGAGGACCCGGAGAAAAATCTGCGCGACCACAGGCAGAACATGCAAACTCCAAATATACAAGCGTCATGGTCGGAATTGAACCCACGACCTTCGGCATACCAAGTCAGGTAGTTAACATTTCGCCACAGCAGCGCTCCAATTCATGTTGAAGCACAACACTCTCATGCAGAGCGAGTGGGAAAAGTGCTGCCTCCTACTGCTTGGACCACACGTCGTTTGAAATAATCTTGAGCATCGCTCCCGAACATGAAAATATCTACTGCTGTGTTAGAATCGAATGGGTACTGTCTCATGACATGATGCCGATAGCACAATTGGGATTAAATTGGGGAAACATTACGAAAAAGAGTGGCAAAAACAGGCGTGGTGGAAGGCCTTTAGGCAGGGAAGGAACATCAGTCTGTGAAATATTTCGTTGGGTTGAACAGATGGTGCAGAGAGCTAACAGAGGAGCCGATTGTTTGACAGGTGGCTCTGGTTATCAGCAGGGTTCTTAGATGGTATTGTGAGTGGGAATTAAGCCTTGTTCAAGCAGGGGGCTTAAGCCTAATGTGATTTTCCTAGAACTTGGATGTTCACTGCATGCCTGTCTGTGATGCAGCACGATACTGGCGAACCAATCAACTGGTGCCATCCCAGTTCTTTGTTTATCATAACTGACACGTCACGCCACCTTTTGAATTGTCCATTTGTTTGTGTGAAACAGGCTGGCCCTGGCGATGAAGGAAGAGGAGCTGGAGGCCTTGAGAGTTTTCATGTCCACACCGCAAGGAGCAGTGGAGCTGGCGGGAGAGAGCGGATCGCACAGCGAGGAGGTACGTGTGGGATCTCCCATTCCCATGTATCTTTGTGTTATTTGTACACGCATGTAATCTTATTATTATAAATATTGAGAAGGGATATATTTTACGTTTATTGATTGGTGCATTGTTAAACGTAAACTGGTGAGTCTGGAAGCTCTGTCTATGAGCTACGTTTATATTCCCTTATCCGAAAGCTTCAGTCACAATGTGGTGAACGTTACAGAACATTCAGTACTGCCACAGTCATTTGCATCGGCCACCGTGATTCCCCTTCTCTCCGGGTCTTCATAAATCCTCTCTACATATCATTTACGGTCTTCCCCATCATTATTTTTTCTGTTCATATAAGCTCCTTTACTCTTGTATGCATTGGTATGAACTATATTAATATTCGTGTGTTTCTGTTGCATGCGCTACAACAGGATGCAGCTGAACCTTCACATGCGGACTCCGACGGAAGGCAACAAACGCAATTATCCAAGGTCGCTAAGGACAAAGCCGCTGCGACAATGTTCAAAAATCTGCCATCGCAGCAGTTGCTTTTGGCTGCTCTTGAGGGACCGATGCCCGAGCCTGACACAGACACCACAGGTGATACTGTGTGCACAAAGGCTGCCCTAAGTGTTGCAGATTCTGAACATCCCATCCAAGGCCAGCATCTGCACTTGGAATCTGTACCCCCGCAAAAGGATCTGGCAAGAGGCTGGCAGAAATCTGGACCTTGTCGTGGCAGCTCCCCCTCCCAGGGAACTATCCCTGGGGAGACGAGGAAGCTTTCCAGAAAAGAGACAATGAACAAACAAAAGCCCGCAGGCAGGTCCGCGAACGTTAAGAAGGAGCCCGCCTCCCAGACGAAGCCTTCGAGCAGGGCGGCACGAGCCACGCCACCAATGGCACTGCCATGCGGAACGTGCACGCAGCTTGAAGCGGAGAGGGACGGCCTCGTGGAGGGTTTGAGGATGGAGAGAGAGGCCTGTCAGCACCTTCGGCAGCGGCTGCAGGTTCTGCAGCAGGAACGGTCGCGCCCGGCTATCGGCGGTGACGCGGATGTGGCTGGGAGTGTCCCCTCGCGGGGCGACCGCTCTACGGGCCGAGGAGATTTGGACGTCGAGCAGAGGACGGGGTCCCCCTGCGAGCTGGTGGAAGGAGCCACGCCATGTGGCACGGACTGTGGAGATCAATCGGAGCACGTGGAGACTCGGCGGGAAGAGCCATATGGGCCGAGCCTGCCTGTGATTGAAGGTTCTGCTTCTGGAGTTGAGACAGAGATGCAAGCAAGCACTTGTGTCAAGGTGAGACATACCTATGGGATATGTTCAGGGTTATCTATATGACATTGCGTTTGTGTGTCTGTATGTGTGTGTGTCCAAAGGCAGTGGTAGTTTTGCGGTTAGCGCGCTGCGCTATGAACCCAGTGACTTGAGTTTGATTCCCGCTCATTGCCAACACCAGTGACGATTGTAATCGATTATAATTGTCTGAACCGGTCCTGGACCTCCCCTAGGTCGACTCAGCCTCAAATAAGTACCTCATGTGGTGTGTAAACATCGCCACTCGGGAGTCAAAGGCGGTCGGGCGTGGTGTTGGCCACCCACCCTCTCGTTTACCGTGCCGGCCTTCATAGGTACTCGCTTAACAGCTCTTGCCCCAACAGCCTGTTAAGGCCATACAGGTAATATTTGTCTTGCGTGTCCAAAATCCACTTTGATGAACTGGGAGAGATGTGCGAAAGGTAATGTGTAAGGTATTGCTTGTCAATGGCATGGATATTTGTTTTTTTTCTGGTAAGATGTCTGCTTACAAATAATAATTATAATATCTGAATGAAACCTGAATGTTAAAGAATATAAATGTAATCACGAAAAATTGTATCATAGTTTGGTTACAGATTTATCTGAATAAAAACGGTACATAAATACATTTTAGGGATAACAAAACGTAAATCAATCGATTAAAATGAATAATGCTTACAATGTGATGTATTGCAAGTGTAAAAATAATTTACTTTAAATGGATGCACATTATATAGAGAGAGTTGTATTAATATTACATTGAGCCTAATAGAATAATGAGTGTTTAACACATAGGCTTTCGAGACCAATATTATGTATAGATATATAACATCAATATTTAACAAATGAGATTGGAAATATGGGGCAACAAAATCATGATGCTAAATCATATCAGTTTATTAAATAACTAGGGGCAGAGGGTGTCCTCAATAATTCCATACTTAGTACGAACAATATTGGAATAATCTTGATTTGAAGCTTTCGTGACTGCAGGAATCCATACTCTTTGGTTCTTTCGGTAAAGTCACGTAGGTATAAAATAAAATAAAATAAATCAGGACGTTTCGGGCGCAACACACCTGATGGCGGACGCTTGTGTTGCGCCCGAAACGTCGTGATTTATTTAATTTTATACCTACGTGACTTTACCGAAAGAACCAAAGAGGATAGTATTGGAATACTATATAAACTAGCTACGGTGGTGCCATGGTTAGCGTCCTGCACTAAGAACCCGACGACCTGAGTTAATTCCCTGGCCACTGCTAAAATTACCGAAGATTAGTGATGAGTATTATCCGAACAGATCGTAGGCCCCCCATTCACCACCATGCGCTGACCAGTGTGGTGAAGTATGATCAAACAGCTCCCATGACCGACACAGCAGTGGATTCACAAAGGGCCGTCAGGAATAATTAAGTACCGAACAAATTCTCTCCCTCTGTCTCTCTCTTAGGCTGCAGAGAAACTTTCCCTCCTGAGTGGCTCCCGGACAGAGGATGGGACGGCTGACACGGAGATGACCAATGGGAACAGGGACATAGCCGGGCCTAGCGAGGGCTCTGGCTTGGTCGCATGTGACGGTGGCAGCAGCAGTCGCACAGCTGGCCTCTCCTCCGACAGCACCGATCTCTCGAGACGCCACGGTCTGCTGCAGTGTGCATGCAGACGACTGCAGCTGGTGTCAACGACCACAAGAGATCTGCTGGCCCAGATCAGCATCAGGTATGTTGAGCTGTTTTGCTGCTTCTCTCGCAAACCAGTTAACATGCGTAGTGGTCACCATTTAAACTCAGAGCATTGGGG
Source organism: Lampetra fluviatilis (assembly GCF_964198595.1). NCBI lineage: Eukaryota > Metazoa > Chordata > Hyperoartia > Petromyzontiformes > Petromyzontidae > Lampetra > Lampetra fluviatilis. The sequence continues at coordinate 6,750,396 of NC_136295.1, read as the reverse complement.
TTACCCATTTGAATCCAATCCATGGTTTCTAATGGTCGGCTGCGTCAAAATATGCGGCTCTAATTTGCGTGTATTGTTAATAATTTTCTCCAATTACAAACGAGGCTTTGGCTTATTTAGCTTCCAAGGTTAAATGTTCCATTGATGCTGCCTTAGGTTTGAAGATTACACACTGGTTTCAATTGTCATTTGCACAACTTCCAATTACTTTCTGTGGTTCAATGGCCCATATTCTGGCAAAGGAGGTTTCTTTCGATCCTACTTTGGCAACAAGCAAATGTTAAAGGAGATCAATTTTGGCAATTATAAATAAGTAACAAGAGCCTTTGGTATCTATATCAATGCTTTTCATTCACACGTGTACAGCCCTCTTTGCCAATCAAGACTCGATGAGGGCCCCTCATGCAGTTAAGGTCGTGGGGGTTATATGACCACACCTCACCATGCTGTTCGGTATGGGTTGGAAGGTGGGGATTGCAGATGAGGATGCAAAAATGCTTTATCACAACAATGGATTTTGCTGCACTCCCTTCTGCTGCGCGCCAGCGCTCGACATCCGCCTACAGAAACCTATTTGTGCATGTTTTTGTCGCCCATCAAATCACGATCCAGGTTAAACCCAGCTTCGGTTCCGAAATATGATGAGATGTATGTTGAATTTCTTTCGCGCCGTACGTAGCTAACCGTGCTAATCGGAGGTGCCGGATGAGGTGCATTCTTGGCGATTTGTCATCGGCCACATTCACACAACACCATGTAACTCTGCCCTCTGTGCTCTTGCCGTGCCCCAGGGTTATCTCTGTGGTTGACTTGACTCGGGATGAGGAGCTGGCGCAGCTCTTGCGACGTTTGAAGGAGCTCGACGCTGAGATCGCCCACTCGGAGGCCGATCTGACATGGGTAACGGCCGCCCCCCCTTCGTTCCCCCTCCACACCGAGTGACTTTTGCCGTCTCATCCCGATTTGTGGGAGAAACCTCGGAAGTCGTTTATGGAGTGTTAATGAATATTTCGCATGTACTGATAACGACTCAGATTTGCTGATGACCAGTGGCATAGCTATGGAGCAAGCAGGCATTGAAACTTCACTGGGGCCTACGGGCTGGAGGGAACCCAGGAGGTACGCATGCGCAAGCCTTAGACCATGCTTAACCAGCGCCTTGAGTGCCTTGCAGAAAAGTGCTTTATAAATGTTATTTGTTCTTAGTAATATAATATGACATTCTTATTTATCTATCCGGGAAAGCATTATTGAGTCGCAATACATTTTCAGGCGGTACTGTTTTTGCAGTTCATTTTTAGATAATGTTTTTTTTTGGGGAGAGCACAGGAGTACGCAGAGAAGACTCGCACATACGAAGGCATAACACTCACAAGATCTGCACAGATAGCCTTCCGAACCCATTTGCGGTGTTGCCGTGTTCTTGCAGGGGTTTAAGATAAAAACAATTGTTGCAATTGACCAACCCTTGCCCCTGAAGCACTGCTGTAGATGTGTGGGTACCACCACACCCAACTTAGTAGGCCTCTCTCCGAATTACCAATTGAGGAGCCCCATAACAGAGCGCTGTCATACATTGTAATTCAGTTTTTTTGTAAAGCGTCTTGAGATATGATTGCAGTTAGACCTGTTAGCGTAAGTCGCACTCGGGCAGATTATCTTGACAAACGATTGCATTGAGACGACGTCGTAATTTGAAACCGTGGTCATCGTGTCGTCGTTGTTCGTCCCCGGCGCGGCGATCAGGATTCGCGACTGGCGAGCGGGGACCCGTTGGGCCGTGTGGCGCGGCAGCTGAGCGAGCTGTACGGCCGCATGACGGTGCTCTCCGAGGAGAAGGAGGCGCTGAACGCCGTCGTGCTGGACCTGACCCGCTTGCTGCAGCAGCGAGCGCAGACGCCGCCCCCGCGGTTGACGGGCGGTCCCGAGCCGGCGCCCACCTGGAGGAGTGACCGCCAGCTGGTGCCGCCGCCACGCAGGGCCAGCCGCGGCAGCCCAGCCACAGAGCGAGCGATGCTCTGCGTGCCCATCGGAAAGGCGAGTGCAAATTATCTCTTACACGACGAGAGGGTTTATTGAATATTTTGCGCGTTTTATTACAATGCCAACATTCGGCTCGTCAACAGCATCGTCAGCCATGATCTGTCCACTGCTAGTTGACGGTCTCCCCAAGTCATCACCATTCCTCATGGCCACACGATGCCACTGTGGTCTCGCACCTACACACGAGCTGATCTTGTTGCTCCATCTCCACGGTGGACTTACTCTAGGTGGATTAAAGTGTGCCGATTCCCACCACTTCTACGACATCTGATTAGTTAGGCCAAAATACCTTATGTAGGGGCTCCCTGTAGCGGAGGCCCTTCTGCCAGGGGGCTGGCATGAGCAAGCATCTGCAGGACTGCACCTTGACCTTATTATAGATTTTTATATCCAAACCATTCAAATTCATAATTTTAAATTAGTGACTCTTAACAGCATATTGTAAATCCCCCACCCACTCTTAACGGCATATTGTAAATCCCCCCCCCTCCCTCACCTCTTGTCAACTGCACCAACCACAGTTCCAGTCGCTGCACCGGCGGTTCACGAGAGCCGAGAGCCAGCGCCGCGCCCTGCTTCACCAGAAGCGCTACCTGCTGCTCGTGCTCGGCTCCTTCGCCGGCCCGGAGCAGCCGGCGCTCGCTCTGCTGGCTCGCCCTCGCGTGGAGCTGCTGCTCATCGCGCGGGAAACGGCCGCCAACGCAGCCAACGCAGCCACGCAACGGCGCTTTCGCGTCGTGGCCCGGGCTGTCGCCGCCACCTGCAGGTGAAGCGTGTGTATTGCACCCGCGGCTGTGGTATTGTATTGTGGGGAGTGGCGGTGTAGCGGTTAGCGTGGCTGTTCTACGAACTGGGCGAGCCGAGTTTGATTCCCGCTCACAGCCAACACCGGTGACGATTATCCGAACCGGTCCTGGGCCTCCCCTAGGTCGATTTAGCCTCAAATGAGTATCTCGTGCGGTGTAAACATCACCATTAGGGAGACAAAGGTGGTTGGCGTGGTGCTGGCCACCTACCCTCTCGTGTGCCGTGCCGGCCTTTATAGGTGCTACTCGCTAAAAGCACTTGCCCGAACAGTATGTTAAAGGCAAAACGTAGGATCTTTGTCTTGTACTCACAGCAGGGGAGGGTCTGTTGGTTATCTGTGTAAAGAATGAGAAGCAAAGGGAGGAACGACGATTTGGATTGATGTAATAAATAAGACATTGAACAAAACGGTGAGAGGATAGCTGCAGCAACAAGGTTTGTATACGACAGACAGACCGAGGGAGTTATTTCAGCTTCGTCGCTCTTTAAGCTGACGAAGAGGTCCTGCGTCAGCTGGCAGGAGAATGTGAACTCGTTCAATAAATTAGCGACAGGAATAAAACAATCTGGATTGGGTCGGTGGTAGTGAGAGGGAGCAGCTTTCTGGAAGAGGTGATTAGAAAGAGGATTCCTTGGGCAGAAAACCAAGACGTTGGAAAAGAAGGCGGATATCGGAGAATGTTTAACAAGAATGGACATATGGACAGATCAAGCGACCAGAGGAAAACAGCGGTACATAGAAGAGAGAATAGTTTCTTAAACCTGTTGTAATCCTGGGATATTACGTATTTCGTTAAATTGCAGAAAGTGATGGTGTCAGCTAAAAAAGAGATGTTTGCGGAATGTAAGGGGAAACCAATTAAACTGTTCTTCTGTAGTTGTGGCTCAAGAACCCAAATTTAGAGCGTGGTGTTGTGTGATGCGGGGAGAAGAGAGTGGGATCAGATGAGATGGATAAAAATTGTGCAGTGGACTTCACCTTGGGCAAGTTAATTTAAAGACAGGCGCTATGCTCTTTAAATTACCACCACAATATTTTTTTTGCCCTCCGTTCATTGATGTACTTGAGTCATTTCCCCTGTTGCAGATTGAGGATGCTTCTGCAGAAGCAACAGCAACAGCAGCAGCAGCGGCAAAGAGGCTGTACAGCACATGGCTGGAAGGTTGACATGCCCGTGACGGCGTTCAGTACACCGGGTAACATTGCGAGCACCGGCATGCTTATGGCAGGCCTTCAAACGCGCACATTTTCCCCCAACCATGATGGTACAAGATCCATACCAATGTCAGCAGGTGTAAGTGGTCATATAATTGCAATGCTCAAGTAGAATGCAAGGGTGGCCGATCTTCTGGGTCTGCAGGGAGAGGTTAACCTGTTCTTTTACGTGAAGCGTGTAAGGCCTATTGAGCTAAAGAAGCTCTTTTAATTTTTTTATTTTCAATATCGCACCTGCCTATAACGCCAATTACCATTATCTGGCTGCTATACATTTCCACATGATAATTTACTCATTTGTGGCCAGGTCACTTCTGAAAGAGAACTGATGCTCACTGGGCTTTACCTGGCAAAATAACAATAGTGTAGCGATTTACTTACCTTTCCCTATACTTAACAGTCCTATCGTTTGTCTCTGTATTGTTTGTTGTAGCTTTATGATCTGCCCCAACTGCACATCTGTGAAAAAGAGTTTCACAGCTCATCTGATTTCTCCAGGATAAATAAAGATGTTGATTGTGTTTACAGTTTTCTAAAGAAGTACAAATGAGCATCCTCCCTCTGATTTCCTTTTCCCAATTGCAGTCCTAATGCATTGCCTTCTTCTTGTACAGCATTTTGAGATGTGTTCAGCTTGATATGCCTGTAAATTATAATTGTATTTTTTAAATTGGGTTTCCAGGTTAATTTGTGCCCAAGTGAGGTCATTGTTATTTATGTATTCCCACAATGGTGTGAATTGTAATGGTTGACGCACCTGCCATTGTGAAAATGTTGAACCAGTCGTAACCCGTGTCTGTGTTTTGCTGCAGGCCGACACTACCGTGGTCATAGTCTGGATGAAGTAGAACGTGAACACTTTTGGAACTGGTGAGCTCTTATACTGCTAGCTTTTTTGCCCGCCCAAGGACGGGTGTATATTGCAGTAAGTCTGAAATAGTCAATAGAAAAGTTGTTCAGCTCGTGATTATTAATGAGGGCGGGGGGTTGCCCCATGTGGAGTGACGTCACCCCCTCATGGTTATTGTGGAGGGGTGCGGCATGTGGAGTGACGTCACCCGCAGGGGTGCGGCAAGTGGAGTGAGCGACCTTCTTGTGCGTTCGTGTAAATTTCCACGCGGGCATAAATATTAATGAAGGGGGGGGCCTCTGTTGCAGTGACGTCATGCACGGATGTAGTACTGTGCTGCATAGATTTTTTTTTTGCGTCCCTTTCTGTAAAGAAACGTCAGATTTGAATCGACTTTGCATAATAAATTATTTAATTCAGCTAGACCTTCTGTGTTAGTTTAAAAATCCACCCACTCATGAATATTCATGAGGGAGGTGGGCCTCATGTGGAGTGACGTCACGCGGGGGGGGTGGGCCTCGTGGAGTGACGTCACGCGCGGGACGGACAGACATTTCTGGGTGATTATAGTCGGTAATGGCCTAGTGCTGACCTTCGCCCTGCCTCCTATCCCCTAAAGAAAATCATCTTTAACCCTTGAATTTTCCTGACAGATAAACTGACTTTGCTACGTACACTCACCCTTGAATATAGGCATAGATGGTGAAGCTTATAACAGGGTGTGGTAGATATTTCAGGACCTTGCTGTGTATATTGTAGTTTAGTGTGGAAGATCAGTGTTGATATTGCAGAATGTTCAAGCATCCAGTGTGAAACAGATTGAGATGTGTCCAAGAAAATGCAAGGTTTCATGACCTCCGATTAGCGCGGTTGGCTACATACGATGCGAAACAAGTTCAACATACATACTTACATGCATCTGCTAAAATTTACTTACTTTTTGGCACCTGGTTGGTGTTCCCCTGAAATGTTTTTTTAAAATCCTAGGCACTGCCCCTAATAAAATGTATACCTACGATCAAATTACTCTAAATGCACCCAAAATATCATTGGACCTTCTTTGCCAGTACCAACATATGAGAATAGGTTTTCCACTTTTTTTTGGCAACAAAACAGGTGTTAAGATGTTAAAACACCAAACTGAAACCTTTTACAAGGAATTATGTCTGCATTAATCACAATACTTGTCGTCAGAATGCAAACAAAAAACACTCTAATATATGCATTGTCTTTGAAACTGATTGGTCCACACCAGAGACAGCTGTCTCTGACCACAAGCATTGTGGTTAATGCAGACATGATTCCTTGTAAAAGGTTTCAGTTTGGTGTTTTAACATCTTAACACCTGTTTTGTTGCCAGAAAAAAGGAGAAAACCTATGCACCCAATATTTTGAGATCATAGAAGCGAAGCGGGATGATGAGCCTGGTTCGTACTTGGATGGGAGACAGAAAGGAAATCCCAGGTGTTATAGGGTTGGGCTGGGAGGTTCGTTCGTTTCTCAGTCCGCTTGTCTTGGTGATGGTCGTGGCGGCAGCATGTTGAGTAGTGGCGGTCCAGACCTCCCTTTCCCTGGCGACAGACTCTAGCTTTCCTGGGGAATTCCCAGGCATTCCCAGGCCAGCCAAGCGACATAGTCCCACCAGCGTGTCCTGGGCCGGCCTCGTGGTCTTCGCCAGGAAAAAGCAGTGCAGTGCCATGTTAATTCCTCATATTCATGGGTTTCTCTGGACACTCCGATTTTCTCTGACATGCCAAACATTCATGTCATAGAATTGGCCAAATATCCCAGTGCAGGACCCTCCTTAAATAAAACTCGGTGAGGCTTTCCCTTATATAGGGCATCTAACCGTTCTTCCCCCCCAACAAAAATTGTGTTCACCACTTCTGAGCATATCTCAGCCCAGATTTGTATGCTGGTACAATTTTGCTGTCGTTTCAAAAATTCGATGTATAGTTGCCTTGCTTCAGCTTACGTGAATCATAGCTCCACCTCATGCATTCAAAATAGAAATTCGTACCTGGCAAAAGTTAAAGTTTTTTACAACATAACAAAGGCAACGGCGTGAGTTCTCTGTAAAGTTATCATACACTCATGATTGAACACCCCCCCCCCCCTCCTCCGCTGTATTCTAGCTCACCGTGGTCCTCCCACAGTGCTCCTTGCGCTGACGAGCACAAGAACCCCGACTCCTTCCTGCACGACTTCATCAACAAGCTGGAGTCCATCCAGCTGCGCCTGGGGCCCTACTACACAGGTAACTAGTCGTAGCGTGTTCACCGCTTGTTGCAGAGGTTCGTGCTTCAAACCCCGGTGGATGTCGCCTGCACAGCAATTGAAGCAATGGGCACTCGTCTTAATTCCCTCCACTTATGTCCACCCCGCAGTATAAATGGGCAAAAACCACAGTTAGTCGATCAGCTGTGGGGTAAAGCGTGGATACACCAACATCCTTCCGAGATGTCTGGCCAGTGTGAAAGAGTAGGCCAAAAACACCATATAGATTGGTTCTCTCGAGCTCCATCTAGTGGAGGCCCTTCTGCCAGCAGTGGCATGAGCAAGCAAATGCAGGGTTGCAACTTTCCTCACAAAATTCTGATCATGTCTGTTATTTTGACCACGGAGTGTCCACCAGCCGTCACCTTGAATGTCAAGCTCAGCTTTACACCGTTTATGCCGTAGTCGTCACATGTTTCACCACTAGGTGGCCACACTGAACAGTTGACGTCCTCAGGAAAAGGACTGCGCACACCAAAAAGTTATGGGGTGTGATCACCGTAGGTGAAATGCCAACAAATCATAGCAGTCCACCACACTGGACATGATGTATGCGAAGGTTAATTGACATTGACGAAAAATGGTCTTTGAAATTGGGTGGGGGGAGGAATGGGGGTGTGCATTCAGTTCACTGAAAACTGGTTCCCAGAACCCTGCTGTTCAAGACTGGTTCGTGGGGTTTTGATAAACACTGAGGATGGAATACTTTTCACAGAGAGTGCAAACATGCATACATAATAACATGTCCTGCTTGTGTTGTGTTCGTGTTACAGAGACGTCGTCCTTTTCACGTCTGGCCAAGAAGCCCTGAGCTGCACATCTCCTTTGTCTTGGGGAGAGAGCGCCTCCGACTCAACTTCCAATGAACTCTACTTAACTAAATAATACATTGTTTTAGCTCTCAATGCCCCATGTGTCTCGAAAGACCTTGACACCACGGTCAGAAAATACTTATTTTATGAAGAAATATAACTTAGTTGTTATTTGTCTTTGTGTCTATTTAATTTAGTTGGAATGTCACTTGCCGGTCTTTACAAGGTAATGATGTTGTTTCAGTGCAAGGTAGTACACTACAATAATGATTAAGTTCAAGAAGAGATCCCCAGTGCAAGATAGTGCACTACAAGAATGATTAAGTACAAGAAAAGATCCCCAGTGTTAAGGTAGTGCACTACAAGAATTATTAAGTTCAAGAAGAGATCCAATCACCGGTGATAACTCTACCTTTAGCAATGAACTTCAATTTAAACCCTCGCACAAGGTGCAACTCTAGTTCTAGCTTAAACCCTATGACAAACCCTAGTCCAATCTTGAGCCTTATATATCCAGCCCTTTCTATTAGCTGAAATGGGAACAATTAAAGTGGTCTTGTTTGTTTAACATAAAAAGGTGGCACGTTATGTTTTTTTCTCCCTGATGTATTTATGTTCAAAGCTTGAGTGATAGACTTAGTTGATCAAATGTAGAAATACACTTTTTAGATCTTGTTTTGTAACAGCCTATTCAGATCTTGCTGAAGTCGAGAACTTGCACTTTAATGTGTAACACGATTGCCGTTCCAGTGGTTGAGGGATAATTTTCACGGTCCTTTATTTCTATAGTGCAGGGTTTTCTAAATCCAGGCCTCATGACTTAACACGGTATACCTTCCCATGTTTAGCAATCTCTGTTCAAACACAAATTAAGTTGTTACCTTCAGCATATGCATAATGATTGCTAAACACGCCTCGCATGACATAGGTAATTGCTGTTTTAGATTAAGCTTGCTTCAGAGATCACCTGAAACACACACACAAGATCTCTATCTTAATTTCAATTGGCAATCTGAGAGGAGACGTGTTTAACACCGATGTGTGTAGCATTGTAAATATATAGTTTGTATGTTGAGCAGAGAACATGGAAATCTATATCATGGTGGGTCATAAGGACTGTAATTTGGGGAACGGTGTTTAGAGTGCAGTTATTTATTTACTACTTTATTTATTATAGAATATTGCTATTTTCACCCTCCCCCGTTAAGACAGTCTCATAGTCAATGTTGAAATAAAATGAGTGTAATTACTGCAGTCTCTACAGTGGGTAGTACTTGCATAACTAATGCTAACCCATGCAGCAACAAACACTCCTATGGGCTAAAGTTTCTCATTCAGAATCGATACTTTATTTCCTTACTATTTTATTAATTCGTCATCAATATTATTTAGTGTTGTTCTTTATATACAATTGAATCCATAAATGAGCATCGCCTAATATAAAAGCATTGGCTATATCCACACTTGCACGATATGCATCGCAGGTTATGCAATGTAATTAATGTAATTAATATAATGAAAATCTCAGGTCGGAAATTAAAACTATTTGCACCAACATGCAAACATTCCATATTTATATTAACTTAATATACAACTTTATCTTTTAGCAGAGACTCTTCTGCAACGGTTATCGGCTACAGTATTTACATGTTATCTCAAAAATGTTAAAACGATTGTGCATGCCGGTCAAAGTAAATAAAACTGAGCCCATGGCAATAGGTTTCTCTGAACATCAATGATCCCCTTTAACATTAGTAAGAGGGGCGGTTGTTGCTTACAGTTATTTCCACATTGTCTTATAGCTCTGCGATGTGTTTTTGGGTTGTACTGCGTGTTGTTAGACATGATGTCTTGACGTCTACGTCCAGGGAGCTTCTTCAGCAACTCAACAAAACATTCAGTTTCTTAACAAGCTCCGAGCACATGCAGCGAAATGTTGGACATCATGCTGAACAACACACGGTACAACCAGAAAATGTATCGGAGGGCTGTACAGAACAACCGACGAAACCCACATTTGAGTATCACTTGTTGCCTTCGTTTAAACAAAGCTCACCTCCGTATTGCAAGTGTGAGATATATAGCTATGCAACTCCTTCATGCTACTTTGAGCAAGTGTCATTTATGTTGAGGGGATCGCTCTAAGTCATCCTGAAAGAAGCATAACATCTCATGTCTACCCAGTGCCTGGGCCAATTCTCAAGAACACTTGTAGCAATTTTCATAAAATTCCTTAGGTGGAAATCACTTGAGAATGTGTGTGTGTGTGCAACTGGCATCTAATCAGTCTCAGTAAGATTTGGGTGTGCAGATGCTGATTACAGAGAACAATTAGGGTCCCCCACGGGTTCTTCCCAGTCCAGCATTACAATATCAGCCAATCTTACCAATTTTCACATCACACTTTGTACACTTGAAAAAAAATCATAGACCGTTGAATTGTCAATGTTGATACGATTGTAATTATAATAAAGATAATAAAATAGTTTTATTATAAGTCTATACATTCATCTCGTGTCAATATTTCTTGTTGTGTTTACGAGGCTACAATGAACTTTTGGAAACGGCGTGTTTGCGATTCAAAGGGCACAGAATATGCTGCCACTGCAGTGTGGTGAATGTGTTTACGGTGAACTTGTACACTTTATAATATACCCTGTACATGCAATAAAAACTAACGTGTTGAGCACCCTCGGCAATAACGAGGTCACAAATTACGACTCGTGTGTGCTTTTAAGCTCCAGTGCTATGTGCACTTTGAAGTTTGCTCACGTTCTGATTTATTATATTTTTGCTAAAGTGCCATCGGTGGCGTTAGCCGAAACGTAAAAATTACACATTTTGTTCAACCACTGAACCGAGAAAATAATTTAATTATTTTAAAGGCAAATGGGTAAATGTCACGGTGCATACACATCTCATCATTGTACTGTCAATAGTGACGTTTTAACTAATACAAGATCAGGTATATGTTTATGCAAGTGTATACCTACTCTTTGGTTCTTTCGGTAAAGGCACGTAGGTAGAAAAATAAAACAATAATATATCACGACGTTTCGATCGCAACACAAGCGGTCGTCCTCAGGCGGAAAAAATAATCCAGCAGTGGAACTGCTGAGCCAGCGAGAGAGCTGTTACAACAAGAGATTATTTACGTGGCGATGGGCAAGCAAGCGGGGTCTGAGCTGTGTATACCATGCATGAACATATTTCAATTATTGTATTACGATTATAGAGATGTTTATTAATCAAATGTCCGACTCGGAATATATTCTGGAAGTATCCGATGAGCTCTAAAGCTCGTTTTCACAGATGTCCAGGAGGACAGGTCAGAACGTTACAACAATGAACAATATAAAAACACGATAGGAGTGAAAAGTACAGGGTGTTTTTAAAAGATGGAACCGATTTGAAATCGCTATATCTCTGCAACGACGAACCGCCCATGAATGAAACTCTTACCACTTGAAAGGGCGGGGCATAGTGAGGAGGGCGGGGCATAGAGGAGGGCGGGGCATAGAGATTTCAATGACCGCGAGATGCCTCTCCCAGCGCACAAACAGCCCCTAGCCTCAGTCATTCGCTAGATGGTGACCCCGCAACATAAGGCGTGTTGCGTTCTGCAGTTCAGCAAGACTGAATCCGTAATTGCGTTGCAGCGTGCGTTTCAACAGTGTTTTGACATTGATCCGCCAATGTCAAAGAGCATTCGTCGTTGGTACCGACAATTTGAGGAAGCAGGCTACTGTTTATGTAAGGGGAAGAGCAGAGGACGACCACGCACCTCAGAGGAAAACGTGAGAAGAGAGGCGTTTGGGGCGAATTCAACTATCGTCTCGATGTTGTCCGTACAGCAGGTGGAGGGCACATAGAGCATTTATAAAATGGTTAGTAAAACTTGATAACTCATTAAACCGTTTGTAACTTTTTGTGTAATTGTAACATGTTGCCATCGTGAAATATACTGCTTTGGAATTGGGTCAATCTTTTTTAAACACGCTGTATAAGGAAGGTAGAAACATCACTTTAAAACTAGATACAAATAAAACTAAGCTTTTTAATCTTACCAGGTAAAGCCCACCGAGCTATTATCATCTTGTTTTATAAGCTACCTAAATGATAAGCAGCTCAACGAAGTGGCTTATGTGGAAATTTACAGCAGCATTATAATAAAAATAATGCAGACGCATGTTTCTAAATGTGTAGGGGAGGATTTGGAGACACAATCCACGCGACCACGGGGAGAACACGCGTGTCGTCTCCAAGCCAATGATTCTGATGTAAATGTTGGCCATCGCTATGACTGCAGTGTACAAGGCGGTACAGATGTCTCGTGACCCCTCAATTATCGTGTTTTTCTATTGTTGTAACGTTTTGCAACCTACCCCTACTGGACATATTTATAGCTCGTTCGATTCCTCCGGTATAAATAAATATTCTAATTTTGAATGAACCTTCTGAACTTGTGTTTCCCTTGAACATGTGCTTTCCACGAAGCACGATTTTATAAGCAAGCAAATTCTGCACCTGTTTCAGCTTTCAAAGTGTCACCACTGGTCACGCCTGTTATATAATTGTACAGTATTCGTTTATTGCATTGCCTAACTAAGCCAGAAACAATTTTTTTTTGTAATTTAGGGTAACCACCTTTTGATTTTAACAAAAGGTAACACCCAAAAGTGCTGTGCTTTAAAGCCATTTATTTATATCCTGGCAAACAGTTGTTTGGAACAACTAAGTCAGACCATGAAAGCTATTTAAGGAATCAAAACAGACCAGATTGCAGTAAACATCGCATATATAATGTGCTGTCCGTAATTAGGATGTATGGTGGAAACGCGATTGTTAATCCACTTCTAGATGACCGCCTTCAGTGGGGCAAGTGCATGGAGGTGGTGTGATCTCAAGGTTTATTCAAGATGGGATTGGGAGCCAGTGGAGCAATCAGAGACTTGGGTAAAAATGTACAGTCTTATACTGGTAGGAACCTCCTGGTTACACCAGCCCACAGGGGATTATTGTGTCCGTCCGTCCGTCGTGCAGGGAGGGGCTGGGTGGAGAGGGAAGGGCTGGGTGGGGAGGGGAGGGTGGGGAGGGGCTGGGTGGGGAGGGCTGGGAGGGGAGGGGCTGGTAGGGGAGGGGCTGGGTGGGGAGAGTGGGGAGGGGCTGTGTGGGGAGGGTGGGGAGGGGCTGGGTGGGGAGAGTGGGGAGGGGCTGGGTGGGGAGGGTGGGGAGAGTGGGGAGGGGCTGGGTGGGGAGGGCGGGGCTGGGTGGGGGGCGGGAGGGGTGGGGCTGGGTGGGGAGGGGCTGGGTGGGGAGGGGCTGGTCACCCCGTGGTGCCCTTATAAAACTCAACGTTTAACCTACTCACGCCGGCTTGTGCCCGCCCTCACAGTCGGGCATATTTGCGGAATACACCACGCCGCCGTTGACCCTGGCCATTGACCGAGTAACCCAACGTTCCTACCAGCTCCCTCCGCAGGAATGTGTTTTAAGGGTGTGGGTAAAGAGTTTTGCAGTGACATTTCGGACTTTTGAGATGAGTGATACGGGGTAGCCATAGAGGAGAATAGCAGCAGTCGCGTTGGGATGAAGGCATTGATGAGGGTTTCTGTGACATCCGAAATAAGAAATGAAGGAGATGTTACACAGATGGAGGTATGAGGTCCTACAGTGTTGAGATCTGGGAATAGAACACAAGCTCAGAATCAGTTAGTCCATCAGTATCTACTCATCTGGAGATTACATATACCTAATGAGATGACACGTTGTGCATTTTTCAAGGCCAGATTTTCAGCAATACAGAATCAGTACATTTATGCTGGCGAATCTGATGAGCTATGAAGCTCTTTTTCATATATATATCCAGTAGGGGCAGGTAAGCAATTTACAACCAACAATACTGAAAACAATAGGAGTGCAAAGTAGAGAAAAGGTATGCAAGTCACTTGAAATGTATAAATACAAATACAGTAGAAAGTACAAATGGCATAAGTACACATATTCCTGCTGATTTTTCAACACTAAATGAGAGTTTGGGAAAGGCAGGAAAACAACAAAAAACAATCCCAGACCACACCAAGACAACACACAGTCCCACAATAAAATGTAAACTATAAATACACGGGTAAGGATCAAAGTTCTTAAATGACATTTTCAAATGTGGTTGTATCAAGCACTAATCTGCTTGAGGGTATTTTTTGAAGGAAGATTTACAATGTTAAGGGAGGAAACAGGGCTTTTTTAAAACGTTGTATATCGAGTGTTTTAGAAGATTACATTTATGAAGCCAAGATTTCACCAACTCTATGCCAGTGTTAGCCAGTTACCTAGCTAGTTCCGGTGGCAAAAGCCTGCAGTCATTAACAACAGAGTTATTTAACACGTAGGCTTTCGCGAACAATACTGTATTAAACTAGATTCGAAGCTTTCGTGACTGCAGAAATTACTCTTTGGTTCTTTCGGTAAAATCACGTGGAAAATGTAATCAAATAATAATAGAATACGACGTTTCGGTTGCAACACAAGCAGCCATCATCAGGTAAGAATGAATTATGAATGTTGTTTCTGTGTCTGTGTTTTATGATTAAATTGTACCTGATGATGGTTGTTTGTGTTGCAACCGAAACGTCGTATTCTATGATTATTTTATTTTCTACGTGACTTTACCGAAATAACCAAAGAGTAATACTGTATTATCCACAATAGAAGGTTTTTTTGGGGTAAGATTGCTAACATATAAATGTGTCGTTAAACCCGCCACCATCCTATAGTCAATTTGTAAGGTTTTTCACGTAAACAGAATATGCCAATTCGTTACTAGTTCAGCACACCCAGTGTGCTTTAGAGAGTGAACCAACAATATTTACAAGTCGAGTCCGACGTTTCGCCCCTAATGGGTGAAACGGTGGTAGTGGGTTTAACGACACATTTATATTTGCGCAATCTACCGCAAAAAAAAAAACCTTTTATGGATTATAGAGTTATTGTTTGGGTGAAGAGGAGCCCAGCCAGCAACCAAGCAGGAAACTCGAGCCACAGAACACATTCCTGCAGAGGAAGCTGGTAGGAACGTTGGGTTGCTCGGTCAATGGCCAGGGTCAACGGCGGCGTGGTGTATTCCGCAAATATGCCAGACTGTGAGGGCGGGCACAAGCCGGCGTGAATAGGTTAAACGTTGAGTTTTATAAGGGCTGACCAGCCCCTCCCCACCCAGCCCCTCCCCATCCTCCCCTCCCCACCCAGCCCCACCCTTCCCACCCCCCACCCAGCCCCACCCAGCCCCTCCCCATCCTCCCCTCCCAGCCCCTCCCCACCCAGCCCTTCCCCACCCTCCCCACTCAGCCCCTCCCCATCTTCCCCTCACCACCCAGCCCTACCCCTCCCACCCCCCACCCAGCCCCTCCCCATCCTCCCCACCCAGCCCCTTCCCTCCCCACCCTGCCCCTTCCTACCCTCCACTCCCCACCCAGTCCCACCCTCCCCACCCAGCCCCTCCCTCCCCACCCAGCCCCTCCCTGCACGACGGACGGACACAATAATCCCCTGTGGGCTGATGGAACCAGTGGGTTCCTACCAGTATTATTTCTAAAAACTGTAGTGTATGATTTTACAATAACATACATTATTGAAACCCAGTAAACTTCAGCCCTCCATCTCTGCTTTGCGGTTATGGTGACTGAATGAGTCGTGTTAAGTTGTAAATATTTTGTTAATTGCTGTTACGTTAGTACGCGTAATTAAAATGTTGGATGTTAATTACATCTAAAAAATATAAAAAAAACATTCTTTATTTATTTGCAGTATGCTGGACAGCCCCCATAACTTAAAATTATCTCCATAGCCTGGCTTGGAGAGGTTTTTTTTCTGTATATGTCATTACAAAAACATTTCAGATTGGCAAAATACTAATTTTACTTCTTGAGTCATTAAAATTACAAATCTTACTGGAGTAATGTGACGAAGGCACACATTACAAATGCAGTGTTTTGTGTAATTGAATTTTGATTAGCCCGAGCCAACTTTCGTGACAAGAAATAGTTTTCTTTCATATTTATGTGTGTGCAGTATTATAATGCAGTTGTTTTTTTTGTTCTCCGAGTTCTATTTGCTTGATTGTTGCATTTTTATCCCACGTTTTCACTTTTGTCATTTTGATGACCCAGGACATTCGCAAATGAGACTAACCCTGGTCTCTCTGGTCATTTCTCAACTTGTTAAACAAAATAAACATATACTTTAACACACAATACCAATTACTTTCATGGTGGGTCATTTAAATGCCAATTACAGAATACAAATGTAACGAAATTACATATTTAATTCACACACTTAAAATGTGTGGCATCTCAAAAATAGCCCCAACAACATGGAACCGTGAACAAAAGGGCACGACTCCTATTGGCCGACACAGCCGACCAATCAGACCGCCGTATCTTACGTCACCCCCCCCCCCACTCACCTCCTCCCCCACCCACCCTATCCCCCCCCCCACCCGCAACAACGACATCTCGCGAGACTTGGAGGGGGCGAGGTGGTTCCACGCAAGCGAGCGCGCAAGATCTCGCGAGAAGTGGATGTAAACAAACCCCTTGCTGACAAGCGCTGGGCTTTGTGTCGAGGTGAGGCTGACGTTGTTGATAATTTTTTTCCCCTCACGGAAATGTTTTTCCGAAAAAGGTTACAGTTCGAGGATAAGACGACGACGAAGACGACGATGTTTAATTCCCCTGGTGTTTTAAATTGTTTTAATTAAATCGGTGTTTCTATTGCGGTGGCCGAGAGGGCCGCTTTATGCGGAGCGTCACTCGCGGCGTGCAGATTCGGCTTTTGAGACAAAAAAAATGTTGGAAAATATCTTTCCCATCGATTGTGCTACTTTAAATTCTACAGTAATACTTATCGCCCGTTCGCCGTTTTGATCAATTTTTTTAACAATAAAAAACTATCGATAAAGTTATCCGAACAAAACAAAGGGCCCTTTGATTTAACGGGTGGCTGAACGGCGACGAATCGGGGCACCGCGGGGGGCGCTGCTGCCGGCTTGTCGTGCGATTCTTAGAGTTCAAGGGGGGCTCATGGAACCAGAGGAGGGCATCAACAACAACAGCAGCAACAACAGCGGGGGTGGTGGGCGATTAGGCCGCCTCATCGCCGGCTGAGGCTGTAAGCGTCTCTCCTCAGACTCCCTCGCTCATCTCTCTCTCTCTGTGTGTGTGCCTTGGTGTAAGCGCAACAGCAGAGTAGGCGCCGTTATCGAACCGTGGCACAGTTACCAAAGTGCCCTCTCCCCCCTCTCCTCCCTCTCTCTGGGTTTGTTTGTCAACACTTGACGGCTGTCTTCGGGTCCTGCCATAATAACGTGGAATTTCCATCGCTTGCTTCGGGTGGTAGTGGTTGTACAAAAAACAAACACGGGCTGAGAGAAACGATTGCGATACTTTGAGCTGAAAAAGGCGTTTGAGACCTATTATTTGAAATTGTTGTGGTCATCGATGGAATTGTTTCGTCTTCAGGCCAAGTGAACGTTGCATAATTATTATTTACGGCCGTGTTTTTTTCCCATACGTGAAGTATGGTGAAGTAATCTCCACGACGTGTGGAGGGATGCACTCATCCAGCAGTGGATTGCCCAAGAGGGGTTTAAGTGGGTTTAACACGTTGGCTTTCGCGACTAATATCCATACGATGCTATTTGGAGTTAGATCGCTTCAATATAAGTGTCTTCCCCTCCCAAATGGCCTTTTACACCTGAGGTACTCACAAGTGACATCACATTTATGCCCTCTATTTAAGAACGAAACAGGATTTCTCCACAAATCTGGCTGTCGCCTGATGATGGTTGTTGTAAATACTGGCGAAACGTCGTACTCAGATTGTAAATGTTGTGGATTTGCTATCCAACACACCGGTGTGCTGTACTAGTGACGAATTGGCCACGTTCTGTTTACGTGACAAACCTTACTAATTGGCTGTGTCGGGTGGTGGCGGGTTTAACGACACATTAACGCTATCTACCCCAAAATAAAATCTATAGGGTTATACGTGATTTGAAGCTTTCGTGACTGCAACAATCCATACTCTTTGGTTCTTTCGAAAGCTTTCCCACCTGATGATGGACGTCTGTGTTGCGCCCGAAACGTCGTGATTTATTTTATTTTATACTTCCGTGACTTTACCGAAAAACCAAAGAGTAATGAAATGAAAGTCTCTCAAGTTTGTAGTGCAGTGCGTTAACCACAAAAGTAATTGTGATGAATTTTTTTTAACAACGCATGAACATCACTGCTTTTGGAAAATGTCAGTATTCTGAACGATGGTTTTCTCTCCATCCTAACTTATGACCTGGTGATGTGTATGGTGAACGTGAAGTTATATTAATGCGGTCCAACGTGAATAGACGATTAGATTACTGTGGTTGGACACCAGGGTTATTGGGAGTTGACCTCACCTTGGTAGAGGCAAATTCTCACTCCTGTGAGTTCGCGGCCATGTGAGAGTGACACGGGGCTGTGTCGGTCCCGTTGTTATTGCCATGCTGCGAGCCACAGCATTTGACTCTGCTTAACCGCATCAAGTCACGTTCGGATTGATTTTACCCAGAGTTCGATAAATAAACCTGTGTTTAAAAAACGATGGTTTTCTCTCCATCCTAACTTATGACCTGGTGATGTGTATGGTGAACGTGAAGTTATATTAATGCGGTCCAACGTGAATAGACGATTAGATTACTGTGGTTGGACACCAGGGTTATTGGGAGTTGACCTCACCTTGGTAGAGGCAAATTCTCACTCCTGTGAGTTCGCGGCCATGTGAGAGTGACACGGGGCTGTGTCGGTCCCGTTGTTATTGCCATGCTGCGAGCCACAGCATTTGACTCTGCTTAACCGCATCAAGTCACGTTCGGATTGATTTTACCCAGAGTTCGATAAATAAACCTGTGTTTAAAAAAAAGAAACCGATCGAACGGATGTTCTCATACAGTTCCCCCTCGGTAGTGTTGGTCGCAGTGAGTAAATTGCCTAAAGACAGAGACAATCGACACTGTTTTGTGGCCAGGGGGCAGATTGCGACACAACCTCCATTGCGCGTGTGTTTTTGACTTTCGCGATTTCTTGATAGCCGTGTATGTTGACTATTGAGAGTTAGACAGGCTTGGTGGGTGTCGGATTCTAATACCGAGGCAGACGTGCGTGTTGTTGCCTTGTTGTGGGCGAGACAAGCGTGTGCATTGAGTGTGTGTCAGGCGTGTGTGTTGTTGACTGTTGAGTAGAAAGTTAGGTGTGTTTGACTCGATAGGGTGATGCAGGATTGTGTGTGTGACTGTTGTATGTGAGACATGCGTGTGTGTAGAGGGTGTGTCAGGCGTGTGTGTTGTTGACTGTTGAGTAGAAAGTTAGGTGTGTTTTGACTCGATAGGGTGATGCAGGATTGTGTGTTGTATGTGAGACATGCGTGTGTGTTGACTGATGGGAGTGAGGGAGGTGTGTGTGTTGAGTTGACAGTGAAGCAGACGTTTGTGTTGACTGTTGTAGGTGAGACATGCGTGTGTGTTGACTGATGGGAGTGAGGGAGGTGTGTGTGTGTTGACTGATGGGAGTGAGGGAGGTGTGTGTGTTGACTGATGGGAGTGAGGGAGGGAGGTTTGTGTTGACTGATGGGAGTGAGGGAGGTGTGTGTGTGTTGACTGATGGGAGTGAGGGAGGTGTGTGTATGTGTTGACTGATGGGAGTGAGGGAGGTGTGTGTGTGTGTTGACTGATGGGAGTGAGGGAGGTGTGTGTTTGTTGACTGATGGGAGTGAGGGAGGTGTGTGTGTGTGTTGACTGATGGGAGTGAGGGAGGTGTGTGTGTTGAGTTGGCAGTGAGGCAGACGTTTGTGTTGACTGTTGTAGGTGAGACATGCGTGTGTGTTGACTGATGGGAGTGAGGGAGGTGTGTGTGTGTGTTGGCTGATGGGAGTGAGGGAGGTGTGTGTGTGTTGACTGATGGGAGTGAGGGAGGTGTGTGTGTGTGTTGACTGATGGGAGTGAGGGAGGTGTGTGTTTGTTGACTGATGGGAGTGAGGGAGGTGTGTGTGTGTTGAGTTGGCAGTGAGGCAGACGTTTGTGTTGACTGTTGTAGGTGAGACATGCGTGTGTGTTGACTGATGGGAGTGAGGGAGGTGTGTGTGTGTTGACTGATGGGAGTGAGGGAGGTGTGTGTGTGTGTTGACTGATGGGAGTGAGGGAGGTGTGTGTGTGTGTTGACTGATGGGAGTGAGGGAGGTGTGTGTGTGTTGAGTTGGCAGTGAGGCAGACGTTTGTGTTGACTGTTGTAGGTGAGACATGCGTGTGTGTTGACTGATGGGAGTGAGGGAGGTGTGTGTGTGTGTTGGCTGATGGGAGTGAGGGAGGTGTGTGTGTGTGTTGGCTGATGGGAGTGAGGGAGGTGTGTGTGTGTTGAGTTGACAGTGAAGCAGACCTTTGTGTTGACTGTTGTGGGTGATACAAGCGTGTGTGTTGACTGTACAGTGAGGCAGGTGTGTGTGACTGCTGTGGGTGATACAAGCGTGTGTGTTGACTACAGAGTGAGGTAGGTGTGTTTTGACTGTTGTAGGTGACACAGGGGTGTGTTGACTGTTAGGGCGAGGCAGGCTTGTTTAACTGCTGTAGGTGATACAGGTGCGTGTGTTGACTAGTGATTGAGGGAGGTGTGTGTTGAATTGTTGGTGAGGCGTGTGTGTTGACTGTACAGTGAGGCAGGTGTGTGTTGACTGTTGTTGGTTAGGCGTGTATGTTGACTGTACAGAGTGAGGCAGGTGTGTGTGTTGACTGTTGTAGGTGATACAGGGGTGTGTTGACTGTTAGGGCGAGGCAGGTGTGTGTTGAATGGAGAGAGCGAGGCAGATCTGTGCCTACTGGAGAGTGGCGTGTGTGTTGACTGTTGATGGTGATGTAGGGGTGTGTTGAACTGTAGAGAGTGAGGCAGGCGTGTGTTGACTACTGTATGTCATACAGGCGTGTGTGTTGATATTCATGTAGGGGTGTGTGTTGAAATGTTAGGGTGAGATCGGGGCCTCAGTTAGCACACTGTACTACTATCCCAATGACCTGAATTACATTACTGGTCAAGGATAACATCAGTGGTAAATATTTGAACTGGTTCAGGGCCTCCCCTAGATAGACTTAACCTTAAAGCATAACCTACTATGATGTATAATCATCAGCACTGAGGAGACAAAAGTGGCTGGGCGTAGTGCTGGCCATACCACTCTCTTGTATAATATTCCGACCTTCATAGCAGCACGCTAACAGCACTTTCTCCCGCAGCCTGTGTAGGCTGTATTTTGGATACTGTATTTGTCTTTGGTCCAGACGGGCACGTGTGTTGAAGTGTTGTGGTTGAAACAGGTATGTTTATTGACTGTTGAAGTTGAGACAGGTGTTTTTGCATCTATTTCAGGATGGAATCTCCTTGGCGAGCGAGCCGGTGCAGTGCTGGTGGAGCCATCGTGCGTCCTCAGCCAGAGACGTGCGTTGTTGACTCACTTTACAAACACCGATGTCATCGTCATCATTGTGCCATCGTCCATGTAGTTATGTTCTCACTAAATAAATAAAACAACTCTCACGTTGCGTAATGGTGCCATCATCAATATCAGTCCTGTTCTGGCCACTGCTGGATTAAGGTCTCTCTCTTGCCATTGTCATCCCAGACTTTTCCGTGATGCCATAGTGCATCGCAGTCCTGCAAGGCGCTGATCTCATGGCTCCTCTACTGTGGTTGCCTTGGGCATATTTTCTGTTTTGGTTTCCATCCCATGAACACATCTGTTGGCCATCATCTCTTATGGCGATATGTAATTCCCAAACCCAATGACTTTTCTTAGCAGTCAGTACGATGCCCATAAATAGTTTGTTCCCTCATCAATGTGATTATCTTCTTGTCTCTTCATGTCAATCCGACGACAATTGTACAGCGCAAACAATGAAATAGTTTAATGGTGCAGTTAAAGCAATGAATAATACATACTCTGCTATGATGGTCAAATAAAATGCATTTCACTTATACCATAAACTCAACCGCTTCTGTAAATGTTATTTCTGCAGTCGTAACAGCTAATGTACACTTGGTCACACGTGCGATGTTGAATGCTGTGTTCTTGTGGATTTTGCAGAGAGCAGTCGTACATGGATAGTGTGTTTACATTCATACAAGATGTTGTGCCGCAGGTGAGGCTGCCCTAGCCACGCTCATTGTGTTAAGCAAACACTCATATTTACACCAAGCCAGCGCCTCTGATAAGCACGCTTGGCTACGTACTGTGCGAAAAAAGTTCAATACATACAAATAACTATTTTGCACACACTGTCCACAAATAAGCTAATATTTAAGTTAATGGTCAGAATGGACTTTCCCCCATCTAGATTATTTAACTGAAAACTAACGGTCTGCTCTTTTTTAATTTAGTCCTTTGCATTTGCCATGCTTTATACTGTGTAGCCATCATGTGTTATGTGCTCTGAGTGATTTGCAGTTTGCGGTCATGGTTGATGTGTATGCCTGCTTGTTGTGCCTGCATGCTGAGTTGCAGGCATATGCGGGCAGCCCAGTAACAGATGAGAAGGAGCGTGTGGTGTGGGTACGCTTTGAGAAGGCTGATCTCAATGGTATGAACTAAAGGCACATTGCACATATGGCAGTCTCCAATGAATATTGCACATCCATGAACACATTCTGTATCTGAGTACACACACAATTATTATTTATGTTTGACGTGACACATCTATTTTACACGCGTAGTGTCAACGATTCAGAGACATGAGTTTCTAGTAGGCACCTTTATTAACAACTTCCACGGTCTCGTCCACACACTCTCCGCAGTATCTTAGCCTAGCCTAGCCTGTACACAACACTAGCCGCCTAACACTGACGGCGCTGACTGAGATAGCTAACTGCTATCCTTCGTAGCGCGGAGACGTTTAGCGACGACGGCGACGAGACTACAGCAACGACGAGACGAGTCCATTCCCAGAACCGGCAGCCTCGACCTCCTCCTTTCGGCTCCTTTTATGCTCCCAGCACGGCCTGGCTCCGCCCTGACTGTGCCTCCCTTCTCGAACCCGCTAGCAGGTTCCAGGGGCCTCCAGATGGGGCCCTCCATGACCCATGCCCTAGTTCCTTCTCTCTGCCACACCTGCACACCCTCACAGGCGTGTGTACTGTCTGTCCACGACAGTTGCCGCTGCTGTCCACCAGCCAGCGCTATTACACTACGCATGTACGCATATCCCTTTTTGTTAATCAACTGCTGGATATGCACCTTCCAACGGCGTGCAGGTCGTGGTGGTTATTTGACCATACTTCATTCACCGCACTGGTCAGTGTGGGTTAGTGAAAGTGGAGAGCACAGGCATTATATATATATCATAATGTGCAACTGTCCGCCTGTCATGCTCTTTATCTCACAAACGGTATGTTGCACAGAACAAAAATCATTTAAACAAAAATATATTTTTTTCTCAGCAAGGACCTGCCTGCAAAAGTGTCACTTTTGTGCATTAACATTTTGCCTCCAAAGTTATGAAAAACAACGTCCAATACAAACCAATGGGAGCCAAAATAATCTAGAAGATTGACTCGTATTTTATTGAAAGAATTGTCCAAAAGTTCGGCTCCCCATTGATTCATGCCGTTATCATCCCTTAACGCTTTGATGCTGTGGTGATGTTATTGTGCTTAATGCAGACTCCTGCAATGTTTGGGAGCAAGGGCACGGTTAAGTTATATTCTCCGCAAATGTGTGGGCAGTGCTAGTTGGAGCATATTACAGCGTTGGATGTTGCTGTTCTGTGCATAGTGGTTGCCTATCCAAGCACTATGCAGGCTCTACCTTTTCTTAGCTTCACCTTTCAGGTTATTTCATCATCGGCTTGTGTGTATTGGTTCAAAGATACTCTTGTTTTGTGTGCCACCGGTGCCGCTCATAATGGATGAGAAGCCCCGGGGCTGTTTGGAGTATGGGCCTGGCCTTAATGCGTCCCGTGTTTTGGCGTGTGCTGCAGATGTGAGCAGGAACCCTGAGCTGTGGGAAGGTGGAGGAGGGGCAAGCACGCCCCCCCTACTGCTGATGTTGGGTTACAACACTGGCATGCACATATGGGGCCTGCCTGTAAGTGTACACCTTGTCTGATTTCACATGTACAATTCAATATGCATGTTTATTGGAAGAGTTTGTAACCCTGTAGTTTATCTTTAGATAATCTCTCACAGTGAACTAGGTTCCATTTCTACTTGTGATGGTGAATATCAGATACATAATTCTACTCCAGATGAGTCCTATATATATTTTTTTACATTCGAACATGAGTATTTGTACCAATGTATCAGTACTAATACTATCACTGTTTCACTAAGAGCACTTAATTAATTATTTATAAAGGATAGTCCTTTATAAATGTAGTCATTTAAATACATTGCCTTTGTATATGGCATGTGTATCACCCAGAGAACATGATAACTACTCGGAGTGAGACATCATTCACATTGCTTTGTTCACCTTACAATACCATACAGTTTGGATTGTTAGACTGTTTTAAGTACAACTGTTGCTCAAGATGTTGTACATTACACTTTTTAGCTGTTTAACTGTAAGTGCCATGTTTGGAAACAGCATACGCGAGTGTCCATTGTTACATCTGTTGTCTAATGCCCATGTGTTGAGTGTAGGTCAGTGGAGAAGCTCAGGAGTTGTACTCGGTGAGGAGTGGCCCGGTCAGGTGTGCTCGCCTGCTTCCCACACCACACTCTGGTGAGTGAACGTTGGCTACGGACAAGCCATGAGTTGCAATGCATACCATAAACCTCACTCTGCTTGTTGCTTGGCATTTACTGAGTCTTTGTGTTTGGAAGAGCAGTTTGTATTGCCTCTTGTTCATTGTTTCATTTGCGTCATTCGCCTAAATTACATATTTACATATAATTAGCATAATCTGTAAATAATTTTTTTATCCCATGGTTTGGTGTGTGTATCATGAGTGTAAAAATCGGTTAAAGAGATTATTCGATGCAGTTGTCTATGTCTATGTGTAAATAATGAAAAGTTCACAATAGTGTAATCTTCAACCATGAATAAGACGTTTTCTGGGTCTCGGTGTCATCCATTCCACGTCACACCACAGGCGTGGACAGGAAAGACCTGTTTGCAGACAAGCGGCCATTACTAGCCACGTGCGATGGAGCCTCATCTACCGGGTGAGCTAAGCCAGCTTGCTCACTGAGCGCCCACCTGTCAATCACTGTTCTGTGGCATTTTTGGCACACTGGCTGTCACGTGATTTCATGGCACTAACCCCCTACGCGACGTATCCGCCGCAGGTCTCAGCCATACTGCGGTGTGGAGGTGCGTTCATTGCGTACAGGAGAGGTGGTGAAATCCATTCAGTTCAAAACGCCCATCTTTAATCTGCATGCCAACCACAGGTAGGTATGAGAGGGTGCTTATTCATTTGCTGACCCTGTGATGTGTCGGCTATGTTGTTTACATTAATTGGTGTGAGACACTTGATTCAAGGACTTTGTAAAACCTTAAAAATGGTGCTCCAGACTATTTTATTATTATGCAATTGTGGTAAGTCATCCGGATTTGAAAACAAAAGGAAATGAATGCTGCCTTAAGGAATAACAGTTTGATCATGTAAAACATTTTTAAATACCAATAAAACTTTTTGATGAAAATAAAATGCATGAAAAACGATAAAAAATTAACTTATGGTGTAATTATTGACAAATTATTTTAGGATAGCTCGGCTATTGTTTATAGTTTGTATTGTGTTTATGTATGTGTGTTGGTTGCATTAGTTGTACCAATTTCTGGGTTCATTGTGTAAATATATGCGGTTATCTTGGTGAAAACTATTTTCCACAGCACATCTGTGTCATTTAGACACAATTCCAAATGATGTATTTGTGGCTAATGGTCTGAACCATACTAATTTAATATTTTGTATTTGTGAGTGTGTAGGGTTCTGGTGGTGGCATTACAGGAGAAATTGGCAGCTTTCGATAGCCGTACACTCGTCAAGACCTTCTTTATCACAAGTGAGACGAAAGAAAAGTTCTTATTTTGCACCGTTGCAAACCCACCATGCTAGTCTTCAAAGCACACGCCAGTATTATCGGTGACCTTTTATAGGAATAATAGCAAGTCACACAAGCATTCACGTACATATTTACTTGGGCATTTCGGACACTTTTGGGTTATTTTTATGGATGGAGATATAGTGGATTTAAATGGATGATTTGTAGGTCTTAGTTGATATTTTTCATTGATTGGACATAAGGCACTTTATACATATATAAGAAAAATAAGATGGACCCACAGGCACACAAAATGTGTACGAGTATCCATACGAAATAGTACTGCACTTATTTGAATTTTAATATTTGGTGTCACACATTCCCAAACATATGTCTGCATCTGTCGAGTACACGTTTGCATGGAATATGTAAATTGGCAAAATGTAAATGTTTTTGTTCTATGAATCATTGTGTTGGTATAGCACATGTGCCAAAATCGGTCCGAGAATGATTTAGATAAATTCACTAATATGACTGACAAACGTATATGATGTGCTCACAGTAAAAAAAAAATGTTGTATACTTTCTTCATCCACAAATATTCGCTATATTCATGAAGTCTTAATGTTTATGTGTTGTTATTCTTGTGTGTCCTTTACTGCCTCAGGTTGCTACCCCAGTCCAGGACCGAACCCAAACCCGCTGGCGCTCGGGTCACGCTGGCTCGCTTATGCTGACACTAAGGTTGGAGCGCGCTATGTATGTTGCAACGCAAGTCTCACATTTCACATTCTCATTATTATGGGTGCAACAATTTACAATCCTCCCCCCCTCTCCCAAATCCATTACATACAGCATAAACTCATGAAAGACATTTATTCTTACACACACAATTCATTGCATGTATCATGAGCTGAATATAAACCGATATTAATCGATATGTTGACGCATCATTGCACCCATATTCATTGATCTTTCAATTGAGAGTATGTTAGATGTTTGTTGTCTGCATGTACTACATGGCGATGTCGAACATTTTTGCACGATGCCTTGCTCATGTTGTGGCCTAAATGGGGCGCACAGGTGTGCCGGTACGAGTAGTTCGCCGCTCTGCCCTGCGTGTATTTGGTGCCGTTGGCAGTTGGTACAGAGGCACCAGACGTATGGTGGAGTGAGCGGAGATGCTGTGCAGTCCTACACTGCCACTGTGATCAGTGCTGCCAAGGTACCCCTATGCATGCACCATCCATGTCCCGTTCTGGTGAAAATTAAGTCATAAACATTTGTCTGCTTCATTGTGGCATCCTATATAATCTATTGTTTGATTGCCCTTCTTGGCCATTTTGTCACGTGTGCAGACAATTCGCTCTGGCCTGTCTCTGTTTGGAGAGGCAGTCGGCAGGCTTGCCGGCGGGGTACGTGGAACGGGGATGGGCCCGGGGGGCTGTGAGGAGGATGGGGGTCCACCCCCTACACCGCGCAGACACGCACACCTTCCTGGGATTGTCACCATCATCGACACTGAATGTGTCCGGCATGGGCAGGTGCGGGATACGTATCATCTCACTCGCGCTCTAGTGCCTGTCATCTAATATTGTCGTTTGATGCCAACCCTTGATCGGTTTTGTACGAGAATTTTGTTAATGCGAAAAGGGTGAGTGAAATTTTACGTGGATGAAATTTTAATATCTTGGATGGTATAATTTGACATCTTTTTCACTTGTTTTATTATACTTTGTGTAAATGTGTTTGCCTCTATACTACAAACTTATGCGTTTTGTATGTGTCCAAGAAAAAAAGGAAAACCTGGCAGGTGTGTAAAAAATTGTGATCTATTATTTTTATACCTACGTGACTTTATCGAAAGAACCAAAGAGTATGTATAAATAGGCTTGGAGAGATGTCAGCATGATATTACATTGAGAACAGGAAAGAGGTACAAATTGATTACAGAATATACGCAATTTACACATCATTAATTGTTAGCAAAAAGTATGTGAGCTTGAGCAGCACACATCATTTGAAGCGATGATGGCCGGTGGTTGCAACTAACAATTGGAGTGGCAGCCATAGGAGGGACCACGACCGGAATGACTTTCACCACGGAGATGGAGAGGTTACTTCAGCTCATGTAGAGGTGTGAGATGGATTTCTATATTGCAGGAGGATGAAATTTCAACAGCTTGGGGGGAGGCCTGCATCCAGCAGTGGCTTGATTGTTGTTGATGATGTCTATTGTTTTGGTATACAGTGATCCCTCGTTTATCGCAGTTAATGGGGACCGGAACCCCTCGCGATAGGTGAAAATCCGCGAAGTAGGATTGGCCCCCTAGGAATTTCCATATATGTGTGTGTGGGTACCAGAATGTTTAAAATATGTATATTTATACTTTATATATATATTACTTAAATCTATTTAATTATAAAACCTTAATATTATACATTCACTCTCTCTCTCTCATACGATACGTATTATGGTGTTCTACACTCACCAATGACAGTAGTATCTTGAGACTTGACTCCAGTAATGACGACGACGACGATGACAACGATGATGCGCAGCCAATCAGCTCACGGGATACATCCACTCGCGCTCTCATTCGTCGATCTCGCGCCGGAAACCAATCACGTGCCTTGTCTGAGTGCCCGTGGGTATGTACAAAGCCTCTGAGAGAGTTTCTCTCTTTGTCTGGCATCCTGGGAAACCGTTTCTCTCGCGCATCACGATGAAACAACGCTGCTTTCCGCAATACGGCTGCCGATATGGCGGTATTTTTGAATTTTTATTTTTCGATTAATATTTTTGAAAAATCGCGATGCACTGAGGCCGCGAAACTTGAACCGCGAAGTGGCGAGGGATTACTGTACTCTTCTTTCAGGCACATTGCTTGGCTCAAGTACGGTACGAGTCGTAGTTGTTGACACTGTAATGTGTTGTGTGTAGGTGGAGGTTTGTGAAGAGGGAGAAGGGGACGGGGTTGTGGCTCATTTTCCAGCACACGACGGTACCCCAATCTCGGCCATGACCTTCGACCCTAGCGGTGAGTTCCTCATGTTTTAGTATATGGTTTGCATAATTCTTAGGTAGGTCAGGGTTAAGATCATAGTTGGTTCCAAGTAAAGAAAATACTTTGACTCTTTGAACTTTATGCACCCTTTGCCTGAGCCATAGGCAATAACCTGCTCTTACTGTGCACCTGATAGATGAGCTCTTTAGAGACCTGGTCCAGCCTGAAACTAATCTATGTTAATCATCGTAAGTGGTAATGTTTTACAAAAAAATTGTATAATATTGAATGTTTACATAGCGTAATTTATGGAATCGCAATACACTCAATGCTGCACTATCCGCAAATATGGAGGCGCATGTATATTAAGATGTTGCCAGCAAAGTAATGAGTATTTATACATGTGGGAAAAACCGGAGAACACCCACGCATGCGGGGAGGCACCACTATCCTATACTGATGGGGACAGATAATCGTGCACACTTGCTGTACCACCTTTCCTTGACGAGCCAGGGTATGGCACCTCGATGACCATGGGAAGGGAGTTTCACAACATTTGTGTGATCCACCAACCCTCGCTTCCACAGTGTAGGATTATAAGCCCATGTGCATAACCACCGACGCCCCTTTAACCACTAACCACCTGGAGTGGTTGTGGTGGTTTTTAAAGCATATTAAGTCAAGAATGTCAATAATTTTCAGCCCTTTGTCTAGTCACTTGGATAGAGGCCTCTCCATGCAATGTCAGTCATTGGGGTTGTTTGACCATACTTCACTACAATGGTCAAACATGGCTTGAAGGGGATGAGTGTACAGTACCGATTCAGATAAACTTGCAAATTTATGTTAGACGTGGCTGGAAATTGAACTCGGGTCATCAGGTTCGCCGCACACCACCACGTGAGCACTCAGCCGAAGAATGTAAAAAATTAACCCGTAAAAACAAAGTTTTTGACTATAAATCCTTTATATGCGTGGCGGCTAGAGTCCTCTCGTCCTCTGGCTTGAGATGGCTGCCACCTATGGGTCAGATGATTGCCTGCCACCATTAAGTAATTGGTAATTAAATATAATTTATTTTTTTCTAAAAAGTGTAAAATTTAGGAAAAAAAATTTCACGAAAATAAATTGTCACGCACAACGAGTCTGTGTGCAAAATGTCAGCTCGATTGGATCACGGGAAGTGGGTTAAAAAACGACCGAAAGATTTGTACGGTCGTAAGCGCACAAGCAAGCAAGTGAACTTAATATGAAGGATTTAAAAATGACATAGGATTGAAGCTTTTGTGACTGCAGAAATTACCATACTCATTGGTTTTTTTGGTAAAGTCACGTATGTAGAAATAAAATAAAATTGAACTAAATAAAATTAAATAAAAAATTCTGATGATGATTGCTTGTGTTGCGTTCGAAACGTCGTGAATTAATTTAGTTGAATTTTGTTTTATTTCTACATACGTGACTTTACCGAAAAAAACAATGAGTAATGTAAAAATGACTCGCTTGAAAAACAAGTATAACTGTCTCCAGTCTATTGTTACATATGAGTGGTGCCAACACATTGCTTTGGTATGAATACATCACATGGCTCGAATACTAAGAAAATTAACCTACTTGGCATTAACTCGCCTTGAATGCGTGGAATTGATAGTCTGACAGCATTTCCATAATATAGGGGTTTTTTTGGGTCAGATCGTGTAAATATAAATGTGTCGTTCAGCACACCGGTGTGTTGGAGAGTAAACCCACAACATTTACAATTCGAGTCCTGCATTTTTTGCCGGTAATTACAACCAGCCTCATCAGTTGACAGCCAGAATTGGCTGTGTCGGGTGGTGGCAGGTTTAATGACACATTAATCTTTATACAATCGAACCCAAAAAAAACCTTATGGATAATATTTGTCACGAAAGTATACGTGTTAAACTGACGGTATTTGTTGGCAATTGCATGTGCTGTATCAGGAAGGAACTTTTTGACATTTCTTGCAAAATCTTGCAATCAAGCATTTTTGTGGTTTGGCTTGAAACTTCAGTGGGAATGGTTGGTGTTGGTAACATTTGTGTTTGGAAATATGTTTGGATCCACAACTGTTGTGACCACAAATTTTAAGGTTCTCATATGTGTTATGGTTTCCTATTTTTATCTCGGGGCCATCATTTGTGAATTGCCAATCATCAGCCTTCTTGCTG
Source organism: Lampetra fluviatilis (assembly GCF_964198595.1). Lineage (NCBI taxonomy): Eukaryota > Metazoa > Chordata > Hyperoartia > Petromyzontiformes > Petromyzontidae > Lampetra > Lampetra fluviatilis. Next base: position 6,719,132 of record NC_136295.1, on the reverse strand, counting down.
GGGTCATGCTCCCACTGGTTTTTATGATCATCTCCATTTTTGTTTTGTGTGCTCTGACTTATTTCATAATGGTCCTGTGTGTTAAATCTTTAAGCATCTCCATCTATTTTCATAACTCTTCTCTTGTGCTTTAAATTTGTTCTCCGTTTACTTTCTAAACTTTCCCTCCACTTTTAGTGCACTCTCCTACACTATGCCAGTGTATATATCATGACTGGTGATGATGAATTGTTGTGACCACAGCGTGTACTTTAAATTGGGATGTTGATACCATTTAGGGGGTGTGACATGTACACATTGGTCCTAGCATAGTTGGCATGGACCCTGGTGCATGGAATTAATGTGGGCCCCTTGTCAAATACTGGTACTTGGGCCCCTCCTGCACGTGGGCCCCAGTGCAATTTTACCGCTTGCACACTCGACAGCTACGTCACTGCGCTTGCACTTATTTTCACAATGCTTCTCTCCAGGGTTGCTGCTCGTGACGGCCGATGCTCAGGGTCACGACTTCCACGTGTTCCGCGTGATGGCTCATCCGCTCGTGTCGGCGCAGGCCGCCGTGCACCACCTCTATACGCTGCACCGCGGGGACACGGACGCACAGGTGAGCACCGTCCCAACACACCTTTTAGTTGTACAAACGCGTTTCCCACTGTGTAGTGATGCACGTGCACATTATGTACACCTACAGCCCTTTTGTCAATCCACTGCTGGATGAGGGCCTTTCCTTGCCATGCGGGTGCCGAGGGTTGTTTGACCTCAACATGACCAGGATAGTCTAATTTCATTGTGGGTTGATGAAGGCGGAGAGCATAGATTAGTGTGTATGGAAGTATCATACGGCAGTGGATTTTGCTGTACTGATTTAGCATAAGCGCTGTTCGCATAATATGTTTCTTACATCCATGTTTCGTGATGTACAAGAGACAAAGAAGATGTGATTAGAACGGCTATACAGATGTTGGTCCAGGGCAGGAGAAGACGAGGGAGACCGAGCATGAGATAGGACGATGTTGTGTTGGAATGAGATACGAGTACAGTGGATGTGACTCGGTAAGAGGTAAACGGTAAAGCACATGGAAAATGAAAATATGAGCATCTGGCTCCATGCAATACTGGGACTCTTGCTGAGAGGAAGACGATGTGAATTATGTATGCATGTCCTTGCGTGCAGGTCCAAGACCTCAGCGTGAGCGACGACGGGCGTTGGGTGTGCGCCTGCACCCTGCGCGGCACGTGCCACGTCTTCGCCGTGTGCCCCTATGGCGGCGTGAGCTGCGTGCGCACGCACACCACCCCTCGCGTTGCCAACCGCCTAAGCCGGTTCCATAAGAGCGCAGGCCTCGACGAGATGGGCCCAATCTCCTTGCAGCTGCACCAAGTGCAACAGATGCAGCTACAGCATGGCGCAGGCGGGTCTGGGGCAGGTGGAGCCGGTGGTGCCGGGGCTGGCGTTGGCGCGGGGAGCCCTGCGCCCAGCCCAGGAGCGTCCCCTCACCATGGTAAGGTCATTCATATTTTAACTCTTCAGTGTGTTTCGGGGTTGTGCCGCATGAATTCAATTCCTGTAGAAGCTCCCAGCACATGGAGCAAAACGTTGGAAAAATAACATTGGAGAGCTGTGTAGGACAATTGTTACTGTGTTTCAGGCTTACTTGTTTTGTCACTATTGCTTGTGTGTATGTCCAGAAATTGTGCACATCTCTTGCGTTTGTATACAATTTGTCTATGAATGTGCCCTGTTATCCTCATAGGCACAGCGGTGTCAACGCCAAGTTGGCACCCAGTGCAAATTGATGGAAGAGAGGTCCTCGAGATATAAACATAGAAATGAAAGAAACGAGGAAGGCATTGAGAAGCCTAGAATGAGACTTGCACACAAAGAGAGACACAGACAGGGAACGAGAGTAAAGACTTGGAGAGAGGTCCTGAGAAAGAAATGGACAGCATCTATAAGATGTGAGGTCTCGTTTGCACAAATATATGTGGCACATATGTGAAGATGGTACGGCTCACTGGGTGTATTGAATGTCGTGTGTGTTCTTGCGTGCCCCAGGCAAGCTATCCAGGCAGGAGGTGCTTAGCAGCCGCTCCAGCTTCAGCTACGGGAACCCACGCTTGCCGCCCTTCCCCCACCCAGGCGTCACAATTCCACTCGCGCAAGTCAAGCAACCGCTCACCCTGGGCTCGCTCACTACCGGGTAACCACGCCACATGCCCTGTTCACGGCGTGTAGCACCACGCTGCATGAGACCACTATGTCTGAATAAAGTGGCCTCAGGCAAGCAATGCGGGAGTGCTCATGTGTGATTGCCAGATGCTTAGATTCAATGTGCCATGTCTTGCACACCGCATCACGCATCATCACGCATTCCCAACATTACGGCACTCATGACTGTGAAAACATCATTTTACATTGCATTACTTATGTAGCGACCCGAATCCCATTGGTGGATTACATATGGTGGAGGTGAAGATGTAGGCACTCTCCCTTCTTCCTATCGATGTGGCTAGTGCATATTAACATGGTCTATTGCCTCTTTAGAGTGAGGTCCTCTGCCCCATATTGGCTTGATTCCTAAATCCTGATAGATCTTGCCTTAGCAGGTTATCTGCTGTGCATATTTCCATTGGAACCCCGTTGTAGTAACGCATACCTGTGAACTTTCATGGGCTATCCCACATGCCGACCCTCATTGAAGCCGAAGACACAGCATGTCACCATGATGTGTAGGCATGTGACCAGTGTTCCTTTTCATGTAATTTCCCACCTATTGTTTATTGAAGGATGCATGAAATCCTGTGCAGGCATGTGTGGTACAGGGTAGACTGTGACAGACATAAAACACCTGCACAGTGCTAGCCGAGATCACACAGTCTCCTTCCTTCTCTCTCCCTCTCTGTGCCTTTCCTTGCCTAGGCCTGGCCTCTTTGCCACTGGCTGTCTGGCTATTACACCACCCTGGTGAGTGGGGTGTGCGGTGTGATGTGCGACATAAGTGTTGGTCATGTGGTGGACTTTCTAGGGCATTCACACTCACCATATCCCCCACCTGTGGTCCAGCCTGAACGCATTTGCAAGCATTAACCTGCTTGCACTTGTGCCAAATATATTGGACAAAACTGGTCCTTTACGTTTTCTGTTGGTTCAAAGGTCTGACGAGTGTAAATGTGCACTGGATCGAAATGAAATTCTGGTACGTCTGTATTGAGTAACACAAGCACAGTGTTCTGCAGAAGTCTTGTTAGTGCAGTGTTATCATTTTCTGGATGATGTTAAACATCCCCCATTGCTCTGTATTTGTAGTGTGCGCCTGTGTTTTGGCATAATGGTCACTCGCTTAATAAAAAAAACCTGTCCTCTTTGGTTCTTTTGGTAAAGTCACGTAGGTGAAAAAATTCAAATAAAAGAATAAAAAAAAATTGAAATAACTAAATTGTATTTGTATATCTGTTTATCTATATTTTATTTTATTCCTAATTTAATTTTTTCACCTATGTGACTTTACCGAAAGAACCAAAGAGTGGATCCTTGCAGTCACGAAAACTTCAAATCTAGAACGAAAAACATGTCTTTCTATGTATATGGAAAATGTGAATTCATTTTAATGCAGAAGTATTGTTTCAAGATTGAAGTTGATTTGCAAAAGTCGTATTATTTCACCATTTGCTTTGTCACGTGCTGGTAGTCTGCTGTTTACTGTATAAACTCATAACTTGTGCATAGTTTGACCTTTGTGTCAAACAGTGTCAGGTTTAATTATAATAATGTACATTTACTGTGAAACATGTGTTGTAGATTTGGGATAAAAATGTAGTCGCATTTGTTTTTTTGTATTGATTTTCCTTTGCAGTTTGTGTTATTTGTGTTTTTAGCACATTTAAAGTAAGAGTGGTGTGTGTAGAATTTGGAAACTATGTATTGTCACAGTCCATAACTATATATAATAATGTGTCATTTTAATATTGTATTTATAAGTACCTCGTGTTGTATGGCTATTGGGCAAACATATTTATGAGCCATTATTTGTCTAGCATCCTCCAAGGTTACAGACACCTCCAAGTTAGAGAAGTTATTTTGGAACACGAGTAGCTCGAGTATCATTCAATTTCTGTGAACTAATTAGGCATTTTGGCAGTGCTGGTGGTGTCACGTGTATATATTTTGTTGACATGACTTTCCAGCATGCTCAAGGAAAGTCACCTCTCTCTTCGACTTCACAATTCACGTTATTTGTCCGGAGACCTGCAATATTAAACTAAACTGTGACACCCATAGGCAATGGCTGTCACCATGTATGGTGGATTTTAACTGCACAGCAGAATTATTTATTTCGAGTCGTATGATGTTCAAGTAACAAAAGTGTGTCTCATTTACCCGTCAGCAGGGCTTAGTTTTAGCCGGGTCTGTCCGGGTTTTCGACCTGGAAAATATTTTCACACCCAGCACATCATATACAATATCCTTCTCTCACCATGGTTGAGGCCACTTAGTGACATGCCTCCAGCCTACCAGCGACCGCCCCGAAAATATTAATTTAGAAATTAAGCGCTGCTTGGGAAGCATGCCAATAATAAACCACTCGGCTCAATGGTTTGCAACCCCCAAGAGATTTGGGGTCATGATTCAGTTCAAGACTGGATTATTGTCTGTCGCTTTTGCTTTCTTTTTTTTGTATTCTATTTTTTACGTTTCATTTGTACAAATCAGTTTGCTCTGTTTCGCACCTCCAATTAGCAAGGTTAGCTATGTACGCTGCGAAAAAAGTTCAACATACATTTACAATTGTAACAATAGCTGATCATTTTTATTTAATGCTTGTAATTCATCTGTTCCCATAAGTATTGAACATAACAATCCATTTTCATCAATGATCCGATAAATCATTACATGCCTAATAAGTATACATTTTTTGTTGAGAACCTGGTGAGAACCCATTCACACACAGGACTTCATCATCATAATCGTCAGCCATGCTCACTCCACTGCCGAATGAAGTTCTCCATCTTCCATGACGCAGCAACCCATGCAGCACCTACACGTGAGCTGATTTAATTGGTCCGTCTCCGAAGGGGATGACTCTGTCCGGTGGTGTGGCGGCCTTGTGAGAGTGAGCTCTAACGGCGTTGCACGTTGTGTCCTGCCTCACAGTAAGGGCGCGCCGCGCACGTCTCCCCAGCCAACGGGCGGCGTGCGTGAGGTGTGCGTGTCGGCGTGCTTCGCTCCCTCCCACTCCCCCTTCAACACGGCTGCGCACACCCGCGAGAAAGGTATGGAGTACACACAAAGACAAAGATCCTCTGACAGACTTTGGAGCAAGTGCTGTTAGCGAGCACTTACGATGGCTGCCACGGCACACGAGGGGGTGGGTGGACAGCACCATGCCTGGCCGCCTTTGTCCCCTCGTGGCAATGTTTAAACATCACACCAAGTACTTATTTGAGGCTGAGTCAACCTAGGGGATGCCCAGCACTGGTTCAGATATTCATCACCAATTTGGCTATGAATGGGAATCCAGCTCGGGTCGCTGGGTTCCTCCCGCGTGTGCCGTTAGCGAGCACCTATGGAGTGGTGTTAGTGAGCACTAGCACAGAGCATAAGGAGGTGGTGTGGCAAGCACCACACTCATCCTCCCTTGTCTCCCTGGTCCTGGATGAGTTTACCTCGGGGAGACTAGTTCAAGTATTCGCCACTTATGAAGCCGTGAATGGGAATTGAACTCCAGTCGCTGGGTTCGTGGTTAATTAACCACTACAGAACCGCACATACACACACGAACTTCCAATAATCGACCCACAGTGATTACTGTTACCTTGTCATGCATCAGTAGTCCTTTGGACATTAACTGATATTATTTTGCTGAATGCATCTGTTGCAATCAACACATAAAAAACTATAATTTGCACATTTGTCAAAAATGTATCCATTTTACCAAAATTTTACATCAATTCTTTAGTCAAGGGTTGTAGAATCTATGGCCTGCATGTTAGATACAGCTGGCAACTTGATTTCATATGGCCCGCGGCCACATGAGACTAATTACTTCCAAACAATTGATTTATCTATCGCTGCAAGCATCGTGTATGACTGCGGGTATCTACTGATGCCCGCAGTAGTGCGTGGTGAATGCTTGAGAGAAATTCTCAATACACAACCTAACCTGGAAGAACGTGAATGCCACCATTTTCCTTCATGTGAAACAGCCTGGCCGTGACCTTGGACACGAAGCTGTGCGAGTACGCTTGTGTCAGTGAGGCATGATGTGGTGGAATTGTGCGGTTTGATGTGTGGTACAATTATTTAATTTGATGGTTGCTGTACAATAGTGCTATGCGACACTTGCTGTGGTGCGCTAGTACAATGCATTGGTCCGGTGTGACTTTGCTGCGGTGTGATTGTTTGGTGTGATGATGCGACCGTTGCAGTGTGATGCTTAGTGTGGTGCGATGGTGCGGTATGATGCTTGATGCGGTGCGAGGGCACATTGTGACTCGTGGCGACGTACAGTTGTGCTTTACCATGACGTGACGTGACTTTCGATGCGGTGGGATGGTGTTGTGGTACAGAGGCGCACGCAGTGGCGGGTTCGCTGTTTGTGCTGTGCTCCGTGGGCTCGCTCGTGGAGCACACCCTGGAGCCGCACCCGGCGGTCGGCGTCACTCGCATCTGTGACGACACGCCGCTTGAGCTGTCCTGCACCCCCAACGCCAATTGGGGCATCGCCAGGTACACGCCTCTCCTCCACAGTCCACCGGTTTACACTTTAATAGTCTTTGTTGCTGCTAAAAATAAAGCCCTCGCTGCCTTCATTGTTTAACCCTTGCCTTATTTACGAATAATCATGATTTATAGCCCACTAGCGGAAGTACCCGGCTTTGCCCGGGTGAAAAATATATTTCTTAAAAACCTTACATATATATACACAGATACTAAGGTATTGTCAAAGCCCGGTGGGCTGTTTGTACATTTCTCCACCAACAAATATATAAGAGGCTTTCACATGTCCAAAAAGTTTTAGAAAGTGTGGAGTAAATAGTTGATGTCAAAAGGTTTCCGAAAATTGTGGTCTCCCCCCCCCCCCCCCCCTCAAAAAATATCTTTACCCCTCGTAGGTATATATACTAACAACACCTTACATACAACAGAGGAAGTGGTATCTATTGACTCTGTAGTAGTATCTACTGACTGTACCGTAGTATCTACTGAGCCAGTAGTAGCTACTGACTGTGTAGTAGTATTTAGTGACTGTAATAACTACTGACCATAGTAGTATTTACTGGGCCTACAGTAGTATCTACCGACTATATACTCGTAACGACTAACTGTATAGTATCTGCTGACTCTATAGTTGTATCCACTGACTATAGTAGTAACTACAAAATCTATAGCAGTATCTACTCACTCTATAATAGTATCTACTGACTCTAGTAGCTACTCACCGTGGTAGTATGTACTGACTGTATAGTAGTATATACTGACTATAGCAGTATTGACTGACTAGCGGTATATACTGACTGTTTTAGTATTTACTATAGCGGTATCTACCAACTCAATAGCAGTATCTACTATCACTACAGCAGTGTATACCGACTGAGGTCGTGCCTGCTATCACTACAGCAGTGCATACTGCTGTGTTGGTACCTGTTATGATGACAGCAGTGCATATTGTGGTGGAACCTGCTATGATTACAGCAGTGCATACTGCTGTGGTGGTATCTGCTATGATGAGAGGAGTACATATTGTGGTGGTGGTACCTGGTATGATAACAGCAGTACATACCGAGTGTGGTGGCACCTGCTATGACGACAGCAGTACATACTGTGGTGGTACCTGCTATGATGACAGCAGTACATTCTGTGGTGGTGGTACCTGCTATGATTACAGCAGTGCATATTGACTGTACTCATCATTCACCCTCACCATTCACCACTCACAACTCACCCTTACCACTCATCCTCACCACTCACCACTCCCACTCACTATTCACCATTCACCCTCACAACTCACCAATCTCCCTCACCAATCTCCCTCACCACTCACCCTCACCACTAACCCTCACCACTAACCCTCACCACTCTCCCTCACCACTCTCCCTCACCACTCACCACTCACTCTCACCATTCACCCTCACCATTCAGCCTCACCACTCACCCTCACCACTCACCGTCACAACCACCACTCACCCTCACCACACAACCTCACCCTCACTACTCACCATTCATCCTCACCAATCACCACTGACCAATCACCACTCATCACTCTCCACTAACCCTCACCACTCAACCTCACCACTCACCCTCAAAACTAACCACTCTCTCACCACTCACCCTCACCACTCAGTACTCACCCTCACCACTCACCCTCACCACTCACGCTTACCACTCACCCCTCACCACTCACCCATCACCACTCACAACCGCCACTCACCCTCACCACTCACCCTCACCACTCACCCTCACAACAACCACTCACCCTCACCGCTCACCACTCACCCTGACCACTCACCACTCATCCTCACCAATCACACCCTCACCAATCACCACTCACCCGCACTGCTCACCCTCACCACTCACCCCTCACTAATCACCACTCATAACCGCCACTCACCCTCACCACTCAACACTCACCCTCACCACTCACCCTCACCACTCACCCTCACTACTCACCACTCATCCTCACCAATCACACCCTCAACAATCACCACTCACCCTCACCACTCACGCTCACCACTCACCCTCACCACTCACTCTCACCACTCACCCTCATAACAACCACTCACCCTCACCGCTCACCACTCACCCTCACTACTCACCCTCACCACACACCACTCATCCTCACCAATCACACCCTCACCAATTACCACTCACCCTCACTGCTCACCCTCACCGCTCACCACTCACCCTCACCACTCAACCTCCCCTCACCACTCAACCTCACCCTCACCACTCACCCCTCACTAATCACCACTCACAACCGCCACTCACACTCACCCTCACTACTCACCACTCATCCTCACCAATCACACCCTCACCAATCACCACTCACCCTCACCACTTGCCACTCACCCTCACCACTCACCACTCACCCTCACCATTCACCCTCACCACTCTCCCTCACCACTCTCCCTCACCACTCACCAGTCATGCTCACCACTCACCATCACTACTCACCACTCACCCTCAACACTCACCGCTCACCACTCACCCTCACCACTCACCACTCATCCTCACCAATCACACCCTCACCAATCACCACTCACCCTCACTGCTCACCCTCACCACTCACCCTCATCACTCACGCTCACCCTCACCACTCACCCTCACCATTCACCCTCACCACTCTCCCTCACCACTCTCCCTCACCACTCACCAGTCATGCTCACCACTCACCATCACTACTCACCACTCACCCTCAACACTCACCCTCACCGCTCACCACTCACCCTCACCACTCATCCTCACCAATCACACCCTCACCAATCACCACTCACCCTCACTGCTCACCCTCACCACTCACCCTCATCACTCACGCTCACCCTCACCACTCACCCCTCACTAATCACCACTCACAACCGCCACTCACCCTCACCACTCACTCTTACCACTCACCCTCACCACTCACCCTCACAACAACCACTCACCCTCACTACTCACCCTCACCACTTATCCTCACCAATCACCACTCACCCTCACCAATCACCACTCACCCTCACTACTCACCCTCACCACTCACTACTCACCCTCACCACTCACCCTCACCATTCACCCTCACCACTCACCCTCACCATTCACCCTCACCACTCTCCCTCACCACTCTCCCTCACCACTCTCCCTCACCACTCACCCTCACCACTAACCAGTCACGCTCACCACTCACCCTCACTACTCACCACTCACCCTCAACACTCACCCTCACCGCTCACCACTCACCCTCACCACTCACCCTCACCACTCACCCTGACCACTCACCACTCATCCTCACCAATCACACCCTCACCAATCACCAATCACCACTCACCCTCACTGCTCACCCTCACTGCTCACGCTCACCACTCACGCTCACCCTCACCACTCACCCCTCACTAATAACCACTCACAACCGCCATTCACCCTCACCACTCACCCTCACCACTCACCACTCATTCTCACCAATCACACCCTCAACAATCACCACTCACCCTCACCACTCACTAATCACCTCTCACAACCGTCACTCACCCTCACCACTCTCTCTTACCACTCACCCTCACCACTCACCCTCACAACAACCACTCACCCTCACAACAACCACTCACCCTCACTACTCACCCTCACCACTCATCCTCACCAATCACACCCTCACCACTCTCCCTCACCACTCTCCCTCACCACTCTCCCTCACCACTCTCCCTCACCACTCTTCCTCACCACTCACCCTCACCAGTCACGCTCACCACTCACGCTCACCACTCATCCTCACTACTCACCCTAACCACTCACCACTCACCCTCAACACTCACCCTCACCACCACCACTCACCCTATTCCCGTTTTAAAAACTTACTTATGTGTCGCCAAGTATGCTTGAGGGTGATTGATGATTGGTGAGGGCGAGTGGTGAGGGTAAGTAGTGAGGAATAGTGGTGAGGGTGAGTTGTGAGGGTAAGTGGTGAGGGTGAGTGGTCAGTGATAGTGAGTGGTGAGTGATAGTGAGTGATAGTGAGTGTTGAGGGTGAGTGGTGATGGTGAGTGAGGGAGAGTGGTGAGGGAGAGTGGTGAAGGTGTATATATTTTTACCTATGATGACAGCAGTACATGCTGACGTTTTGTATGTTAAATGTAAAAGCTAAATGTGTGAATGTGTGTGTGTGGGAAATGTTAAGCAACGTGGCAGGAATAGGGCGATTCTAAAGGAATCTACAACCTTTGACGATTCCTTTGCGCGATTCAAAGAATCGATTCCTGGCGCGTAGGAGGTTTCCATATTTAATTACAGAGTTTTATTTTCATTGGTATGTTATGTTTTAAAGTTTACAGGAGTTTTTAATTATATTTTTGCCCCGGTCAACGCCGGATATTTCCCATTCGTAGCAGTTTACATCGACTCTATAACAAACTTATATTAAACTGGAACAGGGCGATTCTAAATGAATCTACAACATTCGATTCCTTTTCGCGATTTAGAGAATCGATTCTTGGCGCGGTCGGGTTTAGAATTTTAATTACACAGTTGTATTTTCATTGGTATGTTATGTTTTAAAGTTTTCAGAAGATTTTAAATGTAATTTTCCCCCGGGCAACGCTGGGTATATCGAGTTTATACCACAAAGTCGTCGCCTGACAGAGTTGCGTGTCGAGGCCTAGTACCGTGCAGAGCCTCCGGCCTCGCCTAGATTGCCCACCCGGCTGAGGCTGGGTACTGGGGCCGTTACCCCCCCCCCCCCGCGCTACAATAATACTGTCTAATCGCTATAATTTTATTATCTACCGACCCTATAATAGTAATTGCACACATTGGGTGGGGGGGGAGTGAAGAGGACGTGAAACTTTGATGAATTTACCTCAGAGTCGCGTGTTAATGCGTGCGCATATTTTTAACCGGAATTAAAAATGGCGTCCACCCCGCAGCGAAGGCGTTGCTACCCGTTGCCAGGGGCAACCGCCGTGGTCCGCGCCGGTCGGCAATATTAAATAAATAAATAATGCACTAAATAAATAACGCGAAATCGCACTAAATCGATAATCGGTCCGATTTAAAGTTTAGAGACGAAAAATCGGAAATGCCTAAGTTTACCGCAGGGCCGGGGGCGTGCCCACCTGCAAAATTTAATCTCGGCGAACCCCACGGTCCGAGAGCTACATCCCCCGGTAAGGAGCGTACGCAGACGGACGGACAGACAGACAGACAAAAAATGAATTATATAGGTTAGATTATGAATCCACTACTGGATGAACACCTTCACATGATGTGTCAGTTTGGGAGTTGGATAATACTTGACCGCTGTGGTCAGTGTCAGTTGGTGAAGGGGATGGGTGCCTCGGACCAGTTCTGATGTTGCTTTCCACTGATGTGAGCTGCGGTCAGGAATCAAACTTTGTTTGCTCGGTTCATGGTTCAGTGTGCGTGTCTCATCTCTTTGCGCCGTGTCATGTTTGTTAACATACAATTAGTACATCACAATAACATTTAATTTATATATTAAAAAATAATGGATTTTTGGGAAAGTGATTTAATCCCTGTATCATTTGGTCCAGAATTGAGTTTCACTGATGCACCATTTGAGACCTTGTCTAATTCTAGATTTGAAGCTTTCGTGACTGCATGGATTCATATTCTTAGGTTTTTTCGGTAAAGTCACGTAGGTAAAACATCAAAATTAATAAAAATAAAATTAATGTATCAAAAGAACAGGAGAATATAAAACAGATGAGGAGTTATAAAATGAGATATGCTCTCACCAACACTTCATAGCATATATTCTCAAAATTGGATTGGCAAAATAAAGGCATAAACCTGCCATATTAGCCAATGACAGTCGATGTATAACAAAAATACCTAGAGGTAGGAATCGTTTCCTATCGCTAATTTTTCAAAATAATGCAGCATTTGTCGATATGAACAGAAGTCATATACAACAAGTTTACTAAACAAAGTAATTTGCTGAGGGACGCAATTATTTTAAACACAGTAGAGTATGTATTCCTAGGACAGATATTGGAGGCAGATAAGGATCTGAATTATTAAATAAAGAGTCGGCAAGAGCAGGTTGGAACACTTTTGGAAAGCTGGCCTAGATAATGAAAATCAGCATGCAAAAGTGCCTGAAGAAAGTGTTTAATTCGTGCATAATGTCAGCTATGGCATAGACCAGAAACATGGCATATGGCACAGTTTTACATTGATGGGAGTTATTCCAATAGCAGATAGTTATCATCCGATGATACAAAAATTCATAATCGGTTTCCAATTATGAATAATATCGGTTGTGAAAGCCTACATATAAAATTGATATTAATATTGCTGCAGTCTCCTTTATCCTTTTTACTTCATGATTTGTTTCATGGCATCTTAGTTTATAGAAACCACCTTTTTAAAGTAGTATGAAGTGGTGTAAAATGTATTTTGAAAGAGTAAGTGTATTTTTGTTTACGATGCAGGCAAAGCACGAATTCTGGTAAGACAAGCCCTTTAGGCGTATGTGCATGCTGTTTGTGTGTTGGTGTGTTTTTCAGGAGTACCCATTGGGCCGAGCTGCGACCCCCATTCCACACAACTCACCCCTTAATGCTGGCGGCCGATGCAGTACAGGACGCACTTACACTCCCTTCAGGTCAGCACTGAACACCCATGTATTTTTTTAAGCTGTTCCCCGCAATCTTTTTTTCTGATTGTGCCTTTAGCATTATGTCATGAAAGGAAGACGCCATTCAGATTTCACACAGTGTAATGCAACCCTTTTTCCGAGAAAATACATACAGTAGCGGATGTCACAGAGCTACCTTTGAGATCAGTTCAAGTGATATCTTTTCCACACAGTGAGGGGCAGCACTTTCCCAGCTTCTCGAAGCTGGAATTTAGCCCAATTAAGTGTAGAAACACATTTTATATGATTATATTTTGTACAGTAGTTGGTGACCAGGCTGAGACCATTAGCTCACCACTACATTTGGGAACCCATATTAATCACAGGCGGCTGCCTGGATGTGAACCCAGTATCTCAGCGGTGCCATCTCGGTGCTCTTGACTTCCTGACCTCTGAGCTACTTGGCCTCCAGTGCACTGACCTGTTTTGTAATGTGTGTACATGTGTAGTGGTGATACGCGCTGGGTGTATATGTCGTGTGCCAGCGCGTATGTACGGTTGTGTGTGTGGTGACGCGCGCTGACGGGGAGGAGCAGGCGTCAGTGCGCGGGTGGGGGTAGTGCTGCTGATTGGCTGTGTGCCGGTGACGCGCCCAGAGGGAGTGATCGGGTAGCAGCGCGGGGTGATTGGTCGGAGAGTGGAAACACGCGCTGAGCGGAACCGGATCGTGGGGATAGCGCGTGGGGATTGGGTAACGGAGGAGCGGTGCCGACGTTGAGGTCCGCATCCGCTCCGTCTCCCGGGAAGAAGGGGTATATAAGGTGATGCACAGAGGAGCAAGGGGCAGAAGTGGAACCATCTAAGAATGAAGACGAAGGTGTAGAGATAGAGCCCGGAGAGGAGAGTAATGGAGAGTAGAAGAGAGTAAGGTATAGTGTGTAGCCAGCGAGATAGAAAGGTCTACACGAGCTGAGCAATGTATAGTGTGTAGCCAGCGAGATAGAAAGGTCTACACGAGCTGAGTAATGTATAGTGTGTAGCCAGCGAGATAGAACGGTCTGCACGAGCCGAGTATGCATACGGTGTAGCCAGCGAGAGAGAACGGTCTGCACGAGCCGAGTATGCATACGGTGTAGCCAGCGAGAGAGAACGGTCTGCACGAGCCGAGTATGCATACGGTGTAGCCAGCGAGAGAGAACGGTCTGCACGAGCCGAGTATGCATACGGTGTAGCCAGCGAGAGAGAGGCAAAGTCTACACGAGGCGAGAGAGGAGAGTGTAGCAGAGGCGCAGAGTCTACACGAGGCGAGAGAGGAGTGTAGCCGAGGCGCGGAGTCTACACGAGGCACAGAGAGCCGGCAGCACAGAATCCTGAGTCAAGAGAAGTGCGGTGTGAAGAAGAGAGGCCACGCGTTGTATTGTTACAAGTCAAGATTTAATAAAAGAAGTGTGTTCCCGTCAAGGAGTTTCCTGCCGTCATTTTCCAATACTTCATCTGGCGTCAGAAGTGAAACGGGCTTCCAAGTATGGAGACGAGGAAGACCCGTAGGACCCACGGGATTGACCGCGAGGAAGACCTGGACGACTCGGAGCCGCTGGTGGCGGGGGGTGAGGAAGAGGACTTGCCCACGCTGCAGGGTCCGTCGACGGCGCCGGCCGAGCGACCGGGGACAGACGCCGGGCTTCGTGAGGCGCACTCCCGACTGGCGGAGCTGCTGCTCGCCGCCGCGTCCATCTTGGCGGAGATCAGCTCGTCGGGAGGAGCGGGGACGGTGGGGGACATTTTACAAGGTCGCCCCGCAGATTCCCGCCAAAACGAATGGGGGATTCCCGCCATTGCGCCTGGGCCTGCTTTTGGCGGGAACGGCGAGCGCCACGTGGTGGTGGGTTCCCAAGCGCGCGCATCGACTTCATCAGCGCGCGAGGGGGTCCGCCATCTTACGTCTGCTGCTGGAGCCGCCATCTTAGACACCGTCGGACAGGCGGAGAGGAACCACGAGGCGGATGACTTCATTTTTCAGCAGCGCCTGCCCACGTTGTCAGCCTTCAAGGCGGAAGGCGGAGACTGGGGCCAATTTCAGCGAAGGTTTTTGGCGCATCAAGAGATGTCAGCGTGGTCCGATGCTACGGCGCTGCGGGCATTGCCCGCCATGCTGGACGACGATGCGCTCGCGGCCTTCAGGGCTGCACGGAAGTCGGACCGCTCCACGCTGAAGGATGCGCTGGGTTTGTTGGCCAGGGTCTACGGGCCTCCCTCTACATGCCGCCATCAGTTCTACGCAAGACGGAAAGCGGCCACGGAGACCGCGCTGGCCTATCGCACGGCGTTGCTGGCTCTTGCTGATGCTGCGTTCCCTCGGATGGACGAGGAGGGCCAAGACGCGATGGTTTTGGAGCAGCTGCTCAAGTTGGCGCAGGACCTGGGGGTCCCTATCAACACAGCTGACGACATTGATATTTCTTCTTTGAGAGTCGCCACGAGTATTCAAGCGCACGAGGCCCTACAACGGAAGCAAGGCGTTGGTTGCAACGCTGCTGTCGTCGCAGCCCCGGGGTTGGTGGTCGCCGAACCCCAAGTCGTCAGCCCACGAGAGGAGGCGTTCGCCACGGGACGACCAGGGGACTGGAGGCCGGGGGCCCGGTCGCCTCTGCGATCGGGCCGAAAGTCGGAGCAACCAAGATCTACTCCGACCCTCGTCACGTGCTATAACTGCGGCCTCCGGGGCCACGTGGCGTCCGGGTGCCGCGCTCCGCGGCAGCGCGCCATGGGAGCTCGGCTGGACGACGACCGAGAGCCCAAGTCATCTCTACAATCCCCGGCAAGTCGCGGCACCTCACACGCTCGGCCTGTTTATTCGGCACACATGGGACGCCGCGTTGCGGCGGAGGAGGGCCGGTTAAGGTTCGGGGATTCGGTTCGGCGAGGGGGGTTCGGCCGGGACCAGGGAGACATTGAATGGGCGGAATTGGGGCATAGAATTGTGGCTGCTTCAGCGGGTTCGTCCGTTGTTACGGGATCTATTGATGGGGTTGAGATTAGGGTGTTAGTGGACACGGGGGCATCGGCAACTATTATATCGGACCTCATTTATAATATTCTTCCAGTCCAATGTCGTCCGCTGCTTCCAGTGGATGTGCCATTTTACGCCGCTAATGGGGGATCGTTGGGCATTATCGGTCAGGTTAGGGCGTCCATTTGCATTGGAGATATCAAATTATCGGGACCCGTTTTCGTTTCGTCTTCCTTGGCAGTTCCGTGTCTTTTGGGCACTGACTTTTTGGCTAAAATGCCCATTAAAATTCTTATCGATCAACGATGCATTGAACTGCCATCGGGTCGCCGGATTTCATTTTTGACGGGCCCTACTGACATTCGGACGGCGTGCGCTACGATACAAGCGGTGGCGACGCAGACAGTGCAAGTGCCCCCGGGTTCACAGATGTTGATTCCCCTCCGGTTGCGAAAACCATGGGTGAGGGAGACTTCGGGACAGAGTATGCTTTTGGGTCCTTCTAACAAGGCTGTCGGGGGTCTTGATTTATCGGTGGCTCACACTTTGGTGCGGGCTGACAGGGATCCGTTTGTGATGGTTTTGAACGCGGGGTCGCGACCAGCTGTCATCCCGCAGGGCACCGTGCTGGCTCACGCGGCGCAGGTTCCTGGGGATGATGGGTTGGTTGCGCAGGTGGGCTCGAGCCCCGCGCGGAACGTTGAGCCAAGGGAAGACCTTGAGTGGGTCCATTCGTTATGTGCCGCCTCGGACGATTTGTCGGCGGCGCAGTTGGGTGCGCTGCGCGAGTTGCTCATTGAATTCTCTGATGTATTCAGTAAACATAAGTATGACATTGGGTGCACGGATTTGTTGCACCATCACATTGAAACGGGCGATGCGGCGCCGGTCAGGCTAAATCCCTTCCGACTGAGTCCCGTGGAGAAGGAACATGTTCAGTCGGCTGTTAACGATATGCTAGAAGCCGATATTATTTCACCCTCCTCTAGCCCGTGGGGAGCGCCTATTGTGCTGGTTAAGAAGCAGGACGGGTCCCTGCGATTCTGCGTTGATTTCCGTCGCCTGAATAAGATCTCTGTGGCTGACGCGTATCCGCTCCCCAGGATGGATGAGTCCCTTGATGCATTGTCTGGTGCGCGATATTTTTCGACTCTTGATTTGTTATCGGGGTTTTGGCAGTTGCCGCTCGACGAAGAGTCGAAACCTAAGACAGCATTTCGGACTCCAGGGGGGCTGTTCCAGTTTAACCGGTTACCCATGGGACTTCACTCCTCTCCAGCGACGTTTCAGCGACTTATGGAGCTGGTTTTGTCGGGCTTGCAGTGGGATACATGCTTGATTTATATGGACGATGTCATTGTTTTCAGTAAAACGTTTGAGGAACACCTCCGGCGATTGAGAGGGGTGTTCTTGCGAATGCGATCGGCTAAGTTGAAATTTAAACCGGCCAAATGTCACCTCCTTCGTAGGTCCGTTAGATACTTGGGTCACATTGTCGATTCTTCGGGGATCTCCACCGATCCCGCGAAGACGGATTGTGTCGGTTCATGGCCGACACCTACGTCCGTTTCCGACGTGCGTAGTTTCATCGGGTTTGCTTCTTATTATCGGCGGTTCGTTGAGCACTTCGCCACTATTGCAAAACCCTTGCACGCTCTAACGGCGAAAGGAGTGAAGTTCAAATGGGGACCGGAGGAGGAGGCCGCGTTTCGCTCCCTCCGGGACGCCTTGGTGGGTGCCCCACCCTTGTGTTATCCCGATTTTGCCAGTCCCTTTTTGCTGGACACGGATGCTAGCAACACGGGCATTGGGGGGGTGCTATCCCAAGTCGTTGGGGGTGTCGAAAGAGTTGTCGCCTACGGTAGTAGGGTGTTGTCTCCGGCGGAGCAGCGCTACTGTGTCACCCGTCGCGAGCTGCTTGCCATTGTTTTTTTTGTGCAGCAGTTTAGGCCATATCTGTATGGTCGTCACTTTACAGTCCGAACGGACCACGCGGCGCTACAGTATTCATTGAGGGTCGCCCAGCCCTCGGGCCAGTTGTCGCGTTGGTTGGAAGTCCTCCAGGACTATCAGTTTACGACTACGTACCGTAAGGGGTTGCGACACACGAATGCCGATTGCTTGTCGCGGTTGTTGCCTTGTGATGAATGCGCGTGTTTGTCGGGATCGGCGCGCTGTAAACCGACGCTTGCGGGGGAGATAGGGGCACTGGCTGCGACAGCGGGCGCACCGAGTGGGGATGATTCCACTGCCTCTCAGGGTCGGGACTCGCTGCTCTCGCTGTCGCTCAGCGAATGGGGCCGCCTCCAGATGGCGGACAGCTCGCTGCTAGCATTGCGCCGCAAGGTTGGGGGTCCCGAGGGGGACCAGGAGCGTACCGGCTCCTATGTACTTGAGCGGGGCGTGTTATTGAAATGGGACAGTTTGTCCCGGCGGAACGCACTCGTGGTGCCTTCCGCTGTGAGGGGGAGGGTTGTCTTGGCGGCACACGAACGCCTCTTGCACTTGGGAGTTAACAAGACGCTTGCCCTGCTTCAGCGTGACTATTACTGGCCGGGAATGGGAAGTGATGTGGTGCATATTCTGAAGGGGTGCGTTGAGTGCGCCAGGCGTAAACCACCGGCCGTGGCAGCTAATCCACCGCTGCAATCTATTCAGGTCTCGCGTACCAACGAGCTCGTGGCACTCGATATTTTGGGGCCCTTCCCAGTCACGCCGAGAGGGAATAAATATTTGTTAGTGGGGGTCGAATACTTTACCCGATGGCCTATGGCGTGGCCTCTCGCTAACCAGTCGGCAGCGGCTGTGACGGATGCCTTCGTCCAGGGCTATGTCCTGGACAAGGGGGCTCCCGAACGCCTGCTGACCGACCAAGGTAAAACATTTTCGAGTAAATTGTTGCAAGAGGTGTGCGATCTGTTGGGTACCAAGAAGGTGCGTACCTCCCCGTACCACCCGCAGACTGACGGGATGGTGGAGAGACTCCACAAAACCTTGACTTCCATGCTGTGCCAGCAGGTGTGCGAGGCACATGTAGATTGGGACCTGCAGGTCCCGGGAGTCCTTGCCGCGTATAGAATGGCCCCCCATGCAGCTACGGGGTTTTCCCCATTCTATTTGATGTACGGTCGGGAAGCTGACCCGCCAATAGAAACGCAACTTGGCCTGTCCGCTCCACGAACTAATTCTAATTTGGCAGAACATATTAAGTTTAATATTCATAAGCTGACAGAGGCGAGGGAGGCCGCACGGCTTAATTCGCGGGCTCGCCAAATTGCTAATGAACGGTTGCGGGCACGGAAGGTGTCCATGCACGAATGGAAACCAGGTGACAGGGCCTGGCTGCATTGCCCTCAGGCACCCTTGGCTACGTCGCCTAAATTGTTGAGACCGTGGAGGGGACCCGTGGAGGTCGTGCGCGTTGCACGGCCCCAGTGCGTTCAGATAAAGTGGGGAAAGCGCCGGTGGTACGTTCACCCCTCCCGACTGAAACCGTTCTCGCCTCCATATGGCCTCCCCTTGTGTCGTGATGGCCGGGCGTGTGACGTGACCGGCGACCCAGAGGGGGAAATGTCTCTGCCTGATCCACACGTATTGTCGCCTGATCTGCTCCCAGGTGTCTCGGAACTGACAGCTGCCGATCACCGGCGGCCGGATCTCCGCGGCGGGGCCGGCCCTTTCAGGCCCGTTCCGCGCCGTCTGGAGCGGCCGGAACCGCCGGACGGTCGTCAGTGTCCCGCCCCATACGATGGACCAGCCAGACGGACTCGCGCCAGGTCGTGCTACTTTGCATGACCTGCCTCGTGAGGAGTCGGGGCAGCTGGAGCGCCTCGTCACTGCGTGTAGTCGCAGGGACGTGGGGCGCGTTCGTTTCGTATTTGCTCGTATCGTGTTATTGTTGACTTTTCGCGTTCATTGTCAATCTGTACATAGTTATTCTTGTTGTTGTTGTTGTTGTGTTATGTTACGGGGCACACTCGGGGGGTTATGGGGTTTTTTTTTGTTGGTTGTTTTATCGTCGTGGTTGGTTGTTGTTAGCAGCCGGGCCGGCTGCGAGCTATGTGGGAGGGGGTGATGTAGTGGTGATACGCGCTGGGTGTATATGTCGTGTGCCAGCGCGTATGTACGGGTGTGTGTGTGGTGACGCGCGCTGACGGGGAGGAGCAGGCGTCAGTGCGCGGGTGGGGGTAGTGCTGCTGATTGGCTGTGTGCCGGTGACGCGCCCAGAGGGAGTGATCGGGTAGCAGCGCGGGGTGATTGGTCGGAGAGTGGAAACACGCGCTGAGCGGAACCGGATCGTGGGGATAGCGCGTGGGGATTGGGTAACGGAGGAGCGGTGCCGACGTTGAGGTCCGCATCCGCTCCGTCTCCCGGGAAGAAGGGGTATATAAGGTGATGCACAGAGGAGCAAGGGGCAGAAGTGGAACCATCTAAGAATGAAGACGAAGGTGTAGAGATAGAGCCCGGAGAGGAGAGTAATGGAGAGTAGAAGAGAGTAAGGTATAGTGTGTAGCCAGCGAGATAGAAAGGTCTACACGAGCTGAGCAATGTATAGTGTGTAGCCAGCGAGATAGAAAGGTCTACACGAGCTGAGTAATGTATAGTGTGTAGCCAGCGAGATAGAACGGTCTGCACGAGCCGAGTATGCATACGGTGTAGCCAGCGAGAGAGAACGGTCTGCACGAGCCGAGTATGCATACGGTGTAGCCAGCGAGAGAGAACGGTCTGCACGAGCCGAGTATGCATACGGTGTAGCCAGCGAGAGAGAACGGTCTGCACGAGCCGAGTATGCATACGGTGTAGCCAGCGAGAGAGAGGCAAAGTCTACACGAGGCGAGAGAGGAGAGTGTAGCAGAGGCGCAGAGTCTACACGAGGCGAGAGAGGAGTGTAGCCGAGGCGCGGAGTCTACACGAGGCACAGAGAGCCGGCAGCACAGAATCCTGAGTCAAGAGAAGTGCGGTGTGAAGAAGAGAGGCCACGCGTTGTATTGTTACAAGTCAAGATTTAATAAAAGAAGTGTGTTCCCGTCAAGGAGTTTCCTGCCGTCATTTTCCAATACTTCACATGTACACTGACAAAAGCATTGCATTATGAACATTTCTTAAATGGTGTATAACAACTAAATTACGGGCAGTCTCGTGTATGTTTAATTAGGGAATATACTGCTCAGCATATTTTACATTTTTCTCAGAAAGTTAACTTTTATCAGCAATCATGGATATGCTGGAAATGAAGTAATGACAACAAAAAGGCCTGTATTACAAATGTTATCACTTGAGCTGCTATGATAGTGACAATGAGAGAGATGTAACAAACTAACTGCCCATCCATCATGGCAGTGCATTCGTGTAATTGATGTAAACAAAGAGTGTTTACTACACACTGGATGGATATTTAAATGTTTGGAGTTTGATCATCGTTTGGCGATGGCTTTGGATATGCTTAGGATGTGAGCTGTGTCTGTTGCAGGAGTGTGTGCACGTGCAGGCAGGGGATCCAGTGAGAGCCTAACATCGGAGCCTGAGGATGAAGAAGATGATGAGTGGCTCTCTCAGGTTCCCCAATATCACCACAACCAGAACCACCCCAACCAGTACCACTGCTTAAAACACCAGCAGCACCACCATCAAAATTACCAGCACCACTGCTATCCGCATCAGCCCCACCCGCCATCACTATGTCATGTCATGTCATCATAATTATCACCTCTCAGCAGTTATTAACTTTCACATATCCTGCCTACTATTGGCAAAAGGGCCTTCCACATTGATTGTGATTTTTGTACACAAGAGCTTTTTGTGATATTTTACCATCTGTTGATCATGTGCTAAATTATCTATGTTATTTGAAACATTTTGAACTTCTATTATATTAATAATGATAATATATATCCCTTTGTCAGGACACTTCACCACACTGCTTCGTGCATATTGGTAGAGGGGAATGGGGAGGACCCATGACTGGTTCCGACACTGGTCCAGTAATATCGGATTTTCAGACACTGGTCAGTGTCTGAGAATCAAATTCAAACTTGATTTTAAGCTTTCGTGACTGCAGTAATTACTCTTTGGTTCTTTTGGTAAAGTCACGTAGAAAGAAAATAAATTAAATAATAGAATACGACGTTTCGATTGCAACACAATCAACCGTCATCAGGTAGAACTAAATTTGAGAGAGAGACAAAACACAGACACGGAGACACACAGACAGACACAAGCAGAGAGAGACAACACAGAGACACACAGAGAGAGACACACAACACAGACACACAGAGACCCAATGCCTGTGTCGAGGCGTTAAATAGAGAGAGGGGGGGCAGAGTTTTCTCAAACGGCCTATTTCTCTCTATAAAATTTACCAGGCTCTCATTGGTCCATCTGCTCATTCTCTCTCTCGGCCGCTTCGGGGTGGATTTCAACATATCTCTCTGTGTGTCTCTGTCAAGTTTCACACTTAACTTTTAATTTTAGCAATCTTTGGAGATCGCAATCAACCAGGCTATGTGTTAACTGTGTGTTAGCCGACTCTGTGTTGCATTGCATAATATTTCCCAAAAAATAGCAAAATTTTGTTTTCTCAAACTGCCTATTTCTCTCTATAAAATTTACCAGGCTCTCATAGGTCTATTCGCTCTTTCTCTCCCTCGGTCACTTCAGGGAGGATTCCATACAACTCTCTCTAAAATGTACCAGTCTTGTTTGGTCTTTCATTGACATGCTAATTTCTCTGCCCCCCCCCCTCTTTCTATTTAAGGCCTCAACACAGAGGCATTGGGTCTCTGTGTGTCTATGTTGTGTGTTTCTCTCTGTGTGTCGCTGTGTTGTCTCTCCCTTTCCTTGTGTGTCTGTCTGTGTGTCTCCTTGTCTGTGTTTTGTCTCTCTCTCAAGTGTAGTTCTACCTGATGACGGTTGCTTGTGCTGCAATCGAAACGTCGTATTCTATTATTTTATTTATTTTATTTCTACGTGACTTTACCAAAAGAACCAAAGAGTAATGAAATGAAAGTCTCTCAAGTTTGTAGTGCTGTGCGTTAACCACAAAAGTAATTGTGATGAATTTTTTTTTTAACAACGCATCAACATCACTGCTTTTGGCAAATGTCAGTATTCTGAACGATGGTTTTTTCTCCATTCTAACATTTGACCTGGTGATGTGTCGTGGTGTATGGTGAACGTGATGTTATGTTAATACGGGGCCGTGCGGGGTTTGTAAACGCTCGTGTCTGTGCCGCAACAGGTGGAGATCGTGACCCACTCGGGCCCCCACAGGCGGCTGTGGATGGGTCCCCAGTTCACTTTTAAGACCCTGCAACTCCCCCCGGGGCAGACCATGCTGGTGTCCTCTAACTCCTCTGCACTGTTGTCGCACACCGCGCCCGAGAGCGCGCACGCTACTCATGCCGCGCACGCTCCCCACTCGGACACGCTGGATGTGTGCAGCCTCAGGTAAGTGCCGCTGAGCACACAGCTCCTCCACAAAACTCGCATAGATCTTGGGTACTTAAAAAGATCACTGCCTCAACGGCCCTTCATAACTTCTTGCCCATAGTTGGTTATCGTCGCCAAGCAAATAATTATCTTTTGACGCAATGGCAATGATCACAAACACCAATCTTGCCATTAACCTCTATTGCATGCGTATTGATCGTTTACCAAACACTGCAAAGATGGGGCATTTTGAAAGATGTCTTGCTGTTATATTTATGCTTCCTCATGCTTTTCTAACTTATTCAATACTACTTGCGGTATTTTATAATCCTCTAACTTGTTGAAAAAAAGTGGCTAATTTACCAGATATCCCTGTGACAAAATTATAGCTGCAATATAATCAATTCAGTCCACTGAGAAAACAGCTTCTAATCTTCGTCATTAGCTTATTATCTGTGCAGCTGTCACAGCTTTGTTTAAATTCTGTTGTTTGCCTGTGACATGATGTGGTGCATGTGATGTGCTGCAGACTACAGCCCGTGCGGTCTGATCCAGTGTGCATGCCAGCACGGGCCTCCACTTTGGAAATCGAGGCTGGATCAGGTACGTTGTCGTGTGTTTCCACTCATGTGCACCTGTCGGACTGCACATGGATTTTTACTGATTCACGCTAACAAAATTAAGTGAGTGATTTAACCAAGGCACCAAGTGGCATGCACGAATTAGTGTGTATTGACTGGCACTGCATTTGCTGTACGTTTGGGTGTGATGAGCAGGCATGTTTGAGCTGGAGGTGTGCGGCAGCTGGCCAGATGCACAGCACCGTGCATGGGTGTGCGACCCCGGGGATGAGGCATTGAGGGAGAGGATCGCCGATGCGATGATGGAGTCACCGGGGGGAAACATGCACACCACACGTGGTAGGTACACATAGTCCACTACCACTTCTCACCCTGCCTCCTGATCACTGTAAAACAAACTAAAACTGCCTAAAACTGAAATGGAGACTAAATATATTCTAGAGAGGCTCCCCCAATGCTTGCTCTAGTGGAGGCCCTTCTGCAAGCAGTAGAATGAGCTCGCTATTGCAGGGCTGCACCTTTATTTTTACCTTTCATAATTATAAGCAATATAAACATTTTATGATTTAATAGACATACATACCCACTTATATTAGCACTATATAGGTATTTTATGGACCCCTTTTATGTAGTTGTGGACATTCACTCTGCTTGTGATTTACTGAATCTTCACAATCCATATTCACGATGTGATCCAAATTTTTTTTTTTTTAGAATGGCTCTAGTTTCAGGAGGAGTCATGTGCAATACAGTAAACCCTTGTTAATTTGACACATGGGGCTCTGGCGTTGCCAAATTATCCAATATTCCGAATTATGTACAATGCTACTCCCCAGTCCCTCTTGTCCCAATAAAAAAAAAAATCCAAATTGGTTTTCCAAACTCTTCACACACCATAATAGACTTTTTTCGGGTTAGATTGCGTAAATATAAATGTGTCGTTAAACCTGCCACCACCCGACACAGCCAATTAGTAAAGTTTGTCACGTAAACAGAAAATGCAAATTCGTTACTAGTACAGCAACACCGTGTGTTGTAGAGCAAATCCACAACATTTACAATACGAGTACGACGTTTTGCCAGTAATTACAACTCGCATCATTCGGTGACTGCCAGATTTGTGGAGACATCCTCCTGTTTCGTTCCTTAAATAGAGGGATAGATGTGATGACATCACTTTTGAGCCCTTCACTTGGACGTACAATGGATATCATTTTCTGGCCGGGTTATTCATATGGTAATTTACGTACATTATGCATGCACATTATGAATGCACAAGCTATCAACATAAGCTGTGTGCCAGTTAATTGCACTTGTGGCAAATGCTATTTTAGGCAGACAGGACAAATGATCAGCACGAGACTAAAATTACGCCAAAGTTGTTTTAAATACTCCCAATTACAACTGTCGACAGTGGCAGGATACGTGTGCCAACAAGGACACTCAATTGATTTTGATAATGTTGAAGTTCTGTGCAAAATTAGTTGCTACTGGCCAAGACTAATTTGAGAATATATCCAAATTGAGAGAAGTAAAAATAATTGTAACCGTTCGGATAGCTACAGGCTGAGTGCTGCTTGGAAGTGAATCATCGAATAATACATTAATACATTGTTTAAATGTATGCCTATACAGGTTACCATACGTCAATGGGGATTACCTGTACGCAGACCATAACAGGTCCTGCTATTTTATTGCACGCAAACGACAGGAGGTACATTGAATAGCATATAGCATATGAATAACCAAACCGGCAATGGATATCCATTGTAATTTAAATATGCATCCATTAAACCTCTCCCGTTCGCACGTGAAGGGCTCACAAATGACGTCATCACATCTATCCCTCTATTTAAAGAACAAAACAGGAGGATGTCTCTACAAATCTGGCTGTTGCCTGATGATCGTAGTTGTAATTACTGGTGAAACGTCGTAATCGTATTGTCAATGTTGTGGATTTGCTCTCCAACACACCGGTGTGCTATACTAGTAACGAATTGGCATGTTCTGTTCATGTGACAAACCTTACTAATTAGCTGTGTCGGGTGGTGGCGGGTTTAACAATGCTTATGTTTATGTGATTTAACCCAAAAAAACCTATAATGGATGATATTGTTTGCGAAAGTCTACGTGTTAAACTCTTCGCACACCATACGTATTGACACACCTGCAGAAATTATATCCAAAACTTTGGATTTGTCTCACAAGCTGAGGGATTTATACTTTAGTCTCATTCTATTACGTCTTGATGTAGGTGTAAACGATATTTTTGAGATGATTGGCTTGCATAAACAAGGTAAAGTCCAAAGCAATAGGTCTGCACTAACGCTCACCGCATGCGCCGCCAATAGACCACGTCATTGTTTTGGTCGTGGTATGCGGCGGCGCTCCTCGTGTGTGCCGAAATTGGACCATTCTGTATGGGATTTCGGCTCATGGCGAATTACTAATACTGTATGTATGCCGAAGGCGCAGCCATGCCAAATTTGACCCAATTACGCATGATCAAATACCGAAAGAACGAGTTTTTCCTATATACGGTATACAAATTGAAAAATCATGTTATGACGCATATCACTTAAGCTTAAGGAATATACAGTATATATTTTTTAAATATTAATCGATACATCAGTACATTTAGACTTAAAACTTTCGTGACTGCAGGAATTCATATTCTTGGTTCTTTCGGTAAAGTCACGTAGATAGAAAAACAAACAAATCTAAATTGAAAGCAAAAAAACC
Source organism: Lampetra fluviatilis (assembly GCF_964198595.1). Lineage (NCBI taxonomy): Eukaryota > Metazoa > Chordata > Hyperoartia > Petromyzontiformes > Petromyzontidae > Lampetra > Lampetra fluviatilis. Next base: position 6,692,088 of record NC_136295.1, on the reverse strand, counting down.
CCACGACGTTTCGATGTCTTCTTCAGCAGTGTAGATGGGCGTAGTGAGGTTAAATATTTTCATTCCGTTCTTCTTTCTCCACCCCCCTCCCTTTCCACTCAGTCGGTGCATCACCATTCCTCCCCCCCATTGTCTGATGGGGAAACCCACGGTGCAATCCCTCCCTCCTCCCATCTCTACCCCTCTCTCCTCCCCCCCTATCTCTGCCCCACCCCCTCTCTCTTCCCCTGTCTCTTGTGCAGCCCTTTCCCCCGCCCACTCACTCTGGAGCCCGAATAAGCAGCTACATCTGGAGGTTTGCCCTCTTTTCTTTCCACCTGAAGAAGACCGCTTGTGTTGCGATCGAAACGTCGTGGGGTTTTTTGCTTTTAATTTAGATTTTTTTGCTTTTAATTTAGATTTTTTTTATACTCTTTGGTTCTTTTGCTAAAGTCAGCGGCCGTCCTTAGGCGGCCGCTTGTGTTGCGGCCGAAACGTCGTGATTTAATTATATTTTTTCTACCTACGTGACTTTACCGAAAGAACCAAAGAGTATAGATTCCTGCAGTCACGAAAGCTTCAAATCAAGTTTAATTTGTTTGTTTTTCTATCTACGTGACTTTACCGAAAGAACCAAGATTACATCAGTACATCATAGCATTACTTTTGACAGGCACCACAGAAAACCATACCCCAAGAGAACACGTTATTCTGCGCCTAAATATGCTTTAGATATATAAAACATGAATATCTAAAACAACAGTTTATATGGCACGGCTTCACACCCCAAACAAAGTATGTTGTGTGTAAGACAGAGCATGCTTTTACCATCGTATTTGCAAAAATACACGTGTTGTATGCGCAATTGTGTAATTTGCAATGTGATTATTATTGCAGAGCTGCAGAGAGAGGGCAGCATTGAGACACTCAGCAACAGCTCAGGCTCCACAAGTGGTAGTCTTCCCCGCCGATACGACTCGAGCCTGCCCACTCTCTAACCACCCAAGCACTAGCACTCTGCTTTATCAACGGGTATACCAGCAACGTTTTGAGTCCACAGTCCACGAGCTATTTACTGCTGCACTGCGATGACGGCCCACTTTGATGTCATCACATTTTATCTACTGACATGCATTGCCACACTTACACAAATCTGAAACCAAACCTGTCGATGCGTACACGCACACTCATATATAAGCAGTTGCACGTCAATGCACATTCACACGACATAATTTGATGGACGCACTTTTAAAAATCACAAAATGACTTGGCAACATATTGAAGTGAATGGGGAAAAAATGCTTCAGCAGGCTGGTAATAGGGTTGACTGTGACACAATCATGTATTCAGAAGTGCTCCTAAAGTGTAATGGAAAATCTGAAGGTAATGCTACTGCTATAGGAGCTCTGCTGAGCAACTATAAAGGGGCATTTAGGTGGTGCTTTGTTGTTTATTGGCACTTTAGACATTATGGGCCTTGTTACATATTGGGTGAAGTGTTGTTTGTACACTGGCCCTTCATATTAAAATGAAGGGAGTGTTTGTGGAACAAATTTCAGTTCAACTTATTATACAAAGCTCTCTCCACACCTGTAGTTTTCAAATCGGTGCATTGTCCTTTAAACGTTTTTATAGTTTACCCACATCACTGTTAGAAGGGGTAGCAGGGTTGGTTCAGAGGTACCGTACTTATCTCTTGAGTCCAAGGTTCGCCGGTTCGATACCCAGCCTGGACCCTTGTACAGCATCGTTGAGTGTGCCGTTCTGTGGGCCGATGCTAAAGTGGTTTGGTTCTGCACGCAAAAGGTTACCTTTTCACATGACTGCAGTTGTGTTGATGCAAATTGAGCCCTCTTAAATGTCTGTTTAAATTCCTTCGGTTCGTATTTCAAGCCAAATGTACTTTTTTGTTCAGTTAGTCAATTATACTCAGCAGTGCTTGTCAGATTAAGACAAATCAGGTTATATGCTTAATCACTTTTATGTTAATTAAGGAATATTCCATTATAATGCACGACTGGTCGTGACACTTCATACCATATATATAAGTTTTTGATGTAAAATGAAATCACAATCGACTCATTACTGAGAATTATTCTTTTGCTCAAGCCATGACAGTTGATATGCAGAAATTGTAGTATTTAAAATTATTTTAACATTACAGCATAGTCACTGCTAAAATTGAAATATAAAAAAGCTTGCACTTTTAAGTGTAAAAGAACGTGTTTTTATGTTTGTTGCATACATATATGCTATTGGCTAGTGATGTGACTTTCGACATCCAATTCAAGTCCTTATTACTATAAAATTATTATTTTCATGCTTGATTATATTGTGTGTTAAGCATTAGGCTACAGTATTAGTTAATGTACAAAGTTAATCTTTTTTGAAGTACATGCCCTCCTGTTAAATAGTAGGCATAACACTGGGTCTACAAATGTCTTCATTAGTTCTTTATTCGTGGTGATTTGGACAAAACTGCCATAGCTGGGAGAACTACATGCCTTGTAACAAGGTGATGTTGACTCATCATTAGGTATTGCCCTTTAAGAAGGGCAGCACTGCCCTTGGAACAATATCACCTCCCTTTCAGCCAAATATCTGTTCACCAATCCTGACAGTGCCACTAATGGATGATGCGGCCAAGTTATACATTACGCCCCTTTTGAAGCATTGAGATGGACGCTCTTGCCAAGTTATATATTTGCAGAAGAAATCTAAAATTGGCATCGGGTGACATTTGTTGCCTACCGTACATTTTTTCGAAGTGGCCGACCTGATAGGGTTGGGAGGAGTCGCTGTTATTGAGGATTGGCCCAACACATCTTTTATTTCCAAATGATAATTGTGGCTAATCCGGAGTCTTAAAAACACGTATCAACTAGAGACTAGAGACAGCAGGAGAGGAATAGTACAAATATTAAATAGTGAAGGGAATAATTGACTTTGGTTAAAATAGATAATTATTTAAGGAGTTAATTTAGTAATAAGTTATGTATATAGAACATGGTATTTCATGTAAACAGTAATATCTAAACTATTGAACGCATGCTTCAAGTAAATACATAATGGGAAGATTTGTAATATACTGTACTTTATATCCCAATTGCCTTGATTTTAAAAGACCACATGCCCTACCCTGGTGAGTGCACAAGCAGACATTTGCACACACAGTGCTGTGTAACAGTAACGTAGATGTTAATGATAACAGCACTGCAGATGACGATAGTCCCATGTAGGAACATGCTCAAATGTGCTGAGCACATATTAACGCTACTTTTGTGACTGCCGTGCTTAGTATAATTACGTGCATTTATGTATGTGAGCGATTGCTAGGCGAATGTGTGTGTGTGCGCGCGCGTTCGTAAGTGATTGGACCAATGTACTGTTTTGTCATTGAATAATTATCTGCTGTGTGGTTTATTGCATATGCGTAAGTGGGTGGTAGGTGTGTTGGATGTCCGCCTGACAGTGGTATCATGACTTTCATCCCGGGCATGCAGGAACGGTGATGTTCCTTTGTGCTGGAATGGCTTCAGTATGTTTACAGGTTCTCAGTGTATGGCTTAATGCAGCTGTGAGGAGCATTCAATGTCCTGTCAATAAATTCATGGGAAAACTTACAAAGAATTCTGAACATTATTGCATGTCTGTTTGATGTACCTTACCCCCACACAATCCTTTTCACAGGACCAACCAAGAAGCCAATTGTTTTGCTGTGGGAACATCTATTTATATATCTATTTATTTATATGGTTGCCCTTTTCCCCCAAATCCAATATTTTGAAAATATATTCTAAAGTATTTGTAAACATCCTTGTCTGAATACTGTTTTGATTTTATTTTATTAACTTATGCAGGGCAAATCTTTTTTTTACAATTTGTTTTGACCATTTATGTTAAGGCATTTGTGTTGAGAGCTTGGATAACTGAATCCGTTTATATTGAATCAAAAGGTCTTTCATATTCCATGAAAGCCACGGGCGGTATGGTATATAAAATCCATGCCTTCTTTCAGAACGGACTGATAGTGTTGTGATAAATGAAAAGCATTTTGCTATATGCAGATTTTTTCACGTTGGCCTCTAAATGATCAATTAATAGGTTCTATTTTAATGAGATTTTTTTAAATATTTGTACACTAATTGATTCTTCAAATCAGTATTTATCTTCATGTTAAAAAGAATGAGGCGTCATTCCAATCGATACTGTATTGCATTGTATAAATGTGTAATAAATGGGTCCACTAATTGTTTCATAAGCATGGCTTGAAAGTTGGACTCAAGATAAATAGCAAAACAATATAGTATTTACAAACAAACGTTGTTAAGACCATGTTATATGGGTCTGACAGGCAGGCTCAAAACCTTGTAAATTCCAAGTTACTGATCCCAAACCTGGAACCCGTAACTCGGCCTCCCACTCCACTTGGCATTCGCATTACGTCACAAAGTAAATGACAGTTGGTTAAATGACGTCACCGACACTAGGTGAGGGATAGGTGTGATGACGTCACGCGAGATTGGGGTGAGTAGAGGGGTGACATCATTGACGCGGTCGTGGTGAGGACAAGGGGTTTATGACGTCACGCGCGAGTTTGGTGAGTTGAGGGGGTGACGTCATTGACGCGGTAAGTGGTGAGGACAAGGGGTTTATGACGTCACGCGAGATTGGGGGTGAGGCGGTGAGAGGGGGGGTTATGATGTCACGACGGTGAACTAAATTAATATACTAAAATATAAAATGTCTAAAACATAACTACCAAACGATAACAGGACCCTGTGGGGTGGGCTGGTAGGACCGAACAATTGAATGGCTATAATAAAATGAAATGGCAAAAAATGGCCGCCAATATGTGGATGTCCCGTGGCCCTGCCCCCAGCTCGTTGCCCCGCCCCTTACTGCCGTAACCCCGCCCCAACCCCGCGTAGCCCCGCCCTCCATCTCCTGCCCACGCCCCCTGCCGCCGTTGCCCCGCCCAGCCCCGCGTAGCCCCGCCCCCTGCCGTTGTAGCCCCGCCCAATACATCCCGAGCGGGGGAGAGATTCCCAGGCCTGGCTCGGCAGGAGAGCCGCCGACGAGGGGGGGGTAGGGAGTTGTTTTTAATGTAAAAGCTTTAAATGTAAATGTTTCTATTAAAAAACATCAGGGAATGTAACATTGTTAAACATTAACTCCCTTTCACACACACGGGGGAACTATACGAAGGGAGAGCTTGAGGCCTAGGTCTAGGCTTTAGGCCTAGCTGTAGGCCTTAGGCCGCCGTGAGTTAATTGTTAATATAAATGTTTTAATTATTTATGTAAAAGCTTTAAATGTAAATGTTGCTATTAAAAAACATCAGGGAATGTAACATTGTAAAACATTAACTCCCTTTCACACACACGGGGGAACTATACGAAGGGAGAGCTTGAGGCCTAGGTCTAGGCTTTAGGCCTAGCTGTAGGCCTTAGTCTGCCGTAAGTTAATTGTTAATATAAATGTTTTAATTATTTATGTAAAAAGCTTTAAATGTAAATGTTTCTATTTAAAAACATCAGGGAATGTAACATTGTTAAACATAACTCCCTTTCACACACGCGGGGGTACGATACGAAGGGAGAGTTTCAGGCCTAGGTCTCGGTTTTTGTAGGGTCATGCCAAGTGTTTGCAGTAGGGGGCGATGTTGCTACACGGACGGACGGACGATATAATCTATTGGTGTCTGGTCCACTTCGTTCCTACCAGTAAAATGTACATATTCGCCCTCCTTTAACCGCAGAAGTACCACGGGTTCCTGCTAGTAAATAATATTGACCAAGTCAATCTGGACTACTGCTGCGTGTAAGTTGAACTTCTTTCGCACCGCACGTAGCCAACCGTGTTCATCGGAGATGTGTCGGCGGGGGGGGACAACAATCTAAGTACACAAACTCATTCCTGCGGAGGGAGCTGGTAGGAACGTTGGCTTGCTCGGTCAATGGCAAGGGTCAACGGCGGCGTGGTGTATTCCGCAAATATGGCCGACTGTGAGGGCGGGCACAAGCCGGCGTGAGTAGGTTAAACGTTGAGTTTTATAAGGGCACCACGGAGTGAGCAGCCCCTCCCCACCCAGCCCCTCCCCACCCAGCCCCTCCCCACCCTCCCCACCCAGCCCCTCCCCACTCTCCCCACCCAGCCCCTCCCCACCCTCCCCTCTCCACCCAGCCCCACCCCTCCCATTTTTGGATGCACGACGGACGGACACAATAATCCCCTGTGGGCTGGTGGAACCAGGTGGTTCCTACCAGTAAAAGCAGTTCTACAGAAGTGAGTTTGTCAATCTCGGTGATTTCAACGTGCGTAGCCTCCAGTGGCTTCCTATACATTTGATGGCAAGAGAGCGTTCCAGACGGCCGAAGAAGCGCATCTGAAAGCGCATCGCGATGCAAGTCACCGATTTAAAAGGGCACGGGGTGACCAATAAGGTCTGAATTGGTCTGTTAAAAAGTAGGCACTGATAAGGGGGTTGACAGGTATTGCCATTTAAGCCCAGGGCATCCACAATTTTGTTTTGTTTACACAAGACTGATCGAGTGATATATTATTTTTTATTACACGCTTTCTATTAACTCACTCTGTCTGCTGTTGTTGTATCCTCAAATCTTGTTTAACCCACTTCCCAATGTGGTATCGACTGCAAACTTGGTATACTCATGTCTTACTGATGACAATACTATATTCTATCATAAAAAATGTAATATATTTTTAAACATTAATTTTTAGATGTTTTGTTTCGGCTTGGGTCTAATTGTCCACGGTCAGCTGACGTTGGCTGTAAATCACCACGTCCCCCTTACGTTATGGCAAGCTTCGGGGCTACTACCTGGAGTCGTGGAGTTGTGCCATAACTAGTCGGGTACATTTCATAAAAGCGTGTTTAAAAAAAAGTTTTTAAAAATATTACTTATTCACAAAGAGTGTCCATTACGGTGGGGAACTTCACGTCGCGCGGTGAATTTGCGAGGCGTGTTATAACCCGTGAGTGCTGTAATGATGAGTGCGTGAAGTTCACCCGAGGCTTGAGCTTGCTCGCACTGTACCGCAGTGAATGAATAATCCCCGCGAATTCCAATGGTGACATTGCGAGCATTATGCAATGGGTGTTGCCACTACGGTTGCCAACTCTTGACTTAAGTATAACAATAGGGTTTTACATATTCTTAGGTTTTTTCGGTAAAGTCACGTAGGTAAAACATTAAAATTAATGAAAGTAAAATAAAACAAAATAAAAATAAAAATCACGACGTTTCGGAACGTCGTGATTTTTATTTTTATTTTGTTTTATTTTACTTTCATTAATTTTAATGTTTTACCTACGTGACTTTACCGAAAAAACCTAAGAATATGAATCATTGCAGTCACGAAAGCTTCAAATCTAGAATAGGGTTTTACCCCTTTCTGGCAATAAATCACGTGTCCAAGATGTTAAAACACCAAACAGAATCCTTATTCAATGAACTCTGTTTGCATTAACCACACAGTACTTGTGAACATGCAAAAAAAATGCTCTCATGCTTGATTTGAAGCTTTCGTGACTGCAGGAGAATCCATACTCTTTGGTTCTTTCGGTAAGGTGACGTTAGGTATAAAATAAAATAAATCACGACGTTTCGGGCGCAACACAAGCGTCCATCATCAGGTGGGAAAAGCGTGGAACCCGTAACCCGGCCTCCTATCCCATTTCGCATTACGTCACAATGAAATGACCGTTGGTTAAATGACGTCATCAGGTGTGAAAAGCTTTAAATGACGTCATCAGGTGATAAAAGCTTTTAATGACGTCATTTAATTGTGACGTAATGCCAAATGGGGTGGGAGGCCGAGTTATGGGTTCCAAGCTTTTCCCACCTGATGACGGGCGCTTGTGTTGCGCCCGAAACGTCGTGGTTTATTTTATTTTGTACAAGTTCAAGTTTATTTATTAGGTATAGCCCTGTGAGCCATGCGGCTCTTGAATCGGGTGCAACCGCAACAAACAAAAAACAAAAACATGAACAAGAAAACATCTTATAGTGAATAGGTGACTGAGTGCAAACAGAAAATCCAAGAAAAGACAGCAAAATATTGCAGAAAAAGCACCGTACACCAATATTGTGTGCAAAAATCCCAGTGGGATGCAAGTCATACCTACGTGACTTTACCGAAAGAACCAAAGAGAACGCTCTCATGCTCTCGTTTTCTCATTGAAAATAGGTACATTTCAAAATATCACTGTCCTGGTCACAAAAACAAAGTTTGTGGGGAATAATAGCCACTTTCCGCACTTTTGAGGTATAAGCAATTCGGAAATAACACTTCCTATCCAGGAACAATAAATAAATGTGTTACACACTGTTATTAATGGAGTGGATTATTAACTTTTGCGTTTGTGTCCTGGTCACAAAAGCAAAGTTTGTGGGGAACAATAGCCACTTTCTGTACTTTTGAGGCATAAGCAATTAGAAAATAACACTTACTACCCAGGAACAAAAAAAATTGTTTCATGGTGTAATATATGACATTGTCTTTGAAACTGATTGGTTCACACCAGAGACAGCTTTCTTTTGAGCCTCGTCTCAAACAGTGTCAGACCAGAGAACGCCAAAAGGCGAACAGCACAAAGACAACGCACGTATCAAGAGCAGTTTAATCTCGGGGTGACCAGCTAGCTACATCACGGGTCCATTTACGAAACGTGTCCAATTAAAATCCCCTCCCATCCCCACACCCCCGGGCATTGCTTTCGAAAGCCACCGGGAGAGATCAACGCCAATTTTTGCGCCAGATTCCCGGTCCATCCAGAAGTGTTGGCAATGCCCAAGTGGCTCTCGTGTCAAACCCACCACCAGCCAAAAAACGACGGTCATCAGCTCTGACCTCTCTGTCTGCACGCACGGGCTCACGCTTATTTAATTATATTCCTTTCTGTGGTCGTAAATGAGTGAGCAAAGTCAGCAAAGCCCCCTTCCTGGGCAAACTCGTTCCTGGGTATATAAATCGCGTGACAGCAGGTCCGCCTGACTTAATCGGTCGGACAAGTGTTGCTGCCATCTCGATGGAACGTGAGTGTTACCATTGTTGAATAGTTTTTTTTATACTCGCATAGATACATCGCATTCTGTGGACTGTCGTGTGTGTGTGTTGTTGTGCTGTGTGTTTTCACATCGCATTGAGGTTGATAAGTTGCGAACGTAACATGCGGTGCATGTTTGAAGTGAGCCAATAAATTGAGTTTGCCGGCCGACGGCAGATGCAAGTTTGTACCTGACATTGGATTGTCGTGTGTGGATTTTGACCAACATGTTTTTGCGTGTTGAAACACAGTGTTGTTCATAAGAGAGAGAGAGAGTGTGTGTGTAATGCTGCATATTATTTTTCACGGAAACAATGTGTAACTCTGCCTTCGTGTTTCTATGCTGTATACACAACATTTATTGACGTGGTGTTGATACGATGTGAATGCCCGTTGTATGGGGGGGTATTGAATGTGAACAAATTATTAGCCTCATCAATATGATGTGTGCATTGCACGGTGGAGGGGTAGTGCAGTAGTCAGAACACGATATACTCAGAAACTTGAGTCCATTTACTGGCCACCGGCTCACATCGGCGCTAAGTAATATCGGAACCGGTCCTGCCTCTCCCGTAACCCTCCGGTCACCAACCCGCATTGACCAGCGTGGTGAAGTATGGTCAAACAACCCCCGTGAACGAAACGGGAGTGGAAGCCGTTATCCAGCAGTGGATTGACAAAGGACTGTAAGTTGACATGATCAGAATCTACTGTTTGCAGTGTACTTTGTGTACCTGGTTATACCCTATATTGCACGTTTACTTTGTAACGCATATTGAGTCAAGTTTGGTGGACTTTGTAAGGTCCAGGATGCATACATGTCAACCCATGCCTGTCAGCCCGTACGGTTTACCCGTATTCTTGTACAGGGAAATAGAGTTTGCAGGTCCATATGGCGTGCAGCCGTTTCAATATGGGCTAAAACATTGTTTTGGGTATATTGCTTTGTGTTTCTCCCTTGTGATGGGACTTTGTGGGATGAACGTTGAGATTTATTCGGGTACGGGGTGACCAATAAGGTCCTGAATTGGTCTGTAATAAGGTAGGGCACTGATGAGGGGTTGACAGGTATGTAGTGGTGAGTGTACTCGTGGTGAGTGTAGTAGTGGTGAGTGTAGTGGTGAGTGTATGAGTGGTGAGTGTAGTAGTGGTGATTGTCTATTTGTTTGTGTTTCTCCCTTGCGACGGGACTTTGCAGGATGAACGTTGAGATTTATAAGGGCACTGGGTGACCAATAAGGTCCTGAATTGATCTGTAAATAAGGTAGGGGCATTGATGAGGGGTTGGCAGGTATGAGGATACTGTTGAGAACCTCTTTCGTTGAAAATTGGTGTGCTTTCAATTCGAGTTAATTCTACCAAATCGCACCATTCTTATTGCGCAAGGTTATTTTTAACAGACGAGTAGAGTCTGCCGTTGCATCGCGGTTGGAGGCAATGTTAATCTGCCCCCCCCCCCCCCCGAATATAGAAGTCAAAAACTTCCTATGTTTGCGAGTACAATTTCAATTTTGGCAAATTTGGAGCGTGACTCGGCCATACACGGGCTTACAACTTCGAATAACGTCCACTGTCAAGCAGACGGATCACGTTTGTTGAGCAATACACGCTCCGTATTAACCAGGGAGGCCGCGCTGCCGGGCTTGAACTGCAAATAGTAGCAGACGCGCTGAAGATCTGTAACGTGACCACCCCAAATCACGAAAACTTTTGGCCACGAGTTGCCTCGCGAGTCAAATAGAAATGCGTGTTGGGCTGTGCCTGAAATGCGCACGTACTCTTAAACATGCCATCCCCTTTTCGATTACTCGCGTAACGGCATGGTGCACTGGGATGAAATGTGTTTCTAAATTCACGAAGGTATAATTTCTATTCTTTGGTTCTTTCGGTAAAGTCACGTAGATAGAAAAATAAGAATAAAAATAAAGTGAATATAAATGAATAAAAAAAAACATTGATGTAGACTGGTTCTTAATCGGAGTGAGTGTACTGGCAGTCTATAATGTAGACTGCAGCCTGGTTATTAAGTATGGTGAGTGTAGGACATCCAAGAAAGGTAACATGCCCATTCTCTTCTACCTCCATGGTGAATTTGATGGCTGGGTGTATGGAGGTTGAAAAGGATGGCATGCTACCTTTCTTGGATGTCGTAATCAAAGAGACCAGATGGCTCAATGAGCCATTCTGTCTACAGGAAAGTAACCCATATTGACGCCTACCTAAAACCTGATTCCCACCACCATCCATCCCAGAATAGTTCCTTCATCAAAACGCTACACCATAGAGCTCAATGTATCCATAATAAAGTTTTTTTGGGTTAGATCGCGTAAATATATAAATGTGTCGTTAAAACCCGCCACCACCCGACACAGCCAACTAGTAAGGGTTGTCACGTAAACAGAACGTGGCCAATTCGTCACGAGTACAGCACTAACCGGTGTGTTGGAGAGCCAAGCCACAACATTTACAAACTGAGTACAACGTTTCACCAGTAATTACAACTAGCTTCAGGCGACAGCTAGATTTGTGGAGAAATCTTACTATTTCGTTCCTTATATAGAGGTGTAGATGTGTTATGATCGAAACGTCGTGGTTTTTGTTATTTTTAAAAAAAAATTTATTATTTGTTTTATTACTGAAAGCACCAATAATAAGTCTACATTATAGACTGCAAGTACACTCACTCAGGTTAAGAACCATTACTAGTCTATACGATAGACTGCCAGTACACTCACTCAGGTTAAGAACCAGGCTACAGGCTACATTATAGACTGCCAGCACACTCACCCAGCTTAATAACCAGGCTACAGTCTACACTACAGACTGTCAGTACACTCACTCAGCTTAATAACCATTACTACAGTCTACATTATAGACTGCAAGTACACTCACTCAGGTTAAGAACCAGGCTACAGTCTACATTTTAGACTGCCAGTACACTCACTCAGCTTAATAACCAGGTTAGAGTCTACATTATAGACTGCCAGTACACTCACTCAGGTTAAGAACCAGGCAACAGTCTACATACTCTTTGGTTCTTTCGGTAAAGTCACGTAGGTGAAAAAATTAAAAATAAACATTTTCTTGCTGTGGTTGTCACACCTGATGATGATTGCTTGTGTTGCAACCGAAACGTCGTGATTTTTTTTTCACCTACGTGACTTTACCGAAAGAACCAAAGAGTATGGATCCTTGCAGTCACGAAAACTTCAAATCTAGAAAGAACAGTCGACATTAATGTTTTTTTGTTATTTTTTATTCTTATTTTTTTCTAATTTTTATTTTTATTCACTTTATTATATCTACGTGACTTCACCGAAATAACCAAAGAATATTAATTCCTGCAGTCACGAAAGTTTTAAGTCAAAAATTTGGTGTAATTGCTATATATTAAACATCTTATTCCCTACTTTTTGGTTCTTTCAGTAAAGTCACGTAGGTAGAAAAATATCTCATTCGCCTCTGAGAATGGGACTATTTTACTTTAAAAAAAATCTCAACCTAGTGGAATCTGTCAAACATCCTGTCAAGTATTTTCAACGACCAGGTTCAAGTCCGGATTTTACCTTAAGTTAAGTGGCAGTGAAAAAAATGCACCCACAGTAAGTCTGTAAAAGCTTTCAGATCCATAAACACATAAAGAGATTTACAACAGACCCACAGACAGAAGCCCATACACAATTCATGCCACCAGTCTGGTTTAATCATTTCGATTTAAAGCTTTCGTGACTGCAGGGATTCATCTTCTTGGTTCTTTCGGTAGCGTCTGACGCTGTCTCCCCGACAGACCTGGTCTTCACCTGAGGACGGCTGCTTGCGTTGTGGCCGAAACGTCGTGAGAATTATTTTATTGTTTTATTTTTATTATTTTATTATTTCCCTTCTACGTGACTTTACCGGAAGAACCAAGAAGATGGCTTAATCATGTGTTATGCGGACAACTTAAAGGGGAGTCGCAAACCCCACAAATCTGATTTAAACACAATGCGTTATGCATCCTTCGAAAGGGCTGCGTAACACACGCTGTTCTGGTTTAAACACCGCCGGGCTCACTCTCCGTGATCGAGTGAGGAGCCTCAAGAGTCGAGCCGCTGCTCCTTCCGATCGAGAGGAGCCAGTTGAGGTGGTTCGGCCACGTGGTAAGGATGCCTCCCGATAGACTGGAATTCTACCGGGCACGTCCCACTGGGCGAAGATCCTGGGGCCGACCCAGGACACTCTGGCGGTTGCTCAGCTGACCTGGGAACACCTGGGAATTCTCCAGGAAGAGCTAGAGTCTGTCGCCAGGGACAGGGAGGTCTGGACCACCACTACTCAACATGCTGCCGCTGCGAACCCTCACCAGGACAAGCGGACTGATAAACGAACAATACAAACCAGTGACTACATTTGTATATGAAATCAATGTAAGCAACTGCCATGTGTTGTCAATGATGTGTTTGTAATTTAAGTCGCACCAGTCTCTTGCAACACTCCATCTGTTGCGTGGTTCACCAGTTAGCAGTGTGAGCTTGTGGCTCTGGCTAAAGCAATTTCAGTCTGATAAGACGCCACCTCAACAAAATGTTGTAACTTGATTCAGTCTTGTAACTCCACTCAACTACGGGTGAGTTGTACTGTACATGAATGCTCCCACGTCTATGCTCCCTACCTTCACCAACCCACACTTGCCATTAGTTCAGTATCGACAAATTACCCCACAACATGCACGGTCGGGTGGGGGGGGGAGATGCACTCATCCAGTGGTGGATGGACAAATTGCTGTGAACGTACCTGAGTTATGTTTTTAATCTTGAGGAGGAAGTTTTAACTACATTGAAGTTGCAGCCTGTAAGTTAGCCTGCATGTGATGACTGCAAGTGTTGCCAACTCTTTAAAGTGGAAAAAAAGTCAAACGAACCAAAACAAATATATCACTCTGTCAAAAGAGAGACCTGAGGTCAAAAAATGTCATGACAATTTTCCAAAAACTGATATAGGATCCCTTACGTGGAAATCCACCCACATCTGCTGACTGTCTTCTTCCCAGAAAGTCTACATAGTTGTCGCAGGTCACTTTGATAACATGTTGTGGTTCGGGAAACTCAAAAAGTTGTGACATCTAGTGACAAAATCACCGAGTTGGCAACACTGATGACCACATTAAACAATGCCTAGTTTTGTAATTGTTTCGTAAGAGGCATTACACAATGGCTAAATGAGTAAGAAATTCGAGAATAGGTTTCCCCTTTTTTCTGGCAATAAAACAGGTGTTAAGATGTTAAAACACCAAACTGAAACCTTGCACAATGAATCATGTCTGCATTAACCACAATACTTGTGGTCAGAATGCAAACAAATATATGCATTGTCTTTTAAACTGATTTGTCCACACCAGAGAAAGCTTTCTTTTGAGCCTCGTCTCAAAACGGTGTTAGACCAGAGGACACCAAAAGGCGTGAACTTCTTTTGTGCCGTACATAGCCAAGCGTACTAATCGGAGGTGCGAAAAATATTGTGTAGTTCTTGCAAATTAATTAAATGTAACGTATAATTTATCTTACAAAAAATACAGTTTGGTCAAAATTATTAAGTTAAACCGATTGATATTGTGAAAAGTAAAAAAGGGCATGCGTCTACAGTTGAAAAGTACAACTTCTTATCTTGTGTAAATCGTGCATCTGGAGGCAGTGTTTAAGCAATTATAGTTTCATGTTTCCATGATCCTTAACCCTGCGGTGTAAATGTGTTTTGATCAGATTCAGAAGGAAATAAGTGGGTGTTGGAGCTCATACAACTCAGCCGTGATATGCTCAAGAAATCGTACAGCCCTTACAGCAAATTCCCAGTAGGCGCAGCTCTGCTCACCACCGATGGAACCATCTACACTGGTAACAGCTGCAGCTGAGACTGATTGTGTGCAATAATTATGTAAACACTGTACACAAACTCATTTTTATTCTTTTCTGTGGAGCATTATTGATAAAAGCTTGAGTAATCAGAACTCCGTTTTGTGTCTCCACGTATAAATAAAAAAATGTTTTCTCCATTAGCCTATTGGCTTTCTAGGCAAGTTCATTTGCCAATAACATTGGGAACCTAGCACCATTTGTTTAAGAAACCTGACTCTCCTGAAGACAATCACGAGGTCTAATCCGGTCTGGAATTTGCTTGTTCAGACAAATGCCGCTCATGTGCTTTCAACACTTATTAAAATATTCAAACCGAAATATCAAGACTATAATTTCCTGCCTCCTATTTAAAAACTGGTATATACTTTATATGATATACTATAGTAAATGGGCATGCAGTGGTTGCTCCGTTGTGAGCAACAAAATAAATTGTACACTACTTACATGCTCTCACATCTACGCTCCTCGCATTCACCAACTGCACTGACCAGTGTGGTGAAGTATGGTCAAATAACCCCCATAACGTGCATGGTGTGGGGAGGTCCTCATGCAGCTTTGAACTGACGAAGGATTCTACGTGTTTATATTTTTAATTTTAATATTTGATTTATTATTTCGCTAATGTTGCATGCATTGAATTGCCCATGTGAGAATATTGATTATTATTCATGGAAATTATATGCTTCTACGTCACAGATAACGGAGTATACAAAACTACAAATGAGAGTGAAAAATATAAACAAAACAAAGGAGTTGTCAAAAAAAAGAACAAAAAATATTTATTGAACCGAAATGTGACCCCGAAATCATAAACAAATGTATCACACTATGGGGGTGAATGGTGACCTAATTTAAAAGAAACAATTATTGTTCAGGAACTGTGGATCGACTTCCCAATGTATTTTTGTTCCCTTAAAAAATGTGTCCACGAAACTATCCTTAGTTTGTGTTCGAATGATTATCAGGGCCACATGACGCTGGGAAGTGGACGCAAAGTAAACAGGAATTGTCATGGATCACCACAGCGATGTACAGAACTGACCAGTTTGAAGATAATTTGCACAGCCAGCAACTCCATAGCTACGACCCGCGATCGAGGGTCCCAGGCACCAGGCTACAAAGAGAGGGGACCATTTGATAGTGAGCTCCAATATAGCCCTTGCACCAGAGTCCATTGCCATTGACGCTATGCCACTGGCCTCACTTACATGCAAGCTTGTCCAAAGGTCTTCACCACACCCCTTGCATCACTTTGGCTCTACAAAATAATAATGAGTGAGATTTACTGATTGGTGCCCATCGTAGTGTCCACTGGTGAATCTCAGCCATGGGAGTTGTCAAAACTTCACAGCCCTGGATTATTGGCAGTCAATCATAATCAGTGATTCCCTCGGTCAAATGTACATTGAAGTGGTGATCATATCCTGTTTACAGCCCTGAGCCAGAGGTGGAAATTCCACATTCATATGGCAGGGGCGAGGCGATTCATGGGACAATCACTGTTGACTTCCCCACAAATTGGTATTCAATTCCCGACCTTGGAGGGATGATGAACTGAGTCAACCCCCAACCAGGATATGAACTGGCAAAAATCGTCTGATTGTAAACCGGTCACGACCGTTGAGACACTGAGCTGGTTGATTCACTTGGTAGTTCGGGTTGACATGAGTTGACGTCTTATTAACTTGTTTTTTTATGTCACTCCATGCATTTCTGTGACCCCTTTACCCGAATACCTTACACCTGCATCGTGACAATCTTCTACTGTCGCATGACGCCAAGGCTGTAATGTGGAGAATGCGTGCTACAACCTTGGAATTTGTGCTGAGCGAACAGCTATTTTTAAGGCTGTCTCCGAGGGTCATCACAGCTTCAAAGCCATAGCCGTGGCAGCGTCCAGGTGAGCAGAGTGATGTATGACACACAGGGCCAAACAGGGGAGGGAGGGCCCTACCACGGGCCTGGTTTGTTGCAAATGTTATTATTTTAATTAACTTATGTGTATTGAAATAAATGCATTTTTTTAATCAAACAAGTGTTTTTTTGTCTAAAGAAATTGGGATGTAGGTTTGAACACTAGATGGTGGAATTCTGCACCGGGCCTCCAAGAATACCTGGGCTGCTTCGGTCACACAAGCCTCATTTTGTGTGATAATTGTAGAGTTGTCTGCAGATTACAATCAACTCTCAATCATGTGGGGTAATGGGGGGTGGGGGGCTTGGATAAAACATGGATAATGCAAAACAAATGTAACTTAGGTTATAAAATGTGTATTGTTTAGTGGAGAAAAATCTATTGCTCTCACATCTATGCTGCCAACGTAAAACCATTCGGACTGACCAGCGTAGTGAAATATGGTCAAATAATCCTCACAACCCGCACCACATGGGGGGGACGTCATCTAGCAGCGGATTAACAAAGAGTGCTAAACGTAGACGTGCTGTGTGTGTCGTGCTGGATGTGTTTGCCGCAGTGACGTTTCTGATGACTTCATCTCACCATGCGGAGCATGCAGGCAGGTCATGCGAGAGGTGGGTTCATAACTACTGCCGTTTCTCCCGGAGCTGGCTGGAGGCCTCTCGTGTTATCCTCCATATCAAGGATGGAAAACCTTTTTCTTACTGATGGTCAAGAAGGACCAGACTTTAATTCCAAATGGCTGCAAAACCTGATTTGATTAAATCATGGATGGGGAACCTTGACATAGCTTTGGCGGGCCACACATTAACACGCAACTTGGTATTATCCAATAATAACGCGAACAGTAATTGGCACTCGCCCGCACGCGTGATTAAATTAGAAACAGCATTAACAGGTCAAACATATTTTCCTTTGGTACCTGTAAGTGCAGCTAAGATGCTTACAGTGTTTGTAGGCTTTTTAAGGCAGTGCAACTATTCCAATTTTGCTATTAGTGTTATGTCATAAGTTAGTGCACCACCCAATAAATAGTGGCCCTGGAATATGTCAGAACTATTTCTGAAATTACAAACTTACCATAGTCAAACAAGACTTTGATTCTCATTAACATTAGAATCCCATTCCAGCCTATGGGCATTCTGGAGCAATGTCCCGTAGCAGCATTTATTTAAGCAAGCAAATTAGAGACCAACCTTAATTTTTTGAGTCGCATCAGCCGAGTCAGACCTGTTAGACAAATTTTTTGAGTGTCTGTTGTCATAGGCAAGAGCCCCCCATGAAATAGTTGCAGTCAGTTAAAATTGCCTCTTTATTCATATTAAGGACACACCTGTTATATGCCCTAGAAAGTCGTGATTGAATATATATAAATAAACATGATCGTATTCTTTGGGTCTTTCGGTAAAGTCACGTAGAAGGGAAATAATAAAAAAAACATTTTAAACATCATAAAATACAATTCTCACGACATTTCTACGTGACTTTACCGAAAGAACCAAGAATAACCAAAAATTACGTTTCGATCGCAGCACAAATGGTCGTCTTCAGGAAAAGGGGTGTTAGCTTCCAAAGGCAAACTATTTCTCAGGGTTTGGAATGGGCGTAGCCCAAATGTCAGCAGCCAATGTTAATGCAAGTGGTGGGAGCCAACCCGACAGTGGTTGGTTTTCACCAATCAAAGGGCTGCCAGGTGAAAATTAGCATGTTAATGAGATTAGCATGAAAATCGTAAAGCATGCAACCGAGGGAATATCAAAGCCAGCTATGACTTAAACTGGTTGAATGCCCATAGACTGGAATGGGGTTGATAACGTCCTTCCAATGATTGCTCAGTTTGTGTCCATCTTCTCGGTTGAAATTGTGTCTGTGTCCATATATATGGATGGCTACGGTATTGGTCCTACCGTGTTTCAGATCTGCCTTATGTTCACGAACACGGTCCGAGACATGTTGCTTCGTTTCCCCAATGTAACTTCTGCCGCAGACACAGCTTAGTTTGTAGACGCCGGGGTATTGCATGTCAGGGATCATATCCTTCAAAGATGGGATCAGATCACGCATTTTATGGACTGTGTTAAATCGAACCTGGATCTTGTGTTTGCTCATGATTTTGGAAATCTTTTCAGTGACCCCTGCTATGTATGGCAAGATTATGGTCTTGATTGGCTCCTCAGATGGTTCTTTCCCAACGATTATGGTGATAGCTTTACGGATTGTGTAGTCTGAATAGCCATTCGTCTTGAGAGCTTGGCCAGTTCACTGGCTAGGTGATGAAAATATCCTTCATTGTGACTGGTCCGAGACCACGAACTTACTGCACTCTAGAACCCAGTTTAATCACAGATTTCCAAAACTCAGATTCAAACCCAGGCTCTCAGTGGTGCTGGCATTCGCCCCCTAAGCCACTGCGATACCTAAATGATAGAAAAGATGTATTTCCAAATATGGCAGTACGATAAGGAGGGTATCTAACACAATCGCTCTTGTTTGTGTGTTTCAATATTGAACTTTGCAAAGGTATTCAACATTAGTTTGTTCAATTAATTTTCCACCCTTATTTTTCATTATGCACAGTTTGGCACAGAATGGACGGTTTTCTTGACAGCTCGACATGGCTCTTCATATCGTGCGTACTCGGTGGAAGAGCTGCTGCCCATGTCCTTTGGTCCTCACCATCTCAAACAGAATAAGATTCCTCCTGGAAGCATTGTGGCAGAAGTGCAGGAAAAAAAATAATCACTGAAAATGTACAATCATGCAACAACCCAGCAACTTTAAAGAGCATGGTCTACACATCAGGGTCAACTATTAGGCCACTTATGTTATTATTGTAATATAATTTTCAGTCCACCCTTCCACTGGGGTTAAATTAATTTTCTTGCTCATATTTACAAATCAATATTTTTTATCAACTTTATTTTGTCTATGCATTGTAAATTGCAATACATATTCCGAATCAAGACAAATACACAGGTGCCTGAGGTGACTCCAGAATGCATAATAGATGCATCTGGCCCCAGTCAGCTAATTTGTACTTTTTATAAGGACTAATCGGTGAAAATTGCGTAAAAACTCACACACTTAACTAACTTAGCTTTAGTGTCGTGTATGTAAGGTGTACATGCCTGTATATGTAGTGCATAATAAATACTAAATAATGTATATCTTTGGTAACTAATTATATATAATGGTGATTTCAAATAGATGATTTTATAAATGTATATCATTGGTCATGGTGTATCCCCTGCTGCATGAATGCTTCCTAATTTGTCACCATCATTTTATGGTCCTTTGAAAGCACAACCAATCTCACGCTTGCACATTAACTCATCTCATCACCTTATCAGAAGAACGCTGGCGAACAGAGTGGACCAACGCAGATGTCCAGAATAAAGACCTCATTCGAGACCCAAACATCGCACCTCCTGGCTTTGACAGTCCATGATGGTGTACCATCAACTGAATCAGAATATCAACAGGCCGATATAAGCATCTCCTTCATAAATGGAAGATTAAGACTATGGGCCTTACCGTTAACCACAATAGCCTGCATTCCTCCAACGGACTAGCAAAACTACACGACCTGTCCTGAAGCCCTCTCGTGGCTAGCAGACATCGATGTTGGCATTTAGCTCCTGAACATATTGCCATACGAAATAATAGAATAAATTCACCTGATAAATATCTGCAGTAGTCAAATTCTCAGGCACGTTTTAACCACGAGCTGCCACTCTGTTCACGAGTCTTGTCCATCAGTCATTCATCCAATATATCTGATTCATGTTCTCTGATCCACGTGCTATTCTATGTAGTTCAGTATCATTCTGAACGTGCATCTTTCCATACTACTTTGCCTACTTTTAATTTCTTATTCAAGTTTGTCTGTGTATCTGATACATATCATAGCTGGTAGTATACACTGATTGAATACATTTTTTAAGTAATGTCGACTGGTATGCTGCAAATAATTGTTGAATTCCAATTTATATCATACGAGGTGGTGGGTGACAGTAGCACGCCCGGCCGCCTTTGTCTCCCCAGTGGCAATGTTCACACACCACAGCAGTTACTCGTTTGAGGCTGAGTCGACCTAGGGGAGGCCCAGTAGTGGTTGAAATAATCGTCACTGGTGGTGGCCGTGAGCGGGAATCGAACTCGGGTCGCCGGGTTCGTAGCGCAGTGCGCTAACCACTACACTATAATGCGTTACGCTTGCACATGCGCGGGTCACGTGACAGATTTGACGTCACAGTTCACTTGCCGTGCAAAAAATATATGCATTATTGAGCTCCCCCCCCCCCTCCAAAAAGAAAAGTGTATTTTTATAATTTTTGCATGGTGTACAGTCTGGAAAGTACCCACATGGCAAATTTCCAGTTTGGTGCATGTCAGGAAGTACGCAAAACATTTTGAACAGACACACATTAACAACTTTGCCTTTTATATATATGGAGATGATGATTAGCTGATTGTCACCGAGCAACTGATGCATATTCTTTGGCTATAACATTTGAAATATAGCACAAATGTAGTTACGTTGCAAACGACCCGGAGTTGATTTTGGTGCAGATGCGGAGGTGTGGTTACTACATGCTAGAATAAGTGTTTGAGATGTTTGGAATACTTTATCAACACCAATGTGAGTGCCGTATTAATTATATTAAATGTTGCAATCGGCGACCACGACATTGAAAGTGTTTTTTACCTCATATATCCTTTTATCACCGCAATAAACTGTTTCACCCTCAGAAGCCCTGCTTCTAATTATCTACTTGAATGTAAACTCAAGCACAGCAATTCGTGCAACATTTAACAACAGTTATCAAGTTCGGACGCTGTGAGGTGAGACATGTTTCCGACGTTCTCTTGCTAAGCATGTGTAATAAAGCACTTCCACGACGACTGTAGACTTGTCTTTTATTAACAACTAGCAGTAAGTACCCGGCGTTGCCCGGGTCTTAAAAATATTTCTAAACTACTTTTAAGAATCTAACAGCAGTGCGTGCTGACTGTGGTGGTACCTGCTATGATTACAGCAGTGCATACTGTGGTGGTACCTGCTTTCACTGCAGCAGTGCATACTGTGGTGGTACCTGCTGATTACTGCAGTGCATACTATGGTGGTACCTGCTGTGATTACAGCAGTGCATACTGTGGTGGTACCTGCTATGATTACAGCAGTGCATACTGTGGTGATACCTGCTATGATTACAGCAGTTCATACCGACTGTGGTGGTACCTGCTATGATTACATCAGTGCATACCAACTGTGGTGGTACCTGCCATCACTACAGTCGTACATGCTGACTCTATATCAGTATTTATCGACTGTATAGCACAACGTACTCACCTGACAAAGTGGCGTGGTGAGGCCTAGTCCCGTGCAGAGCCTCCGGCCTCGCCTAGATTGTCCAGCCGGCCGAGGTGGCACCTTGGCAGGCTGGGGCTGGGCTGCTACCCCCCCCCCCAGCCACGATCTCCCCGGCCGCTCTGCAGTAATATCTACGGCCTATAGTGGTAGCACCTAGCGACTGTATATAGTAGTAATAATTACACACATCGGGGTTGGGGGGACATCACACAGTGAAGAATTAACCTGAGCGTTTAGTGTATTTTTATAGCATTTTTAACGCGAAAGGAAATGTCCCCCTCACTTCCACGGAAGGCGCGTGAGTTGGTACGGTCGTGCAGGCGTCATAAATAAGTAAATAAATGATACCGCACAAAAATCCCACAATCGCTAATAAAACTAATTTAAAGTTGACGGGTGCGAAAAATGAATCGCGCTTGCTGACCGCGGGGCTTACGGCGTGGTGCCTGGCTATTTTTTTTTTATGTAAACCCCACCGTTAGAGAGCCAAGCCCGTGACCACACACAAACCCACAATTTTTGACTTTTATATATAGAAAAGAAAAGAAGAAGAAAGAAGATGTAGATAGAAGAAGAAGACTAGCGGGAAGCACCCGGCGTTGCCCGGGGGAGGGGGGGGAAATATTTTGAAAAACTTCTCAAAACTAAAAAACATAACATATAGAAATGAAAAAAAAGCTTTGACTATTACCTCATTAATAAAAATTTTAATAAAACCCAACGCGCAGTGGAAAAAAAACTTGTGCTCGCGCGGCAAGATTTGATTCTTTAGATCGCGCAAAGGAATCGAAGGTTATAGATTTCTTTAGAATCGGCCTATTCCCGTTTAATCGATACCACAAACGCTCACCAGATATCGATTCTCGCCACACACTTCGTGGTCATCCCCCCCCCCCCCCCCCCCAAATACAAAAGTCAATTTTTATACGTTTCATATTGTGTACAGTATGGGAGCTAGCCACATGGCAAATTAAAAGTTTGTAACCTATTCCCCCCCCCAGCCGCGCATTTGTGCGGGATACACGGACTACGCGGATGGTTGGGCGGGGGATGCGTGACGTCAGCAGGCACACTGCGTCACACTGCCACATGCGGGTGACATGACAGATATGTGATGTCACTGCTCACTTGCGTGCAAAATATATCCATTATTGCGCCCCCCCCCGCCCCCCAAAAAAATACAAAAGTGTATTTTTATAATTTTTGCATGGTGTACAGTCTGGAAAGTACCCACATGGCAAATTTCAAGTTTGTTGCATGTCGGGAAGTACGCTAAACATTTTGAACAGACACACATAATCACAAATTTCGCTTTTATATACAGTGGAACCTCGGTATACAACCGCTTTGGAATAAGTCGAATTGGGTATACGTCGTGTTTTTTCGAGCATAAAATGACTTGGGATACGACGTCTTGCTTGGGATACGACGCGCTTGCTAGAACTTGTGTGGCTCGGGATGAGTCACCGCGTTCAGTACCCGCGAATGCCCCGTACACGACTGAGACAAAGCGAGGGGCGGGGTGGCATGGGGGAGAGGGGCGGGGGGCGTGGGGGAGAGGGGCGGGGGGCACGGCGGGCTGCCCCAATGGAGGGTAGAGCCCCGGGTCGAGGCACGTGTGACACATTAGGAATGGATGACTCTTTTAATTCTGTCCTTGTGCAGCAAGGGAGTAAAGTGTGGTTCTGTGAAAGTCCTGATGTGCTGTGCAGTGCATCAATGCATGTGTGTACAGCAGCATGTGATGACTGAGTCGGGCCTGTAGGTGGCTGGCAGGGTTATTGAATGACCGCGCGGATATACCAGTCACATGGTTAATGGCGACTCGGGAGGAATGCTGTTTGTAACACACGTGCTGTTGCATTTTACAGGTAAAGGACCCAAATGTTGTTTTTGATCGTTATATAAATGTTCTAGACTTGTTCTATACGTTAAGCTTGGCTTTGAATTGTTCGTTTGTGATATATGCCATTAGAGGCGTTTTAGCACTGTGCATTGTCAGGATGACGCACCGTAATTACCTACTGTCATTGTAATTCTCCAACTGTAATACTGTTTAGTCTATAACTATGCCCATGTACCCAGAGTATGACTACTTGAAATGCTATTTAGAATATAACACATGTAAAGTAGTAAGCTGTACAATGGTGACATACAGTATGTATACTGTACACATACAGTACATATAATGGGTGTAAGATACCGATATAAGTGGATGGTATAGATCGACATACAGCTTAGGATTAAATGAATATTCGAATAGTGATGTCCAAATGTGATTGTCAAAGACAAAGATGGTTTATCAGTAGTAGAATTGGGTTCAAGAGAAAACTGTTAATGAATAACCGCACGTGTTAACCAGTGAGATGGTCAGTGGCGGCTCCTGCAAAATCTCTCAGGGGGGGCAAATGTCTGGATGATTGATAAGGATAAGGTCCACCCATGCAATGAATAAATTAACAGCTTAAGCATGTAAAGGCAACTTCACTTCTTTAATATTAATGAAAAATAAAGTGACTCTTACAATACATCTTGTTTGTTTATATACTCACTATTAAAACAAACCACTCAAGTTTATTTTATTAAAGATTCCACTAGGTGGCGATAAATTATATTGTTGGATGAAACGTGCTTACGTATGATGACGTTAGCACGTATGATGACGTAAGCACGTTAGTGCATGCCCTCCCGGAAGCCATAGAGAATGCATTGCAGCGCCCCCGTTCGAAAAAAAACATCTTTGAATGTAAGTCTATGGGGCCACTCGAGGCGATTCTCAGCCGTAGTGAAATCGCCCAAAAAGAGGCGGCACTCCACAGAACGTGACATGACGCTGATTGGACTATATCCAGAGGCTGACAGTGACGGCTAGCGTGACTCTGTGGTTGAATGACATTGGTGGTGCGTCGCCCAATCGCCCTAATGAAGAAACCGCCCCTGGAGATGGTTAATGGCGACTCGGAGAAATGCTGTTTGTAACACACGTGCTGTTGCATTTTACAGAGTGACGGTGCTGTTCTTCACAAGATTGCTATTAACCACAATAAATATGTGCTTGCCCTCGATTTGGAGCACCTGCCCACGTCCTTCATTTCGAGTGTGCAACACACGCCACGTGACCAGTGCAGCTGGCAGCATCGCGGTCACGTGGCTTCTGTGTGCATTTTAGTAATTAGTGTCTAAATTATTTAATACAACCCCATTAATGTATAATATGCCATATAAAATATAATTTCTTTTCCTCTTGAACGGATTATTTCCTTTCCCTTTATTTCTTATGCGAAAAATTCATTTGGTGTACGTCATTTTCGGTATAAGTCCTACCTTCTGGAACGAATTAACGACGTATACCGAGGTTCCACTGTATATAGAAGAAGATTACTACACAGCTCCGCTCTCTCTTCCCGGATGCTTCTGCTCTCTCTCTTCTTGCCGTAATGCGCACGCTCTCTCGTCCACCGTTGCGGCGTGTCTTTCTCTTCTCGCGGGGAGGAGAGAGGGCTTCGCTGGCAGAGGTCGCCACGTGGCTGGTGGCGAGACGAGGTAGGCGATGATGCAGTCCGGACTCCAGGCTTCCCACACCGACCCCCAGTCCTCTCACTGCCTCTCCTTATTTTGCTCTCAGCGGAGCTAGGCTCCGCCTCTAGCCACGCCCCTCATAGAACCTTCTCGATGCTTCCCGTACATACCCACGACATAGAGAGTATGAACCACAATGAATGCAACAAGTATGAACGAATACCAAATACCGATAAGAACAAGAACGATTAATGAATTCGGCCCGTCTTCGAACGGGTCCGCGACGTCGGACCATCTCCTGTGTCAGCGTGCAGCCCCGAAAGGCCCGACTCAGCAGGAGGCAGAGCGGTCAACGGCAAGGTGGCAGAATCCGCTAATGCAGGGCTGGATCGTGTGGAATCGTCGTTCGCAGGAGCAGTCAGGGTTTCGGCAGCTGTGGGCGGCAAAACAGAGTCCCTTGGGGGATCAATCTGCAACCGGTCTGGCACGTCAGACACATCAGACCTCGGCAAGCCAATTTTTGGAGATCACAAAACGACACACGGAGGCAAGAACGGTTTAAATTGAGACGAGTGGACGAACCAACAACGGGACCCCGCCCGAACATCAACCACCTCCACAAGCCCGTGCCACGGCCTGTGCAGTTTGGGAAAGGTGCCAAAAGGCACCTCAGGGCAATGAAGCCAGACCCAATCACCGACAGACCACGGTATTACGCGGCCAGACCTGCGTGCACAACGCTCATTGTGAGCCTGCGTCTTAGGCGTGCTAATCCTAATCGCCTCCCGAGCCTCAGAAATCCGGCGCAAGGAGTTGCAGACGTGGTCAGGTAGGGTCTGTTTAGCGCTCCTCACAGCCGTACCTAATTGTGTATCAATGGGCAGCACATTCTCCCTTCCATATGTAGTGCTGAACTTTACACAGACAACTACTTCTTTTTCCGTCGTCACTTTTTATTACAAAACTCTTTACATTCCACAACCGTAACTTCAGCGCGTTCTCTGCTCGCTCGCCGCGCTCCACTTGCCTCGCCGCTCCGCGCCCTCCGTCTCTCTCTCCCCGACTCTCCTCTCTGCTTCGACTGTCTCTGCTTCGACTGTCTCTCTCTCGGCGTCTCCGTCTCACTCCGACTGTCTCTCTCGTGTCTCTGTCTAACTCCAACTGTCTCTCTCTCTCTCTCCTGTTCCACTGCTAACCTATCCTATCTCTCATTTCTTCTTCTTGTTCCTGCTCCACTGCTTCTCCCCGACTGTCTCCATCCAGCTCCCAGCAACAACTCCGCGTCCCTCTCTCACGCTCCCGTATATATCCCTGTCCTCATTAATTACCAATTAATTAAACGGCATCCCCACCGACGCCTCACATCCGTGGTTTCCGCCGTTATCGTCCCCATCTCCAAACCTGCTGGCGCCACCTTGCCCCTGACAACAACAACCGGCCAATCACTGCCCTGCATCTTCTAACCACTTAACGAACTGTCTCCCTCCGGCTGTTATCCTCCCAGCAACACCTGTTTGCCCTGACGCGACCCCACTGTTCATAACACACACGTGTTTCCAATTCTCCCTCTTGGCGCGCGTTAATCCACTACACATACATGAGAAAAAATGGCGAGTACCCCGTGGAAGCATGCGGGGCCATCCTGTACACAGAGAGCACGCTGGGAATGACAGCTCGGGGAGGTGAAGGGACAAGCGTACAACGATTCGTACCGGAAGAACATGTGCAGCGGGAAGCATGTGGCAATCTAGACAGCGCGTCTGCATTACCATGCCGAGAGCCCTTACGATAAATTACGTCGAAGGAGAATTCCTATAAGGTCTAAAACCTTATAGGAGTATTGGAGAGCCACATGGTTAGTGCGGACAACAAATTTTCTGCCGTAAAGGTACGGCCTATACTGACGCACAAAATAAACAATGGCCAATAGTTCTCTCCTCGTCACACAGTAGCGGCTTTCAGCTGGAGAAAGGACATGGCTGCCATACGCAACAACTTTTTCCACACCGTTCTTGGACTGAGATAAAACGGCGCCAATTTCTGTATCGCTGGCGTCAGTGTCCAATATAAATGGCAAGGAAAAATCTGGGTAGTCGAGCGTCGGTGCATCAGACAAGCGATTGCGAAGGGCTACGAACGCCGCCTCCTCCTCGGGACCCCGTTTAAACCTCTGATTCTTAGCACTCAGCACGTGCAGGGGTTTAACGAGTTTTAGGAAATTGTGGAACGAACCGACGGTAATATGACGCGAACCCGACAAAGCTCCGTACATCCCCCATGCATGTTGGGTAGTTGCGAACACAGGCCATTTTGTCCGGATCCGTGGCGATACCGTCAGAGCTCACAATATGACCCAAGTACCGCACTGAACATTGCAACAGATGACACTTCTTAGGTTTAAATTTGAGGTTAGCGGAGTGCATCTTTCAAAAACGGCACGCAACCATCGAAGGTGTTCATCGAAAGTGTGACTGAACACAATGACATCGTCCAGATAAATGAGGCAAGTGTCCCATTGCAATCCAGCTCAAACGAGCTCCATCAAGTGTTGGAACATGGCGGGAGCCGAATTCAACCCCATCGGAAGGCAATTGAATTGAAAGAGTCCCTAAGGCGTGTGGAATGCGGTCTTTGGTTTCGAAGAGTCGTCCAGGGGCAACTGCCAAAACCTGGAAGACAAATCGAGAGTAGAGAAATACTGCGCTCCAGACAGCGCATCCATGGAGTCATCCATACGCGGCAGAGGATACGCGTCAGCCAATGAAACCTTATTTAGTTTCCAGAAGTCAACACAAAATCTGAGATTTCCGTCTTTCTTCTTAACAAGTACGACCGGCGTGCCCCACGGGCTGTTAGACGGGGAAATTATATCAGCGGCCAGCATTTCGTTCACCGCGCTCTGTACTCATTCCTTTTCCGTAGGGCTCAAGCGATGCGAATTTTGCCAAATCGGGCTGACTTTACCCATATCAATGTGGTGGGACAAAAGTGACGTACGTCCCAAATCGAAATCATCCTTACTAAAAACGTCAGTGAATTTAGTCTGCAGAGCATGCAGCCCAATGTATTGGTCGGCGGACAACGACAAATTTTCGTGGGATAACTCGGCGATCCATCGATCGTCCGACAACGAAGCAGGACAAGCCGCCCCCACCAATCGGCAGACACATCCTCATCGTGGTCCGTAAAAGCGGTAGTGGCATCAGCTCGTACTGTACTGGCAGGAACCAACAACCCTTTCCGGACCCCTATTCAGAACTTGCAAAAATGGGGCTTGTTCGGAACGAACAATCGTCTGAGCGCCAACCAGAGAGAGACCCTTGGTAGTGGTATTAGACGGTGTCAGAAGGACCCCAGCCACCGCATCCTCACTACGGTGGCCTTTTTGATAACGCAATGGCACCAGCATCTGGGACCCCGGTGGGATTTCAACTGTAACATCAGCCAGCACCTGTACAGCGGCGCACGGTGGTGAACGCAAGAGTGGAGACGGCAAAAAAAAAAATTTCCGACCGGAGGGCATCTCCAGACAACCTTGATCGACAAGAATTTTAACAGGCATCCTTCTGAGAAAATCAGTGCCCAACAAGCAGGGCACTGCCAAGAACCTAGAAATCAAGACCGGCCCTGACACAGCGACATCCCCAATTGCAATATGGGCATCCACCTGGCCGACGATGCCCATACTACCCCCATTGGCAGCCATGCAAGTGTCGAAAGCCGGACGAACTCGTGAGACGGGGATAGCCAGGAGCTGAAAAATCACATCAGAAATGATAGTGGCGGACGCCCCCATATCTACCAAGACACGCACATCAACGCCCTGAATGGAGCGAGGTACCGTCGAGGAATCCGCTGCGGCCACAACGACGCGACATACCAAATTCCTCCATTGCGTTATCGAGAGAGGCCAATCCCCAGCAACAGTACCCGAATCATGATACGAACGAACCTGACCCATGACATGAGGTGCCTGAGGTGACAAATGAGGCTGGGTGTCCGACGTGTATCAACTTGCCTGCATGGAAGGATGCTGGGCCGTCGGCGAAGGAGCTGGAGCCGGAGCAACAGGCAGAGTCAGAGAGCGAGGGCGACTCCGGAAATCCCGGGCAAAGTGGCCCTGCCGGCCACACTTGAAACATGTGACGGTCACCCGACGAGTTGCCCCCTCATCACCTTGGCGTGGTCCATAGGACCCCCGGCGATGTTGGACGTGGCCCTGACGTGGATCCCAACGAGGAACAGCCGCCGCCAGATCCTCTTCTCCCGGCGTATCGTTCGGAACACGGATGACCTTAAATGGCGACCACCCCTTGGGCTCACCATCGCGAACTGGATCCCCTGTCCATGCAGCCATCTGTGACCACCGCAACGTCAGCGGCTCATGACCATAAACTGGCAGAACCACCCCCATGACCTTCGCCAAAGCCAACATTCTACCCAAGATCAGCGGGTCGAGGATTTCTTGCTTGACATCGGGGTAGGCAGCCACCACCAGCGCCATTAAAGCACTGCGGTAGGCCAGGGGAAATTTGGAACTCTTCCGCCTAGGCTGCATAAACTTCCGTTGAGTATCTGAAAGCGGTTCGTAGACCTCTGCCATTTCTGCGTATAGATCTTTTAGCGTCGTCTTTTTTTCCGGAGGAATCGATCGAAACACCGCCAGCGCATCATCATCAAGAATGGTCGGTAAAGCAACCATGGCTTCCTCCTCTGACCAGTGCACGGAATGGAACGTTGCCTCAAAGCGCCACGTGAAAGCACTCAAATCGCCGCCCGCAGCGATAAATTCCTTGACCTGAGGAAGACGGTGGCTGCGCCCAACTCCACTGCGTCCAACAATAGCAGCCTCCCCTGGCGGCGCACCACGCGGCTCAACAGAAATGGCGGACTTCAACCGTGCCCCAACAACAAGATGGTGGCGTCCTGCCGCGTGGCGTCCGTAGCGTGCGTAATGGTGGACAGTTCTCCCGCACCCGCAATGGCGGCCGTCGATTCCGCAGGGGGACCCTCCAAGGCTAAATCCAGAAGCCTCTGCTCGTCACCCCTCGGCAACCCCTCCTGTGGGCGCCCGTCACCGCAGACGACACAACCAGCGACACCAGCTGGAGAAGCACCGTCCAGAGCGAGTCCAGCTGCTCCTCAACGCGCTTCCAGCCGTCGTTCGCCTGTTGAGACGAAGATGCCGCCGCTGCGCCGTCCATTCCTGGCGCGATGACTTTACCAGTCGAAGTTCCTGTAACCGGGTCTACGGAGCCCGGGGTCGGCAGGTCCTAGGTCACTGCGTCGTCGGAAGACGCCACAAGTGGGTTCTTCTTCTTGAGATGCTTGGATATTCTTGCTTTCCGTTGTATTTTCTTGTCTCAAAAAGAAGCACTTCTGACTCCAGTTGTAATTGTGGTGGGCACCGTGACAACAGAGACGTTGAAGTAGAGGCAACACTTATTTATTAACACTTGGCCCCGTTACAGCTTCACACTCGAAGAGGTAACGGCCTCTTCAGCCGCTACTCTCAAGGGAGGTATTCCCAATCTAACTCGCCTTCTCCCCACCTATACCACGACCCTCCTCTCAAGGAGACTACCTGACCTGGCCCAGCCAAGGCGCAGGTCTCGACCACCAGCCACACGGACCCGACCCTTACAAGGACATCGGCTCCGAGGCTCTGGGGTCGCACCACTGGCTTGCTCTGCCCGGCCCTTACAAGGACAGCGGGTCAGAGGAGGCCCAGGGTCTAGCTAGCTGGACTTCAGTCTTCAGCTGGTTCTTCTGGCTTCGGCTTGTCCGTACCCTCTCTCTCTCTCGGGCTCCCGCCTTTTATACAAACTCCCCACTGAGGGGCGGGGTTCTGTGGGATCACAGCACACCCCACAGCCCCCACCCGTTGGGAGGGGCGCGGGGGATCCAAACACCACACAGCCCCCTCCCTCCGGGAGGGGCCCCGGCTAGGGATATCACAATCGCCCTGCACAGGAAAGTAATGGGAGTTAACCGGAGCTGGTGTGCGCATCTCAATACCACCACCACATAATAAAGCACTTCCACGACGACTGTAGACTTGTGTCTTTTATGAACAATTAGTACACAGCTCCGCTCTCTCTTCCCAGATGGTTCCGCTCTCTCTCCTCTTGCCGTAATGCGCGTGCTCCCTCATCCACCGTTGCGGCGCGTCTCTCTCTCTTCTCGCGCTCGCCGCTGGCTGGCGGCGCGCGGGGAGGAGAGAAGGCTTCGCTGGCAGACGTGGCCATGTGGTCGGTGGCGAGACGAGGTAGGCGATGATGCAGTCCGGACTCCAGGCTTCCCACACCGACCCCCAGTCCTCTCACTGCCTCTCCTTATTTTTCTCTCGGCGGAGCTAGGCTCCGCCTCTAGCCACGCCCCTCGTAGAACCTTCTCGATGCTTCCCGTACATACCCACGAGCTCCACCCATTACCTTTGGCCCAGATGGAACCCTTCTCTCTGATTGGATATGAGTAACCCATCAGTGACTATGCAGCCCTTTATCGTCCCTTAGGTGGCGCTCTCTCATTAGGCGAGAAAACACGATGAACTTGTCATGGCACAATTAAGCATGGCACGTCCCGACGGAATCACTCAATACATTAAATCTCAACACACATACACAGCAACTCGTATTCCTTTCAGTCCCTATGTCGCCATGTACTCAGAAACCTTTTGGGGCTTGTTATGCGATTCATGTGTGATAGTGACCGCAAAACCCACTGACAATGTTTGCTCACAACTATATATTTTTTCTGTAATGTTAAAACTGGAGATTATGACCTTGGGTTGGCATCTAAATTCCTCATTTTGGATTTCACCACAGCCTCAACTTGTAATCCCCGCTGCACTCAATTCACTGCTTCACTGGGCACATCAGAAGAGATGAATGCAGCTTCCATCTTGAGACTTTTTCTGGTAGGCAACTATTGCGTCGGGCAGGCATTTGTATATCCTCCTGCAGTCCTTAGGCAGAACTTTGTTGAGCTCACACAGTGCGAGTCTCTCATATGTTAAAATATCTTGTGGCCTACTATACAGGAGGTCGTGGGTTCAATCAAGACCCTCATGCCTATATATTTGGAGTTTGCATGTCCTCCCTGTGGTTGCGTGAATTTTTCGCCGGGTCCTCTGGTTTCTCCCTCCACATTTAGAAACGTTTTTTTAAAGTATTGGCTGTTATACATTTCCACTTCGTTGAGCTATAATTTGTGGCCAGGTCGCTTCTGAAAAATAGATATACTGTATAGCTCAGTGGGCCTTACCTGGTAAAATAAAAAAAATGTTTGTAGTTTTGTTTGACATCCTTGCCGAGCAACAGATGAAACAGCTTAACTCACCAGCACACAACTCCAGGTCTCCAGCAGTGGATAAAGCACATGTGACCCTCACTCTGGGCGTTCAGCAATGAAAGTGCCCTCCTGGTCCTCCTACTTACATCCTCTGTATGTACTGCCCTTTATACATTTCTCATCTGCCCCATCCGTAAATCTGATTATTCCGCATAAGACTGCCATAATTTTTGTGTATATTGGCCCAAATTCATGCTATTTCTAAAAATATGTATGTGCAGTGTCTTCCTTCCTCTCGGCATGTGTGTGCATGTGGTGTGCGGCACACACACTCAGTTGGAGACGAGGTAGTTGCAGGAGGCACGGTCTCTCTTTATTATCCCGTCACACCAACTCCGGTCTCCTCTCTCTCGACCATGCTGCCGCACAGCCTGGCTTAGACACAACCCTGTCCGCGTTGCCCCGACGGTGTCGACCGAGACAGCCAAATACTGTCCGGCCGCACAATTATCGGGCGAAGGCGGCAGCGACAAAGGCGGTTGAAGATGTCAGCGACGACGAGACGAATCCACTCCCAAAACCGGCAGCCCAGAGCTCTCGCTCTCCACTCCTTATATTCTACTCCGCGCGGCCTGGCTCCGCCCTAGCTATGCTTCCCTTCTCGAACCCACCAGAGGGTTCCAGGGGCCTCCATATGAGGTATTCCGTGACCCTTGCCCCAGTTCTTCCGCCCTGCTGGCTGCTCAACGGTGTGCACACTAACCGTTCACCGCAGTTGCTGCTGCTGGACAGCAGTCGGCGCTGTGTCACTACATATGTATAAGTGGAGTGCAAAGTACTATGCATAAGCATAGTGCAATTACACTCTCACAACATCTCAAACAAGACAGACAACAAACCTACTTGACAAATTGCATGTCCAGCGAGGGGACTTTTCACATCGTCACAAACATCTATGCTTATAACTCGCAAAATCCTAAAACTGAAACTTATGAATTTGGTACTCCAATCAGTACAGATGGAGGTCAATTTGTTTTCACTCGCAGGGTCAGCCGAAAGGTCTGAATTGCTTTAAGTCACACGCTAAAAATGTTAATGTATACCCCATCATACCCCATTCGGTACTTTTTTCTGGAAGATTTTTACTGGTTTTTCCTGGATGTTTCTGTTCCGAAACGTCACTTTAAGATGTTCTTTGTTCATGATTTGTTTGTTGCGGTTGCACCCGAGTCAAGAGCCGCATGGCTCACAGGGCTATACCT
Source organism: Lampetra fluviatilis (assembly GCF_964198595.1). Taxonomy (NCBI): domain Eukaryota; kingdom Metazoa; phylum Chordata; class Hyperoartia; order Petromyzontiformes; family Petromyzontidae; genus Lampetra; species Lampetra fluviatilis. Next base: position 6,657,779 of record NC_136295.1, on the reverse strand, counting down.
AATAAATGAAACTGAAAACTGAAATTGAAAACTGACCAAAGTAATTTGTCTCCCACACACAGTGTGCGGGGTAAATAAAGTAATTCAACTCTGGTCTCACACACTGTTTTGCTTTAAAATCCGGGGGAGGGGGGGCAGGGAGTGTATCTCATAATCCGGAGAGTATGGTAACACTTTTTTAAAATAGAGCCACCATTCTTGAGAGTCTCACATTGGCCTACTATGTACTGAGGTTCTATTTGCTTAAATTAAGCAAGGATACGAATATCAGCTGTGTGATAAAGCAGCAGGTTAAAACAGTGTTTATTTTTTATATAAACATTCGGCAGACTGCTGAAGCAGCGGTGCACAAGCACAAATAAAAAAAACCCAACCCATTCATCATTAATGTGTTAAAAATATATATATATTTGGATGCCATTTTGGGCACTGAGCATTACAGGGCAATTGCTGGCTATTGGCAGAAGCAGCCTACTACGTGTTTGTTCTGTTCTAAGTCTGTCGAGAATGAATGTGGTGGTTTATTGTCATCAGAGCTCATTCAATATGGTTGGTTGCATGCTCACACACCCACTCCATGCAGTCAAATGGTGTAACTGGTTATATGGAATAAAATAAGCTTTACGGCAATCGATATAAGCTAAACGTAAAAAATAAAACCCAGCAATTGTTAACGATAGATAAAATGATCCACAGGTAAGATTTGTAAACTCAAAAGTGGGGATGGCTATTTAATATGACATGATAAATACACAAGGGTCTGTGTTTCACAATACTGTATTGAAACAAAATAAAATGTAGGCCCCCATCTGTCTGTTGACCTTGACCAATACTTTTGAGCAACATTTAAGCAAGCAAACTATGATTTTGGATAGTTGTGCCGTACCTATATATTTTCAAGTTGTATTCGTTTGTTGGCAACTAGAAGTTGCTGTTTTTGTCGTGATTGGGTTGCAATGTTGCTCCCTACATGTACCCCACGCGTATCCGTGCCCTTTTCAGCGTTTGTTCTATTTCTGCCAATGTTTTTGATCTCTATGTCGTAACAAGCAAAATATGCACCATTTAAAAACACATTTATTCTTCTTCAGTATTACATTTAACTTTCCCAAAGTCCTCCAACTCACTCTTGTATGCCTGTCATTTGATCTCAACCGCCTTCAATAATTGTCGATAACACAAACATGCTGCAGTGCTTTAGAATTGTTTCATGTGTTGTATGTACTTTTGTTTTGCTAATTTATCTTGAGCCCAACTTTGCAACCTTTTTGTTGTCGTTAAATCAGGTTCATCTAACATTTCCTGTCGGCCTTAGTAGTAGTTCATTCCTAACAATTACTACCTTCGTAGAATAATTGGAACTGGCCAAACATCCCAAGGCAATGCCCTCTTGAGACTCGGGGGGGAAAGAGTCTTTCTTGGGGTAATTTTCCTACTCTGACCACAGTACTTTGTACATATTTGGCGAGGCTATGTGGTAGACGGCAGAGGGGGGGGTGCAGTTGTATTGCACTTATATGCTCCCAGGTCTTCACAAACCCAAGAAACTGTGGTGCGTGAAGTATGGTGGCAATCACTCTCAAGACTAATACAGGCGTGGGGAGGCCCTCATCCTACAGTGGATTGACAAAACGTGTACGTACACCGTATTTATACCCTGTATATACCGTACCGTATATATAAACTGTACTGCATTCATGAAATAACTCAACCGAAGGAGTGGTAAAGTGGAAAAAAAGCAAGGTTTGTGAAATTTTCGAGCGGTGACCCAACTCCACGACGCCAACTGTGCGGTTCATTCGAAAGGGGGGGAGGGTTAAACCGAGCGTGTGAAGTTGTGCGAATCAAATTAACTTCCTCTGCTTTGTTATCAGCCTCCACAACTTCACCCTGAGACACAACACGCCAGACCCAGAGTCGTCACGTGGCCTAGCAACAGCCACCCGCCCCCACCCCCACCCCGCCCCCACTTCCGGCCCCCACCCCACCCCTACCGCCCCACCCCTCAGTACACATGGCGCGTGATTGGTGGGGGAGTCACCCCACCCCACCTCCCGGAGCGTTTTACCCCTCCTACGTTAAAACCAATACACATTAACAAGGACCGATAACACATACATATATTGGGGTAATAGAAATTAATTGCTGCACAAGGATTTAACACGTAGGCTTTCGCGACCAATAGCATCCATAATAGAGTTTTTTTTAGTAGATCGTGGAAATATATAAATGTGTCGTTAAACCCACCACCACCCGACACAGCCAACTAGTAAGGGTTGTCATGTAAACAGAACGTGGACAATTCGTCACTAGTACAGCACCACCGGTGTGTTGGAGAGCCAAGCCATAACATTTACAATCTGAGTACGACGTTTCGCCAGTAATCTACGCCTCTAAATAAGGAACGATCCAGGTGGACTTCTCCACAAATCTGGCTGTCGCCTGATGAAGCTGGTTGTAAATACCCTGGTAGTGCATTGTCCTTGTACTGCCCTAAAGAAGGCTGTCTCTGGTGTAGACTAAGCAGTTACAAAGACAATACCATATATTATTATCAGAGCATGTTTGTTTGCATGTTCACCAATGCGAACTTGATTCCTCGCAAAAAGGTTTCTATCTGGTGTTTGAACATCTTAGCACCGGTTTGTTTTATTGTCATAAAGGGTAAAACCTATTATTATTATTATTTAATTTTCCACAATGTGGCCACTACTTGACCATATTGACACAAGACGGAGTTGAGTGGAAACATGACGAAATGTACAAGTGGACATCTCGGGGGCTGTCTGCTTCATGGATCGTGTTGATGATGTTGATCAATCGTATGCACGCCTGCCTTCTTCTTTATTCCGTACGGCTTATGGAGATAGCAGAGCAACGAAGCTGCAATTTCACATTCACGTGGTCAAGCTAGCAGATAGCGGATTTAATACCGTGTCAACCCATACGGTTTATCCAGTTTATCCAGTATTTTTGTAGAGGGAAATTGAGTTTTCAGGTCCATACGGCGGACAGCTGTTTCAATACAGGCAACAAACATTATTTTGGGTCTATTTATTTGTGTTTCTCCCTTGTGATGGGACTTTGTAGGATTAACATTGAGATTTATAAAGGCACGGGGTGACCAAGAAGGTCCTGAATTGGTCTGTCATAAGGTAGGGCGCTGATAAGGAGTTGACAGGTATGGGATTTGTATCGCTGCGGTGTCTCCTTTGTGTTTGTGGATCGGGGGCATTGCGTTCTTACGGTTTGTTCTGGATGGCCAAAGTCGCACACTACGACTGGAGAGTGTTTTTTTATCTTCAATTTGTGCATTATCAGGGTATCTGCTGCTGACACGGTGTGTGCAGTGGATGCGGTTCAGAGTTTGGACTTTGAGCTTTGTGGAAGAGCAAAAACAAACACCAGAGGATCTTTCCACGTCGAAGGTCTTTCACGAAAAGGCGTTTGCGAGTTCTTTTGAACTCATTCAATCTGCGATCGATCGATCGAACGCCGATCGATCGAACGGCAATCGATCGAACGCCGATTGACCGCCGATCGATCGAACGGCGATCGATCGAATGTCGATTGAACGCCAATCGATCGAATGGCGATCGATCGAACGCCGATCGAACATCGATCGAACGCCGATCTCCCGGGTTCTCCAGAGCAACGCAAGCACGAGTGGGAGGCGAGTGATTGGTGGTGGTGGTGGCAGGGGGGGGTCTCTCCCTGGGCTTTGTGAACGTCTCTCCCCCGACGTGGAACCCAAGTGGTCACTGCCCGCCCCTCGTTGCCTTGGTGGCAAAAGCGTTCCCTGTCGCGCGCCGTCCGTCGGTGATGTGAAGTGGATACGCAGAGGGCTGCGGCGGCCACGCCACAACCCACGGCACGCCACACACAACAACAACAACAACATCATACGCCACACCACACACCACGCCATACACAACACGCCACATACCACCACACACAACAACAACATCATACGCCACACACAACACCACACACACCACAACAACACCACACACAACACAACACCACACAACACCACCACACATCACGCCACACACAACAACACCACACAACACCACACACAACAACACCACACACAACAACACCACACACAACAACACCACACACAACAACACCACACACACAACACCGCCACAACGACGCCACAACGACACCACACACCACGCCACACACCAACAACACCACACAGCACACCACAACGATACCACCACAACACCCCCACACAACACCACCACACCACACACCACAACACCACCACACCACCACCCCCACACACCCCACCACATCACCACCCCCACACACCACACACAACACCACACCACACACACCACCCCCACACACCACACACAACACCACACACTCCACCCCCACACACCACACACAACACCACACACACCACCCCCACACACCACACACACCACCCCCACACACCACACACACCACCCACACCACCCCCACACACCACACCACCACCCCCACACACCACACACAACACCACCACACACACCACCCCCACACACCACCCACACCACCCCCACACACCACACCACCACCCCCACACACCACACACAACACCACCACACACACCACCCCCACTCACCACGCCCCATGGCGTCCCCACGGGGCAGGCGGCGATGTGGCGAGGGGAGAGTCGAGAGCGAACACGGAGGCAGCGTCAGCCGCCCGGTCAGTTACACTTCAGCACTCTTACAAGTTGCTTACCTGTAAGGAATACAATAAACAAACAAACACAACACTACACGAGAGAGGCGGTGTAAGAGCCAAGATCATTCATTGCACGTGGCGAGTCGAATTTGTCGATAATCGATTCTCATGCACATTCAAGAACTGCATTGCGAGCACAATAATTTTTTCCGAATAAATGTACAGATATATTGTTAAATGTTAATGCTTATATCCCATCTGAAATATAGTATACTGAGTTTTTTTTATATTGACCATTAGCAGAGTGCTCTTTGATTATGATATGTTGAAAATGTTTTAGTCCATTTTTGGATGAAAGTGTACAAATGCACTTCAACATATTTCTAGATTTGAAGCTTTCGTGACTGCAAGGATTCATACTCCTAAGGTTTTTCGGCAAAGTCACGTAGGAAAATAAATAAATAATAAAATAAGAGAAATAATAATAGAAATAAAATAAAACATTTTTATTTTATTTTATTTCTATTATTATTTCTATTACTTTTTATTTTTTACCTACGTGACTTTACCGAAAAACCTAAGAGTATGCACTTCAACATGCTGCATATGCATCATCGTGAGCTGGCAGCTGTTGTTTCTGGAGCTGCAGCAGATCCCTGCCTCCTCGTCCTTGGCTGCAGTGGCTCCTCCGCTGATGCAGCTTCATCGGGGACCACAGGAAGATGGAGAGCAGTGTGCCCTACTCCGGTCAAGAATCGAGGAGCAGTCTCACCTCATCTCTATCCTCAAGCGTCGTGCCGATGATACCTTAGCCCGATGTCAGGTAATTTTGCAGCCTTCTATTGTCTGGTATCTTTGCTTATTTGTCTGAGTTTTGGGCTTGATAGTTTAGTGTTGAACCTCAACCCTTTTTTTAAAATGGAATATTTTTTTATGAATGCCAAATATTAATTGGCACGTCATGGCCATATTTATAGAATTACCCGTAATGTCTTAAGCTGTAAATATTTTAACCTCCTGAATACCCAAGTTGGATGTCCTGGTGCAGAATGGGCAAGAGCTACTGTAGAAAAAAAACAACCAGATGGCAATACTGGACATGGAATATATAGGTTTTTGGCTTTTGGTACTGATCATACATTATACCAGCATCAGAGGTCGCAAACGGGTTTTGATTCCTTACCTGTACCCGGCCGCACCAGGGTCGCAAACGGCTACCCGTACCCGGCCGGGTACGGGTAGCCGGGTATCGTGTAGGGTACGGGTATCGGGTACCCGGTTGCGACCTCTGACCACCATCCAAGATAGGTAATATGTTATTTCCATGATTTGTAACTGAATGTTCAATAAATGCTAATTCGATTAAGAAATGTACCTCCCAGTTGTATTAAATTTGATGTTCACTGTGTATTACATATCATTGGTGTCTGCTATTCATGTGTTCTTTTCACATCTCACCGGGACTATTAGCTCCTAGAGCTTAGTATTAATGTATGAGACAATAAATGTGAAACTCTGCAAACAGCAGCTGATATAAATTTCACTATGTATGCTTGTGAACAACATTGTATATGTACCCCATGTTCGGCCAGGTCCTAGAGTGCAGAAGTGGTGAGCTGGAGAGAGCAAGGGACGTGGCAGACAAGCGTTGCAGCCTGCTAGAGCAACGCTTCATGGAGCTGGCCTCCAACCACCAGGAAATGATCACATTCAAGGTGTGTTCAGCATTACATATTACTGGAACAAGGATAGTGATATTGTACTCTAAAGCTATAAATACTGTAATTGTTGATTGCATTTATAAATATATTTTCAGTCTTTTGAAAATTCAACAGCTATTCCTGTTCTAGATTTGAAGCTTTCGTGACTGCAAGGATTCATTCTCTTAGTTCTTTCGGTAAAGTCACGGAGGTAAAAAATGAAATTAATAAAAATAAAACAATAAAAATCACGACGTTTCGGAGGCAACACAAGTCTCCGTCATCAGGTGTGACCGTCACAGCCAGATTTGCTGCATCAAGTGAGGCAAGGATTCAAGATGTAAGCCCTTAAAAGCAAGTTGAGGGGGGAGGAGAGGGGGGGGGGGAGCTCATCAGAATGTGGTAGCCAATGAATGGAACGTATCGGAAGGGAGGGGGGCGGGGCTAAAAGAAGGCACAAAGTGCTACGTAGAACGTATCGGGAGGGGGAGGGGGGCGGGGCCAAAAGGATGCACGAAGTGGTACGCGAGAGTCGGCGACGTGGAAGTGGTTGTGCGCAAGTAACTATTGTTGCACATGCTAACGTATTGGTCGGAGAAGGGGGAGGGGGGGCCAAAAGAGAGTGTGGGGTGCAAGTGTACGTGGACATGTGTATGTACAAGCACCTGTTGATACACATGATAGAAAAGAACGAAAAAGTCCATGTTTATACCAGTGACTTTACCGAAAGAACTAAGAGTATAGCTATTCCTGTATGAACAAATCAAATTTCTAGTATTTGATAGGATAACATTTCTTCGACATTACATTTATGGGAGTTAAAATACAACAACTTGTAACCTCTAACAGGATGAACACAAGAAGCAGAACATGGATCTGCGGGAAGAGAATGCACAGTTGAGACGTGAAAATGAGGATCTTTTTTCTGCTTCCATTGAGGAAAGAGACACGATCATCACTAAACTCGCACAGGATTTGCAAGCATTGCAGACAGAGTGCTCTGAACAGGAACAACTATGCAGGTGGAAAGGCTTGAAAGCTTTTAAAGTGCTGAATCTGCACTTTAAAAATGTGTAACCCATCTTGTAGAATGTTGTACTGCTGCCCTGCTTCTGTAAGCTCATTCCACATACATGTCTATTCATATTATATACCCTAGGGCTGGCATGATACCATTGATCAATTGATTTTTCATTTATTCGATACGTCAAATCGCATATGTAAGAATTAATATATTTTTTTATTTGTATAGATTGTATATAATGGTTTGACATCAGCCACCGCAGTGTTAAAAAATAATCAATGTTTGAATCACGATTATTCTTGGAATCACTGCATGTGGTAAATCTTCCCACCCCTAATATACAGTAGAACCCCTCTTAACGAAGGTAATTGGTTCCACATAACTGGTCGTTAAGCGAGTATAGGAAATACATATTAAAGGGTTAATTCGTTCCGATAGCATCGAAAGTTACTCCTTTCACCTAAAGTATTTTTTTTAACAATGGATATGAATACATATAGATACTATTAACATTATAAACACATTAAAAGAAACATGGTTATCAATGCATTAATTCATATTTACTGTACCTACAACAGCCTGTCGTTAACAGGGCAATGGTGGGTAAGCGGACACATTGGGCTTTATGGAGGCCCGTCGTTACCAGGAGTGGTCGTTAAGAGGGGTTCTATTCTACATTACTATACACTACACTACTATACACTGTGATACACTACTATACACTACACTATACACTACACATTGGGCTCTATGGAGGCCCGTTGTTAAGCGATTAGTCGTTAACAGAAGTGGTCGTTAAGAGTAACAGGAGTGGTCGTTAAGAGGGGTTCTACTTTATTCCCTATTTTCTGAATCAAAGGGCACTCTCAAGAGGTAACACATGAGGTCACTTTTTGATGTGGATTTTACACTGGTGTTGGATTTTAAGGTTGAAAGGTGTACAATAGCATAACAATGACTGGATATCAAGTTTTAGCGTACTTAAATGGTGTAGTACATACATGAATGAAATTATTGTTTGATATTAGGTGAGAGCTCTTTGAATTGAAAAACTGGAAATGTGTTTTTGTTAGAACCTGTATAATATCATTATTTGTCAGTTTAATGCATTTTTGAGTGGTGTCTGTGATGTGTTTCAGTCAGAAGGCAAAGAATTATTATAAAAAGGAAAATGAATTTAAAATCCGCTTGGAATATGTTGAAAAAACACATGCACAAGAGACAGAATCCCTAAAAAAGAAGCTGAAAGAATTGGAGACAAAAATTGCTGGTAATGCATTTCATAACATAATAACCAGTGTTGTAAAGCACGAATTTTTATTTAGCTAGACGTCGCTTATTTAGAAATTTCTGTCATCAAAATTATAACAAGGGTGCTTTCAGTGGTATAGGAAGTGTATTTTTGCTTTTTCGGAACGTGCATCAATTGTGATTATAATTCTTATGTATATAATATACTCCATTTGTTTACTGTTGTGTGGCTTTGGGTCCCTAGAGACTGAGGCTCTTACACTGGCTGAGAAAAGTGGGTGGGCAGCCGAGCAAAAGAGCTTGAAGAAACAGGTGGACGACCTGGCTCGGGAAAAACAGGAACTGTTAGAGCTTACAATGCAGAGAGGCCGACTCTTGCAGGTTTGCGTGCAATTCATCATAATTATCATCACCTGTGATCCATCTACTATGAGATGAAGGCCTTCCCAAATCTCCGCCACCTATCGTGGTCATGCAACAATCCATGCAGCATCTTCACAGGAGCTGATGTGATCACTCCATCTTCGTGGTAGACATCCTCTTGGGTGTGGTAAAGAAAACGATGAGGGAAGCATGAATGCAAAATAATGTCTCCTTTAGCTTGTACAAGCAGTGGGCCTTGACTAATAATGCCCAGCAGCGACGCGGATAGAGCCTTTATTTTGTAGATCGGAAGATCACTTGCAGGGTATATGTTCAAACAGTGCCACACTTTTCCCTGATTCCATTCACTGTCAAGTTCCCAAGCGTCCGTTCACTCCCATTCGTGGGATTTTGTCGTGTTAAAAATGTATTCACACGACTTCATAGGTTTTCGCAGTTGTGCTATATGGCACTGAGATATGTTTTTGGGGTATACCACGTGTTGCTTAGCATTAAGTTTGATGTTTCGGGCTGCAATCTGAATTGAAACTCCCTGACATCATGCCAATACAACGTCGGAGAGCTAAATCTTTCCCACTCCAATTTGGTGTCAAATACACTGTGACAAATATTGACTCAATGCAGGAAAGACAGAAGGACATACAGCTGCTCGAGCATAAGCTGAGGAAATCGGAGGATGCAAGGAGGTCTGCAGAGGAAAGGTGGGTACGTACATACAACACTGTAAAGCTGTGGTTTGTCAAGAGCAATTACATTTGCATTTTATTGCTAGTCCAACATATGTGGATGGGGAAGACTTTATAAACACATGTAGTTTTCCAATAAAATTTTGTATCCTTGATTTCAAACGTATGTGAGCTAAACTTCAGCTTTTGTGGTCATTAAAATCTATAGTTTCCCTTTGAATTGTCACTCCCTGCCATAGTAATGTGCCATTTCCACCACCGACTCTGGCCTGCCTGTATAGCTGAGCACCACCCTACGTTTGTTAGAGCTTAGGGACAGTGCATTTGGTTTGACCGTTCTTAGTTTTGGTTCGTGTTAGGAACTGGAAAGAGATGTCATCGCAGTGAAAGCCATTGGTCACGTGGTGGTAGGTTTGAGCGGGATGTGGAGGCGGTGAATGCTGAACTGCAGGTGAGGGCATTGAGGGGGAAGCTGGACAACTCTGCACAGGCGTTTGACAGACTGCAAAAGGTATGCTGTTCTTGCCAAATCTCAGCTTTTTTTATTAGATGCCCTGGTATTTGACAAATTCAGAACACTGTCAATGCATTTCGATAATGCAATATCCGTTATTAATATTGAATTCAGATTGTTATTTTTTATCAGTTACTCTAGACTTGTTTGGTTAACTTGGTGTTGGAATGTCATACTTGATTAAGACAACATTAGAAAATGTGACTCATGTTGTGCAACATTTATCCTTATTTCTACAGGAGTTTGAAGCCTTTAAGAAGCATAGTGGAGAATTACTTTCCAAAGAAAAACAACTGAATGCAAAATTACGCCATTTTGTTAGTTGAAAGACCATGTTTGTTTTCTTATTCACAACGTATTTTTGTTGTCAAATTTTTGAATAAAAAATGTTCTTTGAAATGTGGTGTTGTAGTTAGAAATCGTTTTCATATAGGTATCTTTCAAAAAACTGTTTTAGCACAATAAGCTCCGGGCGCTTAATAACACTATGTAACACAATTTGTGTTCCTGGGTAGTAAGTGTTATTTCGTAATTGCTTATGCCTAAAAAGTATAGAAAATGGCTATTATTCCACACAAACTTTGCTTTTGTGACCAGGACAGTGATATTTTGAAATTGACCTATTTTCAATGAGAAAACGGGCGAATTTGTGTCTTTTCGTTCACATAAAGTCAGAAAATAACAACATGAATAAAAATGTACATGTATTTATACTAAAGTAATACAAAAATGACTGCAAAAGATTTAGTAGTGAGTAGTTTTTCGAGATTTACGATTATACTGTAAATCACTTTCACAAATCAGCCCCCAAATGTAGTCTCCCATCATGTTCTCGTTTTACCGTCCTTGGTAGTGGCGTTCCAAGTCCAGTATATCCTGGTGGAAACGCTCACGTTGCTCATCTGAGTACGCTTCCATGTTCTTCTTGAATTGATCAAGATGAGCATCAAGGATATGGACTTTGAGGGACATCCTATAGCCCATTGTGCCGTAGTTCTTCACTAGAGTCTCAACCAGCTCCATATATGATAATTGGTTTTTTATCTGGCAACAAAACTGACACCTTTTTTACAAGCTCCACATAGTTTTCGACCTTGTGATTGCCCAGGAAGCCATGAACCACTGCGACAAGGCTGTTCCAAGCCTTACTTTCACCATGATTATAATCATGATTATATAATCATGGTTATAATCATGGTGAAAGTTGAAGTCTTATATCTAATGAGGCGTAACATCGTTGCCTTTTGTTTCCATGATCAAGAACATAATTACTCAACCATGTGGAAGATTCCAGTGCCAAGATTATCACCCAATATAACTTTGGTGTCGTCATATACTAGCTGTGCGGTATTAATACTTTTGTAAAACCAGCATAAAGGCTTTAGATAAAAAAGGTGTACTTTTAAAACAGTGCTTTTTTGTGTCAAATATTTCACTATGAAACGACTGTGGTATGTTGATTCTTAAATGGTATGGTACATATTAGAACCATCTCTGTTTTAACAGCGCTGTGAATGTGCAAATCTTCTTAAGTCTAATTTAACTATTTGGGATGTGGAGATATTTCCGAGATAATTTTGGCTTTGAGGAAACAACTCTGATTTGACCTTTTAGCCTGAAACCCTACGAAGGCAAATACCTCCATTGCATTTTTAAGTTTGATTTGGAGTTAGTGCACTCTGGTATGCATCCAACAACCTAAGTTGAAATCCCGACGACTATTAACATCAATAATAAGTGATATATGAACCTATCCTGGGCTCCCTTTCACCAACCTGTGCTGACTAGTGCGGTGACGTATTATCAAACAACCCCTATGACTGACATGGTGTGCGGAGGTGTTTATCCAGCAGTGAATTGACAATTATAAAAGCCATCTATAATTATGACCAATTGCCATGCTCCAATTGATCAGAAATAAAGGGTATATGCATTGAAACAAAAAACTAACATGTTTTTAAAACATGTTATCAAGGAGACAATGGTATTTCTTAATATCCCCTTGAATGCATAAATAATTCTACTACATATTTTAGTGTTATGAAAATAGTGCAAAATGCCTCTGCAGTGGGAAACGCTGGTCTGAGGTGAGAAAAGATGGTAAAAGTTTGCTGTACACATTTCTGACGGGCCAAACACAGTCTTCTCTGTCATTAGTCAGGAGCTGAAACTCTCAGCTTATCTCTCCTTTGTCAGAGGGCCTAAGCTTTTGACGAATGACAGATAATCCTGTGTTTAGCCCCTGATGTCTTGCAGTGCTATATTCATCATGTTTTCTCTGCCGCGTCTTAAAATGTTTTCTCATCTTTTCGGTTGTCGTTTATAATATGTAATTAAGAGTGAACACATAGACAATAAACATTCAAGAACCAAGTATTTTGTTGCAACAATGCTGGATATCGTTTATTTTTTGTAATTTGGAACACTACATACAATTACACTAAAAGCAACATTTGTAATGATGTGCAACTGTTTTATATCAGTACATCTACGTGGACTTAAAACTGTCATTTTACTATTTAAAATTCATCTAATATTTTATTAGCGTTGACACTACATACATGTGACACACTAATATCAGGTCTGTGGTCGGTCCGTTTAGTCCGTTCGGTCGGGTCACACTTTTTGTTTTCACTCGGGGCATTGGCTGTATTGGCAGGAGCACGACTGCACATAAGTGTAACTGTGCGCCTTTTGGCTGCCATTGGGACAGAAGAGCTGCACCGAGCGCTTCTCTGTCAGGGCGGGAGCGCAGCAACCGCAGCGGCGGTCGAAAGTGTCAGTCTCGGCAGAGTAGAGGGTGGTGGCCGAGCAGGTACCCGCGCACTCCATCACGTCCACGAACTCGTGGCTAATGCAGCCTTCGGCGCTGATTGGCGTGCTCTTGCCGTTTACCAGAACAGGTTGACACGTCATGTCTGGAATTTTTGGGAGAGAACGGGCATTAGAACAATGTGGCTATCAGTGTTTTCGGAAACTTCTTGGTGTTAATTAGCCTATGCTTTATACGCGTGAATAGTGCACACAGGATTTAAATGCAAATGCATAGTTTTGACGAGTTTGTTGGACATGTTTGTACATAGGGAAAAATAGCACATTACAAAAAACATTCGTAATTTAAATTTGTCTTAGGTAATTGACTCTTATTTTATATTTATAGAGCACTTTAGCTCAAAGTACTTTACATTGCTTTAAAGCAGTACAAAAATAGTATGATTTAGACGGCAAGATGGCAAGGGCCGAGGAATGAGTGATTGTTACAGAGGGCATATGGATCATAAAGATATCCACCAATGTCTTGGTATATATTAAATTGGTTCTACACCATAAAACATTCTCAAGCGTCTTATCTTAGGGGATGATATACTTTGTGTTGTTGAAAGTGCGTGGAATATAAGTGGGTGTTTTTCTTACTTGGCTCGTTGTATGTGAGACATTTCAGGCAGCATCCATCTTGAACAATGTTCTCCTGTAATGTAAATTGCTGTTATTAATTGTGTTCTCTTTAATATTTTTAAAAGTTCTAACCTACCCTTTATCCACATTACCGTATCTGAAGACTTTTGGGAGGAGGGTCCTGCATTGTGACATTTTGATAATTAATGAAAGGCTTTTGTAAAAAAAAAAGTGTATACTGAAGTACTATATGTTGAGCTTTACGTACAGAATACATAATTTATATACTATACACAATACAGATAATATGAGGTGTGTATGTTGAACTTATTTTGCACTGGATGTAGCCAAATGTGCTAATCAGAGGTACAGAGGAAGAACAACAAACTAAACACTAAACACAAAATAATGTCTAAAGAAATACGTTTTCAATCTCGATTTGAAAGTGCATTGCTCCAGTGGCTTCCTAATATCAGAAGCGAATCTGAAATCGCGCAAAGCAGTGACCATCTTTGTTCGATGGTTAGCCAAAAGCCGCTGCAGGGATCACCAGAGTTTGCGTGATGGTTTATGCTCGTCGAGATCGGCAAGGTATCGTGGTTCGTATTCCTGGAACGAGCATGTTTTTGGCATGACTGCTACTGATGGTGCTATCGTGAAGGCACTTACCGGCTTGCAGTCGTCGGGGACAGGATCACAGCGGATGGTGTTGCAGACCTCAGACACTTGCCCCAAAGACTCCACGCAAATGCAGGTTGTGCACGACTCGAAATCCGGATTCCATTGCTCGCCAGGCTGAAGGAGGTAAATGAGCACATTGATTAAAAAAACCCAATAACACTGTCATGCAGTTGCAATGTGTCGCTTTTTTGTTGAATATTGATAGTTTTTGTATTTTGGCCTGTAAACTTAAAATCAATGTGAAATGTTCTATGTTGTTGAAAGTGCGTGGAATATGTGGGTGTTTTTCTTGCTTGGCTCATTGTGTGAGACATTTCATACACTGATATTTGTTGTACCTGTGGGAAATTTTAAACTAGCCCTCTTAAGTTTAGTGTTATATGATTCCCTATTTTATTTAAAGATATTACATTTTCTTTGTGGACAAATACCAAAACAAATAATTTAGCCCAATGAGAGATTGATCAGAAGGATTGGAAACCTATGCTGTTTCTCATTTCAATCTGCTCACAAGCATTTGCTTTATTTGGTTTTGTATAAATAATGAGCAATGATTCATTTATATTAAAGAGCCTATATATAGATACGTTACGTAAATAAGAGAAAAAATATAATCATCCGCCTAAAATGTGTCCAGTCCATCGGTCTACAGGACTTCCAGAACAATATATCATACATACCTAGATACAAAGGCACATGCTTATTTTGTGTACTCTACATCCTTTTGAAAGTGCTATATTAATTATATTTAAAACTTTACATTGTAAATGTTTACTCTGCACATCTTACCTGATACATCTTGATGACACCGTTGTCATAAGTGGTGCAGTTCACCTCCACACATTCTCCACAGCAGGTGCCAGCAATAGGTGAGTTTGCAAGTCCCTGGTAAAATAATGACACGTCACAATGTAAATTTCAGGAGCTGCATAATTGTTTGAGAATATGTAAACTTAACACAAGTAAGAAATTAATTATGCTCATAAAAAAGGTGACGAAGACTTTAAATATAAATGAAGCAGGAGGTAGTGAATATATATTTTTGAAAAGGTAGAAGAACACGTGTGCAAATCAATGAACGTTATTAAATAATTGTTTTGAGATCATGCACAACTTACCAGACCACATGGTGCGCAGCTCTCCACTTCACAGCGTATTCTGAAGTTTTGATCAACCTCTTCACAGAAGCATACTGTGCATACATCCACTCCCCATGTGCTGTCAACAGGATAAATCTGGCCATCGAAAAGGCATTGCCGTGGACGGCACTCGTAAATTGAACAATTACAGGCGTCTTGCCCTGTGACGACGGACAAAGAATCTTCAGGACAATGCGATGGTGCGCACGAAGGTTTACATTGGCATACCGGAATTGGCCCACAGCATGGCACTACCTCACCAGCCACCACCATCTGGTTGACTAATTGGCAACTGATATTATACACTGGACACTTGCTGGAATCGCAGATGCATGAATAAGAATTGCAGCATGGCCCTTCAGTGGTCTGCAGCACCTCGTATTGTCCACATACTGGAACAACCACATCGTCGCATGAAGGGCAAACACACTCAGTCTTGTTGCAGCAAGGCTCAACCGTGACATGAAGAATTTTAGGAGCAATACACACGGGTGGAGGTACACTCTTGCATATCTCTTTGTCGCAGACGATGCGATAGACAGGGCAGCATCCACCTTCATTTATGTTGATGACTTTGTAGCCGAATGGGATATCTGTTGGAGGCTGTGAGCTGTTGGGACAAACTTCAGGGCATACACAGTTGTAGATCTTGCAGCAAGCTGATGGGTTAATCACGTTTAGGACGTAGTCCGCTATGCACACGGGTACTTCATTTTGGCACGAGGATGGTACGCACTGACACTTGTATTTCTTGCAGCATTCCTTTACTTCTTGCAGGACAAGCTCCTCGCCAACGTCACATGTGGGTATGGGCAGTGGGTTTATGCAGTCGCTGTCTTCGCAGGGTAGGCAGATGTCTGTCGTGCAGCAACCATTGCTGTCCAATACACTGTGCTTCTTCTGGCCATCTGCACAAGTGACATTTTCAAAAAGGCAACTGTATGCTTTGCAAAGTGCTCTATATGAGCCACCAGGAGCCATAGTGCTGCACTCACACTCGGTGCATCTGTTGCCATCAGGATACCACTTGTCACCTGGCGCGTATGCTGTGCCGTCATTGCCAATGCATTTTGGACACCTTGAAGGTGCTATGCATGTGTCGTTGTAATATACGTAATCATCTGGACACATACAGCCCTCAATTCTATCACAAGTTGAAGGTTGATAGTTTTCGTAGTTATCGCAGGTCTTTGGACAAGTTGGGGCACATGGTCGGTATTGGTATGGAGCTGGGCATTCGTATGGGCAAAGTGAAGAGTTCCTCCAATTGATACAAATGCCAACCTTTAGGCACTCCTTGGAATACTCTTCTAATGAAGCACATGCTGACTGGTTTCCACCAAGCTTACAAACATCAAATCTGCAGGAGTTGTAGTACACATCTGGATTCACTAATGGGTGGCAGGCCTTGAAAGCTGTGGTGTAAATGACATCGCAGACGTTGACTGGAGCTCCGTTGACACAGCAGTCAGTAGTATTACATATATGAGGTGGTTGTGGGTAGCAAATTGTCTTGTTGTCCGGTGAAATTTCCCAGCTGTATCCAAACTCGTCACTGTCTTTCACTAGACTGCCATTGTTGGTAATGAAGTCGTCTCTTGGATTGCCATCACAGCTGCCACACAACCCTTCAGTTCTGTTCCACCAAATTGATGGGGGTAGTTCAATTCGGAAGGCCATATTACTCGGCGTGAATGTTAGCTTCAGACCAATCTCAGGGATGGTTAATACTTCAATCAGACCAACAAGCTGTACAAAGATGACGCTACCTATTACCCTTGAAGGTGGGAGCTTTAGTAAAGCGCCGTTGGCGTTTATGTACTTGTTAAGTAGCAAAGTAACTTTGTTGCCTTTGTAGAGCACTGTCACCGATTTAGTACATGTCATTGTCGTAGACGCAGTACAGTACTCATTTGTGGCGTATATAAGGAGGTCATTAGATAGGGTGTCATTCACAAGCACATATGAACAATTCCCCATGAATGGATAATATTTTCCATCGAATGTTATGTAGTGAGGATCGCCATAGCCAGTACATACGCACGGATTGCAAGAGTCAATTCCGACACAAGAATTGCCGTCCCACACTTTGTCGTCGGGACACATGCAACCAGATGTGAGTGGTATAGCACAATTGTTTTGTGGCTGGCCGTTGATGTTAGTGCATGTCTTTGGACAACCGGAGGCACACTCCTTGTACACCATGTTGTTATTGCAGTTGACTGGACAGTTGACAGGGACACGCCAATTAATGCACTTGCCCTGGTTCATACATTGCTGGGTGTAGGAGGCAAATGATGGGCATTTGCATTGGCTGGCAGCGGAGATGGATGCATTTGCGTCAATGCATTTGCAGACGTCCGTGAGGCAAAGGTTATAATATAAGTTTGGATCCACCCAACCCTGACATTCTAAGAATACTGGTGAAAAGATGGCTTTGCAAATTTCAATTGCCTCCTTGGATTCCAAGCACGTTGTATTAGGTTTGGTGCACAGATTTGTACCAACCTCCCAGCTCTTTATAAAGTCACTTATGTTTGCTGCTGCAGTGCCGTTCTTGAAGACAAAGTCGTCCATTTTGTTGCCATTGGCATTTCCACAAAGCCCACAGACACGTCCCTTCAGACTTTCGTCGACCACAACTTGCGTTTCATATCCATTCTTCCATATTACTTTGAAACCAAGACTGGATGACACGAGTATCTGACTGTCAGTGACATAAGAAATATTTATGCCATTTATGTGCAGGCCAATAATTTGAATTTGTGCCGCTGTATAGCTGATATCATTAACAATTACATAATTGATTGACTCCAACACGAGGATAGTATCGCTTGTTGCAATGTGAACCGCTCCAGTGCAGTTATTTCCATCGCCACTGCACTTGAGCACGTATACTATTTCAAAGGTGCTATTTGCACAGTCCTTTGCCAATACATGAGAACAGTAGTCGATTTGGTACTGCTGATCATCGAACATTTTCAGCTGGTCACTTGCAGCAATGCACGTCTGCTCGCAGTTTGAATAGTCACACTTGACCGTGTCCTGTGAACGACAGTAGCATTGTCCGCATCCATTGGCACCACTTGGCCAGGAACCATTAACGGGATAGAAAACGCCCATGTAAATGCAGCCCTCTGGTGGTGAAGTGGTTGTGGACCACCTTGTCGTCGTTCCAACCGGTGGTTGACTTGTACTGAAAGTGTGTTCGGTTGTGTAGGTTGTGGGCTGAGGTGTTGTGATTATGACGGTTGTGATTTCTCCCGTGGTGGTTACTGGTGGTGGACTAGTTGAGTAGACCAAGGTCGAAGTGACACAGTTGTCCTCGTCTTCTCCTCCTGTGCAGTCATCGGTGCCGTCGCACACCCAGGAATTTGGGATGCATTGACATCCGCTCGAGTGGCAGTTAAACTGAGAGTTATTGCAGCAAGGTTTACAAATTCCACAGCAACTGTCCGCTTCCAATACGTAATATTCACCAACCGAGCATCCTTCCTGACTTGTAACGAGACATGTTTGCATTATGCATTCAACGTTTCCATCTATGCACATGCATGTTTTGCACAACTCGTTCCAAATACTTCCGTGCTCATATACAGCACCATTTACTACACACGGACAGTCATACAAATGCACGCAGGCTCCCTTGTAGCAGTAAAGTCCTTCGAGACAGCTTGAACAGGTGCTGTTGTCAAGATCTACAGTCATGTTTGGACATTTTTCACTTGGTGGTGGTGTTGATGTTGAAGGTGGTGGCGTTGTTGATGTTAGAGGTGGTGGCGACGTTGTTGATGTTGGAGGTGGTGGCGACGTTGTTGATGTTGGAGGTGGTGGCGACGTTGTTGATGTTGGAGGTGGTGGTGACGTTGTTGATGTTGGAGGTGGTGGTGACGTTGTTGATGTTGGAGGTGGTGGCGACGTTGTTGATGTTGGAGGTGGTGGTGACGTTGTTGATGTTGGAGGTGGTGGTGACGTTGTTGATGTTGGAGGTGGTGGCGACGTTGTTGATGTTGGAGGTGGTGGTGACGTTGTTGATGTTGGAGGTGGTGGTGACGTTGTTGATGTTGGAGGTGGTGGCGACGTTGTTGATGTTGGAGGTGGTGGTGACGTTGTTGATGTTGGAGGTGGTGGCGACGTTGTTGATGTTGGAGGTGGTGGCGACGTTGTTGATGTTGGAGGTGGTGGTGACGTTGTTGATGTTGGAGGTGGTGGTGACGTTGTTGATGTTGGAGGTGGTGGCGACGTTGTTGATGTTGGAGGTGGTGGTGACGTTGTTGATGTTGGAGGTGGTGGTGACGTTGTTGATGTTGGAGGTGGTGGCGACGTTGTTGATGTTGGAGGTGGTGGTGACGTTGTTGATGTTGGAGGTGGTGGTGACGTTGTTGATGTTGGAGGTGGTGGTGACGTTGTTGATGTTGGAGGTGGTGGTGACGTTGTTGATGTTGGAGGTGGTGGTGACGTTGTTGATGTTGGAGGTGGTGGCGACGTTGTTGATGTTGGAGGTGGTGGTGACGTTGTTGATGTTGGAGGTGGTGGTGACGTTGTTGATGTTGGAGGTGGTGGCGACGTTGTTGATGTTGGAGGTGGTGGTGACGTTGTTGATGTTGGAGGTGGTGGTGACGTTGTTGATGTTGGAGGTGGTGGCGACGTTGTTGATGTTGGAGGTGGTGGTGACGTTGTTGATGTTGGAGGTGGTGGCGACGTTGTTGATGTTGGAGGTGGTGGTGACGTTGTTGATGTTGGAGGTGGTGGTGACGTTGTTGATGTTGGAGGTGGTGGTGATGTTGATGTTGGAGGTGGTGACGTTGTTGGTGGTGGTGATGTTGATGTTGGAGGTGGTGACGTTGTTGGTGGTGACGTTGTTGATGTTGGAGGTGGTGGCGACGTTGTTGATGTTGGAGGTGGTGGTGACGTTGTTGATGTTGGAGGTGGTGGTGACGTTGTTGATGTTGGAGGTGGTGGCGACGTTGTTGATGTTGGAGGTGGTGGTGACGTTGTTGATGTTGGAGGTGGTGGTGACGTTGTTGATGTTGGAGGTGGTGGTGATGTTGATGTTGGAGGTGGTGACGTTGTTGGTGGTGGTGATGTTGATGTTGGAGGTGGTGACGTTGTTGGTGGTGGTGATGTTGATGTTGGAGGTGGTGACGTTGTTGGTGGTGGTGATGTTGATGTCGGAGGTGGTGACGTTGTTGATTGTGTGCAGATAAGTTGATTTCCAAAGCATGTGCATCTTTGTCCATCTGGTGTGGTCACAGACCCAGCAGGCTGTAATGAAACAATACATACAAATGTTTCGGAGATATGGAAACCAATCACCAATATTTATATAAATCACGAATGTTGTGTGTCCATTAAAAAAATAAAAATAAAGATATAAATCAATAGTAGGTCCATACTTTTTAGTGTAACATATAACTTTCATATATTATATTTTTTTATCAAAAAATATATTTCTATCCACATAAAAGACTGGATTTACAGTACATGATGATGAGATGCATGTGACAAAGAAAATAATTTGTTACAGTTACATGCTATGTCTCTGTGCGCTGGATCACTTACAGGAACCACAGTCCCATCGGGCAATCTGCAAACGCAGTCCTGTATCTGGACACATGTGGTCAGGTCAGCCTTAAGCTCTCCTGGACCGCATTCTGGACTTGTGCATCCAGGGATACAGGGAGCCATGTGCGGGGGCTGGCACTGCCCAAAGTAGTATTGCATGCCCTGGCACATCTTTTCGCAGGCCGTTATGCACATGCTCCACTCGGAGCCCGATGGACACAGCCCTGTGACATAACAGACATTTATCGTGAGTAAAGTAGCCAGGCGCAATTTCTTGGTCATGCCACTGCTGTGTAGAATGACCTCCACTAAAGGTGGCGCTAGGGATGCTTGTCCGGTGGGCTTTAAGCCTACTCTTCTGCCAATCGACTATTGTGTAGGCATTTATATTGCTGGGTGGACAAGAGGTGGTAAGGTTTAAGAAACGTACCCATTTATCCAGATGGTTTTGCCGGGAAATGGAATCAAGCAGGGGTCCTCTGAATTGCAAGTCTAATATGCTCACAGCAGCTTAAATATTATTGGTAGTGTTTAAACAGTTTTTGGTGAATATGTAAATTTATATATATGTTAAATGCAATTTTCAAATGCAATATCTATGTGATATAATTGTAACCTACATTTCTAGTGCAAATGGTGTTTATGTACATTTTTGTCATATAATATTTGCACCTTGTAACATTTGAACATTTTTTTACAATGTATTGTATCTTTTTTTTTTACCAAGTAGCATAGCTTACTTCACAGGAATTTAGACATCATCTTTAAATACATTATGGCAAGAACCATCTTAATAGCAAATTCTATTCGAATGTATTTGTCTCATAACTGATATTAATTTTTTTACGAAGACGTGATTTGAAGTCAAACGTTTGCACAGAGTTACATGTTCATAAAAAAAATCTGATACATAGAAGGAATATACCGGCAAATGGGCACGTCAGAAGTTTTTAACCATGGCTACAACACGGGAAGGGGGGTAGAGTCAATGATATTATGCATGGAAAAAGAGAAAGGGACGAGAAAGGATGCTGGGACAGAAGTCCCCAAAGTCAGACAAAGAGGGCACTGCTCAAGATGAGGTAGCAGTGGGCAGGAAGGGCAAGAGGGAGTCAAGGAATGACTGGGCCAAGGTGTCGGGGATGATAGGGTGATGATGATGAGAGGGGAGGGAAAGAGAAGGAAGAAGCGAGCAGAAGTGAGAGATTTATGGTCGGAGTGGCCACACATAAGTCACGTGATTTATAGGATGCTTAAGATGAGTGGGATATATAGATGTTGAGTGTGGTGTAACAAATGTCCTTACACGTAACACAATTTATATGACAGTGACAAATACCCCTGCAGTCACGAAAGCTTCGAACCATTTTGACACTTGTATGACCCATTATTTGATGTTGCACAAAACAACACGTTTATAAGTGGGCAATGAAATATAAAAAGTCGTGCTCTTACTTGTGGTAGATGAGGTAGTACCAGTCGTCGTACCAGTCGTCGTACCAGTCGTCGTACCAGTCGTCGTACCAGTCGTCGAAGGAGATCCTGTAAACAAGAACGTTTGCAGTTAGCACATGCGAAACAATCTTTCCAAGTGCTGTGATTTAGTAGTAAATAAAATGTTTAGGCACACAGAAAAAACACAACAAACCTGTGATGCATTCTCCAAGCACCTCCACACGCAAGCTTATGTGGTTATGCCAACTAATAGGGATAATACGGATATAGCTGATGTACAGAGGCTCTGAAGGACTTATGTAATTTGTCTTAAGTGAGTCCCTGTCCTGGTTGCCCGGAAACACCTGAAATAATTACGAACACAAAAGGTTAATGTTTCACTTATCCAGATATATGGCCACGCAAATGTGAACTTAAGAGTTGGTATGTGCAATTCTCCATGTAGTGATCCATACTGTTTTTTTAAAATTCCGATATGTGTGTGTGTATGTTAGCGAGCACCTATGAAGGCCGGCATGGCACACGAGGGAGTCGGTGGCCAGCACCACCAACACACCTGTTTTTTTATTGTTGTCCCAGAGGCATTATTGTCGTGCAATGCATCTCATATTCATTACCGACCAATGAGTGTAAACATTTTGAGGAAGCATTGTGATGATTTTGTAATTAAACCCTTCAATATATTCAGCATGAATAGCAATATCCAACTAAAAGTCAGTCAATCTCTATTACCTCTCTCTTTGACCTGAAGGACAGTTGTCCAAAACATCAGCACTGCTATTTATTTTGTTCTTGTCCTGTCGTACTATTTATGAAGGTGTTGAGTGTTTTTGTTTGTGGCTTGCACCACTACCAATACAGTCCCTCAACTGTTTGAGCAATTTAAACATGCAACCAAAAGTACTTCTCCAAGCACTACACTTTCATAGATGTCAGAGGTATTAGAAATACAAGCTGCTATCAAATGGTTAAGGAATTACACAAATGAAATGGGCTGTGAGGCAGAGTGGTTCGCATACTGCGAGTTTAATTCTTAGCCGTGGGTAACAACAACAGTGGGTGAGTAATAGCTGAACTAATCAATCCCTAAGTGTATGTTATGTGTCTGATTTTTTAGATGAACCATAGCTGTTGTCTTTTACATGAACCATAGCATAAAATTTTTTTTAAAGTAACGTCCTTAAAAAGCTTAAAAAACTGCGCATATTTAGCAAGTCAATTAACACGAACAAATTCGTATTCTTTAGTGAACACAAAGAATGATGTGCAATGCAGAGGAAAATACTCAACAAACTTTTTGATGATAATGAAACAGTGTTATGTTTAGAGCAAAGATAAAGCTGCAACTACGGAACAAAAATGTTTTATCTATGCATTACCTGTGCGATGGTGTTCCAGTTGATACCATCATTGCTGTAAGAGACTTTGTAGGATTCAACCCACTCATCAGCATTTGGATTGCCTTGTGTGGTTATGGCAAATACATTCCTCGATGAAGGTAGTATTAATTCCAGGTGCTGGAATCTGTCAGGAAAAATAGTGGGTGAAGATGGGCATAATATTTTACATTTGTAACGTCCACAGTATTCACTCACTGTCGAATAGGGAGAATGACTTCGAGGTTCAAGGAACCACAGACAAGCGGGAAGGCAGCTAACAATCGGCCAGGCTCTGTGGCCCTCTATATATTATTATTGTTATCAGTCTATTCATGAGTGTTTACATGTTGGAGGAAACGGGAGCACCCAGGAAAAACCCCACGTATGCGAGGGCGCAGCACTCTATCCCATACAGATGGAACAGGTGGAGACTGCATTTTGCTGTACTGTGCTCTTCTGGTACGCCATTGTATGGTACCTCGACCTCAATGAGAAGGCAGTTTCACAACATTTGTGTGAATCATCTATTCTCCCCTGCACAGTGCTGAGTCACGGGCATGCACCACCACTGCCTGCCTTTTTTACCCTTACTATAAGGAGTCCACTTTGCTCTAAATTATTAGTTGCATCTGTAAACCGACTTTGAAAATAGTTTGTCTTTGTTAGATTATTAACTTAATTGTATGCAAAGGTATTATCCGTTATATTGTCTGATATAAAGGAGTACATTTGTGGTGTAATTATTCTTTGAGTGAATTTTCTGTCATGGAAGACTGACAAGTGTAATATGTTATTTGTAAGTGGAAATATTCATCATACTCGCTGTTAACAGCAGCAGCCCATGCATGCTCAGAGTACAGGGTGGCACTGCTGGGCCCTTCTTCCAAACTCCTTGAGGATGTCGCTGTGAATTCTTTGATGCCCATTGGGTTTAAACAAGCTGCATGGATCATACAAACAGAAACAGAAGCAAATGTCTTCTATTAAAGCTGGATACACTTGCGAGCAAATAACCTGGTAATGGAAACCCATCATGGCTGGCAATTATGTTGGGTTGTCCTTGCCTCTCAAGCATTGGTGTTACTTGTTACTACATCTAGACAACAAATTTTTTCACAAGAGTTTATCCAGGGGAGAGTCACATCAGATACATTCGATGACCACAATTGTGAGCTAGCAACTAAAATACGGTTACTGAGAGTGAATTGGTAAATTTGTTGAGTGAAGACATGTCTTTGTAAACAAAAAGAATGTGGCTTTAAGAGCTCACGACAGGATTTTGCATTCAATTAATGTCCATGAATGAATTTGGAGAAGTTTCCAAGATCACTATTGCACACAAGAAATGTTCATGGGTTCAAAATAAAATTGTAGGATCGAAAAACACACGAGACAGTCCTTAATTGAATTAACAAATAGTTACAAACCAGTTGTTGTTGGCACAGCTGTTGATGTATCTGAAGGGGGGCGAGGGGGAGACATGAACAAATTATAAGCATTTAATTAAGAATACAATTTACATAAAAATAACATTGTGGCCAATTGCATGTATTGTGAATCAGAGTATTACAGATATTATAGACAATATTTGTCTACAGTCAGGTAGAGTGGTGATGGGTCCATGATTGCTTTATTCAAAATGCTTCTATGCAGATTATTTTCAATATTTCATTTAAGTCTCACACTTTTCCTCTGATTCTTCAACTTCACTGGCTTACTGTTTACTTTCGCAGTCTTTTTAAATAACCGACGCTCGCCTTTAAAATTATTCTCCGTGGCTTTGCCGCACCTTCATTTTCCTCTCTCATTCCCTTATATGTCCCCTCTTGTCTGCAATCTTCTCTGTCTCTCGCTGACCCTTCTACCTGTGCCCAATCTCGTTTTTGTTCCTTCTCCCTCCTTGCACCCCTCTGCTGGAATAAACTTCCCCTGTGCATTAAGCAGTCACCCTCCTTGACCTCGTATCGTTCTTCTCTCAAAGCTCATCTCTTCTCTATTGCCCATTCTCCTCCCTTGACCCGGCCTTCCACTCCGCACCTCTGATTAGCATGGTTGGCTACATACAAACATTCCCATCCACCCCCTATGTTCCTTCTGTAGCTAATTTCATGTTTTTTTTTCTTGACGTTGTACAAACACTAACATTTGGAAACTAAATTTCATAAGCAACTTTAATTCAAATTTATGTACTTTGTTAAAAAAAAGAACCCAGTAAAAGTGGGGTAGTAATATGTACATTTTAATTTCTGGATGCAATCATAATAAAACGGAAGAAGAGTTACATTAGAAATAATAAGACACAGTGTGTACCAAGCGATAAATGAAGGGGTAAATTGGCACAGAGAAATAAGGAATAGGTAATTTACCCTTAGGGTAACAGTCTTGTAGAAGTTGAGCAAGTAAGCTGATGTGCTCATGATATTCAATCGGATAAACACGGACATAAGCAGCATTGGAGGGGATAGATTGGTCGAAATAAATTATGGTTTCCGGGTGTCCCTCAGAGTTGCCGTCAAATATCTGAAAAATAAAAGCAGTCATTACAAAGATGGTTTAAAATATCCCGTCAGCATACTTGCATTGTGATTGTAAAATTACATGTTATTCCACAACACTCTCACAATTAACATGTTAAGACCCGTTGATGCCTGTAAAAGTATTACCTTGTTTAGTGGAATCCATACAATTCCATCAACACTGTAGGAAATTGTGAATTTTGTAACCCACTCATTCTTTTCTTCCTTGCCCTTGATTTGTATACCAATAACTTCATTCCCTGGAGGGAACTGGAATTGTATGTATGGGTTGCTAGAAAAATTACAGAGAAGAATTAATGACAGCAAACGTACAGATGATTCTCGTAATTATCTTAAGTAAACATGTCCTTGATTTGGGCATTTGCGAAGAGAATAAGGCACACCTGTCATGTTTGTTTGGGGTCCAGGATTCATGAGAGTCCGCCTCAGAACTTGCTGAATTTGCCGATGTTTGCTCATCACTTGAGGAGGAGTATGTTATCTTCGGGATAGGCATTACATAATAGCAAGCTGCAATGAAAATCAAAGAAATTCACATTAGAGGCCCTCATAGTTTACAGACCTGTCATATTTTGTATTAATATGAAACAACATATAAGAGGAATCTTAATGATTGCCGCACAGTTTTTCCAGTTAGATTTATACATGTATAGAAGGAAGTACATCCCAATGCATTCTATTATTTAATGTATTGTCAACTAGTTTGATCGTGAAGTAATGCGTTTTACGTAAGCCCAAGAACTCCAGAGACTTAGAATGATTATAAAAGCCTTACGTGTCGTTGACTGAGTCTTGACAGTTGTGGAAAACTTTGTGGTCGTGCTTTCTTCTGGAGAAGTGTAAACCTTTGTTTTAGTGGTTTCTTTCGGAGTAGTAGTAGAGACTGGAGGTTTGCTTGAAGTTACAGGTGCAGATGTGGAAGCTGATATGTGGGAAAATATGCAAGGTTAGTTATTTTCTTGTTGATGCCGAGCAGTATACTTGACAATAAAGTGGTACAAAGAAAATAAGGAATAGGTCACTTACCCGGAGGGTAACAGGCTTGGAGAAGTTGAGCAAGTAAGCTGATGTGTTCATGATATTCAATAGGATAAACACGGACATAAGCAGCATTGGATGGGATAGATGGGCTGAAATAAATGATGGTTTCCTGGTGTCCCTCAGAGTTGCCGTCAAATATCTGAAAAATAAAAGTCATTACAAAGATGGTTTAAAATATCCCGTCAGCATACTTGCATTGTGATTGTAAAATTACATGTTATTCCACAACACTCTCACAATTAACATGTTAAGACCCGTTGATGCCTGTAAAAGTATTACCTTGTTTAGTGGAATCCATACAATTCCATCAACACTGTAGGAAATTGTGAATTTTGTAACCCACTCATTCTTTTCTTCCTTGCCCTTGATTTGTATACCAATAACTTCATTCCCTGGAGGGAACTGGAATTGTATGTATGGGTTGCTAGAAAAATTACAGAGAAGAATTAATGACAGCAAACGTACAGATGATTCTCGTAATTATCTTAAGTAAACATGTCCTTGATTTGGGCATTTGCGAAGAGAATAAGGCACACCTGTCATGTTTGTTTGGGGTCCAGGATTCATGAGAGTCCGCCTCAGAACTTGCTGAATTTGCCGATGTTTGCTCATCACTTGAGGAGGAGTATGTTATCTTCGGGATAGGCATTACATAATAGCAAGCTGCAATGAAAATCAAAGAAATTCACATTAGAGGCCCTCATAGTTTACAGACCTGTCATATTTTGTATTAATATGAAACAACATATAAGAGGAATCTTAATGATTGCCGCACAGTTTTTCCAGTTAGATTTATACATGTATAGAAGGAAGTACATCCCAATGCATTCTATTATTTAATGTATTGTCAACTAGTTTGATCGTGAAGTAATACGTTTTACGTAAGCCCAAGAACTCCAGAGACTTAGAATGATTATAAAAGCCTTACGTGTCGTTGACTGAGTCTTGACAGTTGTGGAAAACTTTGTGGTCGTGCTTTCTTCTGGAGAAGTGTAAACCTTTGTTTTAGTGGTTTCTTTCGGAGTAGTAGTAGAGACTGGAGGTTTGCTTGAAGTTACAGGTGCAGATGTGGAAGCTGATATGTGGGAAAATATGCAAGGTTAGTTATTTTCTTGTTGATGCCGAGCAGTATACTTGACAATAAAGTGGTACAAAGAAAATAAGGAATAGGTCACTTACCCGGAGGGTAACAGGCTTGGAGAAGTTGAGCAAGTAAGCTGATGTGTTCATGATATTCAATAGGATAAACACGGACATAAGCAGCATTGGATGGGATAGATGGGCTGAAATAAATGATGGTTTCCTGGTGTCCCTCAGAGTTGCCGTCAAATATCTGAAAAATAAAAGTCATTACAAAGATGGTTTAAAATATCCCGTCAGCATACTTGCATTGTGATTGTAAAATTACATGTTATTCCACAACACTCTCACAATTAACATGTTAAGACCCGTTGATGCCTGTAAAAGTATTACCTTGTTTAGTGGAATCCATACAATTCCATCAACACTGTAGGAAATTGTGAATTTTGTAACCCACTCATTCTTTTCTTCCTTGCCCTTGATTTGTATACCAATAACTTCATTCCCTGGAGGGAACTGGAATTGTATGTATGGGTTGCTAGAAAAATTACAGAGAAGAATTAATGACAGCAAACGTACAGATGATTATCGTAATTATCTTAAGTAAACATGTCCTTGATTTGGGCATTTGCGAAGAGAATAAGGCACACCTGTCATGTTTGTTTGGGGTCCAGGATTCATGAGAGTCCGCCTCAGAACTTGCTGAATTTGCCGATGTTTGCTCATCACTTGAGGAGGAGTATGTTATCTTCGGGATAGGCATTACATAATAGCAAGCTGCAATGAAAATCAAAGAAATTCACATTAGAGGCCCTCATAGTTTACAGACTTGTCATATTTTGTATTAATATGAAACAACATATAAGAGGAATCTTAATGATTGCCGCACAGTTTTTCCAGTTAGATTTATACATGTATAGAAGGAAGTACATCCCAATGCATTCTATTATTTAATGTTTTGTCAACTAGTTTGATCGTGAAGTAATACGTTTTACGTAAGCCCAAGAACTCCAGAGACTTAGAATGGGTATAAAAGCCTTACGTGTCGTTGACTGAGTCTTGACAGTTGTAGAAAACTTTGTGGTCGTGCTTTCTTCTGGAGTAGTGTAAACCTTTGTTTTAGTGGTTTCTTTCGGAGTAGTAGTAGAGACTGCTGGTTTGCTTGTAGTTACAGGTGCAGATGTGGAAGCTGATATGTGGGAAAATATGCAAGGTTAGTTATTTTCTTGTTGATGCCGAGCAGTATACTTGACAATAAAGTGGTACAAAGAAAATAAGGAATAGGTCACTTACCCGGAGGGTAACAGGCTTGGAGAAGTTGAGCAAGTAAGCTGATGTGTTCATGATATTCAATGGGATAAACACGGACATAAGCAGCATTGGATGGGATAGATGGGCTGAAATAAATGATGGTTTCCTGGTGTCCCTCAGAGTTGCCGTCAAATATCTGAAAAATAAAAGTCATTACAAAGATGGTTTAAAATATCCCGTCAGCATACTTGCATTGTGATTGTAAAATTACATGTTATTCCACAACACTCTCACAATTAACATGTTAAGACCCGTTGATGCCTGTAAAAGTATTACCTTGTTTAGTGGAATCCATACAATTCCATCAACACTGTAGGAAATTGTGAATTTTGTAACCCACTCATTCTTTTCTTCCTTGCCCTTGATTTGTATACCAATAACTTCATTCCCTGGAGGGAACTGGAATTGTATGTATGGGTTGCTAGAAAAATTACAGAGAAGAATTAATGCCAGCAAACGTACAGATGATTCTCGTAATTATCTTAAGTAAACATGTCCTTGATTTGGGCATTGGCGAAGAGAATAAGGCACACCTGTCATGTTTGTTTGGGGTCCAGGATTCATGAGAGTCCGCCTCAGAACTTGCTGAATTTGCCGATGTTTGCTCATCACTTGAGGAGGAGTATGTTATCTTCGGGATAGGCATTACATAATAGCAAGCTGCAATGAAAATCAAAGAAATTCACATTAGAGGCCCTCATAGTTTACAGACTTGTCATATTTTGTATTAATATGAAACAACATATAAGAGGAATCTTAAGGATTGCCGCACAGTTTTTCCAGTTAGATTTATACATGTATAGAAGGAAGTACATCCCAATGCATTCTATTATTTAATGTATTGTCAACTAGTTTGATCGTGAAGTAATACGTTTTACGTAAGCCCAAGAACTCCAGAGACTTAGAATGATTATAAAAGCCTTACGTGTCGTTGACTGAGTCTTGACAGTTGTGGAAAACTTTGTGGTCGTGCTTTCTTCTGGAGAAGTGTAAACCTTTGTTTTAGTGGTTTCTTTCGGAGTAGTAGTAGAGACTGGAGGTTTGCTTGAAGTTACAGGTGCAGATGTGGAAGCTGATATGTGGGAAAATATGCAAGGTTAGTTATTTTCATGTTGATGCCGAGCAGTATACTTGACAATAAAGTGGTACAAAGAAAATAAGGAATAGGTCACTTACCCGGAGGGTAACAGGCTTGGAGAAGTTGAGCAAGTAAGCTGATGTGTTCATGATATTCAATAGGATAAACACGGACATAAGCAGCATTGGATGGGATAGATGGGCTGAAATAAATGATGGTTTCCTGGTGTCCCTCAGAGTTGCCATCAAATATCTGAAAAATAAAAGTCATTACAAAGATGGTTTAAAATATCCCGTCAGCATACTTGCATTGTGATTGTAAAATTACATGTTATTCCACAACACTCTCACAATTAACATGTTAAGACCCGTTGATGCCTGTAAAAGTATTACCTTGTTTAGTGGAATCCATACAATTCCATCAACACTGTAGGAAATTGTGAATTTTGTAACCCACTCATTCTTTTCTTCCTTGCCCTTGATTTGTATACCAATAACTTCATTCCCTGGAGGGAACTGGAATTGTATGTATGGGTTGCTAGAAAAATTACAGAGAAGAATTAATGACAGCAAACGTACAGATGATTCTCGTAATTATCTTAAGTAAACATGTCCTTGATTTGGGCATTTGCGAAGAGAATAAGGCACACCTGTCATGTTTGTTTGGGGTCCAGGATTCATGAGAGTCCGCCTCAGAACTTGCTGAATTTGCCGATGTTTGCTCATCACTTGAGGAGGAGTATGTTATCTTCGGGATAGGCATTACATAATAGCAAGCTGCAATGAAAATCAAAGAAATTCACATTAGAGGCCCTCATAGTTTACAGACCTGTCATATTTTGTATTAATATGAAACAACATATAAGAGGAATCTTAATGATTGCCGCACAGTTTTTCCAGTTAGATTTATACATGTATAGAAGGAAGTACATCCCAATGCATTCTATTATTTAATGTATTGTCAACTAGTTTGATCGTGAAGTAATACGTTTTACGTAAGCCCAAGAACTCCAGAGACTTAGAATGATTATAAAAGCCTTACGTGTCGTTGACTGAGTCTTGACAGTTGTGGAAAACTTTGTGGTCGTGCTTTCTTCTGGAGAAGTGTAAACCTTTGTTTTAGTGGTTTCTTTCGGAGTAGTAGTAGAGACTGGAGGTTTGCTTGAAGTTACAGGTGCAGATGTGGAAGCTGATATGTGGGAAAATATGCAAGGTTAGTTATTTTCTTGTTGATGCCGAGCAGTATACTTGACAATAAAGTGGTACAAAGAAAATAAGGAATAGGTCACTTACCCGGAGGGTAACAGGCTTGGAGAAGTTGAGCAAGTAAGCTGATGTGTTCATGATATTCAATAGGATAAACACGGACATAAGCAGCATTGGATGGGATAGATGGGCTGAAATAAATGATGGTTTCCTGGTGTCCCTCAGAGTTGCCGTCAAATATCTGAAAAATAAAAGTCATTACAAAGATGGTTTAAAATATCCCGTCAGCATACTTGCATTGTGATTGTAAAATTACATGTTATTCCACAACACTCTCACAATTAACATGTTAAGACCCGTTGATGCCTGTAAAAGTATTACCTTGTTTAGTGGAATCCATACAATTCCATCAACACTGTAGGAAATTGTGAATTTTGTAACCCACTCATTCTTTTCTTCCTTGCCCTTGATTTGTATACCAATAACTTCATTCCCTGGAGGGAACTGGAATTGTATGTATGGGTTGCTAGAAAAATTACAGAGAAGAATTAATGACAGCAAACGTACAGATGATTATCGTAATTATCTTAAGTAAACATGTCCTTGATTTGGGCATTTGCGAAGAGAATAAGGCACACCTGTCATGTTTGTTTGGGGTCCAGGATTCATGAGAGTCCGCCTCAGAACTTGCTGAATTTGCCGATGTTTGCTCATCACTTGAGGAGGAGTATGTTATCTTCGGGATAGGCATTACATAATAGCAAGCTGCAATGAAAATCAAAGAAATTCACATTAGAGGCCCTCATAGTTTACAGACTTGTCATATTTTGTATTAATATGAAACAACATATAAGAGGAATCTTAATGATTGCCGCACAGTTTTTCCAGTTAGATTTATACATGTATAGAAGGAAGTACATCCCAATGCATTCTATTATTTAATGTTTTGTCAACTAGTTTGATCGTGAAGTAATACGTTTTACGTAAGCCCAAGAACTCCAGAGACTTAGAATGGGTATAAAAGCCTTACGTGTCGTTGACTGAGTCTTGACAGTTGTAGAAAACTTTGTGGTCGTGCTTTCTTCTGGAGTAGTGTAAACCTTTGTTTTAGTGGTTTCTTTCGGAGTAGTAGTAGAGACTGCTGGTTTGCTTGTAGTTACAGGTGCAGATGTGGAAGCTGATATGTGGGAAAATATGCAAGGTTAGTTATTTTCATGTTGATGCCGAGCAGTATACTTGACAATAAAGTGGTACAAAGAAAATAAGGAATAGGTCACTTACCCGGAGGGTAACAGGCTTGGAGAAGTTGAGCAAGTAAGCTGATGTGTTCATGATATTCAATAGGATAAACACGGACATAAGCAGCATTGGATGGGATAGATGGGCTGAAATAAATGATGGTTTCCTGGTGTCCCTCAGAGTTGCCATCAAATATCTGAAAAATAAAAGTCATTACAAAGATGGTTTAAAATATCCCGTCAGCATACTTGCATTGTGATTGTAAAATTACATGTTATTCCACAACACTCTCACAATTAACATGTTAAGACCCGTTGATGCCTGTAAAAGTATTACCTTGTTTAGTGGAATCCATACAATTCCATCAACACTGTAGGAAATTGTGAATTTTGTAACCCACTCATTCTTTTCTTCCTTGCCCTTGATTTGTATACCAATAACTTCATTCCCTGGAGGGAACTGGAATTGTATGTATGGGTTGCTAGAAAAATTACAGAGAAGAATTAATGCCAGCAAACGTACAGATGATTCTCGTAATTATCTTAAGTAAACATGTCCTTGATTTGGGCATTTGCGAAGAGAATAAGGCACACCTGTCATGTTTGTTTGGGGTCCAGGATTCATGAGAGTCCGCCTCAGAACTTGCTGAATTTGCCGATGTTTGCTCATCACTTGAGGAGGAGTATGTTATCTTCGGGATAGGCATTACATAATAGCAAGCTGCAATGAAAATCAAAGAAATTCACATTAGAAGCCCTCATAGTTTACAAACTTGTCATATTTTGTATTAATATGAAACAACATATAAGAGGAATCTTAATGATTGCCGCACAGTTTTACCAGTTAGATTTATACATATATAGAAGGAAGTACATCCCAATGCATTCCATTATTTAATGTTTTGTCAACTAGAGTTTGATCGTGAAGGAATAAGTTTTACGTAAGCCCAAGAACTGCAGAGACTTAGAATAAGTATAGAAGCCTTACGTGTAGTTGACTGAGTCTTGACAGTTGTGGAAACCTTTGTGGTCGTGCTTTCTTCTGGAGTAGTGTAAACCTTTGTTTTAGTGGTTTCTTTTGGAGTAGTAGTAGAGACTGCTGGCTTGCTTGTAGTTACAGGTGCAGATGTGGAAGCTGATGTGAGGGAAAATATGCAAGGTTAGTTATTTTCTTGTTGATGCCGAGCAGTATACTTGACAATAAAGTGGTACAAAGAAAATAAGGAATAGGTAATTTACCCGGAGGGTAACAGGCTTGGAGAAGTTGAGCAAGTAAGCTGATGTGTTCATGATATTCAATAGGATAAACACGGACATAAGCAGCATTGGATGGGATAGATGGGCTAAAATAAATGATGGTTTCCTGGTGTCCCTCAGAGTTGCCGTCAAATATCTGAAAAATAAAAGTCATTACAAAGATGGTTTAAAATATCCCGTCAGCATACTTGCATTGTGATTGTAAAATTACATGTTATTCCACAACACTCTCACAATTAACATGTTAAGACCCGTTGATGCCTGTAAAAGTATTACCTTGTTTAGTGGAATCCATACAATTCCATCAACACTGTAGGAAATTGTGAATTTTGTAACCCACTCATTCTTTTCTTCCTTGCCCTTGATTTGTATACCAATAACTTCATTCCCTGGAGGGAACTGGAATTGTA
Source organism: Lampetra fluviatilis (assembly GCF_964198595.1). Classification (NCBI taxonomy): domain Eukaryota; kingdom Metazoa; phylum Chordata; class Hyperoartia; order Petromyzontiformes; family Petromyzontidae; genus Lampetra; species Lampetra fluviatilis. The sequence goes on along the minus strand of NC_136295.1, from coordinate 6,622,765 downwards.
TGTATGGGTTGCTAGAAAAATTACAGAGAAGAATTAATGACAGCAAACGTACAGATGATTCTCGTAATTATTTTAAGTAAACATGTCCTTGATTTGGGCATTTGCGAAGAGAATAAGGCACACCTGTCATGTTTGTTTGGGGTCCAGGATTCATGAGAGTCCGCCTCAGAACTTGCTGAATTTGCCGATGTTTGCTCATCACTTGAGGAGGAGTATGTTATCTTCGGGATAGGCATTACATAATAGCAAGCTGCAATGAAAATCAAAGAAATTCACATTAGAAGCCCTCATAGTTTACAAACTTGTCATATTTTGTATTAATATGAAACAACATATAAGAGGAATCTTAATGATTGCCGCACAGTTTTTCCAGTTAGATTTATACATGTATAGAAGGAAGTACATCCCAATGCATTCTATTATTTAATGTATTGTCAACTAGTTTGATCGTGAAGTAATACGTTTTACGTAAGCCCAAGAACTCCAGAGACTTAGAATGATTATAAAAGCCTTACGTGTCGTTGACTGAGTCTTGACAGTTGTGGAAAACTTTGTGGTCGTGCTTTCTTCTGGAGAAGTGTAAACCTTTGTTTTAGTGGTTTCTTTCGGAGTAGTAGTAGAGACTGGAGGTTTGCTTGAAGTTACAGGTGCAGATGTGGAAGCTGATATGTGGGAAAATATGCAAGGTTAGTTATTTTCTTGTTGATGCCGAGCAGTATACTTGACAATAAAGTGGTACAAAGAAAATAAGGAATAGGTCACTTACCCGGAGGGTAACAGGCTTGGAGAAGTTGAGCAAGTAAGCTGATGTGTTCATGATATTCAATAGGATAAACACGGACATAAGCAGCATTGGATGGGATAGATGGGCTGAAATAAATGATGGTTTCCTGGTGTCCCTCAGAGTTGCCGTCAAATATCTGAAAAATAAAAGTCATTACAAAGATGGTTTAAAATATCCCGTCAGCATACTTGCATTGTGATTGTAAAATTACATGTTATTCCACAACACTCTCACAATTAACATGTTAAGACCCGTTGATGCCTGTAAAAGTATTACCTTGTTTAGTGGAATCCATACAATTCCATCAACACTGTAGGAAATTGTGAATTTTGTAACCCACTCATTCTTTTCTTCCTTGCCCTTGATTTGTATACCAATAACTTCATTCCCTGGAGGGAACTGGAATTGTATGTATGGGTTGCTAGAAAAATTACAGAGAAGAATTAATGACAGCAAACGTACAGATGATTATCGTAATTATCTTAAGTAAACATGTCCTTGATTTGGGCATTTGCGAAGAGAATAAGGCACACCTGTCATGTTTGTTTGGGGTCCAGGATTCATGAGAGTCCGCCTCAGAACTTGCTGAATTTGCCGATGTTTGCTCATCACTTGAGGAGGAGTATGTTATCTTCGGGATAGGCATTACATAATAGCAAGCTGCAATGAAAATCAAAGAAATTCACATTAGAGGCCCTCATAGTTTACAGACTTGTCATATTTTGTATTAATATGAAACAACATATAAGAGGAATCTTAATGATTGCCGCACAGTTTTTCCAGTTAGATTTATACATGTATAGAAGGAAGTACATCCCAATGCATTCTATTATTTAATGTTTTGTCAACTAGTTTGATCGTGAAGTAATACGTTTTACGTAAGCCCAAGAACTCCAGAGACTTAGAATGGGTATAAAAGCCTTACGTGTCGTTGACTGAGTCTTGACAGTTGTAGAAAACTTTGTGGTCGTGCTTTCTTCTGGAGTAGTGTAAACCTTTGTTTTAGTGGTTTCTTTCGGAGTAGTAGTAGAGACTGCTGGTTTGCTTGTAGTTACAGGTGCAGATGTGGAAGCTGATATGTGGGAAAATATGCAAGGTTAGTTATTTTCTTGTTGATGCCGAGCAGTATACTTGACAATAAAGTGGTACAAAGAAAATAAGGAATAGGTCACTTACCCGGAGGGTAACAGGCTTGGAGAAGTTGAGCAAGTAAGCTGATGTGTTCATGATATTCAATGGGATAAACACGGACATAAGCAGCATTGGATGGGATAGATGGGCTGAAATAAATGATAGTTTCCTGGTGTCCCTCAGAGTTGCCGTCAAATATCTGAAAAATAAAAGTCATTACAAAGATGGTTTAAAATATCCCGTCAGCATACTTGCATTGTGATTGTAAAATTACATGTTATTCCACAACACTCTCACAATTAACATGTTAAGACCCGTTGATGCCTGTAAAAGTATTACCTTGTTTAGTGGAATCCATACAATTCCATCAACACTGTAGGAAATTGTGAATTTTGTAACCCACTCATTCTTTTCTTCCTTGCCCTTGATTTGTATACCAATAACTTCATTCCCTGGAGGGAACTGGAATTGTATGTATGGGTTGCTAGAAAAATTACAGAGAAGAATTAATGCCAGCAAACGTACAGATGATTCTCGTAATTATCTTAAGTAAACATGTCCTTGATTTGGGCATTTGCGAAGAGAATAAGGCACACCTGTCATGTTTGTTTGGGGTCCAGGATTCATGAGAGTCCGCCTCAGAACTTGCTGAATTTGCCGATGTTTGCTCATCACTTGAGGAGGAGTATGTTATCTTCGGGATAGGCATTACATAATAGCAAGCTGCAATGAAAATCAAAGAAATTCACATTAGAGGCCCTCATAGTTTACAGACTTGTCATATTTTGTATTAATATGAAACAACATATAAGAGGAATCTTAAGGATTGCCGCACAGTTTTTCCAGTTAGATTTATACATGTATAGAAGGAAGTACATCCCAATGCATTCTATTATTTAATGTATTGTCAACTAGTTTGATCGTGAAGTAATACGTTTTACGTAAGCCCAAGAACTCCAGAGACTTAGAATGATTATAAAAGCCTTACGTGTCGTTGACTGAGTCTTGACAGTTGTGGAAAACTTTGTGGTCGTGCTTTCTTCTGGAGAAGTGTAAACCTTTGTTTTAGTGGTTTCTTTCGGAGTAGTAGTAGAGACTGGAGGTTTGCTTGAAGTTACAGGTGCAGATGTGGAAGCTGATATGTGGGAAAATATGCAAGGTTAGTTATTTTCATGTTGATGCCGAGCAGTATACTTGACAATAAAGTGGTACAAAGAAAATAAGGAATAGGTCACTTACCCGGAGGGTAACAGGCTTGGAGAAGTTGAGCAAGTAAGCTGATGTGTTCATGATATTCAATAGGATAAACACGGACATAAGCAGCATTGGATGGGATAGATGGGCTGAAATAAATGATGGTTTCCTGGTGTCCCTCAGAGTTGCCATCAAATATCTGAAAAATAAAAGTCATTACAAAGATGGTTTAAAATATCCCGTCAGCATACTTGCATTGTGATTGTAAAATTACATGTTATTCCACAACACTCTCACAATTAACATGTTAAGACCCGTTGATGCCTGTAAAAGTATTACCTTGTTTAGTGGAATCCATACAATTCCATCAACACTGTAGGAAATTGTGAATTTTGTAACCCACTCATTCTTTTCTTCCTTGCCCTTGATTTGTATACCAATAACTTCATTCCCTGGAGGGAACTGGAATTGTATGTATGGGTTGCTAGAAAAATTACAGAGAAGAATTAATGCCAGCAAACGTACAGATGATTCTCGTAATTATCTTAAGTAAACATGTCCTTGATTTGGGCATTTGCGAAGAGAATAAGGCACACCTGTCATGTTTGTTTGGGGTCCAGGATTCATGAGAGTCCGCCTCAGAACTTGCTGAATTTGCCGATGTTTGCTCATCACTTGAGGAGGAGTATGTTATCTTCGGGATAGGCATTACATAATAGCAAGCTGCAATGAAAATCAAAGAAATTCACATTAGAAGCCCTCATAGTTTACAAACTTGTCATATTTTGTATTAATATGAAACAACATATAAGAGGAATCTTAATGATTGCCGCACAGTTTTTCCAGTTAGATTTATACATATATAGAAGGAAGTACATCCCAATGCATTCCATTATTTAATGTTTTGTCAACTAGAGTTTGATCGTGAAGGAATAAGTTTTACGTAAGCCCAAGAACTGCAGAGACTTAGAATAAGTATAGAAGCCTTACGTGTAGTTGACTGAGTCTTGACAGTTGTGGAAACCTTTGTGGTCGTGCTTTCTTCTGGAGTAGTGTAAACCTTTGTTTTAGTGGTTTCTTTTGGAGTAGTAGTAGAGACTGCTGGCTTGCTTGTAGTTACAGGTGCAGATGTGGAAGCTGATGTGAGGGAAAATATGCAAGGTTAGTTATTTTCTTGTTGATGCCGAGCAGTATACTTGACAATAAAGTGGTACAAAGAAAATAAGGAATAGGTAATTTACCCGGAGGGTAACAGGCTTGGAGAAGTTGAGCAAGTAAGCTGATGTGTTCATGATATTCAATAGGATAAACACGGACATAAGCAGCATTGGATGGGATAGATGGGCTAAAATAAATGATGGTTTCCTGGTGTCCCTCAGAGTTGCCGTCAAATATCTGAAAAATAAAAGTCATTACAAAGATGGTTTAAAATATCCCGTCAGCATACTTGCATTGTGATTGTAAAATTACATGTTATTCCACAACACTCTCACAATTAACATGTTAAGACCCGTTGATGCCTGTAAAAGTATTACCTTGTTTAGTGGAATCCATACAATTCCATCAACACTGTAGGAAATTGTGAATTTTGTAACCCACTCATTCTTTTCTTCCTTGCCCTTGATTTGTATACCAATAACTTCATTCCCTGGAGGGAACTGGAATTGTATGTATGGGTTGCTAGAAAAATTACAGAGAAGAATTAATGACAGCAAACGTACAGATGATTCTCGTAATTATTTTAAGTAAACATGTCCTTGATTTGGGCATTTGCGAAGAGAATAAGGCACACCTGTCATGTTTGTTTGGGGTCCAGGATTCATGAGAGTCCGCCTCAGAACTTGCTGAATTTGCCGATGTTTGCTCATCACTTGAGGAGGAGTATGTTATCTTCGGGATAGGCATTACATAATAGCAAGCTGCAATGAAAATCAAAGAAATTCACATTAGAAGCCCTCATAGTTTACAAACTTGTCATATTTTGTATTAATATGAAACAACATATAAGAGGAATCTTAATGATTGCCGCACAGTTTTTCCAGTTAGATTTATACATATATAGAAGGAAGTACATCCCAATGCATTCCATTATTTAATGTTTTGTCAACTAGAGTTTGATCGTGAAGGAATAAGTTTTACGTAAGCCCAAGAACTGCAGAGACTTAGAATAAGTATAGAAGCCTTACGTGTAGTTGACTGAGTCTTGACAGTTGTGGAAACCTTTGTGGTCGTGCTTTCTTCTGGAGTAGTGTAAACCTTTGTTTTAGTGGTTTCTTTCGGAGTAGTAGTAGAGACTGCTGGTTTGCTTGTAGTTACAGGTGCAGATGTGGAAGCTGATGTGAGGGAAAATATGCAAGGTTAGTTATTTTCTTGTTGATGCCGAGCAGTATACTTGACAATAAAGTGGTACAAAGAAAATAAGGAATAGGTCATTTACCCGGAGGGTAACAGGCTTGGAGAAGTTGAGCAAGTAAGCTGATGTGTTCATGATATTCAATAGGATAAACACGGACATATGCAGCATTGGATGGGATAGATGGACTGAAATAAATTATGGTTTCCTGGTGTCCCTCAGAGTTGCCGTCAAATATCTGAAAAATAAAAGTCATTACAAAGATGGTTTAAAATATCCCGTCAGCATACTTGCATTGTGATTGTAAAATTACATGTTATTCCACAACACTCTCACAATTAACATGTTAAGACCTGTTGATGCCTGTAAAAGTATTACCTTGTTTAGTGGAATCCATACAATTCCATCAACACTGTAGGAAATTGTGAATTTTGTAACCCACTCATTCTTTTCTTCCTTGCCCTTGATTTGTATACCAATAACTTCATTCCCTGGAGGGAACTGGAATTGTATGTATGGGTTGCTAGAAAAATTACAGAGAAGAATTAATGACAGCAAACGTACAGATGATTCTCGTAATTATCTTAAGTAAACATGTCCTTGATTTGGGCATTTGCGAAGAGAATAAGGCACACCTGTCATGTTTGTTTGGGGTCCAGGATTCATGAGAGTCCGCCTCAGAACTTGCTGAATTTGCCGATGTTTGCTCATCACTTGAGGAGGAGTATGTTATCTTCGGGATAGGCATTACATAATAGCAAGCTGCAATGAAAATCAAAGAAATTCACATTAGAAGCCCTCATAGTTTACAAACTTGTCATATTTTGTATTAATATGAAACAACATATAAGAGGAATCTTAATGATTGCCGCACAGTTTTTCCAGTTAGATTTATACATATATAGAAGGAAGTACATCCCAATGCATTCCATTATTTAATGTTTTGTCAACTAGAGTTTGATCGTGAAGGTATAAGTTTTACGTAAGCCCAAGAACTGCAGAGACTTAGAATAAGTATAGAAGCCTTACGTGTAGTTGACTGAGTCTTGACAGTTGTGGAAACCTTTGTGGTCGTGCTTTCTTCTGGAGTAGTGTAAACCTTTGTTTTAGTGGTTTCTTTTGGAGTAGTAGTAGAGACTGCTGGCTTGCTTGTAGTTACAGGTGCAGATGTGGAAGCTGATGTGAGGGAAAATATGCAAGGTTAGTTATTTTCTTGTTGATGCCGAGCAGTATACTTGACAATAAAGTGGTACAAAGAAAATAAGGAATAGGTAATTTACCCGGAGGGTAACAGGCTTGGAGAAGTTGAGCAAGTAAGCTGATGTGTTCATGATATTCAATAGGATAAACACGGACATAAGCAGCATTGGATGGGATAGATGGGCTGAAATAAATGATGGTTTCCTGGTGTCCCTCAGAGTTGCCGTCAAATATCTGAAAAATAAAAGTCATTACAAAGATGGTTTAAAATATCCCGTCAGCATACTTGCATTGTGATTGTAAAATTACATGTTATTCCACAACACTCTCACAATTAACATGTTAAGACCCGTTGATGCCTGTAAAAGTATTACCTTGTTTAGTGGAATCCATACAATTCCATCAACACTGTAGGAAATTGTGAATTTTGTAACCCACTCATTCTTTTCTTCCTTGCCCTTGATTTGTATACCAATAACTTCATTCCCTGGAGGGAACTGGAATTGTATGTATGGGTTGCTAGAAAAATTACAGAGAAGAATTAATGACAGCAAACGTACAGATGATTCTCGTAATTATCTTAAGTAAACATGTCCTTGATTTGGGCATTTGCGAAGAGAATAAGGCACACCTGTCATGTTTGTTTGGGGTCCAGGATTCATGAGAGTCCGCCTCAGAACTTGCTGAATTTGCCGATGTTTGCTCATCACTTGAGGAGGAGTATGTTATCTTCGGGATAGGCATTACATAATAGCAAGCTGCAATGAAAATCAAAGAAATTCACATTAGAAGCCCTCATAGTTTACAAACTTGTCATATTTTGTATTAATATGAAACAACATATAAGAGGAATCTTAATGATTGCCGCACAGTTTTTCCAGTTAGATTTATACATATATAGAAGGAAGTACATCCCAATGCATTCCATTATTTAATGTTTTGTCAACTAGAGTTTGATCGTGAAGGAATAAGTTTTACGTAAGCCCAAGAACTGCAGAGACTTAGAATAAGTATAGAAGCCTTACGTGTAGTTGACTGAGTCTTGACAGTTGTGGAAACCTTTGTGGTCGTGCTTTCTTCTGGAGTAGTGTAAACCTTTGTTTTAGTGGTTTCTTTTGGAGTAGTAGTAGAGACTGCTGGCTTGCTTGTAGTTACAGGTGCAGATGTGGAAGCTGATGTGAGGGAAAATATGCAAGGTTAGTTATTTTCTTGTTGATGCCGAGCAGTATACTTGACAATAAAGTGGTACAAAGAAAATAAGGAATAGGTAATTTACCCGGAGGGTAACAGGCTTGGAGAAGTTGAGCAAGTAAGCTGATGTGTTCATGATATTCAATAGGATAAACACGGACATAAGCAGCATTGGATGGGATAGATGGGCTGAAATAAATGATGGTTTCCTGGTGTCCCTCAGAGTTGCCGTCAAATATCTGAAAAATAAAAGTCATTACAAAGATGGTTTAAAATATCCCGTCAGCATACTTGCATTGTGATTGTAAAATTACATGTTATTCCACAACACTCTCACAATTAACATGTTAAGACCCGTTGATGCCTGTAAAAGTATTACCTTGTTTAGTGGAATCCATACAATTCCATCAACACTGTAGGAAATTGTGAATTTTGTAACCCACTCATTCTTTTCTTCCTTGCCCTTGATTTGTATACCAATAACTTCATTCCCTGGAGGGAACTGGAATTGTATGTATGGGTTGCTAGAAAAATTACAGAGAAGAATTAATGACAGCAAACGTACAGATGATTCTCGTAATTATCTTAAGTAAACATGTCCTTGATTTGGGCATTTGCGAAGAGAATAAGGCACACCTGTCATGTTTGTTTGGGGTCCAGGATTCATGAGAGTCCGCCTCAGAACTTGCTGAATTTGCCGATGTTTGCTCATCACTTGAGGAGGAGTATGTTATCTTCGGGATAGGCATTACATAATAGCAAGCTGCAATGAAAATCAAAGAAATTCACATTAGAAGCCCTCATAGTTTACAAACTTGTCATATTTTGTATTAATATGAAACAACATATAAGAGGAATCTTAATGATTGCCGCACAGTTTTTCCAGTTAGATTTATACATATATAGAAGGAAGTACATCCCAATGCATTCCATTATTTAATGTTTTGTCAACTAGAGTTTGATCGTGAAGGAATAAGTTTTACGTAAGCCCAAGAACTGCAGAGACTTAGAATAAGTATAGAAGCCTTACGTGTAGTTGACTGAGTCTTGACAGTTGTGGAAACCTTTGTGGTCGTGCTTTCTTCTGGAGAAGTGTAAACCTTTGTTTTAGTGGTTTCTTTCGGAGTAGTAGTAGAGACTGCTGGTTTGCTTGTAGTTACAGGTGCAGATGTGGAAGCTGATGTGAGGGAAAATATGCAAGGTTAGTTATTTTCTTGTTGATGCCGAGCAGTATACTTGACAATAAAGTGGTACAAAGAAAATAAGGAATAGGTCACTTACCCGGAGGGTAACAGGCTTGGAGAAGTTGAGCAAGTAAGCTGATGTGTTCATGATATTCAATAGGATAAACACGGACATATGCAGCATTGGATGGGATAGATGGACTGAAATAAATTATGGTTTCCTGGTGTCCCTCAGAGTTGCCGTCAAATATCTGAAAAATAAAAGTCATTACAAAGATGGTTTAAAATATCCCGTCAGCATACTTGCATTGTGATTGTAAAATTACATGTTATTCCACAACACTCTCACAATTAACATGTTAAGACCTGTTGATGCCTGTAAAAGTATTACCTTGTTTAGTGGAATCCATACAATTCCATCAACACTGTAGGAAATTGTGAATTTTGTAACCCACTCATTCTTTTCTTCCTTGCCCTTGATTTGTATACCAATAACTTCATTCCCTGGAGGGAACTGGAATTGTATGTATGGGTTGCTAGAAAAATTACAGAGAAGAATTAATGACAGCAAACGTACAGATGATTCTCGTAATTATCTTAAGTAAACATGTCCTTGATTTGGGCATTTGCGAAGAGAATAAGGCACACCTGTCATGTTTGTTTGGGGTCCAGGATTCATGAGAGTCCGCCTCAGAACTTGCTGAATTTGCCGATGTTTGCTCATCACTTGAGGAGGAGTATGTTATCTTCGGGATAGGCATTACATAATAGCAAGCTGCAATGAAAATCAAAGAAATTCACATTAGAAGCCCTCATAGTTTACAAACTTGTCATATTTTGTATTAATATGAAACAACATATAAGAGGAATCTTAATGATTGCCGCACAGTTTTTCCAGTTAGATTTATACATATATAGAAGGAAGTACATCCCAATGCATTCCATTATTTAATGTTTTGTCAACTAGAGTTTGATCGTGAAGGAATAAGTTTTACGTAAGCCCAAGAACTGCAGAGACTTAGAATAAGTATAGAAGCCTTACGTGTAGTTGACTGAGTCTTGACAGTTGTGGAAACCTTTGTGGTCGTGCTTTCTTCTGGAGTAGTGTAAACCTTTGTTTTAGTGGTTTCTTTTGGAGTAGTAGTAGAGACTGCTGGCTTGCTTGTAGTTACAGGTGCAGATGTGGAAGCTGATGTGAGGGAAAATATGCAAGGTTAGTTATTTTCTTGTTGATGCCGAGCAGTATACTTGACAATAAAGTGGTACAAAGAAAATAAGGAATAGGTAATTTACCCGGAGGGTAACAGGCTTGGAGAAGTTGAGCAAGTAAGCTGATGTGTTCATGATATTCAATAGGATAAACACGGACATAAGCAGCATTGGATGGGATAGATGGGCTGAAATAAATGATGGTTTCCTGGTGTCCCTCAGAGTTGCCGTCAAATATCTGAAAAATAAAAGTCATTACAAAGATGGTTTAAAATATCCCGTCAGCATACTTGCATTGTGATTGTAAAATTACATGTTATTCCACAACACTCTCACAATTAACATGTTAAGACCCGTTGATGCCTGTAAAAGTATTACCTTGTTTAGTGGAATCCATACAATTCCATCAACACTGTAGGAAATTGTGAATTTTGTAACCCACTCATTCTTTTCTTCCTTGCCCTTGATTTGTATACCAATAACTTCATTCCCTGGAGGGAACTGGAATTGTATGTATGGGTTGCTAGAAAAATTACAGAGAAGAATTAATGACAGCAAACGTACAGATGATTCTCGTAATTATCTTAAGTAAACATGTCCTTGATTTGGGCATTTGCGAAGAGAATAAGGCACACCTGTCATGTTTGTTTGGGGTCCAGGATTCATGAGAGTCCGCCTCAGAACTTGCTGAATTTGCCGATGTTTGCTCATCACTTGAGGAGGAGTATGTTATCTTCGGGATAGGCATTACATAATAGCAAGCTGCAATGAAAATCAAAGAAATTCACATTAGAAGCCCTCATAGTTTACAAACTTGTCATATTTTGTATTAATATGAAACAACATATAAGAGGAATCTTAATGATTGCCGCACAGTTTTTCCAGTTAGATTTATACATATATAGAAGGAAGTACATCCCAATGCATTCCATTATTTAATGTTTTGTCAACTAGAGTTTGATCGTGAAGGAATAAGTTTTACGTAAGCCCAAGAACTGCAGAGACTTAGAATAAGTATAGAAGCCTTACGTGTAGTTGACTGAGTCTTGACAGTTGTGGAAACCTTTGTGGTCGTGCTTTCTTCTGGAGAAGTGTAAACCTTTGTTTTAGTGGTTTCTTTCGGAGTAGTAGTAGAGACTGCTGGTTTGCTTGTAGTTACAGGTGCAGATGTGGAAGCTGATGTGAGGGAAAATATGCAAGGTTAGTTATTTTCTTGTTGATGCCGAGCAGTATACTTGACAATAAAGTGGTACAAAGAAAATAAGGAATAGGTCACTTACCCGGAGGGTAACAGGCTTGGAGAAGTTGAGCAAGTAAGCTGATGTGTTCATGATATTCAATAGGATAAACACGGACATAAGCAGCATTGGATGGGATAGATGGGCTGAAATAAATTATGGTTTCCTGGTGTCCCTCAGAGTTGCCGTCAAATATCTGAAAAATAAAAGTCATTACAAAGATGGTTTAAAATATCCCGTCAGCATACTTGCATTGTGATTGTAAAATTACATGTTATTCCACAACACTCTCACAATTAACATGTTAAGACCCGTTGATGCCTGTAAAAGTATTACCTTGTTTAGTGGAATCCATACAATTCCATCAACACTGTAGGAAATTGTGAATTTTGTAACCCACTCATTCTTTTCTTCCTTGCCCTTGATTTGTATACCAATAACTTCATTCCCTGGAGGGAACTGGAATTGTATGTATGGGTTGCTAGAAAAATTACAGAGAAGAATTAATGACAGCAAACGTACAGATGATTCTCGTAATTATCTTAAGTAAACATGTCCTTGATTTGGGCATTTGCGAAGAGAATAAGGCACACCTGTCATGTTTGTTTGGGGTCCAGGATTCATGAGAGTCCGCCTCAGAACTTGCTGAATTTGCCGATGTTTGCTCATCACTTGAGGAGGAGTATGTTATCTTCGGGATAGGCATTACATAATAGCAAGCTGCAATGAAAATCAAAGAAATTCACATTAGAAGCCCTCATAGTTTACAAACTTGTCATAATTTGTATTAATATGAAACAACATATAAGAGGAATCTTAATGATTGCCGCACAGTTTTTCCAGTTAGATTTATACATATATAGAAGGAAGTACATCCCAATGCATTCCATTATTTAATGTTTTGTCAACTAGAGTTTGATCGTGAAGGAATAAGTTTTACGTAAGCCCAAGAACTGCAGAGACTTAGAATAAGTATAGAAGCCTTACGTGTAGTTGACTGAGTCTTGACAGTTGTGGAAACCTTTGTGGTCGTGCTTTCTTCTGGAGAAGTGTAAACCTTTGTTTTAGTGGTTTCTTTCGGAGTAGTAGTAGAGACTGCTGGTTTGCTTGTAGTTACAGGTGCAGATGTGGAAGCTGATGTGAGGGAAAATATGCAAGGTTAGTTATTTTCTTGTTGATGCCGAGCAGTATACTTGACAATAAAGTGGTACAAAGAAAATAAGGAATAGGTCATTTACCCGGAGGGTAACAGGCTTGGAGAAGTTGAGCAAGTAAGCTGATGTGTTCATGATATTCAATAGGATAAACACGGACATATGCAGCATTGGATGGGATAGATGGACTGAAATAAATTATGGTTTCCTGGTGTCCCTCAGAGTTGCCGTCAAATATCTGAAAAATAAATATCCCGTCAGCATACTTGCATTGTGATTGTAAAATTACATGTTATTCCACAACACTCTCACAATTAACATGTTAAGACCCGTTGATGCCTGTAAAAGTATTACCTTGTTTAGTGGAATCCATACAATTCCATCAACACTGTAGGAAATTGTGAATTTTGTAACCCACTCATTCTTTCCTTCCTTGCCCTTGATTTGTATACCAATAACTTCATTCCCTGGAGGGAACTGGAATTGTATGTATGGGTTGCTAGAAAAATTACAGAGAAGAATTAATGACAGCAAACGTACAGATGATTCTCGTAATTATCTTAAGTAAACATGTCCTTGATTTGGGCATTTGCGAAGAGAATAAGGCACACCTGTCATGTTTGTTTGGGGTCCAGGATTCATGAGAGTCCGCCTCAGAACTTGCTGAATTTGCCGATGTTTGCTCATCACTTGAGGAGGAGTATGTTATCTTCGGGATAGGCATTACATAATAGCAAGCTGCAATGAAAATCAAAGAAATTCACATTAGAAGCCCTCATAGTTTACAAACTTGTCATATTTTGTATTAATATGAAACAACATATAAGAGGAATCTTAATGATTGCCGCACAGTTTTTCCAGTTAGATTTATACATATATAGAAGGAAGTACATCCCAATGCATTCTATTATTTAATGTTTTGTCAACTAGTTTGATCGTGAAGTAATACGTTTTATGTAAGCCCAAGAACTCCAAAGACTTAGAATGATTATAAAAGCCTTACGTGTCGTTGACTGAGTCTTGACAGTTGTGGAAACCTTTGTGGTCGTGCTTTCTTCTGGAGAAGTGTAAACCTTTGTTTTAGTGGTTTCTTTCGGAGTAGTAGTAGAGACTGGAGGTTTGCTTGAAGTTACAGGTGCAGATGTGGAAGCTGATATGTGGGAAAATATGCAAGGTTAGTTATTTTCATGTTGATGCCGAGCAGTATACTTGACAATAAAGTGGTACAAAGAAAATAAGGAATAGGTCACTTACCCGGAGGGTAACAGGCTTGGAGAAGTTGAGCAAGTAAGCTGATGTGTTCATGATATTCAATAGGATAAACACGGACATAAGCAGCATTGGATGGGATAGATGGGCTGAAATAAATGATGGTTTCCTGGTGTCCCTCAGAGTTGCCATCAAATATCTGAAAAATAAAAGTCATTACAAAGATGGTTTAAAATATCCCGTCAGCATACTTGCATTGTGATTGTAAAATTACATGTTATTCCACAACACTCTCACAATTAACATGTTAAGAACCGTTGATGCCTGTAAAAGTATTACCTTGTTTAGCGGAATCCATACAATTCCATCAACACTGTAGGAAATTGTGAATTTTGTAACCCACTCATTCTTTTCTTCCTTGCCCTTGATTTGTATACCAATAACTGTATTCCCTGGAGGGAACTGGAATTGTATGTATGGGTTGCTAGAAAAATTACAGAGAAGAATTAATGACAGCAAACGTACAGATGATTCTCGTAATTATCTTAAGTAAAAATGTCCTTGATTTGGGCATTTGCGAAGAGAATAAGGCGTACCTGTCATGTTTGTTTGGGGTCCAGGATTCATGAGAGTCCGCCTCAGAACTTGCTGAATTTGCCGATGTTTGCTCATCACTTGAGGAGGAGTATGTTATCTTCGGGGTAGACATTATGTATGTGCAAGCTGCAATTAAAATTAAACAAAATTCACATCTGAAGCACTCATAGTTTACAAACTTGTCATATTTTGTATTAATATGAAACATATAAGAGCAGTTTACAGACGTGTCATATTTTGTAGTTAAAATGAGAGATGTAATGTTTGTGGTACAAATGTTTTTATTTTACATACAAATGATATTTGCCAGTGTACTTCATTATCGATGTTTTTTTCTTCAAATAGAGTATGATCACGTAATGTTAGTTTTCATATTAGCCCAAGACTTTCAGAGACGAAGTATAAAGGTCTTACGTGTAGTTGACTGAGTCTTGAGAGTAGTGTAAACCTTCGTTGTAGTGGATCCTTTTGGAGTAGTAGTAGAAACAGTTGGGGATGTGAAAGCTGATGTAAGAAAAGCATACGAAGTTAGTTTTTCCTTCTTCATACACAGAAATATCTTAAGCATGCACCAACGAAAGTAGTAAAGTATCTTTTATAAATGTAAATATATAGCAAGGGGATATTTCTGTCTAACTTGTATCATATGGTATATAATAGTTAACTTTTTTTTTTAAATCCCTTCAGGTTTCGCAACAAATATTGCTTAATCTTACTATGAATGTTTCATATTTGGTTGTGCTGCATGCATACAGAATTTTATAATTAAAATATTGTAATTGCTTTTAACATTTATTTAAATGATCCCGCTAATGATGTGCATATTACTCTTCAACTGTACATCTAGAAGCATATGTTTGTGTATATGATAAATATGTGTCATGCATATAGATACATTATAGTTGTTTATATTGCATTTTATACAAGTCATCTTCGTTCATATATATATAAATACATGAGATGATAACTCAGTAGATGGCCATATTCTGAGGGGGCCAAGGAGATTCATTTTGGAATTTACACCATATTGCAGCAGAGCACACATGGTGCACATCACATTGAATAGTATGGCATCCTTGCCATGACCTCCCCTCAATGTGGAATGCCACTTTTGACTTGTGCATGGGTTGTAGAGATATTCTGTGTCTGTTTGGACATGCTCGGATTTCCCCTAGCTCCAATGTATGGAATAGACGCATGGAAGAACGTTTGAATGAATAACGAAAAACGCTTACATTCCTTTCCAACCAAAGATGGTAGAATGATGGATACCACCACTACAATCAGTGTGGACCACTAACTTATTTGAATGGCTTGCCGCCAATCTAAATAACATGAACACTATAGGAACAGCTTCATTATTTGTTGTAATAATTTTAATTTTAACACGAGAAAATTAATAACATTTTAACGATAAACCCCACTTCATGTTATTACTATTTTTCACAAATTCCATTTAGTTTCTTCTCCACTCTCGACTGAAAAAATGTAGCTAATTGCTGAAAACATTATAAGGACATGAACATAAACACGTGGAACATGAATATTTAAACTTACGCGGCATTGTAAATGGTGGCAGAGATTCTGTGAGTGGTAAAGCAGATCCTCCAGGTGTAGGTGTATGTACAGTCGTCTTCGAAGTCGAGGATCTTTGTGTTGTTCTTGTTGTTGTTTTGAGTGTCTGAGTCGTGTGTTCTTCCGGTGTTGTAGAGGCTAGACAGGGTAAAAATTTCATTAGAAAAGTGCGTCAAATTGAAATACAGTATGTAGATTTTTATTCAGTTGTGTATAATATTAGAATATAAAAATGCTATCTGGGTATATTATTGCAAATACGTGTACAAATTCTGTGTAAACAGTACTTGCATGCAGTGACTAACTTAATTGATAACATTATTCATTACAAGCTTTCGTGACTGCAGGCAATCATATTCTTTGGGTCTTTTGGTGAAGCCATGTAGATAGAAAAAATAACTAAAATAAAAATCACGACGTTTCGATCACAACTTAACCACTCGTCTTCAGGTGACAAAGATGATTGCTTGTGTTGTGATCGAAACGTCGTGATTTTGATTTTTGTTATTTTTTCCTATCTACGTGGCTTTACCGAAAGACCCACAGAATATTATTCATTACAGCTGTAAAATTAATGTGTTTTAACCTCACATATTGTACAAATACCACCAGCTGAAAACTTTTGATAAGAAACATGAGCTAAAACGAATATATGTTGTGTTTAAGAAAACCGTGAAAGCAGGATAGTAATATATATATCTACTACGCATACATTTAAGGATACAATCCTAATATGAATGAATTACTTTTGCAATACACTTTTTTAAATATCATATGTATCGTGATACTAAAATATTGATGAGTACCATGATGAAGGTGTAAAAATGTATAATGTGGCTAATTATTTAGGTACTTTATTGAAATACATTATATGTTGGGATTCATCTCTTAGTAGCAGCTGCAAGCTAGGTTAGTTATTTTCTTGCTGATGCCAAGCAGTACGTTTGACAAGGAAGTGGTACAAAGAAAATAAGGAATAGGTCATTTACCCGGAGGGTAACAGGCTTGGAGAAGTTGAGCAAGTAAGCTGATGTGTTCATGATATTCAATAGGATAAACACGGACATAAGCAGCATTGGATGGGATAGATGGGCTGAAATAAATGATGGTTTCCTGGTGTCCCTCAGAGTTGCCGTTAAATATCTGAAAAATAAAAGTCATTACAAAGATGGTTTAAAATATCCCGTCAGCATACTTGCATTGTGATTGTAAAATTACATGTTATTCCACAACACTCTCACAATTAACATGTTAAGACCCGTTGATGCCTGTAAAAGTATTACCTTGTTTAGTGGAATCCATACAATTCCATCAACACTGTAGGAAATTGTGAATTTTGTAACCCACTCATTCTTTTCTTCCTTGCCCTTGATTTGTATACCAATAACTTCATTCCCTGGAGGGAACTGGAATTGTATGTATGGGTTGCTAGAAAAATTAGAGAAGAATTAATGACAGCAAACGTACAGATGATTCTCGTAATTATCTTAAGTAAACATGTCCTTGATTTGGGCATTTGCGAAGAGAATAAGGCGTACCTGTCATGTTTGTTTGGGGTCCAGGATTCATGAGAGTCCGCCTCAGAACTTGCTGAATTTGCCGATGTTTGCTCATCACTTGAGGAGGAGTATGTTATCTTCGGGATAGGCATTACATAATAGCAAGCTGCAATGAAAATCAAAGAAATTCACATTAGAAGCCCTCATAGTTTACAAACTTGTCATATTTTGTATTAATATGAAACAACATATAAGAGGAATCTTAATGATTGCCGCACAGTTTTTCCAGTTAGATTTATACATATATAGAAGGAAGTACATACCAATGCATTCCATTATTTAATGTTTTGTCAACTAGAGTTTGATCGTGAAGGAATAAGTTTTACGTAAGCCCAAGAACTGCAGAGACTTAAAATAAGTATAGAAGCCTTACGTGTAGTTGACTGAGTCTTGACAGTTGTGGAAACCTTTGTGGTCGTGCTTTCTTCTGGAGTAGTGTAAACCTTTGTTTTAGTGGTTTCTTTTGGAGTAGTAGTAGAGACTGCTGGCTTGCTTGTAGTTACAGGTGCAGATGTGGAAGCTGATGTGAGGGAAAATATGCAAGGTTAGTTATTTTCTTGTTGATGCCGAGCAGTATACTTGACAATAAAGTGGTACAAAGAAAATAAGGAATAGGTCACTTACCCGGAGGGTAACAGGCTTGGAGAAGTTGAGCAAGTAAGCTGATGTGTTCATGATATTCAATAGGATAAACACGGACATAAGCAGCATTGAATGGGATAGATGGGCTGAAATAAATGATGGTTTCCTGGTGTCCCTCAGAGTTGCCATCAAATATCTGAAAAATAAAAGTCATTACAAAGATGGTTTAAAATATCCCGTCAGCATACTTGCATTGTGATTGTAAAATTACATGTTATTCCACAACACTCTCACAATTAACATGTTAAGACCCGTTGATGCCTGTAAAAGTATTACCTTGTTTAGCGGAATCCATACAATTCCATCAACACTGTAGGAAATTGTGAATTTTGTAACCCACTCATTCTTTTCTTCCTTGCCCTTGATTTGTATACCAATAACTTCATTCCCTGGAGGGAACTGGAATTGTATGTATGGGTTGCTAGAAAAATTACAGAGAAGAATTAATGACAGCAAACGTACAGATGATTCTCGTAATTATCTTAAGTAAACATGTCCTTGATTTGGGCATTTGCGAAGAGTATAAGGCGTACCTGTCATGTTTGTTTGGGGTCCAGGATTCATGAGAGTCCGCCTCAGAACTTGCTGAATTTGCCGATGTTTGCTCATCACTTGAGGAGGAGTATGTTATCTTCGGGGTAGACATTATGTATGTGCAAGCTGCAATTAAAATTAAACAAAATTCACATCTGAAGCACTCATAGTTTACAAACTTGTCATATTTTGTATTAATATGAAACATATAAGAGCAGTTTACAGACGTGTCATATTTTGTAGTTAAAATGAGAGATGTAATGTTTGTGGTACAAATGTTTTTATTTTACATACAAATGATATTTGCCAGTGTACTTCATTATCGATGTTTTTTTCTTCAAATAGAGTATGATCACGTAATGTTAGTTTTCATATTAGCCCAAGACTTTCAGAGACGAAGTATAAAGGTCTTACGTGTAGTTGACTGAGTCTTGAGAGTAGTGTAAACCTTCGTTGTAGTGGATCCTTTTGGAGTAGTAGTAGAAACAGTTGGGGATGTGAAAGCTGATGTAAGAAAAGCATACGAAGTTAGTTTTTCCTTCTTCATACACAGAAATATCTTAAGCATGCACCAACGAAAGTAGTAAAGTATCTTTTATAAATGTAAATATATAGCAAGGGGATATTTCTGTCTAACTTGTATCATATGGTATATAATAGTTAACTTTTTTTTTAAATCCCTTCAGGTTTCGCAACAAATATTGCTTAATCTTACTATGAATGTTTCATATTTGGTTGTGCTGCATGCATACAGAATTTTATAATTAAAATATTGTAATTGCTTTTAACATTTATTTAAATGATCCCGCTAATGATGTGCATATTACTCTTCAACTGTACATCTAGAAGCATATGTTTGTGTATATGATAAATATGTGTCATGCATATAGATACATCATAGTTGTTTATATTGCATTTTATACAAGTCATCTTCGTTCATATATATATAAATACATGAGATGATAACTCAGTAGATGGCCATATTCTGAGGGGGCCAAGGAGATTCATTTTGGAATTTACACCATATTGCAGCAGAGCACACATGGTGCACATCACATTGAATAGTATGGCATCCTTGCCATGACCTCCCCTCAATGTGGAATGCCACTTTTGACTTGTGCATGGGTTGTAGAGATATTCTGTGTCTGTTTGGACCTGCTCGGATTTCCCCTAGCTCCAATGTATGGAATAGACGCATGGAAGAACGTTTGAATGAATAACGAAAAACGCTTACATTCCTTTCCAACCAAAGATGGTAGAATGATGGATACCACCACTACAATCAGTGTGGACCACTAACTTATTTGAATGGCTTGCCGCCAATCTAAATAACATGAACACTATAGGAACAGCTTCATTATTTGTTGTAATAATTTTAATTTTAACACGAGAAAATTAATAACATTTTAACGATAAACCCCACTTCATGTTATTACTATTTTTCACAAATTCCATTTAGTTTCTTCTCCACTGAAAAAATGTAGCTAATTGCTGAAAACATTATAAGGACATGAACATAAACACGTGGAACATGAATATTTAAACTTACGCGGCATTGTAAATGGTGGCAGAGATTCTGTGAGTGGTAAAGCAGATCCTCCAGGTGTAGGTGTATGTACAGTCGTCTTCGAAGTCGAGGATCTTTGTGTTGTTCTTGTTGTTGTTTTGAGTGCCTGAGTCGTGTGTTCTTCCGGTGTTGTAGAGGCTAGACAGGGTAAAAATTTCATTAGAAAAGTGCGTCAAATTGAAATACAGTATGTAGATTTTTATTCAGTTGTGTATAATATTAGAATATAAAAATGCTATCTGGGTATATTATTGCAAATACGTGTACAAATTCTGTGTAAACAGTACTTGCATGCAGTGACTAACTTAATTGATAACATTATTCATTACAAGCTTTCGTGACTGCAGGCAATCATATTCTTTGGGTCTTTTGGTGAAGCCATGTAGATAGAAAAAATAATTAAAATAAAAATCACGACGTTTCGATCACAACTTAACCACTCGTCTTCAGGTGACAAAGATGATTGCTTGTGTTGTGATCGAAACGTTGTGATTTTGATTTTTGTTATTTTTTCCTATCTACGTGGCTTTACCGAAAGACCCACAGAATATTATTCATTACAGCTGTAAAATTAATGTGTTTTAACCTCACATATTGTACAAATACCACCAGCTGAAAACTTTTGATAAGAAACATGAGCTAAAACGAATATATGTTGTGTTTAAGAAAACCGTGAAAGCAGGATAGTGATATATATATCTACTACGCATACATTTAAGGATACAATCCTAATATGAATGAATTACTTTTGCAATACACTTTTTTTAAATATCATATGTATCGTGATACTAAAATATTGATGAGTACCATGATGAAGGTGTAAAAATGTATAATGTGGCTAATTATTTAGGTACTTTATTGAAATACATTATATGTTGGGATTCATCTCTTAGTAGCAGCTGCAAGCTAGGTTAGTTATTTTCTTGCTGATGCCAAGCAGTACGTTTGACAAGGAAGTGGTACAAAGAAAATAAGGAATAGGTCATTTACCCGGAGGGTAACAGGCTTGGAGAAGTTGAGCAAGTAAGCTGATGTGTTCATGATATTCAATAGGATAAACACGGACATAAGCAGCATTGGATGGGATAGATGGGCTGAAATAAATGATGGTTTCCTGGTGTCCCTCAGAGTTGCCGTCAAATATCTGAAAAATAAAAGTCATTACAAAGATGGTTTAAAATATCCCGTCAGCATACTTGCATTGTGATTGTAAAATTACATGTTATTCCACAACACTCTCACAATTAACATGTTAAGACCCGTTGATGCCTGTAAAAGTATTACCTTGTTTAGTGGAATCCATACAATTCCATCAACACTGTAGGAAATTGTGAATTTTGTAACCCACTCATTCTTTTCTTCCTTGCCCTTGATTTGTATACCAATAACTTCATTCCCTGGAGGGAACTGGAATTGTATGTATGGGTTGCTGGAAAAATTACAGAAAATAATTAATGAAAGCAAACGTACAGATGATTCTCATAATTATCTTAAGTAAACATGTCCTTGATGTGGTAATTTGCGAAGAGTATAAGGTGCACCTGTCATGTTTGTTTGGGGTCCAGGATTCATGAGAGTCCGCCTCAGAACTTGCTGAATTTGCCGATGTTTGCTCGTCACTTGAGGAGGAGTATGTTATCTTCGGGATAGGCATTATGTAATAGCAAGCTGCAACGAAAATCAAACAAAATTTACGTTTAAAGCCCTTGTTGACAAGATGAGTCATTGAATAGGATTCTAAATGATTATGGCATGAATGTTTTTTTCATGTAAAAAGAAAATGACGCGGCATGCATTACAGAGTATGATCATACATTGCACATATGTGCAAGAAAGTTTACATCATGAGACCTCCTTTGCCAGAAGCAAAATATCATAAAAGGTTTTTTACCCTTTTTTCTGGCAACAAAACTGACACCTTTTTACAAGGAATCATGTTTATATTAACCACAATACCTGCAGTCAAAATGCAAACAATTTCAAGGACAGTGCATACATTATCAGGGTGTGTTTTTTGTTCGCATTTTACTGCAGGTATTGTGGTTAATGTAAACATGATTCCTCGTAAAAAGGTGTCAGTTTTGTTGCCAGAAAAAGGGGTACAAAATCTATTATAGTGCAAGAATGGTTAATCATTTTAGTTACCGAGCAATATCCTAAGCAGAAATCAATAGAAGTAGTTAAGTACTTTTTTAAGTGAATATTTCAGGATAACTCTTTAAGACTTATATTGCTTTAAATTTGGAGGATTCAACCGAAATCCAAATTAAGGTTTCCAATATAAAAAAGGCAATTATATGGCCTTACGTGTTGTAGTTTGAATGCTTGTTGTTGTCACTTTAGGGGTGGGAGTGGGCGGTGTTGGTGTTTCAGTTGTTGTAGGAACGATGATTGTTGTTGCTGTTAAGGAAAAAAAGTATGTTACACGTGCTGTGCAGAAAATATCCTTACACTGTTGATAATTACGGAAATAAATTCCACCATTTTTTAAGCAAGAGGTAATATACAGACAATTCTTTTTCACAAGGAATACTTTGTCGGTATTCAGAACGACATCGATATTATTAATGGCAGTGTAATTATTGGTAATCGAGTATGAGTATTTATGAAATGCTTTTGTTGGATGTATTTTTAAAAGACTTATGTTGCTTTAAATTTGGAGGATTCATCCGAATTCCAAATTAAGGTTTCCAATATAAAGAAGGCAATTATATGGCCTTACGTGTTGTAGTTTGAATGCTTGTTGTTGTCACTTTAGGGGTGAGAGTGGGCGGTGTTGGTGTTTCAGTTGTTGTAGGAACGATGATTGTTGTTGCTGTTAAGGAAAAAAAGTACGTTACATGTGCTGTGCAGAAAATATCTTTACACTGTTGATAATTACGGAAATAAATTCAACCATTTTTAAAGCAAGAGGTAATATACAGACAATTCTTTTCATAAGGAATACTTTGTCGGTATTCATAACGACATCGATATTATTAATGGAAGTGTAATTATTGGTAATCGAGTATGAGTATTTATGAAATGCTTTTGTTGGATGTATTTTTAAAAGACTTATGTTGCTTTAAATTTGGAGGATTCATCCGAATTCCAAATTAAGGTTTCCAATATAAAGAAGGCAATTATATGGCCTTACGTGTTGTAGTTTGAATGCTTGTTGTTGTCACTTTAGGGGTGAGAGTGGGCGGTGTTGGTGTTTCAGTTGTTGTAGGAACGATGATTGTTGTTGCTGTTAAGGAAAAAAAGTACGTTACATGTGCTGTGCAGAAAATATCTTTACACTGTTGATAATTACGGAAATAAATTCAACCATTTTTAAAGCAAGAGGTAATATACAGACAATTCTTTTCATAAGGAATACTTTGTCGGTATTCATAACGACATCGATATTATTAATGGCAGTGTAATTATTGGTAATCGAGTATGAGTATTTATGAAATGCTTTTGTTGGATGTATTTTGAAAAGACTTATGTTGCTTTCAATTTGGAGGATTCAACCGAATTAAGGTTTCCAATATAAAGAAGGCAATTATATGGCCTTACGTGTTGTGGTTGTTGTTGTTTTCACTTTAGGGGTGGGAGTGGGCGTTGTTGGTGTTTCAGTTGTTGCTGTTAAGGAAAAACAGTTATGTTACACGTACGATGCAGAAAATACTCATGCGGTTGATATGTATAGCAATAAATTCGGCACTTTTTTAGAGCAAGAGGTGGTTTACAGACATTTTTCCTTTGCAAGGAAGACCTTATAAGAGCGTCAACATGATTAATGCCAGTGTAATTATTGGTAATCGAGTATGTGTATTAATTAATTACTATGAGGGAAAATATGCAAGACGAGTTATTTTCTTGTTGATGCCAAGCAGTACATTTGACAATAAAGTAGTACAAAGAAAATAAGGAATAGGTAATTTACTCTTGTGCTGACAGTCTTGTAGAAGTTGAGCAAGTAAGCTAATGTGCTCATGATATTCAATAGGATAAACACGGACATAAGCAGCATTGGAGGGGATAGATTGGTCGAAAAAGATGATGGTTTCCGAGTGTTCCTTAGAGTTGCCATCAAATATCTGAAAAATAAAAGCAGTCATTACAAATATGCTTTAAAATATCCTGTCAGCATACTTGCATTGTGATATGTTATTCCGCAACACTCTCACAATTAACCCGTTGAAACCGGTCAAAGTATTACCTTGTTTAGCGGAATCCATACAATTCCATCAACACTGTAGGAAATTGTGAATTTTGTAACCCACTCGTTCTTTTCTTCCTTGCCCTTGATTTGTATACCAATAACTGTATTCCCTGGAGGGAACTCGAATTGTAAGTATGGGTTGCTGGAAAAAATACAGAGAAGAATTAATGTCAGCAAACGTACAGATGATTCTCGTAATTATCTTAAGTAAACATGTCCTTGATTTGGGCATTTGCGAAGAGAATAAGGCACACCTGTCATGTTTGTTTGGGGTCCAGGATTCATGAGAGTCCGCCTCAGAACTTGCTGAATTTGCCGATGTTTGCTCGTCACTTGAGGAGGAGTATGTTATCTTCGGGATAGGCATTATGTAATAGCAAGCTGCAACGAAAATCAAACAAAATTTACGTTTAAAGCCCTTGTTGACAAGATGAGTCATTGAATAGGATTCTAAATGATTATGGCATGAATGTTTTTTTCATGTAAAAAGAAAATGACGCGGCATGCATTACAGAGTATGATCATACATTGCACATATGTGCAAGAAAGTTTACATCATGAGACCTCCTTTGCCAGAAGCAAAATATCATAAAAGGTTTTTTACCCTTTTTTCTGGCAACAAAACTGACACCTTTTTACAAGGAATCATGTTTATATTAACCACAATACCTGCAGTCAAAATGCAAACAATTTTAAGGACAGTGCATACATTATCAGGGTGTGTTTTTTGTTCGCATTTTTACTGCAGGTATTGTGGTTAATGTAAACATGATTCCTCGTAAAAAGGTGTCAGTTTTGTTGCCAGAAAAAAGGGTAAAAAATCTATTATAGTGCAAGAATGGTTAATCATTTTAGTTACCGAGCAATATCCTAAGCAGAAATCAATAGAAGTAGTTAAGTACTTTTTTAAGTGAATATTTCAGGATAACTCTTTAAGACTTATATTGCTTTAAATTTGGAGGATTCAACCGAAATCCAAATTAAGGTTTCCAATATAAAAAAGGCAATTATATGGCCTTACGTGTTGTAGTTTGAATGCTTGTTGTTGTCACTTTAGGGGTGGGAGTGGGCGGTGTTGGTGTTTCAGTTGTTGTAGGAACGATGATTGTTGTTGCTGTTAAGGAAAAAAAGTATGTTACACGTGCTGTGCAGAAAATATCCTTACACTGTTGATAATTACGGAAATAAATTCCACCATTTTTTAAGCAAGAGGTAATATACAGACAATTCTTTTTCACAAGGAATACTTTGTCGGTATTCAGAACGACATCGATATTATTAATGGCAGTGTAATTATTGGTAATCGAGTATGAGTATTTATGAAATGCTTTTGTTGGATGTATTTTGAAAAGACTTATGTTGCTTTAAATTTGGAGGATTCATCCGAATTCCAAATTAAGGTTTCCAATATAAAGAAGGCAATTATATGGCCTTACGTGTTGTGGTTGTTGTTGTTTTCACTTTAGGGGTGGGAGTGGGCGTTGTTGGTGTTTCAGTTGTTGCTGTTAAGGAAAAACAGTTATGTTACACGTACGATGCAGAAAATACTCATGCGGTTGATATGTATAGCAATAAATTCGGCACTTTTTTAGAGCAAGAGGTGGTTTACAGACATTTTTCCTTTGCAAGGAAGACCTTATAAGAGCGTCAACATGATTAATGCCAGTGTAATTATTGGTAATCGAGTATGTGTATTAATTAATTACTATGAGGGAAAATATGCAAGACGAGTTATTTTATTGTTGATGCCAAGCAGTACATTTGACAATAAAGTAGTACAAAGAAAATAAGGAATAGGTAATTTACTCTTGTGCTGACAGTCTTGTAGAAGTTGAGCAAGTAAGCTAATGTGCTCATGATATTCAATAGGATAAACACGGACATAAGCAGCATTGGAGGGGATAGATTGGTCGAAAAAGATGATGGTTTCCGAGTGTTCCTTAGAGTTGCCATCAAATATCTGAAAAATAAAAGCAGTCATTACAAATATGCTTTAAAATATCCTGTCAGCATACTTGCATTGTGATATGTTATTCCGCAACACTCTCACAATTAACCCGTTGAAACCGGTCAAAGTATTACCTTGTTTAGCGGAATCCATACAATTCCATCAACACTGTAGGAAATTGTGAATTTTGTAACCCACTCGTTCTTTTCTTCCTTGCCCTTGATTTGTATACCAATAACTGTATTCCCTGGAGGGAACTCGAATTGTAAGTATGGGTTGCTGGAAAAAATACAGAGAAGAATTAATGTCAGCAAACGTACAGATGATTCTCGTAATTATCTTAAGTAAACATGTCCTTGATTTGGGCATTTGCGAAGAGAATAAGGCACACCTGTCATGTTTGTTTGGGGTCCAGGATTCATGAGAGTCCGCCTCAGAACTTGCTGAATTTGCCGATGTTTGCTCATCACTTGAGGAGGAGTATGTTATCTTCGGGATAGGCATTACATAATAGCAAGCTGCAACGAAAATCAAACAAAATTTACGTTTAAATCCCTTGTTGACAAGATGAGTCATTGAATAGGATTCTAAATGATTATGGCATGAATGTTTTTTTCATGTAAAAAGAAAATGACGTGGCATGCATTACAGAGTATGATCATACATTGCACATATGTGCAAGAATGTTTACATCATGAGACCTCCTTTGCCAGCAGCAAAATATCATAATAGGTTTTTGACCCTTTTTTCTGGCAACAAAACTGACACCTTATTACAAGGAATCATGTTTACATTAACCACAATACCTGCAGTCAAAATGCAAACAATTTCAAGGACAGTGCATACATTATCAGGGTGTGTTTTTTGTTTGCATTTTTACTGCAGGTATTGTGGTTAATGTAAACATGATTCCTCGTAAAAAGGTGTCAGTTTTGTTGCCAGAAAAAGGGGTAAAAAAATCTATTATAGTGCAAGAATGGTTAATCCTTTTTTTTTTCATACCGAGCAATATCTTAAGCAGAAATCAATAAAAGTAGTTAAGTACTTTTTTTACGTGAATATTTCAGGATAACTCTTTAAGACTTATATTGCTTTAAATTTGGAGGATTCAACCGAAATCCAAATTAAGGTTTCCAATATAAAAAAGGCAATTATATGGCCTTACGTGTTGTAGTTTGAATGCTTGTTGTTGTCACTTTAGGGGTGGGAGTGGGCGGTGTTGGTGTTTCAGTTGTTGTAGGAACGATGATTGTTGTTGCTGTTAAGGAAAAAAAGTATGTTACACGTGCTGTGCAGAAAATATCCTTACACTGTTGATAATTACGGAAATAAATTCCACCATTTTTTAAGCAAGAGGTAATATACAGACAATTCTTTTTCACAAGGAATACTTTGTCGGTATTCAGAACGACATCGATATTATTAATGGCAGTGTAATTATTGGTAATCGAGTATGAGTATTTATGAAATGCTTTTGTTGGATGTATTTTGAAAAGACTTGTGTTGCTTTAAATTTGGAGGATTCAACCGAATTCCAAATTAAGGTTTCCAATATAAAGAAGGCAATTATATGGCCTTACGTGTTGTAGTTTGAATGCTTGTTGTTGTCACTTTAGGGGTGGGAGTGGGCGGTGTTGGTGTTTCAGTTGTTGTAGGAACGATGATTGTTGTTGCTGTTAAGGAAAAAAAGTACGTTACATGTGCTGTGCAGAAAATATCTTTACACTGTTGATAATTACGGAAATAAATTCAACCATTCTTAAAGCAAGAGGTAATATACAGACAATTCTTTTCATAAGGAATACTTTGTCGGTATTCATAACGACATCGATATTATTAATGGCAGTGTAATTATTGGTAATCGAGTATGAGTATTTATGAAATGCTTTTGTTGGATGTATTTTGAAAAGACTTATGTTGCTTTCAATTTGGAGGATTCAACCGAATTAAGGTTTCCAATATAAAGAAGGCAATTATATGGCCTTACGTGTTGTGGTTGTTGTTGTTTTCACTTTAGGGGTGGGAGTGGGCGTTGTTGGTGTTTCAGTTGTTGCTGTTAAGGAAAAACAGTTATGTTACACGTACGATGCAGAAAATACTCACGCGGTTGATATGTATAGCAATAAATTCGGCACTTTTTTAGAGCAAGAGGTGGTTTACAGACATTTTTCCTTTGCAAGGAAGACCTTATAAGAGCGTCAACATGATTAATGCCAGTGTAATTATTGGTAATCGAGTATGTGTATTAATTAATTACTATGAGGGAAAATATGCAAGACGAGTTATTTTCTTGTTGATGCCAAGCAGTACATTTGACAATAAAGTAGTACAAAGAAAATAAGGAATAGGTAATTTACTCTTGTGCTGACAGTCTTGTAGAAGTTGAGCAAGTAAGCTAATGTGCTCATGATATTCAATAGGATAAACACGGACATAAGCAGCATTGGAGGGGATAGATTGGTCGAAAAAGATGATGGTTTCCGAGTGTTCCTTAGAGTTGCCATCAAATATCTGAAAAATAAAAGCAGTCATTACAAATATGCTTTAAAATATCCTGTCAGCATACTTGCATTGTGATATGTTATTCCGCAACACTCTCACAATTAACCCGTTGAAACCGGTCAAAGTATTACCTTGTTTAGCGGAATCCATACAATTCCATCAACACTGTAGGAAATTGTGAATTTTGTAACCCACTCGTTCTTTTCTTCCTTGCCCTTGATTTGTATACCAATAACTGTATTCCCTGGAGGGAACTCGAATTGTAAGTATGGGTTGCTGGAAAAAATACAGAGAAGAATTAATGTCAGCAAACGTACAGATGATTCTCGTAATTATCTTAAGTAAACATGTCCTTGATTTGGGCATTTGCGAAGAGAATAAGGCACACCTGTCATGTTTGTTTGGGGTCCAGGATTCATGAGAGTCCGCCTCAGAACTTGCTGAATTTGCCGATGTTTGCTCATCACTTGAGGAGGAGTATGTTATCTTCGGGATAGGCATTACATAATAGCAAGCTGCAACGAAAATCAAACAAAATTTACGTTTAAATCCCTTGTTGACAAGATGAGTCATTGAATAGGATTCTAAATGATTATGGCATGAATGTTTTTTTCATGTAAAAAGAAAATGACGTGGCATGCATTACAGAGTATGATCATACATTGCACATATGTGCAAGAATGTTTACATCATGAGACCTCCTTTGCCAGCAGCAAAATATCATAATAGGTTTTTGACCCTTTTTTCTGGCAACAAAACTGACACCTTTTTACAAGGAATCATGTTTACATTAACCACAATACCTGCAGTCAAAATGCAAACAATTTCAAGGACAGTGCATACATTATCAGGGTGTGTTTTTTGTTTGCATTTTTACTGCAGGTATTGTGGTTAATGTAAACATGATTCCTCGTAAAAAGGTGTCAGTTTTGTTGCCAGAAAAAGGGGTAAAAAAATCTATTATAGTGCAAGAATGGTTAATCCTTTTTTTTTTCATACCGAGCAATATCTTAAGCAGAAATCAATAAAAGTAGTTAAGTACTTTTTTTACGTGAATATTTCAGGATAACTCTTTAAGACTTATATTGCTTTAAATTTGGAGGATTCAACCGAAATCCAAATTAAGGTTTCCAATATAAAAAAGGCAATTATATGGCCTTACGTGTTGTAGTTTGAATGCTTGTTGTTGTCACTTTAGGGGTGGGAGTGGGCGGTGTTGGTGTTTCAGTTGTTGTAGGAACGATGATTGTTGTTGCTGTTAAGGAAAAAAAGTATGTTACACGTGCTGTGCAGAAAATATCCTTACACTGTTGATAATTACGGAAATAAATTCCACCATTTTTTAAGCAAGAGGTAATATACAGACAATTCTTTTTCACAAGGAATACTTTGTCGGTATTCAGAACGACATCGATATTATTAATGGCAGTGTAATTATTGGTAATCGAGTATGAGTATTTATGAAATGCTTTTGTTGGATGTATTTTGAAAAGACTTGTGTTGCTTTAAATTTGGAGGATTCAACCGAATTCCAAATTAAGGTTTCCAATATAAAGAAGGCAATTATATGGCCTTACGTGTTGTAGTTTGAATGCTTGTTGTTGTCACTTTAGGGGTGGGAGTGGGCGGTGTTGGTGTTTCAGTTGTTGTAGGAACGATGATTGTTGTTGCTGTTAAGGAAAAAAAGTACGTTACATGTGCTGTGCAGAAAATATCTTTACACTGTTGATAATTACGGAAATAAATTCAACCATTCTTAAAGCAAGAGGTAATATACAGACAATTCTTTTCATAAGGAATACTTTGTCGGTATTCATAACGACATCGATATTATTAATGGCAGTGTAATTATTGGTAATCGAGTATGAGTATTTATGAAATGCTTTTGTTGGATGTATTTTGAAAAGACTTATGTTGCTTTCAATTTGGAGGATTCAACCGAATTAAGGTTTCCAATATAAAGAAGGCAATTATATGGCCTTACGTGTTGTGGTTGTTGTTGTTTTCACTTTAGGGGTGGGAGTGGGCGTTGTTGGTGTTTCAGTTGTTGCTGTTAAGGAAAAACAGTTATGTTACACGTACGATGCAGAAAATACTCACGCGGTTGATATGTATAGCAATAAATTCGGCACTTTTTTAGAGCAAGAGGTGGTTTACAGACATTTTTCCTTTGCAAGGAAGACCTTATAAGAGCGTCAACATGATTAATGCCAGTGTAATTATTGGTAATCGAGTATGTGTATTAATTAATTACTATGAGGGAAAATATGCAAGACGAGTTATTTTCTTGTTGATGCCAAGCAGTACATTTGACAATAAAGTAGTACAAAGAAAATAAGGAATAGGTAATTTACTCTTGTGCTGACAGTCTTGTAGAAGTTGAGCAAGTAAGCTAATGTGCTCATGATATTCAATAGGATAAACACGGACATAAGCAGCATTGGAGGGGATAGATTGGTCGAAAAAGATGATGGTTTCCGAGTGTTCCTTAGAGTTGCCATCAAATATCTGAAAAATAAAAGCAGTCATTACAAATATGCTTTAAAATATCCTGTCAGCATACTTGCATTGTGATATGTTATTCCGCAACACTCTCACAATTAACCCGTTGAAACCGGTCAAAGTATTACCTTGTTTAGCGGAATCCATACAATTCCATCAACACTGTAGGAAATTGTGAATTTTGTAACCCACTCGTTCTTTTCTTCCTTGCCCTTGATTTGTATACCAATAACTGTATTCCCTGGAGGGAACTCGAATTGTAAGTATGGGTTGCTGGAAAAAATACAGAGAAGAATTAATGTCAGCAAACGTACAGATGATTCTCGTAATTATCTTAAGTAAACATGTCCTTGATTTGGGCATTTGCGAAGAGAATAAGGCACACCTGTCATGTTTGTTTGGGGTCCAGGATTCATGAGAGTCCGCCTCAGAACTTGCTGAATTTGCCGATGTTTGCTCATCACTTGAGGAGGAGTATGTTATCTTCGGGATAGGCATTACATAATAGCAAGCTGCAACGAAAATCAAACAAAATTTACGTTTAAATCCCTTGTTGACAAGATGAGTCATTGAATAGGATTCTAAATGATTATGGCATGAATGTTTTTTTCATGTAAAAAGAAAATGACGTGGCATGCATTACAGAGTATGATCATACATTGCACATATGTGCAAGAATGTTTACATCATGAGACCTCCTTTGCCAGCAGCAAAATATCATAATAGGTTTTTGACCCTTTTTTCTGGCAACAAAACTGACACCTTTTTACAAGGAATCATGTTTACATTAACCACAATACCTGCAGTCAAAATGCAAACAATTTCAAGGACAGTGCATACATTATCAGGGTGTGTTTTTTGTTTGCATTTTTACTGCAGGTATTGTGGTTAATGTAAACATGATTCCTCGTAAAAAGGTGTCAGTTTTGTTGCCAGAAAAAGGGGTAAAAAATCTATTATAGTGCAAGAATGGTTAATCCTTTTTTTTTTCATACCGAGCAATATCTTAAGCAGAAATCAATAAAAGTAGTTAAGTACTTTTTTTACGTGAATATTTCAGGATAACTCTTTAAGACTTATATTGCTTTAAATTTGGAGGATTCAACCGAAATCCAAATTAAGGTTTCCAATATAAAAAAAGGCAATTATATGGCCTTACGTGTTGTGGTTTGAATGCTTGTTGTTGTCGGTGTTGTTTCAGTTGTTGTTGCTGTTAAGGAAAAATAAAGTACGTTACACGTGCGGTGCAGAAAATATCCGTACACTGTTGATAATTATGGAAATAAATTCAACCATTTTTAAAGCAAGAGGTAATATACAGACAATTCTCTTTCACAAGGAATACTTTGTCGGTATTCATAACGACATCGATATTATTAATGGCAGTGTAATTATTAGTAATAGTGTATGAGTATTTATGAAATGGTTTTGTTGGATGTATTTTGAAAAGACTTATGTTGCTTTCAATTTGGAGGATTCAACCGAATTAAGGTTTCCAATATAAAGAAGGCAATTATATGGCCTTACGTGTTGTGGTTGTTGTTGTTTTCACTTTAGGGGTGGGAGTGGGCGTTGTTGGTGTTTCAGTTGTTGCTGTTAAGGAAAAACAGTTATGTTACACGTATGATGCAGAAAATACTCATGCGGTTGATATGTATAGCAATAAATTCGGCACTTTTTTAGAGCAAGACGTGATTTACAGACATTTTTCCTTTGCAAGGAAGACCTTATAAGAGCATCAACATTATTAATGCCAGTGTAATTATTGGTTATCGAGTATGTGTATTGATTAATTAGTATGAGGGAAAATATGCAAGACGAGTTATTTTCTTATTGATGCCAAGCAGTACATTTGACAATAAAGTAGTACAAAGAAAATAAGGAATAGGTAATTTACTCTTGTGCTGACAGTCTTGTAGAAGTTGAGCAAGTAAGCTAATGTGCTCATGATATTCAATAGGATAAACACGGACATATGCAGCATTGGAGGGGATAGATTGGTCGAAAAAGATGATGCTTTCCGAGTGTTCCTTAGAGTTGCCATCAAATATCTGAAAATAAATGCAGTCATTACAAATATGCTTTAAAATATCCTGTCAGCATACTTGCATTGTGATATGTTATTCCACAACACTCTCACAATTAACCCGTTGAAACCGGTCAAAGCATTACCTTGTTTAGCGGAATCCATAAAATTCCATCAACACTGTAGGAAATTGTGAATTTTGTAACCCACTCGTTCTTTTCTTCCTTGCCCTTGATTTGTATACCAATAACTGTATTCCCTGGAGGGAACTCGAATTGTAAGTATGGGTTGCTGGAAAAAATACAGAGAAGAATTAATGTCAGCAAACGTACAGATGATTCTTATAATGATCTTAAGTAAACATGTCCTTGATGTGGGCATTTGCGAAGTGTTTCAGGCACACCTGTCATGTTTGTTTGGGGTCCAGGATTCATGAGAATCCACCTCAGAACTTGCTGAATTTGCCGATGTTTGCTCATCACTTGAGGAGGAGTATTTTATCTTCGGGATAGGCATTATGTAATAGCAAGCTGCAACGAAAATCAAACAAAATTTACGTTTAAATCCCTTGTTGAAGATGAGTCATTGAATAGGTTTCTAAATGATTATGGCATGAATGTTTTTTTCATGTAAAAAGAAAATGACGCGGCATGCATTACAGAGTATGATCATACATTGTACAAATGTGCAAGAATGTTTACATCATGAGACCTCCTTTGCCAGAAGCAAAATATCATAATAGGTTTTTCCCCTTTTTTCTGGCAACAAAACGACACCTTTTTACAAGGAATCATGTTTACATTAACCACAATACCTGCAGTCAAAATGCAAACAATTTCAAGGACAGTGCATACATTATCAGGGTGTTTTTTGTTTGCATTTTGACTGCAGGTATTGTAGTTGAGGTAAACATGATTCCTTGTAAAAAGGTGTCAGTTTTGTTGCCAGAAAAAAGGGTAAAAAACCTATTATAATGCAAGAATGGTTAATCCTTTTTCATACCGAGCAATATCCTAAGCAGGAATCAATAGAAGTAGTTAAGTACGGATTTTTACGTGAATATTTCAGGATAACTCTTTAAGACTCATGTTGCTTTCAGTTTGGAGGATTAAACCGAATTAAGGTTTCCAATATAAAGAAGGCAATTATATGGCCTTACGTGTTGTGGTTTGAATGCTTGTTGTTGTCGGTGTTGTTGTTTCAGTTGTTGTTGCTGTTAAGGAAAAAAAAGTACGTTACACGTGTGGTGCAGAAAATATCCGTACACGGTTGATAATTATGGAAATAAATTCAACCATTTTTAAAGCAAGAGGTAATATACAGACAATTCTCTTTCACAAGGAATATTTTATCGGTATTCATAACGACATCGATATTATGAATGGCAGTGTAATTATTGGTAATAGTGTATGAGTATTTATTAAATGGTTTTGTTGGATGTATTTTGAAAATATGCACGTGCAAATGAATAGAGTTTTAACAATTATTGATTTATAACAATGAAGGATAAAAGGAACACGTTCAATTGCTGCATTGGTTTGTGAGTGAAATATGAAATAGGCAGTGTGTACTTACATGAAGCTTTGCAATCTAGCAGAACTGTTACAATTATGCTAATTTTTTCATATGATTCATCTGTATGCTTAACTCCATTATCAATCCATTCTACGGGTATGATGCGTATGGCTACAACATTTGGGATTGAAGGTACCACGTAGTTGGTTTGTTCCGTGATGCTGTCATGATTGCCTTCAAATACCTAATGCATAAAAGAGAAAGTGGTTAATGTTGGAGAGAACCATGAGAAATGCCATGAAGGCAATTATCACTCAATTCACAATATAACAAAATGTGCTCAAATAATGTGTTGGGTGATATGCAAAGATTACCTTGTCAATTACCACCCAGTGAACTCCATCGGTGGTGTATGAAATTTCATATTTTGAAACCCACTGAGGTTGATCTGGATTACCCTCGGTTATTACGCCGACAAATGTACTTCCTGGAGGTATTTTAACTTCTATGAATGGGGAGCTGAACAATACAGACAATAATAAGAAAATTAGCATGATTTTATCCACACAAATGTTTTTAAAGGTATATTATTTACTACCTTACAGTATAGCATGAATACAGAATATGATAGACTACAGGTGTAAGTAAGAGGTTTTATACGTTGTATCTTACTTGTCATCGCTACTTGGAGACCATGGTTTGCCTGGTCCAGGAACATCTCCTGATGAATATGAAATCTCAGGATTTTCCATTGGTATTGAACAAGCTGCAGTGACAAAAAAAATGGTTCTTTATAAACACTTGTTTTCCATTGTTTCAACATTTCATAGGTGCACTAAACATATTCATATGCTCTGTGGATTAACACTGTGAGGAAAAATATAAATCTTCGAATTATAGCCTAACATCCATGTTACATTAGCCTCACACATTTTAAACACAGTCATGCAATACAAATCCGTAAAGGTATGGCGTTTCAATGTTCTAATGAGAGTGGCTAAATGTTGACAAGGAATGGAGCCTGCAATGAAACATTTGTTTATTAATGACAGTATGCTAACGTTGATCTCGGAAGCCTCCATTCGTTTTATAATTGACAAATTAAATTTACACTGATCTGGAAATACTTCTCATAATATTCATGTTGGATACGTTCATAGTCTAACAATAATATGGGAAACCTGAAAAGGTTTTATCACTCCAAAATGAAAGCAACATTGGTCTAAAATACAAAGAAGGAAATGATATGTCCTCACGTGTTGTGGTTTGAATGCTTGTTGTTGTCACTGTAGGGGTGGGAGTGGGCGTTGTTGGTGTTTCAGTTGTTGTTGCTGTTAAGGAAAAAAAAGTACGTTACACGTGTGGTGCAGAAAATATCCGTACACGGTTGATAATTATGGAAATAAATTCAACCATTTTT
This sequence comes from Lampetra fluviatilis, assembly GCF_964198595.1. Classification (NCBI taxonomy): domain Eukaryota; kingdom Metazoa; phylum Chordata; class Hyperoartia; order Petromyzontiformes; family Petromyzontidae; genus Lampetra; species Lampetra fluviatilis. The sequence goes on along the minus strand of NC_136295.1, from coordinate 6,586,339 downwards.
AAAGCAAGAGGTAATATACAGACAACTCTCTTTCACAAGGAATATTTTATCGGTATTCATAACGACATCGATATTATTAATGGCAGTGTAATTATTGGTAATAGTGTATGAGTATTTATTAAATGGTTTTGTTGGATGTATTTTGAAAATATGCACGTGCAAATGAATAGAGTTTTAACAATTATTGATTTATAACAATGAAGGATAAAAAGGAACACGTTCAATTGCTGCATTGGTTTGTGAGTGAAATATGAAATAGGCAGTGTGTACTTACGTGAAGGTTTGCAATCTAGCAGAACTGTTACAATTATGCTAATTTTTTCATATGATTCATCTGTATGCTTAACTCCATTATCAATCCATTCTACGGGTATGATGCGTATGGCTACAACATTTGGGATTGAAGGTACCACGTAGTTGGTTTGTTCCGTGATGCTGTCATGATTGCCTTCAAATACCTAATGCAATAAAAGAGAAAGTGGTTAATGTTGGAGAGAACCATGAGAAATGCCATGAAGGCAATTATCACTCAATTCACAATATAACAAAATGTGCTCAAATAATGTGTTGGGTGATATGCAAAGATTACCTTGTCAATTACCACCCAGTGAACTCCATCGGTGGTGTATGAAATTTCATATTTTGAAACCCACTGAGGTTGATCTGGATTACCCTCGGTTATTACGCCGACAAATGTACTTCCTGGAGGTATTTTAACTTCTATGAATGGGGAGCTGAACAATACAGACAATAATAAGAAAATTAGCATGATTTTATCCACACAAATGTTTTTAAAGGTATATTATTTACTACCTTACAGTATAGCATGAATACAGAATATGATAGACTACAGGTGTAAGAGGTTTTATACGTTGTATCTTACTTGTCATCGCTACTTGGAGACCATGGTTTGCCTGGTCCAGGAACATCTCCTGATGAATATGAAATCTCAGGATTTTCCATTGGTATTGAACAAGCTGCAGTGACAAAAAAAATGGTTCTTTATAAACACTTGTTTTCCATTGTTTCAACATTTCATAGGTGCACTAAACATATTCATATGCTCTGTGGATTAACACTGTGAGGAAAAATATAAATCTTCGAATTATAGCCTAACATCCATGTTACATTAGCCTCACACATTTTAAACACAGTCATGCAATACAAATCCGTAAAGGTATGGCGTTTCAATGTTCTAATGAGAGTGGCTAAATGTTGACAAGGAATGGAGCCTGCAATGAAACATTTGTTTATTAATGACAGTATGCTAACGTTGATCTCGGAAGCCTCCATTCGTTTTATAATTGACAAATTAAATTTACACTGATCTGGAAATACTTCTCATAATATTCATGTTGGATACGTTCATAGTCTAACAATAATATGGGAAACCTGAAAAGGTTTTATCACTCCAAAATGAAAGCAACATTGGTCTAAAATACAAAGAAGGAAATGATATGTCCTCACGTGTTGTGGTTTGAATGCTTGTTGTTGTCACTGTAGGGGTGGGAGTGGGCGTTGTTGGTGTTTCAGTTGTTGTTGCTGTTAAGGAAAAAAAAGTACGTTACACGTGTGGTGCAGAAAATATCCGTACACGGTTGATAATTATGGAAATAAATTCAACCATTTTTAAAGCAAGAGGTAATATACAGACAACTCTCTTTCACAAGGAATATTTTATCGGTATTCATAACGACATCGATATTATTAATGGCAGTGTAATTATTGGTAATAGTGTATGAGTATTTATTAAATGGTTTTGTTGGATGTATTTTGAAAATATGCACGTGCAAATGAATAGAGTTTTAACAATTATTGATTTATAACAATGAAGGATAAAAAGGAACACGTTCAATTGCTGCATTGGTTTGTGAGTGAAATATGAAATAGGCAGTGTGTACTTACGTGAAGGTTTGCAATCTAGCAGAACTGTTACAATTATGCTAATTTTTTCATATGATTCATCTGTATGCTTAACTCCATTATCAATCCATTCTACGGGTATGATGCGTATGGCTACAACATTTGGGATTGAAGGTACCACGTAGTTGGTTTGTTCCGTGATGCTGTCATGATTGCCTTCAAATACCTAATGCAATAAAAGAGAAAGTGGTTAATGTTGGAGAGAACCATGAGAAATGCCATGAAGGCAATTATCACTCAATTCACAATATAACAAAATGTGCTCAAATAATGTGTTGGGTGATATGCAAAGATTACCTTGTCAATTACCACCCAGTGAACTCCATCGGTGGTGTATGAAATTTCATATTTTGAAACCCACTGAGGTTGATCTGGATTACCCTCGGTTATTACGCCGACAAATGTACTTCCTGGAGGTATTTTAACTTCTATGAATGGGGAGCTGAACAATACAGACAATAATAAGAAAATTAGCATGATTTTATCCACACAAATGTTTTTAAAGGTATATTATTTACTACCTTACAGTATAGCATGAATACAGAATATGATAGACTACAGGTGTAAGTGTAAGAGGTTTTATACGTTGTATCTTACTTGTCATCGCTACTTGGAGACCATGGTTTGCCTGGTCCAGGAACATCTCCTGATGAATATGAAATCTCAGGATTTTCCATTGGTATTGAACAAGCTGCAGTGACAAAAAAAATGGTTCTTTATAAACACTTGTTTTCCATTGTTTCAACATTTCATAGGTGCACTAAACATATTCATATGCTCTGTGGATTAACACTGTGAGGAAAAATATAAATCTTCGAATTATAGCCTAACATCCATGTTACATTAGCCTCACACATTTTAAACACAGTCATGCAATACAAATCCGTAAAGGTATGGCGTTTCAATGTTCTAATGAGAGTGGCTAAATGTTGACAAGGAATGGAGCCTGCAATGAAACATTTGTTTATTAATGACAGTATGCTAACGTTGATCTCGGAAGCCTCCATTCGTTTTATAATTGACAAATTAAATTTACACTGATCTGGAAATACTTCTCATAATATTCATGTTGGATACGTTCATAGTCTAACAATAATATGGGAAACCTGAAAAGGTTTTATCACTCCAAAATGAAAGCAACATTGGTCTAAAATACAAAGAAGGAAATGATATGTCCTCACGTGTTGTGGTTTGAATGCTTGTTGTTGTCACTGTAGGGGTGGGAGTGGGCGTTGTTGGTGTTTCAGTTGTTGTTGCTGTTAAGGAAAAAAAAGTACGTTACACGTGTGGTGCAGAAAATATCCGTACACGGTTGATAATTATGGAAATAAATTCAACCATTTTTAAAGCAAGAGGTAATATACAGACAATTCTCTTTCACAAGGAATACTTTATCGGTATTCATAACGACATCGATATTATTAATATCAGTGTAATTATTGGTAATCGAGTATGAGTATTTATGAAATGCTTTTGTTGGATGTATTTTGAAAAGACTTATGTTGCTTTCAATTTGGAGGATTCAACCGAATTAAGGTTTCCAATATAAAGAAGGCAATTATATGGCCTTACGTGTTGTGGTTGTTGTTGTTTTCACTTTAGGGGTGGGAGTGGGCGTTGTTGGTGTTTCAGTTGTTGCTGTTAAGGAAAAACAGTTATGTTACACGTACCATGCAGAAAATACTCATGCGGTTGATATGTATAGCAATAAATTCGGCACTTTTTTAGAGCAAGAGGTGGTTTACAGACATTTTTCCTTTGCAAGGAAGACCTTATAAGAGCGTCAACATGATTAATGCCAGTGTAATTATTGGTTATCGAGTATGTGTATTCATTAATTAGTATGAGGGAAAATATGCAAGACGAGTTATTTTATTATTGATGCCAAGCAGTACATTTGACAATAAAGTAGTACAAAGAAAATAAGGAATAGGTAATTTACTCTTGTGCTGACAGTCTTGTAGAAGTTGAGCAAGTAAGCTAATGTGCTCATGATATTCAATAGGATAAACACGGACATAAGCAGCATTGGAGGGGATAGATTGGTCGAAAAAGATGATGGTTTCCGAGTGTTCCTTAGAGTTGCCATCAAATATCTGAAAAATAAATGCAGTCATTACAAATATGCTTTAAAATATCCTGTCAGCATACTTGCATTGTGATATGTTATTCCACAACACTCTCACAATTAACCCGTTGAAACCGGTCAAAGCATTACCTTGTTTAGCGGAATCCATACAATTCCATCAACACTGTAGGAAATTGTGAATTTTGTAACCCATTCGTTCTTTTCTTCCTTGCCCTTGATTTGTATACCAATAACTGTATTCCCTGGAGGGAACTCGAATTGTAAGTATGGGTTGCTAGAAAAAATACAGAGAAGAATTAATGTCAGCAAACGTAAAGATGATTCTTATATTGATCTTAAGTAAACATGTCCTTGATGTGGGCATTTGCGAAGTGTTTCAGGCACACCTGTCATGTTTGTTTGGGGTCCAGGATTCATGAGAATCCACCTCAGAACTTGCTGAATTTGCCGATGTTTGCTCATCACTTGAGGAGGAGTATTTTATCTTCGGGATAGGCATTATGTAATAGCAAGCTGCAACGAAAATCAAACAAAATTTACGTTTAAATCCCTTGTTGAAGATGAGTCATTGAATAGGTTTCTAAATGATTATGGCATGAATGTTTTTTTCATGTAAAAAGAAAATGACGCGGCATGCATTACAGAGTATGATCATACATTGTACAAATGTGCAAGAATGTTTACATCATGAGACCTCCTTTGCCAGAAGCAAAATATCATAATAGGTTTTTCCCCTTTTTTCTGGCAACAAAACTGACACCTTTTTACAAGGAATCATGTTTACATTAACCACAATACCTGCAGTCAAAATGCAAACAATTTCAAGGACAGTGCATACATTATCAGGGTGTTTTTTGTTTGCATTTTGACTGCAGGTATTGTAGTTAAGGTAAACATGATTCCTTGTAAAAAGGTGTCAGTTTTGTTGCCAGAAAAAAGGGTAAAAAACCTATTATAATGCAAGAATGGTTAATCCTTTTTCATACCGAGCAATATCCTAAGCAGGAATCAATAGAAGTAGTTAAGTACGGATTTTTACGTGAATATTTCAGGATAACTCTTTAAGACTCATGTTGCTTTCAGTTTGGAGGATTAAACCGAATTAAGGTTTCCAATATAAAGAAGGCAATTATATGGCCTTACGTGTTGTGGTTTGAATGCTTGTTGTTGTCGGTGTTGTTGTTTCAGTTGTTGTTGCTGTTAAGGAAAAAAAAGTACGTTACACGTGTGGTGCAGAAAATATCCGTACACGGTTGATAATTATGGAAATAAATTCAACCATTTTTAAAGCAAGAGGTAATATACAGACAATTCTATTTCACAAGGAATATTTTATCGGTATTCATAACGACATCGATATTATGAATGGCAGTGTAATTATTGGTAATAGTGTATGAGTATTTATTAAATGGTTTTGTTGGATGTATTTTGAAAATATGCACGTGCAAATGAATAGAGTTTTAACAATTATTGATTTATAACAATGAAGGATAAAAGGAACACGTTCAATTGCTGCATTGGTTTGTGAGTGAAATATGAAATAGGCAGTGTGTACTTACATGAAGCTTTGCAATCTAGCAGAACTGTTACAATTATGCTAATTTTTTCATATGATTCATCTGTATGCTTAACTCCATTATCAATCCATTCTACGGGTATGATGCGTATGGCTACAACATTTGGGATTGAAGGTACCACGTAGTTGGTTTGTTCCGTGATGCTGTCATGATTGCCTTCAAATACCTAATGCATAAAAGAGAAAGTGGTTAATGTTGGAGAGAACCATGAGAAATGCCATGAAGGCAATTATCACTCAATTCACAATATAACAAAATGTGCTCAAATAATGTGTTGGGTGATATGCAAAGATTACCTTGTCAATTACCACCCAGTGAACTCCATCGGTGGTGTATGAAATTTCATATTTTGAAACCCACTGAGGTTGATCTGGATTACCCTCGGTTATTACGCCGACAAATGTACTTCCTGGAGGTATTTTAACTTCTATGAATGGGGAGCTGAACAATACAGACAATAATAAGAAAATTAGCATGATTGTATCCACACAAATGTTTTTAAAGGTATATTATTTACTACCTTACAGTATAGCATGAATACAGAATATGATAGACTACAGGTGTAAGTAAGAGGTTTTATACGTTGTATCTTACTTGTCATCGCTACTTGGAGACCATGGTTTGCCTGGTCCAGGAACATCTCCTGATGAATATGAAATCTCAGGATTTTCCATTGGTATTGAACAAGCTGCAGTGACAAAAAAAATGGTTCTTTATAAACACTTGTTTTCCATTGTTTCAACATTTCATAGGTGCACTAAACATATTCATATGCTCTGTGGATTAACACTGTGAGGAAAAATATAAATCTTCGAATTATAGCCTAACATCCATGTTACATTAGCCTCACACATTTTAAACACAGTCATGCAATACAAATCCGTAAAGGTATGGCGTTTCAATGTTCTAATGAGAGTGGCTAAATGTTGACAAGGAATGGAGCCTGCAATGAAACATTTGTTTATTAATGACAGTATGCTAACGTTGATCTCGGAAGCCTCCATTCGTTTTATAATTGACAAATTAAATTTACACTGATCTGGAAATACTTCTCATAATATTCATGTTGGATACGTTCATAGTCTAACAATAATATGGGAAACCTGAAAAGGTTTTATCACTCCAAAATGAAAGCAACATTGGTCTAAAATACAAAGAAGGAAATGATATGTCCTCACGTGTTGTGGTTTGAATGCTTGTTGTTGTCACTGTAGGGGTGGGAGTGGGCGTTGTTGGTGTTTCAGTTGTTGTTGCTGTTAAGGAAAAAAAAGTACGTTACACGTGTGGTGCAGAAAATATCCGTACACGGTTGATAATTATGGAAATAAATTCAACCATTTTTAAAGCAAGAGGTAATATACAGACAACTCTCTTTCACAAGGAATATTTTATCGGTATTCATAACGACATCGATATTATTAATGGCAGTGTAATTATTGGTAATAGTGTATGAGTATTTATTAAATGGTTTTGTTGGATGTATTTTGAAAATATGCACGTGCAAATGAATAGAGTTTTAACAATTATTGATTTATAACAATGAAGGATAAAAAGGAACACGTTCAATTGCTGCATTGGTTTGTGAGTGAAATATGAAATAGGCAGTGTGTACTTACGTGAAGGTTTGCAATCTAGCAGAACTGTTACAATTATGCTAATTTTTTCATATGATTCATCTGTATGCTTAACTCCATTATCAATCCATTCTACGGGTATGATGCGTATGGCTACAACATTTGGGATTGAAGGTACCACGTAGTTGGTTTGTTCCGTGATGCTGTCATGATTGCCTTCAAATACCTAATGCAATAAAAGAGAAAGTGGTTAATGTTGGAGAGAACCATGAGAAATGCCATGAAGGCAATTATCACTCAATTCACAATATAACAAAATGTGCTCAAATAATGTGTTGGGTGATATGCAAAGATTACCTTGTCAATTACCACCCAGTGAACTCCATCGGTGGTGTATGAAATTTCATATTTTGAAACCCACTGAGGTTGATCTGGATTACCCTCGGTTATTACGCCGACAAATGTACTTCCTGGAGGTATTTTAACTTCTATGAATGGGGAGCTGAACAATACAGACAATAATAAGAAAATTAGCATGATTTTATCCACACAAATGTTTTTAAAGGTATATTATTTACTACCTTACAGTATAGCATGAATACAGAATATGATAGACTACAGGTGTAAGAGGTTTTATACGTTGTATCTTACTTGTCATCGCTACTTGGAGACCATGGTTTGCCTGGTCCAGGAACATCTCCTGATGAATATGAAATCTCAGGATTTTCCATTGGTATTGAACAAGCTGCAGTGACAAAAAAAATGGTTCTTTATAAACACTTGTTTTCCATTGTTTCAACATTTCATAGGTGCACTAAACATATTCATATGCTCTGTGGATTAACACTGTGAGGAAAAATATAAATCTTCGAATTATAGCCTAACATCCATGTTACATTAGCCTCACACATTTTAAACACAGTCATGCAATACAAATCCGTAAAGGTATGGCGTTTCAATGTTCTAATGAGAGTGGCTAAATGTTGACAAGGAATGGAGCCTGCAATGAAACATTTGTTTATTAATGACAGTATGCTAACGTTGATCTCGGAAGCCTCCATTCGTTTTATAATTGACAAATTAAATTTACACTGATCTGGAAATACTTCTCATAATATTCATGTTGGATACGTTCATAGTCTAACAATAATATGGGAAACCTGAAAAGGTTTTATCACTCCAAAATGAAAGCAACATTGGTCTAAAATACAAAGAAGGAAATGATATGTCCTCACGTGTTGTGGTTTGAATGCTTGTTGTTGTCACTGTAGGGGTGGGAGTGGGCGTTGTTGGTGTTTCAGTTGTTGTTGCTGTTAAGGAAAAAAAAGTACGTTACACGTGTGGTGCAGAAAATATCCGTACACGGTTGATAATTATGGAAATATATTCAACCATTTTTAAAGCAAGAGGTAATATACAGACAATTCTCTTTCACAAGGAATACTTTATCGGTATTCATAACGACATCGATATTATTAATATCAGTGTAATTATTGGTAATCGAGTATGAGTATTTATGAAATGCTTTTGTTGGATGTATTTTGAAAAGACTTATGTTGCTTTCAATTTGGAGGATTCAACCGAATTAAGGTTTCCAATATAAAGAAGGCAATTATATGGCCTTACGTGTTGTGGTTGTTGTTGTTTTCACTTTAGGGGTGGGAGTGGGCGTTGTTGGTGTTTCAGTTGTTGCTGTTAAGGAAAAACAGTTATGTTACACGTACCATGCAGAAAATACTCATGCGGTTGATATGTATAGCAATAAATTCGGCACTTTTTTAGAGCAAGAGGTGGTTTACAGACATTTTTCCTTTGCAAGGAAGACCTTATAAGAGCGTCAACATGATTAATGCCAGTGTAATTATTGGTTATCGAGTATGTGTATTCATTAATTAGTATGAGGGAAAATATGCAAGACGAGTTATTTTATTATTGATGCCAAGCAGTACATTTGACAATAAAGTAGTACAAAGAAAATAAGGAATAGGTAATTTACTCTTGTGCTGACAGTCTTGTAGAAGTTGAGCAAGTAAGCTAATGTGCTCATGATATTCAATAGGATAAACACGGACATAAGCAGCATTGGAGGGGATAGATTGGTCGAAAAAGATGATGGTTTCCGAGTGTTCCTTAGAGTTGCCATCAAATATCTGAAAAATAAATGCAGTCATTACAAATATGCTTTAAAATATCCTGTCAGCATACTTGCATTGTGATATGTTATTCCACAACACTCTCACAATTAACCCGTTGAAACCGGTCAAAGCATTACCTTGTTTAGCGGAATCCATACAATTCCATCAACACTGTAGGAAATTGTGAATTTTGTAACCCATTCGTTCTTTTCTTCCTTGCCCTTGATTTGTATACCAATAACTGTATTCCCTGGAGGGAACTCGAATTGTAAGTATGGGTTGCTAGAAAAAATACAGAGAAGAATTAATGTCAGCAAACGTAAAGATGATTCTTATATTGATCTTAAGTAAACATGTCCTTGATGTGGGCATTTGCGAAGTGTTTCAGGCACACCTGTCATGTTTGTTTGGGGTCCAGGATTCATGAGAATCCACCTCAGAACTTGCTGAATTTGCCGATGTTTGCTCATCACTTGAGGAGGAGTATTTTATCTTCGGGATAGGCATTATGTAATAGCAAGCTGCAACGAAAATCAAACAAAATTTACGTTTAAATCCCTTGTTGAAGATGAGTCATTGAATAGGTTTCTAAATGATTATGGCATGAATGTTTTTTTCATGTAAAAAGAAAATGACGCGGCATGCATTACAGAGTATGATCATACATTGTACAAATGTGCAAGAATGTTTACATCATGAGACCTCCTTTGCCAGAAGCAAAATATCATAATAGGTTTTTCCCCTTTTTTCTGGCAACAAAACTGACACCTTTTTACAAGGAATCATGTTTACATTAACCACAATACCTGCAGTCAAAATGCAAACAATTTCAAGGACAGTGCATACATTATCAGGGTGTTTTTTGTTTGCATTTTGACTGCAGGTATTGTAGTTAAGGTAAACATGATTCCTTGTAAAAAGGTGTCAGTTTTGTTGCCAGAAAAAAGGGTAAAAAACCTATTATAATGCAAGAATGGTTAATCCTTTTTCATACCGAGCAATATCCTAAGCAGGAATCAATAGAAGTAGTTAAGTACGGATTTTTACGTGAATATTTCAGGATAACTCTTTAAGACTCATGTTGCTTTCAGTTTGGAGGATTAAACCGAATTAAGGTTTCCAATATAAAGAAGGCAATTATATGGCCTTACGTGTTGTGGTTTGAATGCTTGTTGTTGTCGGTGTTGTTGTTTCAGTTGTTGTTGCTGTTAAGGAAAAAAAAGTACGTTACACGTGTGGTGCAGAAAATATCCGTACACGGTTGATAATTATGGAAATAAATTCAACCATTTTTAAAGCAAGAGGTAATATACAGACAATTCTCTTTCACAAGGAATATTTTATCGGTATTCATAACGACATCGATATTATGAATGGCAGTGTAATTATTGGTAATAGTGTATGAGTATTTATTAAATGGTTTTGTTGGATGTATTTTGAAAATATGCACGTGCAAATGAATAGAGTTTTAACAATTATTGATTTATAACAATGAAGGATAAAAGGAACACGTTCAATTGCTGCATTGGTTTGTGAGTGAAATATGAAATAGGCAGTGTGTACTTACATGAAGCTTTGCAATCTAGCAGAACTGTTACAATTATGCTAATTTTTTCATATGATTCATCTGTATGCTTAACTCCATTATCAATCCATTCTACGGGTATGATGCGTATGGCTACAACATTTGGGATTGAAGGTACCACGTAGTTGGTTTGTTCCGTGATGCTGTCATGATTGCCTTCAAATACCTAATGCATAAAAGAGAAAGTGGTTAATGTTGGAGAGAACCATGAGAAATGCCATGAAGGCAATTATCACTCAATTCACAATATAACAAAATGTGCTCAAATAATGTGTTGGGTGATATGCAAAGATTACCTTGTCAATTACCACCCAGTGAACTCCATCGGTGGTGTATGAAATTTCATATTTTGAAACCCACTGAGGTTGATCTGGATTACCCTCGGTTATTACGCCGACAAATGTACTTCCTGGAGGTATTTTAACTTCTATGAATGGGGAGCTGAACAATACAGACAATAATAAGAAAATTAGCATGATTTTATCCACACAAATGTTTTTAAAGGTATATTATTTACTACCTTACAGTATAGCATGAATACAGAATATGATAGACTACAGGTGTAAGTAAGAGGTTTTATACGTTGTATCTTACTTGTCATCGCTACTTGGAGACCATGGTTTGCCTGGTCCAGGAACATCTCCTGATGAATATGAAATCTCAGGATTTTCCATTGGTATTGAACAAGCTGCAGTGACAAAAAAAATGGTTCTTTATAAACACTTGTTTTCCATTGTTTCAACATTTCATAGGTGCACTAAACATATTCATATGCTCTGTGGATTAACACTGTGAGGAAAAATATAAATCTTCGAATTATAGCCTAACATCCATGTAACATTAGCCTCACACATTTTAAACACAGTCATGCAATACAAATCCGTAAAGGTATGGCGTTTCAATGTTCTAATGAGAGTGGCTAAATGTTGACAAGGAATGGAGCCTGCAATGAAACATTTGTTTATTAATGACAGTATGCTAACGTTGATCTCGGAAGCCTCCATTCGTTTTATAATTGACAAATTAAATTTACACTGATCTGGAAATACTTCTCATAATATTCATGTTGGATACGTTCATAGTCTAACAATAATATGGGAAACCTGAAAAGGTTTTATCACTCCAAAATGAAAGCAACATTGGTCTAAAATACAAAGAAGGAAATGATATGTCCTCACGTGTTGTGGTTTGAATGCTTGTTGTTGTCACTGTAGGGGTGGGAGTGGGCGTTGTTGGTGTTTCAGTTGTTGTTGCTGTTAAGGAAAAAAAAGTACGTTACACGTGTGGTGCAGAAAATATCCGTACACGGTTGATAATTATGGAAATAAATTCAACCATTTTTAAAGCAAGAGGTAATATACAGACAACTCTCTTTCACAAGGAATATTTTATCGGTATTCATAACGACATCGATATTATTAATGGCAGTGTAATTATTGGTAATAGTGTATGAGTATTTATTAAATGGTTTTGTTGGATGTATTTTGAAAATATGCACGTGCAAATGAATAGAGTTTTAACAATTATTGATTTATAACAATGAAGGATAAAAAGGAACACGTTCAATTGCTGCATTGGTTTGTGAGTGAAATATGAAATAGGCAGTGTGTACTTACGTGAAGGTTTGCAATCTAGCAGAACTGTTACAATTATGCTAATTTTTTCATATGATTCATCTGTATGCTTAACTCCATTATCAATCCATTCTACGGGTATGATGCGTATGGCTACAACATTTGGGATTGAAGGTACCACGTAGTTGGTTTGTTCCGTGATGCTGTCATGATTGCCTTCAAATACCTAATGCAATAAAAGAGAAAGTGGTTAATGTTGGAGAGAACCATGAGAAATGCCATGAAGGCAATTATCACTCAATTCACAATATAACAAAATGTGCTCAAATAATGTGTTGGGTGATATGCAAAGATTACCTTGTCAATTACCACCCAGTGAACTCCATCGGTGGTGTATGAAATTTCATATTTTGAAACCCACTGAGGTTGATCTGGATTACCCTCGGTTATTACGCCGACAAATGTACTTCCTGGAGGTATTTTAACTTCTATGAATGGGGAGCTGAACAATACAGACAATAATAAGAAAATTAGCATGATTTTATCCACACAAATGTTTTTAAAGGTATATTATTTACTACCTTACAGTATAGCATGAATACAGAATATGATAGACTACAGGTGTAAGAGGTTTTATACGTTGTATCTTACTTGTCATCGCTACTTGGAGACCATGGTTTGCCTGGTCCAGGAACATCTCCTGATGAATATGAAATCTCAGGATTTTCCATTGGTATTGAACAAGCTGCAGTGACAAAAAAAATGGTTCTTTATAAACACTTGTTTTCCATTGTTTCAACATTTCATAGGTGCACTAAACATATTCATATGCTCTGTGGATTAACACTGTGAGGAAAAATATAAATCTTCGAATTATAGCCTAACATCCATGTTACATTAGCCTCACACATTTTAAACACAGTCATGCAATACAAATCCGTAAAGGTATGGCGTTTCAATGTTCTAATGAGAGTGGCTAAATGTTGACAAGGAATGGAGCCTGCAATGAAACATTTGTTTATTAATGACAGTATGCTAACGTTGATCTCGGAAGCCTCCATTCGTTTTATAATTGACAAATTAAATTTACACTGATCTGGAAATACTTCTCATAATATTCATGTTGGATACGTTCATAGTCTAACAATAATATGGGAAACCTGAAAAGGTTTTATCACTCCAAAATGAAAGCAACATTGGTCTAAAATACAAAGAAGGAAATGATATGTCCTCACGTGTTGTGGTTTGAATGCTTGTTGTTGTCACTGTAGGGGTGGGAGTGGGCGTTGTTGGTGTTTCAGTTGTTGTTGCTGTTAAGGAAAAAAAAGTACGTTACACGTGTGGTGCAGAAAATATCCGTACACGGTTGATAATTATGGAAATAAATTCAACCATTTTTAAAGAAAGAGGTAATATACAGACAATTCTCTTTCACAAGGAATACTTTATCGGTATTCATAACGACATCGATATTATTAATATCAGTGTAATTATTGGTAATCGAGTATGAATATTTATGAAATGCTTTTGTTGGATGTATTTTGAAAAGACTTATGTTGCTTTCAATTTGGAGGATTCAACCGAATTAAGGTTTCCAATATAAAGAAGGCAATTATATGGCCTTACGTGTTGTGGTTGTTGTTGTTTTCACTTTAGGGGTGGGAGTGGGCGTTGTTGGTGTTTCAGTTGTTGCTGTTAAGGAAAAACAGTTATGTTACACGTACCATGCAGAAAATACTCATGCGGTTGATATGTATAGCAATAAATTCGGCACTTTTTTAGAGCAAGAGGTGGTTTACAGACATTTTTCCTTTGCAAGGAAGACCTTATAAGAGCGTCAACATGATTAATGCCAGTGCAATTATTGGTTATCGAGTATGTGTATTCATTAATTAGTATGAGGGAAAATATGCAAGACGAGTTATTTTATTATTGATGCCAAGCAGTACATTTGACAATAAAGTAGTACAAAGAAAATAAGGAATAGGTAATTTACTCTTGTGCTGACAGTCTTGTAGAAGTTGAGCAAGTAAGCTAATGTGCTCATGATATTCAATAGGATAAACACGGACATAAGCAGCATTGGAGGGGATAGATTGGTCGAAAAAGATGATGGTTTCCGAGTGTTCCTTAGAGTTGCCATCAAATATCTGAAAAATAAATGCAGTCATTACAAATATGCTTTAAAATATCCTGTCAGCATACTTGCATTGTGATATGTTATTCCACAACACTCTCACAATTAACCCGTTGAAACCGGTCAAAGCATTACCTTGTTTAGCGGAATCCATACAATTCCATCAACACTGTAGGAAATTGTGAATTTTGTAACCCATTCGTTCTTTTCTTCCTTGCCCTTGATTTGTATACCAATAACTGTATTCCCTGGAGGGAACTCGAATTGTAAGTATGGGTTGCTAGAAAAAATACAGAGAAGAATTAATGTCAGCAAACGTAAAGATGATTCTTATATTGATCTTAAGTAAACATGTCCTTGATGTGGGCATTTGCGAAGTGTTTCAGGCACACCTGTCATGTTTGTTTGGGGTCCAGGATTCATGAGAATCCACCTCAGAACTTGCTGAATTTGCCGATGTTTGCTCATCACTTGAGGAGGAGTATTTTATCTTCGGGATAGGCATTATGTAATAGCAAGCTGCAACGAAAATCAAACAAAATTTACGTTTAAATCCCTTGTTGAAGATGAGTCATTGAATAGGTTTCTAAATGATTATGGCATGAATGTTTTTTTCATGTAAAAAGAAAATGACGCGGCATGCATTACAGAGTATGATCATACATTGTACAAATGTGCAAGAATGTTTACATCATGAGACCTCCTTTGCCAGAAGCAAAATATCATAATAGGTTTTTCCCCTTTTTTCTGGCAACAAAACTGACACCTTTTTACAAGGAATCATGTTTACATTAACCACAATACCTGCAGTCAAAATGCAAACAATTTCAAGGACAGTGCATACATTATCAGGGTGTTTTTTGTTTGCATTTTGACTGCAGGTATTGTAGTTAAGGTAAACATGATTCCTTGTAAAAAGGTGTCAGTTTTGTTGCCAGAAAAAAGGGTAAAAAACCTATTATAATGCAAGAATGGTTAATCCTTTTTCATACCGAGCAATATCCTAAGCAGGAATCAATAGAAGTAGTTAAGTACGGATTTTTACGTGAATATTTCAGGATAACTCTTTAAGACTCATGTTGCTTTCAGTTTGGAGGATTAAACCGAATTAAGGTTTCCAATATAAAGAAGGCAATTATATGGCCTTACGTGTTGTGGTTTGAATGCTTGTTGTTGTCGGTGTTGTTGTTTCAGTTGTTGTTGCTGTTAAGGAAAAAAAAGTACGTTACACGTGTGGTGCAGAAAATATCCGTACACGGTTGATAATTATGGAAATAAATTCAACCATTTTTAAAGCAAGAGGTAATATACAGACAATTCTCTTTCACAAGGAATATTTTATCGGTATTCATAACGACATCGATATTATGAATGGCAGTGTAATTATTGGTAATAGTGTATGAGTATTTATTAAATGGTTTTGTTGGATGTATTTTGAAAATATGCACGTGCAAATGAATAGAGTTTTAACAATTATTGATTTATAACAATGAAGGATAAAAGGAACACGTTCAATTGCTGCATTGGTTTGTGAGTGAAATATGAAATAGGCAGTGTGTACTTACATGAAGCTTTGCAATCTAGCAGAACTGTTACAATTATGCTAATTTTTTCATATGATTCATCTGTATGCTTAACTCCATTATCAATCCATTCTACGGGTATGATGCGTATGGCTACAACATTTGGGATTGAAGGTACCACGTAGTTGGTTTGTTCCGTGATGCTGTCATGATTGCCTTCAAATACCTAATGCATAAAAGAGAAAGTGGTTAATGTTGGAGAGAACCATGAGAAATGCCATGAAGGCAATTATCACTCAATTCACAATATAACAAAATGTGCTCAAATAATGTGTTGGGTGATATGCAAAGATTACCTTGTCAATTACCACCCAGTGAACTCCATCGGTGGTGTATGAAATTTCATATTTTGAAACCCACTGAGGTTGATCTGGATTACCCTCGGTTATTACGCCGACAAATGTACTTCCTGGAGGTATTTTAACTTCTATGAATGGGGAGCTGAACAATACAGACAATAATAAGAAAATTAGCATGATTTTATCCACACAAATGTTTTTAAAGGTATATTATTTACTACCTTACAGTATAGCATGAATACAGAATATGATAGACTACAGGTGTAAGTAAGAGGTTTTATACGTTGTATCTTACTTGTCATCGCTACTTGGAGACCATGGTTTGCCTGGTCCAGGAACATCTCCTGATGAATATGAAATCTCAGGATTTTCCATTGGTATTGAACAAGCTGCAGTGACAAAAAAAATGGTTCTTTATAAACACTTGTTTTCCATTGTTTCAACATTTCATAGGTGCACTAAACATATTCATATGCTCTGTGGATTAACACTGTGAGGAAAAATATAAATCTTCGAATTATAGCCTAACATCCATGTTACATTAGCCTCACACATTTTAAACACAGTCATGCAATACAAATCCGTAAAGGTATGGCGTTTCAATGTTCTAATGAGAGTGGCTAAATGTTGACAAGGAATGGAGAGTGCAATGAAACATTTGTTTATTAATGACAGTATGCTAACGTTGATCTCGGAAGCCTCCATTCGTTTTATAATTGACAAATTAAATTTACACTGATCTGGAAATACTTCTCATAATATTCATGTTGGATACGTTCATAGTCTAACAATAATATGGGAAACCTGAAAAGGTTTTATCACTCCAAAATGAAAGCAACATTGGTCTAAAATACAAAGAAGGAAATGATATGTCCTCACGTGTTGTGGTTTGAATGCTTGTTGTTGTCACTGTAGGGGTGGGAGTGGGCGTTGTTGGTGTTTCAGTTGTTGTTGCTGTTAAGGAAAAAAAAGTATGTTACACGTGTGGTGCAGAAAATATCCGTACACGGTTGATAATTATGGAAATAAATTCAACCATTTTTAAAGCAAGAGGTAATATACAGACAACTCTCTTTCACAAGGAATATTTTATCGGTATTCATAACGACATCGATATTATGAATGGCAGTGTAATTATTGGTAATAGTGTATGAGTATTTATTAAATGGTTTTGTTGGATGTATTTTGAAAATATGCAGGTGCAAATGAATAGAGTTTTAACAATTATTGATTTATAACAATGAAGGATAAAAAGGAACACGTTCAATTGCTGCATTGGTTTGTGAGTGAAATATGAAATAGGCAGTGTGTACTTACGTGAAGGTTTGCAATCTAGCAGAACTGTTACAATTATGCTAATTTTTTCATATGATTCATCTGTATGCTTAACTCCATTATCAATCCATTCTACGGGTATGATGCGTATGGCTACAACATTTGGGATTGAAGGTACCACGTAGTTGGTTTGTTCCGTGATGCTGTCATGATTGCCTTCAAATACCTAATGCATAAAAGAGAAAGTGGTTAATGTTGGAGAGAACCATGAGAAATGCCATGAAGGCAATTATCACTCAATTCACAATATAACAAAATGTGCTCAAATAATGTGTTGGGTGATATGCAAAGATTACCTTGTCAATTACCACCCAGTGAACTCCATCGGTGGTGTATGAAATTTCATATTTTGAAACCCACTGAGGTTGATCTGGATTACCCTCGGTTATTACGCCGACAAATGTACTTCCTGGAGGTATTTTAACTTCTATGAATGGGGAGCTGAACAATACAGACAATAATAAGAAAATTAGCATGATTTTATCCACACAAATGTTTTTAAAGGTATATTATTTACTACCTTACAGTATAGCATGAATACAGAATATGATAGACTACAGGTGTAAGTAAGAGGTTTTATACGTTGTATCTTACTTGTCATCGCTACTTGGAGACCATGGTTTGCCTGGTCCAGGAACATCTCCTGATGAATATGAAATCTCAGGATTTTCCATTGGTATTGAACAAGCTGCAGTGACAAAAAAAATGGTTCTTTATAAACACTTGTTTTCCATTGTTTCAACATTTCATAGGTGCACTAAACATATTCATATGCTCTGTGGATTAACACTGTGAGGAAAAATATAAATCTTCGAATTATAGCCTAACATCCATGTTACATTAGCCTCACACATTTTAAACACAGTCATGCAATACAAATCCGTAAAGGTATGGCGTTTCAATGTTCTAATGAGAGTGGCTAAATGTTGACAAGGAATGGAGAGTGCAATGAAACATTTGTTTATTAATGACAGTATGCTAACGTTGATCTCGGAAGCCTCCATTCGTTTTATAATTGACAAATTAAATTTACACTGATCTGGAAATACTTCTCATAATATTCATGTTGGATACGTTCATAGTCTAACAATAATATGGGAAACCTGAAAAGGTTTTATCACTCCAAAATGAAAGCAACATTGGTCTAAAATACAAAGAAGGAAATGATATGTCCTCACGTGTTGTGGTTTGAATGCTTGTTGTTGTCACTGTAGGGGTGGGAGTGGGCGTTGTTGGTGTTTCAGTTGTTGTTGCTGTTAAGGAAAAAAAAGTATGTTACACGTGTGGTGCAGAAAATATCCGTACACGGTTGATAATTATGGAAATAAATTCAACCATTTTTAAAGCAAGAGGTAATATACAGACAACTCTCTTTCACAAGGAATATTTTATCGGTATTCATAACGACATCGATATTATGAATGGCAGTGTAATTATTGGTAATAGTGTATGAGTATTTATTAAATGGTTTTGTTGGATGTATTTTGAAAATATGCAGGTGCAAATGAATAGAGTTTTAACAATTATTGATTTATAACAATGAAGGATAAAAAGGAACACGTTCAATTGCTGCATTGGTTTGTGAGTGAAATATGAAATAGGCAGTGTGTACTTACGTGAAGGTTTGCAATCTAGCAGAACTGTTACAATTATGCTAATTTTTTCATATGATTCATCTGTATGCTTAACTCCATTATCAATCCATTCTACGGGTATGATGCGTATGGCTACAACATTTGGGATTGAAGGTACCACGTAGTTGGTTTGTTCCGTGATGCTGTCATGATTGCCTTCAAATACCTAATGCAATAAAAGAGAAAGTGGTTAATGTTGGAGAGAACCATGAGAAATGCCATGAAGGCAATTATCACTCAATTCACAATATAACAAAATGTGCTCAAATAATGTGTTGGGTGATATGCAAAGATTACCTTGTCAATTACCACCCAGTGAACTCCATCGGTGGTGTATGAAATTTCATATTTTGAAACCCACTGAGGTTGATCTGGATTACCCTCGGTTATTACGCCGACAAATGTACTTCCTGGAGGTATTTTAACTTCTATGAATGGGGAGCTGAACAATACAGACAATAATAAGAAAATTAGCATGATTTTATCCACACAAATGTTTTTAAAGGTATATTATTTACTACCTTACAGTATAGCATGAATACAGAATATGATAGACTACAGGTGTAAGTGTAAGAGGTTTTATACGTTGTATCTTACTTGTCATCGCTACTTGGAGACCATGGTTTGCCTGGTCCAGGAACATCTCCTGATGAATATGAAATCTCAGGATTTTCCATTGGTATTGAACAAGCTGCAGTGACAAAAAAAATGGTTCTTTATAAACACTTGTTTTCCATTGTTTCAACATTTCATAGGTGCACTAAACATATTCATATGCTCTGTGGATTAACACTGTGAGGAAAAATATAAATCTTCGAATTATAGCCTAACATCCATGTTACATTAGCCTCACACATTTTAAACACAGTCATGCAATACAAATCCGTAAAGGTATGGCGTTTCAATGTTCTAATGAGAGTGGCTAAATGTTGACAAGGAATGGAGCCTGCAATGAAACATTTGTTTATTAATGACAGTATGCTAACGTTGATCTCGGAAGCCTCCATTCGTTTTATAATTGACAAATTAAATTTACACTGATCTGGAAATACTTCTCATAATATTCATGTTGGATACGTTCATAGTCTAACAATAATATGGGAAACCTGAAAAGGTTTTATCACTCCAAAATGAAAGCAACACTGGTCTAAAATACAAAGAAGGAAATGATATGTCCTCACGTGTTGTGGTTTGAATGCTTGTTGTTGTCACTGTAGGGGTGGGAGTGGGCGTTGTTGGTGTTTCAGTTGTTGTTGCTGTTAAGGAAAAAAAAGTACGTTACACGTGTGGTGCAGAAAATATCCGTACACTGTTGATAATTATGGAAATAAATTCAACCATTTTTAAAGCAAGAGGTAATATACAGACAATTCTCTTTCACAAGGAATACTTTATCGGTATTCATAACGACATCGATATTATTAATATCAGTGTAATTATTGGTAATCGAGTATGAGTATTTATGAAATGCTTTTGTTGGATGTATTTTGAAAAGACTTATGTTGCTTTCAATTTGGAGGATTCAACCGAATTCCAAATTAAGGTTTCCAATATAAAGAAGGCAATTATATGGCCTTACGTGTTGTAGTTTGAATGCTTGTTGTTGTCACTTTAGGGGTGGGAGTGGGCGGTGTTGGTGTTTCAGTTGTTGTAGGAACGATGATTGTTGTTGCTGTTAAGGAAAAAAAGTACGTTACACGTGCTGTGCAGAAAATATCTTTACACTGTTGATAATTACGGAAATAAATTCAACCATTTTTAAAGCAAGAGGTAATATACAGACAATTCTTTTCATAAGGAATACTTTGTCGGTATTCATAACGACATCGATATTATTAATGGCAGTGTAATTATTGGTAATCGAGTATGAGTATTTATGAAATGCTTTTGTTGGATGTATTTTGAAAAGACTTATGTTGCTTTCAATTTGGAGGATTCAACCGAATTAAGGTTTCCAATATAAAGAAGGCAATTATATGGCCTTACGTGTTGTGGTTGTTGTTGTTTTCACTTTAGGGGTGGGAGTGGGCGTTGTTGGTGTTTCAGTTGTTGCTGTTATGGAAAAACAGTTATGTTACACGTACGATGCAGAAAATACTCATGCGGTTGATATGTATAGCAATAAATTCGGCACTTTTTTAGAGCAAGAGGTGGTTTACAGACATTTTTCCTTTGCAAGGAAGACCTTATAAGAGCGTCAACATGATTAATGCCAGTGTAATTATTGGTTATCGAGTATGTGTATTCATTAATTAGTATGAGGGAAAATATGCAAGACGAGTTATTTTCTTATTGATGCCAAGCAGTACATTTGACAATAAAGTAGTACAAAGAAAATAAGGAATAGGTAATTTACTCTTGTGCTGACAGTCTTGTAGAAGTTGAGCAAGTAAGCTAATGTGCTCATGATATTCAATAGGATAAACACGGACATAAGCAGCATTGGAGGGGATAGATTGGTCGAAAAAGATGATGGTTTCCGAGTGTTCCTTAGAGTTGCCATCAAATATCTGAAAAATAAATGCAGTCATTACAAATATGCTTTAAAATATCCTGTCAGCATACTTGCATTGTGATATGTTATTCCACAACACTCTCACAATTAACCCGTTGAAACCGGTCAAAGCATTACCTTGTTTAGCGGAATCCATACAATTCCATCAACACTGTAGGAAATTGTGAATTTTGTAACCCATTCGTTCTTTTCTTCCTTGCCCTTGATTTGTATACCAATAACTGTATTCCCTGGAGGGAACTCGAATTGTAAGTATGGGTTGCTGGAAAAAATACAGAGAAGAATTAATGTCAGCAAACGTAAAGATGATTCTTATATTGATCTTAAGTAAACATGTCCTTGATGTGGGCATTTGCGAAGTGTTTCAGGCACACCTGTCATGTTTGTTTGGGGTCCAGGATTCATGAGAATCCACCTCAGAACTTGCTGAATTTGCCGATGTTTGCTCATCACTTGAGGAGGAGTATTTTATCTTCGGGATAGGCATTATGTAATAGCAAGCTGCAACGAAAATCAAACAAAATTTACGTTTAAATCCCTTGTTGAAGATGAGTCATTGAATAGGTTTCTAAATGATTATGGCATGAATGTTTTTTTCATGTAAAAAGAAAATGACGCGGCATGCATTACAGAGTATGATCATACATTGTACAAATGTGCAAGAATGTTTACATCATGAGACCTCCTTTGCCAGAAGCAAAATATCATAATAGGTTTTTCCCCTTTTTTCTGGCAACAAAACTGACACCTTTTTACAAGGAATCATGTTTACATTAACCACAATACCTGCAGTCAAAATGCAAACAATTTCAAGGACAGTGCATACATTATCAGGGTGTTTTTTGTTTGCATTTTGACTGCAGGTATTGTAGTTAAGGTAAACATGATTCCTTGTAAAAAGGTGTCAGTTTTGTTGCCAGAAAAAAGGGTAAAAAACCTATTATAATGCAAGAATGGTTAATCCTTTTTCATACCGAGCAATATCCTAAGCAGGAATCAATAGAAGTAGTTAAGTACGGATTTTTACGTGAATATTTCAGGATAACTCTTTAAGACTCATGTTGCTTTCAGTTTGGAGGATTAAACCGAATTAAGGTTTCCAATATAAAGAAGGCAATTATATGGCCTTACGTGTTGTGGTTTGAATGCTTGTTGTTGTCGGTGTTGTTGTTTCAGTTGTTGTTGCTGTTAAGGAAAAAAAAGTACGTTACACGTGTGGTGCAGAAAATATCCGTACACGGTTGATAATTATGGAAATAAATTCAACCATTTTTAAAGCAAGAGGTAATATACAGACAATTCTCTTTCACAAGGAATATTTTATCGGTATTCATAACGACATCGATATTATTAATGGCAGTGTAATTATTGGTAATAGTGTATGAGTATTTATTAAATGGTTTTGTTGGATGTATTTTGAAAATATGCACGTGCAAATGAATAGAGTTTTAACAATTATTGATTTATAACAATGAAGGATAAAAAGGAACACGTTCAATTGCTGCATTGGTTTGTGAGTGAAATATGAAATAGGCAGTGTGTACTTACGTGAAGGTTTGCAATCTAGCAGAACTGTTACAATTATGCTAATTTTTTCATATGATTCATCTGTATGCTTAACTCCATTATCAATCCATTCTACGGGTATGATGCGTATGGCTACAACATTTGGGATTGAAGGTACCACGTAGTTGGTTTGTTCCGTGATGCTGTCATGATTGCCTTCAAATACCTAATGCAATAAAAGAGAAAGTGGTTAATGTTGGAGAGAACCATGAGAAATGCCATGAAGGCAATTATCACTCAATTCACAATATAACAAAATGTGCTCAAATAATGTGTTGGGTGATATGCAAAGATTACCTTGTCAATTACCACCCAGTGAACTCCATCGGTGGTGTATGAAATTTCATATTTTGAAACCCACTGAGGTTGATCTGGATTACCCTCGGTTATTACGCCGACAAATGTACTTCCTGGAGGTATTTTAACTTCTATGAATGGGGAGCTGAACAATACAGACAATAATAAGAAAATTAGCATGATTTTATCCACACAAATGTTTTTAAAGGTATATTATTTACTACCTTACAGTATAGCATGAATACAGAATATGATAGACTACAGGTGTAAGTGTAAGAGGTTTTATACGTTGTATCTTACTTGTCATCGCTACTTGGAGACCATGGTTTGCCTGGTCCAGGAACATCTCCTGATGAATATGAAATCTCAGGATTTTCCATTGGTATTGAACAAGCTGCAGTGACAAAAAAAATGGTTCTTTATAAACACTTGTTTTCCATTGTTTCAACATTTCATAGGTGCACTAAACATATTCATATGCTCTGTGGATTAACACTGTGAGGAAAAATATAAATCTTCGAATTATAGCCTAACATCCATGTTACATTAGCCTCACACATTTTAAACACAGTCATGCAATACAAATCCGTAAAGGTATGGCGTTTCAATGTTCTAATGAGAGTGGCTAAATGTTGACAAGGAATGGAGCCTGCAATGAAACATTTGTTTATTAATGACAGTATGCTAACGTTGATCTCGGAAGCCTCCATTCGTTTTATAATTGACAAATTAAATTTACACTGATCTGGAAATACTTCTCATAATATTCATGTTGGATACGTTCATAGTCTAACAATAATATGGGAAACCTGAAAAGGTTTTATCACTCCAAAATGAAAGCAACATTGGTCTAAAATACAAAGAAGGAAATGATATGTCCTCACGTGTTGTGGTTTGAATGCTTGTTGTTGTCACTGTAGGGGTGGGAGTGGGCGTTGTTGGTGTTTCAGTTGTTGTTGCTGTTAAGGAAAAAAAAGTACGTTACACGTGTGGTGCAGAAAATATCCGTACACTGTTGATAATTATGGAAATAAATTCAACCATTTTTAAAGCAAGAGGTAATATACAGACAATTCTCTTTCACAAGGAATACTTTATCGGTATTCATAACGACATCGATATTATTAATATCAGTGTAATTATTGGTAATCGAGTATGAGTATTTATGAAATGCTTTTGTTGGATGTATTTTGAAAAGACTTATGTTGCTTTCAATTTGGAGGATTCAACCGAATTCCAAATTAAGGTTTCAATATAAAGAAGGCAATTATATGGCCTTACGTGTTGTAGTTTGAATGCTTGTTGTTGTCACTTTAGGGGTGGGAGTGGGCGGTGTTGGTGTTTCAGTTGTTGTAGGAACGATGATTGTTGTTGCTGTTAAGGAAAAAAAGTACGTTACACGTGCTGTGCAGAAAATATCTTTACACTGTTGATAATTACGGAAATAAATTCAACCATTTTTAAAGCAAGAGGTAATATACAGACAATTCTTTTCATAAGGAATACTTTGTCGGTATTCATAACGACATCGATATTATTAATGGCAGTGTAATTATTGGTAATCGAGTATGAGTATTTATGAAATGCTTTTGTTGGATGTATTTTGAAAAGACTTATGTTGCTTTCAATTTGGAGGATTCAACCGAATTAAGGTTTCCAATATAAAGAAGGCAATTATATGGCCTTACGTGTTGTGGTTGTTGTTGTTTTCACTTTAGGGGTGGGAGTGGGCGTTGTTGGTGTTTCAGTTGTTGCTGTTAAGGAAAAACAGTTATGTTACACGTACGATGCAGAAAATACTCATGCGGTTGATATGTATAGCAATAAATTCGGCACTTTTTTAGAGCAAGAGGTGGTTTACAGACATTTTTCCTTTGCAAGGAAGACCTTATAAGAGCGTCAACATGATTAATGCCAGTGTAATTATTGGTTATCGAGTATGTGTATTCATTAATTAGTATGAGGGAAAATATGCAAGACGAGTTATTTTCTTATTGATGCAAAGCAGTACATTTGACAATAAAGTAGTACAAAGAAAATAAGGAATAGGTAATTTACTCTTGTGCTGACAGTCTTGTAGAAGTTGAGCAAGTAAGCTAATGTGCTCATGATATTCAATAGGATAAACACGGACATATGCAGCATTGGAGGGGATAGATTGGTCGAAAAATATGATGGTTTCCGAGTGTTCCTTAGAGTTGCCATCAAATATCTGAAAAATAAATGCAGTCATTACAAATATGCTTTAAAATATCCTGTCAGCATACTTGCATTGTGATATGTTATTCCACAACACTCTCACAATTAACCCGTTGAAACCGGTCAAAGCATTACCTTGTTTAGCGGAATCCATACAATTCCATCAACACTGTAGGAAATTGTGAATTTTGTAACCCATTCGTTCTTTTCTTCCTTGCCCTTGATTTGTATACCAATAACTGTATTCCCTGGAGGGAACTCGAATTGTAAGTATGGGTTGCTGGAAAAAATACAGAGAAGAATTAATGTCAGCAAACGTAAAGATGATTCTTATATTGATCTTAAGTAAACATGTCCTTGATGTGGGCATTTGCGAAGTGTTTCAGGCACACCTGTCATGTTTGTTTGGGGTCCAGGATTCATGAGAATCCACCTCAGAACTTGCTGAATTTGCCGATGTTTGCTCATCACTTGAGGAGGAGTATTTTATCTTCGGGATAGGCATTATGTAATAGCAAGCTGCAACGAAAATCAAACAAAATTTACGTTTAAATCCCTTGTTGAAGATGAGTCATTGAATAGGTTTCTAAATGATTATGGCATGAATGTTTTTTTCATGTAAAAAGAAAATGACGCGGCATGCATTACAGAGTATGATCATACATTGTACAAATGTGCAAGAATGTTTACATCATGAGACCTCCTTTGCCAGAAGCAAAATATCATAATAGGTTTTCCCCCTTTTTTCTGGCAACAAAACTGACACCTTTTTACAAGGAATCATGTTTACATTAACCACAATACCTGCAGTCAAAATGCAAACAATTTCAAGGACAGTGCATACATTATCAGGGTGTTTTTTGTTTGCATTTTGACTGCAGGTATTGTAGTTAAGGTAAACATGATTCCTTGTAAAAAGGTGTCAGTTTTGTTGCCAGAAAAAAGGGTAAAAAACCTATTATAATGCAAGAATGGTTAATCCTTTTTCATACCGAGCAATATCCTAAGCAGAAATCAATAGAAGTAGTTAAGTACGGATTTTTACGTGAATATTTCAGGATAACTCTTTAAGACTTATGTTGCTTTCAGTTTGGAGGATTAAACCGAATTAAGGTTTCCAATATAAATAAGGCAATTATATGGCCTTACGTGTTGTGGTTTGAATGCTTGTTGTTGTCGGTGTTGTTGTTTCAGTTGTTGTTGCTGTTAAGGAAAAAAAAGTACGTTACACGTGTGGTGCAGAAAATATCCGTACACGGTTGATAATTATGGAAATAAATTCAACCATTTTTAAAGCAAGAGGTAATATACAGACAATTCTCTTTCACAAGGAATATTTTATCGGTATTCATAACGACATCGATATTATTAATGGCAGTGTAATTATTGGTAATAGTGTATGAGTATTTATTAAATGGTTTTGTTGGATGTATTTTGAAAATATGCACGTGCAAATGAATAGAGTTTTAACAATTATTGATTTATAACAATGAAGGATAAAAGGAACACGTTCAATTGCTGCATTGGTTTGTGAGTGAAATATGAAATAGGCAGTGTGTACTTACATGAAGCTTTGCAATCTAGCAGAACTGTTACAATTATGCTAATTTTTTCATATGATTCATCTGTATGCTTAACTCCATTATCAATCCATTCTACGGGTATGATGCGTATGGCTACAACATTTGGGATTGAAGGTACCACGTAGTTGGTTTGTTCCGTGATGCTGTCATGATTGCCTTCAAATACCTAATGCATAAAAGAGAAAGTGGTTAATGTTGGAGAGAACCATGAGAAATGCCATGAAGGCAATTATCACTCAATTCACAATATAACAAAATGTGCTCAAATAATGTGTTGGGTGATATGCAAAGATTACCTTGTCAATTACCACCCAGTGAACTCCATCGGTGGTGTATGAAATTTCATATTTTGAAACCCACTGAGGTTGATCTGGATTACCCTCGGTTATTACACCGACAAATGTACTTCCTGGAGGTATTTTAACTTCTATGAATGGGGAGCTGAACAATACAGACAATAATAAGAAAATTAGCATGATTTTATCCACACAAATGTTTTTAAAGGTATATTATTTACTACCTTACAGTATAGCATGAATACAGAATATGATAGACTACAGGTGTAAGTGTAAGAGGTTTTATACGTTGTATCTTACTTGTCATCGCTACTTGGAGACCATGGTTTGCCTGGTCCAGGAACATCTCCTGATGAATATGAAATCTCAGGATTTTCCATTGGTATTGAACAAGCTGCAGTGACAAAAAAAATGGTTCTTTATAAACACTTGTTTTCCATTGTTTCAACATTTCATAGGTGCACTAAACATATTCATATGCTCTGTGGATTAACACTGTGAGGAAAAATATAAATCTTCGAATTATAGCCTAACATCCATGTTACATTAGCCTCACACATTTTAAACACAGTCATGCAATACAAATCCGTAAAGGTATGGCGTTTCAATGTTCTAATGAGAGTGGCTAAATGTTGACAAGGAATGGAGCCTGCAATGAAACATTTGTTTATTAATGACAGTATGCTAACGTTGATCTCGGAAGCCTCCATTCGTTTTATAATTGACAAATTAAATTTACACTGATCTGGAAATACTTCTCATAATATTCATGTTGGATACGTTCATAGTCTAACAATAATATGGGAAACCTGAAAAGGTTTTATCACTCCAAAATGAAAGCAACATTGGTCTAAAATACAAAGAAGGAAATGATATGTCCTCACGTGTTGTGGTTTGAATGCTTGTTGTTGTCACTGTAGGGGTGGGAGTGGGCGTTGTTGGTGTTTCAGTTGTTGTTGCTGTTAAGGAAAAAAAAGTACGTTACACGTGTGGTGCAGAAAATATCCGTACACTGTTGATAATTATGGAAATAAATTCAACCATTTTTAAAGCAAGAGGTAATATACAGACAATTCTTTTTCACAAGGAATACTTTGTCGGTATTCAGAACGACATCGATATTATTAATATCAGTGTAATTATTGGTAATCGAGTATGAGTATTTATGAAATGCTTTTGTTGGATGTATTTTGAAAAGACTTATGTTGCTTTAAATTTGGAGGATTCATCCGAATTCCAAATTAAGGTTTCCAATATAAAGAAGGCAATTATATGGCCTTACGTGTTGTGGTTGTTGTTGTTTTCACTTTAGGGGTGGGAGTGGGCGTTGTTGGTGTTTCAGTTGTTGCTGTTAAGGAAAAACAGTTATGTTACACGTACGATGCAGAAAATACTCATGCGGTTGATATGTATAGCAATAAATTCGGCACTTTTTTAGAGCAAGAGGTGGTTTACAGACATTTTTCCTTTGCAAGGAAGACCTTATTAGAGCGTCAACATGATTAATGCCAGTGTAATTATTGGTAATCGAGTATGTGTATTAATTAATTACTATGAGGGAAAATATGCAAGACGAGTTATTTTCTTGTTGATGCCAAGCAGTACATTTGACAATAAAGTAGTACAAAGAAAATAAGGAATAGGTAATTTACTCTTGTGCTGACAGTCTTGTAGAAGTTGAGCAAGTAAGCTAATGTGCTCATGATATTCAATAGGATAAACACGGACATAAGCAGCATTGGAGGGGATAGATTGGTCGAAAAAGATGATGGTTTCCGAGTGTTCCTTAGAGTTGCCATCAAATATCTGAAAAATAAAAGCAGTCATTACAAATATGCTTTAAAATATCCTGTCAGCATACTTGCATTGTGATATGTTATTCCACAACACTCTCACAATTAACCCGTTGAAACCGGTCAAAGTATTACCTTGTTTAGCGGAATCCATACAATTCCATCAACACTGTAGGAAATTGTGAATTTTGTAACCCACTCGTTCTTTTCTTCCTTGCCCTTGATTTGTATACCAATAACTGTATTCCCTGGAGGGAACTCGAATTGTAAGTATGGGTTGCTGGAAAAAATACAGAGAAGAATTAATGTCAGCAAACGTACAGATGATTCTTATAATGATCTTAAGTAAACATGTCCTTGATGTGGGCATTTGCGAAGAGTATAAGGCACACCTGTCATGTTTGTTTGGGGTCCAGGATTCATGAGAGTCCACCTCAGAACTTGCTGAATTTGCCGATGTTTGCTCATCACTTGAGGAAGAGTATTTTATCTTCGGGATAGGCATTATGTAATAGCAAGCTGCAACGAAAATCAAACAAAATTTACGTTTAAATCCCTTGTTGACAAGATGAGTCATTGAATAGGATTCTAAATGATTATGGCATGAATGTTTTTTTCACGTAAAAAGAAAATGACGTGGCATGCATTACAGAGTATGATCATACATTGCACATATGTGCAAGAATGTTTACATCATGAGACCTCCTTTGCCAGCAGCAAAATATCATAATAGGTTTTTGACCCTTTTTTCTGGCAACAAAACTGACACCTTTTTACAAGGAATCATGTTTACATTAACCACAATACCTGCAGTCAAAATGCAAACAATTTCAAGGACAGTGCATACATTATCAGGGTGTGTTTTTTGTTTGCATTTTTACTGCAGGTATTGTGGTTAATGTAAACATGATTCCTCGTAAAAAGGTGTCAGTTTTGTTGCCAGAAAAAGGGGTAAAAAAATCTATTATAGTGCAAGAATGGTTAATCCTTTTTTTTCATATCGAGCAATATCTTAAGCAGAAATCAATAAAAGTAGTTAAGTACTTTTTTTACGTGAATATTTCAGGATAACTCTTTAAGACTTATATTGCTTTAAATTTGGAGGATTCAACCGAATTCCAAATTAAGGTTTCCAATATAAAAAAGGCAATTATATGGCCTTACGTGTTGTAGTTTGAATGCTTGTTGTTGCCACTTTAGGGGTGGGAGTGGGCGGTGTTGGTGTTTCAGTTGTTGTAGGAACGATGATTGTTGTTGCTGTTAAGGAAAAAAAGTACGTTACACGTGCTGTGCAGAAAATATCTTTACACTGTTGATAATTACGGAAATAAATTCAACCATTTTTAAAGCAAGAGGTAATATACAGACAATTCTTTTCATAAGGAATACTTTGTCGGTATTCATAACGACATCGATATTATTAATGGCAGCGTAATTATTGGTAATCGAGTATGAGTATTTATGAAATGCTTTTGTTGGATGTATTTTGAAAAGACTTATGTTGCTTTAAATTTGGAGGATTCAACCGAATTCCAAATTAAGGTTTCCAATATAAAAAAGGCAATTATATGGCCTTACGTGTTGTAGTTTGAATGCTTGTTGTTGTCACTTTAGGGGTGGGAGTGGGCGGTGTTGGTGTTTCAGTTGTTGTAGGAACGATGATTGTTGTTGCTGTTAAGGAAAAAAAGTACGTTACACGTGCTGTGCAGAAAATATCTTTACACTGTTGATAATTACGGAAATAAATTCAACCATTTTTAAAGCAAGAGGTAATATACAGACAATTCTTTTCATAAGGAATACTTTGTCGGTATTCATAACAACATCAATATTATTAATGGCAGTGTAATTATTGGTAATAGTGTAAGAGTATTCATGAAATGGTTTTGTTGGATGAATTTAGAAAATATGCACGTGCAAATGAATAAGAGTTTTTACAATTATTGTTTCATAACAATGAAGAATAAAGGAACACGTTCAATTGCTACATTGGTTTGTGAGTGAAATATGAAATAAGTAGTGTGTACTTACATGAAGCTTTGCAATCTAGCAGAACTGTTACAATTATGCTTATTTTTTCATATGATTCATTTGTATACGTAACTCCATGATCAATCCATTCTACTGGTATGATGCGTATGGCAACAGCATCTGGGATTAAAGGTACCACGTAGTTGGTGTGTTCCGTGGTGCTGTCATGATTGCCTTCAAATACCTAATGCAATAAAAGAGAAAGTGGTTAATGTTGGAGAGAACCATGAGAAATTCCATGAAGGCAATTATCACTCTCAATTCACGATATGACAAAATATGTGCTCAAATAATGTGTTGGGTGATATACAAAGATTACCTTGTCAATTACCACCCAGTGAACTCCATCGGTGGTGTATGAAATATTATATTTTGAAACCCACTGAGGTTGCTCTGGATTACCCTCGGTTATTACGCCGACAAATGTACTTCCTGGAGGGATTTTAACTTCTATGAATGGGGAGCTGAACAACACAGACAAGAATACGGAAATTACCATGATTTTATCCACACAAATGTTTTTTTAAAGGTATATTATTTACTACCTTACAGCATAGCATGAATACAGAATATGATAGAGTACAGGCGTAAGTGTAAGAGGTTTTCTACGTTGTATCTTACTTGTCATCACTATTTGGAGACCATGGTTTGCCTGGTCCAGGAACATCTCCTGATGAATATGAAATCTCAGGATTTTCCATTGGTATTGAACAAGCTGCAATGACAAAAAAGAATGGTTCTTTATAAACACTTGTTTTCCATTGTTTCAACATTTCATAGGTGCACTAAACATATTCATATGCTCTGTGGATTAACACTGCAGTCAAAATGCAAACAATTTCAAGGACAGTGCATACATTATCAGAGTGTGCTTTTGTTTGCATTTTGACTGCAGGTAGTGTGGTTAATGTAAACATGATTCGTTGTAAAAAGGTGTCAGTTTTGTTGCCAGAAAAAAGGGTAAAAAAACCTATTATAATGCAAGAATGGGTAATCCTTTTTCATACCGAGCAATATCTTAAGCAGAAATCAATAGAAGTAGTTAAGTACTTTTTTTAGGTGAATATTTCAGGATAACTCTTTAAGACTTATATTGCTTTAAATTTGGAGGATTAAACCGAATTCCAAATTAAGGTTTCCAATATAAAAAAGGCAATTATATGTCCTTACGCGTTGTAGTTTGAATGCTTGTTGTTGTCACTTTAGGGGTGGGAGTGGGCGGTGTTGGTGTTTCAGTTGTTGTAGGAACGATGATTGTTGTTGCTGTTAAGGAAAAAAAAGTACGTTACACGTGCTGTGCAGAAAATATCCTTACACTGTTGATAATTACGGAAATAAATTCAACCATTTTTAAAGCAAGAGGTAATATACAGACAATTCTCTTTGATAAGGAATACTTTGTCGGTATTCATAACAACATCAATATTATTAATGGCAGTGTAATTATTGGTAATAGTGTATGAGTATTCATGAAATGGTTTTGTTGGATGAATTTAGAAAATATGCACGTGCAAATGAATAAGAGTTTTTACAATTATTGTTTCATAACAATGAAGGATAAAGGAACACGTTCAATTGCTACATTGGTTTGTGAGTGAAATATGAAATAAGTAGTGTGTACTTACATGAAGCTTTGCAATCTAGCAGAACTGTTACAATTATGCTTATTTTTTCATATGATTCATTTGTATACGTAACTCCATGATCAATCCATTCTACTGGTATGATGCGTATGGCAACAGCATCTGGGATTAAAGGTACCACGTAGTTGGTGTGTTCCGTGGTGCTGTCATGATTGCCTTCAAATACCTAATGCAATAAAAGAGAAAGTGGTTAATGTTGGAGAGAACCATGAGAAATTCCATGAAGGCAATTATCACTCTCAATTCACGATATGACAAAATATGTGCTCAAATAATGTGTTGGGTGATATACAAAGATTACCTTGTCAATTACCACCCAGTGAACTCCATCGGTGGTGTATGAAATATTATATTTTGAAACCCACTGAGGTTGCTCTGGATTACCCTCGGTTATTACGCCGACAAATGTACTTCCTGGAGGGATTTTAACTTCTATGAATGGGGAGCTGAACAACACAGACAAGAATACGGAAATTACCATGATTTTATCCACACAAATGTTTTTTAAAGGTATATTATTTACTACCTTACAGCATAGCATGAATACAGAATATGATAGAGTACAGGCGTAAGTGTAAGAGGTTTTCTACGTTGTATCTTACTTGTCATCACTATTTGGAGACCATGGTTTGCCTTTTTCAGGAACATCTCCTGATGAATATGAAATCTCAGGATATTCCATTGGTGTTGAACAAGCTGCAGTGACAAAAAAGAATGGTTCTTTATAAACACTTGTTTTCCATTGTTTCAACATTTCATAGGTGCACTAAACATATTCATAGGCTCTGTGGATTAACAGTGTGAGCAAAAATATAAATTTTCGAATTGTAGCCTAACATCCGTGTTACATTAGCCTCACACATTTTAAACAGAGTCATGCGATACAAATCCGTAAAGGTATGGCGTTTCAATGTTCTAATGAGAGTGGCTAAATGTTAACAAGGAATGGAGCCTGCAATGAAACATTTGTTTATTAATGACAGTATGCTAACGTTGATCTTGGAAGCCTTCATTCGTTTTATAATTGACAAATAAAAGCAATTTTAATAAAAACAAATAAAAGCTATTTTCACATCGGTTTATTGTACGGTAGTAGGGTATTTGCATTTGTTTAGAAACTCCTTTTTTGTTTTCCACATAATGCACGAGCTTGATACGCGGTGGTTTGGGCTGTTGCAGTTCTTAATTATTAAAATTTCATTCCCTTTATTACTGCTAATCCTACATAATACACTAGCATAATATGACTTTGAGACTCCCCACCGCCTACGCATTCCACAAGGAGTGACTAACCCCATATCTGCATTTGTCATCAATATGCTAAATTCCTCTGTTGATATGTAAACTCGTTTGTCAAGGCGCTCTCCTCCTCCCACCCAGCTTAAAATACGCTGCCAAGCTTAGCAGTGTTCATTAGGACGCTGTCTTTCCGACAGCTCTGTTCTTCACCTGAGGACGGCTGCTTGCGTTGTGGCCGAAACGCCATGAGAATTTTATTTTGTTACGTTTTATTTTTATTATTTCCCTTCTACGTTACTTTACCGAAAGAACCAAGAATATAAATAAAAGCAACATTGATCTGGAAATACATGTCATAATATGAATGTTGGAAACGTTCATATCCGAACATTAATGTTGGAAACCTTAATAAGTTTCATCACTCCAAAATGAACGCAACATTGGTCTAAAATACAAAGAAGGCAATGATATGGCCTCACGTGTTGTGGTTTGAATGCTTGTTGTTGTCACTGCAGGGGTGGGAGTGGGCGGTGTTGGTGTTTCAGTTGTTGCTGTTAAGGAAAAACATTTATGTTATACGTACGATGCAGAAAATACTCATGCGGTTGATAAGTATAGCAATAAATTCAGCACTTTTTGAGAGCAAGAGGTAATTTACAGACATTTTTCCTTTGCAAGGAAGACCTTATAAGAGCGTTAACATTATTAATGCCAGTGTAATTATTGGTATCGAGTATGCGTATTCATGAATTGGTTTTGTTGGATGTATTTTGAATATATGCACGTGCAAATGAATAGAGTTTTAACAATTATTGTTTTAAAACAATGAATGATATAGGAACACGTTCAATTGCTACATTGGTTTGTGAGTAAAATATGAAATAAGCAGTGTGTACTTACATGGAGGTTTGCAATCTAGCAGAACTGTTACAATGATGAATATTTTGTCATATGATTCTTCTGTATGCTTAACTCCATTATCAAACCATTCTACGGGTATGATGCGTATGGCAACAGCATCTGGGATTAAAGGTACCACGTAGTTGGTGTGTTCCGTGATGCTGTCGTGATTGCCTTCAAATACCTAATGCAATAAAAGGGAAAGTGGTTAATGTTGGAGAGAACCATGAGAAATGCCATGAAGGCAATTATCACTCAATTCACGATATGACAAAATATGTGCTCAAATAATGTGTTGGGTGATATGCAAAGATTACCTTGTCAATTACCACCCAGTGAACTCCATCGGTGGTGTATGAAATTTCATATTTTGAAACCCACTGAGGTTGCTCTGGATTACCCTCGGTTATTACGCCGACAAATGTACTTCCTGGAGGTATTTTAACTTCTATGAATGGGGAGCTGAACAACACAGACAAGAATACGGAAATTACCATGATTTTATCCACACAAATGTTTTTTAAAGGTATATTATGTACTTCCTTACGGCATAGCATGAATACAGAATATGATATAGTACAGGTGTAAGTGCAAGAGGTTTTCTAAGTTGTATCTTACTTGTCATCACTACTTGGAGACCATGGTTTGCCTTTTTCAGGAACATCTCCTGATGAATATGAAATCTCAGGATATTCCATTGGTGTTGAACAAGCTGCAGTGACAAAAAAGAATGGTTCTTTATAAACACTTGTTTTCCATTGTTTCAACATTTCATAGGTGCACTAAACATATTCATAGGCTCTGTGGATTAACAGTGTGAGCAAAAATATAAATTTTCGAATTGTAGCCTAACATCCGTGTTACATTAGCCTCACACATTTTAAACAGTCATGCGATACAAATCCGTAAAGGTATGGCGTTTCAATGTTCTAATGAGAGTGGCTAAATGTTAACAAGGAATGGAGCCTGCAATGAAACATTTGTTTATTAATGACAGTATGCTAACGTTGATCTTGGAAGCCTTAATTCGTTTTATAATTGACAAATAAAAGCAATTTTAATAAAAACAAATAAAAGCTATTTTCACATCGGTTTATTGTACGGTAATAGGGTATTTGCATTTGTTTAGAAACTCCTTTTTTGTTTTCCACATAATGCACGAGCTTGATACGCGGTGGTTTGGGCTGTTGCAGTTCTTAATTATTAAAATTTAATTCCCTTTATTACTGCTAATCCTACATAATACACTAGCATAATATGACTTTGAGACTCCCCACCGCCTACGCATTCCACAAGGAGTGACTAACCCCATATCTGCATTTGTCATCAATATGCTAAATTCCTCTGTTGATATGTAAACTCGTTTGTCAAGGCGCTCTCCTCCTCCCACCCAGCTTAAAATACGCTGCCAAGCTTAGCAGTGTTCATTAGGACGCTGTCTTTCCGACAGCTCTGTTCTTCATCTGAGGACGGCTGCTTGCGTTGTGGCCGAAACGCCGAGAATTTTATTTTGTTACGTTTTATTTTTATTATTTCCCTTCTACGTTACTTTACCGAAAGAACCAAGAATATAAATAAAAGCAACATTGATCTGGAAATACATGTCATAATATGAATGTTGGAAACGTTCATATCCGAACATTAATGTTGGAAACCTTAATAAGTTTCATCAGTCCAAAATGAACGCAACATTGGTCTAAAATACAAAGAAGGCAATGAAATGGCCTCACGTGTTGTGGTTTGAATGCTTGTTGTTTTCACTTTAGGGGTGGGAGTGGGCGGTGTTGGTGTTTCAGTTGTTGCTGTTAAGAAAAAACATTTATGTTACACGTACGATGCAGAAAATTCTCATGCGGTTGATAAGTATAGCAATAATTTCGGCACTTTTTTAGAGCAAGAGGTCATTTACAGACATTTTTCCTTTGCAAGGAAGACCTTATGAGAGCGTCAACATTATTAATGCCAGTGTAATTATTGGTAATCAAGTATGTGTATTCATTAATTGGTATGAGGGAAAATATGCAAGGCGAGTTATTTTCTTGTTGATGCCAAGCAGTACATTTGACAATAAAGTAGTATAAGAAAATAAGTAATAGGTAATTTACACGCAGGGTAACAGCCTTGTAGAAGTTGAGCAAGTAAGCTGATGTGCTCATGATATTCAATAGGATAAACACGGACATAAGCAGCATTGGAGGGGATAGATTGGCTGAAAAATATGATGGTTTCCGGGTGTTCCTGAGAGTTGCCATCAAATATCTGAAAAATAAAAGCAGTCATTACAAATATGCTTTAAAATATCCTGTCAGCATATTTGCATTGTGATTGTAAAATGATATTTTATTCCACAACACTCTCACAATGAACATGTTAAAACCCGTTGAAACCTGTCAAAGTATTACCTTGTTTAACGGAATCCATACAATTCCATCAACACTGTAGGAAATTGTGAATTTTGTAACCCACTCGTTCTTTTCTTCCTTGCCCTTGATTAGTATACCAATAACTGAATTCCCTGGAGGGAACTGGAATTGTAGGTATGGGTTGCTGTAAAAAATACAGGGAAGAATTAATGACAGAAAACGTACAGATGATTCTTGTAATGGTCTTAAGTAAACATATCTTTGATGTGGGCATTTGCGAAGAGTATAAGGCGCACCTGTCATGTTTGTTTGGGGTCCAGGATTCATGAGAGTCCGCCTCAGAACTTGCTGAATTTGCCGATGTTTGCTCATCACTTGAGGAGGAGTATGCTATCTTCGGGATAGGCATTATGTAATAGCAAGCTGCAACGAAAATCAAAACAAAATCCACGTTTAAAGCCTTTGTTGACAATATGAGACGTTGAATTGGATTCTTAATAATTATGACATGAATGTTTGTTTTCATGTAAAACGTATATGACGCGGCATGCATCACAGAGTATGATCATACATTGTACATATGTGGAAGAATGCAAGATTGGTTAATCCTTTTTCATACCGAGCAATATCTTAAGCAGAAATCAATACAAGTAGTTAAGTTAGTTTTTTTACGTTAATATTTCAGGATAACTCTTTAAGACTTATGTTGTTTCCAATTTTAGAGCATAAAGTTTCCAATATAAAGAAGGCAATTATATGGCCTTACGTGTTGTGGTTTGAATGCTTGTTGTTGTCACTTTAGGGGTGGGAGTGGGTGGTGTTTGTGCTTCAGTTGTTGAAACTTGTATTGTTGTTGCTGTTAAGGAAAAAAAAAGTACGTTACACGAACGGTGCAGAAAATATCCTTACACTGTTGATAATTACGGCAATAAATTCAACCATTTTCATAGAAAGAGGTAATTTACAGACAATTCTCTTTCATAAGGAAAACTTTGTCGGTATTCATAACGATCTCAATATTATTAATGGCAGTGTAATTATTGGTAATAGTGTATGAGTATTCATGAATTTAAACTTAATTTGGAGCTTTCGTGACTGCAGGAATTATTCTTTGGTTCTTTCGGTAAAGTCACGTATAAAGATAAAATAATAAATTAAATTAAATACTAGCATACGACGTTTCGATTGCAACACAAGCAATCATCATCAGGTATAAATTAAATAGAAACACAAATCTAGTATACTTAGAAATGTAATGTAATACAACAGAGAGTCGGATAACATAACAGTCAACACCCTATCTGGTTGATTACGTTCTTCCTGAGAACCAGAAACATAGACAGACATATAAGCAGACAGAGATACATAGAGAGAGAGCAAACATAGGCACAAAGAGAAACTACGCCTCTGTGTCGAGGCCTTAAATAAAGGGGGGGGGCGGGGGCGGGGAGAGAGGGAGGGGTTAGAGAAATTAGCATGTCCATGAGTGGAAACGGTGAGTGGCAAGGTGTAAAAAGCTTGAGAGGGGGGCAGGGGCGGAGAGAGAGGAGTTAGAGAAATTAGCATGTCAATGAGTAGCACGATGAGTGGTACGGTACGAAAGCTTGAAAAAATTAGGAGGCAGGGAGAGAGACACACTAAATTAACTAACCTAGCAAAAATTTCGAAATGTAATGCAATGCAACACAGAGGGTCGGTCAACACACAATTAACGCATAGCCTGGTTGATTACGTTCTTCCAAAGATTGCTAAATTAGAAGTTAAGTGTGAAATTTGAAAAAACACAGACACGAAGACCGATACACAAGCAGAGAGAGACAACGAAAAAACCCAGAGAGAGAGAGAAAAAATTAACTTAAAACTTCCCCGTAGAAGTGGTTCAAACTTAATTTGGAGCTTTCGTGACTGCAGGAATTATTCTTTGGTTCTTTCGGTAAAGTCACGTATAAAGATAAAGTAATAAATTAAATACTAGCATACGATGTTTCGATTGCAACGCAAGCAATCATCATCAGGTATAAATTAAATAGAAACACAAATCTAGTATACTTAGAAATGTAATGTAATACAACAAAGAGTCGGATAACATAACAGTCAACACCCTATCTGGTTGATTACGTTCTTCCTGAGAATGCTAAATTTGAGAGAGAGATTAAACATATTTAATTTACCGGCACACCCCCATTACCCATGGATGCCGGATAACATGACATTTTCTATAATATTAAACATATAACAGGAATTTCAATGATTGTGGCACAGTTTTCGAGTTTTATTTATATATATATCATTAAGTACATCCCACTGCACTCAATTAGTTATCATAATATGCAGAGATTGGGTAGAAGTATAAAAGCCTTACGTGTAGTCGTGTAAACTTTCGTTGTACGTTCTTTTGTTGTGGTGTATACTTTTGTTTTTGTGGTTACTTCTGGAGTAGTGTGAACTTTTGTTTTTGTGGTTCCTTCTGGAGTAGTGTGAACTTTTGTTTTTGTGGTTCCTTCTGGAGTAGTGTGAACTTTTGTTGTTATGCTTTTTTCTGGAGTCGTAGAACCTGTTCGTTTGCTTATCGAGACCGGTGCAGTTGTCGAAGCTAATGTAAGAAGGACAAGAATGCAAGATTAGTAATTTTTTAATACCCAGAAATATCTTCAGCAGGAATGAATGAAAATAGTAAAGTAAACTTTTTTAAATGTAAATATATAGATTGAGACCATTTCTATATAACTTATCAGACGGGATATAATAGTTGTTAACTTCATTTGAATCTTGCTAGCTATAACAACAAATGGGACCTCGTTTGCCAGTACCAAAATATAAGAATAGGGGTTTCCCCTTTTTTCTGGCAAGAAAACCGAAACCTTTTTACAAGGAATGTCTGCATTAACCACAATACTTGTGGTCAGAGTGCAAACAAAAAACATACTCTGATAATATATGCATTGTCCTTGAAACTGATTGGTCCACACCAGAGACAGCTTTCTTTTGAACCTCGTCTCAAACTGAAACCTTTGTAAAAAAACCTTTGTAAAAAGGTTTCAGTTTTGTTGCCAGAAAAAAGGGGAAAACACTATTCTCATAACAAATATTCATAGCTGTCAACCATACGGTTTACTCATACTCTTATACGGCGAAATTTAGTTTTCAGGTCTATACGGCATACAGTCGTTTCAATACGGGCAATGTTTTGTCTTTGTTTGTGTTTCTCCCTTATGATGGAACTTTGTAGGATGAACGTTGAGATTTATAAGGGCACGGTGTGACCAATATGGTCTGAATTGGTCTGTAATAAGGTAGGCACTGATAACGGGTTGACAAGTATGAATATTGCCTAAGCTTACCAAATTAGTGTTTTTATTTGATATGTGATTATGCTGCATGGACAACGATGAGGTTTACAAATATATAAATTAACAATTTGTGTTGT
The DNA here is from genome assembly GCF_964198595.1 of Lampetra fluviatilis. NCBI lineage: Eukaryota > Metazoa > Chordata > Hyperoartia > Petromyzontiformes > Petromyzontidae > Lampetra > Lampetra fluviatilis. Next base: position 6,545,042 of record NC_136295.1, on the reverse strand, counting down.
TTTCAGTGTCTGGTGTAAGTTGAGTGTTCTTCTGGTGTTTGCGAGACTGGAGGAGTAAAATGATAATCATGAAAATAATATTTAACTTAAATTACATAACTTATGTTTTTTTGTTTTGTTTACAGTATATTATTAGTAGCGTAAAATATAATTGTTTTACGAGGTTATTGGAAAAAAATTATACCAAGGCATATGTGAAAAGGATTTGTATGAAATAATTCAATTTATGAAATTTAGAATTACATGTTATATATTTATGAAACGCATTATCGCCAGAAAATGTAAGTGATATCTGCAGTCTTATGTGTGCTTGTTTTCAAGCTTTAAGTTGTGATTTCTTCGGTTTGAGACGTTTATTTTGGTGGTGTGTTTTGACGCTGATGGAGGAAACGTAGAAACAGCTACGGATTGTAGCTGTAAGATGCAAACCGTTAACAAAATTATAATGTCAAGTAGAGCCCTTTGACAATCCACTGCTGGATGAAAGCCTCCCAATCCGTGTTGGTCCTGAGGGTTGTTAGAGCCTATTCGTGATTGTGGAGGGAGGCCCAGGATGGGTTCAGATATTACTTCCCACTAATGTTAGCCGTGTCCAGGAATTGAACTCAGATTGCAAGGTTGATAGCCCATATTATTGGTTCTTTCGGTAAAGTCACGTAGAAGGGAAATAATAAAATAATAAAATATAAAACAATAAAAAGTCTCACGACGTTTCGATTGCAACACAAGCAATCATTTTTTTCTTGCTGTGGATTTCACACCTGATGATGATTGCTTGTGTTGCAGTCGAAACGTCGTGATAATTTTTATTGTTTAATATTTTTATTATTTCCCTTCTACGTGCCTTTACCGAAAGAACCAAGAATATGAATCCCTGCAGTCACGAAAGCTTTAAATCAAAAAGTTCATAGCCCAGTTCAGGAATCACTGGCCCACCCGTCCACTCAAGTAACAACTATTCAGGAAATGGATATACTGTTACTCTGGACTCTACATGTTTGAATTTTGTAAGTTTAAATAGGTATTGAGTTTGCTTGCAGAACTCTTTACAATCACACGTAAATGGTAATATTTGCTTATATATATGTACATTTTTAAATAATGATGTTTATTTTTTTTTAATATAAAAAAAATATGTTACCTTGATCCGTACACCCAAGAAGCACTTCTGCAATCAAGCTAATTTCATTTTTCCATTCTACTGGAATAATGCGGATATATTTGGAATTTGGAATTGAAGGAACCAGGTAGTTAATATGCACTGCAATATTGTTATGATTGCCTTCAAACACCTGCAAGCATAAACAGAATACAGTGATTAATTCATCATAATGTGTCACACTCCTTTCAAAATCCACCACTGTGATAATAATCCCCCATGCTCTGTAGGTCATGTGGATTGTTTCATCATACATCACGATGCTGGCCAGTACGGGCTGGTGAAGGGGGTGGCCTAAGACACGTTCAAATATCAATTGCCACTGATTTTAGCCGGGAATCGAACTTGTCAGGTTCATAGCACAGTGCACGAACCATTGTGTCATTCTTTTATCCAAATACAATATGTGTCAAATAGATATGGCTAAACTGTTTGTTATATCATTTTATTACTGAATATATTACAGATTATTTGAATGATATGAGCATAATACTAGAAATTAGGAAAATACCTTGTCCAGAGTCACCCATGTAACTCCATCATGGCTATATGAAATAATGTATTTTGTAACCCATTCTTCATCTTCTGGGTGACCCTGTGTTTTTATGCCAACGACTTCACTTCCAGGTGGTATTTCAAATTGTATGTAAGGAGATCTGTAAAAAATCCATATAACATTTTTATGCATTTTAAAAAAATGTTCAAAGATGCAAAAAGTATACTTGTGTGTGTATATACTCATATAAAAACGTATCGTGTGTCGTCGGAGCATCATGGCTATTATAACTAAATGAACAGACAAAATTCCATCTCTAAAGATTAAAGGTAGCCCTGTATTTTCTTGCTTATGCCACAGTTCGCGAAAGGACATCCACGAGTGAGATCTTCAGAGATCTCCTCTAGAGCAGTGATTTTCAATGGGGGGGGCACGCAGACCCCTGGGGGTACACGGCAATGTCCAGTTTAACATGTAGGCTTTCGTGACCAATATCATCCATAACAGAGGTTTTTTGGGGGGGTTAGATCGTGTAAATATATAAATGTGTCGTTAAAATAACTATGATACAATTTTAATTAATATGGTAACCTAGAATGATGTAAAAAAAACCTTTCTGAACTCATTGATCAGAAACAATGTGGTTTCAAAGAGTAACCAGCGAGCCTGAACAAATTATGTTATGCATAACATAACATATTCGCTTGCAGTTACTATATTTATGTCCATTTCTCAGAACCATGTTTAGTTCGGCAAAGGGGGTACTCGGTTGAAACAAAATGTAACAAGGGGCACAGTAGCCCAAAAAAGGTTGAGAAGCACTCCTCTAGAGGGAATATTTATCCACTCTTCCAGGCTAGCTATACATTCGAGGTGGGAGTACCCGAACTTTTACACCACCACACACAAAGCCATTTATACTGTTGAGGAGACTGAAGTGAGGGGATTCAATAACATTGCAGCATTGTTGCAACTGACACCAGCAGATTGAACCAGTTGTATTTGTTTAAGTATAATTTATGAAAAATGTTCCAGGGGGAACCATCAACCAGAGACAAATATATATTTTTTATCAGGACAGAAACACTTACCTGTTCATTTATATAACCTTAATACTACATGACATTAAGTAATGTGTTTTTTATGCAATATTTCGGTTTTGGACTGATGGTCCCATGGTATAGATAGATGGTTCATGCCATTGACATTTTATAACACATCAGCAATTGTTTTAGAGGTTCCACTCTGCTGACTCGAGCCAGGTCACAACTAGCTCAATGTTTGCCTGCTTAAATAAATGCTGCTGTAAAACATGAGCAGAAGGCCAACAGTCCAATGGACTGGAAGAAATCATCTATTTTTATGTGAAGACAGACATTTCTCAATAAGCTATATGTGTATTACAAATAAGTCCGAAATAGGATTTCTCCACAATTCTGACTGTTGCCTGATGAGGCTGGTTGTAATTACTGGCATAGCGTCATACTCGAATTGTAAATGTTGTGGGTTTATTCTCCAACACACCGGTGTGCTAAACTAGTAACTAATTGGAATATTTTGGTTGCATGACAAACCTTACTAATGGGCTGTGTCGGGTGGTGGCGGATTTAATGACACTTATATTTACTCCAACTAACCCAAAAAAACATCTATTATGGATATGTGCATGTACATTCGATACAATATAATAATGTATTTTATTTATTCAGCGCTTTTCCCACACTCAAAGTACTGAACAATAAAACATATTCAATGTTATACATACAAAAAAATCTATTACATGAAAAAACACAATGACATTTAAAAAACATAAGAACAATATATTCAAGTTTTAACTCGTGTAATGCATACTGATCATTCTTGTCTGGAGTCCATGGCGCATCATAATATTCTTCAGAACTTCCTGATCCTTCATCTTCACTTCTGGATGAAACTTCAATTTTCGGGTTCTCCATTGCATATGAACATGCTGCATTGAAAAGAAAAAAATCTAAATTAAAATGTTCCCATCATGTAAGAAAATGGAGGATCACAACTGCCAGTTGTTGTAGGTTAGTTTATTAGTGAAGAATATTGAGAAAATCCTACAGAGCTGGGATGCTATCACCAAGGCTCCATATAAAGATTTTACCAGCAACCCCCACTCCATAGTTACTTGGCTAATGGTAGGAAATGAAAAACATTAATTAGCGGAGGCATATCGACTCCTTCACCCAGAATGAAAAACCAGGAAATACTATCCCGCCACAAAATTGGGCGCAAATCTGGAGTTCCCTGGCTGCTGGCCCCAGATCACTTCCTTTGAAGGCCACTCCATTTAAATGAATACACGGAACTTATCAAACGAATGACAGGAGGGCGAGGTTTTCGACGACCTCCCCAGACTGCCCTAGGTGCCTACGGGAAACTATACAGACTTACCTGCATGCCTTTTGGCTGTGCCCGGACATCGCTAAATTCCACCAGGACATTGCTAAATATTTCAATGGAATATGTGGCGCAAACATTATGCCCGCGTTGGACTCCTTCCCTTGGGGCCTGAAACCATTGGGAGTGACCAAGCCACAATACACCCTACTGCAAACTTTCAATGTTGTCTGGCTGTAATGGAGCACCTCAGCTACAAAATGAAAGGGAAGGAACGGGAATTTGGGACGGTTTGGACACCCTTCCTCAATAACCCCATCTAGCGTCAGACACTGAATAGCACTATAGGGTAAATTTAAAATGCAAAATAGTTGAAGGGTGTGGAGGTGGGAGTAGGCTCTAGGGCCTACTCTATCCTCAGCCTACCCTATAAGATGATTGATCCTGGAGGGGAAATGGGCGGATGTGGTCCTCCAGTTACTCTCTTTTTTTACCTCTTTTTGGTCCCCTTTACCCCCAGTCCCCATCCCATGCCTGGGTTAGAAAATGAAGCTGGTGCACCTTATCTTGCTCCTGTTCAACGAGGAAAGCCTACCCAGAGGGCACCCCCCCCCCCAAATGCTATTACTCGTGTATGCATGTGCCTTCTGATGTGACTGCTGATAGTGGTTACATTTCGATTTAAAGCTTTCGTGACTGCAGGGATTCATCTTCTTGGTTTTTTTCGGTAAAGTCACGAATGTGACTTTACCGAAAAAACCAAGAAGGTGGTTACATTTGTTTTAATAGTGAGAAAATACACACGAATACAAATTTAAAATAAAGAAACTGTCTCACGTGTTGTAATCTGATAACTTTTTGTAGTAGATCGAGGTGGTGTGGTGGGCACTCGTGGGGAACTTGTAGAAACTGCCGTAGATGTAGATGCTGTCAACAAAATTAAGTATTAAGAATACAATCATAGGCTGAAAACACAATACTTTTATTTAGATAATCAAGTAATGATAATTTACTGCCATTCGTCAATTCACAGATAAATGAAGGCCTTCCCCAGACTACCAGCCTTGGTTGTTGTTTGACCATACTTAACCATACTGATCAGTATAAGTTGATGAAGGGGATTGCAATGGCCAAGCTCAAATGGTAGAGTTCATAGCACAGTGCGAAATTACCATGCTAGAATTTTCCCCTATTTAAATTACATAATGCATATATTGAAAACATAACATTTATAACAATGAGGCAGAAAATATGTATATTCAAAATATGTTGAAGAGCACAACAAATTGAGTATTTTAACTAAATTACTGATGTTTATTTACTAATTAGGAATTGGGATTGAATGAACAATTTTATAAATAGTCATTTTTATCGTTATGAAACGAGTTTAGCAAACGTAATTTGTATAAATGTTGTCAGTTATGTTGGAAATGTATCTTATTAGCATTATTGTTTGAAATGTACTCTGTTGTAAGCTGGAGGTTAACCCAAACTTAGAGTATTAAATATATCTGGAAACGTTGTTGGTATTTCCATTATTTAATAAGTGTAAAATATTGTTTATCCCGGAAAAGATTTTGACCCACATTGGGCAGCATTGAAATACATTTTGAGAAAAACTGTGTATGACATATCCCGATTAACATGCTGCATAGCAAATTTATTTCAGCATTTAATTAACATGTAATAGACTAATTTTCCTTTGAGAATGAAGGAATTGTATGTACAATTTTACAAGGTAAAACTCAACACATTCATCAACTCATTCAGTTGAGATATACAATAAAACAAACTGGAAAAGAGCACAATAATGTACACTTACGTGAAGTATGAGTCTTGTGAGTTACGTGAATTTTTGTTGTGGTTTCTTTTGGGGTAGTCGTAGATTCGGGTGGTGTGCTTGGAGGCGCGGATGTGGAAGCTGATGTGAAGAGAGTGCGACAGATTAGCCTTTTTATTTGCAGAGCACACAAGACGTTAAGCAAAAGCATGATAACAGTGAAACGAGGTAAAGCATTTATCCTCACGCAGGCAGGCTTGTACAAGGTAGGCCTGTACGCTGATGTGATTGTGCCAGTCGATTGGATAGAGACGGATAAAAGCAGCATCAATTGGGATAGATGGCTTGAAATAAATGATGATCTCTGAGTGTCCATTGGAGTTGCCTTCAAATATCTGAAAATAACAGTCAGTGCAAATATGGTTTAAAATCTCCTGTCATCATACTTGCATTGTGATTGTAAAATATATGAATTTACAACACTCTTACAATGAACATGTCGTTACTTTTTGAGACCTGTAAAAGTGTTACCTGGTCTATCGGCACCCAAATGATTCCATCAACACTGTAGGACGCTGTAAATTTGGTAACCCACTCATCATTCTTTCCCTTGATTTGGAAACCAATGACCTCCGTGTCTGAAGGAAACTGAAACTGTATGTAGGGGTTGCTGGAAAACAGTAAAAAAAAAACATTATTAAAGTTTGCAATTCGACCACCTTATAATATAAAGTGAAACGTTTCCTCATGTGGATGTGTTTGAGGTTCTGAAGGCATACTTGTCATCTTTGTCCGGGGTCCAGGATTCATGAGAGTCTGGCTCAGAACTTGCTGATTCTGGTGATATTTGCTCATCACTTGAGGAGGAATATGTTACCGTGGGGATGGTCATTATGTAATAGCAAGCTGCAATGAGAAAAACAAACTGAATTGACATTTCATACCCTCGTATATTGTGAACATGTTACATTTTATTAGTAATATTATACATTTAAGTAGTAGTCTCAATGATTGTGGCAAAGTATTTGATATAAATATACTTTATTTGAAGGAGGGTCAATCTCACTGTACTCTATTGTATGATATATTGTGAACCAGAGTAAAACCACGTCGCGTTAACATTTTATGAAAGTGCATAAACTTCAGGTACTCAAAATGGGTACAACAGTCTTACGTGTAGTAGTCTGAGTCTTTGGAGTTGTGGTTTCTGCCGGGGTAGTCGTAGATTCGGGTGGTGTGCTTGTAGAAACAGACACGGATGTGGAAGCTGATGTGAAGAAAGTGCATGAGATTAGCCTTTTAATTTATTATTTACATAATCAAAAAGTAATTCCTTAATTGAAATGTAATTTACTAATTTTACTTTGTGAATGAATAGAATGCTAAATTTAAAATAGTACTCTATGAAGTACAAGAATGTAATACTGTGTTTTTTATTCAAATTAAATATTCAGTCACACATTCTCAAACATGCTTTCTTCAAAGTAAAAATTAAAAAATCACAATTCATTCATCAATAACAATGCCTTAAAATATTTTTTTTTATGAGAAATGTGTTGAGTTTTTGTTTTTAATTGTACTTGTGCACCTCTGCAAATGCATCATCACCAAATCATATGTTTCATAAAAGTAGTTTTGAGACAGTGCTATAAATATTATGACCTTTAATGGTGGGAGTACTTCTCCATTCGACAATGTAGACCTGCAAGCAAATGCCTATGCCAATGACCAATTACCCTGAATGAATCTGATGTTGTCATTTCATCCAAGCTAAGCAGTGGTGAGTCTACTTAGTACTGGGATGGTGACTAATGTAGATCAGAAGGTGTTGCGGGCTTGTGTTACAGGGTGGCCAAGAGATGACAATTCTGCAATGGAACTTTGAATCTTTATGGAGTTTTGAGGGTTAAATGCATGTGTTTCTCCAGATTTCCAGTTTCCTCTCATATGCTACTATCAAATGACCAAATATCCGTATCGAATCCTCACCTAAAACAATGTTGTGTGACTCATTGATGCTCTCCTAGATACATATATTACAATATAATCATTATTGTTGTAATATAGCCCAGATAATAAATTTGTTTTAATGTTACTAGCATTTTAGAAGTGTTTCATTGAGTCATCGCATCATGGATTTCAATGTATGATCTCACAAATGGAAAAATGATGTTATTACACTTTTATTGACAAGTGGTAATCATTGATGATAAAATCAGCACCTTCCCAAAACTGCAGTAATTACACATGGCTCCAGTTTGAAACGTAATTTTCAGCAAATAGAGTTTTATATTTCAAAGTAAAAACTGTGGATGATGAGCTGAGTGCTCAATAGACGTCGAGGTGTGTAACTATTCTAAAGAAAATACTAGAGTTGTGCAAAAACTAGTCGATAACTTCCAGAAATGTTAGAAAGAGCAGTGTAATATGTAATCCTTACATTTGGAGGAAGACTAAAAAACAGGGGACAAGAGCACAACAATGTACACTTACGTGAAGTATGAGTCTTGTGAGTTACGTGAATTTTTGTTGTGGTTTCTTCTGGGGTAGTCGTAGATTCGGGTGGTGTGCTTGGAGGCGCGGATGTGGAAGCTGATGTGAAGAGAGTGCGTCAGATTAGCCTTTTCATTTGCAGAGCACACAAGACATTAAGCAAAAGCATGATAACAGTGAAACGAGGTAAAGCATTTATCCTCACGCAGGCAGGCTTGTACAAGGTAGGCCTGTACGCTGATGTGATTGTGCCAGTCGATTGGATAGAGACGGATAAAAGCAGCATCAATTGGGATAGATGGCTTGAAATAAATGATGATCTCTGAGTGTCCATTGGAGTTGCCTTCAAATATCTGAAAATAACAGTCAGTGCAAATATGGTTTAAAATCTCCTGTCATCATACTTGCATTGTGATTGTAAAAATATATGAATTTACAACACTCTTACAATGAACATGTCGTTACTTTTTGAGACCTGTAAAAGTGTTACCTGGTCTATCGGCACCCAAATGATTCCATCAACACTGTAGGACGCTGTAAATTTGGTAACCCACTCATCATTCTTTCCCTTGATTTGGAAACCAATGACCTCCGTGTCTGAAGGAAACTGAAACTGTATGTAGGGGTTGCTGGAAAACAGTAAAAAAAAAACATTATTAAAGTTTGCAATTCGACCACCTTATAATATAAAGTGAAACGTTTCCTCATGTGGATGTGTTTGAGGTTCTGAAGGCATACTTGTCATCTTTGTCCGGGGTCCAGGATTCATGAGAGTCTGGCTCAGAACTTGCTGATTCTGGTGATATTTGCTCATCACTTGAGGAGGAATATGTTACCGTGGGGATGGTCATTATGTAATAGCAAGCTGCAATGAGAAAAACAAACTGAATTGACATTTCATACCCTCGTATATTGTGAACATGTTACATTTTATTAGTAATATTATACATTTAAGTAGTAGTCTCAATGATTGTGGCAAAGTATTTGATATAAATATACTTTATTTGAAGGAGGGTCAATCTCACTGTACTCTATTGTATGATATATTGTGAACCAGAGTAAAACCACGTCGCGTTAACATTTTATGAAAGTGCATAAACTTCAGGTACTCAAAATGGGTACAACAGTCTTACGTGTAGTAGTCTGAGTCTTTGGAGTTGTGGTTTCTGCCGGGGTAGTCGTAGATTCGGGTGGTGTGCTTGTAGAAACAGACACGGATGTGGAAGCTGATGTGAAGAAAGTGCATGAGATTAGCCTTTTAATTTATTATTTACATAATCAAAAAGTAATTCCTTAATTGAAATGTAATGTACTAATTTTACTTTGTGAATGAATAGAATGCTAAATTTAAAATAGTACTTTATGAAGTACAAGAATGTAATAATGTGTTTTTTATTCAAATGAAATATTCAGTCACACATTCTCAAACATGCTTTCTTCAAAGTAAAAATAAAAAAATCACAATTTATTCATCAATAACAATGCCTTAAAATATTGTTTTTTATGAGAAATGTGTTGAGTTTTTGTTTTTAATTGTACTTGTGCACCTCTGCAAATGCATCATCACCAAATCATATGTTTCATAAAAGTAGTTTTGAGACAGTGCTATAAATATTATGACCTTTAATGGTGGGAGTACTTCTCCATTCGACAATGTAGACCTGCAAGCAAATGCCTATGCCAATGACCAATTACCCTGAATGCATCTGATGTTGTCATTTCATCCAAGCTAAGCAGTGGTGAGTCTACTTAGCAGAGGTGTGGACTCGAGTCATGTGACTTGGACTCGAGTCAGACTCGAGTCATGAATTTGATGATTGCGACTCGACTTGGACTTGCATAACAATGACTTTGTCCCACCTATGAGATGTGGACTCGAGTCATGTGACTTGGACTCGAGTCAGACTCGAGTCATGAATTTGATGACTTGCGACTCGACTTGGACTTGCATAACAATGACTTTGTCCCACCTCTGCTACTTAGTACTGGGATGGTGACTAATGTAGATCAGAAGGTGTTGCGGGCTTGTGTTACAGGGTGGCCAAGAGATGACAATTCTGCAATGGAACTTTGAATCTTTATGGAGTTTTGAGGGTTAAATGCATGTGTTTCTCCAGATTTCCAGTTTCCTCTCATATGCTACTATCAAATGACCAAATATCCGTATCGAGTCCTCACCTAAAACAATGTTGTGTGACTCATTGATGCTCTCCTAGATACATATATTACAATATAATCATTATTGTTGTAATATAGCCCAGATAATAAATTTGTTTTAATGTTACTAGCATTTTAGAAGTGTTTCATTGAGTCATCGCATCATGGATTTCAATGTATGATCTCACAAATGGAAAAATGATGTTATTACACTTTTATTGACAAGTGGTAATCATTGATGATAAAATCAGCACCTTCCCAAAACTGCAGTAATTACACATGGCTCCAGTTTGAAACATAATTTTCAGCAAATAGAGTTTTATATTTCAAAGTAAAAACTGTGGATGATGAGCTGAGTGCTCAATAGACGTCGAGGTGTGTAACTATTCTAAAGAAAATACTAGAGTTGTGCAAAAACTAGTCGATAACTTCCAGAAATGTTAGAAAGAGCAGTGTAATATGTAATCCTTACATTTGGAGGAAGACTAAAAAACAGGGGACAAGAGCACAACAATGTACACTTACGTGAAGTATGAGTCTTGTGAGTTACGTGAATTTTTGTTGTGGTTTCTTCTGGGGTAGTCGTAGATTCGGGTGGTGTGCTTGTAGAAACAGACACGGATGTGGAAGCTGATGTGAAGAAAGTGCATGAGATTAGCCTTTTAATTTATCATTTACATAATCAAAAAGTAATTCCTTAATTGAAATGTAATGTACTAATTTTACTTTGTGAATGAATAGAATGCTAAATTTAAAATAGTACTTTATGAAGTACAAGAATGTAATACTGTGTTTTTTATTCAAATGAAATATTTAGTCACACATTCTCAAACATGCTTTCTTCAAAGTAAAAATAAAAAAATCACAATTCATTCATCAATAACAATGCCTTAAAATATTGTTTTTTATGAGAAATGTGTTGAGTTTTTGTTTTTAATTGTACTTGTGCACCTCTGCAAATGCATCATCACCAAATCATATGTTTCATAAAAGTAGTTTTGAGACAGTGCTATAAATATTATGACCTTTAATGGTGGGAGTACTTCTCCATTCGACAATGTAGACCTGCAAGCAAATGCCTATGCCAATGACCAATTACCATGAATGCATCTGATGTTGTCATTTCATCCAAGCTAAGCAGTGGTGAGCCTACTTAGTACTGGGATGGTGACTAATGTAGATCAGAAGGTGTTGCGGGCTTGTGTTACAGGGTGGCCAAGAGATGACAATTCTGCAATGGAACTTTGAATCTTTATGGAGTTTTGAGGGTTAAATGCATGTGTTTCTCCAGATTTCCAGTTTCCTCTCATATGCTACTATCAAATGACCAAATATCCGTATCGAGTCCTCACCTAAAACAATGTTGTGTGACTCATTGATGCTCTCCTAGATACATATATTACAATATAATCATTATTGTTGTAATATAGCCCAGATAATAAATTTGTTTTAATGTTACTAGCATTTTAGAAGTGTTTCATTGAGTCATCGCATCATGGATTTCAATGTATGATCTCACAAATGGAAAAATGATGTTATTACACTTTTATTGACAAGTGGAAATCATTGATGATAAAATCAGCACCTTCCCAAAACTGCAGTAATTACACATGGCTCCAGTTTGAAACATAATTTTCAGCAAATACAGTTTCATACTTCAAAGTAAAAACTGTGGATGATGAGCTGAGTGCTCAATAGACGTCGAGGTGTGTAACTATTCTAAAGAAAATACTAGAGTTGTGCAAAAACTAGTCGATAACTTCCAGAAATGTTAGAAAGAGCAGTGTAATATGTAATCCTTACATTTGGAGGAAGACTAAAAAACAGGGGACAAGAGCACAACAATGTACACTTACGTGAAGTATGAGTCTTGTGAGTTACGTGAATTTTTGTTGTGGTTTCTTCTGGGGTAGTCGTAGATTCGGGTGGTGTGCTTGGAGGCGCGGATGTGGAAGCTGATGTGAAGAGAGTGCGTCAGATTAGCCTCTTCATTTGCAGAGCACACAAGACATTAAGCAAAAGCATGATAACAGTGAAACGAGGTAAAGCATTTATCCTCACGCAGGCAGGCTTGTAGAAGGTTGGCCTGTACGCTGATGTGATTGTGCCAGTCGATTGGATAGAGACGGACATAAGCAGCATCAATTGGGATAGATGGCTTGAAATAAATGATGACCTCTGAGTGTCCATCGGAGTTGCCTTCAAATATCTGAAAATAACAAGCAATCAGTGTAAATATGGTTTAAAATTTCCTGTCAGCATACTTGCATTGTGATTTTAGAAACATATTAATGATTCTACAACTTCTAGATTTGAAGCTTTCGTGACTGCAAGGATTCATACTCTTAGGTTTTTCGGTAAAGTCAAATATATAAATAATATAAATGAAATTGCATTTTTAAATAAAATAAATAATAACAGATAATAATAGAAATAAAATTATATAATTTTATTAAATAAAATTATATAATTTTATTTCTATTATTATGTCTACGCACAAATTATATTCTTTTATTTCTATTATTATTTCTAGTTTTTTCCTACGCGACTTTACCGAAAAAACCTATAATTGTATTTCTATTATTATATATAACTTTATTTATATTATTAGTTCTATTATTTATTTTTTACCTACATTACTTTACCGAAAAAACACACGAGTATTCTACAACACTCTTACAATGAACATGTCATTACTTGTTGAGACCTGTAAAAGTGTTACCTGGTCTATCGGCACCCAAACGATTCCATCAACACTGTAGGACGCTGTAAATTTGGTAACCCACTCATCATTCTTTCCCTTGATTTGGATTCCAATAACCTCAGTGCCTGAAGGAAACTGAAACTGTATGTAGGGGTTGCTGGAAAACAGTAAAAAAACATTATTAAAGTTGACAATTCGACCACATCACAATATAAAGTGAAACTTCTCGTCACGTGGATGTGTTTGAGGTTCTGAGGGCATACTTGTCATGTTTGTCCGGGGTCCAGGATTCATGAGAGTCTAGCTCAGAACTTGCTGATTCTGGTGATGTTTGCTCTTCACTTGAGGAGGAATATGTTACCGTGGGGATGGTCATTATGTAATAGCAAGCTGCAATGAAAAAAAATATAATTTAAAATACTTTTTTTTTTTAAAAACGCGCGTTAATGAAATGCCCTGTCCGAGCTGCTCCTCCACCTTCTCACATCGCTCCTCCCCCTTCTCCCATCGCCCCTCCCCCTCCCCTCATCGTTCCTCCCCTTCCCCTCATCGCCCCTCCCCCTCCCCTCATCGCCCCTCCCCCTCCCTTCATCGCCCCTCCCCTCCTTCCACATGCCCCGCCCCTGGGCGTGGCTCCCCGAGGCTTGCCGTGACGTCAGGGACCACGTGGTGATTGACAGGCAACGTGAGTTGAGCGTGGTCAATTAGAGCCGTAAACAAGATTGTTTAAAAATATATTTTATTAACTTTCATTGATAGAATATAGTATTGTCATCAGTGTGACATAGCTATACCAAGTTGGCAGTCGATAGGATATTGGGAATACGGTTGAAATTGAGTTACAAGATTTGAGGATACGACAACACACAGACTAAGTTAAATAAAAGCGTGTAAAATGTTTAAAAATATGTTTTGGATTTTTTATGATAGAATATAGTATTGTCATCAGTATGACATAGGCATTTCAATTTTTTAGTCGATATCACATTGGGAAGTGGGTAAACATTGAGTTACAATATTTATTTTTTTAGTTAAAAAAGCGTGTAAAATAAAAACAAACTGAATTGACATTTTATACCCTTGTGTATATTATTATTAATATCATTAATCTAAATAGTCGTCTCAATGATTGTGTCAAAGTATTTGATACAAATGTACTTTCTTTGAAGGAGAGTCAATCTCACTGCACTCTATTGTATGATACATTGTGAACCAGAGTAAAACCACGTAGTGTTCATATGTTATGTAAGTGTATAAACGTTGGGTACTCAAAATGTCTTACGTGTAGTAGTCTGAGTCTTTGGAGTTGTGGTTTCTGCCAGGGTAGTTGTAGATTCGGGTGGTGTGCTTGTAGAAACAGGCACGGATGTGGAAGCTGATGTGAAGAAAGTGCAACAAATGTGCCTTTTAATTTAATATTTACATCATCAAAAAGTAATTCATTCATTGCAATGTAATGTACTAATTTTACTTTGTGAATGAATAGAATGCTAAATGAAAAATAGTACTTTTTGAAGTACAAGAATGTAATACTGTGTTTTTTATTCAAATTAAATATTCAGTCACACATTCTCAAACATGCTTTCTTCAAAGTAAAAATTAAAAATCTGAATTCATTCATCAATAACAATGGCTTAAAATAAAAAAAATATTATGACGAATGTGTAGAGTTTTTTTTTATTGTACTTGTGCACCTCTGCAAATGCATCACCAAATCATTTGTTTCATAAAAGTACTTTTGAGACAGTTCTATAAATATTTTAATGGTGAGAGCATTTCTCCATTCGACAATATTGACCTGCAAGCAAATGCCTATGCCAATGACCAATTACCCAGAGCACACAAGACATTAATCAAAAGTATAATTACAGTGAAACAAGGTAAAGGATTTACTCTCAGGCTGGCAGGCTTGGAGAAGCTGGACATAAAATTTGATGTGCTTGTTCCAGTCAATTGGATAGATACGGATATAAGCAGCATCGCTAGGAATAGGAGGACTGAACTTGATTATTTTCACAGAATTTCCATCAGAGTTTCCCTCAAATATCTGAAAAAAATCAGTTGAACAAGAGTTAGCCAACACTACTGTATTGTGATTTAAAATTGTTACGAATGGTTGCAAAATATTGTGAAAAGCAACATGTGGTAACATCATGGGGTCTATACAAATGTTACCTGGTATAATGGTATCCATAATGTTCCATCAACACTATAGGAAACTGTGAATTTTGTAACCCACTCTTCCATCTTTCCCTTGATTTGTACACCAATGACTTCATTTCCTGGTGTAAAATTGAACTCTATGTAAGGATATCTGGGGGAAAAATTAAAAACAAGTAAATAACAATTTTTCATGATTGATATTTTACAGTATCATTAAATATAAATGTTAAGGTGAGTGTTTGTGAGGGGGGAAGGCATACTTGTCATCTTTATCTGGAGTCCATGATTCATGAGAATCCTGCTCAGAACTTTCAGAATCTGGTGATATTTGCTCATCACTTGAAGAAGAATATTTAATCCTCGGGGTGGGCATTATGTAATAGCAAGCTGCAATGAGAAAACCAAAACTAAGATATAATTCTCTATGTATTGTGCGCATTAAACATGAATGTAGCAACATCTATTCGTGAACTTTTTTTTAGCTTTCAGTACACTTCTAGGCATTCCATGATAATACTTTTGAACAATATAAATATAATCTGTAATGTTTAAATATTAGGTAAGCAGAGGTAAACCTGATTATGAGAAGTAAAAATATCTTACATGTAGTTGATTGAGTCTTTGGAGTTGTGTAAATCTCTTCTGGGGTGGTAGATTCAGTTGACGTGCTTGTAGAAACAGATGTGGAAGCTGAGTTGAAGAAAGTGCATGCCATTAGCCTTTTTATTCTCAGAACACGCAATACATTAAGCAAAAGATTGATTACAGTGAAACAAGGTAAAGAATGCACCCTCAGGCTGTGGTAGTAGCTTAAATAAATTTTACCATATTAGGAATATATTTTTGAACGTGAAACTAAATAAATGCAGTTTTTTAGTTCAATTAATGAACCTCCTCTTATTTTATCTCAGCATACAATTAAGTTTCAATCACTTGATTTCATGTACTTTAGTTTAAAAAATCTCTCGAATGCTATGTCATCATTTATAAATAAAGTAATGTGCATTTTATCAGCATAGCCTATAAAGCATAGATTAATTCATGTGCTTTAGATATCCTGTCATTATTTTGGTGCTGGATGCAAGGGACAATCATAGGCTTCAGTGGCAACCCACATTATTAGATTTTTAGATGGCAGTTCCTTTATTAGAGCATTTGTACCAGATTTAACTTTCGAAAATAGTTGTTATAACGCAGTTGTTTCTCAAACTTTTTTGGCTCGCGGACCACTCAGCCGATGCAAACATTTCCGCAGACCACCCCAGCCAGCCAGCCCATCATCCCTGGTGACACAAAGCATTCACTTCTCTATCTAAATTCCACTCATACTAAATGATTAATATTACCGGAACATAAAAAGTTTTTTTGGTAACGCAGCTGTAGCGATTTTTTTAGGGGGGTAGGGTGGGGCATTTCATTTAGATCTTCGGGTTAGGGTTAGTTAATCAGGCTAGTTTACCTAACTTCATTTTTAAATTAAATATAAGTAAAATGTAAATTAATGTCCAAAACATAAGGTATAAACGTTGTCATTATTGTCCAGATCAACCTCCGTTTGCATCACAGAACCACCTGGAGGACCGTCAAGGACCACCGGTTGTCTGGGGACCCACACTTTGAGAACCACTGTTATAACACTTGAACAATTTGGTAGAGTTATCCATAGTGCTCACTCGTATGGATTTTCGTTGTGCTTTCTGAAACGAATTTCTTGGTGGTAGAATGAGTGCTGGATGATTTTGTAGTGTGTTCAGTGCTGAATGTTGTCTCTTCAGCTGAAAAACACAGAACATGAAAATGCAAATTATAAATAAATAAAACTTCTGTATTTTGTTGCAGGAAAATAGTTTGGGTTTTTAGGGTAATACGGTATCTGCAATTTCTAAAACAATCTCTTCATTATTCACCTCCTACCTCTTCACAAATAGTCCTATATACTGTAGGCACAATTGTAAAATTCGCTGGAGGAATATTTATGATATAAGGTGTAACATTACAGAAGGTGTACTATGCTTGCCTTATTACTTTAGAGGTGGGGAATAGTATATGTTGTGTAGATATTTACTCTGGCACATCTGCATAATGCCAAAAGAAGTGGGTTCCTTTGCAGTATCTCCACAACTGTTTCCAAACATTATCATTAGGAGATCAACAGCCAATGCCAGTGTTGCTCCCTCTCCTTTGCGCCATCCCACAACTTCCAAGTTCTGCCTCTACAGTATCCTATCATTTGGCTTCAGGTCTTCTCCTTGATTTCCAACCCGAGGTGCTATTTCGATTTCTGTCAGTAGCCTTTACCCGATTACATGCCCCACGCATGGCAAACCTTACTTGATTACATCCACACAACTTTTCTGTGATGGTCTATTTTCCAAATTCGAATTTGTTTACCCCACCCTGTCATGAGATCCAAAGTATTGTGCATGCACCTTTATATTCTGAGGTGAAAATAAGCTTGTGTTCCATTTTCTTTGTGTCAGCTGACCAATTAATCAGAGCTTAAACACTTGTCTTTTAAAATCAATTACCTTTCTTTTCTTCCAAAGTGGTGAATTGTATAGTCCACCAAAAACCCATCACACTAATAAAACAAGTATTTTGACCTCCCACTCACAATGCCTTGTCTTGTGCACATTACTGTTAAAATACGGAGGGAGCCTAAATAAACATTCATTTACAAATAACGATATGGTTTGAATCGAAGATTACTTACGAGGCAGTGTAAACACGGGTAGTGAGTATGTAAGATCAAGATGTGTAGCCCAAGGTGATGTAGTACTTTTTTGAGTTGATTTATGAGTGCTTTTATGGGTTTCCGCTGGAAAAATAAAAGAATAAAACATTAATTCAGATATGTAACCAAACTAAAAATAACAATTTTATTTTTCAAAAGTGTACAAAGTAAACTCACTTATTGGTGTTGTAGTCGTTGTCCCAGTTTTAAATGGTGTGGGAGCTAGAAAAGACATAAAATATTGTCAAGTGGGATTATACGATCACACACAGTCAATATTAGCTGTTCCATTACTTATGTAGTTATAGTAATTCTATTTTGCAGTCCGTTTGTCAGTCACACACACACTCACTTTGGTGCATCTTGAGTGCAATAATCTATTTTAATCGATGCATCATTGTACGTGTAATAGTGCAATGATGCACTATTATAAGTTGGTCTATACATGCAAGGAAGCCATAACGATTACAACCCTATGACCTGTTTTGTGCAATGAAACACAACACTTGATACTACTTTATCCTATTTAAACATGTATGTTGAACTTATTTTGGATCGTACGCAGCCAACCTTGATAATCGGAGGTGTGGGGGAAGGACAACAAACTAAACACACACAAAAAATCAGTTCTACATCAATTAGTTTTCAATATGGAATTAAGCGTGGATAAACATATTTCAAGACAATTGACATGGCATCTTATGAAATCAAAAGTTAAAAAAGGATCCCAATACTCAAATCAATTGGAAAGATAATTCAAGATAAGCAACAAACATGACCACGTGATTGTATGTACTTACTGATCTGGCAGTGACAGTAAACTCTGACTTCATAGTTGAGGCACTGAAGTTCTGGTTGCAGTCTGTTATAGCAATGTAGACCGTACATTAAATCACACGTCACACCATATTGTCCAGCTTCGTCGTACGCCAGGGGGGTGTCCTTTACGCGGCACTGAATTGTCACAGGTGATTCGCAGAAGACGTAAAATCGACGTAGGTTTGTGAAGCTCTCAAGGTCACCTTCCTTGTCCGTAAAGGGTGAGTCTGAATCCATCCAATCTGACCAGCCATGCTTGGTACACCCTGGGGGCAACAACTTTGGGGTTGTACTTGGTGGTGGGGTCGTTGGTGGAGAAGTTGTAGCAATAGTTGTTGACTGCTCGGTAATTACCGACTGACAGCAAAATCGCACTTCATAGTCAAAGCAGAGTGGGTAATTAATTTGCTTGTCGTTGTGGCATGAAAGACCGCTGTTACTGCAAACCACACCAACTTGATGGGTAGCATACCATGGTACATTCAAACCACTTACACGGCACTCAACACCAGACACAGCAGATTCGTCACAATAAGAGTATTTTAGATGTAATGCGGTGTGGGATTCAAAATCACCACCATTGCCAATTGATGGTGAACCACTATTCATCCACTCTGACCAGTATCCACCTGCACACTCCTGATACACGTACAGGAAGACAAATGTTTGGTTAGAAAATCTGCTATAACTGAATGCCAAATATTCAACACCGACATAAAAACCTCGCATATGTAAGTGAACTGACAATAAAAAATATGCAGATTCCTATGTCAGCCTTCTTTCATCTGTTATAATTCCAAGTCTACTTTGGTGATCAAAATAATTGCTTTAGGTGGCATGGAGTGGATGGCACATGTATACGTACTTGTATTTACACTTTCAATATGTAAGGTATACGTCTGAATACTTTATGGACTATTCATATAATTAAGTTAAAGCTGTGTTATCCAAAACTCAAATATATTAAACGTTAACTACTGTATTTTCAAGGATCATAATGTCAATTACTTATAATTCGGCATCATGAAAAATATGCAGCTTCGTCCCCATTTTACGTGATCGGCCAAGTCCAAATGAGATGAAGGATGTACAAAACAATCGCCTGTTACATATTTAACTGAAACCAAATTATTTTTTATTTTCAGCTACTTCACAATGCCCATTAACAATTTTAAATGATCATCGATGTCTCGAACAAGCACAAATATTTATTTTAACTTCAGTTCAACGTAAACATGTTAGATTCTGCAATCAAATACTTGCCTCTCTGGGTGGCGTAGTACTTTCAGGAGTCTGTAAAGTGGTGATTACCGGAGTGGTGGTGGTTTTGACAGTGGGGATTTCTGGAGTGGTGGATTCTGTTGTAGTGGTGGTGGTAGTTTCCAGAGTGGTGATTTCTGGAGTTGGTGTTTCTGGAGTGGGGGATTCTGGAGTGGTGGTGGTAATTTCTGGAGTAGTTGTTTCTGTAGTGGTGGTGGTGGTTTCCGAAGTGGTGATTTCTGGAGTTGGTGTTTCTGGAGTTGGTGTTTCTGGAGTTGGTGTTTCTGGAGTTGGTGTTTCTGGAGTTGGTGTTTCTGGAGTTGGTGTTTCTGGAGTTGGTGTTTCTGGAGTTGGTGTTTCTGGAGTTGGTGTTTCTGGAGTTGGCGTTTCTGGAGTGGTGGTTTCCAAAGTGGTGATTTCTGGAGTTGGTGTTTCTGGAGTGGTTGTACTCTCATATACTGTGGTTGTTATTTCTTCAGGTGTTGTTGGAGTTTCTTCATACCCTGTGGTGGTTGATTCTGGATATGTACTTTGTGACTTAGTACTAAATCCCCCTGTCGGACCAATAGTAGTGGCTTTACAAGGCTGGCCTAAACAGTGGATGCGTCCTTTGGAGCAGTAACTGAAACACAGAGTACAACATGTATGGTCACATTGTAAATGTCTTATGAATTATTGTATATAATATCAGACCTAAATTGATAGCAACAAGAGTATTGTCTGTAACATTGATAAAAAACAAACCATCACAATTGGCTCATATTAGTTTTCTTATTTAGTTGCAGTGACATAGTAGCCTGGTTCGCATGGGCCCTGGTGCAAGGAATTAAACAGGGTCCCCTGTCCAATTTCTCCCCTCTTTGTAGAGTGATGCCTGGGCCTCTCCAGCCCATGGGTCCTGGAGCATTTGCACACCTTCAAATAGCGATACCACTGGGTTATATGTCATACTTAAACTATTAGAAGTTGTATTATCAAGGTCATAGTATGTATACACAATGACCTACTCTTGAATGTTACGTAGTATGGTCTTAAAAATATGCTTCACAACAATATGATTGGGTAATGCTGTGCTGAAATTACATTGTGAAAGGATGTGCATTTTTTGGAGCATACACACAAGCCAAATGGGAAGTGTGATAATCCTAAGGCTTTTAATTTGCATGCTACATTTTAAAATGACTTAAAACTCTTTCTATACACGGTTGAAACCTTTTTAATTTGATCTTGTAGGCTATTTATTTATCATCATATAGTATTTACTATTTGGGCACAAAGTATAATTTTTTATCGTATTCTTTGGTTCTTTCGGTAAAGTCACGTAGATAGAAAAATTATAATAAAAAAAAGTGAATAAAACATTGCATGTTTACTGGGCAGTAGCTTATATAAACAGTGCCCATACAGTCATGTACAAATACTCTTATGTTGTATTATATACCTATTCTGTAAAAGTTTTTTAATTTTAACTAAAATGAAACAGCACAAAAAGTATTTAATTAATGAGCTATAGAACAATTCTAATTATTTGACAAAAATAGAGAGGCATGTGCATTGACATTGGGTAAATGATAAGTCGTGAAGACTATGCACATGCATACTAGGAGATGTTACGATCTGAAAAGTTGTACATTTAATTACAGTGTCTTATTTACAACCAATTACATCTTGAAATGCATTCGGCAGCTCTACACAACTGTTTATCTTCATTTATCGGGTTTTCTTACCATGTGTGACACTTGTCTGACATCGTTGGTATCACAGCACCCTCCTTGTATTTTATTCCAGCCACAATTATACAGAATACGCACTCGTCCTCCTTGACACAGCTTTTCTCGGACTCATCCAAAACCTGGTGTCGTGGAGACATTCACAAGGAGAGAAACAAATAAACTACACTGCTCAAATGGTTTCATGCGTTGTACATTCTTACACTCAAGTTGTTCAAATTATGGTTACTAACGAGGCCATTGCCAGGTAAGGCATTGAACAAAAACAAGACAACAGCAGCCCCTTTTTGCTGATCTACTGTTGGATGAGGGCCTCTCCCCACACCGTGCGAGTTGTGCGGGTTATATGACCATACTTCACCGCGCTGGTCAGTGCGGGTTGGTTAATGAGGAGAGCACAGATGTGGGCGCAGAGGAGTACAGCCTACAACAATGGATTTTGATACTTTTCTTTGTACTACCCACCGCACAGCACAGCTCTGCAGCCGACTTTGACAACGTTGCATACACGAAGGTCATCCATACAAGCACTATCCAGGCTCAAAACTGCTTAGCTTCTGAGATTTGATGAGGTCTGGCGCATTATTAAATGATTTAGTCAAAGGACAATTCTGGAAGACATTGCGGCCTGCTCCAATGTATACTACGCATGCCATGTGCAGGTGAATATAATTCCACTTACAATCCATTTTCTACCCTGTATGACTCAATACTTGAGTTATTATTAATTACAAAAATTGCAATTCAGGATACCATTATTTTCCTTACAATACATTTGTGATATTGAATGGGTTACATGTAGAACCATATGTATACCTCACCAAGTCAAAATGTTATCAGGATTATGAGTGTTTAGCATATGGGACGAAACTGGAATACCCAGAGACAATCCACCAAGTCGATGATGTTAAACCACTCTAAGGTTTGCGTTCACAAACACTTTCTGTTCTGCCATCTCATGGCCACTTCCAAGCACAGCAGGTTTTAAAGATTCACAGTTCAGCGTGATTCACCGACCCCTGCCTCTAAAGCGCTCGATTACAGGTGTGTGGCGTGTGTGCTCATTTATGCGGTGTTCAGAAAAGAAAACTATTTTAAGGTTTATTAAATTCATGCAGGATGCTTACGTAGCCATCGGGACAAGCGCAGCCCTCCACGCAGCTGTCCTTGCAGTTTGAGAGGATGTCATTATAGAACATGGCATTTTTGCATGTCTTGGGACACGCTGAGGTGCAAGCCGAGTACTCCATTGGGCAGTGGCCGCATTGCATGGCTAAGGATGGAACATGAGAGAGAGAGAGAACATGGTCACAAGGGATATGCAAACAGCTTCAAAGTGCGTTGTTTTATTTGGTTAATGAAAAACCTCAGACCTAATTTAACATTTTCTATGATAACATTATATATTAGTAGTCTATTAAACACACAAACAAAAAAGCCATTATTTTTCAGCATTCAAATAGCATTTTCTTCAGCATTAATACTTGAGTCAACCTCGCAATTAAATAAAAATGTCATGATTTAGGGCTGTGATTGATACTAAGAATTAGGTCCTTTTTTACAAAGTGGTGACTACATGGCATGCAACGTAAACAAATACAAAGTTTTGCATTTTTATTGTTCCTTTTCATTGCATATATAAGTGAGCTAGAATAATCAATATGAATTGATGAATCAATTAATTTCTTCACCACTATTAAATGTACACTAGTAAAAAAATACAAACAAAAAGTTTCGTGTGAAATCCAATTCCCATTATTCTATATGATTAGCATCTGGTAATCTTAATTTCTAATACATTAACTCAGTGAATACAGGTTAAATCAAAGAATTAAAAAGATTACAAATTCCCCCCTGTGGTAGAATACTTTCGTTAGATGAAACTGTGAGGAAGTTTGGGAGTGTAGCCTTGTGATTGCTACAGAAATATCTCCCAATTCTGGCAATTTTTTCCACAATAAAAAAAGATATAATTGCTGTGTTGTGCTGATCTTCTCTTTGTGTGTAGGAGGCCTCTTATAAAATGAAGAGATGATTATGTGAATAGTCCTTAGCATTTACAAGCCAGATCAAAAAGTGACCACAAGATAAATATGAGGCTTGTTTGAAAACTATATCAAGTACACACCTCCGAGGTCTGTCTGGAGACATGTCCAACAATTCCACACGCGCCAACATCGACATCACAACAAAAATCAAGTGGCACAGCTTTGCAGGCAATCTAGAAGCCAATGGCACTTCACTTACGGCAGAGTTCGTCGCTCCTCCACTCGATGGGCACACCGTTTGCACTGCACTCGTAGGCGTACGCCGCAATAGCAGTGCACAGGCACTCGCAGTCACCGCCGCTATCGCAGCCACACGCATCGTAGAGGCAACGGTCAGCGTACGGTGCCACAGCGACCACGCCGTGACAGTCGGCGAACAGAGATGAGCGGAGCACGCCGCACTTGCGCTGCGACCACGCTGCCCGGTGAGGGTGCATCAGGCACGTGTCGTTGATGACCACGGCCGGTGCGCAGTACGCGTGCACCTGCATCACATGACACGCAGTGGGGGAGAACGGCAGGGAGGGAGGGGGCGGAAGGTGTGGGGGTAAGGGGGGGGGTTTGTGGGGTTGATAAATCGAGGGACAGGAGGAGGTTGGGATTTGAGACGGAATTGTTGAGTTCATCAAATGCAACACGCAATAACAAACTGCACAGTGAAAGACATTGGTAGTGGCAAGGGTCTGTGGCAACATTTTATCGACTGACATTTTTTGTCAAACTTGGACAGTATTTACAGTTAGAGTATAATATAATAGACAAGTCTATTTTTCCCACCTTCCAGCTGTCACCGAATATGTTTGGCATCTCTTCAGGTGGTCCTGCAGCTGGTGTCACAAAGTCATCATTCT
Source organism: Lampetra fluviatilis (assembly GCF_964198595.1). Classification (NCBI taxonomy): domain Eukaryota; kingdom Metazoa; phylum Chordata; class Hyperoartia; order Petromyzontiformes; family Petromyzontidae; genus Lampetra; species Lampetra fluviatilis. The sequence goes on along the minus strand of NC_136295.1, from coordinate 6,520,281 downwards.
GATCACCATTGAAGTTTCCACATAAGCCTTCCACCTGTGGGATTAGATGCATATATGATTACAACAAATATAAAAGTGCAATTTTCACCATAGATATTGCTAAGAATAAATATAATTATTGTCTTTGCTAGTTATAGAATTGTACCATTTGCTTTTAATATCTACATTCGTCTAGACAGCTAATTTAGAGTCCCCAATTCCTGTCGTGCTTGGAAGAGATGAGACTCAAGCTGGGTAAACGATGGTTCCAACCGACACATATCAGGAACACTACTTAGAACCCTACTTACTTTCTTGTTTGCTTCCATCCTTTCAAATCTAAACACATGAAGGGTTTTCTGACCCCCGATGCAATGAAGAGCAAAGCACATCCGTGTGTGCGGGCAGCTCACGTACCAAACCCATGTATTTGGGGTGAAGCCTGATGTAGAGCCGCGTGCTGTAGTCCCACTGGATGGACACGCCGATGGGAGTGTCGACGAACAGATAGAGACCTGCGCGGCGAATATTGAAATTGCCGGTGGAGTCCACGACATTTTTCCCCCGCACCAGATCTATCTTGAAGACATCGCCATTGTGAGCACGCCAGTACTTGAGGCCGATGTTCTTGGTGCAAGTTACACCGCTGCTGCCGCACGGCACGTTCTCGACCGTGAGGATGAAGCCGTCGTTGTCCACGTCGCCCATGTCGGTCAAGTTTAAACTGCTGTAGTCTATCAGGCTGTAGATTGTCCGCGCAAGCACATACTGGCAGTTGCCCTGGAAGTCATAGGCACGTCCATCAAAGGTCCTGTAATGCGGGTCGCCGTACACCGTGCACACGCCTGGGCAGCGCTTGTGCTCACACTCCCAAACCTGTCCATTGCACACACTGTAGTGCAGAAAAAAAACAATGAATCCAGTTATCATCAATGCGTACTTTTTGTAAACACTTTCAATCTCATGATGAAAGTGTGAATATGCATTAGCTCTGTCTGTCTGTCTCATCGGTCAATTTATAACAGGGGTGGGGGCACTAACACTTTATTAAAGATGATCCAGTACTAATGAATATTTGGTCTAAAATAGTTGTGTTGCTCTAAGGGACCAACCCCCGATTGATGTCTGGCAAAATTTATCAAAGTGTCACCCAAAATGTGAAGCAAGCCAGAGGAAAACATACTTTCAACAACGAACAACTGTTGGAAAGAGTTACAAAACCCATGCGGATGGACATTTCTTTAATCAAAGGAATTTAGAAGATGTTGCCTTCTTGAGAAGAGACAGGGACTGGCGGTATGGTCAGTTCAAGGTATGCAGCAGTAAAAGTGAGTGTGTATATGTGCTGAACTACTGCCTAACATCGAACTCGCTGTTGGGACATTGTCCAACAAGCACATTACAAGGATACTATCCCTACAGCACCCATGCTACTGTGAATCATAGCTTGCCCCTTTAAAGTGGTTAATTCTCAAATATATAGTCCATGATGGACTCCTTATATAAACACTGCCACATGTTCCTGCTTCTCAGTTACTGAGTGTGTCTGCGTTTAGGAGTGTTGGTTGAGAAAGTTTTCAATGCAACAATTTTAAATGGGCTACAGCAATATTGCAGTAGTTCTCAGACTGTGCTATGAATGTGATGACCCATGAATTACATTCCCAGCCACGGTTAACATTAGTGCCCAACAATATCTTAATTGGTTCTGGATCTCCCCTCCCTACCCCCACCTCTCAATCAACACCCAACGACCAGCATGGTGAAGTAAGGTCATTCAACCTTCATTCCTTACACAGCATGGGGAGGCGTTCATCTGGCACTGGATTGACAAAAAAACTCTAGATTGTTATCAATGATTTCAGTGCCTGAAGAAGTTCCCAGCACGTGGAGCTAAACGTCAGACATCATGCATAACAACAACACTAAGTACAGCACAAAAGCACACCAGAGCTATCCAGCAGAACCACTTAAAACCAACGTAGTAGTATTATTTATTAGTGGACACCTTACCAGTTGTTGCAGTCGAGTGTGATGCTTTGTCCCGTTTGGAAACTTTGTCCGCCGTGATAGCAAGGGCAATGGGCGGGTTGCACACATTTAGAGCCGTCCCACACCAGGCCCGTCGAGCATTCGCAACCAGCATCGCATTTCTCCGTGATGCAGTTGGACAGGCTGGGCTGTACGGGGGGAGGCAGAATGGCATTAGGTGGGATTGGGATGAGAATACTGGAAAACACCAACAAGACACCCCGTGGCTGTCAGGTTTCAGAGATGCCACTCACAATAGATTGACCGTTCAGTGCGAAGGGAAGTGCCATTCAAACGGTTTAACTCACACACGCTGCCACTGGTGAGATTAGTTTGACAAGGGTGGGGTTATTGGTGAATATTTTTGGGTGGTTTTCCCTGTGATGTTGCGTATGTTTCTATATGAAGGCATGACACGGTAGTTTCTCGGTGTGTGAGCATGTATGGATGTATGTTGAACTTCTTCCACACCGTATGTAGCCAACCAAGCTAATCCGAGGTGCGGAGAAAGGACAACAAACTAAACACAAAAAGCAGTTTTAAAGAAAAAAAATAAATCTAGATTTTAAAGTGCATAGCTCCAGTGGCACTGTACAAGTGCATAGCACTTGAATATGTAGAATATATGAGACTTGTCAACCCTGAAACCTCCTGTTGGGGTGAATGCGGGTAGCCAAATTACAGCTGGCCAATTCTGCTAGCAACTCATTTACGCTGTCATTGCCAATTATGTCACGTACATGTCTTTAGGTAAACCCGCGATGTAACATTTGTTTGTGCCTGTTATCAGAAACTATTTGTTGAACAAAAAAAAACGAATTCCGTTTTAGGTAAATTGCTCAACTAATTTAGACAAGGGGGAATGTTTTATTTGAATATAAGCTGAGCAAGTATATACATGCTATTGGAGCTCAAATGACACCGCAATACCACCATCACCCCCTGCCGGCTATTGTTCAGTATTTAATGTAATTTTATTGTGCAGATAAGGTAATCCGACGCCCTCTAGTGGTTACTCCCACACATGACCCCTCCCTTAACCTGAGAGCTCTGCGCTCATTTATTTCACAGCAGTGGATATCATGACACTCATCAACATGTGCTGATTTTAGGCTTATCATCTTGCAACCTGTAGGAGCGCGAAACCTTTTTAAGATCGACAGAGTTGAACTATCTTGTGAGCTCCAAATACAAAAATCCCCCGTATAAAGATTGTTGGGGCAAGTGCTGTTAGTGAGCACCTATGATGACCGGCACGGTACACGAGGGGGTGGGTGGCCAGCATCACGCCCGGCCGCCTTTGTTTCCCCAGTGGCAATATTTACACACCACACTAGGTACTCATTTGAGGCTGAGTCAACCTCGGGGAGGCCCAGGACTGGTTCAGATAATAGTCACTGGTGTTGGCCATGAACAGGAATTGAACTCGCGTCGCTGGGTTTTTAGCGCAGTGCGCTAACCGCCGCAATGATGAACACAAGACACACGCACAGAAAGTGACGGAGGTATACAGATGCAGAGACGAGTAGACCAACGCAGAGAGACACGCGGAGATACACAGAGAGAGAGATATAAATAGAGACCCTGAGAGAAACAAAGACACGGAGAGAGAGAGACAAGAAGACATGAACAGAGAGACATGAACAGGTAAGGAGAGAGCACGGCACTAGAATGCGCTACCGTGGTGACATGGCTCAAGGGAAGCAAGTTCGCAGCTTTTTGCAGACGTTTCCAGTTCGAGCCCAGCGGCTACTCTGGTTATTACTGAGGGTGTAATAACCATAAATAACCATACATTTGGGTTGCCGTAGTGGCGAGATATTAACTCCCTCGTCTGGTATGCAGGAGGTTGTAGGTTCGATCCCGACGACTTTATATTTGGAGTTTGCATGTTCTTCTCATTGTCACGTGAATTTTTCTCTGGGTCCTCCGGTTTTTTCCCCTCCACATTAAGAAACATGCATTTAGAGTATTGGGCTGCTATAAACTTCAACGTGATAAGCCACTTCATTCAGCGATCATTTGTGGCCAAACCGCTTCTAAAATAAAATCAATATAGCTCAGTGGACTTTATCTGGTAAAAAAATGGTTATCGTTGTATCTGCTTTACAGTGGAAGGACTTGATCATTGTTTATTGGTGCCAGGGTCCCAATTGGCCAAATTCGAAAAATTACTAATAAATTACTCAAGTAGCATTGCACACAGCAGCAATCATCACCCCCTACTGTCAGAGGAATGCACATTTTCAGGCCAAGTGCTGAGTCACCTTGTGCCCACATGGACAGCTGCCACGAGGGGTGCCGTTTAAAATATGTTGAAATGAAATGTAAGGCGCTTTGACTTAGCTGAGGTATTTGAGAGCCATATAAATGCAAGATTATCATTATTAAATCAAGGGAGTTATATCACACGTGGCCTTGCATGAAACTGTTGCTGCCTTTTGCAAGTTTATCCAGTGAAACAGGATAAAAAATATATACTTTGCGCTCAAATCATAAATACTAAATAAATAGCCAACAAGATCAAATGAAAAGCTTTTCAGCCATGTATAGAAAGAGTTGTACGCCATTTTAAAGTGGTCTGAGATTCCTCGGCACAAAGGGTGCTATGAAAAAACAAATCATTATTATTACAGAAGGACAAATGGAAAGACATATAGACATAAATGGAGCGAGAGAGACACAGCGATAAAGAGAGAGAGAGAGAGACACACACAAATAGGGGACGAGTGGTTTTCTTCCGGGAATGAGTGTGGCGTTTCTCTGGGATTTCGTGCTCACGTTGTTCATGTTGCCGCAGGTGACAGGGCAGGAGGACTTGCACGGGGACCACTGCATGTTTTGGGGGCACAGTCCGCTGTCGTCAACGCAGCCTTCCGAGCTCCAGCAGGACCATCCACCGTACTCGCAGGTGCTGCAAGCGGAGGGACGCCATGAGGTCATTGCAAACACATACCCACGTCACGATTGGTCATCAGTATCTTCTTGGTTCTTTCGGTAAAGTCACGTAGAAGGGAAATAATAATATAATAAAAATAAAACATAATAAAATAATTCTCACGACGTTTCGGCCACAACGCAAGCGGCCATCCTCAGGTGAAGAACAGGTCTGTCTGAATGGAAAGACAGCGTCATTCAGACGCTGTCTTTCCATTCAGATGCTGTCTTTCCGACAGACCTGTTCTTCACCTGAGGACGGCTGCTTGCGTTGTGGCCGAAACGTCGTGAGAATTATTTTATTATGTTTTATTTTTATTATTTTATTATTTCCCTTCTACGTGACTTTACCGAAAGAACCAAGAAGATGAATCCCTGCAGTCACGAAAGCTTTAAATCGAAATTTGGTCATCAGTAGTTGCTTGTTCAGGAACAGTCTCGTCCCTGCCATATAAAAGTGGAACTTCCGCCACTGGACTGATTCAGAGCTACAAAGAGAAGGCGAGCACTGCTTCGACCACGTTTGAGTGAGAAACCACCGTAAAAATATATATTTTTCGCATTTTAACTTTAAGTGTTATGAGTTAGTCGTAAATCTTATACGTAGGCTTTCAAGATAAATATGATTCATTTTCGAATTCCTCCAGTCTAAATAAAGATTATGATTCTTTGTCGATCTAATGCCAATTGTCAGTTATACCCTCTGCCACCCGACATAGCCAATCAAATCAGGTTGTGACATTGGGCAAATATGCCAAATTATTTGTTTTTTCAGCAAACTGGGGGAAGAATGATGGAAAGCAAGTTATTTGTTTATAATTTTATACGACGTTTAATTGGAGATTGCATCCAGCATTATCACGTGTTAACACGTGAGAGGTGAGATATCAACACCTGATGATGCTGTCCAGCGAAACCTCATCATAAAATAGTAAAAAATTAGCTTGATCTTCACAATTATGGTTCGCTGAAAAACCAAATCATTTGGTTTATTTGCCCACGTGACAACTTCATTTGATTATGTTTATTTCGGGTGGCGGAGGGTATACGTGAAAATTGGTATTATACCGACACGATCTAACCCAAAAGTAACTAACTGTGAAACATAGTTGTTAGGAGTATAGGCAGACGATATTTTTACTAGGTCAGAACTCATTGAGGCTCCAAGTCTCTTACAAAAGTGACCTGGGTCGAAAAATATATTGCTCAGCATCATATGCAGGAGAATTGACCGAATTTTATGAACTTCCAGCCAAACTGAACATCGATATTCATGGTATTCATTGCTATCTGCCTGGTTGACGATGCTCACCAGTTTTTGCAGCCCATTTGCAAAACGCTGCCTGGCGCGTAGTTTGTGCTGCTGTAAGAACACTTGCACTGGCTCTGATCCACACAGCTCAGACCATCGAAATCAAGGAGAAGTCCATCTGGGCAGTTGCAGCCCTCCGAACATTCCTCGTGACATTCCTGCTTCCCACAACACGCACAAGACAGGAGGCTTACACGTGCACAACGACAGCAGAAGCCAGGTAACTTGATAGCATACTGACCGCTATCATCATCCGCCCCCTGTGATTGGTTGTAAAGGTTAATATAATGTATTGGTCTTTATTGATTCTTCTTTACTCAAATTATATTCATTGTATAAACATGATTTTTTTGTCATTACGCTACCGGCAACAGTTACAATTCAGGACTTGATACCATGTTTTATTTTATTTCTCCCCACTATCTACTAAACAGACTTCTTTCATCATCCAGTAATAGAGAGCTCTCTTCTGCTTGGTCTTGTACAACCCTTTATCAATCCGCTCCTCTCAGAAGAATTCCCAGTAGCATGTCGGTCATGGGAGGTTGTTTGCCCGTACGTTTACACGTTGGCCAGCGTGGGCGGACCGAGGACTGGTTCAGATATCACTCGCCACTAATGTTAGCCACGGGCGGGAATGAAACAGAGTTCGCCAGGTTCATAGAGCAATGCGCTAAGCACTGCACCACCGCTCCACCCCATGTTTGGCACTAAACCAGGCATGTTAATCGGAATGCTTTCAATGCATACTAATCTTGTTCGCAGTGTTAGTTAGAAGGGGTAACATGTTGTACAGCTGATATTTTAAGGTAGATGGCAGGCACCTCAAGGTTGCTCAGCGAGGCACAGGTACTCCTGCACGAAGAGGCACACTGCTGGTACACCATGTCACCGGGACACGTCACGGCTGAGGGAGAATTGACGAGACATCACAGCATCAGATCATATCGTTTACGCGACTGCTCCAGCACAACATTTACAGTTTAAAAATATAAACACTGTATGTTGATAAACTATGTGTGATCATTGATATGAAGCCAATACAACTGTCGTGCGCAGTATGTCATTATGTACACAAGTTACTGAATGACAGAATACTCACTGCAATCTAGAAGTAGACGCCAGTTGGCCAGGACGACTCCTCGAGAAGCACAGATGTACGCGTAGTCTGCGAATGTCTTACATTCGGCGCCTCTCAGAGCCCCAGCTGTGCACACCTCATATGTGCAGTCCTTTTTGAAAGCATCCGGGTTGACACGTGTGTGGCAAACTAAGAAAATAAAGAGGAGCGTTCAATGCAGCGCTGCGACCAAGTCACACAGAGCAAGGTGTCGACGCTTATTGGAATGAATGAATATATTTCGTAAAATGGATGAGCTGGTATATGTCAGAATATGTTCTTGCAAAAACATATCCTGCTCGCACACAAGATAATTACCTGAGATTCATTGTTAAAGGGCAACTTATAAATCTGAATTATCGTGATTAACGCAAACATAATTTTTACGTCGTTGAATTAATGCATTTACGGCACAGTGGATGCTTTTAAAGTAAAATAAGCTACAGTTTCCATACACTTCCACTCAATCGGGATGCTGTTCTAAGCCAATGTCTGAATCATAGTGTCCCGAGAGGAGCAAAGACTGTTCGGCATATTTGCAGATGTCAAGAGGATACGTACAGTTAAACGGGTCGTTCATCAGTTTGTTGCAAGTCTCTTGGGCGGCCGAGTTGAGCTGGGCGTACGTGTTGCACGGAGACGCCAGCGCCAGCGAATTGGCATCGGGGCACGAGTTGGTCGCTCCCTGCGCCACCTTCCAGCGAGCGGTGAAGGCCCACACCTCGATCTCGACATCTCCCGCACGCGTCATGAAGTCGTCGCGCTGGTCGCGGGTGAAAGTGCCGCACAGCCCGGCCACCGTGCCTTCGAGCTCGGGCGGAGCCGTCACGTACAGGCGCCGCACGCCATCCCAAGAGATGCGCAGGCCGTTGTCCAGAGTCACCTGCAGGGATGATATCACTGTGTTTTTATTTTTTTAAATGCAAGTCAGAAATCCCCACGTGAACAGGAAAGATGATTGAAAGCTGAAAAGTGCACGAAGAGGCATGGAGAGATCCATGCTTTATGAGAGACAGAAAAAGGAACACACCGTTCATCAGGGAACAAACACAAATCAGAGACTCTAATTGACAATGAATACAAATAAGTGGGCTTGTTTTAGGATACATCACTGGACGGGATTATAGCCGATAGACAGGACTGGTGATAAAATGTCAGCCATCGGAGAGAACGTGCCCACAAGATGATGACCACCATGGATATGGAGGGATGAGATCAATGCATGTGCACTAATGAGATCGATGGTAGCAGCGGATGGTGACCGCACGGATTGACATTGGCCGATGATGAAGCCTCCCACGTGGCAATGTGGACAATTCTGGTGTAAATATACATGTGACACAGATGTGTATGAAATACATTATAACCAGTGATATATATAATATCTGTGTCACGTGATTTCATTCATTTTATAAGTAGGCTTAATATTTATCTTCTGTTAGGTCAGATTGTGTGGGTATAATATTTCTTTATTTTTGCTGTCAGCCAGTGGAGGGTAATAGTTAAAAATTTACATTATACCTACACGATGTAACCCAAAATAAACTAATGATTAGTCATGTCATTTGATGTTTGATTTTGAGGTCATATATAAAATTTTATATATATATAAAAATAAACATCTGGTAGTACATATTGAATATAAAAATGTCCTTTATTTATCTAGGGAAGCCTAACTGAGTCTCAAGACTTTTTTCCAGCAGGGTCATGCATTAGGATGATTGATAAATGTATAAGTGGCTCAGAGATTGGCCAGTGTCCTCCGCCCCCAAACTGCTTTCCACCCCTCAACGTGAGGCTTCGTCATTTCTGTCGGCCACTTCATGTTTATGGTGTTCACAGAGAGTCACCCACAGAGCTCATACTTGGCACCGTACTTACCCTCACAAACTGGCCAGAGACACGTTCCACCAGGAGGCCGGGGATTTTCCGGGGCAGCTCCCCGATACGCCACCCGTTGAGCAGACACTCGAGAGGCCCTTGGAGGCGCAGCGCTTGTCCACCAGCACGAATGTTGACGGCGCGGGAACACTGCGTGGTGATGGAGCGGCACGATTCAGGTCAGGGGTTGCATGCATCGAGGCGAGTTGGTTGATGTGTTCTTCCCAGACGCAATTAGGATGTGAAGTTTATTCTTTCACAAGGTGACAGCACAATGGGATGAAGTGGGTTTTGTTTTGTTTTTGGTGTTGTTAGGAAGATGTTGTTGACTACGTGAAGAAAGTTCAAATAGACATATTAGAAGGGGAGTAAGGCGAGAAGACACGCTTCCGCCAAAGTTATTTCAAGTGTCATAATTTTGTTGTAAGGATATTTATTTTCCACCTGGAGTTTGGGTGATGAGAACTGGTTGTCAGTGGATTTTAAACTGCAAAATATATGAAAATAAAATGTTTTCATGTAATCATACATTCAGGAGATGTGTAATATTAGATTGCTGTGTAAATTATGTATCAATGCAGTGTTATGTAACTATCACTATGTTGACCTTATTTGATCCCTTTTGATAAAAAAAAAACCTGTTCATATGATTCCACAAATGTCGGAATATTATGGATAGGCGTACCTTGTACTCTAGTGGTAATGCCTTACATCGATAAGCTGATGTTGAATCGTGGTGGGTATCCTGTGAAATTCAGTGGTCATTTTGCACCTGTAGAGGGCATTAACCTTGAGTTGAATTACAGTTCCTCACACTCCCACCCTTGCTTCCCCGAGCTAGTACTGACACAGCTGGCTGTTGTTCCGTTTTCACGAGTGTGTGTCGCACCACTTTGGCAGATGATCCGCAAGCGGCTCCCTCCAGCTCTATGGCGTAGGCCTCAGCAGAGGGGTCCGAGGGTTCCACCAAGGTGTACGCGCATCCCAGAGTCAGCCCTGCCGCTTCGTAGGGTCGCTTGTCGAACGTCGTCACGTGCGTCTCTCCCACTACCTTACAAGTGGCTGCACCACACACAAGGGACCACCATCATCGTCATCACGGTGGCTAGTATCCATGGGATTTCTGCCTTGCAAAATGTTATTCAGAGTAAATAACGGTGGTAATGACGTTTTGTCGTAGTGGTTGTAGAGAGCTAGAATAAACTCAGTATTCATACTCATGTATGAATGTTTACTTAACACGAGCATGATAAGACAATGCTATACCCGCAGTACATTTCAAACACTCCTGTACCTGCATGTATATTTAATCATGTAAATGCTTATAATATACATCTGGGCTTTTACGTGAATTCACCTCTGCAAATGTGTCGAATGTCAGGTCAATTTCACTCACATTCTGGTATCCAGACATATAATTGTATTTATAGCAGGTTCTGAAAAACAAACATGCGAAGGAGACTAATTCACACACGGCTGCAACGACACATACCTTCACATGCAGTGGTCGTGCATTGCCAGTTTCCACCAACACACGTGCTGTCAGGAAAGAAAAAGATTCAAGTCATCAGATCATTGCCTACATCTGTTGGTCCTCTGAGTCAAATAACATATTAAACACGTATACATTTAAAATGGAACAGCTTGTGATACATTCAAAACTTTTCGGACTGTGCGTATATAAATTGCCTAATTTGGTTTGGAGCGGTGGCTAGCGCACATCGCTATGAACCCAGGGAGGATCCAAGTTCCGATTCCCAACCGTGGCTAGCATCATTGGCGAGTGATATTTGTAGAAACATGTAAGTGCGTGTGTGGACCACGGGAGATGGAATGATGTAGCACGTGCTGTTCATAGTTGAGACAGTTGATTTACAACAGTAAAGTAGAATTATGTTTCGGCATTTACTTAGTAATTGTTATGAGACCATCCTGATTGGAATCACCTTAGTCTACAATTAGCAAAGGTGCCGTGGTGGAAGAAGAATAAAAAGAAAAATAACCAACGTATCTGAACCGATCCTGGCCTCCCCGCGTTCACAAACCCGCACTAAACAGCGTGATGAACGAAGTACGGGCAAACCACCGCCTACAATCGGCCGACACAGCTCTTTAAGGCATTCATTTAATTAATCAGTGGGGATAATAAAGTTCCCTTTTAAATATCGAGCGATGGTATTCCCAGTGTCGTGGTAAATATAGTAATTATCAGCTTCGATGGGTGCTGCAATTGGTCAGGTGGGGCCCCAATATTTGATTTGCGCAATTTGCGGAAGCCAAACTTTATTGCTCTAATTAAATAAAAAATATATAGTGGAACGTAAATGAAAGCATTTTAATATAATAAATTTAAACCGCGTTTTAAATACGTTTGTTGTTGAAAACATCTCTCATGGTGGTTGTCAAAAGGCCCCAACTCTTAGCTTTGGCCACCAGGGGGGGCCAATGCACCCCTGCCCCAACGTTAGTTACGCAATTTGGTATTCCAAATGCAAATTGCAACATTATTGTGGGACCTTTGCGCTTGTTGAGCCCTCTGCTGGAACCAGCCAGCAAAACGCGCCCTCCGTGTTACTCCGCATGCTCACCAGTTGTTGCAGTCGACGAGGATGATGCTGCCAGTGGGATATTCATCTCCCAAGCTCGAGCAGGGACACTGGTCCTGCGTGATGCAGGTCTTGTCGTGCAGCAGGGTACCGTCCGGGCAGTGGCAGCCCTCCACGCACTGCTGGTTTTCGCAAGTGAACACGGCGCTCTTGCACGTATGCGGGCAGGCGCTCCCACAGTCGTCGTACACCATGGACGGAGGACATTCAACGTCTGTGCAATGCAATTGGGCAGGGGGAAGGGGGCAAAGAGTGAGTTAAAGAGAACAAAAATGCTTTCGGTTGGTGGTCAGTGCTGTCACCGAGACTTTGTGCCTGGCTGGGTAAAGTTAGCTAGGAGGCTTAGGAGGTCAGTCGGAGCGCTGAGCTAACACGACTGAGATCATGGGTTCGAATCGAGGCAGATGTCTGTGATTTACACTGATCTTAAGTGTTGTGAGTTGATTGTCTCAACCCTGCCACCAATGACTGCACGCAAAAAAACCATGTAGTTCTGTATAGTTTTACACGTTCAGCTATGTGGTGGTATACTGGAGGTCGCGGGTTAAATCCCGACCCTCACGCCTATTTGGAATTTGCATGTCTGTGATGTCTGTCTCCCCGTGGTTGTGAGTTTAGATGATTTAGCTATTATAAATATTCACATAAGCCACTTCGTTGAGCTATCATTTGTGGCCAGATCGCTTCTGAAAAAGAGCTATGTAGAGCTTTACCTGGTAAAATAAAAATTGTAAAAAAATAAATAGCTCCAAAAGTATGTTATACGTAGCAGAGCATGTGAAAAAGCAATGCTTATTGTGTACCCGAAAACTCTTCATGAGCACATAGTGTTCTATGAAAAAGAGTAATTGCCCGAAAAGTCAACTGTTTAAGATATTTTTTTTCCTTTTAAGACCACAGTATTATTGATCAACGTGTTCATTTGTTGTTGTTGTTATTTTTGTTGTTCACCACTGGCAGCGCCGTTGTCATCAAATAATTTGTGTGCACCAGAGGTCACCTGAGTTGATCTCAGAAGTGTCTCTGGTGTGTTGTGTCACCCTTTGTCAGCCTTTCTCACACATGGGAGGGTCCCCAACGCACTGCGATCGATCTAAATGGCTACCTCTGTCTTCGTGACGTGACGCCAATAGCACATTCAGTGGGTGAAAAAGGAAAAAAAGTGGATCGAACTCCTTTCGGATTCATAGTACAGTTTCGCAAGAAGTTTATATTCTTGATTCTTTCGGTAAAGTCACGTAGAAGGGAAACAAAATAATACAAATATAAAACAATACAATTATCACGACGTTTCGACTGCAACACAAGCAATCATCATGCGTTGCAGTCGAAACGTCATGAGAATTTTATTGTTATATATTTTTATTATTTTATTGTTTCCCTTCTACGTTACTTTACCGAAAGAACCAAGAATATGAATCGGAATCGCAGGTTTATTCCATCGACTCGCTTGCGGTGGTTGGGGGCTATAACGTGAGAGCAAGGTGTGTGTGTGTGGAGGTGGGAAAGGCGTGAGAAAGACGCACGGCACAGATCCGGTGCCCGCCAGCTGAGCCTGTGTCCGCGACGCGAGCACGCCCCGGCATACGCCTCGAAGGAGGCACAGTGGCAGTCGGTTCGGTTGTTCATCAAGCAGAGGCACACGTCCTCCAAGCAGGCGCGCATGTACGGCTCTGGGCTCACGTCCTGCAGAGAACAGTCGTGACAACACGCGTCAAATGAAGGGGGCAGCCTTCAAACCAGAGGCGGCCACAAAACCAGTGTCGAGTCGCCACCAACTTTGCTTCGTTATCCCAACAACTAGGCTGTTTTTTTTGCGGGTGTATATTGCAGTAAATCTGAAATATTCAATAGAAAAATTGTTCAGCTCATGATTATTAATGACGGGGGAGGGGGGATTGCCCGATGTGGAGGGACGTCACCAGCTAATGGTTATTGGGGAGGGGTGCGGCATGTGGGGTGACGTCACCCCCTTATGGTTATTGAGGAGGGGTGCGGCATGTGGAGTGACGTCACGGATAAAGCCTATTATTTTGTCATCGTCTTTCGAACTTCATCTGAAATTAGCGTTGTCTTGGTTTTTTATCGTTGTAAGTAATGATTTATTGCTTGCGCGATCCCCACTGGCTTTCATTTTCAATCTTAAATTCACTTCACAAGTTCAACGGGATATGCAGTGTCATGAAGAAGAGGTTCCTCTCGTCAGGCATTTCCTGGCAGCATACCCGATAAAGCTCAACGCAGTTTGAGCGAAACCTCGTCGTATTTTGATGTTAAATTCAGTCATGAAAAGTCACCAGTGAAGAGGAGGATTATTATTGGTCAGGATTTGATTAACACATTATCCCGTACAAATAATATGTGTACACGTGACAATCTTGTCTGATGGTGGAGGGCTCGTGACAATAATTTTGCCATAAAACTACCACGTGGCCTAAATCCCAAAAACGTAAACGTGGATCAATTAAGTAACATTCATGCATCTGACTAGTATTTCTCACTATAACGCAGGATTAACCTACCTCGTGTAAAGTGTGATGCGTGCTTGGTAATACGTACGTCTGTGCAGTTGGAGAACTGATTGTGGCGGATCTTCTTGCACTGCAGATAGGCTATTGGAAGCGTATCTGGCTGACACATGCTCACGGCCGATGAGCTTTTAAGGCAGCTGTCATCTGAAAGGGCAAAGTAGCAATGTATTTCATAAATGTACGTTTCAAAAATAAGAATAATATACTCTGTAGAAAATACATCCACCGCAGAGATAGAGCGATGACGTCCCCTTGTGTGCAGGAGATAAGATGGATTGTCGCATCACAAGACTGACAGATGGTGGACAGCTTGAGGAGGCCTTCATCCAGCAGTGGATTGATCATGGCTGCTGATGATGCAAGTCCTTAGTGCCACATTTATCATTATCGCTTGCGTGGGTACATATTTTTTGACGTCCCATGTGTAGTGTTCGTTAAAAATATTAAACAAAGCTACACGTATCCAAGACGTGGCATGTATATGTGTGTACACGCATCCACTGCTGGATGTAGGATGCAGCCACACCGTGTATGTCGTGCGGGTTATTTGATGATCACGCTTGTCACTGTGAGTTGGTGAAGGTGGCGAGCTTAAATGTAGTAACGCTGGTACGTTATAACAGTGGATTTCATTCCATCTCTTATCTATGTCTTGCTTGAATCGACAGACGTGGCGTAACTATATTATCAGGTCAGGGGATGTGGCAATCTGTCAGGTGGGGTCCCGATATTTGATTCGTTTCGCACGGTCTCTTGCCTAATTACATCATTACGCTCACAGTCTCGCTTTAGGGGCGCTCCAGATTCGCAAAATGCAGCGGCTAGTTATGCTACTAGCGTCTCATTTGTTCAATACTGTGTTTACTATGAACCTCAATGTAACAGGCGTACCATAAAATCATGATCTTTTCTCACACGCAGGAGTCTTCACATGCAATGTATGGTTGGCACAAGAATATAATTCGAATACATTAATTCTCCACGCCCTGTGATATATTGCGCAGTGGCATAGCATGGTTGGCATGGGCCCTGGTGCAATAAGTGAAATGGAGTCCCCTATTAATCAACTTCCACCCTCCTCACTCCTTCCTCAAACCCTTTTCGTAGCCCACAGCCTGAGCCTTTCCGGCCCGTGGGCCAGTGGTGCAATATCGCACACTTTTGACAGCTACTGCCACTGCATTTAGATTATTTATCGCAGATTTTGCTAATATAAATTTCCAAATGATAAACCACTTTGTTGAGCTATCATTTGTGGCCAGGTCGTTTATGAAAAATAACTTAATAGCTTAGTGGGCTTTACATGGTAAGATAAAAAATGTGTTTAGTTTTATTTGTATATTAAAAAAAAAAGTGCTTTGTTTAACTTTCCTATACTTTGCACTCCTGTCGTGTTTTTCGTATTGTTTGATGTTGTAACGTTCTGACCCGCCTCTACTGGACATCTGTGAAAAAGGGCTTTAAAGCTAATCGGATTCTTCCAGTAGAAACACATTCTGTTCATTACACGTACCCTCGCCGGGCTCCGTGGCTCGCCAGCTCATTCCGAAGGCGAGCGGGCAGGTAGCGAGCCGTCCGTTCTTCCCGGTCAAGTCGTCCGATGTGTCGTTGTTGAACAGGCCGCAAAGACCGCACGTTTTCTGACTGAGCTCGTTGGTGACCATCACGGATATTGCATTTTCGCCGTCCCAGCGCACGGTGAAGCCCAGGCCGCTGCGAACGAGGATGGAATCGGCGATGCGCTCGATGAGGAGGCCGTTCCACGACGTGGGAATGGAGATGAGGCTGGAGCCCGAGGAAGCCACGGGGCCGTCGTCGCTGCCACTGAGGTCGAGGGCGATGAGCCCGATGGTGATGGTTAAGTTCCTGCGAGAGCGCATCGTACGTCAGACAAGGGAGGTCAATGATGATGATGATGAATCAGGAATGATTATCATGCATTTGGAACTCGCTGTCTCATTCAATAACAGTGTACTCGTAAAATAATAAAGGTACCTTAATTATGGTTCTATGAGCCTCGGGCACAATTAATGAACTCTAGAAATGTAAAAGGTGTTATAGTCTGGCTCTTTGAAGCTCCATAATCGGGCTATCTGCACATTATTTCATAAAATGATGGATGTGTGTGCGTACGTATACACCTATTTTAAAGGTGCAGTGACTGCTAATGTCCACTAACTGCTCATGTCCAATCAAACTAAATGTCGCAGGCCATTCCTGCTGTGGTGTCGGACCTCTTGCAGTTGGCGAGCGAGTTGCACGGCCGCACAGTTCTCAGCACCACGGAGAAGGTCTGGTCCGTGCAGTCTCCCGCCAGCAGATAGGAGCAACCTCCGCGGAACTCGAACAGGGACCCATCAAAGGAGCGGAAATGGCTGAGACCCCACGCCACGCACTCTCCGGGATTGCCTGTGGGTCATGTGCAAATGATACGCTTGTACTCCACAATAGAGGGGAGGGGACATGGTGCAGCAGGGCTGGAGGGACACAGGGCTCTTGACCGTCAGGACAAGAAATGAGCCATGCTAGGCTGTTCCAAGATAGCACTAGCACGGATTGGATATGATTTCATATAGTCGTGGAAACGTAGCATTTGTTGTTAAAAGTGTATTATATAAGCAGAGCTCCCTTCTGTGTTTCCACATATACATACAACATGCTTCAGTCTGTCGGACTATTGGCTTTCTAGACCAGTATTATCCAGCAGCATTTGTTAATCGAAGCAAAGAAACTGGACCGGTTTTGACCTTTTGGGTCTCATCGGTAGAGTCAGGCTTGTAAAACAAATCTTGTCCATGGCCAGAATGAGGACTTGGGTGACTGGATTTGGTGGCACGTCTGCTAACGCTAAAGTTCCCACTGACGGCGCTGATTACCAGCGGCATAGTACCATGGTTGGCATGGGCCCCGATGGAAGGAATGACACTGGGTCCCCTGTCCAATTCCTCGCCAGCCCACCCCCTTTGTAGCCCGGCCTGGGGCCTGTCTGGTCCGTGGGTCCTGGGTGTCTCAGTGTCGGAAACGACACTAATGCCCCCTCCGGCTCGTGCGTTCCCGGTGCAGTTTCACCGCCTGCACAATCGATAGCTGCGCCGCTCCTCATTACCCTTAATAGGCCGATGTGAACACCGTGTGCTGAGTCTCATCGTACCTGGCTCGAAGTAGACCGTGTTCATTTGCGAAGGACTCGCGATGTCTTCCGCTGTAGAGATAATGGGATACATCATACGGGTCAATTGACTGCACACGCGGATATAAAACATACTAAATAGCGCACAATTTGTGTGGTCCATGTAGAGTCCAATCCATAGCTAGATGAGGGCCTCCCATCGCCGTGTGGATGTTATTTAACCACACTTAACCACGTTGGTCAGTGCGTAATTCACTCCATTAATAACACTGCGTAACAAATGTATAATTTTTTTGTTTCTGGGAAGTAAGTGTTATTTCCTAATTGCTATTATTCCCCACAAATTTTACTTTTGTGACCAGGACAGTGATATTTTGAAATTGACCTATTTTCAATGAGAAAACGCGGTGTGCATTTGTGTCAGTCCTTCACATAAAGTTCTGGTCACAAAAGCAAAGTTTTTTGAGGCATAAGCAATAAAAAACAAAAATTAACCCGTAAAAACAAAGTTTTTCACTATAAATCCTTTATATGCGTGGCGGCTAGAGTCCTCTCGTCCTCTGGCTTGAGATGGCTGCCACCTATGGGTCAGATGATTGCCTGCCACCATTAAGCAATTGGTAATTAAATATATTTTATTTTTTCCTAAAGAGTGTAAAATTTTGGAAAAAAATGTTCACGAAAATAAATTGTCACGCACAACAAGTCTGTGTGCAAAATGTCAGCTCGATTGGATCACGGGAAGTGGGTTAAAAAACGACCGAAAGATTTGCACGGTCGTAAGCACGCAAGCAAGTGAACTTAATATAAAGGATTTAATAACACTTACTACCCAGGAACAAAAATCGTGTTACATAGTATAAGCGAAGGCAGGGGGAGCATAGTAGCTGAAGCATAGAAATACAAGTACTGTAGCGTCGTCTGCTGCTCACCACCCTGCTGCCTACATTTGTTGTCCAGCCTCAAGCCTGCTAAGCTTTCAAGATCTGACGAGATCGGGCACATTACGGGTGATTCAGTCATGGGTCAAACTGAAATTTGAGTTGACATCTGAATAATCCCGCTGATAGGCATCGTTGCTTATTATTGTCACTAAAAAACATTTCTTCAATGTCGCATAGGATCCATTTCTTTTGTTAACCACCACAAAACTTCCCGAAACCCTAATCCATTATCACATCAGATTACCTATGATATGTTTATATTTGGTGCCTTTACGTCCATTATCTGACCCACATTATCCTCCCCATATTTGTCCAGCGCTTGTTATTTTAATGTCATACCGGGCACCAAATCACACACTGTAGATAGCACGTAGTAAGCTACGCGTGTGCGTGCTGCATTAGATCAATGGGCCATTGCAATGCACACTCCAGCACTCATTTGTCACACACATATATGCACACTCCAGCACTCATTTGTCACACACATATTTTGGGGGGGGATGTGTCCCCCCCCAATATATATTATAATTACGACCTTGCTTCAATATATTCAGGACTACAGAGCTTGGACAAGTGTCGTTGGTGTCAGATGATCTGTGGTTCCTCGCGCTTCTGAGTCTTTTTTCTCGTGTGGAGCGTGAGCGACGACTGTGCGCGTTCCAATTTGAAATTATTATAACTGAGTCTTTGCGAGTGGGTGACCCGGACGCAATTTCGGCACCCGACACACCACATTCAGCATACAAGTGTACGTATGTGTTCGTGTCTATAGCACACTGCTCGGATGGTGACTCACGGTAACACTGTGGGAAGCTGCCGTTCCAGTGGCCGTCGATACAGGCGATGAGTGGCGGGTCGATTGCCATCGCAAAGCTGTAGCCTTGGGCACAGTCTGCTCGGCAAGTCTGCTCTCCCGTCACCTCCATCACGCAGCTCACGGCACCGTTCAACGGCGGATCAGGTGTGGAGCACACGATCCGATTCACTGTGGGAAAAGGCACAAAAGGGTTCGGGCATCGGGAGGATGGAACGCGGGGCTAGGGATCATGATGATGATGATGGTGGTGGCGGTGCATGGTGGATGCGGAGGGGACGCGACGAAATGTCGCGGTGTCTGACGTTTCGTTCCACGTGCTGAGCGCTTCTACAGGAACTGAATCGAGTTCCTGAAGGAGCTCCCAGCATGCGAAACTGACAAACCGAGCAACCAGAAAACGCATTGGAGAGCTGTACAGCACAACCACGAAAATGTACGCAGTTGCTGGAGAGATTGTAGATCGATGAAGGAAGGTGTCATGGGGGCGATGTGGAGCAGTGACCACGTGTGGTTTGGAGAGGTCTAGTCGTGTTAGGTATGCTGCTTGCCAAATTAATTTTACTCTGTAGTGCATAATTATTATTTGAATTGTACACATTCGGTCCGTTTGTCAATCCACTGCTGGATGAGGGCCTCCCCCACGGACTACGCTGGGTTTATTTTGACCAAACGTTGCCACGTCGGGTCAGTTTACAAATAGTAATTAAATCGTGAAATGCCACTATACAGTAGTTCAGCATTATAATTAAGGGCATTAATTAAATATATCACCACTGCATGCGTTGACTTTTAGATTAAATAATACTTTCAACCTATACCAAAATTAATTGTAATGTATAGCCAGTGCTACAACGATGATAACACGTAATACATCTTTTAAAATGTAATTCTTCATGACCAATTAACGGCCCGTCCGTGACACGTCTCTGTTAGAGCCCTCTCGTGGTGATTGGATGCATGCGGCGTCAGACGACGTCAACATAGGAGACTGGGAGACAGGGGGAAGACGGGGGAGACGGGCCGTGCCGGGTCCCGCAAGAGAACTGAAGTGGAGTTTCGTTTTTGCCGGTTACTCACGGATGCAATTCGGCATCTCTGCCGAAGGCGTCCAGTTTCCGCTTCGACAGTTGTAGACGCCGGTAATTCCGCCCTGCAAGTGCAGATTTCTGATGTGAGCACTCGACGCAGTAACTGTTGACGATGATGTGGCTATGGTGCGCAAGGAACAAAATAACCTTCAAGAACGTTGACCTTAAAAGCAAAACATATAATAGGCGACCTTACAAGCAATGTCCCGAAGAAGGACCATTGCATGAAACTTCGTTTATTAATGTTTTGTTATTTTAAGGCCGTGTTCTTGACGAATGTGTTGAGGTTTTGTTGTTGAAGGTAATGGTGTAGCCCTGAAATGTCTTCCTCACTCCACTGCTGGCGGAGAGGCCTGCACGACAGTGAGCTCGAGAGGCAATTCTAGAGGGTATTTTGGTCTACTATTCCACGTTGGTCAGACGTCTCGGAAGTGGTGAGAGTACACACACAAATGCCACTGCGGGAGATTGAACTGGTGACCCCAGGATTAAATAACGCGGATGATTTATCTGACCACTGTCATTATCAAATGTTTTGCAAATCGACTTTTTCAAAAGTTTGGTTGTTTTATGTCTAACTGATGTTTCTAAATATGTTGAGGAAATCGACAAAATGTAGATTTTTTGTAAATTAAATAATCGTGAGGAAATGCCCGTGAAATTTCACCGTTCAAATCCGACAAAATATGATATTTGTTCCTCAAAATATCTCACGCGCACACACGTACACCCTTCAACACACACGTGAAAATATATGCATATATCCACATAGGTATATTCATACACAAATACATACACAGTTCAGATGGACGGACAAGTTACGATATTATATACTGCATATACTGCACAAATGGTACAGGATTGTTTATGTCTGGATATTGATAAAATTCACAGCGGTTGGTCAATTTATTGCTTGATAGAGGCCTCCCCACGCCGTGTTGGTCGTGAGGGTTCAATGACCATACTTCACCACACTGGTCGATGCGTGGTTGGTGAAGGGCAAGAGCGGGGCAATGCCCAGAAGCAAGTTCAGATACCACTCGCCACTGATGTTATCCGTGGCTGTGAATTTAACTCGGGTCGTCAGGTTCATATCGCAGTGCGCAAACGACCCATGCCATATTGGGCAATTCCAATATACATATATAAAGTGAGACGCCCCGACATTCACCTGTAAGTGGTATCCTTTCATACAGGAGACGGTACATGACAATTGGCCTTGTGAGTCGGACGCGCATTCAAGGTATCCGCTTTCGGGGGGTCGCAGTGGTTCGCATGATTTGAAGAAATCGTCGGCTTTAGACTTTTCAGGTCTGGCAGGAGGGAACACAGAGTATATGATCAACATTTCATCGTCAGTATCTTTTGAAAGAGACATTTGAGTGACTCGTCATCTAAATGATCCTTCGAGTAATTCACTAAAGGCCCGCGGAGACTCGCGGGCATTTCCACCTGTTCGCCTGGAGGGCAGCGGCATAGATTGCTTGGTATGGGCCCTGGTTCAAGAAATGAAATTGGGCCCCCTGTCCAGGAGTCCTGGCCCAGTTGTGCTGCCCGCACACTCACTAGCTAAGCCATTGCTGGAAAGAGCGATAGCAAACCGTGGGCTGTTTTTCATCATCATTAGCAGTGGTCAGCTGTTGTCTATCCACTGATGGATAAAGGCCTCCTCAAGCTATACCCATCTCTCCGCATCCTGGAGTGTGGTTGTGGTGTAATGTAATACAGTATGTCTAATCTCACATTACCATTAATTCAGATTTATCAGCCAATTTATTAAAGAAGGGCTTTCGAATATGTTACAAATATCCATTAGCCAGTGTTTTACATAGGTTCCTAACGTTTATACAGTTATATATCAGTTTGCCGTAAATGTTAACAGACCATTTTTGTTGGAAAGTTTTGAAAGGCTCATGGTGAAACTGACAGAAGAGTTGTAGTTCCATCCCCTACAGCAACAACTCAGCTTTTGAGTGCTGTTTCGCATGTATTGACCTCTGATATAATAATCTTGGGATATTTGTAGATGTAGCGACTAATTTAATCAATTTTAGGTTATTGGAAAGTGTTGTGATAGCAGCATGTATTCGCCTAAATAATAAAAAATACAGTGAAATTAAATACAACTATTTTAATATATTCAATGAATTAGCTCAGAACTATTTCTTAATTTTGTAAACGTGTAACTATTATCTTGATTGTATATGTTTATCATATGATAACGTACAGCTCTTTGTAAAGCCACTTTTGGAATAAAGCTTCCCCACACCTTGTCGGTTATGGGGGGTTGTTTGACCATACTTCACCACGCTGGTCAATGCGGGTTGGTGAAGGAGAGACCTGGCACCAGTTCAGATATCACTCGTCACTGGTGTTAGCCGTGGCCAGGTAATCGAACTCAGGTCGCCGGGTTCATTGTGGTGTGTGCCAAGCACTGTGCCACCACTATATAGCCCGTTGATCGTGTAATTATTGTCCCACATGTCTATGATCTGATGTTTTTGCTCAACGGATTTTCTTCCATGGAAACTATAACCTGTAGAAAGGCAATCGCTAGAAGGGTTATTTGGTCACTTTCATTCATTTACTTACAATAAGTGTGTAAAATGTACTAACCAACACAACTCCGATCATATTTGAAGCGAATACGATACATTTCATTGTGACCATGAAGCTAATGAATAGAATCATCAACCACTGGCATACAATAATGAAATGGCACACAATAAACATCACAGCCATTGTTTTTTCTATGGAAGAATGAGATTTAATATATTTCTGTGCCTCCATGATGAAGGCCTCTTCAAAATATCCTGAAATTCTGTCGTAAGATGGAATCATGTTATCTACTTCACGAGCTGGTCAGCGCGTGTTGCTTATATACATATACCAAATGTAATTAAAAAAAAACCTGCACTGACAATGTACATATACATTCGTCAAAATGTTGGTCAATAAGATATCCAGAATATGTCCTAAATAGCTACTTAAACTACATGGAAATTTTACTTAATCGTACCGAACATTTGTTTCAAATGCCCTGTGGAATGTTACCAGCCGAATATGCCGCTGCCACCTGCTGTGCTGTCACGCCCGCGTCTGTGACGCAAACGTCGAACGCTGTTCAGCACGTGCGCGCACAATGCGAACAATACGGGAAGGAAGACGAGATGGCGAGAGTAACAAAGAGGTCAAGCATACTCACAAATCGGTCAGTAACACTGTCAGCACGATCAACGTGCGGCACACCCAGGCCGATGGTCCTGCCATGGCGTAGAGATGAACCCACGTGGGCACACACACACACACACACTCCTCTGCCCTCTCCTAGCTACGATGATGTCAAAATGAGTGCGTGTCTCAAGATCGTTCCGGTGGAGCTGCTGAAAGATCGTCTGTCTCTCTTCGCCCTCCTTCGTGCAATCGCGTCCCTCGTGGGAGCGATTTAGTACCGAAGTGAACGAGGCGCGGTCTATTTATACGGATTCCAACCCGGACACGTCGCCTCAGCCTTACCTCTCCAGAACAAACAAGGGCACGGGGTGAGTTTGTATTTCCACAACGTAGCTACCACCACCCCAATACCCACCAATCCCGCATTAGTATTTTGTTTGTACCATCAGACTAGCGCATAGCTCTTAATGCTTTGTTAAGGATGAGCGCCAATACCCACAAAGGGCAGTGGTCTCATAAACCGTGTACATAGCACATATTCCTATGTATCCGGGTTCGACGGGGGTTTCCAAATGTGTACTCGCAAGCGGCTGCACACATGTGCATATGTACACCCGTGAAGAACTACCACGATCCATTTGTATATCGCATACCGATGTATTGCCCTATACAGTGAGGGAAAAAAGTATTTGATCCCCTGCTGATTTTGCACGTTTGCCCACTGATAAAGAAATTATCAGTCTATAATTTTAATGGGAGGGTTATTTGAACAGTGAGAGACAGAATAACAACAACAAAAAATCCAGAAAAACGCATGTCAAATTTTTTATAAATTGATTTGCATTTTAATGAGGGAAAGATGTATTTGACCTCTCTGCAAAACATGACTTAGTACTTGGTGGCAACCCCCTTGTTGGCAATCACAGAGGTCAGACGTTTCTTGTAGTTGGCCACCAGGTTTGCACACATCTCATGAGGGATTTTGTCCCACTCCTCTTTGCAGATCTTCTCCAAGTCATTAAGGTTTCGAGGCTGACGTTTGGCAACTCGAACCTTCAGCTCCCTCCACAGATTTTATATGGGATTAAGGTCTGGAGACTGGCTAGGCCACTCCAGGACCTTAATGTGCTTCTTCTTGAGCCACTCCTTTGTTGCCTTGGCCGTGTGTTTTGGGTCATTGTCATGCTGGAATACCCATCCACGACCCATTTTCAATGCCCTGGCTGAGGGAAGGAGGTTCTCACCCAAGATTTGACGGTACATGTCCCCGTCCATCGTCCCTTTGATGCGGTGAAGTTGTCCTGTCCCCTTAGCAGAAAAACACCCCCAAAGCATAATGTTTCCACCTCCATGTTTGACGGTGGGGATGGTGTTCTTGGGGTCATAGGCAGCATTCCTCCTCTTCCAAACACGGCGAGTTGAGTTGATGCCAAAGAGCTCCATTTTGGACTCATCTGACCACAACACTTTCACCCAGTTGTCCTCTGAATCATTCAGATGTTCATTGGCAAACTTCAGACGGGCATGTATATGTGCTTTCTTGAGCAGGGGGACCTTGCGGGCGCTGCAGGATTTCAGTCCTTCACGGCGTAGTGTGTTACCAACTGTTTTCTTGGTGACTATGGTCCCAGCTGCCTTGAGATCATTAACAAGATCCTCCCGTGTTGTTCTGGGCTGGTTCCTCCCCGTTCTCATGATCATTGCAACTCCACGAGGTGAGATCTTGCATGGAGCCCCAGGCCGAGGGAGCTTGACAGTTCTTTTGTGTTTCTTCCATTTGCGAATAATCGCACCAACTGTTGTCACCTTCTCACCAAGCTGCTTGGCGATGGTCTTGTAGCCCATTCCAGCCTTGTGTAGGTCTACAATCTTGTCCCTGACATCCTTGGAGAGCTCTTTGGTCTTGGCCATGGTGGAGAGTTTGGAATCTAATTGATTGATTGCTTCTGTGAACAGGTGTATTTTATACAGGTAACAAGCTGAGATTAGGAGCACTCCTTTAAGAGTGTGCTCCTAATCTCAGCTCGTTTCCTGTATAAAAGACACCTGGGAGCCAGAAATATTTCTGATTGAGAGGGGGTCAAATACTTATTTCCATCATTAAAATGCTAATCAATTTATAACATTTTTTGACATGCGTTTATCTGGATTTTGTTGTTGTTATTCTGTCTCTCACTGTTCAAACAAACCTACCATTAAAATTATAGACTGATCATTTCTTTGTCAGTGGGCAAAGGTACAAAATCAGCAGGGGATCAAATACTTTTTTCCCTCACTGTGCATCTGAGCAGCCATCAATATAATATACGCCACGCAAATGTAACTGCATTTGTTTCTTAGGTGACCACTATCGCCGTGAGCCATTTTATTTTTAAGCTCTGAAAGTTATACAGGTTTATATTTACAGGGGGACGTCGTCCAAATGAAACTGAGTTTGATTCCAGGCCCTGGCTGACATGAAGCAGCATTTCTCATCAGCGGACGAGTTAAAACTCATCACCGCATTTCAGCACTGAGGATGAGCGTATGAATACATAGTCCGTGCATGGGAAGGAATTACGTATAAGAGGCTCTACTTTCTTTCGGAGAGGACACGGTGGCTTCTGGTGCAGATCTCAACAAGCTCCAACAGTATGCTGTGTGCCACAATAAGCGCAAGTTGGACTACACCACCTTCTAATCCATCAACAAAGGGAGAACTCCGTCCATGCTGGTTATTGTCTATGTGGGAGTAGTATCTCAATTGAGACCTTCCAAGACTGCTGGTGTGGGACGAATCCCATGACTACCAGACTTGATGGCAAAGGACGACTTTGTGTGTGGGTTTATATGTGAAAGATAAAGTGTTTGGTAACTCAAAAAAAGTAATAAAGCATTGTGATTTCAGCAACAGTTGGCAGACGTGTTTGATACAATGTCCCACATGTTCACACTCAAGATATTTGCGACCAACTGTGGACTCTCTCGTTGGTGCGATGTGTGTCGCCAACGCTACGATGGACAATGTGGATGTTTAGAGGGATGGAACTCGTAAATCGCCATCTTATCAAGTGTGCTTATATAGTTTCATTGACCAAGCTCAAACTGCCATACAATTTCTACCGAATTGTAAGAATGATGAGAATGTAGAATATCCACCAAAGTTCTCTCCACGATTCCATGTGGTGGCACATTTAACTTTGGTTGTAAGAGAATGGTGCATTGTCCAGATTATGAAACTGACACAAACACCTGGGGGGTCATGGACGTTCATAAACGGAGCAAAATATATTGGAGAGCTCCTGTACATTAGTGACGGGGCATACAGGTCCGGCTTGATTTAATATTGGTGTGAGGTTGGATTTCTTTTAGGTCAACATATGTTAAGGATGGAAAAAATGTCTTTACTTTGTTTTGCCAGTCAGGCGTGTTGGTCTAATGCAATGTCCTATTGTATGTCGTGTATGCATTGCGTGATGTACTTAAATGGAAAAAGTCCACGATACTGTATATACAGCGACCAAAACGGACATTCTAGATAGCCCCGAACGATCGCCACAGGTTCCAGAACATTCCGAGCATAATTATTGGTAGGTCATTTTAATGATGAAGTGCCAGCTTTCACCCAATGCAACATATTAACACACTTTTAAATCTTGACTTAAAGCTTTCGTGACTGCAGGAATTCATATTCTTGGGTCTTTCGGTAAAGTCACGTAGATAGGTTCAAAGAAAATAACCTATCTACGTGACTTTACCGAAACCTATCTACGTGACTTTACCGAAATACCCAAGAATACACTTTAAAATGCCTCCGTTCATCTATGTTATGCTTTATTATTATTAGTATCGGATCTGCAGGCTTGTGAGGTGCAACGAAGCTACATGATAACCCTTATTAAGACATTACAAACACAAGTATGTTGAATGATGTTTTAAGCGCCTACATTTTTGTGTTTTTGTTTTAATCCACTCTCTAAAACTCTACATCATCATCTAGAAATGTATTGGAGCCGTGGCGCACTGGATTAGGCACTGTTCTAGAAAGTTGGATCACTGAGTTCGATTCAGCGCACGGCTTACATCATTGGTTAGTGATATTTTAACTGGTCAAGGCTCACCCCACGGTTACCAACTCGTCCCAATCTCGTAGTGGATTGAGACAAAAGAGATGTACAGAGCGTGTCAACTCTAAACAGTATAAGATGAATAACACAAAGATAAATGACATGTTAAGGTCGCCTATTATTCAAGTTTACAAATAATAATGCGCTCCGTAGTATATTGAGTGGTGGGGTAGTGGTTAGCGCACTGCTCTACAAACCCGGTGGCCTGAGTATAATTCCATGCATCAGTGGCGAGTGATGTCGGAACTGGCTTAATCGCCTCACCTTCCCCTTTCACCAACCCGCACTGACCAGCGTGGTGAAGTATGGTAAAAAAAGTCCACATAATCGACAAGGCGTGGGGAGGCCTTCATCCATTGGTCGATTGAGAATGACTGGAATGTACAATAGGGATAATGAATATAACGTGTTTGTTACCCACAGTGTGTTCATTCCATGCTCTAAGACACTCCTTTGCGTACAAGGTTAGTAATTCCTCGTGCTCGTGCATTCATATCAGGGCATTAATTTCAAAATTTCTCGAACGTCATTTGGGTCCTAAATTACGAAACCTTTTTGCCACTCGCCCTCCCCCATCCCACCCCGCTTGTTTTCTCTCCATCTGTCAGCGTCTTCCATCTGAGCAGCATGGTCGGTGTGTGTGCGTGCGTGTGAAAACAGGATCCTGTTCCCGGATAGCCAACCTCTTTGATTGCTTAGCGGATCAGCCGCAGGGGGCACACGAATGTGCTTATTTATTGTTCATTTATTGTTCTACTTTTCTACTCTCACCATGCGACCCATCCGCGCACAAAGGTCGCTGAACGGCGTTGTTAACATGTTTGCACAAAAGCGGAGTCTTAACGGTAACGCACGTCATCAGAGAGTCCCAATTGTAATGCGCAGTCTGAATGTTCAATGCGAACTCACCACTCGGGGACATAGATTAATGGTAGAGCCATTATAGCGTAATGAATTACACGGAGTCATTACTGTTCTGTACTCCCACGCCATACAGGTGTGATGTAAATATCGTCAATGCATAGAGCAGACATACATTTACTCCAAGTATAATGGACAGTTCGTTTTGTATCCTTTACATTTTAAGGACACTTTAAAAAAGAGTTGTGGGTAGAGGGAGAGGGGAACCTTCAACCCCCCTTACCGGGGCGATGTTTGCTCGACAGACCTTGTTTTCTTCTTCTTTAGTGCTGCCTAACGGCGTGTGCGACTTCACGATGATATTGGTCCCGGTCTAGCACGGCGTGTAGAGTTTGTGCTGTTGTTAATTGTAGCCATGTTTTGATGTTACTGAGCCATGTCGTTTTTGGCCGTCCTGGTCGTTTTTTCACTTCGATTTTTCCTTCCAGGATTTGCTTTAATAGCTGGTATTTGTGGTCGTTTCGGGCAATGTGGCCTAGGTAGTAACACTTCCTGCTAATGATGGTCTTCAGCAGTTGCCTGTCAGTGCCCATATCTTGCAGAACTTGTGTATTGGTGGTTTTGGCTGTCCATGGGATTTTCAGCATTCTTCGATACAGCCACATCTCGAAAGCTTCAAGCCTTGTTTTACTATACTATATTACAGGCTGCACATTTTTTTTCAAAGATTTAATTCTTCTGGAATACTCCCGATCTCATCAGATCTCGAAAGCCAAGCAAGGGTTGAGCATGGGTAGTGCTTTGATGGGCGATCGCCGTGCATAACAGGTGTTATAGGCTGCGGGATCGTGAGCATCAGAGGTACGTTGAGCAAAATAATCGTATGTACGTGTATTTTATTTCCTCTGTTATTTGCCTTCATAAACCCGCGTTGACCTGCCTGGTGAAGTATGGTTAAACAACCCCTCCACAACCCTCACCGCGTGGGGAAGCCTTCATCTAGCAGTGGACTGGCAAAGGTCTGTACTGTATTTGTATTTACAATTACGCTGCATGGCCACCGTTCCGAAAGTAATTTCATATATCCTTTCTTTAAGATTACTGACATTGAACATTACATACAACCTCTTACTAATAACTCATCGTAAATTACGACATCATCATTTATGCCATGTTACTTAGAATTAAAAAGACAACTTACACCTGGTCATTTGATTTCTTTATGTCCTTTATTTATCCAAAAGTGTCCAGTTCTATATAACTTTTCTTTGTTTTTCAGGAGGCTCTTGCATTTGGATGTTAAACATATTCTTAGGTTATTTCGGTAAAGTCACGTAGGTAAAACATCAAAATTAATGAAAATAAAATAAAACAAAAATCACGACGTTTCGGAGGCAACACAAGTCTCCGTCATCAGGTGGGACCGTCACAGCCGAATTAGCTGCATCAAGTGAGGCAATGATTCAAGATGTAATCCCTTATAAGCAAGTTGAAGGGGGAGGAGAGGGGGGGGCTCATCAGAATGTGGTAGCCAATAAATGGAACGTATCGGGAGGGAGGGGGGCGGGGCTCAAAGACAGCACGGAGTGCTAAGTACAACGCATCGGGAGGGGGGGGGGGCGGGGCCAAAAAAAAATGGACGACGGCTTGGACGCGGTTGCTGCTGCACACGCCAACACATTGGACAGAGAGGGGGGAGGGGAGGCCTGATACACATGATAGACAAAATAACGAAAATGCCCATGTTAATAGCAATGCTGGCTGAACAATGAAGAGAGTACTGTTAAAAAAGAACTGGGGATGTTAACACTCGGTAAAGTAAAGTAAAATAGTGCCTGTCAGATAAGATGGTCCAAAAAAGCGTAATTAAGTCTTTGTGTGGTTGATAACATCTTTCCAATGATTACTAAGTTTGTACCCATCATCACGGTTGAAATTATGTCTGTGTTTGTATATTTGTATGGCTTCGTGTACAAACCTTTGATGGTAGCCGGGAGGTTTGCAGAGAACCTTGGTCTCGGAAAAGACAATTTCATGAGAGCCCATCAAGTTGTAGCAATGATCGGCAACGGCAGAAGAATCAGTTCTGCCGTGTTTCAGATCTGACTTGTGCTCGCGGACACGATCAGAAACATGACGTTTCGTTTCTCCAATGTAGCAATCACCACAAATGCAACTCAATTTGTAGACTCCAGGATACTGTAAGTCAGGAACGACATCCTTCACAGATGGAATCAGATCACGGATTTTATGCACTGTACTGAATCGGACTTGGATCTTATGTTTGTTTAGAATTTTGGAGATCTTTTTGGTCACGCCTGCTATGTATGGTAACGTGATAGTTTTGGTCGGAGTTTCATGTGGCTGTTTCTGTGTGGTGGGAGAGACAGCTTGGCGGATAGTACGGTCAGAGTATCCGTTCATCCTGAGGGCCCGATGTACATGTCTTAATTCACCGGTCAGGTGGTGTTTGTCAGAAATGCCATGGGCTCTGTGGTATAGCGTTTTGATGAGAGAATTCTTCTGAGATGGGTGGTGGTGGGAATCCGGTTTCAAGTAGGAATCTGTGTGGGTGGCTTTCCTGTAGACAGAATGTCCCAAGGATCCGTCAGGCCTCCTCTCAAACAGAATATCCAAGAATGGTAGTTTACCATCTATCACGTTACCATACATAGCAGGCGTGACCAAAAAGATCTCCAAAATTCTAAACAAACATAAGATCCAAGTCCGATTCAGTACAGTGCATAAAATCCGTGATCTGAATCCATCTGTGAAGGATGTCGTTCCTGACTTACAGTATCCTGGAGTCTACAAATTGAGTTGCATTTGTGGTGTTTGCTACATTGGAGAAACGAAACGTCATGTTTCTGATCGTGTCCGCGAGCACAAGTCAGATCTGAAACACGGCAGAACTGATTCTTCTGCCGTTGCCGATCATTGCTACAACTCGGTGGGCTCTCATGAAATTGTCTTTTCCGAGACCAAGGTTCTCTGCAAACCTCCCGGCTATTATCAAAGGTTTGTACACGAAGCCATACAAATATACAAACACAGACATAATTTCAACCGTGATGATGGGTACAAACTTAGTAATCATTGGAAAGATGTTATCAACCACGCAAAAAAGACTTAATTACACTTTTTTGGACCATCTTATCTGACAGGCACTATTTTACTTTACTTTACCGAGTGTTAACATCCCCAGTTCTTTTTTAACAGTACTCTCTTCATTGTTCAGCCAGCATTGGTATTAACATGGGCATTTTCGTTATTTTGTCTATCATGTGTATCAGGCCTCCCCTCCCCCCTCTCTGTCCAATGTGTTGGCGTGTGCAGCAGCAACCGCGTCCAAGCCGTCGTCCATTTTTTTTGGCCCCGCCCCCCCCCCCTCCCGATGCGTTGTACTTAGCACTCCGTGCTGTCTTTGAGCCCCGCCCCCCTCCCTCCCGATACGTTCCATTCATTGGCTACCACATTCTGATGAGCCCCCCTCTCCTCCCCCTTCAACTTGCTTATAAGGGATTACATCTTGAATCATTGCCTCACTTGATGCAGCTAATTCGGCTGTGACGGTCCCACCTGATGACGGAGACTTGTGTTGCCTCCGAAACGTCGTGATTTTTGTTTTATTTTATTTTCATTAATTTTGATGTTTTACCTACGTGACTTTACCGACAAAACCTAAGAATATGAATCCTTGCAGTCACGAAAGCTTCAAATCTAGATGTTAAACATATTTGTTTTATGGAGTACTTCGTTGAAGCTTCTGAGCACCGCAAAACAATCTCACACCGAAATTTTGATTTAAAGCTTTCGTGACTGCAGGGATTCATATTCTTGGTTCTTTCGGTAAAGTCACGTAGAAGGGAAACAATAACAATAATAATAAAATATACACCGATTTAAAAGTGTTCCCCTCGTGTTGACTCATGCGGGATGCGTCCACGTGTGTGTGCGCTGACCAGCGTGCAGTATGGGCCAAGTAACCCTCGCGGACCCGCACGCCATTGGGGAGAGGCCCTCGTCTAGAAATACGTTACCTGAATACAAAACTAATCTTGACTTAAAACTTTCGTGACTGCAGGCATTTATATTATTTCAATCTTCATTTGAAGCTTTCGTGACTGCTTTGGTTCTTTCGGTAAAGGCACGTAGGTATAAAATAAAATGAAACAGTCTGACTCAGCAGCAGATCATGCTTTCCCACCCACCTGATGACGGACGCTTGTGTTGCGCCCGAAACGTCGTCATTTATTTTATTTCATATTATTTGTTTCTTTCTGTAAAGTCACGTAGATAGAAAAACATTTAAATGAAGTGAATACAAATATCACGACGTTTCGATCGCAACACAAGTCGACTGCTTGAAACGTCGTGATATTTTTTATACGGTTCGATAATAACAACAAGAATGCGTGTAAATGCGGTGCATCACGTTTGATGTAATCACAGGCTGCATTCCAGAATGGTAGTCAATGTGCAATGCATTTCCAATGAACACGAGAGGCTATGGGCCTCCTCTCCAGAGAGGGGTGAGTGGCGGCGCTAATTAATTGCAGACGCTGAGGACAGACACCTGCAAGCGCTGTGATTCTTCGTGTGCGGTAAGTGTTGCATTTGATGTTTTATTACTTTATTTTACGATTATAATTTGTATTTCTCACGTTAATAGAGTTATTCAAAAGTGGACATTTTTGATGACAACGTAACTCAGCTTTTAACATGGGAAAACGATGATCGTTTAACGAATTTTCACTTAACGAGCAATTTTCGCGAAACGTATCTCGCTCGTTAAGCGAGACAGGCATGTGCTTGCAATTTCGGGACCACCCCTCCTTTTGCCCCATCCACCCCCGAGAAGTTGTCAGATGCGGACCGTGGGCGCCAGTGCAGTTGCACCGCCTACTCTCTCGATATCTCAATTGGCACTGGAGGGGTTGGGGCCTTTGTTGTGGCCATACCCTGGCGTGCACCCACCACCGTGATCAAGGCGCTGATGGATGATACCGCAGCAACTCGATTCAGGGGATTATTTTAACGATTCTTTCTTACGAGTCGGCGAGTGTAGCTATGTAATATGGACGTGGTAAGATGGACTTCATTTCTGAAAGGCGTTTGTGCTTCCATACGTTGAGTTGGGCGTTCGAATGTGTTCTGCGTGTGTTTATGGATGTCACATGAACGCGCCGTGCAATTCGGTAGTTTTGCGGCAATGTTTTTTTCCGCGATACGATATGAACTCATACCATATTGCGATTATCGCGATATTTTACTGAACGTATCGTTTTTGTTCTTTTCCGTACTAACCGGTACGATTAAAGATTAAACCAAAGTTCGCGCAACCGCAGTTCACTTGACATAAGCCTGCCGTGAGTATTCCAATCATGGCAACAATGCAATCTAAAACGATTGTAAGGCGTCTGCTGTCAGTTACGCCAGAAATACTTAAATTACTAACGAGTTAAATCGCGACATTTCTGTCAATATGACTACCAATGCCATCAATGACTTTCAAGCAACGTTTTTTTTCAAAAGCAATAGTCGTGTTTATTTTATTCATAAATAATTCACATGTAACCAACACGTGTTTGTTTTCTCTAAATATTTCGTTAGAAAATAAAATTAACGACGATCATCACGATATGACAGCATTTTATCAAACGGACGATACGATTATCGCGGACCCCATATCGTACAATATACATATATCGCAGTATCGCCGTATATCGCGGCGACCGCGGCAGTTGTACACTCTACGGGTGGGTATTGGAGATGTGTGGATGTATGTTGAACTTCTTTCGCACCGTATGTAACCAAACGTGCTAATCGGAGGTGCGAAACACAGAGCAACGCGTAATTCCCAATCGGTATTTAGTTTCATTTAGCACGCGATGTAGTCAAAATAAAATACTGCATTAAGAACACAAGACATGCATACATGCACAGTAGCAACATGTGAACGGGCTCCATGTATGGCGATGTACAAGATATATTATTTGACATTGATGTATTATTACATTTCGATGGTGCAATTCAGAGCCCCTCGGTTCGTTCTCCAGGCGCGGCAGTTGAGATGACGGTCACATTTCTAAGATCCTCCCGCCTTCCAAGATGTTTTGGCCAATGTGGAAGAGTAGGCCTAAACAGCCTCTAGAGGGGCTCTCAAGAGCTCTCCAAAAGCCCATGCTAGTAGAGGTCCTTATGCCAGCAGTGGAGCGAGCCAAACTTTGCAAGGCTTGCCACATTTAACTTTATAATGCATTTTATTTGACACTACAAATGAGTTAAGTATCCGTAATGTATGAGTTCAGTTGTCAGGAACTTTAGAAATACTATGTACTGTACGCAATTAATTTCAAACCCAGCCTTGGGAAGTACGCGACTAATTTCAAACCGCTGTAATGAACTGCGTGTTTAATGTGTGTGTGTATATATATCAAGGCCGTAATTATAATATATATTGAGGGGGGCATATCCCTCCCAATATTCAAATATGCTCAAAATTTCCCCCCCCCCCAATATATTGCTAGAAAATAGATTTCTGTTTATATTATTGTGGTTATGGTTGTACTTTATTAATCCCTAATCTCTGCCATTACATACAATGAAACAAGAAAAAGTAAAAAAAACAGAGCAATGTAATACAATACACTATTAGACATTATTGTAAAAAATAAATTAAAAGTCCATCGTATGTGTTAGTGAAGAAGACATGGGTAAAAAAGGGGCATGCATTCCGCTATCGTGATGATAATAATCACACGGGAGTGCAGGCGTTTTCCGAAGGTAGGGCAAATGTCGGCGTTGCGAAGTTGTCGCGTTGGGAGCGATCTGCGCAGTGGATGCGCGCACTGCGCTATAGACCCGACGAGTGATATACAGTATCTGAACCGGTCCTGATCACTACCCACACCGCCTCCACACTTCAATTCTGATCAACCAGCAACGGTGAAGTATGGTCAAATAAATTTTGATTTAAAGCTTTCGTGACTGCAGGGATCCATCTTCTTGGTTCTTTCGGTAAAGTCATGTAGAATGGAAATAATCAAAGAATAAAAATAAAACATAATAAAATAACATCGTGCCCATCATGGAGGGTATGGTCAAATACCCTCTATGATGGGCGCGATGTTAGGTCTTCATCCATTACTTGGATTGAGCGTTTGTAATTATTAACATTAATACAGCTATATGATAGGACTATATACCGCACAAATTAATGATTGATTACGTTATTTCTAAATATGCGTCAAAACCGCACCGTTTAAACCTGAAGACTATACGGTACAGTATCGAGAAAAATACAACTTATATGAAAATTAAACATTGTCGGACCGTCGATTTGAGATGGGCAAGAGGGTTGCTTTGTGAATCCATCGTTCGCGTGCACGCTTGCAATTACAGGAGGAGGAGCACGTGGAACTAGACAACACGCGTAAGTTGGAGACATTCAATAAAACTGTGGACTTGGGCAGAACGCGTCGTTAGAAGGGGGCGACGGAGTCCGGTGATGGAACGAGATGAAGTGCAGCATAGGACCGTGGGGAGGCCGTGGGGAGGCCATCAGCGGTGGATAGACAACGGACGCGACTGATGAGGCTGAAACGGTTATAACATCCAGTATACGAAGAGTGAGAACCATTCTAGATTTGAAGCTTTCGTGACTGCAAGGATTCATATTCTTAGGTTTTTTCGGTAAAGTCACGTAGGTAAAAAAATAATAATAAAAGTAAAATAATTTAAAAATTAAATAAAGATCACGACGTTTCGGAGGCAACACAAGCCTCCGTCCTCAGGTGGAACCGTCACAGCACGCTTGCTGTATACAGCAAGCGTGCTGTGACGGCTTGTGTTGCCTCCGAAACGTCGTGATCTTTATTTTATTTTTTATTTTATTTTACTTTTATTAATTTTAATTTTTTTTACCTACGTGACTTTACCGACAAAACCTAAGAATATGAGTGACAACCAATTGTAAATGTTGTGGATTTACTCTCCAACACACCGGTGTTCTATGCTAGTAACGAATTCGCATGCTATGTTTACGTGACGAACATTACTAAGTTGGCTGTGTCGGGTGGTGGTGGGTTTAACAACACATCTATATATGAAGTGAGAACCTACGTGAGGGCTTTGGTTTCCGAATGGAGCTGTTGTGGCGAGTAATATTGTCGAACATCGCGCAAAGGTTTAGTGAACGAGTGTAGCAGCAACGGACAGTCACGGCAATGCAGTATAGAGTGTTGGCTATAGTGGAGAAATAACGTGTGGTCTGTATTCGGTCGGCGATTCAATCTGCTCGTGTGCAGGTAAGGTTCTAGATTTGAAGCGTTCGTGACTGCAAGGATTCATACTCTTAGTTCTTTCGGTAAAGTCACGTAGGTAAAAAATTGAAATTAAAATTAATAAAAATAAAATAAAAATCACGACGTTTCGGAGGCAACACAAGTCTCCGTCATCAGGTGGGACCGTCGCAGAAAATCTGGCTGTGACGGTCCCACCTGATGACGGAGACTTGTGTTGCCTCCGAAACGTCGTGATTTTTATTTTATTTTTTTATTAATTTTAATTTCATTTTTTACCTACGTGACTTTACCGAAAGAACTAAGAGTATGCAGGTAAGGTGCCAGGTGGGAATCGTGGCATCGCTGGGATGAGTGGGGGATGGCGACGACTTGGGGAGGCGTTCATCATCCAGCAGTGGATTAATCATGGCTGTTGCTGCTGATGATTTGATACGCGAGGCCTTACATTTATAAGCAGAAGATGAAGATGGAAGTGGGAATTGAAACTCCGTGTGGGAAAATCTCGTGAAGCATCGTGACGGCGGCGTGGCGTGCATGCAGCCGCATTACACGCGACGAACACATTCGGACGGGACAGTATTCTCTAAAATTTTAATGTTATGAAAATTAACGTTTCTCAAGACTACAATATGGCCCCATTTGCGAACAACACGAATAAGAAGCCTATGTGCCTTGAGCATGTACATTAGATACCAGTCCGCAGAGTTTTAACACGTTCTACAACACAGTTCAAACTTACCCACGCAACATTTACACAAATATATAATTTTTATTTCTCCAAAATTACCATTACCAACCCTCCACGAACCTGTAACAAACGTTATGCCACTCAGTTTTTATTGCAATGGTAACGGGGACATGACCTGAGACGAGATTGCGTTGACAATGCATTCGGGGGGAGGGGGAGCGGTGGCGCAGTGGTTAGCGCACTGCGCCATGAACCAAACGAGCTAAGTGTAGATTCACGCAACGGCGAGCGTGAGTGGCGAGTGAAAACTGAACTGGCTCTACACAACCACACCACTCCCCCCCCATCTTCACCAACACACCGGCTAGCGCCATTGACTATGCGGGGGGGGGGAGGATGCTTCATCCAGCAGTGGATTGGCAAAAGGGATGTAATTAATTTCATTATATAATCGTTACATCGCAGGACCGTAAGAAAGTTGCGCCGGACGGCTTATGGGGAAGCTTCCAGTGGATTCATCATGGTCGATAACGCTAACAGTGTATTTAGCAACAACAACAACAAAAATGGGTTTCAAATTCACTTCAGAGAAACCTCTGCACATCGAGTCCGGGACTCACTCGCCACGGCCGCATTGATTGCAGCGACCGCGACAAATACATTCTAACATTGATTTGGCGCAATAAAGCTTTGTCCCCTCGTGATTCCGTCAATTTGCTGATAATTTATACATTCAATCTTCGATTAGAATTTTTTGTTAATACATGACGGTGAATATAGCGACCGCTGGAAAAATGGATAGGGTGTCAATTCATAGTCAAAATACTACAGTACCGTGCATTGAAAACCCCGATTTGATGCAAGTGAGTTTAGTTATCGATACGAATCGATGCATCGAACGCGTCCGTTACACTCCTATCACGTTTGGAATGCCGACTCGTTATATACACAGTGCCGTATATCAATGACGTAGCTATCGAGTGTGCAGGCGGTGCAACTGCACCGGAAACGCACGAGCTGGAGGGGTCCCAGTGTCGGGGAACGAAGAGGGGTGGGTATTGGATTGGGGGAGGGTGTTCAATTTTTAAATCCTTTATATTAAGTTCGCTTGCTTGCTTGCGTGCTTGCTTGCTTGCGTGCTTGCTTACGACCGTGCAAATCTTTCGGTCGTTTTTTAACCCACTTCCCGTGATCCAATCGAGCTGACATTTCCCACACAGACTCGTTGTGCGAGACAATTAATGTTCGTGAATAAAAATTCCCAAAATTTTACACTTTTTAGGCAAATTTTTTTTATTTTACATATATTCAAATATAACTCATTCACAGTATAAGAGCCCAGAGTGTAACCCCTCCACAGGCCGTGGTGGAGTAGCGCAGTTGCTAGCGCCCTCGCTTCCCATGCCAAAGGTCGCGGGATCGATCCCCGCGTCCTCCACAGGCGAATATATTTTTAAATCCTTTAAATTAAGTTCGCTGCCACGCATATAAAGTATTTATAGTGAAAAACTTTGTTTTTACGGGTTATACTTATATTCGTTGCACAAGGACCCATGCCGACCATGCTACGCCACTTGATCCATTTACTTACATTGAGTTTCAAAGACACACTTAAGAGACTAATATAGAGACCCAGAGACTCGCTCAGAGAGACCCAACGCAACAGCTGAGCTATCCAGTGCAGTGGGGGGCACGGGGGGGGGGGGGCACGGGCCGATGGTGCTCAGGCACCGGGCTATTAAGAGGAGGAATACATTGTACAGGAGGGATGGATCCCATTTATTGCTTGAACCAGGCGGCCGTACCAACGCTGCTGCTACAGTCTACATAAACTGTCCTGCGTACAACGCAGCGCCGACGTGTCATCATGTCTTCTTCGCTGCCCCTTTCTGCTGCTGCTGCTTCTTATTCTCCTCTTCCTCCTGCGCTCGCTTCTTCTCCTCCTTGATCTCCTTGTAGCGCCACTTGGGGATTTCCAGGAGGTGTTTGTCCATGCTCTTGCGTCGCCGGTGCCGTTTAGTTCCGTCGCCACCGCGGTCCGCCGAAGCTCTCCGCCTGCCGGGCGGGGACGCCTTGATGAGCTTGACCCGGGGCGGCTCCCCCCCTGGACACACGCTGTTGCGCCGCCACAAGTTCACGGGCAGCGAGCGCGTCCGTGCGCCGTACCTGACCCGGTAGCTCTCCGTCGCTCCTCCACCACCTCCTTCTCCTCCTCTCGCGCCGCTTGCGCCCGACGCGGGCAATGCCACCCCGACTCCACCGCTCACCGTGGAGCACATGCTGACCCGTCTGTCGGGCCGCCTGCGGCGAGGACTGTCCGAGCCGGCGATCACCAGGACGTCCGTCCTTCTTGGCGGAGCGCGGTGGTCGATCTTGCGTGCTGCCGCTCCGCCGTTGCAGCTGTCGCTTGCCATGTCGAGCATCTTGGCCAGCTCGGGCACGGAGACGCCGCGCTTGCCCACGGCGGGCGGGCTGTCCGGGCACAGCGTGCTGCACGCCGTGCTCACGAACGGGCTGGCCAGGCTCGTGGAGACGCGCACCATGTGGTCCAGCACACCGCCGGCATCGGGGTCCCTGGGGAAGTTGATGGTGAGCGTGTCTCGCAGGCACTCGGACAGCTTCTGCATGCAGGTGCGGGGGGCCACTGCGCGGGCCACGAGAGCCGCCAGCGAGGTCCACTCCGGGCAGAAGGAGGCGCGCAGCTGCTCCGGTACGGGTCGGCTCAGCAGGCGGCGGATGGCAGAGGCCGTCTCCCAGCGGCCCGTGTGCAGGGCCCACTCGGGCGGCGTGAGGCCTCGGTTGGGGTCGGTGGCCGTGATGTCGGCCCCTGTCACCCACGGTCCACGTATCCGCATTTCATGATTAGCACGGTTGGCTACGTACGGTGGAAATAAGATAAACGTGCATACGTACACGATGCCCAGCGTCGACATTTGGCGAAACAACGCGCAAGATAATTGCTGATTTAATGAGAATACTGTGGCAAAGAAAAGACAAATATAGGGTAATGTTAAATAAAACATTAAGACGTTCTTTAATCACCTTAATGTATGTGTATTTATGCATCTTCTTGGTTATTTCGGTAAAGTCACGTAGAAGGGACATAACAAAATAAAAAAATAATAAAATACAATTCTCACTAAAATTTTGAGAATTTTATTTTATTGTTTTTTTTATTTTATTATGTCCCTTCTACGTGACTTTACCGAAATTTTTATTATTTTATTATTTCCCTTCTACGTGACTTTACCGAAAGAACCAAGAAGATGAATCCCTGCAGTCACGAAAGCTTTAAATCGTAATGTATTTATGCATGTTGAACTTATTTCGTACTGTACTTTGCCAACCGTGGGAACATTTATCCAAGCGTATAAATGTTGTTCATTATCACGTGTATGGATATACCATGTGCAAATAATACAATAAATATATTTAATACATCAAAACGTGCTTCCTCACATGTGATGGCTGCTCTTGTCACAGCACTCATTGTAGGTCTCTGTAGCAGTATGTACAGCCTGACGTGTCCAGTTACAACTTTATCTGGAACTATTACAACGATGTTATGAAGAGTGTTGTTAAAGAGCAGAGGTGTGAGGGAAAAACAATAAGCTCCATTACCAGCCTCAGCGTAATTGATTTTACACCTAAAGTCAAGTTGCAAGAATGCTAATTAAGTCATGGAGCTGTCTATACGTATTTGAATTTTTAGATTATAAATAATAAGATGAAGAGGCTATAATTCAATGTTTTTTATGATTACATATTTGAGTATACTAAAGGTTATTCATATATTTCATATGCAGACACGGAAGGACGTCTCCATTAAGTAGCGCCTGAAATCATTGCTCGTTCATATATCATTTCCTATTTTCACTTATGCTGAAAATGTGCAGTGAACACCTACGGGCTATATGTCCATGGATGGTGATGACGATGATGATTTTCACTCACCCACTTTTTATCTACACCCCCCCCCCCCATTGTTTTCGATGTAAAGCGCCGCAAAGCGATATAATTAGTCAGTGAGATAAGGGGCGCCGAATTATCGACGTTTTGCATTGGATGTCAATTGTGCGACCTTGCTTCCCATTGGCCAGATGCCTCGTGCGTGCATTATGACTCCACATGTCAGAGACTCATCTGTCGCGCGACACGGTCTTGAGATATTACGATGAAAAGGCGCTTTATACTCTTTATTATTAACATTTAATTTAAGTATAAGTTTCATTTTAAAAACATATGCGCGAAAACAATTACACAGAGCACACCGAGGCAATACGTTTTGCAGTATCCGTTGCCAAACCTGTCAACCCCTTATCAGTGCCTACCATATTACAGATAAATTCAGACCTTATTGGTCACCTCGTGCCCTTGTAAATCTCAACGTTTATCCTACAAAGTCCCATCACAAGGGAGAAATGCAAACAAATAGACAAAACATGTGTTTTTTTGCCCGTATTGAAACGGCTGTACGCCGTATGGTCCTGAAAACTCAACTTCCCTGTACAAGAATACCGGTAAACCGTATGAGTTGACACGGTATGCGTTGCAATACGCACATCGTGTATACTGTATGTGGTGGTTAAGTGATTAGTCTTGCACGTTGCATGTATTTGATCGTCTTTCGTTGATGCAAAATT
Source organism: Lampetra fluviatilis (assembly GCF_964198595.1). Lineage (NCBI taxonomy): Eukaryota > Metazoa > Chordata > Hyperoartia > Petromyzontiformes > Petromyzontidae > Lampetra > Lampetra fluviatilis. Next base: position 6,478,127 of record NC_136295.1, on the reverse strand, counting down.
AAGTAGAATTTTTCTTTACGTGTTTGATCCTGTTCTTTTTCTGAAATCAAATAATGTTGCACACATTTGCAACGATTGTGCACATTGTAGTTATACGTATATGTCATGCCGTGAAGACGTGCCAGCCAGCTCGGTCAACCCATGGGCACCTGGGTTTGTCCCGTGACCTCCTGTCAGCGAGCCTTCGACACTTCACGTGACAGCCTCAAGGTGCACCTAGCCTGGCACAGGCACTGCGGTGACGTCACCGTCACTTAGTGGCGAACGGGGGCTGCTGCTGTTGTTGTTGTTGTTCTCGTTGTCTGCATTGCGTTCAGGTGAAGGCGCCGGGAGGCGTGCGGCACCTGAGAGCATGAGGGCAGTGACGCAGTCGCTGCGGCCCTGCATGGCAGCCTTCATGAGGGCCGTGAAGCCGTGCACGTTCCTCACCTCCACGTCCACTCCCGGGTAGTAGTTAAGCAAGTAGTTTATGATGGTGATGTGCCCTTACACGCAGCATGCAAAGAACACGCGAGCGTCATCGCTACAGAGCAATTCATATTATTTTGTTCTTTTGGTAGTCACGTAGAATAAAAAATAATAAACAAAAATAATAAAAAGAATAAAAAAAGATTTCGAGGCTTAACCCCTTGTTATCTCTGCCTGATGATGACTGCTTGTGTTGCGATCGAAACGTCGTGTGTTTTTGTGCTTTTAAATTTTTTTTATTTTAATTTACTTTTTCTTATTTATATTTTCTATTTTTTATTTACATTTTAAAATTATTTTTCTTTATTTTCTATCTACGTGACTTTACCGAAAGAACCAACTAATATTAATTCCTGCAGTCACGAAAGTTTTAAGTCAAAATTCACATAGCAATTGTTTTTTTTAACAGCCCTATATCGACCCACCGTGGCAGTCGTAAGAGCCGTTCACCATACTTCACCACGATGGTCAGTACAGGTTGGTGTGCGGGAGGTAGGTAGGGTAGGACCGATTCAGATTTCATTTGCCGCTGCCGGGAATGAAACTCAGCAAATTGTGACGACGGCTCGTATTGAATCGTGTGATCCACGTGAATTATATCCTGCGTAGGCAATTATGCTTACCATGAAGAATTCAAGTGGAGGGAATGGTGGCGCAGTGATTAGCGCATCGCGCTATGAACCTGGTCTCAGTTTGATTCCCGCCAACGGCAGAGATCAATTGCGAGTGATATCTGAACCCCCTTTTAACAACCAGCACTTACCAGCACGGTGAAGTATGCACATTACAATTACTCATGGAGCTCATGGTTAAACAGTGTGGCACTGATTGATATCATTACCTTGCCAGCAGTGAAGCCGGTTAAGCGTTTGATCTTGCACCGTTTCAACCGCTAAGCTAGTGGTTATCCATACTAGTCACGTAGAAGGGAAATAATAACATAATAAAAATAAAACATAATAAAACGTGAGAATTTTATTTAATTATGTTTTATTTATTTTATTATTTCCCTTCTACGGGACTTTACCGAAAGAACCAAGAATATGAATCCCTGCAGTCACGAAAGCTTTAAATCGAAAAGTTATCCATACTCTTTGGTTCTTTCGGTAAAGTCACATAGGTATAAAATAATAAATCTACGTGACTTTACCGAAAGAACCAAAGAGTATGGATTCCTGCAGTCACGAAAGCTTCAAATCTAGTGGTTATCCTTTGGATAGACTTGCTCCACCATGGCAATGTGGAGAATACACTGCTGGCACAGGGCTGTAAGAATTATATGAGCGTCGTTCTATGCTCGTTCGAACCCTAACTCACTCTGACGGTACTTAAAAGTGCACGACAAATACATTCTTGCCGCAAACAAGCAGATCACCGGGAGTGTACCCGATCTCATCACATCTCAGAGAGATAAGCGGGTTTGAGCCTGGGCAGTGCTTGCATGGGCGACCAAACATGCACACACCAAGTTGGCACATGCACTGCATCTTTGGGGCCTACGTGGTTGGCAGCAGAGGGCAGCGCAGCAAAAGGCGTGGCGGTATTGCAATAAACAGGACCCTGCGGGGTGGGCTGGTAGGAACGAATAACCAAAGAATATAAACATAATGTATTATTACACTTGTTAAGCCAGGAAAGCCCCACTGAGTCTAAAGGTTTTTGTAGGGTCATGCCAAGTGTTTGCAGTAGGGGGCGATGTTGCTACCAGGATAGCGTCACTGAGTCTAAAGGTTTTTGTAGGGTCATGCCAAGTGTTTGCAGTAGGGGGCGATGTTGATACATGGACGGACGGACACATTAATCTATTGGTGGTCTGGTCCACTTCGTTCCTACCAGTATAACCTTACATGCCCATGCCCCGCGTCTTCACTGAACGAACCTGAACTGATGAGCGCGCATGGGGACGTATCGTTAAACAGCCCCCAAGAACATCTAGCAGTAGATTGACACAATGGCTGTACGTGTAAACATTGTCTTCCCAGCCGTGTGTGGTTCACTCGTTTGTTGTACGTCATTTGATAGCTGCGGGTGGGCAAAATCCGTGGTTGGAAATATTCAAAGAAAGCGGGGCTGTGGACGGCGTGCACACAGACAAAAAAAGTACAGCCCTGGAATTACCTCGCTCACGACACTGCTGGCGAAAAGGCCTCTGCTAAGAGGGCACTCTAGAGTCTACTCTCTTGTGTCTTCAGGGAACCACTCCAGATGCTGTTTGGCCTATTCTGATTCTTCCACGCTGGCTAGCTATCGGCGACTTTCGGAAGAGGTGAGATTTTCCCCATTTTACCATACCACACACGACCTGTCAACGAAATGTAATGTGCCCATTTAAACTGTTATGTGGACAGAAGTTTGAGGCGTTTTAAAGAAACCCGCCAACTATTTAAAATGCCACGCGGGCAGATCAAATCGGCGACCTGTGGATTGCAACTTCAGTGTGCTAACCAATTCACCATGGCAAGCACTCCTGGGGTAACGCACAAAGTTGAATATCACCTCTACTAAAGATCAACCGTGGGAGCGAGAGTACATTCCTAGAGAGAACCCCCCCCCCCACAACTTACCAGCTTGAGCTGCGAGGAGTAACGCAGTGTTTCCCTCCTTGTCCTTATGATTGACATCCAGGTAGGGGCAACCGGCTAGTGCCACGACCACATCCACGAACCCGAAGTAACAGGCCACCATGAGACCCGTCTGCTTGCAGACACGTACAGGGGTTTCCATATGGGGTACAACGTCACATATCTGACTCGACGGCGACTGAGGTATAGGAGATTACGTAAACATTTCTGAAATGAACATCCATACAAAGTAACGGTTACATTATGAACAAATATGTTACTGGAAGTAGAAAACGCCAACTGATTTAAATCAAGGGGACACGTATGATAAACTTTAGAAGTGTACCAATGGACTGTACTGTATGTGAAATTAAGAATTCATTTACGTGTGACAACGTCAGATTTGTGAACATACGTGGAAAATCACAGATACACCCTGCACTTTGTGTGTGGCTGGTTAATTGGTCTGGGAGGATATGTGATGGTCGGATATGCGACGAACTGTATACAGTATAAATGTCTTCATGAATAAGCCTATGCGTAGGATGTAACAACACACTGTTCACAAACTGCTATCGGTGTGTAACGCTTGGCCGGAATCGACAGGAATGGGCAATGCCTCATAGTCCCCTACAATTATCATTACAAAAATGTCCAGGTGAGAATACCAGGTGTTGTACGCTGGGGCTGCGAGGTGGGCAGGAGATGGCAGCACAGCAATTGATTGAATTCAGAATTGTTATCCCGTCGTAGGCGTGGTCTTTCTCTGTTTCCACAGAATCTACTTCTAGATTTAAAGCTTTCGTGACTGCAAGGATTCATATTCTTAGGTTTTTTCGGTAAAGTCACGTAGGTAAATTTTTTTAATTAAAATTAATACAAGTAAAATAAAAATAAAATAAAAATCACGACGTGCCCAACAATTGTACATTCGCGCATGTACTTCATTCGCACCGTACGTAGCCAACTGTGCTGATCGGAGGTGCGAGGCAAGGACAACAAACTAAACACACACAAAGTAGTTCTAAAGAAATTAGTTTTCAATTGAGATGTGAAAGTGCATAGCTCCAGTGGCTTTCAGACGGTGTTCCAGACGGCCACATAAGCGCAACTGAAAGCGCGTGATGCGATGGCCAGTCAAAAGCCACCGCTGCTGCGAGGATGACCGGAGTTTGCGTGATGATTGTTTATGCTCCTTGATGGTTTATGTTCCCAACGCAGGGCTCTCCCTCTCAAACGAATGTTGAGACTCGGTGAGTATTTCTTGAATAATGGTCGTTTATTTATTTATTTATTAGCATTGCTGTGTATAGATGTGATGCATCAGATTGTACCTATCATGATCGCGTCTCCTTCATATATCACTGTCCACGTAAATGAAATGAAATAAAAGTATTTTTTTCACAAACCATCGGCCCAACGGCCGTCTGGGAGTGCATCATTTCAGCACCATTGCCAATCCATGTCAGTATAAGTAAACTCTGGACCGGTTGCACGACATAACAGACTCATCAACAGTGAGGCTTGCATCGTCAGTAGTCATTCTGCGCCTTTTGAGCCACACTGCACTGAACAGTAAGGTACAGCCCTTTGTCAGTCCACTGCTGGACGAAGACCTCACCATGCCAATCCGTGTTGGTCGTAGGGGTGTTTTATTCTACTTAACTCGGCTGGTCACTAGTGTGCATTGGTGAAGAGAGAGGGGGGAGCCCAGGGCCAGTTCAATTGTCGTGTGCGCAACTTATCTTTGCCGTGGCCGTGAATAAAACAGTGTGCTAACCACTGCGCCACCGCTCTGCCCGTTTGTTATTGCTGGATAACAATGAGGGTTCAACAAATAGTTGGTAAACCGGTAAATCGTTTCCCGATTAAAAAGTCAGGAATTTATTCCTATGAAATAGTTTAAACCGCATGGCGCGTGCGACTGCGTGATATATTTGCCTTCGATTCTCAGTTATAATCATAAAGCATAGTAATACTTCATTTTATATAGCGTAATTCATGCTAACAGCATCCCATAACGCCGCACGCTAATTATAAATAAACACCAAATCCAATATACAGCCACTACCAAGCAAATGAACACCCTACTATATCAGCAAAATCAAAAATGAATAAGCCAATTAAGAAACGGCACCAAAAAAAACACAACGAAAGCGTCTGGGATGTGTGGCCCTTATGGACCACACATCCCAGACCACAACCAAGCCAGGAGAACCTTCACAGGAGGAGCGGTGGTGGAGTGCAAAACAAAGTTACCACTAATTATTATCAATTGGCCCAGTTCACAGGTAAAGGTGCAGCCATGAAAGTTGTTTTCTCGCGCCACTTGGTGCAGAAGGGCCTCCACTCGAGGGAGCTCTAGAGGGTATGTGTACGAGTGTCCACGTTGATAAGATAGGACGTTTTGTAGGAAACGAGCTTGCTCACATTTTACCCCACCACACGCGATCTGCCGATCGACTGTGGTGGACCGATTTAGATATAAAACAAAGACACAGATTCCCCCGTATAGCCTGAACAGACTGTTGGGGCAAGTGTTGTTAGCGATTACCTATGAAGGCCGGCACGGCACACGAGGGGGTGGGTGGAAAACACCACGCCCTGCCGCCTTTGCCTCCCCAGCGGTGATATTTATACACCACACCAGGTCCTCATTTGAGGCCGAGTCGACATAAGGGAGGTCCAGGATCGTTTCAGATATTCGCTATCACTGGTGTTGGCCGTGAGCGGGAATAGAACTCGGGTCACCGGGTTCGTAGCGCAGCGCGCAAAGCTCTACACTACCGCTCCGAACATGTGTATGTATATACATACACACACAGCACTACTGTGTGTGGGGAAGTTAAGAAAGTTGCCCATTGCTTTAATTGTCGTGCCGGGAGATCGAATTAAACTAGCGACCTCTAGATGATCCTTATGGCGGTCGCCCCGGGGTACCAAATAATACAAAATGGCCGAGGCAATTAAATATTTTATTTCTGGGACACTACTTTTTTTCCAGGGGTGTACATAACTCCGCAACTGGGGTACCAATCAATCCGAAATCACTGCCACTCCGCGATGTCAAAACGCAGCGAGGACGATTGCGCTGAAATCCTGAACGCTCGCGTATGCACCATCGTGCATCGTGTACAGCTCGTCAAGATGAGTCGATTGCCGCATCGCCGACCATCAACAAACTAAAAATTACTGCATCACGGACATTATGCAAGAGCCGGGGTACTATGGTACCCCAGGGTACCGCCATAAGGTTCAGATCGCACACAATATGTGACGCAAACCGGTAACCGTTTATGTTACCGTTTTCATGTTTGTTTTTGTTGAACTTCTTTCGCACCGTACGTACAAACCATGCTCATAGTAGGTGCGGGAGAAGAACAACAAACAAAGCACAACAAGCAGGTCTAAACAAATACGTTTTCGATCAAGATTTAAAAGTGCATTGCTCCAGTGGCTTCCTAATATCGGCAGGCCGAGCGTTCCAGACGGCGGCAGACGCGTATCTGAAAGCGCGCGGTGCGTTGACCGTCTTTCTCCGATGGCCAGCCAAACTCCATTGCGTGGATGAATCATGCAATTACCGGTAATGCAAACAACGTTTATCAACCCGTGTAAAACACATGAAACGCTTTGCCGCTTGTATAGATATGTAACGACTCCACACTCGAAGTGGAGATCGTATGGCCGAGCAGACAGTGATAACGTGAAGACAGTGACGACGTGAAGACAGCAACGATGGCCCGAGTCCCTCTCCACAGCCTCGAACATCCCTTCTTGCCCTGCTTTTATCCTCGTGGATTCTCTGTGGGAATTTCCCCAGCTGTCTCTTTAGGACACTCTGGGGAATTTCCCAACCAAGATCCTCCAGACTTGCTGGCGCCTTGTCTTTGCATCCAACCTCTCTGACACCCTGTCTTCACATCGAGACTAGGGGTCGGCACGGTTTGGCTCAAACCACCAAACCGCGGTTTGAACCGAACCAAATCGGTTTGGTTTGGCTCTGTTTGAACTGGTTCGGTTTGGTTTGGGGCTACGAAAACCGACTCGGTTTGGCTCGGACAGGGTGGAACCGGCTCAAACTAGTTTGGTTGGTTGTAAAGGCGACACGAAAGGACATGCTGTAGTTGCCTTTGCCTGCGAATTCACTTTGCAATTGCATCTCCATGGCTCGAGCGGCTCAAGACGGCGCCATCCCCGGCGGCTCCAGCATCACAAGGTATCTCATCCACGACGTGGAAGAGACCAAACACGCCGGTAGCGACGAGGAGCCGATGGCGAGCGAACGTGAGAGCCCGGACGCCACGCGCGGCGACACGCGGCAGAGCCTCATGCGCACCCTCGGCGCCGCAGCGCTGCAGACCGCGACGCAGCCCAAGCCCAAGAAGGCCCGTGTGTCCCGAGCGCTGTGGCACGACGAGTACTTTGAGACGAGCCAGGCCGCGGGCGACGTGCAGAGCCGGACCTGCAAGATCTGCACCCTCCAGTACGCGGGCTCCACCTCCTCGGGCACCCGTATCAAGCATCTCAAGACCCATGGGATCGTCGACCCCGAGTCGCCCACGGTCGTCACGTCGCCGCCGACGGGGAAGGGTTTGCTCGTGCAGTCCAAGATGGCCACGCCCATGTCAGCGCACGCGAGCAAGGCCATGGACAGCTTTGTCGCCGAGTACATCGCGACGAGTGGTCTAGGCCATAAACACGTAACATCGGATCCCTTTACGACTCTTCTTCAACGAGCTGCCCCGGGTTACGAGCCCAAGTCTGAGCGCACGGTCAAGCGCCGCATGCTCGAGATGTATGTCGTCCTCAAGCTACTCGTGCTACAGTACTTTACTACTTTTGGCTCTTGCGTCTCCTTGACCTACGACGGTTGGACAAACGACGCCATGACCGGCTTCTTCTCGGTCACCCTCCACTGGATGGACCCGGCGTCGTTCTCCATGTGCAACTGCATCATTGACTTCTTTTGGGTGGCCCCGGGCGAAGGCGTGGGCAAGCGCATGGCGCAGCGCCTGCACGAGCTGCTCGACGACTTTGGCGTGTGGCCGCGCCTGCTCGCCGTCGTCACCGACAGCGGTTCTGACGCCGTCGCATCCGCCAAGTCCCTCACGCTCCTCGAGGGGAGCAACCTGCGCTCGACGTGTTGCTTGCGGTGCATCGCGCACTGCGTCAACCTCGGCGTCAAGGCCTCATTCGGCGCGTTCGAGACACTGCTGCGCAGCCTCCGCGCGACGCTCGGCGCTATCCGCAAGAGCAAGACGAAGAGGGCGGCCTACACGTCGCTCGCGCGGCACTACCTCAAGTGCCCGCTGCAGCCGCCTTGCCTCGACGTGGTCACACGTTGGGGTAGCACGTACGTGATGCTCACGGCGTCGCTAAGGCAGCGCCAAGTGATCGACGCCATCTGCCTTGAGCCCGGCTGGTCGCGGAGCCAGGCCGGCTTGTCGGACGAGCAGTGGGAGCAGGCGGCGCTGCTCTGCCAGTTCTTGGAGAAGCCGGCGGCCATCTCCGATGCCATGGGCGCCGAGGAGTACTGCACCATCTCGAACGCCATCACGGCGCAGGAGGCTCTCTTGAGCCACTGCATGACCCACCGCCCGAGTCCTCATGTGGTCGTGAGCTCGGCCACCGTGACCATCTCCGACTACATGGTCAAGTACAGCGACCTTCTCTCGTCCGAACCAAGCCGCGTCGCCCGCTTTCTCGACCTGCGCCACCCCAAGCCCGCGGCCTCGAGCACCGAGTACAGCAATATCAAGGACATGATGACGGACATTCTCAACCAGCGCTACCCAGCGTTGACGACGGACGCGGCGCCGAAGGCGGCGCCGCGTGGCGGCATTAACATCCTCTTTGACATGGTCTACGCGCCCAACGCTCACGACGGCGCCGCCTCCGAGGTCGACCGCTTCCTGCTTGAGCCGACTCAGGACCTGAGCATGGACGTCGTCGAGTGGTGGAAGCTGTACGGCGGCAAGTACCCGCGCCTACGACGCGTGGCCCTCGACTATTTGCCTATCCCGGCGTCGTCCGTGCCCTCCGAGAGAGCAAACTCGGCCGCCAAGCGCTCCTTTCTCGACCGACCAAACCTGCACAAGTGCACGTTCAAGGCCGAGATGTGTGTGCGCTCGTGGGCGCGGATGTTGCCTAGTGTTGGGGTTTCACTGCCATTGAACTACCACACTGCGTTCAAGGACATTGGGCGTGCCAAGCTTGAGGAGATGGCTGTGGACGACATCGTCGTCCAGTACTTGCTAGTGAATCTCAATATGAAGAAAGCCTGCGTAGAAATTAGCGATTAATACACTTGATATTTGTATTGAATGCGAATATTGTTTGCCGCGCATCTTTTCGGTTCAAGCCAACTCAAGAGGTTTGGTTTAGCTTAGTTTGGTTTGGTTTTGGTTTGGTTTGGTTCAGTCGTCGCTGGTTTGGTTTGGTTTGGCTTGCTCAATTTGAAACCAGTTTGAGTCGGTTCAAACCGTGCCGACCCCTAATCGAGACTCACGGACACAGTCTTTACAGATAAATACATTACTTAATATCATCTGTAAATTTAGGTATACTTCGCTGGTATAGCGGTGCTCAAGCAGGAACCATTAAAGGTAAACAATTAAGCTAAGAGTTAGGACCATTGTATGCATTATTTTGGACTTCTTTCGCACCGTACGTAGTCAATCGTGCTAATCATAGGTGCGGAGCGAGGACAGCGATTGTAGGAAATTATTGGTTGACTAAAAAAAACTTTGACTCAAAAGTAAACATCTTGTGAAAGTAACCAACAAATAATTTATGATTTTGCTTGTTCGGAATTGAAGCATTCACTCATCACTTGTGATATTGCCAGGATTAAAACAAAAAAATCAGTCATATAGCGGTGCTCAAGCAGGAACCATTAAAGGTAAACAATTAAGCTAAGAGTTAGGACCATTGTATGCATTATTTTGGACTTCTTTCGCACCGTACGTAGTCAATCGTGCTAATCATAGGTGCGGAGCGAGGACAGCGATTGTAGGAAATTATTGGTTGACTAAAAAAAACTTTGACTCAAAAGTAAACATCTTGTGAAAGTAACCAACAAATAATTTATGATTTTGCTTGTTCGGAATTGAAGCATTCACTCATCACTTGTGATATTGCCAGGATTAAAACAAAAAAATCAGTCATATAGCGGTGCTCAAGCAGGAACCATTAAAGGTAAACAATTAAGCTAAGAGTTAGGACCATTGTATGCATTATTTTGGACTTCTTTCGCACCGTACGTAGTCAATCGTGCTAATCATAGGTGCGGAGCGAGGACAGCGATTGTAGGAAATTATTGGTTGACTAAAAAAAACTTTGACTCAAAAGTAAACATCTTGTGAAAGTAACCAACAAATAATTTATGATTTTGCTTGTTCGGAATTGAAGCATTCACTCATCACTTGTGATATTGCCAGGATTAAAACAAAAAAATCAGTCATATAGCGGTGCTCAAGCAGGAACCATTAAAGGTAAACAATTAAGCTAAGAGTTAGGACCATTGTATGCATTATTTTGGACTTCTTTCGCACCGTACGTAGTCAATCGTGCTAATCATAGGTGCGGAGCGAGGACAGCGATTGTAGGAAATTATTGGTTGACTAAAAAAAACTTTGACTCAAAAGTAAACATCTTGTGAAAGTAACCAACAAATAATTTATGATTTTGCTTGTTCGGAATTGAAGCATTCACTCATCACTTGTGATATTGCCAGGATTAAAACAAAAAAATCAGTCAATATTGATCCTTCATATATCAGCCGCACGGCTTTCTCTCAGCAAACTCTGAACCGCAACATTTCAGTACAAGTGTTTCAATACGAGCAAAACTCTGAACCGGTTACAACATTCATAGTTTCACTAGGCGTCGGACTTTCCCGAATTAATGCAGGTGAACTGCCGATCTTAGAGGCAAGGACCTTGTCTTACCGACATGGGTAACGCAAACGTGTATTGTAATGGTATATCGTAGTATTTCAAACTAATCATTTGCGTTTTTGTTAATAATATAAATATCAAAATAAGTCAGCAATCTCCATTTTTCTCCGTCTCTTCGCATAAATAAAAGTCATCTTTGGGATGACATAATACTGGAGCATTCCCAGAAGGCTGTGCAGCTTATGGGTAGGTGTAATACTTACCTATTGGAATGGATGAGGCTCGGGGTAGGCGGTATTGTGATCGGCCTATCCAGACGCAATAATAGTTCTCCAGATATTATAAAAGATGGAATGCGTGTATATTTATAAGTTTGCTGGATTATTGGATTATGCATGTTCAAATCGTCAAGATGATATTATATATATAAAATGGCATTGACAGGTATAATCACATTGAGCTTGTGAGACAGCCTAAGTAAATAGAGGGCCTATTAATGCAAGTTTAAATACATAAAAAATGTACATAAACTAGATTTTTTGCCCGTCCAAGGATGGGTGTATATTGCAGTAGATGTGGCACATTAGGAATGGATCACTCTTTTAAGTATGTCCTTGTGCAGCAAGGGAGTAAAGTGTGGTTCTGTGAAAGTCCTGATGTGCTGTGCAGTGCATCAATGCATGTGTGTACAGCAGCATGTGATGACTGAGTCGGGCCTGTAGGTGGCTGGCAGGGTTATTGAATGACCACGCGGATATACCAATCACATGGTTAATGGCGGCTCGGGAGCAAGGCTGGTTGTAACACACGTGTTGTTGCATTTTACAGGTAAAGGACCCAAAGGTTGTTTTTGATCGTTATATAAATGTTCTAGACTTCTTCTAGACTTTAAGCTTGGCTTTCAATTGTTCGTTTGTGATATATCCAAATAGAGGCGTTTTAGCACTGTGCATTGTAAAGGGATAACGCACTGTAATTAGTTACTGTCATTGTAATTATCTAACTCTAATACTGTGTAGTCTATAACCATGCCCATGTACCCAGAGTATGACTACTTGCAATGCTATTGAGAATAGAACACATGTAAAGTAGTAAGCTGTACAATGGTGAGATACAGTACGTATACTGTACACATACAGTACATATAATGGGTGTAATATACCGATATAAGTGGATGGTATAGATAGACATACAGCTTAGGATTAAAGTAATAGTCGAATAGTGATGTACAAATGTGATTGTCAAAGACAAGGATGGTTTATCAGTAGTAGAATTGGGTTTAAGATAGAGGGTTATTGAATGACCGCGCGGATATACCAGTCACATGGTTAATGGCGGCTCGGGAGCAAGGCTGGTTGTAACACACGTGCTGTTGCATTTTACAGAGTGACGGTGCTGTTCTTCCCAAGATTAATATTAACCACAATAAATAAATGTGCTTGCCCTCGATTTGGAGCACCTGCCCACGTCCTTCATTTCGAGTGTGCAACATAAATCTAAAATATTCAATAGAAAAATTGTTTAGCTCATGATTATTAATGAGGGTGGCGGGTTGCCCCATGTGGAGTGACGTCACCCCTCATGGTTATTGTGGAGGGGTGCAGCATGTGGAGTGACGTCACTTGCTCATGATTATTAATGAGGGGAGGGGTGCGACATGTGAAGTGCGCGACCTTCTTGTGCGTTAGTGGAAGTTTCCACGCGGGCATGAATATTAACCAAGGGGGGGGCCTCTTTTGCAGTGACGTCACGCACAGATGTAGCACGTGCTGCGTAGATTAATTTTGTACCGTCACTTTCTGTAAAGAAACTTCATATTTGAAGCGACTTGGCATAAGAAATTATTTAATTTAACTCGACCTTCCTCTGCTTTCGTGTAAAAACCCACCCACTCATGAATATTAATGATGGGGGGGTGGGCCTGATGTAGAGTGACGTCATGCGCGGGACGGACAGACATTTCTGGCTGATTATAGTAGGTAATAATGCGATGCTGTAGCGTAACTTGCGTGGGGACATGGGGTGCCTTGTCCCCTTCGTGGCCAAATTTACGAGCTTAGGCCCCCTTGACAACCACTATGATATATTTTCAACAAAAGTGTAAAACAACAAAAACGTACGTATTGATGTGACAAGAGGAGCCGCGATATATAGCCGAGGTGCGACCGTGCGAGTCAAATCAAATATTGGGGCCTCACATGACCGATTACCGCACCCCATGAGCTAATAATGTAGTTAGGCCACTAATTGGATGAAGAGAGCAATCAACTTAGTTACAATTGCGATGATAGAAACGGCGAGTGGATAAAGATCAGCGTCGCCAGACGACAACACGAACAATGTGGAGAACGCACGAGTCATGCATCGCGACTCGCATCAGTGGGACAAACTCTTCTTCTGTGACCTACTGCTTTCGGATGTGTTCTCGGGCTGGGACGAATCTTGCTCAGCATGGTGATGAGGGCTTCTTCGGCAACGCATTTCGGTTGGAGCTCAACAACACCCCCGGTCATCGTGCCCAACAGCACGCGCCGATATAACTCGAAAACACATCCGGAGAGTTTTAGAGCACAAGCTTATACGCAGTAATACGCCTGTACGATTATTATACTCGTGTTACGAATTATTAGAACATCTGATAGGACGAGTATCCAGATTTGTGATGTTTCTTTGCTATAACAGCCAAATGGCGATATTACTGGTAACATGTATTTAGTTTAAATAATATTTAATATTTAGTGCATTAGGTTGAGAGTTTCTTAATGAGAATGTTGGAAGAGGGTGATCAACCTTTGTTTCTCCAGCACTGCTGCAACGTGGTCTCCGAAGTCGTATTCACAGCACGAGTGTGACGTTTCATTTGATTGAAATTGAATAATCACCTCGACTCTTGGCTTCTCGGCTCCATCATCCAACACAGGCACACGAATACTCAACCTCGCACAGACGCAAAAAAAAGTCAGGAAAATCACTTGAAACGATTCACGCTGTTCAGGAACACGTCGACATTCATGCAGACTCGCCTGAATTTCGGACAGTCACCAATGCTGGATTAATTTAGGAATTCTCAATCAATGATTTTGCACTCTCCCGAAACAGCCTGAAGCAGTTGAAGTGATTTGACATGAATCAGTTGGCGCTACGCGTGCGTAAGATTACGCACACGCGCTACCATACGGCGCATCCAGCCACACGGCGTTACCCGTCCGTTGTTGTCCATCTCCGTGACTTCTTCCACGGTGGGGCTTCTTCGCAGCTGGAAACGCACCATGGGGCCGTTGTTCTTTGCGCACGCCTGGAAGAGCGAGACAGTCCCAGCACCGGGAGTGTCGTCCTCTTCGTCGCCGCAATCCCCCTCATCGATATCCGACATGGGCGGCAGGACAGAGTCATCAGAGAGCACGCTCATGCTGTCGGAAAACTCCGACTCGTCCGAACTCCACCGCTCGTCCTCCTCATCCTCCTCCTCGTCCTCCTCCTCATTATCCCCGCTGCCACTGCCACCGCCGGCGTCTTTAACGTCGCCAGCGCCGCTCCCCGCGCCCTCGCGGCTCAGCTCCGCGTCCGATTTCTCCATCGCCGCTTTGGCGGTCATCGCTCGGTCCTCGATGGGTGCTCGGCGGCCCATGCGCGTCGCGATGGCTCTGCTCGACCGGGCATGCAGGGTGACAGCATCACGACAGCTCCGGGCCCCGTCCCCTCACTCGCCCAGCCCGGCCAGAGCTTGTTTTTGTGTCGGTAGCCGCTCTCCTCCTCCTCCTCCCTCCACAAGCGGCTGTCCGGCGGGGACCGCCACGGGGTGACCCACGCCGTCGCTTTAGACGATTGTGTCCGCCAGTGCGAACTTGGCAAGGCGATCGGTCGGCGCTCGGCGTGCAAAGGGTCAACGTGGCTTGGAGGAGGAGTGCGAGGCACACACCTGTGCGTAGGTCAGACAGTGCGCTGCCGAGATGTGCGCTCCGGTGCCATTAAGGCGATTTTCGCGTTCCCCCGAGGGATGGATTGTTGCCTGCTTGGTCGGATTTATTCGGATTTATTCCCCTGCGAGTCGAGGCGGTGGGAGTTAAAGGGCTGGGGCGGGGGGGGGCGTTGGCCGACTTGGGTTTAAACCAGGTGGAGGCGAGCCACGCGACTAGTTTACGGAGGTGGCAGCTGCTTCCAGAGCCGTTACCCAGCCTCGCAGGAGACCGCCTGTGCCTTCCAAGTCTGCTGCTTGGCCAATATTACCGCGAAATCGGATCACGCTTGCTTGCAGCAGATTTGCAGCGGATTACTCGAAAAGGCATGTGTGTGCTGCTTGGAATTAAGAAGGCCATTTACGATTGGCGTCGCGTTGAAATGTTCAGACGACCTCGCAGCCATGTCAAGACGACTTCGGATCATGCCGTTAAGTCGCTTTGCTGTCCCTGCCACGTATGTGTGTGGTGTGTGCGTGCGTCGGTGCGTGAACGAGGCTGTTGTTGTTGCACCACATTCGCTGAGTGGGCAATGCGGCGCAGGGAGAATTTGGCGACTGGGGGGGCGATGTTCAACTCATCGTGGCATCAGATATCGGATTTCGTCTGTGCGTCACAGGCGGTGCGGTCCCACTGAGTGCCTCGTTATTGGTCGATTAGGGCACAAAAGCGCTCGATTTTGTCGCCGCGCAGCACTGCGCACTCGTGTATCTGGAATGCTGATGTCTGGATGTGTGTGAGGTTGTGAGTGCTGACTGTGTACTCTGTATCTGCGTGTGGGGGGGATGTGTGTGTGTGTCCTCTGTATCTGAGTGTGTGGGTGCCGAGTGTGTACTGTGTATCTGTGGTTCTGAGTGTGTACTCTGTATCAGAGTGTGGTTGTGGGTGCTGACTGTGTACTCTGTATCTGCGTGTGTGTGGGGAGGGGTGTACTCTGTATCTGAGTGTGGTTGTGGGTGCCGAGTGTGTACTGTATCCGTTATGCAACGTTCGTCTTTCCCTCTCGAATCGCGTTAATCCTCCTCAAGTGCATCAGACTGATAACAACCCCCAGCACGAATGGCACCGCCATCTGGGAACAACACAGACGCAGACAGACAAGCAGCAATGACAACCATCACGAGTTTAGCATCTTTGGCTAACTCTTGGAGCAAGTACTGTGGATATATATACAACACGCGCCGGGGAATTGATTTGCCAACTGTCACGCCCGGCCCTCATATGCTTCCCGAGTGCTGTTGTTGTCACACACCGACGTAGCCCACTCTTTATTACAGGCTCAATTGACCTGTAATCCTACGCGGAAGCTAGGTTATGTTTACATCCACGACCATAAATTAACCGTTAACCCTTAACCGAATCGTCATCCTCTCCCCCCCAACTCGTGGCTTTCTCTCCCTGCTGCTGCACGGTCTTTGCCAGGTGTTGTCGTGCCGCCTTATCTCGTTATCACCTTTGTCACACAACTCACATTGGGTCGGTCTCTCCGTAGTTTTCCTTCGTAATAATAATAATGTAATTTACCTATCCACGACAGACCGAATCTCAAGAAAACATTTGGAAGAAACTTTTTTAGCAGGGTCTTGCATTTGTAGTTTTATATTTTTTTAACCTATCTCTCATGTCCACATCAAAGATGTTTTGTTAAATAAGTTAATTATATTTCCCGGATCACATATCATGCGTAAATTCATAGTAAATCGTAAGCTCATGATACATGCATAAAATTACGTACATGAGAATCGATTACTGTATTTACAAGGTATGATAATTATACATATAATTATTACGTTTAGGACTTTTGGCCAAACGGCTCTATTAAAATGCACATTAAGCATCTAAAGTTTATATTGTTCAACCAAGCGAGAACGCAAGAAACTAGGACAGTCTTATTTGCACGAGCGATATTTATATAGGTGCGTTCACAGATGATTTTTGATTCGCATATGTTGATTGTGGTAGGTCCCGTGACATCCCCAGTCACGAAAGAGTGCTTGCTGCACTTCTCAATTTTAAGAGGTTAACTTTTAGAATCACCACATCGATTAATGAATCGGTGAAGAATGACGTTGCATTGAATTGTCAGAATGACTGGTACCGTTAGGGGCCGTCCATAAATGACGTCACGCGATTTTGGACGATTTTTTACCCCCCCCCCCAATCGTCACACGGCGTCACAAAAAGTCAGACCCCCCCTCAAATATGCTTGAAATCGCTTTAAACTATTGTCATTGGTCATTGTAGTGCGTATTTAATGTGGCGCTGCACTCTGATGCTGTATGAGAAAACATATATTAAAAAGTCTATTCAATTAAGTAGAACGTGTTGTCTATATTTATTTAAAGTTGCGCATTTTGATGTGACGTCACATTTCTCACCCCCCCCCCCATCACACATCGTCACAAATGTCTGACCCCCCCCCCTAGGTGCGTGACGTCATTTATGGAGGCCCCTTACACCCCTGACTTATCGTATGATCGAGCGTGTGAAACAGAACCCTTGACCGATGAGCGGTTCGCGGTTAGATCCAAGAATCGATTACTAATTAAACAACGAAATGTCTTTTAGCGCCTGTCGTGGCTGCAGCGGTTAAGTTAAAACATGTTTTTTTTTACCAGGTGAGAGATCACGAGACCAGGATGCGTCTCAATTGCAAAAGTGACCTGAGCCATCAAAATAGAAAAGAAAAAGAAAATAAAGTGCAGCAATGAAGCAAATATATGCAATGTGTTCGCATTAATCTATTTCACATTACAAATACAAAAAAAATGAAAATTCACGCACACTTATGCATGCACCGTGTGTGTGTGTGAAATTGAATATGCATCATGCTAAGCATTGTGATACGGGTGTAAGCATAATGGATGATTGCGTATTCCGCTGCCACGTGTTAGGTTACTCGTCGATTGATATTAGAATACACAAATACTATCTGGATAATAGAGCAACAATAGTCACCGAGTTCAGTCATCGTCGCCAGGCGTGCTCTATCAACTGCTGGATTAAGGCTTTCCCAAGTTGTCGCCATCCCTATGATTAGCACGCATGGCTATGTACGGTGCAAAACACATTCCTGCGGAGGGAGCTGGTAGGAACGTTGGGTTGCTCGGCCAATGGCCAGGGTCAACGGCGGCGTGGTGTATTCCGCAAATATGGCCGACTGTGAGGGCGGGCACAAGCCGGCGTGAGTAGGTTAAACGTTGAGTTTTATAAGGGCACCATGGGGTGACCAGCCCCTCCCCACCCAGCCCCACCCCTCCCACCCCCCACCCAGCCCCACCCTCCCCACCCAGCCCCTCCCCACCCTCCCCTCCCCACCCAGCCCCTCCCCACCCTCCCCACCCAGCCCAACCCCTCCCATTTTTTTATGCACGACGGACGGACGGACACAATAATCCCCTGTGGGCTGGTGTAACCAGGAGGTTTCCTACCAGTAAGAAGTTCAACATACCTCCCTCACGGTTTGTCTGAATGTGGATTAAAAACGAGTTTATGATCATCGGGTCTCATCACCAGCTGGTAGAGGCACGTCAGTGGAATGATCGATGTTCACAACATATGCACATGAAGTCACGAGATCAGGTCGCTTTTACGGAACATTGGCCTGTCACGTTCCATCATCTCAGTCGCCGACGCGGAGAAATTGTTTCATACTTTTATTTTCTCACGCATGGCCTATACTGCAACGCTTTGCTATCTGGAGCCTCCAGTAATGTACTTTGTCCACTCCAGTCTGTTCAAAATACAGCTACTCGGGTTCTGACCCGAACTCATCGTACAAGACATATCATCCCTCTTCTTCCATTGAATTCAAGGTCCTCCTTCTTACATTCAATGCCCTGAATGATCTCGCACCTCCGCATATTCGGCAGTTGGTGTTGTTTCAACAACAACAACAACTCTGAGGTTAGCAGATTTAGATCTCCACTGCATCCCCAGAACGAAGCACAAGTCTATGGGCAACGATCTCTGGGGCTTTGCTTTAGTGGAACCCGGACTGTGGATCTCTCTGTCGAAGGCTTTCAGGGAGTCCGGTTCAATTGGAATCTTCAAGTGATTCCACCTAAAAACATTTCTATCTCAGAAGGCGTTTTCTATCTAAACTCAGCCACTTCTTACTCATTGTCATTGATGTAAATCGCCTTAATATTTGTTTTATTAAAAAAGGCGCTATATAAGCTTTAACCATTATTATTCATCTGAGGGGTGATTAAAATGCAACAAAAGGATTTGAATATGAATCCTGATATTTTCAATAATATAACATTGTTTTGAAAACTTCAGTAGTTTCATGTGTTATGTCCATATCACAAATGTTCTTAAAAATCAATTAGCAATGGACCTAAAATCACTCCAGTACAGTACTAATTAACGGTTAATAACGCGCCTGGAAACAATTAAGCTCGGTTTGATTTCCAATCTGCATGAATGCGGTCGACGAATCAAATACAGGGTGGAGCGGTGGCGCATTGGATTGTGCAATGCACTCTGAATGCAACATATCTGAATTCGATTCCTGGCCATAACTTAGATGAGTGACCAGATATATCTGCATCGTTCTGGCCCATCCTTACCATGAATCAACCCGTCCTGACAAGCGTGATGAAGTATGTTCAAACAACCCCCACGACCGATACGTGACTGCCAGCAATTTAATTGACGAAACGTAAACGAGTTACAGGGCCATTAGATTCTCACAGCTGTGAACAAAAACACAACACATTCGTCAATAACACTGCCCCTAAAGATTTAACGTGCACAGTAGGCGACGTTTATGGAATTTGCTCCTGCTACTATGTAGATGGGCCATTGCCCAAACGTCGTGTGTTATATTAGAAATGTTTTTAACCTTCGGGCAGCGTTGTCGTACGTATGTGTGTATGTTGAACCTCTTTCGCAGCCTACGAGGTGAACCATGCTCATCTGAGGTACGGGGGAAGGACAACAAAACTGAACACAAAAAAGCAATTTTAAAGAAACGAGTTTTCAATATTGATTTAAAAGTGCTAATTTATACTGGCATCCTAATATCGGAAGGAAGAGCGTTCCAAACGGACGCAGAAACGCATCCGAAAGCGCGCGATTCAGTTGCCGTCTTTGTTCGATGGCCAGTCAAAAGCCGCTGCGAGGATGACCGGGGATTGCGTGATGGTTTATGTTCCCTGACGAGATCAGCAAGGTATTGCGGTTCATTTGTGGTGAACACTTTCTGTGTAATGAGTGCGACAATTTCGACGAATGCGTTTAGTTTTTTTTTTGTTACAGGTATTTTCACTTATGCATCATAGCTAACGTAGCATCGCAATATATATTTTTGATCATTTTCCTAAAAATACATTTTTGGAAACACATTTCAAGGCAGTGCAAAAAAAACCAAGCCACGCGTTTATATTCGTTCCCTTCGCGCGTACAATTTGGGGTGAATCCCTGCGCCAAGCCAGGGCAAAGCGGATTGCGTCCATCCCTTCGAATTTGCTTCACATTAAATCCGCAGCCGATGGCCAGAAATAGTAACGGACGGCTCAGTTTGCTTAATGAGTGACGACTTATTTCCGGCACTTACAGAATCACTTTAGGGCAGCAGGGCAGGCTGAGTAAATAATTAGCCCAGCAAAGCATGCAGTCGTAATAAGAGCAACGATAATAATTACACCATCGCACAAAACAGGAATCGATTCAATCGTTTTTTTACAAGGTTAACATTTGTTCATTGGCGTTGATTGGTCACTTGTGCATTTTTCATTGAGATGGCATGGGGGCATTGCATTAACCACGAGGCTATCATCTTGGCAAACATTCGACTTCACATCAGGGGTGGAAAAAAACTATTTTTTCAGATCCGAATTTGAGGTTTAAGGTTCAACCCTTAATAAACCTTAACACACCTAATAAACCTCATGGTTTTATTCGCAATACTCCCAGATCAGTACTAGTCCTCCTCCGACGAGTCCATGTCGTTGCCCTCGGACATAGAACTGCATTCGGTGAACGCCGCATAGTTGCTTTTGAGGTAGACCAACTTCTCCACCGAACTGGACGCCAAGCTGTTCCTGCGCTTGCTGTGTATGAAGCCCATCGTTGTGAAGTTGCGCTCCGAGGCTGCAGAGGATGTCGCCATCGTGAACAGCTTTACGCCGATCTTCTGAAGATCGGGCCAGGCTACGCCGTCAGACTGCTAATACTGCAAAGGTGTCTTACGTCCCTTGAGCAGCATACCACTCAGGACGATCATTTATCTCGGTGCCATTCATTGCCTCCGAAAAGCGGCGCATGCATTCAGGTGACTCATTGCCTGCTCACTCTTCTTGTGATGGTTTAATCTGGTGTGACAATGTTTGCAGACGGCACTCTTCAACTTGTGCAGTTCCGGATCATTGGTGAAATAGTGCTAAAACTGGCCCATCGAGTGTCCTCTGGCCTTCCCTACGTTCGCCGACGCCTCGTTGACCACTCCATTCTTCTCCATCACAATTACATCACTATCACATTCTTCGGAATCGAGTAAATCCTCATCCAGGTCCTGATCCATGATCCTGCTTGCTGTGGAAATTGGGTTCGTTTGATAACACGAGTAACTCAGTAATGCCAAGATTTTTGATTTCTGGGCTCCGGCCTTCCGCAGTTCCATTACTTCAGTCAGACTTCCTGCAAAAGCCAAAATGGCGTCTTTTTATAATAAACCTCAAAACTTCACCCTAACTGGCCCTTCGGGATATTGAGTTTTTTTTAATTTAAACTTCATCAAACCGAATTGTTTTAAACCTCGCCTTGCCACCCATGCTTCACATGTTGTAACTGATGAGGGCTTAGGAATAATCCAGGCACGTGCCGGGTGTGTTAACAATTACAGATAAGTAGTAATACCATCTCATAGGATGATGCCGTGGTGTAATGGTTGGCACACTGCAATTGTAATCAAAGGGTCGCCGCCTCTGTCTACCTAAGCAATATACATGGGTACACCGAGGTCGATGGGCCGCAAGTCATGTTTGGCAGGATAAAGTGAGTACTTCAACCACTTTCAAGATGTGGGGCTAGCGTGGAAGAGTAGGCCAAAACACCATCCTGAGGAGGTTCTCTAGAGCTCCCTCTAGTGGAAGCCCTTCTACCAGTAGTGGCGTGAACAATAAATCGCAGGGTTGCACCTCTATATTTCACAAACTAATAACAATAACAAGAATGATGTTCAGCCTTTTGTCCATCCACTGCTGGAAGAAGGCCTCCCCGCACTGTGTCGGTCATAAGGGTTGTTTGACCATACTTCAACCGTGCTGGTCAGCGAAAGGGGTGTCCAGGACTGGTTTAGATATCAATCACTACCGATGTTGACCACGCCCGGGAACCAATTCCGGATTCATCTTACACACCCGCATTGTTCCTGTGAATATTTGACCTCGGAATCGGCCCATTTATAAAATTGTCATCATCTTCTTGGTTCTTTCGGTAAAGTCACGTAGAAGGGAAATAATGAAATAATAAAAATAAAACATGTATTTTATTATGTTTTATTTTTATTTTATTATTCCCCTTCTACGTGACTTTACCGAAAGAACCAAGAAGATGAATCCCTGCAGTCACGAAAGCTTTAAATCGAAATAATCATCATCACCATCAGCCATGATCAATCCACTGCCGGATGAAGGTCTCCCCAAGCCATCTAAACAATATTTCGATGGTATTATATCATTCGTACCTCTATCTCATGACCGTGTACGTAACGACGTGTTAATATTTTCCCTTCGTTTAAATTCACGCACTGCACACTCAGATTAACTTTACAGTGCGTGCATGTGCAACAGGCATATGCGCGGTGCAATTAATCCACGGCTAAACTGTGTTGCCCCGGACTACGAAACGGGAAAATCTCTCAAGGACTCCCATGTGGGTATCACCTGCTCAGGGTGTCGACGAGCACACGATGTCGTGCTATTATTGCGATCGCATTGATTTGGTGCTGACCATCGCACCATTTCATCTTCTTGGTTCTTTCGATCGAATAAAGGAAGACATGAAGACGGTCAACGCATCCCCCGAAGATGCCCTGGACCGAGCCAAATGGAGAAGACAATGCCGAAAAGCGGACCCTGCGCCACAGCGGGAACAACGCTAGGAAGAAGAAGGTTCTTTCGGTAAAGTCACGTAGAAGGGAAGTAATAAAATAATAAAAATAAAACATAATGAAATAATTCTCACGACGTTTCGGCCACAACGCAAGTAGCCGTCTTCAGGTGACTTCTACGTGACTTTACCGAAAGAACCAAGAAGATGAATCTCTGTAGTCACGAAAGCTTTAAATAGAAATTTACATCGCACCATTTGTTGCTGCAGTCAATGCAACTTGCTCAGCCCTTTGTCAGTCCGATGCTGGATTAATGCCTCCCCCGCGAGAATAATACTGCATAATGGAATGACAGCAATTCATTACTCAGAATGTGTTCCTCTCCAACACTGAGACAGACCTACTTTTAACATGAGCCCTCAATACACCTTTTTAATTAGATGCAGTCAGCCAGTCGAGTTCGGTGCCTTCAAGATATTCGTAGGTACCACGAGGAGCACGTAATCGCTTACAGGAGCACAACTGGTTACCGGGTGATATACTCGAAAGCTGCAAATGCCGTCAAAGTGTTCTCAATGAGAATGAAAAATATCTAAATCACTGGCAAGTCTGGTACACGCACAGCTATGTGGACACTGACGGAGCCAGTGGGGGTGGGGTGGCACGTGCCCCCCCCCAATTATCCGATCTAAATCCCTAATTTAGATCCGATCATTGGGGTTTATTAGTAATAAATCGGCATTTTGCGACCCCCACTGCCACTATGTAGCATATTATTATGTGCCAGCGACTCTATGGGATGATAGGACAATAGTCTGAGTCCATAATTGGCAATAAGTAACGGCAAAGCAAGTGACTCAGAATTATGCGCAATTGCGTATACAGGACACGACTTCCCTGAAGGCATTCACCTTCAGCGAGCGCGATGCCGATCACACACGGTTCGAATTCAATCCTCGATCGATGGCTGCGCCATCGCCGCACACGCGTCGAATAAAAAGCAAGGGACAAGTCCTTACTTACTAATAACTCCTATCATTTTTCATTGCTGGAGAAGTTGCCCCCCCCCCCTACCTGAAAATCCTGGCTCCGCCATTGTTTGTGGATATAGGTGAATGTGCGGGTGTTTGCAAAAAATACTGACACAAAATAAGGATAGGAAGATTGATGGTATTGTGGTTAGTGCACTGATTTATAAATCACAGTGACCTAGGTTCGATTCCTGGCTGCGATGCCCATCACCACAAGTTGCAATTGCAGGTGTGTGAATCTGGGTTAGCTATGTATGTATGTTGAATGTCTTTTGCAACCATACTAATCGGAAGTGCGTGGGAAGCACAACAAACTAAACACACAAAAAAAATTATTCAATCCAACTGTGTATAGTTTTGAGTGTTTCCCTTCATATACGTGGTTTTTTAAAAGAGTACTCCAATTTACTCTCACATACAAACATACTGAATAATAAATTATCCCAACATCCCATTGCAAGGTCCCCTATTAAAAGCAGTTCTAAAACTTAATGAGGCTTTCCTGAACAATACAGGACATCGTTATTGTGTGTTCACAGCCTTGCTCAAATAATTGCCTTTAATAGTAACTATAGGGAACTTATTCTTAGTCATGGCTCAGGTTTGGCTCAAGCGAGCCGACTCAGAGCCATGTTTAATTTGAGCCGGCTCTGAGTATGGTCCCTGCCACGCTCAGGATTTCCATGAGCCGAGTCTGAGCAAAGCCACGGCTGCACTGCTTCTGCATCTTTGTAAGATAGCAGCTCAAGCCTGAGCTGAGCCGCGTTAGAGGCAAAGAAAGAGGTGAGTAGCCACTAAGAATACGGCCCTGGATGTTAGCCATGTTACCATAACGATAACATCAGAGCTAACAATAGCCCTAGCCCTATCCTTAGGGCCAATCACAGCCCTGACCTTCGCATGAGAACCCTAGCCATAACTAAGTATAGTGCTAATCTTGTAAGCTACTTTGGGACGCTTTCCATTGCATATTAATTGGGGTGAAATGATTTGCTCCCCGTGATGGGTTGATGAATGGCAATGATTCGGGGTCGTGATTCGATTCGAGAATTGATTCATTTTCTAAAAATTCCAGTGAATTTTAGCACTGCAAACGGCTGTAGAGATCATGGGAAGCTGTTGCATACAACACACTAATAAAAAGAAAAAGAAATACATTCTAAAACACATTAAAAAAAATATTTGAACAGGTAGGGCCACACTGAGTTGTATAGACTTTTTTCAGAAGCAATCCCGCCACAAATGATAGCTCGACGAAGTGGCTCATCGCGTGGAAATGTATAGCAGCCCAATACTCTAAACGCGTGTTGATTATAAGTGTGGAGCGAAAAACCAGAGGACCCAGATAAAAATCAACGCGAACACAAGGAAAGCATGCAAACTCCAAATATACAGGCATCAGGTCGGGATTTGAACCCACGTGCTCCTGTATATCAGGCAAGGTAATTAACATTTCGCCACCGTGGCACCTGTCAATGCAAGTACTGGGAGCTTAAGGATAATAATGAGAACGGATTAATCTGCACATCTGTAGTATTAATGCTTGTGACAATGCACTCAGCATCAATGGCAAATAAGTTACCAACTTCATTAACAATATTATATGTGCAATTTCCATCATGAAGGCATATGGGAAGTGTGAGATTTCTCATTGCATGAGGGTAGAGTTAACAATTGTTTTGACTATGACCAAACAACCCAGAATGCACAAAATCTTAACAAATCTCAGAGACGAAGTGGGAGTTGAGCCTGGATGGGCGAATAGCGTGCATAAAATATGTGTTTCGATTTTAAGCTTTCATGACTGCAGGGATTCATCTTCTTGGTTCTTTCGGTAAAGTCACGTAGAAGGGAAATAATAAAATAATAAAAATAAAACATAATAAAATAATTTTAAACATAATAAAATAATTTTAAACATAATAAAATAAATGTATTATGTTTTATTTTTATGATGTTTAATTTTTATTATTTTATTATTTCCCTTCTACGTGACTTTAAAATAAAACATAATAAAATAATTTTAAACATAATAAAATAAATGTATTATGTTTTATTTTTATTATGTTTTATTATTATTATTTTATTATTTCCCTTCTACGTGACTTTATCGAAAGAACCAAGAAGAAAAATACGTGTTATATGCTTCTGCGGGGTTATGTGGTGGGCAGAAGAAGGCAGGGAAAGCACATCCATTCTTGTACTGTACTATCCAATAGCTGGCTGAAACATGGTCAAATAATCCCCAACGACTGACACAGAGTAGGGATACCCTCGTCTAGCAGTGTATTGACGTGCAAGTACATTTAAAGGGTGTTCCAAAAAGACGGACCCAATTTCAAAGCAGTATATTTCACGATGGCAAAATTTGTGTTATTTTATTTTATTTTTAACTACGTGACTTTACCGAAAGAACCAAAGAGTATGGATTCCTGCAGTTACGAAAGCTTCAAATCAAGATTGATGGCAACATGTTACAATTACATAAAAAGTTACAAACGGTTTAATAAGTTATCAAGTTTTACTAACCATTTTATAAATGCTCTATGTGCCCTCCACCTGCTGTACGGACAACATCGAGACGATAGTTTAATTCGTCCCAAACGCCTCTCAAAGTGTCTTCTTCCACTGAAGTGACCGCTGCCGTGATTCTGTTTTTGAGGTCATCCAGATTAGTCGCTAATGGTGGCACAAAAACACAGTCTTGTGTGCCACCATGCTCTTTGACATTGGCGGATCAATGCCAAAACGCCGCTGAAACGCACGCTGCACCGCAATTACGAATTCAGTCTTGCTGAACTGCAGAACGCAAAACGCCTTATGTTGCGCGGTCACCATCTTGCGAATGACTGAGACTAGGGGCTGTTTGTGCGCTGGGAGAGGCATCTAGCCGTAATCATTTGGAACTCTATGCCTCGCCCTTTCAAGTGGTAAGAGTTTCATTCATGGGCGGTTCGTGGTTGCATAGATATAGCGATTTAAAATCGGGTCCATCATTTTAAAACACCCTATTTATAGAGCACATGAACGGTCTAATTCTGGACTCAGTGAATCAGGCTAAAGGCATCATATTTTGCATCACATTCACTGCATCTTAATGCTGTGAATGTTCCAATAAATACGAGTGAATTGACATATCAATGGAGTAAATATGCACAAGAATTGGAAAGTATAGTAATAGGTTTTTACCCTTTCAACTGGTACAACAACTGACACCTTTATACAAGGCATCATGTTTGCATTTTGACTGCTTGTGTTGTGGTTATTGCAAACATGATGCCTTGTATAAAGGTGTCAGTTTTTGTACCAGTTGAAAGGGTAAAAACCTATTACTATATTTTGCCACTGGTAAAGGAGGTCTCATAGTGTTAAAGAATTGGAAACTAAACGCATAATAAAAACGAAGCATTGGAGGTATGCATGCTTGGAATTGCATTGAGATAAAGAAATAGGGAGACATCATAAGAAAACAAAAGTCAATCTGCTAATAAAAGTAACTGGGCTTGGGCAGGACACGTTATAGAAGGGATTCATACTGAATATAAAGAATAGTGGCAGCCAAGGAATGGAATACGTCTGAGAGCTCAGATAGGGCAATGAAATAACCCCGTGTGAAGGTGCTAAGTGAATTACTAAATCGCAGTATCACTCGAGATTGTAGCAGTTTTGGCAGGCCTTTATCTATCAGTGGATTGGCCATGGCCGATAATGAAGATTAACAACATGAATATCACTGCAAGCTTTATATGCTTTTGCGAGCTCCTATACTCCCCTCTAATATCTAGTCGTGCAATTTGGACTGCAGATGTGGTTGAGGCGTTGGTGTGGCTCAGGTCGCAGGTAACTGCGCAGTGAGGCAGGGACCGCAGTCTCTAGGCAATGCTTATTAATAATGATAATTCCATTCCACAAAGGTGAGCTACCGGCACGTATTGATGGCTCCGGCTCCACCCTATCCGACTCCACCCCGCCAGCCCGCCCGCCCACCCACCTCTCCGTTCTCCACGAACTGTATCGCATGCGTTACCATGCCACCCCTATCACAGCGTCCTCGTGTTCACGGTAATTCTGCTTTGTCACTTTCCACCTCTGCTCATTCACGATACCCGTGGTTGCTGCTGTGCCCTATGTGCCCAAAGTGACCACGGTGAGCAGTGACGTGGTGGTGTTTGGAGCACTCCGCTGCGTTCCCGGACACGTTGATTCAATTCCAGGTTACGCAACACAACAACAAATTGGAAATGTGTATTTTCGGTCAACTCAATTGAAAGTGAGCAGCTAAGTAACTAAGTAATTTATTTATATAATGTGACGCAAAATATAATGGTGAATCATACGTGTTAGATTGAGCAACTATTGCCAACTTTGGTGATGGAGTAACAACATGTGTATCATATGACAGGATGACTTCTTGAGGTGCTACAAGACTATTCATTTGATTAACACCGCCAGTCCACGCGCTTAACACAGGTACGCACATTCACAAGACATGGCTGCAACGGCTCAAAGAGTGACACTAAGGATTTGCATTTATCAGGCACTCTATTGCCGTGGCATCTCAAAGTGCATTACAAAACAAGACACCACAAAAACACCAACATCGCCTGGTTAGGAAATGGGAAACGATGAAAAAAGAATCGTAGGTAAAATAACAATGCACAACAAATACCGAAACAACATTAACAAAACCCAACACGTGCTCCGTTGAAATATCTCCGCAACACAGGCTGCCAACTGCTGCCTGTCATGTGCACTTGGTTGTGAACAAAAGGATGTGCGTGTGGCAAGGTCAATAATACTGGTAGGAACGAAGTGGACCAGACCACCAATAGATTATATCGTCCGTCCGTCCGTCCGTGTATCAACATCGACCCCTACTGCAAACACTTGGCAGGACCCTACAAAAACCTTTTGACTCAGTGGGGCTTTCCTGGCTTAACAAGTGTAATAATACATTATGTTTATATTCTTTGGTTATTCGTTCCTACCAGCCCACCCCGCAGGGTCCTGTTTATCGGCCGCACGGGTCTTGCGTACGTCTCGAATGATCACTGTTTACTCGTGTGAACCCAGACTCACATACCGAGTATATCGCCGCCATGCAACATTGCAAAGACAACAACGCTCGGTTACTCTGTGAATTAAACGATGCATAGCGGAGACAATATACACCTTATAATAAGTGTGCTTAATTACAGACCATGTGTCTTACCATGTGAAGGGAATGACATCAAGAGGTTCATAAGACAGAACTGCAAACTGGACAGTGGCACACGCGTTAGCCTACTCACCGCCAAAAACTAAAATCGTCTCCGAAAACACTTCGTGTCTCAGCACCGTTCTCTCGCTGCTTGCTCTGTGCACCATGTGCTCGACTAGGGAGAGAGATAGGGTTTGGGTCGATGTAGCAGTGGGAGTGGGAATGAAAAGGAGGCGGGCGTGTGAATGCACAGGGAGCAAGGTGCAGTCAGTGGTGGCGGTGGTGATACCAGCCCCAGGGGTCGGCAACCTACGGTTCCGGAGCAGCACGCGGCTCTTTCAGGGCCACTTCGTGACCGTTCTTTATTGAGGACCACCGCCTCGTATTCTCGTGCATTGCGGCTCTTGAAAAAAAAATCTATTTTTTTTGTTACCGAATTCGAAAAAAAGGCTCTTCTTGTTATTTTGGTTGCCGACCCCTGGGATAGCCCATTGGGAGGCCTAAGCAGAAATAATTTTGGGAACACTCCCCCCTGCTGCCCCCCTCCCACCTTCATTTCAATGAATATCACAGAATCAATAGAGACAAGAGATCTAGATGCACCCAGATAAGTGACATGTGCACAGCATTTGAGATGTAGTGAAATGAGAGAAGTGAGATGCACCCACGATAGAGAAGACACATGGGATGGCTTTTTAGAAATGTTTAAGGAGCTTGTTATGTTTATTAAGGTTTTAATGGGCTGATATTTTATGCACCCTTATTTTTCAGGAATCTTAGGCTCGTTGGGCTTCTTGTTGACCCCTAAGCATTTACTCCATTTAATAATCCCTTAGCATTGTCAGTGACTTGGTGGGACCATCACTTTGCTATCTCCATTATGTCTTAAACATAGGACTCTTATACTCAGGATCAGGCCATAACACTGGGTTTCCCGCATATGTCTGAACCCTGGGCTATCGTTTGTTTTGATATCAACCGTAAGTGGATATCAAAATAATCCAGTGTAACTGACAGTATGTATGTTAGTAGGTTTTTACCCTTTTAACTGGTACAAAACTGACACCTTTATTCAAGGCATCATGTTTGCAATGACCACAACACAAGTAGTCAAAAAAGCAAACAAAAAGAAGCAACTCTGATAAGGATGATAATATGCACTGTCCTTGAAGTTGATTGGCCCACACCCGAGACGGCTTTCTTTAGAGCCTAGTCCCCATTGGTGTAGGGCCAGATGACACCAGAAGGCGTACAACTCAAACACAGTGCAATATCAGAGTATTGAGAGCTCGGGGTAAGCATTTACACTATGAGATCTCTTTTACCAGTGGCAAAATATAATAGTAGGTTTTTACCCTTTTAACTGGTACAAAACTGACACCTTTATTCAAGGCATCATGTTTGCAATGACCACAACACAAGTAGTCAAAAAAGCAAACAAAAAGAAGCAACTCTGATAAGGATGATAATATGCACTGTCCTTGAAGTTGATTGGCCCACACCCGAGACGGCTTTCTTTAGAGCCTAGTCCCCATTGGTGTAGGGCCAGATGACACCAGAAGGCGTACAACTCAAACACAGTGCAATATCAGAGTATTGAGAGCTCGGGGTAAGCATTTACACTATGAGATCTCTTTTACCAGTGGCAAAATATAATAGTAGGTTTTTACCCTTTTAACTGGTACAAAACTGACACCTTTATTCAAGGCATCATGTTTGCAATGACCACAACACAAGTAGTCAAAAAAGCAAACAAAAAGAAGCAACTCTGATAAGGATGATAATATGCACTGTCCTTGAAGTTGATTGGCCCACACCCGAGACGGCTTTCTTTAGAGCCTAGTCCCCATTGGAGAGATCTCATAGTGTAAATGCTTACCCCGAGCTCTCAATACTCTGATATTGCACTGTGTTTGAGTTGTACGCCTTCTGGTGTCATCTGGCCCTACACCAATGGGGACTAGGCTCTAAAGAAAGCCGTCTCGGGTGTGGGCCAATCAACTTCAAGGACAGTGCATATTATCATCCTTATCAGAGTTGCTTCTTTTTGTTTGCTTTTTTGACTACTTGTGTTGTGGTCATTGCAAACATGATGCCTTGAATAAAGGTGTCAGTTTTGTACCAGTTAAAAGGGTAAAAACCTACTATTATATTTTGCCACTGGTAAAAGAGATCTCATAGTGTAAATGCTTACCCCGAGCTCTCAATACTCTGATATTGCACTGTGTTTGAGTTGTACGCCTTCTGGTGTCATCTGGCCCTACACCAATGGGGACTAGGCTCTAAAGAAAGCCGTCTCGGGTGTGGGCCAATCAACTTCAAGGACAGTGCATATTATCATCCTTATCAGAGTTGCTTCTTTTTGTTTGCTTTTTTGACTACTTGTGTTGTGGTCATTGCAAACATGATGCCTTGAATAAAGGTGTCAGTTTTGTACCAGTTAAAAGGGTAAAAACCTACTATTATATTTTGCCACTGGTAAAAGAGATCTCATAGAGTATGTATGTTCTTATAAGCCTTATAAATTGTAAAGTTGTAACACAACATATTACGATAAAAATGTAAATATATACAACTGCAGTTCACTTATGTTAAGGGAACTGTAGTAGCATACATTTACATTGTAATGGAGGTCTAGAAAAGCTCAAAAAAGATACAATGTATAATTACAAGGTTAGGGGAAACTAATTTTGTTATAATCATCATCGTGAAAACGTATTGTAGTATCATGAAATATTATATTGCAGAGAATCCAGTAATAACAGCTGATCGACTCCTAGTAGCATTGCTAAGTTGCGTGGACATATTTGTATTGTATGTATGTTGGACTTCTTTCGCACCATACATAGCCAACCGTGCTAATCGGAGGTGTGGGGGAAGGACAACAAACTAAACACAAAAAGTAGTATGGTGAATATATGATTTGACACTGTTACATGGAGTGACCAAGCAAACAGTATGAGACAGAATCCGAATCAAAATGTGTAGCGAGTTGATGGTCCTCAACCTAGGCACTATTGACTGCACAAAAACACCCCAACATGAAGTGTGTTTGGTTCTGTGATTAATATTTTTTTTGCAAAATTCCAGCTCTAAGAATGAAAACGATTGTTTTGACTGTCATGCATTTGATGACGTGAGACTGAGAGCACAGTCGGGAAAAACATTTGGGGAAATTTAAATGAATACAAAATATAGAAAATTAACAATATAGCGATTGCTCCAGAACAGATTTTGTACAACCTACAGTCCTTGATGCACTTTAGACCTGCACCACTTTGGAGGCCATGGATTAAACCTACTGACCTCTGACGCGGACAGGAGATTGTAGTGCGTTAAGTGGGTTTATGAGCCCGTCCCTGAAAGCCCTACGCGTTATCTATTTGGATTCTTGGGTTTTAACTGAACATCTCCGTTCCTTTCCCACACGCAAAATGCTTCACGAAAGGAAGTGGGCAACCATCCAAATGCAGGATCATCCACAAAAATAAGAATCTTGAGATTCGGTGAAACTGCATAAAAATCATAATCAACGATTTTTGGGTTTAGATCGCGTTATTTATAAATGTGTCGTAACCCTCCACCACCCGACACGGCCAATCAGTAAAAAAAAAGTGTCACGTTGACAAAAGACAAATAGTTCACTGCTTTAGCCCACCGGTGTGTTGAAGCGTGAAACCACAACATTTACAATTTGAGTACGACGTTTCGCTGGTAATTGCATCCAGCATCATCGGGCAATTCGCCAGAATGGTGAGGCTCTGCTGTGTCACCATTCTGGCGAATTGCCCGATGATGCTGGATGCAATTACCAGCGAAACGTCGTACTCAAATTGTAAATGTTGTGGTTTCACGCTTCAACACACCGGTGGGCTAAAGCAGTGAACTATTTGTCTTTTGTCAACGTGACACTTTTTTTTTTACTGATTGGCCGTGTCGGGTGGTGGAGGGTTACGACACATTTATAAATAACGCGATCTAAACCCAAAAATCGTTGATTATGAACAATATTGGTCGCGAAAGCCTACGTGTTAAACTGCATAAAAATCACATTCGGAAAGCAAATGATATATATACAAATGTTCATTGTGTTGTGTATTTTCTATGACACCG
Source organism: Lampetra fluviatilis (assembly GCF_964198595.1). Classification (NCBI taxonomy): domain Eukaryota; kingdom Metazoa; phylum Chordata; class Hyperoartia; order Petromyzontiformes; family Petromyzontidae; genus Lampetra; species Lampetra fluviatilis. The sequence goes on along the minus strand of NC_136295.1, from coordinate 6,444,838 downwards.
TGATGAACCTCGAGTTGGATTCACGTGTGGGTGGTGTGCTCCCTTTGTGAAGATTTTATTTTCATAACAGCCACTTCTTAACGCGAAGGACCACTCGTTGAAATGAAAACGTACTCACACTCGTTCTGCGTCGATGCACATTGAACGGGGGCAATGATGAATGCGCATTACTGTGCAATGATTCAGAGGAACATTAGCTCTTAGCTAGATAAAAGTCTTCCCTTGCTGTGTTGGCTACGGGGGTTGTTTGACCATGCTTCACAATGCTGGCCAATTTAAGTTGGTGATGAGCGACGCTAAGCAACGATCCAGATACCATATCACTCGCCGCTGATGTTGGCTGGGAATCGCGCTTAGGTAACCGAGCTCATAGTGCAGGGCATCAAACCACTGCGCCACCATTCCACCCTCATTAGTACTTACTGTAAAGCACTCTGATTATGACGAAAATATCGATAACATTGAAGGAAAAAAAATACATTTGCTACATTCCAGGTGGGAAAGGTCCTGCCCCTCCGTGTGGATACGTGGTCATTTGAAGATATTTCAAAAGTAGTCCCGTGATATTTTTTGTGTGAACGGTTCTCCAGCGCAGGGATTTGCAGGGCAGGTGAGGTTGCTCTGTGAGAGTTTCGAGTGAATGGTTTGTTTTATGACATGATACTGATAGCACTATCAGGATAACATTGGATAAGAAACTAAATTAAGTGACATCTAGCCCAATAGTTGCACGATAGGAGTGGTCCAATACGGGCCTGCACACGGCAAAAATACAATGTTAAAGGTAAGCCAACATTTTTCGATTTAAAGCTTTCGTGACTGCAGGGATTCATATTCTTGGTTCTTTCGGTAAAGTCTTTAGGACGTTGTCTTTCCGACAGCTCTGTTCTTCACATGAGGACGGGCTGCTTGCGTTGTGGCCGAAACGTCGTGAGAATTTTATTCTGTTTAATTTTTATTATTTTGTTATTTCCCTTTTACGTGACTTTACCGAAAGAACCAAGAATATGTAAGCCAACATCTGTATTCATAGTCATCCACCATGACCAATGTACTGCTAGATGGAGGTCTCATCGAGCTGCCATCATCTGTCATGGTTCTGCAATGTAAGAATCCACCATACAACTGCCCATAAGCTGATATGGTTATTTATATCCACGGTGGATGTCCTATTGAGCATGTTCACTCCTTTGGTTGCCTATCGGTCATCGTCCAATCGAGTGACGTATTCTGCCCAGGCCCACTTAATGTTCTCGACAGCCACATGACGACTTTAAACTGCATGTATTCACGAATTCATGTGTTTCTATTTCTCGGTGCGATTCCAAGCACGCTGTATTATAGGGCTTGGCCAATTCAAAACGCGTATCCATATCACACACTCTCCACAGGTAAGGGATGCAGTTGCTTTGACACCTGTACTGCTTGTTCTTCTGCGCACCGTACTACGTGAGGAATTGTGCAATGTTCATGTTGGTCACACAGATATGTGCTTTGAGCTGCTGCTGTTTAGTTTTTCGCGGTTATGCTGTATAACTCTGGCTTGTTTTTTTTATTTGTACCGCACGTCGTCCGGCACGATGTCTGGCGTTTCACTCCACGTGCTGAGAGCTTCTTCACCGTTTCTGAGGTGGAGCGTAACATTGGACCTCACGTTGAACGACACGCGGTACAACCAGAAAACACGTGGGACCTATGCTTAGCGCTGCTTCCAGCAGTCCTCTTATTTGTAGTGCTGACGGTTCAGTGGAACGTGGCCACAGTACCTTGATTAAGCATTTCATTACAAAATACGCAAACTGGGAGATCCATCAATACTGTGGATACATTATTTGGTTCTACAGTACTTCGTTATGCTGATGTAGGGTCACTTTCTGAAACGTCGCCTATGAAATACTTTTGAGGCCGTGTTAGTGACTGAGTTTTTTGTTGATATGTATCCCGCAGATATCGAATTATCCTCTCACTGCTTTCTCAACGCGTGATTGAATTCGGCGAGATCGATGGCACCATGTCTTCCAGTGGAATGTTAAAATGTTTCACAAGTGCATTGAGTTTCGTACAAGATGTGTAGAGGATTTAAATTAAAAGTTTTTTTTCACTACCGTACAATAAAAGTGTTTAGTGGGGTATCTTTAAATGGATCGCCTTGAATCGTACTGCATAATGAATCATGTTAAATTGCTGGAAAATAAACATCGAATACAAAGGTCATGTTTATTATCAATATGTGGCATTGCTCAGACTATAATTTCCTGCTGTATATTTAGACACTATATACAATACATTTCATTATGTCTGTAAATAAGGTAATTAAAACAAGAAAGGTATAAAGGTGCAAATCTCACATTACTTGCTTTCATCACTGCTGCGAGAAAGACCGCTACTTGAGGCTCTAGTCAGCCCCCTGTAGAGGGTATTTGGCCTACTCTTCCACAATGGCCAGACATCTTGGAAGAGGCGAGAGTATCCACACTTTACCCCACCACACGGAACCTGGAGATTCAACGGTGATGAAACCCAATCGTATTGCCGGGCGGACAAAGGTGGGTGGGTGGGTGGGTAGAGGGGGGTGGGGCTCGAATTAATACATTTAAACACTTCGCCTTTCGCGACTAATATTATTAATAATACATGTTTTTTGGGTTAGATCGAGTTAACGACAACTATATTTTTAGAATGAAGTAGGCGACGTATCAATCTTTATGAAATAGAGACCCCCCCTCCCCCCCTCCATAGTTACCGGACTGCAGAGGAGAAAACAATTTCAATCACCTCCGAATGGATAAACCCAGGCTTCAGAACTTTCCGAGAGCAGAAGGATTGTTGCTTCAGAGAGAACGCAGGAGCATTCCCGTCTCGATAAGCCAAGGATCACTACAAGTAGCCTTACAGCCACTCAGCAAGAGCAGAATTCATTGCATTATTCAACAAAAAGTAAAGCAGTTCGACTTGGACGTTATTAAATAAGGAATTTGAGGAATAGGATTAAGCCATTCATAGTTCACACTAAGTAGTGCTGCCAAAAGAGCATTGTAGGTAATAAGAATATTTTATTACAAGTGCAACTACATTCATATTCTTAGCTATAGGCCGAAAGTGCTAAATTAAATTAATGGGGGTTGAATAGAAATGAGATTTTTAATCATGAAATGTGCAAGACATTACATTATAGTCACTGCACTACGGAAAGATTGTGCGCATCATTCACACCTAGATTGGAGGGAGGGGCGAGAGAAAGTGAAGAGAAAAAGAGTGAAAATTGTGCTGGGGCCACTCTGCTCGTGACTCGTAATAATGTGTCGGTGGGTGGCAGTCGCCTCTTCAACGTTGATAGATGAATTTGATGCATACACAGGCAATGGCCTGGAAGCTTGCCACTTCAGTTCTCCTATTTGTTACGTACCCATATGGCCTTTAACAGAGGTGTGGACTCGAGTCATGTGACTTGGACTCGAGTCAGACTCGAGTCATGAATTTGATGACTTGCGACTCGACTTGGACTTGCATAACAATAACTTTGTCCCACCTATGAGATGTGGACTCGAGTCATGTGACTTGGACTCGAGTCAGACTCGAGTCATGAATTTGATGACTTGCGACTCGACTTGGACTTGCATAACAATGACTTTGTCCCACCTCTGGCCTTTAACATTAGCCTGAGGTGCTGTAAGTTCAGGTTAATGAGTCAGCGTTTTTGTCATAATCAGTTTCAAGTCTGAGGGTAAACTTTCTAAAGAATAAATATAAATATATTTTTAAAAACTTGCCTTTGACAAAATTTGCCAGAATGCATCCAACTTCGTACATTCTCAGAGGTTAAGCAGAGTTGAGCTTGGATGGACAAAGTTACCATTAGAATAATTGTCACAATTTGATTCATAAAGTGTATATAGATGTAAAGTACTGTCTGGGTTGCAATGGCTACATAGAACAAATGCCGACCTCAAAAACTCTGCTCTAAAACAGCCAAGGGACGTTCACCGGATGACGTGGAGAGAAGACTTGCAGGGTCTGGTTGACAGGCCCAAAGACCCAAAACACAAAGCAACTGGAAACACGTAACGTTGAGCAAGGTCATACAACCTTTAAAAAAAATACGATGGGAAGAGTTCCAAAGTCGAGCCGTGCAAGGAAATAAATAGAAGTGTTTTGAACCTGCGGTGTGGTAAGGAGCCGTCCATAAATGACGTCACGCTATTTTGGACGATTTTTGACCCCCCTCCCCCTTCGTCACACAACGTCACAAAAAGTCAGACCCCCCCTCAAATGACGTCACAAAGCTCTGCCCCCCTCCCCCCCAAAAAAAATTAAACATGCTTCAAATCGCTTTAAACTATTTAGAATCAGTAAGAGTTTTATTCACCATGAAAGTTCACACAGACAAGGAATTTACTATGGCAGGAAGGTGCATACATTCAACATGTAGGAATCTTCAAACTAAAATAAGTGGTATACAGTCTAACTATACTAAAGTTACAAAGTCTAACTAATACTATTGTCATTGTAGTGCGTATTTAATGTGGCGCTGCACTCTGATGTTATAGGAGAAAACATTTATTAAAGTCTATTTAATTAAGTAGAACGTGTTGTCTATATTGATTTAAAGTTGTGCATTTTGATGTGACGTCACATTTCTCAAACCCCCCCCCCCCTCGTCACACATCGTCACAAATGTCTGACCGCCCCCCCCCCGAAGTGCGTGACGTCATATATGGACGGCCCCGAATTTAATAATGTGGATGAGACAAGTCAGTCTGGAAGGACGAGTGCTCAACGTGTGCAGAGAAATCAATAAGTGAAGTTCATGGCAATGGGAAACACAGCAGTCGTCAATGACGATTGATACGGAAGCGATTGTCCAGTGGCAAGGCGAACACGACAGAAGTGAATCGGTGAATGGAAGTTCGGTCTCAAGTCACCATGAGGGGGTGTAGTCATGAATGCAGTTCATGAAGATCTCCAAAATCAACCTGCCGCACGTTTTTCATCACGACACCCACTGCCGTCCAAACACATTGTCCTGCGGAGGGAGCTGGTAGGAACGTTGGGTTGCTCGGTCAATGGCCAGGGTCAACGGCGGCGTGGTGTATTCCGCAAATATGCCCGACTGTGAGGGCGGGCACAAACCGGCGTGAGTAGGTTAAACGTTGAGTTTTATAAGGGCACTACGGGGTGACCAGCCCCTCCCCACCCAGCCCCTTCCCACCCTCCCCTCTCCACCCAGCCCCACCACTCCCATTTTTTTTATGCACGACGGACGGACGGACACAATAATCCCCTGTGGGCTGGTGTAACCAGGAGGTTCCTACCAGTAAAAACTGCGCCAGGACTGCCTGGCAGAGAGCGACTGGAGGGAGGCATTAAGGGCAAAATCAGCACCAAACCAGTTATCGCGAATCCTACAGTCGGTCTGTCCACCTGGCTTTACCCTGTGGCATGCCGTCAGGTTCCAACTTCGACCATTGGGGTCTTCGTGACAGCTGACACTGGCAGCTGTGGCATCATACAATGTCACGTATTGTTGGTGACTGTCCACCAAGTTCAATGGAGGGCTCTGAGAGTGGCACATGGCTCGGTGATTGTATACACACACACACTGAATGAATTAGGGAGTCTCTGGTTTTGTTTTCAGCTGTTTATTTGTTATCACGTCGCTTTGTTAATGCACACTGGAAGTGCTGTGCACCACCTTGTGATCATTTACATTACAAAATCGAACAAATGTGTTTTTTTATTTTTAATTTCAAAAATAACAATAAAAATGTAAAACAGAAAAAATAGCATGTTCAAAATAACAATGGGTGACTGTAAACTACACCTCAATGACTTCCAATATACATTACAGTACGGGGCACACGGTGTGACATGCAAGGGTACAAAAACATGTTTAGAAAATTACCCCCTCCGCTTCATTGGTATTTAACGAGTTCTGAAGCATTTTAGCCGTTGTGAGATAATACAATGGAATTTGATGGCAGTGGCTAGGGCAAGGTGAAACAAAGCCTTTACGGTAATACATTGCGCACTCCGGCAGAGAAACAGTCCAATGTGCACGTCCCGCACACGAACAGCTCCACATAGCCATGGCCCGTTCCACGATGTGGAGAGGGTTGACACTCTTATTACACGTCTGTCAGGACACAATTGGAAATCCATATTTGTCCCGGTTGTGCCAACGCAAAAGTTGTTTTGCGCCAGGGTCACACGTGTGCAGTGACATGTACAGGACGTGGGTGGTGGAGACATTGGGAGTGGGAACGGTTTCCGCTTTTAAATATTTGTGCACTCTCAACTGAAGGCATTCGGTGCAATGTGTACTGCTGTAGACAAGACGGTCTCATCCGGTACCTGTCTGTCCAAGTAGGTGGGCTACAGCAAACTTAATAACAATGTGAGCAAAGAAGATTCAATCCGAATATTAATGTTATCCTTTTACGTACGTTGAGGACGGGTCATCATGACTGGACCGTACACAGCTTTACACTCAAATCGGGCAACGAAATGGATGCGTTTATAAGTTACCTGTTTTGACCACGACTTTGTGCGAGGAATTTGACATCAGCATTCTAACAGTAGCACAGCTATCTTAGACAGTTGTAGTATAATATAAAGACAGCATTTCATTTAATAAGACCTAAAAAAAAGTATTGTATTTCAGGTGTACTCAATAGGTGAACTTGTTTGGTGTTCAACAAACTACGGCTCAAAATGTATTATCTAAGAATATAAATCCCTCCTCCTGAAGGGCATTCCTTCTCAGGGCCGCTGTGCTTTTTAGTGATTTCAAAGCCACACCAAACACTGCCACTTCATTGGGCCTCAATAAAGTCCTCTGCAAAATTGGAATCTACAGTAGTCTCCCATGTAGAATGAATGATGCAATGAGAGCATGCATTATAGATTCTGTAGTATGCCAAAGAAACGGCTAAATTTATAGCCCATGCCCACAGACTCATCCATTGATGAGAAACAAGAAGAGGTATCGTAGGACAGAGAACATTGCCCCATTTCACCTCCTTGTGTCACAAACTAATACGACCCCAAGTCAGCACCACACACCTAGCCTTTAAAATACATTAAACCAAGCATATTGATGCTGCCTCAACAATATTACAAGTACATTTTCATAAATGGTGGTGTAAAAATTGAAACGGACATGGTTGAACTATCCCGGCTCGTTGCTTACATATCCAATGTGTGAATTTTGAAGTGAAATGAAAATGGGAGGCCGAATCGAGATTTAGGGGCCGCGTTCTCTGCCCCACAGCTCAGTCACCACTCAAATCGAGTGGAACCACGTGGGCTATGCAAGGAGGGTCATGGTTAAGAGTTCACGTATTCATTCTTCAGGCGATTCAACCCGTCAGCTCTAGAACAGCTGTTGAGACGTGGAGCAGACAGCACCGATACACTACTCTTTACCATCGTTTTCAACCTGGTGGACGATCAGCACAGAGCATTTAATTTGGAGCATAACTCGATAGGGTGACACAGGGCACGGTCATCGCAGCTCACACTCTGGTACTATAACACCCAAAGGTTGCTTTTGAAAGTAAACACTGTTTATCATCGTATTAATTAATAATCGAACCACCTACTTTGTGTACTTTTTGGTATAAGTAATACATTTCTCAATATCCAAGCACAGTTACGTCTGTTAAAATCAAAGCAAAATGATGATTAATAGCATATACTGTTTTATTCATGAAATTGGCACATGTTGCTACAGTGGTGTGTTGTAATGTCCAGTTGGAGTCGAGTTAACCATGTAATTTACAATTTTTTTGCACAAATCTGTTAGTTGCTACAGCCAATGTGGTAGCGGGGTCCCTGTACCACACACTGTGTGATCACAGGCAAAGAACCCCAACCCAAGCTGGGGTCCTGGTCGAGTCTAAACTTGGGTTACGAGCCACAAATCGTGGTAAAATGTCTGGTAGCCATGTAAAGTTGAGCCTGGCAAAACCAGAATGCTGCGTCAGTGGTGTTGAACTTTTTGGGCAAAAAAATGTTTTTCTTCACAATGTATTCACTATTTACATCAGATGTGAATACCTGTTTCTAGGTGCAAAACAGTAGTTTTTGTTGCATTTTTCTAGCTGCCTCGCCTTCCACACTTCATAGAACAAAAACAGCACAATCCATTTAGGCACTCCACTGATTTCAAATTATCCATTTACTTTCTTCCAAACAAGGTGATTGAATAATGTGATGCCTACGACGGACAGACGAATGTTACAAGGTTTCATGAGTGTATTGAGATTGGTGGGAGCCGTAGAGGCTTTCAAAATGTTGTCTTCTCTGTCATGTTTGCCATTCATTTTAGTGCGGTATCTATAAATGGATCATCCTGTGATCCATGAGGAGTAGAGAGCACTTTCTATCCCAACACCAATGATTACAATCCTGCCAAAGCCGATGCATACCTGACACTTTTTATGCATAGCCGTCACATCATAGCTGTCAATTAGTTATCACAAGCGCACCATGGCCTCAAACAATGGTAATCACAGACCCACTCTAAGCCATTTTCAAAATGACACAATTAAAAAAAAGGTAAAAATAAAACATGACAACCGCAAAATGTAAGTATTTACTCAAACATTTTGAAAAACTAATTTCTGCATAATCATTCAATCTTGTTTTAGTCCTATCACAGTGGACTCTAAGATTCACTTTAGAAAAAAATCCCCCATCATGTATTGCCCCTGCTTTGAATTCATGATATATGCCAAGTAGTTCTCTCTATGGACAATAAAAAGATGGTTTTAAGTTAAACAATGATGGCAATAAAAACAACCTTCAAAAGTGTTACACTCCACTAATATTTACATATTGATACCTTAATGAATGCTGCATGGCTGTAAAGGTGTATGGGGGTACAGGTGAGGTGTCATACAGGTGCAGGGCCATACAGGTAAAGAACTATACAAGTGTGACTGACGCACATGTGGAGGGTCACACAAGTGTAGAGCATACATATGTAGGGCGCACAGGTGTAAGGCCGCACAGGTAGAGGCAATAATGATGAATACTTCAATCGTTAAGGGTACTGTCATAAAAACATGTCCCTACCTTTCATTCTTCCAAATTCCACCCAACCTGGCCACCAAATGCAACTCAAACATTGTGTTATCCTTCAAAATGCAGACTATACAAACCTTCACGAGAATCCTGTACATAACCATTGATCGATACACGTTTTGCTGCTGATAAACTGTGCCATAGTTTTATTACATCATGTGAAATCGTTGTGTCTGCTCCAAGGCTGCAGGACCACGGTTTATTTTGCTCGTCCTGATATTCCGGGCTTGAGACAGAGTCTCATTATATGTATAAAAAAGTCAAAGGTACAGAAGGCAGCCAATAGTGAAATCGCATACAACCCATATATGAACGAGCAATGCTAAATAATAAAGTTAAACCAGTTGCATGTCGTGCCACTTATCTGGAGTTTGTACAGCACCCCTCACGCCAAAACAGCAAATGTACAACGCGCGCACGCACACTCATACGCACGGTGTATATCTCAAATAATTAGAAGTGGCTCCTACATAATCACGTGTAAAGGTAAATTTCATAATAAAATTACACCGTGAAACCAATTGCTTCTCAAACCGCAAACCATTTACATCACATGCCATCTGTCCTTCACAAGCACATTCCAAGCATCCTAGCGTCCCTATCCGCCAAAAGACGAATCTCCATCCTCCACCACCAACCCACGTTAAACCCCTTTCACTTATAAAATCCCACAAGGCTCATTAACCTTGCACAGCTAAGGCAGGCCAAGGCCTTGCACAGCTAAGGCAGGCCAAGGCCTTTGTGGGACTTGACCATTTCTGTTAATGCCAGCAACTATCCAAACATTTAATTGTGATCACTGACGGCACAGAGACTTGGGTACCGATTCATCCTTGTCTTGTACATTAAACGCTTTAAAAAGTTAGTGTGTTAAATGTTCTTACTCCATCAATGAGTGTCATTTGACACTCTACACTGTACTATACTTTCCAACAGCATGTCGTTTTATCACATGCATGTGTTACCAAGACTTAATATGTTCCTTAAATACAGAGCAAAAATTACGGTACAAGGACTTACAAACTTGAGTGTATCATGCATCGGATAGGCTTTGGTGAGTTGTGTTAGTTACTTTGTAAATGTTTGAGGCAATTTCAATTGCAATAGTACAATACAGTAATTAATTTTCCTTTCTATAATTAAGTTGCGTATACATGTAAACATTACCACGGTTGCAGTCACTCAATGCACATTAACTGATGCAAATGTATTTGAAAAACATGTGAATATACTAGTTGATGAATAATTACATGTTTCCCAAGCTACAGTGTGGGGTATTGATTTTTGTTCTTGGGTCACAACGCACGAGAATGCAGGAAACTTCAGTTTAAAACCTGTGAATGTGTATATCAATGATAGGGGATTAACGCCATCTTGACTTTCACTTCCTTGGCTAGGAAAACTTACAGAGCCAAGCTCTCTCTCTACCCAATTTGCTACCAGCCACGAAAAGCTGGGTGTTCACGTCCCATAACCCTCAAATACAGCAAACACACCATGCTACGCACTAGACTAGTAAACGTACCAAAACCTTTCTGCACCAACCGCCAGCCACAATCCAAAAATAACGCTGATCCAACATGAAAGAGAAAACTGCACAGTGGGCCATGGAGGGCAAAGCACAGAGCCAATCGGTCCAAATCCACGTCATTGTCTGAATTTGCCATTTCCAACATGAATGTATAATACTACTACAGTAATGTATGTATGTTGAACTTCTTTCGCAACATACGTAGCCCAACCGTGTTAATCGGTGCAAGGGAAGGACAACAAACTAAACACAAACAACTGTGGTAAAGAAATGAGTTTTAAATCTAGATTTAAAAGTGCATAGCTTAGTGGCTTCCTACTATCGGAAGAGCGTTCCAGACGGCTGCAGAAGAGCATCTGAAAGCACTCTTTGTTCGATGGTTAGCCAAAAGCCGCTACGAGGATAACTGGAGTTTTCGTGATGGTTGATGCTCTTTGACGACATCAGCAAGGTATTGTGGTTCATATCAAGGTATTGTGGTAATGAAACTTAGTTACCGAGGCAAAACTCACTTAGCCTCAAGACTTTTTCACCAGGGTCCTGCTGAATTGGGATATTTTTCCAGTTCTATTAAAGAGTGTTTTTGGCTTTGTGTGGGAATAAACCAGGGTACCCGAAGATCCACCATGCATACGAGGGGGTGACATTCAGCACCAACATTTCCCGGCCACACTTTGCAGTCCAATATCTGCAATGCACGGCAAGCCTTTGTGGTCACCCAAATAATTACTAACAAGGCTCAAACCCTACTTAGCTTACAATAATCAAGGAGTCTGGGTGTATTTAGGGCGATTTTGTTATATGTAAATCTAGGCAGTAAGATCCCAATGTTTCGTTTGAACTCCTACAATATTCTGCATATTCTGCCGTTCCTTGTCTGAGTGAAAACTTAGCTAAATTCCACTAACCCCACTATGAAGACCCCAAATTAAATTAGACCTAAATATACCGTAAAAAAACAAAGGTTAATTATATCTATGAAGGCCACCATCTTAAAAATGACCCAAGCAGAGAAAATATATTTTTTGTCTGCGGCAATAGCAGGAGAACCGTGAATCTGTACATAGCGAACCACCTGACAGCAACGTGCTAAGCATTTCAAAACCACTTAAATTCCTGCAGCAGAAAGATGACGATGCCTAGCGTATGATTTCAACCATAATTCAATCGACTGGTTTATAAATTGCCATGTGACAACAATGCTTGCACGTGATTGGCTACATGTCTCCTGAAGACCGTGGAGTTCCTGTCAGCAATAAGAAAGAATGTAAGAGGAACTGGCAGAGCACAGAGACCTGTCAATCAACTTCAGTCACCAAACAGAGTACAACTATGTGGGGACTTGTTAGGCTAAAACTGCACCTTTACATACAAAAATGGTACAGTCCACCACAGACTGTGTGGGGTATTTGAAGGGATTCATTTCATATACAGAGCGGGGTGTTGAATGGGAAATCAGATACAATCTGCCTGGTCAGTACTCATAGCTATTTTAGGTGGAAATATTTTGTTTTGAGATCTATATGACATGTGTTATTTTAGTATCCGAATTATTTGTCAAAATCGTGGCAATTATGAAAATATTGTTATGTAAATAAAAAAATATTTTGAGTCAACTCAATTTAAATTAGTAAGAATGAAATTAAGCATTCATTTTTACATTTAGTGACTGCAATGTATTGCGAGTAGAAGACCCTGTTTAGGTAAGAAAAAAAGACACGCCCAAGTTCCTGTGCCAAATCTTCCCCGATATTTGGAATGCAAGAAATGTAAAGTTACATCTGTAAATACAATACAATCATGAAACCTGATTTATCTCGACCACAGAGACAAACTAAAATGGCCATTAAATGGCTAAAATTTGAACCAAAATAAAAATGCTTTCACACACGATTCATTTGAAAACATAATACAGATTGGGGTCCATATTACATGGTGATAACGCACGTTTTTAAATCACAGCCTCTCACTTTAACGAAATTACAATATTACTACATACTCGCCAATCCAATCGATTAAGTGGTAGGATTGTAATTTTTAAACCCGTTAACTGTACACATTTTCAAGGCTAAATTTACCGCATTATGAATTACGTATTCTTGTTTCAGTTGTGATGCAATCCTTGCTTTGAAAATGCGGCACAAGGGTTTTAAAATCGGGAGCTTGCCCCTTAAAAATCAGTAGGCTTGGCATTTTAGCGTTACTTCTAGTCAACAGTTGGCAGCTCACGGCTCCACTTTCAGGAAGCGACTGGATTTTGCAATCTGGTTTGACGTGTACAGGCATATTTAATCGTTGAAATGCGAAGGCAACTTGCATAATGCACCATTGTCACCCAACGGTCGACCAGTTTTCTGGCAAGCTGCACAGGACTGCATGTGCTGAGGAAATCACCACAGCCACCGTGTTCCAATCGCCAATTAATCCACACGAACGCGTCACCTGAGACTGAAAAAGCAGAGGCCAAGGTCGTTGCTATCAACATATTAGAGCCATGAGCCACCGCTGAAAGTCAGTGATAATGTTTTATACTTAAACGTCACATTTCATTTGCCATGGGACAGATAACGAAATGGGTTTCATAACCCATTCAATTTATTAATCATGCACCAATGTAATGTCCCTTTGTTTTCCACCCATATTTCCCACGTTTGCCATCATGGTACGCTCCAAATCAAATGCTCCACACAGCATGGAATGTTTAATAAAAAAAAGGGTTGGGAGGGGGGTTGCTTTTACTTAAAATAAAATGTCTTCTCTTTGTCACGTCACCCATAACCTTCATTGATGTGTGCATCAACATAATTCATTTTAGCAAATACAATGTAATTCACTAATACGTGTGTTTGGTGACAGTGAAAGAAATATTGCAAAAACTCTGACTGAAATTAAAATACCATATTCACAAGAGGCTGAAGGTAGTGGCAGTACAGAAGATAAATTGCCACAGTTTATGGCAACTAAATTCCAAGGTAAAGATTAAAAGCAAAATGATGCCAATGACAGTTGTAATAATATTAAGAGTTTAAAGCCACTCTGGCACGAAAAATATTTTACATCAGAGTTCAGGTTAACGCATGTGCACACGCCCATTGACAGATTTACATACTGGTATCAACACACGTATGCACCTGTATGAAAAAGCACGAATGCACACACACGTCTTAAGAGGGGCCTTATAACCTACCCCTGTGTTTGCACATCTATAATCTGACCCCATTAACCTGTCAATATTAAATTAATCGGATTCATTTGTTCACTTAAAAAAGAAAAGACAACCTTAACCTGCCTTCTTTAAAGCAGAATCTTCAGTTCATGTTTAAAGACAACAACAGTGGTCCAATGTAATGTGTCCGCTGTCTTTAGACCCAAACTTAACACAGTACAAAGAGATCGTTAGAACTGCCCCTTGTACACGCACATTGCGCAGAGCTGCATCATTACACAGCAATGCAGAATTATATGTAGATAAAATGCTTTCTCCACATCCCCCCTTCCCCCTCTCGTCTAGTAAAATTATTTTCTTCAACATCATAAAACAAAATAAAAATGTTTCCTCCGAGCATAATAACCATAAGGTCAATGGCTGCGGAGGTGGACATGAATCAGCCTTTAAACGTCTGCAAATTATGTGAACTAGCAAACACAATACTCTTGAGAAGAAAAAAATCAATCCAAAGATGAAAGAAAAAAAATAAACTCTACATATCAAACCAATACATTGGCAATCAGCAAATGTTGGCCATCGTATCCACTAGCAAACACCACACCTGTGAAAAAAAAAATATTTATTTTCCTCTCGCTTGAAGCACACGCACACGCGCAGGCAGCGGCTCGGCAACTCCGCGCGGGACCGGACCGGCGCTCACACCCAGGAGTCCGTGGCATCGCGGTAGTGCAGCGAGTCGTAGTTGCCCCTCCCGGTGACCGCGGCGGCGGTCGCGACTGCGCCGGTGGCTGCTGCGGCGGCGGGGGCGGCGTGCGCCACCGCGCGCCTCGTGCTGTAGAACTCCACGTAGTTGGCCGAGGTGCCGGGCGGGGGATGGCGCGCGTGGGTCCCGCACGCGTCGCCGGCGAAGTGCAGCCGCTCGTCGAAGAACGAATCGTTGGCGCCGGGCAGCGCCGGGCGCGCCGTCCAGTACACCGCCTCGTAGTCACGGCGTGACGGGTCGCCCCGCCGCTGTCTCTCCGCCAGCGTCGCTCTCATCGTTGTCTGTGCAAACCGCGGTGGTGGTGACGCGGTGGAGACACGCGGAGTTAAAAACGGCAAGTTAAATACGATTCCGCTTTAAATGGCGAAAAACTAGGATAGGACACATCGTAGGCAAAAGAATACGAATGCTAATTGGTCCGTTGTTAATAAGTGAACTGCACAACAGTGTTAGAGTGAAAGTAATGATCAGGCATCATAGTGTTGCAATTATTAATCCTTTTAGAATCCATACGTCTTTTTCCCAAATGTGTTCGGTTTAGAAAAGAAAGACATATAATTTCATGTTTGTTGACATTTCCCCTTTATATTTTGCTGCTTTCGTTACTATAATATTCTTATTACTTTTAATGGTTGGTTGAAATTTGTCTATTTTGGTCAGCATTTCAGTGTAAGGAATAACAATGTGTCCATTATAAACAGATACAATAAGATAAAAAAAATGTCTTGCTTGGTAAAAAAAAAGTAAATACTTGTTTCATTGGTGTCTTTTCGATGTATAATTGCCCCTTTAGCCTATCATATGCAAATCTAAGGTTACAAAGATTATTGTGCTCCATACCACACTCCAAAGTCTGGGCGACTTTTCCACAGACAGTAAAAACCATTTGACCTGAACATCTATCTCCTAAACATAGGTAAACCATTGGTTGAGTCTATACACTTATAATTCAGTGAATAAGAAAAAAAACCCAAGGGCCATATTTATTTGCAACCCCATATATATCACCAATCCTCAGCCGGGGGCCAACCACAAGACTACGATGCCTGCCAATGATGTTAGAGCAGAAGAGGCAATGGAAGCCGGTACCTGAGTGTGGGATTGATCCTCCACATTTTGGGAGGCATAAGAACTTCTGTAAGTGCCGGCGCAAGGCTGGGGGGGGAGTCCTGTGCGAGACAAGGAGGATTACGCGATGGGTGTCCCAAACAAACTTTGTTAAAACACAAAACAATTCCTGGCACTCCACACAAAACCAACAGCTGCGCACAAAGCAACAACCAAAAACACTCACACAACAACCAGCACATGGGTTACTGATGGGTATGGAGAAAAATTAGTAACGCGGTGGGCAGCAGTGGTTAACGTGTTGGAATTGATGCGATGCCCGTGTTAAAGTTGACCCAGCAGCCGTTTTATTGTCAGTGCTTAAACTCGGCATAGGGCGTGAGTTTTCTCCTGGAACACCAAAGTGGGACTCGGCAATGTTCCTCTCACTGTTTTTATTTAATTCCGTGATGCGTTACAGCGCATCACGGAACTCGTACGAACCGACGTAGACATCTGCGCGGGATACACCCAATGCAGCTGTACCATCCGACAGGTGTGGCACGGAGTAACCCTTAGCTAAAGGGGGCCTGCCGTCCCGTCCCTCTCACTGTTTCATGCGGAGTTATGCACAGTTGCAATGTGCTTTGTGAAGGCTTCGCCTCCGCCTCCAGAACAATGCACAATTTGCGTCGGTTACAAACGTAGCACTTAATGAATGAGCTCCCCTTTAGATTTGTGACACGTTCACAAGCCATCGAAAACTCTCCCTTCAAATAACGCCTTAATTTGTTAGTTCCATTGGAACCTTATCGCAGAGGAGTAATCATGTATTTTAATTAAACTGAGAGCTGAAGGCCTGCAGTACAGGCCTTTTGCCGCAAGTAAGCCACCGACTCACCCCTGCTCGAGTCTCTCCTCACTGGCAGCTCCGGGCGGTTACTACGGTGACTGGGGGATGAGCGGACCGCCTCGTACTCAGAGCGCCGCGACTCGCGGAAGCTAGAGGTGTCCCGTGCCGTGGAGAGGGCACTGCCCACTGCACGCGAGAGGCCACACGCATATACATGAGAAAAACGCATGCGAGCAAGTCGGGCAAAGACAACATCCACAGACTTCAACCGTCTCGTATGTGGCCGCATCTGTTTGCCGTGCTGTTGTGGCACATGCGCACGGCACAAAATGCAGACGTGGTCATATGCAACATGCACATGGTACAAGTGCGCGTGTGTTGGAACAAGTTTTGTTTTCAATTTCGCTTTAAGACTGACAGTGGCACACTAGGCAAGCAATGAGTAAGACGTGAAAATTTTATATAACGTGCCAGGTACATGCGGCGACTCGTGCGTGTGAGAATTGACAATTTGTAGCGTCATGTATGCTGTATGTCAAAGGTTCACTTGACTCCTGCAGGCACTAGAGCTACTACATTCAATTGCATAAATCATGAGCAATCAATTAAATTTTTACGTGTGTCTACATCTATGTAGATGTACCTATACGTTTGCATCTAAGGTGTGTAGGTTGTTTGGAGCGGTGGTGCAGCAGTTAGCGCGCTGCGCTACGAATCTGGCGACCCGAGTTTGATTCCCATTCATGGCCAACACCAGTGATGAATATCTGAACTGGTCCTGGGACTCCCCCAAGATCGACACCTCAAAAGAGTTCCTGGTGTGGTATATAAACATTGGCACTAGGGAGACAAAGGTGGCCGGGCATGGTGCTGGCCACCTGCCCCTTCATGTGCTATGCCAGCCTTCATTCACACACAGCTCTGTGTGTGTGTAGGTGTGTAAATGGGGAGTGGTGGAGCAGTGGTTATGGCTCTGCGCTACAAACCCGGTGACCCAAGTTCCATTCCCGCCTATGACCAATAACAGTAGACAATATATGAACTGATCTTAGGCCTTCCCAAGGTTGACGAGTTAAGTTTGTAGTCACAGTTAACATCAGTGGCAAGTAGTGCATAAACCTGTCCATGGCCTCCTTTAGGTCAGCTCAGCCTTAAATGAGTAGCTAGGTGCGGTGTTGAAACATCGCCATTGAGGAAACAAAGGTGGCTTGTCAGTGTTGGTCACCCACCCCCTCGTGCGTCGTGTTTGGCCTTCACAGTTGTTCGTGAACAACACTTGCCCCACGAGTCTGTACTGGCTTTACAAGGTTTCTTTGCCTTAGTACGTGTGCGCGTGTGCGCGTGTGCACGCGTAGTTGTGAGTGTGGGTGTGTGTGTCTTACCCGACTGGCTGCGGATGGCGGCGGTGGCACGCGTGGGAGATGCCGGCTGCGAGACGGCGCGCGGTTTATTCCGTTCCCTCTCCATGGTGCTGAGGACCAAGAAGTGCTGTTGACTCCAGCCATCCTGCAACACAGAGACATCAGCGCCAGGCAGCAGAGACATCAGCGTCATGCATCAGGGATATCAACATCAAACAACATGTATCAAGGTTGCTGTTTCAGTCAACGTATACACAAAGTAACAGACTATTTAGATAATAACAGGTTACTTTTTACACGGAGACCTCGACGTTTTGGCCAATCGACCTTCAATAAATACACCAAGGCGTGAAACATCCCAAATACAACAAGGCGTGCCAAAGAAGTTGTACATGCATACATACTTTTCGATTTAAAGCTTTCGTGACTGCAGGGATTCATATTCTTGGTTCTTTCGGTAAAGTCACGTAGAAGGAAAATAAAAAAAATTTAAAATATTTTTTTTATTTTATGATTTCCCTTCTACGTGACTTTACCGAAAGAACCAAGAAGATGCATACATACATTAACTCAACTCTTCCGAACTACTTTTAGTGTTTAGTTATTGATGTCCTTCCCCCACACTTCCGATTATCACGGTTGGCTACGTACGGTGCGAAAGATTTTCGCACCGTACGCTCCGTACTCAAAAGTGGAGTCCGAGCCAGATACTTGCGCAGCAACATCGTTTATGAGGGATGAGGGCAGCACTGCAAGGATGCTTCTGACTGCCAAACTGCCAATTTGCGATGCTTGATGGAGCGGCTCCGACTTCAATCACCAGGGCCAGCTCCACGCGTGAGCAGAGCAAGCTGGCGCCGTTTGTCGAGTCTCTCTTTAATTCCTTGCTCACAGTCATGCTCACGTCTAGCCACTTGGGGGTGCTGCAAGTGCAGTTGTCAGCTCAGCCGGAGCTGCTCGCAGATGTACCCGCGATTTGACTCCCAAAATCAAATTGTTTTAACATTGTAGTGGCTGCAAGGATTCAGTGAACCCCTTAACTTACAATAGATGCAAATGTCAGAAATAATCGATGCTGAAGTGTACGCTTAAATGCGTGAATTATGAGTTTGACGAGTTTAATCGACGAAACGATTCATTGTTACACACCTACTTAACGTAACAATTCCTTGCTCAAATCAGACGCATATGGTTCCATGATTCTTCTGCATTAACTAAATGCACTGAATGTATTATTTATTTCCGGTTAAGATAACAGCACAAAGACATAACACAGGAGACGGAGAATACAATGAAGAGAGTAAAAACTGGATGAAAAAAATGTTTATTATGAAATCGAATCATCCCAAATTGTTGGAGAATAATTTAATTGCAGGGAACTGGGCAGATGAATTGTTACATGCCAGCAGAATTCACTCAAGTGCAGAAATATTTGGAACCAGAGAGCAAGTGACACTGCCAAAAATCATGAGCTATATAAACACAAATTAAACGCAACTTTTGGGTAATGTATTCCATACGTTTCTAAATGTCCTGTTAAATATAAAAAAAAACTCACGAAAAATGCAGTTGTGCAATTTATATTAACAAATTAATCTCGAGTTGATAACATTTTTACATATTGAAGACCTATTTTATTTCACACAGCAACATCTGGAAGTGTGAAACCATGCCAGATTTTTAAAGTTAGGCAACACAACAGGAACAGCTGAATTCACGAACAATTAACTCTGGGTTATTAAAACTAACTCAACACATTAATCAACAGAAGAAGATGTGAGTGGTGGTGGTGGTGGTGCTGGTGGCGGTGTTGGTGGTAGTGGTGCTGGTAGTGCTGGCGGTGGTGGTAGTGGTGCTGGTGATGGTGGTGATGGTGGTGCTAGTGGTGATGGTGGTGCTGGTGGTGCTGGTGTTGCTGGCGGCGGTGATAGCGGTGATAGTGGTAATGGTGGTGCTGGTGGTGGTGGTGCTGGTGGTGGTGGTGCTGGTGGTGATGGTGGTGCTGGTGTTGCTGGTGGCGGTGATAGCGGTGATAGTGGTAATGGTGGTGCTGGTGGTGATGGTGCTGGTGGTGATGGTGGTGGTGCTGGTGGCGCTGGTGCGGGTGGAGGTGGTGGAGGTGGTTTCCATTCTCACAAAGGCAAAAGCTCTCCCCCGGGAAGACCGTAGGGAGGAAGTGGTGTAAACTGTGGGTCTCTGTGGGTGTCTGTGGGTCTCTGAGTATTGGTCTTTGTTGGTGTCTGTGAGTGAGTATGGGTCTCTGTGGATATCTATGAGTATAGGTCCTCTGTGGGTTTCTTTGACTGGGTCTCTTTGAGTATCGGTCTCTGTGGGTCTCTATGAGTTAAGGTATCTGAGTGTGGGTCTATGGGTCTCTGTGGGTATCTGAGTAGGGCTCTCTGTGGGTCTCTATAACTGAATCTCTAGGAGTATGGGTCTCTGTCGGTGTCTGTGAGTCTATGAGTATGGGTCTGGGTTTCTGTGGGTATCTATGAGTTTGGGCCTCTGAGTATGGGTCTTAATGAGTATGGGTCCTTGTAAGTCTCTATGAGTAAGTCTCTATCGGCCTCTGAGTATGGGTCTATAGGTCTCTATTATTTTTAAAATGTTGATACTCCTACTGATACACCTGCTATTATGGAGTGACTCATGCTGCCAGCTATGGCTGCAAAGTTTGGTCGTCCATGTTATGTATATTGTTTTATTGTTAAATTTGAATCACAGTTCCTAAGATCACTGTTACATTGTTTTTATAGCTTTATTTTGGTGATTTCGAAAACGTTTTGGTTTAGCTATATTTGTTTGTTGTAATACAGAGGTAGACTGATAACTTTAATCTAAATTGTCTTATGGTTGTTATTGCTTGACTTGCATCCCACTGGGATTT
Source organism: Lampetra fluviatilis (assembly GCF_964198595.1). NCBI lineage: Eukaryota > Metazoa > Chordata > Hyperoartia > Petromyzontiformes > Petromyzontidae > Lampetra > Lampetra fluviatilis. The sequence goes on along the minus strand of NC_136295.1, from coordinate 6,424,140 downwards.
TTGCACACAACGTTGATATACGGTGCTTTTTCTGGAAGACTTTGCTGCTTTTTCCTGGATGTTTCTGTTGCGCGTAGTCACTTTAAGATGCTCCTTGTTCATGTTTTTGTTTGTTGCGGTTGCACCCGATTCAAGAGCCGCATGGCTCACAAGGGCTATACCTAATTAATGAAACTGAAAACTGAAAAAACCCACCTCAGCCTTAAAAGATAAACAAAAACATAACAAGCAACGCTTGGGGGTCGTGGCCCTTCTTCATAGCACACACAAATACAGAGGCACGCTGGCTTCCTTGAGAGGTAATGACCCCATGTACTTCTTTGTGACTTGGCAAACGTTTCAGCAAAAAAGACCCGCTTACATAAGCAACAAAAAAACAGACAAAATATTTTGCAATCACCCCCATTCTGCATAGTTAGAAACGGGACACGTTTTTATGGTCTAATTTACACATGTTTTGCGTTATGTGTTTGTTTTATCTGGGACATCCCTCTCCCCCCCCCCGCGCCACCCATAACTACGTTCATTTTCACAGCAATAATCTTCTTGAAGGATACAGGAAGGGTCATACTTCATTTACGGAAATGTAACACAAAAGTTGGATAATTAAAGTTTAACAGCATAGATTTTTGTCGAAAACATATCCAAAGCATTCTCTTACACACACACCTGCATATTTCATCAGTTGTTTGCCAAATGATCTTGGGGACAACTGTGGCTGGACTTCAGCGCAACGTTAATGCAGCCACAAATAAGATGTCACAGGATTCTGTTGCGAACTCACCTACGTAGAAGACATAAATGAGTCTAAATGGGTAGGTGGTGGTAGTATTCTAACGTAATAATACGAGGTCTGTTACTTGCAGCCATCACCAATTTGATTAAATCCAGTGTGTGGGTACTCTCACCTCTTCAAATAAATCTAGCCAGTGTGAAAGAGTTAAAATCCCCTCTAGAGCTCCCTCGACTGGAAGCCCAACAGCAGTGGCCTGAGCTAACAATAACAAGGTTGCACCTTTACCTTTGAACTGCTAAACCACCTGGTTCCACCAGCACACAGGGATTATTGTGTCCATCCGTCGTGCTTCAAAAAATGGGAGGGGTGGGGCTGGGTGGAGAGGGGAGGGTGGGGAGGGGCTCGGTAGGGATGGTGGGGCTGGGTGGGGGGTGGGAGGGGTGGGGCTGGGTGGGGAGGGGCTGGTCACCCCGTGGCGCCCATATAAAACTCAACGTTTAACCTTCTCACGCCGGAATGTGCTGTACCACGCAATGACTTAGCTTTGCCGTTGGTGCCTCAATATGGCTTCCGCTGACCAATCAGAGTTGCATGTGCCATGGGGTTTGAACGAAGCTACCGGCATAACCGATTTCTGACTTTCAGAATCTGGATTTCACTCGGAAAATTATTATGTTATATAAACAATTAACGCTACTTTACATTTAGGTACAGTTTTTTTTCTTCCTGCTTGTTCACTAAGCTGGTGTCTCGATTTTTTGTATCACTAAAACTTACTCTTGAATGGCTCTCCGATAGGTTTTCGGGTTATAGTGCATGTTGTTTGGCATGATATCTGACATTTTGCTGTGCATGCTGGGAGTTTTTTTCTGTAACTGAACCAATTCAGTTCCTTAAGAAGCTTCCAGCAACGCAGAAAAACAACATCATGGTGTTCAACATCCGGTATAATCTGAAAACACATCGGAGAGCCATATAGCACAATCGTGAAAGCCTACAGACAATAGTTGTACTGTTATATGATTCTCGGGTCAAGGGTCAGCATATTTCAGGCAAGAATCGGTCACACACCATGCAAGTACAGGCTACCACGATCCAATCTCATGGCCAAAGTAAGCACTGTAAATATGCGGATCACATCATAAACAAACTGCATTCAGCTGAATGAGCTCGAAGGCATAAAACTCCGGGTTAATGAGATTATCTTGTCTTCAGAGCCAAACCAATCAATGGCCCCATGGCTCGCTGGGACCGCGGGGGCATCCGAAAGCGTGCCTTCATGCTGCTCAACGCTACACTCTTTAGCCGCGGTGGCCTCTGTGTTGAAGGCGAGAAACACGAGACACGAGATAATCTACATCCACCAGCTGAGCGGGGACGAATCCAGAGGGGCTGCTGCTGCTGCATGCACCAGTAGGACAGCCCGTGAACCGATGCGATGTTGACACGGCGTACTCATTAGCGGGATTTGAGCTATTAAGCAGCCCCACCGCGTAGCCCAACCTCCCAGCGTGGGTTTAAACTGTGCAGATGATGATTGGTGGGGGCTACTCGACAGGCTTGGGAGCAAATTGTTGTACATCGGGGTTTTGAGGTGGGTTGATGGAGGTGAGAAGGTGCGGTGTTGAGGGACTCAACGTGGGGGGGGGGGGGCTCATCCTCACTCTATGCAAATCGAAGCCATTAAGCCGTCCCTATTTCATATTAAACAACTCTTTGCTTCCCAAGCAGAATGAATGCAATGTCGTAGATTGTTATTTTACCATGTTGCATGCACATTGCACAAGAAGAGAAATTATCATTTAATCATCGCGACATACAATCTGTGCCTATGTGTAATCCAAAGCGATAAAATATATTGCCTTTTTACGATTGCTGTTGTCCTTGCAATCGTGAGATATGTTCATCGGTCTGAAATAATTATTTAGAAACGATCCTTAACGGTAATTGCATTATTTGATAATTCCACATGGTGTTGTGAATGCTTTGCCAATAATGCAAGCCTTTGTGTTTTATTCCGTATAGATTGTGTTTGACAGCGGATAATTCTTATGAGGCACTGTAGCGGATTTCCACACACGTACTAATTGAAGCGATGCCAGATTTGACAGGTCCCTAACAAAACTGAGCTAATGTAACACGTGGGGGTGATGAACATTCATCCGCGCTGGGGAAAAACAATCCCAAATGTTCTGCACATTTCAGTGGAAACGACTGTCAGAAACGGTGAAAGAAACGTCTGGTATTTATCTGGCTAAGCGTGTCCAATGCAGATGATCATAATAATTTCATTATTAGTTTGCAGCCCTTCGTCAATCCACTGCTGGAGGAAGACTTCCCCATGCTGCACGAGTAATGCTGCTTGTTTAACCATAATTCACCACGCTCATCAAGGGCGAGTTGGAGATTCAATCAGATAGTCACTTTCCATGGGATGTTAGCCATGGGCATGGAATCGAACGTGACTCGCCAGGGTCATAACGCAGTGCGATTCACCACTTCGCCACTGCTCCGTTCTGCAAATTAATCTCATATCGGCATGACCAAAAACTAGCCAACTGAATCTTCTTGGTTCTTTCGGTAAAGTTACGTAGAAGGGAAATAATAAAATAATAAAAATAAAACATAATAAAATAATTCTCACGACGTTTCGGCCACAACGCAAGCAGCCGTCCTCAGGTGAAGAACAGGTCTGTCGGGGAGACAGCGTCTGACAGACCTGGTCTTCACCTGAGGACGGCTGCTTGCGTTGTGGCCGAAACGTCGTGAGAATTATTTTATTGTTTTATTTTTATTATTTTATTATTTCCCTTCTACGTGACTTTACCGAAAGAACCAAGAAGATGAATCCCTGCAGTCACGAAAGCTTTAAACCGAAATTTACCCAACTGAAGTTGTGTAAGTTTGTCGTTGAGACTGCAGATTTATTCTCATAACGAATGGACCTATTTCATATATCCACCCACTGGGTATATTTTAACGAGTGAGTACAAAGACAAAAGCCCAGCAAAAACGCTATTAGGCAATGAGGAATATGAATAAGCACATTCATAGCAGGACCCTGGCCAATATAGCAGGGTAGTGGAGCGTTGCATCCGTCCCCCAGCAGTTACGCGAATAGTCATGACTCGATTTTACCTCACCTAGTATGCAGGAGGTCGTGGGTTCATCCCAAACTCTCATGCCTGGATATATTTGGAATGTACATGTTCTTGCCATGGTCGGGTGCATTTTTCTGAAGACGGCTGTAATCTTGATTAAGTTTTCCATGAACTTGAAAAGAGGATAAATGCGTGCATTAATGTTAACAGAAGTCAGTTTGAACATTTGTTAAAATAAATAAAACCATCCTATGTTATTTGTTAAAATAAATACAACAATCTTATGTGTCCTAACTTTTGGGCCACATAGTATATAACATATGTGAATTGAAAAACACCAATCCCTATGCATGTATATCGATGCAAGCAGAGAGAGCTTAAGAAACAATACATTTCTAAGTATACTAGATTTGTGTTTCTATTTCATTTATACCTGATGTTGATTGCTTGTGTTGCAATCTAAACGTTGTATGCTAGTATTTAATTTATTATTTTCTCTTTATACGTGACTTTACCGAAAGAACCAAAGAGTAATTCCTGCAGTCACGAAAGCTCCAAATTAAGTTTATTAACCGATGACTCAACGCATCGTTCCACCTCATCTGTGCAGGTGCGGATCAAGGTGTTGTGCAATTAGTGATCGATTTACTCCAATGCGCTGGGTTATAGTGACAAAGGTAAAGGTGCAGCCCTGCAATTTCCTGCTCACACCACACCTGGTCAAAGGACCTCCACTACAAGCAGCTCTAGAGGGCACATGTCAAGAGTATTTGGCCTACTCTGCCATGCTATGTAATGGTAGATCAAGCAAATTGTCTTTATGCATTATCATAGGAAATGTAAGTCAACTTGAATAGACCAAACTGCTTGCAGATACTGTATTTACGCCATTTGACGTTTATAGAAAAAAATATATTCTGCACACATACCTACCACTCAGAAATGCATTACTCCTTCTCAATCAAGATGCATAATTATCCCGGTGTCAAGCAGAGGCACAGCACATGCAAGCTAATTTTGCAGAGAGAGGCTCCGGAAAGTACACCCCCCAGAACACTCGTTGCTTTTATAAACGCAGTGACTCAGTGTCAAGCCGCTGCAGCCCCCAACCCCGTCCACTCATTGCAGCCCAACTCCCCCCCCCCACTTCCACTTCTTTACTCCCTCCGCAATCCATCGCCCCCCCCCTCGCCTCCGCCATCCATCCCCCCCACCTCCGCCACTCCCTCTCTCCTTGCTCCTCTGGGCTGCACTGAGAATTTACACGCCGGAACGTTTCATCCAGGCCAAGTGAGGCAGAAGAGCTCCGTCGAGCACCCCGAGGCAATAAATCACACGAGCCGTTCATAATTTATGAACATATTAATTTCCCCTACCATAATTTAAGGATTGTTATGGATGTACTATAGATAATTGGAATGCCTTAGAACATTAATTAACCAGCAACTGCCAATTAAACATTGTTGTCCCTTTAGCCTCCCTTTTAATTTAAGCAGTAAACATTGCCATGGCTTTTTTCACCAACACTTGAGGTTGAATATCAATGGCAAAGTATGAGGGAATGTTTGAAAGTGCTCTTTGAATTATATCTTTATCGAGTTGCTAACCCTGGGCATGATGGATACAAATCCCAAAGCAGCTCAATAAAACCTCGACCCCTTATCCGACTAATTTCCCACAACATTTGCAATTTCCTTAAAATCAAGATCCTTCATAAATATTTTTTTATACGAGCTGAATACCCCTTACGATGTGAAGTGTGCATTAATAAGCCTCCACTGGTTTTAAGAGTAAACAAAAAGCATTCACATTTTCAATGCACCTATATACAGTAATAATAATGTTGATTCTATTTCTAGAGGAAAGCCTTACTCTCAGAACACTTTTACAGGTACATCCTGTATTTGGGATATTTTACTAATTGCATTTAAATAGTGGTTTTTTTATGTTGAAGAAACAGAGTACTTGGACAAAGTCATACGTAATAGCGGTAACACTCAACACTGCCATCTCCTGGGTCACCTCGCAGTCCGAGGCTATAACCCCTGGTAATGCTCAGTGGGGTCTCTAAGTTAGGAATTAACCAGGCTTACACCTGCTCAGCTTCTAAAATGAGACACGATTGGGCACATTCATGGTGACTTGTCCATGGGCAATATCGATCGCATTATATCAGCATATCAATACATTACGGTACATACACACGCAGTGATTTGAGTCGAGATAAGGAAAACGGTGCTGTCAGTGAAATGTGATTTGTTTTCTCTCCTGAATTAAGCGAGGCCATAAGCAATTATGTGTCACTAAAACGATGTGAATATAGCAATAAAAATATCATTATTAAATGACCTCTGACAATAAAAATGATAATGCAAGGGGTACAACAACAAAAAAATGTAACACTCTTTCCAAACAATTTAATCTTCTAGTTTTTCAATGGGGTTCAAATAATGCTAAGCCTAATTCAATAACAGCCACCGTTTTAGAAACATAAACATGAAACGCAGTGGCTAGCGCATGCTTTACAGTCCTGGCAGTGTCATTAATCTCAGAGAGCACGACCGCATGGCATCTCCGCAGTAATGCACGATGATACGTATCGGCATTTAATTAAGGGCAGCGCTGCCACTGCTTTGGCTCCTGGAGAGAGGCCGTCTTGGGGTTCAAGGCATTGCTTCGTAAAATACATTTTGAAACTTCTACACCCGTTATGAACACAAGTGTGCATCCTCTCTAACATAGGACGTACGCGTGAAGCGCATGTGGACGAATGCACATGCGTATTTACGTGCGCTCGCCATCACCGGCAAACTTTAGACACGCGGAACACATTCACCACAAAGACAAAGGTCCCCTTTATAGCCTACACAAGCTGTTGGGGCAAGCGCTGTTAACGAGCACCTACAACGGACAGCATGGCACACGAGGGGATGGTGTGACAAGCACCAAGCCTGGCCACCTTTTTTAAACACCACACCAGGTACTCATTGAAGGTTGTATTGACCGAGAGGAGGCCCAGGACCGGTTTAGATAATCACCACTGATGATAGCCGTGGCTGGAAATCGAACTCAGGCTGCCGGGTTCATAGTACAGTGTGCTAACCACTACGCTATTGCTCCAACCACACGCACATATATGCACACAACAGTGGTAGGTGTGTATACAGATAAGTGTCTCCAGAAACCAGAGTACACACTGACACACATACACAAGGCGCATGTCATCTCAACCCTAACCAGACCCTGCTTAATCAATCAGTCACATAACCCTACCCCCACCGCACGCCAAAGTAAGATTAAGCTGCGACCTTGAATTGTAGAATCTATAATCTGCTTCCATGCCGGGCGACTTTACGCTTATTAAGTTGTCCAAGTGAAGCACAGATACACGGAATCTTCTTCGAACACTACTCGCCAGCTCTGCACAGAGCCCCGGGTCTGAGGGTGACATTATATTCCATCGTTCTGCCGATATAAATGTCACGATGCTCCCTGTCTATCACGGTGCACTGTACCTGTGCCAGTGTTTTTGGGGTCAAACTAAGCAACCACAAAAAGTGATTCTCCCCCCCCCCATCACCACTGTTTACCTAAGAGGTTGCCTTGGGCAAAAAGCTTTTGGCCCCTTGTGTTTCTGGAACATTCTGTGCCATCAAGGCCTCCAGTGAGTGGCTCAGGGTCAGTGGCTTAGTGAAGTTCACTGTGGCGGGTTATTAATTACTTGGCGTAGTGAGATGGCCCATGTTGGGATTAAGATAGGGGTGCAATGATCTCTCCCCTACACCTCAGTGAGTTGATGATTTGTCAAAACTGAGAGTATTGGTTAAATTAAAGTAGCTTTTTTGTTACGCTGCGGTGAGTGTTAGCACCTCTGGTGGATGCAGAGGTTATGAGAACCCATCACATACAAGATATGTATAAATACAAAAAAGTAAATTTTTACACGCACAATTCGATGCCTGTATTGCAAGACATTAATTGACAAATCACTTCAGCGTTACGCACGCTTAGTAAGGGCATTATGCCACTGTAGCACACAACCGAAAAATATTCTGCATCACTTTACAAACACTTGGCATAGAAGTATAAGAGTAATGTACTCAACCCGAAAGGTGTCAGTTTCAGTTTGTCGGAACATAGCCATACTTACTCGTTGATTCTTTCGGTAAAGTCACGTAGGTATAAAATAAAATAAACCACGACGTTTCGGGTGCAACACAAGCGTCCGCCATCAGGTGGGAAAGCCATACTGCATGAATATGCTGATGGCGCAGTGGTTAGCACGCTGCTCAAATAATCTGGCGACCTGGGTTCGATTCCTGGCAGTGGCGGCTGACATCTAAACTGGTTTAGGGCCTCCTTCTCTTCACCAAAATCCACACTGAACCAGCATGGTAAAGTATGGTCAAACATCTCTCATCCCTGACATGGCATGTGGTTGGATTCATCCCACAGTATAATGTCGTGAAATATTTCCATTGTTAACTGTGATGTGTCTATACTTCTTGGTGTATGGTATTTTTTTCTGCAATATTTTGCTGTCTTTTCTTGGATTTTCTGTTTGCACTCAGTCACATATTCACTTTAAGATGTTTTTTTGTTCATGTTTTTGTTTTTTGTTTGTTGCGGTTGCACCCGATTCAAGAGCCGAATGTCTCACAGGGCTATACCTAATAAATGAACTTGAACTTGATATGCAACCATATCCTTTAACATAAACATGTTAAGGAAACAAAACTGTACTGCCAGTAACAAATCCCTTAAGGTGATGTATCCTCCCCGCCGCACACCTGCACTACCAAAAAAAATTAACAAAATCGATAAGCATCACTCATCGCAGGAGTAGCACTTATGGCATTCAGGAAAATTTAATTCATCTGTATTTTTGTTTAAGTGAAGTTTAAAAGGCTGACCCTGTAAACGGGCATATTACAGCATTGAGACGCAGCACGTGCACGTACATTTGTATGGATTTCAGTTTCAATGCAGAGTCGCACACGCCAGTGTTTTTAAACGTTCACCGCAGAAGGTTCTCATTTTCCAGTCAACTAGAAGACCGATGACCAAATCACCTGGAACGTGCCCGACCTCATCAGATGTTTGGCAGCTTGGCAGAGGTTGTACCTCGACAGTGTTGAAATGGGTGAACATCATGCACGTCAGGTTTTTATGAGCGGCTATGGGCCTGTGCTATGTTGTGAGAAGCGGGGGGAAGTGCAGAAAAATCCACTGCTGTACTGTGCCTCTATGCTCCCAGGTCTGTGCTCCCTGCTTTGATAACCCGCACCGACCAACGTGGTGTTGTATGGTCAAATCAAGCTAACCTGGGAAATGTCCTCAGAGGATAATAATTTAAGGCTGAGCTGACCTATGGGAGTCCTTTGCACATGGTGTTGTTTCCAGGCCATGTCAAACATTCACTCAGCCCTTAACAGTCAGGTTAATTTAACCTAAAGGAAATCTAAAAAGGGATTCTCATTTCAAGTCTAGAAATCCAGCAGGAGGACCTTTCTCAAGCTTAAAATAATAATTTCCAGCCCTTGTCAATGCGCTGTTGAATGAAGGTTACCGCCACGTCAGTCAAAGAGATTTGTTTGCCCATATTTCGGCATGCTGCTCAATGTGGGCTAGTTGGGGTGGAGCTCAGGACCTGTTAAGATATCACTCGGCACCAAAGTTAGCTGTGGCCACGGATCTAAATCTGGTCGTCGGGTTAATCGCACAGTGCAGTAATCACTGCGCCATCCATCACTCCACCCTTAACTAGCTGAGAGGAGAGGCAGGAATGAGGCTATTCACGGTCCTGCCTGACTGGGCAGCAGATGGCTTGGCTGTCTAAAAGCCCTGCCCAAGGGAAACATTTGTTAAACTTCTTGTGAGAGTTTGACCACTCTGTGGAATTGGCGTATTTCTGGGAGAGAGAAAGACTTTCTCTGGCACGTACTGATCGACTCTCATTGTACGACCGGTAAAGCCGACACCGTCCACGCGCTGTCATGCTCGGTTCTACTCAGGTAGGCAAGAGCATCATGCCTGTAGAGGGTACAAATAAATTCAGTGCTGCTGTACTTTGGTTGCCAGTGCTGCGTGCATTAACGTTTCTGTCTCCAGTTTTTGTTTCTGAACCATAAATTATGTATGTACTGTATGTTTAACTTATTTCGCGCCGTACGTAGCCAACTGTGCTAATCGGAGGTGCAAGAGGAAGGTGGAGGAATGGTGACATTTTACAGCCTCCCGTTAAAGTTTTGATATCCAGTCCAGATCTTTGGAACATGCTTCGTGAATTTCAGAGATATTTCCAGATAATTATCGTTTTCGGAACCAATAAATGTAGCATTGTGGTTTTTGCATTGTTTTATTTATCTATTCCCAGCGACGGCTAAGATCAGCGGCGAGTGATAACTGGCCTTCCACTCTTCACCAATCCACACTGATTAGCGTGGTGAAGTATTGTCAGGTACAAATCGCCTTGACAAACGTGAGTGGGGGGGGCCTTGATCCATCAGAAAAATTAAAAAGGGCTGTAAATTGTTCTCTTTTGTAAAGCTTTCACTTTCTTGACTGGTCCACTTCACGATGTTATACTTGCTATTTTTATAATTAACTGTCACTTATTTTTATTATTATATTATTTAAACATGTCAGCGCCATATTATCTCATCAATAAAACGGAACCACAACACATCGCGTGGGTGATTTGCCATATTGTTAGTAATGGAGAAATTTGTACATTTTCAATAATTAGGTGAAAGAAATATTTTCCCACACGTGAATCTGGTCCTTGATCCTCTTCATAATTTGTGTTGCCAAATCTAACAATGGCAAATACCTACGCCCAGATCTGCATTGATCAATGTGAACAACAATGGGAAGTTACTCCCCAGTAAACACGCCAACGTTGGACCTACGTTGGCATGTGGCTGGAACTGATTGGACCAACATTGGCCCAGCATTGCTCCAATATTCCATATTTTATATGGTCAGCTCTGGATGAGGCCATCTCTTCAGTACTGCAGGCATACTGATGGGGTAGTGGGGGTATAAAAAAGTGCTGTTCACCCCACCCTTGCCCGAGTGACTCTTACCCGAGCACGATCTGTTATGAGTCTTCGGATGCTTTCAGATCAGGTCATGTATAGCATATACCTCCACCACACTGCTCAGTTGTGTCTGGGGTCAAGGGCCATCAACCCTTGAACACTACTCTCAATTGCTACAAGAAACAAAGCCAATCCTCGAAAGGATCAATATGGAAACGACATATGTTTACCCACCAACTATGAGACAAGGAACTGCTAAATATTGAGGTCAACATCCGTGGCCTGAGATGCAACATCGGAGAACTCGCCAACTTGTGCAAGGAGAAGGAAGCCATTGTTGTCATGGTGGTGGAAACATTCCTGGACCCATCTGTTCAAGAGAGAGCAGACTGCATTGCAATACCTGGTTACACCATGTGTTGCCAAAGAGATAGAGCTGCCTCATCCAGAGGTGGGATTGCAGTGTACTGCCTACGAGGAATTGACATTAATCATGACATGGAACTGATGTGGCTCACAGTCAACTTATGTTCCCAGAAGCTATTCATCGGAGCCGTGTACAGACCACCCAGTGCTACCAATGACATATTTAACTACCTGGACAGCTCCATAGCATTACACATCAAACGCTATCAAAAATGATAGCGTTTGATGTACATTCCATCATGCTGGTGGGAGACTTCAATGTCCATCATGAAGACCGGCTAGGTAACCGAATAACAGACTCAGCTGGCCACCAAGTGTTATAGCTTGAAAGCTGCTTGGGCCTTCAACAGATGGTTGAATTTCCAATAAGAGGTGACCAAATCCTGAACCTTGTCATTACTGACTTTCCTCTCATATCTGCAATGCTTGCCAACCTGGGCACCTCAGGCCATAACCCAGTCCTGGTAAAGCTTGATGTCCATGCGCAGAAAAATAAGCCCTACAAGAGGAAAGTGTGGCAATACAACAAAGCCAACTACTGCTGAAGGAGAGGCTTCATCGCATCTACAGACTGGTCAAGAGTCTTCTCGGTGATAGACCCTGAGAAGACGTGTAGCGAGGTCACCGACATCATCTGTAATGCTATGGAGCTGCTATACATCCCCAGCAAAATTGTCACCAAAAAGCCCGGACATAAGGCATGGTTTGACGAGAAGTGCAGGAGAGCTACAAGGAAGAAGCGATGCCTCTTCCGCCAACTCAAGAAAAACAACACTGCCGTCAACAAGCTGAAATTTTCCCAAGCAAGACACTTCTAGAACCTGGCTGAGAAGCAGGCTAGAAGGAACTACGACATCAAACTCAAGGAGCTTATTGATAGAACCTTAACCAGAAAGAAATGGTAGAGGCTCATCAACTCCCTCTCTGGAAGAGCTGCAAACTCTGACATCCCCCTGTCATTGTGCACATGGATGTTGTCCATATCACAGCACGGGATAAAGTAGAAGTGTTCTGTGAGATTTTTGCAAAGAAATGCCGTCTCCAAGATGAAAAAGATCTGGCCCCATACATTGAACAAAGCACCACCTGCTCAATTAAGAACATCACCTGCAAGCCCAAAGACATCAACAGGCTCCTAAAGCGACTCATGCCCGAGAAAGCCACCGGCCCAGATCTAATCCCCACCAGAGTTCTCAAGGAATGCAGTGCTGAACTTGCAAGCCCTCTGTGTCGCCTCTTCCACTGCTGCTTCTCAAGTGTAGTATTCCAAAACCAATAGAAGCTGGCCTCAGTAATCCAAATACACAAGGACTCTAAAGCCAACCCATCAAAGAATCACCCCATATCCCTGCTCAGCATCATTAGCAAGGTTATGCAGGGAGCAGTAAGCAAACAACTTCAAAGGTGCATGCTGAATAACAACCTGATCTCCTGCAGACAGTTTGGATTCAGAACAGGTCACAGCACAGCGGACCTTCTGAATATCTTCTCTCAGAGGTGGAACACCTCACTGGACAAGGGGGAAGACTACAAAAACTCAACTATTGATCCTAAGCAAAATAAAGTTTAGTTGCAATTGTGTGTGCTTACAAGGCTATGTAGCGAACAGCAAACAAAGGTTTTGCACAAAGACAAAAACGTACTTAGGAACGGCACTTGGCATCTGCAGCAGCAATGCAACCCCCATACCAGTGCCGTCATTGGTGCTGAACCAGTGGCAGCAGCTATCAGTGTGTTAAATAGCCTGGCTCGACATTGGAACGGTGTCTCAGACAGTATGAAAATCATCATTAAGATGAAAAAGTTTAAAATGTCTAAATTTTTTAATATTCTTCATAAATCGCGTTTTTTATTGTGCGTTATTAAATATATAATCGTTTGTTGTGATAGTAATGAGCCAAAATATAATGAGTGTGTATTCTCTGGTTGTGTGGATGAAAAGTGGGTTATATTCTTGTACAATGCTGATTGCGTTTTCTTTGTTCAAGGCATTTTTTCCCCTTTATTTTTGTAAGTTACAAAAATGCAGTAATTTTTTGCTTTAGTTTTTTTTACCAGTTCCCTATCCCTGTAACATGTAAAGCACGTACCGGTACTCCCTTTTCGGTATCGCGAGGTACGTAACCATGATAGTAACTAAGATCTCCACAGTATAACATTTGTACTTTTGCAGGGCGCCCATGAAACAAGAGGCTCACAGCTTACTGGGCCCTTCATGCTGAAATAAATAACATGAAAAAATATGGCCAACTGGCTCACAAACTCAATAAACAAAATGGCACAGTAGAACCGTGCCGTCTACTGGATAGAATGGATGGGCATGTATTAGTTTAAAATATTGCCACTAAACAGGCCAGGGTTAAGTGCAATAGTTGCTTGAATGGGTCACCACCATGCACGAACAGGCTGACACGGGGCCATGCTCCCCACTTTCCCCAACCTGCACTGACTAAAGTAGACAAATATGATTAAAAAAAATCCCCCCATAATGCAAGCAGCATGAGGAGAGGCCCTCATCCAGCAGTGGATTGAGATTAGCAGCATAGGCGTACAATTAACTCCGTTCCGTTTTCCATACTGCGTTGCGCGTTAAACCTATCTGCAGTAATATGCACTTCTGTCGCTGCTAGAAATGCCTGCCTTCAGATTATACAACCCAATACGTGTGAATTAAATTGACAGTAAGCAAAAGGGCATAAAAAATATATGGATAGTTACTCACGACAATAAGCATTTAGCGATGCCTTTTTGCTGTATATACTGCACCACTGTGTTTTAGCATGAATTTAATTGCTGTGCAATTACTTTACCACCCAAGCCACTGATTATGATGATGAGCTGGTCTGGGTCGGAGACGCTGAGCCATTACATTAAATGTTTCTGCTCCAACAAACAAATTGTGCGGCTTATGTTGTGGAAAAAGACTAGTGACCAAATTATACAAATTGCAAAGGCAAGGCATGCGCAAAAATACAATAGTACGCTAATGTAAAATCAACCAACATCTTTGCTCACGACAATTCTAATGTTACATATTAATAGGGGTTACATATATTTTAATTCGTTCATGTTTTAAATATACCATTATCAAATAATCGTTATGATTATCCACCCTATTATTTATTATCCATCCAGAAATTCCCAAGTGTCCATTAATTTTCTTCGGAGGTTCCTGTATTGGGTGAGATGTTTGGCCAATGTCATTAATGAGAGTGTGACATGCGGGAGGAGTATCCAGAGAAACTGCAGCTATATCAAGGAATGGCGCTAAATGCTTATCCCCTGGCCACCTCAAAGTGTTTCATCTACTACACCTGGCAAGCCCTGACGGTCGCCAGTCCAAGTACTAACAAGGCTCAATTTGGTGTGGTGAGATGGCCCAGCGGTAGGGTATTGGCCGATTCTCGCCAAGGTTCAAGGCTCATATTCAGTGGCCGTCCTGGTCAATACTGGGAGGTGTATTAACCGTGAAAACAGTATGTGCCATCTGCTTCCCAGCGGACATTAAATTGACGTCACTCGCAAGAGTCGGCCATTGTGAAAGGGAGTCGTGCGTGTTGGTGTCACGGTCAAATTTGAAATGAAATGCGCAGATCAGTTTAACACGCAGGCTTTCGCGACCAATATCATCCATAATACAGGTTTTTTGGGGTTAGATCGCGTAAATATTTATATTAACGTAAATATTTATATTCACGTGTTAATATTTATATGCACGCGTTAATATTTATATTAACGCAATCTAACCCAAAAAAAGCCTGTATTATGAAATACGCAGATATATTCTTGATTGGAATCGACATAGCAATAACCGTCTGCTAAGGCAAAAAAAACTTGGCAGGACCATCTTGAAAAAGAGTCATGAGAGTCGGTGAGGCTTTTCTGTATAACCAAGTGAAGTAATAATGATAACAACACAAAATAAGCCTTTGCAACACACGACTGCAACCATCTTCTGGGTTCTTTCGGTAAAGTCACGTAGAAGGGAAAAAAAAATAATAATAAAATACAAATCTCACGACGTTTCGGCCACAACACAAGCAGCCGTCCTCAGGTGAAGAACAGGGCTGTCGGAAAGACGCTGTCGAAAAGACACTGTCTTTCCGACAGCCCTGTTCTTCACCTGAGGACAGCTGCTTGTCGTGAAAATTGTATTTTATTATATTAGATTTTTATTAATTTATTATTTCCCTTCAACGTGACTTTACTGAAAGAACCAAGAAGATGAATCCCTGCAGTCACGAAAGCTTTAAATCGAAATTTGACCGCAACCATCTTCAGGAGGTTGAATGATGCCCGCAGCAGTGCATGGTGAAAGCTCGACAAAATAAATTTTCAACACGCAGCACAACCCAGAACACACCTAACTCAGAAGGCCCAACTTTGCTTCACTCCAAAACACATATTGAAATAATTAACACCACTATTCACATTACTTCGCACAATGAAACACACGGACATGGCAATGAAATACTAAATGCCAGTGTGTGCACGGCGATACAAATAACACATATACAAGAAAAATAACCCATAAAGATGAATACACTTGAAAATATGGAGCAAAGGTCATAAATGAAAGCAAAAAGAGGTTATTCCCATACAAAGTAGCAGATACACAATGGGATACACACACTCAAAAAGCATGCACAACGATTGAATTATTCCAGTCTATAAGGTCACTCAATCTACAGTGGCCAAAGCATATATCCAATGCAGTTCTCCATAATATGAATGCTCAACGATGATGGGGTTATTGCTATTCAAGTCTGCACATCAATGCAGTGTGCGTTATTTCTACAAAAACATCTAAAATGTGTATAGCCAATTTATATATATTGCACATGTTTTTTTGTTAAATGCAAACATCTAAGACTTCAAAGGCGCCAAGAATGCCTGATTAGTCATGGGAGATGGAGCACTTGTGCCTGTGTGCGCGCGTGCACAAGTGTGTGTGTGCGAGTGTGTGCGAGCGGCATTTGCATGAGACTGCATGCACGTACGGGATGCACATTGTATTTTGTCCCAGTGGCATCACAAGCTTCGGAATAAAATTTGTTTATTTTTAAGCCACGACAAACAACATCGGATGAATTTTCTAAGAACATTCATTTGTCAGCGTTGTGACATTAAAAATAATTCGGAGGCTTTTCAGATGCTCACAGGAACCTACCAAACTTCACGTGCGCTTTTCACGTGCCCGTACGTACACCCTTCACGTGCATGTCCGTATTCTGCCACGGTTTGCGAGCTCACTGCAAACTCACAGACCTAATTGGTCCAGCATTCGTGAAGGTCGCGCTCTCGGTCAACCTGTTAAATAGAATGTGTTCCTCAGATTGGGCTTGACAGCACGCCGGATGGACACGTGTGTCCGGGTGCGGCACGAGATGTTCAACCCTCCCTGGTATGGGGGCGTGCCTCGTCGGAATGCAACCGCTCCCCAATTGCAGCGAACCTAACAGATCCCTGAGGTACTGGAGACAAATTGTTTCCTTAAGTGAGATTACATGTGTGTATTTGTCTATGTGTGTGTGTGCGCACGTCAGCACTGGGGAGACAAAGACGGCCAGGTAACGGCCCTGGACACACAATCCCCTCGTGGCACGTGCCAGCGTTCACAGGTGCTCACTAATGGCACTTGCCCCAACAGGCTGTGCAAGCTGCATGGGGGATCTTTGCATTTTGCGTGTGCAAGGTCGCGTGCATATTGCTTAACGGTCACATTGCGCACATTTGAATATGCAAGCCACTTTGTGGCCCGGTTGCGTGTGTGTGCATTCAAGCCCCACTTGTGTGTGTGATGTGAATAATTGGAGGTAGACAGCAGCATTCCCTGGAGGAGAGGGTGTGGTTGTGCATGCGTTTAAGCCTCCTGGGGCGCGAGCATTCTTTGTGCGAGGCGCAGATCACATGCAGTCGTGTGTGGGCATGTGTGCACATTCGTATTTATCTTGCAAGCGCAACAGCACATTTTGCGTGTGTATGCATTAAGGATGGCACGCCTGGGTGAGTGTGGCTGACTGGATGCTGGAAACGGTATATTTGTTTAACTAATTAGTGTGTATGAAACCACGAGAAAAACGTGCATACACATCCACTGGCCAACCAACAAATCAGTCCACCCGCTCCATGACAGCTGCAATTTCTCATGCTTTGTGTTAATTACACTACAAGTGAGATCGTCGATTCTGCCAGATGGAAAAGGAGAGAAGGCCGAGCGAGAGAGTGGGGAAGACGAGGATAAGGGAGATGACTGGGACATGGTGAAGGATATCTTCGGAGGGAGAAAAAGCACTCGAAGGTCTGAAGAATGAAGGGCAGAGGGACACCCGGGATGGATAGAGGGGTGGAGATGGATTTATCTAACCACTGCTGAAATGGACTCTCCACAGAAGCAACCAAGACATTACAGCTTCAAGATGTCTACTGCTGCTGGGTTTACGTCAATGGAATACATTGTCTCATATTGCTTCGTCTAGAGCAAAATCAATGGGGGACCCTGCTGATGTAAGCATCATTCACTCACTTTCCTATGTGGCTTTGGAATAACCTATTTTTTAAAAGTAGAAGATTGGAAGTCATTCTTTTCAAGGCAAGATTTTGTTTTATAGATGGAATTTAAATATACTTTCCAAACTCCATTTCCAGATAAAATGGTTGTGTACTTTGCCCACAAAATGTACAAATGGACTCCATTTTACTATGTTGACAGTTACATAAAGTGCTGTGAGCGAGTATCTATTAAGGGTGGCACTATTCACAAAACGGTCATGCGGTCAGCACCCAATGCCTGGTCATGCTCGGTCTCCCCAGTGTTAATGCTAATCTCACCACAGCGATTGGTACCCATTTCATGGTGGGATGACCTCATCATCATCATCATCATTTGTTATTTATACTGCGCCTCCCATCCGGTGGATCTTGTGGTGTCACAACAAAGGGGGTATTTGAGATAATTATTCAGTCAGGAAGTAATTAAATACCAAATACAATGTGCAAAAACAATAATGTAACACAGATGTAATACGGGGCACCACGGTAGCAAGATGTTAACTACCTCGGCTCGTATGCAGGAGGTCTTGGGTGAAATTCCAACCCTGACACCTGTATATTTGGTTTGCCCGTTCTCCCCGTAGTTGCGACGATTTTTCTCCAGCTTCTCCCTCCACATTTAGAAACGTGCGTTTAGAGTATATGGCTGCCAACTTTACATTTCCACGGGATCAGCCACTTGGTTGAGCTATCATTTGTGCCCAGATAGCTTCTGAAAAATAGCTATATAGCACAGTTGGCCTTACCTGGTAAAATATACAAACAATAGTAAAACATACAAAAACAAATGTGACTAAACAACATTTAAAAGCTAAACTGTACTTGAGACTATTCTCGTTTTTCGCCCACTGCACTGGAAGTATTTATACACGAAGTGACTTTCGTGTCAGATTCAGGTGTAAGGTATAGCCAGTTCATGAAACTGGTCTATCAGAGATTAGGGAGCATAATGGTGTGCATCAGCTACAATGAGACCACGACCCAACCAACGCATACAGATGGGGACACAGGATCACTTATTTAGCCACACAGGGTATCATTGCATCTAGCAATGTGTCAAGTCCAAACTAAAGAACTTGTCTTAACAGTCAGCAAAAATTTGTCTAAATTTCATGTTCTCCAAGTGATTCCTTCTTATTTCTGTCTCTGTAATTCCCAGCATCATCTCTCCACACTTCTTTAGACATTTTACAGATTTTTTCTCCACATTATTTGTCAGCGTTTGTTTCCAATCCAAATTTCGTGACAGGAAATATATTCCGACTGCAAGGCTTCTCCTTAAGGCACATTGGTATTTTGCTTTTAATCATCAAATGTATCTCTGCTCTCACTCACGACTTTCTTTCAACATTTTAATCCAGGTCGGCCTTCCGTAATTGGCTAAAATATCCCTACTCTGCCGTGTTATCCTAGTTACGCTACCTTCAATTAATATATATTTTTGCCAAGCAGCGTTGGAAATAAACGCGTTGCACAAAACACCACGAAAAAAACTGCACTACTCTAAGATTGCCCAAGGTCAAAAACGATGCAACAATCGCTCAACTTGCAACTTCTGGTAATATGACTAGTTTCTTACAGGTTTATATGACAGCAGTTATTGAGGTATAGCTTTTTTTGTTTCCAATCCAAATATAGCTGTTTATCATTACTCTCATCATTATTTCACATTATTCTTGATTTCAAGCTTTCGTGACTGCAGGAATCCGTACTCTTTGGTTCTTACGGTAAAGTCACGTAGAGTATAAAATAAAATAAATCACGACGTTTCGGGCGCAACACAAGTGTCCGTCATCACGACGTTTCGGACGCTTGTGTTGTGCCCGAAACGTCGCGATTTATTTTAATTTATACCTACGTGACTTTACCGAAAGAACCAAAGAGTATTTCACATTATTTTGTCAATCATGCTTTTGAGTCTATTTCTGTTCCAGTGGGGTATCTGCACCCTATTGGAGGAGCAAGGCTACATGTAGATACGAACGGGGTGAGAGGCGAGAAGCTACATTAGATGTCACTTTGGCGGACGCAGCCTAAAACGTAAAATCCTCGTACAACAATCGATCAACATTACTCACATACATAAGCATCACGAACCAACAACCCGACTTTTGTTTATTTACCATTTACGTAGGAATGAAACTATTCGAGCCGTTCATTACCTCGGAAATCTCTTCATGATACAAGATTACAATTCAATTTGTTCTGTTTACGTTATAGTCAACGTCGCAACTGCGGTTGGCTACAGGGGTTGCTGTGAACCTATTACACACCATACAAATACTGCAAGCCCAAAATAATCTTCTTGGTTCTTTCGGTAAAGTCACGTAGAAGGGAAGATGATACTCATACTCTTAGGTTTTTTCTTCGTTAAAGTCACGCAGGTAAAAATAAATAATACAAATAAATAATAAAAAAATCAAATAATCATAGAAATAAAATAATAAATCACGACGTTTCGGAGGCAACACAAGTCTCCGTCATCAGGTGGGACCGTCACAGCTAAATTTACTGTATCAAGTGAGGCAAAATTCCAAGAGACAAGCTCTTAAATACAAGTTAAGGGGGAGGAGGGGGAAGGGGCTTATCTGAATGTGGTAGCCAATGAAGGGAAGATGAATCCCTGCAGTCACGAAAGCTTTAAATCGAAATCTAAAATAATCATCACTCACGCGCAACACGACATACAGTAACGCAACAATCGTTTTTTTTCTCAATGTGCCCTTAATTGTCACCGACTGGCTTGTCCAGCCTTAACGTGCTCTCTAGCTTTGATGTAAACTGAAGCCAGTACAACAGGTGGGTAAAAATTAGTGCAGCAACAACAATGTATAAGTGTCTTCTCATCAACACCGCAGGAATTATTCAACGTGAATTTTTTAGTTAAGGGATCAGAGTTGCACAGTGAAACACAGCGACTTCACATCTCAAATAATAATGAATTTGATTTTCTTCGATTATTTCAGCAAATTCCAGCTCTGGAAATATAAACACGTTGGTTTTCTGCCAAGCAATGAACACCTTTATGGGAGAGCACACGGAAAAGTGCAGTGCTCCTCGCGCCGATGATAAACGATTGGTCGAAATCTCAGAATTAGTTCCGTGACACCTTGCATTGGCCATTCCTCTAACGTGTGGCATTGCAAAGATCTGAATTAAACATGTCCATTGTCTTATGACATGATGCCAATAAACAACATTTTTGTAAAGTAACGGTAAAAAAATCAAATAAAAAATACGATATATTCAGAGAACCTGTCATTTGCAATGCATTGATGACTCCTGTTGTGCAATTGCTCCAAGAGAGGCCGAATGCAACGTAAATAAAAGAGGTCCTGGATTGGTACACACACACACACACCACACCTTCTTGTAGAGGGCTCGCAGATCACGATACTGCCACAGGGTACTCAGAACTTGCGCCGCTGCTTTGACGACCTTCGGTGAAAACCTGCATGGGTCAGAACACACAGCAATGCATTGTGATGCACAGCCCCTTTGCCAATCCAATGCTGCTTGAAGGCATCCCCCCACACTGTGGCAGTTTGGCCATACAGGGGGTCCAGCATAGTTCAGATATTACATGCCACTGATATTGCCCACTGCCAGCAATCGAAACCAGGTCACCAGGTTCATAGCACAATTCAATATGTATGTTGAACTTCTTTCACACTGTACATAGCCAACTGTGCTAATCAGAGATGCGGGGAAAAACAAGACACTAAACACAAAAAAAACTATTCCTAAGAAATTTGTTTTTAATCTAGATTTAAAAGTGTAAAGCTCCAGTGGCTTCCTAATATTGTAAGGAAGAACGTTCCAGACGGCCGCAGAAGTGCATCTGAAAGCGCACGATGATGCAGTGACCATCTTTGTTCGATGGCCAGTAAAAAGCTGCACTAACCACTGCGCCATCCCTCCACCCTTTGTGTGAGAGAATGGCCCCATGTAAGTGGATATCACAGAAAGCAAACTTCTGGAATCCCTTCAAGTGACCTGTGATTCATACAGTGGGATGGGGGGGGGGCAGCACTTTCCCACCTATGCTGCCATAGAGAATAATGGTTCAAGGCATGGACAGTCAAGATTATGCTTTTCTATCTCAGAGCTAAAATTTAACCAAATTAAGCAAACCGAATTTATTGCAATGGTTATTTCACTCGTTAATGTTCTGAGACCATGAACTCGCTACACACGAGGACCCGGATTAATCACAGGCTTGCTGCCTGGATTCGAGCCCAGGATCTCAATGGTGCCAGCTCAGCGATCCGACCTCCGAGCCACCTGGCCACCTCCAGAGCAACTTAAATACAACAGAAAAATATGTATTTGGCATTCTTCAACAAAATGATTGAGATGACATAGATAACAAAATGTCGGGAACATAAAAAAAGACTTGAAATAGACAAAGAGCCAGAAATGCTGATACATCGACTTTCACGCACATACATACATGCGAGAGAGGGACAGGCATTATGCAGACACAGCCAAACAGATGCAGAGATACATGCATGGACATAAATGCACATGCAGCCATACATATAAACATTGACGAGGATGCACTGACAGAGAGAACACAAAGAGTGGTGATAAATGAGGGAAGGCCTCGCACCCGTTAGAGGAGGTCCAGGTGTCGCTGGCATACATCCGTGACTTATCCTTGGGAAGGGAGTCCACTCTGTATTGGAGTGCACAAAGGAAAAACAAGGGGTGAAGACAATGCTTCATAATTCAACGTCCACTAATCAGCCCATTGCAGAAACACACTTTAAAAAAATTATTCTGTTTGATTTACTTTCAGAAAATGGGAGAAAAAAGGTGATTGGGAAATGTACAGTTATGCACGTGATGAGAACTGATTTTTTAAAAATATTAATTTATTCCGCTCACAGCTACATGCGTGTGTAATCTCAGTGTGCAATTATCCATCAGCACTGTTAACAGGACTGAATACCCAAACAAAATACCAGTTTCGATCGATATCACTTCTGATGAAGTAGGCAATAAATCAAGAGACCACATGATACTTCAGCCCAAGATTACACTGTGTGGCCAGTGATTCTAGCAGCAGTGCATGTCCCCCCAGCCAGTAAAAAGCTTGGACAGCAACTTTATAGGACATCTGGTAATGTGCCCAAATGGACCTCTATCTGTCGAGTTAGAAGGCATTTTTTTTTATAACAGCAAGACAGACTTTGCATCTTTATCGCTCTAATGGACATGCCTTGCCCTTGCCACTGGGAATGGCCACAGCATGCTTAAATAACCATTTTGGAACCGAGCATTTCAAGGAAATTTAATTATGCCACATGGCTTAGAAGGTCGGAGCCCTGAGCCAGAATTTCTGAGATCCTGGGTTTCTTTTATGCACTAATAGATGCATAAAATAAATACCCAGAGAAATATATTTCATTATTAATTCCAAGTCTCCAGCATTAAAAAAACCATAATGTGAAAAATAATGACCATTTCTCTTTATCAGGGTATGTGTGAAAATGCATATCCCCTAGTGTGTGGACAAAAAAGGTAATGTAAAGAGATCTCAGAAGTAGGTCTGTGACATATGCTTCGGTGGGCCATTCTCTAACACCCAGCAGAGACATGCACCGTTTCTGCGAGAATTCTGAATGGACATATTGATAGCACGATTACAACCACACGGGCAAAAGAGGTCAACATTATAAATGTAAATCCTTCATATGAATTAACCGAGACTGGCAGACTGGCCGCGACACAATGGAACGACTTGTGCCCCAAGAACGAACGCTGCCTGTCTGTGCGGCGGCGTCACCCACCTGTCCGTGCGTCCGCGTGTCACGTGGACCAGCCGCTCGATCCCGCCGGCGTCTCTCAGCGCCTTGGCGTTCTCCATATTCTGCGTCGTCACCTCGTTGAGGGCGCAGCAGACGGCCGCCACCGTGTCCTCCGACGCGCACATTTCCCCGTGACCGTTGTTACCGTTGCCGCCGGCCCCCCGCGCTGCTGTCATCAACGCCGTCGACGCCGTGGCGCCCGGAGTTTCATCGCCGCTTGTGCCGCTCGCCATACCTCCTCCTCCTCCACCGCCGCTGCCTCCCACCACCCCGCTCGCAATGCTGTTGTTTGTCACGGGCTCTGGCAGGCGCTGTACGAGGTCCCTCATCGCGTACTTGCCTGATGCATGGGCGGGGAGTTTGTCAATGATGGGGAGGTTGAAGCGCAAGCTGGAAAACGGAGTGTATGATGATCGTAGTGGTAATAATAATGGGTCTCCGACGTGTTTTCGGGCTATGCCGTGTGCCGTTTCGGAACGATGTTCAAACTTCAGGTACTTGTATGTATGTTGAACTTCTTTCGCGCCGTAGGTAGCCAACCATGCCTATCCGAGGTACTTCAGGACATCGTGCTGAATGACACACGGTACTACCCGATAACACGTCGGAGAGCTGTGCAGCACAACCTTTAAACCAGACAGTAGGAATAATAGTGATGTTTAATACACCTCTGCATCAAGGCCTCCACACTTTTTGTTAGAGTGCGAGTCTAATGGTGTTGAACGTAGCACTGTTTGTCCGTGTGTGTGTGTGTGTGCGTGTGTGCATGTCATAGCGGTTAGCGCACTGTGCTACAAAACCCGGTGACCAGAGTTCGATTTCCACTCATGGCAAACACCAGTTGGCGTATATACCTAAACCCGTGCTGGGCCTTCCATACTTCGACTGACCCTTAAGTGAGTGCCTGGTACGGTGTGAAAACATCAGCAATGGGGAGACAAAGTCTGGCGGTTACGATGGTGGCCACCCCCCCCCCCCCCCATGCACCATGGCGGCCTCAACAATCTGCACGCTAACAGCACATGCCCCAAGGATATATATATAAAGACATGAAGGGGGATCTTTTTCTTTGCATGTACACACCGATGAGCTCCTTGCTGAGCACGTCCATGGCCATGTTGCGCAAGGCTGTGGCCACGGCACAAACCACGCGGTCGCTGTCCATGCGCAACAGCTCCACCAGGACGGGCAGCCCCTTCTCGCGCCGCACCATGGCACGCACGTATTTCGACCACTGCAGAGAACGTTCGCACAAAGACAAAGATCCCCCATATAGCTTTAACAGACTGTTGTGGCAGGTGCTGTTAGCCAGCGCCCATGGAAGCCGGCATAGCACACGAGGGAGTGGGTGGCCAGCCTTTGTCACCCCAGTGACGATGTTTACACACCGTAACAGGTACTCATTTAAGGCTGAATCGACCTAGGGGAGGCCAAGAACCGGTTCAGATAATCGTCACACATACAGGCAGAGCGCTGACACGCCGCATGGGCATACACGAACAAAACATAGGCGCACAGCAGGCGAGACGTGCAACTCCACCAGGGCATACATACGGGTGTACGAGTGGTGCAGGTGTCGGGCCGCGTGGAGGAAA
The DNA here is from genome assembly GCF_964198595.1 of Lampetra fluviatilis. Lineage (NCBI taxonomy): Eukaryota > Metazoa > Chordata > Hyperoartia > Petromyzontiformes > Petromyzontidae > Lampetra > Lampetra fluviatilis. The sequence goes on along the minus strand of NC_136295.1, from coordinate 6,398,874 downwards.
TTGAACAGGAGGCCCCCATCCAAAGGCCATTGACAAGGGGGCCCCATTTCATGCCTTGCATGAGGGCCTAGTGGTGCACATGCACGTGAGTTCAGATTATTCAGGTCTCTAAATAAAAACTGGGTTTTTGGTCCCAATTGGCTTTTGCCTAGTTGAAAGTAAAGTTACATCCTTACTCTTTGGTTCTTTCGGTAAAGTCACGTAGGTATAAAATAAAATAAATAACGACGTTTCGGGCGCTTTCCCACTTGATGATGGACGCTTGTGTTGCGCCCGAAACGTGGTGATTTATTTTATCTTATACCTACGTGAATTTACCGAAAGAACCAAAGGGTATGGATTCCTGCAGTCACGAAAGCTTCAAAGCAAGATTAAAGTTACATCACCTGCTTATCACTGAAGATGCATACTTCCATGCTGTGTGTCCCATGCTGTTCAACATGACTCGGAAAAAATACACTTAAAAATACAATCATACTTTCATCAAATGCAGCACCCTCTTGGCATCCACTGTCACACCAATGTCTTAATCCAAATATCACCACAGAGCTATGACGGTGCCTGATTTTTATTTTAAAGTCATTTTTATCTCATTAATCACAGCCAACTCAGGACGCAATCTAGGTCTTGTATGTATGTTGAACTTCTTTCGCACAATACGTAGCCAACTGTGCTACATATTTGCTGATATCTCTTTCACTGGCAGCTTTAAATACAGGTAGTCCCCGACTTACGATGGAGATGCGTTACGACGACCCCATCGAAAGTCGAAAATGGCCAAGCCTACCCAGGAGTCTTAAAGAATGGTGATAATTTAGCAAAACAGAGCAATTTACAGTACCGTACTGTATAAACTATATGCGTACAGTACATCCCGGCAGCGTCCCAACGTACAGTATCGTACCTCGTACGCTGCTGCGTTTGCCTGCCGCGCGAAATGTAAAATATTTAACAATTTTGTCATATCGTTATCGCCATCATAAGATCGAAATATCGTAAGTCAGACCATCGTAAGTCGGGGACTACCTGTATACAATTCATATTGATTTAGCTACATCAATATATTTAAGAATGTATACACAAAATCCCATCAAGTATGTCACTTTTTTGTTCAGCTTGTATATAACTATCATTTTTTTGGCAATTAAAAAAGCATGTAATATTAGTCAGAATTGTTTAAATACATTAAAACCATTTAGTTACCAAAAGCATTCGACTCATCCCCAATACATATTGCAGTTATATAAAGAATACAGATACGTACATATATATTACACGTATACATATATTCTATAAATCATACCTCAATACATCTACATTCTGATTAAATCAACCTCGTCACTTAATGCTATATATATAACCAAATTGTGTTGCAGACCATAGTGATATGTACTGTATATAAATAATACATAAACACATCTATGAATAATAACATGCGCACGAACACAACCACATCCAGAATCTGTACAGACATTCAGACGTATGAGCATAATGATACGGAATACCATAGCAATGCAACACTAAACAATGATACAAATGCACATGTTTTTTTAGATTGGGACCGTGTGTGTAATTATATAGAGGAATAAAAAGATGAATTCCCTGCAAATCAATGGATTGTTACAATTCAGGGTCACAATATGAGACACCTCCAAACATATGAGATGTGTGTGTCTTGTTCCTTTCAGTAAAATACAGATCGTACAGCAACAACAAGGATAATCATTTACAACCCTTTGTCAATCCATTACCACGGTTGTCAGCGGCACATCCGTCGGAGCTATTTTTGTTGACTACACTTGACCAGACTGACCAGTGGCTGGTTGGCGAAGGGAGGGACCAGCGCCAATCCAGACAATCACTCTTCACTAATGTTGGTCAAGGCCAGGGATCGGACTCAGGTCGCCGGGTTCATAGCGCAGTGCCTGTGAATCACTGCCGATGAATGTAGAGATATCCAAGTGTCATTTTGAAGCTATATATAACCAAATTGTGTTGTGGACCATATTAGTAATATGTACATAAATCATACATAGACACATGAATAACATGAGCATATCAACATCCACGTAGCAATCGTACAGGTGTTCACACGTAATACACACATTTTTTCCCGATATTCAGGAGCGATTGTAAATAAACAATTATATACGCAAATATATACATAAACAAGATCACAAATTATTCATCATTGGTTTCCGATTCTGCATTATCTGTTAGGGGTAAAAATATTAATTTCCCATGTGAGTTGATGCATTTTCATGATGTGGGGATCACAATTCGATACAAAATGTGTTTCGTCTTGTACGTATCATGTGATCTCTCTTGTGCGGTCTTGTTCCTTTAATGAGCCAGAAATAAACATTTGCATACAATGTGCGTACAATTAACAATAAATAATGCATTCTCAGACGCATCAGTCCATGAAAGTATTTTAATCCACGAATCAATGGCTCACCGCATGATTCCTATGCACCACGTGCACACATCAAGCACATGTCTCTGTCTGCCTGTCTCTTCAACCCTCTCTCTATCTCACTCTCTCACTCTAAGTGATGCTAACCTTAACCTCGCCCTGTCACGCCATCTCGTGATGTATTCCTTTTGTTTTAAGCTGCTTTTGCCTCCGTGCGCCGAAAACTCGTCAGCGATAAATCCGGTCGCCTTGGGAGTGTGCGCGATCGTTCCTGAGAAGGCCTATCCATCTGCCGGCGCGTTACTCACGCTGCTCACAGTGCAATCAGGTGCTACCACATCTTGCCGGAGAAATACGCCCACCAGCCCCCACACTCCCCCCACCACCCCAGGTATCCTCTGTGTCGCCACCGGCACTGCCGCCGACAAACGAGAATTTATTTTAATGTGGGGCTGGTGCTCTTCCCCCAGCGAACCATGCACACTCACTTACACGGTAAAATAACTGAAGTAAGGGCACTTCACTCTCACGACTTCGCGCAAAACCACTGGGAGCCAGTCAAATAAATTAGTCCTGCCTCGCTTTATTAAAATACAAGGTAGCTCAATTCCCTCTTTATTACAAAATAAATTGGCACACCAACGGAATAGCTGAGCCACCTTGTACTTTAGCAAATTAAATGATAAACATCACCTCACTGCTGCCAATTGAATCCAAGGAAGCCAGTCCCACTAGTCAGCCTCTTATTACAGTGTCAAGAAACTTGTAAAGAGCAGCCTTAGGCAATGGATAGATTTGTTACAGAGTGGGCAGCTGGGATGTGAAAGGGGTCAACGTTGTACTGCGCAATGCACAACCTTGAAGTCTGCTCCAATATTGTGCTCTAGACCACGTGTGCCTGTAGTCTACGTGTTGGCATCGCACTTATAGCAACATATCTTTGCTGGTTTGTCATTCACAATGTGGGTGGTGGGGGGAGGGACACTAAATTCGATGCCCAAAGTGCCCCCGTAACTATTATAGAGGGGCACTTTCCCAGGACTCTAAGTATACTCTCTGATGTGAACGAATGCAACTGTGCGAGGAGGATTATAAGGTGACATAAGTTGTTATTGAGACCTAAGAAAAACCGGCAAATGCATAAGGAGCAGGACAGCAGCCAGGTCTGTCTGGGTCAGCCACCACTCACCATGTGACTGCACTTGACAACACCACATACAGTATAACTCTTGCAATGGCTGTGGCTTACTATTGATACATTAAGTCCAAGGTAGGATGCAGGAGTGCATCAGGGTTGTATTTGGTCAGCATGTTTTTAGTTTAGTCATAGTGTGAATGTAGTCGACTGCAACCTATGGATTTATTTTAGTCGTTCTCTTGGTCAACTAGACTAAAGGAGTCAAATGTTTACTCCAATCTAAGTTAAGTGTTGGCGTCTGAGGGGCATGCAATCCATCTCCCCCACCTCAATATAATCATGTCAGCCAATCAATGAACTCAGTAAACCTTGTTATATATATGTAACCAATTACAATGTTTGGCCTTGCCACCTCTGATAATTGTATCTTAGTCTTCATCTTCATCCAGATTCATTAATTTTGTCTCGTCATAGTCAGTCGCGCTTTAGGTTTTATGGGTAGTGGGTAGTCAATGTCGCGCTAGATGGTTTTCTCGTCCACTTCATTGGTTACCGTTAACCGAGATAGATTGTTTCTGTCACTGAATACGTTAACAAAATGAACAACTTAGGGAGGAGCGAGACTCTCGGAATGGGGGGGGGGGACACACACTGACCTTCCAGCCCCCTGCGGCGAGGTTCTGCAGTGCACCTGCGGCGCCCTCCAGCGTGGCCGGGTTGGCGCACTTCTTGAGCAGGCCCAGGTACGGGTTGACCACGCTCGGGTGGAACAGCCGCTCGGGGCCCCGGGGAGGATCAGGACACTCTGGGATAGGTCCCACGCCATCCCACTGACAAAGACAAAGATTCCACAGTATAGCCTTAACAGACTGATGGGGCAAGGGCTGTTAGCGAGCACCTATGAAGGCCGGCAAGGCACACGAGGGGTTGGGTGGCCAGCACCACGCCCGGCCACCTTTGTCTCCCTTGTGGCGATGTTTACACACCACAGCATGTACTCATTTGAGGCCGAGTCAACATAGGGGAGGCCCAGGACCGGTTCAGATAATCGTCACCGATGGTGGCTGTGAGCAGGAATCGAACTTGGATTGCTGGGTTCGTAGTGCAGCGTGCTAACCGCGACACTACCATTCTCTATAAACACACACACACACGTGTCGGTTTTAATTAACTTACAAACACGCACGTATACACTCTTAACCACCTTACTGGAGCAGTTTTTTTCGTGCAGAATGGCTCTCATTAGTTTTTGTGGAGTGCTCTTTGCTAAAAACATCTGGAAACCCAGTGAAGTGGCCATTGTACAGATCGGACTCTGCTGATGGTATATTGATGATCAACACTGGCTCAGAGTTTTCTGTTTTAATGAATGCTGCTGGAAAACATTGGTCGAGAAGACTCAGTCCAATGGACAGATAACACGTGATATTTTAAGTGGAGGAACAGACCTGCCCTCTTTTCATTGTATATTTGAAACGAACTTATCTGGTCTTCGTGTATTCATTACAGATTGTTGTGGGGCTTAAGCGGTAGCACAGTCGTTAGTAAATTTTTCCATCATCTTGGTGACCTGACTTTGATTCCCAGCAATGTGATGAGTGATATATCTGAACTGATCTTTAGCATGCACCCCCCTCCTCCTCTCCACCTTCACCAACCCACACTGACCAGCGGGGTGAAGCATGGTAAAAAAAAAAAGCATCACGGCCAAAATACTTTGGGGAGGCTTTCACCCAGCAGTGGATTTAAAGAGGGCTGTGGCTATAAATATAACCGTGTTATCTCCCGCAAACTCGCTCGTACACGTAAATACGATTGTACAATGGCACACGTTGCAGTGAGCAATAGTACGAGAGTCATATGTACGTGCACATAAAGGCTCAAGCGCGAGCTTAGAGCGCAGGCACATGATGCGCATGAGCATGCATATCGGGTGCATGTGTCTTGGCAATGCAGGGATCACTCCCCTGGAGGCTCGGTATGTTAGCGGGATGACCCATGGTCCCAGATTTATAAAATTTTAATCTCAACATAATGCGAGCAGATGCATGTCAGCGCCCGGATGAAGCAGCATGCATCACTGCAAGTGACTGAATTATGCATGAATAGGTTTATGCACCACGAATAAAGAATTTAAGAAAAAAAAAAGCTGAAAATAAATTCCCACCGAATGTAAAAGATACACAAATGCATTAGCTAGGACTGCCGATATTTAATGAAAGTTACCGCAGCCAGAGAAAAAATATCGACAATGCCTGTATAGCTTATTATCAAGTTAAATTGAAATCTATTAATTAATCTACACAAAGCTGCTGACACAGATTAACGTAATTTACTTTCGGAGTTAAATAACATTCATATCATAATCATATTTACCATTATTTATATATCAAGTACAATATTGCTTTGTGGAGATATATATATATATATATTTCCCCCCCCCCCCCCCAAAGAAAGTGCCCTCTGAGTTCAGTACAGAAGCGTCTATACAAACCATGAAGGGCATTTTAATTATTCCAGATACTTGTGAAGTTTCCCCCAAGACACCAGCCAATAGAATTTCCTCAAAAACCGTCAAGGTCCGTTTTTCATCATCACAAACGAGTAGTGTGTGGACCATTCTCCAGTCGCTATTGAAAGAGACCTCCTTTGCTCAATGGGGCATTTTCCCGAAATAAACCGACCGACCGATTAAGCCGTTCAATACCCATTGTGCAATATGACAATTCTGGAAAAATCAGTTTCACTTCACTTTCCCTGCTTCAATCTGACCAAAGCGATTGTTAGCAGGTCTACCTCCCCATACCATACATACAATCATGAGGAACTCCAAAAGCAATGCAGGCGCATTAAGCAGGGTGCAGACACATTAGACGTGGAGACGACACGGGCTGTATTATTTATACTTTTCAACAAAGGTTAATATTACATCTGTCTGTCTCTCTGTAACATGGGACCACGATAATTACCGTAAAGTTAAAGCAATATAAATTACGTTTGAGTGTAAATTGATTAAAGAGTTTCCCAAAAATTGGAAATTAAAAGCCATCACTGAATGGATATCAGCCAAGGAGATGACATCACATGCCATGTATGTGCCTCACCTCCCCATGACTCTGGCTTCATGGTGGAGTGTGCTAACCACCGTGCCGCCGCATCCTCGAGCAATAAAATGGCAAAACATTTTTTTTTTTTACCAGGTAACGCCCACTGAGCTATATAGCTCTTTTTCACAAGCGACCTGGCCACAAATGATAGTTCAACGAAGTGGCTATCATGTGGAAATTGATAGCAGCCAAATACTCTAAAGGCATGAAATTGATTCTAAATTTGTGGAGGGAAATGTGAAGGGAAAAACTGCACGCTTGCCTCATCCAGCGGCTTCTTCTTGCGCTTCTTTCCCCAGCAGCTCGGCTTCTCCTTCTGCCGAGCCCGGCCTGTCCGACTGCCGCCGCCGGCACCGCCGCCTCCGCCAGGTCCTGCCGCGCCTCCATCCTGGGCGCTCGTTCCACCGCCGCTTCCACTGCCCGAGCCCCAGTCGTGACCCCGCAGTGTCTCGGCGGCCAGGCGGTAGGACAGGTTGCGTAGCACGCACACGCAGTTCTCCACCACCTTGCGGCACACAACAAAAAGACAAAGATCCCCCGTATAGCCTTAACAGACTGTAGGGGCAAGTGCTGTTAGCGAGCACCTATGAAGGCCGGAACGGCACACGAGGGGGTGGGTGGCCAGCACCACGCCCGACCGCCTTTGTCTCCCTAGTGGCGATGTTTACACACCGCACCAGGTACTCATTTGAGGTTGAGTCGACCTAGGGGAGGCCCGGGACCGGTTCAGATAATCGTCACTGGTGTTGGCCGTGAGCGGGAATCGAACCCGTGTCGCTGGGTTCATAGCGCAGCGCGCTAACCGCTACACTACGGCACACAACGCACTCAGGCTCACACGCGTGTACGGTGCGATGTCTCACATCTGACCAGTCACACATCTGCCCTGACCAATTATCCGTCAATACCCGGGGGAGGCATTTGCACGTGGTGTAACTGTCATTTTCTATGTAAAATTCCCAAACATAACCTTTTTCACATATGGTAATGCATTCTTAATGTCGCCTATATTCCAATCCACTGTTGGATGATGACCTTCCTCATGTCATGCGGATCATGGGGGTTATTTGACCATACTTTACCACGCTGGTCAGTTAAGTATAAATTATAGAACTTAATTTTCAGTAAGATACTTTTCAGTCACGGGAAAGGGCACAGTTCAAAAGCAATCACATTCATTATTACCAAGCAACAAATCCAATTTTCCACGATAACCTGACAGGGAAGGCACGTGTTCTTTTTTTTTTTAAACACAAAAGAGTTTCAATGTTATGACCGTAAACTCGCAGAATCATTGTGAAAAAGAACGATTTCCAAATGTATTATTTATTCTTGTGATTTTCAAGTCAAATGAAGCTCGATGCAAAATACTGAAGATCTCATTAGCGGAATGGAAATGGATGAACGTGAACTGCAATGCAACTGCACAGTAATGTGAGCACACACTGAAAACTTCGGGTCTTTGATTTGATGAAAAGAAAACCATAGTTTCTGGATAAATAAATGTGATGAGGAGATAAAGCTCTCAAGTAAAAAAATGTACAGACATGTAAAAATAACTGACCATTTTAGCTATTATTCTTTTTCAAAATATAATGAAAATTGTGTTATGAGCATCTTCTATTGAGATGACAAATCCATTCGTATGTATGTATGTATGCTTAACTTATTTCGCACAGTACGTAGCCACCCGTGCAAATCAGAGGTGTGGGGGAAAGACAACAAACTAAACATAAAAATCAGTTGCAAAGAAATTCGTTTTCAATCTAGATCTTAGTGCATAGCTTCAGTAGCTTATTAATATCGAAAGGCCGAGGGTTCCAGAAAACCGCAGAAGCGTATCTGAAAGTGCGCAATGCAGTGACCATCTTTGCAGAGAGTTTTGACCGAGTGTGCTAGAGAATGGTAAACAGGAACCGATGTTCACAGGGACCTTTTATGCACACACAGTAGGCAACACACCTTTCTCCACACCCTGCTACGAGTTAAATGTTTGCGCATATCAGTAAATTACTATTTTTGTTTCTCACGAATGCATTTAGCCAAGTTAACTTTCCAGCCAAATATAATGTGAATGGCTTTTTGTGCATTGATGAACAACACTACATACTTGAGAACCCCGGGTTTTCATCACGGGCGGCTGCCCAGATTCAAACGCAGAAACTCAAGTGCCAACTCGTTGGCTCTGACCCCTGAGCCGCACCATCCACCTAGAAATAAGTTTGATTTCTGTATAACAATTGTTTTTTAATTGGTTATTTGCATTTATTTGTAAATAAGCAACAAACTGTGCACCTGCATTCTAACTGCGAATGTATTCCAGGGTTTCGCCTAATGGAAGTGGACTTGACACAAAATAAGCGTAGTTGCTGCTTCAGCACAAATCCTGGGTATTCTTCAATGAAAGAGCTATGGGGTTAATGGGATAAGGAAGAGCCATTCTAAATGTATATGCAAACTTAAGAGTGGGCTCACACATTGACCTAGCTGGTGCAGCTTGTTTCAAACCCTTTGGCGCATTCCAAACATGATCCTTATTGACCTGGTGCTGCATCTATAAGTACGGGCCACAAAAACCAGCGTTGCAATAAAACCAATTACAAGAGGCAATAACCTCTTGCCCACAAACAATTGAATCTGCGCCATCATTAATAATTCAATTATTGATATCACAATTGACATGCCGATATCATTGACACCCGATGGGATGTCAATTCTCGTTGCCATTTACTATGTGACCCACCCCGACTTGAAAGACAGGGCTGACCCTCTGCGAATCGAGTAACCCACGTAAGTATCCCCAGGAGACAGCAGCTCTGCCCCTTATCCCCTCCGTCTCTGTACAAGCCTGTGCAATGTTTGAAAGCACATGCGGGAAAATGTGAACTTGGGCAGAACACATCGCTAGATGGGAAAATGGCCACGAGACTGGTGACAGAAAGATATGAAATTTCGGGTCACATTCCGCACGTGGGCTGGAGGTTACCCCCTCCCCCGGTCTAGATGATTAAACAAGAGACTGCTTGTGTGTTTGTGGGGAGGTCTGTGTGACTGCTCGTACCTTTCCTCCCACATCTTCTGTGTCCAGGCAGGTCTCTATTATGTGCAGCAGAGACTCCACAAGTCCGTCGCACTCCCTCATCTGCCTCCGAGCCTCCTCGCCAGCCGAGCTCATATTCCTACAGCCGTGGGACACACAAGCGAAGTGTTGCAACTACACGCGACGACAGCCTGACGCCACAGCTGTGCATTACCTCCACAGTTCTTGTGGGATGCTATGGCCAAACGCTACACTTATACACCTGCTCGCTCTGTCGCATGAACAGAACAAGCTGCCTTTTGGCATTACAATACAGGTCACTTATGCATGACATGCCAAAGCAAATACTATTATTTACCCAGAAGGCCTCACTAAGTCTTAATACCCTTATTCAGCATTGGAATATTTGGTCAAATCCACTTTTGCGTGTTTCAAGTGGTTGAAGGAAACAAGAAACACTCGGATAAAATCCATGCATACGAGAGGATAGGACTCGAAACTCTGGACAGGTAGATTTAAACCACAGACCAATCAATACAATCCAGTGAGTGAACCAAATCTATGTGAGGACTAAACCCATTGCCATATATTGTTTCATCTTTCGATTTAAAGCTTTCGTGACTGCAGGGATTCATCGTCTTGGTTCTCTCGGTAAAGTCACGTGACTTTACCGAAAGAACCAAGAATATGTTTCATCTTTGTTTTATCTCTGGGTGTGTGCGCGTGTGTGTGCGCGTGTGCGTACCTCAGGCACCCAGTAGCATTTCGCAACACCTGGGACTGAATGCCCTGCGCAGGGGAGGCGAGGGGAGCGCTCGCCGATTCACCATCCCTCGCTAGACCGGCGCAGGGCACCACCACGGAGGCAACGAGGGCACTCAGTGCATCCGTCACCATGACCATTTTCAGGGCCTCGCAGGACGAAAGGTTCCAGAGCAGGCCTAGATTGAGACAGGGAAGGTCAACGAGCACGAGGCTACGTGGTTCAGTGAGACAGGAAGGCGTCAAGTGTCTCCTCCTACTGCACGGAAGCCACTTCAAGGGGGCCTCAGAAGTAGCTCGATGATATCCGCTGTCGTGGGTCATTATCTAACAAAAAGCCTTGCATTGCCCTGAGAGATCCAAGGGGATTCTTTGTCGCACGATTTGAGCAGATGGCACCATCAGGATAAAATTGGAGCAGTGACATGAATAGAGATTGTCCATATCTCAGAGCAAGAGAGAAAGAAAAGAGAAAGCATGTTCGATTACCATGCACACGCATACACCAGCTGTCGCCTGATGATGCCGGTTGTAATTACTGGCGAAACATCGTACTCAGATTGTAAATGTTGTGGATTTGCTCTCCAACATACCGCTGTGCTGTACTAGTGACGAATTGGCATGTTCTGTTTACGTGACAAACCTTACTAATTGGCCATGTTGGTCAAAGGGGTTGTATGACTATACATCACCATGCCGTTTACTGTGGCTTGGCAAGGGAAGAGGTTTGGGACTGAAAAAAAGGTGTCAGTTTTGTTGCCAGATAGAAGGGTAAAAAAACAATTATCATATTTTTTACTGGCAAATGAGGTTCCAATGGTGAGGTTTGGGACTGTTTCAGATATTATTCGCCACTGATGTCCACTGTGGTTGGGAATTGAACTCAGGTCACCGGGTTCACTGTGCAGTGCTAAACTCACTGCACCACAGCTGCCCCATATATATACATTTAAAAAGAAGATGAAAACATAATTTGGCGTGAAACTCTAACATGGCATTATGTCCACATATAACAAATTCTTAAATAACCTACACTGTTGAATGAAAAACGTAAATATGGGAAAAAAGTTCAATCACAAAGTGGAAATTACCGATAAATAGAACTTCAAATCAGGTTAAACGTCATAACTTAGGTCATTGTAATGTATTACAGTTGCCGATACGGTTGCCGACCTTCAGCAATTCCATTACACTAATGTGTTTTAAGCCATTACTAAGTGCAAACATAAGGTCTCCTTAAAAAGGAAATTGGAATTGCTGAATTTCCAATGAATTATTCTGGAGCTGCAAGTAAATAATATTATTCCTGCTTACTACTCCTTAAATTCAGGGTTCAATATTAAGAGGGCAACAAAATCAAGTTGATGCGTAACTACAAGTGTGTACAAGAGCAAAATTAGTATCACATATTGTCTAATCTTCGGTGAAATTAGCAGCCTGTGATGGATTTCTTTCTAAACCAACAATTTTTATTTTAAACTATATGTCGCGTTATTACAGAGAACACTATTGTTTGAGGCAACGCATTTAATAAATAAACAACCTCACCAATCACCGAGTTCTACAGTTAAGTGTGGCTATACTGTTCTTAGACTGTTCGCTATGTGTGTGCGAGTTAGCTGAACGAACGGGCCAGCCAGCACATACGCCGCCTGATCCACGGTCCCCAGCTAAGTCTCTACGGCGAACGAGGAGCAAAGAGCGAAGACAGACGACCCCTTGAGTTGATCCCCCATGAACGAGCACCGAATCCCCTTGCTGTATCAAGAACGGTGCCCCCGCTTCCGGCCACGTGTCCTTAACTCCTCCATTCGAGACACCGCTTCAGGTCACGTGCCCTTGACTTCTACAATCGAGGCCAACTTACGGTCACGTGCCCTTAGCTCGTCCAATCGGACACCGCTTCCGGTCGTGCCCTTAGCTAGTCAAATCGAGGCCCGCTTCCGGTCACGTGCCCTTAGCTCGTCCAATCGGGGCACCCGGCGCTCCTCCAGCACTGTGGCTGGCGCGACCCACATGTAAGGCTCACCGAGCTATATAGCTCTTTTTCAGAAGCAACCTGGCCACCAATGATAGCCCAATTAAGTGGCCTATAGTTTGGAAATTACGAGCAGCCAAATATCCCATTATTTAGGATGAATTGGCTCTTGGTGGCTCACCTCTTCTCCTTCCTCTTAACCTCCCCTCGCCCCTCCCTCGTTCCTGTCCCACCTCTACCCTTTCGTGATCCCCAAGTGCCCTTGATCATGGTCACTCATTTATCAATCCTTGTTATGCCCCTGCCATCTTAATCATATTGTTACCATTGTGTAAGCCATGCCAAGCGCCTTCAGTGAAGGCGCTCTATTAACATGGCCACACAAGACGGAGGTGTGGTCATCAGCATCACACTTGTCAGTTCAGCCATTAAGATTTCCAACAATGTGCATTCATTTCTGGGAGAACAAATATTTGTGGGGAAAAATATTCTCTAATACCAGCAAAGTGCTTGAGAATGGTGGTGCGGTCAGTAACCATGCCTAGCCACCTTCCTCTCCTGAGTGCTGTTTATTTCCTGAACCAGGTACTCATTTTAAAGTGGATTTGATCTAGGGGAGGCGGCCCAAGACTGGTTCTGATATAGTTTCGTCACTGATGTTAGCCAGGGCCTGGAATCAAATTCAGGTCACCGGCTTTGTAGTTCAGCGGTCTAACCGTAACGCCACCACTCTCTATTATACAACAACTGCCAAATCGCCAATAAATGACGGTGACATCACCACAGTGCTTGTACCAGTTCAAATATACTTTGAGGTGAAATAAAGTTCCAAAAGCTTTCTGGCAGGAGATCATAGGTCAGACCAAGGTGCCATGGGTTGACTGAGATGACCATTAGATGCACCATCTACGTTCCCCAATGTGCCAAATTGTGTTTTAGCCGCCCGGCGCTCTGCTCGTTGTTGATTGGCATCACTCCTGTGCCCTCCTTTATTGTTGCACAAATAAAAATGTCTCTGTATAGCCTTAACAGACTACTAGGGCAAGAACTGGCACTGCACACGAAGGAGTGGGTGGCTAAGCACCATGCTTGGTCACCTTTGTCTCTCTGGTGGTGATGTTTGTACTCCCCACCAGGTACTCATTTGAGGCAGAGTCAACCTCGGGGAGGCCCAGGACAGGTTAAGATAATCGTCAATGAGGTTGGCCGTGAACGGGAATCGAACTCAGGTGGCCAGGTTCAAAGCGCAGCGCGCTAACCGCTACACCTATCGCACCCCACACACACACACACAGGCACAAAGGCATACGCACCGGTGGCAAGCTCCTGCAGTTCTGCGTCGCCGGCCCTGCGCAACAGCGTCGCCAGGGCTGGCACTCCCCCTGCCTGCCGCAGCGCCTTCTTGTTGTCGTCGTTACCGTACACCAGGTTCTTGAGCGACCCACACGCATTCTTCTGCACGTCGGCCTTGGGATGTCCCAGCAGGTCCACCAGCAGTGGTACGCCGCCGAGCCTTCGCACCTGCCAGCACACCGAGTGAGCGGGAGGACGATAGAACAAGGCAACAGGAGAGTGAGCGAGCAAGCCGATGAGCAACTGGTCACATGCACAATTGCTATTTATTATAAATATTTGCACACTATGTTGTATATTAAAAAGTAAGCTTAAATAAAAATTGTATTACCAGGTAAGGCTCACCGAGCTACGGAGCTCTTTTTCAGAAGCAACCTGGCCACAATTGATAGCTCAACGAAGTGGCTTATCGTGTGGAAATTTATAGCAGCCAAATACTCTAAATGCATGTTTCTATATGTGGAGGAAGAAATCGGAGGACACGGAGAAAAAAAACACACAATCACGGGGAGAACATGCAAACTCTAAATATACAGGCGTCAGGGTCGGGATTGAACCCACGACCTCCTATATACCAGGCGAGTTAAAAATGTTGCCACCGTGGCGTCCACAGTGGCAAGATGTTATAGAAGTCGTGCAGTGGTGAGATAGAACGGTGGTGCAGTGGTTAACACAGTGAGCTCTGAACCTCTCGTTCCGAGTACGATTTCCTGCCACGGCTAACATCAGTGGTGAGTAATATCTGACCTGGTCCTGGGTTCCCACGACCCACCCCACTTTACCAGCCCACACCACCCAGCATGGTGAAGCAGAGTCAAAACAAGCCCCCATGACCAACCTGGCATGGCGAGACCTTCATTCAGCTGTGGATTGCATACGCTTGCACCTCATTTATAGAGAGGCCCAGGCTGCGATAAGTTAATATTTTGAGAATGAAGGCTTCGTAACAACACCACTAAGACCACTGGGCACTAATGGCAAAGCATCCAGGTCTAGGGATGAAATTATACTTTTTAAAATTGAAGGAGTATGAAGGCTGTATGTTAAAATACTATAATAACACAAAATTAATCTGAAACGATTGATATGTCAGTGGTGCAAATACCTAATAGAATGGGGAACCGAATAAACACGTGGCATGGCCTGAACATGCTTTCTAACTTTTTTTGTTGTGTTGTATTATTAATGTAAAGCTGAATTTATGCTCAAATCTAGGCAACCGGTCCACAAATCAGACATATCCCTTGCACTGGAGTCCAATTGAGGTGAGATTCTTTCCCCCGCAGTGAGAGAGGGGTCATGAACCATCTAAAAACCTACCCATATATATATAAAAAACCCATCTCAGCACATATCTATCGTCTCACCATCACGCCTTATGAATGCAACAGCAAAGGTTAACCTTTTATTCACCCAAGTGACTCAAATTGTGAGCTGTACAATACGTACATAACACGTCTATTAATCGGTGATAAAGCCCCATTGGTAGAATAAGCCAAAAAAAAACCCCTTAAGACAACTGACGCTTATTCGTGTCATACCTGGTGAGCACTACAAGCAGCTAACTAGAAGGGCTGTTTGCGGTTTTGTTCTGGGTCATTACATCAGGACATTATGAGCAAATCACCCTGAATGTACGTGATCTCGTCAGACCTTTGGAGGCTACGTATCGTTGAGCCTGTTATAATATTTGGATGTAAAACTGCCTGGGAATCCCAGGCTTGGGCTGCAAATTGGCCAGTAGATGACATCATAGCAATGGATTGAACCCATCTGTGTCACGCTTGCATGTTATCCCCTCATAGGCATAGATTTCTCCAGGATTTCCAATATCCTTGCACGTGGAACCAAACACTAATTACATATGCCAAACAATCACAATGCAGGACCCTGCAGAAAAAACATTATTGAGACTCGGAAAAGCCTTCTTGGAAAAGGGAATGACTATTTTTATATTCAGTTTAAAATCGATTCCCATTTGATTCAGCACTGAACTGAAATGTCCGCGAGTGAAAATCATGTAGTCAGAGGATGAAATGTTAAAGCATAGATCTCTCTGCCCTGTGTATATGGCATTCTTCGATCATTTGTCATTGTTAATACAGCTTTGCTGGTTAAAATATTCACCCTGGGTCAATGGGCTCTCTTGGCCAGATAAATTCCTCCTACGTGGCTAATTCTTGAGATAAGTTGTTCTCTTGCGGGGGCTCGCTATTCCTGTAGAACGCCCCTCGGCAGATATATAACACAGCACGTTACAATTTGATTCTTTGTTTATATGATTTAATATTCTTTTTTTACGTAAAATCATGTTTATGTAAAATAATTAATAGCAACAATAATAATCCTATGTGGGATGAAGGCATCTGCACGGGTGATTTGGGGTTGTGTCACTATACTTCACCACACTGGTCGATGTGCATTGGTGATGAGGTGACACCGTATTTATTTAGCTCGTGTGTTTGAGATCGGGATTCACAGAATTCTGTTCTGCTGCTTGGATCATTAGTTTCCCTGGGGGGGCCCTGGGTAGCTTCTATGGGGGGGGGGGGGGGAGCCTGGGTAGTGACGAGGGGAAGGATGTGAATGCCGATTCCCTGTTCCCGTGGGAGGCCAAGGTCTAGCCATGATATTGCTCGCCACTGATATTAGTTGTGGTCAGGAATCAAACCCAGGTTGCCAGATTCATAATAAAGAGTGCTAAACACTGTCACTGCTCTCCTACCCCTCCCCCCTCCTATATCCAAGTTATTTATGGGTCTGCAGACGTGGGGCTGCAAGGTGGCCAGGAGACGGTAGAGTGGTGAGTGTTACCATTGAGTGTGCATGGGTTTTCTCTAGGTACTCTGTTTCCTCATACTTGCCATCCACAAGTGTAATTTACCAATGGACCAAATGCAGGCCTCTGGCAGAAAGAGTATTGAGACATGATTTGTCATTAATCATATATTTAATTGAGTGAACACTATACATTGCCAAATAAATACTGTCTTTAAAATGTATTTTTTTTTCCATTTTCCACAATGTTTTCCCAATTGTGTTATTGGCACCACGTAAAGAGATGGAGAACCCATTCAGGTTAAAGGACAACCTTTCCATATCTATTGAGAAAAGAGTTCCTTACTTGTGCTGCAGGAACCACTATTACTATGATCCAAGCACAAAAGTACGTGTCAGTAACTGTACGCTATCAGAGCAGAGTACAGCCAATTTGTAGACACACTATGAGCAGCATCGTAAAATCCATTGCACAAGTTTGGACACTCGTGAAAAACGGACATGAGGTCCATCATTCTCTTTTCTGTCCAAGAGAATTCAAATCAAAATCGCATAAAATACGACAATGCGAACATGCATTATATATGACACGTGTGTAAGACATGTGTAAAATACTAAAACACGTAATTCACATGAAAACCTCAAGAATATTTTCCCTGCTCTTCTTTCATCTCACAACTCAATGCCATGTTTCCCGAGAATACCACGCTGAATGTCTGGCAAAAGAATCCCATTACTTTGGCCACAAATCATTCACTTTTTCTGGCAAGAGAAGCTGCCATAGATTAAATTTTTTTGCCGGTGCCCAAGAAACATAAACTAAAAAAATATGGGGGGTGAAAAATCCACGGAGTGCCCTCCAGATAAAATTGCTTGTGAAGATAGTGAAGAAGTAGCTTGGGAGAGGATTACTTATTATATTTTATACCTACGTGACTTTACCGAAAGAACCAAAGAGTAGGATTACTTTGGTTGGAGGTGGGGGAGGATGTGAGGGAGAAGGGGGGGGGGATTGGAGGAGATGGCAGTGTGGTGAGGGGCATATTCAGGCCCTGCTCCCATACGCAGCCCCCCACACATCCACATTTCCCCAAAGCCACCAAGCAGATCTGTGTGGATTTCTCAAGTGTATGTTTCAGAATTTTAATGAAAAATACTTTGGACAAGCCATGCCTGTATTCATCCAGCCTTTCAAGGTTATGAATCTATAAGCTGGGCCTGTGATTGGCATGGCTATTTATTATCTGGAGAGCTCAATTTTGAGGACTTTTAATTAATGACTCTCAGCCATGGAGTAGCATTGCCAGAACTGACGTGCATATTTAAGCTCGTGCCTAATTACCGACGTGTCATGGGAGAGGCAAAGGGTCAGTTTTGACTCCATAATGGGGAAACAAAACACGTATATTGCACACTTGAAAAATATCACTAATTAGTAAATAACAAACTATTAATTAAAATTGTCCCATTTTTTTCCACGTTTGCAGGGGCAAACAGCACCTTTGTTTAACGTGTACGCTTCCCCATTGGGTAATGTGCCACACAGCAAATTAGTAATATATAGGTAACTAGCGGGAAGTACCCGGCGTTGCCCAGGCAAAACATATATTTCAAAACTTATCTTAAAGCATTACATATACATACACAGATACGAAGCTATTGTGAAAGCCCAGGTGGACTGTTTGTCCATTTCTCCACCAACAAAATAATAAGAGGCTTGCAGAAGTCCCGGCCCTGACGTCATTCCTGGAGGCAGGAATGACATCAGGGCCGGTTCAGGGATTTGGAGGTTGGGTGAGGCCGTGGCACTCTGAGTGAACCCGGCTGGACACGTGACCTATCAAGGTGGGGGCCGGGGGCCCTGGGGGGACCTTGGGTGGCCAGGTGGACAGCCGGGGCGCTTCGAGAGGGTTCTAGAAGAGGGGCGTGACCGGGGTGGGGCCTGGACTCGCCGAGGCCGATATAAGCAGCCTTCTCACGGGGCTTGAGGCTGCCCGTGTCAAGAATGAAGAGGGATCGTGAAGACGCCTCCTAAGAAGAAGAGTCAAGCCTACCTGGCTGGGTCATGCTAGTGTATACGAGAGTCTGAGATAGAGTGACGGTGTGTGTGTTAGTCAGAGCAGGACGGTGTTTACCACCCTATGTTAGTGTAACGAGGTTGTTAATAAACAGTGTTGCCTCCAAAGAAGTGCGTGCGCCTATCTGAGCCCATTACAGCAATATATATCGACTCTATAGCACAAACTACTAACTTGACAAGAGTGCCGTCATGAGGCCTAGTCCCGTGCAGAGCCCCCGGCCTTGCCTAGATTGCCCAGCCGGCCGAAGTGGCACTTTGGCAGGCTGGCACTGGGCTGCTACCCTCGCCCTCCCTCACCATCCCCCCGCCCGCTCTACAATAATAGTATCTAAGCGCTATAATATTAGTATCTACCGACCCTATAGTAGTAAGTGCACACATTGAGGTGGGGGGGATAAGAAGACATGACACTTTGAAGAATTAACCTCAGCGTTGTGTGTATTTTTTTAGTATTTATAACGCGAGAGAATTCCCCCCCCCCCACCTCGCAATGAACGCGTGTGCGTTGCTAGGGGCAACCCCCGTCAGCTTTGCCAGCGGCGTAAGGAAATAAATAAATAAATATCACTAAATTGCTAATTTAACTACTTTAAAGTTGACGGATGGGAAAATGGAATAACGCTGGCTCACCACGGGGCTTATCGCGTGGTACCTGGGTACTTTTTTTAAACGTAAACTCCACAAGACAAAAAATAAGTTTATAGGTAAGAAACATGAATGAGATGAATAAAGATTGTATTTACTATTTTGACACGCGGTATACGTTACTTACACTACCAGTATACAATAAGAGAAGAATGACGAAATATATAGCCACTTAAAGTTAAGGTTACAAATTTGTAATGGGCCATTTCTGTAGATTAAGAGGCATGGGCAACTGCAATCAAGTGGCAAGGCGGCCAGCACCGCCGCCAACAATTGCCCAAGCTATCTGGCCCTCAATTGAGATGTTGGCCAACTCCATTTCTGTGGGAGGAACACCAGAGCACCCAGGAGATAATCCGCACATGCAACAGGAGGCAACACTCGATCCCATACAGGTGGAGCAGATGTAGTAAACATTTACCGTACAGCTTTTCTGGCAAACCAGAGTTATGGCACCTCCGACGCTCACGAGAAGGGGAGTTTTGCAACACTTGTGCTAAGCTTTTTATGTTGTATGCCAGCCGAATTGCCATTGAAAAAGAGCCCCTTAGCTCAATGGGCTTTACTCAGTGGGAAATAATCTTCTGACTCGACCCTTGCCTCCAGTGCTGGATTACAGGCATGCATAGCCACCATCACCTGGCTTCACTAATGGATACTTACATTTACGCAATTTCAAAGAAAGGAATTGATTCTTGAATCGAAATGTGGCCCTGAATCATGACGATTAATCAATTTACCTAGGGGGGGGGGTACTAAATTGTTCCAACACATCTCAGTGCATTTCGGAGTGTCTCTACATTCATAAAGAGTGCAAGCATTTTCAGCATACCATAAAAAATGTTTAATTGTGCACCTGCAATTTAAGTTATTTAACGTTGCTTCTTATCACCTTAAATGTTTCATGCCTAATCAACACACATACATACATGGTTGATTAAATCTGTGCAATGTTAAATAAATGATGTAATCATTTAATTGCTTCATTCATGATAAGGTAAAAAGGGAGACTAACGTGTGGAAATTAGTTCGTTAAATGCAACCAAGAGCATTTGACACTTGGCCTAAATTGTATGGGATTTAAATTACATCCTCGTACATGATTAATAAAAGGAAAACCGTGACCACACAAGACACCCCATTAATTGGCATGAACCACGGTCACCCAACAGTCACAAGAGCACTTTCTTTACTTTTTATTTTATAAACCGCTCATTCCATTTTGGTCATAAAGGCAATATGCCCTTTTGAGTCCTCACAAGGTTGATAAACAACTAACTTTGGGCTCTCCAGTCAACATCATCCAAAATTGGCAAACACATCTGCATAATTTCAGCTAACCAGCCGTTCGAATAATTAAGAACGCCTCACTCGAAAGGATGAATCTACAGTCGACACCTGTGCTCCAATGTAGAACCCTTTGCGCTCCTCCCGGAGAGGGTTATTCATCACGTACGTCAAATCTGTTATTGTGTGCCCTTGCATGCGCACGCGTGTGTAGAAGTGGGCCCCTCTCAAGGGGACGCATACTTGTGCACTAAATACAAAAACGGCGGCTAGCGATTGTTTTTCCACACCAGGTCTGCGTTCGTGCAGCGATGTGTACGCTACTGTAGGCGGTCAAAAGCAATTTGATTTTTATTAAAGTTGACGGATTGTGGCATCGAGGAGGCAGATATCGGGATAAGAAATGAGAAGTTAATTGGGAGTTGGCATTGAAGATGAGGTGTATATTTGTAATTTGTATTGGGGAAATAGGATAGGTAAGTGGTAGTGGGTGAGGATTCAGCATACACTCAATTATGCTGCATTTTTGTTTCATGTTGAATGAAAATAAGGCAAGTTTCTGTGTTTGTGTTGCATAAGTGTGACAACAACCCAGATATTGCTTCTTCCCGAAAAAGAGTGCTATCCCAAGAATTTGTTTGAGCCTCTGAGGAATACTTAGGTGCAAAAATGATAATGGGATATAAAAAAAATCACAAGCTATCTGCAGAAAATTTTAAAACTGGATCTGCGAACCCCGCCGCTGCCGAATGGTACACGGAGTTTGTCTACCACGGGAAAAACTGCCCATTGGAAGACAGCCTTGCATTTGAAATTTCCGGGATTATTTTAAATGCCGTGATCGTTTCCTGAAATTTGGTATTTTCTGGCCAGAAGGAAAAAAACATCAAGCCTTCAAAGAAAATTACAAGCCTTCATCCGTCCATGCGGTCCCAGTACGCCTGCACATACCTTTAGATACTTCATGGCTAAGTTGCCGTGTCAGTTTGAATATTTTCTTCGTCGATTCGTCTAATATCGATATAACAGTACAATTTTACTATTAAAATAATTATCACCACCACCATCAGCCATTGTCCATCTACTGGTGGACGAAGGCCTCCTTATATGTCATCACTATCTCTAACAGTCCCAACGGTGCCACAATCGCTCACTCCTGCACATGACCTCTGATCTAATCGCTTAATCTCTGTGGCGGTCATCCTCTCGGGCATGTTCCCTCCTTTAGCTGCCACTCCCCTTCATCACTCCTCGCTTCACTCTTGGCCGAAATTCCATGTCTATTTTTCTTGAGTCAATATTAGGTTATCTGTATTCGTTCCCTGATCTGTACATTCCTCTCTGACTCAGCGTAATGCAAAGCTTGCAATGTTGCATAATTTTTTACACACTTTGGTTTTAGTTTTTCTTCGTCAATATTGACAACGTATACATGCGTGACATTTTCCATAACAAATTAATCTTGTAGTTCAAATGCACGACGGCAGGCAAAAAAAGTTCCCAAGCAAAAATACTAAATGTAAAACCTTCACGATCGTTGCAATGCAGAGAACGGAGGCCTCTTAATTGCAAAGCTTTTCAATCCATCATCATTTAGTGAGCTATAAAAGTTGCATCACAAATGCAGTAAGTGGTTGGAAATCTGTGAAACTGGCATGAGACTCAAAATTAGAATAATTATTTGTACTGGAGGAATCCGATCAGCTATAAAGCTATATATACTCTTTGGTTATTTCGGTAAGTCACGGAGGTAGGAATAAAACAAAATAAATCATGACGTTTCGATAGCAACATAAGCCATCGTCTGCAGCAGACATCGTGCTGCTCGCAGCAGATATCGCGGCTGTCGCGATTTTCACCTGAAGACGATGGCTTGTGTTGCTATCGAAACGTCGTGATTTTTTTTTATTTCTACCTACGTGACTTACCGAAAGAACCAAAGAGTATGCATTCCTGCAGTCACGAAAGCTTCAAATCAAGCTATAAAGCTCTATTTCACAGATGTCCAGTAGGGGTGGGTAAGAATGTTACAACAACAAATAACAGAACAAAAACATGATGGTAGTGCAAAGTATAAGAAAGGGAAACAAATCACCCAAACACATACAAATTAAACTAAACCATCTCCATCCTACAAAGCCCACTGAGGTATTAACTTATTTTTCAAAAGCGATCTGGCCACATATCGGCCCATTATTTGGACATTTATAGCACCAAAATATTCTAAATAATCTTAATGCATTTTTCTAAAAGTGGAGGGGAAAAACGGAGGACCCGGATAAAAAAATCCACGCAACCATGGGGAGAACATGCAAACTCCAAATATACAGCAGGCGCCAAGGAAGGGGATCGAACCCCTGTCCTCGTGCATACCATGCGAGGAAGATTACCATCTCGCCACCGTGGCTCACCCACCTCCTACCCCCCCCCCGTCCACCATTTTCTGCACGGCCCCTCAACCTCAAGTCACGGACCACGGATGTCGTTTCACCAAAGCCGGTGACAAGGTGGCGATATGACGTCAGTCTTGGGGAGAATGTCGCTGCTTTTAATCCAATGAAAACGACCAAACATTCATTGACTTTAATGGATCGGCAGCTTTTGTGGTGCAAGTGGGAATGCCTTCTGCTGGCTTGAGTTGGCAAAATAAAAAAATCGACATTCAAGAGATGTGCTTTTATCATGAACTACTGGCACACGAGGGGATTGGGTGGCCAGCATCACGCCCAGCCGCCTTTGTCTCCCAAGTGGCAACGTTTACACACCCCACCAGGTACTCATTTGAGGCTAAGCGATATCTAAGAAAGGCTCAGGACCGGTTAGAATTTTTACCACTGTTATTGGTCGCGAGCAGGAATCAAACTCGGGTCGCTGGGTTTGTAGTGCAGCGCACTAAAACCACCACACTACCGCACCATTTACACCCATTCATATTATTCACACATTCGTATTTTTCGCACTGATTTGTATCTATATATATGATAATAAAGAATTTGAAAATGCAATACGCACTATTAACTCGCTCTCAAAGAGAGAGAGAGAACAACTTGGAGGTGTGAGGAACCGCAGTTAAGCAGGAGAACGCAGCCACGCGGTGAGCCAGCGTCAACAATTTCCCAAGCTCTGCAGTCCTCTGTATACGAAAATGTTTACTGCCAATTAATGAGCGTTTACATTGGGGAGAAAACAGGGGCACCTGGGGAAAAACCATGCATGCGAGGGGGCAACACTTATACAGACCGAACAAGTAGAGTCCAAATTTCGATTTAAAGCTTTCGTGACTGCAGGGATTCATCTTCTTGGTTCTTTCAGTAAAGTCACGTAAAATGGAAATAATAAAATAATAAAAATTAAACATAATAAAATTATTCTCACGACGTTTCGGCCACAACGCAAGCAGCCGTCCTCAGGTGAAGACTCTGTCTTCTCAACAGACCTGTTCTTCACCTGAGGACGGCTGCTTGCGTTGTGGCCGAAACGTAGTGAGAATAATTTTATTATGTTTTATTTTTATTATTTTACTATTTCCATTTTATGTGACTTTACCGAAAGAACCAAGAAGAAGTAGAGTCCACTCGAGCAGGTCAGAGGGGTATGATACCTCAACACCCATGGGAAGGGAGTTCCACAACATTCGTGTGATCCACCAACGCTCACCTCCAAAATTCTAGATTACAGGCATGCACCACCACTGCGCCCAGCAATATTATATTCATAATATAACTTTGAATGTTTCTTCATGCAGGGAGCTGTTCAGTTTAACAACATAATGAGGTACTGCATCAGTGGTACTTTCCATGATAGTTTTCTTTTATTGACAAGTGTACTTTTAATATGAATGGTTTAACGCAGGGGTCGGCAACCTGCGGCTCCGGAGCCGCATGCGGCTCTTTTGAACCTTGACCGCGGCTCCGGGGCGGATGCTAGCGAGGGGAGGAGGCGCACTGTGACACCTGCTCTGGCGTTGCCGCTGCTGACAGGTCGCCGCTCAGCTCCACACTGCCCGCCCGGTGACAGGCAATAACGTTGCCGTTGCTTTGTCACATGTTTGGAAGAAGTAAAAACCTTCCTGGGCAGCAAAGAGCTCACCTTTGCTGAGCTGGAACAGCCAGAGTGGCTGGAAAAATTACATTTTATGGTAGACATGACAGCACATCTAAACACGCTAAATACAACCCTTCAGGGGAAAGGAGGCACAGCCCTGCACATGCTGGAGGAGGTTTTGGCATTCGAGCGCAAGTTGACAGTGTTTGTCAAAGATTTACAGAGAGGTACACTGTCTCACTTTCCCTCTTTGAGAGAGTTCAAACAAAGTCATGATACGATAAATTTGGAATATTTCAAGTCTGCAATCACCACAATGCAAAGTTCGTTTGGGAAACGATTCTGTGAGTTCAGAGAGGAAAAAACGACATTATCCTTCCCTGTCACTCCCCTGGCGATCGATCCATCCCTATTGAATATGACTGCATTTGCAGGTGTAAGTCAACCTGATCTTGAGATGGAACTGGCTGATATAGCCGACAAAGATATATGGGTGTCCAAGTTCAAATGCTTGACCGCTACTCTTGAGGATGTTGCCCGTCAGAAGGCCATTCTGGCTCAGAATCATAAATGGAGTGATATTGAAAACCTTCCCAAACAGGACAAACTTGTATTCGAAACATGGAATGCCATCCCCAACACTTATATAAACATGAAAAAGTATGCATTTGGAGTCCTGTCGATCTTCGGCTCCACATATGTATGTGAGCAGGTCTTCTCCAACATGAACTATATTAAAAACAAACATCGATCACGCCTCACAGATGACAGCTTGCAAGCCTGTGTGAAAATGAAGGTGACGTCTTACAGCCCTGATGTGCAGACACTGTGCACTGAGGTTCAGGAGCAAAAATCCCATTAACCAGGTAATTTAGCTATTAATTTGCAAAAATATATTTTACATTGTTAAGTGAAAAAGTCCTTTTTTTATTCAGATTGACAGCTGACTGCACGATCCTGTATATAGCAATAAGGTAAGAAACAATATATGCAGTGTTATATTTGTTTTAATAGTTGCAATGGTTTTGCGGCTCCCAGTTTGTTTTTTCCTTCGGAAATGGGTCCAAGTGGCTCTTTATGTCTTAAAGGTTGCAGACCCCTGGTTTAACGCGTTAAAAAAAAGATTTGCTTCACTCAACACATACGAATGAAAACTGTTAATGTATCAATTAAAAACTGTTCAACTGTAAATGCTGTTTAAATGTCCCAGTTTTCTCAATGCCCCACCGTGTGAAGTGAATTCTCCAAACTGCAAATAGATCATTCCATGTCTTCCCTCTTCCTTTTCCCCCAAAAGATGGGCTGGAAAAGTCAGCCTACTCTATTGCATTGTTAATTTATGAGGCAGTGTTAATGACGGATGTGGCGAGTTTATTTTGTCTTGTGCTTTGTTGCACCGCTGCCAATGCTGTCCGTCTTGACTCTTTGTTTAGCCGCTACACACTTCAGAGAACACCACATCTAATAAACCCTCCCTTTTGTCAGCCAACCTGGATTTTCCCCACTTGGTCCGCTCCTCCCATTTTGGTTCCAGCTATTATGACCTCCATTTGGTCCTCAATAATTTTTCCATGGCAACTAACCAACGGATTTCTGCAGAGTCAAGAGAGAATTGGCAAAACAATGGTACAGCCTGAGAGGAGAAAATGGATCACGGGGAATTATGGTCTAATCGGAACTGTCAGCATGCCCCAAAGCAAGCATCAACTGTCAATGGAAAGTGGTATCTTTGAGATGAAGGTCATACCTCCGCAATAAAATAATTTTAAATAAATATGCCACGTCCCTATGATAAGATGATCTACAGGTCACCCTGAGATAAATACCTCATCAATTTAGCCTTCCACATTGGGACATCGGGAGGAGAATGAAAGTAGTTACGTGAAAGCACAATGTATTTACGCCAAGGTTTCTGCAAGGTTTCCTCTCACACACAACGAATACTCAAATAATTAGACAAACCTAACAAGTAGGACCCTCCTGACACAGCTTCAATAACAACTTTCTCTCCTCCTGACTCACATTTGGTATCTTTTTGGGTTTGGCCAAAAAGCTATTATTGTCCAATTAGACCTGTAGCCCTCCATCACCCCATACAGTCAAACCGATCGAGTTGTTACGTGGGGCAAATGCAGCCATTTTTTTTGTTTCTCAGCAAATTGGTGACTTTGAAAGCAAGCAGAATATTTGACAATGTACAAAATTTCGCTAGGGATTCATACCAACATCATCAGGTGGTACCAAGAGCTCAGATCTGTCCGGGTGAATGCACTGCCTGATCTTGATCTTCAGGTGAATGCAATTATGTCATCCGAACAGCCATGCAGGTGAACCGGATTGAACGGTTCATACTGATTGCTTAGTTACAATGTACAGGGGGTTAAAATAGTACACTATTTAATTGTTGGAGCAAATAGGGTATCCTTAATTAAAGCAAGGTGTATTATGTTAGTTATAATTCATACTTGTTTTTGTAAAGCTTAATGGTTTATAAAAAAAAATCCTCTTTCGGGGCTAGGCATAGTATAATTGTAGCAGGTGAAAAAAAGTGATTATTTGTTACACAATTTGAGCCAGATGTATAAATATTTATTGTTCGTAATTTACATTATTGTAATTCAATAATGGATTACTTTTATTCAAAAGGCCAGATTTATTTCATGTTATAATTCTAGTTAAGCAGTAATTAATTAAGTTACTTAAATTAGCACCATGGGGATTAGCACTGAGGATTTATTGTAGATGGTTGATTTAAGAGATTGTTGGTGTGGTAAATCATTGTAATTAAATAATCAATTGAATGAACCTAAACGGCTAGAATTATTTATCCATGATATAAATGTCTTCACTCCTCCCCCAGATTCTCTCCACCCAAGTCACCAATGCCTCGTGTCATAGTCCCCGGTCAACCTTTGCTCAATGAGAGGTCACCCCTTGTAGGCAGCTGCTCCATTCATATTTAAATGCCTACCCCTCTGCGTCCATCAAGTATCTTCGTCCACACCTTTACCAATTCACTGTTTTTGTTCTCCCCTTTTCGGCCCTGCAGTTCTGTATCACCTTTGTAAAACTACTGTGTATGTAAAACTACTCTCTTCCAAGTCCCTTACATATGCACGTGCCCCCTATTAGTTGACAGTCTTTCTAACCCCAAACTGAACTGTATGTAATACATCACCGCATATCATGTTCGACTTGGCTAAGGGATGCCATCTGCCTACACACTTGGTTTGCTGGACATTTTGACACTTATACAGTATCCTTAGCCATTGAAGATCGCCGATTGAAATGCAGGATTATTAATAAAATATTAATTGCGTAATTGAGCATTTGTTAACTATAACAGAATACAGCAATTATCATAACACATCATTAAAATAAAACAAAATAATACTTAACGTGCCAAAAAACAAATGCCACCCAGTACTGACTCAAAGAGTGAAAATATGCCTTTTCTACAAACTAAATGAAATTCCACTGCGACGAATCACACGCGTGGGAGGGGAGTGGGTGGGAGTGGGGGAAGGGGGCAAGTGGGGTGCTGAGGAAATGCGCACCTCTGTTTTGATGTTGGAGTCGCGGTAGCACAGGTGCTGTAGGTAGGCCGCCGCGTTGCCCTGGATCGATGGAAGGTTGTGCTGGAGCATCTGGATGACCTCCAGGAGGTCAGGGTCGCGCCAGCCCAGCTCTCTGCACGCACGCACAAATGCACATTTTCGCGACGTAAGTCTATTGTCAGCCGTGTTAGTCTTATACAGCTGACAGTTACTCATCCGTGTAGATGATCATTGCACTGCAGAGGTGCCCGGGTGGCTCAGTGGGCAGAGCATCGAGCTGGCACTGCTGAGTTCCCAGGTTTGAATCCTGCGATTAAACCCGGTTCTCAAGTTTAGCGAGTCGATGGCTTCAGCCATTTCGATCAGGCGCTAAATACCAATGTTGAGGTCTGCGATGCTATGAGAGGGCTGTTTCCTAACAAAGGTTAATGACACTGTTCGCTACAGAGTTCCAAGTTGAATATTTTTCCCCACAACTATGTTCATAATACATAATAATCAAAAATGTAGAGTCCTTTATGAATTCACTAAAATCAACTGTAGATGGGCTCGCCCAAGGGGATGTCCACGCTCAACCTCGTGCTGCTTCAGATCATCGCTCTCGATGATGCGGAGGACCATGCCTATGCAGGAGGCCTGGCTATGTATGGGCAATGGATCGCAACACCCTGGATAAACATTTGAAATTGCCCATTTGATGGCTGGGTGATTACCACGACTGGAAGAAGGCCTCCCAATGTTGCATTAGTTATCAGGGTTCTTAGATAATATTTCACCACACTGCTTAGTGCAGGCTGGTGAAGGGGAGGTACACGCCGGATGAGTTCATGTTAGCCATGACCAGGAATTTAACTCAGGTCGCCAGATTCCTACAGAAGATCACCTACCACTATGCCACGACTACCCCCAAAAAAACTGCCGTATAAATCAATGTGGTACTTATTCATGGCATGATGTTTCTTTATAATTTATGAAAGGTCAAATAATATTTTCCTTTGTAAAAATGGTTTGATTGGCAGGGAGACGTCCAGGCAGACAGAAAGCAGCATAAAACATGAAAACAGTAACTACCACACATCACATATTCATGCGTAAACACTCATGAACTCAGAGACAATACATCCATGCGTGTGTTTGCACGCACACACACACACAAATCGCAACCACTCATTCAAATGCAGTTACTTAGAATTCATATATGCTTTCACAGATTAAAAAATATACTCTTCGTCTCCTTCGCTCTCTCTTACTTTCTCAGAGGGATCATGCATGCATACATAATCACACTAGCACTCAGGAACACTTAATGTCACACAAGCACAAGCACGCCAGGGCTCGCACATGCACAAGTGTGCGCACGCACACACGCGCGCACGCCAAAGCCTGTGTGCGTGCACACGCACACAAAGAGTCATACACAGACACACACAACAAAGGCAAAACAAATCAGGTACCCTCGACACGTAGGCACGACACGACGCTAAAGCCAACAGCGGGCCCGAGCGAGGTGGTGCGGGGGGGAGAATCGTACTTGAAACGACTTTCAAACTCCGCTCCAGTGCAAACAGCTTCCCCGCGGAATCAGCGGCAATTTCAACAGTTAACCGTTTGATGGATTCGGGCTGAATTACTTCGGCCGAATCGGTATTGCACAGCACCCGTGTGCAGCGTGCTACGATGCAGCTGTCAAAAGAAGATGAGCGATGCTTTTTTTATTCATATGCTTAAAAAAAATCATCTATTTCAGAAGCAACTGCGTCAGTGAATGGATACCCTGTTGTCTGTCTGGATGGTTGGCTTACTGGTCTGGCTTTTCAACTGGCTTATGAAAAGGCTGTGCATATAAATTGAAAGCCCAAGCCTAGCAATAGCCTATGAAATGGCACAGCTGGTCCAATTAACTTAATCTGGTGGCAGAAGTGATTTTTAAGTCACAGGATCGCACCCTGTTTATGTGACACGAAAGAAAGTTGACATTAAAATTAATATAATGGCTGCAGCTTCCCACCATCACGTGTGACCGATCTTGATGCATGCAAGGGGAGAGTAAAGTTTAACCATTTGGCAATAGGAGGTGCGCAAAACACATGGACCATCACGACAGCAGATGGAACGCATAGAAAGTGCAGCGGTATTTACTGAACAAGCAAAATGACAATGGTAGGGTCACGAACATTGCAGAGATCCAGCATTTTTGTCAAGAGGGTTTTAACTGGAAGAGTAGACTTGGAGAAAAGTACGTAGACTCAGCTGCTGCTGGCTTGAATCCGTTTATTGAATCTGTTCAGTGAGTTGCCTGACGATGTTGGGAAGAGGCTTGGAGAGGGCTCCTAGTTAGTCTCTTGATGAGAGAGGGTGCCAACTGCAACCAGTGTGCCTGAAATGATGGAAGTCTTGTGCCAGGGGCGGTTTCTTCATTAGGGCGATTGGGCGACGCACCACCAATGTCATTCAACCACAGAGTCACGCTAGCCGTCACTGTGCCTCTGGATATAGTCCAATCAGCGTCATGCTACGTTCTGTGGAGTACCGCCTCTTTTTGGGCGATTTCCCTCCGGCTGAGAATCGCCCCGAGTGGTCCCATAGACTTACATTCAAAGATGTTTTTTTTCGAACGGGGGCGCTGCAATGCATTCTCTATGGCTTCCGGGAGGGCTCGCCCTAACGTGCTTACGTCATCATACGTGCTTACGTCATCATACGTAAGCACGTTTCATCCGACAATATAATTTGTCGCCACCTAGTGGAATCTTTAATAAAAGAAACTTGAGTGGTTTGTTTTAATAGTGAGTATAGAAACAAACAAGATGTATTGTAAGAGTCACTTTATTTTTCATTAATATTAAAGAAGTGAAGTTGCCTTTACATGCTTAAGCTGTTAATTTATCCATTGCATGGGTGGACCTTATCCTTATCAATCATCCAGACATTTGCCCCCCCTGAGAGATTTTGCAGGAGCCGCCACTGTCTTGTGCTATGGTGAATGCGGTCTAAAAATGCATTGTGAAGAAAAGAGCCGAGATCTGGGATTTGAATGCAGGATTCAATTCGCCCCGTTGCCTAAACCAGACTGACCAACGGACTGCACCAAAGCAAAGACTCAAATTAATTATTAAATTGCATTCCTCACTTAATTTGCCTGAATCTCTCCTCTGAGAATTGAAAACATTGGTTTCACTAGCATGCGGAAGTCTCAGGCAAAGCGTATGGGGGTAAGAGTGACGCCTACACTAAATCGCCACTTGAAGGATTGTTCACAAGTCCTGTGAAAAATATCTTTCAACTGTTATTTGACCCAGACAGAACACTACTTTGTGAGATTTGCAAATGGATTATGTATATCTCGACATGATGCTGATAGCATAACTTGAATATAACTGGAAGTAGGGACCATACACTGCACTGCAGGATAAAAGCACACCTGACTTAAGCACTTTTCTATACTGTATATACAAGGGACACAGTCTACATTACGCTGGTGAGGGAATGACAAAGGCCAACTTCTGATACAAGCACGCTTTAGATATAAGCACACCTGGCCTTGCTCCAAAGGTGTGCTTATATCCAGGTTCTGTTGCATATATATAGAGAACCGGGTGGGGTACCGAACTCAAGTTATAACAAGTCATATTAAATATCAACTGGTTAAGTTTTAGTCCTCCATAGAAGTATTCATACTTTAAAATGTAGAGCGACATCGCGGATGTCACTGTGTAATGCCGGCCCGAGAGAGGCACGGCGTGCGATGTATTGACATCGCGGGCACCACGAGAATGTGGGTGCAGTACCGGCCTGAGAGGGGCTCGGTGAGAACTGTCTGACAGCGCTGGATGGCACCATGCTCTGCGTGTAGTGCCGACCCCTACAGGATGGGGTGTCAGGGTGCCGGCCACGGGAATGGGGTTATGAAAGGCCATGGCACTCTGGTTGACCCTAGAGGACACGTGACTGGTAAAGTCTACACAGGGCCCCAGGTGGGGGCTAGGGGTGGTCACGTGTCAGGGTCGAGATCCTGCTCGAGGATTCTAGAAGGTGGTCGTGGCTAAGAATGGAGCCAGCCCCGCCACAGAGGATAAAAGCCGGAACCCCGAGAGAGACCGGCTGCTGTTGTTCATCCTGAAGAATCTACGTTCTGCGTTCTACAAGTCACCAACACGTGGACCTGGACCCAAGCTGGGGTCCTGTATGGTGTAGCTACTCCCAGTGTAATTAGTGTAGTTAGCCTGGTGGTCCACCTCCATAGGTTGTTATCTGGTGAAGGGGCAGTTACCCCTTTGTGTTGGTATCAATAAATGTGTTGTCTCCAAGAAGTGCATCTGCGACTCAGTTGAACTCACTACACATGTATTAATTCACTGATATAAACACCTATATAGGGAATACAACTGTTGGAATGGGCTTTCCTAGCACATACATTATTCATGTGAAATAAATCACTTTATAATGCAAGTCTACTGGAAGCTCACAAAAATATACGGACATTGTCCAGCTTGTAATGTTAATAATCTCCCAAGGGACAGCTTTAATGTGAGTGTTCAAGAAGCTTACTAAAAGGACCAGTTTTGCCAGCTTATTACACACCAGGCATTGACCAGAACAATCGGATAAAAGACCACCGCAATTTCCAATTATTCCATACGGTAATGGGGCCAGACAGAGATGGAGCAAATCCAAAAACTACACATAAAAGATATTTCAGAAGTGATTCATCCACCTTAACCCATTCACCCACAATCTGCTAAATAGAGTACAGTATATCCAATTAAGTCCTGACAAGGCGACATTGCGTTTGTTTTTTTCTATCGCTGTTACATGAGCACTTGAGTACGGCGCGTTCTATTCGGTATTGATAGAAAGAAAGAAAATACTGGAGCGATCAATGTCCTCCTTTAGCCAGCAATTTAAATGGCTCCCGTTAGCCATGCCAAAAAAGCAATTAACCCTCTGCCTCTTTCTTGTCTGCCCTGTACTTTCAGAGCTGGGCATGACTGTAAAGCATGCACGGCAGTCAAACCCGATCTCATCAAACCTCCGAGGCAAAAAAGGGATGTCCTAATAAAAGCATGAATTGCTTGACCATCACGGTAAAGCCTGGCATCACATTTAGGGGCACCATATGTGTGCACAGTAGGGGGGGGGGAAATATTAAACTCCACCACCCAATCCATGGAAAATGTGATCGATCGCTACAATTCAGAGTTGCGATTTTAAGAAATACTTTTTTTAAGAGGGGTGAACGTAAGAGCCATCTATCAGCTGCAGGGGTCGTGCAAAACCAGTTTAATACAACATGTATAGTAACGTACGACCCTTTTATCGATCAGCTGCTGGATGAAAGGCCTCCCCTTGATGCATCAGTCATAGGTTTTTTTTAGCCATACTTCACCATCTTGGTCAGTGGCGAGTTGGTGTAGGGGGCAGGGGGTTTCAGGATCGGTTCAGAAATGACTTGTCACTGATGTTAGCAGAGGTCGGCAATCGAACAAATCACTGGGTTCACAGAACAGTGCGCTAACCACTACGCCCCCCCCCCCATCACATATATATTGATAAACATAAATTGTTACAAATGTGATTTAACACGGATCGTGTGTGAGTTTATAAATCAATATTGATCAATGAACAGATGCATTTACACGACTAGTGCTCATTAAGGCCACTCTCCCCACTGAATATAGTTCACGTAATACTTAAACATCGCAAGGAGTATAGTGTTGTTCATTTGAATGTTGATGAAGGTGTGCCCAGGTCCAGGACAGACATCACTCGCCACTGACGTTAGACATGACTGAATCAAATACAGGTCATTGGGTTCAGAGATTAGTGCTCTCACCGATGCACCAAGGGCTCCATTCCATATTTTGGGAAGAAGTCACCATTTAGGCTGATCAGGGAGAACCCTGCAAGGGTTACACAATTCTCAGTGCCGGACGTGCATTGTGACTTTGCCGATTGTTTGAGTCACACTCAAATTAGCATCAGCAGCCATACCTTGTGAGAAAAATTGAGAAAAAATGCAAATAAATAAAACCCCTGGACAGGTTTCGTTTGTCATGTAGATGAAGCCAGCCTTGCGTGCGTGCACTGCCAAGCGCTTAAATGATGGGTAGGAGCTGCGCGCGACCAAAATTTCCCCATTTTTGTTGATGTTTTATTGTAAATGTACCTGCCGTAGCTGGATTCATGCTGGAATACAGGCCACAAATTAGACAACCCCCTGCACAAAGGTCCAATTGGGGCGCAATTCTTTTTCCCACAGCTGAAGATGGGCCAGGAGCCACTGGGAGTCTCTCCGCAAAAAAATGGCCAGGGCACAACACACACTCTTCAACCACCCGACACACACATACACCTTTGGAAGTGAACCCTCTCTCCCTGCTCTGACTTCTTGTAGCTGCTGGACATCAGCAAGACCCCACGATGATATGAGCCTGTATGAAAGTCCTGTGATTGAGAAGGCGCCTCGCAAACGAGAGGGCATGAGTTTGAATTAAAAAAACTATCTTGCGTTCACAAGTGCTCGCGTGCAAAACTGCTGTTAATTTAAAACAAAATTGGAAATTGTCAACTATATTTGAAATATGAAATCGCAGTCTTCTGAACTGCGGAGAGCTGCATCATCTGACAACAAAACTGGCTTCTGATAAAGCCAGAAAATAATTTTCAGCCCTATCTTGGTGTAGCAACTTCTGATTTTCTCTCCGTCTTGCACAGAAGCTGCTTAAGCTGGTGGTAGCTTTTTGCACCATAGTGTTATTGGAAAGTCACTCTTGCGCACACTGCACATCGATCACAATCGAGTTGGTTACGGGTCACACTGCAGCAAGTGACATGCAACCTGACTAATCAGTGTTGAATCGTTAGAGCAGGTGAGCTGATGCTTTCTTCCATATAGCTTGGTGGCCCTTAACTGCACTGCAGGGGCTGGTGCAAGGTGCATTTTGATTAATCTCTGTGCTGACACTGGCCGCTTACTAAGCTGTTGTAACAGATAACCTCCATGTAACAAAAGGTTAAATGTTGGCAACTGGATTTTTTTTTGTATTGAGAGAACATGGAAGACATCTACATTTCATTACTTTTACCATCTGATCAGCCACAAAAGCTACTTCAAATGAATAACAACAATAATTTCAAAGCCCAATTGAGTTTCAAATGTCTTGGTCATTCCTTTTAAAGGAATGCTTTTTCACGCGAGAGATAAAACAGGGGTCAGAGAAAACATAGTCGGCATACGAGGGGACAATGCTTAAAGGTCCGCACAAATGTATTCATAATCCACTTACTGTATCAACATCTCCTGGTCACCTCACAGCCAAGCAGGCTTGGGGAGCTTCACACATTTATGTGATCCGCAAACAAGTGGCCTCTTGATTTCCCTCTTGACTCCAGACGCGTATTACCACACCCATCGTATATATGGTCAAATATATGCTTTAAGGGTGGAACTGTGGCACAGAGGTCAGTGCACTGTTCCATAAACCCGGTGATCGGAGTTAGATTTCCAGCTATCACTGTTAAGTTATATCTGAAGTGGTCCTCCACCCATCACAGTTCTTACTGACCAGCGTGGTAAATTATGGTCAAACAAACCCCATGGCTGAAAAATGTGGGGAGGTCTTCATGCAAAAGTGAATTGAAATAAGTATAACCCGTAAAAACAAAGTTTTTCACTATAAATCCTTTATATGCGTGGCAGCGAACTTAATATAAAGGATTTAAAAATATATTCGCCTGTGGAGGACGCGGGGATCGATCCCGCGACCTTTGGCATGGGAAGCGAGGGCGCTACCAACTGCGCTACTCCGCCACGGCCTGTGGAGGGGTTACGCTCTGGGCTCTTACACTGTGACGTTCAGCCAAAGCCATGAATGAGTTCTATTTGAATATATGTAAAATAAAAAATGTTTGCCTAAAAAGTGTACATTTTTGGGAATTTTTTTTCACGAACATTAATTGTCTCGCACAACGAGTCTGTGTGAAAAATGTCAGCTCGATTGGATCACGGGAAGTGGGTTAAAAAACGACCGAAAGATTTGCACGGTCGTAAGCAAGCACGCAAGCAAGCAAGCACGCAAGCAAGCAAGCGAACTTAATATAAAGGATTTAAAAAGGGATAAATTATGCATTTTTCTGAATATTTTTTCAACACTTCAAAGCACGGGTCTGCAATCTTATGCGACGACCGTACAAAGATTCCCATTCACATCAAGGTTACCGCCGCCGTAATGGGTTAGCGTGACTATTTTTAGCACGTCTCTCTTAAACTATTGACTGAACGTATATTAATATTCCAGCAAAGGCATGTGCACACATCGCCATGCAAATTTTCTTTTTTTTCCATGTGGGCTATGCAGATCAACTTGAGTGTGCAAGTTCTTAATTTTAAACACTGGCAAATGTGGATTTACAGAATGAAGGGTTGATTTTAGAAAAGATAAACAAGAAAATGGGTGATGTGGGTGAGCCAATTACTCAACTCATTCAATATGGCATCCTCAGCAAAAGACTCAGCCGTAGTACGTTGATCAACAGTGGGCATTCAAATGATGGTAAAAACCATACAGGCAAGTATGGCGATACGCCTCTGCTGAGCTCTGAAGAGACATGGTGATTTAAAAATCACTCATCCATTTTCCCATAAGGTATCAGTGCTTTTATACCACAACTAGTGACATATTGCAGGGAATCCACACAAGTACAGGCATAAAGATACCCTACACAGACAAATACTCTTTGGACAAGTACTGTTAGCAAGCACCTATTTAGGTCACAATGTCTCACAGGAGGGTGTGGTGTGCGTTTAGTACCATGCCTGGCAGCATTCATCTTCCCAATACTAGTATTGACACTATAGCAGATACTCATTTAAGGCTGAGCTGACCTAAAGGAGGCCAAACAGGTTTACACACTACTTGCCACTGATGTTTACTGTGACTGTGAGGTCAATTTGGGAGATAATGTTGATAGCATGGTGTACTAATCACCACACCATATGCTAGCACCTAAAAAAATGCCTCCCCTACACACAAATATTCCCCTTATAGCCTGAACAGAATGTTGGGGAAAGCGCTATTAGCGAGCACCTATGTAGGCCGGCCTGGCACATGAGGGGGTGGGTGGCCAGCACCACACCCGGCCGTCCTTGTCTATCAAGTGGCAATGTTTATACACCACACCAGGTACTCATTTGAGACTGAGGCGACCTAGGGGAGGCCCAGGACCAGTTGAAATATTTGTCACTGGTGTTGGCCGTGAACGAGAATCGAACACGGGTCACTGGGTTCCTAGCGCAGAGCGCTAACATACACTCACGTAAACACATACACATCAGGCATACGTAA
This sequence comes from Lampetra fluviatilis, assembly GCF_964198595.1. Lineage (NCBI taxonomy): Eukaryota > Metazoa > Chordata > Hyperoartia > Petromyzontiformes > Petromyzontidae > Lampetra > Lampetra fluviatilis. The sequence continues at coordinate 6,361,345 of NC_136295.1, read as the reverse complement.
TACTTGTGGAAAACTTAGAGAATTCCTCTTTCTCAAACAACATCAAAGCAAAGCGTCACACATGTAAACTACACATATAAAACGACATTTCTGAGAATCCATGATCATTCTCAATGCTGGTGGCGAAAAAAATGCATTAGATACTAATTTTCGGCTGACTTGACAGAGTAGGTGAAGTCCAGGCCAGATTCATATTCTAATTTCATCTTTAATTGTGCATGGCGAAAAACCAGAGCTCAGTCACTACGGTTATAGCTCAGTGAGCCAACCGCTTTGCTGTTGCTCCTCCTCAATGCTAACACAGCAGAATTAGAGTGAATTTGATTTTGTTTTGCAGTTTCAGAAAATGTTGTATATCGGCTTTCTTTGTTCAATGCCACCATTCTTTAATGGATAAGAAAGCACTCGCACCATGCAACATATGTAATTATTTCCATGAACTCCCAAAAAAAGCCACACAAAACTCAAGTGTGTGCACATACACTCATCATGACATTCTGGCATGGCTCAATTACATTTGCGAAGAAACTGACGTTGCATTTAAAAGTCATAACCTCAGAATTTGGAAATAGGAACAACATTACAACAGGTTTTTCCTAGAATTTCAATGGCTTATCAGAGATACAATTGAAAACCCAACCAAAGGACCCTTAATGATGGTGTCAATGATTAATGTATTGTCGTATTACTGGTCACCATTTAATGACAGCCCCTTGTGTTCAACACAAGCATGCCGAGGAGAATAACAAACCATTGGCTACGTGCACATCCTTCAAGTCCATGATGTATAAAGTCACCTTCAGATTAAGTCACTGTGGAGTAACTGATATCAGACAAACATTGGCATATTGTAGGGGATGATCCATTCACAGATACCTCACTTAACTATAATTATCCTCTTACTTACTTTCTTCTGAACTCTTATCCAATAAAGGCTGCCTATGTTAGACAAAGTGTATCAGGAGAGTGTGAAAAGATGTATTCAGTACTTTGATATTGGTGGAAGACGTGCACAGGCTTTGAAATAAAATATATTTTTCTCTTTAATTTCTCACTATTAGTCATATATAGATGGATCGCCCCTGTACGCTGCCAGTACCGTAAACCCTGGACACGCTTGCAAATGAAATTTTCCACCTTAAAGGATTATCCAGGATTGTTTTTGTTTGTTCATAAATTAAATATATATTTTTAATCATCTGTTTCTCAGTATTACAGGCATATGTTGTGATTCCAAGTTAGCTGATGGCTATGCTTTAACATTTTTTTCTGTTATATTAAGAAACCCTTGTCAGCATGTGATTGTGCACCATGCTGCTCTTTGATCTATTGATGTATAATTCATACAATTTTGTTTTAGCTGCAGCGAACATAACATTACATTGCACTGAATTTGCTGCGGGTGCACCGCACGTTTTCCTGCCATACACCAATACAAGGTGCAATATTGGACTCAAGATAAATAAGAGCAAAGCAAAATTCATGTTAACAACTTCCCTAGAACAAACCGAGGAAATCTGTTGGAGGGAAACAAATGGAAAACACCTCGGGGTATACATGCCTAGGGCAGTTATTGAAGGCAGACGCCGAAGTAAATTGATGAGATGGAGAGACTGACAAAGGCAAGTCGCAAAGCTATGGAAAACTGAACTCAATAACAAAAAGCAACAAATAAATGTGCCAAGAGATGAAAGTTTGTATGATTTCAATCCCCTGCTATGATATGGATCAAAACGTAGACGTTGACAATTTGTTTTTTAACAAAAGCTGAAAAGTGTGCAAAGAACCATGGAGAGGTGTGCATGCTTAGAATTACAATGAGAGATAGAAAGCGAAATGCACACAGAACAGAGAACGTGCGCAAGCGAGACACAGAATTTTGACTTTCAAGTCACGAGGAGGGATGACGACCAGTGGTCACGGCTAATGATGGAACGTCAGCAAAAGAACACAACATGCCAGAGTGGACGGATACCTTGGAGATGGAGCAATCAAATAAGGCCATGGAGCTTGATAGATTTTTGTATCGGATGACCCATTAGGACTGGGGAAACCTTCATCCGGCAGAGGATAGATCACGGCTGCTGATTATGATAATGATGTCTCTTCTTGGTTCTTTCGGTAAAGTCACGTAGAAGGAAAGTAATAAAATAATAAAAATAAAACATAATAAAATAATTCTCACGACGTTTCGGCCACAACGCAAGCAGCCGTCCTCAGGTGAAAAAAAATGATAATGATGGTGACACAGATGCGTGTTACTTTAAACAGCATTCTGCACATTTGTTTCGCTTATTCTATAAATATTTTAACGAGCAAAAACAGTCCGAATAAACCACCAATGAATCTTTAAAAAAGACACACGACGTGTAAAGCGTGAACTCAAGTATATATTTTTTTCTGGAGTCATTCTACTTACCCGCCGCCACTTTCCTTCCAGTCGAACTCGATTGCTAGCCACTTCCCGGACATTTTCCACACAGAAGCTCATGTGTCGGCGATGAGAGAAAGCCACTCAATCTGTGAATGGGCTGTGCGATCGTTGGACGCTGTAATTCATTCCAGAATCGCATGTGCACGCTCGCAAACTGCCCACGGGAGATCGCAGCTCCTAGTAAATTGCCTCCAAGCGCGGTTCTCATTTTCACCTTTCTTTGAGCGAAACGTAACGGCAGATACAGAAGTGCAGCGCTCAACGATGCGAATTTAAATCAATTGCCATGTTTCTGGGTGAGTGTGTGGAGGACTGGGGGAGGGGGGGGAAGGGGTGGCAGGGGTGTGGGGGTGGTGGCAGAGGGAGTGTAAGACGGTGGTTGTCAGTGCTTCTGTTTGTGCATGGGCTGGCTGCGCTAAAGGGAATGCAAGCAACGAGTTAACTGTGGGCTAACACTCACACGTGTACACACTCTCAAGATCAACACATGTTTGTGCTTCTAATCACACGCCGCCGCTTGCAAGCTTGTCCATGTGATTGCTCTTACCGACAAACACACAACACGCGTGCGTGTACTTGGGCGAACAACCCAGTACCTTGACTCGCAGTTTGAACACAAAGTTAATAACACACCGTGCACGTACGGGCAGTTATAGAAGCCTGAATGACATTTTGACAATTGCTCATAATTAGTAGGTATGTTTTAGTTAGGAGTTGTTGCCAAATCCATGTCAGGCAAACTCCCAGTAAGCCAATACAAAACATTAGCATACAGTATTCAATGTAACAGTCCATAGGATATTGGTAAAGGAGAATTTTAAATGTAAAAATTGCATGTCAGTGTGTGTCCCATCTCAGAATACTAAAAGTTGAGCAACTAACATTCTGGAATATTATTGTTTTGGCATCAAACAGAGCATCAGATTCCAGCATCTCTGCTCGGATTCACCCTATTAATAATTACAATGACAGCCTAAAGGGGCATTACAACCCGTGGCAGTATCGATATAAATGGCCTGCTCTGGGCACTTTGTAGAATTGAATCTAAATCAAAAATGGATTTTTAAAAATGCGTTTTGTTTGGTTGTTTATTTATTTATTTTCACCCGACAGCTTGAAGGCACGGCAACACACTCATTCATCCTGTCTAACCCTAATTGCTTTTGTTCACACCGCAATCAGCCTTTGACGCAATCTGGTGCCCATTTCCAGTGCACGCGCGTTACCATTAGGGGTGTGGAAATGAAAGGAACAAATGCTAATGTCATTGTAATCATCTTGCAGAATGCGTTTTCCCTGCAGGTGGTAGTTTTGTATAGACACAAAATACATATAGGCGGGTTTGCATTTGAATAAAACAATTAAGTCCCAATTTAAGTTAGGGATGCCCTTTTTAAATGTCTACGCATAATCGTGTCTCCATGAATAGTTTAAGTTTCACGCTAACACGGCTTACATAGTATTACTGTGATTGTACTTAGAAAATCACAGGCATAAGAACCATGCCAAGATGTTCAATAACCGTAAGCAGAGGCTTAACTCCGCTAAAAAAATAATAATAATAATCAATGTCAAGCAGATAAAACTCAGGGAACCCCGACTCAAGGAACCACAATGAACAGGAATGGCTGGTTACATAACTGTATCATTATAGAAATCAACATTATTTCAGCCATTTATCAATCCACTACCGTGTTGGTTATGGGAATTTTTCAGTGTGGGTTGGCGAGTGGTAAGCAGAGTCCCAGAACCAGTTCGTACGACTCACCAATGATGTTAGCTAAGAGAGACAAACTCAAGTCACTGGGTTCCACAGTCAGGGGGATAAACCCACTTCCCTCAGCATTAAGACGTAGGTACAACGCATCATACAATGATACTTTCAGAAAATATTTAATCAAGCACGTTTATCAACTGCTATCCATATAAACTATTCCTAATTTTGATAAGAATGTGTTGATATCAACACCCGTTTAAACCGACCCTAAGCTAGATATACTAATAGATACTGCCAATCTTTGGAAAGAGAACTGTAAATGAAGAACAACGTTGGGCCAAACTGGAATTATGTGAGGAGTTGAACAAATTTAATTTCACGCCAAGTGATACGACATGCTCTGAAGTGGGATCAATTTGCGTTGGTGCCTCCTGACACTGGAAACAGGTGTTCGGCACAAGTGATTGACAAGACTCGCCAGGTCTCACAGCTCAAGACAACAACAGGCCCTACCAAATGTTCATGTCTACAGGGTAAAGGTTCGCCAATTTAAAAAATACAATAATTCGGGATCAAACAAAAACGACGATGGAATTACAACTAAAATGGAAAAACCAGTGCAAAATAAACCCAGACGGTTGCAATATATTCAAAATGTCAACAGAGACTAAATGAAACTAAACGCAACTTAACAAACACAAAAGTCACTGGATGATGTTTTAGATTAAACGGATGATGGGCATTTCCAAATATAAATCAACTGGTACGGTTCAAGAACAGGTAATAAGCCCAGTTCTGTAACAGAAGTCCATTTGTCCAGAGCCTTGATTCCATCTGCAGCTGAACGATTATATTTATCAGTGCCAATGTCCATTGCCTTCCATTCACTCTTGTCCTCAACATGACCTCAACCTCCATGCATGTCCAGGCAACATTCGCCGCCTCTCCGTCGCTTTGTTTTTAAATCACGCAGTCAACAATCACTCCCCTCTCTCTCTCTCTGCCCACTCTCCACGCGTGCCCGGCCTCTTGACGCGCACAAAGTGTAACGCGCGTGTGTAGAGAGTGTGTCACGTCTTGGCCAGGCTAAGGTGCAGTGTCGCGGGTGGGCATCGTCCACCCTACCTACCGTAGAAAAGAACCATGTTTCTCCTCGTCACTCATGCGTTGGGCCGAGAAGACGAGACGACAAATCTTCCTCCGAAAAAAATAAAATGTACGGTCAAATAAATAAGCAAATTGAAAAAAAAAATCACTGCGTCCAAAACACGAAAGCTAAATATTCCTTCGCCTGCTATACAAAACACTGCCCCTTAAACTTCGACGTTGGAATCGAAAAAAAAAGGAATAGTTACCAATGTCTTATTTTTCAAGTCTTCAACACAGATAAAGGGTTCCTTTTTTATTCTTTTGTACCGAAGACTTGCAAATCTTCTGCACGCATTACCACATACGACACAAGAAAACGGTGTGCCTCTTGCTAAAAGACGTGGCTTGGCTTTGGCTCAACGACGGAGGAGGAGGAGGGAGGAGGAGGAGGGAGGAGGAGGGAGTCCCGCTTGAGGTGCAGGTCCGCGACGAAGCCGCATGCCTGTTCCCAGGCTGGGCCCGCATTGGGAAGAGAGCTCCGCTGCGTAAAAATAAAAAATAAAGGCCGCCCCTCCCCTGACCTACTTTTACCCCTGTGCGCCAATAACAGACGGGCAGGCGATTCTGGAGGGCTTACGGGGGTGTGGGTGGAGTGTGTTGTGTGTGTGTGTGCTGTGTGTGGCATTGTCGTTAGTTGCATTGCTCTGAGATGCCCGAGTGAAAGAGAGTTTTGATTCCTGGTCAAACACAGCAGTGGGAATTATCTGAACCTCGCCTAATCCTCATCCCCCTCGGTGAATTTAAAACTGAGTGGCCAGTACGATGTGTCAACATCAACACGGAGCGGATGACGGCAGCCCCAAGCTTGATTCTGTTTATTGTTCTGACCTTAATAGGCATTCACGAACATTTTCTCCAATAGCTTATATATATACATATTTAAATGATAATGGTTGCACTTTGTGAGGGGCGTGGGGGTTGCAGTTTGGATTTGAATGTACTTGCACATGTCAGTATGTATTGGCGGAGTGTGTTTATACGGATTATGGGTGGGTAAACATGTCAAATGGTGAGTATGTAATTTTAAACGTGCGTTGTGCGGGTGATTATACGCATCAGCGTCAAACCAATGATTATATCCGTGCGTGTAGGTGTTTACATCTGTGGCCAAGTGACATCGTGCGCTCGCATGCGTGTACGCCGACGATGCGCACGCATGGCTTGAGCGGACGCGTGTCCGTGCGCGCGCGTGCCAACTTGAAATGTGCAGAGGAAAATATGCGACCGCACCACGCACACGTCAGCGCACAAGGGCAGATTTCTGGCGACGTGCATCATTTTTGGCACGTTCACGTCTGTGAACACCCTCGCTTGAATGTCAGTGAGTAATGGCTTGTACACAGGGCACGTGCCAGGTTTAGATTGTACGGAAAGACCCCATGGAGTGGCACAGGGGGAGGACAAAGGCTGAGAATCGATTGCTGTTTTATCGGCTGGAGCACACAGGTCTATGACAAGAGAAGCAACGATAAGATTAATTTTATATTTCATTTTTTTTCTGTCTCATTGTTTTCCTGCAATTGCATTAAATGACAACGCGTACGTGCGTTGTGCGCACATTTGCGAATGTTTGTAACGCGTTTTTCCCCCCAAACTTGTGAACGTGTCATGGAAGAATGGCTCCCTGTCTGCACGTACGAGTATTATCTTAGTATCCGCACAGACGTTAACTTGCATGTGTAAGTGAATATACATATGTATGCGCATGCGACCACAGAAATGACAGCACACATTTGTTGTGGTAAGTATGCACGCCCATATATAAACGTGGATGTAATCAGGTGGATCAGCAATCACTGCATACAGCCAGCTTCGCTGAGATCCTGAGTTTGAATCTGAGTTTCCACTGCCCGTTATTAAACTGGATTCTCAAGAATGACGTACCACCCATGATCTCAGCCTGGTCAACAATAACTGCACAAAAACCCACCAAATAACCATTTTGTTTTTCACTGAAATGTGACGAAAATCCCAGCTTTGAAAATAAAAACACGTTTGATTGTCATGTGACCCACGCGTCTAAGAGCAGAGTGTGTGGGAAAGTATCTGCTATTGTGTAAATATGTAGGATCTTCCAGTTGTGTGAAAACTTGTGCAGACATTCTCAGACACATGGGGTCATAACATTCCCTTAGATTTCTGAGTGAAATAAAACTGGGAATAAGCAACATACAAATAAAACCCATGACACACATATATACGCCCACTAAACAACCACATAATGGTGAGTTAATGCCAAAACAGCAATTTTTTTTATCAAAGGAAAAATGTAATGCACCTTTCTATACTCAGCACATCAGTTTTAACTTTAAATATGGTGTGAAGAGAAACATGTCCTACCTATAAGTCAAAGCAGAAACAAGAGATAAAATAATAAAAAGATTAGCGTGTCCTTCTAGCCAAAGGTCAGAACACAAACAGAACATATAAAAAGTATAGAGTCCATTGCAACGCAAACAACTGCTCATGTAGTCAAACCATGCAATAGCCACAGCATTGCATAGGTCGTGGATAGTTAGGGCACCTCAACCATGTGATCATCATAAAGTGCCAAATCAATACTTGCAACTTCAAAATACATTTCACTTCATATGGATTCCAAAATAATCACAAAAACACACATATATACGAAACGTACAACCGCCGTTTGCTCCCACTTGCATCCCAGTGTTTGAAATAAGAGTTTACAAGAAAAACACCCTCCCGTCGCTGCCAAAAATGTTCTAAATCTTGCCTCCTGAGTCTCACCATAAAATCTCTGCAAGCCAAGCCCTCTTGTCGTGACCTTCGCAAAAAATCCAAACTTGCCACAGTATCTACGAGACGCGAGATAACGAGAAAAATAGTACGTGTACACAGTACGCGTTCATTTTTTTCATCTCTGCAAAATCTTATTTATTGGATAAAGTATTGGGTCTGACTCAATTTGTGTAAGCCACAGCGCAATCACCAGCGCTGGTGCTCTCATATGCGGCTCTCGCCATCAACATGCCACGGGGGCTGCTCAGTCCTGTTCCCAAAGCCATTTATCACATGATACAAAAGCGGATAGGCCGTGCCTCAGAGTTTTTACAAATCTTTACTACATTTGGCATTCGGCTTAGGCTAAGTGCAGTGGCGAGCTCATTTAACAACCCACCAACCCCAGTGAATATAAAAAAATGCCAATTTTGGAAATTTAGCACTCAAAAAATTCTATTTTTTTCTTTCAAGATCTATTGAAAATTAGCAGATTGGCTACTTTAGCCGTACATTTGGTGATATCGTGTGCGTGGGGGCTCCGTGTGTTTCTCTAGCCCAGGGGTCGGCAACCTACGGCTCCGGAGCCGCATGCGGCTCTTTACGGGCTGCTTCTTGACGATATGTACGTATGTACATAGATGCATTGCGGCTCTTGAAATACTGAATTTTGTACCGAATTGGAAAGAAATGGCTCTTCTTGTTATTTGGTTGCCGACCCCTGCTCTAGCCCATTTGTTCTGTCCCTGGCCATGAAATTCCATCATTCTGTACCATGACTCTATACTCTAGTATTTTTTAAAAAGCATAGCATATATTTTGGAGGCATTTTTGTTTAGAAGCTGCATCTGAGACAGTCACACAGCTCCCATTCATGGCCAAACCAGACCTATCACTACAGCAAGGGGGAAAAACACAATTTTCTTTGTTTTTACTTTTCCGGCTAAAAAGTCTACGTTTTATTTGTGTTTTACAAATGGCTGGTCTAACGACAGGCCATTAATCGGCAATGTTTTTAGAAACCATGCCATTCTGGTCAGCAACCTTGTTCTTTAGATTAATGGATCTTCCCTACATAAAGATATTTTATAAAACAAGACACACGGCCTTCGTGTAAACACGCTGCATGCGGCTTAATGGATCTTCCCTGTATAAAGATTTTCAAATTAAATATTAAATAAATAACTCTGCCCGAAGCTCTTTTATAATGTCCCCAAGGGAATCGAATGCTGATTTAGATAAGTTTGATCGGCCTTACCACTCAGAAGCCTCTGTGCGTGGACGAGCGGACGAGCATGCTCGTGCGTGCATCCCTCCACTAGGTTTACGAAGCCGACAAAAACATCAGTAACTGGTGCAGTGGTGAGTATCGACATCATTGCTGGGGATACAAGGTGGCTAGACATAGTGCTGGCCCAATGCACCCGCCCCCCCACCTCCCCCTGTTACCATATAGAACATGTCGCCACAGTCTCTAACGTTTAACAGAGGATTTTGGTCTTTGTTCCATTCTGGGTTTGTGTTCTTGCGAGTGAATATGTCTAGGTATGTGTGCGTGTGTGTGTGCAGAATGCACGAGCAATTCTGGCAAAATAATGGCATTTAGGTGCATATCAATGCACCCCTCCCACCCTCCATCCTGGTTTGTTCCAGGACTCAAAGTGGTTGCTACATAACCTGCATGCACAATCACTTTGAGATCAGAAAGGAAGACTGGTTCAGGAACACCCCACTAACAAAGCGAAGTGTCAACACTCTTGTTTTAAAATAATTTCCGTTTGTAATGAACAAGTGTGCAGTGTTGTACATCGATTCTGAATGCTATATCACCAAGATATCTTGGAAAAGAGCGTTAATTATACTGGAAGCTTTACGTTGGCTTAGATTTTGTCTGAAGTGCAAAACAATTATTATTTATTTAAAAAAATAATGTAAGATATTGCAATTCTCTTCGAGGATGCTCTTGGCATTGCTCTCAATTGGATAATATTAAGAAGCAACATCAACATTGGGCAAATGATACAATTATGATGATGTGGCAAAGCCTACATTCAATAGAGGTTAAGTGGTGGAAGAAAAGTCAATCTCAATACTCCATTTTATCCATATTGTCCAAGAGCATATACAAATCCTAAAAGCAAAAAATACAGTGTGTGGCACTATTGGCAATACAGCCGTCTCTGGCCTCTCTGCTGACAAAGCCTTGTAAATGTGGGTAATTTTCCAGACACGTTTGGCTGTGACACAGCACATAGAGGGTGTGAACAACAATGCCACGGGACCTTTGCGAGTCTGCGAGCTTGCAGAAGGACAATCCCACTGACAACAACTTGCTTGTTGGATAATGTTCCCCCAACTTGTCAACACATTGGTCCGAGACAAGGGCTGGAGCCGGGTCGCAGTGTGCGGTGAAGCAATGGATTTGGCAGGAAATGGAATGGGCCTTCTTCAGACCACTAAACAAAAGCCTCATTTAGCAATGGTGAAAATAGTATGTCTGCCATAATATACAGCAAACGATCTTGCCTGCACCGTGATGCCACTTGTGCGATTAACCTTGCCAGTCTCGCGCAATCGCATTACTCCGCGTTTAGCCGTAAGAGTCATCCGTAGCATTTTCTTAATTAGAAAACGTGTCTGTCCCCACGTATAACGATAATAGCTCTAACAACCTAAAATGTCCTTGTGGGTGCAATAAGTCATTTTAATAGTACATGCAATTTACCTCATTATGTCATTTTAACGCAGTAAATTTTGGCATTTCTGCCTCTAACTACGTGTTACAAACACTTCGGTTCGATGCTGGTGAGCAAACCATGCTTTGAAATTATCCATTTTAAAATTCACCTCGACTCTCTCAAAGTCACACTACCTTGCCCATTGGTACATTTTAACAAATGAAACGTGGGGATAAAAACAAGTTTAAAATGTAGTGCAAAGAAAGTATTACTTAAATTAATTACGTGTTTAAAAAAATGAAATAACGCCACCTTCTTTTTTTTTTACACAACATTAGTGACACAAGCTGGGAATATTTGGTCCATTAAGTGAGTCACGAAAATTTACATTTAGATATTTATGTAAATTCAACTTAACGAACGTCGAAACTCAAAATGCTGAAACGATATTGCACTCAACACGATACACACATCATGTTTAACAGGCATCCAGCCACGATTGCTTAGCAGGCACATTCAAGGACAAAGTACCACCATACATGTATTATATCTATATAAATAATGTATTATTCAGTGGTTCAAAACACATTTCATCTCGACAATTCAAATGAATTGTCTTGAAGTGTACGCTATGTCGTTAAGTTAATTATTCAGATTTGTATGTGGCATATGAATTACTGAAAACTGTTTTCTGCATCATATACTTTCAACCCTCTTCATTTAAAAGCAATATTATCATTTATAATACACCGTGTTGTACATATCCATTGCCCATTTAAAACTATCGAAACTATGGAGGTATTAGGGCAGAAAGCTATTTTGTTCAGATGGACTCGTATCCTTATTGGCTGTGCCCATCTCGGAAGCTAAGCATGCATGAGCCTGGATAGTACTAGTAACAACGACCACCATGCATAAAACAGGTATCTGTAGGCTGCTGCAGGGCTATGTTATTGTACAGAACTATGCTCCCCACATTCATTAACCAGCACTAACCAGCATGGTGAAGTGTGATAAAGTAACCCCCATGACCCGAAACTGTGTGGAAAGTTCCTCATCCAGCAGTGGCTTGACAAAAATGACTTTACATGTACACATTCATTTTCCTTCCCACCAGCGAGTCCAAAATGTTATGTCGCTTGCACAACACTTTACAACCACAATGCAGCCTGCAGGCCCAACATGTAGAAGTGCCAATGCAAGGCTCACATCTGCCACCCCCTCTTAATTATATAGTGGCATGGGACACCCATGAAACAAGTGCAGCAACGTTAATGGGAGTTCAGGAAGGCCTCCTTTGGCTTCATTAAGGCATATGAACCTGTGACATTATGCACATGAATAGGTCAGTGTTTCAGCATTGCGACCAAATCTGTGTGTAAAATTAACAGGCATTACAAAGTGTGTTGAGGACATGGGACCATGTTTTCGCACAAGCTGCACACAGCTTAATGGAGTCACCATCATTAGAAAACGGAAAATCAGAATTAGCATGGAAAAAAAGTATCTTGCCTTGTCCTTGTGAGAAAATAATCCAAAAGGCAACACGAACTTGGAAAAATAATGATTAATATTTCAAGTCCCAAACATTGGATACGAGACAACATTGGCCTCTGCCATGCGCACTGATAAGCTCTTATATGGTGATAAAATCAGCACAGTAATAGGTTAACGGAAAATAAGTAAGCAAAAAAAAACACCACGAATGGGAGGTTGATGGGGGAGTAAAACAGAATAAGCTATATTTATCACAGCCGACCTTTAGAAATAAAATGGCCTAAAGGTCTAGAGTATGGATCTGCACACACAGCCTCTGCTTCGTTACAAGCTCACGCCCAGGAGCGGCCTTGACACTGGGCACAGTTTGCGCCCGCTAAGCTCCACTGCCCGAGCGAAACAAGGCACCTTTCAAAGCCTCCTATTCTGGATTGTGTTATAAAAACAAGCAGGTTGAGAACATAGCTGCAACATCACACTGGATTTGTCCTGTGCACGTTCTCACGCATGCTACTTTACAGATTCATCATCATGAGCCACGGTCAATCCACTGCTGGATGATAGCCTTTCCAAGCCACTGCCATCTCTCATGATGTTGCAATGTAATAATCCGCCTAGCATCTGCACACAAGTCGATTTCATCGCTCCATCTCCTCAAAGAATGTAGTGTTGGACCCGTTCCATTCCTTGACTATCACTCCTTAATTATTATTGACCAATGTCTACCGTCCTTTCTAACGACGTGTTCTGCCCAAGCCCACTTACTTTTCTCAACAGTTTGAATGATGAAATGAACCTTCATTGTCCATTTAATCCTGTTTCTGTCTCTTCATGTTAACGTTACAAGTTATGTTGCGTATATAACTTTTGGATATTGTCAGCGGAAATTACATATGCAGGTTACGAACGCCAGAGTAGTAATCAACAGCAACAGTTAACGAATAGGAATCAAATACTGCTCACATATTTTATATCACTTTCAATCAAACGACATTCCTCCACAGTGTATGAAAGGATGGATGAGTAACATGTTATGAGGACCATATATTTAAGAAATTAAACATCACCAACCGACTGACAGGGCTATTTTTGAATCTCATTATTATTATCATATAATAAAAACTATCTTGACTCTGAATGCTTTTAAAATGACCTCAAAACTGTTTAGGAAATTTACAATAAAATATATCACGGAAGCACCAGCATTTTTTCTTCTTGTAAATAACATTATTTGTGAAGAACATTATTAATAACATTATTTGATTGCATTGACAATAACTTAAAAAGCGCGAGTCTTTGCACACTTTATAAATACAGTCGAACCTCGGAGATCAAACGCCCCAGAACTCGAACAATTCGGTGATCAAACAAAATTTTCGACCATTTTTTGCCCCGGACATTGAACAAAAATTCGGAGGTCGAACAACTGGAAAGAACCTGTTTGGGCCGAGACGCGTAGCCAGGGCAACCGAGACAAATGCGAATGACCCAGTTTACGCGTAGCTCTCGCCCAGTGCAGACCCGCAAAACATCATGATCAGTTTTTAGTAAAAAGGCACTTAAGTGAATCACAGTTAGTGCTAGAAAAAAGTCAAAGAAAAGAAAAAACCCCAGAAGGGCAGTTACCCAACGTTTTTATGAAGGGGGACTCCCCTTCCAAGCAACACTGACACCTCCTCCTCCCCTCCTCACCACCTTCCACTCAAGCCATCCACTCTCCTTACTACAGGTAAAATGAAGTTCAATGTTCATTTATTCTATTCATTATAACTGTGTTTCTTGTTTTTTTATGCTTTTATGTACTATACTGTATTTTAATATTGTAAACTTTGTGTAAAAATGGCCCATAATAGGAGCATCCTTGGGTGGGGAACCAATTAATGCTATTTCCATTCATTCTTATGGGGAAAATTGATTCGGTGTTCGAACAAATCGGTGTTCGAACACGGTTTTGGAACGACTTAAGTTCGATCTCCGAGGTACTACTGTACCATATTTCAAACCTTTCGACCGCCCATTTATCTACACATGTGTACTAAATCACTTGTGACCACACCCACTGCTTTTAGTAATCAAGCTGAGATCAGCAGACAAGGCCAAAAAAATACATTTCTCTCTGAAGACTTTCACACATAATGAGTAAACGGTTTTACAGCAGACTCTTTTACAACTATGGATATTTTTTGAAGGTCATCGCCGATGTGTAAATGTTACACATGCAGCTCGCATGCATCTCATGTGCTGAAGCCAGGATTTTAATTAAGCTGACCATCTCCTTACATTTTGTCAACACATGAGGACACTTACATTTTTAGACCCGCATATTTTAACGTTTCTGGAATCCAGAAGATTGATTTTAAGGCCACAGCGTTTAAATAAAAATGAACAAATGTATCTGCATCATCAGAAAACCAATCATAATTCATTTTTTTGGATTAGAGCGTGTGAGTATAATGTCTATTCGAGATGTAATGCTCCTTCTGCCCCCTAACACGGTCAAACAATTAAAGTTACCACAAGAATAAATGTGCCCCACTGATGTTGTTTTTCAACAAAGCAATATGTTGAAAGAGCAAGCAAAATGTTATAATTACATGCGACGATTCACCGGAGATTACACCCAGCATCCTCAGGTATTAGCAAGAGTTCTAACCTGAAGTGAATTGACATTGTAGTCACACGATCTAGCCCAAAATACGAATTATGAATCATAATATTGGTCAAGGAGATCGACGTATGAAAACACAATCATAAATTAACACAAAGTATAATTAAATTAGTTGTAATTTACAGCCCTTTGTCAATCCACGACTGCTGGATAAAGGTCTGCCCATGCCATGCCAGTCATGGGGATTGTTTGAATATACCTTGGCGCACTGATCATTGCAGATTGGTAAAGGGAGAGTGGGTTGGGCCTAGGTCTGGTCCAGATGTCACTTGACACTAAGCCACAGCCAGGAATCAAACTCAAGTCAACAGTTTCATAGCAGGGTGCACTAATCACTGCACCAACTGCACGAGCATAAACGTAGCATTTGCGATATGGTACTGACAATGTTTTCTCATCGGACTCGTAGCATGTGCTGAAAATAACTGCAGTTGGGAGTTCATGAAAACAAATGAATCATGATACTAATGAGACTGACATACACACGAGTAATGTATTCTTCGATTCATATTGATGAGGCTATTGGTACATGTGTAGTGGGTCCAACTGATTCGCAGATGTTGTCTTGGGTGCAACACTATTTATTGCATCAACTCAGCACAATATAACGTAACCTACACTCGGGTGTTGAACGCCCATCTAACCACGCTATGGCAGAACTAGACATGGTCTCGCTATCCCGGTCCGGACCACGAGCTGGGTCCCGGACCGCGTGGCTAGAGGCTTCTTCAACCCAACGTGGATCTTCACTCACCAACAGTCAAGAACCCCGAGCCCCACATGGGGCCCGTTATATCGGCCCGGGCTGGGGCTGGCTCCGCCTCTTGCCCCGCCCACCTTCTAGATCTCTCGAGCTCTTTCCCGAAGGCTCCCGAGAGCTCCTCTATACCACGTGACCACCCAGCAGCCCCCGTCCACCGGTGGCCCCCCTCCAATATCATCCGGTCACGTGTCGGCAGGTCAACCAGCGTATCATGCCCCAACGTAACCCTGGCTGGCTGACACTCCTTCTCGCTCCCTCACCGGGAGCCCGCACCGCATACTGTACGTGGTGCCTCTGCGCTAACCAGCGCTCACCCAAGCCCCGCTAGGGCTGGTACTACGTCCAGTAACCGGGCTACACATAATGACAACATTATCCGCCATGGCCTCGCAAGGCTGCCACCACACAGTGACATTCACAGTCACTACACATGTGGTGACATAGCGCTGACTGTTGGACAGCAGCTGCAACTGCAGGTGGGCACTTAGCGCACACGCCACTGAGCATATACGCGGGTGTGCTGGCAGGGCAGAGGAACTGGGGCAAGGGTCAAGATAGACCTCGTGTGGAAAGCCCCTAGAACCCTCCAAAGGGTTCGAGAAGGGAGGCGCGCCTAGGGCAGAGCCAAGCCGCGCCGAGGGGAATAAAAGCAGCGGAAAGCGAGAGCTCTGGGCTGCTGGTTCTGGGATTGAACTCGTCTCGTCGTCGCTGCCGCCTTCGCCCGATCATTGCGCGGCCGGATAGTAGTCAGCTGTCCTGGTCGATGCCGCCGGTGCCACGCGGACAGGGTCGTGTCTGGACGGGGCGCGCGGCAGCGTGGTCATGTGTGAGAGAGAGAGGGAGCCTGAGTGGTGGCGTAAGCTCAATAATAACGAAAAAAGAGGGCAGAGCGGTCCCTCCTGCGACCACCTCGTCTCCGGCTGACTGTGTGTGCGACACACGCCACCCGTACGCACAGACGACACTACACATGCATAGAATTGCACAAGAATGAGTTTTGATTAATAAATGTTTTAGGTGCTGCAGCCACAAGAGGCACTGTCAGCCACCTCAACATTAAATAGAGTGGATTTGTGTATCGAATTGCCATCCTCAAATAAGCTTTAAAAAGAGATAAATCGCTCTATCTCAAATATAAAACATTTTAATTACAACACGTAAACTGCAAGCAGCAGCTATAGCACCGCATACAAGTGGAATAATTATTAATAAACTGCCTCATTGCTGGCAAGCTGGAATAATGCGGCACCACTTCTCTGCTGATTTCATGCAGTGGTCTGAAACTTGTCTTCTGAAGCTACGACGTGCAAAGCACTGAGGGACACATGGATTGTAGATAGATGAATGCACCAATGAATAAATGAGAACAAATACACTGGTGAATATGTGGATCACAGAAAAGTATTCTACAAAAGAAAAGGAGGAATAGACGGGATTGATGGACATGTAGGTATATAATGAGTATATGACTATACGGATGAAGGGATGATTTGATTTCTGGATGATTGGAACATTTGTATGTCTGGGTGATAAATGGATAGATTGACATTTCCCTGGCTGATAGAGGCAGCACATCCCAGGTCTGCCTCCATACACCTTGGGCTGCAGTAATGAGCAGCACCAATGCTAACCGTGGCACCCTAAAGACTGCTTCCATGCGCTAGAGCAAACCAGCCGCCAAATGCGTCAGATCATTCCATCGGCGGCTCACTAACAAGCCTTCTTATCTCTGCTGCTCACCAGAAACTCGCTTAATTACTCTGTTACAGCTCGCAGCTGTCATCGTTTTCTACAAGTGCCAATTAGCTAACTACACATGGCTGTGGATGAGTGAAACTGGCATTTCATCACGAATTATATACATCAGTGGCTCAATTGATGATCATTTTTAGAAAGCTTTTCCAGAAACAAAATACTGTACTTTGAAGGCTTTTAAAAATATATATCTTTTTTTTAAATGCAGGGTTTGTTGGAGTTAAGGTTAGGCTTGAAAGGATTTTTTTTTAATAACACGTCAAAGCAGATATCGATGTAAGAATGCTCGAGTGCAAATGTACATGCACAAACGCACACTCAAAGTGCAAATCAACAATTTCCTAGAAATTTCACCAAGTGACACGAAGTATGATGACCGTACAAAGGCGTGCACACTCCCCGAAACGTGTCATCCTCCTCTCGTGCACATCCGCTCTTGATAGGAGATGGTTGAGAGGACAGAGGTACGGAGCGGCCATAAAATTGAGGTGCAGAAGGATGTAGAAAGGTGTGCAGCCGTGCGAGATGATTACATGCCAATCCGGAAAGCAACTATCGCTGCAATAGCGATAGACGTGCCTGGTGCAGCCTAAACATCATCTCTTTAGCCAAGCGTGAATGTTCTCTGTAATCGCTTTTCTCACCTGCCTACTTGAAATTATTCATGTGTTCCCCCTCGCACTCTTTACATAAATAGATACCTACAACAAACGCCAAGGATTACTTCAGTACCGCAGAAGCAGGATACAAACACACCCCATTGGGAGCAAGGCCATGTGTGCTTATATCCAAAGCAAGCTTGTATCAAAAGTAGCCGTTGCCTTCCCCTACCCCAGGGTAAAGTGAAGTTATGGCAGAACTGTGCTTATATAAGGTGTCTTGTATTCAAATTATACTGCATATATAAATAAGAGTGTGTATATATATACACATGTATTAATGTATTATCAATAACGTATCTTATTTACAATCCTTTATTGAACTGAATTATATGAAGAGGATTTAGTAACAAGGTGAATGACTATTGGGATTGTTGTTTTAAGGCAGCTCTTGGAAAAGACAAGTACATCAAGACAACACAGACTTACAAAAAAACCCTTAGACTTACATATACTTACACGGCAACACACCCATAGACTACTAAGACTAACAGAGAGAACTATAGACTTGCATACATACGTAGATGTTCTTTAAGTATAGACAACTAATAGCCTATTGAGATCAGGAGTCAAGGGACACCATGGGTTTATATATGCACAGCAAAACATTGCAATGTGAATACAAATGCAGAATGATACCTTTTGAAATTAAATAGATAAGTACACAATAATATTTAATAATTTTGCCTTTGAACATAAAAAACAAGGTATCTTTTACACAATGCTTTGTGCCCAAGGCTCTTTGGGCAGTACAAGCAAAATCTGAACCTGTGTCAACAATCGGTGTCTCATAGGCTTTCTTGAAACAATGCTGGTGTACTGTTTGGTGTTATAGGCAAAGCCCCATCTCTTTAAGATATGGGCCCTATTTGGATGAAAAATTATATTATGCACAACACAAATGATCATTTGCATGGTTGTGGAGCGATAGCGTAGCCAAATATATTTTAAAAATTATTATATATTTCATACTTATACAAGCAACAATGACACAATTGAAATTAGTAAGCCATATCTGGTATATTTTTGTATGGGTGGTTCCCGATTTTTTTTCATCTGCAAAATCTCAGTGCAAAGTTTCATATGAATTGGAACGATATATTTTGAAATATTATACAAAAAATATGACATCACTTCCGTTTGCGAGGTTGCCAGGACACAACTCTCACATTCCACTGATGCCCTGCAAGAGACCCGACTACCCAACCTTTTGACCTCCAGTAAAAGTGGCTTCATATCCACCGAGTAGTATCGTCTTCGATCAGAATGTTTGAAATAGTCTTCTTCTTCTCTCAATAATTTCAAACCGCTGCTTTATTATAATGAACATTTCCCACTTGAGCACCCCAGCACATGTTCTGCAAATGTCATTTTCCAATTTGTGATAGTTATTACAATGATTATTTTGGTAAAGTCACGTAGAAGGGAAATAATAAAATACTAAAAATAAAACATAATAAAATACAATTGTATTAAAATAAAACATAATAAAATACAAGTGTATAAAATACAATTGTATTTTATTATGTTTTATTTTTAAACTATTTTATTATGTTTAATTAAAATTATTTTATTATTTCCCTTCTTTGTGACTTTACCGAAAGAACTAAGAAGATGAATCCCTGCAGTCACGAAAGCTTTGAATCGAAAAATGATTATTTTGCGGAAAACCTCTCGATAATTTTGATCTTGATACCAATTTTCTGCATTATCCTATAATACTATAGTTGAAAGATGTTTGTTGTCTGTTCCTATTATATTTAAAAAGTGCCTGCCCTTGGCAACGTTTGTGGGCTAATTTTTTTTATATAAAAATGTTGTAGTTGTTCAATTGAAACTGCTTCGAGAAAATGTTTTTATTCAATCCAAAACCAACCTTAATCTCCTCTATTTTTCCTATATTGTTGCATCCACAATCTTGTTATTTATTTTCCTTAACAAAAATTAAATTGTTCTAAATATATTTTGATATTGTATGCCTTTCCGGTGTTTCTATTTTACAACAGAACTTTAAACATTTTTTAACGTTAAAATATTTGTGTCACTATTTGACTGTATTGTTTATTGGTTTGAAAAAGGTTCTGGGATGCACAGAAAGTATATGACAGTAAGAAATTACGTTCAATAATTTATTGCATCCAAATGAACTACAACAAAATATTTAAGACCTTACTAAAAGGCTGCAAAGTGGGACTCAAGATCAATGGACAAAACAAAAGTCACGTGTAAAGTCTGCTATCCAAGTGAGGATATCTGTAGAATAGACACAATGGAAAAACGATAAAGAGTAATAGATGATATACTAAATAATGACATTCTAGTGCATTTAATGCACAGTGGTTAGCGCACAATACTATTTATATGTAGTCCTCAGTTTGAATCCCAGCCACTTAGCATATCAGTAGTGAATGACGGCTGAACTGATACTGATCCACCACATTCACAAACCCACACAGACCAGCACGTTGAAGTTTATGGTCAAACAACCCTTTCCCGTGACTACCATGACATTTTACATGTACTGTAACAATATTTATATAAAGAAAAAATCAAGGTCATTAGCCAACAAACAATGCCATGTACATAATTACATCCATAATATAATTATTTTTTGGGTTGGATCGCATAAATATAAATGTGTCGTTAAACCGGCCACCGCCCGACACAGCCAATTAGAAAGGTTTGTCATGCGAACAAAACGTACCAATTAGTTACTCGTTCAGCACACCGATGTATTGGAGAGTACACCCACAAAATTTACAATTAGAGTACGACGTTTCATCGGTAATTACTGCCAGCCTCATCAGGCATCCAGAATTGTGGATAAATCCTTCCGTTTCAGTCTTAAATAGAGGGGGTAAATGTGATGTCGTCACTGTGAGCCAGAGGACGGGTTAATGTAGTCATATAAATTACAATGGATATCTATTAATTATTTGTGTTATTCACAGTTAATCAAGCTACATAATAATGTATATACATAATTTATGTACATTGTGTATGTATAATGGTAATACAAGATTAATCGTCAATATAGAAATAAACACGTGAATAACGCTTACGTAAGATTCATTTCCATGTTAATGTAGTTGGGGAAAAAATAATTGTTATAAAAATATATATATTCATGTTGCAAAATAAATCTACTTTGGACAAGGCTGCTTCTTGCCAGAATGTTTTACTTAACTTATTTTCAATCGAGCAAACAACTTTAGGTAATATTTTATTTAATTACTTAAAAAAAAAATACGAAGAACAAAACTACCAATGAGGCAGCATTCATTTAAATACAAGACAGCATATGCACTCGTGGACAAACATTACGTTTCGTGCGAATATTAAGTGGCACAACACAGCCATATGCCAACACCCCGACCGGCACAGACTGATAGATATCCCGTTGCCTCATAATTAGAATGAAAAACGTGCGTGGTCTGCGAGAGAAACTGGATTAATATTTAAAGCCTTCGTGTATAAAGAGATGCAGTCCCATTCTGAGGCAGCCTGAGGTGAGAAGCGGCCGCATTAAAAGGCTTGCAGCCTTATTGTCCACGTGGTCACACTTCATGCCATTTACGCTTAAGTGTGTATACGTTGACACCGCAGCGTTGCGTTTGCACATTTTTGCAAGGTGCGAAAGCTCGAAGGGGTATGGGCCGATCCACAAATGTCTTCATCGCACACAACAACGCGGCAGTGACGTTACGATTAAGCAGGGAAGCAAATCATCAGTTTTGTTTTCACAATTGGGGGTTCATTATATACAATGTGGGTCTCATGTCTTGTTTGTGTTGCATCAGATTTGTTCTGTCTCATTTGTAGAGTTTCTTTTCACCCCACTGACTGGAGTGAAACATTCGCAAATAATTTACATATATTCTAGATTTTAAGTTTTCGTGACTGCAAGGATCCATACTCTTTGGTTTTTTCGGTAAAGTCACATAGGCTGTGACAGTTCCACCTGAAGACGGAAGCTTGTGTTGCCTCCGAAAGGTCGTGATTTAATTTATCTGTTTTCTTTTTTAACCTACGTGACTTTACAGAAAAAACCAAGTGTAATTTACATATAACTGACATGAATGATGATTTACTTCGTAAGCACCCGATTCGATGCATGCATCGTGAGTTTTAAGAATTTATTTTAACTGACGAATCGATGCATCATTAATGATCTGTCCACTCACCATTGGAACCTCCTTTGCCAATAGCAAAATGATAATTGTTTTTTTACCCTTTTATCTGGCAACAAAACTGACACCTTTTGTCCACTTTCGCTTAGTGGCAAAAGTAAAATGTTATTTTTCGCCATTCATATTTATAAAGGTACGATTTGTTGTGGATACTATGCTCCACGTATACAGGTCTCTAAAATGTGCGTATAGACACTTGCACAAGCTCATCATTGCGTGTTCATGTGTTTACGTGCACGCACGAAGGCATGACAATTTCAAAATCGAGGTAATTGCCATCAAGAGTATAATTACTATGAATCCCATCATTATGGCAAGGGGGCCAACACATGATTCCACGCGTAGTTATTGTGCCCAGCAGGTGTCACCGCACCCTGCTGCATCGTTTGCAAACTGATCTCTTTGATGACGGGAGGTGATGGTTTTGTTTGAAACCGTAAACATATTAGCAAACTCCAAAACGAATTTAGTGAGTCCCACATCACTGACATTCAGTACGACAATGAAACAAGAAACCAACTGTCTGGTGAAACAACAGCAACGGCTAATCAACGCAGCACTCGACAATAACAATTTCCTCTCCTTGTTTCAAAATACCATTAGGCAAATTACCCCTCATTTTGAGAATCATGGTTTGAGAATGTACACACGATCATCTGCAAGTGCATAGCATATACAACATACATGCGTGTGCGTATACTTGTACGTGTGTTCGTGTGTGTGCTTTTGGTGATTATGTTCGTAAAAAAAAACTGAGTGCAGCTGTTTGTTCGCGCCCCCCCCCCCATGCCACCATTAGTCGTTGGGACTGTTTGACCATACTTCCTCACGCTGGTCAGTGTGATTGGGTGGAGGAGGTACCTAATGGGTGGCCTATTCGGAGAGTGAATGTCCTGCATGAAGCCATGAATCCACTCCTGGGTCACCCAATACTCACATCAGGCGTGACGAGGATTCGAAACAAGGTCGCTGGGTTCGTTAACGCAAAGCGCTAGCCACTGCACCACCGCTCCACCCCGTCGTGTGCGCTCTCAAATTAACGGACACGAGCGTGCGCTCGCGTGATGAAATATTCAACCACACTCGTCAGCAACTAGCCAAAAATAATTATTTCATGACCATGAAAAGCTTTCACGATTGCAGGGATGGCAAGACAATACAGCGCTCATCACTTATCAGCAACGATTGCAGAAGCACGCCCCATGGGGTTTTAATTTGTATTGAGAGCGCTCATTCTAATTTCAGGATTGGGCACATCAGCACAGGACTCATGCACGCTGCTGCGGCAAACCGTTTACTGATGCGATTTCGGGATGTGCAGCATCTCCGTGTAGTTGACTGGCAGGCTGTTGTGTGTTTTGTGAATGCTTATAATCCAGTAACTTAGAGATGGGGGGGGGGGGACATTGCAGCCTATGACTAAATCTCGATTGAAGGTGCCCAATCTCAAAGCATCTCAGAACCAAATAATGATTGCGTCTGGTTACTACTTGGATGGTAGACTGCCTGCAAATACCAGGTAGTGAATGTAGGCATAGGCTCCAAGGTGGCCAATACGTGGTAGCACAGCAATGTATGTTTGAATCTAACTGGTACAGAGTTGAGTATTATCCCCTTTGAACGTGCGGCTTTCTCTGGGTACCTCAGTGACCTCCCACACCACAAACACTCACGAAAGGAATTTTGCAAACATCCAAGTGCAGTACCCTCCTGAAAAATAATAGTATGACTCAGTGAGGCTTTCTTGAGTAAAGGACTGTATTTAATTAATATTCATGTGTGCGAGACATCCTCCTACAGCGCAATGAGGTGTCTGTTAGGGGAAGTGAAGCAATTATTTTCTGGAGTTTGAGCGTGGACACTTCACTAGACAGAAAAAGAAATAAACGCGAGCACTGAGATGATACTCCTTATAAGGTCACTTCGTATACTGTACAGAGCTCACTGCACAAGCGAATCAGTTCGAGCTGAAATTGCAGAAAAGGTGGGATAACACAAACCACTGCTGACAGTGGAGTCAAGGAAACTGCAGTGGTTTGAGTGGGGAAGGGGATGTCACCTTATGGGACATGGTCGCAGTATACAGAAGGCGAGGGTGCCCCACGATCAATTGGATGACAAATGCGATAACATGGACAGATAAAGTGGCACAACAGCACCTGACGAAGTCTGGAAAAGGAGAGGCAAAAGTGGAGGCTTGACAGCCGATGCAACAGTGGCACCCCAAGGACCACCAGTAAAAGTCTGTAAATGAGGAGGAAAAAATCATCACGTGATGGAAAAACTGTCATAGAGAAAATGGTGCAAAAAGAGGCGATTGGTGTAGACGATGCTCATGATGGTGAGCGATTACTCCTTTGATAGCCATTGTTTCCTTTCAGCAAGCAGGTTTCCACCCAAGCACAAAATACTCCAACGTTATAGGGGCCAAACACACTAAATAAAACTAAGCTATATCATGGGATCTCCTTTGCCAGTACCAAAATATGAGAATAGGTTTTCCCCTTTTTTCTGGCAACAAAACAGGTCTTAAGATGTGAATACACCAAACTGAAACCTTTTACAAGGAATCATGTCTGCATTAACCACAATACTTGTGGTCAGAATGCAAACAAAAAAACACTCTGATAATATATGCATTGTCTTTGAAACCGATTGGTCCACACCAGAGACAGCTTTCTTTTGAACGGTGTTAGACAATGCATATATTATCGCAGTATGTTTGTGCAGACGAGATTCCTTGTAAAAGGTTTCAGTTTGGTGTATTAACATCTTCACACACCTATTTTATTGCCAGAAAAAGGGGAAAACCTATTGTCAAAATAAGCTGTTTATTCTACCAAGTAAGGCCCACACAAAACCAGGCTCATGCTGAAAAGACTTAAAACATAGCGGGACTTTCCTGTGTAAACAAAGCAATTGGAATCTACCCGCACAGTGGAAACCACTTACATATTTACTCACAATAAGTCAAAAGTAAAATTTTCGGATAATTCATAAGTGGAGCACATCCCTCTTTCAAGGACCGTTCTGCTTATGACAGCATTGCCCTAGGTCAAGGGTCAGGCACCTGTGGCTCGGAGCCCCATGAGGCTCTTTAAGAACTGCTGCTTCGTGACGTTATATTTATTAAGGAATCACCGTCTCTCGTATTTCACATGCATTGCAGCTCTTGAAATTGAGGGGGTTTTTTTTACCGAAATGGGAAAAAAAGCTCTTCTTGT
Source organism: Lampetra fluviatilis (assembly GCF_964198595.1). Classification (NCBI taxonomy): domain Eukaryota; kingdom Metazoa; phylum Chordata; class Hyperoartia; order Petromyzontiformes; family Petromyzontidae; genus Lampetra; species Lampetra fluviatilis. The sequence continues at coordinate 6,335,872 of NC_136295.1, read as the reverse complement.
TATTTTGGTTGCCGACCCCTGCCCTAGGTGGTCACACGGACACCTTGCCTCGCAGGAATGTGCCGAGGTGCGTTACCAATGTACAAACCAGATGCAAAAGCTTATGATTAAACCTGCCTATGGGTTCCCACCACGTTGCCAAGGGACAAAAAAAAATGGGTATGCATTGTGAATGGCCTTATATCACAGTAAACACTGACTTATTACATGCTTGGCAAAAATATCTGTAAACTTGGCTTAGGAATTTGAGGATTTGAAACTAAACTCAATTAACAATGTCTCGTTTATCTTCTTGGTTCTTTCGGTAAAGTCACGTAGAAGGGAAGTAATAAAATAATAAAAATAAAACATAATAAAATAATATAATAATATAATAAAATAAATGTTTCGTTTCTTAGCAGTGTCTACTAAATGTAGAGAGAGACAAAGAATAAGAAAAAAAAGCAATTGTATACCCAACATAAGGCAACTGCTGTAAGGTGGTTTATACCGGAGGTCCTTACTGTATTGTTTTTATGGCTATGTAAGCATACGTGCCCCACAGACACAGGTTAAACCGAGGACACTTGCAGATAAATAAGTAGGCCCCGAAACGTAAGGTAAATTTCTGAGAGAGCATGTGTCATGGCACATTCTGTTAGAAGACCTTGCAGTGTCATTTCAGTCGATAAAAACAAGACTTTATGTTTTAATGTTAATAAATTCAAGGTGTATTCATGAGGCTCATAATGATTTAAGTGTAGCAACAGCTTGCCGGTGTTTGAAGTACCCATCTAACATATTCTCCTTTGCACATGTTCATTCCATATGCATTTTTTTTTATCATTTTAGATTTCCCCTCCCCAACCAATGTCTACACAGAGTAATTCAGTCATGCACTCTATAGGTCTCTAAACACACGGTTGCAATGCCAGCATAGCACTCTGAAGACCATTAAGAATTAATATGTGTTCCCCAAAAGGGGAAAAGATACAAACCTCACTTTGGAACTTAAATCCCCAATGTTATTGGCGAACCCTAAAAAGCTACATGGAATAAACAAAATATTGGGATTAAAGTTATGATTTGTCCACAAAAAAGATATCCCCTGGACTTTGAATCTGGGTTTAAAGCCAATGATAGTAAAAGGTGCATCCACGTTCCTTGCCATTCATGCTCACTCCGGTAGCTTTATAGGATGGCAATTATCAAAAATATGGCTATGGGTGACATGATGTCTATCTGGTGAGGTGCAATGAGTGAGCCATTGTTGGTGCTTGAATGTGCATTGTTAGCTGGATCCATGGGTTCATGCAGGACATCCACTCTCTGAATAGGCCACCCATTAGTGTTAAAACAAAAAACTGCCATAATATGTGTATTTGGCTTTTGTGATCCGTGTACAACTCCCAGAGTGAATATTGAAGAGGCAGCGGCACGCTGAGCTGTCTTTCAATTCATTAAACTGCCAGCAGAGGATGGATAATAGTTTAAAACACAATGTATCCAAACATACAATTGTGTGTTGCAGACTCAAACCGACACACTTACATAATAACAATTTTAATTCCTTGTCAATTCACTGATGTATGATGGCCTCCATTATGCTGTCACTCATTGGGATTGTTTGACCATACCTCACCATGCGGTCAGTGCGGGTGAGTGAATGAGGGGGGGGGGGGGTTTGGGGTGGGGACTAAGTAACGATTCGGAGGCATGAACCAGGAATCAACTCATGTCTCTGGGTTCAGTGCGGTACGCTAGCCACTGTGTCACTGCTCCAAGCTATGCATGCGCATATGGTGATATTGTCATACATAGGCATGCAAAACAAAAAAATAATGAATAAGCTAATCACAGAAAGACAAAGATCCCCCGTATAGCCTTAACAGACTGTAGGGGCAAGTGCTGTTAGCGAGCACCTATGAAGGCCGGAACGGTACACGAGGGGGTGGGTGGCCAGCACCACGCCCGATCGCCTTTGTCTCCCTAGTGGCAATGTTTACACACCGCACCAAGTACTCATTTGAGGCCAAGTCGACCTAGGGGAGGCCCGGGACCGGTTCAGATAATTGTCACTGATGTTGGCAGTGAGCGGGAATCGAACCCGTGTCACCGGGTTCATAGCGCAGCGCGCTAACCGCTATACTATCGCTCCCCACACACAAACAAACTAAACATACATTTCCAGATATTCTTTTATATTTACATAAAGATACTTAGCGGTGGCATGACGATTATTGCACTGTGCTTCTAGCTGGTGACCTGAGTTTGATTGCCGGCCACGGCTGAACTCCGTGGTGAGTAATATCTGAGCCTCTGCTCTTTACCAACCCGCCACTGATCAGGGTGGTGGATTATCGTCAAACAACCCCCATAACCAACAAGGTATAGGAAGGCGGTCATTGGTAGCAGTGGATTGAAAAGGGGCTGGACAGTAACATTCATCACAATTATTTCCATGACATACATTGATACATATTTGAAGTAAGGATGTTTTTTTTAATGAGCCTCGTCACGATGATTTCCATCTAATGTACACGTAGCCCACTTACACCGAATGAGTGTGGTGGGCTCCCGCAAGCTTTCATACCGGAAAAAACCTAAGAATATGAATCTTTGCAGTCACGAAAGCTTCAAATCTAGAACTCCCGCAAGCTGTTTGAATCGTCTTACAGCGCGCACGTTGTGATGCTTCCTCCAAGGGCAGCCGTAATGCAACGTAGATACACGCAGTGTGTAAAATGTGTGTGCATTTAATGTAAATGACATCCGAAAATGGTGAAATGCTCTGGAGGGCTATCGGTCTTCAGCTGCAGCGTAAATTCAAATGAGAGCTAAATCGTGGTGTTCGCATTGCTGGCACAGAGGACAGAGGTCAATGATAAGATGAAATATAAATGCATTACTGCATGCGTATCTCACCATCACTGTCCATAGACCATTTTATGAATGTTTTGCTCACAGTGGGAGCTCTCCTAAATCCCCCTTTTTAGCTCCAGGTGTCCAGCATTGATACCATTCAGGAGTAGTCAATTTATTAGTCGAGTCATTTAAGCTAGTTCCTAAACTCACACATTACGCAGAGCTTTACGAGTCAAATAAATCCTGATGCTTATAAACTGACGCGTGGATTTCGCGGGAACAATAAACCCGCACCGTCTTAAAAACGTACACCTCCCACTGTCTGCAGCCAACATAGCCAATACAGAGTTGGTGGGGAAATCATATTCTTCGGTTCTTTCCGTAAAAGTCACGTAGATAGAAAAAAATAAGAATAAAAATAAAATAATAAAAATTAAATTAAAATAATAGAAAACTAAAAAAACACTTAAGTAGACTGTAGCCTGGTTCTAAATCGGAGTGTACTGGCAGTCTATAATGTAGACTGGAGCCTGGTTTTTAAGCTGGTGAGTGCATTGGCAGTCTATGATGTAAACTGTAGCAATGGTTATTAAACCGAGTGAGCGTACTGAAAGTCTATAATGTAATCTGTAGCCTGGTTCTTAACCTAAATAAAATGAAAATAAAAAACAAAAACCACGACGTTTCGATCGCAACACAAGCAGTCGTCATCATCGAAACGTAGTGGTTTTTATTTTATTTTATTTAGGTTAAGAACCAGGCTACAGCCTACATTCTAGATTGCCAGTACACTCCCTCCGATTTAGAACCAGGCTACAGTCTTCATTAGTGTTTTTAATTATTTGTATTAAATTATTTATTATTATTATTTTCTACCTACGTGACTTTACCGAAAGAACCAAAGAATATGAATTCCTACAGTCACGAAAGTTAAGTTAAAATTTGGAGGGGAATGTTTATTTCATATACGACACAGAACACAAGTGGCGAGAGCGGAGGGACTCTGCTGAATTTACCGCGCTGTGAATCTGGCGACCTGAGTTTGACTCCTGCCAACGGCTAATGCTGTATCAGCGGTGAGTGGTATCTGAACCGGTTATGGATGTCCACTCCCCCCCCACATTCACGAACCTGCACTCAGCGATTTAGTGAAGTATGGCTCAACAACCCACGTGATTGACAAAAGTATGAGGAGGCCTTCAACCAACAGTTGGCTGTAACAAAATAAATTAACTTGCCTCGTACAGGAATTAGTTAAAGCTAAGTTCATCCGCATGATTAAGATGGGTGACCTAACCTGGTTTATGTCATTAATGATGGAATGTCTTTTATTGCTTCAAAAGTAACAGAAACTAATGTGATCAGTTCGTAATAAGCCACACCTTCCCAGAGTTGAAATGTTTAATTTACGACTATAATGAGCCAATAATGTCTGTGTGTCCCGCACGTGACGTCACACCACATTGGCCAGCCCCCCTCATTAATAATCATGAACAGGTGACGCCCTCCAAATGGACACCCCCCCCCCCCCCATTAATCATAATTAGTGGCTGGCATCACTCCACATGGGGGGTCGAGGCGCCTCCTCCCCCCTCCTCGGCGTCAACTTACAACCCTCACTACAAAGGCAGAACCCTCACGTCACGCTGTTGAGACATCAAAGTAAAAAGGACGTCATGATGAACAAGGGATTATAACCTTTAAATGAAATACGTCTGTGTCACCGCGCCCTTACAAATTACACACGCATTAATGCAATGAATATCACGTCGTAGTCTGGTGTTCACTTGCAAGTTTCAGATTTACTGCAATACACTCGTCCTTGGACGGGCAAAAGGCTAGAGATACATATTCGTGCACGCATATTTACACAAACTCACATGTGGCATGTGCGCACATTACCTAACAAAAAAAACCGACTTTATTCCATTCCCCTAATGAAAAAAATCCCAATTTTTGCACACAAAAGAGATTCGCACGTGCATGCATACAAAGGCCTTATTCTCACACGCAAATTCAGCTTCACAATCACTCACGTGCTCATGCTAACCACCATCACTTGTGCACACGGGACAACACACCGCTGTCTCCTAAGCAACACAGAAAAATAAACAACAAGGAAAAAAATATATCCTGTATAGTTATAACGGACTGTTAGGGCAAGGGCTGTTAGCAAGCAGCACCTACGAAGGTCAGCACGGCACACGAGAGGGTGCCTGTGGCCAGCACCACGCTCCGCCGCATTTGTCTCACCACTGTTGACGTTTACACACCGCACTATTTAAGGCAGAGTCGACCTACTCGGCAAAGCCCAGGGCGAGTTAAGATGTTTGCCACCGGTGTTAGCCTCGTAGTGAAATCGAACTCAATTCGCCGGGTTAGTAGCATAATAGCACTCACCACAGAAACAACACACACGAACAATGCTCACGCACACCTAACGCTCATTGCTGCTTCGCCCTCCACTTTGTCCCGAGCACGCTGCGAAATCGCCCTCATTACAGCACGGCCCAGCGGCACTAAAGCAAATCGCTTCATCCGACATGTCCAATCGCACAACACAACAATGGGCTCAGGGTAATGAAGCATTTACCCGAGATGGCCTCAAGGACAGGTGTTTTATCAGCTTTATTCTGGGGGCCAGAATTATCGTCCTTCGTGCATCCGTCTCGCACCAGCTGGTTGGCTTGCAGGCTGGAAGGCTGTTTAAACAGTTTAAACTGTTTGCTTCTTGGGGTCTATCTGGACACACATCTGACCACGCGAAGGTCTTAATACTCGGTCAGACATATCCACCACCCTCCACCCCACACACGTTTGTCTGCATATCCATCTGTGTGTCCACCCAAGCTTTGCAAATGCCCAGCTTAATGTCCGCTAAGCAGCGACTACATCCAGTACCCACACACCCACTACTCAGCCATTGTGCAGTATTAATGCTAAGTGCTGAGAGGCTGAATGGAAGCATGTGTGCGCGAGAGAGCACGCTTGGCAACAAGCCTGCACGTGTAAATCAATGGCAATCAATGTCATGATTTTGAAGGGCGGTAATTGAGAGAACGAAGGCAGGCAAGGTAAGGTAACATGCACGACGGGATGACGAAATAGGGGATGGAGCAAGACAATCCAGGTGTGTGCATGTGAGCGAGGGTGAATTGTATCCAGAACCGTGCAATCTGCACACGTGGGCATAAACATTCGACAGCACAACACAATTACAGGAAACTCAATGATGAAATGTCTCCGATGTTAAGGAACAACATAAGTGGGAACGATTAACCACCACTTAACACTGGGTTTTCAAAACTCATGTTGTCATGCTCCACCCTTGATATGCTTTGCCATGTTTATCAATGTATTCCATAAAGAAAATAAATCAAATTCAACACACAGCTTATGCTTAATACTAAATACATCCCATGCGGTACAGAGAGCAGCGGATTCAATTTAAGAGTCATCTGTCTGTCACGTGGAACAACACACAATAATATCTCTTTCTTCCACAAATGTTTATTCAGGACCAAAATCCGTGACATCTTGGTCACCGACACCACCAAAGTGCTTCGCGCAGAGGAAAAAACACTCACAGGGTTCTCGCTCGGTCTTTGTTAAACGCCGAAACACCTGGAGATTCCCATCACTCCAAAAATGTCCTGGGTTATGCTCCCATCTAAATCACAATTACATGCCGAGTTGTTAATTTGTTATAACTTCACTTGAAATTGCATTCGACATATTTTCCTGTTTACATATTAGTACAATGGTAACCCAAAATCTGTGAAAGGTTTCTGTAACTTTATTGGACTCTCATCAGTCTAAATATAATCTTCCTAAGCCAATATGTGTTAAAGGATATTTAATCGTGAATAATGATGACTTTTGTTGCCTCGATTTATATTTGCCACTTTACTGTAGTTTACTGCATCTGTTATTTTTGTCATGTCGGAGACCCATGTCACTCATGTCCTTGAGACTCATCCTGGTCTTTTGACTTCTCACCTGGTTATTCTGAATCGATGCTTCATGTACCACGCAGACAATATCATCATTTTTTGTATTACTTATGCCACATCTCCCACGCAATACTTCCTGAGGTGCAAATATCTGTTGTTTTTAATCTCATGATTTCCATTGGCATTTTCCAAACATCCCAAAATCGGATCACAAAACTTTTACAATGGTTGGCAACTGTCCTGGCTGCCTTTCTTGCTTCTCTGTAGTTTCCATAAAAAAATTCTACATCATTTTGAGATGCAATTTGCGTGCACTTCAACGTGTAAAATTAACAAAAAATAAATTGCCTTTGATCGGTTCAGATTCGTCAAACATGAAAGGACATGCCATGATGCAGTATGCAGCGAGAAATTGTGTAAAGCCCTGACTCGTGCTATAAATACTAAGCTCACACTGTTCAAATGCAAAGCTAAAACAATAGTGATATTCAGCTTCACAATTATATACACACTCCATAAGCGCACATGTCCATCGCGATGTACAATTAATTAACACTATACATTATAACTCTGCAACAAGAAACTGTCCCACGCATACACCTTTGCGATGAACATGATGGACATCATGTCGAGACAGAGTGCTGTAGGAATAAGTCGAAAATTATGGGATACACTGTGTAGTGTTGCATATGTGCTGAAGTGTGAGTGAAAATAATGGAGCACATTCAAAAGCCCAAATTTCTGGTTTGAGGTGGACAGCAATTGTGGGGAACACTTTATGCAGCTTTTCACACCTCTTAGCTCCTTCGGGGACCCTGCATTTACTCATGCTCGCATAGTGATGGCTACTCACACAGGGAGAACCTCTGATCTGCACAATTATTATCGTGTATATTCCAACATCGCAATATATTTCAATGATATTCTTTGGGTCTTTCGGCTAAGTGTACGCGACTTTACCGAAAGATCCAAAGAATATGAATTCCTGCAGTCACGAAAGCTTTAAGTCAAGGTTTATTTCAACGATGCTAATCTTCAAAATGCAACGCTATTTAAAATAATTCTTCCATATTTTGGATGACAGCAGCAAGTAGTGCACCACCTCATGTCAGAGAATGGCCTTTGAAGAGATCATCAGAGTAGTACTTTAGGGGTCCCTTTAACAGACTTTACATACGCAAGGGATGTCCTTGAAATGGTTTGCGAAGTGTTCTTTGCTCCTCAATCCAACGACATTATTATCATCATTATCATTATTTTCTCCGAGCTGGAATGAAGCTAAAGTAATGTTATTTGTGCAGTCACCGCTGAAGCCATAAACTCGATACACCGGAGAACCTGGTCTACTCACAGGTGGCCAGAAATCACAAATCGCCAACTGGGTTCTCAGCAGTGCGCGGCTCACTGCCGTAATGCAGGCGTTAGCCCTCCAAGCCTCGTGGTCACAACCAGCTAACGCTTCTCTCAGGGCAAATAGTTCCCTTGAAGAGGTCATCCTTTAAAAGGAGCGTCTTGGCTCTTGGCCGAGTGAACAAAACATTAAAAAAAGAACAAAGTACACATCACTGGCACGCAAACGTCTCTTCTTGATCACGATGACCATTACCTTGTCCATGCGACAACACACTAATGTTCACATTCACTATAATGTAACTATTTATCATGAAACTACAATTATTATTCAATAAAAACATCGAACTTGAAAAATATTTCACCCGGTTTAATATTCTTAATGAAAAGGATAGAAATGTATTGGCAAGGAGGAGTTTTAATTGATTTTACAGGACAGCTTTGCTTGTGGAATATCTGACAATCTACCTCCCCATCCCTATTGACAATTCAGCCACATTTCTGCAACAACTACTACTCCAAAAAATGTCAAGCCTGTGATAAACGCAATAAACACACTGGAGGGAATAGGATAATTTATCCTTGGCTTGATATTATTTAATCATGTAAAGTCTCCGAGTGTGCCGCTTGTGAATGAGTGGAAGTAATGGAATTCTCTGCGTACGTGAGGGAGTATGATTGTGTACATTATCATTTCAGTACATATCAATGTTAAGATCAGTACTAACCTGGTCCAACATTATAATTGACAGTAGAGTATCCTTACTCTTTGGTTCTTTCGGTAAAGTCAAGAGATGGCTTTGACAAGGATTTATATAGCTTGTCAAAGCCATCTCTTCGGCATACCTCAGCAACTGTTGTCGCTGTTGCGCCCGAAACGTCATGATTTAATTTAGTTGTTTTCACTTTTTATTTTATTATTATTTTCACCTACGTGACTTTACCGAAAGAACCAAAGAGAATGGATCCTTGCAGTCACGAAAACTTTAAATCTAGAAGTAGAGTATCCTGGCATGGGCCATATATATACACACAGGGTGTTTCAAATGTCAGGGCATATACAGTTATTTCATTTATTTTAATAGCGGCATTAAAACATTTTTAATGTTTATTCTTCAAGTTAATATTTTATCTGTTATCATTATTAATAGCTATATCTATTTTTCATTAATATATACTTTTTATCTTCCATTATTAAAAAATGGAAAGAAAATTGACGAAAAGACAAATGAGTTTAATTCGTTTTTATGTACGCTTAAGGAGGTTGTAATCTAAAAAAAATGCTACATTCAATCAAGATAATTCATGCATGCATTAATATTAAATGGAAGCAATTTGAAACATTTGTTGAAATAAATTAAATAACTATGTAATTTGTTGAAATAAATATAATAACCCTGTGTCCTTATTTTTGAGCCACCCTGTATACACACATACACACTCGTATGTATTTTGAACTTCTTTCGCACCGTACATAGTCAACTTTGCTAATCGGAGGTGTGACGAAAGGACAAATATAAAAAGCAGTTCTAAACTGCCACTGACTTTCTATAAAGTGGTGAAAGCATACCAGGCAGTGCACACTTTAACCACCTTTGAGGAATGATGGGCCGTCTCACCCCAGACCGCGATTTTTCGCGTGGTTCTTGATATACTGACTGAGCAATCATGGCCAACAAAGATTGTGTGCACTTTAATTGTCATATAAAACACACTTCTATTCACACACACCAGCTTTATAAAATGGGAGCGGAAAAATGTTTCTTTGTGCAGACAAATGTAAAAGCGCACATAGCAAGCAGACATCTGCAACTGTGTGCGTCAAGAAAACAAATATGAGTATTTATTAATTGTATTTCTATGCATATAAAACATTTCCGTCTTTAAAAATCAATCACCATATCTATCAATAGGTTTAATATTGAAGGGAGTCAACATTCCACATTAGGAAGATCTCCTTTATAACAATGAGAAACAACCCCTGCTGAACAGAATTTGCTAAGTGATCATTTCATATTTCCTGCATACTTCACAAAGGCAAGGCCGAACGTTAATTTCAAATCCATTTAAATTTCTGCTTGGAGGGCACGGTATGTTTCTTGAGTGTTCATGCAATATATTGTTTTCCTACACAAAAAAATACATATATTTTATTATGCGAAGAAAGAAAAATGCATGCTTAAAATATATCAGTACATCTTGCAAATAAACATTAGAGGAGTTATTCTCAGGACACCCAGAAAAATATTATTTTACAAATATTATTTATGGATTTCAGCTAATCATAATTTACATAAAACTAAACATGCAAATGCTCAAAACTAACTCACTATTATCAAGTTGATAGATGATGTAGAGGAAAAGCTTGCAAAACTAGCAACTACATTTGAATGAACACGTGAATTGGACGAAGGCATTAGGTAGCTTTTAGGTTTCATTAAGTTATTTAAGAATCGCAGCATTTGATGTTCAGTTAAGAATGACTGTCCACACACTTCACTAAAACTAGTGATCCACAACGGCTGTACATTGTGCTGTGTTGAAGGAGCTTTTCACTGAAATTTGTGAGTGCCCACGCATTGCCAAGTTACCCACCTTGCATCACTGTGCATTAGTTCATGCTCCGTGAATCGCTGACTTTCTAGAGCCCCAACCTTTCCCAGCCACGTGAACCTCGGCCTTCGCAAGCCCTACTGCACACGAACTTTCTTTCCAAAGCCCAAACCAAACCCATATTACCCACACCAACAAGCATACCAACACCCGACATACACTGACTATCACTTACTTGCCACTGTACTTGATGGCTTTTGTCGTAATTATCCGTAACTGGCAGCTAATTACTGTAATTACTTCACAGCAACAGTAACAATATTTAATCGATCTTCCTGAGGCTGGAGAAGCAAGTTCAATAGGACTGAAAACATAATTAGAAGTGTATTGAACGCAGCAACTCCAGGAGGTCTTGTGCAGCATACGCAATAGACAAGAGCCAAAGGGCTGAAGAAAAGAAGATATGATCACAATTTGTCGATTGAAAACTCATTTGTTTAGAACGGCTTTTTGTGTTTAGTTTCTTGTCCTTCCCCCGCACCTCCGATTAGCACGGATGGCTACGTACGGTGCAAATGAAGTTCAACATACGTACACAATATCTGAACCGCTAATGGGTCCCCACTGAATGGCCCAGTGTGGTAAAGCGTGGTCAAAACACCCCCCCCAATGTCTGATGGAGCACTGGGAGGCCTTCACTTCACAATAAACTGACAAAGGGCTGTACATTATTATTCTTATTATTATTTATAAAGTAAATTCCTAATGATTTTCATTTGTTAGACATATATATACACGTCTGATAAGATTTCAAACTGGGTGTGTGATACAATGCACTGCCGAATATGGTACACGTGTAAATTGTTCCAGTTTGTAGAAGTACATTGTTAATGAATGCTCCACCATGTGTTAATGAACATGTCTCGCACGCACAAGCTGGTTTAAAGCAAAGCCGACCCCCTCTGTGAAACAAGACAGAGCGAAACAAAAGAGAGAGGCAGTGCGCCAATTGGCAATTATAGCAGAGGGCATACAAAATGTAATGCAGTATTTGTTACTGACTGCTGCAGAGTTGCTTTACCCGCGAGAAAAAGTTAATTTGCAGGCATACCAAATAGCAGCTACTTGTGCAGTGTTTTAAATATGTGCGAAGCAAAATAAAGACACAGACGCAACTCAACACCGATTTAACGAAGGGACAACCTAGTATTTGCCTTGGACAAAATCACCCGGATATGTGCCTGCTTTTGTCACATCTCTAAATATGGTAAAATAACCACCCATGATTCGTATGGCATGGGGAGACCCTCATCCAACAGTGAAATGACAAGGGGAGAGGGGCTGTACATGTTCTGCACACATGTGTAATGACAGGGTGCCATCTGTTGGCCAGGAGGGATAATCACGGGTATGGGTGCATTATATAATAACCAACTATAAGGGGGGCGTAACTGGGCTAAAGGTTAAAGGTGGGGTCAGTCGGGAAGCTCCGGGAACCTGCTCGAAGGTTCTAGAAGGGGGCGTGGCCAGAGGCAGGGCCTAGCCACGCTGAGGAGTATATAGGGGGGACGTGACCGAAGGTTCGGGGCTGTCGTGGGGTCCGGGTCCTGGCTGCCGTCGCTGTATTCGCCGTCATCTCTTCTCCATCGTCTGGCCGCATGGCCGATCCGCTGTACGGCTCCCATCGTCGTCGTCGCTATATTAGTCAGCCAGCTATATAGTTAGACGCCGACGATGGGGCTATGTGGATGGGTCAGCTATGCGTAGCCCCGTATATAGGTATATGTCGCTCAGTGATTGTGCCTGCAAGTGTGAGAAATAAACAAGGAGCCCTCTAGACGTCGTGTCTCGGAAGTCGCTCACTACACATGTACAACTTAGGGTTAAGCTTTTACTGGTCACTGGATGTTTGCCAAATGTCTTTGTAATATAATAAGTGCATAGCGGTCCTCTCGAGCGCAATCTTAATGGAATGATGACATTCTTGTGCCATTTTTATTTTTTTTTAAAGTTCCCAACTAACATTTTACCATTCGTAAGATTATTCTTGTTTCATTTTGGCCAGATTGAAATGCGTTTTTTATTTGAACGTCTACTTTTGTGAAACATATGTTGAATGACATTATACTGTGAATAAATACAATTATCAACAGTTAAATTCAATTTCCCGCACCTCTAATTTCCCGCACCTCCGATTAGCACGGTTGGCTACATACAATGCAGAAAAAAGTTAAAAGTACATACATACAATAGATTTTACATGCTCCCAATCAAACAAATGACGCTTATTACTAGAAGACAGTACCTGTCACTGAGCAACGAACCCCACCACCCCCATCATCCCAATCTCCCCACCCCTGGGTGCCACCCCTTGCAATTCAAGGTTACAGTCACAATTCATTAGTCCAGTATACATTTTTTTCTACATACAGCAGAAACCTATAGGGAGAGTCAAAATAAGCCTCACATTAATGAATACATTTTAAAACTAAAACTATTGCTCGTGAAACAAACATTTATCTTTGTATATGTGTAGTTAATTTAACAGAAATAAACATGAAGACCCCTATATACCCGACGGGTACAATTGGGGGACAAACATTTTTCCGGGAGGGTAAATGTTGCACCATATCATGCAGCAATAATTACAAAGGCAATAATATTGGCAAACATGGTGATAATCATGACAATCTTGTTGCCGACACCAATTACCGAAAAAAAATATGCAAAAATATAAGTAATTTCTGGATTAGGTACAGTACAACATCGCATATCTGGCTTGCTGAGGACTCAGCTATGGGAGGATATATAAAAAGGTCAAATATGTGAACATCTGTGGAAAATTACATTATGCAATGCACATACATGCGGACAGCTGGATATTCCACGCTGTTCTGATAAAAACCGACTACTTCCAAACTTACCCCTGGTCCTTCTGCAGGCTCTCGGAGGACGTGGAGCGACGCAGGCGACCGTCAGGCTGCATGAGATGCCTGCTGTGCGCCGATTCTCCCGAGGGCCTGCGCGCCAGGCCCACCGAACCAGGCTCCGTGTGCGAGGAAGCCGAGTGGCTGCTTCGCTGCCTCCCACCTGGGCCGCTACGCGAGCTGCGCTGGCTGGACGAGCGGTGCACAGCTACGCAGAGACACACAGACCCACGCAACAACAAGACTGAGAACGGCAGCCATAGAGCCAGGGGCAGCGACGGCAGACAGAATCGGTGCCATCGTTGTTACGAAGTTGAGAATTTGCTGCTGCAACTCAAATTTTCTTTCATCAACATCTCATCTCAACCATCCCAACACCATCTCATCGCAACCATCCCTGCTGCAGTGTAGCCTAGGGATTCCCCGGTGGTAGTTGTCCCCCTCTGCAGATGCCCACAGCAGTGGCCTGCAGATTGACATTAATGTACCAGTAGGGGTGATATTGTTACGTGGTTGTTCTCCAGCAAGTAAATCATGAGTCGTTTAAGAAATGTGGTCAATTTTGCCCGTGATGCAGGCACGAGTGGCCTCCTCTAGTGAATAATATAACAAAATCTTTATCATCAAACGTGAAGCACATGACATTATTATCAACTAGGGTGGCCACTCGTCTCAAATAGTGAACCTTTGCATCGAGCGGAAAAAATACGACCAATTGGCCATATTTAACTTGGCATGTAAAAATTCACTCTCCCCACAGTGAAACAATGAATAGTTATGAATTTCTTTAAAATTAGATATTTTTTTCTCCTTTTTTACTCCTGTCTCATGTGTATTATGCAAATGTGGCGTTGGTATATATCATGCACATAATTTGCATGAATCGTAAATAATCCCTTATCATATGCACAATTTGATACATGCCCAGTTAGTGTGATAATTCATTTAGATAAATTGATGCATCGGTAATGACATTACCAGTCAACTATAACTATCATCATCATCATAAAAAACCTTATTCAATATCACTATGGCTAATAACAATTATTATTTATATGCACATCAAGTCATCACCATTTTAAGTGAGCGTGGGATAAATTAAAAGTAATTTTTTATGTATATTTTGTACATGAGGGAAGGACACCATGAGTCTAGAATGCCCCACTAATACGTGGGCATACCTTTCAAACCTCTTTAATGACAGGTGAGTGGCCCATTTGCTGTACATCCTGTATACCACCGGCTGCATGGCAGCCCTGTAAGTGGGTGTCACACACGCGATGATGTCCAAGAGATAAACCAAGCTGGATTGCGGTGTGCACAATCACGCACAGTGCTGTCACTCTCAAAGTGTATTTGCTGTCAAAAGTGTATTTTATGTGTATACAAATTATCAAATGACAGGCTTGTTTGATAATAGTCCCGCAGGAGGCTGGCGCTGGCTTCAAAACGGAGCAAACGCTAAACCCGGAGGCAAGGGTGCTGAATACAGTAAAACCTCCCCCCACTCACATCCACACATACCATACCAAGTGCATTCACTCTAATATAATTCTAAGCCATTTGAGATTAATAAAAGTAGACTGCATCTCTGACATCAACAAGACATCACACCGCTGACCAGCATTCCATGTTTAACAATGAAGAGATACGTGCAGAGTACTGTGCATTCACATTATTCACAGGACGAATGATGCTCCATACGAATACAATAATTTGTCAGAAGCAGACGCTGGATTGGCAGAGGCTGGTTGCACTTGGGGTTACGAGCAATAGAATTGAGAAAACCAACACAATTCCATGATGCATACCTGCATTGCCCCGGATAATATTGGATATTACTAAGCGAGCTGAAACAAATGTTAAAGAAAACCACGACTATAGATTCTGGCAGAAGCCTACGAAATAAATCAGTATAGTAGCCATAATGCACTCATCTTTGAATTATGTTCATTTGTAAAAACAACAACCTAGTATTGAAAACTACAGACATGTTCATAATTGTGATTTATTTTATTCTATACATACGTGACTTTACCGAAAGAACCAAAGAGTATGGATTCCTGCAGTCACGAAAGCTTCAAATCTAAAATGTTCATCATTATAAAAGGATGAAAATATCCTGGTCTAAAATGAGACACTGCCATAAACGTTAGATTATGTAATTAAAAATTCCAATGTCAAATTCCAATGCAGTCCCAAACATATTGTGGAATTACATCTTAGAGGTCCAAGCATTACCGATTGAACGGCCGTTTTATCTCCACAGCAACTCTATTAAGGCTCAGACGAGTTGGCTGTGCTTCTCATGCCCAAAGGGACTGCTTACTAGCCCTCGGTAACAGTCACAACTTCATTTCTAACGATGCATATGGATGGTAACTATAATACAGGTCAGCCCACGGGGGTTTAACTGGCCCACATTCAACTGAAGCCGCTGTGTGGCCGATATAAAATAAAAAATCCAGAATCACCTATTTATGCATGTCAATGCAAACTATTAGGCAAAATTGTTTGCAAGAGTAAAGTGGAAGTAAAACGATGCAATTTTCTCCCTGTGTAACTTTCTTGAATTCTTCAATTGTTACGCAGCATCCTATCCTTAACACGCCACTTTTTTTAGGTGCATTTTGCAACATAGTTGGACACTAATGAGCCATTACACTCAATGATGCCCCATGTCAAGGTGCCCAGCAGGAAATGTAGGCAAAGAGAACATTGCTTGCATAGCCTGTAAATACGTTTCTAATAAAGGTATTTAAGGGATGTAAATTAGGTAAAAATAAGAAAATGAGGACAATAACTACAGTGCACATGTATTTTTCTAATAAAATTAGTTTTTTCAAACTGTTCACAGCCGTTATGCCCATAAAAAGACAGCAATATTGGAGGTTGCCACGATAAGCATGTGACCCCATCCAGCCAATCAGAGAACGTTTTGCATGTGAAACAGCAACACATTTGAAATCTGCTTTGGACAAAACAATCTGTTGCAGACCCACAAGTAAATGTATGGTACACGTTAAGTGTTGCACTCTGTGTTAAATGTAGCACAGAAAACATTATTGGTTGCAACATCATTTCAAGAAAATTGCACCTTTTGCCAGTGTGGAGACATCGACAAAATTGCAGAATTACCTGAAAATGCTGGATTAAATCAGGATCTATGAGACTGAATCCCAACCCCCACGAATATATGCTCGCATGTGCAAGGAATGGCTTCCTCTGAATTAAAACTGCTGCATGCCAATGCTTGGCAAAATAAATGATGAATGGATACAGTACAGGCTATTAGAGATCATGATGCTAAGTGGAAATAAATTAAGTCATCCATAAGCTGATAGCATTTCATCAGGAAACTGATGGGTTTTATTCTTCCTCGGCGTTATTTGGATTCCAATTTTATTTTTCTTCTGCCGACTTTATCATACAAAAGTTGTTGACACAGCAACGCACAATGTTCTATTTATCATATATATTGTTGCAGCAATACGCGGACACATGCTGCGTGATACAAACGCAAATGCGGAAACACGCGCATGCACGTCCACCAACATATTCCTCCCAAGAGACAGCGGAGAAATTGTACAGATAGCTCCAAGAGAAGTGAATTATTGATGTGCTGCTATTTGTTACTAGAGTGCACCACTTTAAGCCAATGACCTTGGCTCACTACTGAACTATAGTGAAAACATACATTTTACGCCCACTTAAAAAAAATGGGAAGACACATATTAAACACGTTCCTTCGGAGTGGGCAGGTAGGAACTTGGTTGGACAGCGCATTCGTGCACGACAGACAGACAAATAATCCCTGGTGGGCAGTGTGGAACCTGTTGTTCCTACCTGTATGTATAAAAGATAACTTGACTTTAGGTAGCCAGGCAGACAGCCCCCTGAACTATCGCCCCCCCCCTCCCTTAGGCCCCTCCCCCCCTTAGGCCCCTCCCCTGACCCACTTTCTTTTAGGCCCCTCCCCTGACCACCCCCATATCCTCAGGCCCCTCCCCTGACCCCCCTTCCCTTAGGCCCCTCCCCTAACCCCCCTTCTGTTAGGCCCCTCCACTGAGCACCCCCCCCCATATCCTTAAGCCCCTCCCCTGACCCCCCCTCCCTCAGGCCCCTCCGCTGACCCCCCCCTCAGGCCCCTCCCCTGACCCCCCCCCACTCAGGCCCCTCTCCTGACTCCCCCCTTCCTTAGGCCCCTCCCCTGACCCTCCTCCCTTAGGCACCTCCCCTCTCCGTACCCGGCAGTAGGTCTCCACCAATCAAAGAGCTGTTTGTAAGGTCTCCACCAATCAAAGAGCTGTGTGTATTATATATTATGTACGACAGACAGTCAGACAGACAGACAGCTAAATAATCCCTGGTGGGCAGTGTGGAACATTGTTCCTCCCTGTATTAGTTTGCTATCCTTGGTCCTCCCCACTATTTCTGTGCTGTCATAAACTAGTCAACCAATCAAGCAACCAGCATAAATTTACTGGTAATCCAGGGTGCATTATGCCCAACAGCGCTACCCTACAGGTCAATTTGTGACACCACTGGTGAATTTGAGTTGTGTTTCCCCCCCCCCCATGCATAGTTTTCTTTGTGCACCCAGCTTCCTCCCACGGAAAAAAAACCCCTCAAAAATAACACAGATCAAATGTCCTCATGCAGGACCCAGTTGAAAACTTTTTCTTTTCAGACTTAGAAAGGTGAAACTGGTTAATGGTTATTGATAAATGGTTTGCCTTCTTTTTCTGCATTAAAAAAAACCAATGACAGTAATAAAACATCGCACGCCGATAGTTAACACAATTTGACGCAGTTTGTCTTCATGCATGTGCGTCCGTGGATCTGATCTCTGACAAATACGCGCATGGAAGATTTGTGCAGAACAATAGAAGGAATGACGGCCAGTGGTCGAGACGAATGATGGAGTGGCAGCCAACAGACGGAATACGCCTGTCCACCAAGGAGATGGAGCAATGGGATCAGACCATGTGCAGGAAAGACAGATCGTTGCATTGCGTGACCATGAGGAGATGGTGATAACTTGGATAGATCATGGCTGATGATGATGTGTAACTGGGAGAACACATTAAGAACTTGCTGCCAAATAAAACACGTGCTATTATCATAAAGTGAACATCACTGCATCCAATTGATCGTGTATTCAACAAACAAAACAAGCAGCGAGATTCACATTTCACGTTTTAATTCGTGAACTCTTATTCTCAAGAGAGGGGCAAGTATCTGGATGCCAATGCTGCAGCAATGTTCATTACCTGACCTACTTCAGAACGCAGATGGGAAGGGTCACATCTCTCTCCATGCCCCCTGATAAGGAAATACATAATCTACCAGCCAATCCAACAGGAAATTACATACTTAGGTAATCTTACTTATGCATCAGTTCAAGCTCCTGCCTTTATATAGCATACTTGCTAAATAATGGATCAATTGTAAAGAACATCAGTTCGTTCGAAACTATTTCTTAACTGAAACGTGCACGTCCTGTAATATACACAACATCCTTTGACAACAAAAGCTCCAGAAAAGTTACCCGCGTAAATAAGATACATTTGGAATTGATGCGACCGAGTTAAACAGAATATAAATAAGCTCTTATAGTGTGTACGCCTATCGTGCATTGTGGCATCTACAGCAGTCGTAGCATTGCGCCATAATCCCAATCAAACGCCGGCATGCTCACGAGTTGAAATGCACGACCGGCTTTCCTTTCAATGGCACGGCTGCCTCCAGCCTTGGGGAGCAACCTATCCATCGCACCCTGCACACCTGCTGGGATTTTTTTTGTTCATGATCACCGTCACCTTCGGCCATCTCCCTCAATGGAGCCTCCCCATCTCGGGGAGCATGCGCAGTCATTTAGTTTCGTTCATGGGTAGTCATCCCTTCTAGCAATGCGCTCTGTGAAAATGCACCAACTTTTGCAAATAGCAAGGGTTTATCAGAGCGCAAACAGAAATGTGTGTTGCTGTCATAAAAAAACACATTATTTAAATGATTTGGTATGCTAATAACCTACATGCAGACTATTAACTTTTTTTACCAATGTTACGCAATTAATTTTTCGTTTTGTTTGCTCAATTAAAACAAGTTAAAGTTTTTCGCATAATATTCCTCTGTAACTGCAAGAAGAAGCCACACGCAAGCCACTAATATCCCTGGAGGTGGACACTGAATTAATGCAACTGCTGGGACCTACCAATTACAATGGGTGAAAAGTCCATGACCTAAGCACAACCTGTGGGTTGCTTAACAAAGAGAAGGGGGTTTGGTAGTTAGAAGGTAAATTCGACAAAGAGCAGCTGCGATGGCCACAACATTGCCTTCATGGTTTACCCGAGCAGGCCAATAAAGTGGCACGCTATCGTAAAACTGATTGCTGATGTCAAATTACATCGAATAAAACATGACATTTGGTTTGGCCATGAGCCTTCATTTAGTGCTTAAGGCGAAGAAAGGCAATGTTGTTATGTACAAGTCAGAATAATGTTATCTATGGCGATGTGTGAAAAAAAACACGTAGCAATAAATTTACAAATCGTTTGGTGATGCTTCATTGGCAGTGGTACAGAAGCACAGCGAACAATAAAACTCACATTTGTCAAAAACATTGCCTCAAAAAGAAAAATAGATTTTAAAAATAGACATAATCGCACACGCAATATGAGGAAAGGGCATTGCTGAAAACATCGCCTTTCATATATTTTTGTTCTTTTCAGGCCACAATGTTATTGATAAATATATTGAGCATTTTAAAACAAAATATCGGTTACCACTAAAGTCACAAAAATGTCGACGTGTTTTCAAATTCTTATGGGTAATGGGTCTGCACTCTCCTCTGTTGGTGGGTCGGTGCTGGAAACTCCACATGCCCATGGTGGGGACAAGTCTATCAGTAAAATGAACAGTGATGATTTCCTACAAACTGGCACTCACCTTGTTCCTATGACCACTGTTTCATTGCTTTTATGGCTTTATTTTAGTGATTTTCGAAAAGTTTTTTGGTTTGGCCATGTTTGTTTGTTGTAGTACAGAGTTAGACTGATGGCCTTAATCTAAGTTGTCTTGTGGTTGTTGTTGTTTGACTTGCATCCCACTGGGATTTTTGCACACAGTGTTGGTGTACAGTGTTTTTTTCTGCAATATTTTGCTGTTTTTTCTTGGATTTTCTGTTTGCACTCAGTCACATATTCACTTTAAGATGTTTTTTTGTTCATGTTTTTGTTTTTTGTTTGTTGCGGTTGCACCCGATTCAAGAGCCGAATGGCTCACAGGGCTATACCTAATAAATGAACTTTAACTTGAACCTTGTTGACCCCATGAGGATATTTACGCTAGGTTGACCCCCTGCCTGGGGTTAAAACTGACAACTTTTCAAATGCAAGTCAAAACGTTCCATGGGTTAATATTACACTTGACATATGTTCACACTTCTAAAAATGTTGGATAAAGCAAATAAAGTGTAAAAGAGAAAACTCACAATGACCGTCATTAGGAAAGACAGGTTGACAGATGGGCACTCAGTGATAGCGACAGGATGACCTAGGCATGCATTAAGGGCTGGTTATAATGCAAGCTGCATCACTACGTGGGTTAGGGGGGATGCAATATCACTGGAAGGATTAACGCACCTCGCCGTAAATAATGAGAAAGTCCAAAAAAAATTCGAGGATTTAATTTTGATAATTAATTCACTTTGCGGCGTGCGCATAATCAGCCTGACCAAGTGCACGCGCGCGCGTGTGGTTTACCAGTGTGTGAATGACTGCAAGGGTAATTTTTTAAAGCAACGTTCACACGTGAATGGTATACATTAATTCTAGCTGCACAGTTTGTGCACTCATCGCGTAGGCAGCAGATTGAAGTATCGTCAGTAGGATTCCGATTTGTTTCTCCCAATGATGCAGTGGTGCAGCATCTTCAAAGTATGCCAGCTGCTGAAATTAGATTAGCACGTTTGGCTACGTATGGTGCGTAAGAAGTTCATCATACATACATACATTTCAGCAATGTCTCAAGGTTTGCTGCTGTCATCGTCTAATTGTTAGCACACAGTGGACTTATAGTTCAAAGGTCGCCGATTCAATTCGATCTCCCAATTGGACATTCAAAAGCATGGGACACGTTTTCAAATTTCCCCCCCCTCCTCCCCAGCCTGTCCATGCAGCAGTATAAGTGGAGATACCACAACTAGTTGATCGGCAGTTGGCATGCGAGGGTGTAAAATGTAGGTATTCTCACATGTTTGTTTGGAAAGTGTGGAAGAGTAGGTCAAATTCCCTCTGGAGGGGGATTTCGAGAGCTTCCCTTTCGTGGACTGGGTACATTATACTATGTGCTGGTGCTTTGGGACAATTTTACAAATATTGCAAATTTACCACACTTCATACATTACAGCAGAGATGCAATGGTATCGGCCTATGTCAAACTATATGGAGATAGAGTTACTGGCTCATAAAGAGATATTTGTGCAGGAGTTGGCTAAACGTTGGGTATTGAGATTTATACGAAGAAAGCAGTATAGTAAGTGGGATTCTGATTTATGGTTGTGTATTATGACTGTTCTCCCCTTGTATGCGTGGGTTGTCTCCTGACATATTTGCTTCCTCGAAAATGACCGCATTAATTCAATTAGCTCCAGCCCTCGTATTTATATCCATGTGGTTAATTTTGTCACAAAACATCAATCTTCTCAATTTGCATGCAAACAAGACAACGCGCACCACACGTTTTGAAGTTGCACTGCGGCGTTGGCCTGGTGGCTCACGGGAATCATTTCACGTCAATGCACCGAGCAGGCAATGCTGAGATCAGGGTTTGAATCTTGTGGCAACCCATGGTTAGGGGCCATCCATTTAGTACGTACGCATGGAGGGGGGGGGTTAACCCAAATGCGTGCGCTTGCGTATGGGAGCTCTACTGACAATGTACGTACGCATAGGAAACGGGGGGGGGGGGGGGGGTGAAGCCTCGATAATAATTTGTCTACGTTGGCCTTCAAATGAGTTAGATAGTCCGGCGGTGGACTATCTGTTCGCTTAAACACGTTAATATTATTAATCATTGATCGTTTCTGCGTGGATTAAATATTGGCCGCTCTATCGGATTCGGGGGGGGTGCGTCAGGCGTACGTACGCAGGTGGGGAAGGGTGTAAAAAGTACACGTGCGTACAGGGAGGGGTTCAAGATTTTTGCGTATGTACTAAATGGATGGCCCCTTATCACTGGAAGGATAAACTCAGTTGTAATCTAAGTGCATTGATGGTCTCAGCTCAGTCACTAATGACTTCACGAGAAAAAAAAAACATCATTAAATTTAGTTTTTAACTTAATTCCTTTCATTACAGCTCTGACGATTAAAATGTTTGATTTGATTTACTTCAAACAACAAACACTATTTGCTCAGAATATGAAAAGGCATTCCTACCGTGTGGCTAACGAGAGCAAATTAAGTGGTTCAGAAAAAGTTCGGACAGACTTTTCCAAAGCCATTCGCTGACAAGTGAATATTCCTCTGCGTAGGGTATCACGGTTGTGGACATCGTGCCGAAAGACACGCGGAGTAACTCAGAACCCCATTGGAGAGCTGCGTATTCTGTCCGCACAAAGCCAGGCGATGTGTCGATTGCGGATGCACGCACGGGGCCTCGCAGATTTACCGGATGACGCTGCGGTGTTGTACACGGCGTAGTCGGGTGGGGAGCGGGCGCGCGAGATGGTGTGCGTCGCAGACTCGGGACTTCGGTAAACCTGGTCTTCATATATCGGAGTGATGAGGCGATCGGGCGACGTCACGTAGCGCACCTCTGTCCCCGCTCCCTGCTGGCTTGAATAAGATCCCCTGAGACCTGAACGGGCCATAGGCAAACGCGCGCGCACACACATGTCAAAGACAAAGACAACAACCGCAGCCCAACCCTGCCCATATAGCTGCAAGGGACTATTGGGCTAAGTGCTGCCAGTACGGCAGAGAAGGCTGTGTGTATGTGTAGTCAGCACCACGCCCGGCCACCTTTGTCTCCCCAGTGCAGATGTTAAGTGTACCGGGTACTCATTTAAGGCCGAATTGACCTAGGGAAGGCCCAGAATCGATTCACATATTCCTTACCGACTTTGGCCGTGAGTGGCAATCGAACTCGGGTCACTTGTAGCACAGTATGCTAACCACCACACGACCGCTCCCCCAATATCCTGCATTGACTGTTTGATTTCTATCATTGCAGCGTTCAGACATGTAACAATGCATCGGTTCATCTATAAATATTGATTCTTTCAGTCAAGCTGCATATATTGAAGATTAATTGGAATCGATGAAAAATGCTATGACATGAAAAATTATGCAAATCAGAATCTTGATCAAAATCAGAATATTTACTTAGACTGACTAATGAGACAAACAAAACTGTACTGTTGAGTCAGAAAATCATGAGGAACAATACAAATGGAATAAAAAGTTATAGGTTATTGCATTAAATCATAAACCTAAACTGTGACCATTTATTAAATCATTGCATATGGAGGGAGGGGGTTGAATTGTCACCATGTCAAGTAAAAATAAAATGGTAAAGGTGCAGCTCTGCAATTTCTTATTTGTGTCACTGCTGGCAGAAGGGCCCTTCACAAATGGGAACTCCACAGTCGCCCCCCTGTAAATGGTATTTTGACAAACTCATCCATGACGGTCAGAGATCTTGGAAGAGGTGAAAGTACCTGCTACTTTATCCCACCACGCATTTATAATGCTGCTGGATTGCAAGTTCAGTATGCTAACCATTGCACCATCGTCGTATCCTACATGTCTAGTCCCGAGGCAATATGAAAAACATGTTTTTTTGGCATAGGCACGCTGCGGGTGCTCGTCGCTCACCGGACAGGCTTCCAGGCCTCTGCCGATCCACCCGCTCCGGGCTCTGCCGGTCCGAGCCTCCCGGTGTCCGCTTCGCTGGCGACGCCTGCGACGATGGAGAGGATGACCTGGCCAGCTGCTGCTGCTGCTGCTGCTGGACCTGCTGCTGGTGGTGGTGATGGTGGTGGTGATGCGTCATGGCCGATCCCAGCGGCGGCGCGCCACTGCTAGAAGCCACCGAGTTCCCGTAGCCGCCCAGCAGCGGCGGCGACTGCGATGATGACCGGGCGTAAGCTGCAGCAGGGCCCGCAAGCGGGGAGGCGGCGCTCGACGCGGGAGATGCGTGGTTTGGCGAGGCCACCGCCATCGGCGCTGCCGAGCGGCTGTTCCGGTACGACAGCCAGTAGTAGTTTCCCGATCCAGCTGAGGGAGCGGCCGCTCGTTTGCCAACGTACATGTCGGCTCGCTGAGCGGGGCTGCCCCCGCCGGGGCCTGGCGATCCGTACGGCACGTGCACCAGTGTGTGCGCCGAACGGGGCATCCCGCCGTGGCTGTGCCCCGCTCCGTGGTGCGTCCCGATGACGGTGCCGTACGGAGGCTCGCGGTTGGGGGGCAGTGACGCGGAGCGCTTTGGGGCGAAGGTCTCGTAGTCTCGCTCGGCGTTGCCACGCGTCTTCAGGTCGTACATCCGCATAAGCTGAACAAAACAAAACGTTAAATTTTTATTAAAAAATATGCAAAAGTAGTCCTCGCTTTAAACTAAAGGTTTTCTTTTTACAATTACAAAAGTAAAAAGTAAAAAAGTAAAAAAATATATAATTTACACCACTTTGTTATCATTTAAACTTTATGAATTACTAAAATTATCTTACTTGACATTTTCTTTTTAAGAACTTAAACTCCCCGCTAATGATATAAAAACACATTCCTCACAAAGGTAAAGCCATTACAATAAACTATGACTAATAGAGATGGGGTCTTATTATAGTTATGAAGACCTCTACAGGTAAATAAGTGTCGGATAGCTAACGGGAACACCTGGGTGCCAATTTCAGCTTTCTTCATGCGGTGCTTGGTGCAAGGGACATGCACAGCGTAGGAAAGAGAGGTGTCGAAAAAAATGCTTTGCTCCCGGCTGCCTCTCACAAAATAAATATCACTTTGCTATTACAGAGGCAGTTATGAGAACCACGTTAAATTATCTGGGTATTCCACCATTGGGTTATTCTCACTGGGTGACAAAGACAAAAGTGAGGGGCCCGCATTGTAGAAACTTCACCGCGGGACAACGATTCAGAGTGGCGTGGTTATCACGCTCGTGTGTACGCGGATGTGACACGTGCCTGTGTGTAAGCGTGCGCGCGATCGCCACGTTGCTGCTGCTGCTGCGTGTACACATTCTGCTGCTGCTGCGGCTGCGGCTGCTGAGCGGACAGGCTGCGCGTCAGCATGGTGCGCGAGCCGCTGTCCTCGGGCGCGGCTGTCGCTTGCGTGCCCGCCCCCGCCTGGAACCCGCCCCCCGCCAGCGTCTGGGAGAGTGACTGGGCCCCCGTGTGGCTGCTCGTCTGGTAGCTGCCCGTCTCCTGGTAGCAGCTGTCCGGAGACGAGTTCAACTTGGATGACACCGCTCCTTCTACCGGAGAGGGAAACAAATTACGAAGGAGTTGGTCATCGTAATGTACGGGCTTGCAGCCCTTGAACATGTTTGCTCGTAACTTAATTTGGAGCTTTCGTGACTGCAGGAATTACTCTTTGTTTTTTTTGGTAAAGTCACGTATAAAGAGAAAATAATAAATTGTATTATTTTTATTTTGCTAGTATGTAATTTATTATTTTCTCTTTATACGTGACTTTACCGAAAGAACCAAAGAGAAATGTTTGCTCGTGCCACTGCTGGTCTAAGGGTCTCCAATAGAGGGAGCTCTAGACAGCACTTTTCGTGGGCATCTGGCCTGTTCTTCCTTGCTGGCCAGACGTCTAAGAAGAGGTCGGAGTACAAACACTATGTATACAAGTGTTTTTTTCTTCATTAAAAAAAAACATCATTAATAGTATTATTTGTACTATTCATGTTTACCCAAGAGAGCCTCACTGAATCTCAGGACTCTTTTTCCTGCCAAGTTTTTTGCAGTATGGGGCGATGATTGCTGTGTGCATTCCCATTGAGTACTTTGCAGGTTAACTTTTCAAATTAGAGCATGATGCCAGCCCACAATAGCCTCCTCTTGCGAATGGCATCACGGGATCTACAACGTTCTGTTTTTTGTTTTACACACCCGCAGTAATAACCAGAGTGGCCACTAGATTCGAACTGTGAACCTCTGCAACAAGCGGTGAACGTGCTACCATGAGGCCATGTCATTATTATTAGTTATGTTTTTTTTTCATCATTTGTGTTTTTGTGTAGACATTTACACATCCTCGCTGTTCGACATATTTTGCGCTAAATCGTTTCTCATGTGCCACCAACGTAACTTTCAAGCGGAAACATCTGCCCTTTGTTTGCTAGAATGTAAAGTGGGAATTTGTTCATTGTGATGATGTAAGCACGGAATGTGCGAGCAATTTCAATTTACACGTCACAACTGAAGGTCAACGATTTCCATTTGAAAAATATTTAATATCTGTAGATAATGCGTGGATGAAGGAGATCAAAGATATACGTACACATAAGGTCCGATCATCTACGTGCAGGAGAAAATAAAAACATCAGCACTGGGCAAAGACAGCTGAGTGGGACTGTGGCCATGCTGACTGTGTGTACTGTATGTTTAACTTATTTCGCACTGTAGATAATCGGAGGTGCGGGGGAAGGACAACAAACTAACACAAAAAGCAGTTCTAAAGAAATTATTTTCAATTTAAATGTATGTACCGTTCCAGCCTTAACAGGCACTCTCCTACAATACTTTTTACAACGGTCTGTATGGCTATCAGGGTGATCTTCATCTTTGAATAGCACACATACACAAAAAGACAAAGCTCCCCCGTACAGCCTTACAGACTGTTAGGGACAAGTGCTGAGCGGGGATTGAACTCAGGTCGCCGGGTTTATAGCGAAGTGCGCTTTTCACCCACACAGACACAATTTGAAAATACAGAATCCCACGGGGGGGGGGGGGGGGGGAGAGGTACCACTCACTGTGCAAGGGATCAGGCCCCTCGAAGAGACCCCTCTCCTGCAGGGCACGGAGGCAGGAGTCGACCAGCTCCGAGCCCACGCTTACCCGACCCTCATCCTCGCTCAGCTCCCCAGTCGCTCCGTCTGCATTTATTATAACACACAAGAGAAAAGGACCACCCATGTAGCTTTTCCAAATTAGTGGGGCAGGTGCTGTTAGCGGGAACCTGTAAAGGCCTAGATGGCACATGATGGGATGGGATGGACAGAACTATGTTTTAATCTCCTCGGTGTTCATGTGTACACACCATGCCCGGTACACATTAAAAGTGTAAAAATCCAGGACTGGTTTATAACAGCGCTCAAAATTAATTTTAAACATGGCGTGGTGCAGCACGTCAACCCCTCAGAGCTTCACACACACACCCAGCCATACAGGCACATACAAGTACACACATGGACATAGTGACACACACAAACAGACATAGGAAATACACGGGCTTACAGGCATATACTTATGAGGCACACAAACATACTTGCAAGCAGACATACAGAGGCACAAAGGTACACAGCCAAGGGCAAAGAAAAAAGATCCTCCGTTTAGCCTTAACAGACTGTTGGGGCAAGTGCTGCTAGCGAGCACATATGAAGGCTGGAACGGTACACGAGGGGGTGGGTGGCCAGCACCACGCCCGGATCGCCTTTGCCTCCTGAGTGGCGATGTTTACACATCGCACTGGATACTCATTTGAGGCCGAGTCGACCTAGGGGAGGAGGCGCAGGACCGGTTCACATAATCGTCACCGATGTTGGCCGTGAGCGGGAATCGAACTCGGGTCACCAGGTTTATAGCGCTACGCGCTAACCGCTACACCACCGCAGACATACACACGCACTGAGTTACACACATACACACATGGGCAAAACTCAAACAACAGGCACCTTGTGCCCAAGCATTAACTGTGGCTCGGGTCAGGCGTTGTTTTATCAGTGGCCTCCATTAAGGCTGAGCTTGACACAGTTTGAGCAGGTGAGACCCAGTACCACCCACGGTTGCTAGTGTCTCCCTGGAGTAGTAAGAGTTTCAATAATGGGTGGGCAGTCAATTGCGCTCAATCAAATTTAAGTCAAAGCGTTTTAATCTGTCATGACGAGGAATCACACCTCGTATCCACTGGTAGTGTTAACTGTCCTTTACATTACCGGGGTGACAGCCATTCAGACACCAACTTAAAAAAATAATCATTAATTGCATGCAAATGAGTACACGGGACAAACAATGCATCGACGCAAATGACATGCGGCATAACCAGATGCGAATGTGCCAACTCCTCCATTTATACCTTCCCATGTAATGCATGTTAACACGCAAATGTCACTGTGTTTAACCTCACTCTTCAATGCTTTTAGTGGGGCACTTAGAGTGAAACATTGCACCGAGCTTCACTGCATGACATGCGGCTCATTCAACATAAAATGTACTTTCTGCAAGAATGGGCAACCAAGTATCCGTGCTGCCTCTGACCTGCTAACCAAAACGCAGTAAATAAATAAAACATCAAGCAGAAAAAAATGAATTCATATGTAACGCTTCAGATGGAATGTTGTTTATGGGATTTTTTTCCCCCACGCCAATTATATCTAATTTATGCGGACTGATAGTAAGCCCGAGTAACCCACAATAACAATACAGTCTTTCATTTCAATGCCCGGCAACTACAGGTAGCAAACTCTTAATTTCAATTGGGAACAGCCTTGGAAGGACACACTGCGGGGCTTTTCCCAATATCTTTTTAAATAACCATTATACTTATCTGCTAGAGACCATTCTTGGGCACTGCAGATGCTTTGATGTTTTGCTCCATATCTGCCTTTGAAAAACCAACCCTCAGAGCAAAGAAATCCCCCAATAAACATAATATGACCATCATACCCACGGACCATGAGAACTGTTTTAACCCGGGGCGCCGACTTGATGCTTCAAGCCCAGGTCTCTAACGTGGTGGGCTCAAGGAATCCGGGGTCTTATCCTCAGCAAAGTAAACGATAGAGGTGCAAACAAAGAGACAGAGGTGCAACCCTGCAATTGCTTGCTCGTGCCACTGCTGGTGGGAGGGCCTTAACTAGAGGAGGCTTTAGAGCCTCCCCTAAAGGCCTACTCTGACATGCTGGTCAAAGTTTTGGAAGAGGTGGCAGTACCTACAATTTGCCCCACCAAATGAAACCTGCCGATTGACGAGAGTGTACCCATTTATTCTGTTGGGTGGAGAGAGATGATGAGGATTTAATAAACCGCTGGATTCTCAGCTCCAGTAATCACTCAAATACATAAAACATATAGCGCTGTGCATATATACATGCTAT
This sequence comes from Lampetra fluviatilis, assembly GCF_964198595.1. Lineage (NCBI taxonomy): Eukaryota > Metazoa > Chordata > Hyperoartia > Petromyzontiformes > Petromyzontidae > Lampetra > Lampetra fluviatilis. Next base: position 6,305,896 of record NC_136295.1, on the reverse strand, counting down.
ATAAATACATATTGTTGGTCTTTTCAAGTGTGCATATTTTCACCCAAGGAAGCAATTTGCTTTATTATGTCCAATTGAAAGGGCATTCCCAACTGAGAAAAAAATTGTTGCGTAACACTTAACAATACCTCCAAATGTATTCTGCCCACATATTGAAGTTTTGAAATAACAATACTGCTGAAACATGGGAACTGACTTTTCCAAGGTGTCAATTATAAATCATTAGGCGCAGCTTGCGCTTGCATTTATTTTACATCAAATGTCATCTTTTGTCATATTTTTCACTTCGTGTCAAATTACATTGCATGTTGTTGATGTTTTCAGTATTCGTGTTTGGCTTGCTGTTCTCTTTTTCACAAGCGCTTGTGGTAGAATGTAAAAACACTGAGAATAACAAAGTTTTTTACCCGAATACTGTTCTCGGCATAATGTGTGTTACCTATATAGAGCATAGCACCTGTACCGTTGCAGAATGCCCCATGAAACGAGGCCTAACAGCTAATGGACTATTTCTACGGAAATTGAAACTAAACTAAAAACTATTTTTTTTATTTCACCACGTAAGGCCCAATGAGCCTGTATAGCTCTCATTCAGATGCAACCCGGCTACAAATGATAGCCAAATCGATTATTCTAAACGTGGAAGGAACAACCGGGAGACCGGAACAAAATCCAAGCGACCACAGGGTGGACATGCAAACTTCAAATATACAGAAGGTGTCAGGGTCGGGATCGAACCCACGACCTCCTGGATACCAGGTGAGGTAGTCCATATCTAAAAATAGAAAACACTGTTAAACAGTCATATATATCTGGATATATAAATAGTTAAGGGAAGCATACATTAATGGACACTCACCTAAAAAAAATGTCCCGCTGAAGAAAACTGATTAAAAGGCTTCACACCCATTGATTTCTGGTTTTAACTTTTTCTTTTTTCCCCGAACAAGTTTCACTGAGTGAAGGAAAAACCAAAGTGACTAAGGATACGTGCATACGATTGGCTGGAGGCCCCTTTTAGAGAAAGCTATGGTTCATTCATCCACAAACGGAATAGCAGCAGACCAAGCAGGCACAGGTCATTTCTGGTGAACAACGATTCTGCATAAAATCGAGGGCGTTATGATTTGTCAAAAGCTGTGCCGGTGGCATTTTACGACATAATTTTACGATGTTGGCATCATTATAAAACAACTATAATCTATGTTGCACTGAATGGAAGTGCCTCCGCTTAGCTTTTCCGGAGGGCAACGGCAAGCCCAAAAGTGAAATATTACCTCAATGGGAATCTGACTTGCTATAAATTAATTTTGCTCACCAACCTGCCTAAGCCACATTTTTACCACAATACAATGCCACATCGCGTTTGCCAAGATTTATTCACACGAGCTTTCTGGCTGTGGTTTCATGTTCAAGCTAAAGTCTTATGTGTTAGCGCCATAGGGTCTGGTACATCCAAAGAATAACACGACAGGGTTAATAATATCGGCGTGAAGGTGTGTATGCATAGTTTAATTTCCTATATAGATACGTGTACAAAACAGTGTATTTAGGTTGCATCACTATCTACAAAGAAATGTATACCACAGAGCCATTGTGGCCAAAAGCACATGGCACAGTCCGGTACTGAATTTCCTATCACAGCACATACCCTGCACAAATAAGTGGCCTGACTTTTTTTAAGCACACTTGTTTTCTTTCTCTTTTCTTCTCATTATATTTATATCACCAGATTTGAAAGGAGTGATGCATTCTTTTCAACCTTCGGCATTCGTAGCAGAACGAACCATGAGCTGGAAGACGTGGGGGAGGGGGGGGCTGGCATGGGGAGAGGACTGAGTGATACGCTTCCCAGCCCACGCTGGGTGGTTGGAATTCACGGCACACCAAAACCTCCCTTACTGCTGCCGCCCACGACTTATCGGAATCAAAATCGGAATATTTATTTAGGCTGCAGGAGGAATCCGATGAGCTGTGAAGTTCTTTTTCACAGATGCCCAGCATGGGTGCGTCAGAAAGTTACAAAGGTAAACATTACAAACGATAGGAGTGAAAATGGTAAGCAATTCACTAAACATCAATACTTTTTTTTTATAAGTGTGATTTATCAAGATTGGGCAAGGCAGCAAAAACAACAACAACAAAACAGTCCCAGACTACACCAAGACAACACCACACAGTAGGAGTCCCTCAATAAAATTGCAGATTAACATTGAACTATCAATACAGAGGTAACGATCAAAGTTACAAATCACATTTGCAAATGTGACTGTATCCATCCAGCACTAATCTTCTGCTTCAGGATATTTTTTGACTGATGATGGGGGCCCTCGCTTTTACCAATCATATGCCCCCGTCAATATGACACAACCACCCGGTGTCTCTCTTTCATCTAACCCTCTTTCAATTACCAACTAATGAACAGACTGGAAATCCCTCTCTTCCCCACGTAAAATAAATTTCATTTTTTTTGTCTGTCAGGGCATGATGGGGCTTTCTCGATCAATGTTCTACAGCTACTTTTTTCAAGCAATAAACATCTGGCCTGGTTTTTAACCTTCTGAATCTCAGCAGCACAGTCAGGCCTGTTTAAAACAAACTGCTGCTAGGTTAAATGATGTTAGTGGCAAAGGAGCCTGTTTAGTGGGAACAAAATTACGTGAAAAATCAATAAAATATTTACTTTTTACGTATTTAATTGTATTTTTGTTATGCCAAGGCTATTTACAAAGCTTGCGTTATTGCTTAAATGTGTTCACGAGCTAATGGGGTTTGTGGAAGCCACTGTTTCACCTGTGTGAATGAAACAATTGGGACTGGACGAACATCGTGAAAAGCGGCTTACAACTGAGCCCTAAAGTTTCTTCCATTATGAGGCCATAATCCAAGTGCAAGGCTGCATGGAGAGGATTTATTTTCCCTTTCCACAGACACAAAGGTCATTTCAAGTGCTCTTAGATCTAGTGGGACCACAATAGAGACAAACACTGCTTCTCGTGGGATGAAATGTGGGCACAATACGGGGGAGGGGGGGGTAACTCCTGCTCTTATGAAAGAACGCCATAAAATGTGATGTCCACACAAGACAGAACTTGTGATTATTGTCTCATTTAAGAGCCTGCACCTGATTTGGCATAATTCCACCTACAGTGCATCTCCGATAAGCATGGGAGATTAATACTTTACATAATTACCACAAAGTGTTTGTGTTACTTTCATTTAAATACAGCCCGATGATACAATGGGAACATTAAAGACATTGCATATAGGTTAAGTCTGTAATAACAAACAAAGAACTCGTGCAATATTAAAACTAGACATCTAACTCATGCAATGGTCCATCAATCAGAATCTCACGAATCATGCCCGATTGTTGTATGTAACCTGCAGCCACCACAGGTGCTATTCACCTGGAATATAAAAGATAACCGATTCCTAAATCAAATGGATGTCCTCGAATCACGACAATGCATCAAATCAATAGTGCTGACAATGGGGGGCGGGAGGGGGCAGAAGAGGGTGGCTGGCTAATTGTTAAACGTCTCGTTCAAACATCGACGACAACAGGGCACTCCACCATTCACTAAGACACACACACCCAGGGGGTGTTGTTCAAACAAAATCGTCGTTCTCTCCTCTACAGTCTTTGCTTCTCCTCCTTCGCCACGGAGGTGACGTGGCCCAGGGGTAGTCCCGTTTGCGCTGCTCATTGCAAAGTTTCGCACTTTGAGCCCTTCGGCCACAGTCCAAATGCGCAAAATTACTCGCAATGAGAATGGCATGAATACTAATTAGCAAAAATTATTAGTTTACCAGTTTTCTCCCTCTGAATGTGAATTAAGCTTTCATACAACGGACATGGCGTTCGGTCAAAAATATAAAGCTGCGGTACTGCTGTGGACTGAGCACTTGAGTCTGAGAAGCTTCGATCAAACAGGAGATTCGTCAGAGCAATGCCACTGAGAAGTTCGTGCATTTAGGCCCTTTGCTCTCTGGAAGAAATGAACACAAGTTATAATCTGTGTACACCATTGGAACCTCATTTGCCAGTAAAAAATATGATAATTGTTTTTTTTACCCTTCTATCTGGCAACAAAACTGACACCTTTTTTTTAACAAGGAGTCATGTTTTCATAGACCACAATACCTGCAGTCATAATGCAAACAAAATCACGCCAAAAGGCGCACGCGTCATCTGGTCCAACCCATGTGAGACTAGGCTCTAAGGAAAGCTGTCTCGGGTGTGGACCAATCAACTTCAAGTACAGTGCACATTATCAGAGTTATGTTTTTCTGTTTGCATTATGACTGCTGGTATTGTGGTCTATGCAAACATGACTCCTTGTAAAAAAAAGGTGTCAGTTTTGTTGCCAGATAGAAGGGTAAAAAAAACAATTATCAAGTTCTAATCTGTGTACACCAATTTTTGTTTAATTAGTTGGGTGGTACGCTGCATAGCTAATTCGTGTACAGTATTGTTACGTTCGTTTGGTGATGTTAGGTGATTGGATTCGCAGGTTGGTTAGTCGGTTGTTTGACTACAGAGATAACTGGTTATTTCCTCAGTCATTTCTTAAGCAGGTGGAATATTGGTTGAGCCAAGTCCCCAAAAGTATTCAGTCACTGCCCGTATCCATTCAGAGTTAACGTGGAAGGCTCACTCTTGACACCTCGCAACGCACTCCGCAAATCTCGGCGGAATTTAAAAGGATGGCTCACAGGCTCAATATTGTACCGACAATTGCTTTCCAGGCCAAGAGGTGAAGGATCAAGGTCCCAGATGCTCAGAGACACTGTTATTGTGTGGCCGAGATGGCTCTTGAAGTCTCTGATCGGCCCAGATTCCGTTTTCCGGGAGAGACCAGTGACGGCGCTTTGGCTGGGATTGCTTTGTTAAAGGTCAGGGGGTCACCATCACAATGCATATCATAACACAGGTGAAGGGTGGGAATTATTGGGGTTTATACTGAATAATATTACAAGCCGCAGATGCAGAGATGGAAACAAGACTCGCTCGAGGAGGAAAAACAGAACAAGTGACAAACGGACAGAAAACGTCAAACAATAAAAAGAACATATGGCAACTTCCAGACACACAGTGACACCACACGGAACAAACACCTTCTCACGTGGACAGACAAATAGATATATAACAGGCGAGTAAGCAAGAAGGACAAATCGAGAGCAAGGGGGAAGTTGGATGTTACATGCCGAGGCAGACAATGGGTAAGAAAGGTACAGTGAGGGAAGGGTTTGAGCGTAGATGGGCAAAGGTATGGAGATAATAAAGGCTAAAGCAAGGAATGTGACAGTCACCCCCAAAGACTAGGGTTTCATAATCACCCCTCGCACCCTACCATGCTACTTGTTTCGTTGACAACCGCCAGATGTGTGCAATGTATAATTACTTAAATTGCACTTTAATGGAGAATAAAGGTGTATGTGGTCGAGGTTACAGTTCGGTGAATATGGAAAGGGGGTGGGGGGCGTGGGACAGTGCGAGTACGAGAATTTTACACTTTGCTACGGCTAGACTTTGCCCAAATGGACACAAAAGGGCCATACTGACGTTTAATTACTTCCAGGATATTTAAAAAAATCTATAATTTGGAACTCTTTCAATCAACTGCTGGATGAAGGCCTCCTCATGGCTTGTTGATTATAGCGGTTTTTGTTGAGCATAAATTGTTGTCCTTCCCCCACACCTCGGATGAGCATAGTTGGCTACATACAGTGTAAAATAAGTTCAACATACATACATGAAGGGTTCAAGACGGGTGAAGTTAGACATCACTGGCCACTGATGTTAGCCATGGCTAGGAATCGGGCTCGGGTCTCCCGAGTTCATAGCAAAGTGCATGAACCACCACATCACGGCTGTACCCCACGTGGATAAACCTCACGCTAATGTGTGACGGGGCCTGTGCCGTCTGTGCAATCGCGGCAAGTGTCACAACCCAAGCAAAACTTCACATTGCACAGCCCTGGCCGACACATCGGCACCGTTCATCCAAAACACGTACACAGTTGCACCTCCCCGCCACTATAATACCGGACAATTTGAACGCTTCTAAAATGACAAAATATGCAACGCTGGCGGTGACGCTTGCAAATGAGACTCATCCAGGTCTCGAGCTCTCGCCTGATTAAACAAGTAAACTTGACTTGACTGTGCATTTACAAGGTTTGAAAACACCATGCATTCTAAATAGCCACGTATGATTGCCTTAGGGGCTATATACAAAGTGCACGACACAGCCAACTAATAGAAGTGTCACGTGAATCAAAATTTGGCCAAATCTATTAATGATTCAGCAGCAGCACCACCGGTGTTGCTGTTGGACAGCCCCCTCTCACAACATTTAAAGGGCTACAACGTTTCGCTTGAGATTACATCCAGCATCATCAGGTTGAGATCTGAGCTCCTGTTAACAACCTGACGAGGCCGAATGTAATCTCCAGCGAGGTGTCGTTATTCATTTGAACGTTGTGAGATTAAACTCCAACATCAACGCCGGCAGTGTGCTGAAGCAGTAATACACATGGCACGTTTGATTCAAGTGACATGTTTATAAATTGGCTGTGTGGGGTGGAGGAGGGTTTACGACGCACATTTTTACATGAGCCGACCAAAATACCCCCCACCAGTTTACGAATCGTAATATCGATCGTTAAGACCTACATATGAAGTAAACAAAACGCACGCTTGGTATTACAAATGCGTAGAAGTGCCCGTGCGTGCGTGTGTTGTATAGTAACATAAAGCCCGTGGCGTGCATGCACGCACGAGGCTATCTTACCCGACGTTCGCCAGTGAAAAGAGTCATCTGTCGAGCTGCGGGACGAGAGAGAGACAGAAATCGCACAACTTGGTCAGCGGAGAAACAGCAGCAAGCACCACCACACGTACACAGCTCGCACGCTCAGACGCACACTCGCATCCTACCCGCACTCCTGGCAGGGCTCGGGATAACTCGTCTCGTGTAGAAACGTGTAAAAAAATAAATAGGTCCCATTAATGACTTCCTTGTTGTCGGAGCAGCAGAACTGGTTTTCGCTCCTTGCCTGTTTAAGACGAGGGAGAGAAGCAAAAAAAACCCAGAAAGACCCACCCCTTAATGACATCTCAGCCTATTTAACCTGTGGGTGTGGGCTGTCTGTGGGTGGAAGCTTACGGCTTCGCTATGTTCCGTGTGAGTTTCAACCGCAGCAGCACAATACTTTCTTTCCACACAATTATGCTACGCGCAGTCGCCGAACAGCGTCACCGTAAAGTATCAGACGGATAAAATCGTCCAATGACAGCAGAGACACAACAATCCGGCAGGCGACACCTCAGGATATCATTATCCATCAAGAATCGTAATACACTTACTCAGGTTTTTTTTTAACCAGCTGTTTACAAGGCACATTTAATAAACTGAGGCTTGTGCATATTTCTGTCGAAGACAAATAATATTTTTTTTGCATATTTTGTACTGGGTGAAGCTAAATTCAGTAAAAAATTAACCCGTAAAAACAAAGTTTTTCACTATAAATCCTTTATATGCGTGGCAAATAAATTACAGTACGTGTTCAATGGGCCACAACCCAGCCCACATTGGTCTTTGAAACGGGCGGCTAGAGTCCTCTCGTCCTCTGGCTTGAGATGGCTGCCACCTATGGGTCAGATGATTGCCTGCCACCATTAAGCAATTGGTAACTAAATATAAACATTTTTTTCCTAAAATGTTGAAAATTTTGGAAAAAAAATTTCACGAAAATAAATTGTCACGCACAACGAGTCTGTGTGCAAAATGTCAGCTCGATTGGATCACGGGAAGTGGGTTAAAAAACGACCGAAAGATTTGCACGGTCGTAAGCGCGCAAGCAAGCAAGCAAACTTAATATAAAGGATGTAAAAATACCAATTCATGGTGTTTCGTGTCGTCATTAAAGACGAGAATTGAAAAAAAAAGTGCAAATTTTTTTCCCTCTTCAGTGGCAGATTTAGGTTTGAACTTTAGGTCTGAGGCAATGACTGTGCCCCTATCCCAGCCACCTTCATGTTAAATATTTCCTTTGTATTTTGAACCTCACGTCATAGATAATTTGACGTTATTAGTTTCACCACTACCTTCATGTGGGCCCCTATCTATAATACAATCAAAACCGCATCTCAACTTCAAATTCACAATAGCCCATCCTACAACACTCTAGACGCCCCTGCACAGCATCAACTCATTCACATGTGCAGTGATGCATCATGTTGTTGGATAGACACTTGTGCAATGAAGGAAGTGGATCCCCCCCCCTGCCCCCCAACCCCGGCCACCCCATATTATTTCTCCCCCTCTATCGTAGCCCAATGCCCGGGACCCTCAAGCCCATGGGGCCCTGGTGCAGTTACACCGCCTGCACACCCGATGGCTAGGCCACTGCACACGTGAACCACCACACGGCTTTGGTAAATACGCACGCACATTAAGACTGTGTGCTTGCCGCTGGGATGGGCATGCAAGAATGAAAATGTTACGACACGTCTCTCTTTACTCTCTCCACCTCAAAAGATAATGCCCCCCCCCATCTTGTTAGCCCTGCTCAGGCAGCCGAGCAAGTGTTGTCCACGTGCACCCATTATTATGGCTGGCCGGGCACCACAAGGCAGCGGACAGAGCCCCAACAGCAAGCACGCTTGGCTGCCATCATATACCCAATACAGAAATAGTTTGTCGGAAAAACTACAGAAGGTACTGAATTAGTCAAGCTACTGACAGGTACAGACATTGACTGTCATTGATGATGTAAAGTAAAGCTGGAAGCTGGGCTTCGGGTCTTTGGAAGGCACGCATTACCACCATGCCCATCTATCTCTTTCTCACTGATGCGTTTCAAGACTAAGTTAACTCTTGCTCATGCCAACTTATATTCTCCACGCGACAATACCACCTCCCTTAGAATTCAGTGCATCGAATGTGTTCACGGCAAATACTGCCAAGAGGTCGAGAGGTCATAACGACCACAACCAGCGATGCCATCAAACCTCACCCATCGCTTCCTTCCATAGGACAGATTGCAAAGTTGTCCCTTCGCCAATAACATACCTCAGAGGTCTGTTCTTACAGCCAAATGACGTGAACGCACATAAACAACGTAGCTGCAAAAAACACTTTTGTTTAAAACCCCCCTTGGTTTTGGTTGTAGCATTCATATTCAAGCGGGATGTAAGTATGCATAATTTACTTAAACGGCAACATATTGAGCTTCTGAAGCACCATTACGAGTCGAAACAACCGCGTGCATAAAGTAGCGACAGTGCATTAACGTGTTGGGAGCTTGTCAGTTAAGAGTTGTGGACACTTATTATCTCTGACATAAGTGGATTTTAATCTTTCTCGAGGAAGAACGGGCCATCTCGTCTATGGCAGCCGCAGGCCTGATACCCGTACGACCCGCACAGACGAAAGATAAACTGTGCATCTTGTGTGGTTATTATGGCGGTTGCAAGTACACAGGATCGGGTCAATAAATCAATCAAATGCTTTGTTTAAAGCCAAGCGCGAACACATTGAGGTGTGACTACAGAGTGAACTGCAATTTGAGCAAACAAGGACAGCGATAATTGCGATGGAAAGTTGCTCAAAATTGATGTTTCGGATTAAAATGCTGAGTTCCTAAAATAGAAATGGCACTAAAAGCAGTGCTTAGGTGATTAATACAACATAATTTTTTCATCCATGTTTTTAAATAACCAATCGATTTAACATCAATTTTTAAATGGTAGTGCACCAGGCAAAATTACCTCAAAAGAGCAGGAAACCAAATTGTACGCCCAGCGTGACGCGGTGATGATGATGACGACGATCACGATTACCGTTTCATCAATCCCGTCCCACTTTGCCCTCGCGTCCGGTTCCATTAAAATTCAGGCGTTGAGCTCCACGTGCGTGTAAAGTGTTTCATTATTCATGACAATAATATGCAAATGTTATGCAAATTTTGGTAAATCAATGAATGAAAGCAAACATCCATAGATGAATCGATTGACGAATCGATTTGCACCAAATTAATGGAGGTAACAAGTTCACCGACCGCGTCCCTATGGCTTGACCATCCACGGTTGACCGCGAAATCCATGTAAGCATCCTGAAGAAGCACTGCACTATGACTGCACTGCTCGCGATGATGATGCCGCTGTATAAGAATACACATGCCATCTCGTCTCCCATGCAGCCCATCACGGGTCCCAGTTCAGGGAGGCAGTGTGGTTCAGGTTGACTTTTTTTCCCCCCCAAAATATTTTATTCACAAAAAGATTCAGGTACACACAGAGGATATGAAAGGGGTTTGACACCAGCACAAACACGTTATGGATTATAATGCAATGGAAACCTCTTCTTGGTTCTTTCGGTAAAGTCACGTAGAAGGGAAGATATAAAATAATAAAAATAAAACATAATAAAATAATTCTCACGACGTTTCGGCCACAACGCAAGCAGCCATCTTCAGGTGAAAACCTGGTTTCGGCCACAACGCAAGCAGCCGTCTTCAGGTGAAAACCTGAAGACGGCTGCTTGCGTTGTGGCCGAAACGTCGTGAGAATTATTTTATTATGTTTTATTTTTATTATTTTATTACTTCCTTTCTATGTGACTTTACCGAAAGAACCAAGAAGATGAATACCTGCAGTCACGAAAGCTTTAAATCGAAATTCAATGGAAACCTGTCTAAACCACATGTTTCAATACACTGTTTCAATATACTCTACAACTCTGGTGTCTTCCTAAGCTCTGATATTCCTGTAGAAAAAAATGGAGGGGGGAGGGGGAGTGCCTAAATGTCCCCATAAATGTTTTTAATAATCAATGCCCACTGGAGGAGAGGTAGTGAAGGCTTTCCATGTTTAGGGGTAAGGTTCCTCCCTGCCCCTTAGTTTTGCACTTAGATGCTCTAGAGCAGCATATTTTTTACAATTTATTGGCCCATTCCTGCAGTGTTCGTGGAGCGTGCTCTTTCCAGTAGGCTATAATGTGTAGCGTTTTGCCATGAAATTAAAATTTTGGAATAATGTATTTGCCTGCCTGGAAAGGCCTTGAGGTTTCAACCCACACAGGGACGTTTATGGCGGGGGTGAGATGCCTGTTTTGTGAATGTGATTCAAGTAGCAAGTGATCATTTGAAAAAAACTTGTTAATGTCTGGACATTCCCAAAAGGCATGGCTGTATGTTTGAGGGGTGTCCGGGGGCATCGTGGGCAGTTGGGAGAGGTTGTTTTGTCGAATTTGGCTATTCTTTGATTAGTTAAGGAATAGCCATGGAGACATTTAAATTGGGTTTCTCTGAGGGGGGCGAGTGAAGATTGTGTTGCAATACTAGCTCAGATGATCTATTTCGGCACTTCCTACTGGGGCACCATTAAGGGAAGACCAGGTTTTGTCGGGTTTCGGTCGTGGTAAGGAGGCTTGTTTTGTTAGCAGAGTGGAGCCGACGGAAAGCTTGTTTTTTTTGTCCGGGGTCCATGAGCCACTCTGTTGTTTGGGGGGCAGTAAGGTAAAGAGATAGTTCCTACTCCCGCAAGGCTGCTCTGAGTTCAGGCATACCGAAGAAATTGGGAAGCGGGTCAGTGATATTCTGTGCATAAGTCATGGAAGGGTCGTATTTTTCCGGTTCAGGTTTACTTTACATATACTTGTAATATGTTTGATAGTATCTACATATTAGTCATATTTTACATTAAAAAATTACTTCCCATTTCATGTTTGGGTTACTGTAGGGTAACAAAACAAAAGGAGGTGGTGTCGTATTACGAACTGTGAACCAAACCATATTTTCCCCATATAACTTTGAGTTTGCGGATCGTGGATTTGCCAATCGCGGCTATTTAAAGAACGTAACACCTCACAAATGGGAAAAATGTGGGCGTATTCCTTATTCGATAGTGGCAGCTTTCATGTACAGTAACACAGCGTAATGAAAGCAACAGGGCGGTGCTCATCTCTTGTCTAAAGCACAGAATTTCCACCTGTCCCGGTTTCTCTAGGATCATCCTCTATTAGACGGGGCTGCCCTGGGTAATATATACATATTGCGAGGACATTAAAAGCCCCGTTTTTTTGTTAGTTGCATAACGATATGCCGTTCAAGACAGCACATTTAAAAAGGTTTGCCTCTCCTTCCAATATTGTCAGATATTCTTCCCATTGTCTAGTTTTTTTTTATACATTGGAGGTGGAAACACCCTCTAAAGTCCTGAGCCAATTCTAGAATGTCCACATTATCATGACAGTGACCAGTATATCCACAGGAGTACCATTGCTTATGATCCACAGAGTAGTACTTACTTTAATAACCTCAGAGGCTGGAAGATTTAAGTGGAGTCCCCAACTGGGATTTGAGCTTAGAGCTCACAACTTTACAATTCGAAAGGCGCATGCTTAAAAGTGCACCCGAACTCAATTGGATTATGCATAACATATCAATGTTAGAAATAGCGTAAAAATAAAGGATGTACATTGTTTAATAACAAGAGAGTAACGTCAGCAATGAGAATTATCGATATATTATGTTCATGATTATCAGTATAGCCACATTGATGACATGGACATGTGCAGCCATTTAGTCGATCCACTGATGCATGAGAGCGTCTTCTTGGTTCTTTCGGTAAAGTCACGTAGAAGGGAAGTAATAAAATAATAAAAATAAAACACAATAAAATAATTCTCACGACGTTTCGGCCACAACGCAAGCAGCCGTCCTCACCTGAGGTCCTCACCTGAGAATGGCTGCTTGCGTTGTGGCCGAAACGTCGTGAGAATTATTTTATTGTGTTTTATTTTAATTATTTTATTACTTCCCTTCTACGTGACTTTACCGAAAGAACCAAGAAGATGAATCCCTGCAGTCACGAAAGCTTTAAATCGAAACATGAGAGCGTCTCCAAGCCATGTGGGTCGTTGGAGTTATCTGACCATACTTCACCATGCTGGTCAGTGCCAGTGGGTGACCAGCATAGCCATGAGAGCATAGATGTACAGGGCAACGATGGAATTTGCTGCACTGCTCTGTTGGCCACCATGCAGCCCTGCAGTCTATGACAGCATGGAATACGTGGTGGTCACTTGCCCAAGCACTATCCAGCCTCAAGCCTGCTTAGCTTTTGAGATCTGATGAGAACGAGTGCATGCCGATTAATAACACACACCAAGAGGAAAGTAAAGATAACATCAAACTAAGAATGGAAGTCAAGTAGAAAACAGACAAAGCTTAGCAAATCAGTTCAGTGTACCTGCACAAGATGTTAAATATTTAAAATACATGTCTGGTTTAATAAAACCATCCATGTAAAGCATATGTGTGTCTTGGGGGTGTATAGGAGCAGAAACTATTCCAAACCAAACAACAGCTCCAATTACATCAATAATAGGTAAAGCTGCAGCAAAGCAATAATTTGCTCATGCCAATGCTGACAGAAGGACCTCCAACAGAGGGAAATCTAGACAGCTCTCCGAGAATAAATGAAGGTCTTTCGCTTCCATGCTGGCCATACTTTATCCCACCACTAGTGACCTACCGATCGACTACCTGTGGTGAACCCATTCATACTGCAAGGAGGAAATAGGCGGGGGGAGAATTTAAGAGATTTCCCCCTAATGTTTCAACTCCCGTGCCGATAGATCGGATCGAACCGGTGACCTCTGAACCGCAAGTCCTGTGTGCTGCCCATTACACCACAGATTGAAAAGTCATTTATTTGAGATCGGAAACTCATTTCGTTGGAACTGTTTTTTTGTGTTTCATTTTTTGTCCTTTTCCCGCACCTCCGATTAGCACGGTTGGCTACGTACGGTGTGAAAGAAGTTCAGCATACATACATACAGCAGCAGCATTCCTTACACCAATAAAATCCTTGTCAAAATACACATCTAACCTGCCTGGCCTTGCTGTGCCTCAAGTGCCTCCCCATCCCTTCACCTGCCTTGCCGTGTGATGTACGTCCATCTCCTCATACATAAACAGTCTCTTCCCAACACATTCCGTGCTCCATGGTTTCGTGGATGACATCCATAAGGGGCCTAGGCGCACGTGCGATTTTTGGAATGTCCCCCATATGCGCGGCACGGAGCGTGCCAGAATCATAAGCAGTGCGCAGATGGATGCAGAATTCAGGCAGACACGTACACAAAATGTATGCATGCTCAGCATGGCTTAGACACAGGCAATGAATCAAGGCTCTAAGTCAAACGTTTGAACATTGTCCTGCAAGTGAAAAACTTACAAATCCATTAAAATGAGTACATGGAGTATAACACGGAGCAAGCAGATCATATATGGATTGTGAAAATTATGCAGGAACAATAAATGGTAATAATATACCACACACACCGATTATGAATATCGTATAAATGATTTAATTTAACATTTTCACAGCTTTTATAAAATGTGAACAAGTTCGTAATTGAAAAAAAATTGAATACTACTTTTTTTTTACTTTAATAATAAATGTACATACAAAGTCATACTTTTAGAACCTATATAATGCCAAATGTGTGGGCTGGTGATGGGTGGTGTATTGCTCATTTAAAATATATATTCTACTCAACGGTGACATGTAATTTTGTTTTATTCCTATGCATAGCATCAATTCCCACATCTTAAAAAAACTGCTAAAAGAATGGGATCATGTGTGGTTCATATGCCATCTGAAAGATTCCAATTTGAAGGCGAGAATTTGTAACTAGGAGGCTGTAACGCGGCATGCGCAGACTTCAAAACGCGGGACGTGCCACACCAGCCATTGCTCAACACTTAACCCTTGTGTGCACGAATCACTGAATCCAGAGACACAAACTTCCCATCGCCAACGTAGCCCACCCTCTGCTTTCTCTCGTGGTCCCTGGGACAATTTCTAGTCCACCAAAGTAGGTCACACGATGGAGGGACAGCATCCCTAGGAGTCAGGGGAAGACTGCCAACAGAGCCGATGCCGCCACATTCCAGCACCCTTCACTGACATTACTTTCTTGGCCTGCACCAACGCAGCGGCTCTGCCCGGCCGCTTACGATTGCGTCGTTAAAGATTCCGGATTGGAAAGGGTTACTGTAAATGTCGGGGCTTGACCCTGAAAATTAACATGTCAAACGACTCAAACATAATTATTTTGTATCATGAGTTATCAGTAGACAAAAACATTGTCATGAATTTTTTTTATTTTAGATACTACTGATATCATCTCTGAGCAATGAAGCTCTGTCTCATATGCTGTAAAATACTGACAAGTGTCGGAGAAACACAATTGAGATTGAGATTTTAAAAGCACATGAATGCGAATAATTGTTCTTTAAATGTTTACTGCAGCAACCCTTCACTTCAATCCATTGATTAAATTACGTGTGCATACAACGTGGTTAAACAACAACAAATATTAAACGGAACCACTTTTCTATAATGTATTGTAACATTTTGACCACCTCATATTCACACATATAAATTGTATACGGATACATAATATGCCCACGATAAAACACACTTCGTAATATTCCAATGTGAAACAATACACGAGCAGCTGAAACAATTTTGCTGCCATTTGATAGACTTCTCAAGGCACAGCCACACAGATAGTTGCATAATAAAAAAAATATGCCCAGCATATAGCGGGCAAATTATATTTCTGTGCATGCACTGCCACACGCTTTGACAAAATAAATAAAACTGGATTCCATACAACACAAACGCACCGTGGGTTTAACGCGTTTCACGTTCAATCACCTGAATTCATGACCCAGACCCCGAATGTTCCGCAGGCCACGATTGCAGGGAGACTACTGCCGTCCATACGCCTGCCTGGCCTCACCCCGATCCGTGCTTAGAACACGCCACGGGCATTTATATAACGGGGGTGCAAAGGATAAAAAAAAAATTCCCACTCACTCTGTAAGCCTGGGACGTCTTCAAAAGAGCCCCGTTGAATGGAGGATGCCCACAGCAAGTCAAACGAGGCAATTTTTTTTATTTCAAAAGTTAAAGGATTGCTAAGTGGAAGGGTGAATAGCTCTACTGGACGTGGACGCACGGTGCATGCAGCAAAGCCAGCGGACGGGCGTTCGGACGAGGAGACACACTGCACAGAAGACACCAGCATCTCCCCCCCCACCACCTCCCCATGGTGCCCCCCCACCCCACAACCTTGCTACCACCCCCCACCACCTCCTTAACCCCCACTGTCACACAACCCTCTCACTCCGCTTGAAGTGAGCGAGATTCGAAAAGTGGGAGAGAGGCGGATATCGCGCCCGTTACTACGACGCTTTATCGAGCGCTGAGGGCTAGCTGCGTCAAACAAGCACACGTGGAACGACAGGTCGGGTTTAACGTCAATCCCAACGAGATTGAAACAAAAAACAGGCATTACTCCCCGCACCTCCACCAGCACTTCTGTCACGAAGCTCAGCCCAGCTTATACACTCTTCTCAATGGTGGCCGATCCCTCTAACCCAGCTCGCAAAACGTGAACCTGCCTTAAACATTGCACGCGATGGGATACCATCGAGGCCCCAACCCCCATTCTCGTCTACTTCTTGGAGAGCCACTTGCAACATGGGGTTCTTCTGGTCCACTTTCAGCAGACAGCGCAGCCTGCGCATGCTGCGCATGCACACAAAGACAAAGATCCCCCGTATAGCCTTAACAGACTGTAGGGGCAAGTGCTGTTAGCGAGCACCTATGAAGGCCGGAACGGTACACGAGGGGGTGGGTGGCCAGCACCACGCCCGACCGCCTTTGTCTCCCCAGTGGCGATGTTTACACACCTCACCAGGTACTCATTTGAGGCTGAGTCGACCTAGGGGAGGCCCAGGACCGGTTCAGATAATCGTCACTGGTGTTGGCCGTGAGCAGGAATCGAACTCGGGTCGCCGGGTTCATAGCACAGCGCGCTAGCCGCTGCACCACCGCTCCCCACACACACATGTGCAGTCACACGAGGCGCTGCTGCACGCCGGTTTCAGTTTCATTTAATTTATTTCGTTTATTTGGTGTAGCCCTGTGAGCCATTCGGCTCTCTTGAATCGGGTGCAACCGCAACAAACAAAAACATGAACGAGAAAACATCTTAAAGTGACTATGCGTAAACAAAAAAATCCAGGAAAAAAAGAGCAAAAATCTCAGTGGGATGCAAGTCAAACAACAACAACAACCACAAGACAACTTTGATTAAAGCCATCAGTCTAACTCATGGCTTTAATCGGTGCATAGGCGCACGCGTGTGTTTGAATTGCTCCGCAGATGTTCATTAACAGACTACAGACAGGCATTTCACACAACGTAAGATACGCATCCACCGAGGCAACAACTATTCAACAATCTTAACAGCAAACACGTAAAAACGATCGTACTTTATTTTTAATGTAGTCAATTATTTCATTAAATATTACATAACTGCTAAATATTCTGAAGCTCATAAATAACGACGTACATGTTCCAATTCTGAAATCGTCAATTATTCACCTGTGTTTAAATTACTCAAATATCTTGTAAATAAGCACATTTCTTTACATACATGTTTTAAATGTTTAAATTGTCTATTAAAACGATTGAACTTATGACAGTAAAAACTAGCACAAGAATTTACTGAGAATTTTAAAAAGATAAAGGTTTACTGAAAAATAACAAAATTACGTTCACAAGTACCACATATTAATTAAACAAGCCATCAAATAAGCATATAGAACAAGCGTTTTCTAAAACATGTAAAAAATATCGTTCCAAACAGGACGCGACATTTAAGTCATCGGCAAAAGAGCCTGGTTCCAAATTAACACCTCCCTGTATCAACGGTTAAAACAAAGAAACCTTCGTCTGGTTTCCACTCCACTCAGACTCATCATCAAAACAACCGCCCGAGGTTATAGGCACAAGTCACACATTCATAACATCGGACCAAATAATGTGGGGTCAGGGTGGGTGCCAAGTCGATGGCGATTTTGCTCAACGATCAAGATGATCCTTGAACATATAAACTCTTCTGTTGGCGTCCCACATTGGAGCTCAAACCTCAACCCTGCCAGAAGCATGCTCAACTCAGCCCCTGTTATAGTAACGCAATGAGACGAAGATATTCGCCAATATACGTAGATCCCTTCTCTTAGTTTTTTCGGTAAAGTCACGTAGGTAAAAAATGAAATTAAAATTAATAAATATAAAATAATAAAAATCACGACGTTTTGGAGGCAACACAAGTCTCCGTCATCAGGTGGGACCGTCGTGATTTTTATTATTCTATTTTTATTAATTTTAATTTCATTTTTTACCTACGTGACTTTACCGAAAAAACTAAGAGTATGAATCCTTGCAGTCACGAAAGCTTCAAATCTAGAATTAATACGTAGATCTCCCCCCAAAAATGGCATGACTGAGCACAAGGACAGGCATTTTTTTGCATGCCTGTATCGGTGCGACACTTTGTTGTACATTATTAAATCACACGCGTGCTCCTTGCTGAATGCTTGCAGGGGTTTAACATCCATTTACCAAGGTGAAAGGTATTACCCCGAAAGGTAATGTGGCACACGGATGATGAAAACGCCAGCAGGGAGGGACTAAATGACGATGGAAATGATCACGCTGTCGATTATGAATTACACAGTTAGAAGTGAAGCAGATAAAATAGGATGCAAGCTACCAGAACATATCTCCAGCAAAACAGCCCACATGAAAGGAAAAAAGCTGCAGTCATTTATATTTTTTCAGGGAATTGCAATCGGTTGCGATATCCCGACACCGCCCGACTGGCTTTTGTGCCGCCGCTCGGTCTGTTTGTGCGACAATCTCCAAGCCGAGATTACCCGTGATCCCGTTCCATTTTGAGTGCCATCGTTCAAGAAGAGGGTCAATTTAAGTGTTATCCGCTCTCCATTCGGATACCCGCATTGTGCGGCGTCAGCATCAACGGGGATAAATCACTTTGACCCGGCCCTCTGTTTTATGAGTGGAATTTGTGTTATTTCTCCGTTGTCACCATTCCATCTTTGCTAACCCTGCCGCTTTGTGTTTCTTTACCTTTGCTACATACGATTTAGCCCATGCCCAAACAACCTGGATTGCGCCCCGTTTCGTTGGTTCTCAGAAGCTAAGGCTGAGTTGAGCCTGGACAGCGCTTGGACGGGTGACAACTATGCGCACCAAAGGGTTGTACAGGCCGTGGAGCTGTGTGGTGGGCAGCAAAGAGCATTGCAAACAAAATACACTGTTGTATTGTACTTAAATGCTCCCTGCTTTCATCAACCCGCACTGACCAGCATGGTTAATATAACCACCACGACCCACATGGTGTGTGGAGGCCCTCATCCGATAGGGGACCGACCAAGGGCTGTATACATGCAGCCAAATGTCTATCCATGATAACATTGCCTCTGTAATCCCAAACTGTCCACGTGTATCTAAGCCCTACTCAATGCAACTGTATGCCAATCTTTCTTCGTAGGTCGCCTAATATCTGCGCATCTCATCGAATTAAATCTCGGCGTGTTCCTGTTTACCTGGAAATGCTTCTTCCCTATCCTTGCACGTCACCCACTTCTCACGACAAATTCGACGGTGATTGTGCTACAATTGCATTTAGGAATTTTGTCAAAATGTGCCGATGAGTATTCACTAAGGTCTCAAGGCGGCTGCGATTCTCTCCCAAGCCAATTGTTCGACTTTCCACTGACAAGCGCATTAGTGTTTTTTTTTTTAAAGCCTTACCTTTTTTTAAATCAATATTATTGGACACAGGCCAGCCGACCGAAACTTTGATATCTTTCCTATCAGCTACAGAAAAAAACGGCCTATTATTTTTAATTGCCATTGCATCTCCAACCCAAGATTCATAAAACTTCATCGAATGCCACTGTCAATAAAAATGCAGCAAAAGTGTGTCCTTGCCCGACTCCCCTTTTATTTTGGAGATTTCCACATAACTCCGTAGAGATGTTCCATTTATTTAAATGGTTGACATATATGTTAATTATTTGTTTGCAGTAAAGGCATACATATACAGTTATTAAAAAAATATTAACCATTCCGGATTTGATGAGAACACAGCCATCATAATGACCGATGGGAATTAACTACGGGAAATGTACGCAAAACGAAAACAAAAAGGCTGCCAAAGTTAACTAACTACTAACTAGCTAAACTAATTAGTTGGGCTCAAGATAAACGGAGCAAAACAAATAATATACCTGTTCATTAAACAAATAGAGATACACGTCTGTTCAAGGGAGACAACTGGAAGCCACAAGCTGATACACGTACCTCGGCCAGTCTGTAGAGTCAATATTTTGAAATAAAGGTGCGTGTGCGAGCAGGTTGGAGTGCTTAAAAAAATAAACGAACTTAATACTAAACAGCAGAATACCAATGTGCCAAATGAATGTTTGTCATAAATGTATATTGCCTGCTACAGCATCTACATCAGACAAGGACAGTGGCAATGAAACGAAAGCTGAAAAGTACACAAAGAATCATATCGAGGTGAATGCTTGTAATATAATTGCACCAGAGACAAAGCAACACGTGGATTAGACAATGTAGAGACATGAGAGAGATCGCCATGTTAACCGTTAAGAAACGTGGCAACGTCGCGATAAAGAATGAGTGGCCGGTGGTCGAGACAACTGACAGAGTAGCAGATAAATGAGGGAACCCCGCGGAAAGGATGTCCTCTGTGGAGATTGTGCACCAATGAGGTCATGTCACGCACAGAGCGAGGTGGATATTCTTTGCATTCACATTTGTCAATAAGACTGCCTCAATGGCTCTTCGTAACATCACAATCGTGTGCTATTATGAAGGACCATTAGCTGAAACATCATATATAGCGTACTTTTCTATTTAATGCCACAATGTTATTGATGAACATGTTCAGTTTGTTGTTAATTGCACTTGTGCACCACTGCCAACACAACAGCAGCATCACCAGATAACCTGTTTTATTATTTTCCCAAGTTCTCTGCAGGAGGAACATTGCACTGAATTTATTTTAAAATACATTACAAAATACCCCAAGTGTTCATGAGTAATCATTCCAAAAATCAATGTTAAAAATGTGCATAAATGTACCGACATCAACATTTGATACTAAATGACAATTGCGTTGTGTATAACTCGGAATCGAGCTCAGGTCAGTCGGTTTTGCAGCTAAATTTACCAGCCAATACGTTACCATCCTCTCAAACGAAACACGGACTCTAATCGTATACACATCCCAAAGCAACTTACAACGATTACATTTGTTAGATCACGTGAACAACAATTATTTTGAAGTCATTATTATTGCAACACAAGTTGTTTATTCAGAATTACTGTATAGCCCGATAACCCATGGCCGCAAGACACTGCACACAGAAAGCACGCGGGCAATACCTGCCTGCACATGGCCGCACTAGCCACAAAGGCAGCCCATGTGCATTCAATAGACCATCAATAATGCCACCTGGTGCAGCATTGCAACAGCTAGGCTGCGTAATCTTCTCTGAAATAGCGTGATCTTTTGAAGTCGGGCGCAGACTAATCCCACAAATGAACTCAAGACGCCAGCACAGATCCCATTCCCTTGGGCAGAGAGAGCAGCAAGAGGGGAAAGTGCGCGAGACTGAGGCAGAGAAACAGAAGGAGAAAGTGAGTGCGAGTGAGAGAGTTTTGGACAACTTCGAATGATCTCCTTTACTACAGAGGGTATACTCGCCTGAAATAAAACTGAAACCAATCTCATCACTGGCCTGTTGGTTTTTGCCATTTCGAATTAACTTGGGTTGTTGCAGTTGACCTGGAAGACGAGATTAAATTTCGGGCATTTGCTGTGTGCGTGTCTCAGAAGACTTGGAATTTTATAATCAATCATAGCGTAATGTTACTGGGCCATCTCAGATAACCAATGTGGAATGTTCAATTTACGAAAGGCCGTGACACTACGGTGGCGAGATGTTAACTTCCTCGCCTAGTATACAGGAGGTGGTGTGTTCGATCCTGACCCTGACGCCTGCATATTGAGAGTTTGCATGTCTATCTCCCCGTGGTTGTGTGGCTTTCTTTCCGGGTTGTTTTTTCCCCTTGACATTTACAAACATGCATTTAAGAGTATTTGCCTGCAATAAATGTACATGTTATAAGCCACCTGAATTGAGCTGTTCTTTACGGACAGGTGACTTCTGAAAAAGAGCTTCATAGCTCAGTGAGCCTTAACTGGTCAAATAAAAAATAGTTTCGTTTCACAATTTAGTGTATATATTGAACACTGCCAGCATACTGAAAAACACACATTTGGGGAATATGGTACATACACTGCCCCTTCCTCGAGTAAAGCACACCTGAAGGCTCGTCTCAGATCAGGGAAAACATTCACTATCAACTGCTCACCAGAGATAACATTTGTTAAATAAAAATGTAAAAATAGATTTTGTAGTGGTAGAGCCCCGAGTGCCAGTTCCATCGCAAGGAATTATGGGAGACGGTGGGAACCTGGCAACGGGGTGATGGAAAACACAACTCCTGGGGGAGAAGTAATTTATGCCAACCAGACATGAAAAGTAATGTGATTTAAACATCCACAACTGGCTGACTCACTAAGTGGCACTTGTAAATAATTAGATGGCAGCACAGTACAATCTGTGTGCGTTTGTAGTTTTGAAAATCTGTACCACGAACACCGTGCTGCTGATCCATTTCATATGTGCAGGGGGAACACTTTTATCGTGGTGTCTATATCTTAATAGATTGTACATGCACAGCTCCTTTGTCAATCAAATGTTGCATGAGGGCCTCCCCATGTTATATTGGGGAGTACGGGCTGAAGAAAGCATAGAAGTACTGTACAGTAAAACAAATGATTTTGTCACACTGCCCTCTGCTGCTCAACAAGTATCCCTACAGTCCAGACTGTATTTTTACAGGCAAATTCATCTCATATGCGATTAATTAATGACTATTTAAATCAAAGCAGACGAGAGTCTCATTATAAATATAAAATATCAGTTTACAATCACTTCAAATGAAACTGCTAAACCAGACGATCAACTGTGAATTGAAGTCACATATAGAATGTATAATTATTGAAGAATGCATTTGGGATTTTGATAGCGTGTGTGAAAGCTGGCTTTGGCAACTGTTTGCTAATAGAAATTCCCCACACGGTTTACACATCTATCTCATATGTACGGCGTGAAAAACAAGTTGTACGATGTGCACACTTGAAATAAATCATCATCAGTCATTAGTCAATCCACTGGTAGACGAGTCCCAAGACGGGCCCCATAGCGCACAATCCTGCACCTCGGATTAGCACGGTTGGCTACGCTTGGTGCGAAAGAAGTTCAACAACCAGTAACAGAATACATCGCTTCATCTTCACAAGCGACGAGCCCTTAGGTACATTTCCTTTGTGGTTGCCACTCCTCCATTTGTCTTGACTGCCGGCCATCGTCCCTTTTTAAATCCTTTATATTAAGTTCACTTGCTTGCTTGCGCGCTTGCGTGCTTGCTTGCTTGCTTACGACCGTGCAAATCTTTCGATCGTTTTTAAACCCACTTCCCGTGATCCAATCGAGCTGACATTTTGCACACAGACTCGTTGTGCGTGACAATTAATGTTCGTGAAAATGTTTTTCAAAAATTTTACACTGTGTAGGGAATTTTTAAAAAAATATTTAATTACCAATTGCTTAATGCTGGCAGACAATCATCTGACCCATAGGTGGCAGCCATCTCAAGCCAGAGGACGAGAGGACTCTAGCCGCCACGCATATAAAGGATTTAGAGTGAAAAACTTTTTTTTACGGGTTAATTTTTTAGCGATGTGTCCAGGCTCTAGCCCCATCGATTACTCTTATAAAGAGTCAAAATGATATCTCGAACTTGTGAATGTTCTCTAGTCCATGTGTTACCATTTTCTGTCTCTCAATGTAATTCCAAGCGTGCACTTCTCCACTCCTGTTTGCGCACTCTTCAGCTTCCCGCTCCATTTTATTTGTCAATGTCCGTGTTTCTGATCCGTATGTTGTAACAGGTGGAAATAAAATATGAGCGATGAGCGATAAAAAGCGCACGCCATCTCGCGTGACTGCCGGTTTACGGTTTCTCGCTCTGTGCGCACACCAGCGGGATGGATTCATTGTCATCGACCAATCTGAACCACAGGAGGGACAAAACAACCACGACAATACGTTCCCATAATCCCACCTTAAAGCAGCGACTCTTGAAGACATTTTAACTCTTCTGCCCGCACTATTTTCCAAACCCTGAAGCGAGTGTTTTCCATTGAAATTCTTGTATTCGTAGAAATTTCAAAAACTGGTGATGTCAACAGAGGTATATTTGTCCACTTTAGACTCTTAAAAAAGCTTTTCTCTCACATGACAGTGACCGTGACATATACAGCACAGTAATGATTAATCTTGCTCCCCAATGGTTTTTTCTTGGTTTTGTAGAAGGATTTGCATCCGATGAGTTGAGCTAAAAATGGGTGTTTTACTTAGAGAGTTAAAAAGTTTCGACAAGAGCTCAAGGAAAGTATTTTTTCAACCACACAAAAGGATGAAGTCTTCTTATTCTCTGCGTCGCCAGGAGATGCCTAAAGCACACGTAAGCCCGGTGGTAAAATTGGAGCAAGCAAAAATTGGCATCGCATTTGACTATTTTACTTTATGCTCGACAAGACGGGAACACAAGAACAGAGAGGGAGCTTTGCAGTTGGAACTCCTTGCCAGCTCAATGCCGCTTCTGCCTGGAGACCTCTTTGTGTTCCTCTTCTTTAGTAGCCAAGTAATATCATGGAGATAAGAGTGAAGAATCACCATGTTCATAATCAAGTTCAGGACAGCATGCACCAGAATGGTGTGTGTGTGTGCCTTTTAGAATTGAGTCCATTGCTGCTGATGTACTAGGATTGAAAATTGGCTCAAATTATATTTTCATCACAGCGTGCAACCTAAGCAGAGCACATCTTGAGTGTCAGGGGTCCGTTTAATTTTATCGACTAGACCAGGGGTCGGCAACCAAAATAACAAGAAGAGCCATTTCTTTCCAATTCGGTACAAAATTCAGTATTTCAAGAGCCGCAATGCATCTGAGTACATACTGTACATACGTACATATCGTCAAGAAGCAGCCCGTAAAGAGCCGCATGCGGCTCCGGAGCCGTAGGTTGCCGACCCCTGGACTAGACCATGTTTTATCTACTAGACCATAATTCATGATAAACATAAATCACAGTGTTTTATTAGTCCACTGATGGATGCTGGTCTCCCCACTCTGCATTGGTCTATGAGGGTTTGTTTGCCCATACTTTACCATGCTGGTAAGTGCTGTTTGATGACTGCAGGAAAGTGGCGGGTGGTCCAGGACCAATGTAAATATCATAACTATCACTTATCACCGATATTAGCCATGGTCGGGAATGGAACTCAGTTGACTTGGTTCTAATATATGTAAATCACCATCATATGTTGACATTCTTTAGCACTGTACATAGTCAACCATGCTAATCGGAGGTGCGGGGGAAGGACAAACTAAACAAAACAATACATCAGATAAACAAAAAATATACATCAATATATCAAGCGGTAGCCTATGTCAAGTGGTAGCCCAGAACCATATTCAGTTGGAGTCAAACTTTTTTTTTGGAGAATCATCGTTAAATTTAGAGTGTGAGCACTTTCTCATATAAATGAGCTATGTTGTACATAAAGATAACTGTTCGTGTTTGCTTCAGCTGCTAGTGCTTATTTTAGCCAGAGAAAGATTAGCGGCGTAAACCATGGACAGGATTTAAAGTCACGATCTCATGGCTTTTGCTTGACCAGCCGAGCTTCTCGAATGCGGAGAATGTAGACAAATGCCTTCGCAGGTAAACGATATGGCGGCTATCAGATGCAGGCATTGCTTAGCGCTTATAGCATAGCTGATTTTAGTGCCCAAGGAAGCGAGTTTATTAATACTCTTAGTTCTTTCGGTAAAGTCACGTAGGTAAAAAATGAAATTAAAATTAATAAAAATAAAATAATAATATTTACTTTTAAAATAATATTTTTAAAATAATTAAAATAAAATAGTAATTATTTTTCTTAATTTTAATTTCATTTTTTACCTACGTGACTTTACCGAAATAACTAAGAGTATGAATCCTTGCAGTCACGAAAGCTTCAAATCTAGAATTGAGTTTATTAATTCGATGAAATTGACATTGGTGCATGTGTAGTGAAGTTAAGGGTGTCACTATGATGTTAGCGCCAGGCACTGTCATAAGACTGCTACTGTGCGTCTAGAACCTCTCTCTGGGGCCAGAGTGAGTACGGTATACGAACGGTGATGGCCTGAGAGAGAGAGGCCAAGTCAGCACATGGTCGTCTGGGTGAACCCGAGAGGGCACGTGACCGGGACAGGGTAGTGAGGGGGCCCCGAGGGGGGCTTGAGGGACACGTGATGCTGGGTCGAGATCCTTCGGGAAAGGTCTCGAAGGGGGCGTGGCCGAAGGCGGAGTGAGGCCACGCTCAGGAGCATAAAAGGGGCGGTCCCGAGAGCATTCTTGGCTCGTCTGTGGAATCATCCTGGGGCCCTGCATCTCGTCGTCTCCGGGTCTTCGCTCTTTGCTCGGCATCGTGGGTCAGGCAGCATGTACACTGACTGACCCGCTGACTGACCCGTTCGTGTAGTTAATCCGCTACTCACATAGTTAACCGTATAGTTATCACTTAGATGTTGAACCAGTTACGTTTAGAGTTACCCTGTTGGGAAGCTGTTAAATTAACGTGTTGCCTCCAACTCCAGTCTGTGCCTCCGTACAACACACTACACATGTAAACATTTTAACTGTGGAATACGCCAATGTAGAAAAAAATATAAATATGAAATGTTAATATTTTGTATTTAATAATTGCAAAGGGCCATCATTTGATGAATTTACATGCAAAATTGTTCATACTGTTTGTGGTCCCTAATGGGACACACTTGTTGGGGAGAAGTTGAATCTGCTTGACTGGAGGATTTTTGCCTGGGGGCTTATCATGGCATAAAAAATACTAAATTTGGTGAAATATATACAAATGACTTGAGATTTTGACACAAACATGTGCATGCGCGCACAAACAGTCAACCACTATCCTTAGTGTGCAAACATATGAATGTTTAATTTTTTACGATGATATGTTTGCGATAATGTCTCCGGCAGAAATATTTTCACCTGGATTTTACACAAAAAAAATATAATTTACACTCACTAATCCAACAATTTGGCATTATTTTAACACTCAGCTTTGAATGACATGTTCGGTTTATTTTATACCAGTTGCTATGAAAAATCAACTACAGATACATTTGTATTAAACTGCTCTGTATGGGGTAGATTAGTGGTACAGTGGTGAGCACAGTGCGCGAAGAACCCAGTCACCCGAGATTAATTCCCAGCTGTATATATGTATGTTGAAATTATTTAGCAGCATACGTAGCCAACCGTGCTCATCGGTGGTGCAGGAGGACAACAACCTGAACCTAAAAAGCAGTTCCAAATAAATGTGTTTTCAATCTAGATAAAAATAAATTAGATTCATTAGCAATGGTCAACATCAGTGGAGACTGATATCTGAATATCCCTTAGCCACCAACTTGGGCGGCTAAGGGCACTGACCAACGTGGTGAAATATAGACAGACAAACCCCAGAGCTTACACAGTGCAGCAACGCCTTCATCCTGTTGTGGTTTTACAAAGGGCTGCAAATTATTTACGACAAAAAATAATATGAACTCTTAATTATTATTCACGTAAAATTCGAATTAAATTATACCACCAACATGCTTACAAAACTCTGGCAAACAGACCCGCCTAACAAGCATGAGGCGTGTTCATTACTGGAGTAAAGTGCAAGGTTGGAATTTGAATCAATTAAAACAAAGCACACTTTATCTTTCTTTACATTAAAAAGATAAGTGAACGGCATCACACTGAAGCACGGGATAATAAGAGCTAACATGCGTGAGCGTCAAGCTACATTATTCTTGATTGGTCTAAGAAATTTTAGGAGTAAATCAGAAATGATCCTTATGGCGGTACCCTGGGGTACCAAATAATACAAAATGGCCGAGGCAATTACATATTTTATTTCTGCGACACATTTTTTCCAGGGGTGTACTTAACTCCGCGACTGGGGTACCAATCAATCCGAAATCAGTGCGTTTCCGCGATGTCGAAACGCAGCGAGGACGATTGCGCCAAAACCCTGAACGCTCATATGCACCATAGTGGTGCATCGTGTACAGCTCGTCGAGATTAGTCGATTGCCGCATCGCCGACCATCAACAGACTAAAAGTGACTGCATCACGGACATTGTGCGAGAGCCGGGGTACTATGTTACCCTGGAGTTCTGCCATAAGGTTCAAATGCTGGTATATGGTGAAACATCCCTTGGTTCTCTCCTTTTCCCTGACACGTATTTTGTATCTGAAATCACAGAATTTAATAATACAATTAGATTTTTTTTTTATATGCAAATGCTGGATATTTTTCAAAACCAATGAAGGAATTAATTTCTGAAACATGTGTAGAAATGTAGAAATTACAGACATAAATGAAGTCTGATTTTACGTACTCCAAATATTAATCTGAACTAAAACTTCTGAGAAACAAAGTGCTTTATTTGTCGTTAAGGATGGTAAATTAATATTTCCCTTGACATTAATATTCTGCAGCCTTGCCCACAGCTATCAGGCCAGACTTTGGCAATTTGCAGCGAGTTTCACGGTTAAAGCTTTCTCTAAGAGGCTTGTAGATATGATAGCAAATGTTATTTGCACGTGTTTGTGTTGTTTCCATAATCCTGTGAAGCGCAAGGAGAAATCGATGATTTTTTTTTAATAAAAAATATTTTTGGAGGGGAATATATTGAGAAATCTACATGACCTCGCAATGCAAATTTCTTTACAGATAAAGAATTATCATTTAATGGGAGCATGCACGGTCCATCAGCACAAGCCATTCATGGTCTTGGTGGGCACAATATGAGCAATTTAGAATCACATGCATGGCCTTGTTCACCTTACACGCAAAGGGACGTGTGCACACACAGACACACATCAAGTGTTTCCCTCTGCAGCCACAATTGCCCCCTGGAGAGAGTATCCAATGGTAAACAGTAAGCAGCCCAAGTACACACGCACAGAGGCATAAGCAGGTGGCGTATGCACACTCTTGGGTCCAAATTTGAGGAAAATCAGCGTGACTAATTCTGAAAATGGGATTAACGCCTGAAAAAAGAGTGTACAAATTAGACAAAAGTCATCATTGTGATTAATAGCTGTAAAAGCAATTAAGCTGTCGAAAAAGAAATTAAGTAAGTTGTAAGCCATAATCAATGCCGATCGTGTTGTGTACAGAATTACGTTGCACTGTAAATACACGCACGGTCGCAATGATCCCACTCTAAATGGTGCTGGACCATGGAGACCCAGTGCAGCTGGCGTTCACACAATTCTGGGATGCGTGGAGACTACTTGGGTAGCGAGGCACAGTGCCACGCGGCCAACTGCAGTGCTCGCTTTACTGAATAGCGACGCACAGCGCCACGTGGCCAACTGCAGTGCTCGCTTTACTGAATAGCGACGCACAGAGCCACGTGGGCAACTGCAGTGCTCGCTTTACTGAATAGTGACGCACAGCGCCACGTGGGCAACTGCAGTGCTCGCTTTACTGAATAGTGACGCACAGCGCCACGTGGCCAACTGCAGTGCTCGCTTTACTGAATAGTGACGCACAGCGCCACGCGGCCAACTGCAGTGCTCGCTTTACTGAATAGTGACGCAGCGCCACGCGGCCAACTGCAGTGCTCGCTTTACTGAATAGCGACGCACAGAGCCACGCGGCCAACTGCAGTGCTCGCTTTACTGAATAGCGACACACAGCGCCACGTAGCCAACTGCAGTGCTCGCTTTACTGAATAGCGACGCACAGAGCCACGTGGCCAACTGCAGTGCTCGCTTTACTGAATAGCGACACACAGCGCCACGTGGCCAACTGCAATGCTCGCTTTACTGAATAGTGACGCACAGCGCCACGTGGCCAACTGCAGTGCTCGCTTTACTGAATAGCGACGCAAAGAGCCACGTGGCCAACTGCAGTGCTCGCTTTACTGAATAGCGACGCACAGCGCCACGTGGCCAACTGCAGTGCTCGCTTTACTGAATAGCGACGCACAGAGCCACGCGGCCAACTGCAGTGCTCGCTTTACTGAATAGCGACACACAGCGCCACGTGGCCAACTGCAGTGCTCGCTTTACTGAATAGCGACGCAAAGAGCCACGTGGCCAACTGCAGTGCTCGCTTTACTGAATAGCGACGCACAGCGCCACGTGGCCAACTGCAGTGCTCGCTTTACTGAATAGTGACGCACAGCGCCACGCTGCCAACTGCAGTGCTCGCTTTACTGAATAGCGACGCACAGCGCCACGTAGCCAACTGCAGTGCTCGCTTTACTGAATAGCGACACACAGCGCCACTCCGCCAACTGCAGTGCTCGCTTTTAGTGCGTGACTCCACTGGGGAACCCAGTCGGGTAACTAAAATGATTGTGGTCAATCTGCAACAATTGTGGATGCCGACGGTCAGCGATGCATTTGCATGCACGTCCCACGGGGAGCATTAACAATGCAATTAAAGCTAATTCTTTCATTTGCAATACGTGCATAGAATTTTGCGTGTAAGAATCGATTATTTTCTTTTTCAATTTTATTTAGAACAGAGAATTGTAAAACATTACATTTGCAATCGTTGACAAGTTTCTTATTTGTTAACATCCTTGTCAGAGAATCGACTACTGATTTTTTATTTTATATACATGTCAATGAATTTAACTATGTATGTAATGAATTAATGAGCCTCACAGCCACTGAGGTGCTACAATGCAATCAGCATGCATGAAAAATAGACATGATTCTTGAATCGAATTGTGACAATGCATTGCATCATGGGAGACAAGTGTAGAGTTGAATTGTTACAGACCTCATATCTATCAATCAAGCCTGCGTTCCTCTATTGTTTACAACTCTTTTCACGATCGTTTATTTTCAGGACAAAGCTGTACTTTTTCATGATCTTTAACAATTTTTATGGAGTCCGTAAAATCTACGGTCGATTACAATGCTCATTTTATTCTTTATTGGAGTCCATGGAACGATAAAACGAAGGTTAATTGGTTTGGCACACACATGCAACATCGCTATCTCAGAGACAGCTGATGAAGAATTGAGCATCAAAACGCCGGGGAGGGCACGTGCCACTTTCTCTGCGTTTCCTACATTTACAAATGTCCAGTACACGCAAGCCCTGATATCTCTGCTGAGCTTCTCAGCCAGCGAGTCAATTTTCAATGTGATTCACCCTGCCTGCCCTCTAATCTGACCCTTCCTCTCCACTCTGCCAACCAGAGAGGACTCTGTGACCATCCCCGCTGGTACCACCTGGTTCCTGACCCTTTCCAGCAGCAAGAACGAAAGGCAATGCATCACACACATCATTGAGCTATTTTTTTTACATTATATCGGAATGGTGATAATCGGAAAAATATAAACGGTTTCTAAATATCAGCTGTAACGATCAATGAGCAATGAAGATAATTGTTACGACTGTGAAAAACGATAAGAGATAGTAGTAAATGTGGTTCTCAGAGAATTTATGTGGTTAATGTTTATGATGATGACATTTGAATGATAAGGCCAATGGCATTGATGATAATGGTAATGATAATTTACGTACTTATGTAGAGGACGATGAAGATAACAGCATTGTTAAACGACGGGTGACAATCTCATGGAAGGTGGCGATGGTGCTGGATAGTGAACCAACCTCACCCTGCCAGGCGGGCGACTCTTCACATCGCTCCGACTGCCTGCCAAGTGCACAGGCGCCGCCAGCACCAGCACAGACAGCACTTGGCGACGCGAGCGTCACGATGACAGACGGGTGTCGCGCTGACAAAGGTGAACTGCTAATGTGCCCCCCTGCTGGGAAAGTGACGCTGCCATGGGCCGCAAAGCCAAACTCTGCGACCTTGGATAAATGCGAGCCCCCTGCACCAGTACTGCACACAACCGTGCCAACACACAGGGGCACCACATTCCCTGGCAGATATTGCGGTAGGCACTGCCAACCAAGGACACCTTAATTATATTAGTACTCAGTTGTTTTTTAAAGCTGGATGATGCCTTGGTGCAATGGTTAGCACACTGGCAATTTTTAGCGGTTGCCAGTTCGATATCCCCAGCGTGGCAGTTGTAACAAAGGTTGCGTCTCTTATATCCCCCGGCCCTCTGTCCACCCAGCAATATAAATGGGCGCAACAACAGGCAGGTCACTTGTGCTAGGGTAAAGTGTGGAGTACTCACGCCTCTTCCAAGATGTGTGGCCAGTGTGGAAGGATAGTCTACAATACCTTAGAAAGGGTCCTCCTCTCTAGAGCTACCTCTAGGAGAGGCCATTTCATCAGCCGTGGCACGAGCAAGCAATTGCAGCGCTGCACATTTACTGTTTACGTTTAGCAATGCGTTCAATAACATCGGTCACACTTTTTCTGGCATAAGGTATTCCAACGGTTTTAAGGTAATTTTGGGGTGCTGATTCCAAATCTGGCATCAGTTTTTGTCTATCACATCAGGTTCTTGAGATATCAAATATTGCATTTTCAATAAAAACTGCAGAAGAAAAATAATAAATAAATGTGGATATCTACATAAAATTATATTATAAACACACTATCCTAAAAATACAGCACCATATTTTAACACTAAAGCAGTCACTGACTCGCAACAACTTGCAATCATAAGTGACAGAGTTAATTTCGGGTAAAATCAATGAAAATGGGCTATGCCGATAGCATAAAAATGAGATGTGAAAGAGCAAATTTGAGATCAGATTTGGAATCAGCACCCTGGAATCAGTCTAAAACAGCTTCAAAAGTCCAGGCCAGAAAAAAATGCTTTTTTTTTTGACCAGTGTAATAAGTCCAATATTACATTTTCACGTGGGAAACTTGTTTTTTCATAATTATGCACACCCCCGGTTACTCACCAGTGTGGTGAAGTATAGTCAACAGCTCCCCGAGACTATCGTGGCACGGGGAGGCATTTATCCCTTGGTGGATTCAAAATGTCTAGAATTTCTATTTTCATACGTCACAAATTATACCACTAAAAGTACGTGCATAGGCAATGCTTAAGTTGTAAAATTCTCATAATAAACAAGAAACTCCATTTCCTTAGGTGCTTAATTGTGCCCGTGTTCACGCACTGCGTAAACCCCACCGTGTGCGGCGTATGTGGGTCACGCCAATGTATCGATTAAAACAGCGACCTAGTGTTAGCATGTGAACCATGCACCATCAATGCGTCTCATTAGGATGGCTTGCTGTAAAATTTTGCCCCGTAGGCATTTCTCCAAATCTTGCGGATTTATAAAACAGAAACAGTAGCAAGCGCCTCTATCACCGCTGCTATGCCAAGTGCTTGTGCCGTAAATCAACAATCATCCATCTCCCCCTACCTACAGACCCCATTAAGGATCATTCATCAACCCATTTGTAATCAAAAATGCATCGCTTCTTGCTCAGCAATTATGTGGTCCTCTGAAGCAAAACAATGTTGTGGAAACATTTTTTACCCTTTGAGCCGAGACTAGAAAACTACAAAGAAAGACACAAAAACGCAAACAAGTACAGATGAAAAGCAATGTGTTAGTCAGGAATAATATTGCAATGAAAAAAAATTGTCCGAACATTTTTCATGATCTTTTGAAGGATAGGCTCTTTACAGAGGTCAAGATCTGTGCCCAGCTCAGCACTGGAATGGGTGGCACGCGGATCTAATTATAACATGTGGGAAAAGCGGAGCTGAAAATGAGTGCAGTGGTAACTGAATTGAGAAAAAATTTACTGAAATATTTTAACTCAAATCAGTATTGAAAAAGACAAAATCAACTGAACTGAGAAAATTAAGTCTTTAAAAAAAATGTATGTATTAGAGCTGAATAACAGAAATCTTCACTAAATACGTATAGATCATGGTCTCAACTGGCACCCAGCCATGCCTTCTTGCAATTTCTGTGTTCAAAGCATTAATGTAAGTCTTTTGACAATCCCTGCACATTGTTCCATTTCGGAGATATTTAAAAAGAAATTATTGGATAAAAATAATGTACATATATTTTCACTGTCAATTACGTTTGCATGCATTTTCGATTTCACAGCTAACACGAACACTGAATAATATATATGACATGTATCTAAGGTGGACACTTTCACAGTGCAATGCATACTCCTGGTGTGCATGGATGCATTACTGGTGCTTGAAGAATTTACTTTACAAACAAGCCAAGTAGGAAAAATATGGTCAAGCCATAAGTGCTATTATTATTAAGGAGTACTGGGAATTCCACTGAGGATACCAGGTTTAAGCCCACGCTGTCATCAAAGAACACCACAATATTTTAAATATCCAGAGGGCAAAGATGACCTCGGTGTTAACGTCTCATATGAAAGATGACACCTTCCCTGAACCATGCTGGGATCTATATATATTTTATTATTTCGCATGCATTTCATACATTTCTAAATTCATGACATTACCCATAGAAAAATCATAGCACCTTTTTTTTTACAGTAAAGCCTCATCGAGTCCCAAGACTCTTGCAAGAGAGTGTTGGATGGAGTTGTTGGTCATATCCAGAGGAACTTAATTGCCCCTTTGGCATGTGTCTGATATGCATGGTGGATATATTTTGCATGACCTACTATAGCTCCGCGCAATGCTGCTTGTCGTATAATGCAGAGCGCACCGGACTTGCAATCCAGAGCTCACTGGCTTGACCTCCTGGTGCCGATCGACTAACTACAATGTCTTTGGTAAAGTGTGGGTACTCCCGCCTGAAGACATCTGGCCAGAGTGGAACGGTGAAACCAAATATCCTCCAGAGCAGCCCTCTTCAGCTTCCTCTGGATGGAGGCCCTTCTGCCAGCAGTGACGAGAGTACGCGGTTGCAGGGCTGCACCTTTACTTTTAACAATTTATAAAAATTTTAGGTTTTACAAGCAGTGCACCCCCCCACGCAGTTGGTAAAAAGGCAAGGGGAGGAAAGTCGTTCCAAAACTTTTTTGAATCAATCTTTGTTTAGAACGATGCTGCGGCTTCTCTAATTTAACAAACCAAACTCTTAGTTGATGATTATCGAAACGGGAGCTTGTCCCTAAGAAGCCAATAACAGGCAAATACGGCATTTCCTGCATACAGGGTGGCCCAAGTCAGGACACATCGGGTGATTATATTTATTTGAACAAATCACACAAGATTATTTAATTTATTTTTACTAATGTTAAAACTGCCTCCCATTAACATTAATGCATGCATGAATTCTCTTTAGAAATTAATATCGGACTTTTTTAAGATTGCAGGTGGAATAAAAAAAAAATCATCAATTATGCTTTGTCTTAATTCATTTGGGATTCTTGGTCGAGTTAGTAAATGACGGATTTGAGGTGAAAAGAAAATTAAATATTAATAATGATAATTATCTTCTTCTTATATATATAAAAGTCAAAAATTGTGTGTGGGTTTGTGGGTTTGTGTGTGGTCGCACACTTGGCTCTCCAACGGTGGAGTTTACGTAAAAAAAATAGCCAGGTACCACGCCGTAAGCCCCACGGTGAGCAAGTGCTATTCCTTTTTCACATCTGTCAACTTTAAATTACTTAAATTAGCGATTTTGTACGCGTCCATTCAATTTATTTATTTATGACGCGTGCACGACAATACCAAGTCACACGCCTTCAGTGGGAGAGAGGGTGACATTTTCTTTCGCGTTAAAAATGATATAAAAATACACTAAACGCTGACAAATTCTTCACTGTGCAATGTCCCCCCCCCACCTCGATGCGTGCAGTACTAATATATACAGTCGCTAGATGCTACCACTATAGGCCGTAGATATTACTGCAGAGTGGCCGGGGAGATCGTGGCTGGGGGGAGGGGTCAGGGTTAGCAGCCCAGCCCCAGCCTGCCAAGGTGCCACCTCGGCCAGCTGGACAATCTAGGCGAGGCCGGAGGCTCTGCACGGGACTAGGCCTCACCATGCCACTTTGTGCTTTCGAGTCGATAAATACTGCTATAGAGTCAGCATGTACTACTGTAGTGA
This sequence comes from Lampetra fluviatilis, assembly GCF_964198595.1. Lineage (NCBI taxonomy): Eukaryota > Metazoa > Chordata > Hyperoartia > Petromyzontiformes > Petromyzontidae > Lampetra > Lampetra fluviatilis. Next base: position 6,269,719 of record NC_136295.1, on the reverse strand, counting down.
TGGAAGGTACCACCACAGTCGGTATGCACTGATGTAATCATAGCAGGTACCACCACAGTCGGTATGAACTGCTGAAATCATAGCAGGTACCACCACAGTCGGTATGCACTGCTGTAATCATAGCAGGTACCACCACAGTCGGTATGCACTGCTGTAATCATAGCAGGTACCACCACAGTCAATACGTACTGCTGTTAGATTTTTAAGAGTGGTTTTGAAATATTTTTAAGACCCGGGCAACGCCGGGTACTTCCCGCGAGTACTACTATAATGAGCAAAGAATGTGTGTGTCCCGCGCGTGACGTCACTCCACGAGGCCCACCCCCCCGCATGACATCACTTCACATGAGGCCCACCGCCCCTTCTATTAATATTCATGAGTGGGTGGATTTTTACACTAACGCAGAGGAAGGTCGAGCTGAATAAAATATTTTTTTACGCAAAGTCGCTTAAAATATGACGTTTTTTTACAGAAAGTGACGGTAAAAAATATATATACGAAGCACACTGCTACATCCGTACGTGATGTCACTGCAAAAGAGCCCCCCCCCCCTCAGTCATATTCATGCCCGCGTGGAAATTTACACTAACGCAAAAAAGGTCGCGCACTCCACATGCCGCACCCCTCCACAATAGCCATTAGTGGGTGACGTCACTCCACATGCCGCACCCCTCCACAATAACCATGAGGGGGTGACGTCACTCCACATGCCGCACCCCTCCACAATAACCATTAGCGGGTGACGTCACTCCACATGCCGCACCCCTCCACAATAACCATGAGGGGGTGACGTCACTCCACATGGGGCACCCCCCCCCCCCCTCATTAATAATCATGAGCTGAACAATTTTTCTATTGAATATTTCAGATTTACTGCAATCTACACCCATCCTTGGATGGGCAAAAAAGCTAGTAGATACAGTATTAACTTAAAGACTAAACAATTAAAATGTGTTAATGGCAGTATTAAAATAAATTAAATAACCCTATGTCCTGACTTATGGGCCATCCCTGAATGAGTTTTCTTATTTATTGGAATTGCTACGTTTTTTATATGCACACTTTAAATAATGAATATTTTAAGATTATTATTAAATTTCTTGGGTCTTTCGGTAAAGCCACGTAAATAGATCAAATAAAAAATATATATTCTCAGCAGCTCTCCCACGATATTTCTCACCTGATGAGGATTCCTTGTGTTGCGATCGAAACGTCGTGATATTGTTATTTTTATTCTTTTTTAAATCCTTTATATTAAGTTCGCTTGCTTGCTTGCGTGCTTACGACCGTGCAAATCTTTCGGTCGTTTTTTAACCCACCTCCCGTGATCCAATCGAGCTGACATTTTGCAGACTCGTTGTGTGTGACAATTTATTTTTGTGAAAAAAAAATTCCCAAATTTTACACTGTTTAGGGAATTTTTTAAAAAATATTTAATTACCAATTGCTTAATGGTGGCAGACAATCATCTGACCCATAGGTGGCAGCCATCTCAAGCCAGAGGACGAGAGGACTCTAGCTGCCCCGATGCCACGCATATAAAGGATTTATAGTGAAAAACTTTGATTTTACGGGTTAATTTTTTATTATTTGATCTATCTAGGTGGCTTTACCGAAAGACCCAAGAATATTAATTCCTGCAGTCACGAAAGCTTTAAGTCACGATTATTATTAACTTCGTATGTTGATATTATTTCAATGTACATAATTGAATGTTGCAAAACATATCATTTGAAATATTATTTAATGTTAAGTACATTACTCGTATTGAATTATTACTCACGCTACCGAATCTGAACTCTGTACCCCTGTGCCGACACAGCATTCAATGCTTCATTCCCTCCCTTGGCTTCCTGAGCAAAACCCCCGTTAGCCCCAAAAGGCCCTCACCTAATTTTACATTAACGATAGCAATGATTTACGTTACTTCAACAAAACGTCTCAATTTTGTACGGAGTCAAAAACACACCAAACATCAATCCTCACATGTGGAATGTGATCGACTCATGAAGAATCATTCACTGGCGCTGTTTACGTCGAGATCCCGCTATTTGCGGATGCCCCAATGGTGCGGAGGCTAAGATTGTGGTAAACAAGAGAAAAGATCCTCCAGCATTCGAGCCGTAATCCCGCAGCTCGGCAGGCTCCCCCCATGCGTGTAAAATAAGGAGTCCACACATCGCCCGTTAATTACCGCTGGGAAATTATGAACTTCGCCACGTGCAGATGATTAGCGAGGATAATTTAATGATAAAAATAAAGAACGAAAAAAAATCCCATCATTGCACACGACGTGGCGCAGTGCACTCTGCGGTGCGAATCTGTCACAAATCAACAAACCAATACCACGGCTATGGCCTCACAATTTTCTTTTTTCAAACGTGGCATTAGCGGTTACCTACGCAGCAACATCTTCGAGCTCAGAACAATTGACCAAAGTAGGGTGAATCGATTGTGTTGTTTGTTGCTGACAAAACTCGAGCTGGACGAAAATACAAAGACATTGATCCCCCTTAATAGACTGTTGGGGCAAGTGCAGTTAGCGAGCACCTATGAAGGACGGCACGGCACACGAGAGAGTGGGAGGCCAGCACCACGCCCGGCCACCTTTGTCTCCCCAGTGGCGATGTTTACACAATGCACCAGGTACCTATTTGAGGCAGAGTGGACATAAGGGAAGCCCAGGACCGGTTAAAATAATTGTCACTGATGGTGGCCGTGAACGGGAATCCAACCAGGGTTGTCGCTGAGTTCGTAGTGCTCTAACCGCTACACTACCGCTCCCCTCCATGCGAACACACACATTGATGCACACAGCACACACAGCACACACAGCACATACAGCAACAACAACAACAAAAGCTGCCATTTGGCAGTAAGGGGCAGTCATATCACCATGGGATTGTTGGCAGCTAGGTCCACTATGAGGCCACATGATGTGCCGAAGGCTCACTGGAACGAGGTCAAAGGACATGTCTAGATGTTTTTGACTTAACACGCAGACACAAGTCCTTAGTTTAACCCACGGATTATTGATCAAGCACTCCACCACCAGGGGTGGCCAACCTGTAGCAGACCAAGAGTCAAAAAGTATCTGTGTGAGTTCTAGAAAGAGCCAAGTGTTTGTGTGTATATATATATAAAGTGTATATATATTGACAGTTTTCGGCACAGCACGGGAGACATTCATTATTCTTTGCTACTACTGTGATGGTACGTTCTACACGATGCTTCTTCGATCGAGTAGCATGCGGTGGATTCAAGAGCCGCATGAGGCTCGGGAGATGCCAGTTGTCTTCTTAGGTTTTTTCGGTAAAGTCACGTAGAAAGTAAAATAAAATAAAAACAAAAATCACGACGTTTCGGAGGCAACACAAGTCTCCGTCATCAGGTGGGACCGTCACAGTCAGATTAGCTGTATCAAGTGAGGCAATGATCTTGAATCATTGCCTCACTTGATACAGCTAATCTGACTGTGACGGTCCCACCTGATGACGGAGACTTGTGTTGCCTCCGAAACGTCGTGATTTTTGTTTTTTATTTTATTTTACTTTCTACGTGACTTTACCGAAAAAACCTAAGAAGATGATTCCTTGCAGTCACGAAAGCTTCAAATCTAGAATAGATGCCAGTTGGCCACCGCTGCACTACATGTACACTGTAAGGAACGCAGCCAACATCAAGCTTGACCATCTTTGTCTTCTCAAGACAATAAAAGTCCTCCTATTTGTTACCGGCTGCCCTTATTACCCACGCACACACACAATTAACTACTGAAGCTCCTGCAATCTGCCGATGGATTATTCAATCCTATTGCACATCCCTTTTGTTAATGCACTGCTGGATGAGGGCCTCCCCACGTCGGCTAGTCGTGGGGGTTTATATATGACCGTACTTTAGCAGCCTGGCCAGTGTGGGGTTGGTGAAGGCAAGGAGCATCGATGCTGGAGCAAAGTATGACAATATAAGGTCTTCCCGCAGCGGTATTGAATTGCTGTTTGATGCGAGGTGGTCAACCATGCAAGCGCTATACACAGGCTCCAGCCTGCTTGGCTTTCAAGATCTGATGAAATTGGATGCATTCTGGGTGATTTGGTTACAGACATATTCCACCGAATACTTCGGGTTGTTTTATTGTTCCAGGGGCAAGATGAGTGGAGTGGAAAATCTACTTTTTTTCCCACAGATAATAATCAGAATCGGAGTAGAGCGGTTTGAGAGTGGTTAGTACATTATGTGAATAAGGCGGCGACCTAAGTTCAATTCCTGAACATCGCTAAGATCACTAATGATATCTTAAACCAGTCCTGGGATCTCCCTTTACCTACCCGCATGAACCAGTGTGACCATACAACACCTAAGATTGACAGCTTTGTCAATCAAATACAAGATAAAGTCCGTCACATGCAGTGTTGGCCGTGAAGGATTTGTTTTTGCTTTACCATACTTCACCACAGGTTGACGAATGGGGGGGGGGGGGGGAGCTGGTTCAGATATCACTCGGCAACAACGACGTTAGCGATGACCAGCAACTCAACTCAGGTTGCTGGGTTCATGATACAATGGGATATAACCACGACAACATGACATTACATAAATACATCTATGTTGTCCAACCCATCTTACCAGAGCAGAGAAATATGGTAAATACCTACCAAATATGGAATATCTCTACATACAGTGGCATGAACACCATACCAATGGCGCTCACGCCATTATTTCCACGATAAAGTGCCTTTCCATGATAAAGTTTTCCCGTCAGGTTGTACGAGCACGCATTTTATCTTCGCAGTGAATTTTAAATGAAAACTGCAGGCTTGGATCAAATTCATAATAGCCAATGTTTTGGTCCAAAACCCTTCACGGGATTCCAGTGACCAGGCTGCTCCGCGAATGGTTTGCGAGGTGCCACCAGGCCTGTTAAATCGCCGAGGCGTACGTCACCACCAAGGTGGCGCCGCACATTTTACTGGGTCTCTTTAAACGAGCGCACTCACGGTCTCCGTGGCGGCGGGCAACGTTTACGAGGGTGTGTGAAAAATAAAATAAAATTCCGCGACCGTGAAGATGCTGCCAAAAATATAATTTCATAAGTACGTGCCAGAAGATATAAAATGTTATGAATGTCTGTACAATTTTGTAGCATGCAGTATTTACTGCACAGCACGTCAACGCCTCGGTGGTCGGTATAGACAACTTTGCATGTTGCAAGTCTGATGCAAGCACCATACAGTAATGAAAATAAATAACTTCCCTTTATATGGTACGGCACGAAGTTCGATACACTTGGCAAACTACCAGTAATTAGGCAGATCAGTCCAGGTAATAGACTTCAAACAACTGCACTAAAAACGTTTTCGGGGAAAAAAAACTCCGAAAAATATGCCAAGACTCAAACCTATTAGTACTCTACAGTACTTTGTTTTACCAGATAATTTATAGTAACCATCAACACGATTTCAAACTTGGCCTCGCATAATAAGGTTGCTATCACTTTTAGCGCGTCTTGATTTGGTTATTTTAATAATGCACGCAAAAATATTTTTATATAAATTATTCAGGAGGAAAACATGCATTCAGAGAGCATCCGTATATGTTATTCGCAGCACAGTTTGCCGATGTCGTGAAGCAGCATAAACAACCACGCAAATTCCGGTCATCCCCGCAACGGCTGGCGGGCTATCGAACAGACGGTCACCGCATCGCACACTTTCAGATGCGCTTTCTGCGGCCGTCTGATATGTTCATCCTTCAGATATTAAGACGCCACAAGGACCTTTTTCATTTTAAAATCTAAACTCGCCTTTTGCCCGTCCAAGGATGGGTGTATTGCAGTAAATCTGAAACTTGCAAGCAAAAAGCAGACCGCGACGTGATATTGCATCAATTTGTGTGCAATCTGTAATGCCGCGGTGACACAGACCTATTTCATTTTAAGGTTATAATCCCTTGTTCATCATGACGTCCTTTTTACTTCTATGTCTCAACAGCGTTATGGAGATCGCGTGACGTGAGGGTTCTGCCTTTGTAGTGAGGGTTGTGAGTTGACGCTGAGGAGGGGGGAGGAGGCGCCTCGCCCCCCCCATGTGGAGTGACGTCACCTGCTCATGATTATTACTGGGGTGTCCATTTGGAGGACGTCACCTCTTCATGATTATTAATGTGGGGGGTTGTTCGATGTGGAGTGACGTCACCCACTCATGATTATTAATGAGGGGGGGTGCCCCATGTGGAGTGACGTCACCCGCTCATGATTATTAATGAGGGGGGGGGTTCATGTGGAGGACGTCACCTGTTCATGTGTATTAATGAGGGGGGCTGGCCGACGTGGAGTGACGTCACGCGCGGGACACACAGACATTCTTTGGTAAATATAGTAGCAAATTTAAAAGTATTTTGTCCTTCCAACGCACCTCCGATTAGTGCAGTTGGGCTCGTATGGTGTGAAAGAAGTTCAACATACATACATAGCAACAGACGAAACGGAAAAAGATAGAGAGAGTGGGACCACATTGCTCACGCGTACCGTACCACAGTACTGTACCGTATAAAGTCCTTCCATTTGACATCTTCAAAAGTCAGCCTTCGAGACAGCAGGATGAGGGAAGAATGGAGGTGAGAAGCACAGGCAGGAAGACATGAAGATGCAAACCATTATGCTGCTGCCACCTATCTAATCATGGCAAAATAAAATCAGTTCCAAAAAATTCCTATTCAATCAAATGCCAGGTGACAAATCACGAGGATGTACAGGGCCATCCATGAATATATCGTCTATTATTAAAACAATAAGTCAGTGAGACGCCAGTTTGGACTGCAAACGTTGACAACATATTTATAATATATTCAAAATTAAATGTATGCCAACAAACTCAAGAGGAATTTGAAGCAATCCCACCTGAGATGTGAGCACGTATCAGGGACTTTTGAATCAATACGGCGTGTGTGTGATGGCAATGCCAACGATGGGGAAAGGTAGTGCCAGTGGTTAGTGTGCTGCGCTACGAACCCGGCGACCCGGGTTCAATTCCCACTCACGGCCAACACCGGTGACGATTATTTAGTACTGGTCCTGGGCCTCCCCTAGGTCGACTCAGCCTCAAATAAGTACCTGGTGCGGTGTGTAAGCATCGCTACTGTGGAGACAAAGGTGGCCGGGCATGGCTCTGGCCACCCACTCCCTCGTGTGCCATGCCAGCATTCATAGGTGCTCACTAACAGCACTTGCATCAACAGTCTGTTAAATATACTGGTAGGAACCCACTGGTTCCACCAGCCCACAGGGGATTATTGTGTCCGTCCATCGTGCAGGGAGGGGCTGGGTGGGGAGGGGAGGGGAGGGTGAGGCTCGGTGGGGGGTGGGGCTCGGTGGGGGGTGGGGAGGGGCTAGTCACCCCGTGGTGCCCTTATAAAACTCAATGTTTAACCTACTCACGCCGGCTTGTGCCCGCCCTCACAGTCGGCCATATTTGCAGAATACACCACGCCGCCGTTGACCCTGGCCATTGACCGAGCAACCCAACGTTCCTACCAGCTCATTCCGCAGGAATGTGTTATATGGGGGATCTTTGTGTCTTTGCCAACACCATGGCAGACATGTCGCGGTTTATAAGAGCTAAACTCATACGATACAAATTTCATACTGCTAAGTGTGTGCGTTAAGTTCTATCGACCTAACTCAATTTGATGGCTATTTATAAATGTTGAATAAGTAATGATTTTATGGGCGCGCTGGATGGGTTATTTATCTGTAACACAGACATTAAGGACTAGATCTGGAAAGTGACCCATTGTTACTATACACTTGCATCATTTTAACCATAGGTAATTTATCATATATCATGCCAAGGCACCAGCATAAGGTGATCAATTCTTGACGCAATAACCTCGCCGTGTCTTTAAAGATCCACTTTATAAGCAAACAGTGTGACTTGGTAATGCCCAGTGGAATTTCACGATAGCGTGGTTTTCAAACGAACACAGAAACGTGCAATGTGTGCATAAGAAGCTCTCGGCCACATACAGAAAAACCACCAGTTTATAAAAAACTGTCCTGTGGTGACAATTTGTCTGAGACCACCATCGCATAAATCATGAAAATGTGATCAACCGACAAGCAGCAGTGAAACATAGAAACAAATGAAGACCAGTTTCATCCTCATTAGTACTCGTTAGTGAAGGACAGTAATCAATAATGCTGAGAGCGCTCTTTATACACACAGTGCATGTGTTTCTGTGTTGTTGAAACTTTATGTTTTCCGTCCTGCGCTAACTTCTATGTTGTGATGGGTGTTTTCATCATTTACAGATGTGAATGATCGTGGTGGAATTGACGTCTGTGCAAACTGACAGTGGTGAGTGCTCAAACCACCAAACTATCCAGTCTGGCTGGCTAACTCCAAGATCCAGATAACCACAACCTGGATAGCAAGGCTTTCTTTGTGCATTAAACATTGTGCGTAGTGCAAAGGTCGACTGAGATGAACACATTTTTTACTTGGTTGTCTGGAATCCAATTTACAATCGTCTAGAAATAGGCAGGTAGGACGAAGGGGGAGAAAATGAAAATAAGCCAAAAAAAATTGACAGACCTGTAACGGGAATTCAGCTTGCACACCAGGATTATCAGCGGTAAACTTATGGAAGGGCTTTGGAGTATATTTTAAAGTAAGCACAGCACAGAAAATCCCTCAATTTAGTATCTGTGCATTAAATCAGAGGAGCACCTGCACCAACACGGCGCTCAGCTGGGATCTCCACAGGCTCTGGCTCACAAGGAACAGTGAGCCCCGTGCACTGAACATCTGATACCGCATCCTGCAGCAGCCTTGATTTTTATCAGATCGGTCACCCATCTAAGCAATGGCCGCCAACACCTAATCTAGCTCAGCTCCTGAGATCTAATAAGATCAGGCCCCAAGGCAAGTATCAGTTTACCCAAGTGAGAACTCCAACATGGTTTATTCCTCTTGAAATGAATACCGAGTCGTGCTTCTGAACGGCCACTCGCTGGAGAAAATGGATATAAAATGTGGCGCTAACCGTTCCCCTGCCACAAACACGAATCTAATAAAAAAAACAGCCGACTATAACGGGTTTAAAAAATGGCTCCTAAATTTAACAAATCTGTGAGGGAAAAAAACCCACAGTGGCAATATTAAGGGCTTTAAGAGTCAGGTATAGAAGACCCAGTGATAGTTTTTGAATAGAAAAAAAAACAAGGCACGTGAGACCAACCAATAGGAAATGTGGTGTTCACGTTTATAAATCATATTAGTAATGTTTATCACGCCACAGTGTGTCGTAACAGTAATTCAATAGTTTTACTGGAAGGCAACTTCCACTGCAGATGCATTTAAAAACAATCTGTGGTACACGGTGCAATAAAAAAGCCAATATTACTTTTTGGAGAAAAAAACTGGCACGTTGCTCTTTTCTTTCTATTTCTTGGAAGAGCAAAGTTTGCACTGCTAAATATTCATGATTGAGTTTACCATCCTCTGTATGCATTACACAACACTTATCAGTTTCATTGCTTCATTATAGGCATTAGGCACACACAGAAGCATCCAATGATTTAACTTTGACAACTTATTAACTGATAACCACCGGAATGGAAATAAACATCAATTACACCCCTTTGTCAATACTCCACTAAATGAAGACCCGCCAATGTTGTATTGCTCATTATGGTTATTTAGCCAAATGTCACCATGTCTGATTGGTGCAGGGGGTGGGTTGCCCTGGACCGGGTCACATATCACTTGCCACTAATCCGAGCTATGTCGGAAATCACACCCATGTTTGTTGGGTTAACGGTGATGTGCGCTCACCATTGCTCCACTATTCCCGTGGTGGAAAGATGTTAACTCCCTCTCCTGGTATACAGGAGGTCGTGGGTTCGATCCCGAGCCTGTATATTTGGAGTTTGCATGCCTCTCCCCGTGGTCGCGTGCATTTTTTTCCAGGTCCTCCGGTTTATCCCTCCACATTTAGAAACATGCGATTAGAGTATTTGGCTGCTATAGATTTCCACATGATAAGCCACTTCGTTGAGCTATCATTTGTGGCCAGGTCGCTTTCGAAAAGGAGCTATATAGCTCAGTGTGCCTTTCCTGGTAATATAAATAATAGTTCATAGTTTTATATGTTTGCTCCCCACAGTGACATATATACTGTGCTCTATACAGTAAAACAATAATTATACAAGCAGTGAAATACGTGCAGCACATGTATGCCTCTGTCTGTGTATCTCTGTCTGTTCCTATTTCCATATCTTTCGAGATTTGAAGTTTTCGTGACTGCAAGGATTCACACTCTTTGTTTTTTTCGGTAAAGTCACGTAGGTAAAAATGTTAAATAAATTAACTCACCGCTGTACCAATTTTACTGGAGCAGTTACACCTGATGACGGAGGCTTGTGTTGCTTCTGAAACGTCATGAGTTAATTTCTTTACATTTTTTACCTACCTGACTTTACCGAAAAAACCAAAGAGTATATTTCCATATCTGTTTGTCTGTATGTGTGTGTAATGTGTGAGTGTGTGGTATTTACTGTGTTGGTATTGTGTGTGTGTGTGTTATACTGCAATGAGTACACAAGTAGGTGATGTGTAGTATGTTTAACACGTAGGCTTTCGCAAACAATATTATCCATTAAGTCTTAAGGATTAGATCGCGTAAATGTGCCGAAATACCCGCTACCATATGGCACAGCCAATTAGGAAGGTTTGTCACGTAAACAAAATGTGCCAATTCGTTACTAGTACAGCACACCGGTGTGTTGGAGAGTAAACCCACAACATTAACAATTCGAGTTCGACGTTTCGAAACATTTATATTTACACGATCGAACCCAGAAAAAAACTATTATGAATGTGTAGTATATGCATCACATGTATGCTTCAGGTCATTTCCACCGAAGGTACAAAACAGGTGTAGTAAAAAACACAGGTAAACTCAAACACCCTTTGCAGCAAGTGGTTCTCACAGTTTTTAGCAGCTTTTGGAACAGATTTCAGACACATTTGCATGCACACAACATACATTCGGAATGGCAATAAAAACGAACCTCCGTTCACAGTTGAGAGGTAAGACATGTCACATTAACTAACAAACATGTAATCAAGTGTCTCTCCGCTGGTAGTGTTCCCCAGGGGGTTCTAAGGGCCGCTATTGGCTACACGTGGGCGCGCACAAATGCATGCCTACACAGCGTGTTAGCTTGTTGCGTGTGAGCACAAATACACACACCCACACAAAGGTCCGCAGTCGAGCTTTAGAGAGTAGGCTGCAGGGAAAGGGTTGTCCAGCAACAATACATGGCTGCCTTCAGCTACCCAGTGCTGATCATTTACACACCAAACCAGGCACTCGCTTAAGGCTGAGTTGACCTATAAGTCCAGAACAAGATCTGATACAATGATGTTTGCCATATTGCTACGAACCAAGACTGTTTCAGATAATTAAACAATTATGTTGGCTGTGAGTGGGAATCGAATTCGGGTGGTCGAGCTTGTAGCACGGCATGCTATCCACTGCAGTAATGCTCCCCACACTGGACATGCGCACACACAAACGCGCACAAGACAAAGTTCCCCTGTGTAACCTTAACAGACTGTAGGGGCAGGTGCTGTTAGCAAGCACCTATAAAGGCCAGCACGGCACACAATGGGGTGGGTGGACTTAGGGGAGGCCCAGGACCGGATCAGAAAATCGTCACCGGTGTTGGCCGTGAGCGGGAATCTAACTCGGGTCACCAGGTTCATAGCGCAGCACGCTAACCGCGACACTACCGCTCCCCACACACACGCACGCACACGTACACACACGTACACACACACGCGCTCCTCATACACACCTGATGCTGCTCATACTGGCTGTCTCCGACTCCTGCAGTTTGCATCTCTCCAGCTGGCTTGCCACGATGAGTCGCTCCGCCTCCAACTCACGGGTTAGCCGCTCAAACTGCAGCTCCTGTGGCGACAAAGACAAAGGTAAGGTTCCCAATGTAGCCTACACAGACTGTTGGGGCAAGTGCTGTTGGCGAGCACCTTGTTGAGGCCGGTACAGTGCAAGACCACACCAGGCCGTCTTTGTCTCACCAGAGCTGATGTTTACACACATTGCACTCATTTACGAGTTGACCTAGGGGAGGATCAGGACCGGTTCAAATATGAGTCACTTATGTTGACCAAGAGTAGGAAACAGCGATATAGTACGCAGACACACACACCATCAAAAGTGCCCTCATGCTCAAATTCGCATTGGGCAAATACCCATCCTACTCGCTGGTCCTGACTTAATGGTGGAAATTCCACATTACAGTGGCAGGAATCAATCTCTCTAAAGAACAATCCATGAATCCTTCCCACCTGACGAGACTGTCGCATCAGGTGGTGCTCATTTTATCAGACCCAAGTGGGATGATGATGTCCTGGGGGCTTGGATATAACCCATGGCGACATCTCCAATGCCAGCAATATGAGAGGCACTGAAAAAAGATTGCGGGGGAAAACAAATCTGACGGAAATGAGCAAACGAACCTTATGGCCGGACCCCGGGGTCCCATAAGCCCCCGGATCTCGCAGAAACTGCGTTGTGACATTATTTTGTCTGTTGAAGGTGAACGATACGGAAATCTATTCCTCTCGACGAGCTCTACACCATGAGCTAATTGAAGTTTAAAAGTTTTGTTTCTTCTGCACATTCGTCCTCGCCGCTGCGCTTGGACACGACACGACAACAGAATGATCCCCGCGCCAGGTGAGTCGCGGCATTTATGTGCGCAGTGGGACCGAGTCGCCAAAAATAAATAAATTAATTACCATTTTGACCTCCGTTTATTCGGGACCCCGGGGTCCCGCCATAAGGTTCAAATGTCAAGAAAGGAATATTGGCCCATGAGCCTTACTTTTGGGAAAAGGTTAAACCAACTCTGGAACATTATGTCAGTTTAATAAGGTGTAAATCAAATGTTTTTTTCTTCATTATAGACAATAGAGTCCAGTATCAATAATGTATACCAAGATAACAGAGGGTAACACGGTGTTATCAGGTGCTTAAACGGGCCTACTTGATGGCAACCAGCGCAATCTATCACAGTGCATGTTTTCAAACAGTTAGGACACCAGGCGGAGCTAATGAAGTTGTAATTCGTAACGAGTGCCGTCAACAATCACCATCTCATGGAGTGGCAGCACCTGGCATAGGTAATGAGTGAAGAAAATAGAAAGTTTGCACGCAGCTGCTTCTGGGAGCCGCTGGCAAATCCCAGCGGCTGCACGCGCCTTCGCTGAACACATGGTCGACAGCTTCGGAATGCCAAGTCCTCCACCCCCCTAAGACACGCTTCTTATTGACCTTTTGCACCGAATGCCACGTGGGTGCCAACTGCGACGTGGAAACGACACAGCAGTTTAAGTACGCGATATACGTAAATGACCATGCCACGCGCAAATGTTGTTAAAGGTTGATATGATGATTATTATTATTAATTATGTTGTTTACCACGAGGGTTGAGAATGCTAGTTGTGCTTTTGTATAGGATATATGGCGGGCGAGTGATGGCGCAGCAGTTTGCACACTGTGTGTTGTTGATATGGCGACACGAGTTCGATTCCGGCCACGTTTTAACGTCAGTGGCGAGTGACATCTGAACTGTGTCTTGGGTTGCCCTGTCGACAACCTGCACCGACTAGAGTGGTACGTACGTGTGTGCGCATGTTGGACTTCTTTCGCACCATACGTAGCCAACCGCGCTAATTGGAGGTGCGGGATGTACTAATCGGAGGTGTGGTGCAGTTACGTCAAAAACTCCCATGATGGAATGCGGAGGCCTTCATCCAGAAATGCACTGACAAATGGCTGTACATTGGTTACTTAATTTCCGGTGCATGTGTATCACAAGCACCATCGTCGTCTTTTAGAAGTTTTATTTTCTCTACAAAACAAATTCTTCAAACCTTGGCGCACACATGACAATCCATATGCAGCACACGCAGCCTTCTTAAACGAAAATATCCCTGCAGAACTTGATGAAAACGTTACAGTCAAGACTGGAAAAATCTCGACCCAGAATGGCATGCAAAAACCAATCAACCACTGGAGCGGAGCTGCTCCCTTATCCCCCAACGACACACACGTGAACACAAATACAATTGCACACAACAAAGACAAAGATGCCCCCCCCCTCCCGCGTATAGCCTGTAAAAGACTGTAGGGGCAAGTACCACCCCCTCGTGTGCCGCTACAGTACACACGAGGGGGTGGGTGGCCAGCACCACGCCCGGCCGCATTTGTCTCCCCAGTGAGATGACATGCGAATACGCGAGTTTTGCATGTATACACGAGTTACTAAAATGTATATTAATTCCCTATTCGCGACCAGACGGACTTGAGTATTCGCGAGTGTAGGTAGTGCCAGACCACCGATGCCGGGCAGGTGTGTGCTGAATGTTGTCACATTTGAAACTGCCTGCCAAGATTAGGAATGCCCCCTCGGCTTTTGTCCTCAAATCTCAGAGTAATCACGCTCTGAACTCGCCATTGTGCATTTTTCACTTTACACATACTTACAGTCGACTCGTTAAAACATTTTGGTACAAACGAGTCGACTCCGTGGTCCATAACAAAATGAACGCGAATGCAATCGGGGAAAGTGTTGCGGCTAACGCTCCCCAGAGACCTAAAATGATAACAACTGCGCGGACGTTGTGATCGAACACCGGCAATCTCCCGAAGAGCCATCCTCCTGAATTCCTCACCACCACCTCCACCATCACCACCTCCACCATCTCCATCGTCGTTAAACCATCATCAAAAGGTAATGATAAAAACATTGTTCTATATATATATTTTATTGTAGTCATTCTTACCAAACATTTACCATTCCCCCCCCTCCCATGTCCACTTGTAACAGGAACGTAACCCCACTTTTCACATTGTAACAATGTTTCTGCATTCGCGAATTTTGTATTCGCGAATGTGTTTTTTTTAAAGAACGCAACCGTATAACCTTAACAGAATGTTGGGGCAAGTGGCCACAACACATACATGCGAACACACACGGCACACAGTAGCTGTGATTACTTGCTATTCTTTTCCACTGGTGGAAAAGAAGTGCAAAGATTAATGAAGTTGACTTAAGCATTTTTAAACATGTTGTGTGTTTAAACGAGAATTCGTCATGCCGATAAAAAAAAAACGTGTGTACCCAACTAAACCAACATGTGGCTTTATCGAACGTCGGGCGTGCTTTTTGGGGATGAAGCTAAACGCGTCATTACTGCTCCAAATCGTCATTCTGCTGCTACCAGTGACTGCTGTAAAAGGGCGCCCTCTGTTCAAAACGAACGAAACGCAAACATCCACTGCACAAAAGAGCACGACAAAACAGAGATATATATGTAAGTGCTGTTGCCGAATGCGCTCATGTAGCCGTGCATGCATGTTATGGCAAGCACATTCAGACACACTCAGTCGAGCACATAGTCATACGTGCATAAACCGCACAGGCGTGCGCACACACACACAAAAGACTGCATTCAAATGGCCTTTTTGTAAGTCAACGCACGCACGCACGCACACACAAGACAAACGGCCCAAACTTGGTCATAGGCAATTGCACCGCAAACACAGCCACGCGCGAACTCCGCTCTCCCCGTTCAACCAACGCGTACACAATTCACATATCCGCGATCCTACGTTGTATCCAGCTGCTTGGCTCATGTCCCGGGGAGAGAGAGGGAGACTGCAACTTCCAGGAGCCGCTACAACTGCTTTAGGGCCGAAGAAGCGCGCGGGAGAACTCGCGACTCGAGGAAGTGGCTGGATGAGCGACATGCGCGCACAGAGCACCCAACCGCTCGACTCTACACCCCACTAACAAAACCCAACCCCCTCTACTCCTTCACCGACGAGGCTTGACAGCTGCCCACGGACAAAAGCAAGGGAGTGCATGTGGGGGAAGGGAACGGCTGCGGCAAGATGCAGTGTTGGGGCTGATGATGATCATCATCATGCAGAATTCTCAAATGCATAAAGACTTCCCTCCCATCGTCCACAGCTCTGTACAGCTGCAATCCATCTCTTCCCCGTACGTGCTAATGATTGTGTTGCGCTGTATCTGCTTCAGTGGTCCCATCACTGGTGTTCTTCTTTCTGGCTGCCACTCAATCACCCGTTTTGTCCATGGGACATAATTTATACCATGATATCTTGCCCAAAATGACACGATAATAAAGTCATGTATTTGCTACCACGATGCATTTAAAAGCGCTTAAAAAATGATGGAGGCAATACATTTGCGACAAATGTGTAAGATTATCATTAAATGATTGCATTAAAATGCAATATGCATACCTTCAAATGTCAGAATACTTGTTCATTATAATTAATTACGAAAAAAAGTGTATTTAAAATGAGATGATTAATACCTCTCAAGGCTTGTGATATACTGTAATGGCATTGTGATATAACGAATGTCAAAGTACATATGAATCACTTTTCCACCGTTCAACCTCCCCCCAACCTAAGTTTTATTCCTAACCAAGGCTCTCATTAGAGGCAATTTTAAAAACTGTATCGAGATGTTGAGGCTTTAAATTAAATGGGTTACAAATAAGGAGACCTGTGGATAGCAGCATTGCTGTAGACATTTTTTTCTCTACATCTCTCACTGAAGTTTTAGTGGGGTATCTATACATGGATTGCCCTGGACCCCTGTATTATATATAGTGCATGTGTTGTGAGATCTATACGACTGTAGTTCACAAGCTGCAAATATTGACTGTTTTTACAGAGGCTCACATTCATGGTGTCATTGTACTATAAATTGACTGGAAGATACCAAATCATTACAATTGTATATACTCAAGTCATGTTCATGGGTACATGAGCTTCTAAACACAAAGGGAAGTTGAAACTAGTTCAGAATGGGATAATGCTGAAACATAGCGACACATATTAGGTTCACTCTGATGATCCCATACTTGTATATTTACCACACAAGCACACACACACATATAGTTCCGGAATAGAATAAGGAAATTTATGTTAGGGGTTAACCATGCAGAAATATAAATGTAAAAAAAGCGTGAATCCGTACATACTTGTAATAGGCAATTTATATACACTGTTTATATATAGGTATAAAAGAGTAATAACAACTTATTTTGGTGGCTGCAATGGGGAGGGGGTACAATTTATGGAGCGGAAAGGTAGATATCTCAGGCCCCTGCACAACACATCAAATCTGACCTGTGACATTGAGCACGAACCCTGTTTGTGCGGCAGGGCAGCGTGCGGCTGTTCATTCCTCATCGTGTATTTTAAAGAGTAATAATAAATCAAACCAACAGAAATCAATTTCCAAACGTGTCCACGGAAATGGAGCTCGCATGCTCCTGAAATAGAGTCCACCGGGCAAATGTGATAAGGTGGGCCCCTCTCGTCGTCCGTAGCAGCAAAGGCCCCCCTCCCCCCTCCCCCCCACACTATTGTTATTTTACCTCGGTGTTTGCATCCGCGGTCCTTTGTCATTCTTTCCTGGGTAACCACCACCGCAATGAGTAACCGCATCCGATTCCACTCACCCGGACCGTGCAACAAATAAGACGCTCCGTCTCCATTGTGTGGGCCTGGTAAACCGCGCTGCTCAAGCAGTAAAAAGAATGCCTACGACATGAGAAACCGCAAAGAGCACTCGGGGAACACAAAAAACCTGGCCGTGTACAGAACCAGGCTGACTGTGCAAAACAGTGATCGTGAATGACAATTAAAGCAATTATCATTCAATCACTGGGCCAATGATCAATACATCCATTGGCTTGTCGAGCTGTCTATCCATCTGTTTCCCTACTCCCTAGGTAGCCGATCTATCCATAATGCCGCCCACCCCTGTACTCACTCAGCCCTACGAACATTTATCCACATGTTCATCTAAGGTAGAAGACATTTATTTAACTCTCTAAATCTTCATTCTCCAAAACAACACCAACCTCTCTCCATCGGTCTACCAGGCACCCTGTCTGTCCCCCCATTAACCTAATTTATTTGTTCATTGATTTATCTATTCATTCACATACACATTCGTCCATGTAAATCTAAACATCCGCATATCTATAACATTATTTGACTATTTGTCCTTGTAACCCATCCAGGCTGATACATAGTAAGTTCCCATCATCATAATTTAGGCTGCCAAATAACTGAAGTCTTCTCTTCCTGCGTGGTACCACCACATCATATGTTAACCAGTATTGAGCCTGTGATACAGACCGGTCTGCAACCCTGGTGAGGTCCCCAGCAGTGTCGAGCTCCGTGGAGGATCCTACAAATAACTGAAGTGCACAGTAAGTAAATAAGATTACTTTTGAGCAATAGCCCTCCTTCAGGGAAGAGCAAGATGTGAGGCAGAAAACAGTAACATTGTAGTTATGTTGTAGTCGCAAATCAGATGGGGATTTCTGACATCACTCGCTCTTTGGGATAAATGACCTGGGCTCCGACACACATGCTCCTTCGGCTTGCTATTTAGATGCACCACAGAACGGGGATGGGTCGTGCCTTTATTGCTGAGAAAAGCAGCTTGCTTGCTTGCTGTCGGGTAGGTATCTGAAATTGACATGTAATTGGTGTTATTTATATTATGCCAAACCAATCCATCGATCCATATACCGTGCGCAATTGCCACATTCATATGCACATCATCCTATGGTGCTCATCCATCTCTATTTAGACAGACAAATTAGGAGAGCCCAAGTGAAGATTGTTGTTTAGCCGCACGTGGCGCTCAAACACTGCGCTGGCACGGCAGCAGGGAATGCGACGCCACACTGTGACCATTCCGACACGCCTACTCAGCTGTCAAAATACCAGGAAAATACCATGGAAAAAAAGTGAGAATATGACTGCCGGGCAGAACATGCCCGTGCACTCAAACCATTTTCATTTCCACATCCGAGGCCTGGAAAAGGATATAAATGTCCACACTAGACCATATACGTCCCAAATTATTATATCTTTGGCCAGGGACTTTCACGAAAACGCACATCGCTCCATACAATGGCCTTGAAATTCTGGTCGGTTAGTATCGCTTCAATTCAGTCCAACGAAGTCGCCAGTTAGGTCCTGGGAAAGCGAGGCCGACCCATACGAATTTGGAGAACTTGGATTGATGATGCCGTTGCTTGGACAGGGCTCAACAATGGGACAACTCGCAAGAATTGCTGAAGACAAGAACCCTGTGGAGTAGGACAGTCCATGTCGCGGCCAACTCTCGGGTCGAGGAAGGCTTGAAATGGAAAGGAGCCTCAGGCATTTGCAGCGTAATCCTAAGAACCCCAAAAATATGTAATCGGAAACAAGTGAGTAATCCTTTCCCATGTGCACGAGTGCAAAGTTGTGTTGCAAATGCTTATAATGCAGCTGCAAGTTTTATTTAGTCGTGTGTTATCAAGACCAAAAAACCCACTGCTAAATACGTTTCAGCAATGTACGACTGCATCTGCCACGTTTGCTGCACTATGTTAACATCACTTCTACACATGTACTTGCACACAATATGTGCGCGGATACATATGTATTACGAGCAGCTTAACTGTACGACAGAGCCTCAAAAATGCACTGATTTCCTGGACTGTAACCACTGCTTGCCGAACTGTAATTTCTGGTTCTGATTAAGGGCAGGCAGACAGGCATTGCTGTGGAAGCGTGTGAGCCACAGAGGGAGCATGTGCACGTGTGAGCACTCGCGTGCACATGTGCGTATGTTACTGCACACATTACGAATAGTAACCATAGTGCTGTATTATAAATTGTTTTCTTAAATACTTTTTCAAGAGGGTCTTTGTCTGGGATGTTCAGATAACTCACTTTTATGCACGATCATGAGTCACGACTACATTTAGAATAATTGGTGAGTGGCAGCCGAGGGAGGAAATGAACCGAAGAGGATGTTTGAGGAGATAGTGATGAAATCAGCTCGTGTGCAGGTGCCGGGTGGATTTTTACACCACAGGAATGTGAGACATATGGGACGGCTTCGGTAGGCGTTGAATTTTGGGCAGTGCAATAATCATCCCTGATAATCATGATGTTGTGGATAATTGTTGTTATCATATAGACAAGACAAAAAATAATCTTTACATTGAATTTTTTTTTCAACCCATTGGCCTTCTGGACAATAATAGGCCTGAATCTATAGATGCTATCCAGGAGATCAAAAGTGATTAACGTGTAGCCTGCTTAAACAAAGTCTGCTGTGAAACATTGGTCTGCAAGGTCAATAAGGCCACTGGACTGAAAAAGCATTTCTTTGAGCATTTCTGAATGCGGGAGGAAATCGAAGTGCCTGGAGAAAGCCCACGAATACAAGCGAAGAACTCCCCCCGGTCTAGGATTTCACAGTTGTGCTTTATAGCTCTCCGCTGTGTTTTGGGGTTGTACTCAATGTTGTTCGACATAACGTCCGATGTTTCACTCCCGAAGAAGCTCCCTGCAAATGCAGCAAAACATTTGAAATCGTAATAATAGGGGTTTTCCCCCTTTTTTTCTGGCAACAAAACTGAAACCTTTTTACAAGGATTCATGTCTGCATTAACCACAATACCTGCAATCAAATGCAAACAAAAAACACACTATGATAATATATGCATTGTCCTTGAAACTGATTGGTCCACACCAGGGACGGCTTTCTTTTGAGCCTCGACCCAATTGTTGCTCGACCAGAGGTCGCCAAAAGGCGTACAGCTCAAAGATAATGCACTATCAAAGTATTGGAAATCGTGCCAACCAGAAAACACATCGGAGAGCTATGAACAAGCAACACTCGTCGAGGCCAGACAAACTGCTCGGCAAAAGAGCAGTGCTTGCTGTACTACATCATACAAATAATGATGTCGGTGTGATCCACCAGTTTCACTGGATTAACAGACGTGGGCCACTGCCGCACCGGGAAAATACATTAGAGATGGGAGGAGTCGGTGCATGTGATGTGTGGGAGATTTACATGCAGGCCATGCAGAGCTTTACCGGCAACATGCCTTCCGATTAAATGCTGCGACACTAAACTGTGGAATAAATGCGACATCTTTAACGTCAGGATATTGCTTAAATATTTGGTAAAACTATTTTCTAAGTGTTAGAAAATATTTTTATTTTATTATATTATTTTATATTATATTATTTTATTATGTTTTATTTTTATTATTTTATTACTTCCCTTCTACGTGACTTTACCGAAAGAACCAAGAAGATACAAATTACACTCGCACAAGTACAATACGAATGCATGTCATGATGCACCAGGGCCTATTGCCAAATTGCCCAGAATGCGCCGCTATCTCGTCAGATCTCGGACACCAATCAGAATTGAGCGTAGATAGGGTGCTTGGATGGGTGAACACCATGAATCAAACAGGTGTTATAGGCTGCTGCGGGGACACACTGTGGGAAGCAGGGGGAGATGCAGCGAAATTCGTTGCTATATTTTACTAGGCTGGGAAGTCTATGCTCTCCGCCTTCATGAACGCATGCTGACGAATGCGATGAATTATGGTCAAATAACCCAACAAACCTACACAGCACGGGGAGGCCCTCATCCAGCAGTGGAATGACAAAAGAGCTGTATATGAACATGTATGGGAAACGAGCACGGAAACACAGCACACTCGCAGCGCAAAGTTCATATATAGTAGGGTTGTGTATAGATTGATGACACTATGAAAAGTATGAATTTAAAAAAGCTAAAGCAGTGGACTTCAAGCTGAGTAGAATATTCCCATGAGACATTTCATCAGCTGGGGCACTTCATAGATCACTGCTCATATATTTCAAGCTCAAAAAAATAAAAGATATAGCGAATACAGTAATTTTTAAATCCATTTCAAGAAAAAGAATTGTGAAGTTCAGTGCTGAAAATTCTATTACACCCTTCACAAACCACTATCGATCAATATGTATTTGCGGTAACATTTAAGGCACGATGGTGAATGAATAAAGGGGATTGCGGAGTAAAAGAGTGGCGAGTCAATAATTTCAGGAAAAAGAGAGTCCTGGATGTGCAATGTCTATAATCCACTTCAGCTAAACAAGCCATAAACATTTTTTAAAAACTTAAAATATTTAAATGTACATTTTGCTTAATGGGTGGATCTTACCAACTTGCAATTTTGAGCAATGTTATTGTAACTCTCGTGAACAATGAAATAATGAGCAAACAAAAATATCCACACGTTTTATTTAGCAATTATGTTGACTGGTTTAAATTTTGAAGCTGTGTTTTTGTGTGTGTGCATATATATATGTGTGTGTGCATTATTAAAATTATTGTTGTTACACTGCTGTATTGGGATATGGGTAAATTAAAAAGCTGTGTTGTCAAGAGCAGGTTTTTCTCTGGGTGTGCCCATATTTTTCTTTCCAAGATTATGGATAATCTTGGTTTATTTTGCACTATCCTATGTGTCTGGTCAGAAGGGATTTACTACGGGGGCAAGAAAGTGAAAATGTGACATTTTTTTTTATTTTACAAACACTTGTGTCCCTTTCAATCACAGGATATAATAAGGAGATGCTCTTTACATTTACATTCTTTATTAACCCACGACCGGATGAAGGCCTCCACATTGCAATGCCAGTCACTCTGGTTGCTTGACCATACTTCACCATACTGGTACATGTCGGCTGTTGAAGTGGTGGGCCCAGAACTGACAGGTTTATGATTTGTTTTTGCCGAAGTTACTCAGAGTGCCTTGAGGATACATTTTCCATAAATTGGAGAGAGACAACATTATTCCACATATGCTAACCTCAGGGGTGAAACTGTGGCACAGTGGTTGGCACACGACTCCTTAAACCTGGCACCCCGAGTTACAATTCCAGCCATGGGCTCACATCAATGACAAGTGAAATATTAACCGGTCCTGCATCCCCCCCGTTAATCAACCCACACAAACATTCGAGAAGGGTCAAACAACCCCTATGAACGACACAGCGAGGGGAAGCCTTCATCCAGCAGTAGACTGACAATGGGCGATAATGTTTTTTTATTCAATACGGGTATTAAAATCCATTCAGGATTTCAGTGGGACTTTATTAAGTGCATGCAATTTAGCGTTATCTGCACAATTGTATGCTGAACATGCCCGTAATGTTGTGTAAACAAAATGCAGCAACAATCGACCTTGTATTGGCATTATTGACAGCATCGTTGGATAAACAGAACAAGTGAAAAACTAACTTAAATTGAGCTTCATGAATAAAAGTTAAATTTATAATTCTTTAGGAATATTCTCATTTTTTTGTCATAAATATTCACACATCCCTTCTATTTGAGCCTCTCTAGACGTAATGTTTAGCGACGGGGTTTTTTCTTCAATCACTGTCTCATTTATGGTTATCATTTTATTGCAGCAAGCCCTTACAAAAAGCTCACGAATGTAAGCCCTTCATTTGTTGTTGTTGCGGGAATGTCAGGGCTGGGATAAGGGAGAAACCATTGAAGGCTGTGCGAATTACATGTTGAGCAAAAAGCATAGTTGATCTGTTAATACCTCCCTGCTGCTGCTGCTGCTGTTGTATCTGCTTTTACACACGAATAAATACACGCGTGCACTCATACAACAAAACACAAACGAAGCGGGAGTGCTCGCTTGCATACTGCACAAACACGCACACACACGCCAACAAAAACTACCCCCGGTGACAAGGCACAAAAATACATGAAGTTACACACCACATTTGGTCATGCCGTTTTAAAAACTAACATGTTACACATACACACAGACACACATTCTCAAACGTAACTACACAGATAAATTACCCACGAATAGAATATGCATAATTTAATTCCTACCGAGACCAACACAAACACCGTGTTGGCTTAATTTCCTACCCAAATTTAAAATAATTTCCACTGCCTAATTTCCAAAACTTGCATCTTTCGTGGGAAATGGAGAATCTTCTTTGGAAGAAATATATTTTTAAAATGCCAAAACAAAAATGTATATTCCAAATCACATGCCAAAAGGGCCCTCAAAAGAGAAGCCAAAGACACAAGTTGCTTCACTGTACAATGATCATAGTTGCCACCTATCCTGGTTTTCCCAGGATAGTGCTCATTTTTGATAGCCACACTGGAAGATAATGAATGACACATCAATAAAGGCAATGCATTTACATGTGGCTTGCCCCTTTTCCAGTATTGACAGATATTGTTCTTCCGACGATGAGTGTCGGTTTTTTTTGGACCTCAGAGGTGGAAACCAAAACTGTGATGGCAGTGACTTACTAAACTATCCCTGAGCCTTCAGAAACCCGCTGCTTATTAAGCAGGCTTGTGGGAAGCAATGTGTGGTGGCATCACACGATCGCTCGATTTCTGAACGGTATTGCTTAAGTATCACGATATCGTCAAAGAACAAAAATATTGGTAGAACCAATTTTAATCTTAGGTCTTTGTATATGGAAGTATTGCCATTTTTGATGTAAAACAATGAAAAACCCATATGATACGAAAAATGCATGTTCATATGGTTGTTAAACTCAATATATATTGTTCTCAACACCGAGGAGTGACACCTGCACAGTTTAAACAGATTGGTGCATTTTTGCAGTTGTATCTATCTGCCAGCAGAGGCGTGAACAGGTGATTGCAGGGCTGTACCTTTTACATCCACCACATTTATTAAAATCTATGGCCATCCTTGCAAACGAGTTCCAAAAAAGCATTCAATCTAGCTACACTGCAAAAAGAACAAAAATCTAATAATGTGAAGCAAATAAAGTGAAGGACCATAAAAGTGTGCCAATGTTTTTCTTTTTTACTTAAGGACAGGGACAAAAGAAAAGAGCAAGGGAATGATTTATGGAGGCAATGGTAACCTGAAAAAGAGTAACAGCAATATTCCTTTTCGGTAGGTTTATCTTCTTCCCCGAGAGGTGAGCACGACAAATAAGGAAGCCACTGAAACACTGCACGCGCTCTGACGTGCCGCGCACGTTTTAACGCAAGCGCGTCACTCGACCCCACCCCATGCGAGAACGTGACCCACCCAACATTCGTTGCAACCTGCATCTGCAACGGACCTCGCGCGACTGTGGATTTGTGCGGAAGCCGTGAAAGGAATCATTGCTCTGACCCACATTCATTCAGTTTTAATTAATGGTCGATGGGGGGGGTCACACCGTCGGTGCGTGTGGTTCCTGAAGGTGGCTTCAAACACCCTGGGGCCAATGACGGTTAAATTACATTTTACTATTTTATTTATTTTACCAGGTAAGACACACTGATAGCTATATAGGCCATTTTCAGAAGCGACCTGGCCACAAATGATAGCTCATCGAAGTGGCTTACCACGTGGAAATGTATAACAGCCAAATACTCCAATCGCATGTTTCTAAAAGTGTGGAGGGAAAACCCGGAGGAACCAGAGAAAATTCCATGCGACCACGAGGAGAAAATGCAAACTCCAAATATACAGACCACAGGGTCGGGATTGAAGCCACGACCTCCTGTATATCAGGCGAGGTAGTTAAAAATATCCCCCCTACCGCGACGGCCATTAACATAGAAAGACGACCGGTCCCGTTCCAGTAAGAAAAACCTCGCGCAAATGCACGTAGGCAGGCAACTCTATGGGGTTACGCAAGCACATCGCCAGACTAAAGCGCTCATAAAGGGTTGATCACCTGGGCGACCGCCCCGTGGGAGAACCCAATGCGACTTTAAATAATAATAAAAAAGGAACTGATGAAAGCCTCACTGGCTCCAAAAGAAATAAAGGCATGTTGGGAAGCGAGGGCGGCGAGGGGATGAGTTTTTTTTTATGGCGTCCTTTGTTGTGTAACAGGTCGAGTGATCTTGAACTAAAGGCGCTCCCCTGTTTAAACTCATCACGTGAATGATGGCTAGAGAAACACATCGTAGGAAATGCAGGACATGATGGCATCAGAGTGGGGTTTTTGGCAGGCAATGAGTAGTCAACCATCGCCCCGAGGCACTTTTCTGGATTGTCACAATTCAACGATTGCCACACTCGATGCGTAATTATTCACCCTCCGACCCCCTCCACGGCAATTCAGAGTCAAGATTTTATTTAAGAATCAATTCTATTTCTCTCGTGTTTACCATCGCCTTTGTATTCTCATTTGGTCTGTCTCATTTGTACAGATTAGTTTATTCCAATATCCAAAAATGCTAGATTAGCATGTGATTTGCATAACATTGTCATTAGATCATAAATAACACTATGTAACACGATTTTTGTTCCTGGGTAGTAAGTGTTATTTTCTAATTTATTGTGCTTCAACAGTAGAGAAAATGGACTTTATGTGAAGGAATGACACAAATGCACACGTTTTCTTATTGAAAATAGGTACATTTCAAAATATCACAGTCCTGGTCACAAAAGCAAAGTTTGTGGGGAATTATAGCAATTTCTGTACTTTTGAGGCATACGAAATAAGGAAATAACACTTACTACCCAAAAAAAAAAAATTTGTTTCACAGTGTTATTAATGAAGTGGATTATTAACTTTGCTTTTGTGTCCTGATCACAAAAGCAAAGTTTGTGGGGAATATATAATAGCCATTTTCTGTACTATTAAGGCATAAGCAATTGGAAAATAACACGATTGATTCAAGTGCGATATAATGCATGCCACTGTGAGCATACTAATCAATTTTAATAATTGAATGTTTCATCATTACATGCCCAGTTGCTACGATGGAATAGAAAACAAGAAACAGCTGGCACATTGTTTAAGACCACATGTTCTTTAATTCCATTCTTGTTAGACTGTACAGCTGCTTAACTGCTTCGCTACTGGCAATTTAACAAAAGTACTCTCGTAAAATATATTCCTGGGCATGACAGCAACACCAATTAATTTACCGTTGCCGTCTAACCATTGCCCTACAACTTTCTTGGAACTCATTGCCGGTCACTGTCTGGGATTTGTAAATTATTGGCCGGTTCTGCTGGTTTAAAGTGTTCTGTAAAGCGTACAAGACGTAAACATAGTGCCTCTGTGCTATACGAATGGCGTGATTACAAATGTACTCGCTCTTAGGGTAACAGTGGTGGAGGTCAAGTGACCCGCGTGCTGGGCTTCGCTAGGCCTTGTGTTCACACGAGGGACACGTTAACCATAACCCCCACGGAAAACACCGCGGGCACACTTTAAAAGGCCTTGCTAACACGTGACTTCTGATAGCTAAAAGCATGTCCTCTTGCACCAGGCAGCACAAAGTATTTTGGGCTGAATACAGGGAGAAGAGCACAGGGTGAGATGTCCAGGGTGTCCACAAAGGTGTGTTTGAGAACTTAATAATTACAATGATGAAACAGTTTGAGCCAGGTTGATAAAAAAAAACTACGCACACCCGTAGTTGATAGTACGAAACTTTCATGGTACGTGTCTCATCCCACTAGTCTTACATGTGCCTCCGCTACAGCGGTGACGAGGAACGTCACATTGAGATTTGAGGGGTTCCAGGTGTTCGCTCGCATCCTGGCTGTGATTGCTTTAAACGCTTCTGTTATGCACGCTGTTGAATAAATTCCAAGCTTTTAGCTTTAAAAAAAAGCTAAGTAGCGTACAAAATCAAGGTCTCCTTCACATATCCGAATCTCCACGTAAAATGTTTTTAAAGAATCTATTACACAACCCATCAGCCGCACGGTCTTCTGGGAGTGCATAAAATCAGCGGCATAGTTTAAAAACAAGCAATCTCTGGACCCGTTTATAAATAGTCAATGCTGGTAAACTTCTGATCTTACAGAAGACATTGTCTGCTTAACTATTTTGTTATTTATATTCTCCACACTAATGCTCATGATTATCTTTAGTTAAGTACGGGATAGGTATATAAGGAATACATTGCCAAGAATGCAACCGCTCAGTTTAAAACGGTTTAATTATATGTATGTATTTACATGGAGACATTCAAATTATTTTGGAATAAAATGCGGAAAAAAGTTGTAATTAAGTAATATTAAGCGTTATAAAATTCATATTTGTATATTTATATCATTAAGGTATAGTGTTTTCTGGATACACTGTACAGACAACAACCACATATACATTACAGGAACCTGATTTGATTGATAGCACATATTTTTTTTTCACAATTAGTAGGTGACAAACAGATTTCTAGCATACTTGAATGAGTTTCCAACATAGAAGTACTAAATATACGTACAGAATAGATAACATGGGGATAAGAGGATTTGACCCTTTTGGCGGGACCCCAGGGTCCCATAAGCCCCCGGCTCTCGCATAAACTGCGTTGCGACGTCATTTTATGTCTGTTGAAGGCGAACGACACGGCAATCTATTCCTCTCGACGAGCTCTACACAATGCCCTAAATCGAAGTTTGAAAGTTTTGTTTCTTCTGCGCATTCGTCCTTGCTGCTACGCTTGGATGACACGACATCAGAATGATCCGCGCCAGGTGGGTCGCGGCGTTTATGTGCGCGGCGGGACGGAGTCGCCAATAATAAATAATTAATCACGATTTTTACTTCGTATATTCGGGACCCCGGGGTCCCGCCATAAGGTTCATTTGTAGAAAAGCTAAAATTTAACGACGCTCATAAGCAGGATCAGTCTCCCGTGAGGGCGTTGTTTTAAAGCCAGTTATAACTCCCTCCACTCACCCACGCCCCCTTAATCCAACCAATTTACTCGGCTTGTTTCAAATTAGGCATGAAGCGTTGTACGTGCTCCATCCTTTTTTAATGCCTCATCCGTAATAAAACAACGCCATTTAAAACCACTGTCTTGCTCATGTCTGTTAAATCATAAAAATCCCAATTTTATTTAAAACTCTCTCGACATCGTATCATGCGATAAAGAGGAGTCCATTTGGAACTCACAGAGCAGCGCATCACCCTGGGTATTTTTCGCAAACTTCCAGCAGAAGATGATATCACAGAACTACCTCCGAGGTGCTTTCAAGAGGGGTGCTGCACATTTTACATGCACCAAGCTATAGAATGTTCTTCTAATGTAAGCCAAACCATAAGTTTTATACTAATAATAACTAGAATTTTGCCAACTTAGAGAAAAATTTTAATTTGATACGGTGATCTTTTTTTGTATGCAGCTGTTGGTGACCGGGCTTAGACTTGAGAACTCGGTTTAATCACAGATGACTGCCGGATTTGAACCTAAGATCCAGAAATACTGATCCATTGCTCTGACATCTGAGCCACCGGTCCCACCTCAAGTGGGGTTTTTATTGTCCATATTGTCTGTGGCACTCGTTAACCTGGAAAATAAGTTCAAATGTTTTTATACATAGGCTTCATGACCAACAATATGGTTCATAATTGGTTACTTTTGGGTTAGATCGTATAGGCATGTACATTTTCAGCTATACCCTCCAGAGCCAATCAAATCAACTTGTTGCATCTCTAAATATGCCAATTGATTTGTTTTTTCAGCATACCATAATGTTAAAAGCAAGTAAAATATGTACAATTCTAGACATTTTACTGGACATTATGTCCAGCATTATCAGGTGTTAACAGCTCAGCTCTCACATTAATGCGCTTCCTGATTGGTCATTAAATTCATCAACTAAAACTAAACTATTTTATATCACCAGGTAAGGCTCACTGAGCTATATAGCTCTTTTTCAGAACGAAAAATCCAAACACCAGCCCGCAGGGAGAGAGACATCCAAACTCCAAATATGCAGGCATCAGGGTTGGGATCGAACCCATGATCTCCTGTATACCAGGTGAGGTAGTAAACATCTCGCCACTGTGGCAAGATGTTAACAATCATGCACGTGATCCAATTTAATAATTAGTTGATTACTGGATGATTGGTTAGCATTGGCATTAGTTTAACGAGGTGAATCTATTTAGCGAGTGTGAACAAAAGCTATCCTTAAGTATACGAAGGTGTATTGTTGGTAAGTCATGATGTTGTGATTCAAGTTGAGCGTTAATTGGTTAATAGGGTTAGCGAGGTAATATTATGGTGATTTTAATATAAAATGTAACATCAACAATCTCTGTGTAGTAACGCTTATGACTCGTTCACACCGGAGTTGGAGGCACACTTGTTTATTTAACACCACACGTTGTGACATACACACTGAGGGGGTATCGGCCCCCTCACCCGTCTATCTGAGGACACACCTCTAGGCTAACCCTAGCCTGCCTCTGAGTCCTCCTCTAATGGGCTAGGGGAGGCTATCTTGGCCCGACACTGGTCAGTCGGGCCCGGTACCCAGAGTCCAGACCAGCACTGGCTCTGGCTCTGGTACCACGCCACTGGCTCGAGCCTGCGCGGTCCTGATAAGGACGGCGTGCCAGGGGGAGACCAGGGCTCTATCTAGGACGTCTTCCGTCTTCTCTTCTTAGCTAACACAACACTCCCGAGCCCTTCGATACATTCCCCTTTTATACCCAACCCCTCCCTGAGGGGTGGGGCCCCGGGGGATCATAATGACCGAATCGACCCCCCAGGGTGTCTGGCGCGGACGTCGCAGAGGGCACCTGCTCGTGCACACATGTAGCCCCGCCTACTGTGTTTGTTTACCATAGGCTGCCATGCATAACGGGCTCTCTCTCTAACACCCCTACATCTGTAATAAACCTCTATTACTAATTCCACATTGTGCTGATGATGCTGGATATAAATCTCCAGCAAAACTTTAGCACAAGTGTCAAAATGTTGCTAGCTTTTCAACAATTTAGTTTGATTTTAAAAGTCTAATTAATTGGCATATTTGCCCACGTGACAACTTAGCTTGAGTATCTCTGTCAGGTGGTGGGTGGTTATAGCTGATAATTGCAATTATCCCTGCACATTCTAACCCAAAAGCAGGGGCGGTTTCTTCATTAGGGCGATTGGGCGACGCACCACCAATGTCATTCAACCACAGAGTCACGCTAGCCGTCACTGTGCCTCTGGATATAGTCCAATCAGCGTCATGTCACGTTCTGTGGAGTACCGCCTCTTTTTGGGCGATTTCACTACGGCTGAGAATCGCCCCGAGTGGCCCCATAGACTTACATTCAAAGATGTTTTTTTTCGAACGGGGCGCTGCAATGCATTCTCTATGGCTTCCGGGAGGGCATGCACTAACGTGCTTACGTCATCATACGTGCTAACGTCATCATACGTAAGCACGTTTCATCCAACAATAAAATGTATCGCCACCTAGTGGAATCTTTAATTAAATAAACTTGAGTGGTTTGTTTTAATAGTGAGTATATAAACAAACAAGATGTATTGTAAGAGTCACTTTATTTTTCATTAATATTAAAGAAGTGAAGTTGCCTTTACATGCTTAAGCTGTTCATTTATTCATTGCATGGGTGGACCTTATCCTTATCAATCATCCAGACATTTGCCCCCCCTGAGAGATTTTGCAGGAGCCGCCACTGCCCAAAAGTAACTTATTATGAATCATAAAATGAATTTTCATAATTGTATCTGTAGCTACCGTGGGGTGGTGAGGAACGAACAGCAGTGGGGCAGTCATAAAAAGCAGGGAAAAGTGTACAAGGAGGTGAAAGTAGCAAAGAGTAAACGATGAACGGCCTGATTTTTAAAGCGCATATTTTCTTTCAAATCGGACTGCGAAGGTGAAACCTCTTCAAGGAAACCCCATCCAACAACTTCAACGTTCAATTTTGGGCACGTTTTGCGCACCTGGAAGATCGTGAACATGCACGGGCATCAACGTTCGAGCGTTGACGCAGAAAAATCTTGACAAGGAATGGTTGAACACCGCAAGTTATCGTATAGTTTTTGTTTTTTGTAAGCCCTCACCTTCCTGGCATCTTTTAATTCACCGCCTTGATCTTTGCCTGCCTATCAAAATACAAAAAAAAGTCATAAGCCGGCTAAAATTCGTGGAGAGCTTTTGTTATTTCCACCTCTCACACAAGTGTGGTTGTTTGCCCGTTAAATCTCCAGCACCCATTTGCCGGAGTGTCTCAAGGGTGTGATGCCTCCTGTCTGTTGGGACATGGAGCTAGCACCATCCGGATAGATAAATAGATACTGCATTCAAGCCCTGCGTGATTCAGGCCAAAAATTGGCACCCCCCCCCCCCCCCATGCTAACAAAAGGCCGTGGTGTAGTGAGTTTGATTAACTCCGTTCAGTTGCCTAAAAAAAAAGTCAGTAAAAAAATGTTGAATCACTGTTAATGGGGCGATTGTCTTTGTGTTTTCATCGCAAGTCGTATCTCTTGTCTTTGACAACACTGGGATTTAGAGCAATTCATGGAAGGCCACTTGGAACACAATTTCACTCAATCCCAATCAAAAGATTAAAATCACCATGGCGACGCAGCACTGCAGAAAAGGCAACGACAGAGAGAACCACTCAACCGGTATGAAGCTCCAGGAACAGAGAGGGGTGCGCCCAGCAATGTGCCCCCTCGCTCGGTGCATCACAAACTACATCAAGCACTTGCAAGCTACATTGCCCATGCCCTTCAAAAAAGCAAGGGGACAGACAAATGAAAGCCTGTTTTTCTTGTGTCCTTTGATCAATAATCACACTTGATGTACCTTTGCACAGTTAATTGATTGGGACAATCGATGGGACACAGTATTAAATTGATGCATTTGTTCATTTGTGCATCACACTTAAATGTAAAGTAACACACGTTTTAGTGTTTATGGATGTCTACACTTTGATTAATCGTGCTCGCCATGAGCTGGATATAGACCAGGTGCTTGCAGGAAGCTTGAGAATACATAGCTGGCATGGATGTTTAGGAGGTAGAATATATTTTTAAAAAGGAAGACCAGTTGAGATGCATAATGCTCACTTGAATAACGGTCCTGTTTTTGTTATTCAATAAAAACATTTTTTTTTACAAAAGCAACAGACTGCACAGAGCCAACCCCTTCATATTGCAAGGTTATGTGAATACACTACGCTAAATACAATGGCTCTATCCGGTGGTCTCTGTGCCCTATTTCGAGGGGTATTTAAGCAACCTCAGTCATGGTAAACATACGCTGCATTGGTTGGATGTACCCACGTTTTAGTCAACAAAAGGTAGTCTGCCAAAAGTTATACTTAAATACACTCGACTTGAAGCTTTCGCGACTGCAGGAATTCATATTCTTTGGGTATTTCGGTCATGCCACGTAGATAGAATTTTTCCCACCTCGGCAGCTCTCGCTATATTTTTTCACCCGATGACGACTGCTTGTGTTGCGATCGAAACGTCGTGATAATTTTATTATTTTTCTATCTACGTGGCTTTACCGAAAAACCCAAAGACTATTTAAATACACTCTTCTACACAACTGTAGTTGGACACAGTCTCATGAAATGTAAACATGTCAATCTTGATTTGAAGCTTTCGTGACTGCAGGAATCCATACTCTTTGGTTCTTTAAGGTAAAGTCACGTAGGTAGAAAAATAAAATATTATATCACGACGTTTCGATCGCAACATAAGCGGTCGTCCTCGGGCAGAAACAATAATCCAGCAGTGATAATTGATATTACCGAAAGAACCAAAGAGTATGTAAACATGTCAATAGTCACAAGATAACTTCAATAAGTAATTCTGTTTTTTTTTTATAAACATTTGTAAAATAAGAGAAACAACATATCTCTCCACGTTTGGAGCTGTCAAGCTGTTCTTTGTAACCACCAAAATGAAAGAAATATGCTTGTGGGTTTTTATTCTCTCTTCTTTGCTACCACAGTGGTCTGCTGCCCACGTTTAAACAATAGCGGAAATTTGTTTTTGAAACAGATTATGGGAAACCACAAATACACCAAGTTCTTGCACGCAGTTAAGTATTCTGGGAACATCAAATATGGGAAGGGTTCCAGCACGAGTTTAAACAATGAGCAATATAATATATTACGATATGAAACCAGATGATATTTTATGATACTATTGAGAGATAAATTCAAATAGTTTTACTTATTACTTATTGATGTCAGCAGTAGGGTGTCCTGCGAGAGAACAGCTATCATTTTTCCCCCGTGCTGCCAATTATTCGGAAAAACATAATGCAAAGCGCTTATCTGAAGAATAATAGCTACTTATTTCTGAACTTTAATTAATGAGTTTGATCAACGATAATCTCAAAATAATATTTTTCAAACCGGACTTTACAATTATCACAGATCTTATATCATGCATTGGAAACACTACTTAGCACTGAAGTTGGCCCATTATTTTTGTGAAAACAGACACGACTATGAATCTGTCCTACAAAATAGACATTAATTTGTAATTGTGTTCATAAAGCCACACATCACATTCATTGGCATGCAATACTTTTAAATTCAAATATTCCTGCTGCCTGGGATGCTGGCAGATGTACGAGTCATAAAATCAAAGAGGAACACGATGTCTCAATACATTGACAGGAACTGTATGTTCTAAAGTTTAACCATGGCTGGAGGTGAAGAATTGGGGATTGACAAGAGGAACCCTGGCCTTCAGAGTTCAACTGCATTATACAGCAACAATAATTATTGTGACTTTCCACATCTTAAATCATATGCTTCGCACAATGAGCATGTTTTTTTGTAAATAAGTTAATCATGCTGCATTGAGAAAACTAACGTTCAAAGAGAGATTTCTTGAAGTGTTCTGTTATTGGTCGCCTGTTTGTGTTTCTGCTAAGAAGTGTCAAAATAATAAACATTCCAGCCTGACAGAATCGTGATTTTACTCACAAGTTCCACGTTCTTTTTGAGGCATCAGAACGCTACATCTGCAAAGTGTGTAAATGCATGCTAAAGTCATCTATGTATATTTTTTTATGCACTGGCAGAAAAAAATTACGGGACGCATAATTATTCCGGAAATCCAAGTTATTGGAAAACAGATGAACGTCCTCCAGTGTAAATGCTTTTAAAATTGACTCCCGATGAACACGTGACCACACCACTTCAAAGCAGCCCATCCAAACTGGTCAAGTACAGAAGACAGTCAGTGCCACTGCTGCACTGCTACACTGGCAGCAGCAACGACTATGTAATTCATCTTTACTCAGGCCAGGCCAATGGTTTAGTTGCTAATTCATAGCTCTAATCATCACTGCAGCAGAACATCTAGTATCTGGTCACACCATCTTATAATATTGGGATGCTTCCATATGACCTGTCCAGAACACAAACCCAAGGCTTTTACTAACACCCAATAGCACTCTTCACCAAACGAAATATAATTTAAGTAAGCAAATCATGTTTTAATGGTAATTCATACATGTACCAATGAGGAAAAATCCCATCTAGGTCAAGCAGCAAACACACACACACGGATACATAAAGTATAGCCAGATGCTGTTAGCGGAGCCTCTATCACAAACAGCATGAGGGTAATGGGTTGATGACCACATTTTTCCCAGTTGCCTCTGCTGCCTCTCCGAACACTGGCGAGGCAAAGGAGTGCCTAAATCAGATATAATACAAATCAAATGAACTCCGCACATGTCATTAGCGCTGTCTTATAGCAGAAGAAAATAGAGATGTGGTCGTCTGACATTTCATAAAATTGCCATTCGGCAGAGCGAATAGAGATGTATTCACTTTCAAAAGACTACACTTTCCACTGTAACATACTGTGAAAACTGGACATTTCTAAAGAGAATTGACTTGTGAAGAAACATTTCATCTCTGTTCATAAGGCAGTCTTAATTACGAATGTGAAGACTTAATTTTTTTTTATGTTTGTGCACCACTGCCAGCAAGGTGCCTTCATATGTTTGTTTATATCAGGTGCAAGTAATCATTTTTTGGACATATGTACATCACAGGACCATGAAATGTGTCCAGCGATTGGGTTAGGACTTCACTCAGCAGTGGATTGTCCATGGCCAACGATTGCCTCTGATGTATATGGTTTGGATACGAACTTAAAATGACAAAATGTAATATGCCGACTATCACTATACTGTGCAGAGTGGTGTGTGTGTATATATATGCAGACTCGCATGCATACGCAAAGAAGTGGAAACAAGCCCAGAGTTTGCCGTGTTTAAACAAATGCTGCTGGAAAACATTGGTCCCAAAGGCCCAATGGTCGATGAACTTAAATGTTATTTTATTTCAGCCATGAAGCAGATGCCTGGGTCTCTTATTTATTTATTTATTTCCCACACGCAGTCCAGCAGGAGAAACACGTACAATAAATTCACGAGCACACACATATTGCGGTGACCTGATGGAGGATAATTGCAGTGGTTTAGGCAATTTATTTTCATCTGCATTCAAATCACTGTATGGTTTACATACCACATTGTTTGTGTGCACATGCGGCACACAATGTGTTGCCAGCACGGTACCAAGAATGATCAGCACTGGCTTGGCATTCATCAACTGTGTAAGCGTAGCTAAATTTTTTCTAGTTTAATGTTGGAGACATTTTAATAGTCACTCTTTGAATTAATGTCCAGCATAAGAACTGGGTTTGTGATTGTACTGTATTTTGTCAGAAAAAGCTCTGTTCAAGAGAACATTATAATGAAAACTCCTTGATTCATTGCCTTGGGGCTATTCCTCATGCATTGTACGACTAGAGCGTCTCCTTCTCGCTCCGCTATTTCCCGCTCTGGCAGATGTAAGATAAAACTTTAAAAAAAAATTAGGGCCCACTGAGCTATGAGCTCTTACTCTTTAGTTCTTTCGGAAAAGTCACGTAGAAGCCACCTGGCCACGAATGATAGCCCAACGAAGTGGCTTATCAAGTGGAAATTTATGGCAGCCAAGAACTCAAAACGCACGGAGAAAAATCCACGCGACAAAGGGGAGCACATGCAACCTGCAAGTATACAGCAAGCGTCAGTGTCAGGGTCGAACCTACAACCTCCTGCATACCAGGCGAGGTGGTTAACACCTCGCCACCGCGGAAGTGGTAAAAAGAAGAGTTACAGTGCCTTCCCCAATTACATGCGACTTGCCAAAGCAACAGATTTGCTTACTCTCGAAAAAAATTGAAACATTTCACCACACAATAAAATGGGTGGGTGATTGGGCGAGCAGACGAACTCAGAAAAATATGTAACAGAAACATTAACACCACCACAGTGTTTTCACAGCACAAGGTTTCTTCACCCACCACCACCACCCGCCTGGCTAATTGGCGATCATAGCGCACACACACGCAGCTTCATAGCGAGGCGACAGCACAACCAAAACTAATTACGTGCTATTGTCCAGCCTCCAATAGATGAAGCAGGCAGAATGATGAGGAAGCAGGGGGCCCATTGGACTGATTTAGAGGAGAAACGCATGCTCGACGTGCAGCATGCAGGGTTCGCATTCTCATCGCAAGGCGATGTAGGCACTTTCGCCAAGCTGTGTGGGGGGGGGGGGCACTGGCTGCAAATAAGCGACGTTCCGGGCAATGGGCCTCCCCCGCAGTGCAAGAGAGGTACTGCGGGGGAGGGCCACTGCCCGGAACGTCGTTTGTTGTATGCGCTTTTTTGTGTTGTTGACGACTGTGTTGAGTTGTTCTGTTGTTGTTGCTGTTGTTGTTGTGTCATTTGTGTCCGCGAACCACTGCCAATGGCAGTGTCACCAAATAATGTGTGTTCAGATGCACAAGGTGTTTGGGTAAAGTCACGTAGAATGGAAACAATAAAAATAATAAAATAAAACATAATAAAATAATTCTCACGACGTTTCGGCCACAACGCAAGCTGTGTCCCCGACAGACCTGGTCTTCACCTGATGACGGCTGCTTGCGTTGTGGCCGAAACGTCGTGAGAATTATTTTATTATGTTTATTTTATTATTTTTATTGTTTCCATTCTACGTGACTTTACCGAAAGAACCAAGAAGATGAATCCCTGCAGTCACGAAAGCTTTAAATCGAAAAATAAAAGTGTTTGGGCTCAACGTTTGTGTGCATCTCGCTTCGAGCAGCCTAACCACCCTCTGCTTGCATAATTAATTTGCGGTAACATTTATATGCAAGATTGGAAACGTACACCTATATGCAACGGGCTCCCTCAACAATAACACGGTGTACAGTGTGCTTAAGAAAGCCAATGTTACACGATGCAGACTGAA
This sequence comes from Lampetra fluviatilis, assembly GCF_964198595.1. Lineage (NCBI taxonomy): Eukaryota > Metazoa > Chordata > Hyperoartia > Petromyzontiformes > Petromyzontidae > Lampetra > Lampetra fluviatilis. Next base: position 6,231,684 of record NC_136295.1, on the reverse strand, counting down.
CGCATGCCTCATTCTTAATGCAGGTTGACAATGTTGCTTAATGGTAAATGGGACGTGCTAGATGCACACCGACATGCAGCATACTTAATGCAGGCTAATATTACATTAAATTGCCCGTCATGTGCTATGATGAAGGCCCATTTTTCGAAACGTTGCCTGTTGCTTCTATCGACGAATGCAGATTTTTTTTTGTAAATGCAGCAATGCTGACAGTTTCACCAAGGATATGATTATTTTACGTACAATTGGCTTACTGTACAGTTTTGCTGCAATGCAAACATGGAGTATGTATATACAATCATCCTACAGCACTGAAATAAATAATACAAATGCATTAATATCGCGGAGTTAATTAACATACAGTTGTATAACAATTACGACGCTGCGTTATGATCACACGTACGTGTCAAGGACTGTTTAAGCTGCATCTGTTTTTACCGGAGAGGATTTTTACCTTCTTGGTTCTTTCGGTAAAGTCACGTAGAAGGAAAATAATAAAATAAATAAAATAAAACATAATTAAATAATTCTCACGACGTTTCGGCCACAACGCAAGCAGCCGTCTTCAGGTGGAGAACAAGTCATTCAGACTTCCTTCGCGACAGACCTGTTCTCCACCTGAAGACGGCTGCTTGCGTTGTGGCCGAAACGTCGTGAGAATTATTTTATTATGTTTTATTTTTTATTGTTTTATTATTTTCCTTCTACGTGACTTTACCGAAAGAACCAAGAAGATGAATCCCTGCAGTCACGAAAGCTTTAAACCGAGGATTATTACCCTCGGCCCACAATGTGAGGCAACACTGAGCCCCAGCAAGCTTTCTGCAAGGGTAATCTGGCAATTAAGAATATGCGGGCACAATCATCCGCGACCGCAGATGGTCAAGTGATCTTACGCACCACATCAATTATCATAAATTGCGATTTTAGGAGAAGTTGATGTCTCCAAAGCACATTATGAAGACAGCTGACGATGCCCCCAAATTGTATGCAGTACACATCCTGAACACAAGCAGAGCACACCCAAGACAGTGAAGTACACAGCTGGCGCATTTAAATATAAAAAGAGATATAATCCAGAATGCGGTACATCTATATTTAACGGCATGCTATAGGGGGATTATCTATGTGTCACAGTTACAGTGAGATGGAGTATGATGTATGTGACTCTGCCACACATGAGCTCTGAGAATGGGCCCTCTGCATCTCAATAGGATCCACCACACAAATGTGATAAAACAAGTTATGTAATCTAGCACCTGCTGGCCTGCGATAAAATGCATTTACATCTCTACATATTCATCATTTAAAATACTTCATCCCTGCAAAGCATTCAAATAAACAATCCATTGTGAGGGGGCCAGTTTGAATTTATTTCAATTTGTTTAGGAAATGCTGCGTTTATTCTGTGAAAATAAATCATTTAGATTCACTGCATTTCAGTACTTAAACAGCTGCACTTAAATTTCACTAAAATAGAGCTTCACCACCACAAATGTGTTCAGACAATTAAGAAATATATGCATTGAATCACGTGTGTAAGATTTTGTGTTGCTTTTCTTTTATGTTGCGTGATGGGTTCACGTCACCTCTACATCCACTAGAGGTGCTATCATTTACCCCTCCTATGTTTAATTACACTGTGTAACCATTTTTATTTTATTTTTGTTCCTGGGTAGTAAGTGTTATTTCCTAATTGCTTATGCCTCAAAAGTACATAAAATGGCTATTATTCCCCACAAACGTTGCTTTTGTTACCAGGACAGTGATATTTTGAAATGTACCTATTTTCCAGAACATTCCAGATCAATTCAGTGCTGAGTAAATTTGGTGTAACTTCTAGAACATTCTAGAACTTTCCAGTAATATAAATAGTAGTATAAATACAGGGGCCTTAGGCCCACCAGTTCAGTTTATTTCCAGCTGCCCAAGTGGATACATATCTGTATTTTTCTGAGATGGCATGAAGAGGCTGCAAGCGTCCGGTAGACACATTTTGCTATGTCTGCGGCCAATTTATCAAGACAAGATCGAACGCCTTGAAGTATGAGTACGGCTAGGAGGTCATCGGAGATTTCAAAATGGTGGCATTCCTGATGGGTCTCCAAAGCGGTTTTACCAAGTTTCCCTGCTATCTTTGCCTTTGGGACAGCAGGGACACAAAGGCACACTACAACAGGCGGGACCAGCCACAACGGACCGAGTTCTCTGTGGGGAGGAACAACATCAAGTGGGAGCCACTGGTGGACCCCCGGAAGGTGCTGATGCCACCACCGCATATACAATTGGGCTTTATGAAACAATTTGTCAGAGCTGTAGATAAGGAGTCGGTAGCCTTCAAGTACCTTCAAGACTTCTTCCCTAAGCTGTCTTAGACAAAGGTCAAAGCCAGTGTCTTCGTCGGACCACAGGTAAAGGAGATCCTGGAGTGCAATTAATTCCCCAAGAAGCTCACTAGTAAAGACTTGGAACAGCTTTGTCGCAGTGGTTCGTGGCTTCCTGGACAATCACAAGGTCGAAAACTATGTGGAGCTGGTTGAGACTCGAGTGAAGAACTACGGCACAATGGGCTGTAGGATGTCCCTCAAAGTCCATATCCTTGATGCTCATCCTGATAAATTCAAAGAGAACATGGGAGCATACTCGGAGGAGCAAGGCGAGCGCTTACACCAGGATATACTGGACTTTGAACGCCGCTATCAAGGACAGTATAATGAGAACATGATGGGAGACGACATTTGGGGGCTGATTCGTGAAAGTGATTTACAGTATAATCGTAAATCTCGAAAAACTACTCACTTCTAAATCTTTTGTAGTCATTTTTGTATAACTTCAGTATAAATAATGTTAATTTTGATTCATATGTTTTTTTTCTGACTTAATGTGAAAGAAAAGACACAAATTCGCCCGTTTTCTCATTGAAAATAGGTACATTTCAAAATATCACTGTCCTGGTCACAAAATCAAAGTTTGTGGGGAATAATAGCCTTTTTCTATACTTTTTAGGCATAGGAAATTACGAAATAACACTTACTACCCAGGAACAAAAATTGCTACATAGTGTTACAATCTACTCTTGAATTGAATCCTGGCTCTGAATCGTGATAAATCAACTCACCAGGGAGTGAAGAATTACAGAATGCAGTGTATATTAAATACAATAGCATGACAAATCAATCAAGTACATAAACATACTCCTAACATATTGGGCTTTCAGACGTTATAAAATTTAGTTCTCTCGACTGTTAATATCCTACAAAATGTCAAGTATCGGCTGTACCATCCATTCGAAGACTTCTTCGCTCAGGGCCCACTCAACCGGATTGCGCCACCATGTGCTCAGGCAATCGCTCACTGCAGTGTGCATCCCGGCTAAGTGCACCGCCATCCCCAGTGTCTTTCAGTCTTTGAATTCAAGACCAGGACCGCCGGGACCAAGGCTGAACCTGGAAGCCTTTTAAGACGCTAGTTGTAAGGTCCAGATCCTCTAGGCTTTGGCCTGTCGAGGCTGGATCCTCTAGACAAAGTGCTCAGATCGAGGCCACACCCCTGAGGCTAAGCACAAGATCTGAGAAATATCATCGAGGCCAAGCATTGGCCTCGAGCCCGGAGAAGAATTTCCTCAACTCTACAATAAGGCCACAGTGGCAACTTAGCAAGAGCGGTGCTATCATAGTGAGCTACAACTCTCTTCCCTGTCATCCTTTTGCTGCAATTATTCAAGGGATAGGCAACATTGCGAGTAGTTTCAAGGCAATCTTCTTCTTTCATGGAAAAATTAAGTTAGCAATGTTGGACTACATGAAAACATCCAGGGATAGATTTGCCAAATGAATGCCCTTGAGGAATATGGACTCCATCAGCCTTGAATGCAATTCCTGCTGAGCACAATGGCTCAGCCATACCCTGGTCCGGATATTACCCCAGGTCCAGAGTCCACTGCGACAGCAGACATCACATCATCTGCCTCATTCTGCAGGGTGCAATAGGAACCAATTCTACTGCCGCCACCAGATAACCCAGAGTAACCAGGCCATCCATGGCTGATGTCCGGTTCCGGCAAAGCAAGGGACGCAACCTCCACCTATGGCAAGGCTCCAACCAGTCCACCAGATAAATTATCTCCAATTGTTTACAGATCAGGAAGTACACCATCTTCAGCTGTGTAGTCAACAATGGGCATCCTTGAAGTATCCAGGGCTGGAGTTTCTGAATAGAGAACCCTGACACGGTACTCCAACCAACTCCTGCAGGAGTTTCTTCCTGGAAGCCCTAACAACATCATGGGGAAATTGCTACCGTCAGTTCAGCTTCCGAATCATAAGACAGATTGAATCTCTCCTAAGCCAACAATGGGAAGGGCGACCTCTTTCAATTGTTCTTACCAGGTAATATTACAGCTCTAACTTTAATTTGTTCTCTAATCTATTGGTTCCTCTTCCTCTATATGTAATTCTAAGCATGTACCGCTCCATTCATCTTTGCGCACCTTTCAGTTGATGTTCCATTTTTTCTGCCAGTGTCCCTGATCTGAACGATAAATCAAAGCGGGCGATATGCACGGATTAACACTTTCCTCGTGCTTTTCAATGCTATGTTCCGTTTTCAAAATGGAACTTGCTCCCATTCACTTTATTTTCTTTTATTACAGGCATTGTAATCCCAGGCCGACTTCAATAACCGTAACATTCTACCCGGTTCTCTATTTATATCCCTCTGATGGATACCTTCAATTATTTAGTCAACTTGTTTTACGTGAAGTTTGTTCACATTTGTCCTGAGCCATGCTTTGCAAGACTTGTGTTTAAGTTCGAACTTCTCCTGTAGTTAATTCTCTTTGTACAGTGTCGTCAGCAAATCAGACACCGTTAACATGTTATGTCAGCAACATCTGAGTTCGTTAACATTTTTCTCCATTCATATTCACGCCTTCATTTTTCGAATCAATTGGATTTGGAAAAGTCTAATTCATTTTAAATACCTTTTGTGCCTGTTATTTGTCGACCATGAAAATCCATTGGACTCAGTGGAGTTTAATGCAGTCATCCAAGCATTCACGAAGCGCGGGTAAAATTAAATAAAAATTGGAAATAATACAACACATTGATAAATATTGAACCGCTACATTGATATTACATGAATATAGTAGCAATATACGTATTGGGAGTGGGACAAGGTTACATTTTTTAGCCAACGCTGTTCACAGTGACATCAACAAGGTTAGAATACTGAAAAATGTAATACAGGTGCTGTCATTGTGGTGGGCGTGTATACTTTCAAAAATGTCAGTTTTCACAACTTTTTGACAATACCTGTATGACGTCAAATAAGTATTTTCAAAACTCGTGGTGGAGCCAATAATCACAGCATTAAAATGTCACCATATTTTGTGTTATATCTGTACAGTGAAAGCACACAACAGCCTCATTATAAATGAAATCGTTTGGGCATTACACTTTCATATACTTTTCGTTAAAAAAGCAGCCCTCATTTGAAGAATCATGGTTATCTTTAGGCCAACAGTTTTACCGTTTATCTTTAGCCAGTAAATAAATAAACATGGATCCACATTGGCCCATTCTTGGCCAGTTGTGGTCAATGTTGCTGTTTATATTGACCCTTTTTAATTGCTTGGTTACCAAGAGGTCACAACCATCCAGCGATTACTTTATTCTGGCAGATGTAAAATGTCGAATTATACAATTTTTGCATTATGAATATTACAGCACCATGAATACTGGCATCATCTTCAAAAATCAGTGGATGGTCATGATTCACGTAATGATGATGATGCTCAAAGACATATGGGGATCCTAATCATTGTGAAAGGTGGTTACAATTAAGCCTGGTGACACCCAGAATAAATAACACATTTAATATTGGCTGCAACTGCAGAGTAATTATGACTTCTGTAGGTAGATTAATGATGCGACACCAAAGCAATCCAGTGACACACACGAGTGTCATTTATAAGAAAACGGGATGACTGATAGTGTCAGCAGACGGTGAGCAGTGAAGTGGACTTTGAACCCGAGCGTTTAAATTAACGGATGCCACAGGACGACCAACGCACCTATGACAATATCAAACAGAAGGAACACCTTTCCAGCACATGCACGGTATCCATCTCAGCAAAGATAAAATCAGACACTGTCAGAAATTACTCGGCATATATCACTCGCTATGGTTTTTTTTGTCCAAATCCCAACTCTCCTACCTCACTCCTTCGCCCCCACCCCCTTGCCTCGCCTCTCTCACCATTGTCTTTCACCTGCAGTCACAAAAGGCCATTGCAGCCATGATGGCATTTGGATATTTAAAACGCACTTGGCCAATGTCCTATGACTCTCCCTGCTTCTGTGCACACCTCTCCGTGTCTTTCTGTCCCCCCCAGTCCGGCTTTTCCTCTTCCTGTCCGTGTCTACATGTATGCTTGTCCTCCGCTGCATGTTTAAATATCTGTGCCCTTCTACACAAGCGTGTCCTTGTGCTGCTGCTTTTCGTACGCGTGATCCTCCATCTCACTACCTCCGCCCCTCTCTACCTGTGTGCCCCCCCCCACCCCGCGTCGCTCCAACCAACAATCTCATTCCAAAACGGCATCCCTCTCTCCTCCCTTTTAAAATTTTCACGCACGTCTTTTCCAACAGAAGAACTGTAGTATACCACCATCATCATCATCACGACTACACAGACGCACGCAGACACACAATCCGCCGCGTTCACTCACAGAATTCGAAGCGGGCTGGAGCCAAAAACAAGGCAGACGAAAGAAAGCGGCTCGGTAACGCTCGCTCAGGATCGCACGCGCGCTCGGAGGTCACTCGGCAAAGCGCCACAGGAGGGCTCCGCCTCCAGGCACAACCCTCCCGTGGCCCACCACCTCTCTCCCCACCCAGCCAAACCACCACCACCACTTTAACATTTCTTAACTAGATAAACTCTATACACCTCCTCCCTCCCCTGGCCCTACCCACTCCCCAGAAGCCTTTCTCCCTCTCTGCTAATCCTCCCCTCCATCGTTTCTTTTCTTTCGCTCGCGCTCATAGATGGAGGGTTCCCCTCCCTGCAGGAGATGAGCAGACGCAATTCGCGTGTGACTGGACAGCCAGGGCACAGATTCCCACCACCACCAAACGCTCAGCGCAGTTCAATGGAAGGGAGGGTTTGGTGGAAGGTGGCGGAAGTTTGGGAGCACCGTGCGCGTATGTGCAGCGTGTATTGTGTTCGTGGCGTATGTGATTACACGGATGTGTGTGCGCGTTGCGTGTCTGTGCGCGTTGCGTGCCTGTGCGTGTGATGACATGCAAGTGGGGTAGAGCCGGTGGTGCATCTACCGGTCATCTCAAGTCGGTCAACTCATGGCACCTGCCTGGGTCTGTTCCAGAGACCTCCTCCTGTCAGCAGCGAGCCTTCGACACCCCCACTTTGGCCTCGAAGTGCACCTGGCCTGGCACAGGCGCCGCCGTGGTGACGCCACCGTGGCGAATGGCGGGTGTTGGTATGTGTGTGAATGCACCTTTGTACATACGAGTGCTGAACAAAGTTTGGGAGAGTGATAGCGTTGCGGTGAGCCGAGTTCGTTTCCCGCTCACGGCCAACGCCAGTGACGATGACCTAATCCGGTTCTGGGCCTCCCCGAGGTCGACTCGGCCTCAAATGAGTACCTGGTGCCGTGTGTAAACATCATCGCTCGGGAGACAAAAACGCGCGGGCGTGGTGCTTGGCCAGGTACCGCCTGGTGAGCCATTCCGCCCTTCGTCATAGGTGCTCGCTCACAGCACTTGCCCAAAAAGTCTGTTAAGACTATACAGGGGTTCTTTGTCTTGTGTTGAATAATGGAAAGGGCCGGGTATGTGGAACAGGGTGGGAGGGAAAGTCGGAGGGGGGTAATGGAGGAATGGTGAAGGGACAGGAACGTAGGAGGGAGTGGTAAGAGAGAGAGAGAGAGGGCGGGCGACGGGAGGTGTAGGAGGAATGGTAGGTGGTGCAAGGGCATGTGGAGGAAGGGGAAGTTTGTGAGCGCACGCCCACACGCCTGAGCACGCGCTCTTTCAAAACTCTGCACCTTACCCACCTGAGCATTGTGTTGCACCACCCCCACGACCACCACCACCACCCAACCGCGCCACTCCCCGTGTGACCCATCGCCCTACACCGCGCCCCACGCCCACAGAGCGGCGTTGTCACGGCGATCCCCGTCTGGTTTGCCGGCGAAACCGCGACACCATTGGGCCACGGAGCACGCGGTGGATGGGGCTCACCTGTCAGGTTAGGGTGGCACGCGGCTCAGATTACGAACATATTTTATTCACTTGGCTGCTAGCTTTCTTGGGTTTTAAAGACTTAAGATGTTTCCATGGAAGATCCTGGGTCCACTCCCCCCTCTCCCTCCCCCACCTTTAACATACATTTAAAAAAAACCTCCTTTGCCAGTATCAAAATATTAGAATACGTTTTCCCCTTTCTGGCAATACAACAGGTGTTACGATGTTAAAACACCAAACTGAAACCTTTTGCAAGGAATCATGTCTGCATTGACCACAATTGCTTCCGCTAAGCGCAAAACCCTTGGGCACAAATGGCAGCAGCAGGCAAGGATGGAAACATTTTACTGATGAGCCTGAATGAGGATGAAACCAGGATACAGTTGCCAAGTTGTCCAAAAATAACAACAGCCGTGCCCATTAGCTCTCCGATCTGGTTGTCAGCATGGGCCATGTGCAGGATATACGCTGGAATGTTGCGTTAATTTTGCCATGCAAAGCATGATGGGGCTTCCTGTTCTGCTTTTTATCGTGCTTTGGTAGTCTAATCAAATATTTGCCGTGACCCATATAAACCGTCAGGGCAAGTACTGTTAGAGAACGCATAATAAGTAGGTGTACACACTGTACTGCAGCAGGTAACTTGTTAAACACTGAATAAACCTAGGAAAGTCCCAAGTCAAGTTAAGGTAAAAATAAAATGCCACGGGGGAGGAGGGGAGGGGTCTTTTCACGTGGCGATTAACCCAACCCAGGTCAAAGTAACTGTCGTTCAGTTAATCATTAACTGTTCTGCACATATGCTCACAGACTACAGTACCTGTACTTGAACCTAAACTAATAGCAAGTACACGCGCGCGTACACACACTCAGACACAAACTCACAGCCGTGACTGTAAGCCGTCCATAAATGACGTCACGCGATTTTGGACGATTTTTTACCCCCCCCCTCGTCACACGGCGTCACAAAAGTCAGACTCCCCATCCCTCATATATGCCCCCCCCAAAAAAAAGAAGATAAAACATGCTTCAAATCGCTTTAAACTATTGTCATTGTAGTGCGTATTTAATGTGGCGCTGCACTCTGATGTTGTAGGAGAAAACATTTATCAAAAAGTCTATTTAATTAAGTCAAACGTGTTGTCTATATTTATGTAAAATTGCGCATTTTGATGTGACGTCACATTTCTCAACCCCCCCCCCCCCCCTTGTCACACATCGTCACAAATGTCTGTCCCCCCCCTCCCCGAGGTGCGTGACGTCATTTATGGACGGCCCCCAACGACAGGGTTTGCACACCCAGAGCGCACCTCCAGCGTGGAGTCAGCGGATATTTTCAAGGCTTATTTTGTACAAACATCCGGCGTCGGGGTTACGTTAACCACATAAAGCCACGGACATGACTTCACGTCCAACCCTCCGGCGTCACCACGCTTGTCAAGAGGGTGGGGTGAGGGGTGCGACAATCAAAATATCACTAATTCCTCACCACCACCACAATCATTATTACAATTCTAAACGAGGGGTATTATAATATCCTCACCATCATCACTACCACATTTATGCCATCACCAATAATGAAAACTAATTTCTTTAAAAGTGCTTTTTGTGTTTAGTTTGTTGTCGTTCCCCCACACACCCGATTGACATGGTTGGTTATGTAGGGTGCGGACACACATGTACGCATGTTGAACTTCTTTCGCACCATACGTAACCAACCGTGCTAAACGGAGCAAATTTTTGCAACATCACGATAATTATTACCAACTATCATCGCCATCATGAGTATGGTATTACTACCATCATCATGACTTGGCTACAAGCATTTAGAAGTGTGGGTGGGGGGCTGAGTGTTTAGCAGGGGGTGGTTGGGTCCCAGGCCGCCCCCTCCTCGACATGCGAGGGGGCTGCCCACGTCGCACGTGTTGTTACAGAGGCACTGGTGTGCAACAAAAGAAAAGCTGTCATACAGCAAGCGCGGCAGAATAACTTAAACGTGAACAAAGGTAATCGAGCACTTTGATGGACAGACTATGAACCCCTTTGGTGGACTTTGCTGTAAGTTAGGGGTGGGGAACGTCCGGCCCGCGGGCCGTGTAAGGCCCGCGAAATCATTTGGGTCTGGCCCTGCCAAGGCAACCACAGGCGGGACTCGAAATTCAAGAAATCTAGGAGCAAACCTGGAAAAGCAGTTGCGAGTAGCAACATCGATAATTGGGTTTTTACCCTTCTATCTGGCAACAAAACTGACACCTTTTTTACAAGGAGTCATGTTTGCATAAACCACAATATCTGCAGTCATAATGCAAACAAAAAACATAACTCTGATAATGTATGCACTGTCCTTGAAGTTGATTGGTCCACACCCGAGACAGCTTTCCGTAGAGCCTAGTCTCACATGGGTTGGACCAGATGACGCCAAAAGGACAGTGCATACATTATCAGAGTTATGTTTTTTGTTATGCAAACATGACTCCTTGTAAAAAAGGTGTCAGTTTTGTTGCCAGATAGAAGGGTAAAAAACCAATTATCATATTTTTTACTGGCAAATGAGGTTCCAATGGAGTAGCAACATCATCAATACCAGCTAACATCACACGCCTCACCAAAGAGAAGCAGTTCCAGCCATCACATTAGGGGTGAGTTAATTAAATGTTTGACCAAATATAACAAGCTAATTTTTAAGTTGATAATTTTGTATGGCCCGCGAATGATGTTATAAATATCCAAATGGCCGTTGGCAGAAAAAAAGTTCCCCACCCCTTCTGTAAGTTACGAGGAGGGTCCTGGCAAATTTTTGAGATAAAATGTAAGTGCCGGGTTATACTGCAATGACTTCTATTATTATATCACAGAACTTGCACAAGTGCTGTAAAATGTAGTCAATTCCCACACTCCATCTCCCTCAAACTCCTGCAGCCCTATGGATCTGACATGAAATAGGACACGTCAGAAGCAGAGAATGAATGTGCTTTACGCTAAGAGAAAAATCAATTACCACCAACTTGAGATTTAGTAAAAAAAAACACGAGGGTGAAATGTCTAGACTGCTGCCAAATGTTGTTTCTTTTAAGTAGGAATTACATTTATTTTTTTCTAAGCTCTATAATATTGCTAATTATAAAACATTTTCAAACACGAAACTATATAGTGATTAAGTAAAAAATTAAATTGTGTTTGTGTGGATGGGGATGTGTGTGCATGTGATTGAGGTTTTTTTTGGGTCTGGCTGAGTTCATGCATTAACACACGGGGATCTCTAACGAGACCATATACATCATAATACACAATCATATAGAAAAATACATCAACATGTGATGTATATATAGATCTCCAGATGACTGCAGGGAGGAGTGGTGGCACCGCGGTTCGTGTCATGTGCGTTTAACCAGGCGACCGCGGTTAACATCAGTGGCAAGTGCTATCAAACTGTGCAGTGTCATGAAGTATGGTCAGACAACCCCCATGACTGAAATGGCATGAGGCCCTCATCCAGCAGCAGATTGACCAAAAGAGCCGAACATTTTTGTCATTTGCACGCTCTGAACCACGCGTGTTGATGTATGTACACGTCATGCAAATTACATGCAAATGACACAAAATCACATTAGGCTCAGGCGGCGAACACAACTGTAGTGCCAATGAACCGTACAAAAAAATATATGAAGCCATACAAAGGGAGTGGAATAAGAGATGCTTGAATCAACACCATGACCCAAAATCATGACAATTCATCGAATCGCTGTGTAGAAACGTACGAACAAACCGGGCGGGCGGGCGGGATAATTGTCTCGTGTGCATGCAGTGTGCGTGCAGTGTGCGTGCACAGTCTGGTACCGCGTGCCGACATTCAGGCTGAAGGTCAGGAGCACACGGCGGCCGTTAATGACACCAAGGGGCTCTGTAACCGCGACGCCGTCACTCACGGAGGCGCACACGTTTCACTCACAACTTCTCGCATCCAACCTCAAGGGTCAGCGACAATTGGACGTGGGGAGCTCAGGTCAACAGTTTCTGCATTTAGTGCAGTTAGCCAACAAAGCAAATGCACATAAACACAAAACAGCGGTGGAGCTTTTGCCACGGTTGTTAGCACACGGTACTGTGAACCCAGGTTCGCCTAAGTTCAATTTATGGCCATGGCTAACAACCGTAGAGAGTGAAATCTGAACAGGCCCTAATGAGGCCACCCTTCACCAACCTACAGAGACCAAAAAACCTTCACAATCAACACGACGCGAGGCTTTCATCCAGCAGAGGATTGACAAAAGGTTGGGAACTATTACTTTATTTTGCTAATGCTGGATAGGTCTATTCAAACAGCGAGTATGCCTGTTACTTACTGAGGAGTCAGAAATGTCTTCTTACCTATTTCATCATTGGCTGAACAAGCCACTTTATTCGGCTATTATCCATTTACGATTTCCAATGAGCCTATAATTGCTGGCTTTTACCACCACTTGAACAAAAGTTGGGGATGCTTATCTTCGCAGTGGCTCCTCCTCTCGTGTAAAACGAGATTTTAAAACGAAGTCGCTATTATTGCGCCGTGAGATAACTCCACTAACTACTTGTGCACAGTGCATCATGACGATAATATCATGTCTGTGGATAGCACACTGGTTTTCATATTCAAAGTTACGTCACTCACTGTTCCCTGCAGTTCTTTCACACTAGCCTCCACACACACACAGCTGTTGGAAGGCATATCAACCACGTGCATCAAACACAGCCAACGAACGAGTGTTGGCCACAACATCGACTACCTTGTGTACTCCTTCGCTCCACGTGGTGCTTTAATGAGCACAATGATGGATGTGTGCTCTTGTAGGCTTCCTTTAAAACAGACTTCATTGAAGTTTGAAATGTGAAACTTGGAACCAATAAACAAATAACTTTACCAGCCAAGTGAGAGTGTCAGAGGCTTTCTATTACAGCACTGGCAAATATTGTCACACTGTGCCTTTATTTGTAAAGGCAAGATGACATAAGTGCAATTGCTTTGTTTGTGTCTACCCACCACTCTTAACTGTCCGTCTTCATATAAACGGAATTTACATTTACCAATATACCCATTGATTTCATTTCTTCATTTCTTATTATCCATACTGTTTAACGTCCACCTCTTATATGAGAAATGCAGGATATAGTAATGCTTGGCAGAAATTTCCAATCAGCTACAGGATTCAAACTTTTGAAATCGAGCCAATTGGCTTGCATGGCAAGTGCACTTACATCTTGTCTCTGCAGGAATTTGATTGCGATTCAATATGCAATCATCGCAATTCTGTTAAAGGACAAACACAATTTTAACAATGTATTCACCGGCAAAGTACAAAAGAGCTGACATAAAAAAAACGAATACACGCAACTATACAATCATATTCTGCATATGTTGTATGGGACACTGAGAAAAGCAAACAGGCTACGGTTATGCAAGCACATGTTATAAGTGGTGTGAATCTAGCCCGTGCTGCAGACCGAGATGCTCGTCAATAGCGTAATGGGACCGTAATACATTATGGTGCGATGGCGTTGCCATCTACATAATTGCTCTACGACTCCGACTCTGCTAGCGACAAGGGAGAGCTCGGAGAAGACATTAAAGTCACATGTGGATATTATTCGCAGAGGCTCCCCTGATTCTTTTGACATTTATTGCACCAGGCCTGTTGCAGATTCTGATTATAATGCCCATGGAAAAGAATGGGCACACAGACAAAGATACCCTATGTAGGCTTAACAGACTTTTTGGGCAAGTGCTGTTAGCGAGCACCTATGAGGGTGGGCATGGCACACGAAGAGGGTGGGCGGCCAGCGCCATGCCTGGCCACCTTTGTCTCCCAAGTGATGGTGTTTACACACTGTACCAGGTACTCATTAAGGCTGAGTCGACCTCCAGGACCGGTTCAGATAATTGTCACTGGTGTTGGCTGCGAGTGGAAATCGAACGCGGGTTCGCCGGGTTCGGAGTGCAGCGCGCTCACCGCTCCACACACATATACAAGACAAAGATCCCCCTTATGGGCTTAACAGACTAGAGGGGCAAGTGCTGTTTGCGAGCATCGATGAAGGCCCGCAGGGCACACGAGGGGGTGGGGTGGCCAGCACCCCGCCGGGCCGCCTTTGTCTCCCCAGTGGCGATGTTTACACACCGCACCAGGCACTCATTTGAGGCTGAGTCGACCTAGGGGAGGACCAGAACCAGTGCAGATAATCGTCACTGGTGTTGGCCACGAGTGGGAATCGAAGCTGGGTCGCCGGGTTCGTAGCGTGCTAACCACCGCAATACCGCTCCACACACGTATACACCTCCGATTAGCACGGTTGGCTACGTACGGTGCAGAAGAACGTCACATTCATACAAGCACGCACACACGAACAAATGTAGGTACACGAACGTGTCCAAACACATGCATGCACACACACAGACAATAATCCACTGTGGGTCGGGTAATGTTATCAAAGAAAAGACCTAGATTTGAAGTTATCGTGACTGCAAGGATCCATACTCTTTGGTTCTTTCGGTAAAGTCACGTAGATGGGAAAAGTAATAATAATAAAAATAATAAAATGAAAATAACTAAATTTAGTTATTTTCTAAATAAAAATAATAAAATGAAAATAACTAAATTTGGCTATTTTCAACTAAATGTAGTTATTTTCATTTTATTATTTTTATTTTTCATCTACGTGACTTTACCGAAATAACCAAAGAAAAGAGACCCGCTTAAAAATCCAGACAAGACACCCTTGGAAGAGGCTGGTAGTCGGCCACACCGAACAGTGATAAACATCCCCCATATAGCGCACATAGGCTGTTGGGGCAAGTGCTGTGAGTGAGAGCCTATTCGGCACACACCAAACGCACCCCATGCACATGCATACGAGGATGTGCTGTTAATCACCGCATGCACACTTGCAGACACATCGGTGAATATAAACAGAACACGTAATTCATCACAGCGCATCCATTCCACATGGCGAGAGACTGTAACAAAGTAATTTACAGAACAGCAGTTTAATTTAAACTAACAAATTACAATTTCCGCATTAAGTTATGTTTATGCTTCTTGAATAAGCCCCATCCATCCTGCCCATGTTGACATGTCAGCCTATGCTGCCCACCATTGACCATTCTGCCAAATTATTGCATTTTCATTGAATAAGCACACAGATGTACATGCAAATGAAGTATATAAAAACGTCGTATCATACGAAATGGATTACAGTTACAGAAAATAAAATGCAAAAAGACGACAAATACATAAAGACAAAAATCGTCATAGTGCATGTGAAAAATCAGCAAGTGGTAACATTGTAGAAATAATCACAGATTTTTGTATTGACTAAAACAAACGAACAAGGGATTGTACGTGGTGTACAAGCTGCCTATGGTTTGGAGTTTTTTTTATTGTATCCTTTTACACAAAACAGGTGTATAGGCATACATATGAACCCTGTGTTTTTATGGATGGGTAATGTACAATCGTCAAAAGGAATATAATAATTTACACAGCCTCACGCTTTCCAAATTGTTTTTCGAAATCACCACACAAGGGTGTTTTTCCCTGTTAGTAGACAACGGAGCACCGCATGCTTCTGCAGGCCTAGGTGGTTTTGATTCTGCTAAAGCCTTGCGCAGTCGGAAGTCTTGTGTTTATATTCTTTGCAAGCCTTGTGTGCATAATTTGCGATGGTTGGTGTTTGGCAGGATTCGCATATTCAATGAATTTGGCATGGGGTGCGATGGGAATGCTCCTGGTGTTAATCACTTATACATTCATCAACAAACGTAACCCTTAAACTTATATAAAACTTGGATAAATACACAAACAAACCCATAGTAATGTGATTCTTTTAAACTCACGCTCACATAGCAATATAATAAGTAGGTATTTATTTTTGTAGGTTTAGCGTGTACTATTATAAACTCCATTGTGAAGTTCAACTGAGGAGAGGCTCTCAAGAGCATTAACCTTTGCTACAAATGTACACACAAGTAAACACGTACACAATCGAATTAAAGACAAAGATCCCCCGTATGGCCTTAACAGACTGTTAGGGTAAGTGCTGTTAGCATACACACACACGTACATATCTGCAAACACAACACACACACACACACAAAACATGTCAACTATAAACACGTGGTGTCACAAATATGAATGAAGAAACACACAAACACTTCCCTGTTAGCCTCATTTTAGGAAATTAGATCAAATGCTGTTAGCGAGCATCTGTTATGGCCATCGAGGTGCACAATGGTATTTGATGGGATCAGCACCACAGACATACCCAAATATTACGTGCGTGCATAAGCATAAACACACCTGCTTGACTTTTCTCTCTACAAAGGAATTATTTTTAAAGTGTCCACCCTTCCTCAACGACAACTCCCACCCCACATATATGCCGCGCGTGTCTCGTCAAAAGGTTTTTAGGGGCTGTGGATTATAAACACCACCTTCCAACACTGTTTCGAGTCACTAGTATCGCCTTGCAACAGCATAGTTCACTTGGCACCACAAATTGAATAAAAACAGTCAATGTGGAAGCAAAGCAATACATTTCTTTCTGTGTTCTCAGTTATATACATATATTTTGCAACCTAACTTTTTGGAAAATATAGCATTGGTGATAATGAAATACCCATGGAGTGCTGCAGACCCAATTTACAGGGGCAAACCAATTTACACTTTGGTCGTGAAGTTTTCAGTCGTGTGCTGTTGGGATCCTATGGTAGACACAAGTAAATATAAATGTTTAGAGCGAGTCATTCTATACAACATTATAAGAGAGACAACATCAGGTTTGTGCTGTTAGGTGGCATGGGATGCCATTTAGAGTGTTCCTTCACTCTGGGCCATTCCTTACAATCATGTCCCAGTAAAGTACAAGGGCGTTGGCTACACTTTAGTAAAAGGTAAAAAGTACAGACCCCCTGCAACTGTTGGAAGAAGGTCCTCCACTAGAGGAAGCTCTAAAGAAGTCCCTCCTACAGGATATTGGGCCTCCTCTTCCCTCCAACTTGCCAGGTGCCTAGAAAGAGGTGGGAGTGGGTACACTTAACCCCATCACACGTGACGACCTGCTACTGATCGAGGAGCCCGCGGTGCATCCATATAAACTGCCAGGTGCACAGACGCAGGGAGATTTAAGAAGCTCACCCCCATTGCTGCATCTGCCATGCCCAGGAAATCGAACCGGTGACCTGTGGGTCGAGCAATGTGCTGGCCCGTCACACCACGGCAGCATGCCACCACAATTTTGAACGAGACATTTCATATCCACGTGGTCCTGTTCTGCCAAGTGAACATTAAGCAAGTGGACATAAAGCATGCGCAAAAGGACATTAACCCCACTCATCAACGAATATAATGTAATCTGCTTCTGCTCAATAACAGCATATCTGGAAAAGTCATATTTTCCCCACAGGGCTATTTCACAAAATCTTGGTCTTACACGACCAGACATTCCTATTATTATTTTATGCACCTCTGCGGGCCCATCATTTATTTTACACAGACGCAGGTGAGAGCCCACTGAAAAAAGTGTTTTCAAGAGAGACCCTGGGTGACTCGACGGGGAATAGAATTAATTGTGAACTGCAGGGTTATTTTTCGTTTCGCTGTGCGATTTCGGCTTCGGCACCAATGCACGGTGGATTACGCTCGCAAGAAATGTTACAGCAGCCGTTTTACAGCAGATGGTGAACTTTGATCATTCTCTACCATACTATTATTGCATGTGTATTCAAGCTTGTATAACTATAAAAATTGGCTAAGTGTCAAGTACGCTAACCACAGAATGTCCCTGTTCACAATATGCAGCATTAGTACGTTTAAAATGGAGCTTTAAAATGCATGCAAAACAGTCATCACGTCTTCATCAGACAAAATAACAGCAAACTAAATTTCGGTAAAGTCACGTAGAAGGGAAATAATAAAATAATAAAAATAAAACATAATAAAATAATATGATATTATAATATAATAAAATAATATTATATTATAATATTATATTATAATATAATAAAATAATAAATTTGTTTCATAAAATAATATAATAATATATTATAAAGAACCAATAAGATAAATTCCTGCAGTCACGAAAGCTTTAAATCTAAAAATAAATTGGTGTCAATTTAATTCAAAGCGACTTGTGAAATTCCCAGTCCTCCCGTTTTCAACCACTCCCTCTTTCCACTGATAAATCTCTCCACAACACAGCGAACTCGAACACACAGTGGGGGAGGAAGAGGGAGAGATACAGTGCCGGAAAAAGCTGAAGACGCAAAGTCGCTTTGGCGCAAGAGCAGACACGTGGGGGATGCTGAGAAGTGCAGATGCTTTCATCCTAAGAAACAGGCCGTGCCGCATTGCTAGGACGTTTACTTCAGAGCCGCAGAGAGCCGAGCTCACATGCGGCGCACAAACTTAGCAAGGTGCGAACATTTCGATTTAAAGCTTTCGTGACTGCAGGGATTCATCTTCTTGGTTCTTTCGGTAAAGTCACGTAGAAGGGAAATAATAAAATAATACAAATAAAATATAATAAAATAATTCTCACGACGTTTCGGCCACAACGCAAGCAGCCGTCCTCAGATGAAGAACAGGTCTGACCTAAATCGGAATTACTTTATTATGTTTTATTTTTTTTATTTTATTATTTCCCTTTTACGTGACTTTACCGAAAGAACCAAGAAGAAGGTGCGAACACTTTAGGCCAATAGTTATGAAAACCGCAAACAGTGATAACAGCTTGTTGCTGCAATACCTAAACCCGAGGCAAGCAGCGATTCGCTCGAACTCCAGACCGCCCCTGCAATGTGAGGAATAGTTGTGATTCAGGGTCACGATTCAATGACAAAATGCGATTACTTTGGTGTCCTGTTTGTACAGCGCTATTTGTTTGTTCTGTCTCATTGTTCCATTAGCCTTGAGGTAACATTTGCACACAATTTGCATACTTATTTGCATAAACAATAAACAACCTATTATATTATTTACACGGACAATCCTATGCATGTGTTATTGAGCATAATAACACAATTGAATGAACGGTTACTTGCTTAATACATCTACAATTTTTTTTTACGAACAACATCATCAGGAAGCTAAATATTTACTCCATGCGGTTTCATCCGGACTAAAAAATCCTTCTGGGTTCAGGGTGAAAGGCATCAAGCCCAAGCGAGCCTTCACGAATGGACGATTTAGGCATTGCAGTTTACTAACTCGCAGTCGATTAGCTTGCCACGCAATGTTTCACCACATCTGCACAAATTGGCAGATGGTGAACTCCCGCTCAGCAACAATGCCCCTGCAGCGTATTGTCATTGGGCAGAGAAGAGGGGAAACAAGAGACTCTAGACCCAGAGGCAAACGTGCACAACGCTGGGGCCACCCAAACAGCGTTTAATATGATTTGGCCCGCACGTATTGTTTTAATTACGGCTATTTCGGATTTTATAGGCGCTGCGCTGTACTTTTTCTAGCCTTCCTTTAAGGCTTTTAGTTACGCATGCAGCGTCTACACGTGTACATACAGAACGCAAGGAATGCAACTTTTCTCTGTACATGTACGAGCTTGCGCACGTGCAAAGCGATGTTTTTGTTGGTGCAAACGCACTTTGAAAGGAGCAGCACGCGATGGGTTTTGAGTGAGCGACGTCTGCCAGTGTGTGTGTGTGGGAGTGTGTGGGAGTGTGTGTGGGTGCGTGTGTGGGTGCGTGTGTGTGTGGGAGCGTGTGTGTGTGTGGGAGCGTGTGTGTGTGTGGGGGAGTGTGTGTAAGCGTGTGTGAGAGAGAGTGTGTGTGTGTGGGAGCGCGTGTGAATTTCCTCAAGCAAGCGTGACTGCACTGCACAGATCTAACCGAATGCAGCTGAAATCCCTCCACAGTTCGCAAACACCGACAGAATTCTAAAAATGTTGAGCGGCGGACAAGATTAAGAACCTCGGTGCGATCTTACAAATGTTATTTGTAAAATTATAAGTGTGGGTGTTATGTTGTGCATTGCAGCCTACAAACATTCGATACAACTTCTCCAAGGCGTTCACATTCCACATTGCATCCATAATGGTATTACTAAAGATGGATAATTACTGTAGAAAGCAGTTTGAGCTAAAATTATAAAGCTATATAAAGATTCCCTGTATATCCTCTAAGACTCTGAAGTGCTGTTCGCAAGCACCTATGAAGGCAACCGGCACGGCACACTAGGGGATGGAGTGGCCAGATCCACGCCCGGCCACCTTTGTCTCCCCCGGTGCTGATGTTTTACACACAGGCACCAGGTACTCATTTAAGGGTGAGTCGACCTAGGCGAGGCCCAGGAACCGGTTCAAATATTCGCCACAGTCATTGGTCGTGAGCGGAAATCGAACACAGGTCGCCTGGTTAATATCATAGCGCGTGCTGACCACTTCGCCCCATTCTCGCCCACTAAAACTTTACGAGCACACTTGGTAGTGTGAAGGCTGTAATCATACTAGCCTCATCCCCCTAAAAACGACGTGGCCGCCGCCATGGCGGTGGCGACACACGTCACGTCGAGATTTGAAGCGCTCGCCAACTTATTGGCCGCGAACCGTTTCAAATGCGTCGTCGCTGTGCCATTGAAGTTCATTCGATCTTTTTTGTTAAAAACGAACCAACTTCAGTGCAAAAAAGGTTAATGGTGCCAACATTGCAAAAGCTCAGTTAAACGCACTAGAAAAACTCAGATTCTTCAGTAACACTGCCTTAAAAGAAGAAAATATAAAAGGTGACGTTTCGGACAAAGGTCCTTCTTCATAGCATGTCCATGAGTATATTTTTGTACTTTTAAGGCCTACCGTGTTATCTACAAAAGGGTTGACATTTTGTCTGTTGTGCCCGTGCACTGATCTCAATGCAGCAGCACCACCAAATAGTTCAGTGTGCCGTCTCATTATGTTTTAACAATGTACAATACGATTACAGACACCTCATATGGTAGTATTTATATATATTTTTTAAATCAAAAGCTTGCAACAAAGCTCCAAAGAAAGTAAATACGCTTTTCAAATGAGCTACTCCAGCTTGACCAATTCACTTTAGACCTTCAAGCATAGAGCACTGTTAGCCAATTATTATTAATTTGTCATTTCATAAGAATGATTACCTTTTAAATCAGGTGTTAGTAAAACCTTGCTTTTGATAGTTTAATTACATCCATGATTAACTTTGTAAGCCTACATTCATTTTATGTTAGTCTATTAGTGGTTACAGCAACAGTGCAGGAGCTGTAGTACATTAAATGCATTTATAAAATAATTTACATTTACAAAGTTACAGTAATTAGCCGCAGTCAAATGCTAATCCATGTTACTGTACGTTAATAGCCATTCATCACTATGGCTTTTCATTTCTAATACACACGGAGTATGAGAATAATAATCCACAGCAGGCAGGATAAAGGCCTAACATCATGGGGTTTGTTTTACCATATCCCATCACAATGGTGAGTGCGGGTTGGTGAAGCGGGTGGGCAGCCAATGATTTTAGCCATATCTGGGAGTCAAACTGAGATCGCCAAGTTTACAACATGTCATATGAACTACTGCACCTCCCCATCACAAGACAATGGAAGGGCCATCATTTCTCAGTGAATATTTTTTCCAGATCACTGCTAGACTAGAGTAAGCACATGTGAAGTAGTCACGGCCATAGTGAGTAAGTATACTGGATGTGGTGTGTCGGATGCAGAAATATTTTCCAGGTCACCTACGCAGACAGGCCCATCTGACATTAAGCCCTGCATATGAGTGATTCATCCACTAGATACATATATTTTTTTAATGTAAATTTTAGCCAGTTGTACTTTTGCAATGCTCATGTATAATTCACAAGCCTATGTTGACTGTTGCACAACTGTTGAAACGTTTAACACTACATTTGCTTGGAATTCATGGCGAGGCATATTTGCTAAACTCTAATGCAGCATCTTTTGAACGACAACCCTTGGGTTCTCTTTTCACATTGCTAAATATGGATTTTCTTTTCCCGCTGTGAACTCTGTGGATTCGACAAACACCCGTGGAGGAGCAGCACCACCTACTGAACGGTCCTGCAAAACCCGAAAGTGATTGCAACATTCTCGCGATCCTGAACACGACACAGGCGTCTCCAGTTCCGAGATTTCTACCACACCGAGACGAACGGAGACGTCCCCAGCTGTGGGCGCAAAGGGTGCGCGAGCATTTACGAGCGTTCGTTTGGGCACCCACGCATTATCCACACGCAGGATGCACTTGAAGTGTATTTGGTCACTGCAAACGCAAGAGAAATGTTGATGACGTATACGAGGCAGGAGTGATTACAGGCTGCGTCTCCAGCACTTGCATTCCTGTGACCTTACGAGGTTCACAATGGAACACAATATTTCCACTCCACCATTGCACCGTTTGTTTTGCTTGTAAGCAGCTGGTGATGTCGTTGTGCAATACAAATTAATGTTTGTCCATTTCAGTGGTACACTGTCACAGCCTCGCCGACTTTTGCGTAATCAGAGATAACGTTGCGCAGACTATTTTTTACCTGGTTGTGATTTACCAATTTCATTATCCCAATCCGGTAATAGTCGAGCCTCCCTTGCAAAACAGACTTGTATCACAACGGGCTCTGACCAGGTAATAAAATCAAGTTGACGTTTTTTGTACGCAAACTATAACATTAAACAATTAGGCTACCCAATTGATTTTTCAGCAAGTCATGGGCCTGTTCGCTCCTCGCCACTACTTTAACTACTTTAGCTGCACAGGAAATTCGAGTTTAAATTGTGTTTATGCTCTCAGGAGTTCTCAGGGCTGAACATGGTCAATAACAGCATAATTATTGATTTTTAAAAAGGGTTCTGCCCAGTCAGTGGAATGACAGCACCAAGGTCATCGAGCTCATGGACATGAAAACACTTTTAATCGGAGGGTCAACTTGAACTTTGAAACCAGGAACTCTGAGCCGCACCGTCACGCATGCCTCGTCAAACCTCAGCCAGGACGCACGCTCGCACATTCCTGTTCAAACCGCGCACGGTTGCCTGGCCACACCTGTTCCTTGACAGTAGCCAGGATGGTGGAGGTGTTGTGGGGTTCCATGTTGCCCTCTCTCTCCCTGCCGCTGCTTTCCTTTGTCCGCTCCTTGCTCTCCGGCTCGGCCGACGTCTCCCGCCCTCCGCCGTCTTGCGGCCGGCTCGGTGCCGACGGCTGAGCGTGCGCCTCTGCCACGGGCATGGCCCAATGGCCGGCCTCGTGAGATGTTGGGCGGTCACGCACAGGTTCGGCCGTCAGCGATCGCTGCTGCAAAGCACAAGAGATCAGCTCGGTTCAGCATCAAGCCGAGCGCACGCACACGCCCGTGCGCGTGCGTGCGTGTGCAATCCCACGGAAGCACTCATGCACACGCAATCGCACACACGAGTACTCTAAGGTACACGAGCAGACAAATACCTCTGTGTGACACGCAGGGCGAAGCAAGTTGATAATGGATGATCTGTCCTTCACCGTCAAACAGCACGCGTCGCATAATCGGATTGCCAAAGCTCCCAACTCAAACCGCAGACACATAGGTTTATAGCCGGACGGGTACAGACAGTAGTCTCTTTATGCATGTGTAATCTGTGCATGTGCCAGGTGCCTCCGATTCTTTATGGGTCCCTAAAAATTATCGGTTTCTATCCACCGCTTTTTCCCTATTTGTGTCTGTGTGTTTTGCCATCTCTCACTCCATCCGTGCCCACCACTTTCTCCAAGTCTGCTTCTGTCTGAAGTGGGTTAGTCTCTCCATGTCTCTCTGTATCGGTCGCACTCACTCCGTATCCATCTTTGTTAGTGTCTTTCATTCGGTGTATCTACCCATGTCTTTGTATCTCTCGGACTCATATTCCCACCACCCTCATCTGCACAGGGCAAGATTATGCTTGAAATGCAGTTAGAATTAATGAGAGTGCTGTATGCATCTATTCAATAATTTCCTTTAGTTAATTTTGATTGGATGTTCCAATAACTACGCCCAGCAGAAAATATGTGATGGTTAATATTTTCTCCATTTATGTTCACGACTTTATTTATCCAATCCAATTTTCAGAAAACATATTCTAATGTCGCTGCAAATTATGTTGGTGATAGCATGTCTCCTCCTTCTCGCCTGACTTGCCCTCTGATAAGCATCTTGTCATTTTCGCCACACAATTTCAGTGGAGCGATTTCAAATCTCCTAAGTTTTTTTGGTAATAATTTGGGCATATTAATTAATTTATTTAAACTGGTTTGTGAGAACTTGAATGGCTGCATCAATTTCCACCGATTACAATGCCTTTTCATATTCTACAAAGGCCAGAATTTATGGTATTTGAATATTATTTTTTCTATTTCAATCTGTTTCAGAATTTCAATTATATATCTCAGCAATCGAACTACGTTTCATGTGAGCAGTAGGAAATTTCATGTCACATGTGAAGAAGAAAACACTGCCCATCACAGCATGAAAAAGGGAAATCTCTTGGCTGATGGTTTAATAGTCAACATCATAAAAAAGCAGGACCAGTTGTTGAAGCAATTGGCAGACCTATTTACTTTACACGATGTCACATACCTCAATTGTGGAATTAGGCCTCATTTTATTGAAAAAAAGGGTACAATTCTGACGAAGAATTAGAGACGTATTTGCCTCTCATCACACGTGTGTCATTGTTCACAAAGATTATTGAGGACAGAAAAATACTCATGTGAACTGAGGGGAATGGACAGGAAGCTACTTGTGGGGATTGCAGGGTTACTGCCCACTCCACCCAAAGGGGAGTGGCATGTGAAAACATTTACAAATAATAGCGAATGTCTGGGTTATGTGCTGCCGCAGAGGAACGAGTTCACTCAGTACCGACTCGCATACGGGATGATACTCTTGAAGTAATCATAAAGATTAAGGTTTCTCGACCGGATACCTACCATCAATGAGATTCTGAGAGTGAAAAAATAGTGACATTCTGGCCCCTCCTTCACCAACCAGCATGACGAAGAATGGTCAACCAACCCCCAACGACCAGGGGTTGACAAACAAAATGACAGCACCATTTATCTTCTTGGTTCCTTCGGTAAAGTCACGTAGAAGGGAAATAATAAAATAATAAAAATAAAACATAATAAAATAATTCTCACGACGTTTCGGCCACAACGCAAGCAGCCGTCCTCAGGTGAAGAACAGGTCTGTCGGAAAGACAGCATCTGAATGAACACCACCAAGCTTGGAAGCGTATATTTAAGCTGGGTTGCGCTTCCAAGCCTGGTGGTGTTCATTCAGACGCTGTCTTTCCGACAGACCTGTTCTTCACCTGAGGACCGGCTGCTTGCGTTGTGGCCGAAACGTCGTGAGAATAATTTTATTATGTTTTATTTTTATTATTTTATTATTTCCCTTCTTCGTGACTTTACCGAAAGAACCAAGAAGATGAATCCCTGCAGTCACGAAAGCTTTAAATCGAAAGCACCATATTTTTCTCTAATTTTTTTTCTAACTCAATATTTCATTTAAGAGCCGCAATGCACATGACAACGGTCCTTAATATGTAATGTTACGAAGTGGCCTTTAAAGAGCAGCGTGCCGCTCCGAAGCCGCAGGTTGCCGACCCCTGCCCATGACGGAGATGGGGTGGGGAGGACTTTGTACAAAAGTGGACTGACGAAGGGCTGAAAATTATTTACTGGGTTCTATTATTTAAATGGAGAAATTGTCCCATGACAAATGCTATATTTAGATATCAAAAGTCTTAAACCGCGAGTAAGGAGTTTTATTGTTCATAATGTCAATAATTTGGCCCGTGTAAATAACATACTTGTAAATGTGACAATATTGTCGGGTGGATGAGCACGATTGGCTACACATGGTGTAAAAGATGCTCAACATGCATACATAATGACAAGAATTCTCGCGTAAAACTACAACCCAAAAACATAATGGATCACATACCCTCAAGGCTGCCTAGGCAACAATGCATAGGTGAAGTCATAGGCTAATGCTTCCTCACAGTTCAAACAGGCGCATGTGCCATGAACTCGACGCAGAGCACTGCACTCTCCCAACAAGTGGCAAGGGCGTCCACGTTAGTTTAGCCTAAGGGCGCGGAGATTTGGGTTCCAGGACAATACAGCCGCAGGTGGCTCTTGACATTCCGAAATTCTTTAAGGGATTGACAGTTTGCTTTTGTGTAGACGATTTTTTTTACATTGTAACGGTAAAACAAATGGGCGAGGTGGTTTGTGTGCTATATTCAGTGCTTTTAAAACATTTATGTTTGAAACGAGCACACAAAGATCTCCCATGTATATTTATAGAAAGTGCTTTAAAAGCATAGCACAAGAGGGTGGGGGGGGGTGCATTGCCAGCATCACATTCACCCAGCCACATTCGTCTTGCCAACACCAAAATTTACCACACTCAACCATTATTTGGTTGAGTCAACCCAAGGCAATGAGAAGGGTCAGTTCTGAAACACGTTTTGACTCCGGTATATTTTTTCCAACCAACCGCGCTGCCCAACGTGGTGAGTGATTATTGTCACACAAACTCCTTGACCGACACACAGTGTTGGGAGGCTTTCATCCAACAGTGGATTAACCCAGGACTATATATTAATAAATGAACAACGTGCACATCTTTTGGACGTGACCGACCGACCGACCGTCCATCCCTCCAGCAACACTTTATTTCCCCAAGATAGATATGTTTTAGAGTAGGATATATTTGATTATTGATCATGGCTCGGAATTGAACCCAGGGCAGGTCACTGGGATGTTATCCACTGCATCACAAGTAAACGTGAACTCCTAAATTAGAAGCTTCTTCCGTTTCCCCATATTTACAATAAGGCCGGCGCGGACTGCACAGTGGGGGGTTGTCTGTAGCTGATAATTTCCTGCGGGCAAGTACAAGCAGAACCCACAACGACCCCCAGCCGCAGTACAAGGTTACAAAACTCGACGACACAGACATCGCTGGCTTGCCCCCACTCCAAATTATAACTCCAGACTGCAGTCAGGCCCATTCATTATTCGTAGTCCTCGTGGAGTAATTTTAATCATCAGATTTCACTGCTCGTGTGATAGAGCGGTGGCGCAGTGGTTCACGCGCTGCACTCCGAAACCGGCGACACGAGTTCGATTCCAGCTCACGGCCAACACCAAGTTCTCAGCCTCCCGTATGTCGAATCAAACGAGTATGAATTTCGATTTAAAGCTTTCGTGACTGCAGGGATTCATCTTCTTGGTTCTTTCGGTAAAGTCACGTAGAAGGGAAATAATAAAATAATAAAAAGAGAACTTTTTTTATTATGTTTTATTTTTATTATTTTAATAAAAGAATAAAAATCTAACATATTTTATTATTTCGATTTAAATCTTTCGTGACTGCAGGGATTCATCTTCTTGGTTTGTTCGGTAAAGTCACATAGAAGGGAAATAATAAAATAATAAAAATAAAACATAATAAAATATTTTTTACGACGTTTTGGCCACAACGCAAGAAGACAAACGAGTATGGTAATACCCCGGCGCACGTCGGGATGCATTCCTGAAGGTGCGACGATGAATATCCAAACGACGTAATTCAAAGCAATTTACAGGGTAAGTGGAGGCGAAGGCTGAGAGGCGATGGATACGAGAAAAGGCGGATGATGCTGTCAGCGACGGAAGTGTGGGTTGAGGAGACCCAAATCGGTTAGTGGCATTAATATAGTGACGGCGTATTTGCGAAACGACATAAAAAAGGGGAGACGTAAATCGGGGTATTGCTGCACCTCGTGAGTTGTGTAAACATCTCCACTCGGGAGACAAAGAGGGTCAGGCGTGGTGTTGGCTACTCCCTGCTTCGCGTGCCGTGGCAGCCTTCATTTGGGCGCTCTCTAACAGCACTTGCCCCAAATGTGCGCGCGCGCGCGTGTAGCACTCTCGAACCATTTATCATACAGTTAGTCCTGTATATTTAATTTAGCATTTTCATTTGTTTCACTCCAGATCCTTTTCTGTTTAGAAGTTTAAATCTGTTCATATTTTGCTGCTGTGATATTTAATACTGCACGTGTATTTGTTGCACTAACAGCTGTTTACACTCCCGTGTGTTTATTTTATCCGAGTCGTCAATGAAAAAAGGATTTCTGGTCGTCACAGGCTCTTTTACGGTCTAAATTTTGTTTTCTTTGAGAAAAAGTTACATGCAGTACATAATCATCCACGTGTTCAAGTCAAAAAGTTGACAAAACATACGTTGCAAAATGTCTTCATCATCATCATCGAATTTTACAAAAACATAAAGCCCATATTCTTTGGGTCTTTCGGTAAAGTCACGTAGATGGTTCAAAGAAAATAACAAAAAAAAACTACTACAGTACTACAAAACTACCACAGTAGTTTTTTGTATTTTTTTTTACCATCTACGTGACTTTACCGAAAGACCCAAAGAATATTAACTCCTGCAGTCACGAAAGCTTTAAGTCAAAATTTAACATAAAGTCCCAGTCAGTCACTCTGTTCCCAGCATTCCGATTGGCTGGAGACTGGGACGCGAGTGGGGGCCTGAGTGGGGACGCGTGGGTGGGGTGCGTGGGGGAGGGGGGGGCACGACTGGGAGGGGTGCACGGGGGGGCGGGGTCATGAGGGGGGCCCACGTGGGAGGAGGTGCGTGGGGGGGGGGCTGAGGGTTCTAATGCATTGGGTGGGGGGGGGGGGCTGAGGGTTCTAATGCATTGGGTGGGGGGGGCTGAGGGTTCTAATGCATTGGGTGGGGGGGGCTGAGGGTTCTAATGCATTGAGGGGGGGGGCTGAGGGTTCTAATGCATTGGGTGGGGGCTGAGGGTTCTAATGCATTGGGTGGGGGGGGGGCCTGAGAGTTCTAATGCATTGGGTGGGGGGGGGGCTGAGGGTTCTAATGCATTGGGTGAAGGGGGGCCTGAGGGTTCTAATGCAATGGGTGGGGGGGCCTGAGAGTTCTAATGCATTGGGTGGGGGGGGGGGGGCTGAGGGTTCTAATGCATTGGGTGGGGGGGGGGGACTGAGGGTTCTAATGCATTGGGTGGGGGGGGGGACTGAGGGTTCTAATGCATTGGGTGGGGGGGGGCCTGAGGGTTCTAATGCATTGGGTGGGGGGGGGGGCCTGAGGGTTCTAATGCATTGGGTGGGTGGGGGGGCTTAGGGTTCTAATGCATTGGGTGGGGGGGGGGGGGGGCTGAGGGTTCTAATGCATTGGGTGGGGGGGGGGGGCCTGAGAGTTCTAATGCATTGGGTGGGGGGGGGGGGGGCTGAGGGTTCTAATGCATTGGGTGGGGGGGGGGCCTGAGAGTTCTAATGCATTGGGTGGGGGGGGGGGGGCTGAGGGTTCTAATGCATTGGGTGGGGGGGGGCCTGAGAGTTCTAATGCATTGGGTGGGGGGGGGGGCTGAGGGTTCTAATGCATTGGGTGAAGGGGGGCCTGAGGGTTCTAATGCAATGGGTGGGGGGGCCTGAGAGTTCTAATGCATTGGGTGGGGGGGGGGGGCTGAGGGTTCTAATGCATTGGGTGGGGGGGGGGACTGAGGGTTCTAATGCATTGGGTGGGGGGGGGCCTGAGGGTTCTAATGCATTGGGTGGGTGGGGGGGCTTAGGGTTCTAATGCATTGGGTGGGGGGGGGGGGGGCTGAGGGTTCTAATGCATTGGGTGGGGGGGGGGGCCTGAGAGTTCTAATGCATTGGGTGGGGGGGGGGCTGAGGGTTCTAATGCATTGGGTGAGGGGGGGGCCTGAGAGTTCTAATGCATTGGGTGGGGGGGGGGGCTGAGGGTTCTAATGCATTGGGTGAAGGGGGGCCTGAGGGTTCTAATGCAATGGGTGGGGGGGCCTGAGAGTTCTAATGCATTGGGTGGGGGGGGGGGGCTGAGGGTTCTAATGCATTGGATGGGGGGGGGGGACTGAGGGTTCTAATGCATTGGGTGGGGGGGGCCTGAGGGTTCTAATGCATTGGGTGGGGGGGGGGCCTGAGGGTTCTAATGCATTGGGTGGGTGGGGGGGCTTAGGGTTCTAATGCATTGGGTGGGGGGGGGGGGCTGAGGGTTCTAATGCATTGGGTGGGGGGGGGGGGGCTGAGGGTTCTAATGCATTGGGTGGGGGGGGGGGCCTGAGGGTTCTAATGCATTGGGTGGGGGGGGGGGGCTGAGGGTTCTAATGCATTGGGTGGGGGGGGGGGGCTGAGGGTTCTAATGCATTGGGTGGGGGGGGGGGGCTGAGGGTTCTAATGCATTGGGTGGGGGGCTGAGGGTTCTAATGCATTGGGTGGGGGGTGCTGAGGGTTCTAATGCATTGGGTGGGGGGGGGGGGCCTGAGAGTTCTAATGCATTGGGTGGGGGGGGGCCTGAGAGTTCTAATGCATTGGGTGGGAGGGAAGGCTGAGGGTTCTAATGCATTGGGTGGGGGGGGGGGGCCTGAGAGTTCTAATGCATTGGGTGGGGGGGGGGGCTGAGGGTTCTAATGCATTGGGTGGGGGGGGGGGCTGAGGGTTCTAATGCATTGGGTGGGGTGGGGGGCCTGAGGGTTCTAAAGCATTAGGTGGGGGGGGGGGCTGAGGGTTCTAATGCATTGGGTGGGGGGGGGGCCTGAGGGTTCTAATGCATTGGGTGGGGGAGGGGGGGCTGAGGGTTCTAATGCATTGGGGGGGGGGGGCTGAGGGTTCTAATGCATTGGGTGGGGTGGGGGGGCTGAGGGTTCTAATGCATTGGGTGAGGTGGGCGGGCTGAGGGTTCTAATGCATTGGGTGGGGGAGGGGGGCTGAGGGTTCTAATGCATTGTGTGGGGGAGGGGGGCTGATGGTTCTAATGCATTGGGGGGGGGCTGAGGGTTCTAATGCATTGGGTGGGGAAGGGGGGGCTGAGGGTTCTAATGCATTGGATGGGGGAGGGGGGCTGAGGGTTCTAATGCATTGGGTGGGGTGGGGGGGGCTGAGGGTTCTAATGCATTGGGTGGGGTGGGGGGGGCTGATGGTTCTAATGCATTGGGGGGGGGCTGAGGGTTCTAATGCATTGGGGGGGGGGGGCTGAGGGTTCTAATGCATTGGGTAGGGTGGGGGGGGCTGAGGGTTCTAATGCATTGGGTGGGGGGGGGGCTGAGGGTTATAATGCATTGGGTGGGGGGGGGGGGCTGAGGGTTCTAATGCATTGGGTGGGGGCGGGGGGGGCTGAGGGTTCTAATGCATTGGGTGGGGGGGGGGGACTGAGGGTTCTAATGCATTGGGTGGGGGGGGGCCTGAGGGTTCTAATGCATTGGGTGGGTGGGGGGGCTTAGGGTTCTAATGCATTGGGTGGGGGGGGGGGCTGAGGGTTCTAATGCATTGGGTGGGGGGGGGGGCCTGAGAGTTCTAATGCATTGGGTGGGATGGAAGGCTGAGGGTTCTAATGCATTGGGTGGGGGGGGGGGCCTGAGAGTTCTAATGCATTGGGTGGGGGGGGGGGGGGGCTGAGGGTTCTAATGCATTGGGTGGGGGGGGGGGCTGAGGGTTCTAATGCATTGGGTGGGGTGGGGGGCCTGAGGGTTCTAAAGCATTAGGTGGGGGGGGGGCTGAGGGTTCTAATGCATTGGGTGGGGGGGGGGCCTGAGGGTTCTAATGCATTGGGTGGGGGAGGGGGGGCTGAGGGTTCTAATGCATTGGGGGGGGGCTGAGGGTTCTAATGCATTGGGTGGGGGAGGGGGGCTGAGGGTTCTAATGCATTGGGTGGGGGAGGGGGGCTGAGGGTTCTAATGCATTGGGGGGGGGGCTGAGGGTTCTAATGCATTGGGTGGGGTGGGGGGGGCTGAGGGTTCTAATGCATTGGGTGGGGTGGGGGGGCTGAGGGTTCTAATGCATTGGGTGGGGGAGGGGGGCTGAGGGTTCTAATGCATTGGGGGGGGGCTGAGGGTTCTAATGCATTGGGTGGGGTGGGGGGGCTGAGGGTTCTAATGCATTGGGTGAGGTGGGCGGGCTGAGGGTTCTAATGCATTGGGTGGGGGAGGGGGGCTGAGGGTTCTAATGCATTGGGTGGGGGAGGGGGGCTGAGGGTTATAATGCATTGGGGGGGGGCTGAGGGTTCTAATGCATTGGGTGGGGGAGGGGGGGCTGAGGGTTCTAATGCATTGGATGGGGGAGGGGGGCTGAGGGTTCTAATGCATTGGGTGGGGTGGGGGGGCTGAGGGTTCTAATGCATTGGGTGGGGTGGGGGGGGGGCTGATGGTTCTAATGCATTGGGGGGGGGCTGAGGGTTCTAATGCATTGGGGGGGGGGCTGAGGGTTCTAATGCATTGGGTAGGGTGGGGGGGGCTGAGGGTTCTAATGCATTGGGTGGGGGGGGGCTGAGGGTTATAATGCATTGGGTGGGGGGGGGGGGCTGAGGGTTCTAATGCATTGGGTGGGGGCGGGGGGGGCTGAGGGTTCTAATGCATTGGGTGGGGGAGGGGGGCTGAGGGTTCTAATGCATTGGGTGGGGTGGGGGGGGGCTGAGGGTTCTAATGCATTGGGTGGGGTGGGGGGGGGCTGAGGGTTCTAATGCATTGGGTGGGGTGGGGGGGGGCTGAGGGTTCTAATGCATTGGGTGGGGGGGGCTGAGGGTTCTAATGCATTGGGTGGGGTGGGGGGGGCTGAGGGTTCTAATGCATTGGGTGGGGTGGGGGGGGCTGAGGGTTCTAATGCATTGGGTGGGGGGGGGGGGGGGGCTGAGGGTTCTAATGCATTGGGTGGGGTGGGGGGGGCTGAGGGTTCTAATGCATTGGGTGGGGTTGGGGGGGACTGAGGGTTCTAATGTATTGGGTGGGGTGGGGGGGGCTGAGGGTTCTAATGCATTGGGTGGGGTGGGGCTGAGGGTTCTAATGCATTGGGTGGGGGGGGGGCAGAGGGTTCTAATGCATTGGGTGGGGGGGGGGCTGAGGGTTCTAATGCATTGGGTGGGGTGGGGGGGGGGCTGAGGGTTCTAATGCATTGGGTGGGGGGGGGGGGCAGAGGGTTCTAATGCATTGGGTGGGGGGGGGGCTGAGGGTTCTAATGCATTGGGTGGGGTGGGGGGGGGGGCTGAGGGTTCTAATGCATTGGGTGGGGGGGGGGCTGAGGGTTCTAATGCATTGGGTGGGGGGGGGGGCTGAAGGTTCTAATGCATTGGGTGGGGGGGGCCTGAGGGTTTTAATGCATTGGGTGGGGGGGGGGCATACGGGGTCGGGACCGGCACTCCGCAATGTGTACTTCTGTAGAGGTGTAATTGTGTAGATGTATGGGTACGGATGGGAAACAAACACAAGGGGCGTGGTTAGGGCTGTACACGAAGGAGGTGCTCGCACCGACGTCCGCACCTACATCCCCCACGGGCCCCTCCCGGGGGCCGAGTGCTATAAAAGGTGGTGAGCCGGAGGGCTCGAGGTCGAGTATTAGCTTTAACCAGCGAAGAGTGAAGACCAGCTAGAATAGGCCCCGGAGCTCCCCTGGCTCGCTGTCCTTGTCAGGACCGACCAGGGCAAGCCGGTGGCGTGGCCCCGAGAGCCCAGACTGACGTTCTTATAAGAGCCGGTCTGGAGACTCAGGGTGCCGGGATCCCAGGTTGACCAGGGCTGGGATAGGTAGCCTCCCCTAGCTCCGTAGTGGAGGACTCGGGCGTAGGTTAGCGGGGTTAGACGTCGTGTCTCCCTGATAGACGAGTGAAGGGGACGATACCCCTTCAAGTGTTGTGTGTACCCGTTACTGTACACGAGTTGGTATTAATAAATAAGTGTGCCTCCGACCCCGTCGTCAAAGCCTCCTGAATACTCACTACACTTCCACGAGTAGCCACACAAAGTTATGGCATTATAGCTTTTAGCACCGTCTGTATTTATTTTGGCCAAATCAATTCTATCGCTGTCAGCCTCGTCACCCGGTGACGGATGATTCGTTTGTTGATTTATTACAAAAGGGGCACGAAATGAAACAATACGTATTTGCGCGAGGAATATTTCACCTTGAATTCTCTCGAAATAACGTTCTTCCACCACCCTCCACGAGGATGCTATACTGGTAGGAACCTCCTGGTTCCACCATCCCACAGGGGATTATTGTGTCCGTCCGTCGTGCAGGGAGGGGCTTGGTGGGGAGGGGAGGGTGGGGAGGGGCTGGGTGGGGAGGATGGGACTGGAGCTGGGTGGGAAGGGTGGGGAGGGGCTGGTCACCCCGTGGTGCCCTTATAAAACTCAACGTTTAACCTACTCACGCCGGCTTGTGCCCGCCCTCACAGTCGGGCATATTTGCGGAATACACCACGCCGCCGTTGACCCTGGCCATTGACCGAGCAACCCAACGTTCCTACCAGCTCCCTCCGCAGGAATGTGTTATGCAGTACCAAAAATGCACAACCCCACACACACACCGACACATCGTGTATTTTACATACACAAAACAGAGCGCGCGCGCGCGCACACGCGGACGCTAATGGACAACCCACAGCGGTAGGCACAAGCGGTGGACGAAACTGGGTCACCCTCGCGTAAGATTGAGATTTATTACAGCTGCACAAGATGCCCCGGAGGGAGTGGGGGGGGGCAAGTGGTTCCTGCATGAGGAGGTTCTCATTCAACAGTGACTACCAAACAGCTGACTATCGTATAAATCTGCGCATACAAGCTCGAGATTTTACGCTCATTCTCTTCCCGTGTAATTGGCGGCCGCCTTGTGGCGTGCAATCCGCGTTAAGTTTTGTGCCGACGGACACAATTTTGCGTTGCGCCGGGCATGCCTGCTCCTGTCAATCTCTGCTCAGATATCTGCCACTTCCCCTCATTATATTACTTTACTTTTTTTGCATTTTGTATTGCGTTCCTTGATTTTGTTGTTTCAAATGTAACAAATTTTTGAGGGCCGGCCACTTTACACGCAGGATAAATTTGCAAGGGATGTGCAACGAACTGCAGAGATGACAAGGTTACCCCCGGGGATCTGATTGTCACTAAAGAAAGCGGCGTCACACGCTCCATTTATTATTTATTTCGGAGCATGCGAAAGGCTTCACACAATGCAAGATACAATTTTTACTTTTAATGACGAGTATGAACCAGATAAGGCTGGTAGACAAAGGACTACTACTACGACAGTATTAAACAAAACACAGATGTTCAGATTAAAATATATAATAAATTTCCCTTGAGAAATATATAACAGCTAAGTAAATAAAACGGACTCGAACTAAGAAAAAGTGCCCTTAAATTGTAAAAAGTTTGCAAATTTTACTTTTCCATTGCTGCTGCAGATACAACAAAATGACAATGATATACAATGTAGACCCACCTACACATGATAATTCTTTGTTGGGAATACAAATTTCAATTTCGCTGCAGTGGCACAGTGCATTGTGAATCTCTATCAGTGTTCATTCCAGGCTAAATAAACATTGGGTAGACCATCAAAAGCAGAATCTACAATCAATTATATTGGGTCACTATGCTGAGAGGACAGCTCACTCGCAATATATTACTTCCCATAAATGGTAGCACCACAATCAAACAGAAAATGAAACTAAAACTACACTATTTACTATTTTTATTTTACCAGGTAAGGCCTACTGCGTTGTATAGCTCTTTTTCAGATGCAACCTGGCCACAAATTAAAGCTCAATTAAGTGGCTTATCGTGTGGAAATGTATTGCAGCCAAATACTCGAAACGCATGTTTCTAAATATAAAGGGAAAAAACGGAGAACCCGGGAGAAAATCCACGCGACCACGGGGAAAACATACAAACTCCAAATATACAGGCGTCAGTCGAGATCGAACCTACGACCTCCTGCATACCAGGTGAGGGAGTTAACATCTCATCTGTTGACAGCCACTTGAAAACGCAGCAGGCCGATGCTTCTTCACAATGTCTGAATCTAGCCGGCACAAGGTCACAAAACTCGACGACACAGACATCGCTGCCTTGCCCCCACTCCAAATCACAACTCCAGATTGTGGTCAGGCCCATTCAAAGTTACAGTAGTTATGGTCGAGTCATTGAATCAACATTTACTATTGTATGGATCTGAACTTCTTTCGCACCGTACATAGACAACCATGCTAATCGGGAGGTGTGGGGGAAGCCCAATAAACAAACACAAAAACAGTCCTGTATATATTTTAGCATTTTTATTTGTTACACTTTATGATCGTTTGCTGTCATGAACTTATGTTTATTCATTCATTACCGATGCTTACTAAATTGATGTTTTATACTAATAATGCAACACATTGGTGCATCTCAAGGTACAGAACATAGGATATAACTAAATATGGCTCTACTCAGCAATGAAACCAATGGTATAAAACTATAAAACGATTAAAAACAACTCTGGAAATCCCCCTACCTGCGGCAGAGACGATGCACACGAGAGAGGAGAGGGGCTGAACGAACGGCCACGCGCCCGGCAACTTGCAAATGTAACTTGAACACACTGCACGCACAATCCATCCCCTTCTCCTCTCTAGCCAGCCCTGCCGCTTCACAGACAGCAGCAGCAGCACCCCACCCCTCTCCCCGTCTCCCTGCCTACCCAATACTTAACCCCCGCCCATTTCTCCCTCGCACACACACACACCATGCGTAAATGTGCAGGAGCACAAGCAAGCACATGTGCGTTTGCTCACCCATGTATGTGCATGCGCGCTCACGCGTGGACTAAACGCATACGTGCACCATTACACCGCATGGACGAAGGAATGAACACCAACGACAAAGGTTCTCGCCCCTATAGCCGTGCAGAGCCAGCGATGTTAGTGAGCATCTATTAAGGCCGCACACGTCACGCGAGGGAGTGTTGGGGTCAGAAATCGTGCTGATGTTTACACACTACGCCAGGTACTCATTTAAAGGCCGAATTGAACAAGGGGAGGAACCCAGGACCATTTAGATATATAGGATCACTGATGATGGCATCGAGCGGGAATCCAACTCTGCTCGTCAGTTTCGTAGCACAGCGCACACACACAACGACACAGGCAGACAGAGGATGACAACATACGCTGGAACAATTCCACACGCACACACGCATGCATGCATACACACAAACCCATGCAGGCGCGCGCACACACACACTCGCTTATGTGTGCACACGCACGCATGCACTCTTAAACGCTTGAGTTAACAGGAGTTATTAGACTTTGCCACTGATGAAAAGGGTAGAGTGCACGTTAATAAGTAAATGAAAGTCTCAGACCCGTGGAGACGCGAGGCTGATGCAATGGGTTGTTATTTTGCTAACGATTCAATTTAACACATCAAATGTGCTCCACCTGAATGGAGCACAAGACCAAACCTGCAATTTAAGATAAGGTTAGCATCTGGCAAAGGTTCAACGTTTTGTTCTCCCTCCCCCCTGTAATTGAATGGAATGATCCTAGTCATATGGCTCTCCCAAGACAGACCCCACAATAGAGTGCTTTTCAAACAAACAAGTAAAGGTAAACAGCAAAAGTTAAGCCCCTCAACGGTGCATAAGCCAATGCAGGTGTGCCATCATTTCTCCTTCAAGGGGCATTCATCCTATAATCTCACTCAGGGGCTAGATAAGTCTGCAGATACACACTTTGCTCCAACACAAATAGGCAATCGGCACGTGTATGCATACACCTCGTATTCAATTTAACAAAGGGGGCGGCACGAACAGATGTGCACCTCACTCCTGTCCACCACCAGATGCAGATAGACACGAGCAGACGGATAATCAAATCTGTAAATGATGCGAAAATGCATCATAACATAAAAATAGGGCAGGTCGGACAAATCATGCGTTTCAAGCTCGCAACTATACAATTTGGACTCGTAACAATGCAGTTCAGCAACTGCCGATTGTTTTTGCATAAAGCACAAAAACAGAGTGCTTTTTTGTACAAAACTGGTAATATAATGAACCTGCCACCACTTCTGGGTCACTCATTACAACAATAATACTCGGATAAGATGTACGTATGTTGAACTTCGTTCGCAGAATATGTAACCAGCTGTCAGAGGTGCAATTAGTTGAATATTTATTCCACTTCCAGATGACTCCTCTTATTCAAGTCAAAATGATGTTCTGCTCAAATGAGCATTAGCCAGCACTCGCCTCCGATTTAGAACCCTGAGTCAGTGGTGGAAATGCCACATTCCTATGGCAGGGGTGTGTATAATCATAGGCCAACCTCTGTTGACTTCCCCACAAAGTAGTAATCAATGTATATACCCAGGAGGAATGGTGGGCAGAAATAACCACCAACCAGGATTTGAACTCGCAACTTCATGACAATTTCAAGCCACTCACCCGCTTACTGATGAGCCACACAGCTGCACATAGGCTTAGATAGTTTAACACCAAAGCTTTTGCGGCCAATATTATCTATAATACAGGGTTTTTTTTGTGCGCTTGATCGCGTAAACACACCGGTGTGCTGTACTGGTAACGAATTGGCATGTTCTGTTTACGCGACAAACCTTACTAATTGGCTGTGTCAGGTGGTGGTGGGTTTAACGACACATTTATATTTACGCGATCTAACCCAAAAAACACTGTATTATGGATAGGCTTGGATGATGGAACAATCGTCGTACAGATGATAGGATTTTGCTCAGACCGAATTTAGGGCAGGGCTAATATGAATGTTGGATATTAGGCATACGACTAGAGGAATGTTGCAGAAAATCATCGCGTGTGTGAGACTGGGGACACGTGTAAGTGGGTATGTAAAAATCTCAGATACATACGAACATCTATAGAGGATGATAGTTACACCGCGCACATATACCACAATGCGTGTGGCCGGAAAGTTGGTCAGGGTGGCTACGTGACCGCCATATGTGACACTATCTATATATATTTTAAGTCACTTTGGAGTGGCTGGAAGAGGCAATAGCAGAGTGAGAAAAGAAAATAATTTCATAACGTGTGAAACGGCTCCGACTGGAAGCCTTCACTACGAATCCACGGCACGAAACACCCGAGCGAGCGAACCCCTTCAATTGAATGGAATATTCCAATGTGCCCCATTTATTGAATCAGACCCCATCACCCCGACCAACACAGACTTCAAACATGGCCTCACTCAGTCACAAAGCTCCCTCCCCCACCATCCCCACGTCAGGACAAAAGGCAAAGGGATCAATGGAGCTGAAGTCATACACCGCTTCAGTAAGCTCCACCCCACCAATGCCAACACTGAAAAGCCTCGCAGCCATGCACACGTGTGCGTGCTTATGGACACGCACATTCGCCTGTGTTTGGGCGTACGCACTTTCCGCATGTGCACAATAAGTGTGCGCGGATCTCGCAGCCCCCAATATGCATCGCTACACTTTTGCTCAATGGCAGCACTCTCCCTGACAGTCTACGAGGCTAAATGAGGAACCTGTCCAAGTATGTATTGCGCGGATGTGTGCACACTTGCGCTTGCTTGCATTCTTGCCAACCAGCATGCCTCTACAAGCTTGCACGTAGGCATGCGGGTAAGTATTGCATTTGTCTGCCCGCATACAGGGCACCTCAATTTGAGACACAGCAAAATGGGTGGAGGCTGGTTGGCAAGAAGGCACAAATGATCTTGAACTTCTTTCACATCGTACGTAGCCAACCGTGCTAATCGGAGGGAAGGACGACGAACTTTAAAACTCACACGGGTTTGTTTTTTGTCACCATGCGGGTTGTGTTTGTGCACCTCCCCAGTGCTGCGTGTCACACGCACGCACGCAGCTTGGACGGTTTGTGCAGTTTTCAGGGCACCGGGGTCGATTTAACACCACACGTGGTCAATCTATCACCACTCACAATCCAGCACTAACAAGCATGAGAGCTGGGGTAAGCCGCGGTGCTTAACAAGTGATAGGTGAGTAATGTGAAGATAATGGGATTAAAGTTAATCCCATCTCCAAACTTTGTCTACATTGTTTACACCCATCCCCTCTTTCCTGTCATTCTGTCATTATGAATTGTGTGTGCATTCACATGTCGATAAGACTACACGTAATAATAATTGCTTTCACATCAATATTGATTTTAGCATTGTATACAAGTGCCCCGAATATGCAATGACTATAGACCTGGTTTCTTAACAATGCTGTTCAGGTCTTCAGAAATCCCACACTGTACATTTGATGGTCTGTGCTTGAAAAACAGTCGAGGAATAGCTTCCGTATTGTACTTTAAATCTGGATGCAGTTAGTCTGGGCTGGATTAACGGAAACCACACTCACATTTTGCGTCTCGAAAGATGGTACTGGCCATACTTTTCTTCTACAGAACCAATTGTATTTAACAATATAATTGTACACACTACTTTTTTTAAAATCGGTAATGCCGCACTGTAAGTTTATATGATTGAGGTTTCTGCAATTTTGTTTGAGGAAGGTATGGAAAGATAATTAATTGTATACTTCATAACCCCTTTTGTATTCTGTTTGTGATATTTTGACACAGACCTTCCCTCACTTGCTGAAGAAAAAGTGTATTTATTATGTCCTTTAAAATACAGAAATGTTATAATCGAATCACGATAAAATACGTTACCACTCTCTGTTGGGGTTTGGGTTGTAACGCGCGTTTGTCCAACACGATGTTCGATGTTTCACTCCACGTGCCAGAAGCTTAATCAGGAACTGAACACTGCAAAAAATGTACGAGCTAAAAACTCATTGGAGGGCTGTAAGGCACAACCGCAAACGTTTCAGTTTATTTCATGTGTTCCACAGATGATGCCCATTCATTGAGTTGCCTGGCTATTTTAGGAGCGAGATCCGTTGTGCGTGAGCACAGCAGCAACGAAACATGGCAGAGAACGAGCACAGGGTACAAAAAAAACATACGTCGTAGTTACACTACCATACTTAATTATTTGACAATAGAAAAAAAATAACAACACATTTCAGCTTCGTGTTACGTAGTGAGATGTGCAGATCTACCATCATCGTCACGTATCGCGATCATCACATTTTTGTCACATGCGGTTCCATGTCAGTTTTGACCAGGATGTTACCCTTCTCTCTCCCTGCAGAGCACAGACAATTCCTGGCAAACTTTCAGGAAGGGACTTCTTTGGAAACGTAGTGTCCACGCTCCGTTATAGATAATTTGCCACACCTCTCTGTGCACACAACGGCCCAAACGTCGCATACACAATGTCAGAAATAGTTTTCAAATTAAACACTTGATAGATTGTTAAAAAAAAATGTGCAGAGAATGTTAAATTAGACAATGGGGTACTTATAGGTTTTTTATATTTTGTTTCCCCTCGGATTATTCGAGCGAGTGCTCAAAGTGAAATGCAAACGTTGCAGGCGACGGCTTTAACCAGGCTCCCTGACAACACAGAAATGGCTCTCGCTGCCGAAAGGGAAACAATAAAAATGCTCGCACAGGACTTCATTTCATTTTCAGGTCTGTTTCACACAAACACAGCGCCATGCCGATGCCTAACAATCGACAGAACCCGCCACAATTTGTTTTACGTTAAGTATTTTCTCCCCCCCCCCCCCAACTGTTGCGTTAGGTTTTATATTGAAATAACACCTGGTCGCCCTGCAGCTGCATTATTTATCGTGCTTTTAGCCCATCATAATATGTCACGATGAATTTTTCCCAAGTTTTTTTTGTTAAAGCTTTTTTTCAACCACTGCAAGCAAGAGGGCATAACAATGGCAAAAAAACTTTGCTCGGTGAGCTATCAAATATTAATGCTTCCACTTTTTACAGTTTATATGCCAATGGTATTCACTACAGCAGAGAGCTCAGTGGGGTACAGACTATTCAGGCCTCCTGAGCTGTACTGACATGTCTTCAACTAACAAAAAAAATATTCCAAAAACATGTACAACACGTAGAAGGGAAATAATAAAATAATATTAATATAAAAACAATAAAAAAATCTCACGACGTTTCGACTGCAACACAAGCAATCATCATCAGGTGTGAAATCCACAGCAAGAATTTTTTTTTCTTGTTGTGGATTTCACACCTGATGATGATTGCATGTTGTGTTTCAGTCGAAACGTCGTGAGAATTTTTATTGTTTTTATATATGTTTATTATTTTATTATTTCCCTTCTACGTGACTTTACCGAAAGAACCAAGAATATGAATCCCTGCAGTCACGAAAGCTTTAAATCAAAATGTACAACACGCCAAAGGAGCCCAGTTGGTACTCCGTATTAGGGTTTCAATTATTATAAAAACACCCTTTTACAAATCATTCGTGGGCCAACACATTTCCAAAGGCGATCACAAATTCACACAATGTACTGTGGGAGCCTACTGTGATAAACAACTGGCCATTATGTCACATCCTGCCTTCTACTTATATGCAGGAAATGTTTAATGGAAAATAAAGTGTTTTGAGTCGCGGCCACAACACACGCACAATTTTCCAACGAAATGACTGACAACGCTTGCCGCTGCTACATCCCTCCCTGAATTACAAAAAAGCTCGCTTCCTCTCAGTGACGTTACAGACGCAGCAGCTATCAATGGACGTTTTCGACTCGCCAAACCGCTTAAGGATAATTCCAAATGTGGTGAATTCACGAATAAACACAGGAATGTGAACAATAAAAAAAACACTGGAGTAAGCGATAATATGTGATAATGTATGATAATGTATGTTAATGTATGTTAAGCCTCTGGCACTAAGGGCGTGAATTAAACGGGATGAAGATCAGGGCGGTGTGCACTCTTCGATTTGCCGTGCTTTCAAAAAGTGCTGCATTCGCGACAAACTCTGCAATCACCCAGAGTAAGACTCAGCCGTTTTGAGTGATGATGGGTCATCACGCAGCTACACGGCAGCGTGGATCCAGTCAGCGTTGAACAGGCTGTGACCAAATTCTATTTTTCGTGCTCATTTAAATTGATGGATTGAGACGGCATCGGAAAAAAAGGTTCGATTAAATCGATCTGAAACTCATTTAAAAGCACAACTAAACAATGTTAAGAAACAACTGTGCGTTATAATTGCACACGAACTAAAAAAGCACATCACTAAAGAAAAAAATGTGATGTTTTTGTTAAACATCGCAACATTCAGGTCTCGCCATCATGCGGAGTGTTGTTCAATGAAGACTGCATTTAAATGAGCACCATTAC
The DNA here is from genome assembly GCF_964198595.1 of Lampetra fluviatilis. NCBI lineage: Eukaryota > Metazoa > Chordata > Hyperoartia > Petromyzontiformes > Petromyzontidae > Lampetra > Lampetra fluviatilis. The sequence goes on along the minus strand of NC_136295.1, from coordinate 6,188,323 downwards.
ATCTGTCACAGTCAAACAATGCATCAGTGCTTCCATACCAAATTTACACGCCAAAAACTATAGATATGAAGAGTGAGCACTACATCAAACATCATCAGTAACCACATTTAACTCGATGAATGTGCGGTATAACGAACTGGTACTTTACGAAAGTATGACTTTTAAATAAACCTGAATGAAATGAGATTACCACCGTAGTACTATATAATGAAGCACACCATGGAACACTGATCATTAGAGCTGGGATATTCTCACAATTCCTGTCATTGAATGGGATATTCTATTCTTAGCGTCAGCTAAGGGCGGTTGGGGCTGCGCAGAGCCCAGTGTGGCATTCAATTAAGAACGGAAGGCCCATTTGGACCTGGCTGGTATAGTGGAAAGTCCTTGATGTTATCGGCCGACTGGTATTGACCGGAATCACCTTTGAAATGTATAACATAGGCATCGGTCTACATTTAGAATGGCACTTCCACTTCACCGATCTTGCCTGAACAGCACCCAGACTCATGGTGCAATCGGCCCATTTCCATGTGAAGGGATTCACCCGCACCTGCACTGGGGGTCAGGGTTGTTAACGACCAGTAACCGCTTTCGGAAAGTCGGGACCTGGTAACTGTTTCCAATGCAATTTTAGTCATGAATGCACCAATTGGCACTCACGAACGTATACACCACACGGCAGCCAAAGGACATTAGCCCACGTTGTCAGTTAACCCTTTCCCAAACTGATCACATACACGTAACCGAGGCTCCCACAATGCCATGCGGGAGGGCGTGTGGCACAGTTTGACGCCAGCTATCAGTGCGGTTGTGTCGCTACAGTTCTCTGCGGTGAAGATGTACAATGTCTTAAAACACAACGGCTATGCCTCTCTATATAAAATTAATACTGAACTGCTTGCGCGTTCCAATATTCAGCAGCAAACGGGACCCACTCTGCAGGAAATGGTTAAAAGGTAAAGGTGCAACCCTGCAATTGCTTGCACGCTCAATCCACCGCTGTAGGAAGAGCCTCCGCAAGCGGAAGCTCTAAGGGGTATTTGGTCTCCTCTTCCATGCTAACCAGATGTCTAGGAAAATATACCTACATTTTGCCACACCACGTGACCTGCCGATCAACTAACGGTGGCACTCAATTACACTGCTGAACAGACAGAGGTGGTGCGGGGATTTAAGAAACCTGCATCATTGTTTCAACTGCGGCCACGCTGGTAGGTCAAATTGAACCGGTGACCTCCAGATTGCAAGTCCAGATGTGCTAATCATTACTACACAGAAGCTCCCTCAATGTCATAGATGTACGGCAAACCGGTAACCGGCTATTTACCATTTGTTTTCATTCAGATACTGACAATACAAAAATGACACATTTGAACAAAGCTTCTATGTCCCACAGCCTGTGGTCTGAAGCAGCATTTTCAATCCGTCGCGGTGTGCGAATTACAAGAATGTGCAGATTATTGGAGTTCAGTTATATTCCTGTACTGTTGTGCATTAAAGTACGGTACTCTAGTATTTTACCTTTAAGTTGCATGTTCAAGAACGCTCCTGTGAAACTAAAAATGGCCATTCAGGCCATGCACAAATAGGGAGTTGTGAACTGTCGTTGAGGTAAGGCCCAAAAACATGAGTCTTCAAATTTCATGTTTGTGGAAATTGGATCCGACCTTTTATATTGCTTGGAATCAGCTTCCCCCGCTACTGGAGCACATTCTTTAATAACGTGAATTTTGCCCACGGCATGCATTCTCTATGTATATGCTGTACCATACAATATATCCTGCCGATGTAATTAGTTGACAGAGAAATTAAATTACCATATAGTGTGCGAGTGCGAAGCCCTTAGTCGTGAAACGCAAATGATGAAGAGGACATGAGGCCAGCAGAACGTGCAAGGGCACTACTTTTAGTCAATGGACGTTAAAACAAGGGTTGAATAAAATTGAATGGTAAAAAAATGTAGAGTATGACACCCACCAGGTTTGCGAAGGGTGGCCTAATAGTTGCTGTGCCAGACGCAGCTCTGGCAACCACAGAGTTTTTGTTCCACGCTGTTACTCTTCGTGCTGCCTAGTGCGGGCTACTATAGGTGATTCACCGCCATTCCACCAATTACTAACGAGTTTGTTTTTTTATATTCAGAAACACACGTCGATTTAAGAATACGCACAGGAGATTCTGCGTCTCACTTTAATGATCTCATTTGCATTGTTTGATAGAGTATTTGTTCTGCTACACTAAAGCAGTTTCGCTCACTCCATTCATCTGATTAGCATTGGTATATTATCATCGTCAGCCATAATCAATCCACTGCTGGGTGAATGCCTCACCAAGCCTTCACCATCTCTCAAGGCCTTAGAATGCAAATCATTAACATATAATAATTGTTTTTTTACCCTTCTATCTGGCAACAAAACTGACACCTTTTTTTACAAGGAGTCATGTTTGCATAGACCACAATACCTGCAGTCATAATGCAAACAAAAAAACATAACTCTGATAATGTATGCACTGCATATATTATCAGAGTTATGTTTTGTATGCAGTGCATACATTATCAGAGTTATGTTTTTTGTTTGCATTATGACTGCAGGTATTGTGGTATATGCAAATATGACTCCTTGTAAAAAAGGTGTCAGTTTTGTTGCCAGATAGAAGGGTAAAAAACCAATTATCATATTTTTTACTGGCAAATGAGGTTCCAATGGCAATAACATATAATTTCCATGTAATTTGCAAAAGAAATGCACATTTGATTCTAGCATACATTACAGGATCCAATGTATCATAACTGTTGAATCAATGCATTATTAAATGCCTACTGTGCCTTACACTACTGAAAAAACAGACAATTTGAACAATTTACTGTATTCTGTGTATAGCTGCGTGCAGGAGAGTAAATTAAACTGCTGGTGAGGGCAGGAAAGGAGTGAATTTTATTTTTTACCAAAAGGACCAGAATCGCACATCGTTTAGTGCGATCCTATACATAGTACAGCACAGTGATTGCATTCAAAATATAGGTCATGTTTTTTTTCTCTCCAGTTACATTAATTCCGTAGCATTCTTAAGCGACAGGTATCTAACGATTGGCCGCTTCTCATCCCCTGGATTGCGCGAATTGACATGACTTGGGGTTCAAGGTTATTTTGTCCCACTGGGACAGAATTGTCCATCTCGTATGTTTCGTCTTGTAAGTTTCGTGACCCCTCAACCCAGTAAACATGCAACGTTGACATGTGGTTGGAACTATGTATATATAATTTATATAAATCACTATCGTTTCTTACACATACACGATTCCAAACATTTATCGTGAACATAAAATTATGTTTCAAAACGACGAATCGTTACACGTCTGTCATGATCTAGTGTCCAGTACAGTACTGTATAAGCTCTGGTCTCTGTATGTATGTAAAACTTCTTTCGCACCTTAAGTAAGTAGCCAACCACGCCAGAGAAGGTGACTGCAACAGGCACTGATGTTTTATTAAATAAAATCCTCAACTCTTTAGAACATTTTTGGTATTCGAGCTGCAGTATTCTCATCGCCATTTTTCTGACCTCAAAAAACCTCCGGTTGCAGAAATTTCATAGCCAGGGGAGTTTTCCCAACTGAGCATTCATTTTCCTGGCGATTTTTTTTACATATAGACCACGACGTACACACACAGGCACGGCCTACTTATTTTTCGAATAACGTCCAGGGGTCTTTAAGGTCCACTGTGAAGGGGGCGGCGAGCACCGGCGGTTTGGGAAGCCACAGAATGTATTGGTGGCAATGGCTCCTGCTGAACACTAATGGATTGCCATGGGCAAACACAAGTGGTTGTGTTATGGTGTTAAGTTTCCAGCGTGGAAACACGTAAACAGTTTGAATTAAATAATAATTTACAATACACAGTTTGGCAGCAATGTTTTATCTCTTGTATCCTTTTCCCTGTATTTTCGTGCATTTCCCGTCTTTTTTCTTTCTTTGGGATAAACTAAACGCAAGGCTTAATTCATACATTGGCAATAATATTGATTACTGCCACAACATGAGTCAGATTTAGGCATTGTTTATGTGGCTTAAGTCAGATTCTCAATAACATAATTAACACGAGGGACTGTATCCAGAAGAGAAAATCCCAACACGCGATTTCTCCTTACCTCCTCTCACCACTTCTTCCTCCTCCCCGTGATTGAATAGGAGCCAAGAGGGACTGCTAAAGCCAGCCCCGAGGCGGTTGAGCAATAAGCTGGGACACCAATTATCTCTCAATTTCCTCCAACGGCCACAGCAGGCACCCACGAAACCAATTGCGAGGGAAATTTGATCCTCAGACACCACATCCGAGACAAATGGGGTGAATCGAGTGTCCTCCGTAGGAGAACCGCAATTTAATTTTTAACTATGGTAATGTCATGTACCACTTTATTTATTTGTCAAATGTGTTCCGAAATGACAACAATAGAACTAAACATTCTGAAGGCGACATATTCTTGGTTCTTTCGGTAAAGTCACGTAGAAGGGAAATAATAAAATGATAAAATAAAACAATAACATTCTCACGACGTTTCGATTGCAACGCAAGCAACCATCATCAGGTGTGAAAACCACAGCAAGAAATGTTATTATTATTTCCCTTCTACGTGACTTTACCGAAAGAACCAAGAATATGAATCCCCGCAGTCACGAAAGCTTTAAATCGAAAAATTCTGAAGGCTATAATACTGTACTGCAATGGTAAAACACTCTACTGATTTATTTATTTACCATTAAGAAGATAATCAGCAAGCAAATGAAAGATCATACCCGAGTGGATGACCAGCATGGAGAGAGCGCAATGAGATCAATGAATTTGCAAGAGTGAGATGGATTGTGACATTTCAGGACCATGGAAGATGATGACAGCGTGGGGCGTAGGGTTGGGCGAATCCCACGATTCTTAGCGGAGAGTTTTGATGTCCTTCATAAAATCAAATACGATTTCGAATGGAATCCGAAATATGGGGGCGGTGGGAGTCCCATGGTGGTGAGATGTTAACTCCCTCACCTGGTATGCAGGAGGTCGGTCATCGGTTCGACTCCGAACATGATGCCTGTTTATTTGGAGTTTGCATGTTCTCCCTGTGGTCGAGTGGACTTTTCCAGGTCCTCTAGTTTTTCCCACCACATGTATAAACATGCATTGAGAGTATTTGGCTGCTATAAATGTTCATCTATCATTTGTGGCCAGGTTGCTTCTGAAAAAGAGCTATATAGCTCAGTGGACCTTACCTGGTAAAATAAAAAATAAATGTTTGGTTTATAGTTTAGTTTAGCCTTTGTGTGGAGAGCCCATTGTGGCATTAGAGCAATAAGAGAGGGCCTGCGGAACTGCTGTTGAAGCACATGGCCAATGGATACAAGACATGTTTCAATGGCAATTTTGGTTCATGCCACCTCGCTGATACCGACCCAATTCCAGCCAGACATAACCATCGGTATCACCATTGAAACATATTACATCAGCATCCGCCATACATTTCAATGGCTATTATGATCGATAAAAGTCAGCCAGAATCGCCGGTGTCGCCATTGAAATCATCACCAGTGCCAAGGGCATGCAACTGGCCAAATTCCACCCTGACTATACATGGAGCAATTACATGTATATTCAAGCATACACAAAGGGCAACTCAATTTACATAAACCCTGGGCTCATTCATTGCCTCCCACCAAGCCCAGCAGGGGTTCCACGAGGTCCCCCCCACAGCACCTCTGGCACCAATGTTTGGGAAGCCAGGCCCAGTAGGACTACTGCTCAGATTCCTGGGATTAACTACAACCAGGAACACTGGAACTGCATTGCTATTACCTGGGCAAACAGGACTAACACTGGGACCTCTCGAGCTGATACTTGCACTCTCAAGACCACTGGGACTACCAATGGAGTCACCAGAAGGACACGCGACAATCGAGACTAAAATATGATTGAACGCTCACTCACGCATGTGTGTATTCACACACAGATGCTCACTCGTGTATGTATATTGTATCATGGAAATAGGCCAATAAAAAAAAAACTAAATTCCTCTAGGAATTGTCCAGAATTTCCAAAGCCCTAGTGGGGAGGCCTCCATTTAACAGTGGATAGACAATGGCTGATGATGATGAACTGGATACATACTCTTAGTTTTTTCGGTAAAGTCACGTAGGTAAAAAATGAAATTAAAATTAATAAAAATGAAATAATAATAAAAATCGCCATTTTTTAAAATTATTATATTATTTTATTTTTAATTAATTTTAATTTCATTTTTTACCTACGTGACTTTACCGAAAAAACGAAGAGTATGAATCCTTGCAGTCACGAAAGCTTCAAATATAGGATGCTGGATACATGCACTGCACATATCAGCTGATAGTCTGCAATTAGACGGATACAAATGACAATCATGATCAGCTTAAGTGTGAGTCAATCACGAGTAATGGTGCGCAGATTCACTCTTATAGTTACACACACATCCACTTATTTTTGGTGGAAGGCACTACATTACTCGTGGCCCACTCGCGAGCGATAACTTGGGCTAATGCAGTGTAGCGGATCAACACTTGGACCTACGCAGCAAACAAATACAAAACAAGGGAACTAGTTTAACTGGTTCGCGCAAGTTGGAGACAGCTTTTTCATTCAAACTGATAGCAATCTCCTACTGGCTTGGAACGGGCAACTTTAAACAGAAAGTCAATTGCATTCCCACGTTTCAAAAGTTTTGCAAAAGTAAAGCTCCGTACGGTATATATTTCTTCACATTGGGAGCTTTTTTAATTTCATAGACTTTAGCCAGGAACATTTAAGTCTGTTAAACAGCCTTAAAAATGGCATGCAGTAATGACCAAATTCTATCACAAAAAAAACTGACCACCCCTGCTTGAATAATGTCACCGATTAGCTTAGAACTCAGATTTTTTTTCTTACATGTCTGTTATTGAAATAACTAACTTGCACGAAAAAGAAATAATGAAACGATTTCTGTTGCATATCAATGAACCGACTGTCTAAGTGAAAATTTTGTGACCATAGTTTAATTGAGTGTAGATTGAATTTCGAATGCGTTCATGAAAGTAACGTTTAACTGTGGAATTTTGTGAACGCCTGAATTATGATACCGTAAAATAAACTTCCACTATGAGCAGTATTTTCATGGTTTGTTCCAGTAGCTAAACCTTAAACATATAAACACTGATAACAAAGCTCACAAAAAGATGACAAATGCCATTTCATGAACTTTAATTTTGAAATCATGACCTCAAACGCTAGGTGCTCAAACATCAACTTCAGACCATTCACTTTTGGAGACATCTAATTAATGCTGTAACACAAAGTGACCCACGAAATGAAGCCGGAATGTTTTTCTTTATTATCATCATTATTGCACCTCATCTTCCTTTAGATCAGCTTTTTATACTCCTTCACATGAATTGCAGCACAGCCTCATTAAATTGTAATACAACCTTTTGAGGAGGTCCCCAACGACCCCTCCATCCACACCCCCATCACCCCTTCAACCTTCAACCCCCCACCACCACAAGGCACAAACCCCCACACTTACAGGCCCCAAATGATTCTACCTAAGAGGCCCCCAAGATGCCCTTATGATTTAAGAGGCTATATTAATATTAAACAAGGACAGTGAGGCCTGACTCCAGGTTAGCATCCAATTAATGTGACCGACGCCGATATAATGATGATGCTTAGAATAGGAAGACAATGGCAGCCCCAGAGTGGGAATTACAATAATCTACTATGGATTTGATTGACTGCTGTACATCCTGAAGCTCTGCGTGCACATCAATTATGGTGCGAGCGTTGTTCAATTATGCATGGCTGTGTTTTGACCGAATTGTAAGACTAAAATGTACAGGATATAAATGATGTTGGAGATGATGATGATGGTGTGAAAATGAGTACCTGTGGTCATTTTAATCTGTGCATGGCAATATATTCAGAAGCTAAATGCCAATGTCGAGGTCTGCTAGTCACGAGAGGGCTTCAGAAGAGTGTTTGCGTAGTTTTAGTATTCCTCTCCTCCGTTGAAGGAGCGCAGACTCGTGGTTTATTATATGGTCCATAGTTTGAGCTGTATTGCCATATTCGCACTGAGCCTTGTCTTTAATGTTCCATTCATGAATGAAATGCGTCCAATGCCTTGTTGATGTATGTTTTTGTATATTGAACTTCTTCCACACCCTATGTATCCAACCGTCCTTATTGGAAGTTGATGTTCTGATGTGGTTGGTGGTACAGCAGTGGCTTAGAGAAATGCCAAAGCCAGCCAGGTGGTGCGATGTTTGGGTCTAAAATTAGTGCATTTATTATTCTGTACGTCTGTGTTGTTCCAATTTTTGTTCACCAGCGTTCTTCCAGATCTGGATAAAGATTCTAGGATGGTGACAAGAGTGACCCCAGAAGGGAGATCGGGACTTACATCAGTGGCGAGGTACGTTGTTGAGGTCTTGGTTGATGGTTCGGTTGTAATTTGCAAAAAAAAAACATCTAAACTCACTTGCGGTTTGCATGACTGCGGATATTTGGTGGCAGATTGTATTTCAGAGGATGAAGCCAATGGGATTGGTGTCGGTTTCAATGTTCAGGTTATAATGAGCATTGCGTTATTTAATTGTGCATTTGCCACTTTCGCTTTCGAGCTTACGGGACCAAGCTGGAGCGCAGTCCACTGCCAATGAGTAGATCGGAAATCGGTCGGAAAATTCACTGAACATCAGCTGAGGGCGCCCCAGGTATGTGGTCATAAGGAGAGATGACACTGCCTGTAAGGAAATTATGTGCGGCCGACACAGTGGGCAGTGGGGTGCTTTGTGAATTGCGTGGGCGCGGGGTTTGGGAAGCCCTGCAGCCAGTGAATTTAAGAATCAAGCGATGAATGTGTCTCCTTTTTGAATCTTTTATATTAAGTTCGCTTGCTTGCTTGCTTGCGCGCTTGTGCGCTTGCGACTGTGCAAATCTTTCGGTCGTTTTTTATTTAAATCCTTTATATTAAGTTCGCTTGCTTGCTTGCGCGCTTACGACCGTGCCAATCTTTCGGTCGTTTTTAAACCCACTTCTCGTGATCCAATCGAGCTGACATTTTCCACACAGACTTCGTTGTGCGTGACAATTAATTTTCCTGAAAATGTTTTTGTTAAATTTTACACTTTTTAGGAAAAAAAATTATATTTAATTACCAATTGCTTAATGCTGCCAGGCAATCATCTGACCCATAGGTGGCAGCCATCTCAAGCCAGAGGACGAGAGGACTAGCTGCCCGTTTCAAAGACCAATGTGGGCTGGGTTGTGGCCCATTGAACACGCATATAAAGCATTTATAGTGAAAAACTTTATTTTACGGGTTAATTTTTTACTATTCTATTTGAATAATTTCTTGTTAGTTTTATCTCGTTTGTACAGTTTTGTTCACTCCAGTCGTCTTAATTGTAACATTGAAGTATAATTTGCATGAATTGTAAATAATTGTTTCTCACTCGCTTAAATTGACTCTTGTATTGCGAGTTAAATAACCAATTTTCCTTGTTTACATCAAATGTGCACAAAACGGAATGTGTTTTTTTGCGAGTGCAGGGATGCATCAAGACAGAATAGATGCATCAATTAAATGTTGTTGTATACATTGTCAATAATCACTAAAACATTAACAAACCATTCATTTAATTTGACAACTACCGTATTTGCTTTTTTGAATTAAAAATATTTATTACGAGTTGATTACATTAATCAAATAATAAAGTGCATGCGAATACTATAATGACAAGGATATTTTAGATTTGAAGCTTTCGTGACTGCAAGGAATCATATTCTTAGGTTTTTTTCGGTAAAGTCACGTAGGTAAAACATCAAAATTAATGAAATTGTTTTATTTTATTTTCATTAATTTTGATGTTTTACCTACGTGACTTTACCGAAAAAACCTAAGAATATGACAAGGATATTGGCTTCAAAATGCAAATGCGTTAAGACAGTGGTGTGGTAGTGAGAACAGGACAATAGCATTGGCACAGCCGATACTTGTGCAAGTAAGATTTTTTTTAATAGACTGTACTGTACATATTTTTTTTGCCTTAACATTCTTTTGCACGGTGGAATCACGTGCTCTGCAAACCCCCCCCCTTCACCCCAGCTCATATCGAAGCCGACCATTGTGAACAACCGGAAGGTAAAATTCATTTTAGTTTTTATTCCTGGACCATAGCCAAACTCCTGTCCGTAACTCCTGAATTAAACTCACTTCGAATAAGTTCTCCCGCGAATAAGTCCTAACAGAACTCATCACAAGTTCCCAATTTCATTTTTTCTTAAGAAAAAAAAAGTATCTTGTCAATTTTCTTTTAGAGAAGCCGCAATTAAAATAATAACTTAAACGGCTCTTTTGTCAATCCACATCCAGATGAAGGCCTTCCCCACACCGTGTTGGTCATTGGGGAATTTATGGCCATACTTCACCATGCTGGTCAGTGCAGATTGGTGAAGTGGTCCAGGACTAGTGCAGGTATCAATAACACACCACTGACCTCAACCCTGGCAATGTGTGCGAACCCACTGCATCACCACCACACCACAACCACCCCCATTCCCCTAATAAGATGCTCATTATTCATCACTTTAAACTTGCTTCCAATTTGCATGCCCCATTTACTTACTTCACAATGAGCAATGCCTCACTCAGTTAAGCACACATGTTTAAGTAGTTTTTTTTATCATTATTAAAATTCAGTTTACGACTCGTCAAGCTACAGAATACTGGGTGGCCAAAATCTGCAATGGACACATTCAGTATGGAGCTTTGACATTTAACACACTGGTCTCTGTGACGAACAACAATCAGTAACAACTAAAATACATTCGTAAAACGGAGGTAACAACTAACCCTCACGCAGCATTGTTGGTCACATACAATGTTTAAAATGACCATACGTCTCACCATTGTAAGTTAGCAATGGATTGAAGGAAATGTCAAGCAAGCCGGATGCCATTTCCAGACTGAGTTTATGGCCCCTGATGTTTGCTTCGCCTAAAAGTGGAAACAATAGAACGAAACCGCGTTAGCTCTAAGACAAACAAAATATCCCAGACATCAACAAGGCTGTAGCAATAATAAAAACAAGTGGCTACTGCCACTAATCGGAGAAGACAAATAGACACATGTAGTCCATAACCACGTGGAGAAGGGGGACCGCCAAAAGGAAGACAGCTGTATGTATGTAAGTTGACGTAAGTAGTCATGCTAATTTTGAATTTGGAGCTTTCGTGACTGCAGGAATTACTCTTTGGTTCTTTCGGTAAAGTCACGTATAAAGATAAAATAATAAATTAAATAATAACATACGACGTTTCGATTGCAACACAAGCAATCCTGATTTATACCTGTTGATGATTGCTTGTGTTGCAATCGAAACGTCGTATGTTATTATTTAATTTATTATTTTATCTTTATACGTGACTTTACCGAAAGAACCAAAGAGTAGTCATGCTAATGTTCCTTGTATGTACTGTATGTTGAACTTCTTTCGCACCACACGTAGCCAACCGTGCTAATCGGAAGTGTACGAGGGTAAGGACACCAAATTATCACGCAAAAAGTTGTTATAAAGAAATGGGTTTTCAATCGAGATTTAAAAGTGCATAGCTCCAGTTGCTTCCCAATGTTGGAAGGAAAAGCGTTCCAGACGGCCACAGAAGTTAATATGAAAGCGAATGATGCAGCTGTGATGTGCATTTGAATTGAGGATGAATCTGCAACAGCATAATACTGCAAACAGAGATGTCAACACAAATGTACCTATATCAAGCAGTGTATTTATGTTGGATTAATGACCAAATGAAGACGTTTGTTCAGCATTAGATACTTCTTTTAGAACCCGTCTTGTCAATATTCCTCTGTATGAGGGTCTCATGCTTTTCGGGCCATGAGGGATATTTGACCATACTTCACCATTCTGTTTAATGCGGATTGGTGAGGGTGGGAGAGAGTGGAGAACAAAAATGGATTTTGCTGCACTGACCTACACTGCCCACAAAACCGACTATTGTATACAGGTTTGTTTTGCACAGTGGTCAACCATCCAAGCACGAACCAGTCTCAATTCTGCTTAGCTTCCGAGAACTGATAAGATCAGGCGTATTCTGGGTGATTTGATCACACTCTACCCTTTACATACCGAGGTTTTAAAATAATTGATGTGAAATAAGATAATGTCCATAAAACGGGGTGAAGTACACACGACGGCATTACCGCAAGCCAAAAGAACGCCACAATCAGCATGGAGATGAAACTGCCCATCTGTGTTGTGAACCACAGCCCAGTTAGCGGCCCTCCCTTTTAACCACATCCAAATACCTGCCCACTCCCACACTGGGTTCAGGGCCGGGTTATTACGACACGTCCTGCATAAACTCACCCACTCGAACGTTCACTCCAACGCCCACGTGGACGGACACATAAAATTACGTGATTTTTTTTGACATTCAACAGACTACTCCTTGGTTCATCTCTGCTTTGATTAACCCCTCGTGCGTTATGTAGGGATGTATATGCACACATCATCATCGGCCATGGTCAATACGTTGCTGCATGAAGGTCTTCCCAAGCTGCCACCCACATCTCATGATCCTGCATCCTGCAATGTATTCTAATCTTACTGGCACGTGAACTCATTTCATTGTTCCAGTTCATCGTTGGACATTTTCTTGAATGCATTTCATATCTTGGCTGACACTACCTTATTATTCCAATTTTGTCTCCAATCCGGCACGTTTGATTTACAAGACAGAGTCTGCGTTTCATACGCAGTGATGGTAAAATCAAAAGGGCATCCTATTCACACCCAGTGAGATTCTTAGCAGCCCCTGCTCTTTCACCCGCAGTTAACCAAATAAGGATATTGGGCTTGTTAACTATACAGCACGCAGGAGCAGGACAAATAGTGCAGAAATATGGAACACGCAGTAATGAGTCACCTAGTGAGCAATCATACCAGTTGTGGTATATTTGCATGCAAATGAACTGTGTCGGTGCAAGGCTGAATGCCCACAAAAATGGCCAAGCGTCCGAGCAAGGCGCTGCTGAAAAAGGGTATCGTGACTCGGTCATGCATATATGGTAACATTTTAATATCACTATGATACTGTCGAAAAAATGTGATTTTTTATTGTAATAATTATATGATCAGCCCTTTGTCAATCCACTAATGTATGAATGCCCTCCTCTGCTGTGTTGGTCATGCTGTTTGACCATACTTCACCACACTGTTCAGCACAGGTTGGCAAAAGAGGGACCCCCCCCCCCCCCCCAGGACGATTTCAGATGTCGCTTTGCCACTGGTGGTGGCCACGAGCTGGAATGGAATTCGGGTCGCCAACTTCACATTGCAGTGTTGTGTGAGCCACTGTACCACTTCCCCGCATTATAATACTCTGGCAGTTTATATAATTATTTTTTTTTGTATTCCTTCGTGAAAAGGAGTGGCTTTTACACATGACATATCTAACAGACTCGTGCCCTGAGCTTTTCCTAATCACACCCAAATGTATGACAATAAGAACATATTTATTTCATTATTACAGTACATATCATTTGTGTCCCTTACAAAAAGGCCTTATCCCTGTAGACATTACAGGTGTGGCTGGGAATGCCGGGATATGTCAGATCTTCTGCATGCCTAGAAATCAGTGGAAGTAACTTACTGGTGTAACAATCAATGCAGTGTTTAAACTTACATGAAATTACATCTTCCTGCATGTGTAAAATCAGTGTAATTAACTCAAATGCGAGTCTTGGGGAAAAGAAAAAAACATATATTTTCATACGCTTTAGAGCTTCATGTGATTATTGTCCAACAGAAGATGCAAGTGCTTCCTGTGGATTTAGTGACTTGTGGCTAAGCTTGTTAAATGATACCCAGTACACGTGTAACCTTTCACGACCAATATCATCCATAATAGGTTTTTATAGGTTAGATCACGATCTAACCCAAAAAAACACTCTATTATGGACACATGTAACCGTTTGCAGAATTGATAACTGCTAACAAAAGTCAAAGGCCGGTAACTCTTTTCTGTGGAACTTTTAGGAATGAACACACCGATTGACATGCGCAAACGGACAAACCGCATGGTGGTCTAAGTCACCACGTGGCACATTGGCCCTCGTTTCTCAGTTCAAGGTGCACCCTGCAATTGCTTGCCTGCTAGCACTACTGGCAGATGGGCCAACATTGGAGCGAGCTCTCGAGGGTATTTTGTCTACTCTTCTACGCGGACCAGACTTTTTTAAAGAGGTGGGCATACCCATTAGTTTAAAGCGCCACACGAAACTTGCCGATCGATCGGTCAAAAGGTAAAATATGTATTTTATTGCCTGACATTTCTATATGTGAGCAAAGCGGTAACCTGTTGTTTTGCAGTTCTATCCATACAGTTACTGGTAAGGCAAAAAACTATATTAATAATCCCACTTGTGGCAGAGGAAGAGGCAGTCGGGAGTTGCAGAGACGGATGAAATTCGTGATTTCAGTATTCTCATAAGAAAAAACCTCACCAATAAACACTTGGTCAATGTATTTCATGACGAGAAGTTTAAGCAGATAAGGAGGCTCAATATAATCATCAATACAAGTCTCCTCTCGTTCCCTTCTGTGTTCAGTTAGAGACGTTGGGAACAAATTAGATCTTTACCATTCTCTCTGCTTTGCACCAGCGTCACGATTTCCTTTACTTGTACTATACTCATTTCTGTTCCAGATCATCAATGCGAGTCAAATACAATTAAAAAGAGATTTCTTATCCGACTGCTAATGAGTGCTAATGGGAATTGCATTAGCACATCCGATTAGCACGGTTGGCTACGTACGGTGCAAAATAAGTTCAACATACACACGTACATATGTGGTACAGTACGTTATAAAGCAAAGGTATTTCCTATATGGAATCACTATCTGACAGCAACTGCTGAGCCCTCAATAAATTAAGTCCAAACTCTCACCTATGATTGCCCCAATGCCTTTAAAAAAAGGGTGGCAGCTCTTATTAAGTTTAACACGTAGGCTTTCGCGACCAATATTATTCATAATCAACGTTTTTGGGTTTAGATCGCGTTATTTATAAATGTGTCGTAACCCTCCACCACCCGACACGGCCAATCAGTAAAAAAGTGTCACGTTTACAAACTACAAATAGTTCACTGCTTTAGCCCACTGGTGTGTTGAAGCGTGAAACCACAACATTTACAAATTACTCAAATTGTAAATGTTGTGGTTTCACGCTTCAACACACCGGTGGGCTAAAGCAGTGAACTATTTGTCTTTTGTCAACGTGACACTTTTTTACTGATTGGCCGTGTCGGGTGGTGGAGGGTTACGACACAGCTCTTGTTAAGTGGCGGCCAGGACAAAGCCGATGTGCGTTCCATTCGTCTCGTCCTGCTGTGGCGAGCCAAGCCACGAACTCACAGACCCGCCTGTCACTCCACTCCTTTCTAGTCGTCCCACCACTTTCTCGCTCCTGTTATGGCCATTACAGTGCCACCTCTTTCCCCAAAAGCTTCGTGGACCTACCCCTTGATCGGAGGCAAGTAAATGCGTCAATGCGCAGAGAGAGGGCTTCTGCCCACGTCACCTCCGACATACCGACTATTGTATTGTCCCATGCTGGCTGTCCCATGCTGGCTATCCCAACTGCCGGTGTGTTTCAATGCAGTGGCTGTTTGCTGTACGCGTCTCATCATGAAATAGCATTTTGTTACTCAAAAAGGGGAAGTGATGATCTAACATGTCTTTCAGCACTCCCTAATAAAGTCTCGGAGACTCCATCAAACTTGCCTGGGTAAACAGACACAACTGCAATCGCGCTTATGCAATCTTTACGGCATATGCAATCTTTTAATGGCCTTCATTGTCAGTTATTTGAAGCGCAGCCTAATGTACGATTAATTATTTCATAAGGTTGTTTTAATCCTCTTTGAAAAGGTTAATCAACAATGTGTATTCTACTGCTGGCAATAGTCATGTTGTTTCTATTTATGGCAACTGAAGAGGCAAGGCATTGCACTGCTTTAGTAAAGGAATGTAAGATGTACAAACCAAGAATGTGGGAAAGTATGATTAATCTTAACCTTGTGTTGATAAATACCGTTAGCCAAAAAAATTAAAGGCGGGTTAGATTTATCATCACCAGAAAAGGTTTTACGCTCTTAATTCGAGGTGAAAGAGCGGCACTTTTTCTGGGAAACGTGAGGTTTGTTTTCATTGGTATCGTCAAATCAGTGTGCTCCCAGTTCAACAGGAATCAGACGCCTGAAAATTCCTTTTCGAGGTCAATCCCCAAGGGATTTGTTCAAACAGAACACGATACGACAGAGTGCAAACACCAAGTCAAGCTCGGAAGAGGAACCATTTACTGAAGGGGGGTTTTTGTTCTTTTTTTAAAACCTCAGGCCCCGCATTTCGCACAATAGCTTCAATAAACGCACATGCACTTGGACCACCCAAAAAGTTGCGTTCAAGTCCGCTGGATGTTACCGTGCAAAGTTAAGAAGTGAAAAAGATTTTAAATTATAAATGGAAAGTGACATTTTAACATTTCCCAGACTGAAAAATCTACACAGGCATGTCGAATGTGGAGACAATGCTGACACTGTAATATATAACAAGACATTTTGTAACTCCTTTGCAAACAAGCACGCACTGTGTACTATATTTTCAATGTTGTTTGCAATAGTGCTGTACAAAAATGTGATGTTGAAACAGTGTATGTTGGATTTATAATCGGTGTAGAAAAATATTCCCCTTAAAAATTTATGGTCTTCGTAAGGCTATGCTGGCCACGGAGACCGCTTTGGCCATATCGAGAAATTCTCAATGCTGCTCAGTACAGATTTGAGGGTGGAGGCAGAGGACACGACTGGCACAATACAGTATCATTTGGCACTGATGTTAGCTGTGGCTGGGAATTGAAAGAAGGTAGCTGGATTAATCATTGCGCGGAGTGTGACCCAATGCTTTAACCTGTACGTATATTACAGCTGGGTACAAGCCAGACATTACCACTGTGCATGGAACTATTCTGACACAACATAGTTAGGCAAAGATTAAAATTTCTCCACGCGAGTTTGATGCAGTTTAAAATGAACTGGACTTGTTATTATTGAAGCTGCCTGCATTTTCTTAAATGGAAGTTTAATAGTCAAAATATATACAATACTTACATATACACTTTTTATTTAAAAACATTTAAAATAAAGTTTTGAAAAGTAATGTTCCATGACATTTTCATTTCAAAGATTCCAGATCCCCTGTTCAGTTACATCAAGGGATTAAGATGCGAAATGAATATGTAATGTATTGTATACCAGGGCACCACACGGTAATTACATGTTAACTGAAACCTGGGCTCCTTTGTCTGGCCAGGCTCAAATAAACACTTTGAGAGTAGAATCTGTTAAAACGCATGCCAATCAAAAGGTGACTTACAAACTCATACTCTTTGTTTTTTTCGGTAAAGTCATGTAGGTAACAAATAAAATAAATAAGTGACACACTTAAGCGGTGGTGCTTTCGCTACCTTGTCCCCACCTGCAGAAGGATGCTTGTGTTGCGCCCGAAACGTCGTGATTTAATTTAGTTATTTTCATTTATTTTATTAAAATGTATACCTACGTGACTTTACCGAAAAAAACACAGAGCATGAATCCTTGCAGTCACGAAAGCTTCAAATCTAGAATTGACTTACAAACTCAATTGATATATCGCCACAAATGTTTCGCTCACGACTCTAATGTTTGCATGTTTCTTCCGTTGTCTAATAATGGTAGCGGAGCTTTGAAATAAGTTCCCTAGTGTTGTCTATTGTTTACTCGTCTCTGCGTGTATGCGTCTTTCGAGAGTACGTCTTGTCGCGTCGTGTTTTGGTTATGCAGCTGCGTTGGCAGTGGTGCACAAGGACAATCAACAACAACTCCCAACACTGTGACCTTACAATAAAATATGTATAATCGGGGACATTTTGGAAAATGGCCCTACTTCAAAGCACATATATCGTGTGCTGAAGGTTGTATCAGTATAGACTTTCGCTTGAGTAAAGTTCATCTGTTTGCATTACACAAAATTACCATCAGCTGCACGCATTCACTTTTGTATATTTAAAAAGAAGACTATACACATTGCAAAGGTATTCAAATTCAAGCCACCGTTAAACATGGATAAATGTGTTACATTAATCATGTAATGTAAACATGTCTTGATGAATTTTGTCCATGACCAAACTATGCATACTGCCTCACGCTGCAATTGTAAATTATATTTCAGGACTGTAAATTATTCCTCAAAAAGCGCCATAGCCACACAACATACAACGCCGTCCTGAACATGACAATGCAATGGAATGGAATGCAAGTGGAATGTAGTGCGTACGAATGCAGAATGTATACATTGCAATGCGATACCGAGATATAAAAAACACACGGAAACACTGCACCATATATTATGTAAAGTACGGTTGTGTATTTGAAGAGCAAATGTACAGTATACACTGCAGTAGATAGTATACTAATATATACAGGTACTGCATTACATAAGCCATAAAGTTTTCCATTTAATTGAACCTACGGATCATTTACATGTAAGCTATGAATTCACTATCACGTTGTAGAACGTAGGTAATGATTCTATGAGGCACTACACAAAGAATGCCATGCACAGGTAACGCATCGGCACTTAAGTTCAAACGTGCTGCGCAGTTACAATGCATTTAGAGGGTACAACATTGTAAACCGTGACTCATTCAAACAGATCCAATACAATAACCGTAATCACAACAAAAATAGGGAGTTTGAAGTTGGTCTCTTTCAACAATTCACTTTTCTGTTTAAAACGTTACCCTAATTCCCCAGAAACAAAGCGACAATTAACCCAAAAACGCACATAGATGAAAACAGCAGGCAAAAGTTAAAATTAGTTGCCTAAAAAGACAACATTCATTCACTGGAAATGCAATTGTTACAAATGCTCCACACATACACACACATTACCTCTGTTTGGCCGGCTAGCAAAACACTGTTACATCTAGAACTACAAATAATCACATTAACTTCCTCACCTTAAAACTCAGCCCAAACGCATCCCAGCTACTACCATACCAACCTCCATTTAAACTAAAGCGCAATGCTCACCTTGTTGATGCGAGTCAAAAACGGATTCCGGTCCAGTGGCGCCTCCCTCTCTCTCGCGCGCACCTTTTGCCCACGCACAGCTCTTGAAAATGTGGCTCCAGCCGAGAGCAATTCGTGATGTCCTAATAGGATCTCAGCAAGCGGATCCTCTAGGCTCGCTCTCGCTCTCTCTCTGTCCGTATACAGTGAGTGAGACCAGCCCTACCGTGAAAGCCGGCGTTGGAGTGAGAGAGAAAGGAGCAGAGAGGGGAGGAGAGAGTTGGAGATAGTGGGGGGTGGGTGGAAAGCCACACACATATATTGACAAAAACCATGAAAACCGGTTCTGGAGACGCCCGCAGATCCGGGTACCCCGCTCTGCCACCACGGGTGGCTTTTTTTTAAGTTGGGATGCCTTTTAAAAAAAAGTTGTGGGGTCGGGGCAAGCGTTTGGGAGGGAGGCTTGCTTTGGCTCTGTGCTGGCTTGATCCTTGTGATGGAAGGGAAGGTGGGGAGGGGGGTCCACTGTGTGTACACACAAGCCTCGTGAGGGTAGCAGCAGCAGCAGTCGGGGTGGGGTGGTGGTGGTGGAGGAGGCATTTTTTGTAACCGCGTTATCCTTTCACGGAGTTGGGTGTGACCGGCTCCACGGCGGTGGGATTCCCTCCCATCAGCGCACCCTCCCCGTGTCCTGTGACTTGCAAACCCTCAAGCACTGCCACAACTGCCACTGTGCATAGCGAAGGAGCGGCGGACTGGGCTTTAAATCCAGACCTCCCGGCGCGGCAGTTAAAACATACAGTGAGCACGTTTCTTAAAACCTCCCTGACCACACACACACACTCAGTTCACCCAGCAGCACATTACTATATTCGCAGGTTACGCGGCGTGGTGGGGTAAAACGTAAGGAGTCCCACTCCTTTCAAGACGCTTTTGGTCAGCGTTGAAGAGTTGGCCAAATACCCTCAGGAGTAAGGTCTCTGAGACTCGAGGGAGGCAGCATCGGAGGCTTGGTTTAGCTCAGCTCTAGGCTCCCTTTTATCGAGGCGTTTCTACCAGTAGAGGCGTGAGCAGGCAATTGCAAGGGATGCACCTTTACCTTCGATTACATACTGAGCATTGCTTGACGACGACGACATAAGAGGTTGGTGCCAGTAGGTTGTGCACTACTTGAGCATATTGACACAAGACACAGGAAAGTGGAAACAAATGGAAACCTACGGACCATCTTTGACGTATCGTGATGATGATGATGTTGAAATAATGTACCGTAGTGTGAATTTAAACAACAGACTTCAGCGGGGGAGGATTTAACATCCGTGTGCAGTTAGACATTGGCTGTTCATTAAAAAATAGCCTTAGGCAGAATATTCGTTGAAGGGATGGTAACCAGTGGTTGAGACTTACGCTTGAGTGACAGCCAAGAGAGATGGATGGGCTGATGTGATCAGCACGTGTGGAAGTGCTCGCGTGGATTATTTCCAGAGATGGGCAAAGAGTTAGGGAGGTCGTTCATCCAGCAGTGGAGTGATCACGATTATACTAATCGAGTTTGATTATGCTCCTACGACAATCCTAAAACTTACATTTAAAATCTATATATATAATTTGAGCGGCCAAAAATAATTACAGTCCTGCAAAGACTTGACATCTGTGAAAAAGAGCTTCATAGCTCATCGGATTCCTCCAGTCAAAATACAGATTCTGAGCCTAAAGTTGTGCATTGCTTTACAAATACTGCATCGGGAATAAATCACTTTCATTAGTGAACCAAGTAATTTGCATCCCGTGGAGTGTGACGCTAACGCCGATAACAAAGCGAGGATTATTTCACCATTCTTAGTCACGTTGGCCAGTGTGGGTTGGTGAAGGCGGGGGAGCGTATAGACCAGGGGTCGGCAACCAAAATAACAAGAAGAGCCATTTCTTTCCAATTCGGTACAAAATTCAGTATTTCAAGAGCATCTGAGTACATACTGTACATACGTACATATCGTCAAGAAGCAGCCCGTAAAGAGCCGCATGCGGCTCCGGAGCCGTAGGTTGCCGACCCCTGGTATAGACCGTTGAAGCATCCTCAATTACAATGGAATTCACTACACTGCCCTCTGCTGGCAATATATCCTCGCAGCAGCAACGCCTGTTTTATGCATGGTGGTCACCCGTGCTCGCATTTTCTCGGCTTAAACCTGCTTAGCTAGAAAAAAAACATGCAATGAGATCCACCTCATTCAAGCGGCGTGATTCGATAATTATGCTACGAGCCCAAACCGCACTAATATTGGGTAACATGGATGTTTCTTTCTTCAGGAGTGGCGTGGTCAGCACAATGTAATTGCAATATTGAGGTCGCCCGTTGGATCTCCCAGACTGGCAGTTGAAACAATGGGCAAGTTTTTGTTGTTTTCATCCCATCGCCTCTGTCGACCCAGGAGTATAAATGTGTACACCACAAGGCGATCGGCAGGTCGCTTGTAGTGGGATAAATTGTGGGTAACTCCCAACTCTTCCAAGGAATCTGGTCAGCTTGGAAGAGGTAGAAATGCCCTCTCGAGCTCCCTCTAGAGCAGTGCTTCTCAACCGGGGGTACGCGCGGGCCCATGGAGGTACGTGGCAATGTCCCAGGGGGGTACGTGAGGTGATTTAAAAATGTGTGACATTATATCATGCATGAGAGTCATTGGTGAATAATCATTTATGAATTTGCCAATATAAGATAACTACGAGAAATGTCCAATCCATGTGGTTACCTAGAACGATATAAAATACCTTTCTAATCTCATCGATCGTAAACAATGCGGTTTCCAAGAGTAACCATCGAGCACGAACACATTATGTCACACGTGCAGAATGTCCGTTGCATTTATTCGCTTGCAGTTACTCGCTAGTTAGGATAACCTCACAAAATGGACAATTGGTTAAAATATTTCTGTTCATTTTTCATGCATTTATTTCTCAGAAGCACGTTGGGTAGAAACGAAATTCAACGAGGGGGGCACAGTCGCCAAAACAAGGTTGAGAACCACTGCTCTAGTGAAGGTCTCTTCCGCTAGCAGCGTCGCGAGCAAGCAATTTCAGGGCTGCGCTTTGACCTTTTATATACTGCACGTGTGTGTGTGTGTGTGAAAGAGGTGCAGCCTGAAAACCACTGAGATCTTGACCCAAACCCCCCGGTGTATCTACCCTCTCTGCCTGTGTTTGTGTTCCCCTTTGTATACGAGTAGACGAAATTGATCTCCCTCGCTAATTCAATCACAAATATAAGAAATGGTCCTTTTAACTTAATGAAAAGGAACTGTTTGACATTTGACCAACATGCCTATGGGACCTTTAAGAAGATCTCGTGCTCAGAGAAAAAAAGGTTTTCAATAGATTTTTGATTAACTGGTGTACGGTCACCGAAATAGCAGCATCAATTTATTTTCCCGGTCACCCTCATCCATACACCAATTACACTACTGGATTTCTCCTTGCTAGTTTGGTCCAAAAGCGAGCTTTCCCCGGGTCATCAAGCGGTTTCATTAATCTACAACGAACATTCATTAACGGACATTAATCACAGTAATGCGCCAATCACTGACAATTCTCCACCTGAACATACAATGGCCCTTTTGCAGACAATTTCGTGACGCGTGAGAACCATTGTGGCTCGTTTGCGTGAGCAATCGTCGACACACGTGCCAAAATGCACTGCTGCGTATATCAAATCGTGTGTATACGTTCACACTTCTTCCGATGACGTCGCACAACCACATTTGTTTGGCGCAATGCATCCATTCTGTTTAAACTCTGCCATTGTTTACGTCTTGTTATGGAAAACTATGCCCTGTTTGCCAACTATATTTTCCTATGCTACAGCAGCAGAAACGGGGGGATTGGCTTTTCGTGCTATTCAATGGGCCGGAGCAGAAATTGGTACTGTGTTACCCAAGGTCGTAAAACTTTAGTAAGTTGACTGCCATGCAATAGTCCCATAAACGTAATGAATGGGAAGTTGTGACCCCCTGCTGTGTCGAGGATAAAAAGGCCGCGTGTAGGATTTCCCGTAAGTGAAAAATGCCATGCGCAGACATGTTCAGGAGACGTAGAGAGAGAGAGAGTGATGCTGCGCCGTGACATTGTTGATGGATTCTTCCTCTCAAGACAAGATGCAAATAGCATGCTTGAATTCATCTCAGGAAAAAAAATACAAGTGTATATTAAATCAAATATTTAAACGCGCAGTCATATCTAGTCCCTTTAACCCTTAAACGATCCATATTCTGTCCCACCAGGGTCATGGAGTCATATACAGTATAATATTTCGCCTTACATGCCTGTACTGGGAACTATATATTATACTGGAAGTTATATATAGCGGGTCACTTAATAGGAATCCAGGCTGAGCCCTGCATAACCGAGCATTATTTCTGCTGGTATTTGTAAGCACTAATGCCTGTACTTGGCTGTATTTCATAGACTAATGGATAGGATTAAAGGATTTATTATTAGAGATTATGGCTATTATGAGCATTTAAACATCAAGTGATGTGCTAAACAGTGGCACGGCACTCAAAAGTCCATATACACTACGCTCTAACTTAATAAGTGCTAAAGACTTCGAACAGCCAAAGACTGGCCCATGTTGTTTCTTGCTCATGACACTGCTGGTCACTCGAAATGTATGTAAGTATACAGTAATGAGTTACTCATTCATTAATTTACAGCCCTTTTTTATTAATTACTGAATGGGGCCACCCAAAAGCCAATGTTGTTGGTCCATTGGTTGTTATTTAACTATACGTCACCGTGCTGGTCAGTGCATGTTTATGAAGGTGGCGGGAAGGGGGCAGCACAGGTTCAGATATCATTTACCACTGATGTTAGCCATGGTCCGAAATCACACTCGGGTTTGTGGGCTCATAGCACATTGCATTCATCACTGCGAGTCCCCATCCACCCACGTAGATTTTCACAACCACGAAAAAATTTTTTATCACAAACAATGTGAGAATTGTATTTTATTATGTTTTTTTTTATTTTATTATTTCCCTTCTACGTGACTTTACCGAAAGAACCAAGAAGATGAATCCCTGCAGTCACGAAAACTTTAAATCGAAATTTAATGTGAAAATAATACATTTTGAACCACATTATCACAGTTTTAGTTCTAGATTTATATTTCATGGCCACAGAGATCTACATAGGGTTTGAGGGAACAAACATCCACCCTAGCATTTTACACGACTTCTTTTTCATTTACTCTACCTCCCTCTGCCCATCATCGGTGCACATATCTCTTGAGTCCCCCTCTCCTTCAGGCACATTTTTGTCACCAACGGCCACATCTGAGCCACCCATGCTGCCAAACGTGTTGCAGTATTCACACGTAAAGGCCCTCTGTGCAATCTGAACCACAGTGAGTAATTAATTATCCGCCAGAAGCTCAGAGGTTCCAGACTAAGTGTTAATCCTTCCCTCTCGGTGGCTTTGGCAGGCTTAATAAAAAATGGTTCATAATCTGGTTGAGGGCTTTTATCTAAAAATGTTGTGTTGTCCAACATGTTATACGGAAAGAGCATTACACGTAATGTCCTACTTGTTTGTTTCTATTTAAAAACTACATTTCAAGGGTTGCTGCCATGGTCTCTTCATCGTTATTTGATGGCTGAAGACTCACCAATGCTGTATTGGTTGTATGGGTTATTTGTTCATACTTCATGACACTTGGCAGTGATGTTAACCGTGGCAAGAATTCCAACTCATATTTCTGGGTTCATAATACAGTTGGCTGACCGCTGTGCCACCCACTGTGCTCTATTATTTTAATTTAATTACCACATCATACTGAATGTACACTTATACCACGGTACAACAAAGGGACAGAGTGTTCCCCGTCAAATGACCCCCATAAACATGAATGCACATGATCATACGGGTGTTCTTAAATATATATTAAATTGTGGCTTGTCTCAGAGTCCTTATGCGTAGGCTATGGTGGTTGCTATTCAAGTACAAAGCCCACTACGTGCCCGTATGCATGCATTCACAAACATACGCATGTATCCGCTCCATGTCCACACTGCACAAAACGGCAGCACACTGACAACTGTAACTACTACCACTAATACGGATGCCCTTGAGCCAATGGCCCAAAAATGGTTTACTGGTACCACCCAGGGTGGCACAATTCTAACAACGATTTTTTCAAGTCATTTTATATTTAGATCACAAATATGCCTCAAAGCAAGGTCACCGTGATAGCTTTAAATCGAAAGAGATTGTTAAAGAAGGACACTGTAATATGTTTAACGGAGAATAACATTTTACAAATATTCTTTTGGTTTTCTTCTTGGTTCTTTCGGTAAAGTCACGTAGAAGGGAAGTAATAAAATAATAAAAATAAAATATAATAAAATAATTCTCACCACGCTTCGGCCACAACGCAAGCAGCCGTCCTCAGGTGAAGACCAGGTCTGTCAAGAACTTGTTCTCCACCTGAAGACGGCTGCTTGCGTTGTGGCCAAAACGTCGTGAGAATTATTTTATTATGTTTTATTTGTATTATTTTATTACTTTCCTTCTACGTGACTTTACCGAAAGAACCAAGAAGATGAATCCATACAGTCACGAAAGCTTTAAATCGAAATTCTTTTGGTCTTTCGGTAAAATCTAGATTTGAAGTTTTCGTGACTGCAGGGATCCATACTCTTTGGTTCTTTCGGTAAAGTCACGTAGATAGGTTCAAAGGAAATAACAAAAAATAACAAAAAACGACGACGTTTCGATCGCAACGCAAGCGGTCGTTATCAGGAGGAAAAAAGAGAGGAAAGCTACTGAGGCAGACTGTTTTAAAGGTTTGAAATGGGTGTAGCCCAAGGGTCATAAACGAAGTTGGCGGGGCTAGTGATATTAATGTGAGAAATTAGCCCGTTAGTGTAAGATCAGAGCAAGACCTCCACGGCGAACGCGCGGAGGTGGCTATGTTAACGTAAAATAAATTAACATGCTAATTTCACTGAAATTATGTCATATAACATCATTTATATGACGTCACTTCCACACTTTTATGGTATCGTGTGACATTGGGGGACGTCATTATTGTTAGCACGAAAAACATTAGACATTAGTAGACAATGAAAATCCAAAAAGTTCCAAAATTGTCCTCACCCAAAATCTGAAATTTTTTAAAATAAAAAACTCGCAAAGAGTGGATAATGGTAGTCATTTCCACCCCAGGTCATACTGAACAACCTCCCTAATCCTGGCTCATGGGCTAATACTGTGTGCATCTGTAAACTGCGACTGTTATGAATCATTAGAAATTAAAGACCACATTTTAGGTCTCACGCATATGTACGTAGAAATACACGCACAGTCACACACTTGTACAACATTCATCACGTGCGCACTCCTACAAACACAATCATATCTACACATAACCATTTACTGAATGGTTACGAGCTATCTATGGCTCTTAAGGCAATGTGTCTCAGCATATTTCAATAGTTTGAATAATTCAGGCTAATGTATGCCACTTCAATTTAGTTTTTAATTAGTTGTTTCCAGAGTATTATTAACATTGTTAAATCATATTACTGTCACTATGTCTTTTTGAGGAGCGAGCAAGAATGTTCCTTTCTGAGCCTCAAGCATTTTGATACATTTTCATAATAGTAATAATAAAAAAGTTATATCACAAACGATTCTGAGATTATTCAGAATCTATGTATTTTAAAGTTTGGTATAAAAATGCCAAAAGCTGCAATGTGAATCAAGGACCATTTTCATGGTTGTGCTGTAGCAGTTCATTACATAGACTTTCAACAATTAAAGCAAAACGAATACTCACAAAAAATAAGTGTGCCTAATTTCGATGAAGGGGGGAGGGGGGCACGGCGGCATGCACTAAACGATGAAGCTAGTGGCCCGTGTACGATTCCTGGCAGTGGCTAATGGAAGTGGCAATGATATCTAAATTATACTGGTAGGAACCTCCTGGTTACACCAGCCCACAGGGGATTATTGTGTCCGTCCGTCCGTTGTGCAGAGAGGGCTGGGTGGGGAGGGAGGGGCTGAGTGGGGAGGGGAGGGTGGGGAGGGGCTGGGTGGGGAGGGTGGGGCTGGGTGGGGAGGAGAAGGTGGATAGGGACTGGGTGGGGAGGGGCTGGGTGGGGATGGTGGGGCTGGTGGGGTATGGGAGTGGTGGGGCTGGGTGGGGAGGGGCTGGTCACCCCGTGGTGCCCTTATAAAACTCAACGTTTAACCTACTCACGCCGGCTTGTGCCCGCCCTCACAGTCGGGCATATTTACGGAATACACCACGCCGCCGTTGACCCTGGCCATTGACCGAGCAACCCAACGCTCCTACCAGCTCCCTCCGCAGGAATGTGTTTCCTGCTCCCCGCACCCCCCCCCCCTCTTTCACCAACCCACACAGACTAGGTTCGCTAAGTTATGGTCAAACAACTCCACGATTACATGATGTGTAGATGCCTTCATCCAGCAGTAAATTGACGAACAGCTGTAGATTATTACAGTTGGGATGAACAAATTCAAAAAATATAATTGTTGATGGGTTTTTACACACAAAAACTAAACTTCTATAAAAAAACGAGTTCATTATTGTACGAAATTTTGCTTGTGGAAATATTTACAAGAACTGAACAATCTGATAGATATGTAAAATAATCTTAAAAATTGTATTCCATTTATTTGCAGCTAAGCAACCTTGCAGCATGGGAGGCCTTTATATAGCAATGTGTTGACAATGAGCCGCACATATCAAACCGAAGCATGAGGGTCAGAGCAAAGGGTTTACACTGCTGCTTTAAAGACGATTCTGTGGTTCATTCATTGCACTGCTGGTTGATGAATTACTTATACCATCAGCATCTAAAAATATACCATCGTGCAGTGCACAAAACCCACGAAGACAAGACGAGGTTTTTGGGGCCAAGTAAGGAGCCAATGTGGATGCTAACTTGAATGAATATAATCGGTGGGATATGGTGGAGGGGTTCTAGACAGCACTCTTATATTTAGTTTACAAATGCTGTACTCTAAATGCGCACATGCAGAAACCCCAAACAGGCCTAATGCCGTTGTACCTAAAAGGGAGTCCACACAAATCGATATTCCGATGAAGGCGAATCTATTTTTTATTACTTTCAGTAAAACATGCAATAACTTGTATGTAGCTTGTCTCCACATGTGTGCCCATGCTCAGGTCACGTCCATCTGTATCTCCCTTTTCCCTGTCCCTTCTTAAATCTTCTAGAACAGGGGTAGGCCAACCTGCAGCTCCAAAGCCGCGTGCGGCCCTGTACGGCCTGCTTCGTGACGCCAGGTATGTATATGTGTGTATTGCATTGCGGCTCTAAAATGTCGAGTGTTTTGCCCCGATTTCGAAAAAAAAATGCCTCTCATTGGCTAATGTAGACCCTCTTGTGCCATAGAAGCTTCTCCCAGTTCTACTCTTCAGCGACTCACCCTCCCCCCCTTCCAATCCGTTCTCGCATCACCGCCTCCAACGGTCCCTCATTTGCCTTTCCCATTCTCCTGGACTTTTCTCCCCTTCGAATTCCTTCAACCAATCCGGTGCACACGCTCGGCGCTAAGCCAATTGGTGCACCGTGCACCAACCCCCCCACCCACACATCATCCCAATCACGCGCATTCCAATGTTGTCCAGCCGACAGCTGGCGAAGACAGCGGCCTTTATTTATTTATTTCCGGGTTCACCGGTGGCATTTATTTAATTACTTCGGGTTCACCTTTTGGTGACCCTTGGTTACACATTACACCTGCGCATGGGCATGTGCATGCATAGAGGGAAGCGGTCATGGGCCTCCCCTAGGTCGATTCGGCCTCAAATGAGTACCTGGTGCGGTGTGTAGTAAAGACCGCACACTGGGGAGACAAAGGCGGCCGGGCGTCGTGCTGGCCACCCACCCCCTCGTGTGCCGTGTCCGGCCTTCATAGGTGCTACTCGCTGACCGCACTTGCCCCAACAGGCTACACGGGGGATCTTTAACTTTGTCTTTGCACAGAGTGAGCATATGTACGAGTATGCTGGCATGTCCATCTGCAAGCTCTTGTTGTAAATCCACTGCTGGATGAGGGCCTAATCCACACTGTTGAGGGTCATGGGGGTCATTCGACAGTGCTTCACCACGTTGGTCAGTGGAGGTTGATGACGGCGGGGAACATCGATGTGGGGTCACGGAAGTACAATACAACAATGGATGTTCGTTTATTGCCCTATGCTGCCCACTATTGCCCTATGCTGCCCTGCAGCAGCCTCTATAACAACCCACATGGGTGGTCCTACAACCAAGGGGCGATTCTCGCTCAACTCTGCTTAGCTTCTGAGCTCTCACGAGATCGCGTGCATTCCAAGCGATTGAGCCAAATGCCTGCTGGCATGCTGGCACACGAATAAAGTATGACCAAAAAGTACACACGTGTGCTATCCATTATAACACAAAGCATTCTCTGGTCACCTTTGAAGAAACGTTAGTTGATCTTGTATTGATATATCTGCGAGCGATATATTAATGCTACTACTGCTGCCCAGTAAACATGGGCCAATGTTGGCATGTGGTTGGAACCGTTGGACCAACGTTGGCCCAACATTCCACATTTACTGGGTGTATATGGTGTGTATGTGTTCATGTAGAGTCTGTGCACATTCACACACATTCAGTTTCATTTATTAGGTATAGCCCTGTGAGCCATGCGGCTCTTGACTCGGGTGCAACCGCAACAAACAAAACATGAACAAAGAACATCTTAAAGTGACTACGCGCACCAGAAACATCCAGGAAAAAACAGCAACAGTCTTCCAGAAAAAACACCGTATATCAACGCTGTGTGCAAAAATCCCAGTTGGGATGCAAGTCAAACAATAACAACCATAAGACAATTTAGATGAAAGTTATCAGGCTAACTCTGTACTTCAACAAACAAACATGGTTAATCTTCTTGGTTCTTTCGGTAAAAGTCACGTAGAAGGGAAATACTAAAAGAATTAACATGAAACATAATAAAATACAATTCTCACGCAAGCAGCCGTCCTCAGGTGAAGAACAGGGCTGTCGGAAAGACAGCGTCTGAATGACGCTGTCTTTGAATGACGCTGTCTTTCCGACAGCACTGTTCTTCACCTGAGGACGGCTGCTTCTGTTGTGGCCGAAACGTCGTGAGAATTGTATTTTATTATGTTTTATTTTTATTATTTTATTATTTCCCTTCTACGTGACTATACCGAAAGAACCAAGAAGATGAATCCCTGCAGTCACGAAAGCTTTAAATCGAAACATGGCTAAACCATACGTTTTCGAATTCACCAAAAGAAAGCTATAAAAACAATGTAACAGTGATCATAGGAACTGTGATTCAAATTTAACCCACGTGTACTTTGGTCATACGTGCGGTGTTTGCGATGCCTGTCATACAGCCATTTTAGTCAAATGTAATGAATTCTCAAATGGCGTTTGAATAATTATTGAATCAACGTTCATTCCAAAGAACACGGTCCGACGTTTGCAACAGTTGGATAAACAATAAGAGAGAAACCTGAGCGCATGTTGATTTGAGACAGACGTGAAAATACATTTGATGACATAATCCACATTGCCATTGCCTTACACTCTTACACCACGTACATACACACATCTGTTATTTTAATGTAATAATAACAACTCCTTTTATGAAGTGCCTTTCATTGAAGATCTCAAATCGCTGCACAAGACATCGCAGCAACCATTCAGCATAAAAATAACTCATGAAACTAAGCATATGCAATAATACTCTTGTATAAGTGCACAACTTTATCTATCTGTGATGAACGCTGCACTTTCCGTCGTTTTCATGCAGGGGGCGCTGCAAGTTTACGCGCCCCCTGTATGAACGACGGAGGCACGGTGACAGACGTTCGATTACATTGGAATCGATCTGCAGACGGCGGTCTTCTGGCACGGCCAGCTCTATGTCGCCTCATCTCGATCCCGCAATCCCAAACAGATGAAAGTCCGCATCGAACCGGACCCCAAACAAGGCCATCTCCTTAACGACGAGAGAAAATTCACACGAAATGTCCTTTTCAATGAAGTCTTCCAGATGTAAAATAATATAAGCTTTTAATGAAGAAATACAATTATCTAATTCAAAACATATTACAATTAAAAAATGTTTCATTTTAAAACTTCAAAACGGAGCATCGGGTGATTGCGTGAATGCGTCGTTCATGTGCAATTTTTTTGTGACTTTCCTGGCCGAAAGCTATAAATGGTTGTGAGGAGCGCCGCAGGCGCCCCCGAACAACCCCTAGTGATACAATGAATGCCAACAGTAATTTGTTTGCAATGACTAATAGTTGAATAAATTAAGTGTGTACGCACGTGTTCAGACGTGTTTTTAAATTGTCCACAGACTCGGGGATTCTGAAATCTCGTGGAAGGGAGTTCCAGAGTGTGGGGGCCGCTGCTACATGGAACGCTGCTCGGTCGACCACCTCTTTGAGCTGGGAACGCAGAGACGACCTGCATTCCCAGATCTTAAAGACGATCAAGGGGACGTGTGGGTGCAGCGCGTCTCTGACGTAGGCTGGGGGAAAGGTGGAGTCAGAGCTTTGTAAGTTCGCAATATGATTTTAAACTGAATCCTATATGAAACTGGAATATATATGTTGAACTTGTTTTACACGGTACGTAACCAACCGTGCTCATCGAGTTGGAAGCGAGTGAAGAGAGGCCATTTGTGTGAGGTCAGGATGGAATGAATTTCCGTGCCATCTAATTAAAGGCGTGTCCTGGTGTGTGAATGCAACCCCCCGCCCCCACCAATAATTTATAATTTTCTGGGTATGCCGCTGATCCTCGCTATCTTCAAATCAAATTAATCCACATCCTCGTGGGTCATTTTAATTACGAAACCCCAATAATAGCACAACCACTCTTTTGTGCACCATATTGCCAGCGTCATTTCAATTCCAACTCCATTCATCAGCCCTGCATAGTTTAGAGCTACACACAACATCTCACAGAGTGGCCCTGACTCCGTTTTTGGAAAACATTGCCAAGAAGTGATTTAAATGATGTAAAGGTAAAGGGCGCTGCCCTGAACTAAACACGCTCATGCCAGTGTTGGCAGAAAGGCCTCCACTAAAGGGAGCTCTAGAGAGCCCCCCTAGAGAGTATTTGGTATTTTCTTCAACGCTGACCAAATTTCTTGGAAGATGTAGAAGTGTCCATAATTTTCCCCACGAAATGCAGTCTGCCGATCGACTTACCGGTGTAACTATTATGTTGGGTGGACAGAGGCCAGTGGTTTGAATACAATGTCGATTGTTTTAACTGCCTCACTGGGAAAACAAACTGGTGACCTCTGGCTTGTAAGTCCAGTCTGTGCTTGACCATACTGCACCTGCTAGTCAGGGTGGGTTGGTGAAGTGGGGGAGCCCAGGATTGGTTTAGATATCAGTCGCCTCTGATGTTCGCCTTGGCCAGAAATCGAACTCAGGTCGCCGGGCTAATACAGCAGTGTGCTAACCACTCTAACCTTTTCTGTCATTGTCATTGTCAAACTAACAAGTTGAAACATACCCTTTGGTTCTTTCGGTAAATATGATGGAACAAATATGCTTCATTGGAAGGATGTTATTAACCAGGTAAAACCTTAAATGCTTTATGGTTGTTCCATTAAATTTGCCGGGCACTAGTCTATTTTTCCGAGTGAATTGCATCCCCAGCGTTTGGCATTGCTGCTGCATTGGCATTGCTGCTGCATTGGCATTGTTGCTGCATTGGCGTTGTTGTTGCACCCCCCGCGCATCCCCAGCTCTCTCAGTCTCCCACTTCCAGCCCCGCCCACTTCCCCCCCGTCCAGCTTCACGTCGCCCCCTCATCGTGTCCAAGCAACGCTCCCCTCCCCCTACCCCCTCCCCCTACCCCCCTCCCTTGACCCTCCCCCCTCTCTTACCTATATAACCTCTTACCACGGCATCTCTCTCCCACTTCAGCAAAGAACATTTCGTGTTGTGGTTTTCTCACCTGATGATGATTGCTTGTGTTGCAATCGAAACGTCGTGATTTATTTTATTTTATACCTACGTGACTTTACCGTAAGAACCAAAGAGTATGGATCCCTGCAGTCACGAAAACTTCAAATCTAGATTTAACAAGTTGAAAGTTCTGTATACCCTTTATAAAAAATCAAACGAGGTGGTCATAGCATAGCAGTATGTACGTCCATTCCAGGAAGCTATTGTCATTGAATCCATCAGACAAGGCGACTGGTGGTGATGCCTGCTGTAAGCATGATAAAAAGTATAACCCGTAAAAACAAAGTTTTTCACTATAAATCCTTTATATGCGTGGCAGCGAACTTAATATAAAGGATTTAAAAATATATTCGCCTGTGGAGGACGCGGGGATCAATCCCGCGACCTTTGGCATGGGAAGCAAGGGCGTTACCAACTGCGCTACTCCGCCACGGCCTGTGGAGGGGTTACGCTCTGGGCTCTTATACTGTGACGTTCAGCCAAAGACATGAATGAGTTATATTTGAATATATGTAAAATAAAAAAATTTTCCCTAAAAAGTGTAAAATTTGGGGAATTTTTTTTTCACGAACATTAATTGTCTAGCACAACGAGTCTGTGTGGAAAATGTCAGCTCGATTGGATCACGGGGGATCACGGGAAGTGGGTTAAAAAACGACTGAAAGATTTGCACGGTCGTAAGCAAGCAAGCAAGTACGCAAGCAAGCACGCAAGCAAGCAAGCGAACTTAATATAAAGGATTTAAAAATCACACAAGCTACATTAAAGCAAAACTATTTCAGAATTGTTCTCAAAAGACGGCGTATCTACTCCACATTTCAAAGTACAAAGCATAGCTGATATAAGTTATGAAAGGTACACCATTACACGGTCATTTTATTCAATACAATTTTTATTTCCTTTATTTTTTTATGCAGATATTTAACATTCGTGCCACAAAGCGCAACACAAGTGTAACATGTGATGGAGTTTATCATCTAACAATGGATACATGGAATACCCCATCGCTCAAAAGTGGACTCCCAACAATATCTCTAGGCCCTGTTCTTGCAGACGGCAACAATGAGCGGCTGGGAGGATAATTGCCCGTTCAGCGTGGGATATGTGACATGCACAGAGTCAAAGGAGTCTTTGTTTATAATGCACCAAGTTAGACTATAGGGGCAACTGCTACGAGAGATGGCCTTGTAATACTGACCAGCTGCTTGATGACAAGTTTGTGGAGCCTACAGTGACTTATTTATTTGTCTCTCCGAGCACCGATGTGAAAACATCTGCACACATTTTACGTATTACTTACCTCTCGCGATTCCTAGAAATGACTCATGCGGCCAGGTGTACATATTAGAAGATATACACAGATGCCCATAGGTGGGAATCAGTGGGGTTGTAGTGCAGTGCTTATTCACAAACACCCAAGCTTAAACTTTGCTCACTTTCAAGCTCTGTAAATTAGGAAGTTACGTACCTGATGACGTAACTTTTTCGGATTATTTAGGAATTATCTATGAAAGCCTCAGGCTTCAGACTTTTTTTCAAGAGCGTCAACAAGCCAGGCTCAGATATGTACATCAGCGACACACTCATGAGAAATACACCAGCAGATGGGATGTCCAGAGTAGTGCCTGAGCCAAACACAATTTGCAGCGTGCAATGGGAGCAAAACGACACAGCACAAATCAATCAGGCGGAGTGTGTGAATGTCACTGACCAGCAGTTGCGCCAGATCGTGCAGCACACTGCGAGAGATGAAAGTATGCAAGCACCGATGTCCATTGTTCTGAATGGATGGCCAGAGACGAAGGGCGAAACGCCGATCATTTGTCAGATAATATTTGGTTCTTCGCAGACAAACTAAGTGTACAGAATGGGATTCTGTAAGCTCCGGTCATTATATCCAAATCATTGTGGCCGAAGGTGTTAGCACGTACACATTCGAACCACGCTGGAGAAGCATGCCCCAGGCAGACACGCAGCACTCTATCCGAGCCAAACATGCGAGGCGAGATCTAAAAAATGGTCAGCGACTGTTCTGCCTGTGACGAGCATGCACATGTGGAGCAGTAATAATCCATGATGTTGCACAAGAGGCCAACATGACCCTGGCAGATCGTCAGCAGGAGCTTATGCAGCAATGCTGGCTGGGATTATCTGCTGATTGTTGACCCCTGCTCAGACTTCTGGGAAATGTCGTTGCTGTGTGCCGAGTCGAAAGTTAAGCAGTGTAAGGCACAGTTTGCGCATCATGGCCAGCCAACCAGATACATTCATGGTCTTGGTTTATTTCCCCCAATTTGTAACGCCCCTTGACTCAACCTGAGCACCACAGAAACAAACTTGGCAATGCGGTGATCATGGCCTTGTGTTCTGCCTCACGGCAGGAGTTTTGCCTCACGGCAGATGGGGGGGAGGCGTATGTACACAGGAATTTCCTGTTTTTGATGCTGGTTTTGGTCAGGTGATCAGGAAGTTGTGAATTAAGATTCCCGCTTATAATTCAAGATGGCGGCACACATCGCGTCCCAGTGAAGCCAGACGCAGTTGTCCATCGTGGGACTTTGAGAAGCATTGTCTGTAAGTTTGTTTATGTTCTTATAGTATTGGCAATGCTGTTGTAATGTTGGAATGACCGTTATAGTGATGTAAATGCCTTTATGGTGCTGTTAAGTTGTTGTGGTAAATACGAGGCCTAGTTAGCAACGAAGCCTGCAACTTTCCTTATTGTGGATGTTACTTGTGATTTAGTACGTCGAGTCAGACTTGTGCCCAGGTGGCTATGTTGCGATCCTGAGAGTAAAGATGACGAAGTATCTCATCCACAGTTTAGTGTTATGTGTAATGCTGTACATTTGGGGTGCAGTGTGATGAATACACGATGTGCCTTTATGCAACGCAGCGGCTTGTGCTCTTGTGTAGTTGTTCAGTGGTAGTGTGGGGGCCTGGTCCATCCAGGGTCTATTGCTGGGAAACATGTTATCTGGGACAATGTTCTGGTGCTGTGGTGTTCATTGTGTTGGTGTTTCCGGGTTATAACAGATGCTGTATCTGTGTTTTCTCACCGATTTTACCTCATAAAATACATAAATAAATGACGTTTGGAGTCGGACGTTCATCCTGGCTCCGAGGGTTTATTGAACGCGAGGTTAACTACTCAGCTAGCGGTGCAACGCAGCGCACAGCGAGGCCGAGACACCTTGTCATGCAGCACGCGCAATGCATTAACGCACTACACACAGAGTTCATCTTTACACTCCTCGGCGCATGCCAGTAATCTCTGCCTCTCTCCATCCAAAACTCCGACTGACTCCTTGCCATTCCCATAAGCTAATTAGATTCCCTCAGCAGATCCATCTCTTTTATTTCCCTCATCCTCTCATTGATCCTAATCCACTCTCTCTTCACCCACATCTTTGACTCGCTCAGGCTCCAGAGGTTGGTGCCTCTCCCCTGAAAAAATGGGCGAGCAATAGCAGAAAGGTTAGCGCAGTGTTTTTTAACCCATTTCCCGAGTTTTAGTTCCCAGCTACGGTTATCATCAGTGGAGAGTGATATCTGAACATGCCTTGGCCCTCCTCTTCACCAACCCGCACTGACCAGCATGGTGAAGTATGGTCAAACAACTCCCACAACTGACACGGTGTTTAAAAGGCTTCATCCCGCAGCCGATTGAAAATGCGCTCGCCACAAATTAACCGCAATACTTTGCTGATCTTGTCAAGCAACATAAATCATCACGCAAATTCCGGTCATCCTCGCAGCGGCTTTTGGCTTACCATCGAACAAAGACGGTCACTGCATTGCGCGCTTTTAGATGTGCTTCTGCGCCCATCCGGAAAGCTCTTCCGATATTAGGAAGCCACTGGACCTATGCACTGTAAAATCTCGATTTAAAACAAATTTCTTAAGAACTGCTTTTCGTGTTTAGCTTGTTGTCCTTCCTCCGCACCTCCAATTAGCATGGTTGGCTACGTACGGTGCTAATTAAGTTCAACATACTGTACATGCATCACAGAGATAATCACTTCTCCACCAAGCACACAACTAGTAACCAGAATTACAATGATAATCCGAACAATAATTATCTGTTAAATGAGATAACAAAGAGAGCCAACAAACAGCGTCACCCTTTGGTCTTCCATTTCTGTCCTCTTTCGGCACCACAGCATCAATCACATCACAAAATATATAACACCATGAATATTAACAGCGACAGACCACATGCCTTTTTTTTCTCTTCACGTTTTCAAATTCAAAATGTACAATATAATCCACGTCATTACCAACATCACATTGTGCTGTCAGGATCACGGGGTGAAACGAATCAATCTTTTAGAACTCCATCATCAAAGTGTTATATCACACCAGGAAATGACTCCCGAGGATGACACCATGGATTTACTTCTGGAGTCTCTTTGAATTAAAAAGTCTATCTTGACCGACACTACATTGCACTCCTTCGTTCTTTGTAGAAAGTGTCTCCCTGCACGATGCACATCAATGTAATACTTTAGCGATGAAGTCTGCATCTTGCCACATTAAGTTAAACATTGAAACCGATCGTATTACACTGGTCAACAAAAAAAATACATTTTTTTCTGGCCTGGACTTTTGCAGCTGTTTTAGACTAATTTCAGGGTGCTGATTCCAAATCTGATCTCAGATTTGCTCTATCACATCTCATTTTATGCTATCGGCATAGCCCATTTTCATTGATTTTACCCGAAATTAACTCTGTCACTTATGATTGCAAGTTGTTGCGAGTCAGTGACTGCTTTAGTGTTAAAATACGGTGCTGTATTTTTAGGATAGTGTGTTTATAATATCATTTTATGTAGATATCCACATTTATTTAATATTTTTCTTCTGCAGTTTTTATTGAAAATGCAATATTTGATATCTCAAAAACCTGATGTGATAGACAAAAACTGATGCCAGATTTGGAATCAGCACCCCAAAATTAGCTTAAAACCGTTGGAATACCTTATGCCAGAAAAAGTGTGTTGACCAGTGTTATTGCTTTGCGCGCTCATGAGCGACCTGAGACCATCAACAACACGCACTTGAGAACCCAGAGTAAATGGGCGACTTCCCAAATTAGAAACCAGCCTCTCAGCAGTGCTGTTGGCTCGGTGTTTAACATGGCCATTACGTCTTCTTGGTTCTTTCGGTAAAGTCACGTAGAAGGGAAATAATAAAATAATAAAAATAAAACGTAATCAAATAATTCTCACGACGTTTCGGCCACAACGCAAGCAGCCGTCCTCAGGTGAAGAACAGGTCTGTCGGGAAGACAGCATCTGAATGAAACACCCCAGGCTTGGAGCGTATATTTAAGCTGGGTTGGCCATTACGATTAACCCGAGTTACTAAGAATGAACAATGTATGGATATCTAACTAATTTCTGGAAGGTTTGTTCCATGAAATTAGTTTTCTCTCAATTTCTGTCGATTATTTCAGTGGCACATCTATAAAATGGATCACCCTGTATTATTGGAATAAAAACTGGTTCGCATGACTGCAGTACTATACGGAGCTTTTGCAATTATAAAGTGTTTTCAGGTTGCACTACTTGTTCTTGTTTTTAGAATATGGAGCGGAACCTGCAGTACAATCTGAAAACACATACATCGAAGCACATCAACATTGATTATGTTAAATTCAGTCGTGAAAAGTCTTAAGCAACTGGTTAGGAGTTTTATTCGAAACAATTTGATCAATACATTGGCACATATAAATAATGTTTTTGAAAACGAGGCAATTTTTTCAGGTAGTGGAGGGTTAATGAAAATGATTTTTGCATAAAACTACCACGTGGCCCAACCCAAAAACAAACGCGAATCATTGCATTGGCTACGGTTTAAATGAATATGAAAACACATCGGACAGCTATAACAACAGGTTTTCGCGAACTTACAGGAAGAAATCCATTGTGTTGAGATATACTCCGTGACGCATTCCCCCTGTAAATGCAGCCAATACATAACCAACACACATGCAGCCCCATACATAAAGTGAGGAAGGTGTCATGCCTGAGATGACATATGCACGTACCAGACAGTACGTTTTGTGAAAAGGCCTTGAAGCACATTGAAAGCAAAAGCTTTAAATCTCTCCGGCTATATCGCCAAGATTGATGGACGTTTAATATCTACTTTAATAAAAACGTACACACATCCAGGTACAGCAATTGATTTTGCTCCACTGTTGTCTGCTGTCCACTTCGTATCCCCAAAGGCTGTTGTGCATGGTGGTCACCCATCTAAGCAATATCCAGGCTCGCATCTACTTAGCTTCCGAGATCAGACACTATAAAGTACATTGCAGGTAATTTGGTCGTAATCGCTTCAATAAAGGTAATCATGTACAGGCCCTTTGTAAAGGCACGCATCGGCAAAGGACTTCCCATACCATGCTGTGTCAGTCGTGGGTATCGTTTCGCCACACTTTACCATACTGGTGAGTGGGAGTTGAAGCGAGCATCCCTGACCAGTGAGGATATCACACGCATTTGACGTTAGCCGTGGCAGGGGACAATGCAGAGGACCTTGGGAGAAGTGCACTGTAGTTTACATATATATTACATAAGATAGAGTGCCACGATAAATAAATAAATAAAGATTAATAATACAGGCTGGCTAAATCCGTCAAGAGGCTTACTGAGTATTCATCAGTGAATGCATTTAATTGTATGTCTGTATCTTATCTCTATTCAGTTAACCATCATTTAAAAATCATATTAACCCGAGTTGCATCCAAAGTGTTAATTGTGGCGTTCATAGGCTGACTGGGGAGACTCAGAATGGAAAGGCCAACGCGGGCAAAGCAGAGGAATTTAGGGTGGCGTTTAACATTTTACCAGGCAAGGTAAACAAATGCATTACTTTAAAATTAAATCTATCCATAAGTACATTATGAGTAAAATTATAAACCTCCACGTGTGTCTTTAGCCTCACTTGCCGATATTGCAAAATATTTATATTTCAGAGCTTGACTGCTGTAGACACAACATTTAGTCAATTTACAAAAACAAGTGCCCTCCTCTGGAGTGACGGAGGATATTCTATCTACTCTGCAAATACAAAATCATTATAATAACCCCGTCATGAAACTCGAGGCGAGTTGCGGTGACAACAACCTACAGGGATATTCAGAGGTGAATGGAGAATAACAGTAAAGTAGCAAAGTAAGTTTGCAGGGAAATAATTGAGTTGAAAACTAGAAAACGAAGCGTCATCACCCACAAGACGTTGGAAAGGGTGCCAGCATTGGCACAAGTCTT
The DNA here is from genome assembly GCF_964198595.1 of Lampetra fluviatilis. Lineage (NCBI taxonomy): Eukaryota > Metazoa > Chordata > Hyperoartia > Petromyzontiformes > Petromyzontidae > Lampetra > Lampetra fluviatilis. The sequence continues at coordinate 6,147,811 of NC_136295.1, read as the reverse complement.
TCATTTTTACCATTTGCATCTTGCCGGGTCAGCCCTACACCAATCTCAATAATAAAAATTGGAGTAAGTAGTACTTGGCAATATTAAATAAAAATCTATGTTATACTTTAAATACCACTGGTTACATACATCCAATGTAATAAAACCTGTTGTCACACAAAGTCCGCAACCATCCCAATATAAAATCAAGTGTGCTATGCACCACGACAGAAGATTATCGGTCGTATATTAGTGCAGTCCCCTATATATACATATTAAGACGTTTTCAGCTAATTCATGAGTGTTTATATGTGGGAGGGAATTAGAGCACCCGAGGAAAAACTCACGCGTGTCAGAGGGAAACACTCTTCCCCCATATACGGTGGACGGAATTGCTAAGAGCCCGCATTTACTGTACTGCCTTCTCCTGGCAAGCCAGGATATGGCACCTTGGCACTGATGGAAGTTTCACAACATTGCAGCTTTGCAGGATAAATAGGTACATTCTGGGTTAGAGGTGACTTCCACTACCACCCTGCTGTCTGTCTGTACACATTTAAAAATATATATTTTAAGTGGATAATTGTTACATTTTAGTTTTGTGCAATATGAGCCATCCATGAATGTCTTGTTAACATCAGACAACCATAATTATGTGGTTTAACAGGCCTAATTTTGCCAATGAGACTCACAAATTCAAAACCAGTCCAGAGTTTGCCTGCTAAAATGGTGCAAGTAGAAATGTTACGCAATATTTTTTTCCATAAACAGACAGATTCCTGTGTGTTTAATCATTCATCTCGAGCTCAGTTTTAAGTAACTTAATCGGAAGGTGGGAGGACTGTGGCTCACCCTTTGTCATCTTGAATCAATTAAGTACAACACATTTTTTTGTTTATCAATTGACAGCTATTTTAAAGTGGTGAGCATCGCAGGATTTTGGACGTTCAACACGGGATGACCTCACCACAGTGCAAGCTCAGCGCAACGATGATGTCATCAGCGGTACTGACCGTGATGATGATGACATCTTTGATGCAATTAAATCCTGAGCTTCAAGTGCAAGTGTTGAAAACTCACGCGTAGAAACTATTGATGCAAATTACATGAAAATGTGTTCAAATCTAACTAATCAACGATTTAATTCACCAGCGATGACAGATTCACCAATTCGTGCAGCTGCAGTCGTGCGCATTTAGCCGTCAAAGTGCTGTGTGGCCGGGTGCGGCGCAGTCTCCTCATCGCTTCTCGAGGCCGGAGAGCCGCGTGCGGATCAGCTCCACGACGAGATGCTGAGGGCGGCGCGCGAACTCAGTCAGGACGTCGTGTGGACTGCTCACCTGGTCCCCCGCCAGCCGGTCGAGGAGCGTGACGCACACCACGCCGGCTGCCACAGCAACAACGACACACAGAGCACTACTATTTATGCAGTGCTCTGCTACGAAGCACACAAGATGCACCTCCCCTCTTCTAGACATTTGTCGATACACTTCTAAATGAAGGCATTTCCTCATGACGGTATATTAGCCATAGCCGGGTTCATAGCGCACAAACGAATTCTAGCCTGCTCTCTTTCTCGGCCTAGATATACACCTCCTCTCATGTGTTTTCCAGTTGTGTCACTCATCTTGACGCCAACTTTGCAGCTTTCTTTATTGCATTCTACACATCTCTTCCTGTCGTTGATTATAGCGCAGTTCAATTTGAGCAAATCTGAGATTGATTAAAACTTCTACATTCCCCATTCATTCCTACGCCTTCATTTCTCCAATCCAGTATTTTGGAAAACGTCTTATAATATCGACCAGAGAATCTCCTTGCCAGGCTCTCCTTCTGAAATTTATTTTCTCACTTCACGCGATCACCGTAGCTATTCTATTTATGGTGCATTGGGATCTACGGATGAAATGTGCCTTACAAATAATTATTCTTTACAATTATCCTTGCAAATGGTTTAAACCGTTTCTAAATGTTGTTTTTGTTTAGGCTATGATTAGATACGGTATGTAGAACACCAGCACTCCACGTCGCAGTTTCAGGCAACACGCAATGGGTGATTTTGCGGAGGTGAATTATATAAACGCCAATGCTGGCTTATTTTCAAACCCGGTTCTTCTGCATAACAGCTGCGTGTATTTCGTGCTACAACCTGGTGGAGGAAGCTCTGTTGAATCCACTCTCTGAGAGTACAAAACTATAGTGTAATTTTCTGTTCCCCTAAAATATAGCCACGTGAACGCTGATACTGCAAAGCAACTGCAGATGCCCATCTGAAGCTGTTTTACTTGTAATGGTATATTTCATTTCCTTCCACCAGGACCTTTCTGAACACATGATTTGCCCACGGCTATAGCCGATTCACCTCCAATCCAATGAATTGTCGCAATTGAAGGTTGTAATTAGCTAAGGGATTCAACTGTTGTTTTGTCTCCCTTTTGACCCTCTCATTTATTATTGATTTGAAGCTTTCGTGACCGCAGGAATCCATACTCTTTGGTTCTTTCGGTAAAGTCACGTAGGTAGAAAAATTAAATATTATTCTTTTTTCTTTCATTACATTTTTCTACCTGCGTGACTTTACCTCTCATTTTTATTCTCGTTTTATCTGGATCGTTTGTACAGTAACAGTGGAATATAATAAAAGTTAAATTGGAATATAATTTGTGAAAAAACATTCCAAGCCATCCTCAATCAACAGGTGGATGCAGACCATGGGAGACATTTTGACCATACTTCACCATGCTGGTCCATATGGCTTGATAGGGGTAGGTGGGGAAAGGGCAGGACCAATTCTGATATCACTTTCCAATCATATTAGCTGTTACTGGGATTCGAACTCGGGTCAGTGGGTTCATATCGCTACTGTACGCGCAAACCACTCTACCCTCCACTCCACCATAAATAAAAACTATTCTCAACCATACAATTCGAGCTTTAACAATGAATGTTCACCTTAATCGACTAACCGTTGCTTCGCTACACCCTGACAGCTCAAGTTGCATGCGTCTCTGAGTGTGTGCTGGGCATGTAGGATGTTCTGCTTCGTGTGGTGTGCATTCATCTCGTGCCCCCCCCCACCCCCGTGTTGGGATGAAAACGGGACGCACCTTGCAGGCCGCTGAGGCGGCACAGTACGGAAAACACGGACGACTCCATCTCGATGTTGCACACCCCCGCTTCGTGCGCCGCGCGCAGATACGCCAGCTTCTCCTCGTGGCTGTACGTGCACACGGCACCGTCCAACCGGGCCTGGCCTGCACACGAAGAGTCCGCAAATTTAGCTTTTACACACACACACGAACAGAGGCACTAGAACGGTGTGGAATGTAATGATCGTCGTAACAGTAGAGACATGCTGCTGGAAGCTTGTTGGCTTAATGGCCTCTTAGCAGTGCTGCTATTTTTTGGTTTTGGAAGCCAACATCGGCCGTAATTCTTGCGGAGGTGTATCACCTGTACCTTCCCTTCTAGCCCCACCCTCCCAGTCCCTGACTGCCACATTTAGATAAGCTCCTCCCCGCTCCCCTGAACCAGTATATAAGATCTTATCTCTTGGATTTCTCTTCATTTGATACAGTAAATTTGGCTGTGATGTCCCACCGTCGTGATTTAATTTAGTTATTTTCATTCATTATTATTTTATTATTTTTTACCTACGTGACTTTACCGAAAAAACCCAAGAGTATTAATGGCCTCTGTAAAAGGGGACTGGGTGGGAAGGAGACGAAAGAAGATTAACAATAATCCCATGTGACCAAATCACCCGAATGCAACCCTACCTCATCACATCTCAGAAGCTCAGTAGCGTTGAGCTCGGATAGCACAAGGATGGACAAACACCGTGCGCAACAGCTTGTTATAGGCTGCCGGGCACTCTGACCCCTGAGCCACCTGGCCACCTCCGACGATGGCGTCGCCTTAATCATACACCCCCCTCCCGCCACCCTCCCACCCAACTTGAGGCTTACAACCTCTGTTGGTCACCCCGGTGTCATATCCGCACCCTCGTAGAAGTCGTGTGTGCACATGGTGTTGCCCAACACGGTTTGGAAGCCGCCCACGGCGCGGCCACAGGCGACCAGCTCGGCAGCCAGCCCGGGGTGCAGCTCCGTGCTGCGCACCACAGACTTGCCCAACACCATCTGCTCCATCTGTGGCTGGAAGCATGCGTCTACAGCCGAGCGCGACACCACCACCGTGCCGGGCTCCAGACCTGCAGTACGACCAGGAGGTGCAGGGAGCAAGCGGTTATAAAATTGCAATTGCACGGCTGTATTTTGCCATGTTTATTTCCTGAAAAAGGCAATGTGCGTCAATGCTGCCCTCAACTGTGCGTCTTGGACCAGAGGATACGTGAAGGGATTTCAGACGTAGTTTTGCGATATCCGTTTGAGTGGGCCATTCTCTACGCATCAATAGTGTGGGAGTGGCAGTGATGAAGACGGTCTGTGTGTGGTGCTGCTCAATCTGTCCAAACTCGTTTTTCCATGCTGTTTGTGTTGTATAATGTAAATCTATTACATTTTTGCGATGTTTATGTGTACTGTTTACACGTATGCGGTTGCCTTGAAAAGCACCTAGAAATACTCTCAAGACTTGGAGGCCTAATAAATTCAAATTGCTATTATGATAGTCCTACCTTGTTCACACACATTCCCCCCACTGCTCAATTGTGAAAGAGATTAGTTGTGTTAACGAAATGTCACCTATACTCTTTGGTTCTTTTGGTAAAGTCACTTTACCGAAAGAACCAAAGAGTATGGATTCCTGCAGTCACGAAAGCTTCAAATCTAAATGTCACCTGACTGAAAGGATTTTATTAATTTAAAGGGCTTCAAATATGTTTCAGTACTGTAACTCCCCCACTAATGTGATATCTTGCCTCTCCCTTCGATCCTATTGCCCCAATGTCCAGACCTTCAAATACATAGAATGAATAAATGAATGAATAAATAAATAAATTCATAAATAACGTGCGGTGACAATACATAGCTTCTAGAAGTAGATTTATTTTGTAGAATCATCCAGGGCCGGAAGACATTTCTGGAAGCTTTGGCTCGTCACTGCTCATCATTTACTTATTCATCACGTTACCTGTTTATTTAGTTTATATCTCTGCCGACTCCTCCAGGAGAGCTCCCCCACCCCTGAAGTTCTGAACATTGGGGCCATAGGATCCAGGGGATAGGTGGACACCACAACTGGCAATAGACTAATGTTCACGTCTTATAATTTCTTCCTGAAAGATCGTGAACTTCAAAAGCATACACAGGTAAAAGTTTTTACATTTCTCCCCATAACCCTCACTCCATAGTGATAATGCACCCGAACAGGCCGGTTTTATTTTAACTCTTAGTTCTTAAGTCACTGCGGCAGAGAGGTGCTGTCATACCAAGTCCACCCGACGTGCCGATACGAATGACGGTAACATCACGGCAATGCGCGTGGTGCAACAGCTTTATTAGCTCATGCAGCAAAATGGACATGGAAGGGACCCCCATGCCGTGCTGTACTCACGAACAAGCAGACACGAGACAAACACACACAGACACATGGGTGTAAGAGCACGCATTGGTGTGGGCACACACAAAGCAAGGATCACTTTTCTAATTATTATTGTTAATGTAACGTACCAAGTGTGTAAGTATGCATGAACCATTAAGGTACAGAGGTCGCTGTGGTCAATGCCTTTGATGCCATCACATCCTGCCTTTGCTTCCTTCCTTCTGCAAGATCCCACAGCTGTAATAAAGTCAACACCTATCCTTCAAGGTCTGTTCCTAGAGTATCACATCTTCTGGAATTAGGTCCAACCTCTGGGTGTCCACTCCAATGCCTACCTAGGACTACCACATTGCCTGGCTACCTGCTCAGTTTTAGTGTTGAAAAACCTGCACTGCACCACTGATAAGAACATGCCATGTATAGCAACTGATATAACATGGCACTGAATTTATTATTCCGTGACACATTATACTGTTGCACAATTTACCAACAAGTTGCTCTTTTATTATTATTATTACCCAGCAATGGATTGAGAAGAAGCTCAACTGAGAGAGAGGTTGTCACTGCAGAGGCAATGTGTCTAATTCCCAGTCATAGATATTGGAAGCCATGGGCACATGCTATTAAACTTAGCCTCTGTGTGACAAGCTGTATTTTAAATCACATTTGAGTAGGGTTAAAGTGTGGTGTCCCTTAACACTTATTACAAACTGCCTGTACATATTTGAAATATAGAACCTACATAGTTTGCGTATAGTGAGATAATATGAACATTTTTTAAAGGAACGAAACAGGAGGATTTCTCCACAAATCTAGCTGTTGCCTGATGAAGCTAGTTGTAAGTACTGGTGAAACGTCATACTCAGATTGTAAATGTTGTGAATTTTCTCTCCAACAAACCGGTGTGCTGTACTAGTAACGAATTGACATGTTCTGTTTACGTGACAACCCTTACTAATTGTCTGTGTCGGGTGGTGGCGGGTTTATCGACCCATTTATATTTACGCGATCAATCAAAAAAAAACTATATTATGGATAATATGAATATGGTGAGTTCAGAGATTTATGAAACTTCCGTATGAAATATTGTACGCCTAATATAAACTGCCTCCCTCACACCCCAGATGTAATGCTTGATTCTCCATTTCCTTGGTAAACATTCCCTAACCACGTCACTGATCATGTGCATGGATTCATGTAATGATATCAATTCTATAGCCTCTTACTGTACAGTCAGGGGGCAATCGCAGTAATTATAATCTAGAGGTTGTGCAAACACTGACCCTCGCCGTCTATTCCTGTTGTTGATTCACGTCACACAGTGGCTAGAAACTATGACATGTTTCCACCGCAGCGGTATACATCGTACAGGTAAAATATGAACAATATGAATTTAAATTTACGAATGATGCCCTGACTGGTGAGCATTTTAAATTTCGTTGTACTGGTGACAATGACAATGAACGATCTATCTATCTATCAATAACGAAAATTCAGACTTTGAAAGTCAATTCAGACTTTGAAGTAAATTTTTGATCGAACTAAAAGGTTAACTCTGAGCCATGCTTGTACAATGATGGTGTTGATTATGACGGTGATCATCATCATAACCAATCGTTCACTCTATCAATACTCACTCGTGGGCACAGGCCCTCGTATGATAAGTAGCAGTGATTAATGTGGTGGTGGTGTTGATCACTGGTGTTCTTACACTGGCTGCCAGCACGGGTCCCGCCTTGTACATGCTGTATCGGTCATTGTTGCCACATAGGTCGGTGATCGGATCGTGAACCGTCTCTGCGAGGGCGAGCTTTGTGCACAGAATGCCCACAAACTCGCGCATGCGGGACGCGCTGCCTCCAACACAAACAAACTGGAACACACACAGAAGCAGAAATCAATATGTATTCTATATATCAGGGAACATAGCGTTTCTCATCTGGCAAAACAGGACGTTGCTCTTGTTAAGTTTAAATCCCCGTCAGCACTATTTTCTCAGTAATCATGGAAAGGTAGCCTTTTACTTATTTCCCACTGCACAACCGGCTCGGCCGGTTGTGCAGTGGGAGAAGCCACTTGTACTGTGGAGAAGCCACTTGTACTGTTAGAAGTCCACACTGGCTTGGCTCAGATGGGTCAGTGGCAAAGGAGTAAAAGTGTAAATAGACCAATCCCCCTTGAAGAGGTAAATTTTCTCGGCTTCAACATCCGACTGACCCGCAGCCCCCATATGAAGGGGAAGGCATCCATCTTCCAACCACCCAGGACATCGATGCCACCGTGATACCCACAATGTAATGCAACCCATATGAATATATTTATAAATTGTACATAATCTACCGTAAGTTAATATTTCCCAAAAATGTCCTTTTAGAAAATGAGCTATTTATATGTTAGCTTGTTGGATTGTGAAAGGCTAAGTGTTTACAGAGGGCATGGTGTTATGACCATCATCTATTAAGTAACTTTTAGAATTAAATCTTTTAATCTCTGCCACGTGAAAATGTGCGCTTGCAATTTGGATTGCACGAGCAAAGTTCGTAGAGCAAAAACCGCCCAAGCAGCGTCACCTTAACATCTCCAAACATGGCGGGGAGGTCATGGGTCAGAGTTCCCAGGCCGAGGTGATACAGCACATCTTCGGCCATCGTGTGGACATGGAGGTTGGGCACCCGCACAAGCCCAGTCCTGGTTTTACATATACACAAACACACACGGGTAAACACACCAACCATTGTATCAGGTATTACCTCTATGTAACTTTCATCCTATGTCGATTGTTCAATGTTAATGTGCCATTTTATTGAGGGACTACGACTCTGTGGTAACTTGGTGTGGCCTGGTACTGTTTTGTTGTTTTTGCTGCCTTGCCCAGTCTTGATATATCTGACTTAATGAATTTCGTATTACTTATATGTAATGACTTACCATTTTCTCTCTATTTTGCACTCCTATCGTTTTTTGTATTGTATGCCGTTGTAACTTGCTGACCTGCCCATACTAGACATCTGTGAAAAACATCTTCATAGCTCATCGAATTCCTCCAGTCTGATTAAAGATTCTGCGTGGTATATGTTACAGTACGTGACATAAAGTACAGCAGCTACGACTCGGACGTTGGGCAGGTCTTATGCCATGACCGAGCATTGTCCCGCGATCGGTTTCACCCATTGGTTAAAGATGCATGTGTATGGTCAGTTCGGTGTGATTGAGCTGTGATTGGCTTTACTTGCACGTGTTGAAAAGTGGATGATCACTCACAGAGACGCATAAATTACTGCCTTGCTTGTGATTGGTGGGACTTGCACGTGTGAAGGTGGAATGACTAATCTCCCCGGCAGATTATTCATATCCTGCTCATCATAGGTCGATTGTGCGTGCTTTTAAAATCAAACAGTTGATTGCCCGAAACCATGTTTGCAGATTTCTGATTTGGAGCAATTAGGTAGGCAGCCAGTTGTAATGACTTAGAGTGTAGCTGCTCTCCCATTGCCTGATGACGGCTCGGCTGTGTATAAAAGTAGAGCTCGGAGGCTTTGCCTAAATGAATAATTTACCCGCAGTCAGGTACGCTACCAGTAGCCGTGGAGTTTGAAGGCGCAGGGTTGATTCAACAGCCCGCTGAGATCTGCCAAGTGTGTATGCTCGGAATAAACTCCTACACTGGCGCTGTGTAGTTGAATTGATATATTTGATATATTTTTTTTATATATTTTATACCAGGGTCCTTGGACGTAATAGGAACGCCCCTGTGTGGACGGCGGTGTCTGGTTAAGGGCAGCAGCAGAGCTGGGCCAAGCAGAAGGGCCCCGAAACGCTGCTGTCCCCCTTAGCTCCGCCATGTGGCAAGGCGGGAGCGGTGCAACCGTGTGCTACCTAGCTTCCGATTTAACGTTGTTGGCTAACGTACGGTGCGATACAAGTTCTACATGGAATAACGTCTTACAACCTGCAAAGCCGAAACTCTTGTGCCGTGGACTCCTGAGAATCATCGGTGAACTGTCCCGCTAGAGATTAGTGAGAAATGCTGTTGTGGGTGGTGCCTGACGTAAGAGGGGCAGAATTGTGACGAGGTGGCGTGGGGTGCCGTCTGGTAGATGCAAGTACATTTAACTTATTTTGCACCGTACGTAGTCAACCGTGATAATCCGAGGTGCGTGGTAAGGACTATAAGCTAAACACAAATACGTTAAAAAAAGAATGAGTTTTCAATGTAGATTTAAAAGTGCATAGCTCCAGTAGCTTTCCTAATATCGGAAGAAAGCGCGTTCCAGACGGCCACAGAAACGCATCTGGAAGCATGCGGTGCAGTCACCGTCTTTGTTCGATGGCTTGCAGCCCAAAGCCGCGTGATGGTTTATGTGCCTTGACGAGATCCGCAAATGGTATTGTGGTTCATTTTTGGCAAGCACTTTGTGGGTGTGTGTGTGTAATGAGTTCGACCTTGTAATGTGCGTGGCGCGCGAGGTCACATCGCGATTTAACACGTGGGAGTTGAACGGTGTAGGGGTTATGGTTGAAGGGGAGTACGGTATAGTGGGCCCTCGGGCACCACCGTGAATATCTAGAACCCGAACGTATCGCCCAAGGGCTGGGTAAAAAAAAATCACAAGTGTGTGCGTAACCCCCAGTGTTATCCGAATTTTTATTTGGACTTCCTCCACCTGGACGGCCATCCACAGCGGCCTTTGTATGTCTTAGCGGTGGCTGAGCCAAAATGATTTCGGAGCGTGTGCGAGTCCAGGAAGGCACGAGAGCAGAGGTTTGCAACATGTGGCTCGGCAACCGCATTGCGCCTATTTAAGGACTGCTTGGTTGATGCATTGCAGCTCATGAAATATTTAGGTGTTTTTTTTATAGATTATTAAAAAAAAATTGCTCTTGTTATTTTGATGACCGACTCCCTGCACTAGGGCATAGGTGTAAGTCTGCTCTGTAATTACTCTTGATGGTGGTCCATATGCATCCTAAAGATAACCCCCCCCCGCCCTCAAAAGAGTACATATGTGCTGGTCCCCACACTACTCCATCATAAGTGACCTGGCTGATCATATGACACACAGACATCAGCAACATGCGCTATGCATGCTATAGAATACAATAAATGCGTTGTACACTCCAGCATATCCTCTAGTGTTCTGGGGATATTTACGTGCAAAAAAATATTAACCTTGTATGTACACTACAGCATCGGGATAATCCTTTGGCTGGGGAGTTTTTAATTTAGAAGCCTGCGGGAGCGATCCCAGGAGAGTACGCTTGTTTGGTTCTGCTGCTAGGGACGACTGCTCTGGGCCGCTCTTAATACTGCAGATTGTTTTGGATAAAGATTACTTTGAAAAAGCAAAACCATTAGCTTCACCTCTATTGCTCCCTTGCGTGCATGGGGTTTCTCTGGGTTCTCCAGCTTCTGCCCACTGGGTAATAAACACCTTGAAATAAAAACTCTATGCAAGGGCCTGCCTGAAAACGGGTTCTACTAACCGGTGTGGTTTACCTGGATAAATAATTATTAGTGATTATAAGTTAACTATAAAAAAACACTTACATTTCCTGGGAGCAACTTGTGGCTCATTGGCAACGATTCTGCAACTCCTGGTATATAAACTCAACATTTTTATTTTACCAGGTAAGCCCCACAGAGCTATATGGCTAGGATTGAAGCTTTCGTGACTGCAGGAATTGCTATACTCATTGGTTATTTCGGTAAAGTCACGTATGTAGAAATAAAATACAAATTCAATTAAAATATATCACGACGTTCTTTGTGTGCTGTGTGGTTTACGACATTTTCACCCGAGGACGAGTCCTTGTGTTGCGTTCGAAATGTCGTGATCTATTTTATTTTTATTTTGTTTCAATTTTATTATATTTCTACATACGTGACTTCACCGAAAGAATCAATGAGTATAGCTATGTGGCTCTTTTTCAGAAGTGATCTGTCCACAAGTGATAGCTCAACGAAGTGGCTTATCTGGACATTTATAGCAGCCAAATAATCAACATATTTCTAAAATGTGGAGGGGGGATACACCAGAAGGACCCGGAGAAAAATCCACGCGACCACGGGGAGAACATGCAAACCCCAAATATACAGGCGCTGGGGTTTGAACCGAACCCATGACCTGTTGTATACCAGGTGAGTTAGTTAACATCTCGCCAACGTGGCATTACTTAATGCATTGGACTCAATACAGTACAGATACTATAACATTTATATAAAGCTGTGTTAAATAAATTACTCTACTAAAACAAACTAACACCTAAGTTAATGTTAATGCTGTCACAAATCCGCAGTCGACAAATATTCTAAAGTCTTGTAGTTCACCAATACGGGTCACGAACTACAGTTTGTGTGATTAAATACATTTCGTTTTGTAACTGCTATGTTTGATCATTGCTGATACGAGGTGCTGGGCACACAACATGGAAATGGGCGGTGAAATTGGCGAGGAGCAGCACTTGCTGCAGATCGTCACGGTTTCGAGACAAGTAAGCTGCCGTGGCTAACACTACAGGTGCATTAACAAACTAACAAAATGCACCAACTCGCTTCGAAGTGAAGTTAAAAATCCAGTGACGTTTTCGCAACACACTCGGCCATATGCGTGTCTGCGTCACGTTTCAAATTTGACTAATACGTAAAATTGCCGACGAATTCTTTAATTGGGTAAAACCACGGAGCGACATTGTCCCCTACAACTAGAAAATATCAGTCCAGTCTGTGAGGCAACACATTTGTGATAGTCTTGCACTATACGAATGGGATGAACATCACACGTATTCAATTATTTTTGTTTATTGATTTTAACAGATCTAACACAAAATACGTTTTGTTTTACGTAGCGTCGTTCATGCAAACTGCATGTCAATTGCCGTGGGAGCACAGACAAGCTGCAAGGATAGCCAGGCGCTGAGCCCGCGCCATCAATTGTCCCAGCTCTACGGTCCTCTACATTAAGATGTTTTCAACCAATTAATGAGACTTTTCAAATGTGTGGCAGCCCTCGCAACTGATGGCTTATTGGCGAAAGTGGCCTCCTGAAAAGGAGTGAAGAACACTGAATCAGGTCGTGACCTTCCAAGCAGAAAAATTGTTCGGCGGCCGGCACGCCGCGTTCCATTTTCCTCCTGCTGTGGCTGGCGTTACATGCTGACTCCAGTCTACTCGGAAGGCATTCGGCAATAAACTAAGGCTTGCTTACAAGATGTGTAAAAGTGACCAAGAACAACAAGGTTGAAATATCCAACGACACGTTGTATCTACGTCATATTTCGCATGCATTGTCTTTCAACTTACTGAAATCAACGTCAATTGGCATGTTTTGGTCACGTGACACGTTGCTATATTTGGCCGTGTTGGGTGGAGGAGGGTGTACGACAATAATGATGGCATTATACTCGCGCGATCGGACCCAACAACCAATTAAGAACCATAATCCATGATACAGGGTTTTTTTTGGGGTTAGATCGTGTAAATATATAAATGTGTCGCAAAACCCGCCACCACCCGACACAGCCAACTAGTAAGGTTTGTCACGTAAACAGAACATGCCAATTCGTCACTAGTACAGCACACCGGTTTGTTGGAGAGCCAAACCACAACATTTACAATGTGAATACGACGTTTCAACAGGAACTACAACTAGCTTCATCAGGCGACAGCCAGATTTGTGGAGAAGTTCACCTGTTTCGTTCCTTACATAGAGGCGTAGATGTGATGACAACTCTTGTGCGAAGTTGGAGGGGGGGTTATTTAATGCATAGTTATATGGTAATCGACGTACATTATGCGTAATTGGCAGAATAAAATCTATTAAATAAATTTCAACAAAATAATTTATGAATGCGGAAAGCAATACTCACTCTGTACTGGCGTTTTCCCCTTCATTCTGAGTCAGGATTGGTGACATTTTAGGATCTGTATGAACAAAAACAAATACAATATCCCCGTATCACCAAAACAGACTGAAGGAGCAAGTGCTGTGAGCGAGTAGCACTTATGAAAGCCGGAACGCCACGCGAGGGGGGGTATGTGGTCAGCACCACGCCCAGTCGCCTTTGTCTCCCTAGTGGCGATGTTTTAACACACTGCACAAGGTACTCATTTGAGGCCGAGTCGACCTGAGGGAGGGCCAGGACCGGTTCAGATTATCGTCAGCGGTGTTGGCCGTGAGTGGGTATCGAACTCGGGTCGACGGGTTCGTAGCGCAGCAGGTGAGACGGGGGTTGCATGACGGGTTTCTGAAATATGACCGACACCGTGACTTGCATCGAAACTGCTCGAGTCAATCGTGGAAACAAAGCATTTGACGAGGACATTTGAAGTTTCGCTTCACGCCACAAATAACTGCAAGCTACAAGAGGGAAATAAATCCTTTGAACTTTTAATTCCACCTGTGGAATGTCAAACATGTCGGCATTACTATTATATGTAATTTGATAGAATATATGGGTATATATATAGCCCTTCTATTGGTCTATATTGTGGTATATATGTGTATACGCTAATTTACATAGATGCCGTGTTATAAGTATAAATTAAGTAAATTGCAATTTTAAGCAAATTATTAAAATGGTTAAATCATGACAGATGAAAGATGCATAAGCATGAAAAGTTTATATGATCAAGTTCACAGCTCAATATAAAACGGATTTTTTCAAATGAAAATTAAGTTTTGAGTGGTGTTGTGGGGAGCGGTGGTGCAGTGGTAGCTACTCGATGATTACCAGCAAAAACGTCACAGTACTCAAAAGTAACTAATTGGGACGTTTTGTTTACGTGGAAAACCTTTCAAGTTTGACTGTCGGGTGGTGGCCGGTTAACGACACATTGATACTTACCCGATCTAACCCAAAAGCCTTTATTTTGAGCGATACAACTCGGCAACCTAAGTTCAATTCCCGGCCATGAATGACACCATTGCCAAGTGATATCAGAGCCGGTCTGGGTGCACCCATCCCCGTCATAACCAACTCGTGATGACAAATGTAGTGAAGTTTGGTCAAACAAGCGTCCTGTAACTGTCACGCCATAGAAAAGTTTTCACGCAGCCAGCAGCCTGTCAATGATGATGTTAATACAATGCCGGCAATTACATAACCGTGATTTTGTGTACCGCGTATGTGATGAACGCACTTTCCTTACTTGAGTTTAGCACTTTTTACATTGTATTCTCACGACAGTTTTGAATATTGTGTATATATATATTTACTATTAACATGTAGCACTTGTGTTCAGTTATACATTTCTCCCCCCCACCTCTCCCAAAACAAACGTTACAATTACGTAGTATTTATTTTGTGAACAATTCGATAAATAATGTATAATGTTCATCGACACATCGTGCCAAAAAAAGTCCACGTAGTTGGCATGCCAATTATTATATACTTCCTCTTATTAATTTTACACAAATCCCCCCCCCCTCCTCCTCCTAAGCCCCTCAATACAAAATAAAGTGAGCTGTCACTCCGGTTTTTTGCCACGTACCTGATTGTAAGACGACTGACCAGCTGGCGATCACGCGTTCTATTGGGCAAGCAACCCGGACTCATAGGGTTTTTATAGAGACACCACCCCTATGACACACACACACACACCACCAACTCACAAAACCACATAATTCACGCGAACTGACCACTTCACGGATCCATCTCGTGACGCTCTTAAAACATTACAACCCAACCCCCCCCAGTAGAGACACTCCCCTCCGGTTCACGAGGCAAGCAATGGTCCCCATTGGTCTTTGAGTGGGAGGTGTGTGAGCAGCGTGAAGCATCTTGACAGCCACTGAGCTAGTGCGAGTGGAGGTTTGTCCAGTCGTGACGTTCCAATGCAGTGCCGTAATATGAAAGGAATGTCCTTGTGTGCTTTAGGTCATGGGCGTCACTGCATCATAGGCTATGCCTTTTTTGTGTCAGTCCACTGCTGAATGAACGCAACCCCGCGTCGTACGGGCCGCGGTCGGGGTTATTTTGACCATAATTTACCACGCTGGTCCAGTGTGGATTGCTCAGGGCGAGAAGCATAGACGTTGGGGGATAGTACAGGACAACAATGGATCCCCTTCACCCACACCCCTGCACCGCCCACAGCTGCCGAATGGGCACGTCACCCCGAAGTCTATGGATATCGGTGATGCACGGTGGTCGTCCATGTAGGTAACGATCCAGGCTCAAAGCCGCTTATGTTCCGAGAATTGACGGGCTTGGGTTGCGTCAGATGTGATTTGGTCAGAGGCTATATACAGTATAACAGTAACATATTCTCGTAGAATCTCAAAGCAATGAATTATAAAATAACAGACCGAAATAAAATGAGTTAAACTATTGTAGGGGTGTCAGGGGAAGGATTCCCACCAATAGATGGGTTAGGGGGAGGGGTGATCGAGGTGATATAAGGAGAGAACGGGCGGGAAAGGGGGGCCTTTGGCGGGAACGGGATTGGGACGGCTGGCGACAGGTGTGAATGGAAGGAAAGGAATAAAGGACGAGACCCCTGCAATCTCGTGTCGGCTCCTCTCTACACTATTATCAGGAAATAGTTAATAATTTAGCTTTTTCAGGATACTATCCTCAAATGAAAATCTGTTCATTCTTAACCATATATTTTAAACACCAACCCACATTACAGTCCTATATATATCACACATTAATCGCAAACATGTGCAGCCTTTTGTCAACTCACTGCTGGATTAATACAAGGTGCCCATGTGCGATGTTTGTGGTGCGTGGGGTTGATTGCTGGGGTTCACTGTGGGTTTCGTGAAGGCGCTGGGCCCCAGGAGAACGAGGTTCACGTTTGAGTACTGAGCCATGCTGGTCTAGAACGGAACTGAGGAACCGTGGGGTATAATCAGGTTCAAGTCACAAAGCAGTTAAACGATCAGACGGAGCCAAAAAACAAACTTCTTCTTAACCGTTGGCCACATCCTGTTAACTTCAGTGACGCACACTACTGGTGTCACTGCGCTGTTTAAAATTTACATGTCTAGGGAATTGCTGTGATTCATTTCCTCTTTATCGAAGTTAAAATTAAGTGGTGGGCACACCAGGGCACGTCCTTAGCATGTATCTCTCACATACTGTAGCAGTGTCAGCTTTTTGGATGACCGTATTCTACGAATAAGGTATATGCATGCCCCCTGTTTTCCTGTATTTCAAAGTAAAGGTTGGTCTTCTGTGGAATAATCTGGTAGGTGTTTGTGTGTGCCCAGATCTGTATAACGTTTATACACACCGGACACAGGTTATGAGTGCGTCTTATAATCCGGATAATACGGTATAAATATTTTTTATCTGCTTTCGACTCAATGTTTCTCTATCATCTGAGATGCATGGGTTAATCGTAGCGCTCTACACGTACCACTATGTCCACTACCCACATCTGCGACCAATTATTGAGGATTACATAACCGGTATAATTCTAAGACACTAAAATGCACTACAGTACTCGTGTTTGTAATACAATGGCTGTATTATCACTTGACTTAAAGCTTTCGTGGCGGCAGGAATTCATATTATTTGGGTCTTTCGGTAAAGCCACGTAGATAGAAAAAATTATAAAAATAAAAATATCACAACATCGCAACACAAGCAACTGAGTCCCGTGAGGTATGGTCAAACTCGGAGCCTTCATTCGCGGAATGTTATACATCAGTGAACTCATACATAATACAATTAACTTATTTTATTTAGTTGATGTATATACGAGAAACGGATCACACATCCACGGAAAACATTGGATTCCTTCATTTACCAGTGGACAGAACATGGCTGACGACTAAATGAGGAAGTACATCAGGCCAAATACGTTGGGAACATTACACATTGCAAAAGACAATGCTTTAATCACAACCACTATTTGAGGGTAGTCAACAAAAGAGTATTTGCACCTGTGCCTTGAGGGCAGTCAACAAAAGAGTATTTGCACCTGTGCCTTGAGGGCAGTCAACAAAAGAGTATTTGCACCCGTGGAAGGGGAATGCCAAACTAGAATAAAGATCATTAAACGTGAGCGTTGGGATTACACGGATTGTCGGTAACGCAATGGTGGTCTATACACACGTAACACGAATGTACATGAACACTTTTAGTTGCTAAAAAACCGTGTCACTGCCTCAGAAATGCAAGACAATTTGGACGTATCGCGTCTGAGGTTGATATAAGTATAACCCGTAAAAACAAAGTTTTTCACTCTAAATCCTTTATATGCGTGGCGGCTATAGTCCTCTCGTCCTCTGGCTTGAGATGGCTGCCACCTATGGGTCAGATGATTGCATTGCACCATTAAGCAATTGGTAATTAAATATAATATTTTCGTCCTAAAAAGTGCAAAATTTTGGAAAAAAAATTTCACGAACATTAATTGTCACGCACAACGATTCTGTTTGGAAAATGTCAGCTCGATTGGATCACGGGAAGTGGGTTAAAAAACGACCGAAAGATTTGCACGGTCCTAAGCAAGCAAGCGAACTTAATATAAAGGATTTAAAAACTCACCACTTTATTCGTCAATGAGTCCATAAGGCGGAGTTTGACTTATATATTTGGGGGGGTTCGCTTTGTCCACCACATTAGGAATCTCGGGTGCATATAATTATTATTTTAAAATCCTAATTGTAAACTACTGAAAATAAGTTAATTAATGTGCCCAGATTAACATGTAGGCATTCGCGATCAATATTGTCTATAGAGGTTTTTTGCCTTAGATATTGCATAAATATAAATGTGTCGTTAAATCCGCCACCACCCGACACAGCCAATTAAGCGTCCAATAACTCTGCGTTATTGACTTTAACGGTGTGTTAAGTTTGTTTCGTTAATTGTACTTGTGCCCCACTGCCGGCGCAGCGCTGTCACCGATTTATTGAAAGTTTGGAGATTGCATCTCCAACTTCATCAATCTCCAACTTCAGCTCGGAAAGCTTACGAAACAACTGGAGCCTTGTATATTGTGCGGATGTGCGCGCACCACCGTCAGACGGATGTCACGTCGCATTGGGGAGCAAGTGCTTCAAAATCTATCGTTCTGTACTCCGCCTTCAAACCCGCACTGACCGGTTTGGTGAAGTTATGGTCAAATAGGCTATTTTGAGGTCCTCATCCAGCAGTTGATTCCACGATAAAAAAAAAACGGGTTGTAACATGTACACGCAGCGTACAAATGCCACAGCATCTGGAGACGGGGCGTACAGGGCAGTGTGATACTCGTCTGCTGGGGGTAAGGAGGCGTCAACGTTGTGTCGTTATAGACTTAAATAGTGAGTCACGAGCAGAGGAAAAGAGGAAGGTCAGCAGATGACCATTGCAATGTCGTAGGGCAGTAATGGTATCGTTACAACAGCCAAGGACACATACTCTTTTGTTTCGATTTAAAGCTTTCGTGACTGCAGGGATTCATCTTCTTGGTTCTTTCGGTAAAGTCACGTAGAAGGGAAATAATCAAATAATAAAAATAAACATAATAAAATAATTCTCACAACGATTCGGCCACAACGCAAGCAGCCGTCCTCAGGTGAAGACCAGGTCTGTCGGGGAGCATTCGGACGCTGTCTCCACGACAGACCTGGTCTTCACCTGAGGACGGCTGCTTGCGTTGTGGCCGAAACGTCGTGAGAATAATTTTATTATGTTTTATTTTTATTATTTTATTACTCTTTTGTTCTTTCGGTAAAGTCACGTAGGTATAAAATCAAATAAATCACGACGTTTCGGGCGCAACACAAGCATGTGTTGCGCCCAAAACGTCGTGATTTATTTTCTTCCTGCAGTCACGAAAGCTTCAAATAAAGCCAAGGACACATTTAATGTCAGGACCTCAGTATATTTAGTAATATGCTATGAGAAAGGATCGTTTCCTAACGATGCCGAATACATTTTCCATTGAAGTCAGTGTTATTGACGACTATGAGTTTTTTTGTCGTTTGTCTTTGTGCACCACTGCCAACGAACCAGCATCACAAAATCATGTTTCGTAACAACATTAGATTGTAAAACCATCGCCCGCCCTCTATTGGGTCAGCGTTATGACCCTCAGTTAACTCCGCAATCCGGGCCGACACATGGATGTTATTACTACAACATAACAAACTTACCGTGCATCAGTTTGGTCTGGATCTCCTAAGTAACTGTTTTGAAGAGCTGTAAATGATCTATATGTGCACGTGCAGTGGAGGCCTTTTGTCAACGCATTGTTGTATGGAGTGCTTCTCCACCTCCGTGCGGGTCTTGTGGAGTTATTTGACCTCCAACACGCTGGCCATTGCGGGATAGTGAAGGCTGAGAGAATGGACGTTGGAACATAGTACAGTACTGTACAACAAACACATTCCTGCGGAGGGAGCTGGTAGGAACGTTGGGTTGCTCGGTCAATGGCCAGGGTCAACGGCGGCGTGGTGTATTCCGCAAATATGCCCGACTGTGAGGGTGGGCACAAGCCGGCGTGAGTAGGTTAAACGTTGAGCTTTATAAGGGCACCACGGGGTGACCAGCCCCTCCCCACCCAGCGCCACCCCTCTAATCCCCCCACCCAGCCACACCCTCCCCACCCAGCCCCTCACTTTCGGTCGTTTTTGAACCCACTTCCCGTGATCCAATCGAGCTGACATTTTCCACACAGACTCGTTGTGCGTGACATTTAATGTTCGTGAAAAATTTTTCCAAAATTTTACACTTTTTAGGACAAAAATATTATATTTAATTACCAATTGCTTAATGGTACAATGCAATCATCTGACCCATAGGTGGCAGCCATCTCAAGCCAGAGGACGAGAGGACTCTAGCCGCCACGCATATAAAGGATTTATAGTGAAAAACTTTGTTTTTACGGGTTATACTTGTTGTTTTTTTTTAAAACACTCATATTATCCGCGAATCTTTACTGGAATCCGCGACTCAAATTATCCGCGTGGGGCTGTAGGGTCCACAGAAACTGTCATTATCCACGGATTTTTTCCCTTCCTGTATTTCGGAACGGGTTCCAATAAATCTGCCAATTTTTGTTGCAGATAAGTGGAGGAAAATCGCTAATAACCTCACGGATAATAGGATACACGGTATTGGCCCCCCATATCACCATGGATTAGGGGAGTTCTGTAATGACCAATGTTTGTTTTGGATTGTGCCATGTCGTAGTTTTGTGCCAAATTATTTTCATGGCCTCTCCACCACCCAACACGATTTTTTTCCCGTTTACAAAGATATCATTTATACGTGCCGATGTATTGATAAAATTCTGACCAACAAAAAGCTGCACTACCGGGTGGCTTAAGAGTGGTTCAAGACTTTTTTTTACTTGACCCTGTGCAATGCCCGCGCGTTTGCAAGTGTGCACTTTCAAGTTTTATGTCGGCACATTCCTGACGAAAATGTTTGTTCCCCTCGTGAGATGTTGGCGTTGGATCGATCCGCGTAAAACACACACACACCCCACCACCACCCACGCGCATGCTCACCGCAAATGGATGAACTGGTTGGAACGGGCGTGGATTCTGGACGGCAGATACTCGGTCGGAGGGGCGGATTTATGACAGCCAATCGGATCGCCGTCACACAGCGTTGTTTCCCAAGCCACGCTTTGGGAACCCACCGGTAATCATACACTGCCGTGGGTCAGTTGTTTGGTGTTTTGAGTAAGACACGGCTCCAGGTAACCGTCGTTGCTGACTCTTTTGTTCAAATAGCATGTTGCTGTGTGCATGTTTTATTTGTGGGCGTTGTTGGGGTGGGGAGGGGGGGTAATTATGAATGGAATTCGATGTATTGCACTTCTTTGTGCAACAATGGCGTGTTGAGATGAATGTCTCACCAATGCAGATGCTGTTCTCGGATAGAGACTTCTCTTTTAAACGTACCAAAGCGTTGAGCTCACCATAATCCAGTGTGTACTAGTTCGTGTTTAATATTTGTTGACATAAAACTGCAATGACGGTGAGAGTCACCTATTTTGTTTTTGTTCAAATGTTCCCCCGTTGTGTTTGTCTAACGTTTTTTAAACGCTGGGACTATTGTTGTAAACTAAAGTTCTGAACAGCATAACGATTCGTGCGTGAAGGCAACATGTTGTCATAACGTCGTTCGGTTCCATGTAAGCAAGCGTTTGGAGTAAACGTATCAACTTCGTAATAAACAACACATTGTTTACATGCAAATACCACGTGTTGTCTAAATTGGTGCAGGTCACGTGTATTGTTTAAAGCTAGTTCTGAATTGGCTTGCCTTATGGTGTAGAGAGAGGATCGCATTGTCATCACATTCCACAAAGGAATTCGCTTTTAATTTTTTAAAGGGGTTGCATAATTGAAGATTGTATAGCACGCCCATACATGTACCGAGAAGTGCGCATAGACGGTAATTGGCGTTATAGGCATTTGTCAACGTTAAGTTTCGGTTGTACTCGGCATATATTTGGTTGTATTCTTTGGGTCTTTCGGTAAAGGCACGTAGATAGGTTCAAAGAAAATAACAAAAAAACTACGACGTTTCAGGAGAAACGACGACCGCTTGTGTTGCGATCGAAAAGTCGTAGTTTTTTTTAATTTTCTTTGAACCTATCTACGTGACCTTTACCGAAAGACCCAAAGAATATGAATTCCTGCAGTCACGAAAGCTTTAAGTCAAGAGCTATTTGGTTACTCATGGGAATCGTGCAATGAATATGTAGTGTAGTACTGTGATGCGACTGCGAACCAACGTGGGAATGGACAAGGTTTCTCTGGCAGTAATTGCACTCGTAAAAAAGAATGCAATCTCTCGCACATTGGGCACACGGCCAACACCAGTGACGATTATCTGCACCGGTCCTGGGCCCTCGCATCGGTCGACTTGGCCTCAAACGAGTACCTGGTGCGGTGTGTAAAAAAAAAACATCGCCACTTGGGAGACGGCTGGGCGTGGTGCTGTCCACCCTAACCCCTCGTGTGCCGTTCCGGCATTCATCGATGCACGCCAACAGCACTATGCCCCAGCAGTCTGTTAAGGCTTTCGGGATGATATTTCTCTTTGTAACTCTATAGGTATGCAGAAGCAGCAGCAGCAGCAGCCCAAGCAGTGGGATGAAGGGCATCCGGCGACGAAACTGCAACGCATGGCGACCACGCTGGCCTGCCCTGTGACCTCGCGCCGTCTCGCCGAGCACCTGGACGCGACGGACTCCCTCCGTGGCTTCCGCGAATCCTTCCACGTGCCCCGTATGCGCGACCTGTCCGCCGGTGAGACGGGGCAATCCCTGCAAGGTGCTCGGTTCGTCACCTACCTGCAATGCCAACTGCTTTGGCTGTGTGCCTTATAATCCTGTCGTGTCCTTCACCTCTTTTAGGGGAGGGTCAATAAAGTTAGTCTCGCCTGCTTGGGGAAGTCTGTATCGGAAAAAGTCAAACAGAGGCAATGTCGTAACAGTGTGGACTTTGTACCATTGCATCACTGTCACTAAACGAGACGAACGCTACACCATATTATAGCAGGGAAACGGACTTTTTTTGTCAACTTTGGTACAGATGCGCTTGTTTGGCAACAAACAAATATGATAAATTATCAAGATTCAGGATCGCGATTCAGTTCATGTTTGCATTATTCTGTCTCTTTGACTGGCCTATTTTCTATTCTTTCTCGTTTTGACTCGTATGTACAGTTCGCATTCAATGGAACGGCATATCATTTTCAAATGATTTGCATGAATTGTAAATCAGCAGGTCTCGCGCACACACATAATCCAATGCATATGCAGTGAGTCTACAGATTGGTTTTGATCGATGACTCGTTACATGCATAATATTAATATTAACCCTGTCAATAAGACGGGGACATCTGTAAGCATCTTTCACTAAATCAGGAGTGGCCCACTGCCGCATAAGGCCGAGCACATTGAAACGACCCGCAAACGGAATTTATCTGACACTGCAAGCACCTTAGCTTTAATGATCTGATATAAAAGGGGATTTTTTTCAACTTGGCAACCCCACGTTTAGGAAATCAGCATGCTTTGTCACTTCTCTTTACACTTGGTCGTCATGCACAACATGTTTTGGGTCATTGCATGACGCTAAGGTGCGCGTTCATGCCTGGCCCTGCCAAAGGGATTTTAAAGTCCTCTTTAACCCTTGGTAAAGGAACGTTTCCCCACCCCTGCATTAAATAATTAAGCGTCAATCATAAAATATATATAATTGCTACAAAAAGGTACTTGTGTTCCGCCGTGCTAGTGGACAAGTCACTGCTGGAGGGAGACGCGGACCAGGACTGCTTGTACCTGGCAGGGAACTCACTGGGGCTGATGCCGCGTGCTGTCCGCACTGTTTTGGAGGAGGAGCTGCACAAATGGGCGACCACGTGAGTCTAGTCTTCTTCCTGCCGTTTTTCATCCAAGTGGGGGCTCTGCCATCCCCCCCCCCCTGTTCTCCATCTGTTCCTTTCTTGGGCCACCACATTCATCTTTATTCCACATTCCTCTATATCCTGGTTCAGCACTTAGTGCCACCTCTTTCTATGCTCGCCTCTCAGTCTTCACCTTAGTGCGATGGGAGTCACTCGAATGGGAGTCCCTCACTCATAGAGTTACATTGAGATCTATGTAATTTGTTGTCGACAATCATCTGTTTTTATCCTTGAGAAATCTGATGAGCTATGAAGCTCTTTTTCACAGATGTACATTAGTATAGAGTTACATAGCGATCGATATAGTTACACAGAGTTACATAGAATAACTCTGTTAGTTCGTTGTTCTTTCCCCGCACCTCCGATTAGCACGGTTGGCGACATGCAGTGCGAAAGAAGTGTAACATACACTGTGCTTCCATTTTAATCACCTTTGTTCTGAAGTTATTTTCTTATGACATGTCTGAGCTGTCGGAGTGGCATTTCTTTCAGCTTCTCTGAGATGGGCCCAACTTTCGCCTTCTTCCCTCATCTCTTAGTTTCTGACCCCGTCTAAGTCAGGTGATATCTGATAATCATCTTGTCATTCGCATTTCTGTGGTGTACATCAGCTGTTCTTCCCTGGGGTTTAGAGTCCAGTATTGCTCACATGAGTACTTGTCTGAAAATTCCATAACTATTCGGCTTCTTTCCCAATTGCAATATTTAGAGTTTCACGATGCCGTTGTGTGCTGCCTTACAGGGGGGTGTATGGACACCATGAAGGTGCCAGGCCCTGGGCTGTGTGCGATGAGACTCTCACTGCCAACATGGCCACACTCGTAGGTATGACAATGCATTACATGGCTCACAACTTTACATTTTACAGACATTTGCCTTGGCTCATTGAGGTTTGATAATTTTTTGTTCAATGTATAATGCACAATATCGCATGCATGGACTTGTGACCGCTAACAAAACCAACATTGTATGTTATATTGTTGAGATGCTTAAAGTGATCTCGTACGTTTTACTGTTTTGGAGCTGCTGGTGTGTAATGGCTAGCACGTGGGATAGGATGCTGTACACTTGGGGTGCGAATCACAGGACATCCCACAAAATACAAATACAAACAGTCCCGGCCACGTTTATCAGCTGCGGCTGAGCACCATATTCACATCCATGCTCAGCAGCAGCCAACAGCACGAGAAGCCCCTCTGCATGTTGCTCGTTAGCCAATCATGCACGGATAGCAGACCTGACACATGGCGCGGGAGACTTGATGACATCACAGCCAACCCAGGGTGTGATTGGCTGTTGGCTGAAGAGCTCAGCTTTGCAGCAATGCCTTGTGAATACATTCATAAAGCGTCGCTTTGTATCTGGCCAAGTTTGAAACTGCAATCAGTTCTCTCATGCCTTACTCGTAGGTTCCATTGAATGTGCACCAAGATCGCTTTGCCACCCCCAAGGGTGGCACGGCAATGGGGCACACTCGTTTCTTACCGTGCATATGCAACCCTACTCCATAGCGCCATCAAAAATATGTTGTAAAGTCTCGCTCTAGATCTGAGCAGCCAAGACTTTTGCACACGCGTGGAGGCGGTGGCGAGAGGAAAGTGAATCGGCTGGGCGTGCGAATTCCCAAACGGAAGCCGCGGCCACTTTAGTCATCATGCAGGTAACTGGAAGGGCCGGTAATCACCGGCCACGTGTGAATCTCACGGATTTTGGTCGCAACTGCTGGAAAAAACGGCTGTTATCTGCGGTTCTGAAATGCGCATATGTAAACTCGCAACACTAACAGTTGGATGCGGTGACATTCAGGAGCGGAGGCCCATGAGGTGGCGGTGATGAATGGCCTGTCCATTAACCTGCATCTTCTGATGGTAAGAGCTGCACTGGTTCAGGGTTTTAAGGTGGTTTGTGGGTGAGAATTTATTGGTTTTTGGGGCGGTGAAATGGCCTAGCATCAGCGCGTTCACCGCTTCTTGCCGAGGTTCAAGGTTTGAATCCATTAACTGCCTGGTTATTACTGCAGGTGTGTTAATAATAAAATATACGCCATCTGCATTAGAGTGGAGGTTAAATATAGCGTGACATCTTTGGCAAACGTAGGGCATTTAATCAGGTGTCATGATTCATGTTTGCTAAATTAGAAATTACCCACAAATCCATTGGGGAGCTTTTTGCGTAACATCGCGTAAATACAAACGTGTCGATAAACCCGCCGCCACCCGACACATTTACGCAATCTAACCCAAAACAACTCTTATGGATAATATTGGTCGTGAAAGCCTCCGTGTTAAAATCTATTCAGATTTAGCAAGTATCGCCCCCTATTGGCAGACCACAGAGCTGTTGGCGCCTTGCTGGCTGCCTTCCCACGTGTCTGACATCCCATGCCTCCGTTCGAAAACTGTCTACACGTTACAAATTGTGCAGCGTTGCAAATTGGATTAGTGACGCTCCATAAAGTAATGCATAATATTTATATGTGTTTGTGAAGGGAAGTGTCTTAGTTGCTAGCGCTATACGAAGTGACCTTGTACTATTCCAGGCAATGTACCACACAAGTAGGAGATGGACTAAAATTAGTGGTTTATTTGTTTTAACCAGGTGAGAACTCAAGAGACCAGGATTGCCTTATTTGCAAGAGTGACCTGGGCCACCGAAATGAAAAAGCAAAACAGCATAGCAATAAAGCAAACAACTGTTACATGTAAAATCAGAAAAATCTCACGAACTTAAATCAATGTCAAAAAACAACTTCCCTGTAGTGTAAATTGGTTCGGGTAAATAATTTTTCGATTGATCATAGCATAATTTAATAAAGTTTTGAAACTACTATACTAATATGTAAATGGAATAGGATTATTTGTGAAATGCAATTGCAAGTGAGGTTACCAGCGAAATGAGAGCTCAGCATTAAGTCGTGATTTAGATGTCAGAGTGACCATGAACATTTGTGAAGCGATAGATTTCCAAGTGTTTGGAACATTAACAGCGAAATATGCCCCCTGAGTCTACACTGAGTTAATGGGTATCTGTGCAAGTCTATGGGTCTCTGTGTGTCTACTTGAAGTGATGGATTCCAGATGTTTGGGACATTAACAGAGCCTGAGTGAGAATTGGGAGTTTTTTTGTCCTCGGTGCAGTGCGCTTTAGTGCTGTGAGTAGCTGGTCCCATGTGTTAACATTAGCACTAGGAAGTCAAATGCAGCGCTGCTGGTTATGGTGGCGGATCCACCACAGCCTCGTGTGTTGCGCAGAACCTAACGAACACTCGCCAGCAGTGCTCGCGACGAACCATCTATAAGGTCACGATGGAGGCATTAGCCTTCTCTTATATTGTGTGTGTTTTCACGTTTGTACCTTTCAGCTGGCATTTTATAAGCCCACTGCACAGCGATACAAGATCATGCTGGAAGCCAAATCGTTCCCATCAGACTATGTAAGTCATCGCTTTCGTTTTATATTAACGATCAGCGCTGTAACAGTGCTTTGAACATGTGCGAACGCAGATTATTGATTATATATTGGAAGGGCAAGGTGCTTGGCAGGGCCCGTCTCTACTTGTCAGTCCTGCGCCAAGGGCAATATTTACTTGGCGTGTGTAAACTCGTACAGCAGCAATTAATCGTGTTTTACGGTGCCAACAGCACCTGAGGTGACCAGGAGATGGCAGCGTCATCCCTCATCAGCGCGCATTCTCGTGGTGCTCGGGTTTACTTCCACATGCCACTCATCAATGATATTGGTCAAACATCGCCTCAATGCGGGAGCCTCTCTGAAGAGAAGAAGAAAAAACATTGACCCATTAAAGCCTTTCGTGGGTAAATAATTGGTACTCTATTATTTCCGTTGTAAGCAATGGGTGGTACCGTTTTCAGTTGCGGCGATTGTATTGTGTTGCGTGCTTCACTTCCCGAAGCACTTTGCTCACCCACCGCATCCCCATCCCCCACCTTCTCGCCTCGCCTCGCCTCCCAAACAGTATGCGATGGAGTCTCAGATTCGACTGCGTGGCCATGACCCAGAGAAGACCATGCTGCAGATATTGCCTCGTCAGGTCAGCAGTCATTATTGCTGGAGAAACACGCATCATCCTGTGGGAGGTGGCATTTTGAAGGGGTAAATGTTTTTGCGTGTGTACGTTGAACTTCCTTCGCACCGTTATGTAGCCAACCGTGCTAATCGGAGGTGCGGGGAAGGACAACAAGCTAAACAATAGAAAAGTGAATTAATACACGCAATAGAATAATTCGAGATTGGAGTCCATTAAATCAGTCATCCCATCGTTCATGTCATGGGACATTACGAAACCGATAACCAGGGTCACAATTGCGGCGATTGGTGCTTTCTAGAAATAATATTTTGCGTGTGTAGTATTTTCTTAATTGTTGCCAGCCTGTCCACACGTTTCTGTCTGATGACTTTCTCAAGTTTACAGAACTTGTAAGAGTCGATTTAGGGTTAAATGTTGTCTACACATGTGCCACACTTTATGCACAGTGTGGCCCATCCATTGGCAGCATGGACAAGGTTGCACACACGTCTGCTTGCACACAACCTTGCACATCAACAGCACTGTTGACAAAGCATGTAGACCATTCACCTCACCCCCAATCAACACTGACCCAACACTTCAATCAATTTCCATGATTCACATTCATGGCTTGATTCTGGAATTCACTTGTTTTTGTTTTCCCCTTCTAATTTTTTTACCATCTAATTTGTATTTCCCATTTATTCTGTCTCATTTGTAACATTTTCTTTGCTCAATTGCCTGACTGTAACAGAATATAATTTGAACACCATTTGCATAAATCATAAATAATCGATTCTCACGCAATGTGATGCTAGTACCACGAACGTAAAATTAGCACGGTTGGCTACTTACGACGCGAAAAAAAGTTCAACATACATACAATTATATTTTCAGCTAATCGTCACGTGCCCGCTGCTCACTCGTGTACTTCTTAATGAGCGAACCACCCCATGCCCTCTCACCGCAAACTCCCCCCACCTCCGCTTCTCGCACCTCCTTGCCCGGCTTAGGGGGAAGAGACACTGCGTCTGGAGGATGTGCTCGAGACCCTGGAGAGGGAGGGAGACTCTATCGCCCTGGTGCTCTTCGGTGGCGTGCAGTACTACACGGGACAGCTCTTCGACATGCCCGCCATCACCCATGCTGCACACACCAAGGTGCTCACACATGCACGTGCCTGCGTGCATTGTGAGGAGTGGAACGTGGCACCCTCCCCCACCCCCTCCAGAGATTTTCCAAGTTGTCGCAATTCAATTTTTGTGGTTCCATCTACGAATTATTTTTTTAATATGTATATATGTTGCGGTGAACGATGGCATCTTGTTGAAGCAGGAAAACTCTGAACCGGTTTTGTGGGCTGTTAAATGCGGTTGGGTAAAACCCCTTGACAAACAATGTGACACTCATCCAGTGCAGTACAAAAAAGTTCTACGTAGTGTATTCTCCATTTTTGAGGTATATTGTGTATATTGACGCAATGAAGCAACCAGGCAAGGCAGTAGCTTAGCGTTGTTGGCATGGGCCCTGGTACAATGAATGAAATTGACTTTCACCGTCTATCCAATTTTTCCCATCTTGATGACGTAGCGTCTGGGCCCCTCCTGGCCCGTGGGCCCTGGTGCAGTTGCACCGCCTGCACGCTGGATAGCTACGCCAACTGCCAATGCCAACTGCCAGAAAAGGGGCTGCGTACGAGCATTTCCCGCGGGGTCGCCGTGTGGTTTCCCGCGTGTGTGTGTGTTTTGAAATTCTTTCGCACCGTACGTAGCCAACCGTGCTAATCGGAGGTGCGTGGTTGTGAGAGCAGGGCTGCCTGGTGGGGTTTGACCTTGCGCACGCCGTGGGGAACGTGGAGATTTTCTTGCACGAGTGGCAGGTCGACTTCGCCTGCTGGTGCTCGTACAAGGTGAGCGCTCGCCTCGTCCCCCCCACTCGCCGAAATCCTGGCTCCTCTCGTTTAGTCGCCGTACAGTCGGCAAGCATCAACTCCAGTACAATGCTTAAACCTCTTGTGCATGAATTAATCAAAATCAAAAACAAAGAATTTGTTGTGGTTTTATGTGGCTTTAGGAAACAAAGGAAATCCCCTAATGCATGTACAATATATCTTATTGTTGTCCACCTCTGGATACGGGAAGCAAGTGACTGATGATGATAACCTCAATGGATGTGATGCATGAGTGGGTAAAGGAAAATTCATTATTAAATCGTGAGGATAATTTATCAAGGGACACCTGGACCTATTAAGCATGCGTCTTTATAATATGTATAGGCAGGTGCCTGCAGAGATATATGATCTCTCTTCAAAGACATGCCTGTCTCTCAAAAGAATCAGCTTTTTTTTTTTATAACAGTGTCTGTGTGAAGCTGAACAGATACAATCTTTACTTTGCAAGTTTAACCTGAATGTAACAGATGCAAGATAACTTTAGAACTGTACTGGAAATGTAAGGTAATAATAATAATTCAAATTCCAGTTACAATTACAGATAAAAGCAAGAGGTTTGAGACGAAATACAGTGAAAGGGTTAGACAAAGCAGACGACCGTTTAGACCAGGGGTGGGGAACCTTTTTTCTGCCAATGGCCATTTGGATATTTATAACATCATTCGCGGGCCATACAAAATCATCAACTTAAAAATTAGCCTGTAATATTTGGTAAAACATTTAATTAACTCACCCCTAATGTGATGGCTGGAACTGCGTGTGATGTTAGCTGGTACTGATGATGTTGCAACTCGCAACTGCTTTTCCATGTTTGCTCCTAGATTTAATGAATTTCGAGTCCTGCCTGCGGTTGCCTTGGCAGGGCCAGACCAAATGATTTCGCGGGCCTTATACGGCCTGCGGGCCGGACGTTCCCCACCCCTGGTTTAGACGTTTCGAGAATAGACTCCAACAGACGAAAGTCCAATTTCCTTTTTATGTTTTTTTCCCCCTCAATTATTCATATTGTGCTCTCGGGGTCATGCTAAGAGATGAGGTAACTATTCGGAACTCTGACATAGCTATGCATCACCACGTGTGTTTGAAGACTGCTTTCCTCAGAGGTCCCTTGGAGTATTTTTTTTTCTCTATGTGCCCTGTCACAGAGATTCTTGTTTTCTAACAGTGACGACAAAATGTTAATCCTCAAAGCTGTAAATTTAAATTAAAAAGTAGTTTCACGTGTTAGCTCGCTTGCACACTTATTCCTAACTGTGCTGAGCCTATCGGCTCGCTACACTTGAAGACTTGTTTAAATCATCGGTGTCTGCCCAGATTTGAACCGGGACCTCTCCCCGAGTTGCTCCACCTGTTGACGTTGCAATAAGTGATTGCTTTTTCTTGTTGTTCAGTACTTGAACTCAGGGGCTGGAGGGTTGGCCGGAGCCTTCATTCACGAGAAGCACATGAATACGATCAATCCTGTGTAAGTGTTGCAGACACACACACAAAGACAAATGTCCCCCAGATAGCCTTATAGAGACTGTTTGAGGCAAGTGATGTTCATGAGCATTTTTTCAAGGCTGGCATGATGCTCAAAGGGTGGTATGGCCAGCACCATGCCAGGACACTTTTGTGTCCCCGTTACTGATATTCGCATATGGCATGAGAAACTCATTTCAGGCTGAGTCGACCTGAGGTATACCAAGGACAGGTTCTAATACCACTTGCCATTGATCTTTTCCGTGGCCGAGAATCAAACTCTCGGGTATCCGGGTTCATAAATCAGTGTGTTAACCACTGCACCACCAGTCCCCACGAACTAACAACAACCGATAATGCCGTGGTAAAGTATAAGGTTGAGTCAGTGAAGAATACAGAGGAAGTAATTGAAGTAATCATTGACCGCCCAACCCTGTGCTATGAAGAAGGGCCAATGCCTGAAACGTCAGCTATTATATTTTTTTATTTTAAGGCCACGCTGTTTTTAACAAACGTGTTCCTGTAATTGCAGGCTCATTGGCTGGTGGGGTCACAAGTATGAGACCCGGATGAAAATGGACAACAGTACATGGCTCAGCACACACGACCACACGCACGCCAACATGATCACACTCGGCACGCACCTTCCATGCCTATCTGTGTAGAAATGCCAGAACACCATGCGGTTGACACCAAGTGCAGTGGAGCCTCAATATGTCCAACCTATTTCTTATCTGTGTATCAAGAGTTGCAGCTGAGCGCTGGAGTAAGTGGTTTCCGCATCTCCAACCCACCCATCCTACTCGTGTGTCCACTGGAAGCCAGCTTAAAGGTATACATTTACTCTATATACTCAATGACATCTTGTGTATATTCTAGAATGGTTCATGTACTCCATAAGAGGTTTTAGGTTAGATCGCGTAAAGATAAATGTCTTTAAACCCGCCACCACCCAAAACGGTTAATTAGTAAGGTTTGTCAAGTAAACAAACCATGCCAATTCGTTACTAGTACAGAATACTAGTGTGTTCGAGAGTAAACCCACAACATCTACAATTCGAGTACGATGTTTCGCCGGTAATTACAGCCAGCATCATCAGACGATGGCCAGTTATGGAGAAATACTCATCCTGTTTAGGTCTTAAATCGAGGGGGTAAATGTGATGTCGTCACTTGTGAGCTAATCTGGTGCGAAGACCAGAGGGGGGGGGTGGTGGTTAATGTTTCTGCATATAAGCTACAATGGATGTCCATATGCATCTCTATTCACCATGCAGCTTGCTCACGGTCTCAAGGTTAGCACTCTGGAGAAGGATAACAGCGTGCTGCAATGCTAGTCACACCATCACTTTGTGCTACGTAGGGGTTTAAATATCCCCCCCATGCTATGCCCACCACCCGTACCTTAAATGTAGCCTTTAATAGTCGCAGGGATCAAGTGATGAATCCATTACATACAACATATACGAATCAAACAGCCTTGATTCTTACACAAGGACTGACGCATAACGTGAGCTTAAGAGTCAATATGAATCGACGAATCAATGCATCCGCTGCACCCATAATCTTAAGTGTGCATTCACATTAAATGGGAGAAATACGAGGATAGGATGCTACCTTCTATCAAGCAGGTCTGCTTCATCCCATCCCTAGTGCCAGCCAAGCTTTTTTTTATTGCAATAAAAACGCGAGCCCGGGGTACAATACGCTGATCAACATCTGCCAGCCCAACTGTCGTAGGTGCTCACTCGCCGCACATTGTCTCACAGTCTGAAAGGTAAAACAGGGCCCCGGTTGCCCCTCTTGCACTGATTTGTAACCACAGATCTTCATGGAGGCGAGCATGCCTGCGCTGCGCGCCAAGTCCCGGCTGCTCACCGGCTACCTGGAGCTGCTACTGCTCACGCTGTTCGCCGAGAGCCCCAAGGGGGGTGCGAGCGTGCGCCTTATCACGCCCAGCGATCCCGAGCAGCGCGGCTGCCAGCTGTCGCTCTCCTTCTCCATTCCCATCGGCGTCGTTCACCGTGAGCTCAAGCGCAGGGGCATCGTTGTGAGTGGCTCGCGTTCGCTTCGCACACGCGCGCACTCAGAAATACAGCAGGAGCAACAACAACAACACCGACCACCTTTCACCACCACATGGCTGTGTGTCACCATAGTGCTTGCGCCTGGCTGGGTACATATTTGAGACCACATAAAGTGCGAAAGGTACGCTTGGTAGAAGTTTGCGGGACAGGCTCGGGTGTTATGGGTTAGCTGACTTGAGATGATTGACTTTGTGTTCATTCCTTCAAACAAAGACAAAATATCCTGTATAGCCCGAGTGGCAATGTTTACACGCCACACCGGGTACTCATTTGAGACTTAGTCGACCTAGGGGAGACCCAGGCCCAGTTCAGAAATTCATCACCAATGTTGGTGGTGAGTGGAAATCGAACTCGGGTCACCAGTTTTGTAGCGCAGCGTGCTAACCACTACACTACAATGCGTTACGCTTCCACATGCGCGGGTCACGTGACAGATTTGACGTCACAGCTCACTTGCCGTGCAAAAAATCTCTTCATTATTGAGCTCCACCCCCCCAAAAAAAAACAAGTGTATTTTTATAATTTTTGCATGGTGTACTGTCTGGAAAGTACCCACATGGCAAATGTCCAGTTTGTTGCATGTCGGGAAGTACGCTAAACATTTTGAACAGACACACATATTCACAACTTTGCCTTTTATATATATGGAGATTACATTGGCGCGGGTGGGTTGATTCTAGGAACTTGAATTGTGAAAAGAGACAAGAAGTTGGGAAATGAGTGACAAACGGTGACTCACCAGTGACTCATTGATGATGGTGTTGCAATATTGGGCATGGTTATATACGATTGAACATGTTAATTCTAGCAATGATACAAATTTTTGATATATTATTAATGTTGATATTGTTGATATTGATCATTATAATGATAATAACTATTCTTTGCCCTCTATCCTCAAATCTTTATCCTCTGCTCCACCTTCCTCCCTTACCTCCATCCTTTGTCCCCTCTATCCCTGTTGCCTCCGTCCCTCACCCCGATCCCTCACCCCGGTCCCTCCCCGTGTGTTCCTGTGCCATCCTCCATGTCTACCGGCAGTGTGACATGCGGGAACCGTTCGTGTTGCGGGTAGCCCCAACTCCGCTCTACAACTCATTTCAAGACGTGTGGCGTTTCGTGCACACCCTGGCAGAAGCATTGAAAGCCATCCAGTAGTCCCGAGTGCAAATCTCACATAGGACTGGGGATATGGGGCTCAAGACAAGTTGCATGTAGTATATCATAACAAAGTTCAGGGCCTAGACTATTGCACCTGGTGTATGTGTTCTGTAGGTCCAGGAGAAAATCTGGAACCTTGGCAAAATGTAGGACCCGAGTATTATGTAGAGGTAGCAGAAGACACAGTTTATGACTTGGGGCAGTCTGTAAAAATGAAACCTTTTCATTGACACTACATGAGCCGTTGATCCAGATTCCAGATAGGAGACTGCGTAAAATTACACGGAGCTAATTTACAATGTTACCGAATTTTTTGCGTATAGAAAATAATGTACACAAGTTGTGGACTTAGGAGTAAGATACTGCCCAAAAAAACAAATATGTTTGATCTTGTTGTTAAGAACCACCACAAGCTGCATGGCCCAGGCTGCCGAACGCGCATTTGAAGATTCATTAATGAACAACATACTTTATAGAGTTGCAGTCAGGCGTGTAATTATAGTGCTCTCGTAATTTCTCCTCGTGTATCTCCCATTATAATATGATTCCATCACAGGAGCACTATCATTACACGCTTGACTGCAACTTTAAAGTCTTTTCATTAATGAAGCTTCAAACAGGTGCTGGGGAGCCCAGGATGTAAGCCTCGGGGTTCATATTTTCAAGAAAAAAGCAGTTTCCTTTTTTAGGGTTACATGTTCCATCGAATCAAAATTAAAATTGGAGAAATGTATACATTAATTATCGATAATTTTATATATATAATCAAGATGTTACCAAGGCCAACGCCAATGATGATCAGCCTCGCCTCACCAACGCTTTCCGCCCTCTGCCACGACCACTAAGGTCTGACCTGACAGTCTCCCACCGTCCACTCTTAGAATATAAGTTGCTAGGATATGCAAGTAAATGAGTTTGATGTCAACAGTCTACCTCCCCCCGCTCCCTTCTGCCTGTTTATGTGACTAATAGCCAAATGTGATACAATGCAATACGGATGTATGAAGCACCTTAATACGGTTACATCTCAAGACAAATGAAGAAAAAGTAAATGTCTGAAAAGTTTTTAAGAAGAGGGAACTCTGTAAAAAATTTTTGTGTGCGCAGGAAATGAGGCGGAGAGTGCTGTGGGCCCGAGAGTGCATTGAGAGTGCGTTGTAGCCATGTGACTAAACACTTCGTACACAGACAGTCAGGGTTTAGCATGGGGCTTAAACAGGTGTTTGCACATGATTAATTAAATACGTATCATATTTCATTAAACCAAACTAAGATAGGCTTGGCGAGACAAAATGAATACATTAAATATACATGAAATATTGACTAACTGTGAGTTAGAGAGCTGAAGTTCCTGTGTTTCGGTGAACCGACTGTTAAAACATCACGTTACCTCGCAGTATTAGATGTTGAACGCAAGGGCATATTGTGCTCGGTTAAATAAAGTGGCAGTATTCGTGCAATATTTACCTGGAATCTGATATTCATGTCATAGTTACAGTATGAGTGTTCGGATTAAACCGCGATTGTCATGTGTGAAGTTCAACCAACTACAACCGTCATGGTAACTG
Organism: Lampetra fluviatilis; assembly: GCF_964198595.1. Lineage (NCBI taxonomy): Eukaryota > Metazoa > Chordata > Hyperoartia > Petromyzontiformes > Petromyzontidae > Lampetra > Lampetra fluviatilis. The sequence goes on along the minus strand of NC_136295.1, from coordinate 6,111,700 downwards.
TAAATCTTCACTTGTTATAATCGTATTGGTGGTAACTCGAGGTGATGAGTGACCGGCAGCTGTATTGCTGTGTCAGCGTTCAAGCAGTGAACGGCAGTAGTTCGGTATTTGATCGCGTAATTGTGCGTATAACAATGAATTGTCAAGATTAAACGGCACGTTTTGATTCCTGAATTGATTTTGTGTGTTTGTTTGATATTTACCGTATTTGCTTGCATTCTTTGGTATGTCGTATCTCACGTACTGCCTTGTTTGATCAATTAGCCTAATGGCAACATACAATTTCAATATATTGTAAAGAATCGATTATTACACGCATGATTATATGCACACATGAGCATAATAATCAATTTCAGAGCAGACGAGCTGTAGCCACAGATCAGGCTACCCGTGTTTTAAATCGCCTGGTTTGACATTGGAATCGTGTCCCAGATACAATGAGAATTATTGGTAACATTTTAATACCGACGATAATCACCCAGGAATGTCTGCACTTAACGCTCGTGACGTCACTCCACATCGACCAGCCCCCCTAATTAATATTCATGAGCAGGTGACATCCTCCAAATAGACACCCCCTCACCCCTCATTAATAATCATTAGCAAGTGACGTCACTCCACATCGAACAGCCCTCCTCATTAATATTCATAAGCAGGTGACGTCCTCCAAATGGACAACCCCCCACCCCTCCTCAATAATCATGAGCAGGTGACGTCACTCCACATGGAGCACCCTCCCCCCTCATTAATAATCATGATTAGGTGACTTAATTCCACATAGAACAGCCCCTCTCATTAATAATCATGATAAGGTGACGTCCTCTAAATGGACCCCCCCCCCCCATTCATAATAATTAGTGGCATGACGTCACTCCACATGGGGGGCCGAGGCGCCTTCGCCCCCCTCCTCAGGGTCAACTTAGAACCCTCACTACAAAGGCAGAACCCTCACGTCACGTGATCTCTGTAACGCTGTTGAGACATCAAAGTAAAAATGACGTCATAATGAACAAGGGATTATCATCTTAAAATGAAATAAGTCCGTGTCACCGCGCCCTTACAAATTGCACACAAATTGATGCAATGAATATCACGTCGCGGTCTGCTTTTCACTTAGAAGTTTCAAATTTACTGCAATACACCCGTCATTGGACGGGCAAAAGGCTAGTTTAAAACATATCTATTTTTGTAATTGTGCATTAAGTGTATGTAATTTATGTTCGATTAATAAGTCAAGAAACATGTAAATGTAATCATTGGTGTTTATCAAGGAAAGCCACATTAAGTCAAAGGTGACTTTTTCAGGAGGATCCTGCATTTGGGTTTTTACTTCAAGATGTTTTCAGACAATTCTTGATGAGTGTTTATACAACATTCAATTACTGATGAGTGTTTTATGCAATGCAAAGAAACCGGAGCAAACCTACGCACCAGTACAGATGTAAATATGGCAATTAGCCCACTTGCTGTACTGCCTTCTGCCGAACAAGAGTACGGCATAATAATAGGGTTTTTCCCCTTTTTTCTGGCAACAAAACTGAAACCTTTTAACAAGGAATCATGTGTGCATTAACCACAATACTTGTGGTCAAAATTCAAACAAAATACACTGATAATATATGCTTTTGGCGTCCTCTGGTCTAGCACCAATTGAGACGAGGCTCAAAAGAAAGCCGTCTCTGGTGTGGACCAATCAGTTTCAAGGACAATGCATATATTATCAGAGTGTGTTATTATTATATTTTTGTACAGGCAAAGGAGGTCTAATGATGAAGAGTACGTCACCTCAACACCTATGGGAAGGGAGCTGCACAACATTGGTGTGATCCACCAGTTCTCGGCTCCACTGCTAGATTATAGCATTGCGGTGTGCGCCACCACCGCACGGCTAAGTCTGTGCTCTCGGTTGCACAATCCTGGCTAGCTGGCTCAAAAACGCAACATATGTGGGGTTTTGCTTGTCTTCAAATCAATTCTTGAACTCCTACACAAGCTTATTGATAAGGACACAATTTTAGCGTGTGTACTACAGCAATTTCTTTAAATAATTTCAAATTCATAAGCTGTTGGCAGAAAAGGAGAGCACAAGTGGGTAAATAACAGCTTCCTGGAGGGAGCATATCTTAAAAGCCTACAGCAAAATTACTACCAACTCCCTCGCTGCAATTGGGAATACAAAGGCACGCCGCTCTTTGCCCTTACACTGAATTTAGCAGTGAGAGAGTTCCTCAAGAATACAAGTCTTGCAAGTGTGTCCGCACACCATGTCTTTGTAATACTTTTCCACGTGGATTCTATGCAAATTATGCTATTGATTATTATACGGTATTTGAACGCACAAAGGCCTTGATGTGTGTGTTTTCTTTGCGTGTGCCGAGTAAATATGTGCTCTTCGTATCGGAGTGTAACAACAAAGGCTTTTCGTTCCCATTGTTGATCGTGAAAAAAGGTTGTTGCACTATGGGAACCTCATTTGCCAGTAAAAATATGATAATTGGTTCTTTACCCTTCTATCTGGCAACAAAACTGACACCTTTTTTTTTTTACAAGGAGTCATGTTTGCATAGACCGCAATACCTGCAGTCATAATACAAACAAAAGAACATAACTCTGATAATGTGCACTGTCCTTAAAGTTGATTGGGTGTGGATCAATCAACTTTAAGGACAGTGCACATTATCAGAGTTATGTTCTTTTGTTTGTATTATGACTGCAGGTATTGCGGTCTATGCAAACATGACTCCTTGTAAAAAAGGTGTCAGTTTTGTTGCCAGATAGAAGGGTAAAGAACCAATTATCAAGGTTGTTGCACTTTTACAGAGATACGACGCTGCGTTTGAGCAAAGAGCCCGAAAGTTTGAAACGTGTATTCAGTCTGTGGTCTCCTTGGTTAACCCATCAAATTCTAAGTGGTCGATGTGTGTCCTTCCACTATGCCCGTCCAGACATCACCAACATTCCCTCGAGGTTTTCAAACTTAGGTTCAACCGAGATTCGAGCACCAACTAATGACCCACGAACTTATGAACTTATCCCCCCCTGGACCCTACTTGCTGGACGCTTCTGGAACACCGTCATACGCCTGCCTACCCGTCCATGCACCCACCCTATCGAGGCCATATAAGACGTTGGCCACTAACCACTGGTGCCACCCCCCACCCCCCATTCACATCTACTTTTAGCAAACGGCGGAGTGAGCCAAGCTCACAAGACGCACGGACACCAGCGGCAATGTCGAACCCGGAGGGCAGCAGGTAACAAACCGCGCGTTGTGCGCGACTCTGTGCTCTGCTTGTACCCGTTACATACTATACACACCCACAGCCCTGTTGGTGAGTCCACTGCTGGATGATGCTATCCTCACGTCGTGCGGTTCGTGGGTTGTTGTGGACCATACTGCTCGGGTTGGGGGAAGGCAGGGGAGGCATAGCATTTACACCTATTTTACTTTTATTAATTTTAATTTTTTACCTACGTGACTTTACCGAAAAAACCTAAGAATAGGAGGCATAGCCGTTGGGAGAATATGACACTACAACCATGGGTTTTGCTGTATCGCCCTCTCCTAACAAGATACAGGAGCCTACACGTGTTGTATACGTGCTGGTGGCAACCAAACCCCATCCAGGCCCAAACCGGATTGATCAAACGTGCCCCATTCGAGCGATTCAAGAGGTTGCTGGGTGGACCTGTGGGCAGGACTGAGTGCATTTGCACAAGATACATTTTTGTGAGGTTGCTTAATCTTGTAATCCTGTGTTTCTGAAATGCATACACGCTCTATACTGGGAAGTTCCGCTCCAGTGGGAGAATACAATTTTCAGAAAGAAATACGACGTCATAACAAGAACGCTTGATTAGAGCACGTGGAATGTGCCCGATCTCGTCAAATCTTGGAAATCAAGCAGGCATTTGTGCCTGGATGGTGTTTGTCTTAATGCGTGACCACCATGGATACACGTTATCATTTTTTTACTCCGTGGTGGCCAGCAACATCCATTGTTGTACCGTACTTCTATGTACCCACGTCTATGTTCCCCGCCGTTGCTAACTGCCACATCCAGCAATCGATTGAGAAATGGCATTCCACGAACATTACTCGTGCAACAGCAGATTATACGAAAAGGCGTCTACAATATTAAGAATGACTGACTTATCCATGATTTAACTAGTTATTAGATTGAATTTGTTTCTGGATATTTCTTAGGCTTTTCATCGTTTCATCATGATTGATAATTTCGGACTGATATTTAAGAGTATACTTAACCAGCCTCAGACTTCTGGCAAATTCCCTTGTACCAACCATGTGCTCCGATGCTAAATTTAGATGGTGGTGGTGATGGTATGCACCATCTGTGACTTACAAACTGTTTATGGTGGGTGGGTGTCGGGGTGTGAGAGACATGTGGGGAGTGTCAAGGCAAGTGGGTCATGCAGAGAGAAGTTAGAGGCCCTATGGACATCATTTTATTGCAGCTGCTGTTCAACTATGGTTGAATCCTCTATTTACAGCCCTTTGTCAATCTAATGCTGGCTGGGGGACTCCCCACCCCCGTGCGGATCGTTCGTGGGGACTATTTGACCATACTTCACCACCTGGGCCAGTGTGGTTTGATAAAAGCAGGCAGTATTGGCGTGAAAGTGTAGAAATACAGAATAATGTAATTGCTGCGCTGCCCTTTAAAGGACACAACTATTTTTATTTTGCCAGGTAAGGCCCACTGAGCTATATAGGTACTTTTGATGCCCATCACATAGCCTTGCAAGCCCCATGACAACTTACTTGTGTGTAGTTGTTGCCCATCCAAGCACTATCCAGGTTCAACCCTGTGCAGCTACTGAAATTTGACGAGATCAGGCACAGATCATTTTAGTAGCAATTCAATTACCGTTTCTTTAGTTGATTTATCCAATGCCAATAAACAGTGCCCCGTTTATAAGGAGTTGAATTGCAGTATTTTGTGGTCTATCTTTTTTTAAACTTGTGAATGAGGGTGCAATGTTGTGCACTGCTTGCGTGCATTTATCTGTGCTGCTCCTGCATGCTTAGGGGGAATGTGATAAGCAACATGCCAGGGTGCTGCAGTGCACGCCTGCATTCTTGCCGCGTGCATCCGTCTAAGCATTTCCTCGATATGTAAGCATGTGCTTGGTGAGTGAGCGCACTGTGCTGTCAACTTGGCAACCTGAGTTCAACACCTGTTCCATGGCTAATATCAGTGGCGAGTGATATCTGAACTGGTTCCTGCAACCCACCACCAAGCCCCATTGATCAGCGTGGTGAAGGTTGGGTCAAACAGCCCCCGTGATTTACAGAGCTTTCATCCAGTATTGTACTGACAAAGGACTGTACGTTATTACGAATTTTCTTCATATATATGCAAGACGTGTGCTTGCTTGGTTAAATGAACCATGATTTCAACAGTTTGCATACATGTTCTATTTCACCTTTGTATTTACCTCTACCCTTGTCTGTTAATCTGTGAGTCAAGATTACCTGCATACCAAACCTGTGTGTTTGCCGGTTCACCTGCATATTTGGTTAACTTATGGGCTTACCTGTGTGCACTCCCTGGCACGGCTACCTGCTGATTATATGTACACCTGCATACGAGTATGGCATTCAGTGAAGACTTTCAGATGATACTTGGGCTTGTGCGTAAAATGGAGATGGTGAAGGCTTGATGAGTATGGATGAAGATGATGATGGCTCTGTGAGAATGGATAATGATGATAATGGTTGATAATGGCCTAGTGTAAGTATGGATAATGATGTTAATGATGGAATGGTGAGTGTGGCTGTTGATGGCTCTGTGAAGATGATTATTACGTTTCTTTGAGTGTGAATGACGATGTTGTTGATAGCTCTCTACATGTACATGAGTATTATGAAAATGATCCACGTGATTATCCGAACCTCCAATTAGCACGGTTGGCTATGTACGGTGCCAAATAGCTTCAACATAGTTCATGCATCCACGATAACGGCTTTTTTTTATTATCAGACCGGCACTGGCAACGTGGTATGACCGTAAAGAGTTTGTTATGGTCGACTTCAACGTGGGAGAGAGTCGCGATGTGAACGTGGAATTCCAGGATTACAAGATCACATTCAGGTACGAGTCACCACACAGAACCAACTCTGGCACCAACGTTATCACCACCATGACCATCAGAAGCCATTTTCAGTCCACTGCTGAATGGATGCGAACAAGTGTTTGCCCCTTGCCACTTTCAGAGTTTACAGTTCACCTTGTTTTTTCACAATTAGTTCTAATTATGTAACTAGGCCCCATCAGGTATTACATTTTGCCTTTGGCTGTTCATGCATCACCTTAACGGTTAACACGAAGGTATATTAATATTATTTTACATATCATTCTAGATTTAGTTGAATCGTATCACCAAATACAGTTGCATTTGCAAGTGTGCTTAGAGAACACTAATTATGAATGCTTTATAAATTTTAAATTGAGGATGATGATGATAAGGGGGGTGGTGTTATTTTAATTAAATTTCCGCTTGAATGGGTGTATGTATGAATTAATTAAATGACTCCACTGCTATAATTTGTTTTATCAGCTGCGTGGCTGGTGATGACAACATCCGCTACTACAATGAGATCGAGCTTTATGAGAAGCTCATACACTTGGTGAGACACGCATTTGCTCGCGAATACGGTAACAAACGCACGTGTGCACAGGTACACACATTAATAGCGCTTGTGCAAATACACATACTCGTGGATACTCATGCATGTCCGAGGATATATTTTGACAAACAGAAAATGTTCACGATCCTCTATCACCACCCCCTCTTTTCCACGCAGGACTGTCGTTTTAAGGTCTTTGATCGCCACATTCACTGCACGCTGAGGAAGGCCAAAGGGGCCATTGATTGGTTACGTCTCACCAAGGACAAAGAAAAGGTACATTTCAATACAAAACCGATAGATTGGCCCTTTGAAATTACATATATAGTCGCGTTCGAGACGTAATTTTGATAGGTTTTTTTTATTTGACAAGAGCCCGGTAAAAGGCACAAACTGTAATAATGGAGGGGAGGGGGTACAGAAATTCTGCAGACCGAAGTCTGAACTCGATGCTCCTGGGTTCTTAGAAGGGGGAAGGTTGGGCTCAATTTTGACTGTTAAGAAAATTAAATTGGGCTTGGGCAGCCCGCATCGCTGGAGGCGACGGTGGTAGGGAGGGTGAGATCAACAACTGTGTGGTGGCCGAAGGAGGCAGTGTGCCCAAGAGGATCTCCACCTTGGAGATGCGAACGGTGAAATGGACTCGTGCACAAATGCTGAGTGGATTGTACTATAGCAGGCCTGTGAAGGATGTTAGCGATTTTTGTGGAGGCCTCCATTCAGCAGTGGATTGATCAAGGCTGCTGATGATGATGGTGGCATGCTGTCTCTGTGATTACCGCCTCATCGGAGAGAAGCATTGATCTCGGGGTGGAATTAATTAGGATGAATCGCTTGTGTCCGGGAGGCTCAGAAGTCAGGCAACTCAGCTGGAACCTCTGAGAACCCTAGGATTTAACTTAGGCAGCCACTTGTGATTAACATGAGTTATCGGGTGTGGTGAACTGATGGTGTAAACATGTTCACAAATGACCACACAGAAAAAAAAAATAAACCTAAAATGCAGTGTTTGACTTCATTGGCAACATTTCAGCTTTCTGAACTAAAAATAAAATATTGGTTTTACCATCATAAAACGAACATTTATGTGATGAAGACACGTGGAAAAGTGAACACCTCGTGTGTGCATGAAAACGTTCATGGAAAGAGATCTCAGAAGTAGTGTGATCATTCCTTTTACGGGCCATTCTTTTACACACGGGCCGATGTACTGCTTCAGTGTGAGTTCTTAATGGTTACGTAGTCTCGTGGCATGATGACAGTCACATACTTTGAATACACTTTGGAGAAAGACAAAAGTAATGGAAACACCTTTCGATTATGATGATGACGATTATGGCTCAATTACAGTTGGAGCTGTCTGGAGCTGAACTCCAGAAAATTTCCGTCCCCTGGATCCTAGGGGGATGGTTGGCTTAAAACAATATTCCTTTATAATTTATGTCCTGGTTTTGATGATAATGAAGTATTTTAGCTACTTAGCATTATAACACTCACTATAACCAATTGCCGAACCCCAATCACCATCCATAACAGAGGGGGGGAGGGGGCGGTTGGGTAAGATCGGGGAAATATAAATGCGTAGTCAATTCTAGATTTGAAGCTTTCGTGACTGCAAGGAATCATATTCTTAGGTTTTTTTCGGTAAAGTCACGGCTGTGACGGTCCCACATGATGACGGAGACTTGTGTTGCCTCCGAAACGTCGTGATTTTTGTTTTATTTTATTTTATGTTTTACCTACGTGACTTTACCGAAAAAACCTAAGAATATGCGTAGTCAAACCTGCCACCACCCGACACAGCCAACTAGTAAGGTTTGTCACGTAAACAAAACATGCCAATTATTTATTAGTTCAACACATCGGTGTGTTGGAGAATAAATCTACACCATTTACAATTTAAGTACGACGTTTCGCCGGTAATTACAACTTACAACCAGCCACATCAGGCGACAGCCATAATTGTGGATAAATCCTCCTGTTTCGGTCTTAAATAGAGACCCGATCAACCCCAATCACCATATATTCTATCTCGCTTCTGCTTCGACATCATTTGTGTGGATCTTTGAATTTAGCCCACCTGGCTGAGCACCGACTTCGACAACTGGCGGGACTGGCGGGAAGAGAATGACGAGGGGATGGCGCGCTACGTCGACTTCCAGAAGGTGAAGGAGCAGGCCGGAGAGCATGGAGATCAGAATCAGAATCTTTATTTATCGTGGAGGGAAACCGATGAGCTAAGAGGCTCTTTTTCACAGATGTCCAGTAAAGATAAGCCAGGGATTACTGGGGACCATAGGGGAAGACGGAGGTTTCGTCTCTACATAAAGGAGACCATCTAAAAATATACAATTGAATCTAGATTATCTGTGGGTGATTATCCAGCTTGTTGAATAACCGTCTTTGTGATTTGTGAATATACGTTTTACGTGCACTCTGGTTTCATTGTTTGCTGCTTCTCACTCTACTCAGATGAGTGCCCTTGTGTCGATTGCTTTAAGAAACAAATAAAACAGATGACACATGATATATTTTCACCCCCATTCTATGTTGGTATACAACGAATATGTCTTTGTAACCCTAATTAGATTTTTTTTCGCACTATCTCTGTTTTTGCTTTATTCGGGCTGCCCCTCCCCATCCAATGACGGTGGGTGATCAAGAGTTAACTGTAGAATCATATAATCTTCATTACGGTGGGGCACACTATTAAACATTTTTAGTAAAGTGTCAGCTATGTTTGTAAGTTCAACATCACAATGTAGGAAATGGAGCATCGTTCTCTGTATCTGCTATGACAACTCAAACATGAAATAGATTTTCAGTTCATATTAAATCTACCAACATTTTCTGAGCAGCCCCTCCCACCATCAGCCCTGCCCACTCTTAAATAGCCACCCCCACTGAACCACGAGCTCTGCCCAGACAGTGTCCTCACTCTCTGATGTCAGCCCAGCCTACTGGTCATAGGCACCACCTCTGCAATCCCACCCACTGCTCAGGTAGCTCAACCCTTTCACGGGTTGAGTGCAAGGCTCAAACATTGAAACTCGGACAAATTCACACATCTTTCAAATACTTTGGAAAAACGAGACAACCTTTCTGAAAACAGAAGGACTGTCCAGGCCAAACCAGGACATGTAGTAGCTTTAGTTTCCGTGGCCTCTTTAATTTTGCTTGGGATAAGATACTCTTGAACAAATGTTTCCAGCAGCATTTGTTAAACCAGGTGCATTCTGGACCAGTTTTGACATTCCGTTTCATTAGCGGTCAGTCTTTAAAAAAGCTTCCTGAGTTGCCTATAGAGCAGTACCGTATTGGCGATGATGATTCACGCTACTCTGTACAATTAGTTTGTGATGTTATTTGTGACTCTTCTCTGATTGTTTTTGTACTGACAGACGCTCAAAGAAATAACGGACAAAAACAAAGTCGTTCCGACGATGGATGATTTGGACGTGAGTAACCGTATTTTATTGTGGAATTTGTGAAGTGCCATCATTCTTTCATCCAGCCAGGCCAACCTGCAACTCAGGAAAAATTCCAGTTTGACTCATTTTAATTCCTCTGACGTACCATGTAACCTTTGATTGGACAACTGTTAATACTCACCAGTTTGCATTGAGGTTGAACTGCATTCTGGCAACCTGAATGATAATGTTTCTGATTTAATTTGCATCTGTGATTTTAGAAATCATGTTGTATAATGTATTATTTCAATGTCAGAATACTGTGCATAGAATAATGAAGTTTAATACAATTATTCTTGGTTTTTTCGGTAAAGTCACGTAGAAGGGAAATAATAAAATACTAAAAATATTAAACAATAAAAATTATCACGACGTTTCGCTGATGATGATTGCTTGTATTGCAGTCGAAACGTCGTGATAATTTTTCTTGTTTTATATTTGTATTATTTTATTATTTCCATTCTACGTGACTTTACCGAAAGAACCAAGAATATGAATCCCTGCAGTCACGAAAGCTTTAAATCAAAATTTAATACAATTATTTTTTTTTTCAGGATGATGATGAAGATGTATTATCGACACAGGCTTCAGATGAGTTCCCTGGTATGTTTTTTAGTGCATGATGTGAATTACTTTTCACGAATTACTCAGAATATGCCTGGTCTTGTCAGATCTCAGAAGATAACAGACCTGGGCCTGAACAGTGCTTTGGTCGGTGACAACCATAAATAAACATCGTATCATGTGGGGCAGCAGGGCTACATGATGGGCAACAGAGGGAAGTTCAGAAAAATCCACTGTTGTACCATATTTTCTATGTTCCCCCATGGACCTGCACACTGGGAGGTTGTCCTCGTCAGCAGTGGCTTGACAAAAATAACTGCATGTGAAAAAATTTCTCACCACTGCACCACTGATCTCCACCCAGGGAATTGACAGCTATTTAAAAATGTAAGCTTCACAATGGATGTACCCCACTTAGAGCAAAGTTTAGTGTCCATCACACCCTTGAAAATTATGTGCAAACACAGATTCAAAGCTTAGATTATGTAACAACATAGTACCATATACTGTCGTGTACGAGTGCTGTACATTATATGTAGGCATCTCTCCAGTCAGCAGCAGGGTGCTGCCGTGGTTGTTTGTGGATAGCGATCTGGACTTGCAATTCAAATGTCACCGGTTTTCGTTCTCCTGGCGCGGCAGTTGAAACAATGGCGCAAGTTTATTCATTCCTTTTGTCCCTGTTCACCTAGCAGTTAAAGTTCAAGTTCATTTATTAGGTATAGCCCTGTGAGCCATTCGGCTCTTGAATCGGGTGCAACCGCAATAAACAAAAAACAAAAACATGAACAAGAAAACATCTTAAAGTGACTATGTGACTATGTGCAAACATAAAATCCAAGAAAAGACAGCAAATAATTGCAGAAAAGACACCGTACACCAACGCTGTGTACAAACATCCCAGTGGGATGCAAGTCAAACAACAACAACAACCACAAGACAACTTAGATTAAGGCCATCAGTCTTACCCCGTACTACAACAAACAAACATGGCTAAACCAATAATCTTTTCGAAATCACCAAAATAAAGCCATGAAAGCAATGAAACAGTGATCATAGGAACTGTGACCGAATTTTCACAATAAATGGGGACACCACAATCAGTTGATGGGCAGGTCGCATGCGGTGGGGTGATAAAGTATGCATGCCCCTACCACTTCCAATGTGTCTGGTCAGTGTGGAAGAGCAGACCAATTACCCAAATGGAGTATCTCCCTGAAGTTCCCTTATACCAGGCATGGCAAGCAAGCAAGCAATTGCAGGGCTGCACCTTTGCCTTTTCTTTTTTACAAACCCGCAGTATAACCCAGGGCACATTCCTGTAATTCTATTGGCAGATTTCCTCTGGTGGTGTAAGATGTGGACACGCCTGTCTCTTAACACCAACTCCCAGTCGGGGTGTAAGAACTGGTCAGATTCCCCTGGAAAACAGGTGGTTGAGTCGTGCTTCATCTTCAGTGGCAAAATGCATTAGAGTTTGTGCTAACAATAATTCGATGTCACAGAGTGTCCATTGGCGAGATATGGCAATGACCTCTTGGTAACAGGGCCCATATTGAGAGCATTTAAATTGCCTGGCTGCTGTGATATTGCACCCTACTCCACATAGCTCTGTGACCAGCCCGTTTAAAGAATAATTGTTGTTGTGTGGTTCATACTGTTGTGTATTACTACACTATAAAACTATCGCCAAAGCTATCACCTGATCACATCAGACCTCGGCAGCTATGCAGGGTTGAGCCTGGATGGTGCTAGGATAGGTGATAACCGGGGCTATGTCGTAGACTGTTCAGGAACATCCATTGTTGTACGGTCCTTCCATGCGTCCACGTCTATACTCCCCACATTAATCAACCCGCATCAACCTGCACTGACTATCATGGTGAAGTATGAGCAAATATTTTCCACGATCTGCATGGCGCGGGGATGCTTTAATCCAGCAGTCAAACGACAATATACTACAAATTGCACATGCAAAGCATCCCACGTCATGCGGGAACTATGAAGGTATAAAAGTCTGATATTTTTCGAAGAAATCCACATGACCTCATTAACCACACCCTTTCCTGGCCTTAGCCAGAAGGCTGGCTACTACTTGGCTAACTCATATTCCATTGTGTTGACACAGACGATTGTGATCTCACCATTCACGTGTAGACCCACCTCGTGACTCCCTCCCCCTTCCCTTGCCTGCTGTGTGCGGGCCCCCACTGACATGAGCTTGCCGGATTGAGTAAGAATGTGCGTCAGTGAGTTGTTAAGTGTAACTCCTTAGGCTCTGGTGCGCCATTTCGACAAAATACAGTGCAGGACAACCGCATTCCGGTAAAAATAGACTCGCCGCCGACCTGGGGTCTTGTCTACGCACGCCTTTCAAAGAGTTGCTGGTTCAGTTGTTGCGTTTATAACGGTTGGGTCCACGCCCTGACATATTTGCCAGCTTACTCGCATTACAATTCGAGCCGAAGGGCAATGGAACTTGAAAGTGATTTTATCATGGGTAGCCTGTGTGGGCCGAGAGGGCTCAACTGCTGCCGTGAAGATCCTGTGTTTCAGTCCAGTGTTTAGCCACCCGTTATTAAAACGGGTTCTCAAGCGTAGCGAGATGCACACGTTATTTTCTTCATATAAAATGTTGGTGGGTTTTCACATCAATCTGTCATTTATCAGCTGACGAAAATATTTGTAGCTTGATCACTATGTGGTGGACATGCGAGTAAGCGTTGATAAGAGGCAATTTAAGAAAACTTTTTTTTAACTAACACATAGTTTCCCTACCTCCTTTAGGCCACATTTTCATGTTGATCAAATTTATTTTTCAAATACAGACTAAGTGTTTGTACAATGCACATATCTGATAATTGGTAAAACTGGAAAATCTGGACCTCTGGTGACGCCGTGAGGACTGCCCGAACGTGACCCCATTTTCCCTGTAACCACAACACAGTGTTTAATGGTATGTCGTTTAAGTGTGTCGTTTAATCGTGTCATATGTTCTCAGTAACAATTCCATTGTTTTTTTCCCAATGAGCTAATGGCTAGTACGGTAGAGCGACAAGGTGTCTAAATAGCATTCCAAGCATGGAAATAATTGTGACCCTTTCAAGGTGAAAACAAAGAGCTCACTATTGAATTTTTTTTTGTTATTTTGACTGGGTTTTAAAATTGCCTGTATTCTGCTCTGTTCATTACAGATCTTCCAAAGTTGGAGTGAGACTGGGATGAAAAGAAATCTGAAATCGAGGACTTGAGGGGTTTGGGGGAGTTAGAAGTTGGTTGTGGGGATTAGGCTAGAGGAAGTGGAATAAGAACAATGGATTTTGTCCACGATTATAGCTGTGTGCTCAAGGCTGCACAGCGTTGTGTGAAGTCAAAATGTATCTCAGTGACAACTGGAAAGTATATATTTATGTGTTTTAGGTCCTGCTACAAATAACGGTCGAATATGTTAACATCCAATATGTAAATAGAATACGTTAATAAATTTATACGTAAAAATGCATAACAGAAGTGTGTTTTTTTATGTACTACAATAAGTGTTGTGGTATGAATACGTGTTTTTAAGATATGTGTACACCGCATATGCAAACGTGAAGGGAGTACTTTCCTTCTCTTGTGTGGAGCAATATTTTTATTACTGGCCATAATTTAAAGTCCCGCTGTTATTTAATATTAAATTCACCTTCGGCTTACATGAATCATCATATACATTCTTCATTTCCTCTCACTGCCCATTTTATTTGCATATGTCTGCGGGAATACCATCGATTACACACGTCATAATGAGCATACCTATACAGAATAACCCTGTAGCAGTGACGTGCGGTGAGGTCAATGGCTGGGGAAGCACTGGCTCGTGTCAGAGCCAGATTCACACACTGAGGGGGGCGTGTCCTCACTGAGGGGGGCGTGTTAGACACGTCCCCCTGCCTCCCCTGGCGCTTTTTCATTCGCAGTTTCATGACGAGACCAGCGAGCCTAAATATCTTTATACACATACGTGAAATAAGTTACCTGGAGTATGGAAGGCGAGGACATGAAATGAAGGGGACTACAAACATTACATTGGTGACTTACTGAGATAGTAACAGGCACGCGCTTATTGCCCGCACTCCATCCAGTTACTGAGGGGTTGCGCAATCAGAGGGGAGGCTGAGCTCGTCGCTGCCTCACCTCTTGTCTCTTCCTGTACTTGCAGCGGAGCTCCGCAAGTTTGGCGATTGTGACTATAAAAATGATTGGAATCGTACAGAAATAGCATTTATAACAGATCAGTGGAAAAATCTTAATAATAATTTTAGTAGATTATTCTTTTTTTTTACTTTTCGTAACAGCTATTTTCATTGGAGTATGACAGGTGAGGCTCTGCCTCCCCTGACCGCACGTCCCTGTCCTGTAGTAACTGTACCGCATATGGTGATATCCTTATGCATATATATATGTATGGAGAACTTTCTCACCGTAATGATAATTTAGTACATTTGGTATTTGTGCTATTCTAATTGGGCAGGGCTATCACAAATGAGCTGTGTTTCAAAGACAGATATAATCTGCATGTAGAGAGTGATGTTGATATGTGCAATTCAAATTTAGTAATTTTCGGGTAGAAAGAGGACAGCCTGATGGATTCTAACTGCTTAATACACTCGCAGTAATAACCAGGACAGCCTGACGGATTCGAATTGAGAACCTCTGCAACAGGCACTACAACTCGTCCATGTCACCGTTTTCATATGCCAATGCTTTTCTACATCCGTTTATTTCCTTTATCTATACTGTATAGCCATGCAGCCACACAGTGCAATCAGATATTGTGTATAGCACTGTTTAAATATATAGTATTATACACACACACACATGTACATATATTGTGGTGTCGTAGGTATCTTCTTCTACTCGAGGCTTGTGTGTGTGTGTGGGTGGCGTGCGTCGCACACACACACTCAGTCGGAGACGAGGTGGTCGCAGGAGGCACCATCCTCCCCATTTATTGTTGCTGTTCACGCCACCAACTCCGGCCCCCCCTCTCTCTCTCACGACCACGCTGCCGCACGAACCGGCCCAGACACGACCCTGCACGCGTTGCACCGACGGCGTCGACCGAGACAGGCAACTACTGTCTGGGCGAAGGCGGTAAGTGACAAAGGCGGCAAAGGCGGAAAAGGCGACAGCGACAACGAGACGAGTCTACTCCCAGAACCGGCAGCCTGGAGCTCTCGCTCTCCACTGCTTTTATTCCCCTCGGCCCGGCTTGGCTCCGCCCTAGCCGCGCCTCCCTTCTCGAACCCACCAGAGGGTTCCAGGGGCTTCCACATGAGGTCTACCGTGACCCTTGCCCCAGTTCCTCCGCCCTGCCGGCACACACACCGGTGTGTATATGCTCAACGGCGTGTGCGCTAAGTGCCCAGTTGCAGCTGCTGTACAACAGTCAGCGCTATGTCACTACACAATTATACTCACAGTATATGTACATGTATAAAACTGACACTAGTGGGTTCATCACTTGCATGGATCTTTTCAGGGCCATAAAAAAACATTTTGTAATAGACAAAGATCAGAACTGTGCACAGGCTGAGAGCCAGTTCTCAACGCGCTGGTGAAACTCAAGTATCTCAGGGATGTCACTGAGTGGGTTAAGGGCTGTATCTAAGCAGCCTGGCAAGCGGCAAACACCAATTTAACTTGATGAAACATCTGACAGGTTGATTCATCAGGAATTAATTAATTATGATGAACAAGAACAATAAATGTGGGTGCCCATCGAGCGTGAGGACCGAGTCATTTTATTTTTGCCTTTAGTCTTGGACATGCTAGCAGCAGAAATGCAAATGTAGGCCCCATGGTCTTTACAATTTGCAGGCAATGTGGTTCGATGCGAGACAGCACGAGTCATGTGCACAATTAACTGGGAAGAGTGGACTGATAACCTGAAGGGAAATGGCTTGAAAGTAAATGGAATGTGGACAAAATACACGTTGACAAGGTTCCGTCTCGCGGAACGTGAAGTGTTTACATGTGATTGTAATCAGCTGCAGAATGCAAATATGTTTGAACTAGGATCAGTTATACAGGCAGATGGTGAAATGGATAAGGCGATCAGGAGAAAAACAAAAGCGTGGATGAAGTCAAGAGAAGTCCGTGGCGCGTGACAGGTGCCAATCTGGCTTAAGGGGGCGACATCTCCAAAGCAGAGATAAAAACCGGTTAAAAACTGCAGAGAATCGTGATGGTGTATGGGGAATATGGAAGAGCAAACATTGAACTTTGCGGACAAGATAATGCTGAGGATGGATGGCGGATGCATGAAGATGAAGGTGTGAAAGTGGCACCATTGCAGATGTATTTATGGCGAGGAGGCACACATTGGAAAGAGAGTACAGAGCATGGTGTTAAAACAGAGGAGAGCAAGAGGAACTCCAAGAGGAAGGTGACAGTGCTCGTGCAAATAGAGCTAGGGTGTGCTGTATTCAACAGGTGTGGATGAAAATTACTGATTGTGTGCCACGAGTATGGCCTTCTTGTGATGCATGAGGTGAGGTGTAGCCTGCATATTTGTTAAATGGAACTTATTTGTCATTTGTGTTCGCGTCGTAGCTCGATTTGCATTGTGCTCTGCGTACGCACTCTTGCGTAATTATGATCATCGTGACATTTGGGCTTTCGCAACCAATGTTATGATTCGTAATTATTCACGTGCAAAAAGTTATTAATTGGTGGAAGACGGTGTGTGACACACATGTTAATTACACATTTAAAAAAAATAAAGATTATGGTTCATGTGGAACATGTGTGTGTGATGTGTACGCTGCCCAAATGAAGAGATTGATTTTTATTGTTGGAGGGACAAAACTGGAAACCCATCAGAGTATGTTTTCCTAGGGCTATACCATGATCCAAATCATCAAATAAATGCAACTAAACTATTCAACTTTTTATTTTATTTTACCAGGTAAAGCCAATTCAGCTACATAACTCTTTTTCAGAAGCGACCTGGCCACAAATAATAACTCAACGAAGTGGCTTATCACGTGGAAATTTGTAGCAGCCAAATACTCTAAACACGTGATGTTGATTCTAAATGTGAAGGGAAACCCGGAGGACCCGGAGAAAAAAATCCACGTTACCACGGGGAGAACACGCAAACTCCAAATATACAAATATACAGGCGTCACAGTCAGGGTCGGGATCGAACCCGCGATCTCATGTTTACTAAACAAGGTAGTTAACATCTCACCAGGTTGGAGAGGTATTTTAGAAAACTGATCTTGATAATTGAAAGCAAACGTACAAATGTGCATTAGCAGACAGCTTATAATCCATGTATATTGCCAGCTTTGAACTTAGATCTGAAACATTGGACACTGACAAATAATGATGGACAGAGAACGCGTTCACCACAAGACTTAACCAATCTGCACTGATCAGTGTGGGGAAGTATGGTCAAACAACACCCATGACTCGCATGAAACGGGGAGACCTTCATACACTAGTGAATTGACAAAGGTTAGTGTTGTAAATTAAACATATATGAAATATATATATCCCACATGCCCGTATCTCTCAAGTGCATGGCCGCTTAATCTTGGCATTTGCAACGTTTGTAATTATAGAATCTAATAGTCGTATTTAAAGACCCATGTACGCACTGCGTATGAGCCAGGCGGCTGGACTTGTCCAGACCAATCCACCTTTGACATATTCTCCCACTGCACAACGACGCTCATTCATCTATACAGGTGAAAGAGATGGATAGTGTGTGGATGTTTACAATGTGTGTCAATGCAGTATTCATCAATTAGGCTGGTCAAAACATTTTTAGAATAGTTCCATATTACAGTTCTTTATCAATCTACTCGTGCATGGTGCCTTCACAGGCCATGTTAGTAATGGGGGTTGTTTGACCATACTTCACAACGCTGGTCAGTGGAAGTTGGTTAGTCAAGTATATCATGTATGTGTATTTATGTTGAACTTATTTTGCACCGTACGTAGCCAACCGTGCTAATCGGAGGTGCGATTAGGTTGCGTATGCCAAACTTATTATGACTTATTCACCTCATGCCACACCGATCTGCCCATCGCGCATGAAACTGGCTGACATACTGCAACCAAAGCCATTAAAGCCTATATCCTCAGCCCAGACAGGTACACAACCCTAAATATATGCCCAATACCACACAGCATGAAAATCCATGTCATATGCCTGCATGAAAACGAAACATCACTTTGACGAAACAGTACTGGATTGAATTAAATAAGGGAATCTGTCCAGTTTGCACTTTCACGTAGCTCAAACATGACTCAAATGAATGTATTTAGGGTGACTGGGGAAAATTATTCTTCACGACAAGCCGGGACACATCAGCCTTCCATCTCATCAGCGAAACATTTCGGCTGCAGAAAGGAGGTCTAAGTCAGCAGTCTTAATACGTCTTACCATCACGATAGGCTTATAGTATTTGTTGTCATCAATTAGTCAATTATGCTTAAACTTTTAATAGAAATGTATGCAGGCTTTCAAATCATAATACGATTACCTAAATTGTAGTGTCACATTTGGGCCTAGAAGAGAATATATGCTGCTAGAGGAAACAACCAAAGGAGAGATAAGATGATTTAATAATAATAATAATAGAGCAAATCAATTGTGAAATTAAGATTAACTTCACAGATGCACAGGAGGTGACATCATCAACATGGGAGGCGTATGTCAGCAGACAGTACGAGTGATGATCACCAAAGTTATGACGTAATGGAGCATTTTGCTTTGTCAACAATAGAATCTAAGGAATCCCGTGCTTCACCACACCCATCTTTTGCTGTGATGTGATATTTGTTTATATCACAGTTTAATCTGGCTGAGCTTTGTCCGACATGTGCAGAAGGAATGTGGCTTAATTTATGAATTTTTTTGGAACAAGGACCGGGAGTTTTGTATGGAAATTGCGAGAGTGTAACGATCAAAGTTTGCTAATTTGATCCATTGTGATTCCCAGCCGCGATTCAATTCAATACGGGATTTGTTTCCTTATGTTTACCATATAATTTGTGTCGTCTTTAATGTATTCTTCCCATTTGTACAGTTTTGTCCACTTTGTAAAACTAAATGTAATATTGGAATATGATATTTCCAAATTGAAAAACAATGATTCGTAGACGTGTGACTTGAACTATGTGTAGTGTCGTAGGTCTCTTCTTCCTTCTTGCTCGAGGCTTGTGTGTGTGTGCGGGTGGCGTGCGTCGCACACACACACTCAGTCGGAGACGAGGTGGTCGCAGGAGGCACCATCCTCCCCATTTATTGTTGTTGTTCACACCACCAACTCCTGCCCCCCCCTCTCTCACGACTACGCTGCCGCACGACCCTGCCCACGTTGCACTGACGGCGCAATGATCAGGCGAAGGGTAGCGACGACGAGACGAGTCCACTCCCAGAACCGGCAGCCTGGAGCTCTCGCTCTCCGCTGCTTTTATTCCCCTCGGCGCGGCTTGGCTCCGCCCTAGCCGCGCCTCCCTTCTCGAACCCTCTAGAGCAGGGGCCGCACAGCAGGAGGTGAGTGGTGAGTCCGCACATGGCCCGACCATTATTTTATTATTTACCACTCCTGTCCGCGCCTCTTTCCCGCACTGCACACTTGTTTCAGTCACAGTTTTGGTAAGCCCACAAGCTCTAACCCCGAGCCAAAATGAGTAAAAAACAAACGTCACTGGAGAGCTTCTTTGAAACGGGGGAAAGACCTAATGATGAACCCCCCCCCCCCGATTCGTAAAAAAATTGTCTTCCACGAAACTGGTCCCTGGTGCCAAAAAGGTTGGGGACCGCTGCTCGAGAGAATTCCAGGAGCTTCCACACGAGGTCTATCATGACCCTTGCCCCAGTTCCTCCGTCCTGCTGGCACACCCGCGTATATGCTCAACGGCGTGTGCGCTAAGTGCCCACCTGCAGTTGCAGCTGCTATACAACAGTCAGCGCTATGTCACTACATATGTATTGTGAGCTTTCAGAATCGATGTTAATTGAATCAATGCAAAGGTTTTTTCTTGATTGTGCTGCATCACTCTCAAATGTGTGTTTGAGCTGCCTGAATCTGCCAGCATTTGGAGCGAATCATCAGACATGCCGAATAAGATGTGGTATCATCTGAAAGCACATCTGAGAGCTAATCAATGCATACCTTGAAATGATGTGGGAAAAAAGTCAGACAGCAAATGCAGATTAGACAATAATAACAATAGGTGAAGACAGGGCACGACCTTTTTCCGAACAGGTAAATATACAGAAAATTATATACCAGCAACGTTTTACCCATGGCACATCACGGGAATGGCAGTAAAACACGTAAATAATGTATGGGGGGAAATAACCGGAAATAGAAGACAGGAGAATGAATGGGAAATAAGAGGAAAAGGATGGATTAGGAGTGCAAAAACGGGATCAATGGTTCAGGAAAGACAAGGATAGGGAGGAAGTGACAGGCAGGAAGGAGAGGAGGGGTAGAAGGAAAGACCAGGCCAATACTGCAGGGATGAGAGGGAAGGAAGGAGCAAGCAGGTGTGATCAGCATGGAGCAGTGCCTGTTTTCACAGAGGGTGGGGAGAGGGGAGGAATTCAGAGTGGGGGTGGCCACGTAGAAGTTATGTGATTTACAGGAGGCTTGAGCTGATTTAGATATATAGATGTACCCGATTCGTGTGTTTTGGTGAATGTCAGCTTCGTCTAATTTGGTGAAAATAAGCCAATACGAACAAGTGGACAAATTGCTATGCCAGTTTGTTTCAGCGATTGAATTAAGATGTGAATATTTCTATGTATAACGAATTATTGAAAACCTTGTGTGGTGCTGTTCAAATAATGGACTCGTCATGTTCTCTCGTTACTGGGTCCGCAGTTAACTTTTTGCTAAAATGAGTGCTGTTTATTCACGTCAATACAGTATAAGTTTAGGACCAATAATCGCTCCTTAATCGAAATGTTTTTATGGCATTTTATCAAGAAGCTGTTTTCAACGCAGTGAATGCAGATGAGAACTATTTATTTTGTGATTCCTGTACCAATGCATTGCATATCCGTGAAAGGCATTTATCTCCATATGCATGCTACCAGGATCTTCACTCTTTAATAAAAAAAAAATACCGTGCACATGTGTAATGCGGGCGTAAGCGACCTTCCGGAGGTGACGTCACGGGGGGTGGAGTCATGTGACGTGGGGGGAAGGTTCGGGGGCCTTAAGCGGGTAAACCGGAAGGGGAAGTCAGTCGGGGTGTGAGCGGAAAAGAGTGAGGCCACGCGGGCAAGTGTGGAGAGGGGGGGGCGCCGACGGCCATCGGGAGCCAACCCCGAAGATAAGAGGAAGCTGCGGAGTGGTGTGCAGCTGGGGAGGAGACAGCCAGGAGGGCTGCGTGTTAGAGGCAGCGGTGTGGCTGCCAGGAGGAGCTGCGGAGAGAGAGAGAGAGAGCAAGAAGCTGTGAGAGCTGCGGAGGGAGAAGAGCAGCAGCGAGTACAGCCAAGGGGGGCTGTGTGAGAGAAACAGCAGCGGAGCTGCTGTTGTGGATCGGGCCGACATTGGAGTCAGCACCGTAGAGACGCCACAGAGAGAAACAGCAGCGGAGCTGCTGTTGTGGATCGGGCCGACATTGGAGTCAGCACCGTGGAGAAGCTACAGAGTAAAGACAGCCGTGTGGGTGTACAGCACGAACCGAATAATAAAGGACACTGAGCCAGACATCGTGGTCCAGTCGTTTATTACACTGGTGTCGGAAGTGCAACGGCATGTCGAAACAAGTGAGGAAGAAAGTTAATCCGGCGCCTGCATCGGCTTCTTCGTCCGACGACGACGAACTCCCCCCAACCACGGATCCTGTTGGGGTGGTGGAGGAGAGCCCGGCTGAGGCGACCACGGGAACGGGAGTGGAGGATGTTGGCGCGGTGGCGGGTCCGTCGACATCATCAGACGCGGATCAACGATGGCAAGCGATGGCGGTACAACTGGAGGCACTTAAGGACGTCCTGGCGCATCTATGCCATCTCGTCGCGCCAGGGACGATGGAGGATGCAAGTGGTGCTCCGCGGGCCGCCACATTGCCTGTCCTGCCGCCGCCATTGCCCACGCGGCATGAGGCCGCCATTTTGCGCGCTCCGTGGCGCCAAACCGCCATCTTGGCCACGCCGCGGGCCGACGCCATTTTGAATTTGCCATCACAACCACCACCATTGGAAGACGGCGGGAAGAGGAGTCGGAGTCGCCACCTTACAACGGTTAAAGAATTTTCCGTCGGTGGGGACTGGAGCGCGTTCGCCTGCCGCTTCTTGGCGGCGGTACGCACAGCAAGATGGACCGATGCGGAGGCTTTGGAGGTGTTGCCGACTCTCCTGGACGACGAATCTGTCCGATTCTTCCGTTCCATAGCGACCGATAAGAAGGCAACTTTATGTGGTGTTTTTCAAGAAATGGCCGATGCTTATGAGCCACCAGATGATGCGCATCGGCGATTCGCTCAACGACAACGAGCACCAGAGGAGTCGCCCGTGGCGTTCAGGGGTGCGGTGCTGGAGCTGGCCATGGCAGCTTATCCTGAGACGCCACAGGACCTGCTTGAGCCTCTCATATTAGGGAAAATGTTGGAGCTGTCTCGGGATCTAGGGATCCCCATGCCTGTGTGTGGGCATGAGAAGCTAACTTCCCGGATGGCTGCTAAGTGTCTCGATGCGCAATTCAACCTCCGTCGCTGGAAACAAGTGACGGCGTGGACGGGGGGGCCCGTCAAAGAAGGAGAGGCGCTGGGGTGGAACCCTGCGCAGGCCGTCTATGTTCCGGATGACCGGGGCCCTCAACAACTGACGGCCGCCTCCGCTCCATGGACGGGACGCGGCGGGCCGAGACCGCGCGCGGTGCTACCAGAACGGGGCCGTCAGGAGGCGAGGCCTGCGCTTCGGCGCAACGAGGCCGAATGTTTCCGCTGCGGGCGTAGGGGCCACTACGCCAGAGACTGCTGGGCCCGCTTCCCGGCTCCGCCGCAGCAGGAGGCCTCGGCACCGGTCAAGTCGGCTAAAGATCCTCCGAAACAGGCATGTCGGCACGCACCAGACACTCGGCAAGGCTTTCCACCTCACCCACCACCTGTGTTGCGCGATCCTATTGTTGTTGTTAAAGAAAGGCCATCGACGGGGCCTTTTCATTCAGTTACGCAGTGGCGCAAATTGGCACGGAGAGTTGTCGCGGCCGCTACGGGTTCGTCCACTGTACCGGGGTCCATACAAGGTGTGGACGTGCGCATTTTGGTTGACTCGGGGGCGTCTGCGACTATTATATCGGATGTCATTTTCCATCTGTTGGGCATTCCGTCGGGGGCTGTGCGTCCGGTTTATGGGTCGTGCGTCGCTGCGAACGGGGGTAGCATGGGTATCGTGGGTCAGGTGGATGCTAAGATATCTATTGGGGATGTGTCGGCCTCGGGTGTTGTGTTGATATCGAGATCTTTGGCGGTTCCTTGTTTGTTAGGCACCGATTTTTTGGCTAAGATGCCCATTTTGATCAAAATCAATGAGAATTGTATTGAACTGCCGGGGGGCCATCAAATCTCGTTTCTGCCGTCGCCCTGGGGGCGACCTGCT
The DNA here is from genome assembly GCF_964198595.1 of Lampetra fluviatilis. Classification (NCBI taxonomy): domain Eukaryota; kingdom Metazoa; phylum Chordata; class Hyperoartia; order Petromyzontiformes; family Petromyzontidae; genus Lampetra; species Lampetra fluviatilis. Next base: position 6,087,402 of record NC_136295.1, on the reverse strand, counting down.
TCGGCCGTACAAGTGCAGGCGCTGTCCGTCGCATCTGTGGACATCCCACCTGGTACACAGATGCTTATACCCTTGCGGTATCGGAAGCCCCTGCCTGATCGGCTAGGAGCAGTAGGGGTCTTGTTGTCACCGTCCGCCACGATAACAACCGGGTTGGCGTTAGTGGGGGCACAGACCATCGTCCGGCCGGATCAATTACCGTTTTTACAGGTGCTTAATGCGGGGGGAGAAAACGTCCGTGTCCCGGCCGGTACGGTTGTGGCACATGCCACTACGGCGTTTGCGACTCATGATTGTCCACATAGCCGGGGAGTTGTTGCTGGGGTTTCCGAGCCAAGGAGTTCGGATGATCGTTGGGTTGCTCATTTGTGTGACGAAAATTCTTCCCTGTCCATGGAGCAACGTGGTGCGCTGCGTAAATTGTTGTTGACATATTCCGATGTGTTCAGCTCCGATGATTTGGATTTGGGCCGCACTTCCTTGCTTTACCATCACATTGAGACGGGCGATGCTGCCCCTATTCGATTAAATTCGCATCGGATGAGTCCTGCGGAGCGAGAACACGTACGGGGGGCAGTGGAAGACATGTTGGCTGCGGACATTATATCGCCATCTAACAGCCCATGGGGCGCTCCAGTCGTCTTGGTTAAGAAGAAGGATGGCAAATTGCGATTTTGTGTTGATTTCCGCAAATTGAATAAGATATCGGTGGCAGATGCGTACCCCCTGCCGCGTATGGATGACTCCCTCGACGCATTGTCGGGGGCTAAGTTCTTTTCCACACTGGACCTCTCTTCGGGATTTTGGCAGCTTCCCCTTGACGAGTCCTCACGGGAGAAAACCGCATTCCGTACGCCGCAGGGGTTATTTCAATTCAACTGTCTCCCGATGGGATTGAATGCGGCCCCTGCTACATTTCAAAGATTGATGGAGCTCGTTTTGACGGGGTTGCAGTGGGAGACATGTCTTATATATTTGGACGATATCATTGTCTTCAGCCGCACATTTGATGAACATTTGACGCGGCTGGAGACAGTGTTCACGAGGATGCGTTCTGCCAAATTGAAATTCAAACCAAAGAAATGTCACCTACTGCAACGGTCCGTCCGCTATTTGGGGCACATTGTGAGCGCTGAGGGAGTGTCCACGGATCCGGAAAAGACGGCGTGCGTCCGGGATTGGCCGACTCCGGCCACCGTGGGGGATGTTCGGCGGTTTTTGGGATTTGCCTCGTATTACCGAAGATTCGTGCCGGGTTTTGCGACGATTGCGAGGCCTTTGCATCTCCTTACGGGTAAAGGACGGAAGTTTGTTTGGGGACAGCCGGAGGAGGCGGCCTTTTGGAGTCTGCGTGATCTATTGGCCACGGCCCCAACATTGGATTATCCCGATTTCGATCACCCATTCATTCTTGATACGGACGCGAGTGACACAGGTATTGGGGCGGTGTTATCACAGTCTAAAGGGGGTGTAGAGCGTGTCGTGGCGTATGGTAGCCGAGTCTTGTCTCCTGCGGAAACCCGCTACTGTGTCACTCGCAGAGAACTATTGGCGGTTGTTTTTTTCCTACGGCAATTTCGACCATACCTTTATGGTCGTTCTTTTATTGTGCGTACGGATCATGCGGCCTTGCAATATGCCCTTAAAATTGACCAGCCATCCGGACAGTTGGCACGTTGGTTGGACACGCTACAGGAATTTTCCTTCCAAATTCAACATCGGAAGGGAGTGCGCCATGCGAACGCGGACGCACTTTCCAGATTACCGCGGCGCGCCCCTTGTAAATCTGAGTCGGGGACGCATAGGTGTTCGCCGATTCCAAACCCCCCTCAGCCGCTCACGTTGGCCGTCGAGAAGTCGGACACTCCGATGGAACCGGGACCGGCTGACGGGGTTTTGAATCTGCCGCGGTCTGTCTGGATCCGGGAACAGATGATGGATGAGTCATTGGTGTCCTTGCGGAAGCGGTCTGCTAAGGACAATGGGAGTCCGAGTACGGCTGTGGGGCCGCAAACCGCTCTCCGAGATGGTCTGCTTATGTGGCGGGAGGGGTTCCAGGAACGTTGGCGCCTGGTGGTACCAACGTCCTTGCGGTTCGAGTTGATTAGAACCCTCCATTGTGACACTCTCTTACATTTAGGGGTGCAGAAGACCTTGTTGACGTTGCAACGTCATTATTTTTGGCACGGCATGGCGACAGATGTCGTAGGGCACGTGCGCGCGTGCCCTGCGTGTGCACAACGTAAGCCGCCGAAACATCCTTACGTGCCGCCTCTCCAGTCGATTCAGGTGTCTCGAGTCAATGAATTGGTGGCGCTGGACATATTGGGACCTTTTCCACCATCGGCGAGGGGTAATAAATATTTGCTGGTAGGGGTTGAGTACCTCTCCCGTTGGCCGATGGCCTGGCCGTTGCCCGATCAGTCGGCCGCGGCCATTACCGACGCCTTTTTGTTTGGGTATATTATGGATAAGGGGGCGCCTGAGAGACTCCTCACGGACCAGGGCAGGAATTTCTCTTCTAAATTATTGGCGGAAGTGTGCGCGGGCCTTGGGACTAAGAAGGTACGGACATCCCCATACCATCCGCAGACGGATGGTATGGTTGAACGGCTGAACAGGACATTGTCTGCCATGCTTTGCCATACCGTGAGTGAACAACAATCAGATTGGGATCTGCACATCCCCGGGGTGCTTTCGGCGTACAGGATGACGCCTCATGCGGCTACAGGATATTCGCCGTTTTACCTTATGTATGGTCGGGAAAACGTGCCGCCGGTGGATGTGCAATTGGGAACTGGGGTGAAGGGACCTCGTAAACCACTTCCTGAATACATTCAGGACACGGTTCGCCGAGTCACGGAGGCGCGGGAGAATGCCCGCGTGGCTACGGCCAAAGCCCAGGCCCGGAACGAGCGATATGCGCGACGGTCTGAGGGGGAGTGCCCTTGGAAGGTTGGGGACCTAGCCTGGCTTCATTGTCCACAGGTACGTCCGGGGACCTCGCCGAAATTGCACAAACCCTGGCATGGTCCCGTACGCCTCATTGCGGTTCCCAACCCACAGTCAGCACGCGTCCAGATTGGGTCTCGTCGCTGGGTTGTGCATACGTCGCGCTTGAAACCATATGTTGCTCCCTTACATGATGCGTCATCCCCCAATGTTGCCTTGCCGGGGTCTGTTGCTGCTGACTCTCCCCTGCCTGCGTCCATTGATCTCGCTAGAGCGCCTGTCGTACCTGTTCCAGACAGGCCGGCCGTGACATTGCGGGGGACGAGGGGCCCTGCTCGGAGGACGCCTGCCAGGTCTGCGGGACCTTCGAGCCCTGCAGCTCTTCCGACCCAGCTGCGGGCACGGTCACAGGACAAGCCCAAGACTAACTCTTTAGGGACACGGGACGTCGGTGGACTTCCAGCTGCGACAGGGGGATTACCCCCTGTCATTCCTCGACTTTCATCGCGTTCCCGTTCTGCGAGTGGGCCGCCGACCGTCCGGGACGGGCCGGCGACCCGCACACGTTCCAAATCGCTTACGTTTCGTTGATTGTTGCTGTCTTGTTATTTTTTTCTTACAGTTGTATTTATTGCATGCTTTTGTACGTTCGTTGATGTGAATTGCGTTGTTGTTGTTCTTGCTGTTACATTATATGCTTAGTGTCCTTTAGGGGGGGAAGCTCGGTTCGCCGCATTACGATTTGCTATTGGTCAGCCGAGGTCGGCTGGGATTTTTCTACGGGGGAGGGTGGTGTAATGCGGGCGTAAGCGACCTTCCGGAGGTGACGTCACGGGGGGTGGAGTCATGTGACGTGGGGGAAGGTTCGGGGGCCTTAAGCGGGTAAACCGGAAGGGGAAGTCAGTCGGGGTGTGAGCGGAAAAGAGTGAGGCCACGCGGGCAAGTGTGGAGAGGGGGGGGCGCCGACGGCCATCGGGAGCCAACCCCGAAGATAAGAGGAAGCTGCGGAGTGGTGTGCAGCTGGGGAGGAGACAGCCAGGAGGGCTGCGTGTTAGAGGCAGCGGTGTGGCTGCCAGGAGGAGCTGCGGAGAGAGAGAGAGAGAGCAAGAAGCTGTGAGAGCTGCGGAGGGAGAAGAGCAGCAGCGAGTACAGCCAAGGGGGGCTGTGTGAGAAAAACAGCAGCGGAGCTGCTGTTGTGGATCGGGCCGACATTGGAGTCAGCACCGTAGAGACGCCACAGAGAGAAACAGCAGCGGAGCTGCTGTTGTGGATCGGGCCGACATTGGAGTCAGCACCGTGGAGAAGCTACAGAGTAAAGACAGCCGTGTGGGTGTACAGCACGAACCGAATAATAAAGGACACTGAGCCAGACATCGTGGTCCAGTCGTTTATTACACATGTATGCCATGGTCCAATCAATACTTTTTAATGTAAAAGAATCCAGAAAAGCGAGGCTCAGTTTCCGTGTGAATTCAGTTCTCTCGTAAAGACCATAAAAAGTATTGCAATAGGAGTTATTCTTTTGTGAATGCCACAGTTGAAGACTTAGTTATTACGTAACATTGCTGACGCATTTGCATACACGTAAGCAGCATACTTAGAAAATGTGAAGAATGATTGGGTGGCAATGTGGCGCAGTGGTAACACTGTGCTCTAACCCTGACTTGGAAGTCTTTATGTGTGGAGTGTGTACATTCTCCCCCCGTTATGTATGGGTTTCCCACGGGGTCTCTGGTTCCCTCCCATAGCTCAAATATACAATGAAATTGCTTTTGGCCAAACACCCCAAAATCGCAGGACCCTCCTGTGGTTTTCCTGGGAAAATAAATAAGTAAATATGATTATAACTATATACTCTTAGTTCTTTCGGTAAAGTCACGTAGGTAAAAAATGAAATTAAAATTAATAAAAAATAAAATAAAAATAAAAATCACGACGTTTCGGAGGCAACACAAGTCTCCGAAACGTCGTGATTTTTATTTTTATTTTATTTTTTATTCATTTTAATTTCATTTTTTACCTACGTGACTTTACCGAAAGAACTAAGAGGATGATTCCTTGCAGTCACGAAAGCTTCAAATCTAGAATGATTATAACTTTCATGACCGACAGATGCGGTGTGAGAGGCTTTCATCCAGCAGTGAAGAGACTAGGGGCTGTACAAAAATAGTAGGTCATGATGAGGCACATCAGGTTTATTGCTGGTGAAAGTTTCAAACTGCACCTAAATTTGTCTTTTTTTTCACCAAATATAACATTGCGTAATTTGCAATGGTGTTTGCTTCATATACAACTTACTGGTTATATTGTTTTTACAACTTCTCAATACAAAGAGTGATGTTGTACCAGCTGCTGCTTAAATGAAACCACATTTTTTACTATTTACTGCAGTTTGTGAACGGTTTATGACATAGGCCTGGATCACCAAAGCACCCGAAATGTGCCCAATTTCTTCAGGTCTCGGAAAGCTAAGACGGTTTAAGTCTGGATAGTGATTTAACTAATTATTCGGATATGCTGGTGCGTTGGCAGTGGTACACAGAGCATAATTAACAAATAAAATGACACACATTCGTCAATAACACTGCCTTAAGGGAAAACAAATATATGTAAGAGGGGACGTGGACCTTCATAGAATGGGGATAGGTGACAGCCACACATTTCACAGGTGTTGTCGGCTGCTGTGGAGCGACGTGGTGCCAATAAAAACAGCCATTGTATTCCACCTATATGCTCGAATGTCTTTGCCTCCCCGCGTTCACCATCGTGCACTGACTCGCGTGGTGAGGTATGGTCAAGTAACTGTCCACGATTCTCATGGCGTGGAGGCCCTCGTTCAGCAAGTGGAATGACATTAAGTGCTGCACGTGTGACAAGGTAAAGCTGCAACCCTGCAATTGCTTGCTCACACCACTGCTGATGGAAGGACCTCTTACGAGAGGGAGCTTTAGAGAGCTACTCTGGAGAGTGTTTAGAACTATTCCTCTGCACTGGCCACACGTTTCGGAAAAGCTGAAAGCACCCACACTTTACCCCAGAGGTGGGACAAAGTCATTGTTATGCAAGTCCAAGTCGAGTCGCAAGTCATCAAATTCATGACTCGAGTCTGACTCGAGTCCAAGTCACATGACTCGAGTCCACATCTCATAGGTGGGACAAAGTCATTGTTATGCAAGTCCAAGTCGAGTCGCAAGTCATCAAATTCATGACTCGAGTCTGACTCGAGTCCAAGTCACATGACTCGAGTCCACACCTCTGCTTTACCCCACCGCACGCGACTTGCCTACGTATTGACTAAGCGCGGTGTGCTTCGTGTTCCCGTTTACTGTACTGCCGCTCAGTTGGAAGAGACCGCAGAGGCGGAGGAATTTAAGAAACATTTCTAATGTTATGGAACTGGCTGTATACACATGCGTATGATGTGATATGGGGGCTATGATTTGCATATGATACGTCCGGTGGAGGGTGGAGCAGATGGCAAGGTGCCTCCTCTTCCTGAAGGCGCTGAGAGCCACAGGTGAGTGTGTGGGTGAATGCGTGGGTAAGTGAGTGGGTGGCTGAGTGACACAGGTGAGTGGCTGAGTGAGAGCCACAGGTGAGTGGGTGGGTGAGTGAGAGCCACATGTGACTGCGTGGGTGAGTGAGAGCCCCAGGTGAATGCGTGGGTGAGTGAGAGCCACAGGTGTTCGTGGGTGAGTGAGAGCCACAGGTGAGTGGGTGGGTGAGTGAGAGCCACAGGTGAGTGGGTGGCTGAGTGAGAGCCACAGGTGAGTGAGTGGGTGAGTGAGAGCCACAGGTGAGTGGGTGGGTGAGTGAGAGACACAGGTGAGTGAGTGGCTGAGTGAAAGCCCCAGGTGAATGCGTGGGTGAGTGAGAGACACAGGTGAGTGAGTGGCTGAGTGAGAGCCCCAGGTGAATGCGTGGGTGAGTGAGAGACACAGGTGAGTGGGTGGGTGAGTGAGAGACACAGGTGAATGCGTGGGTGAGTGAGAGCCCAGGTGAGTGGGTGGGTGAGTGAGTGCCCCAGGTGAATGGGTGGGTGAGTGAGAGCCACAGGTGAGTGGGTGAGTGAGGGCCACGTGTGACTGCGTGGGTGAGGAAGAGACACAGGTGAGTGGCTGAGTGAGAGCCACGTGTGACTACGTGGGTGAGTGAGGGCCCCAGGTGAGTGGGTGGGTGGGTGAGTGGCCGGCGGAGAGCCACAGGTGAGTGGGTGGGAGGGGTTCAGTGGCAGCGAGGGAGTGCCGCTTGCGTCATCCTCGCCAAACAAAAGAGCAGCTAGCTCAGCGCATTGTTCATTCCTACCGACTGACACGTGGTAGTTGTGCGTCTACCCCAATGCTCTGTCTCCGACACGGCGATATCTCTGTGTAGGGGGACTGTGAAATCACCCTTTTCCCATCATATTGCGTTCGTGTATATTTATACGGGCGCGCGTATGTGGTCTTCAAATTTGGCCGAAGTGTTGTAAGTTATTGTGGATAACTTGGATTTTGCTTCTCGCTTAGACAGGTGGATGCTACACGCCGTTGGTGCGGATTGTAATTGTTTTAGTGCGGTACATCGCGCAAGGGTTATAGAGATAGGCATTAATTAACCGAACGTTACCTATACATCAAGAATACTTAACGACATTGTGGACCTCAAAGCGTCTGTATTTGAACAGGTAAGCTCGTGATTGCAATGAGTGATGTATTGGCTAATGGCGAGGCTTAACCACATTGCCGTACGTGTGCTGGTAAATGCAGACATATTTGACGACAGCACATCTGAACGTTGCCATTTACAAAATGTAAGAAGATCAACGTACCGACTACATAGAATACGATGCGATCTGCCTGCCTTCGAGTCAATTAGCCGAACAAGCAATGCTCATTGCTTCGGGGGTACAATTTCTCTTTACAGTACTGCTGTTTTCGCTTACACGGTTAACCGCAACAAACTTCATATGCTGTCATACGGCAAGGAGCAGACATTCACGAAACGTATTTAAGCAATCGTACTAATGCCATTTGAAACGCCGTCGTGTGTGAACGGTGTAGACCGCCGGGTCTGTTTGCGATGCTATTGTTGAGTAGCGTTTGTTGTCGGCGGCCCTAAAATCCATAATTCCTTACCTAACATTGCTCATCTTGCAACGTCCATTGTAAGTATTCATCTACAGCGCTAGTTACAGCCGTTTTGTCAATCCACTGCCGGATGAGAGACTCCGCACGCTGTGCGTCTCGGTAGATGTCAATTGACCATACTTCACCACGCTGATCAATGTGGGTTGGTGTATGGTGGGGGGAGCATAGACGTTGGTGAATAGTACAGGACAACATATGTGTCTACGGTCATTCGTTGGCACATATTTGTTGATGACTACAACGGGACATCAGCACGGCTAGACACAATGAAGGAGACACACCTAGGCTGTTCGTCAAACAGTGTTGGCCACAAAGAGCCTTATTGTTTAATTGACGGCAGTCGTTGAGATATAAGGACCGGGTATTGAGAGCCACAGGTCCAAGTGAGGACAAGATTGGATATAATAACTTAATTTAAATACTGTAGAGTATCATCGTTTTCACTGAAAAGGTCGCACGTGTTTTGAGAGGTGGTGTTACAGCAGAATTGAATGAATAAGCTACAGTGGTATGATACGAATTGAGATGTTGACAGAATGGCTACAATCAATAGTGCGACTGATGAGTCCGTTGAGAAGGAATGTGTCGTGCAGGAGATATCCCAAAGGCTCGGCTGGAGATACGACGACGATGATTCTTAAACGGAAAATGGGGGGGGGGACGAGGAGGACGAACATTTATTATTTTGAATCGGACTCTCCATGAGAGATGATGTGGATGACGAAAGATGGAAATAAGTTGAATGAACATCAGCTTTAAGTTACGAGGATGACACTAGAATAACGCAGTAGATTTCCAACAAATAGCGTACACACACACACACACACCTTCACGCACATATTCATCATTCAAGAACTGACCATTGTCGTATGTTCGCAGGCTTCTGGGCGCATCCCGGCCACTCCGTCTGGCCGGCCCGACCATCATGCAGCCACCAATAACCGGGGCCCTGCGTCGTACGGCAAGCACGAGCGCCGGTATCCGAAACCGAGAGGGTGGCGCAGGCAACAACATCAGGAGGTCGGGTCCCAGCCGCTTCGGAAGCAGCGTGATGGCGCATGGACGAGGTTCGTCTGGGTCTGGTGTGGATGGATCGGTGGTGACCCGCAAGGTCATGCTCGTGGGTGATGTGTCCTGTGGGAAGACGGCCCTCCTTGGAGCGTTGGCAGGGGACCCTTTCAGACAGGTGAGAGGCAGTGACCCGTGTTTGTATGAGTAGCTGCGGGCATAAATGGCTTTTTTGGGGGGGAGCGGGAAAGGAATTAACTCCCGTCTCCACAGATGCCGGGAAATAAACGGGAGTCTCTGGAACTATGGCCACCGAATGTTTGTATTCAATCATTTTACAAGCCTTTAATCAAAATCATTGACCTTGCTTGGGTTTTTATTGAAGTAAGCTATCGAGAGCCGCTGCGTTGGTTTCAATGTCGGGGCCAGGAGGTTCGGATTTGGGGTTGGGGACATCTATACTTATGGCTGATTTTCTCTCGCAGCATCGTGGGGGGATAGTGCAGTCATCGCAATCTAGGTACAATTAATCACTGGGAGATCGTTGTATGGATAACCTTTACTTTAGCTGGTGGAAAGTCCATTGGGGTTTCCGTTTACAAAATTAACAGTTATTGGTGTCCTTGACAATACCCAATGAAATTTGTATTAATAAATATATTGTTGGATACTTTAACATGGATTCATATATGATCTTGTTATTGAGTGACGTACATTATAATATTGTTCTAGAAAATAACAAGAAGAGCCATTTTTTGAATTCTGTTAAAAACTCAATATTTCAAGAGCCGCAAAGCACGTGAATACGAGACGGGGTGGTCCTTATAAATAATGTCACGAAGCAGTCCTTAAAGAGCCGCATGCGGCTCGAGAGCCGCGGGCAGCCGACCCCTGCTCTCGAAGGACCATAAATAATACATTTGGCACAATGATTGTGTCGTCTACGCTTTTAATAAAAAAAAATGCCAAAACTCAATGATTACAAAATTGTGCCTCTTCAAAAAATTCCGACCTAAAGGTTGTTGTTACTCAAAAGGGATCCGTTGTAAATTCACCTGTCATGGCATGTGGGGCACATCTTGCTACTGCTTCCTACCTACACTGGTCCTGGTATTAGGTGTATTACACGTGAGAGTAATTGTTCCCCCTTTCACATACATGGATTACATTGAAAAATAGTTATGTGATTGATTGATTGATACTTTAATATACACTATAAACGCATGTTTATATTGTATGTATATTCTCATGCAGTTCCTGATATAGTATTGCCGTGCAGTATATTGTGTACTGTATATTATATGCAGTACACACATGTAACACGACATGTTACGTATGGCAACATAATAAGTGAACAACAATCTGCTCTGGGCTGTTTGCTCTAAAATTCCAGGGTGTGACGGAGCAAAAAATACTTTTTATTTGGCAATCTACATTTTTCCAATGACATAAACGCTCCTGTAGCTTTGCATACATGCATGAAATGGTATGTAAAGCTTAAATAAACATAGGCTACATCACGGGAAAAATTACATTAACAGTGTGGTTGAGCAGTGGCAAAGAGGTTCGCACACTGCTAACCAGAGAACCTGATGACCCGCCTTCATTCAAGCCCGTGCCATTAGTGAGAGTGATAATTGAACTGGTCCTTGGTCCTCTTTCATCACCAGTGTGATGAGGTTTGATCGATAACAGCGTGGGAAGGCCTTGATTCAGCAGTGGATCGACAAAAGGCTCTACAATAATTACTTGTACGGTAATAAATTGGACCACCAGGTAACAACATACTATGCCATGCCTTGAGCAATGTGTTCATAAGAGCATCCGCCTATCTCGTGTAACCCTGCTCATTGTTTACCCAATGGGCAGTAGCTGACATCAGCAATTGCAATGGCCTGGCCCATGTGCCTTGTTTTGTTTAAGTAAATATTGACCTCACAACCCAGAGGTCAGCATAACGTGGCGGCAGTAATATGACATTACAAGGAATTTAATATACCCCAGTGCTAATGTGCAATAGTGTATGTCCAGAAACTACTAGAAAAACATCTTGCCAAGTTAAGCCAACATTATTGCACTCTACTGCAGCGGCAGGCCCATCAATCCATAACTGCATATCATTGTATTTTATGCCTGATGTGTTGGCATATGCGGTACAGTAGTTAAGAACTTCTTCGTTAAGAGACCAAGACTCAAATTGCGTTTCAAAAGTTTAAGCCCATGACTTGTTTCTGTAAAAGCAAATATGTACCATACTCCTGATTATAAATAAGACTGTACAGTAAGACTGACCCCGAAATTGTGCCTGGTGTGTAATAACGTTGTATAAATATGGTCATATATGTACTGTACAGTATATACACTCACCCACTGGATTACAACCCAACTTTTGCATGAAACTATGGTGGAGGGGAATAAAGTGCATCATGCCATCCGGATAGAACAGGAGCCAGTATCCTGTTCACCATGATGTTACCTTATTTGTAATCCAAGTGCATTTCGATAAACTATATATTACTGTATCTCATTGGGTTATTTTACCATTGTATTTCAAAAGACAGCCTGATACACATTACATGCAATTCTATTTTTGGTAAATTGTTATACTGTGTATAATATCCAAAACAGCATCTTTTAAATGCAGTACAATATTGTTGCTGTTATGGATTATGGTCATAATGATTTAATTGACCTCTACCACAGTTCTACCCATAATGCAATGTGCCAGAAACACTATAATTTAACAATGAATACACAGTTTATTTCATGCTATAATTTTAATACGTAAGTGTAATGCTTATAGTAGCTGCTAATAAGTAACTACAGTATTCATATGCCATTTAAAAAACTGTCTATCAGCAAAACATGTTTCAATGCAATAGTCTCCAACTCTTATACACTCATCTCTTTGACCTCTAAATTTATGTGCCATGAAAAAAGAGCCATTGCCCAAAAAGTTGCCCGTTACAGTATATGCAAGTATTTTCATTTTAAGGCTGTGTTATTGATGAATGGGTGAGTTGATTTATTATTTGTGCTTGGGGCACCACTGTTAACAAAATATCATGAAATAATTTTCTTAGGAATTAAATTACACAGCAGTGCAATAGTTCACTCTGTTGTCTCTGTACAATCTTTAGATTTACAGTCGTGTATACAACATCTGATTTTTACTTGCAGTATTTCGTTAAAATATGCCAATTATGACAACTTAGGTACAAGATTTTTGCCCCTTATCTATGGCATTTGCATGGGCTGCGAAAACTCCTATTATTCTCGGTTAATAATACAAATTCCTAATAATAATAAAATGTCCCAAGTATAACAGGAATCGCATGGAAAATTAATCCTATTCACACATTTACCCTGTGGATAAGAGTCAAATCGTAGATTACATCGTGGCTATTGGTCTCCCATATCGCCACGTGTAAGAGCAGTGGCGATATGGGAGACTGTGGTGGCTAGGAAATGTTAACTCCCTCGCCTGGTATACAGGAGGTCGTGAGTTCAATCCTGGCCCTGACGCCTGTTGTATATCGGAGTTTGCATGTTCTCCCCGCAGTCGCGTACATTTTTCTCCGGGTCTTCCAGTTTCTCCCTCCACATTTAAAATCAACATGCATTTCGGGTATTTGGTTGCTATAAATTGCCACATGATAAGCCACTTAGTTAAGCAATAATTTGTATTCAGGTCGCTTCTGAAAAATAGATGTATAGCTTGGTGAGCCTAGCCTGGTAAAGTTAAACATACTTTAATTCAATAGTTTAGTTCTGGAGAGTAATAATATATATAAAGCGTTTATTAAGCGACTGACAGGTAAGTTTAATTAGTGGGTAGGTTTGTCAGTTAATTACATTATTTATTCCTTTACCTACGTGACTTTACCGAAAAAAACCTAAGAGTATGAATCCTTGCAGTCACGAAAGCTTCAAATCTAGAATTACATTATTTATTGTACAATGCAAACATGCTGAGTGATGCACTATTACTTCCATGCAGCTACCTTCTTAGTTTGGTAGAATGTTACAGTAGTTAAACAACATTTGTTTGCTGTCGACCTCACATGTGGTCAAAAACTCCCCACAGCCTTTCATGGGTTTTGAGATAATTTTAAATCAAGTAAATGTCACACAAACCTTAAGCAAACAGCGCATCATCTACATGTGTGATGAGCACGGTTGGATACGTATGGCGGTGCGAAATAAGTTCAACATGTATATTTGAGTGTACTCGTTGGGTCAGTAGAACATGTCGAAAAAAACATTGCCTTCTTTGCTTTATGAACAGAAAATCAACACGTGTCAATAACTCTGCCTTAAAATAAAAAGGGGACCTTTTAGACAACGGTCCTTAATAGCACATGTTTACGTGCTATTTACATATTTTGTTCTTTAATGGCCACAGTGTTATTGATAAATGTGAGGTTTTTTTCATATGCTGTGCTTGTTCACCACTGTCAACAACGGGCAGCATCTGCAAATACTGTGCTGACTCTGTTGACGAGTAATGATTTCACATGAAAGGCCTGCCAAGTCTCATGCGGCGGGTGGCCTTTGCTACACCGAGGAAAAAGGAAGGACACATCATACTTTCGACACTGTGTTGAAGCGTCCTTTCCATGTGGCGGCACTGCATGCGTTCTGTGCTCCACATTTCACAGCGTAAAAACGTGATACATTTATTCAACACAAATGCCGAAATGAAAAGCCACTCGTGTATGTGCAGATCCACAGTGGATGTTAAGGCCACAGCCCGCAGCATTGTCCCCAAGAACAAATACAGCTGACTCGCTGCTGCATTCTTGTAACTGTTTTTTTAATTAAATAATGTATGATTCACTCAGTGCAATGTTGCTGTCTCTACCCCTCCCCTGGTTGTTGCTCACCACACAAACTGCCCCCCCACACCCAACACACCTGCCACAGGGATATGTGCCCAGCGTGTTTGACAGCCGCTCGGTGACCCTGAATGGAACGGACGGCCGGAGTGCAGACATCTTGGTGTTGGACAACTCAGGTGTGTATGGGGGTGGCAGCTGATATTGTGGGTTTAGCCAGAGCCAAAGCTCTTAAGTGGTGTTCACTCAGCATGAGGCTCGTGTGTGTGTGAGGGGGGGTTTCATAGCCCCACACCGACTCACATTTCCATGATGGGGAAATTGTTCTTGAAAAGAAAATGCAACCAAAAGAGCTGTTGGCAATTGGAGATGACCTACACATGTCACCCTTGCAAAAGAGGCAATGTTTCCTTTGCCTCAGTCGGTGTATTTTGTCTCCTGCTTAAATGAAGGATACTCACTGGGTTGTTGGATACAAGTTTGAAGCTTCATCCATCAGAAAATCTCCACTCAGACATCACAGCATAGCTCACCAGTAACACCATTTGCATTGACTTTTCAAAGGTATTGAAGAGATGTTCCAATGATGTCACTATAGAGTCGTGTTTCTCAATTCCTAGATTTATTGATGCACTCCTTTGATCCATTGATTGTTAGGAAAGAGTTTGTGGATCAAACAGATGTCTGACACCACCGAAGTAGCTGAGCTGAAAGGTGTCCAGGAGATGAGAGAATAGAAAATACTTTCATATTCGAGGAGTTTTGAGTGTTAACTCGTATAATGCTGCATGGGTGTTCTCTGGGTACCCTACTCAATTATTGTCCAACACTTTACTCGTGAAATTGGCTGAGGATCCCAATGCAGGAACCTCCTAAAAAAGAGATGCATTAAGGCTTACCTGGATAAAGAAAGGACAATTATTGTGATTAACGAAGCTTCAAGCTTTGTGTTGAACAGCCTGAGAAATACAAATCGGGGTGCTTGTCTAAGGACAGGTGTTATTCGTTTTTTGGGTTGCACTTTATTAAAGCGCAAAGAATGTTCCAGTTTCCCTTGTGGCTGCTGTGAGTGTAACACCCTCACCCCAGCTGTCATCCTTTTAATGTTCTCACGTGCAGAGACTGGCCAAACTATTGTGTGGTGGATGCCGTCCAACTTGAGGGCTCGGCGTAAGTGTGTACTTGGCATATTGTATAACAAAGCGGTAATTAGTCAAGTGTATTTGTACACATTATGTGTAGCACTGTTGTATTGGTTAATAAGTACATTTTTTTAGTCTTCTCATGATGATATGTCACTCGTGTGGAGTGCAGTCTTGGAAGTAAATTCAATATAGAATTCATATTTAGTGCAGTATAGTATTGTCCACAAACCATGTGTGGAATGTAAATTTAAGTTAATATCAACCAATATTTTGCAGTCACTTTTAAAATGTATTTAAAATCAAGGTCCCATGTTGGTCATGATTTGCATTTCACATAGCACATATGTGCTAAAGTATCGCTAAGCACTTAATTGACTGAAACATCAATTATTTATCCAGGACAGCCTTATTTTCAGGATTCTTTTAAATAGCATACTGCAGTGGGATATGAGGCCGATTTGTATATATCATTAAGGAAAGCTTTGCCATTAGAAAAAAACTCGAGTGTCCACAAAGAAAACCCACACACACACGTGCAGGGGATAACACTCAAATATCAACACAGATAGGTTAAATAATCCACTTGCTGTACTGCCTATCTTGGCCGTCTTGTAGCTCGGCATGTTTTGCGAATTACACAACGCTGTTTGATCCACCAATCCTTGCCATTAAAGTTTTGGATTATAGGTGTGCCCCTGCCATAACTCAAAACACCGAGAATGTGCCCAGACCAGTCCCAGAGTAGTCGCCAAGACTAGGCATTCCTGTAGGGACGTTTTTTGTGGTTGTTGCTAATTCTAATATCCATTAGGTATACCGTGCAGTTCACCGATCTCTCTCATAATATTAAGATGGCGCTTTGATGCGCTAATATCTTGATAGGATACAAACTGCAGGAGTGGCTTTAAAATGGCTACAAACGTGTGACAGATGAATAGCCTCATAATGCAAAGGGGTGAAACGTGAGAGTCTTGAATTTCACCTACAGTGACCTCAAAAGGCGATGTGTACCCACTGTACTGTTATTGTGTGGTACATACTGTACATATGCACACTGAGACACGTGTATTACTTACAAATGAGCTTGCATGCGTCTCAGCAGTGTTAGCATATCCAGTTCTGCACATGTGTAATCTGATATAAGTAATGTACGGACGTATGTTAAAGGATGATTGATTCATATTAAAGGTTGATGATGATAGCACCGATGATGCAATACCTGTTGCCAATTTGTGCCTTGCGTATTGGGGTCGTGACTATGGTGGCTGGAAATGTGGGAACTTTTGTAACATTTATATTTTCTTGAAAAATAATGATGAGTCAGTCCCGGTGTGGTAATGTCTGGCCCCGACAGGTTTTTTGTTTATAAGGACAGGTCAAAGAGTGTTTAAAAGGTTTACTCTGAGGAATAATTGTAATTTGTTGAGTTTTACACGAACATACATGTTAAAAAAATAATATTTAAATATTCCACGTTTCATGTTTTGGTACTTTTAACAGGGTGTCTTGTGGCTATACTTGGTAAAGTATAATTATAGGAGGCCTGTATGAACCCACGAACCTCAGGTTGAGAATCAGTGGTATGCCTGCATGCTATATATAGCATGTGTGCATACTATATACATACTATGTAGTATGTACGGACGTTGTATAGTACAGTATGCATATATACTGTTATAGCAGTGGTTCCCAACCTCTGATCCATAGGCTAATTATTGTCAGCAAGGCCATGGGAAGTGATCCGCAGAACTGTTCAGATATTATGACTTAAGTAGTTTAAAAAACATATATTCATGCATGGTGGTCTACTAAACAATTGTTTTGAGGGCCAACAGTGATCTGCGGGTTGATCAAGATTGGGGACTACACCTATACACTGTATGTAGTATTATATATGTATAAAGCGGTATGCACTTTATACTTTACAACGATAATTATATTTATCCAGGTAAACTTTGCCGTGGCTTAATACTGTTTGAGGATGGCCCAGAATTTATGTTTGGCCATTTCCTTTTTAAGGTGTGGTTTGGGGCTCACTGGTGGCGAGATGTTATTGCCCTTGCTTGGTATGCAGGAGGTCGTAAGTCCAATCCGCCCCTGACGCCTGGTATATGTTCTCCCTTCCTGTGGCCACGTGGATTTGTCTCTGGGTCTTCCGATTTCGTCCTCCAGACTTATAAACATGCGTTTAAATTATTTGTCTACCATACACTCCCACATATATGATGATATAAGCCACTTCGATGAACTATCACATGTGGCCAGGTCGACTGGTAAATTCAAGTTTATATACTTTATGTCGTTTGCATGTGGAGAGAACTGGAGTCGTACACGAGGATAACACTCAAAACTAATATTTAAGAGCCAAGGAGGGTTCATGAGCCCACTCGTCGCCTGGCTACGACTCAGGCCAGTGAGTTCAGGAGTTCTGTGTGATCCAATAAACCATTGCCTTAAAACCACCGAGTTAGAGGCGTTGCACCGCCATGCCTGGCGATGTATTTGTTTTTGCTGTACACTTTTTGCATTTCAACGGCACTATACTATAATGCATTATGGTGCACACTTAGATTAAATCCATATTCTATTGGTACATAGGAAAATATTCGTGTAAGGGATACAGCAGTGAAGGCAGTCATCCGAGTTTGATTCCTGGCCATGGTTAAAATAAGTGCCAAATAGTATCTGAACTGGTCCTGAGCAGCCCTCTTCACCATCCTCTTGTGATCGGCATGATGCAGTCGCTCACAGTTCCTATGATCACTGTTACATTGCTTTTATGGCTTTATTTTGGTGATTTCGAAAAGTTTTTTGGTTTGGCCATGTTTGTTGTAGTACGGAGTTAGACTGATGGCTTTAATCTAAGTTGTCTTGTGGTTGTTGTTATTTGACTTGCATCCCACTGGGATTTTTGCACACAGCGTTAGTGTACGGTGCTTTTGCTGGAAGATTTTGCTGTTTTTTCCTGGATTTTTCTGTTTGCGCATAGTGACTTTAAGATGT
This sequence comes from Lampetra fluviatilis, assembly GCF_964198595.1. NCBI lineage: Eukaryota > Metazoa > Chordata > Hyperoartia > Petromyzontiformes > Petromyzontidae > Lampetra > Lampetra fluviatilis. The sequence goes on along the minus strand of NC_136295.1, from coordinate 6,069,327 downwards.
TTTCTTGTTCATGTGTTTGTTTTTTGCTTGTTGTGGTTGCACCCGATTCAAGAGCCGAATGGCTCACAGGGCTATACCAAATAAATAAAACTGAAAAAAAACCCTGAAAAGTCTGGTCAAATAACAACCCATATGACCGACGTGGCATCCGCTCAGCTTTATTCAAAGGTAGATTGACAAAGGGCTGTACATTGTATTATCATTTGTATTAGCATGCTTGTCGGTGATGGTGTTTACGGAACACGCGTACATGTGTACCATTGCGTATTTCCGCGTAGTTTTTACAGAAACAAAATGTTACATGCTATCACAGCACCACTCTTCTATATACCAATCACAGCGTTGAAAGAGAAACTATGTAGTTGCCCTGTGAGCTGACCCTATGCTCACTCCTGTAGGTTCCTCACACTACGACACCGTGCGACCACTCTCGTACCAGCACGCTTCCGCCGTGCTGCTGTGCTTCGACATCAGCCGCCCAGAGACGCTTCACAGCATCCACGTAAAGGTGCGAGATCATGCATCCCGTGTTGTCCGAGTGAATGTGCCCGTGTGTGTGGCTTAGGGAGAGTGGTAGCGTAGTGGTTAGCGCACTGTGCTATGGACCAGCGACCTGCATTCGATTGCCCTCCACAGGTAACATCAGTGACAAATATGTTAATTCATCCTGCGACTCCCCTAGGTTGACTCGGCCTTAAATTAGTATCTGGCATGGTGCTGGCCACGAAAATTGCTCGTGTGCCATGCTGGTCTTCAGTGCTTTCTTGCGGCACTTATCACAAAAGTCTTTACGGCCATATGGGAGATCGTTGTCTTTTAGTTTAGGGGATGTAGAGACATCTGTGCACTCTTATGTTAGTTATAATGTACGAATTTTTTTCTGAACAATGTAGAAAGAAATGTACCCTATATTATCGTTTGTATCCCTGGCCTCTCTTGCAAAATACCTTTTTGTCTCGGTTGCCTCACCTGATTGAATAAAAATAGGATGCATGATTGCAGAAGTGTTTTTTGTGATGCCACTAACGGACGTGACGATGATCGCCATAATTACGGCATTTTAAACGTGCCTTGGTGGTAATGATGACAGTTATTTCCCAGCCTTTTAATACTAATAATAATGCCAATGCTGGTAATGTCTTGATGGTAGCACTGATAATACAGATGGTAATAACATCGATGATGATTGTGCTCACAGTGGCATCGAGAGGCCAAGTCCCACTGCCCAAGTGCCCACCTGCTGCTTGTTGGGTGCAAATCGGACCTCCGTCTCTCGAAATCCCAGAGAATGGTGTCTCACCACCAGGTGAGTCCCCCGCCCTGCCGTTCTGCGCGGCGAATGACGCCGCAAGCAGCGTCGCTACATTTGAACTTTCGAGCGGATTCATCTTCTTGTTTCTTTCGGTAATATGACTTTGAAACCCCCCCCCGCCCACCTCCTACGCATTTCCCATGAATATGCTAAATTCCTCTTGATATGCACATTTTTTTTGTTAAGGCTCTCTCCTTCCACCTCCAACCCAGCTTATATATAAGCTCCTAGCTTGGCAGTGTCTCATTCTTCACCTGAAGACGGCTGCTTGCGTTGTAGCCGAAACGTCGTGAGAATTATTTTATTTTATTATGTTTTATTTTTATTATTTTATTACTTCCCTTCTACGTGACTTTACCGAAAGAACCAAGAAGATGAATCCCTGCAGTCACGAAAGCTTTAAATCGAAATTCGAGCGGATGTTGCATCATGCTGATGGGTGCGCATTATGTCCTCGACCTCACAGTCAAAGGCAACCAATTTGGTTACGAGTTAATTTCGTGAGCGAATACAATGACACGGGCATTTTCTTGGTTTCTCACTGTCTTTCAGTTGGCTTCACGAGCTAGCTAAATTACAGCAGTACTACTAACAGCAAGTCTGTTCCAAACACGAGAGTTATTATGGCACATTGTACAGTAAGTCAAAGTGCAAACGTGAAAAGTGTCAATCAACACAGAGTAATCAAATTATGGCAATAAAAACTCGTACACCTTCATAATACACGCGGTATATAGTCATTTAACGTGGCCTATGGTTGAGTACGGGAGCATGTGGCATTGAATCAGAATAATTGTTTCCCTGTCTGCCTACTCCCGCATGGAACTTGGACTCCGTATTGTGGGTTTGTGTTTTGTACGTGCATTAGTGATACAGAAGTGAGAATACTGGGTCTGGAGAGGGGGTCTGAAGGGGGTCTGGAACATAAGCCCTTTCTTTTCATATGTAAATCTTAGTTTACTCTGCACGGATATGCTCTGCATGGCCTTTTTTCAGAAAGCTTCCCCCCATGCAGAGCGAGGGACACGTGTACAGGACACGATCAGTGTATGGTAGAGGAGCTGGCTTCTCGTAATGATATTTTAAGTTCAAATGCCAGTCATTTGTTCAAGCATGTCATCGTTTTGAGTTCTGCAAAATTATGAGACCAACTGTCGATTCCTAAGGGTTAGGAATACTGTAAATTGTGCCACCAGAGAAACATAGCATTTTCACCACTGGCTCAGGACTGCCAACAGATGTGTAACACTCATTCAATCATTAGGACTGCTAACCAACATTGCTGTGCATTGTCTTTGAGTTGTGCGCCTTTTGGCGTCATCTGGTCCAACCCATGTGAGACTAGGCTCTAAGGAAAGCTGTCTCGGGTGTGGACCAATCAACTTCAAGGACAGTGCACATTATCAGAGTTGTGTTTTTTGTTTGCATTATGACTGCAGGTATTGTGGTCTATGCAAACATGACTCCTTGTAAAAAGGTGTCAGTTTTGTTGCCAGATAGAAGGGTAAAAAACCAATTATCATTGCCATGCATGTTTTACAGGCATCGGAGTCGGCCACGCAGCTGGGGGCTGTGTGTTACGTGGAGTGCTCGGCAACAGACAATGACACGAACTCTGTACGTGATGCTCTGCTGAGCCCGACCACTGCCCAGAAGACGCGCCGGCAGCACCAGCAGGGAACTCCCACTGACACTGGCTGCAGCAGCAGTGCAGATGCAGCGGGCTCGAGTTTGGCCGAAGGGACACGCGAGCCATCGACGTTCAAGCGCACTGCCTCAAAACGACTGCTGCGTCGGCTGTCCCTGCTCAGGGAACGGCAGCCGCCCCGAGCTGCGCCCCAAGAAGCCCCAGCACCTGAGGTTGAGAGAGACAAGAAGAATTGTGCCATTATGTGAACACTGTGCCCCTCTTTAATGCGTCCCTATTATACTTGTATGTCAGGCTATGTAATCTACCGTTGTGTACATTTGTGGAATGTACAGTGATGAAAACATTCCACAATAGCGATAAGTTATGGAATCTGGAGTAGTACGAGTATCAACTACAATTGTGTTTCCCTGTGCTTTATTGGTGAATGTGCCCTGAGACTCGTCAGTACTGCCCTGGCTGACCCAAGTGTCCCTGGGACTCGGCATTGGTGCTGGTTGTCTCATCTTAACCACCACCGCCCCAAATCGCCCTCCATACTCGCGTACTTTTTCTCCTTTTTGTAAAGTTAATTGAGATGTGGTTGAATTTAGATGCATTATAAATCGTTGTTTTTTTATAACTCTTGTTACATCTTCATTTGTGTCTGTGGTTGCAAGTTTATTCATATGTGATGCAAACTTTATTTCGTGAAAACCTACGAGTTAAACTTCCTTTCTATACCTGAATAAGTACAGCCTAGGTACCTATTTACAGTAATAGAATACAGTATTTTCTAGCACAAACTTTTTGCACTACACTTTTTATATCAATAAATAAAATACACATATTTATATAAAGTTATATAAGGCAATCATTGTTAAAATTATTAACGTGTACAAGTACATGTTGAAAGTCCACAAACTGCTGTATTTAATGTACCTTGAATATAACATTTAATATATATAGAATTGATACTTAACAGCAAGGCATGATATTAGACATTATGGATAAGTGTAGAAATAGTCATATTCATACATTTCTGATTACTTTTGAAACGGTGCTTTGTCAGGACTCTAAAAGTAATCGGTTACAATTATAATGCCGTGCTTTTGATGAGGTAGCAATCCAATATCACGAAATAACTATGTCATGAGTCACTACATATTTTAAAACGGCATAGACCAGAAATAAATAAGGTAATACAAATCGTACATCCTTAAAAAAACCGCTGTCGTTGTAATATGTGATTTGCAAAAAGTATCAACTGCTTATTTATTTGCTTTTCCATAGTAAAATAAACTTTAACTGTTCTATTTTAATGTTTTCATCCCAGTTATCTGCTTCAACTATAGTTTTCATACCATTGTAATGCGAGCGTAAATGGGGTTTGCTGCTGGGCTCTGGCCCAATCACACGGCCCGGGGTATTGGGGGGCGGAGCCAGTATGAGAAGGCCGGATGTGACGATCCGGAAGGGGAGGAGTCAGGATCATGTGGGAAACAGGATATAGGTGGGAGCCCGGAAGGGATCGGGGTCAGTTGTGGGAGTAAAGAGGCTGAGCCATGTTGGGTGGCCGGACGGGATCCGCGCCATCGGCCACGTGGCCGAAGGACCTTCAGCACGCCGTCGGCCAGCGGTGTGCGGAGTGAGGGAGTGGAGGAGCTATTGGAGGAGCGCGCGCGAGGAGACGCTGGTCCGCTGTCAGGACCAACGGGGTGTGAGGAAGAGCGGAGGAGTTGACGAGGGAGCGCGTGCGGGGCGCGCGCAAGGAGACGCTGGTCCGCGGTCAGGACCAGCGGGGTGCGGAGAAAGAAACTAAATTAAAGACCAACGGAGACCAGCAGTGCCTGACGAAGTCATTTATTACACCATTTAAAGTCAAAATTATAAAAAGACATCCTGTACTCAATGTTTGGTTGCATGTGGAATAGCAGGAATTACCACGGAAAAGGTTTACCTTCTTTACAGTCATGCTCCATATTGATGTTAACTAGCATGGTTGTGCGATGAAAATTGCTGAATTTTAATATTGGTTGCTGTGGCATCACTATTACACAAATACAGACTTATTTTAGCCCAACATCAAAATTATGGCACGGTTTACTTCATTGCAAATTGTAGGCATATTGATTAATTTGTCACTTGCACGCGGGCTCACTTTAATGCCTGTGCATTAATTTTACAAAATTGGACGATTTAACTGGATGCACATTCATATTTTATTGGAGAACACATTACGGTTTCTTGTTGTTGAGGTTGTACATTGAGACGAATGTTGTCTAAATGCAACCGTGAGCAGAATTTACATTAACTTTGACAATTTGTAAATGTAAACTCACCACACTTTAGGTGCTATGAAATTGAGCTGCACATGTTTGACCCACTCACCTCTGTGGGTATTTAATTGCTGACGAAATGCAATACTTGTACCATAGCTTTGTTAAACGTGTCGTGAGCATGATCGCTTATTCTGGCGAAGCTCGCTTTTTTAGGTCTGGTAGTTCAAAATTGCCCAATCACTGGCAATAAATACTGTACAATATTGCATAAAAGCAATTGGGTACTACCATGGGCATTTTTTTAAATCAATCAGGAGACTCCCATACTGTACAGTATTTCCAAGGTACTTTGGTTACCTATACTGTCTGTATTGTATCAATCAAGTTTACTCCACTATGTAACTATGCAAGGGTTGTGCAGGCTTTTCATGCGAGATATAATTTATCTAAGACTTTGCCAGTGTCGTACATTTGCCATGAGCCGAGTACAAATTCTCACATTTTTCCGGGGGCTAAGAATGAGTACTTTATGAAATGGAAATGTTACTCTTCACCGTGCTGGTCTCACGCTGTCAACAATCTGTTGCAGACCCCAGTCAGGGAGTCGTGGTCCTCAGACAAACTGCCAGACCGAGAATATGATGTCTGATTCCAGTCTAAATGGTGTGCGTTTCGATCAGCGCAGGCCTGCCCCCTGGGTCATGCTGCCACCAGGAAACATTAATACAAGATCAGTGCTGCCAGATGGCTTTTGCTGAAAAAAATGTCGAAACCTTTGGCCAAAAGAGTCCAAAAGGGCACGTTTTTACCAAAGTGGAGCCAAAATAAAAGAGATTTAAAATTCGTGCATGGCTGTGTTTTATACACTTTAGATTTATAAAATAACTCAACATTTGCAAAAATGTAGCCTTTCATTAGATTTTTAATATATTTTATTAGTTATCCATTATCATTTGAGACATTTACAGACGACAGTACCTAGAAACTGAAACAGTGTCTAAAAGTGCCTCCATTTTGGTACGTCAACATTCACATGAGTATAAGGACACATGACCACTAAGTGACCGTTTCTTTAATTTAATTTTAAGGTGTGTTTAAAGATGTTAAAAGAGTATTTACCGTCAATATATTACTTTAAAACTAGGTAGGGACTTTATGACCACTTCATTCAGCTCATGGATCAAAGAGCATACGCTACATAAACATTCCACCGGCTATTTGGCAAACAAATTAAGTTGTTTTCCCATTGCGTGGCAGAGGCTTTCGAGTACTGTACAGATTTCCCTCACTTTATGCGAGTTCGGTTTCTGTGATCTCGCGTAAATGCGACTAACCTATTTTACCCAAAATTCGCGACCTGCGGTTTGAATTCGTGATGAAAATAGAACTGCAAGACGCTTCTGCAGCGGGATACTCCCGCCGGAGGTGAGAAATATGGTAAAAGTGGCTCGACACGTGTCGGACAGGGACCCAAACACAAGCTTATCTCCTCGGTTCCTGCCCCAACTTCAACCCACACTAGGCAGTGTGGTGAGGTATGATCAAACAACCCCCACGACTCACATGGTGGGGAGGTCCCATCCAGTAAAGGATGGTCAAAGGGCTGTTATATTCAAATATTCATTTAAAAAACTGTCTAAAAAGAAACCTTTTAAAAACTCACGAAGTAGGGAAATTTGTGAGCTGAAATCGTTGTTGCTTATGCATATACAGTATTGTATGGCAGGCTGTCAACTTTACTCGCAGTAGGACACAGCCATTAGCAAGGACAGCACAAGAGTTTATTTTATCACATGCAAAGAATGATCATCTGTCAACCACAACCCGAAATCACTATCATGTGTGTTTTGACAGAAGTGGCATGGATTTTATACGCTCCATTTATGGTTTGGTATTGATGGAATGTATAATGCAGTGTAGTGACACAGACTACAGGTTATTGGGCCTTTATTCGTCATTTCTCCTGCACGGTATCCATGCGACAGCCTCTGCTCCCTCAATGATTGACAACTGCTGATGTAATTATACATGTTAATTAGTGTCATGGAATTATCTGCACGGATTAACAAGTGTAGTGTATTTCACGGAGACACACACTAGAACTTGGAGGCAACACGTCTATTATAACACACCAACAGGGTAACTGCATACACGTACACTTGGTTAACTATACCACAACGGGGTAACTACATAACCGGGTCAGTCAGTAACATACTGCCTGAACCACGAAGCCAAGTGTAAAGACCGAAGACCGAGGATCGAAGAGATGTAGCACCGACAGGTTCCATTCCAACAGCCGCGATCGCTCTCGGGACTTCCCTTTTATACTCCCGAGCGTGGCCTCGCTCCGTTTTCGGCCACGCCCCTTCTGGATCTTACCAGAAGGTTCTCGACCAAGCATCACGTGTCTCTCGAGCCCCCTTTTGGGCCTTCTCGCTACCCTGTCCCAGTGACGTGCCCTCTCGGGTTCACCTAGACCAGGGGTCCTCAAACTACGGCCCGCGGGCCACATGCGGCCCGCCGAGGACATTTATCTGGCCCATGGTCACTAATTGGGCTGCGCTTGTGAGCACTAATTGGGCTGCGCTGGTGAGCACTAATTGGGCTGCGCTGGTGAGCACTCATTGGGCTGCGGTGGTGGGCACTGATTGGGCTGCGGTGGCGAGCACTGATTTGGCTGCGCTGGTGAGCACTGATTGAGCTGCGGCGGTGGGCACTGATTGAGCTGCGGCGGTGGGCACTCATTGGGCTGCGCTGGTGAATGGTTCAATGGGCCAATTGACTGGACTTGCCCCCCAGGCCTAAGGCTGCCAGCCCTCCCCTGGCTGCGCTTGACTGGCTCTCCCTCCCTCAGCTCCCTCACTTGCCCCTCGGCTCCACTCCCAGTGATATTCCTGTGTGCTGGGGATGTACTGCGATCTGTGAACAAAACTGCAGGTGTAATTAACTTTGTAATGGCACCCGCACCAGTGTGAGCCTGGGGTAAAAGCGGAGTTCCCCCAATCAGACTGCATTGATGGGCAGTGCAGTCTGTATGTCTCTGTGTGGGCAAGGTTATTGCTGGTATATTGCTTTTGTAGCGCTGTATATATATATTGGTATTTTACTAATAGCAATTTTGACTCCCTAGGAAACTGATGTCAGGAAAAAGAAAAATTTACTCGGAGTGTAGGATATTCAAAGAACAGTGGACTTATGATTACTTTTTCATGCAGTACAAGGAAAGAGCTGTGTGTCTGATATGCCAGAATATAGTGTCTGTGTTCCAAAAATACAATTTACGTCGACACTATGAAACTCAACATAAAGATAAATATGATTGTTTGGTCGGAGAAGTGAGAAAAGATAAAATATTAAAACTGAAAAATACATTAACAACTCAGCAAAATACTTTTGTGAAGCAGAAGCAGCTAAATATTTCATCACTGCGAGCAAGTTTTCAAGTTGCCAAGCTAATAGCGTGCACTGGCAGACCATTCGTGGAGTGAGAATTTGTTAAAGAATGCCTTATTTCTGTTGCCAAAGAGTTGTGTCCAGAGAAGGCCGATTTATTTAGTACAGTGAGTCTTTCAGGACCTACAATTACACGGAGGATTGAACAAATGGGAGACAATTTGCATCAGCATTTGCAAAACTCCACAAAAAAACTTTCCTATTTTTCCTTGGCACTCGACGAAAGCAATGATGTTCGTGATTCTGCACAACTTCTAATTTTTATTCGTGGGATGAATGACTATTTCGAAGTCACAGAAGAGCTTGCTGCACTGCAAAGCATCAAAGGAACAACTACAGGAGAGGATATCTATGAAAAGGTTTGCCAAACTGTGAATGGTTTGGAGCTGAATTGGGCTAAACTAGTCAGTGTGACAACTGATGGTGCTCCTAGCATGGTGGGGTCTAAGAAAGGAGTAATTGCTCGCATTAACCAAGAGATGGACAAACAGAACCATTCTCATCCAATAGCCATACACTGCCTCATCCACCAATAAGCGCTGTGTAGTAAATCACTGAAGTGGAACTCTGTTATGAAAATTGTGGTATCTTGTGTTAACTTCATTAGAGCTCATGCACTAAACCACAGACAATTTCAGGAATTTCTGTCTGAACTAAATGTTGACTATGAAGATGTTCTGTACCACACAGAAGTCCGTTGGCTGAGTCGAGGGAGAGTTTTGAAACGTTTCTATGACTTACTTCCACAGATTACAGCTTTTCTGCTTTCAAAAAACAAAGAAGTACCAGAGCTCAATGATGCAGAATGGAAATGGCACCTTGCCTTTCTGACAGATGTAACAGAGCTACTCAACAGTTGCAATGTGCAACTTCAAGGAAAGGGGAAGCTCCTCTGTGATATGCAATCACATGTCAAAGCATTTGAAGTAAAATTAGGCCTCCTCATCAAACAAGTTAAGGAGGAAAACTTCTGCCATCTCCCCACAACTCAAAATCTGTTAGCGGAAAAACCATTGGTTGCAATTCCCAAACAAAACATGTGTGGATTCACTGGAAAAATTGCAAAAGGAGTTCCAATTTAGATTTAAAGAGCTTCATCTCCATGAACAGGACATACAGCTTTTCCGTAACCCATTTTCTATTGACATTGAAAATATGGATACAATTTACCAAATGGAACTGGCTGAACTGCAGAATTGTGACTCTCTGAAAGACGCATACAAGCCAAGCAGCCTTCATAATTTCTATGCATATCTCCCCTCTGAGACATATCCTCATCTCAGGAACCATGCACTCAAAATGGCAACCATCTTTGGCAGCACTTATGTCTGTGAACAGACTTTTTCCAGAATGAAACATTTGAAATCTCCAACTAGACTAACGGATGCACACTTGCATCACTTGTTACGACTAGCAGTGACAAATATGGAACCGGACATTGACCATCTCATTAGCCAAAAGCAGGCCCATAGTTCCCATTGAAATACTGGCAAGTTTGTTGATTTAACTTTAGTTGTTCTTCATTTTAAATATTGTATTTGTTCCCGTTTTGTTTCTTCACTTCAAAATAAGATATATGCAGTGTGCATAGGAATTTGTTCATAGTTTTTTTTAACTATAGTCCGGCCCTCCAACAGTCTGAGGGACAGTGAACTGGCCCCCTGTTTAAAAAGTTTGAGGACCCCTGACCTAGACTGTCACGTCCTTACTTGCCCTCTCTCAGACCGTCACCAGAACTATGGCTCCTAGGACCCACTTGCATGCCATACCTACTCTGATGCCAGAGAGAGGCTCAAGACGCACAGTACAATTCTTGTGACAGTAGCTGGCGCTAAACACCATAGTGACTCCATTTAGGTCACTACACAAGTATGGAGATACTGACACCCAAACGTATTGAGTACGTGCATAAGATAATGGCCCATTCACTAACGGTCTGAATGTGCATCTTTTTTTTTAAAGCCGTTGCTGGATGAAGGACTGTCTCCATGCTGCGTGGGTTAAGTGACCATACATTACCACGCTGGAAAAGTGCGGGTTAGAGAAGTCGCAGATACAGTACATGTGTAGTGACATAATGGGTCACTACGGCGCCTAGCGCCAGTTACTGATAGAGAGGGGAACTGGGAGTGTAGTAGCCCTCTCTGTCAGCAGGTTACGCTATTTCATGGAAAGGGTCCCTAGGGGAGCATGGTTCTGGTGGCTTGCAGAGAGGGGGCATCTGAGGACGTAACAGCCCGGTTGGCTGGCAAGGGCACTTGACATGACAGGGTAAGGATGTGGGCCAAAGGTGACAAGGGACACGTGGTGTGGGACCCAGGACCTTCTGATGAGTTCCAGAAGGGGGCGTGGCCGAGGGCGGAGCCAGGCCACACTGGGGGGCATAAAAGGGAGGTCCCGGGGCCGCATCGGGGCTGTCTGCTGGAATCCGCCGTGTTACGTCTTCTCCTCAGTCTCCGGTTTTCGTGCTCGGCATCGTGGTTCAGGCAGTATGCCGAATGACCTGACCCATTTATATAGCTACCCTGTGGTGGTTACCGGTTATGTAATTATCAAGTTGTGGTAGTAAAATACACGTGTTTCCTCCTGAATTAGTGTTTCTCTCAAGTGAATCGACTACACATGGGTTCAGACAAATAGAGTGCAATGGATTTTGCTGCACTGCCCTCTGCTGATCACCACAAAGCACAGCACTGCCTGCGCAGTGCTGTGCATCCAAGCAATATCCAGGATTCTTCTCCTCGTGTTCTGCCACCACAGTTCAGTATGTTAATCCAGTATTGGACTCATGGTGATATGGCCTGGTCTATAGCCCTGGCGAGGTCCTCCACGTTACACACACCAATATATGCCCCATGGTTTGTGTTTCACCCCAGTCGCATGTGTCAGTGTCGTACTGTTTGACCTGTCCACTCCCATTTTGAAGGCGATTTAAACAATATCCAGGTTTACTGTGATCTTTCTCTGCACTAGTGGTGAGGAGTTCGGAAACGTTGATATGCAGACATCCGTGGCTATTGCCGAGTCACATTCGCCACAATTCCAGTCGTGTAGCCATCGGCGATTTAATTTAAAGTGGTTCCGTTGCGTTGAGGAAGCCTTTCCGTGATTCCAGGCGACTTAAAGCTGCGGTTGTGGTCATGTAGCGGATTGCCTACAGTGTCATCAACCTCTTGTGGCCCTTCCACTTTTGCTTGAAACCACGCGGACAGGGTCGTGTCTGGGACTGGTCAGGCGGCAGCGTGGTCGTGTGTGTGAGAGAGAGAGGAGGCCCGAGTGTTGTGGAGGGGTGTGTTGGAGAACCAACACACCGGTTAGTGCTGTACTAGTGACGAATTGGCCACGTTCTGTTTACGTGACAATCCTTAGGCTGTGTCGGGTAGTAGCGGTTTTAACGACACATTTATATATTTACACGATCTAACCCAAAAAAAACTGTATTATAGATTGTTAAGTAAACATTAACTGTAGGTTTGCTATACTTACAGCTGGCTCCGATGTCCAGCTCACTTCTGCCACTTGATGCAGAAGTCGGTGCTGCAGCTGCGGCTGTAGGTACTGCTGCTGCAGATCTTGGTCCTGCTGCTGCAGGTCTTGGTCCTGCTGCTGCAGGTCTTGGTCCTGCTGCTGCAGATCTTGGTCCTGCTACTACAGATCTTGGTCCTGCTGCTGCCACTGCAGTGTTGGTTCTGCTGCTGCTGCTGGTTTTGAATTGCGAACTATACTTTCTCATCGCAAATTTTACCTGCCATGAGATGGCAATGCTTTGATGATATATTGTGTAAGGCAAATATATTTTACCAAAATATCTTAATTTAGCTAAATGATTGTCCCGCTACTACCTGCTGTTAACAGCAGCACAATATAAAAAAAATATGTACGCTTTATGCATTTGGTCAAGTTGTTGTTAAAAACAGCTTCGAGTGCACCTACATTTGTAAGTGAAATTTTACCTAGAAATAACACAAGTCCAAATATTGTTTTTCAAGCACCTTCCACGCATTTACCTATGGTGCACACCACTAATGCTAATGGGCATCATTGCTAGTTCTCAATCGGCCAAGTGACATTGCATTGGGAGACTATTTCTGCTCTTCGCAACTGGAATACAAATATCGAACAATTGCTATAAAAACACATTTTAGTACATTTTAACATTTAGCGCTTATTGTAAACCTTTTATGATAACAAATTATTTGTAATAACAACAATAACATGGTATTTTTTTTATATCTATCTGCATGTAAACATATCGTGCAGATTAATTGCCAACATAAAAAAATTATGAAAGTGTTCTGAAGCCGTAATAGGATTAGTTTAAACGTATTAATTACAGATCAAAGTGATTCGATTATTCATCGATTGATGTAAATGACTGGTGACGCAAGGCCAGTTTCAGAATTGACGGTAATGGTCTACAAATGCTAATGTCGACTTTAAATAAATTATAATAACTATGGTAGTGTGCTAGAACCTACAAACTTAGATGTTCATTGCATGCGAAATGGGTGACAGCAGGTTTCCAATAAGTGAGACATTTTTAACAACCAAGGTGGTCACTTTCCAACTAGACGACCTTATGTTTCGTGTGACGAGTCTTCTGGGAAATGGTGTCATGACATTCTCCCACAGGCAGTGGTGTAAATGCTGCCGAATACGTTCCTTTTCAAAAAGGTAAGCTGGTTGGGTCCAACCACACGCCAAAGCAGTCACAGAACACAGTCTGAAAAATTGGCCTGCTGGCTTTAAATTTGACAATTTGCTCAGTGGAGGAATTTCTGCATTTTGCAAATGTGCTGGACAGTTATCGTGTTTTGTTTTGCGTCAAACCATCCAAGGGCTGTCATACACTTTGCACACTAGTCAGTTGAAGCCTGTATATGTTTGAAAGGACAATCCAGTGGTTTCCACGCAAATTCACAATCTGAATAAACTCTGCCTTGCATAGACCAGTTTCGCATTTGACTAGGCGCTCCTTGAAATGAGGGCAAGTCTGTAGATCCGTCTATGGTCGAAATGAAAATCTTCAGTAAAGCCAATTTCGATGTCCGTCAACCAATAGGCAGGGTCAAGTAATTTGTGGATCTCCTGTTTTTACACGCTTTTATTTAACTCACTCTGTCTGTTGTTTATGTTGTTGTCGTATTCCCAAATCTTGTAACTCAATTTTAACCCACTTTCCAATGTGGTATCGACTGCAAACGTCGTATACTTATGTCTTACTGATGACAATACTATATTCTATCATAAAAATATATTTTAAATAATCTTTTTACACGCTTTCTATTAACTCACTTTGTCTGTTGTTGTTGTCGTATTCTCAAATCTTGTAACTCAATTTTAACCCACCTCCCAATGTGATATCGACTGCCAACTTGATATACTTATGTCATACTGATGACAATACTATATTATGTCACTAAAAATAAAACAAATATTTTTAAACATTATTTTTTTTACGTTATGTTTCGTCTTGGGTCTAATTGTCCACGCTCAACTGACGTTGGCTATAAATCACCACGGTCCCTTACGTTGTGGCAAGCTTCGGGGCCACTACCTGGAGTCGTGAAGTTTTGCCATTTCACTATGGGAACCTCATTTGCCAGTAAAAATATGATAATTGGTTCTTTACCCTTCTATCTGGCAACAAAACTGACACCTTTTTACAAGGAGTCATGTTTGCATAGACCGCAATACCTGCAGTCATAATACAAACAAAAGAACATAACTCTGATAATGTGCACTGTCCTTAAAGTTGATTGATCCACACCCGAGACAGCTTTCCTTAGAGCCTAGTCTCATATGGGTTGGACCAGATGACGCCAAAAGGCGCACAACTCAAAGACAATGCACCATCAGAGTATGAGAGCTCGGGGCAAGCATCTACACTATGGGAACCTCATTTGCCAGTAAAAATATGATAATTGGTTCTTTACCCTTCTATCTGGCAACAAAACTGACACCTTTTTACAAGGAGTCATGTTTGCATAGACCGCAATACCTGCAGTCATAATACAAACAAAAGAACATAACTCTGATAATGTGCACTGTCCTTAAAGTTGATTGATCCACACCCGAGACAGCTTTCCTTAGAGCCTAGTCTCATATGGGTTGGACCAGATGACGCCAAAAGGCGCACAACTCAAAGACAATGCACCATCAGAGTATGAGAGCTCGGGGCAAGCATCTACACTATGGGAACCTCATTTGCCAGTAAAAATATGATAATTGGTTCTTTACCCTTCTATCTGGCAACAAAACTGACACCTTTTTACAAGGAGTCATGTTTGCATAGACCGCAATACCTGCAGTCATAATACAAACAAAAGAACATAACTCTGATAATGTGCACTGTCCTTAAAGTTGATTGATCCACACCCGAGACAGCTTTCCTAAGAGCCTAGTCTCATATGGGTTGGACCAGATGACGCCAAAAGGCGCACAACTCAAAGACAATGCACCATCAGAGTATGAGAGCTCGGGGCAAGCATCTACACTATGGGAACCTCATTTGTCAGTAAAAATATGATAATTGGTTCTTTACCCTTCTATCTGGCAACAAAACTGACACCTTTTTACAAGGAGTCATGTTTGCATAGACCGCAATACCTGCAGTCATAATACAAACAAAAGAACATAACTCTGATAATGTGCACTGTCCTTAAAGTTGATTGATCCACACCCGAGACAGCTTTCCTTAGAGCCTAGTCTCATATGGGTTGGACCAGATGACGCCAAAAGGCGCACAACTCAAAGACAATGCACCATCAGAGTATGAGAGCTCGGGGCAAGCATCATACTCTGATGGTGCATTGTCTTTGAGTTGTGCGCCTTTTGGCGTCATCTGGTCCAACCCATATGAGACTAGGCTCTAAGGAAAGCTGTCTCGGGTGTGGATCAATCAACTTTAAGGACAGTGCACATTATCAGAGTTATGTTCTTTTGTTTGTATTATGACTGCAGGTATTGCGGTCTATGCAAACATGACTCCTTGTAAAAAGGTGTCAGTTTTGTTGCCAGATAGAAGGGTAAAGAACCAATTATCATATTTTGCCATTTCATTAAAGCATGTTTTTTAAAAAAAAGTATTTGTAAATATTACCTATTAAATACACATTTACGCATGTCCGAGGTTTGTATTGGCTTGAGCGGTGTGGGCACTGTCTTGATATACCGCTCTCTCTGGCATTCCTCAAAGCTTGCAACCCATTGCTGAACATACTTTATCATCCCTTTCCAATAAAATGTCCTGCCCATGATCATCTGCGTTTTTGTCTGCACCCAATGGCCAGAAGATTCATGAAACCACTGCAGAGCTTCGTTTTTTCTTCGTCATTTATTTTTCTGCAATTTAATAAAGCTTCCCTTCCACGGCTTGAAACTTTTTTTCTGCCAAGGGCCATTTGGATATTTACAACATCATTCGCGGGCCATACAAAATGATCAATTTAAAAATTAGCCTGTTATATTTGGTCAAACATTTAATTAACTCACCCCTAATGTGATGGCTGGAACTGCTTCTCTTTGGAGAGGCGTGTGATGTTAGCTGGTATTGATGATGTTGCTACTCGCAATTGCTTTTCAAGGTTTGCTCCTAGATTTAATGAATTTCGAGTCCTGCCTGCGGTTGCCTTGGTAGGGCCACACCAAATCCCACCCTTGGGGCACGCTGTTAGGCTGCAAATATTTTTTAAATGTCCTCATGTGTCCAACCCATTTCTATAGGCAGTTTAATGATGTGTGTAGACCAAACAAATAAAAGTACCTGTACTTTCCTGGCAACACGGTGTGGTTGGTAATTAAAATGTTCGAAGTGTCTCTGGAAATTAACGTGGGATAGTCAACAATCGCCATACAAAGTCTTTCTTATCCGACTCTTAAGCAAAGCGACGATGCACAGCGAAGTGCAGAGGTTCAGTTGCGATTCCTGGTCACAACACGCAAACATGCAGTGCTGTATGGATAGGCTCGCATGTGCAAACGTTATAAGCACTTGCTCATACAAATTAAATTGAAAATAATGCAGCACAACAGTAGTACTGGGTAAAATGTAAGATAAAATTGAAGTTATAGACTGTACTTACTGCGTAAACTTTAATATGAAAACGGACACAGTTTTAGATAAAATCGAATATTGTCAAAGACTGTACTTGCTGAATACATTTTAAAATGAAAACAGTTACAGTTTAAGATAAAATCAGACATAGTTAAAGACTCTAAAATTCCGCGGGCAAATCATTGAGAAAAATCAATTACATGTAATCAATAGCAACGATTTTTTTTGGGTACGAGATGTCACGGAATCAATAACTTGTCATCAATGGCGACGATTGATGGATAGATATGTTCACGGAATCAATAACATGTCATGAATGGCAACGATTAATTGATGGATCGAGATGGTCACGGAATCAATAACTTATCAATGGCAACGATTTATTGATGGATCGAGATGGTCACGGAATCAATAACTCGCCATCAATGGCAACGATTCATTGATGGATCGATATGGTCACGGAATCAATAACATATCAATGGCAACGATTAATTGATGGATCGATATGGTCACCGAATCAATAACATATCAATGGCAACGACTCATTGTTGGATCGATATGGTCACGTCAAGGTGAAGTGGCACGCCCCCCCCCCCTTATTTCCCCTTACTCTGATTGGCTAAGCGCCGCTTGTATTTCCCGTCCGCTTTAATCGTATTACAAAGTGTTAGCGAAGGTAAAAAAAACACTTTAAACAACAACAACATCAACAACACCATCAACCAATAGCGAGCACGGCTCGCTTGGATGCGTTACGAATAACAAAGCCAAGCCCGTCGGGGTTGGTGGTGGTGGGGGGAGTGCAACAACAACAACATTATATTGGTTCTTTCGGTAAAGTCACCTAGAAGGGAAATAATAAAATAATAATTGTTACATTTTTATTATTTTATGACTTCCCTTCTACGTGACTTTACCGAAAGAATCAAGAATATTAATCCATGCAGTCACGAAAGCTTTAAATCGAAACAACAACAAGGAGGAGGAGAAGACGCGAGAGAGGGCGGTGCAGAGAGAGCGTCGGCGCGTGACGTCACCGGGGGAGGGGGGTGGGGGGAAGCGGTGGGCGGCCATCTTGGTACAGGAAGATGGCAGCGCGCGCGTCGAGTTGGACTCGGTCGCGTCGCGCTCGTGAGCCCGTCGAGGGGCGGTGGGGAGGGGGCGGTGGGGGGGAGGGGTTACCGGGGGGGCGGGGCTTACCGTAGGGGGAGGAGTTACCGGGAGGGGGTTAGGGGGGGCGGGGCTTACTGTGGGGGGAGGGGTTACCGGGGGGGGGGGTTACCGGGGGGTGGCAGTTTACCGTGGGGGGACGGGTTACCGGGGGGGGGTGGGGCTTACCGTAGGGGGAGAGGTTACCGTTGGGGGGGAGGAGTTACCGGAGGGTGGTGGTTTACCGTGGGGGGGGTGTGTAGTGGGGTGATTACCTTGGGGGCGGGGTGTGGTACCTCCCTTAGCAAGATGGCCGCTGCGGTTTCGTGCGCACTGTAAACGTGGTCACGGGGTGCTGGCAAGGGGGAGGATTGCCGAGTGATGTTGTACAGTTCGGGGTTCTACTCCCTCCTCACCACCGCAGCTTCTCGCCGCCGGACGCTACAGGAAGGGAGGAAGCTCACGAGGTACGAATTACGAACTTTAACTGCGCTTGGGTTCTGCAGTAATACGGAAAAACGTTGATTTCGTTAAAACCCACGTAGGTTTTTGTGCAGTACCGTGCTGGATAACGTCAACATGTACACACTGCCGATGTGCTGCGTTCTTCCCCGCCAAACATTCAGCGAGGAAACGAATCCGTTCAGTAAAAAACATGTAACTGCAGTGAAATAATTCTACTAACTCGAAATGTTGATTTAAAGCTTTCGTGACTGCATTAATTCATATTCTTGGTTCTTTCGGTAAAGTCACGTAGAAGGGAAATAATAAAATAATGCAAATATTAAAATAACAATTCTCACAACGTTTCGACTGCAACACAAGCATTCATCACCAGGTGTGAAACCCACAGCAAGAAAATAAAAAAAATGTTGATTGCTTGTGTTGCAGTCGAAACGTCGTGAGAATGTTTATTGTTTTATATTTTTATGTATTACTTTATTATTTCCCTTCTACGTGACTTTACCGAAAGAACCAAGAATACTACTAACTCGTTTCAGAAAAAATGCAGCGATAAATAAACAACAACACTGCAGGCAACTTTAAGACGCTGCGTGGGCCCCGACTGTCGCATACGAATGCTATTTTGACGATGCTAATCGCGATGATATAATGGAAATAGAATAAACAAAAAATACTTTAAAGTTGCTGCCAGCTGAGTAATTCGTGTCACTCACATAATTGTGGTTTGTTCCACGCTTTTTATTTTGTTATATTCCAGCGTCAGTGAAGCGACATCATCGGTGGCCGCCTCCTTGTGATCGCTTCCTCATCATTAACGATTCAAACTCGTGGCCGGAACATCACAGTTCAGGTGTGTATCATCATCATCATCGTCGTCAATCCACTGCTGGATGTCCCTTACGAAGGCAACCTCCAAGCAGAAGCAATCTCTCTTACGGTTCTGTTATGCAATAAGTCAATACTGTTGTAAAAACAATATTTGCCCGTGATCACGTCACCCGGAATGTGTCAGATCTTTGCAGCTAAGCAGGGTTTAAGCCCGGATAATAACGCTTCAGGTAGAGGGCAAGTGGCCCTCTGCCAGCACCAGCGTGGTGAAGTATGGTCAAACGACCTGCACGGCGTGGGAACGGCCCTCGTCCAGCAGTGGATTGACAAAAACGGGGGCTGTGTGTGTGTGCAGTACACACACAGTACACACACACAGTACACACACAGTACACACACACAGTACACACACAGTACACACGCAGTACACACACACAGTACACACACACGCAGTACACACACACGCACTACACACACAGTACACACACACACAGTACACACACACAGTACACGCACACAGTGCACACACACGCAGTACACACAGTACACACACGCAGTACACGCACGCAGTACACACGCACACAGTACACACACAATACACACACGCAGTACACACACGCAGTACACACACAGTGTACACACACACGCAGTACACACAGTACACACAGTACACACACGCAGTACACACACATTACACACACAGTACACGCAGTACACGCACGCAGTACACACAGCACACACGCAGTACACACACACAGTACACGCACGCAATGCACAACGTCCATCGGAAATGCGTCGTAAACGCTAAGATCGTGTGTGTGTCCGAACCTGTTCTGACCATCTCCTCGGTTGATTTACCCCCAAATAATTCACCCCCAAATAATTCACCCGGTGGGTTGTGTGAACATCAGCATTGGGAAGACAAAAGCGGCCGGGCGTGGTGTTGGTCACATTGGCCGCCCACTTTATATTGCGTGGCCATTCCTAATAGGTGCTCACTAACAGCGTTTGTTGCAACAATATGTAAGGCAATGGGGGGGGGGGGCGCATGTTTTATTTTGAGCTTTGTGTTGTACCAACAATTCGGTGTAAGAGTACTGTACAGTATATGGGTGACTATCAGCGCTGTGACCTAGGTTCAATCCCTTATCGTGATGTACAGAGAACACCAATTGCAATGCCAACGTGGCTAACGTGTTGTTAATGTGTTCAATGAAATAGGATCGGTTTAGCATTAATTAAACATAGTAAGCAGTTCAGTCTTGATTTGAAGCTTTCGTGAACTGCAGGAATCCATACTCTGGTTCTTTCGGTAAAGTCACGGAGATATTATTTTCTATCTACGTGACTTTACCGAAAGAACCAGAGAGTATGGTAAGCAGTTGTTTTCTCGCCAAACGGCGAAATAGTTTGTCGTTCATAGATGGCAAATGATATCTCCCCAAATGGTACAAATTTAACCTTCATATGATAACCAGATCACCCGGTACACGTCCAATCTTTGTCAGATCTCAGAAGCAAAGCAGGATTGAGCCCTTATGGTGCTTGGAATGGTTACCAGCATCCGAGCCAAGTTGTCATGGGATGCTTAGAGGTCAGTTCAGAAAAAAATATATTGTTGTACTGTACTTGTATGCTCTCACGTCTATGCTACCCACCTTTATGAACTTCTAATAACCAGCGTGAAGAATTGGTGATACAATCGCACAACTCGCAGTACGTGTGGAGGCCCCCATTCCGTAGGGGATTGGCATAAGGACTGTGCATTGACATTTAATTTTTTGAACTCCGAACGTCTTGCCTTACCACTTCATACTGGATACTTACAATGTTTGCATGTCAGGGACTTTCGGTTTCTGCACAGTTGCTCAATGCGGTAGAAATTATTTATTCTCATCATTGGAATCTTGTTCCAGAGTCGAACATAACAATCACGGTTAGTTAAATAAAACCTGGTGCTCATTTTACTGGTCTCTTAAATGGTGTTGAAGATGATTATGTAACTATAAGTGTGACCGGAGTTGGGATGTGAACTCTGAACCTCGGTATTGTGGGGGAATATACTTTGTAAACGAAGCTATATTTAGGCATACATGAGCAGCAGAGGTTGCAAACGGGTTTTGATTCCTTACCCGTACCCGGCCGCACCAGGGTCGCAAACGGGTACCCGTACCCGGCCATACCCGATTGCGACCTCTGGGATGAAGCCATGTTGCAGGCGCGGGTGGGTTGATTCTAGGAACTTGAATTGTGAGAAGAGACAAGACGTTGGGAAATGAGTGACAAACCGTGACTCACCAGTGACTCACGGCCTACCTGGACGCACCAGGGTCGCAAACGGGTACCCGTACCCGGCTGGGTACGAGTAGCCGGGTATCGGGTAGGGTACGGGTATCGGGTACCCGGTTGCGACCTCTGATGAGCAGTGACCTGTAGGCTTTTGTGTAGTACCTCGCCTAGGTCAACTCAGCCTAAAATAGCGTGATCAACATCAACACTGGAGACGTACCACTGGACGTGCGTCGTGCCGATTCAACTAGCCCATTCATTTCCTGGTTTGAATTGACATTGATATGTGCTTGCAAACACAACTTAATCCATTGAAGCAAGTGTGTAGATTGTCTTCTACTTATACATGCGTAAGTAGAACAGGTCTTACAGGATTATGACAACACAGAACGTGTATTTTGGCATAGCTGTGCCTTTTATGTAAAATATGTGTGAGCTGCACTGTTTAATTGCATAAAGAAATGACAAATTATTCGTAGTGAAGGCTTGCGATGTTTGCCCTATCTGGGACAAGCTTGAAAATTACTGGACTGTATAGCCCCAATATAGCTCTAATGGCCCAGCACAGATGTTTATTCATTATTCAAGCAGCTCAATTTTCCACATGAGGATTGGAAGAGACACATTGCAGCTTATAAAATAATCCATTTAGCAGACAACAATGTCAACCCAAGGGGTCATCATGCATCACCAGTCAAATATGTGGTTTGTATAGTTTGTGAAGCTCATTAATCACAATTGCACAATATATGTTGTGCTGTATATGTTCTTTTCAGCCAAGAAACTGCTTCATACAAAATGAAATATATTTCATTTTGTGTGATGCTTATGTTTAATGCGTTGTATTTACTTCCACGTGGATGTACAGTTCTTAATTGGAGCACGATTTTCTTGCTTTTTTACTTGGGCGTGTTACCCATGAGCCACATCAGCTACAGTATTTCATTTATTCCTACTCTGATGAGTTTCGATCGTCAGCTGGGTGTGTCCTACCTTTGTACACTTGTTGGAAGCAAACAATCAATGGTCTGCTGTGTTAGGTTGGCAGTTTGAGCCTACCTCGTGTGATGTAGCATGCTTGCCGCTGAGGAAGCAGATATGGATGTATGTTTTTGTTGAACTTCTTTCGCACCATATGTAGCCAATCGGAGGTGTGGATATCTGGGATTCTGTGTTTTGAGGATACACATGTTTTCATGTGTACATTAAAACTCTACAACATCATTATACTCTACACAAATCATTTGTGCACAGGTGCATGGTGGGTAGTCCCTGACACTGTAGTATGTCATATTGATGCCACCTGTCACTCTGCACTGAATTACATTTCGTCAGGTATTTTCTCAGTTAAATGTCAAGGAATAAGCCTGCAAGCTTACTCTGTTTTGACTCATGGGTGAGACATTTTTTCGAGGTACCTGTTTGTAAGTTCTGTATGTTTTTTATTCCAAATGGTTTATATTTGACCTGTTATGATGCTTTGATTGGATTATTAAACAATCCATGCAACTAATCATATAAAAATATATTATGTTCGATTAGTGTGTGTTGTATATGCATTTATGAACCTTTCAACCACCAGTGGTGCTTTAGAAACTAAAGTGTTAAAATCGGGATCCATGATCTTTAAAGTTCTGAAACTAGTACGGGGGCAATTTGCTACGTAACTAATTTAAACTCCGTTACAAACTGTGCCCTGTCTCGTCCTAAATCTGCAATCCCTTTTATCTCCCTGTGTTTCTAGGGACATTTTCTGCATACAAGTTTGTTGGCCACAAAGTGCCGAAATGTAATTTTCAAGACATCCCGAGAGCCATCGGCACGGCCTCTCACTCACACAATCTGAGTGTTGCGTGCAGGTAAGAGATTGCTTCTAGATTTGAAGCTTTCGTGGCTGCAAAAATAAATAATAAAAATACTAATAATAGAAATAATATAATAATAGAAATAAAATAATAGATCACGACGTTTCGGGCGCAACACAAGCGTCCGTTATCAGGTGGGACAACCACAGCAATAAACAATTGCTGAAGTGGGCAAAAGAGTTGCTGTAACAAGATGCTATATAGGTAAGAGATGGGGGAGGAGCCAGGGAGGAGAGAAAAAATGAGAGAGAAGGAGAGAGACACACATATAGGCAGACCAAGGAGAGACCTCCTTCTCTATCTCTCTTCCCTGGCTCCTCCCCCGTCTCTTACCTATATAGCCTCTTGTTACAGCAGCTCTTTTGCCCACTTCAGCAATTGTTTCTTGCTGTGGTTGTCCCACCTGATGACGGACGCTTGTGTTGCGCCTGAAACGTCGTGATCTATTATTTTATTTCTATTATTATTTCTATTTTTTTATTTTTTTTTACCTACGTGACTTTACCGAAAAAACCTAAGAGTAAGAGATCGCTTGTTTAGTGCACCAAGTTTTTTTTTTTATCAACAAATGTTAAGCAGTGCACGGGCATTAATTTATTAAACCCATGTATTAGCATTATTAACAATGTAGCATTATAGGGCATAGGAAACTGCTTACTCGGTTCGAAGCTTTCGTGACTGCAGGAATTATTCTTTGGTTCTTTCGGTCGGCCTATGTGTGTGTCTCTTTCTGTTTGTCTCTGTGTGAGTCTCTCTGCTTGTGTGTCTGTCTGTGTGTCTATGTTTTGTCTCTCTCTCAAATTTAGCAATCTTTGGAGGATCGTAATCAACCAGGTGGGGTGTTGACTCTTGTGTTGGGCGACTCTCTCTGATGTATTGCATAATATTTTCAAGTTTACTATGTTTGTTTTCTCATTCATTTGTACCTGATGATGGTTGCTTGTGTTGCAATCGAAACGTCGTATTCTATTATTTAATTTAATTTCTTTCTACGTGACTTTACCGAAAGAACCAAAGAATGCTTACTCGGTCTTCTGTAATGAACTCGACCTCTCAGCTTTGCTGGCTCGGCATACGACATAATTCCCCTGAGCCAGCCTCGCCAACCACCGATCCCGTTTGATTATTTAATGCTTCGATCAATTGCATTGTTTCCCTTTAATCGCATCAACTGGCCAAGTGTACCGGCCACATGGCTGTTCCATGTGTTTGCGGCAGCCGTGCTGGGCGGCGCCGACCGTTGCTGGGGCTGGCGGTGATGCAGCGCGCCTCCCCTGTCGCCGCCGCCCCCCCGGCACTCACCGCGCCACGCCGCCGCATGCTGCTCGGGGTCTTCATCCTCCTCCTCGTCGACATCATATGGGTCGCCTCCTCTGAGCTCACCTGGGTACGGATGCGATGATGCAATGACGACGAGCGGCACTGGACCTGAAGTGGGCTAACTTGTTACAGTTGGCATGCCAATCTTTGTTTTTTCTCTCTATTACAGTGGGAAGTCTGACCGAGTGTCATGACTTTTCCAGGAGGGTCCTGCCACGTTTTCAAATTAGGGGGCAATAGCTGCGATGTAGATTCCAATTGCGTAAATTTTGCGGATCATTTTTCTAATTTGGCAAGTTTAGACCATGACGCCGGCACGCAGTGGCACTTACGCTCGTGAATGATGGTGTGGGAGTTTTAACGTAAGTGTGAAGCAGATTACCTTTATTTTTATGGTTACTACGCCTGAAATATTAATCGGGGCGGACGCTGGATTAAAACAGTGAGCCTCTGCAACAAGCGGCGAATGTGTTATAGCTGGTCCATGTGTTATAGCTAGATTGCTTATGACCAAATCACCCGGGTTGCACCTGACTTTGTTAGATCTCAGAATCCAAGCAGTTTTGAACCTGGATAACGCTTGGTTGTGTGACTACCATGAATATTAGGTGTTGTAAACTGCAGGGCTATGTGTTGGACAAAAGACAGCGACAGTCCACTTGTTGTACCGTACTTCTTTGCTTCATTGTTTGTTGCCCTTGGCACTAACCTGCGCCACCATAACCTTCACGGTGTAGAGGGGCCCTCATTCAGCAGTGGATTGCCAAAGGGATCTGTACATTACAGTTTATTGGTGTGAGAATTGCTTTTTCAGAATTTTGTTGTGTTGTCATTGAAGTACCACTGCAAATGTGTGTGTCTGTGTTTGTGGATCCGCAGTATGCTTTCCGCACATTTGAGAAGCCCTTTTTCAGTACATTTGCCAAGACTTCCATGTTTGTGGTCTACCTACTTGGGTTCCTGCTCTGGAAGCCATGGCGCCAGAAGTGCATGCAGGGGGTCTGCTTGGCACACAGCGTTCCGGTAATTTCCTACATGAACAGTGCGGCCCATTTATTTTTATTTTTTATTGCACTTTCAATGGCACTTTCACCACTCTGTTCCAAACTTTTACCATGTGTCAAAGACCTTTTGGGTCTGGTGGGTATTGATGGCTGGTAACTGCATAAATACTATGCTTATGCATGTTTTTATTTGTAGTGGCTGTTGATACAAAATTTAAAGAACTTTACTCATGTTCACTGCTACTCCTGCTGCTAATTTGTCTGTTGTTTTCTTTTTTAGTTTATTGAGACGGATGTTGGGTGCATCAGCACCAAAAGCCGCAGTGAAGCCAGCGCTAATTCCTTGTTGGTACGTGTGCGAGTGTGCTCTTTAATTGCACTTGTCCCAACAGCATGTGTAGGCTAACAGGGGCATCTTTGTTTTTCCAAGAAATTATGGAGCACGAATGGGGGTTATCCATTTCTAGACACCCTACAAAACTAATTTGGAGAAGGGATGAGTTTCAGATGTTTAAAAAACTACTTTTGGATTTTTAAGGATCATTTCAGGTCATGTACTCATGCAAGATGTCTTCTTGCGAACAATAGTAAGGTCATCTGATTCCATATCGGTAACGTCCCTTTTTGTTTTGTATCTACGTCCTGATATTTGGATTAATTCGGATATTGGGAGCACATCCCTCTTGAGAGAAATTATAGAGAAAACTACATTTTTATTCAAAGCCTCAATGTTGTATATTTATTCATTAGTTTAACATTCTCCTCTGTAAGATACGGAGCCATCGCTGTCACCATATTCATTCACCGCTTGAGCAGACAGGAAGAGGGTCATTATAAATCAGTGGCATATCTGTAAATGTTTCACGCTGTGGTTCTGTACTGCACATAATTGGTGCCGAGCAAAGAAAAAAGGTCCCAGTTTGATTGGGCTAAACGTGGGGATAATTCCCTTTATACGCTTGAAACAAAGAATAAGACATTCTTGTACAGTATGTGTGAAGATGCATTATCATAAGCATTTAGACATAATAACCCATGACTGTTTTTTTGGCTCAAAAGATTGTTTTGCAGCAATTCCATCTTATCCAGTTCAATAAGGGTGTTCTGTAATCGTGTATGAATGCTCATGTGTGTCTGTGTGAGGATAGTTTAGTGGTCGCTTGTGCCTGCTAGGCGATATACATCTAGTTTATTGCTTATATCTCTCCTCCCTGTTGACCCTCATAGGGTGAACCACTGTACATGCCCGTGAATTTTAATGACTCCAGTGGAGAACAAAGCAGCAGCGTTGAGGGAAATGATACAGAAGATCCTGGTATGAAGAGAGAGGGCAAACATGCAATGCATACCCAAACATTTCCCTTTAATGCATCGAAATAAAGTGTAGCCAATTTTAACGGAACTTTTCTCTACCCTACTCGTATATATAACTCTAAACACATCATCGCAATATATTTAATCCCTCCCCTATTGCTGAAACTTTACTTCACTGTAACTTCCTTCATGTATGTCTATACGGTACCTGCATAACCATAACCACATGACTGCTTAACACCTACCCTAATACTGACACTGCTTCACTTTAACTGTGACACTATTTCTGTTCCCAACTATAAGAGCAACCATATCCTCAAAACACACTTACTTGACAGTAACATGAATACTCTACCTAACTATAATCACAACGTGTATACTCTACCAGACCATCACCCTAACCCTCACTTAACAATGCAATTGACCTTAACGCACTTTCACCTGAACATGACATTTATGCTCTGCCAAAATCTTAACCCTTGATATTTTGCTTATATATCTTTAATCAAGGATGCTACAATGCTGTCAGCGTTAGCACAATAGATTTGCGATCCAGAGGTCAAAGACAATGCAAATATAAGTGATTGTTTTGTTTGCATGTTCACCACAAGTACGTGTGGTTAATGCAGACTTGATTCCTTGCAAAAGGAATCTATTTGGTGTTTGAATATCTGTACACCTGTTTTATTGCCAGAAAGGGTAAAACCTATTCTTATTTTTTTATCCAGATGTTGCTGGTGTGTTTCTATCTCACAGCATAGCATTTTAACAATGGTGCATTTTCTTAAATCCCCCCCCCGCCCACCACCAGTCTATGTCCACCCAGCTGTATGAAAAATATCTGGCCTAGCATGGAAGAGCAGGCCAAATACTCTCTAGAGGAGCTCTTTTTAACTGTGACTAAGATGCCCACCTTAATCACAAACATTAAATCCAACTTCTGCAAGCAGGCGACGCCAAGAGGCCACGCGTGCGCTTCAGCAAGCTGACGGAGGTGCGGCAGCTGCCGTCGAGGGATGCGCTGGCTGCCAAGCTGTCGCGCATGTCCTACTGGGCCGGGAGAGACCACGAGGCAGCCATACGGGCCGCGGGCAAGCTTCCTGTGGGCCAGGTCGCCAAGATCAGCCTGCTGCTATGTTTTGTGGTGGGTCACAGAAGGTCCCTCCACTGGAGGAAGCTCCAGAAAGCCGTTAACGGAGGGAGTTTTCATCTACTCTTTCACGCTGACATTTAGTTGATTAACTAAATGTTGCATACCCATGTATATACAGCTTTGTGAACAGAGATGGCGGGAGGAGATTTAATATACTTGCGGATTTCTTAAAATGCCACGCTGTTAGAACTGGCAACCTCTTAATTGGAAGTTCATAGCGCTCCCCATTACACCAAGCAGCATATCTTTCTGTAAAGCAGTAGGAGAAATAAGGTCGCTTAATCTAATACATATATTATGGTTTGATAAAAGTACATGAGCAGCTCTTTGTCATACACTGCTGGTTGATAACCTCAAGTTGTGCACATCGTGGGGGTTATTTCACCATGCTTCACCACGCTGCCCAGTGTGCGTTGGTGAAGGTAGGGGTGTTTTTCTGCACCACCCTCCACTGCCCACCATATAGCTTTGCAGCATATAATAACCTGTTGCACGGTGGTCACCCATCCAAGCACTACATGCACACACGTGCTTAGCTTCTGGGATCTGAATATTCCAGTGTATTCCGGATGATTTGGTCATAGATTGAGTCACTTCATTTTTTCTTTGCCGAATTGGTTCACTTTTAATTGCTAATACCACACTCGTGCACTGTTTGTAGTAGTGTTCGAATTATAACTGTAAATGCAGGAACTTTGTCTCGTGTACTTAATTTAGACTCATTCACC
The DNA here is from genome assembly GCF_964198595.1 of Lampetra fluviatilis. NCBI lineage: Eukaryota > Metazoa > Chordata > Hyperoartia > Petromyzontiformes > Petromyzontidae > Lampetra > Lampetra fluviatilis. Next base: position 6,040,482 of record NC_136295.1, on the reverse strand, counting down.
GAATCCTTAATGTATTTATTTGAAACCATACGAGGGATAGTTTTATCCTGGTTGTGAGTAGGATACATGTTCTAGAAGGAATTGTACATCTTTATTTGTCTCATAAATGTTATTCATCAACTTGTAATCCAGTATATGGTACTTACGTGAATGAAACAGTGAATTGGAAACTGCGTAAGAGCGTGGCAACCAGAAGCCATTGACTGCTGATCTAAACTTGTTTTTGTTGCTTTCAGTTATAAAAAAAATAATGAAACTCTATCTCGACATTATTGTTGTTTCTGAAGTGTGTTATTTTGTCCTTTTAAATATATATTTAAATCTGGGGTGAAGAGTACATCGACTAAATATATCTTATTTTGGCACAAAATAGGAAAACATGCCCTCATGTGTGTACAGCCTAAATCTTGCTTTCATTCGTAAAGGTTTTGCGTACATAGGTGTGTATAAAACTTGCCCAAACCACTTATCATTGAAACATTCTTACTGATCTTTGTGTATTTAACAAAACAGTTAATTGTCAATGCAAGTTTATATTTTCCCAGCATCAGTTGCTATGCTTCATAAAACATGGTAGTGGATAACAAAATGAATAAAGCTGTGTTCCGACAGGTTGTAGCTTTCTGAGTATGTCTGTGTTTGCTCTTTTTTTGCAGTGGTTCATGGCCAATTTGTCCTTTCAAACAGCACTGGTAAAAACCCAGGTCGCCATTGTGAACATTCTCACCTCTACGTCTGGTAAATGCTTCAATCGCATATCCACATTTTTTAAAAGAGCATCTGAATAAGCAGTGCGCCAATTAGCAGAGCTCTATCAACAGGTCACAATGGATCTCATGTGCTAAATGTTAAGGTGTCTTGTTAAAAGAGATACAATGGCATTTTATGTGTGAAGGACGTTTATTAAACAAGTTATTCTGGTGATACTGCAAAGCCAGCAGTGCAGGAGCACTAAAAAACCCAACACATTCATCAACACAATAAGACTTTTTGAACAATGGCCATTTTACATTGCCTGAAACGTCGCCTCTTATATACCTTTCCTCAATGTTTTCACATCTCATATTGGGCTTAAAATGCAACAAAGATACCTTTTAAAACATGCATATGATATTAATATGGAGCTATGATATTAATACATCGACCTGGTTCATGACATGTATCGGGCCTGCCTTCTTTGAAGCCACCCAGGAATATTTGCATGGCTTGTCTGTGGGTGTGCTTGTGGAAACGGGGCGTTTTGGTGCATGTGCCTAGCTGAGGTTTTTTCTTATCGATGTGTAATTGTTGCCTGGATGTGTTTAGGTCTGTTCACGCTGGTCCTGGCTGGTGTGTTCCCCAGTAACAGCGGAGATCGCTTCACTCTCTCAAAACTGTTGGCCGTTGGCCTCAGGTATTGTCTTACACGTGCACACTGTTACATTGTGTTCGTACTCACAGAAGTGCCTCCAAAAGTATTAACCAGACCAACAAGGGGATCAAACCAACTGCGGGGGTGTTTTTGTGTGAGCAGTATTGGTGGCGAGGTGCTGGTGAGGGTGTCTCTCAGCACACAACCAGGAGACAAACAAGAGCTTGGTGAGACATGCACACAACCCACACAGACACGACACAGACGAAGTTCCCAGTGTAGCCTTTAACAGACTGTTTGAACAAGTGCTGTTAGCGGCACTGTGCGCCTAAATACATGAACGCCTGCACAGTTAAACACCCAAACACACACATCTGCATGCACTATTGTAAAACATCAAGCATGAATTTGCTACACACCCACATATATGTGTAGTGCTGTATTTAACGTGCATATTTCAGTGAGCCCTATGAGTACAAGCAAGGCGATAACAAGCCTTGACATGGAACACCATTGTTTATTTTAATACATAACATTTTCTATCTTAAGTCTATTTCAAAATCTGAGTGTCACTGTATCAGTTACAATTGTTTAAACTTAGTGGCACATTCCGTAGGTAATTCATAATTGTGAAAACATCTACAACTATCCTTTTGCCCGTCCAAGGATGGGTGTAAGCAGACCGCGACGTGATATTCATTGCATTAATTCATGTGCAGTTTGTAAGGGCGCGGTGACACAGACCTATTTCATTTTAAGGTTATAATCCCTTGTTCATCATGACGTCCTTTTTACTTTGATGTCTCAACAGCGTCACGGAGATCGCGTGACGTGAGGGTTCTGCCTTTGTAGTGAGGGCTGTAAGTTGACACCGAGGAGGGGGGAGGAGGCGCCTCGCCCCCCCCCCCCATGTGGAGTGACGTCAGCCGCTAATTATTATTAATGAGGGGTGAGGGGGTGTCCATTTGGAGGACGTCACCTGCTCATGAATATTAATGAGGTGGGCTGGTCGATGTGGAGTGACGTCACGAGCATTCAGGACAGACATTCCTGGGTGATTATAGTAGGTATTATATAACAGGAGGCAAACTTTTTGTTGGATGTGTTCACGCATGTGCACGTGTACTCGTTTTCCTGTACCGTTTTGGCTCTGTGCAGGCTTCGTGTGCTCTTTGGCGGGCGCGGCACTCTACGCAGTGTACGTGGTGATTCTCAAGAGGCGGGTAGAGAGGGAGGACAAGGTGGACCTGCCCATGTTCCTTGGTAAGTTATGTACCCGACCTGCTACTGGTCGCGCTGTGGCGTAAAGAACAATGGATGATGCTGCATGTGTGTGAGATGAAGCTAGTTGTAATTACTGGCGAAACGTCGTACTCAGATTGCAAATGTTGTGGCTTTGCTCTCCAACACACCGGTGTGCTGTATTAGTAAAGAATTTACATGTTCTGTATACATGACAAACTTTACTAATTAGGTGTGTCGGGCGGTGGCGGGTTTAACGACACATCTATATATTTACGCGATCTAACCCAAAAAAAAAACCTGTTATGGATATTGGTCGCAAAAGCCTACGTGTTAAACTGTATGTGTGAGTCGGGAGTGGTAGTGTAGCGGTTACCGCGCCGCGCTACAAACCTGGCGACACGAGTTCAATTCCTGCACGTGGCAACCACCAATGATGATTATCTGAACTGGTTCTGAGCCTCCCCTAGGTCGACTCAATCTCAAATTAGTACCTGGTGCGGTGTGTAAGCATCGCCACTAGGAAGACAAAGGTGGCTGGGTGTGGTGCTGGCCACTCACCCCCTCGTGTGCTGTGCCAGCCTTCATAGGTGCTCGCTAACAACACTTGCCCCAATAGTCTAAGACTATATGGGGGATCTTTGTGTTGAGCAGTAGTGTGCCTTTATTAAAATATGCTTGACTCGTAATCTCTACTCCACTGCAATCACAGCAAATCTGCCAGCCAACATTTTTTGTGCATCTGCCAATCATCTCAAGTCAACCCATGGCACCTGGGTCTGTTTCCTGACCTCCTGCCAGCGGGCCTTCGACACTTCACGTGGCCTCAAAGTGCACCTAGCATGGCACAAGCGCCATAGTTACGTCACTATCACTTAGTGGTGAAGGGAGGTTGTTATAGTTGTGTGTAGAAGAACAGTTGCCTCATACACATGAAGTAATAAAACGTCAGTGATAGTGATAAGCACTGGACACGGGTTAAGCCACACGAGGCAGGGCAGGCTGTTTGACCTTGCAGATTAGAAATGCTAACGATACTGAGACTTTACCCCACAACAAGCGATTGTACCATTATCGATTCACCCCCAAAATAATGCCGAGTGGACCGGCAGTGGAAAAAGTAAATTTCCCAACGTTTTTGTTGTGCTGACTTGGAGATGTAAATTAGCCAACACTGCTTCGTTGTGTCTGTGCGTGTTTGTGAATGTGCAGGCTTTTTGGGATTGTTCTGCATGCTGTTCTTTTGGCCGGCGTTCTTCCTGCTGCATTACACGGGGCTGGAGCCATTCGAGCTTCCTAGCCGCACAGTCTGGCTCTGCCTGCTGCTCAACGGCATTTTGGGCACTGCCATCACTGAGGCTCTCTGGCTCTGGTCAGTACAAACATCGCACACACACACACACACGTGGTGCATTAATTGCACAGCAGGACACAGTGCATGGCGCATGTGTGACGTTAATTGAATGGATCTGGTTTTGCCTAATTAGGTAAACTTAAAAAAAAGATGACATACATTGATACTGTTTTATTAATGGAAGCATTAATGTCAGTTTATTTATTACTTGACCTTTTCCTTTCTTGAGACAACTTCTGTATGTATGTATGTATGTTGACCTTATTTCACACCATACATCGGCATCCGTGTTAATTGGAGGTGCAGGGGAGGGACAACAAACTAAACACGAAAAGCAGTTTTCAATAAATTAGTTTTGTCTAGATTTAAAAGTCCATCGCTCCACAGTGGCTAATAGAGGTACAGTAAAACCTTGGATTGCGAGCATAATTCGTTCCGAAAACGTGTTTGTAATCCAAAGCACTCGTATATCAAAGCTAATTTCCCCATAAATAATGGAAAATCAGATGATTTGTTCCACAACCCAAAAATACTGTATTCATATAAAAATGATTAATACAAAATACCTTTTTTATATTTTTATTATTTAAATTTAATATAAAGTAATTACATTTATTAAATTTAATCGTGGCTGGTGTGAGGGAGACGAGAGAGAGGAGAGGAGGAGGAGGGTTATTGTGTAGGACGACTTTCACTTGCAGTAGTTACTAAAGAACAGTCACTACACTTGGACACAAAATTTTAAAAATGCTTTACGCACACACTCGTGGTCACAACACTATAGTAAACAATATACGCTCGCACGAATGTTGACTGTACGAGTGAGGCACGCCGACTGAGACCGAGCATGGGAGATGATTACCCACAATCCCGCAGCGAGAGAGAGAAGAACCATTGGCTCAGTTGTGATCACGTGACGCTCAGCAGACAAAGCGTATACTGTACATACTACAGTACTCGTATTGCAAGACCTCGCTCATTTATCAAATGAATATTTATTTAAAAATTTTGCTCGTCTTGCAAAACACTCGCGCAGACCAAGTTACTCGCAATCCAAGGTTTTACTGTACACGGGGGATCTGGCATTGATAATACCTCGTTTCACCTCTGAAACAAGTTAGACAGAGCTTGTTTGCACGTGTAAGTCTGTGCGACCGTTCATTCCTCCTTACATGTTGCGTGTGTGTGCTCCCACCATTCAGGGGCTGCTTCTTGACGTCATCGCTCATGGGAACTCTGGCGCTCAGCCTCACTGTACCCCTGGCTGTCTTAGCCGATATTTGCTTCAGGAAGGTGAGCCGTGGGTTTCACTGGGGTGGGTGCAAGGCGTTAGAACCTTAAAAGGAGATGCAAGAGAAGAGAGTTTATCTTGTAGGTGTGTACGTAGGCTGTAAATCCTACGGTGTCTGCCACGAGTTTAAGGATCATTGCGCCCTCCAGTGACGTAATGCCGTAGACTTATGATATGTGAGTGAATTTGCATTGATGTCACTAGGGTGCTGTAATGTGTTTGACAGCCTGAAACACATAGCCTAGGAGCATAAGGTATATATGTGGGACAAGAGCTGTTTGATTTTTGTAATGAAGCTTACACATTGAGGGGGTGACATGGAAATTAATGTCTGCAGTTGATGTTAATCTATTTTAACTGTATATGTTACGTTACAAAAGTGAATATTGACTGAGTAAACTGGAAAGTTTAATGACTTGTTTCTTGAGATTACCTTGCATTTATTTACAAATGTGGAAATGGTATTTTTGAGTATATATATACGAAATCAGATTATACCTAATGAACACGGTGATACGAAAGGGGATGCGCAGGTAAGCAGACGCGCATCTGCCGGGTCTTTATTGATGTGCACTGACGAAGGGATCCACCCCATGCCCGGTGCAGGTGCAGTTCACGTGGCTCTTCTTCCTGGGCTGCACACCCATCTTCCTGGCATTCGCGGCAGCGGCAACGCTCTGCCACTACAACAATTGGGACCCCGCCACAGTGGGCCTACGCCGCATCTTCGCCTTCCTGTGCCGGCGGCAGCGCATGCAGAGGTGCAGCTCTGACACACGGCAGTGCAAAGATTGTAGCTTCCCCGTGGCCCACTCTGTTAAGTGAGAAATCACGACAAATGGCATCAATGTGGCGACTGATCATCGATCTCCCCTTCTTCAGAGCGACAACTAAGCAGTACAACATTCCCACATGTATTGACGCTCACTAATTTGCTGAAAACATGTATTTTTTTTCAAATTTTCTTGCTGTGGTTTTCACACCTGATGATGATTGCTTGTGTTGCAATCGAAACGTCGTGAGAATTTTATTGTTTTATATTTTTATTATTTTACTGTTTCCCTTCTACGTGACTTTACCGAAAGAACCAAGAATATGAAAACATGTATGTTGAACTTCTTTCACACCATACGTAGCCAACCGTGCTAATTGGAGGTAAATACATCTTCATATACAGATGACTGCAGGCCTTGGGCAATTGTTAGCGCTAGCTTACAGCCTGGCTGACATGCCACTTGCCTGTGGTTCTTCAGTCTTTGTGAGATCCAGTTGGTATGAATGATGCTATACAATACTAAACTTTCATTTTCACTTCAGTTTGGGTTTTGTACTTCCTGCTTTATTTTGTGGAAGATGCAATCCAGAAAATAAACAGCTCATCTTGTAGATGCGTGTCTAGGCTGTGTGTTCTTTGCTGTATGATACAAGCTAGAAATTTATTTCGTGAAAAGGAAATACTTTAAAATTATGTCCTAGCAAGGTATTATGGCACTTGTGGAAATTCTATAGGTCAGCATGTTAGGCAAATTCCTCCCGAATGAGCAGTGTGCTCTCCCTCGCTCTCCTTCAGGTGAATGGAGAGCCGTTGAAATGAAAGAGGTTACTAAGGCCAATGTCTTCGATGTCAGCACATCAACATTTATTCCACATGCCATCGCAGCCGCTCATTGGAAATGGGTGCCCCTCTATATTGGTTCTCCTCAATTTACTTTTATTATGGAATTGCCAACGTCACTAGGGATGTCACAGGTGATGTCACTAGAGCACAATAATGGGAGTGCCTGACTATAATTTTAAAGTCTTTGTCATGGGACCTCCTTTGCCAGTACTAAAATATGAGAATAGGTTTTCCCCTTTTTTCTGGCAACGAAACAAGTGTTAGGATATTCTTGGTTCTTTCGATAAAGTCACGTAGAAGGGAAATAATAATTTTAGTATAATTATTTTATTATTTCCCTTCTACGTGACTTTACCGAAAGAAACAAGAATATGAATCCTTGCAGTCACGAAAGCTTTAAATCAAAAGTGTTAAGATGTTAAAACACCAAACTGAAACCTTTTACAAGGAATCATGTCTTCATTAGCCACGATACTTGTGGTCAGAATGCAAACAAAAAACACTAATAATATATGCATTTTCTTGGTTCTTTCGGTAAAGTCGCGTAGAAGGAAAATAATAAAAAAAGAATAAAAATAAAAAAATAAAAAATTCTATTATTTTATTATTTTTATTCATATTATTTTATTATATTGTATTTTTTTTCCTTCTACGTGACTTTACCGAAAGAACCAAGAAAATGAATCCCTGCAGTCACGAAAGCTTTAAATCGAAATATATGCATTGCGCCTTGTTTTAAATCTCACCATTGGTGGTGTGTGTCTGTGCCCACAGGACGAGTGACCCCGAGCAGTGTGAGAGCCTCATCCCCCTGCAGACGGTGCCAGCGCCCGGAGGCAGCCGCGCATGACGCCAAGTGACGCTCAAACAATGCTGATACCTCACCCTAACACTCGCGCTGCAGCCACAACTCTCAACTTGGATGCAGAGCTGGTTCCGTGTTATGTTGGATGGGCGGATGGGCAGACGTGCGGGCGGGAGAGGACAAACCAAAAATATATTCCCTCCTCTTGAAGGACTGCTCCAGTAGCAAAAAATGCCAAATTATATATATAGATATAAATGTGCGCGTGTGTGTATATATCTACAGTATATAGAAAAATACTTTCAATCAAAGTGAGCGACTCGGTGCATTACCTTCTGATGAATAATATTCAGCAAGTTATTTATTTAACAATTTATGTAAACAATCGAGTCGAGCAGCAATAACTTCGTATATATAACATGGTAAATTAACCTGGAAATGCTGCTTTTTTTGCCAACTACGAATTAAAGTTGAGTGGTAAAACATTGCTGAAGAATTGAAGAACATTGACAGTTAAAAAAATAAAACATTCTTAGGCAAGTCTCAAAATACTATCGTTTTAAGCTTAGTGAAACAAGGTACAGTATTGTCACAATTTTTTCTGTTAAGTATAAGGGGTTTATTTTCATTAGTTTAGCTGGAGCAGCCTTTTAAGACCTGGTACACTGGAAAAGGAGAGCAAATGGTGCTTAATCTTTATGGTATATGTTAATATTTGTTTGCAGTGTCGAATGTCTTCCTGGAAATATAACTGCGAGATACATCAACAAAGAGCCTTTTCGATGTTTTAACAATAGATGTCTTAATTATTTTAAAGACTTCAATCTAGACTGCTTGATTTAAGCTGTGCAGACTTACCATATAATTGTCAACATGGCTTTTATTTTTATGTGAGGTGCTAATCTGGTTTTACTCTTATGAATATCTGTACAAGTAAATGTATACATCGATATATTAATACGCTGTGACTAGCACCCATTGTCACACTGGCATTTTAGAGTTTGCGTTTGTTTTTGTAAGATGAAGTGGAATAACATCCTCAGGTTTAAATTTCGATTTAAAGCTTTCGTGACTGCAGGGATTCATCTTCTTGGTTCTTTCGGTAAAGTCACGTAGAAGGGAAATAATAAAATAACAAAAATAAGACATAATAAAATTATGCTGTCTTTCCGACAGACCTGTTCTCCACCTAAGGACGGCTACTTGCGTTGTGGCCGAAACGTCGTGAGAATTGTATTTTATTATGTTTTATTTTTGTTTTTTTATTATTTTCCTTCTACATGACTTTACAGAAAGAACCAAGAAGATCCTCAGGTTTGTAGTGTATAATACAACCACTGCCTGCAGGAGATGGCACAATTTCACGTGCATGTATTTACGATTCACACAACTGTTAAAACAACTGGGAAATGCGTTCATGTTAAGATGATTCAAGTACCTCCTGAGAAACTGAAGCCATGTTGATTACTGCGACAGCAGAGTCCAACGTGTTTTCTCTTTTTGTGAATAATTTTGCCAATGTAATAATATGCTACATTTGATGGTTGACATGCACTCGTTTTTATTTTTAAAAAGAACCATGGTATACTCTTGTACACCATAGTATTTTATGTAATTGTACTTTGTTCACAGTATACCATGGAACTTTTATATAACGAGGATTTATTGTTAAGGTTTACAGGTTTTTTTTTTACATTTTATGGGAGCTCATTAAAGATGGTGATGTGCTTTGGCCTTTCACAATATATTCTTATAATGGGAATGTGTTTTTCAAGACTGCTTATCTCCTGATACTTTCGTGTTTCTAGAAATGTGGTGATATTTAATTAGTAGGTGGTGTATAGCTGAATGATGGGGTGCACACACGTTCAAAAGCTTCTGGCCCAATTTTACCAAAATTGTGCAATTATTTAAATTAAATCTGCATATCCTCACTCAACACAAAGGAATGTCGTTAACCTTTGAACTGCAAGCTGAATGGAATGTTGGGAAAACATGTTCTCGTCTGAGCACACGAGGAGTTTAGTAACTTAATGACTGAATATTTTCATTTGCTTTGTAAATATACTTCTTAAGGTGTTTAAGATGTCACTGAATGGTCAGCTTCTGCAAAAGCACAAGTCGGAATATTTGTTTGCTTATATCCACGATGCCTTGCTCATGCTGGTATGATCACAGCATTTGTAATATTCTGTGATCCACAATTTTTTAAGTTAAATAGCATTCACTGCACTTGGAATATGAGAATTCAACGGTAAAATGAGCTAAAACCCAGTTATTTGATTAAATGTTCAACACAGAATGATGTTCTATAAGAACAGTCCTTTGTTGAATACAAATACTGTAAGATTACATGTAATTTAGATGATAACAAAACCAAGTTATTGCTGATTTTTAACCTAAAAAGTGATGTTGCTGCATTGCCTTAAATTCCTAAAATTCAGAAGTCATGTCATGAAATGTGACGACTATTGTAGGAGTATGCTGCTGTGAGACAATGTCCTGTTTACTTCCCCACTAACCCTGTGCTGCAACTTCATGGAAGATGCTTGTTGACCGTGAGTCTCAATCTGGACTTGCCTTGTACCAACCATGTGGTCTTATCCGATTAATAATGCACATGTTTCAGAAAGCAGTCTTTAACTGATTCACTGTAAAAGAGTGGGTTTAACAAGAGCTCTTATTTTCATCTCGGTGTGCACAGTTGGCAGCTCAACTAAGTTATAAAACTAGGAAAGTGGATGTATAAGATGTAACACGGTTTTAGATCACACTGGCCTGCCTTCCTGTCTTATGGAGACCACAAAATTGTTAACACGATTCATGAAAACTTATAATTGCTATTTTTAGGTATCTAGTTTCAGGAATGGATTGGTCTCAGTGTGCTGGCCCTGTAGCACAAATTAACAGCTATGGACTGGCTGTTATGATTATCGTTAAGGATAAACCAGTATATATTGCTGCTGTGTTGTATTGTTGCTTATTATCGGCCACAATTTTAAATGTAAATAGATGGTGTTACTTTGGGTTCATAATGCATGTGAAAATACAGAAGCTGTGTTTGCATTCTCTATTGTGCAGGCAATTAAGCCCAGTTGGTAATACATTACTAGATCAGGTATTTAAATATTACATCAGCATTGTAAGCAAGCTGGGTAGAAATGCTTATAATCCCCCCAAAGCTTCCAGTCTCTCCCAAAAACGGTATTTTACTAAGGTATTGGAATGTGCCATTTTTTTTATTAAATCTCACTACGTGTTGTTTTGATGCGTTTTTATACCTAATGGCCATCTTAGGCTTTGGACAATACCACTGAAAGTAAGCATACGCTGTTGGGGCATAACCATTGTGAGCAAACCGGTACACTGAAAGATGGGCACATTTAATGGTGTGTAGCATGTACATATTGAATACAGTATTGCACACGTTAACAAATGCACAAAACTGAAGTTCAAAGATTGAGTCACTGAGTTAGAAAAAAAAACGTTATTCGTTTTGCCCGGATGATGGTGGTAGCATCCATTGCTTTTTGTGATATGACTGCCAATATTGAAAGCCTGGCTAGAATTATCTGGCCTAATTACATTCCAGGGTTCTGGACTCGACCCTTAAGTCAGTGGTTTTCAATCTCCCTGTGCTCGCCCATAAATAATCAATGTTTTCAATTTCCAGTAACCACGTTTGTAAATTCGATATTTTATTATGGTTCTCAAACAAGAAAATCAAACATCACAGCAGCAGTCATTTAAACAATGTACTGTAACATTTTGCAAGGAATCCTTAATTTTTTTTCTCTCGAATGCAACATTGAAAATATTCTTGAAATGTGATTGCTTTATAACATTTAAAACCCTTGAACATTGCCCCTTTAGCAGAAAAGTATGCGTAATATAATCAAGAAGGTGCCTATAACAGTGGTAAACTGGACAAATGAGGCATTCCTATTTCGTCATCTGCATACCCCAATGCCTCCAAGGTTTTGAATGAGCAATATCACCAGATACGTTCTTTTATAAGCATTATTCTAAGTCTACTTAGTGTTGAAATTTGTTTATCAGCACTTTCATAATATGCTCCTTTGTCAGTCCACTGCTGGATGAAGGCTTCCCCATGTTGTTGGTTATGGGGGTTGTTTGGCCATGGTTGAATCAAATATTACTTTGACACAAATGTATATGAAGCACAGCTGATGTTTTTCGGCAAGCTGATGTCACCAACTGGGCACCAACATTTTCCGATTGATATATATTGTAGGCCTAATTGTTACATTAAAATTTCAATGCATTGAATGATACATGAAAATCACATCAGTTTATAGACTGAAACATCTGTGTTGCACATTGGACAAACTATTTTGTGCTGGCAAAAAAGTGGCTAAAATATCTGAAAAATGGTAAGTAGTGCTTTGATTGCGTATACATGGGTTTATGTAAACCACTATGCAGTTTTCTGCTTGCTGTGTGCCTCGCCATTGGGGGATATGGTCACATGTACTCAATTTTCACCTGAACTTGACACTGGAGAATGTAACGATTCACTCCCCAACCCCACCAACAATGCAATTCATCTTGATAATTTGGGATCTTCAGTCAAGTATATTTTTATTATCTTGTCCATCTTAGTTCCAGCTCAATTATTTTGGTGTACTCTTCGCCTTAAAAAATAATTGGTATCTAATAACTACATTCTTTATATTTATTTTTAGTCAATTATTATAGATGCTCAATTCAATGCACGCACCTTAAAATTAAGACTTTACTTTAAGCTGTCACTGAATCGTTAGATGTTTAACCTCATCTAATAAAACTCAACCAAGAAAGTTAACCACCATCACAGTGGAAGACCATGGTTCTCAAGTTAAGTGGCCGTTTTGGAAATAAAAAGATGATTTTGAAACTGCTGTTTTTAGTTATCCAGAAATTCATAATGAAAGAAATAAAATGGGAATTTATAAAAAAAATATATACAAATAAAAAATGAACATATGAACATGACTGTTTATTCTCCATTTAGACATTTTAAAAACCTGAAACCTTGTTTTACATTGTTGTCTGGGTTAGGAACTGCCTTGTGTTAATTTGTATAGGTTAATTAGTACCCTTGATTAATTTTGAAGATGTCTATTTTCTCATCCTTGCACTAATTTCAGGCATTATTTGCACTCCCATTTAAATTAAATGTATGCTTTGCAAGGGAAACCTGAGTATTCACAGATACACAGCCTTTTAAAATTCAATAATTTGCACAGGTAATATTCAAATGATGGATTCAAACTTACAGAGGCAAACTTTTCCAGTATGGTATATTAAGCCCACCTTACAAGCATGTGAATATTCTTTGGGTCTTTCGGTAAAGTCACTTAGATAGGTTCAAAGAAAATAACATTAAAACTACGACGTTTCGATCGCAACACAAGTGGTCATCATCAGGAAAAGGGGGTTATAGCCTCTAAAGGCAAACTGCTTATAAAGGTTTAAAAATGGGCGTAGCCCAAGTGTCAGCAGCATGGGTGGGCAGCTAATGTTAATGTAGGGGAAAACAACACGGGCAGTGGGTCTCCACTAATCAAAGGGCCGCCAGGCAAACATTGCACCTCGCTCCACACACCCACACTGCTGACGGAGGTTGCTGCTAGAGGTGATGGTAGTAGTGCGTAATGATGGTGCTGGTGGTGGGCTTCCACCAATTAAATGGCTACCAGGTCTAAAATGGAAACATTACAGCCAGTTATGACTTAAACTGGTTGATAACGTCCTTCCAGTGATTGCTGAGTTTGTACCCATCTTCTTGGTTGAAATTGTATCTGTCTAAACATGGATGGTTTCATGAACGAATCTTTGTTGATAGCTGGTGGGTTTGCAAAGTACCTTCGTCTTAGAAAAATAAATTTCGTGTGAGCCCACCGCATTAAAGCAATAATCAGCCACGGCCGAGGTATTGGTCCTACCCTGTTTCAGATCTGCCTTATGTTCACGGACTCAGTCCGAGACATGTCGCTTAGTTTCCCCAATGTAACTACTGCAGAGGGAGCTTAGTTTGTAGACGCCGGGGTAATCCATGTCAGGGATCACATCCTCCACAGATGGGTCGTTACATTAAGCGACACATCTCGGACCGGGTCCGTAAACATAAGGCAGATCTGAAACACGGTAGGACCAATAACTCGGCCATGGCTGATTATTGCTTTAATGCGGTGGGCTCACGAAAATTATTTCTCTAAGACAAAGGTACTTTGCAAACCCACTGGCTATCAACAAAGATTCGTTCATGAAGCCATCCATATATACAGACATAGACACAATTTCAACCGAGAAGATGGGTACAAACTCAGCAATCACTGGAAGGATGTTATCAACCAGTTTAAGTCATAACTGGCTGTAATGTTTCCACTTTAGATCTGGTAGCCCTTTAATTGGTGGAAGCCCACCGCTCGGACCATCACTGTCCACTCCTACCATCACCACGAGCAGGAGCCCTTTATTGGTGGAAGCCCACCACTAGCACCATCATTACCCACTACTACCATCACCTCTAGCAGCAACCTCCAACGTCAACAGTGTGGGTGTGTGGAGCAAGGTGCAATGTTTGCCTGGCGGCCCTTTGATTGGTGGAGACCCATTGCCGGTGTCGTTTTCCCCTACATTAATATTAGTCGCCCCGCCCATGCTGCTGACACACTTGGGCTACCCCCATCTTTAAACCTTTATAAACAGTTTGCCTTTAGAGGCTAACCCCCTTTTCCTGATGATGACCGCTTGTGTTGCGATAGAAACGTCGTAGTTTTTTGTTATTTTATTTGAACCTATCTACGTGACTTTACTGAAAGACCCAAAGAATATGAATTGCTGCAGTCACGGAAGCTTTCAGTAAAGAAGCATGTGACTGTTTAGTAATTCCCTGTAGAAACCAACATCCTATATGAAAATCTAATCACCGACTCCCGTGTAAATTGTCCCTGGTGTCCAGCACTCTGCATACCAAGTCATCCGGCCACTGAGCTTGCATTGAAGGTCTTCGTTCATTTACCTTGTGTCAGGGTGTGCGAGCTTGTGCGAGAAGGGTCTGGTACGTTTGCAGGATCTCGGCCTCTTCCTGCAGGGTACTGTCCAAATAGTCTTCCTCATGCTCCGGGACATCTGCTGTCACCTCTTCCATTGCCTCGCGCTCACTGCGAGCTTCCTCTTCTGTCCTCACCCTTCCGTCTGAGCAAATACAAATGTCCCATTTAAGCCTGCAGACTGATGAGGTAAGTGCTTTCAATGTCAGCATGACACATGAGGTATAATCAGCACCACGACCATGAGAGCCTTTCAAGTGCTCATATAAAATTTAATCATGGCTAACTAAAGATGCAAGGAGCCCATGGAACCACTGGGACAAGAAGCGAGAGGTCCTGTGCCATCGCTTAGTACGGCTCGGGTCTGCTTTCCAACAGTCGTGGAAACCAGCAAAGGGTCCTCACTTTGCTTAATCACCAATTACGTCACAGCTATTGTCATTGCCATCTCCACATGAAATGTGCATCACTCCGTCCATTACCTGTGGGAGTGGTGGCTGAGGATGAGGAGGAAGAGGAAGACGTGGAGGGGGGCAGCACCCCTCCGGACGTAACAAGAGCATCCACCGCACGCTGAAGATTCCCGCGCGCGCTGCGCAGGGCTCTCTCTGCCATCTCGTAGTCGAACCCCAGCGCCATCACCTACGTAAAAATTTTGACAGCAAAACTGCTTCACACCTTAATGTTCAGTAGTTGTCAGTAAAAAAAAAATCATCATTGTGATCAACGGCTAAGCCTCCCATAGCTGCAAAAACACGTTCCTTCGGAGTGGGCAGGTAGGAACTTGGTTGCACAGCGCATTTGTGCACGACAGAAAGCTCGCGGTCACGTGACGCACTTCAACCAATCCAGGAGCGTACATGTTTGGGAGGGGCTATGCACGACAGACAAATAATCTCTAGTGGGCAGTGTGGAACTGTTGTTCCTACCTGTATAAGTTGTTGATTAATATTCTTAGGTTTTTTTCGGTAAAGTCACGTAGGTAAAAAATTTAAATTAATAAAAGTAAAATAAAAATCACGACGTTTCGGAGGCAACACAAGCTTCCGTCTTCAGGTGGAACCGTCACAGCCCGACAGCTGTATCAAGTAAATGAGAGATTACAGGAGATACCACTCTGTATATATAATGGTTGAGGGGTGGGGGAAGGGCCAGGAATGGCCCACTTTTTATTATTATGGTAAGGTGCGGTTTGAGACTATGAATAGACTGCATAACAAAACACTGAGCCTTTATTATGGAGAGGTTCGGTTTGTGACTACGCCTGGCCTACATATGTAGGCTCAGTGTTTTGTTATGCAGTCTATTCATAGTCTCAGGCCGCACCTTTAATCATTGGAAAGATGTGATTAACCATGCAAAAAAGATTTAACTATACTTATTTGGACCATCTTATTTGACAGAAAACTATTGCAGGTTACTGATGGACAGCCAGTTTTGTTTTTGTTTAACCAGGTTTAGCTTTCTACCAGGTTTAGCTTTCTTTTTTAACACTTTTGTTATGTAGGCTAGGCGTAGTCACAAACCGAACCTCTCCATAATAAAGGCTCCGTCTTTTGTTATGCAGTCTATTCATAGTCTCAAACCGCACCTTACCATAATAATAAAAAGTGGGCCATTCCTGGCCCTTCCCCCCCCACTCAACCATTATATATACAGAGTGGTATCTCCTGTAATCTCTCATTTACTTGATACAGCTGTCGGGCTGTGACGGTTCCACCTGAAGACGGAAGCTTGTGTTGCCTCCGAAACGTCGTGATTTTTATTTTATTTTACTTTTATTAATTTTATTTTTTTACCTACGTGACTTTACCGAAAAAACCTAAGAATATGCATCCTTGCAGTCATGAAAGCTTCAAATCTAGAATTGTTGATTAATGTGAACCAAGTATGGAATTGCTGGTTCAAACGTCGGTGCCAGCTACCAATATTCTACTTCAGTGCGAGGAACATGCGATGCATGCCATGGATCATGTATCAATTCGTACTACTTATAATTTGAAGAGAGCTAAGTTTTCAGTGTTGGTTTCTGGTTAACAATGTGGTATTTTGCTTGTTTCGGCCCCCTCCCTGCCTCAATGATGAAATTACAACAATGCCCTTCTCCCCAAGAAAAACATCGCTCAGCCTCATGACTCTTTTTTGGAGGAACAGATGACCCCTTAAAGCCCACTACAACTTTTGAGAACCCAGGTAAAATTACAGG
Source organism: Lampetra fluviatilis (assembly GCF_964198595.1). NCBI lineage: Eukaryota > Metazoa > Chordata > Hyperoartia > Petromyzontiformes > Petromyzontidae > Lampetra > Lampetra fluviatilis. The sequence continues at coordinate 6,023,557 of NC_136295.1, read as the reverse complement.
AGGCTAAAAGCTGGATTCAAACCCCCGTCTCCAGTGCCAGCTCTGTGTTCTAAGTCACCAACTGCATGATACTACAGTGTTTGAAAATGTTTTGTTTCAGTAAATGAAATGTTAGGGGCCAGTCATTACTCATTGCATATGATTACGTTTTGGATCAGCACTCATCCTTTTCATGACGTTTGGATAGTTTTATGTGATGTGTTATCACCTGGAGGAGGAGCTCTTCAGTAACCTCTACAGATTCTTCATCTGCATCATTGTCCGACAGAGCCAGTAGCTCTGGGTGGTCTTCCAAAATCTGGACATGCATGCACACACAGCTTACACTTACTCATGTGCACAACATCAACACCTTCCAACATGCACTACCAAGGGCAGTGAATTCACCACGGTATATGTGCCAAGCTACGTGCACATTAACCTGTAGTATGGAAGAATACTATCATCACTGAAAGAGTCAAGGGAGATTGACTCTACGTGTTTTCTGGATTAAATAATCAGTGTTTGTACGCCACGGACTCCACCTATTGTATTGGAGCTGCTGGGTGCTGTTTGCTGCTCTAAACAATATTAGTTTATCTTACATTGACACTGCCGCAGCATCACGCACTGCTCTGCAACATCAGTCACACTCCTGCATACAGAGACCTCAAAACTCACAAGTACAATAAATCGTGCATAGTTCACACCTGACCCGAATGCCAACACGCTTGAAACACATAGACAAAGATCCCCCGTATAGCCTTAACAGACTCTTGGGGCAAGTGCTGTTAGCGAGCACCTATGAAGGCCGGCACGGCACACGAGGGGGTGGGTGGCCAGCACCACGCCCGGCCGCTTTTGTCTCCTCAGTGGCGATGTTTACACATCGCACCAGGTACTCATTTAAGGCTGAGTCGACCTAGGGGAGGCCCAGGACCGGTTAAGATAATCGTCACTGGTGTTAGCCGTGAGCGGGAATCGAACTCGGGTCACCGGGTTCGTAGGGCAGCGCACTAACCGCTACCTAACCGCTCCACACGTAAAATAAATTGTTCATAGTCCACACTTGACCCGAATGCAAACACGTTTGAAACACACACACCAATGCACGCACGCCTCCTTCGTGTATGGATAGAAATGCATTCTGACCTATTCACCTGTGTCTTAATGAATACAATGCTTGTCACTTTGATGAAAGGGAATGGTCTTATATCTCAAGGACAATTGTTTTCATAAAACGTATGCGATTTTCCCAGCAATGACTCACTCCCCAAGGACATTACTATTGCCTTGCCGAATATTTCAGTTTGTGAATTGTCATGTAGGGCTGACGTGCCTGGAACTCTAGTTTGAGTTAAGCTTTAACAATTACCTTCCAATGTCAAATGAGAATTTACAGTATGCCAACTCCAATCAATGGCACATTAATATATTAAACGAAATATTGTCAAAGTGCCCCCCCCATGCTCAAATGAGTACAATATAGGGCTCGTCTCCTTTGGAAACTGAACCAGTGGTGGAATTTCCACATTTCTATGGCAAGAACCAATATTTCAATTGGGACAACCAGTTCAGCAGGGTCACAGTTGGTTGCAAATATCGACTGGGATTAAACAACTTAATTTTCCATCAAGTATAATTATTTGAATCGTGGGTTGCTGCTCATCAAAATGCTTTGACACCTTCTGCGATCTTCAACATATTTCACGGAGAGTCCCGTCCAGCGGCTCGCATTATCCCACCAACTGATCCCGTTTCTTCCCCTCTTCCTGTCCATTTCCCCCTGCAGCATCAACCTAGAGCTTTGGGAGGGGTGGGGAAAGAAAACATGCGGCGTGTGGCACCTGCAGAGCGCGGTGAACGTCGTTGTCGGCCTGCCGGAGGGCCTCTGCGGCAGTGCGACTCGCGAATCCCATGGCCCTGAGATTGCGCAGCGAATCGGTGTCCACCCAGTGGCCCCCCGCCGTGCGGCCGTAGCGGCGCATGCGGCGTGCCTGACGCCTCTCTTCACGCTCGCGCTCGCGCATCGCCCGCCGCTCCTACGCGCACACGCACGGTGGCATGGCTATAGTGTGCAGGCGGTGCAACTGCTCCACAGCCCACACAGAAGACACACGCGCCAGATTGCAAATGGGAGGGGAGAAATTATACCGTGTCCAAAATTCTTTCCACGGACCACAAAGCTCATGCTTTGTGCACAATATTCTGCCGCACACACAAGTCCAACCCATCTACCCATTCTATAAATTTGATTGTGATTGAGTGTTTTTTTTTGTTATCATGTACAACCCTTGATGGACATAACAGTTTTGATTCTGATAAAGATTTAACGATACCTTTCCACTCTGGTCAAGTGGATCGGTGAAGGGGATGCCCAGGCCCTGTTCGGATATCACGAGTCACTAAAATTAGCCATGACTGGGAATCAAACTCATAATAAGGCCGGGTCAATAGCACAATCCGTTATCACTGCATCACTGCACTAAAGTGTAAATAATGTATTCTGACAAACGTGATGTGATATATGCGCATGCATGATGAACCTGACATGAGAGTGTATTGTTATACACACACAAACACATCGACTTACACACAGACATGTATTGTAACCCATATGATATTGTTTCTTTGCAAGGCAAGTTGGTTCATGCATAATGAGGCTTGGGGTCATGGTTGGTGACTCGTGCATAAAGAGCCACTTTGCTGAACAGCCAGTTGGAAGACAGCAATGCAAGTAGCTTACCCATCTATCTGTACTGAGCTTTGTGTGGTATATCTTTTTGTGCAGAACACTCCAAAAATAAATCCTGAGACTCTATATGGTTATGACACACCTCCCGTCTCTGCATGACGTGTGTGGCAGCCATCTCCAGGTTTCCCTCACAAGCCCGCAGCCCCAGACGAGCCTCCTGCGGCGTAAAGCCCAGAGACACGAGGTGGGCCAACTTCTCCCCGTCCACAGCCAGCCGCGATAGCAGCGTCTCTGCCTGCAAGCAACACACACGTGGCCAGACAAGTCAAACGCGAGTAATGCACCAGGCACATCATACACGAGTGTGATACACCAGGCATGTCATGCATGTGTAATATACCTAGCATGCCTCCTGAAAAACATTACCCCCTAGCAAAGCACTGGGGTATAATATTTATATTATTTTATTATTTCCCTTCTACGTGACTTTACGGAAAGAACCAAGAATATGAATCCCTGCAGTCACGAAAGCTTTAAATCAAAAATTTTTAAGTTAAATTCATTGGAGAAGTGCACCATATTGTGTGTTGCCGATGCTGCTGCCCACAAACACTTGGCTTTATTTGGTGGCCATCCATATAAGTAACTAGCAGGAAGTACCCGGCGTTGCCCGGGCAAAAAAGATACACACACACACATCGACTTACACACAGACATCGACCCACACACACGCATCGACTCACACACATACACAGTGAGGGAAAAAAGTATTTGATCCCCTGCTGATTTTGTACATTTGCCCACTGACAAAGAAATGATCAGTCTATAATTGTAATGGTATATTTATTCGAACAGTGAGAGACAATAACAACAAAAAAATCCAGAAAAACACATGTCAAAAATGTTATTAATTTATTAGCATTTTAATGAGGGAAATAAGTATTTGACCCCCTCTCAATCAGAAAGATTTCTGGCTCCCAGATGTCTTTTATACAGGTAACGAGCTGAGATTAGGAGCAAACTCTTAAAGGTAGTGCTCCTAATCTCAGCTTGTTACCTGTATAAAAGACACCTGTTCACAGAAGCAATCAATCAATCAGATTCCAAACTCTCCACCATGGCCAAGACCAAAGAGCTCTCCAAGGATGTCAGGGACAAGATTGTAGACCTACACAAGGCTGGAATGGGCTACAAGACCATCGCCAAGCAGCTTGGTGAGAAGGTGACAACAGTTGGTGCGATTATTCGCAAATGGAAGAAACACAAAAGAACTGTCAATCTCCCTCGGCCTGGGGCTCCATGCAAGATCTCACCTCGTGGAGTTGCATTGATCATGAGAACGGTGAGGAATCAGCCCAGAACTACACGGGAGGATCTTGTCAATGATCTCAAGGCAGCTGGAACCATAGTCACCAAGAAAACAGTTGCTAACACACTACGCCGTGAAGGACTGAAATCCTGCAGCGCCCGCAAGGTCCCCCTGCTCAAGAAAGCACATATACATGCCCGTTTGAAGTTTGCCAATGAACATCTCAATGATTCAGAGGACAACTGGGTGAAAGTGTTGTGGTCAGATGAGACCAAAATGGAGCTCTTTGGCATCAACTCAACTCGCCGTGTTTGGAGGAGGAGGAATGCTGCCTATGACCCCAAGAACACCATCCCCACCGTCAAACATGGAGGTGGAAACATTATGCTTTGGGGGTGTTTTTCTGCTAAGGGGACAGGACAACTTCACCGCATCAAAGGGACGATGGACGGGGCCATGTACCGTCAAATCTTGGGTGAGAACCTCCTTCCCTCAGCCAGGGCATTGAAAATGGGTCGTGGATGGGTATTCCAGCATGACAATGACCCAAAACACACGGCCAAGGCAACAAAGGAGTGGCTCAAGAAGAAGCACATTAAGGTCCTGGAGTGGCCTAGCCAGTCTCCAGACCTTAATCCCATAGAAAATCTGTGGAGGGAGCTGAAGGTTCGAGTTGCCAAATGTCAGCCTCGAAACCTTAATGACTTGGAGAAGATCTGCAAAGAGGAGTGGGACAAAATCCCTCCTGAGATGTGTGCAAACCTGGTGGCCAACTACAAGAAACGTCTGGCCTCTGTGATTGCCAACAAGGGTTTTGCCACCAAGTACTAAGTCATGTTTTGCAGAGGGGTCAAATACTTATTTCCCTCATTAAAATGCAAATCAATTTATAACATTTTTGACATGCGTTTTTCTAGATTTTGTTTTTGTTATTCTGTCTTCCACTGTTCAAATAAACCTACCATTGAAATTATAGACTGATCATTTCTTTGTCAGTGGGCAAACGTACAAAATCAGCAGGGCATCAAATACTTTTTTCCCTCACTGTATCGACCTACACGCACACACATATGAACATACACACACACATTTGAACTTTTCTATTTACTAACTCGGTTTTTAAAGATTAGTTTTCTATGTACATCATGTTAGGGAAAGAACCAAGGAAGAGGGGAAATGCAAGCAATTGTTAATGCACCTTTGAGGATCAGAACACTGTAATCGAAGGTGAAGGTCATACTTAACTTGTATAATTTGCCTTTGTCTTGTATTGAATGCTAGGAGTCATAAGTAAATGGTTAATTGTATAAAAAGACGTGTATTTGTACTGTAGTCTTTGTTACTGTTGTTTTTAATAGTACTGTAGTAAGGTGCTTGAGGAAGCACAGATGGTCTATAATTTGTAATACATAAAGTTATATTGAAAAGTAAAATATGAGCTGTGTCTTCAGAGAGCCACATTTGAACTGCCCAAGAACTGCACGTGGCTCACCGACTGCGGTTTGACCACTGCTACATTTTCTTATGAAATCTGACCACTTCATGATGAAACTCCAAGACATATGTGTGCAAGCTGCAAATATGGAAGTGTTCCTGCTTACAGGTAGCTTCACAATGAGAAGACGAACATATGTGATCTAGAGGGAGAAATTGTGGCTGCGTGCATACCTGCACATCTCACCTGGCTGAGATGATGTATTGCCTGCTCAGAATTACCCTGATGATACCACACGATGCCCTGCAGCAGGTACAGACGAAGAAAGAGTGCCTGCTCACGCCCGCTGCTCCCCTGTTCATGGACACACACGATGCATTCTTACAATACCTATATTTGTGCTTATCTATGTTTTATTTCAATTGTGTTATCGGCATTGTTACGATACCAAAAATCCATTTGCAACTCTTGCAGAGCAGTGCATACATCTTTTGTTAGAGAATGGCCTATGGAAGCACTTATCAAAAAAATACTTCTTAGACTAAATTATTATCCACCCATTAGGTTGTACTCTTTCCCACATGCCCACTATGAAAAAAATATCATCGCATGGCAGCCAACCGACTTTTTTTTTATTATAAAAGCTCGAATTTTAGCCCAATTTGATTTGATATGTTATTTCGTGCGGTCATTAGTGACCAGGCTCAGACCATCAGCTGTCTACATGAGAACTTAGTTAAGCCACACATGGCTACCACAATGCAACCTCAGAATCTCAGCAGTGTAAGAAGCTCAGCGCTCCAATTGCTGAACCACCGCAGCCACCTACCCCAACATTAAACAATTTGGTGATAATGCATTGGTCAAAAAAAGTCAAAAGTCAAAAGTCACTTTATTGTAAAGTGTGTTACATGCATAACATACAACACAGATGAAATTACAGTCCTCTCTCTTGGTCCCACGGTGCAACCAAGCAATTAAAAAATGAATCACAATTAACAGACATAAATAAACAATAAACAATCGGCGATCAACACAAGATAAATAATCAAAAATGTAATAGACTTAAAATAAACAACAGTCAAGAATTATAAAATGTAAAATATTATTTAAATAAAGTATTTAAAAAAATAAGATATTTAAACCGGTGTGGTAGTGCGATGTAGTGCAATGTGCAGTCCAGAGATCAGGATGTACGAGTGAATGTGTGTGTGGGGGTTGGGGTCAGGGGGCAAAGGGGGGGAGGGTGGGCAGAGGGGGGGAGTGATGGTAGAGCAGGGAGGGAGTTGAGTCTCCTGACAGCCTGGTGAAAGAAACTGTCTTTGAGCCTGCTGGTCTTGGCCCGAAGACTCCGCAATCTCCTCCCTGACGGCAGCAGGCTGAAGAGGCTGTGAGATGGGTGGGTGGGATCACCTGCAATCTTGATTGCTTTGCTGGTGATGCGGGTGTTATAAATGTCCAGAAGAGGGGGGAGAGAGACACCAATGATCCTCTCAGCTGCTCTCACTATGCGCTGCAGAGTCTTGCGGCAGGACACGGTGCAGGTGCCGTACCACACGGTGATGCAGCTCGTCAAGATGCTCTCAACGGTGCCTCTGTAGAAGGTGTGCATGATGGGGGGCGGGGCTCCTGCTCTTCTCAGTTTGCGGAGAAAGTACAGGCGCTGTTGGGCTTTTTTGGCCAGTGATGCAGTGTTGTGACTCCACGACAGGTCTTCAGAGATGTGCACACCCAGAAACTTGGTGCATCTCACCCTCTCCACTGCAGCACCGTTGATGGTTAGCGGAGTATGCTGGGTGTGCACTCTCCTGAAGTCCACAACAATCTCCTTCGTCTTCTCAACATTCAGGTGGAGATTGTTGTCCTTGCACCACGTGGCCAGCCTGCTCACCTCACTCCTGTAGTTTGTCTCATCCCCGTTTTTGATGGCACCCACCACAGTTGTGTCATCCGCAAACTTAATGAAGAGGTTGGAGCTGAATGATGGTGTGCAGTCGTGGGTCAGCAAAGTGAAGAGGAGGGGGCTCAGCACACATCCTTGGGGGACCCCTGTGTTCAGTGTGATGGTGCTGGAGGTGTTGCTGCCAACTCGAACTGCCTGTGGTCTCCCTGTCAGGAAGTCCAACAGCCAGTTGCACAGGGAGGTGTTGAGCCCCAGGTGGTCTAGTTTGTGGATGAGCTGCTGGGGGATGATTGTGTTGAATGCTGAGCTAAAGTCGATGAACAGCATTCTGACGTAGAAGTCTTCAGTCTCCAGATGGGTGAGAGCTGAGTGGAGGGTAGCGGAGATGGCGTCATCGGTCGAGCGGTTAGACCGATACGCAAACTGGAAAGGGTCCAGGGCGGGGGGAAGGACAGACTTGATGTGTTGTAGGACTAGCCGCTCGAAGCACTTCATAAGGATTGGAGTGAGTGCGACCGGGCGGTAGTCATTGTTGCAGGAGGGTGATGACTTCTTCGGGACCGGGATGATGGTGGTAGCTTTGAGGCACGTAGGTACAACAGCCTGTCTCAGCGAGGTGTTAAAGATGTCGGTGAAGACATCTGTGAGCTCCTCCGCACAGTCTCTCAGGACACGACCCGGAATGTTGTCAGGGCCCTGGGCTTTCCTTGAGTTCGTCCTTCTGAGGGATCTCCTCACGCTATCTGGGGATAGCGTCAGCACCTGGTCGCTGGGAGGTGGTGGAGTCTTCTGTGCTGGGGTGCTGTTGTCTGCCTCAAAGCGAGCGAAGAAATCCTTCAGCTGGTTCAGCAGAGAGGTGGAGCTGTCACAGGTCTGCGGAGAGGGTTTATAGTCCGTGATGGTCTGCATCCCTCGCCACAGGTTCCGGGTGTCTCTGCTGTCATTGAAGCGGTCGGCGATCCTCCTGGAGTACTGCCTCTTGGCCAATCTGATGCCTCGCGACAGGTTGGCCCTGGCTGTCTTCAGGCCCATCTCCTCGCCAGCTTTGAAGGCGGCGTTCCGAGCCCTCAGGAGCCTGTGGACTTCCCCTGTCAGCCATGGCTTCTGGTTGGCCCGAATGGAGATGGTTCTGGTGACCGTGACATCCTCCATGCACTTCCTCATGTAGGAAGTGACGGTCTCCGTGTACTCCTGGAGGTCTACGGTGTTGTTGTAGGTGGCTGCCTTTCTGAACATGTTCCAGTCGGTGGTGGAGAAGCAGTCCTGGAGTGCCTCTGAAGACCCCTCAGGCCACACGCAGATCCGCTTTATAACTGGTTTGGTGACTTTAACCAGCGGCCTGTATGCTGACGTTAGCAGAACAGTGGTGTGATCTGAGGCCCCAAGGTGGGGGAGGGGACGGGCTTTGTAGGCACCTTTGTGTGTAGTGTAGACATTGTCCAGGATATTGTTTCCTCGTGTGGGAAAGTTGATGTGTCCCTGGAGTTGTGGAAACACGCTCTTGGGGTTGGCATGGTTGAAATCCCCAGCCAGAATGAGGAAGGCATCTGGGTGGGCTGTCTGCTGGTCACCGATGTGCTGATGGAGTTCATACAGTGCCTCGTTCCTGTTGTTTTCGGAGCCAGGGGGGATGTATAGTGCCACCAGCAATATGGCACTAAATTCCCTCGGCAGGTAGAATGGCCGGCATTTAATTACCATAAACTCCACCAATGATGAGCAGTGTTGGCAGACCACAACAGCGTCGCGGCACCAGGCATCGGTGATGTAAACACAGAGTCCCCCGCCGCGAGTCTTCCCCCCCTCGACGAGCGCTCTGTCCGCCCGGTAACATGTTAGCCCGGCTAGCTGAATGGCATGGTCCGGGACGTTATCGTTAAGCCATGTTTCCACAAACACAAAGACACAGCACTCACTCACAGTCCTGGAAGTTGTACGAAGAAGGCGGATATAGTCCAGTTTGTTTTCCAGCGAGCGTACGTTGGCCAGTGTGATGGTAGGGATAGCCGGCCGGTGAGGGCTAGCCGCTCGCCTAGCCTCGATACCTCCGCGCTTTCCCCTCTTCTGCTTCCTCATACACCGCCTGTGGCGCTTCCACTGTAGGCTGGTTGCAGTAGTGGGGGTCGGTGGTAGAGCAGGCCTCTGGAGCAGACCGCAGTCGCGTAGCTTTTCCGCGTCTGCTGGGTTTATATCCATGAGTGTGGTTCTGCCGATGGCGAGCAGAAATTCGCGAGAGTATGTGCGCCTTACGTTTAATCGACGTGATGATGACGAACAAATGCACGTAGATGGATAACACAAAAAACATAAAAACACCGATCTGATGGGAGAGAGAGGAGCCGCTGCATGTGTACGCGCCGCCATCTTCCGTTACTAGTGGTACACAAGCACAAAAACCCCAAAAAACTAAACGCATTCGTTAAAAACACTGCCTGAGAATGAAAAAGATATAGGAGGCGACGTTTGAAACAGACGGCCCTTTTTCACATCAGTTTTTTTTTTTATAAATGTTGTGCTGTGTAGTGTCATGTCACGGCCACATGCCTTAAGGGAGTAGAGCCTCTCCAGGTTGACCCCGTAGCACTTGTTGAGCGTGGCTTGCGCCGACACCAGGCGGTCGTGGGCATCGGGCAGCGCGTCGAGGCTCTGCAGGCGAAGGTAGGCCCACACCACGTCGAGGCACAGCACCGCAAAGTTATCTACGGCCGACAGCAGCTCCGAGCGGCACTGCCTGAGAAACAACAACAACGCTTCTTTTTTTCAGCATGTTTTTTTTACACTGCCTGGCCAAGTGCTGTAAGCAAGCACTTGTTATTACAACTGACACAGCACAAGGAGGTAACAATACTGCACGTGGCCTGCATCTGCAGTTGACAATTTGCATTCGCTCATTTTGATAACATCGAGTTTCCAGAGAGAGTTGGACAACAACAAAAAAACACAGATGTGTCACTAGGATTGTACGTATGTATGCCGAACTTCTTTCATACCGTAGGTAGCCAACCGTGCTAATCGGTGGTGCAATTTTAGTGAAGCAAGGTGCCAAGGTTTCCCACGATCTAATGAAGCTACACAAGAGGGAATGATCTATATCTGCTTGCATGGCTGTGGGTGGCGGACAATCGCACTTGAACTCCCGGTCGGCGTCCAGCAGGAGCAGCAGGGCAGATGAATGCTCCCCCCGCTTCAGCATCGCACGGCCCTTCTCGTGCAGCGACATGGCCAGCATGAGAGCCTGCACACAGCCACATCACACATACAACCACGACGATATAAAACAACCATTAATATTCCATGTGGATCACGACCATTCACCCAAATACAATCAAGCAAAACAAATAACATGATTTAGCATGAAGAGAATTGGCAAAATATTCCGAATGCAAGGACCCGTTTGAAAGAAACTTGTAAGATCCTTTGAAGCGTTCTTGGATTTTTCATGTACTGGGATATTACAAACTACTGGGACAAGTACTGTTATAGAGCATCTATTAAAACCAAATAGCAAATACTTGCATTTGTTATGTCATACAATTTTGATATCATATCAGCTACTGATTTTTAAGTGAAATCAGCTTTGGGGAAAGGTGGACAAAGTTCAGATACCACATGTTATCTCTTTTTATTTCCAGGAATTAAACCTGGTTCAACAGGATTGTAGCACATTATTGTGACAATTACACCACCACTCTCAAATACTCACACACAACTGATGATAATGCACCAATCATACTCACAATACATGATTATTTGCAGATGCAAGATGAAGCTCAACAGCAACTCTAAGACCCTTCTCTCTGAGTGATTACTTTACCTTTTTCTCTTGCTGGGGGATTTGAATGGGGTTCCCCTTTTGATCAGCAATCTGCAGATATGGTGTGTTGGCTGGAGCTTCTGAGTCATCATCTGAGCATGCACGCACACGAGCACAGCAGATATAACATGGTTCAGGACGTGGTGTTAATGGAATCACATTACAGCGAACAAGGTCACATTCTGATCCATGACTATGATCTGATAATAGGTAATTAAGTGTGCTAGTTCATGTCGCGCGATTAATTTTGTAAGGAATGTGGGCGAGCATGAGTCACCACTGAAAACACTGCTGCTTACAATCTGAATTACCTTAATTAAAATTCAATAAGTAATGAAATCCACTTGTTGTCTTTTTACAATTGGAAGATAAGTAAAAGAGTGCATTATTGCCAAATGGATAAGTTGGTTGTAAAAGCTTAAAAAAATGTACATACATTTTTTTTTTACTTTACACAAATACTGAATATATTGTAATACCAGCATACAAACCTGCATACACTTTCGAACTATATTAGGAAATAGCAGCCTCTTTACAAAATGGGGTCACAGTTTACATTAAAATATTAAGCTGTCAAAGCTCACTGAATAATCTACAGCACGCTTTGACTTCCTGAGTGCATGCCCAACCGACGTTTAATTGCCACTCGCCTTGAGCCATATATTCATTCAAATGGATTGAAAATTAAGGAAATGTGTGGAATTTCTGTTATCACCCAAAGCTCAAATCAGGCCATCCCCAACTGTGGACGTAGGACTGCTTTCCTAGTCTGACAGTGGTTCGTGGATTACAAGTTTATCTTTGAAATACTGGATGCGGAACGGTGGTGAAGCGGTTAGTGCGCTGGGCTACGAACCCGGCGACCCGGGTTCGTTTCCCGCTCATGTATACCAACACCAATGACGATTATCTGAACCGGTCCTGGACCTCCCCCCCCCCAGGACGATTCAGCCTCAAATTAATAGCTGGTGCAGTGTGTACGAACATCGCCAGTGGGGAGACAAAGGCGGTCGGGCGTGGTGCTGGTCAACCCACCCCCTCGTGTATTGTGCCAGCCTTCATAGGTGCTGCTAACAGCACTTGCCCAACAGTATGCTAAGACTATGCGGGGGATATGTCTTGTTTTTGAAATACTGGGTTAATTCAGGGGTGGAGTGATCTGGCAAACCTATTTTCTTAACAAAATCCTGTTATTTCCATGAAGACAAAACCTGAGCCTGGTAATAGTTTGTATTATTTATAGTGAAACCATTGAAAAATATCGCAGGCTAATTTTTGAAACACGCAATCCAATGCTATGGAATTTACTGTTTAGTGGGAGTATGAAAACCTGGACTACCTGGTGCATGGCATTCATGAACTGCGAGGAGATGCAGCGAACAATAAGTCAATGTTGCTTTGCATGTAGTTACATTTTTAAGTTTCGGGAATGCGATTATCAACCAAAATGACAATTTTCAGGGGTCCACGAAACACCCCCAAATTATATTAGGACATGGTATATTCACCCAGATTGTTATGAAAACACACTGCAGCGAGTCTTAAAAGTGCCCAGTCTATGGCAACAGTACCTATGTCGGCCAGAAGCTGTGCACCCTGCCGTGTTCGCGCCAGCCTCAGCTGCTGCTCCTCGCTCTCATGAGCCTGGCGCTCCGTCAGCATTAAAGGCACAACCATGATCTGGGCGGCAGGGCGAACACCTTGCTCCTGCAGACTCCGGCCTGCAACCACACATACCGCACGTACACAGCACACATACCACAACTATAGCCACTGCACAGCGATGACACGAAATGGCATGGCATCGTACCGCCTTAAATGCAGAATTGTTACCGACTGCCAATCGGCATAGACCTAAATAACCCCACCTTGGTCCAGTTTTACACATCCATTAATCATACAACATATACAATGACTTTGTTGCCCAATTCACTCATGAGTTGTTTTGCACATGAATGACCAACACAATCGGAGTATGTGTATTCGTTATTCTGTCTTACCGTCTTCTATGATGCGCCCAGCGGATATAAGCTTGAGGTTGACAGAAGGGATATCGCACAGCTGGCCTATTCTGTATGCGAGGGTAAGATGTGATGGGAGAATATACAAAAATGCAATGTTAATGGTTTAATGATTTTTACCAAGCATAATTAGAATTGCAAATGTGACATATAATGCTCATTGAACAAAAAAAGAAAATCATAACGGGAATGACCAAGTGTGATGTATCCTGAACTGTGACTGCATTCATTAGACCTCCTTTGCCAGTACAAAAATATAATAATAGGGTTTTTCCCATTTTTTCTGGCAACAAAACTGAAACCTTTTTTATAAGGAATCATGTGTGCATTAACCACAATACTTGTGGTCAAAATGCAAACAAAAAACACACTGATAATATATGCATTTTCTTTGAAACTGATTGATCCACACCAGAGATGGCTTTCTTTGGTGTGGACCAATCAGTTTCAAGGACAATGCATATATTACCAGTGTGTTTTTTGTTTGCATTTTGACCACAAGTATTGTGGTTAATGTACACATGATTCCTGATAAAAAAAAGGTTTCAGTTCTGTTGCCAGAAAAAAGGGGAGAAACCCTATTATATTGTGACTGCACTGCCTTCTGCATGTCACAGCTCAAAAGTGCACGTGAAGTGACCGAGCGCAGTGCTGCAAAAGCTCACGTTGCCTTGAGCTGCTGGCCTGTGATGTCGAGTCTCGTTTCGAGTGACCCCGTCTCAAGTCGGCCGCCCTAATAAACAAACCACAGCATGTCATCTTCACTGTCATCGTCACCATCTGTCCTCGTGATACTGTAGCATGTCAATTGAAGATATATTTCAACTGGAGCAGGATTGTGGTTATCATTTGTTAGGCAATATATGTGCTAACATTTGCACAGCATCTACTATGATGAGCAATGTAGCACACATATTGTGTCTATTTATCGGAGTCCTTCAGACTTATGACCAGTTCACCGAACAAAATAGTTGGAGGAAAACAACTGGAAAATAATGGGATTATGTATATCTTTGGAAATAATTGAAAGCAGACTGAGATGAGTGATGGCAAAGAGGCGAATAAAGGCGTATAGGAGTGCTTTTGGAAAATTGTATTTGACGATGAAAAGCAGTATGCCCATTTGCCCAAAAACACACATTTTAAATCAGTGCACATTACCTGCCATGACATATGGATAAGAAACATGGAAGCTGACAAGTACAATGGAAATATTAAAAGTACGCAAAAAAATATTATGCATCCTAGAATTTACACTGCATGGCAGATAGAGGAAAACATAATCAACTAGACAATGAATGCAAATTAGAGACATCATATCGGCTTTTAAAACATTTGGAACGATACATCACTAGAAAACATGATGGCTTATGGATGACAATGGTGAAGGGATGACAGCTGAAGGAGATGTGATCAAGAGGGACATCACAAAGATGGAGTGATGAGACTAAATCATGTGCAAGATGAATTGTGGCATTGCAAGACTGACAGAAGTTAGGCCTTGAGGCCTTTATCCACCAGTCGATAGATCACGGTTGCAGCAATGATGTCCCAACAAATATTCTCATGAGTAGTTTATTCTTAGCCTTACCGTACAAATCCAGTTATTTTTAACTCCATGACTTTCATACCATCACCGCTGCTCATGCCTTGCATTATGCAATATGACAGTAAGTGAGCAACGTAAATAATTAAACGCCTCGACCATCTCCGCACGTCGATTAAATCTTGAAATTTTACTTCTAGTGTTCAGTTACGGTGGTTGTAGCTCTACACTGAGAGAAAAATAATCCATATTCACTGGAAATTTGGAAATGATGTCCTTGCCCTACACTTTGCTCTGTGCCACGTTTTTCCGATCTGCTCTTTTCCCTGTGCTGCAATGTGCGCGTTAATAACCCCAGGTCTGGCCATGCGGTATCGGAGAGTGGCGAGGCCGGACTGCTTGAAGGCTGCCTGCTCGTGGAGCCTCCGCAGGGCATGCAAGCGCAGCGTCTCCAGGCTTCCCAGCACCATTGACAGCTCCGCACTCAGCTCAGAGCTGTACCGTGCTCCCAGCTCCTGCCAAACACCCGGCATGCACAAATACACACAACAAGAACCACACACACGCAGAGGAGTGTATCAGTTATTAATGGAGCAGTGCACTACACAGCACGTAAATACCAAAAATAGAACATGTTAAAAGTATAAGGTCTACATTGTCAACAGAGGGCAGTGCAGCCAAATATCCCTTGTATTTGTTGTAATGTAGCTTTATGCTCCCACATCTATGCTCCACACCATCACCAATCCACACTGACTATTGTGGATATGTGTGGTATAATAACCACTATGATATTCGCGCCATGTAGAAGCCCTCATCCAG
This sequence comes from Lampetra fluviatilis, assembly GCF_964198595.1. NCBI lineage: Eukaryota > Metazoa > Chordata > Hyperoartia > Petromyzontiformes > Petromyzontidae > Lampetra > Lampetra fluviatilis. Next base: position 6,008,033 of record NC_136295.1, on the reverse strand, counting down.
TAATCTTCTGACAAAGTATCCGTATATGTAAACAAATGTATGGCTTTCCATGGTCCGTATTTAATGATAATTCTCAAGGATTCGAAAAAATATGACCTCTTGCTGTATTAAGAATATCAGTGTCGAGGAATGCAACTGAGACATTTGCCGACCTTGAATGAAATGCAATGTAAACCAGAACTGCGGTGTGTGGAGCAGTACAGCGCAATTACCTCCAAGGCAGCACCAGTTCCTCCACTCTCAGTGTAAGGCTCAAGCCACAGCTTCACCCCGTCCCTCCTCAGAGCATCCCGCACACGCACCTGCAAGTGCTCCTCCAGGAGAGAGCCTGCCTCCATCTGTGGAACTGGACAGGGGCAAGGCAATGCAATGTTTACATTTTGATTTTAATAGAAAAAAAAACAAGGGGGTGCCGGAGTGGCTCAGAGATCAAAGCGTTGAGCGGGCACTGCCGAGATCTTGGGTTGGAATCTTGACAGTCGTCTACGATTAAACTGGGTGCTCGGGTGTAGTCAGTTGATGGTCTCAGCACGGTCACCAATGACTGCACAAAGAATACCATCTTACATTTAATTTTCCACTTAATTTGGCATATACAGGGCCACTCACACCCCAAATGGGCACCCCCAATTGTGAGGCTGATGGTGCCTCCTGCACATTTTTTTGGTATAAGTCATGAGAAAAATTGCTTCAGTGAGGCACGCTGGTCTGTGAGATTTTTAAAAAGAATTCTTCTTTAACGACGTGATATTCAGAGCAAAATTGTAACAAAAATGTATGGTAAAAAAACGCAAAACATTTCCAGTGAAGTGTGGACCATATTTATGTTTACATGAACATTCAATTAACAAAAAACAAAATATGTATACGGGCGATAAGTTTATGAAGTAATATATCAAACATAAATAGTAGACAATTACACATTTAGGGAGTCCATGCAAAAGCATGACCCTACAAGAATAGGAAAATGGGTTTAGCTCAAGGGAAGAACAAAGTAATGGAACCATCACAAGGAATCGCTGAAGTTTTTGACAAGTTTGAAAGGGCAGTCTAAAGTGCATCATAAAAACAACCAGTCAGCCCAACACATAACATCTGGTGAAACCTTTCACAAAGGACAGACAACTGTGAAAACAGGGCAGCACGAGGCGGTGTTACAAATTCAGGGGGTACAGGTGTGGTGACGGTTGCTGCTATTAGTTCAACCTTGCGAAACATTATTTCCACATTGTTTGGGGTTAATCAAATCTTAAAATTGATGCTGCATTACGGGAAAAGGAAATATGGTTTGGTGCTTTAGAGTTCGAATCGTTGGCAAATACCATGTAGGTTCAAGGTTTGGGTTTATAAAATATCTCAAATGAAAATTCATCTTCACTTGCGTGACTTTAAATGACACACCAAAAGGGTGAAAATTGTGTTTTATGCAAACATCCAGAATCCAATTCTATGAAGCATTTGTTTTAGGAGCCGTCCATAAATGACGTCACGCACCTAGGGGGGGGGTCAGACATTTGTGACGATGTGTGACGAGGTGGGGGGGGTTGAGAAATGTGACGTCACATCAAAATGCGCAACTTTAAATATAGAATTGTTATAACACTCCTACAACATCAGTGCAGCGCCACATTAAATACGCACTACAATGACAATAGTTTAAAGCGATTTGAAGCATGTTTTATTTTTTTTTTGGGGGGGGGAGCTGTGACGTAATATTTGAGGGGGGTCTAACTTTTTATGACGCCGTGTGACGAGGGGGGGGTCAAAAATCGTCCAAAATCGCGTGACGTCATTTATGGACGGCCCCTTAGTCCAGCGTGGTGAAATGTGATCACAGAACCCTCATCCAGCAGTGGACTGACACACGGTTCTGTGTACACGTACTGCTTTAAATGACCAAACCACACCGTACGTTCCCAGAATCCGCGCAGAGTTGAGTGTCACACTGGGAGAGATAAACGCCCATCAGGCATAACGGGTAAATATTGTTATAGGATGCGGGGCTACTTGGGGGATGGCAGCAAAGGGCACGACTGTAACCAGCAATGTTGACCTGTGCTTCAATGCTCCCCCGTATATAGTCTTCTGCTGATGATAGCAAAAACAAGATGAGGTTTTGCGTAGAATTCGGAGCCGAATATTCGACGGGGTTTGAGTGAATTACAATGCGAATCGTTGATGGTTTTGACATTACATTTATAATCGCTTGACTGCAAGTCTCTATGACAGATACAATTTGAGACAATTCGTCTATTAAAGTTCTTAGATGAATATATAAGAACGTTATAAACTAAACATTACATTTCCTCATGAAAAATTGTTTTGCAATTCCAAATGCAACATCGAAAATACAACAGCGACCACTAATAGCCTCCCCGCACACACAACACAAACACGACACTGAAGCCGTTCACAGCCACAATACAGAACTACCACGATTAGCATTATTGTTGACAACGCAGTTAAGCATTATAAGCGCCGTGTTATTGTACGACACGGTTACATTTAAATTATATTAGGGTCGCACTGTACGTACAGTGACGAGTCACGCAATTGTGTACGTGAGTCGCCATCTGCGCTCAAGCGCAAACTGCGACACGCGACATTTGCGCTCCCGTATCGCAAATAAATCTCCTATCATTCGCACGTCACAAATCACAAGAACCGACGATTTAAGCGACGCTTATTTTTATATTTTTTTAAAAACTTGCGGTACCTTGTTTTGTGCGCGTGTGAGCGAAATATCGACCCGGAGCTGAGCGCACGTGGACAGTGCGCACGCTGAAATTTGCATATTCATGAGTAGGCGGGGCCTCGCTCTGCTATCCGGCCAATCACAGCTCGGCGGCAGTTGTGACACGCCCCTTATTAGCATGGTGATTGGCAGCGTGTTTTTGTTTCTCTCGTATTGAACATTCAAGTTCAATTTCGATTTAAAGCTTTCGTGACTGCAGGGATTCATTTTCTTGGTTCTTTTGGTAAAGTCACGTAGAAGGGAAATAATAAAATAATAAAAATTAAACATAATAAAATACAATTCTCACGACGTTTCACCTGAGGACGGCTGCTTGCGTTGTGGCCGAAACGTCGTGAGAATTGTATTTTATTATGTTTTATTTTTATTATTTCCCTTCTACGTGACTTTTCCGAAAGAACCAAGAAGATTCAAGTTAATTTATTAGGTATAGCCCTGTGAGCCATTCGGCTCTTGAATCGGGTGCAACCGCAACAAACAAAAAACAAAAACATGAACAAGAAAACATATTAAAGTGAATATGTGACTAAGTGCAAACAGAAAATCCAAGAAAAGACAGCAAAATATTGCAGAAAAAGTACCGTACACCAACGCTGTGTGCAGAAATCCCAGTGGGATGCAAGTCAAACAACAACCACAAGACAACTTAGATTAAGGCCATCAGTCTTACTCCGTACTACAACAAACAAACATGGCCAAACCAAAAAACTTTTCGAAATCACCAAAATAAAGCCATGAAAGCAATAAAACAGTGACGGAATTTTCACAATAAACGACATAAACAACATGTACTACCAAAACCCTGCAGCCATAGCTGGCTTCGTATATCTGTAAACCGCCTAATCAATCTTATTACAGATCAATTCAGGATCTTATTGGTGACCCCGTACCCCTTATAGACCTCAACGTTCATCCTACAAAGTCCCATCACAAGGGAGAAACACAAACAAATATTGTAGATACAAATGTTTGGGGGCCGTCCATAAATGACGTCACGCACCTAGGTGGGGTGGGTCAGACATTTTTGAGAAATGTGACGTCACGCGATTTTGGACGATTTTTGACCCCCCCCCCTCGTCACGCGGCGTCACAAAAAGTCAGACCCCCCCTCAAATATGACGTCACAAAGCTCCCCCCCCCCCCAAAAAAAAACATGCTTCATATCGCTTTAAACTATTGTCATTCTAGTGCGTATTTAATGTGGCGCTGCACTCTGATGTTGTAGGAGAAAACATCTATTAAAAAGTCATTTAATTAAGTAGAACGTGTTGTCTATATTTTGTTAAAGTTGCGCATTTTGATGTGACGTCATATTTCTCAACTCCCCCCCCCCCCCCTCTAGGTGCGTGACCCTTCGGATGAAACCCCGTTGCGCCAGGCGATCCCCCGCCAGGACACTGCGTGTGTGCGCTGCGTGTGTGTGCTCAGGGTGGGGGCCAGGGGGGAGTCACGGCACTTGCAGAGTTGCTCCGAGGCCGTGGCACCACAGTATCTATAAACAGATCACCTTGCATATGCCCAACACATTTTGTATGTAACGTTATACAATTAATGTTTAGAGGTGGCCAGGTCATTCGAAAATCACAGGACTCATCTGGCACCGCTGAGATCCTAGGTTTAAATCCAGACAGTTGCCCGTGCTCTCAACCAGGTTCTCAAGTGTAGCTGAGATGATGATCTCAGCATCGTCACCAATAATTGCACTAAAACACACTCTCACACTAAATTTGGCTCTGAACTTAAATAGGCTAAATTCTAGTGGGTAGGAAAATGCTGCAATACTTTGTGGACCATAGTTCACTTAAATAATCTGAGGTAGTGCTGTGATATCCTCTTCTGTGGGACGTTCTCTAACCCAAATAATTACACTGCTCTGTTGAGAGATGCAAATGAATACCTCTTATGACATGACACCAATAGTATGATCAGGATAACATCGCTGTGAAATTATACAAATTAAAACATGAGCAATTTAGGCTTAAAATGCATCTGCATATTTTTAAAAAAATTACAACATTGTTACTTCTTGTTTCGTTCTGTAGCTTTGAGAATTAAATAATGCACCACGATCTAAGCTTGGTTTATTCAGCCTGGACCGCTTCACTGAAGTGTTCTCTTTGAGTTGTGCACAACTGTGGCACGTTGCTGACAGCCTACCCAGCCTCTTATACTCCTTGTCTTTCCGTACTGGCAAAGAATGAACAAATAAATCAATTAACAAATGCCAGACCATCGTTTGCTCAGAGAATTTGAAACTTAATTTAATGTTTGGTATGCACACATATACGGTACTTTACAGTGTCATTATTCATCATCATCACGATCCATGGGCAGATAGCCCGTCGGTATCCAATGCACATTTCGTCATTTGTTTCCACTTTCCTATCTCTTGTGCCAATATGCTCAAGTAGTGCACACTTTTCTGACACCAATCTCTTATGATGTCGTCGTCAAGCCATTCTCCGTGAGGTCTTCCTTTCTTCTGGTTCCCTCCATTTTTCCAGACAACACACTTGAAACGTTCCTGTTGTTGTCCATTCTCTATGTGTCGAAACAGTGCCAATTTACTTCTCGTCACTGCCTGCATAAGGTCTTCTTCTCTGTGCAACCTTTTTCTTACTTCTACGTTGGTCACTCTTTGGGTCCAGTTTAGATGCAGTATGCTCCTAATTATTGTACCCCAAAATTACAAAAAAAAATGATGATTCATTGCAATCATTGTCTCCTACTGCGAAAATTGGGTAGGACCATCCTCAAAAAAGTCATGGAACTTATTGACAGTTTCCTGGATAAACAAGCATAATAATTAAAGACTATATTTTGTTTTGTCTTGTTATATATGTTCACGATTGATTAAAATTATAAGACTACGTTACACTGCGCAAACACTATATATCATTCAATATTCAAAAGTTTATTTTTTAATGAACATTAAACAAATGTATAACTTTATCACGAGTAAAATAAAAATGTACATTTTATTTTGAGAACAGCATTATTGATTAATAAAATCAGTCAGCTTTCACACATACGTTATATATACGGCCCAATTTGCCAAACCCCACTCTCTGCTTAAAACACTTCACCAGAGATATCCGCAGGTGCCTTCGCGCGGGGAATAGAAAACTGACAAGACCCACAGCTCCTTAATGAGGCTGAACATCGGGTGGCCTGAAGCGTGCGGGACACAGCCATTCATTAATTAAGTTCAAGTTCATTTATTAGGTATAGCCCTGTGAGCCATTCGGCTCTTGAATCGGGTGCAACCGCAACAAACAAAAAACAAAAACATGAACCAAAAAAACATCTTAAAGTGAATATGTGACTGAGTGCAAACAAAAAATACAAGAAAAGACAGCAAAATATTGCAGAAAAAACACCGTACACCAACGCTGTGTGCAAAAATCCCAGTGGGATGCAAGTTAAACAACAACTACAACAACCACAAGACAACTTAGATTAAGGCCATCAGTCTAACTCTATACTACAACAACACAAACATGGCCAAACCAATACACTTTTCGAAATCACCAAAATAAAGCCATGAAAGCAATGAAACAGTGATCATAGGAACTGTGACGGAATTTTCACAATAAATGGCATAAACAACATGTGCCGGAGGGGGAACTCAACCACTGACACTGAAAATGCAACGAGATGACACGGCTGGAAGACAGTGGGCACAGGAATACTTTAACGAGTCGAGGCAACTGGAAGCCTTCCTGAGAGGGGTGTTGCCAACTTTAGCCAGGTTTTTGCGATGCCGAGCGATTAATTTTCGTCTTAGTGACTTGCGACAAAGTTAAACACCTTCTGGGATGATCGCATTTATTGCAGATTTGAGGGCGATTGATTATTGGTGCGTATTAAGGGTTAACGAATTAGTTTACTACGTGTAATATGGAATAAATGGTCGAGTAATATTGTTCAAAATTACTTTAGAAGTTCTACTTAAGTACATCTAGTGACTTTTTAAGGTTCGTTTGGTGACTTTTATCTTTAAGGAATTGGTGACACTGCCTGATAGCAGCTGCTGAATTCGGCCCACGTCTCCTGAAAAAAGAACCAGGCCATAACCATACACAGCCTGCCAGGCTTCACATCACAAACAGATGTGTCCTGCTAGTGTACTTCATCATACACAGTCACAGCATGCAAGGGTTATGAGAGAAGGATGTTATTCAATAAGATTCATCACCTGCGGATACCCTTAAGAGACTCGAGCGTGGGTGCTAGCCTTTGGGAACTGAGCTTTCTTGAGGTGACTGCAAAAATATGCATGGGCTTATTTCACTGACGTTCAACCCTGGTATAGCAGAGAATAGCTGGTAGTGAAGATTTGTGTTCATATGTCATCTGTTGTCTCAGTTTCCATTATGAGTTACCACTTTAAAAGTGATGGTGTAAATAACATTATAATGATGGCAATGAATGCCATCATGGAGACATGCATGCTTGGAACGATACTGAGAGACAGAAACAATAACGCATGGATCAGGGAGAAAACACAAATCATATACGACATACTCTTTGGTTCTTTCGGTAAAGTCACGTAGGCATAAAATAAAATAAAACAGATCACGATGTTTCGGGCGCAACACAAGCGTGACTTTACCGAAAGAACCAAGGAGTATAGATTCCTGCAGTCACGAAAGCTTCAAATCATCATAGACAACATATTAACATATTGACAATTAAGAAGAGTAAATGACCTCAAACAAGAGACATTGCTCGACAGAAGGATGGCAGATGGGAGAGACTTTAGCAAATTGTGTGTTTGCAACGAAGAAGGGCCAATTCCTCAAATGTCGTAGATTCTCTATATATTTTTTCTTTAAGGCAGTTTTTGACGAACGTGTAGAGTTTTTTTTTATTGTGCTTGTGCACCATTGCTAATGCAGCATCATCATATTATTTGCTCAAGATGGAAGAGACTCGCGATGGAATTCCAGCCAAAAGAGTGAATCGAGCTAAGAGGACGACGACTGTGGAGATGGAGTAATGAGATATGTGCAGGAGTGAGATGGATCGTAGCAGCACTGGACTATGACGGATGGTGACTGCATTAGGGAGGCTTTCATCAAGCAGCGGATAGACAAAGGCTAATGATGATGAATGTCAGCATTAGTTATAATTCCAGCATTGGGTTTATAATAGCTGTATTAATATTGGAAGCACATGTAATGGTTAAAACAACTCCTATTTGAATGTCAACGTCATCTCTTGCAATGCGACATACTAAGTGGGCTGGAAGCAGCCTCTTACCGAAATGGTGAAATTGAGGATATTTTTGGAGCAGCTCAGCAAGGGGGGGGCGCCATGGACAACTCGTTCCATCCTCACCCTCTCCTCCAGCTGCTCCATGTGCTTGTGTATCTGGGGCGGGGGGGGGGGGCAAAGTAAGCATAGCTCATACCCATCCGTGGGCCAATGGGTACAGACTGCATACGTTGGCACATTGCACGTCGATAATGCAACTTGCTTTCGTGAAAATGTTCCCAACCACACGTGGCGCTTGGACGCGCACGCAACAGCACCTCCAAGCGTTCTGTATGCACACGAGCGTGGCTGCACACTGTGACTTGATTTATGCAGGATACTTGATCAGTTGGCTGCAAATCAGTCTTTTCCCCAAAGAACTCCGTGTTCAGCCTGGGGGCAATGAGGGCACTGATAATAATTGGTGTCCCCTGTAAAATAAAAAAAATAGCAGGAGCAGTGGGGGGGGGGTGTCATCATTGCCTCTCTGATATTAACCAGCAGAAATTGGTTCCTTCCACTTGAGGGTGAAGCTTCACCTGTGCCAAGGCCTTGAATATATTATAACAAGGCAAAGATAGGACCACTATCTAGATTGCACCGTGGATATGTGCTAATCACACAGCAAAGTAAAATAGGCATGTAAAAAAATAGTGATTTACCATGTTATTCGATGAAGTGTAACAATTTTGGTCACAATTTGAAACAAATCTTATTTGTTTTTATTGTTCCTCTCGTTGGGTTATTTAGTTAATTTTGTCTCATTCTCTGGATTAGTTTAAATTACATAATAATGGTCTAAATTACATCATAATATAGACCATGGAAATTAAAAGTGCCTCCTACTATATCTATGGGTACACTTACTGAAGAAGCTCAAAGCAGTTGAAGTGAAATGTCGTAAATTGGTGTTAAATTCAGTCATGAACTTTCTTAAGCCACCAGTGAGCTTTATTGTTCAGAATTTCTTAAACCTTTGCACCGTGAGTAGCCAACAAGACAATCTTGTTGGGTGGTAGATGGTATATATATATAAAACTAATCCATTGCTTAACCCAAAAATAAATTTGAATCATTGTCTTGGCTACCACAACCTACGTTTTAAGTATACAACATTTCATTATTGATTTATCATACTGTATTCGTTTTTTTCTCCAAATGGTGCTAACGGCGTCATGTCACAGGAAATCAATTTAATTTTCATTTGCAATGTCGCGGCTAGCAGAGATCGGCCACGGAAGAAGATGCTACAGAACAACAACGACTCAAGGGACTTCATGAGGCCTCGTTAGCCGCACAATAATTTCCTGCGAGGCTTGTTCTTTGAATGTCAATTAAACGTATATTTAACATCTCAGAGCTAGAATCCGTCAATTAAGTGGAAAAAAAAACTCATTTCAGAGGTGTTTTTTGGCGCATTCATCGGTGACTGGACTGAGAATGTCGACTTGTCACGCTACACTTAACTAGGGGTGGCTGCCCGGATATATAACCAGGATGTCAGTATTGTCAGTTCAGTGCTCTAACCCCTGAGCCGTCATGCCACCTCTAAAATGTTATTTTTAAGTTTTCCATATGTAGATGAATGTCGAAGAGCCCTGGGAATTTAGCAATGCCTCTTACCACCGGCAATCACCGATGACCGGGTGTAACCGTTTGTGTTGACGTGTTTGAGTGTGCATTCCAACATGCACATGTATACAAGAGGTGACACAAACGTTTGACACTCGGCCTGAGTATAATTTTCATATTTTAAAGCTGCACGCTGTTCAACAATATTGGTTCTCAAATGATAAAGTAGTGTCCTTCGATTCCATACTGCATGATAACATGTTTTAAATGCTGACATTTCCCCAAGAACGATAGGCTAATGCTGTAAAAGTCATTAACAGAAAACTGCAATTGAATACACTGGTTGAAAGAGACAGACCTTGATCAATGTGTCCACAATCGATGTGCCCCGTGCGTCAGCACCCTGACTTACGTTCACTTGGGGAGACACAACAACAGCCGCCCTCCACTGCTAAGTGGTGGTGACGTCACCACGGCGCCTGTGCCAGGCCAGGTGCACTTTGGGGTCACGTGAAGTCTCGAATGCTCGCTGACAGGAGGTCATCGGAGAGACCCAGGTACCATGGGTTAACTGACTGTTATGACTGGCAAATGCATTAGCTGTGCCCCCTTATGTGCTAACTTGCTGTATTTTATCCACCCGGTGCTCCGCTCGTTGTTGTGAGCATCGCTCCTGTTGTTGGAGGGCAACTGCCTCCAACTGCCCAAGAGCGTCCTTCACGAGCCCCCTTCATAGAGGCCGATCTTGACACAGCTGGTACAAGTCTTCAGAAAGTTCACTCAGCTCCATATCCTCCTGTACCACATTAGTCCATCTCTTTTCCAGCCCGTGTCGTGGCCGTTTAGCCCCCTTTATCCAGGAAAACATAAACTGTTTGGCCATGTGGTGGCTGGGCATGCCACCACCAACGCAGCCAGCCTTGCCTTCCGGAGGAGCTCACTGATGGGAATGTGTCCAGATCTTTTAATGATTTATGAACTCCTCATACAATTCAGCCTGGTTATACCCAGGATGGATTGTAGGGAGGCCAGTCTGAATGTGTTTAATCGGCGCAGATGTTCAATTTCGAGGGGTCCATGTTTCATTGACACATTAACCAGCGACACACACGCTCTTGACATCACCACTGTGGCCGTATTACGAGTAATATAGCTGTATTTGATTGCAAGCGTGTACCAACAGTGCCTCCTGGCCAATGTGTACATGCATAACCATGGGCAAATCACTGCTGTGACCGTGCAGGTCCAATCACTGACGTGCACCATGGCGGCACCTCACAACGGCTGTAGGGTTGCTAATTGCCCCTGAAATGGACTGCAGATATCGGAAAAACCATGCGGTTGAGTCCAGGAAAACATCTCTCATGTAACCTTTATCAGCCTGTGAAAGCAGGGCGAACCCCAGCGATTCGTCATTGCTACGGCTGTAATGTTGTCTCAATGTTGTCCAAGTGGACTAAGTACACTTTGGCCAACGATAACCGTCATGTCAGAAAACACAAAACACATTCATCTTCTTGGTTCTTTCGGTAAAGTCACGTAGAAGGGAAGTAATAAAATAATAAAAATAAAACATAATAAAACAATTCTCACGACGTTTCGGCCACAACGCAAGTGGCCGAAACGTCGTGAGAATTGTTTTATTATGTTTTATTTTTATTATTTTATTACTTCCCTTCTACGTGACTTTACCGAAAGAACCAAGAAGATGAATCCCTGCAGTCACGAAAGCTTTAAATCGAAACAAAACACATTCTGCACCGCAGAATCCTGCCTGACCTTTACACAGTGGACTTCCCAGGTCCACCGATTACAGCCTGCACTCATGGAACAATTTAATTACTAACATTTATTATGGTTACATTACAGCTGAAACGAGATTGTGTCAAGCCTATAGGAACAGCATAAAGTAAGGGGTGACCTCCCATTGTACAAAGACTGATGGTACTTTGATATTCTGTTTTCGCTTGTTTACCCAGGAAAGTCTCACTGAGCCTTAGGAGGGTCTTGCAAAGTCTCACCATAGGTGACGATGTCGCTCAGTGTGTCATCCTAAATGAGTAATTTGCAGGTACATTTTCAGCATTGGGATGTTTTGGCCAATAACAGTTACGTTGTATGGGAGTAAACTGGAGAACCTGAAAGAAACCCATACAGAATAGCGGGAGAGCGTACAAACACAACAAAGAAAGGCACCCAAGTCGAACCCAGGCGCTTGTTGCTGTGAGGCATGAGTGTTACCACTGCGCCACTCCGGCCGCGCGGGGTGGTATGGGAGCCGTACAGATCAGACACCAAAGTAGGTGCAAGATCTTCTTGGTTCTTTCGGTAAAGTCACGTAGAAGGGAAGTAATAAAATAATAAAAAAGTTTTATTTTTATTATTTTATTACTTCCCTTCTACGTGACTTTACCGAAAGAACCAAGAAGATGAATCCCTGCAGTCACGAAAGCTTTAAATCGAAATTTAGGTGCAAGATGATGAATCATTTTAAGTCATACAATATTGTACCACTATCAATTTACCCTCGCAACATACATTTGTTATCAACGGACTACCACCTGGTTCTAAGCCTGTACTCTGAGTACACGCCATGCACAGCACCATTCGTCCAAACATACACACCTCGTAGACTTCACGTAATGTTGAGCCACATTTCTTTGTTTCCAGCAGGGGGATTCACAAACCAAGCTAATAATGCAGGAGTTGTTTTTTTACAAAAACATATTGGCCTCACGGATTTATTGTAGAGAGACAGATGTATGAAAGAGACTTACGGTCCGCTTAACTTTGATACTTATATTTCCCACGATATTAATGATTTTTAAATCCTTTATATTAAGTTTGCTTGCTTGCTTACGACTGTGCAAATCTTTCAGTCGTTTTTTAACCCACTTCCCGTGATCCAATCGAGCTGACATTTTCCACACAGACTCGTTGTGCGTGACAATTAATGTTCGTGAAAAAAAATTCTAAAATTGTACACTTTTTAGGACAAAAATATTATATTTAATTACCAATTGCTTAATGGTGCAATGCAATCATCTGACCCATAGGTGGCAGCCATCTCAAGCCAGATGACGAGAGGACTCTAGCCGCCACGCATATAAAGGATTTATAGTGAAAAACTTTGTTTTTACGGGTTATACTTGTTTTGCATCTGATTGGCCGGGCGTCTTCTTTACAGGCGATCATGCTGCGTTGACCAGTCCACTCAGCATAACACACCCAGCCCAGTGGTAGCCACAACCTCTCCCAGTGATGGCCATGCTCTTCTGACTGGATTGAAGTAAGTATTGGCAAAGTCTGTAGTAAACCAACCCCAATTCTCTTATTGGTCCTCTCTGATTGAGCTGCCAATCTCACACATGTAAAGCGTGGCTTTTTGAGGACCCTCTGTGAGCGTTCTGCATGAATATGCACTCATGAAAATAAGATGCTAAATTAATGTGATTCATTTTTTTGACAATTGTGGTTTGCTGTATGAAATGGTAGACTGTAAAAAAAAATACACGTACGTGTCTTTTACATTTTTACGATAACAATTTTGATGAAAAGTTTAGACTACAAGCTGGGTGTCTATGAGTATGACTGTGCTGTAATATAGTATGGTCCAATGCTTTTATTTGGCTTAAAGGTTGAAAGAGAAAATGAAGAATTCCCCTGAATGATGCCAGTGTAGGCAATGTCCTGACGAGCATTATACACTATGGACAGAATGTTAGTCCATTGTGTGTATGTGCATGGGTGTTCTTCGTGTATTGTAGGGAACTGTGGTGCACTCCGAACCGAGCGACCCGAGTGCGATTCCCACTCACGGGCAACACGAGAGCCGATTATCTGAACTGGTCCTGGGCCTCTCCTTGGTCGACTCTGCCTCAACTGAATACCTGGAGAAATGTGTAATAAGCATAACCCGTAAAAACAAAGTTTTTCACTATAAATCCTTTATATGCGTGGCGGCTAGAGTCCTCTCGTCCTCTGGCTTGAGATGGCTGCCACCTATGGGTCAGATGATTGCATTGCACCATTAAGCAATTGGTAATTAAATATAATATTTTTGTCCTAAAAAGTGTAAAATTTTTGAATTTTTTTTCACGAACATTAATTGTCACGCACAACGAGTCTGTGTGGAAAATGTCAGCTCGATTGGATCAGGGGAAGTGGGTTAAAAAACGACCGAAAGATTTGCACGGTCCTAAGCAAGCAATCAAACTTAATATAAAGGATTTAAAAATTGCCCCTCGGGAGACAAAGGCGCCCAGGCGTGATTCTGACCACCCACCCCCTTGTGTGCAGTGCTGGCCTTCATAGGTGCTCGCTAAAGACCACTTTCCCCAACAGTCTGCTGAACAGTCTGCTCAGGCAAGGATATGTTTGTCTTTTTGTGTATTTTGTCCTTAACAAATATTGGAGGGCTGCCAAACCCAAAAGATTGAGAACCCCTGACCTCATGGGCTACATTGAACAATTGAGCTTTCGCTTTTAAAGCATCTCTCCCAACTGGACATCTGTGAAAAAGAGCTTCATATCTCATCGTATTTCTACAAATATCGTATTGCCTTCAAATATTAATTTAGTGACAGGCTTAGCTAATAACCCACATATGCATCTCATGCATTGCTTTTGTAGCATTGCATCACATATGGTGTGTTCGTGCCCTCCCTCTATAAAGAGCCATGGTTTGGCCCGGTGAGCCATGGGCATTTACAGTGGCACTGATGGGTCCCTTCCTTGTAGGGAGAGGGGATTTGGAGAGGAGGGATGGCAGATTCTTAGGTTTTTTCGGTAAAGTCACGTAGGTAAAAAATTAAAATTAATAAAAGTAAAATAAAATAAAATCACGACGTTTCGGAGGCAACACAAGCTTCCGTCTTCAGGTGGAACCGCTGTCGGGCTGTGACGGTTCCACCTGAAGACGGAAGCTTGTGTTGCCTCCGAAACGTCGTGATTTTCTTTTATTTTACTTCTATTAATTTTAATTTTTTACCTACGTGACTTTACCGAAAAAACCTAAGAATATGAATCCTTGCAGTCACGAAAGCTTCAAATCTAGAAGGGATGGCAGAGTTGCCCCCCTTATCCCACAGCTCTCCCTCCTCTCCATCCATTGCACTGGATTCAAGCCCAGCCTTGATCTATTTTTGCACGACGTGTACTCTGTCTCCACCAAGCTGCCCTTACAAGGGAAGGTGTTTGGGAGGGTGTGGGTAAGGCACCCAAGGGAGAGAGTGTGTGTGTTTACGTATGTTTGTGTGTGTGTGTGCCGTATGTACGTGCGGAGTGTTGGCACGGTGGTACGCATGCTGTGCTACAATTCCGACAACCTGGCTTTGATTCCTAGACGTGCTAGGGTTATTGTTCTGAGATATATAGCTGGTACTGGCTACCCATAGGTCAGTAGAGGCTGATGTTAACACCAGGGAAACAGAAGGGAAGACAGTGTTTTTGGGTGTTTACACGTTCGTACACGCATCTGTAATGCGTGAGCACCTGAGCGTTTGTCAGCCTGTGTGTGCGGAAATTTGCGCGCGTGCATGATTTGGTGAGCACGAGTGGGATCCCATGGGAATGCGTGAAAAAAATATTGTAATATTTGTTGCTATAATTAATTAGTATTGTCCACTTTGGTACAACATGTATAATTGTTACATTGTCACACCGAACAAACATTCCAAGTCAAATAGCAATAGATCAGGTCTGGATGGGGTTCAATGCGTTTTAAAGCCCTGCTGAACTAGTGAGCAGCTCACTTTTCTTGGGAGAACAATCTCATACGTTGCTTATAATTACTCTCAAATTAATCACTGCATGTTTTAACGCAGTCTTTTGTTCCACTTTACCGTATATATTATGTTTTAAAGCTGTAATCTGGAATTTAAATCTCAGTGTGGTTACGTTGCAACGTTACATTGTTGTTAATCATTATTATTACTTCATGGAAATACTGTACAGTAGACTGTGGAAAATAAACAGGACAGTACTTGAAAAAGTTACACCACCCTTACAGCCCATGGACAAAGTATGTTTACGAATAATGTATTGACTGGACCAGTCGTGCAGTGGTTAATGCACTGCACTGTGACCCGGCCGACCTGAGTTTGATTCCAAATGACCCACATTTCCATCATGGTACGGAAGAGGCCCTCATCCAGTAGTGGATTGACAATGTACTGAAACATATCGCATACACACTGTCCTACAAATGAGTAAACGCTGTATGCATGTTGATGTCAAGGCTGATACTGTACATATATTGAAAAAAAATACATTAAGTAATCAAGAGGTTTTTTATTGTCAAATTAATATACGAAACTTCCGGAACACTGCTGAGGATGATGTGATTTGCATATTAGCAATGTTTGCTTTGATAGTTAATAGCCTACATGATAGGGTTTTCATTACGGAAGTACAGTATAGTATATATAATTCAGATGGCTTTATCCATCACTGCTTGCCACCAGATTGCTGCTCTAATTTAGTATAGGCTCACTCTTTTTTGACTGCAGGATATCAACGTTTATGTTTGTGCTAATTGAAATTACACTCCAGTTATGTTGTGTAACTTGTCATCCCCGCGCACATTAATCCCGCTGATGTTTTGGGGAAATTCGTCCTTGTTATTCACGTAGATAGGTTATTTTCTTTGAACCTATCCACGTGACTTTACCGAAAGACCCAAGAATAAGGGTTGTAGACTGCAGTTAACACCATGGGACCTTATTAAAATAAAATGTTTAAAAACGTCTCTGATTGCTAGTTTTTAAATTGGCATATGAATGGTTACCTAATACGTAGTAGCTATCGGGTAACAGACAAACCCTCCCATAACAATCTTGGAGTCAAAGGCCCCGTTAGATCAGTCAAGGATGAGGCTCTGATGAACCTCCATTTAGAACCGGATTTTTACTGCTGCTTTATTGAAAGAAAGTGCTAAGCCACAATTTAAATATTCTTTAATGGTGTTGTAAATTGGAAAGAGACTGAAGGGGTAGCGGGAGGGGTGGTATTGGGTTTTTTTTGGCTTGTTCGATGTTATGGAACCAATTGCCCTGGTGTTGCTCCTCAAAGACGAATTAGTAAAGTGGGATTGCATACTGTTCTATAATACGTACAACTTGGTACCCGTGGCCACATACCACGGAAAGGTGAGTAGATTCAAGGAAATAATGTATAGAAACATAAAAAGGAGGTGGCTATTCAGAATTCGCGTGATTTATGGGAATTTTTTGCTGGTTTAGAAATATATAAATTATCATGATCAGCCACGGTAAATCCACTGCTGGATGAAGGATTCCTCTAAATCGCCAACATCTCTCACAATCCTGCAATGTAAAAATATTGTCAGAAACCGTGCACATTAAAACCTCGCAAAGCCCAACTAATTTGGGGGAAGACCCTATCTGGTTATGGGAGATGTTAGGTATAGTGTAACTATTTAATCAATGCACAGTTGCTCAAGCTTATTTACATTTGCATGCAATTCATACCAAAAATACTTTAATTAGCACTAAACTAACATGTAACTAAATATTTATGTTTTAATACTCGTATATACATATTTTAAAACAATGACCATAGACTTTCACCCGGCCAGCTAGTATCATCATCAGCCGTGGTCAATCCACTGCTAGATGAAGGCCTCCACAAGCCACCACCACATTTTACGATCCTGCAATTTTATAATCCCACCTACCACTCGCAACGAACCGATGTCATTGCCCAATTTCCTCGATGGACGTCCTCTTGGATGTGTCTCCATTATTTGGCTGCAACTCTGTTATTATTCTTGACCATCAGCCATCATCCCTTCTCGCGTCGTGTCCTGCCTAAGCCAAGCAAACATCGTTCAGTGAAACTCTTCTTATCTTCGCTGATGTGGGGGACACAATCGGGGGGGGGGGGGGGTCCAATTAACAGCGATTAACCACGGAAATTGCTTATTTTATCCTTGCGAACAAGCTCGTGTAGATGCAGATAATTGCGTGAATTTTGCCACGAGTTCGAGAACACTCTTCTTATAATCCACGCTATCGTGCGGATATAATCTGGATGAATGTAGCGCTTCTATAAAACCGTGTTCAGGCAACTCATTGACGGATACTAGAAATAATGTTCTGCATTGACAGGTGGATTATCCGTGGATAAGCTCTGACAGTACAGCAGGATGAGTTTTCCCCACTTGTGGGTTTTGTAAAAAAAAGCAGAAACAAGAGGAGAATAATAACATCGAGTAATAGCAGGGCACATAGAAGAAGTTTCAATTTACCTATCTTATTAATCACAGCATACTCTATGAAGAAGAAGTAGCTGTAGCCTTTGTCAATCCATTGCTGGAAGAGGGCCTCCCCGTGCAACGTTGGTCATAGGGGTTGTCAGACCATACTGGACCATGCTGGAGGGTGGTGTCCACGACCAGTTCGTTTTTCACTTGCCCCCGATGTTCATCGTGACCGGGAATACAACTTAGGTGGTAAGGCTGATCGCGTAGTGTGCTCACTATTGCGACGCCACACTCCCATACTAAATGTATACATCCTGTGTATATTAATTTAATTTTATAAGTTTCACGTGTAAATTGTGTATACATATAGATAACCTTCTAATCAAAAGCTTGTAATATAACTAGCATAAACAATGAATAATAATGCTGTTAATACCAGCGTCAACAAAATATGTAAACTCTTCGTTCATTGATGGCGATTATGGTACCTCCTCTGTGATGCGGCACGAATGAAAGGTTGTTTTATTTCCCTGTCATTTAATTGTGTTTTTATCCCCTCCATCGGCTGTTATTGTTGAAACATAAATGGGCAGAAATGTCTCATTATAAAAGCACGACGAGCCATTTCCACCCACCACCGGTCCTGAATCCTACAGTCCGAGCCATTCAAATTCAGAATTTGTGTCCATTACAGGGACTCACCGGTTAAAGAAGAAGACCTGAATAGTGGGGAGGATTCAGGCCCATTTAAAGAATGGATGGATTATTCATGAATTCATTTTTTATTTATTTAAACCACCACAATAAAACAATTAGAGGCTATTAATAAACAATCACGTATGTAAGAATAGGTTTTCCCCTTTCTGTCAATAAAACAGGTGTGAAGATGTTAAAACACCAAACTGAAACCTTTTGCAAGGAATTATGTCTGCATTGATCACATATACTTGTGGTGAAAATACAAAAAAAAAACATGCTTTCACAATGCATATACTGATAATTGGTTTTTTACCCTTCTATCTGGCAACAAAACTGACACCTTTTTTTACAAGGAGTCATGTTTACATAGACCACAATACCTGCAGTCATAATGCAAAAATAAAAACATGACTCCTTCTATAAAGGGTGTCAGTTTTGTTGCCAGAGAGAAGGGTAAAAAAACAATTATCATATTTTTTACTGGCAAATGAGGTTCCAATGGTGTAAATGCATATACTGTCAGAGCAGTATACATATACTGCATATACTGTCAGAGAATGTTTTTGTCAGTATTTTCACCACAAGTATATGTGGTTAATGCAGACATGATTCCTTGCAAAAGGTTTCAGTTTGGTGTTTTAACATCTTAACACCTGCTTTATTGCCAGAAAGGGGAAAACCTATTCTTTTGGTTTGATACTGGCAAAGGAGGTCCCATAATAAAATCACGTATGTGTTTTTTTTATGGGAGACCGGACAGGATGTCATTGCAGCATTTACATTACTGTACTGATAAAATTAAATAGAAATATTGTGAAAACCAAAAATACATTAACCAGTAAAACAAATGCAAAATTCCGAAGAAACATGTCAGCAAAGCAAAAGTAAATGCGAAATATAATAATGCACTTATACTGCACACATATACATATGTAACACTTATCAGAAGCGGGGTTAGTAGTTTTTTCTATTGGCTTAATAGCGATAGAAATAAAGGTACCCACGCATCAATCAAGTACCAAAAAAAGACAACGCATTCCCCAATGACAATGTGGCCCTAAAAATAAAAAAGTAAATAGGCGACAGCACATAGAGAGGTCAAAGCGATAGAGGAATGTGGTTGAGTATTTTTTTTATTTGTGCTTGTTTACCACTCCCAACGCAGTAACACCAAACACGTTGCCAATTTCGATGCAGTCATGTTGGACCGAGAATGCTTATGATTGAATATAGTTCATCTAAGCAGAAGGCAGCAATGGCTCCTCAGAAGTTCCAGGAGAAAATAACAATGATATCCAGTCCCAATAATACCAACAATGACTCACCTTGCACACAGGTGCCATGGAAATTTGAGTTTGGCAACAGCACAGCTGCGCCATGCTAATGAAACCCCAAAGGTCAAAAAAACTTGCATCCACGGTGGCTATTTTTGAGCCAGACAAATGTGAAATGTAGCGTGGGTGCGTGTGCCCGTGTCTGTGTGGGTCTGTGTGTGCATGCAAATCTACGAGTGTGTTAATGCGTCCGTGTCCACTCGGAAACGGCATGTGCGTACAAGCTCGCGTGTTTAATTCGCGGCCGAGTCAGGAGGGTGGGCTGCTGGAGGGTGGCACACGTGGTGGACATCGGGACTGGTTTGGCGGTGGTGGCGGCAGGGGCACGAGTGGATGACGGGGGGAGCTGAGGAGGAGGAGGGTTGGAGGGGCTTTTGGAAGAGAGGAGGCGGCGAGGGGAAGGGATTGGTGAACGGGGAGGGTTAACCCTTCACCTGCTCCGTGCCAGAGTCTTAACAGCACGGACACAGCACTGCTCGTCGTCAATATAGCAAGCCTCTACACACACGGGAGCTCGGGGAGGGAGTGAGAGAGAGAGATAGGGGTCAAGAGAGTGAGAGAGTGAGCCAACCAGCCCCGCTGTGCGGGAGGGGGTGGGATAGCGAGGACACGGAGCGAGCGAGCGAGGGAGCGAGCGAGGCAGGGAGTGAGTGAATGAGTGAGTGAGCCTGGCAGTGGCGGTGTGCGTCCGGCGTTGCGCAGCGTTTGCCGCAGCAACTCTGCCGTGCGGTTCTGTCGTGGAGCGGACAAAATCCGCAAAGCGTCTCTCCCAGCACGGAATACCACGCAGATTTATCAGGAGCTGCCTGCCGCTCCACTTAAAGGTGAGGTGAGAGAGATTGGGGTGGGTGGGGTGGGGGGGTCCAGACGATATATTAGCGTGAGATTTGGGGCTGGGCAACGTTGGTCCAATTCGTTTGTCCCAACATTGGCTCATTGAAGTGTGTTAATTACGTGGGGGGGGTAGGGGGGGGTTCAGTGATTTGACAGAGGGAGAGAGTTGGCGAGAAACACAGCTGACATCACACCCAAGGTGAATTGATTTGCTTTGATGGTTTTGTTGGGATCGTTGTTGCATGATGTGTTAAACATTTTATTATTCTGTTGGTGAACTCAAGCGCCTTCCTCTCTGGCATTATTAACTACCGTGTTTAATTTATCAGTGGTCGAGATGATAACCCGAGGTCTGGATAAGTGGTTGCTTATTTAAAGCGTCAGGATACAAGCTGTCTGGGGAAATCGTAGTGGCAGTAGTTGTAAATGTGTGTGTGTGTGCTTTTTCTTAAGGCTGGTTGCAGAGCGCAAAATCACTGGTTCTCCCTCTCATATTTCTTCTGGACGTTCACTTTACTGGAGTCGTTATAAGTTTACGAAATGTAGGTAATTTATATATGTTTCCCAGCAGAAGGTGTGGAAATCACTCTTCGCAGTGTGCACATGTGCACGCAGTACTGATGTTTACACTGTAACAATTAGCTAATGGGAATTGCAAGAATACGGTTAATTAAAGTTTTTCCTCTTTCATACTTTTTTTTTA
Organism: Lampetra fluviatilis; assembly: GCF_964198595.1. Classification (NCBI taxonomy): domain Eukaryota; kingdom Metazoa; phylum Chordata; class Hyperoartia; order Petromyzontiformes; family Petromyzontidae; genus Lampetra; species Lampetra fluviatilis. The sequence goes on along the minus strand of NC_136295.1, from coordinate 5,986,653 downwards.
CCTTAACTCTACCTAGCGCTTTACTTTGCCTATGCCAATCATAGGCGCTCTGTGCACGTGTTTAGTAAGAGGGATACATTTTATTCCTTGGCATTAAGGACTCAAGTCCCGTGAGTTCGACACCCGGCCTCGGCTACAATGAATAATGATATCTGAAACAGCACTGGTCAGGGCCCCACTTCACCAATCCACATTGAACATCGTGGTGAATGATGGTCAATCAGCCGCTATGACCATTCGGAGGCCTTATTCCAACAGTGGATTGACAAGGGGCTGTAATTGTTTCTTACCACGGACGCGACTGTGATGATGCTGAACTATTTTATTACATGTTAAAGGGAACACTGCAATAGTCAGCAAGAATAGAAAACGAATGTTCCAGCAATGTTTTGCTGTTGCACTTATATGTATTATACGGTATAGGGATGTGTCATGTTTAGCACAGTGCAAAATAATATACCTTTCATGGTAATACAGTAAATATTGAAATGCACAATTGGTGAACAGTGTTATGTCATTGTTTAGATTTCAGGCAATATTACAGAGTTCGGGCGAGGGAATAGACTACCATTGCAGATGCAACTGTTATGGCTTTTGATCTGGCCCATGTTGAATCCGATGCATTCATTATATTATTTTGAAGCCTATTCTTCCCACTTCATCACACGTCATTGACTCCTTTGAGCAAGATTCAGGGTGCACACGTGTGATCCAGCTGTTTGATTACAAGTGTTGGTGGATAAATGCAGAGATTTGTGAAACTCCCATATGCTGTTTGGCTATGAAGTGGCCTTGTGGCAGTTGAGCAAATGGGTTCACAAATCGACCTGTATGGACCTTTCAGAGTTATCTGCTCGAACACGTAGGTCCTTTTTATTCTGGGTATTTCGGTGTATGTCTTGTGTTTTGCCTGTAGCTAACATTGTTCTGTTCTTTTTGGTTATTTCGGTAAAGTCACGTATAAAGAGAAAATAATAAATTAAATACTAGCATACGACGTTTCGATTGCAACACAAGCAATCATCATCAGGTATAAATGAAATAGAAACACAAATCTAGTATACTTAGAAATGTAATGTAATACAACAGAGAGTCGGATAACTTAACAGTTATTATTTTCTCTTTCTACGTGACTTTACCGAAAGAACCAAAGAGTAATTCCTGCAGTCACGAAAGCTCCAAATGAACATTGTTCTGTCTTTGGCGATGTTGAAGTGTAACTATGCTTCGCGTCCTGTGTTGAATTGTCTGAGACATATCTGACAATGTGGGGCTTAATAACAGAGTGCCTGGGTGTTCAATTGCCTCAATCGTAGGAGACTGAGGACACTCGAGGAGAGTATCATGTGCATGTGTGGGGGGGTGGGGGGGGCAAATACCCAAGAGGCATGTGATGATAGAAGGGAGCACGAATATTAGATGTGGTCAGGAATCAAACTCAGGTCACAGGGTTCATAGCGTGGTGTGCTAACAGCTGCAATTTATAGAAGGGGAGTGAGGATTACAACTATATCTTCATTTGTTGCTCTCAATTTCTGTCTCCAATTCCACAAGGTTTGATTTGCTGCAGTCTGTTTATTTGATGTAGCAAGTATTCAAATCATGAAGCCCCCCCCCCCCCCCAGTTTCTTCACCTCCCCATCCAATGCTATGGCTGGTAGAACCATAGCTGCTGGAAAGTGTGAGACGACCGATAATTAAGTGCAAAACAATGATGAAAAGGTATTTGACCATACTTCACCACGATGGTCAGAAGAGGTTTGTACAGATACCTGAAGGAGGAATGCACCACGGTCATGCAGGCCACCCCCAAAAACTGCAGCTGGTCACAGAGATTACTTTGTAACAGCTATTATGTCAATAAACTACATAGAAATGACAAAATTTATGATCATTTCGACTGATTCTTTGGTATAAGAATAAAATCCAAAGAGAGGAAAAATGAGGAAATGGAGGTTACCACTTTTTAAATAAAATCACCAAAATTGTAATTATCACTGAAAGTGAGGGCCACTTAATAAATAAAATGAGAGCAAGCGATATTAAACACAGCATAGAGTACAGTATGTTGAAGAAAACGAGATATAAAAAGGGATGATAATGCCAACCAAAATAAGTTATATTTGTAAGACCTTTTTTTTAAACACGCTTTTATGAGATGTACGAGTAATGGCAGAACTCCACGACTCCAGGAAGTGGCCCCGAAGCTTGCCACAACGTAAGGGGCCGTGGCCAATTACAGTCAACGTCAGTTGACTGTAATTGGCCAACGTCAGTTGACTGTGGACAATTAGACCCAAGCCGAAACATAACATACAAAAATGAATGTTAACATTTTTTTTATGATAGAATATAGTATTGTCATCAGTATGACATAAGTATACCAAGTTTGCAGTCGATACCACATTGGGAAGTGGGTTAAAATTGAGTTACAAGATTTGAGGATACGACAATGACAACAACAACAGACAGAGTGAGTTAAAAGAAAGCGTGTAAAATAGAATATAGGAAACTCAACCAAAACCATTAGAAGAGGATACCAACATACATTGAGGAACACAAGACAAGAATGATTGGCACTGTCATACCAGGTAATGGCAGCATGGAAGTAGCAAAAAAGGTTATTGATTACTAAAAATAACAAACAGTAGCCCTTCGAGAGCAAGATTAAAACTTAACGGATGACAGAGACAACATCGTATATATTTCGATATAAAGCTTTCGTGACTGCAGGGATTCATCTTCTTGGTTCTTTCGGTAAAGTCACGTAGAAGGGAAATAATAATATAATAATAAAACATAGTAAAATTATTAAATTTCGATTTAAAGCTTTTGTGACTGCAGGGATTCATCTTCTTGGTTCTTTCGGTAAAGTCACGTAGAAGGGAAATAATAGAAAGAACCAAGAAAAGAAAATAATTCTCAAGACGTTTCGGTCACAACGCAAGCAGCCGGGGAAATAATAAAATAATAAAATAATAATTTTATTATTTCCCTTCTACGTGACTTTACCGAAAGAACCAAGAAAATAAAATAATTCTCAAGACGTTTCGGCCACAACGCAAGCAGCCGTCCTCAACATGAGGACGGCTGCTTGCATTGTGGCCGAAACGTAGTTTTTATTATTGTATTATTTCCCTTCTACGTGACTTTACCGAAAGAACCAAGAAGAAACATCGTATATAATTTTTCAGGAATTCTATGCTCCATAGCAATAACATTCACATAGGCTAGGAAACAAATCATCTGTGTTCAGGTAAAGGAGGAGGATGTTCCAGATGTCGCAGATGTTCGAGAATTGCAGAAGATGTTCTTTGTTATATAAAAGGGATAGCTCCACCGCCCAAAGCATTACCTGCTGGGTTATTTTGAGGCACTCTGATGTCTGCCCACGTATCCACATTAAACGAGGGAAATTGGCCAAGTTACTCAAGGCAGAGACTTTCAGAAAATAATCCCTGATACTCATTGAAGAATTCCCGAGGATACAAAGGAAGTGATGTTATTACAGATAATGGAGTATTTTAATACAGGTTTAGTATTTTGTCTGGATCTGACTACTGGTGCTGAAGGTTATGTTCTATCCTATTTACGTGTGGAAGTAATGATTCTGAATGCTTCTTTTGAGCCGTGGTTCTTTGAAATGAAGAACGCGCTCATATTGGGTGCTTATTTTTACTCAGACAACTGTGGCAGGATGGCTCAGCGGGTAGGCATTTGTCTTTAAAACAGGAGTAGGGGATTGAAAGTCTGCCACGTGACTCTCTTGACGATAGATTGATCGCTGATCTGTCATAAGGAGCTGTCAACTGCTTGGAAGGCGGTGGCGAGTTTTCCAGATGTTCGCAGATATATATTTTGTGGATCTGGTTACAATATTAAAGTAACTTGACTTGCATGCAATTGCAATTGTTGCGTAATGAAATAAGCTTCAAGTTCTAAATTTAACGTCCATCACTTCTCCCCACAGCCCATCTTTCCATCGATTACTAATAATCTTCATTCGATAGTAAATAAGATAGTGACAAGGTAACGCAGGCACAGTACAGTGCTTGTTTAGTGGTGATAATTAATATTGACTGTGCTGAGGGAAGCATACGAAGACTTTTTTTTAAAGAACTGATCATTGCTTACATGACTATGATATCAAATGGCTTTGCAGCAGAGGTGGGACAAAGTCATTGTTATGCAAGTCCAAGTCGAGTCGCAAGTCATCAAATTCATGACTCGAGTCTGACTCGAGTCCAAGTCACATGACTCGAGTCCACATCTCATAGGTGGGACAAAGTCATTGTTATGCAAGTCCAAGTCGAGTCGCAAGTCATCAAATTCATGACTCGAGTCTGACTCGAGTCCAAGTCACATGACTCGAGTCCACACCTCTGCTTTGCAGACATGTATTTAATTTGCAATTGCTGCAAAGCACTGTGTTTAAGAGTCATGGCAGTCCAGTGTTACTGCCCATGCCATCAGTTTGTTGCTGTTAACGGCCAAGGTGCATCCCTGCAATTACTTTCTCAAGCCACTGCTGATGGAAGGGCCTCGACTAAGAGGGAGCTCTAAAAGGGTATTTGGCCCACTCACTTTGACGAGATGTGTTGGAAGATGTGGGAATACCCATACTTTACCCCACCACATGGAGCCTGCTGACCGACTATTTGTGGTGTCACCAATTGTACAGTACTTCTTGGGTGGACAGAGGCAGGGGGGATTTATGAAACGTGTCCATTGTTTCAAATGGCATGCCGGGAGATCGAATTATGAGTAGACTGCAAGTCCAATGCGCTACCCATTACACCACATTGCTTTGATGGTTTTATTTTGGTGATTTCGAAAAGTTTTTTGGTTTGGCCATGTTTGTTTGTTGTAGTATGGAGTTAGACTAATGGCCTTAATCTAAGTTGTCCTGTGGTTGTTGTTGTTTGACTTGCATCCCACTGGGATTTTTGCACACAGCGTTGGTGTACGGTGCTTTTTCTGCAATATTTTGCTGTCTTTTCTTGGACTTTCTGTTTTTACATAGTCACATAGTCACTTTAAGATGTTTTATTGTTCATGTTTTTGTTTGTTGCGGTTGCACCCGATTCAAGAGCCGAATGGCTCACAGGGCTATACCAAATAAATGCAACTGAAACAACAGCATCCGTTTGTGTGCTGTATCATGTGACATACCTGTGCTCAGTATATATTTTATGTAATCACCGGCAAATAGATCAGAACAAGTTTCTTCGTATTTATCATATGTGCACACTGCAATCCGAAGACGTTATCGCACGCATCATAGCCAGTCAGTTTTGTATTGCATCTTCCACAGTGAACGTGTCTCAAGGCACACGCCGGCCAGTGTGGGCGAGAAGGTCAGGCAGCAGCCTCCCAGTAACGTTGGGTCAACGTTGGCCCAAAGTTCCAAGTTCACTGGGCTGGAGCTTCAACTTATGCTGCAACCGAACCTACCCGTCAGGTTTACGTTTCACTATCGCATTTTGTCATGGGTGATGATTTAATTGGGTGCTAACAATGCCCATGTATGTATGTTGAACTTATTTCGTACCGTACATAGCCAATTGTGCTAATCGGAGGTGCAGGGTAAGGACAACAAACTTAACACAAAAAGCAGTCATAAAGAAATGAGTTTTCAATCTAGATGATTTAAAAATGCATAGCTCCAGTGGCTTCCGAATATCGGAAGGAAGAGCATTCCAAACGGCCGCAGAAGTGCATCTGAAAGCGCCGCGCGATGCGATGACCGTCTTTGTTCGATGGCCAGTCAAAAGCCGCTGTGCGGATCACCGACGTTTGCGTGATGGTTTATGCCACTCGACGAGATCAGCAAGATATTGTGGTTCATTTGTGGCAAACGCTTTGTGTGTAATGCATACGACCTTACAATATATTCGAGAACATTCGCAATTTCGAAACATCACATCGATTAAGCAAAGTCAGTGGGCTTGGGGAGGACACGTTACACGAAGGGAAGACGGCTGATGGTCGATAACGATGAGAGAGTTACAGCCAAGGGAGCAAACATGCGCAGGAAGATGTTTAGAGTGATGACATCAGCTCGTGCGCAGAAGCTATATGGGGGCTGTTGTGATTCCTCACATTCGTGTGACTGTGCAGTTGAAAACATATGTTATAGTGGATTTATTGTGTAGTGATTTGAAAGATATTACATCAGCAATCGTGCTCAATCAATGCTATTTTCTCGAACTGCTCTGAGGCAATGTCTCGTGATGAAATGAATTAAAGTTCCTCTGCTGAGCATCTCCGGTATGTGGCGTCTAAAGTGCCCGACAACTCCGCAGGAATCACAATGGCTTAGGCAGACCTGAATATGGCAAAGTATATCGCTTGGTTAATGATGATTAGCAGGTTGATGTGACCAATGTGCCATAAAGATTATCAGTCTATTTTTTCACATGAATTAATTAAACAAAAACAATTTAGAACCCTTTGTCAATCCATTGGTGGATGAAGGCCTCCACATGCTGTGTGGGTCACGAGGGGATCATTTGACCATGCTTCACCACTCTAGTCAGTACGAGTTCATGAAGGGGTGCTTCCAGGGTCAGTTCAGATATCACTTACCGCTGATGTCAGCCATGCCCAGAAATCGTAGTGAGATTGCTGAATTCAGAGCGCCGCGGTATGCTAACCACCATGACACTCCTCTACTCTGTATACATTCTAAAGCTATTGTATTGCAGACAGTGTATCCTCCAGCAATGTTAACACATTTGCCATGTCCATAGCAGAGGGAGCCCAGGAAACTGTGTTCGGTGGTTATTTTAACATGTGACTGCACTGCGCCCGTTTGTCTGGCTGACTGTTTGACAAGTTGGATTGTTGGCTAATTGTAAATATGTTGTTCCATCTATCTGACTCGGATGTCTGTCCAGCTGGCTATTCTTCTGTCTGTCTTCTCTGCTGTCTGGCCATTGGCCTGGACATGTGTTGTTCTCTTCCTTGGGAAGATGAAAACTAGAAATCTAAACACTGCCGTCGTATGGCCAGCAAGTTTGCTCAGCTGTTGCGATTGCCCTAATTTGGTGGCGGAGTTGTTGGGCAGTTTAGACGCCACATACCAGAGACGCTCAGCGGAGGAACTTTAACTCATTTCACCACGAGACATTGCCGCAGAGCAGTTTGAGAAAATAACATTGATTCAGCACGATTGCTGATGTAATATCTCTCAAATCACTACACAATAAAACCACTATAATATACATTTTCAACTGCCTATGTGTGAAAGTGCTGTCAACTGGATCTTCGTCTCGTTCCTGGAGAGGCGCTGATAAAACATGCCCGCGGCTGTTGGTGGGAATTGTAAGTATTTCTGTTTAAGATTCTTATTTTTGGCAAGTTTTGTTTTCTATAGTTTTTCTGCATTCGTAATTTGGTCGAGTTGAGATTGTTAAGCACGCTCCTAATGGCAGGATATCTTCACTGGAATGCAAAGCTCACAGATTGGGGTGCATTGTATGGATGCTAAATTTAATCACAACCCCCTATTTTGAATATCCACCTTCCAATAGTTGATCTTTCTGAATGTTTTTTTTATTCTAGGGACGAGTATTTTTTGGGAATATATAAAAGTCCGTGGTTTATGAGAGCTTGGATGACTGCATACGTTATACAAGTATTTTTTCCCTTTCATAGTCTACGATAGCCAGGAATAATGGTAATTGATATTGAGTTGTATTTTTAATAATCTGATTGATAGCACTTTATTGTTTGTGGGCAAAGTAAGTTTTTTTTTCAACTCCAGTGTGCGAATGTTGTCGAAATTGTTTGTTATTCAATTCTCGTTGCTCTTTGTCAACGATGTACAGTATATGCGTGTGATCTAAGCTAATGGATCTGTGATAATTCACTGTGTAACAAAAAAATGTTTGTTCCTGGGTAGTAAATGTTATTTCCTAATTGCTTATGCTTCAAAAGTACAGAAAATGGCTATTATTCCCCACAATCTTTGCTTTTGAGACCAGGGCAGTGATATTTTGAAATTGACCTATTTTCACTGAGAAAACGTGTGCATTTGTGTATTTCGTTCACATAAAGTCCTGATCACAAAAGCAAAGTTCGTGGGAAATAATAGCCTTTTTCTATACTTTTTAGGCATAAGCAATAAAAAATAACCCAGGAACAAAACACATGTTACATAGTGTATAATTTCAGTCAATGATGTCTCTCCTTTCGAATATAAGAATAGATGAGGCATCATTCCATGCTTGAGGAATTTCACATTTGTGTGCAGAATAAAAAAAATATAGCTATTCTAATTTTTGATCACACTTCTTTGAGAATAATGTCCACGTTTATTCGGTATGCAGCAGAAGCCTTCCACGTTTTTGTAAAGTGAATGGCAGTGATTACTTCTTTCTTACCAGGATCACTTGCATTGATTGGCGAGATGGTAACTGCCTCGCCTGGTATACAGGGTTTGTTCCCGACCCTGAAGCCTGTATATTTCGAGTTTGCATGTTCTCCCCGTGGTGGCTTGGATTTTTCTCCGGGTCCTCCGGGTTTTCCCTCCACGTTTAGAAACACGCGACTTCGAGTATTTGGTTGCTATACATTTACACGTGGCAAGTCACTTCGTTGAGCTATCATTTCTGGCCAAGCCGCTTCTGAAAATGAGCAATATAGCTCAGTGGGCCTTACCTGGTCAAATAAAAGACAGTTTAGTTTTGCTATAGAGACGTTTAAAGCAATACATTGCAAAGAGGAGTCAGACAAGGAGATACACTCTCGCCGAGGGGTGTTCACGGCAAAATGAATAAAGATGTAATATACATTTTATTATGTTTTATTTTTATTATTTTATTACTTCCCTTCTACGTGACTTTACCGAAAGAACCAAGAAGATGAATCCCTGCAGTCACGAAAGCTTTAAATCAAAAATGTAATATACATTTTCTGAAAAAACATAATGAATTGGAGAACAATTCTGGGAAAAAACGTAAATAGAGGAATTTTAATCTGATTTGCTGACGACAACATCTTTATAGCAACCAAATGGAAATTAACTTCGAAAATAATTTGCAGAACTTAACAAAGACGGCTGCAACGTTGGGCTGCATATAAATACAAGCGAGTGAGCACTCGTGTAAAACAAGTTTGGTGATCAAAATAAAATAATTGTTGGAGGAATAAATATGAAACACGGGAGTAGTTGTGTCTAGAGCAATTATTGAAGAGGTGAGCAAAAAACTGATTCGAGCGCTTTTAGAATGTTGATCATGAAAAGCAACATCCCAATGTGCTCAATGAGGAAAGTTTTAGATCCGTACGTATGGCCCGTTTGTGACATATGGGTCTGAAACACGGACACTGCCAAAGGAAATGTAACAAAGACTGAAAAATGCACAAAGAAGCGTGGAGAGATGCAAGACGGGAATTATGGAATTATGCTCCTCCACGTCAAACAGGAACACGTGTTGTCTGTGAACAAACACGAATGAGAGACAACGTATTGACTTTAAAGAAAAGCAAGTGTCTTGGGGAGGGCACATTGCTAAAAGGGTGACGGTCGATTGATGAGACTGGCATTGGGGAGGCAGCGATAGGTAACGCACCTGAGAATTCAAAAACCACGGAGATGGAGCGATGGGATCAGCTCATGCGCGGCAGCGAGTTGGATTGTGGCATTGCATGATCACGGTAGATGGCAATAACGTGGGGAGGCCTTCATCCAGCTGTGGATTATCATGATGGTTGATAATCATGGCTCATAGACCAATCCTTTATTTACATTACCTAAGGACGTTTATCACTAGCAAACATTGCTAAAAATTCCCCTTGTAAAGTGTAAGCGAATTCTTTCTATATTAACATAACCTAAATAATTGTAAAACACGTATACGAGTACCATACACTTATATGATATATGTGTTGATGTATGCACTGTATTTGCACGTGTGTGGAAGTTGTATGTTTGTGCATGTGTGGGGAGCGGTAGTGCAACAGTTAGTGCACCTCCCTACGAATTTAGCTGCCCGAGTTCGATTCCCGCTCACGGCCAACACCAGTGACGATTTTCTGAATCTGTGCTGGGCCTCCCCTAGGTCGACTTAGCCTCAAATGAGTACCTAGTTCGATGTTCAAAGATCGCCACTGGGGAGACAAAGGCGACCGCGCGTGGTACTGGCCACCCACCCCCTGGTGTGCCGGGCCGACCTTCATAGGTGTTCGCTACCAGCACTTGTCCCAACAGTCTGTTAAGGCTATACGGGGGTCTTTGTCTTTGTGTTGAGCAGCAGTATGTGTGCCTTTCTTAAAATATACTTGACCCTTAATCTGTACTCCACACCAAAGCTGCCAACAATTTTTAGCCTCCATATCTGTTTGTGGCCTTTGCAGCTAATTGAATGATTGGGATTATTCCAAGCAATTAAGATGAAATTGACAGGTCACATTCACGCCTTTAAAATGTCAGTGTGACTTGATCTTGGTAGGAATGGATATGCATGTGTACACACAATATTAATAAACAACCCTTTATCCATCCACTGCTGGATGAAGGCCTCATTGCGGCCTTCATCCAGCAAAGAGGCCAGGCAAGAGTGGTCCAAACATCACCACTGATGCTAGTCGTGGCCGGGAATTGAACATTACCCCACAGTTTGATATAGTATATGTGTGTGTAATGTCTTCCCAGTTAGAATCATATTGTAAATATATATTAGTTCCCTAACACAGGTAATTATATTATTTTGGGTTTAGCGATGACACATTGGTTAGCGAATATCCCTCGTAACCTGGTGACCTGAGTTCGATTCCCAATCGAGGCGAGCAAAATCTGAACCCATCCTGAGTGCCCCCCCCCCCTTTTCAACCCACACTCACCAGCGTGAAGTACGATCGAACACCGCCCCCCCCCCCTTCCGTGACCAACATGGCAAGAGCGGGAAGATCTTGATCAAAGGGCCGTACCAAAATATTTTCTCTGATTGATCGTCGGTTTTTGAAGGCTGTCAATGCAGGGAACGCGTCATCAGGTTTTCTCTGGTGCGGTGTCTCTCCCCTGAGAGTTGCCACAATTCTACTATCACTGGCTTCTTCATGAGGGGGAGGGAGTGGCGGGGGGGGGTAGAGAAATGAGTGAACAAGGTCAGATGCATCACACCCATATGCTGGCACTTGTCCTTTCCTTGCAGGCGAACCAGCATTGAGTCTTCTTTTATCCCACGACTGATGTAGATGCAGAACAACAATCTACAATTTCACATTCAGGTGGTCAAGCCAGTAGATAACCACGTCAGAAGTAGCGGAGTGTATCACTGTGATGTCGCCTTCATATTTGTGGATTGGGCGTTGCGTCGTTATACGTTGTATGGTCCATTCTGGATGGCCACAGTCGCACACTGGATAGTTTTTAATTTTCCATTTATGCATCAGGTATCCGCATTCTGCCATGGTTTGTGCGAATACGATTTAGGCTGGACCATGAGCTTCGTGGAAGACCAAACCCAGGCATCTTCTGCGTTGGGTCTTTCACAAGGCAGTTCATGGCAGTGCATTGCTATAGCTCCAAGACTGCACAAAGTCGAAGTGCAACGATGCATTCATGCATCGATTAACATCGATTCTATAGCTCAGGAAAGAGGTCAAGGTGCAGCCCTGCAATTTGCTTGCTCACTCCACTGCTGGCGGAAGGCCTCTGTAGAGGGAGCTCTAGAGAGCCCCAGAATACAGGTTGATTAAATGTGTGTAAGAAGCGATGGTTTTCAATACATATATGTTGCATGTAAAGAGTTTACATGCTCCCCTGTCACCAATAGAGGCCGCTTACATTCACCAAAGTGTAATAACAAATACTAATAATAATCTAATCGTGACGTTGATCACGGCAGTTCATAAACTTCTCCGGGTCTTGTGTGAATCGTTACACCCTGAGCATGAGGTGTTTACATTCTAGAGGATGAAACAGGAGCTGCAGCTATAAAAGTTGGAAAATCGTGGGGTCCCAGCTGTGCCTGGCTCAAGCATCGTCACAGAGTTGGGGTTAACTTTCAGCAATGCATAACGCAGCCATTCCCAACTTTTGTTTAACTCCCCCACCCCCACCACCTCCATTTTTATCCCCATTGTGCTATCGATATCATGTCACGAAATGAAGTATCCATTCGTATCTCTCGCAGAGGAGTACAACCGTTCATGTTAGATTTCGGTTTAAAGCTTTCGTGACTGCAGGGATTTATCTTCTTGGTTCTTTCGGTAAAGTCACGTAGAAGGGAAATAATAAACTAATAAAAAATAAAACATAATTATTGCGTTGTGGCCGAAACGCCGTGAGAATTATTTTATTATGTTTTATTTTTTATTATTTTTTTATTTCCCTTCTACGTGACTTTACCGAAAGAACCAAGAAGACGTTCATGTTAGATTGCAGCCCACAGACAGCGGATGGCACAGAGCCAACTTTAAAATTTCTTAAAATTCCATTTTTTTCTAACACTGTCCCAACTGCCCTGCCACATGAGAGTAATGTTCATCGCACGGCAGTCAAACTGATATTTAAAAAAACATATCTCAAAAAGCTAGAACAAGAACCACATGTGATTGGTTTTTTTTTGTGCAGCCATTGGTGACCGGGCTGAAACCGTCAACTTTGTTGCTAGCTCAGCACTTTGACCTCTGAGTCACTTGGCCGTCAGCAGCAATTCCCAACTTAAAGCCTGTCAACCCCTTTAAAGCTGTGGATATTAAGAGGGTCTGTGCCAGGCAGGGTTCTGCAAAGAGCTGATGGGTCCACTATTGCAAAGGAGGAATAAAAGACAAGACAAAGATCCCCGTATAACCTTAGCAGTCAATGCAGACATGATTAGTTAATGCAGACATGATTAGTTGATGCAGACATGATTAGTTGATGCAGACATGATTAATTGAAAAAGGTTTCAGTTTGGTGTTTTAACATCTTAACACCTATTTTTTCACCAGAAAGGGTAAAACCTATTTTTTATTTTTGATACCGGCAAGGGAGGTCCCACTATGACTTATCAGACTGTTGGGGCAAGTGCTATTAGCGAGCACTTATGAAGGCCGGAACGGCACATAAGAGGGTGGGTTAGCTAGCAACACACCCAGCCGCTTTTGTCTTCTCAGTGGCGACGTTTACACATCGCACCAGGTGCTCATTTGAGGCTTAGTCGACCTAGGGGAGGCCCAGGACCGATTCAGATCATCGTAACTGGTGTTGGCTGTGAGCGCGACTCAAACTCGGGTTACCAGGTTCGTAGCACAGCGTGCAAACCGTTGCACTACCGCTCAAAAGAGGGATATATCCTTGATCCACACACAATACTCATTTCCAGGGCTTACATTAGGTTGAATCTGTCTGGGTCACTGACCCGAAAAATATTCCCACACCTGCACACTACTACGTCCACCATATCTCTAGCTCTGGCTGTGGCTACCAGTCACGTGTCTGATTCAGTCTACCAGTGACCCGGAAAATATTCAGTGAGAAATTAAGAAGCCCTGGTCTGTTCCTGACCCTCATCTCTGGCAGTGATGACTGATGATGATGAAGCCATTAGATATTAAAGATCTTAAGTGATTCCTGTCACTTCGAAATGTTCTCTTTTTACCACGTAACAATAAAACAATTCAAATTAACAAATGTTTGCATTAGAATTATTCGTACATTTCCAGAAATAAACTTTTTACAACAATACAATCTACATTTACAATAATTAATTGGCACAGGTGAAGTCAAAGTTATGGTTATCAATGCTTTCCCTAGAGTAATTGTCAGAGCAGGGTGCTACATCCTATTGAGGGCACCTGCAGCACACCTCCACTTCCTCTTGACAACGTTGTCAGCAGTGGGCAGTGCAGTGGTGTCTATGATCCTACCTTCACCAACCCGCACTGACCTGCATGGTGAAGTATAGTCAAATAACCCCATGACCTAAAAGGTGTGGAAAGGGAACTCATCCAGTAGTGGATTCATAAAAGGGATGTATATGCACATTTTGTTCTTTGAATGGTGTTGCAGGTTCTTGAGCATTCACTGTGAAGCAGTCGGCGTGTATATTATGATTAATACACCTGCAGTATTAACCAGGGCAGCCTGCCAGTTTCGAACCGTGCATGAACCACTGCAATAATTGGCGAAGGCACTACTTCTGGGCCACATAAAAACCAAATATTTTTGGCAATGTGTTATATTACCACCCATAATCCCCCGCGACATCACATATACTGTAGAGGTTTTTAAAAAAAAAATCTCAGTTTGTATTGAATGGGCCCCACATGGTTACTGGTAGTTCTTGCCTATAACATGTGGCAGCAGTGTTAGTTGAACATATCTAACTGTAGTGACGTTGCCTGCTTTAGCAAATGCTGTTGGAAAACACTGGTCCAGAACACCCTCAAGTTGATGAACTTAAAGCTTATTTTATGTAATGTGGAGAGACATACTTTCGTACGTTTATTATACATACAGTACTGTATAGCGAGTTTGTCAAGGGCCACTGGGTGTGTGATACAGGAAATGTGCTGTAAACACAATTATGGCATGTTTATTCCTGCGCGTGCAAATGCACTTGCGTGTATTCATTCTGTACCGATAATATTCCGAATAAATGGAGGAATCGAGCACAATAAAGCGGAGCACGAGGCATTTTCTGTGTGCCCTCGGCCATGGACCGCATTACGCGCCTGCTATTTTCATTTGGGTGCAACCCTAGTGTGGTGATGTCTAAATTTAGTGGCTGAGGAGGCTGAAGACACTTTAAATAGTTTCACAGTTACTTCATGGTCCCGTGTGCACCTGTGTGTTCATGTTTGCGTGCGTTGCTGTGAGTGGGCAGTGGTAGCGCAGTGGTTAGCATGATGTGCTACCGAACCTAGCGAGTCCGATTCCCGCTCGCGGCCACCACCAGTATCCGTTATCTGAACCGGTCCTGGACCTCCCCTAAATCGACTCGGCCTACAATTAGTTCCTGGTTGCGGTGTATTAACATCCCCACTATTAGAGACAAAAGTGGCCAAGCGTGGTGCTGTTCCACCCCACCACCTTGTGTGCTGTGCCGGCCTCTATAGGCGCTGGCCTTCAAGGGTCGTGAGATGTTAACTACCTCGCCTGGTGTACAGGAGGTGGTGGGCTTGATCCCGACCATAACACTTGGATATTTTGAGTTTGCATGTTCTCCCCGTGGTTGCGTGGATATTTGTTTCTATTCAGGCTGTATGGAGGACCTTTGTCTTCATCTTTATCGTTATGAGTACCAGTAATAGGGCCATGCGTGTATCTGTATGTATGTATGCATGTGCTGCATGTTGCGAGAGTGTGTGAATGTGTCAGCTGGGTATATGAGTGAAGGAATGCGTGTGAGTATTTGCTGAGCGGTGACGTGATGGTCGGTGGCTTGCGCTGTAATTCCAGTTCATTGGGATTGATTTGTGGCCTTTCACACCAGCGGGGATTGACATCACAACATGGTCTGGGCCTTCCCCCTCATATTGACACAACCTAAAATGAGTATCTGCCGGTCAGCACTGGGGAGACAAGGGTGACGGGCAGCCACAGCCCTGATCCCCATCACTACCCCCATGTGTTCTGCTAGCATTTACAGATGCTCCCTAACAGCACATGGCCCATCAGTCTGTGCAGGCTAAACGGAGATATTTGCCTGTGTCTTTGTCTTGGGGAGCGCTAGTGCAGTGGTTCGCGCGCTGCGTTACGAACCCGACGGCCCGAGTTCGATGCCTGCTCATGGCCAACACCAGTGACGATTATTTGCAATGGTATCGGGCCTCCGCTAGGTCAACTGAGCCTCAAAAGCAGTACCTGGTGCGATGTGTAAACATTGTCACTGGGGAGACAGATGCGGTCAGGCATGGTGCTGACCACCCACCCCCTTGTGTACCATGCGGGCCTTAATAGGTGCTCCGAAACAGCATTTTCTCCAAAAAAAGTGTTGTTTAGGCTATCAGGGGGAGCTGTGTCTGATGTGCATACGTAACTTTGTTTATAAATGTATATGTGCATCTGTGTCCACTGTCCTTTACATACGTGGGCACGTAGCTTTGCACTGCACGACGAATCCCATCCACCTGGCTCCAATTCCCAGCAGAGGCCACCCCAGGGTCAACCACTCCAGAAATGGGCACTCGTGGAGATGCCCTCATCAGCTCTGCCCAGACAAAGGCTGTTCGATGGCATCCCCCCACCCCCACATATGCCACGCTGTCCATAATAGGTGCGAACACCACTTGACCCGACAGTCCACACAGGCCAAAGAGGAGATGCGTGAAAATATGTCAGTGCCCTATGTGTGTGCGGGTGAGCGAATATGCATTTACGTATGTTCGTGTGTATGTATGTGTCATCAATGGGATATAGCTCAGCTGGTAGAGGAGTTGGGTTCTCAAAGTTTGATTCATGAGTTCAAGCCAAGGTCGTCCTGGCACATTCGTTATGCATCTGCGATCAGTAACACTCGAGCGAGGACGGGGGGGATGCTCGACTCCGACGGCAGTCTTGAGTCGGTGGTGAAAATTCCACCTTTGTATGGTAGGTACCAGTCTGTTCAGAGAACAGCCACTGTTGATTGCTCACTCGGCCTGTGACTATTCATTTCCTTTGCGGTACGATGAATCTTCAACTCTATCAATTTATTCTATTGTGGTCAATCTAGTTGCTTCGAGTATCGGCCAGCATAATGTGAAGTCACTACAAGTCACTACAAAACTCTCACACGTGATTAGATGCATGTGTTAAGAGTGTAAATATGACCTCAAATCCATGAATAGAAAATGGGTTGCTACACCCTTACCTCCCACCTATGACCACATCTAAGCTAAGCAGGTTGAACCTGGAGAGTGCTTAGATGGGGGTGACCACAAAGTGCAAAGGGTAGAGATGAAGTACGGGGCGTTGTTGGCACTACATAAGCAGCGCAGCAAAATCTACTGTTGCTCTGCACTCCCCTCGCCTTCACAAACCCGCACTGACCAGCGTGGTGAAGGATGGTCGTACATACACCTCACGGCCCAGAAGGCGTGGGGAGGTCCTCGTCCCGCAGCGGATTAACACAATGGTCTGTACATGTACAACCCAGAAAGTGATTGTCTAGCAGATGGTACTCGTTTAATTGATCTCAGAGAGGTGTTCGGCTCAATAGATTGGCCGGATCATAATCAGCTTCACCTTGGCTCGAAACTCAGATGCTCGTAACAAAGGTCGTTGCTTCCTTACCAAATGCGCCTTTGTGATAAAAAAATACTTACAGTGACTCGACAGCCTTTTGTCAGTCTATTGCATCAATTTTGTCAGTCCATTGCATCAATAATTGGGGTTGTTGACCATACTTCATTACGATGGTCAGTGTGTGGTACCGACAATTAGTTCAGACATCACTCACCACTGATGTTAGCCATGGCCGAAAATTCAACTCAGGATCAGCGGGTACATACAGGATTAGAAATACACAACAGACTAATATTTTCAGTAATTTGTAATACATTTGAAAATGCTGACCATTCTATTTTCAATGTCCGAGAGACGTTCTGTTGTCTTTCCTGAACAAAATAAATAGTCATCCTCCGCAGGAAATGTTAAACCAACAGCAGTGGTTTATGTCTTGTTGAGTTGTAAAGATACCGAGACACGTATCACGTGCTGTTGTGGCTGTGGCCAAGTTTAGCCACGTGATGTTGTGTTGAATTGTTGAGCCACTTCTCAAAATGTTATCAGAGCTCTGGACTTCGTAAACAACGTGAGTCTCATTAGTTAGGCGTGTTTCAGAAATTTAGATATTCAAACAAACAATGTTTAGTTGTTTACAATTAAATTAATAAAAGTAACCACTTTATTTTTTTCATTCTGGATGTGAAACACTCCATCCAGTGATGGTGGTCACTAAAACACTCCCGGCATCTCCGACGAGCGCGGTTGGTTACGTACGGTGTGAACGAACTTGAACCTATATACGTGATTTTAGGAACCTAGTCGTGTGTACTGGAGAGGGGTTCATAGGATTGGAGGATAGGATGAGAGAGCTTGAGACATGGACCTGCCTTTGGGGAGAGAACTGAAGATTAAGTTCCTTCCTTGAAACAAATATGATCCATTTATATTACACAGTGTACAGATTCTGTGTTTGCTTAGAAGGCAGCAACTGTTGATCTGAGTGAATGATCGACTTCCTCATAAAGACTGGCGTTCATAAAGCCATCCCCTTAACAATGTTCCTTTTAATTTAAACAACAAACATCGTGTGACCATGCTCTCTAATTGCAATGGATCCATGTAGATTAGCAAAGAGATTACACTCGGACAAGGATAAAGGAAGGTGGAGGAAGCTCACAAATCCGGTGGATTTTTATCAGTAATTACTGCAGACGACAATGTGCTAATTAATTTGGAGGACACTCGTGGAGTCGCTCTGGGTAAGAAAGGGTATAAACATTACATAGTTAATATTTCATTAAATTATAAAAAAAAACACATGAAAACTGAGGATTGATGCCTGGCGTGCAGTTATTATATCACCATACAAAAATGTGCACATATATACGCGACAGAAATATTTGCATGCACAGCTGAAAAATGCAATATCTCAGTGCCAGTTTGCCTTCGGTGACATGTATTTGCTCTTCTTCCACGGCAAGAGGAAACAATGAGTCATCGCTATTTCTGTAGTCGGCATAGGAAGTGTCTACCTCTGTGAGCGGTGGGATCTACGATGGTACCCCAGGTGCTTGTTATTAACAGGCATTCTCTTAGACATGCTATAATCTCTTCAAGTAGCGTGAATAATGCCACTGTTGTCGCAATATTATTTTATCAATTACATTCCAGTCGTGCGGTCACGAGACAGAATTTTACATTTGCAGCTCTCCCAGTTAGCAGTGGATCACCCTGTTTCAGGAACTGGTCTTCGAAGAAGCACTTTTTGAAGTCAGTTAAATTAGATTTTTAGCCACACATGGGGAACACCTTTTGTGTTATTGCCATTATTGCTCTTCGAATGCCAATCGACACAACATTCACATTCTCAGCTGCGTTGGTTTAAAATTAACAGAAAAACGAAGTCTAATGTTACGGGTGTTTTTGTGTGCAGTGATTGATGACTGGACTCAGTCCGTCAACTCAATTATTTAAACCTAGTTTAATTATATGTTGCGTTCCTGGATATGAACCCAGGATGTCAGCAATGCTGGCTCAAGTGTTCTGACCCTTGAACCACTCAACCAATATTGATCATCTATGTTTGAACCTTTGTGTTATGGGTACACATGTACACGTCCAGCCTCTTTGTCAATCCACTGCTGGATCGGGGCCTGTTCACGCCGTGTGGTCGTGGGGGTTGTTTGAACTTGTTCTATCACGCTGGTCAGTGCAGGTTGGTGAAGGAGGGAAGCATAGATATGGAAGCATAGAAATACAGCACAACAATGCGTTGTGCTGCTCTCCCGCCTGCTGCCTACAACTTTAGCCCTGTAGCCTATAGCACTGCACGGCGGATGCCCATCTAAGCACTGTCCAGGCTCCTGCCTGCCTAGCTTATGAGATTTCATGAAGTTGGGCACATTCTGGGTGATTTAGCCACGGGCTTCATATGATGGTGTTTGGGGAAATTAAGGACCATGCAGTTTGGTATAATCTTGCATCGCAGTACGCTTGTGTTTGCTTCCGTGCAAAGAACGTTCAGCATTATTCGGTGCAACTTTTTTCTCTCTACTATTTGGTTCTTTCAGTAAAGTCACGTCGGTAGAAATGAAATTAAACAAATCACGACGTTTCAATCCCAACACAAGCAATCCCCATCAGGTGGAACACCCACAACAAGCAAATGCTGAGGTAGGCGGGAGAGCTGCCGTGGCAAGAGGTTATATAGGTAAGAAAGGGGGGAGGAGCAAGGGGGGAGAAGAGAGAGGGGGAGGGTAGGGGGGAGGGTAGGGGGGGAGGGTAGGGGGGAGGGTAGGGGGGAGGGGGCGTGAGCGCTCGGGGAAGAGGACGTGAGGCTGGGGGGGAGTGGGCGGGGCTAGAAGTGGGAAGCTGAGTGTGGACAGGGGGGGGGAACAGAAAACACATTCCTGCGGAGGGAGCTGGTAGGAACGTTGGGTTGCTCGGTCAATGGCCAGGGTCAACGGCGGCGTGGTGTATTCCGCAAATATGGCCGACTGTGAGGGTGGGCACAAGCCGGCGTGAGTAGGTTAAACATTGAGATTTATAAGGGCACCACGGTGTGACCAGCCCCACCCCACCCAGCCCCACCCCTCCCACCCCCCACCCAGCCCCACCCTCTCCACTTAGCCCCTCCCCACCCAGGCCCTCCCCACCATCCCCTCTCCATCATCCCCTCTCCACCCAGCCCCACCCCTCTCATTTTTGGATGCACGACGGACACAATAATCCCCTGTGGGCTGGTGTAACCAGGAGGTTCCTACCAGTAAAAGGTGCTAGTCGACCGGCAGATATGATGGAAACAACCACACCAGTTAAGGCATTACCTGGTTAATAACATCCTTCCATTGATTTTTTTCTCTCTACCTACCAATTTTTTAGTCGATCACTTCCACGCAGTTTCCTGCATTTCAGTTTGAGTCACTGCTCTGATTTTCCACCGCGAGTTTTAATGCCGTTTGCTCGTGACGCAGTGCAGTGGAGGTCAGGGCAGTGGCGTGCTTACTGAGGCATTGCTAATCTCCGAGTTTGCCAGTCAGCGGATGCTTGTTAAGAAGGATACTCGGCTTTATTTAACAATTCCCACTGCCTCCCCTGCACCCCCCCCCCCCCCAAATTTCCCGGGCACTTACACAACATCCCCATCTCATTTCCCAGTCACATCCATCGGTTTTGCACTTGCAAGCTCGCGCGTTGTTCACGGCGATTCTGATAATCGTCCAAGCAAAGTAAGAGTAGTAATAAACAGCAACAACTACAAAAATAACTGCGTGAGCTATGGTCAAGGAAGAATACCTGAGGAATATTGCCGCGGACGGCGGTGATGCACTTGAGCAGGTGCGGTTCGGGGACGTTGACTTTTACACGCCAGGTACGTGCGCAGTGGACGTCGGTGGCTGGCACACACGCACACGTCGAGTGTTGGTTATTACCACTGGAACCTCATTTGCCAGTAAAAAATATGATTATTGGTTTTTTACCCTTCTATCTGGCAACAAAACTGACACCTTTTTTTATTAATCCACTGCTGGATCATGGCTTTCCCCGTGGAATATGGGTGGTTGGGGGTTTCTTTGACAACACTTCACCACGCTGGGCAATGCCGGTGGGGAGGGGTCGGTTCGTGTACGTGGAGAGCATAGCTGTGAGAGCGTATAAGTACAGTACAACAATTGATGTTGCTCCACTACCCTCCCACATAGCTCTACATCCCATAATACCTGTCTTTCATGCTGACTGCCCATCTAAGCACTATTCAGGATCAATCAAGCATGCTGAGCCTCTGAAATTCATCGCGATGTGGCAACTTTCATTGGCGTATAAGGTGAATTGATATGTTTGTTGGGTGCGAACGAGTGCTATACGCGTGCTCTCTTCTGCATTGGCACGAGCTGGTGTCGGTAGTGAGTGAAACATGCATGTCGTGGATCGTGCACAACACTTACACTGAGCGTAGCCAATCCTTTGTGTCTGAAATCGGCAAAGGCATGTAAATGTGGTTAATTTTAGTCTCCTCCATTAAACCATCTTACCAGGCAATTGCCCCCTGTCTGCTGCGTGAAATGCCGTTTCTGCAATGAACTGCAGAGATTGGAAATGTCCTACACCTAATTACATGTGAAATATACTTTTGGGCATAAAGAACATTGCACATGATTGAGGGCAACCATTAGAAAGGTCCCGATGTTAAATGTTTACACGGATTCCCTGTGTGTCGTTTGATTCTAATAGAAAGGTAGCCTCGTAATCAATGCACTTTCACAAACATGCCAATGCAATATAGAGGCGTTTCTCACAGTGCAATGAATGTGTTCCTCTCCATACGATTACTTCGCACGGCATGACCATTGGTAATGCACTTATGTAAGAGGGTCTAATGTCATGCCATCCCTGGCCACGTTGTTAAATATATATCCCATATCACCACCTCCTACTCTATAACCACATCAGAAACTTAATTTTCCTATGAATAGTGGCAGAGCCGTAACTAGACGTTTTGGCAACCATTTGTGCCCCCCCTTTCCCCCCACCGCCCCCCTCCCCCTCACAGCCCCCCACCGCCCCCCTCCCCCTCACTGCCCCTCTTCCCCCCACCGCCCCTCTTCCCCCACGTGCCCACCAAATATTTGAGCCAGACAGATGCCACTGCTCACTTCGTTTCCAGCATTTCGCACCGAGTGCTGTGGGCAATGTCACACCGCAGTGTACATGCCAGGCTAGGTGCACTTGGAGTGCATCTCAGAGAGAGTGGGTAGGGTTTGCAACCTCTGAATTTAAGAAAACGCGGACGAAAGGTCAAGCACGAAAGCATTGCACTTCAGAGTCATATATTTTCTGGCTAACAGGTGCTTGAGACAACGGTATCAAATGACGCAAGCTATTTAAAGAGTAAAAAGAATGAAGCAAAATAAATGCTTGCGGAGACCTATCTGAAAGAAGTACTGTCCAAAATATATATATAATCGACAGGTGGTAAGTCTGTTATGGGTGGAGATGGATCACCGGACTAGACATCATAAAACAGGCTCAGGTTTAAAGAGGACGTTTAAGTCCATTCGTGTGCAGATTTTTTTCGCACACAACAAACACCCATAAATAAAGCGAGTCAAACATCGCAATGCAGGACACTCCTAAAACAGTATCGAGGGTCAGTGAGGCTTTTGTGGACAAATAAAGGGGAATTATTGTTATAACAGACGGGGAGGAATGCATCAGCTGTGGCAGCTTACTGTATTATATCCGCTTTTTTGCTCGGCTTGCACTTGTGAAGTGTTGCTCATCTGCCTCTTGATGTTGCTGTTGGGTGGCATCATTTGAATGCCCTTCAGTATCACCTTCTGCATCACCTTCTGCAGAAGCTGAAACGTATGTGTTAATGGCACTTATGAAAAGCCATTAATTAAACGATGTCTTAGGTCAGTGGTTCTTAACCTGGGGTGCACGCACCCCCTGGGGGTGCGAGATGCCCTTTCTGGGCATGCGAGACACGGCCAGATTTCTTTAGAAGGTAAATCATCGAAACAGAAATTAAGCACGGACACGTTAGTACAACTATTTTGTTTCATCAAAGCTATGTGTTTATTCACATTTTAGATTTTGCAGTAAATGTTAAGAACCACTATCTTAAGCAAAGGTGAACGTGTGAGTGCCTCCATTTAATAAATCAGTTTCTGCCATCCCAAGTGAATACATTTACAATTGTTACCCCACCCACTACATACAGCCAGCTTTTTTAGTTTAGTTGCCTTATATAATAATTCATAGCCCTTTGTCAATCCACTGCTGGATGAAGGCACGCCCACTCCGTGTCGGTCATGGGTGTTGTTTGACCATGCTTTACAGCGTGGGTTGGTGAAGTAGACGGGGAGGGGGGGGCCCAGAAGTGATTCAAAATCACTCTTAGCCTTGCCCGGGAATCAAACTCAAGCGACCGAGTTCATAACGGAGTGTGCTAACCACCGCGCCACCACTGCAACCCCGGTTGCCTTATGCAGTACAAACGCTTGCGTGTGAATTACTGCGCTGTGTTCACGGCGGTGGGTGCAGTGGTTATTGGCGAATATTTGAAGCAGTCTTGGGCCTCCCCTAGGTCGACTCAGCCTCAAATGAGTACCTGGTGCGATGTGTAAACATCGCCACGAGGGAGAAAAAGCAGCCAGGTGTGGTGCTGGCCACCCACCTATTTGTGCGCCATGCCGGCCCTCATAGGTACTCACTAACAGCACTTGCTCCAAAAGTCTGTTAAGGCTATATGGGTAATCTTTGTGTTCATGGTTACTGGCTGCATCCCGGTGGGAGGTGTTCACCCATCCCAGCCTTTGCCTCTCATTAATATGCACGGGTTAAAACTATCATGGTCATAATTTTCCATTAGCGAACCAAGAGTGCTGACTGTTGTCTCACATGAACGTGGCGATAATTATGGTTTGCAGCTGTGTGCACCGGCTCTCTCGCCTGAAAAGCCTGAACGCTCGTCTGAGTTAGCATTTGTGGCTGGGAATGAATCCAACCCGGTGACCATGTATGGATGTCGTTGGTTGTTTACGAGGCATTGCTGTTTGGGATGCGACCGTGATGTAATGGTTAGCACACTGGTAATTGCAACCAAGAGCTTGCCAAGTTCGATATCTTGGGGCGCGGCAGTTGAAGGAATGTGCAAGTTCCTAAATCCCTCTGTCTCTGTCCACCCAGCAGTATAAATTGGCACACCAGATCGCGTGTGGTGGTGTGCTAATTTCGGATACTACCACCTCTTCCAGGATGTCTGCCCAGCATGGAGTAGTAGGCCTATTACTCTCTTGTAGGGATCTCGACAGCTCCCTCCAGTGGAGATGCTTCTGCCAGCAGTGGCATGAGCAAGCAATTGCAGGGCTGCACCTTCACCATGTACTTTACTGGTGAAAGGGCTGGACTTTAAAAAAAGCTATTCTAAAATTATCTTCTGACATTTGAGTTTGCAAAAGGAGGATGGTTAAATTGAATGTAAAGATAGTATAAAATAACTTCGAGGTTCAGAGTATAACATTTTGTTGCTGTAATCAGATGACGAAATGTGCAGCGGACACCTACAGGCTATCTGCCTATGGATCGTGATGATGATGTAATTGGGGGGAAATTAGTTTGTGAGGAATTGGACAAATGTGTGCAGAATTGAGGAGATCAAGTTAACCGCCCACAGACAGTGGAGTGGCACCTAGGGGCACGGCAAAAAAAAAGAGAAGACCTAAAACGAGATGGTGACGTGGTGTTGGTGATGAGACCGCAAGAACAGAAATCAACACCGGGTGTCAACTTGGTCAAGCAGAATAAATAAATGCCCAGGTGTGGTTAGCCTGTGGTGGGTATCTATGGGATCCATTTTTTGCCAGTATCATCTGTGATGGGTACTTGGTAGTGCACCAGGGCAACAATATCTGAGATACTTGTGGTATCATATCTGCAAGTAGTACGAAGCATGGGGTCTCTCCTAGGTTAACTCAATCTTGGCAAGCTTTCCTTCTCGAGGATAATAATCTCATCAGTAGGTGTGAGGCAGGCGCTGAGAATTAGGTTTCTAGTTACTGGAGACGTCCTGTGAACAGGCATCATCTTGAAATTGAGCAATGGGTGGCCGATGCACGAAATAATGGAAATAATTCACGAGCCGTGTTCGGTACAATAATGCGATGTTCAAAATCAGCAGAAAAACTTACACACCTCGCGTTTTCGAGGGCTTCGCTCGTAACCATGTGCTCAACGTGTGCATGGTCGTGTGTTCTGCCACCGCATCGTAAATGAGATATTAACGTAACAGCGGACATTCGATTCAACGCGGCATGCCACAGCTTGGCACCATCACAAAAGCAGCCCGTGCACATTGTGTGATAACGTGTCGGAGCATGCACAATACACGTGTGTTTTTCTCAGTTAAGAAAACAAGTGAATGCTATCGCTGTTATTTCAGTTGTTCGTTCGAGTGTTTCCCCACCCCCCACCACCCATAAACATTTAACAGAATTTCAACACTGAATACAAATGAATGCTATGATTAAAAAAAAAATGTATTTAACTACACAGTGCAATTACAATGTTATACCGGGTTGTCGTGCTTGGGATTTTACAAGCATTTGCAGATAATAAGAAGCTGTTGTTTTTTAAATGAAATTAATAAAATAAAGGAGCTAAAATGTAACTGGAAGTAAGACGTCACCCACTCAGACTATTAACATGCTTATTCATGTCAACACTGCGAATACAAAGGTGCTAACCATTATAATCTCTCTGTGCGTTGTGGCAATAGGGCCTCTCTGAACAGTTCATAAGGGCCAATGAGAGATCGTTGTGTTCTTGTCTGTGGGTTGCATATGTAGGATGCACGTGACCATGCCAACCGTACTCATCGGAGGTAATGCTCACAGCGTCCTGGATGACTGTTTGAAATTGGTTTCATGAGAATAAAGCGTTATTCTGAGAAGGAACGTACCTAAATCCACGAAAAAAATATTTATGTTGTAGTGCAGGCAGTCCTCGACTTACGGACACCTGACTTATGAACGCCCGCACTTACGAACGGCGACCCAGGAACGGAACCCGTTCGTAAGTCGAGGACTGCCCGTACAGGTGTCGTGATCGTTTTCTTACGCTAAGTACTGGTCAGAACGGGGAAGAGATTTCTCACACAAAGCAGCGCTTTCTGTGTCTCACAGTGTGTTCAAGACAACAGCACCGCCCACATGAAAGCCCGTCGTCACACGCACTGCGCGGGGTCAGTCCAGCAAGGGGAACGAGAAATGTCTGCCCTCCGCCTGCACTCAGTGGGACGCCTCTGATGCCCACACCTGATGTTGGGTTTTCCAACTCTCGGGGCGTCCTTTTGTACTCTTGCCGCCGCCGCCCCCCCCCCCAACACATTTGTTTATCATTGTTTAGCAGAGCACGCCACATTTAGTCACCAAATATATACGGAGAGCCACGAGGAGCATTTTAAATGGCCTGCCTTCCCAACTGCTACCTCACACAACCCCCTTGTAATCACGTGGTAGAGTTTTAATTGCTGTGAGGTATTTTTTGTTTACGTTTATTCCGATCTCTCTGTGGATGCTGACGTGTCAGCAGGGTGTGGTACATAATGCGTTTGTGTCTCTTGTCTGAAAAAAAAAACTGCATGTGCTTGCACTATGCTATAAACGCAAGCGTGCCGTGTGTTAATTTGTGCACACGCTGAATCGAGCCCATGACATTGTTCACCGGTATACCATTGTGTGCTGGTGTCGCAGACAAATCTGGACAATTAATGGAAAATTGCAGCAATGTACGAGGACATTTTCCCATTCATGATTGCGTGCCAGGGCTCACTGCCCATGCTGAGTCTCAAGAAATCCGTGTGCAGCCACAACTGTCACAAGCGAGTGCTTTCTGTATGAATGACGGAGATGACATGGTGTAGGCGATTGTACCTGTCAAGCGAGAATTGTGCGAGCAAGGCATCCGTTCTTGTGGCTTGGCTGGAAGTGGGGGAGGGGTGGGGAGGGGGAAGCAGGCAGAGTCGGTTCCCAAATTTCAAGCTTTTAAAATAGGACCCTACATTAACAATAAAAACTGTATTGAATGTATTGCCTCTAATGATTATCAATAAAATATAAATTTCCAGGGTCTCAATGAGAGTCAGATAAGCCCTGATAAGCTCCTCTACCTTGGACCCACCATCGGGTCCAATGACGCACACTGCCAATCTGATTCCCATTATGTGCGATGAAGAAGCACCACTGCCTGAAATGTCACCTAAAATATATTTTTTCATTTCATTTCAGGGCAGTATTATTGATGAATGTTGTGAGTTTTTTGTTTTCCATGCTTATGCACCACTGTTATTGCAGTGTCACAAACACATTGTTTAATTCCTCAAGGAAAAGTTAATCAGGTTGCAGCTTCCGTGAACTAATTAATAAAATAACAAGTAAATTTAATAAAACTATTGTTTTTTTACCGTCACTGAGCGGAAAGGAAACTCTCGATGCTTTGGCCGACTTTCATTCTTCAGAGAATATTGAGGTTTACAGGGAGACACAAATAATGTTGGTAAGGTAAGTTTTGGTGTGGTAGGTGATGTTTTATGAAGGAGAGTGGAAATCTTCTGGTAGAAATACCAGGGCAAATCAAACACCTCTCTGACCCAATTCAAACAATGCCCTACCACCAATAATCTGCCGTGCCACTACTGAGTGGGGTTATCTCCCTGCCACAGTCTGCTGCTCACATGCTATTTATACATGAGTCTGTGTGGCACCTCTGAGTGGCTTAAAGCTGTCCAGTAAAGGTTGCTGCAATTTAAAACTATCACCCCACGTAACTCCCACTCTCCCCAAATCACCTTACTATGAATAATTGTCCTTTTGTAACCCCCATATATTTTTTCCAGCACGTTCAAATGCAGCCTTTGGGTGGTGTGGATTTTTTTTACTTTTAAGGTCAATAGAGTTGTAATGTAAAAAAAATACCGTAGTCTCTTTTAAAGCTGTTGGAAAACTCCAACACCAAGCTATACAGCTTAGCTCTGTGGAACAATCAACATCTACTACTTCAGCAGGGGAGAGATTACTATTACAAGAATTTACAATGTGGATTCATATATCATTGGAATATGTGTTTTTCTCAAGATATTATATAAAGTAACAGCACCAGTGCCACAAGCTGAAAGACAGAAGTACATACTCTTTGGTTATTTCGGTAAAGTCACGTAGAAAGAAAATAAATGTAATAATAGAATACGACGTCATCAGGTAGAACTAAATTTGAGAGAGAGACAAAATACTGGCACGGAGATACACAGACAGACACACAAGCAGAGAGAGACAACACAGACACAGAGAGAGACACACAACATAGACACACAGAGAGCCAATGCATCTGTGTCGAGGCCTTAAATAGAGAGGGGGGGGGGCAGAGAGAGAGGTGGGTCTACTGGAGCAGAGAAATTAGCATGTCAATGAGAGAGCTGTGTGGAAATCCACCCCGCAGCGGCCGTGGGGGAGAAAGACCCAACAAGCCTGGTAAATTTAGAGAGAGTTGTGTGGAAATCCACCCCGAAGCGGCTGGGGGAGAGAAAGAGCGAATGGACCTATGAGAGCCTGCAAAATTTTCGAGAGAGAAATAGGCAGTTTGAAAAAAAAAACGTAGCACATTTTTGGAAATATAATGCAATGCAACACAGAGAGTCAGCAAACACACAGTTAACGCATAGCCTGGTTGATTACGTTCTCCAAAGATTGCTAAATTAGAAGCTAAGTGTGAAATTTGACAAACAGAGACACACAGAGAGAGAAAACAAACTTACATCCTCCCCGTAGAGGTGGTTCAAACTTGATTTGAAGCTTTCGTCACTGCAGGAATTACTCTTTGGTTCTTTCGGTAAAGTCACGTAGAAAGAAATTAAATTAAATAATATAATAAGACGTTTCGATTGCAACACAAGCAGTCGTCATCAGGTGGAACTAAATTTGAGAGAGAGACAAAACACAGACACGGAGACATACAGAGTGTCTATGTTGTGTGTCTCTCTCTGTGTGTCTTTGCGTTGTCTCTCTCTGCTTGTGTGTCTGTCTGTGTGTCTCCGTGTCTGTGTTTTGTCTCTCAAATTTAGTTCCACCTGATGACGATTGCTTGTGTTGCAATCGAAACGTCATATTCTATTATTTAATATATTTTCTTTCTACGTGACTTTACCTAAAGAACCAAAGAGTAATTCCTGCAATCACGAAACCTTAAAATCAAGACAAAAGTACCTGTTCATAAAAAAGTAATGAATATATATGCCTGCAAATAATTAGATTCAATCTATGCATATATTCCAAGTCCCATGTATGGGTGTAGCACATAGACTATATGGCTTAAATTGGTTATGTTATACGTGTTAGATATGCACATGATGAATTATTAATTATTAATATACCTGAATATGGGCCTCGGATATTGTAAACTTAGGCGAGCAGTGGAACTTCCAGTTTTGAGAATTATTGGAAACAATATCCAGGGTAAACTTCGTCCATAATTCCTTCAAGGTTGATAAAATATAGTACCACCTGGTGGGAAGTAGTCAGTGTCCTATGGATAGATTGACAATGTGTGATATTCACCAAACACTTACTTCAGCATGAATTCACTGCCACATGTATGAACACCACACTGAATACATCACATGTGAATTAATGGAAAAATTAGCCTCGGGGAATGGAACGCTTGGCATGCAAGCCGAGAACAGTTATAGCTTACACAGATTATACTTTGGTTATATACAGAATTATAACTTTGTCATCATCAGCATGATCTGTCGACTACTTGGTGAAGCCATTCCCACACTATCGGCATCCCTCACCCACAGTTCAATGTAGCTCCAGCACGTGAACTGATCTCATTGCTTAATCTCTGTGGTGGTCATCCTCAGTGTTTTTTATTTGGCTGTCATTCTGTTGCCAGTCTCATTCATCGACCATTATTTATTCAAGCGCCGTGTTCTGGCCAAGCCAAATTACTTTTACGAACAGTTTGAACAATCTAACTAACCTGCATGTGCCTATTAATCTACGGGTGCCTCTGTCTGTCTCCTAATGTAATTCCGAGAACGCATAAACGTTGTAGGTAGTAACTAATACATACTTAGACAAGGGTTAGTTTCGTTACAAAACGATCAAACACATCTTTAGATTCATGCGGCTGACGGACCTAAATAATTGTTTTATTTTTCGATGTCGAAGTGTGAACTTTATACGAAACATTTTACCCGTGGCACACCACAGGAAGGAAAATGGAGTCAGTTGTGCAAAGAGGACAGGCAGGGAAACATGACAGACAAAGAGGACATGGCTCAATCTGAGCAGCAGGAAGAAAGAAGGAGTTCCAGGAAGGAACGGGAGGAGGGGAAGAAGGAATGACTGGGCCAAGACCTCGGAGATGAGAGAGGGCAATGAAGGAAGGTGCAAGCAGAATTGATCTGCACGAAGAAACGTCTGTTTCCACAGGGGGCGGAGAGAGGGGAGGGATTCAGAGTGGGGGGTGGCCACATAAGTTACTTGATTTACCGGAGGCTTGAGCTTATATATATAGATGTTATCATGCTTCGGGCAACAGCTTGATAGGTACTGTATAGCAGGGGTCCCCAACCCCCTGTTAGGAACCGGGCCACACAGCAGGAGGTGAGAGCGGTGAGTCCACGCGTGGCCCCCCCCCCCATTATTTTATTTACCACTCCTGTCCGCGCCTCTTGCCCGCACTGCGCACTTGTCTCAGCCACCGTGTTGGTGAGCCCACAAGCTCTAACCCTAGCCACAGTTTTGGTAAGCCCACAAGCTGCTAACCCTAGCCAAAATGAGTAAAACAAACAAACGTCGCTGAGAGCTTCTTTGAAAAGGGGGAAAGACCCAATGATGACCCCCCCCCGATCCGTGAAAAAATTGTCTTCCACGAAACCGGTCCCTGGTGCCAAAAAGGTTGGGGACCGCTGCTGTAGAGCATACTGCAGGTAGTTTAGTTGACTACCGTATATGGCTGAAAAGAAATGCTCTTCTCGCAACCCGTGCCATTGGTCAATTAAAGCTCGGTGCTCTAATCGCGACACAAATCACTGGCGCCGCACGCTCTGCAAGTAACGGGATACGGGCATCGATCGCTGTAAATGGAGTATGTGAATAAAATCCCTGTGCGAGGCACTTTGGCCACGTTTGAGAGCTCACCAGCCCATCCTGCCAGCGTCATCGCTACTGCTGCTGCGAGAGAACAAAACATCCAATGTACAGTTTATCATTTAGCTTCACTGCTGTATGCCCTTACACGTACACGCGAACAGCCCCTCTGCCAATCCAGTTTTCGACGCGTGCATCGTGACTGTAAGAATCAATGTTAACGTTTGACTCGTTTCACGCCTTAGAGGTAATGTAGCCACCGCCAAAGACACAGCAACTCCCTCCCATGGTCACTGGTGGTGATATTGGCCACACTGCAGCAGGTCCTCACTAAGCCTGAACCATCACAACAGAGGGTCAGGCCAGGTTGCACATACATTTATTCTGTTGAACCATTGCTGGACGAATGCCTCCCCCATGCCGTTTGGATCGTGGTGTTTATTTCACCAAACTTAACCATACTGATTTCGATTTAAAGCTTTCGTGACTGCAGGGATTCATCTTCTTGGTTCTTTCGATAAAGTCACGTAGAAGGGAAGTAATAAAATAATAAAAATGAAACATAATAAAACATACCTGCATTTCCCATAAATAAGCTCAATTCCTCTTGATATGCATATTCTTTTGTCAAGGCGCCCTTTTCCCCCCTTCCAACCCAGCTTATATATATGCTCCAAGCACGTGTGCTGTTTCATTCAGACGCTGTCGCCTCGACAGACCTGGTTTTCACCTGAGGACGGCTGCTTGCGTTGTGGCCGAAACGTCGTGAGAATTGTTTTATTATGTTTTATTTGTATTTTTTTATTACTTCCCTTCTACGTGACTTTACCGAAAGAACCAAGAAGATTAACCATACTGGTCAGTGGAGGTTGGTGAAGGCAGGGTGCATAGACGCGAGATCATAGAAGTACAGTACTGTACTACTTTAAAACGATGGAATTTGCTACGCTGCCCCCTGTCTGCTCTGAAGTCTATGATAACCTGTTGTGCTTGGTGGTCACATTGTTCAAACATTCTCCAGCTTCTGAGACCTGACAAGATCAGGCAGACTTCATGTCACTTGGTTGTAGACATGCCTTTAAATATAGTTCTGCACAGATGCACATTTTATTTCCATATCGTTCATCCTAATTATATATATTTTTTCATTCAGCCTAATCTAGTTTATGCTCCTGAAGAAATTACTGAAATGTCAACGCTTGATAAACACTCCACCACAATCATACAATTGCCATTATAACTGCCTCAGCTAAAAAAAAACATATATAAGCTAATATTCATGGAAATTACTGGGCTCTGAATGAGTGGTACTATTACCCGTGCAGTTGTGATGATATTGAAAATACTGTAGGCCACACAACACGAACTTTTAAAGAACTTAGAAGCAATGTGTTAGTTGAGGATGTTAGGAAAGGAACATTGAGGTGGTTGAGCCAGACAATTGTGCCAGGAGTATCAGTGGTGCATCGCTGTGATGACACCTCCATTGTATATTTGTTATACAGGAGAGTTTTTAATTTTCCATTTAATACGTTCGTGAAGAAAATTCTACGCGTTGTTTCTGTAAGACCCTGTTATTGTCCGTGTATGCATGTGTAGTGTATGTTCGTGGAAGGTATCGGTAAATGAGGCCTTTGCCAGTTGTAGGTTAAAGTATTAACCTCCTGGGGCATCTCCCTCCCGACGCAACTGCAATTTCAGGCTTAGAAGCTTCCCACGCACGGGCGTCGCCACAAAGTGGTTCACAAAGATTAAGTATAAATTTCCAAATGTTATGCACACACGCAGCTGGTAGCAGCTTTGCCTCCTGTGTGAGTGTGCGTGTAAGTGGGGAGCGGTGGTGTAGCGGTTAGCGTGCTGCGCTACGAACCCGGTGACCCGAATTCGATTCCCGCTCACAGCCAACACCAGTGGCAATTATCTGAACCGGTCCCGGTCCTTAGCCTCACCTAGGTCGACTCAGCCTCAATTTAGTACCTGGTGTAATGTGTAAACATCGCCGGGCGTGGTGTTGGACACCCATCCACTCGTGTGCCGTGCCAGCCTTCATAGGTGCTCGATAACAGCACTTGCCCCAACAGTCTGTTCAGGCTATACGGGGGATATTTGTCTTTGTGTGTCTTTTACGGGTGTATTACAAAACAATGCCAGCGAGAATAAATGTGTGCTTTCAGGAGGCTGGTTTGTGACAGACAGCGTGTGTGTGTAACAAAGACGTGGCTTGTCTGCCTTCCCTCGCAATGGATCTGTGCCAATGGAAGTTAATTTGGGCATCATGAGAAATAGTGGGAGAGAAAGTGAGTGCAGCGGTGAAAGCGATAGAAGCTGCACTTGTTCTGCTGGTTCTATAATGCACGGATTGGCCGTGCGCAGTCATTTTTCTTCCCGTAATTATTCACGTTTGAGTGTGCACGTGTGTAAGTGGTCGTGCTGGAGGTGGAGATGCGGGTATAGCACAGGTCACATCATCAGTAAAGTGCTCACTGCTGCTGTGCATTACCAAGTGAGCTTACGTTGCCATTTCTGATCGTGCACATTGTGCTTGTGTGGACTTACTCTAGGTCAACTCAGCCTAACATAAGAAGTGTATTTAATTCTGCTGCACTAACAAATTTCAGTATTGAAGAGAAACAGGCCAGGGTTTTTGAGGTATTTGCCTTGCTATGTATCCCCTTTGTGTTCTGTGCCCACTTTAAGAGTCACTTGGCAAAGCGTTGCAACTTATTGGCCAGAATGATGGGCATTTTTATTAGAATATGAATCCCTGCAGTCACAAAAGCTTTAAACCAAAAAGATGGGAATTTTGTTCACAAATGTGGACAACTTTCCACGGTTTTGCGATTCATGCGGGGCTGATGCCATTACAATACCATGTCCTTGACGCTACTTCTGACGCCACAATTGCAGAATGGCTCAAACTGAGAAGGATTAAAGTGCGGCGGCTAGGGCAGAACCAACCAGAGGCCGAGAGCCTCCACAATTAATGTGGAAGCGTTTTTGTCATTGCGCGGAATTGCGGTGTGGTTTGGGCGGAGAGTAACGAGGGAGGGCCCACGCCACACCAATTCACGTCGCATGTTTGTGGCCTTCATTCCACAACATTTTTCTATGGAAAGCTTAGAGTGGGGGGTTTTTTTTGGGGGGGGGGGGGGGTCGCAATCACTGGAATGGAGGCAGGCACACGTGTGAAGAAGGTGACTGCGATGATGATGATGATTGTGAAAATTGTGAAATCTGCATAATGCAGAATTTCTGCAGCATCCCCAAAAAATCAACATAATTCGTGCTCCGGTATCTTTATAGACGTACTGTGGTTTATGCAGGATAAAAATAGGGTTTGTGTTTTTTTATGTGTATGAATGTGTCCTCTGTAGTCCTGTTGAAACTTGACTTGTCAGTGGGAATTGCACTAATTTCAATGAACAAAATGAGACATTAAGAGAATGGGTCAAGTTGCAATTTCGAACGTAATTATTTGCACAAGAGGTTGTAGATTATTGAAATAGCTTTTATGTGCGTGACTAGGAGACAGACTCGGGCGCGCTCAAAAGGGTGCTGACTGGGTTTGACACGACAGTAAATTAAGAGTGAAACGACAACGATAAACGTCTGAATGTTCGGGAGCAATAGATTAGAGTGGCTGAGATTGGCTCCATAAAGGGATTAGCCAGATGGGATAATGTTTTTCTATTCTCATTCTATAAATTAACTTTGTTTTTTTTTACATACGTCCTACTTATACTTTCCCTTCCCGCATAAAAAAGTATAATGTCTCGTCTCCCCAACAATTATCGCACAACCGGACAGGAATAGGAGCCGAAGCTATTTGCACCGCCGACAGACTTGAAAATAAATCAGTTTCATACATTTTTTTATATGTAGTTAAATCTCTTGTGCCACCATTAATGTGTGCATGGGGTTTTGCGCAAACACACTCGTATAAAAAATTATACTCTTTCACCAAAATGTCGCCTCATTCACCATTAAGGGATTTGTCTCTACATTTCTCTCGACACCTGTGCCCTCCTTCCGTCCCCCCTATGCCTTTGTGTCATATCGCAGGTTTGGATTACCTCTTCACTTCCTGAGACCTGGAGATAAACTGCTAACGCATGGATTTATGATCCACCCACATAATTTTGGGCCCGAGGCAGGGTGTCTATAAGGTTTTTGCCTGGTCCCCTTGTTTGTGTCATGCGTGAAGGCTGCCTCAGTGTGATGCCAAATTCTCCAAACAGCTGCCGTGGAAAGCGGCTTGTGGTACGGAGGATGGCAGTCTAAGCGGAACGACTTGAAATTGGACACGGCTAATACTCGTTACGTAACGCGGAAATTAAGTTCAACAGAATATATCGGCAATAAAAGGCCTTGTTTAAATTTGCTTCGCATATTAATTCATTCGTCGTCATCATCATCATTATTATCAGCCATGATCTATCTGCTGCTGGATGAAGGCTTTCCTAAGCCATCGCCATCCCTCACGGTCTCTCGATGTAAGAATTCACCTGGCTACTGCACACGATTCTAGATTTGAAGCTTTCGTGACTGCAAGGATTCATACTCTTAGTTCTTTCGGTAAAGTCACTTAGGTAAAAAAATGAAATTAAAATTAATAAAAATAAAACAATAATATCACGACGTTTCGGAGGCAACACAAGTCTCCGTCATCAGGTGGGACCGTCACAGCCAGATTTGCTGCATCACTTGCTGCAGCAAATCTGGCTGTGACGGTCCCACCTGATGACGGAGACTTGTGTTGCCTCCGAAACGTCGTGATTTTATTGTTTTATTAATTTTAATTTCATTTTTTTACCTACTGCACACGAGCTGATGTTATCGCTCCATCTCCACAGTGGGTGTCCTCTCTGGCAGATGCCTCTATTGGCTGCCACCCCATCGTTTGTTGAAGCCACGGCCCATCATCCCATCTTGCAACATATCCTGTCCAAGCCGAATTATTTTTGGAACTACCTATATTTACTGTATGTCTCTAACTTGTAGATGTTCTTAATATTTGCTTCTTTGCACACCTTTAAGCTTTTGTTTCATTATTTATTGGCAATAATTTACGTGTCTGCTCTCAGTTGTGTATGGGTTTATGTCCAATTGTATTAACTGCTGTTGCAGTTAGATTCTGTATGAATCAAAATTGCATTGTAATTATGTTGTTGTATTTGTAGTGTGAAAGTGTGTTTATATTTAATCGCGTGGTTTTACCGCATTGGTGTTTTATCATTTATCTCTCCAATGTGTAAAGAGCCATAGCATGCGTGTCATGAATGAATTTGTTCAGCTTTATCAAACTTACAAGTCCTGAATTTTAAAACCACGTATCCTTATTTGGAAATACAGTACTGCGTATAAATGTTACACACCTTTGGCTGGGCTCTATCTTATGGTTTATATTTGACTTAAATTAATACCTGGCTCATTGCGATCAAAACTCAACTCGAGAGAATGGTAATGGCTGTCTGTAGTGCTCATAACAAGCTGCTGAAGACGACCGCTTGTGTTGCGATCGAAACGTCGTAGTTTTTTGTTATTTTTTGTTATTTTCTTTGAACCTATCTATGTCGCTTTACCGAAAGACTCAATAATAGCTTGTACAACACGATCCTGGACATCTCATCGGATTCCTCCAGTATAAATACACCGTCTGATTCTGTCGGATTTTCCATGAATTTCCATATTTCGTAATTCATGCGGCTGTTCGCTTGGTGCCGCGCGTGCCACCAGCCTCTCCGTCTTGACGCACGCGCACGGCGGTCACGTGCTTGTTGTTGTTGTTGTCGTCATTGTGAGAATTGGTTTTGTTGTTGTTATCAGGTTACATTTCATCATCGATTTCGTCGTCATCGTCATCCCCGTCATTGAATGTTTTTATTACTTATATAATTTATTCATTTGGAAATGTTGGCAACAACATCCAGCGGTATATTTATATCAGAGTGGTGCCCACAACGATTTTGATTACGCGACGTTAAATATCTACAGTCCGACACATATATATTTATTGTTCAACGTAGAACATCGAAACGTGAGGGTGTTTCTTTTTCGATTTTGAGTAAGTAAAATTGTAAACTGTGGTGACTGGATGCAGAATTATTGGGAATGTTGTGGAATGTTTGCCCCAAGTGAACGTGGGACATTTGTGAGGATACGCTGTTCTGATGACCATGGCTGGTTGTTTTTTTTCCGTTGACTTGGAATGTTTGTGTGCTTTCAACGTAATTTTATTATGTCGTTTATCATGTTTATTGGTATTGGTTGTTTATTGTGTTCTTTCTGGTTCAGCAGTTACACTGCTGCATTATTTTTTTGTACCTGAAGACGACCGCTTGTGTTGCGATCGAAACGTCGTGATGTTTTTTTTTCTACTTATGTGACTTTACCCAAAGAACCAAAGAGTATGGATTCATGCAGTCACGAAAGCTTCAAATCAAGATTAAAACAAAACAATTTTAGAAAGAGGCGTTATGTTCTGATATATATTTTTCAATGCAGTATAGTAAATTAAAATATGAATGTGTTCTTTGGTGCAGTGCTTCGTGTATGAGTTTGATTAAGGGCCATGGCCAACATCACTGCAGATCGAGAACTGATCCAGTCCTGTGCTTCCCCTATTCCCCATGCAGCACTGACCAGCATAGTGAAGTATGGTTAAATAACCCCCATAATTGACACGATGTGCGGAGAGGCCTTTATCCAGTAATAAACTGGCGATTAATTAAAATAAATTTGTATGTGGTTAGCCCATTGTGCTATTGACGCCGTGACCCGAGTTTGATTCCTAACCATGGCTCACATTAGTGGCGAGCGATATTTAAATTTGTCCTAAACCCCCAACCTCACTCCCCTTTACCAAAATGCATCGACCACTTTGGTGAAGTATGGTAACCCACGCGATCAACACAGTATGGGAAGGCTTGTATGAAGCAGTCAGTGGATTAACGAATCCCTGCATTGGGCGTACCACAAGTTGTTAATTTCTCCACGGCTCATGCGTCTACCCTTCTCTTGATTCTCCGATTTCACATTAAGATAACCATCTCCGCTTGTGCTGGCCCCATTGCACTTGTGCCCCGCTCACTTCGTTTTGATACCAGGACGCTTGGGCAACGCTAATTTTAACCCTTTAAAACAGCTTGCCTTTAGTGGCTCCCCCCCCACCCCCTTTCACCACCTGATGACGGTCCCTTGTGTTGCGATCGAAACGTCGTAGTTTTGAAAATTATTTTTTTTACCTATCTACGTGAAATGGAAATAATAAAATAATAAAATTTTAAAAATAAAATTGTCTTTTTATAGTAAAATAATAAAAATAATAAAATAATGATACAACATTTTGCAATTTTATTATGTTTTATTTTTATTATTATATTATTTATTATTTCCATTCTACGTGACTTTACCGAAAGAACCAAGAAGATGAATCCCTGCAGTCACGAAAGCTTTAAATCGAAATCTATCTACGTGACTTTACCGAAAGACCCAAAGAATATGGTTAATACAGTATATATATGAAACAATACTTTACTGCAGTACTAAAATAAACCATAATATATAATTGGTGCTGTCTTATATAACTTGTGATGAGCTTTACACTGCCACTTGCATAATATTAGCCTACTTGGAAAAAATTTAGTGAATCATTTAAATAACGTCTCTAGTAATATTAAAAGTTAGTGCTTCTATTCGTCTGTCTTTTTGTATGTGTTCATATGTGTACACGTGTGTACCTGCAATAATAATAATAAGTACTTAACCACACAGGTCAATGTGAGTTATCACTTTCCACCAATCTCAGCCATGGCCTGAAATCTAACTCAGGTGACTGGGTTAGGGATATGTCTTTGTTGTGTGTTGGTGAAGGTGTTGGTGCACTGCCAACTGCAGCCTAAATCAACATGTCATGCATGGTGGTCACCCATCAAAGTGCTAACCAGGCTTTCAACCTGCTTAGCTTTCAAGAATGGATGAGATCGGGCACATTCCACATGATTTGGTTGGAGGCATTTGTATGTCTTCATTAATATGTATGTGTGTCTGTGTTCCCACAGCTAGGGCAAACCCAGAGCCAGCCCCTGGTGCCTGCCCATCCAGGTATGGAGGATTACATCCGTTTATTTTCTCACTTCTTGGTCAAGATATATTGTTAACACACTTGGCACAGGTCACATGTCTGATACACAGGGCCATTCCAATTGCGTGCACAGTGGCACAATCTTCCCACCTTCAGTCTGCCTTGCAAATCTAACTTTATTATTTTGTCTCAAAATAAACTTTTTTGAGAGTCATGTATATTTCACGACCGAACGTGTGTGCGTGGTGTGCACATGGTTTTGACCCAACCCTGCCTTGTGTGTGATATCTGCTTTAATGAGCACTCACAATATCTACACTTTCTCCTGCATTGCATGCATAGACGTAGGGGCACCATGTGATGTGAGACAGGATAAGAATGAATGTGAAGGTAAACTGTGCCGCAGTGATTTGCCACGAGGAGGATTTGCCCATGATTTTTTATTTTTCAATTTTAATGTTATTTACTACTTTTGTTCCATTGTGCAGTCAGTGCCATGTCATGAGACAAATTATATGTCCATTCAGAACAGTACATGTTCGTGAATATCCCGTGGAAGATGATATCACAGAATTACTTCAAAGATTCCTTCGAGTGACCTTGAAACCACACGCACCCTGCTGCAGATGTTTGTCCCTTGGCAGTGAAACTGAACCTTTATTTTCTCAGAGCTGGAATTTTGCCAAATCAGGTGAAAAGCCAAATCTAAAATTATGGTTTAACTTGTGCAAGCATTAGTGACTGGCCTGAGATCATCCATTAACTGCACTTGAGAACCATATTTAATTGTGGGTGGCTAAAGGTTTCAAATCCAAGATCTCAGTGTTGTCAGATCAGTAGTCCACTACTTGAGCCACCCAG
This sequence comes from Lampetra fluviatilis, assembly GCF_964198595.1. Classification (NCBI taxonomy): domain Eukaryota; kingdom Metazoa; phylum Chordata; class Hyperoartia; order Petromyzontiformes; family Petromyzontidae; genus Lampetra; species Lampetra fluviatilis. The sequence goes on along the minus strand of NC_136295.1, from coordinate 5,946,413 downwards.
CCACAAAAACATATGAAGTTGGTTTGGCATTTTACGTAGTATCTTAGGCCAGAACATTTTTCACCATCCTTTATATGATTCAACAGTGCAAAGTGTTGGATAACAATTGCTGTAATGTATGCAATAAGGGAAGTAGGGATGTGTTCCCAATTTTGGGATGAATCTGAAAAATGTGAAAATCGGGCGTAAGTAAAACATTTCTGACAATCTGAATTGTGTTGTTGTTTTGGATTGACCCGAAATTTTGACGTCATTGGAAACTAATTTCCAAAAGGAAAGATGTATGGATTACCTTACCTAGTGCTTCTATATGTATTCTGTCCTTTGTATGTATGTTGAACTTTTTTCGTACCGTACGCAGCCAACCGCACTAATCGGAGCTGTGGGGGAGGGACAACAAACTAAACAGAGAAAGTCGTGCGAAATAAATACATTTTAAATGTCTAATTTAAAGTGGCACAGTTCCAGTGGGCTTCGAATGTCAGAAATGAAGAGTGGTCAAGACAGTTGCAGAAACACAGCTAAAATTAACCCGTAAAAACAAAGTTTTTCACTATAAATCCTTTATATGCGTGTTCAATGGGCCACAAACCAGCCCACATTGGTCTTTGAAATGGGCGGCTAGAGTCCTCTCGTTCTCTGGCTTGAGATGGCTGCCACCTATGGGTCAGATGATTGCCTGCCACCATTAAGCAATTGGTAATTAAATATAAAAAAAAATTACCTAAAAAGTGTAAAATTTTGGGAAAAAAAATTCACGAAAATAAATTGTCACGCACAACGAGTCTGTGCAAAATGTCAGCTCGATTGGATCACGGGAAGTGGGTTAAAAAACGACCGAAAGATTTGCACGGTCGTAAGCGCGCAAGCAAGCAAGCAAGTGAACTTAATATAAAGGATTTAAAAAAAAACACAGTTACCTGGTTCCACATTAAATCCTGCAGCTGGGCAGGAGCAGAAGAGGACGACTCACAACTCGTGTTCAACAGTGACAGAAAAAGCCCCAGCGCTGGGAGCCCCGTCCTGTCTGGTCGAGGTGAGACCACACCCTGACCATGTCGATGGAGCCAAGTGTGCGTTTGTCTACGGAATAACTTGCTCTTGCCTGGCTCGTGGTGGCGTTGTGTGTGTTTGTGTGTCTGCGCCATTGGTGTTTCCCGATCTCTCGGCCAACATCAGTGATGATTATCTGAACTGGTCCTGGGCCTCCGCTAGGTCGATCCAGCCTCAAATGAGTATCTGGTGCAGTGTATAAACATTTCCATTCGGGAGACAAAGGTCGTGGTGCAGGCCACCCACCCCGGTGTGTGGCATGCCGGACTTAATAGGTGCTCGCTCACAGCACTTGTCTCTGCAGTCTGTCAAGGCTATATGGTGGAATTTTGCACCATATGTGCAAATGTTTTGTTTATATTTTTTCCATCATTCATGTATCATGTCAGATTTCGTATTAAATCCGACATTCACATTCACATTGTGCCAAATCCAATGCAGGCATGCATGGTTAAAGTTAACGTATTTATTTCTTTAATTAATATGATACACTGTCATTAAAAAGAAAAACTAAGAAGTTTAAACATTTATGGGAATGATACTCAGTATAGAAATAAGAGATGTAAAACTCAGGCAAATTATACAGAAAACTCAGCCACATTTATAATTAAAAGTAAAATGTAATTACTGTACAGTGGATCATTCTGACACAAGTCTGAATTAAATCCTCACCATCAATTAATTGTATAACTCTTTTAATCAAATTCATCTTCATGCGTTTCCACATTTTTTTTTTCCAATTAGAATAATTTAGCTTCAACCGCTTCTTTTGGTAAACATGTAAAAGCAAGATAATGTTTTAGGGCTGAGAACAAAGGAGGCGTGTGATAACCTGTTTATAAAAGCCTGAAATATAAACAGGTATCTGAGATAATCCTCTCACCAAATCACTCAGAATGCGCACAATATCGTTAGATCTCGAAAGCTAAGCAGGTTTTACCATGGATACCGTTCTAATGGGTGGCCACCACCCTTAGCAGGTGTCATAGGCTTGTAGGGCTATGTAGTGGGCAGTGTGGCAAGATCCATTGTCGCAATGTATTTGTACGCTTGCACGTCCAATGCTGCCCGCATTCACCAACTGACCAGTGTGGTGAAGAATGTTCAAGTGACCCTCATCCAGCAGTGGGTGCCTGTGTCCGTATACATGTACAGCACAATTGAGACGAAATACAAAAAAAGCAGAGCATACATTCAACCCCCTTATCAATTTCTCCACCTGTGACCTTCTGTAATTTAGCGCTACGCATGTGTGTTTTTGTTGCCTGCACGTCCTGCCGTGCTGGATTTTACGCTGAGTGGGAACCAACCCTCCCCGTGCTTCTGACTGACGCGTTCACCCGCGGCCGAGTCTCGTCCGTTCGTCCGTCCGTCTGCCGGTCACGATTGTGGTTGACCGAGAAGAGGCGTCGTTACGTGCGCGCATTGTGCGTGGGTTGGGTTCGCATGTCGTGTGACTGTCTCGCCTTGCGCCGAGTGATTTGATCCCTATGGCTTAACCCTGGGGTACCAAATAATACGAAATGGCCGAGGCAGTTAAATATTCTATTTCTGGGACACTATTTTTTCCAGGAGTGTACTTAACTTCGCGACTGGGGTACCAATCAATCCGAAATCAGTGCTACTCCGCGATGTCGAAACGCCAAACATTAGCATTAAAAAATCCGTTATCGACAATTTTAACTTTGAATAGTGCATCGTGTACAGCTCGTCGAGATGAGTCGATTGCCGCATCGCTGACCCTCAACAGACTAAAAATGACTGCATCACGGACATTAAGCGAGAGCCGGGGTACTATGGTACCCCGAGGTACTATGGTACCCGAGGTACTGCCATAAGGTTCATTTGTGGAGCTACGTGATCTGCTTTAATGGCCGTGCTCTCTATCACATTAAAGAGGGGGGGGTGTAATGGGCAGCATGAGATTTGTGGCAGCAGTTTTCATAATCTCTCTCTCTCGTCTCGGTGACGTGAGATGAGGCAGGCAAGTCAGTCCTGTTGGTGAGCCATCGCTTAAATGTGTTTTTGTTTCCATTTGTGTCCTATTATCGTTTAGCGAAGATCGTTTTAATCAGCGTGCACTACTCTTTATAACGAATGCGGTTCTAAGGCACGGACATTGGCAAAGACAATGGAATTAAAGGTGAAGAATACGCAAAGACGCCTGGAGAGGCACATACTGGCAATTATACTGACAGGAAAAGAAACCCATGGATTATATAACGCACACAGGTTAGAGACATGCATTTGGTTATTGTTTAGAAACATAAAGGGCTGGAGTAGGACAGCTTACTCGAAGATATAATGGCGGGTGGTGAGACTAATCACAGTGGCAGCCAAAGAAGAGATGGAGAGATGATATGCCGATGGAGAGGTGATATTATTGTGTGTGCGGTTACTAAATGGATTGTTAGATTGCTGGACCATGAGACATAGCATTGGCTTCAGAAGACCTTCGTCCCGAAGTAGATTGACCATGGTTGCTGATGATGGTGTGCTATGTACGTCATGTTTGTGACCTTTAAACAAACAAAATATATACATCTAATTCTATTGCGAGTGTGCCACATACCACAGTTGTACCATGAGGTGAATGAAGATCATTTAGCGGTTGCTGCAAGGACCTCGCAGTCACAGAAGGAACTGTTAATTTATATTTCACCAAATGCATTGAAAGTCATTTTTGGCCCTCCGTAAGGAAAGGTTTCTGCACCCCTGCAGTATTAGCGTGTATGATTTAGCTCTCAGTGCTGCACTGTGTTAAGTTTGGTCATATTTCTGAGAGGTCTAAGACTAAAAAACTGCGCACTACTCTAGAGCGCCCGGTTCACTCTGAGGTTGCTACCCAGATTCGAAATCAGGATCACGGCTTTGCTGATTTTCAGCAGCAATCAGGTCAATTGATAGATCTTTTGTGGTAGGGGGGGCGGTATTGCCACCTCTATGTCGAGTTGAGGCAGTGTGCGAGAAGGGGGGCGTTCTGTATAAAGCAACTTGTAGAAAATGTGCAGGGAGTATACATTTTTACTATTTACTGTCAATTATAAAACCAATTCTCCATATCTTCCGATTTTTCCCTCCACATTTAAAAAAACCCGTTTAAGAGTATTTGGCTGCTATAGATTTTCCACGTGAAAACCCACTTCGTTGAACTATCATTTGTGGCTAGGTCGCTTCTGAAAAAGAGCTATTTGCTCATTGGGCCTTACCTGGTAAAATAATACTTTAGTTGTACTTTAGTTTATTGTTTATATAAATCAAAATCCAGTTTGAGTATAATTTAGCGGTATAAATACTCACTCACCCGATAGTGACCTCGGGCAAGATGCCACATTGTCCCCTGGCTGCCCCCTACACTCACTGGTGTCCATCCTTCCACTGTTCCACTGCCACACAATTCTCTTGTCATGTGCTCCCTATTACTCTAACTCAAATTATAAATATTCTTTGGGTATTTCGGTAAAGTCACGTAGATAGGTAAATAAAAAATAACAAAAATAACAAAAAACTACGACGTTTCGATCGCAACACAAGCAGTCGTCATCAGGAAACGACGACCGCTTGTGTTGCGATCGAAAGGTCGTAGTTTTGTGTTGTTATTTTTTTTTTACCTATCTACGTGACTTTACCGAAAGACCCAAAGAATATGAATTCCTGCAGTCACGAAAGCTTTAAGTCAAGATCAAATTCTAAATGTTTGTGGTTTCACTCTTCAAACACACCAGTGGGCTGAAGAAGTAACTAATTGGCGTTTTGTTAACGTGACACATTTTTTTACTGATTGGCCATGTCGGGTGGTGAAGGGATGCGACATATTCATACTTACGCGATCTAACCCAAAAGCATTTATTACGAATACTTTAACCCTGTCCACCCCCCCGACCCCCCGGGCCACGAACATCGAATTTTAACTCCCCGCCCCACACTGCGCACGTGGTGAACAGAGTTGTTTATTTCACGGTTCTGTGTGCAGCGTGACACTGACACTTGACACCGCGAGGAACAGGCTCTTCCCATAAAAACGGACACATCAGCTGACCGCCCATGACAGTCGGGGTGGTGGGGTGGTGTGAGGGCTCTTTTGGTCATCAAGTGCAAGAGCCTGGGACATCAGGAGCGGCCATGTGCAGTACCAGATTTTTTGACATGTAGTGGGGTTTTGTATGTTTGTTTGTTATTACGGCAGTAAAGCATTGCTATTGTTATTATCGATCAGGACTAAACAAGCACAAGGAAATATTTGTGCGGGTTTTGCAAACTGGAGCCACGAACTGCACTCCCGTTCTTATTCAAACGGCTGCCCATTCCTCCTAGATTCTAGCTTCGATTTTTCATAAAACAGCCAACCCCCTCCAAAAAATGTCTTTGCCGCCGGGTGCCTATTTATGTTAAATAATTCATGACTGCTCTGTGTTATCACCGCATCGTGCCGTTTTTACAATACAGTTATAATTAAATGATTAAAGTTTAAACAGCCCATAAAAAAAGTGTAGTTACCGTATTTGGCAAAGAAGCACAGTGGTACATGATTCAATATTTTATCACTAAGAGACCTTGAAAAATATTTATTGGAAGAGTCAGTTTCCTTATGTGACATGTGACACAGTAATGTGATTTGTAAGGGCGCCGATAGGCAACTTATTACGGCCTCGTATATATTGTCTGCTATCCATATGTCCATTTGCTTGTCCGTCCATATGTTTCATGTTAACTGCAAATCCCTTCAACCAGTCACCATGAAATATATCACGCAGCTTACCAGTACCATTCCCCAGGTATGCATTATGTTTGGCAATATTGGTAGCACAATACTTTTAAAAACTGAAATGAAAAGAAGAATGTGTTTGGTATGGTCTTGAACAAGAAAACAGAACTGAAATTGAAAAATTGCGCAAAGAAGCACGGCATTATTGGAATTATATTTAAAGACCGAATAGGAGAACTAGTGTATTATAGAACATATGCAAGTTAAGGACACCATTCAAACTGTAAAACAAAATAATTGGGCTTGGACAGGACAGGTCGCCAAAGGGATCGTAAAAATGGAGTGACACGCTCGGACTAGGCCGCATCTGAAAGTCTGACTACCGAGGAGATGGAGCAATCCAGAACCATGAGGGATGGTGACAACTTGGGGAGGCCTTCATCCAGCAGTGAATTGATCATGGCTGATGATGACGTTTCGTACCGATGTGATTAGTGGGAGAGTACGTAACAATGAGATCACATTCGGTGAAAATGCACCTGCTTATTGTGTTGTCTCTACACACATTTGGACGTTTCGACGTGCATATTTCAACAAAATATTTGATGATGCTGCATTGGCAATGGTGTACAAGTACAATTTACAAAACAAGCTAAATATGTGTCAACAACACCACTGCCTTAAAAGAAGAATATTTAATTGGCAACGTCTCAGGCAATGGCTCTTCTTCATGGCACATAAAATCCCGTAACAAAATGGCGGCTACTCTTTTCACTTTCCCGCGTTTGTTTTACATTCGGATCTTCAGGTTTATCAGTTAACAGATAGTCGTGATGCACGTTTAACCAGTCACGTATTTAATGATCCCTAACTCATAACATGGCCGGAGAAGCTGAGCAGACATGGGCAGTTGAAATGTCGAGTGTCATGAGAACCAGATTTTTTTAAATCCACGTTTTTGGTAAAGGCATGCATAGAACCATACACTGCAGATGATGGAACTGATATATACTTTTTATTCTATAAAAAAAGATCTTGGTAACTAAATTGCAAAATATACGATGATTATTGGCCAGGAAACCAAAGAAATTGTATTTAAATACATAATCTCTATCAATAAAGCCATTATACTTATTGGTTCTTTCGGTAAAGTCACGTGACTTTACCGAAAGAACCAATGGCTTTACTGATAGAGATCATGTATTTATGTATTTAAATAAAATCAAATATTTTATTTCTACCTACGTAACTTTACCAAAAGAACCAAAGAGTATGGATTCCTGCAGTCACGAAAGCTTCAAATCAAAGCCATCATCCTTGCCTTAATTTTGTATAGTCGGCTGCTGCAGGCATTGAAGATAGTCTCTTCTGTTGGCTGCAAATTCGTTGCTTATAACTCTCTCCATCTGTTGTTGCCTCTTCGATTGAGATGTCCTCCCCAAGTCCACCTGCTTTATGCTCGTGAATGTGATATCTTGAATTATTATTTGCACTCCTCTTCACATGCTCCTCCTCGTGTGCCCTCCAGTTATTCCAACCGCGTAGTTTTCCAACGGCAATTAAAAAAGCCATAACTCAGAATATTTATACGCTGCAGGAATAAAACCAAAAAAACAAGGGGGGTGTTCTCAATGCCTATTTTGCGTCAAGTGGTACACAAAGCAAGCTCGTGTTGGCATGTCGAGTTTATTCAAGGGGTTGTTTGGAGCAAAGGGAATGCTGTTTGCTTAGCTGAAACCGAGCAGAGATTGCCTACCAACCCGTTTGGCTGCTCATCATCTTTTGCTACATGACAGACATTGATCGCGGGCCATGAAATTTAGTCGCTGGCACCTTCCTCAATTTTCCTCTCCCAAAGAATCAAGCAGAGCCAGAGGATTCTGGAATTCCTGTCGCATGTATCCTTATGCTGACACTAATATACCGCTAATAATTCGTAAAGGAAGGCAGCCCAGGAAAGGTCCTTGCTCCAGCAACGCACGTCAGCTTTTATGCAGCGTCAAGGAGGCAGCAACGACATCACAACAAGAGCCCGGCCGAGTCCGGGTGAGGATGGTAGCCACAGAACTGGAGGAGCGTGGTGGGAGAGACGGGCCAGGGAGCTGAGAAGTGAGAAGAGGGCGCAACCAGGCGCCTCTGCTCAGTCCAACCCCGTCTGCTTCAAACGCTGCTCGTGTTGTGTGATGTGCCTCTGTTGCTAGTGTTGCTGCTGCGTGGTGCACATCTGCTGCTAGTGCCGCTGCTGTTGCCCTAGAAGGGTCCTCGTGTACGGTGGGAGTGCTGTACACTCCAGGTGAGCGTGGAGAAGTGGCCACTGTGGTGTGCAGTGGACGAAGGGGGGTTTACTGTAGTGAATGGCTGGAGGGTGGCCGTGAGTATGCCACTGTTTGGCACAGGTGTGCGACCCTGAGCAGAACTTAAAGGACCTAAACCTCTGGATGCTCGTGTTCCTGTGCCTGGGCAAAGGGGTACAGCAAAAGTATTGTCTACTGGTGTGTGTGTGTGGGTGTGCATGACGGGTTTGCGTAGGGACTAGTTGTGAGTGAATCTTACCTACCTGGCAAATAGCAAGAGTGCTGTTCTGAGTGTGAGTCTGTCGGGATTGTGCATGGTTTAGGTGTGTGTGTGTGTAATAGTTTAGGCAAGGCATGGTGCCACCTTTGTTTCTTGGAGGATGTGGCAGTGGCCACTACTACTCCTCCACCTCCCTTAACATGGCTGAACCCAAATAAATTGTTCAGACCCTTTGTACTGACTCGGCCCTGGTCTGTTGTCCGTTCACCCGCCAGGGTCCAAGTCTGATACCCCATGCTCTACCCACCCCAATTGACTTCTTTTGTAGAGTGATGCCAAAATTGTTAACCCAACGTCACATCCTATTTGCGAGTGGAATAGCTTTTTTAGAAGGACGTATCTTTTCCCCATCAATTTCAAAACCCTTTTTGTATATATCAGAAATACCACTCACACCAACAAAAGAGTGATTTTTTTTAAAACTCGGTATGAATTGGCACCACTACTTCGTCTCGATATTATCAACGCACAAAAATTCTCTCTGCCACCAAATTCCATTTGTAGGGAAATCAAATACTGCAAGCAAGCCTCCTTAATTACGCTCATAGAAGATTTTTACAGGGGACTGCATTTAAATTAAACTCATGAACCTTGAACCGCAATGCAATTCATATGCTCGCCAGACCACTTAAAAAATGTGAATCTTAAAAATTGTTCTTATTTATTTCGATAAGACTTTACTTCTCGCTACCAAACCCAATAGACATTTGTACCATGGGGTCACATGTGATTTGCATATCACAGACGCTAATAATAAATTGCTGTCGAGGCACGTGGTGATTCTGCCGCCAGGAGCCACGCCAGGAACCACGCTCGGCTCACAGCGTGTGCCCCTGCACGTACACCCACGACTCATAAGCCGTGCCGTGCGGCTCTTCAGTGCGGCGTGTCACGTGCTGCTTGTGCTCTGTGATCTATTTGAGACTCTGTCGCCCCCACGTCATCTGCCTTAATTGTTCATTAATAACGGCTTGCCTCGCGCGCTAATTGTCACTCTTTTTGGGCTAAATCTGCAGTGGCTAAGAACAATGTTCTACTTGCAGCAATTAACACCTGCACTGCTGCGCCACCCCTGCGGGGAATATTCAAATTGCGGTTCCGTAATTGCTAGAAAGGTATAAAAAGTAAAAACAAACATTGAGTTGTCAATGTTTTTTGGATAATGATCCATTGAAATTCGATCGATATGTAAAATTAATGATAATCTGCATGAAATCAGAACGTTTATTTGTGATTCAAAAATTGAGTTGGTATCCACCCACTAAAATTATTAAACCAGACACACACTGCAGAAATATTTTATGATGTAACGTCTAGCCACGTGTGTGTGTGTGTACATGCACACACGAATGGCTGCCTTTGTGCCTGCATATCCGTGTGAGCATGTGTGGTTCTGCGGCGATCTTTGTGTTCGTCTGTATTAGGCTGTGTGTGCATGTGCGTGTCTGCATGCGTGTCTGCTTTTAACGCAACTGGCTCACACCCCGTGTGGGCTATATTTACATGGCCCACTTGTCTGCTGTCAGGGTTCGGTGGACTGATCATCGCCAACAGACCTGCTAAATTAAATAAGATTAGCACTTAGGCTGAGTAGCAGGCTCCAAAAGACTCTGCAGAAAAGTCCCATAAATTAGTCAGGAGCCCTTTGGACTAAAGGAGGCAGTCCCAGAGTGCAATGTGTGCAGAGTTTGTTGCTCATATGTGTGTGTATAACCCATTATCATGTCTAACCCATTGCTGTGTGTGTATGTCATGTTTAGTGTGGGAGCTTTGCCAGGTGTTTGAAGGAGAGCAGTGGGTGCAGGGTGACATGCTCAGGTAGGGCACACCGCCTGCCTGAACGCACCTTTTTTGAAAGGATTAAGCACTCTATCTCCAACACTCTGATGTTCTGACAGGAGTTTAGTGGGATAAGTGGTGCACTGGATGAGGGTTAAGTTATGGACCATCATACCTATTTCATGCTAGTCTTTATTATGTTTTAATGCTAGTGCTGGGAGTGTGCGTTCGGAACCCATTGCATTGAATTACATCTTTCAATTTCTTGACACAGTCAAGATGGCACAGTCAAGATGGGAGTATCAGATTAGATGTCAAAATGTAATAACCATAAACCTGACTATAACCCTAACAATCATAATCTAGTCATATACCAAATAACCATGAGCTTTAACCCATATCCCCAACAGTCTAACCTCAGCCATTGTTCTAACAATTGTGCATAATTCCCACCTTCACAATCATTTTTTCATCGCTTTTAACAACCTAAAATTTCACAAGAATTTTGCAACGACAGTTGGTTAGAAAATGGCCCGTAATAGAGGTCAATGTTACATCCATCGCGTCTCCTATGGGTCTTTCAGAGGACCTTAGGCAGCGTCCTGTAATAATCACTGTCGGCAATTGGAGCGTACGCTTCAGCATCACTGCCCACAAAGTTCCTGAGAGTGTACGCAGGGTCTGATCTGAAAAGGACTTTTGGAAGTGAGTCTGGGCAGTGGGCCCAGTCTCAGAACCCTGTGGGGAGGCCCCTGTGTTCAGTTGACCTCACATTGAGGCTGCTGCTTTACGCACACGTGCACAGATACTTCACAACAGGGTGAGACACAGAACAACAGAACAAATCAAGTCCACAATGGCAAGAACAATCTTAAAATATCTAATTTTCTTAAAGTTTGCGGCACTTACTTTTTCAGTGCGATTTTAAGCATGTACGGGGATGTTTTTTTGTGTATATTTTGTATTTGCGTCTTTGTGTGTGCATGTGTCTTTTTGGAGGGGAATGGGAGATGTATTGGTTAGCGCGCTGCACTACGAACCCAGCAGCTTGCCTTCGATTCTCAGCCACGGATAAAGTCAGCGGAAAGTGTTATTTGAACCTCCCCTTGGTCAATTTAGTAGAAAATTAGTACCTGGTGCAGTATAAACATCAGCCCTGGGGAGACAAAGGTGGCCAGTGTATATTTCTTGCCACAATATCCTCTTATGCACCATTCTGGACTCAAAAGGTGCTGATCAACAGCGTTTTCCCCCAACAGTCTTTATAGGATGTAGGTGGTTTTGGAGAGCAGTTGTGTCCTGTGAAGTGTACTTCCTACATAATCTCAGTTATTTGAGTATTGTTGCTGAAGATGCGCATTCACAGCGGGAGTTAAAATCTATGCCTGGTCTCAATCTGTCTTTGGTTAACTGAGCCTAAATTGAGCAATTGCTATGGTTTGGTCAACATCAGCAGGAATGAGACAAAGGTGGCTGGGATGTCCTGGCCCCAGAATGTGCCGTGCCAGTACTTTAACATTTGCTCAAAATAGACTTTGTGACAACAGCCAAAGAAGTCTAAAGGTAGATTTTTTTTTTATCTTTGTTTATAAAGGGACCTTTATTTTTGTGTGTGTACATACATATGGCATTGTGTGTATACATTTATGTTCATAAAATCAACACTGCACAATGAAGCGGGTGAGCTAGGTTTGATTCTTAGCCATAGCAAACATCAACGGTGATTGCTATGAGCCGACCCTGGGCCTGCTCCAGGTCCACTCGACCTGAAATAAGCACCTGGTGCAGTGTGTAAACATCGCCACTGGGGAGACAAAGGCGGTCGGGCGTGGGTGCTGGCCATCCACCCCCGAGTGTGCCGTGCCGGCCTTCATAGATGCTCGCTAACATCATTTGCCCCAACAGTCTGTTAAGGATATACGGGGGGTTTCTGTCTTTGTTTGTATTGTATACCTGGGAATAGTTTTAAATGTAGTTTTCAATTCCTATGAAGAAGGTGCTGTTGAGTATAAACAGAATCAGGTGATGCTGCCTCAGACTTTACAATATTTTCCCAACACATTTTGGCTGCCACGCTGCAACAAACGCAGCCTGTTGAGTATTCATCAGGGGGTTCGAATATACTTTGAATAGGTATACTTGCAAGCCAAATTTTTTTTTATACTTAATCTCTTTTAAAAATGTTTAATTAAAACTGATAATGTGAAATTACGTTTGTAATTGGCCTTTAGCTGTGCATCGGTAAAACGACCGATGTTTTCTTTCACATTACGGTGGGGCCGTTCGGCTTCTCTGATTGGAGGATGTGTCCAGGCACGCCGTTACTTTTTGTAACCTCCTGTAATTATCCTAAATGGCGGTCGACGACGCACTTGGACAGGGCACTTTGGATTCCCCGCTAAGTTATTATTTTTGTACTGCAGCCCAGCGGTCAAAATACATTGGGGGGAAACATCCCCTGCTTGAAGCCGGTACCGTCTGCTACTATTTGTGCCCAGGAGCATATTCTTAACATTCTAGATTGGAAGCTTTCGTGACTGCAAGGATTCATATTCTTGGGTTTTTTCGGTAAAGTCACGTAGATAAAAAATGTAAATCAAAATTAATGAAAGTAAAATAAAAAATAAAATAAAAATCACGACGTTTCGGAGGCAACACAAGCTTCCGTCTTCAGGTGGAACCGTCACAGCACGCTTGCTGTATCAAGTATTTTTATTTTACTTTTATTAATTTTAATTTTAATTTTTTACCTACGTGACTTTACCGAAAAAACCCAAGAATATATTCTTAACGTGTATGTATATGTTGTCCCATCGGCCGCGTACCCACGTGCATTGTGCTTTCTTCCAGGAGGGCGGTACTGCCTCCCAGCTCGGAGCGTTGGGCGTGCGACGCGGCTGTTGAGGCCGACCCGGGGGTCTCGGGGTCCCTAGGCGGTGGGGGCTCCAAGGGTGCGGGAGTGGTAGCCGGGCTGGTGAGCCAACGCGTGCTGCAAGAGGAGGAGGAAGAGGGCCCTCGTTATACACGCGGCTCGGACAGCGAGGGATTCAGCCCCCGTCCTGGTGACAATCATCACCATCATCATCAACACGTGATCTTATCTAACGTAGATTTATATAGCGCCTTATTACAAGGCGCTTTACAACTATGATAAAACTGTACATCAGATGGTCGTGGTTGAAATAAAGTGTGGGGGGTTATTAAAAGTGGTGGTGTTAGATATAGTGACAGGAGAACAGGTGGGAGAGGTTAAGGATGGGTTGGGGTCAGGGTAGTGATCAGGGTAGTGATGGGGGTTGGGGTTGGCTTGCACATACCTGGGGGCCGGGGGCACGGAGTGGCAGTAGCACGATGGGCTCGGGGAGAAGTGGTGGGTAGTTTAAACGAAGGAATGGAAGCAGGTTATAGTGAAGATGTATGTTTTTTAGTGAAGTGGGAGTTTATTCCATTGTCACTTTGCCCTCATTGTGATCATCTTAATCCTCATCGCATGCATGATGATGATGGAGATGACAGGCTCCATGCCTCCAAGTCACGCTTGAACTTGAGTCTGTGAAATTGTGCCTTGTACACATTTTATTACAATTTTTATGATGTATATTGTGCATTCATGTTGAAAAACCACTTAAATATGCCTGTAATCATAAATCAGCATAGAACACTGAAATTTTAATCATAGAGCGTTCAACCGTTTACCACACATCCTCTTCTCGTAAGCCATGCCCATTCTTTTAAGATAGCCGTACAAATGGCACCTGATTTGAAATCGCAAAAAGGTATGACCAAAGTTGTAATGGAAAAGGGTTTCTGATATCATGAGGGTGTACAAGCTAATAAAAATGCAAACCAGAGTTTGGTCTGCTTGAATTCACTTTTGTGCCATTGTAGGATGAGGGCATCTGCTGGCCTTCTTGTTCCAGGCTCAGAGTGCAGATGATGATCTCTTCCCCAAAGCTTACCTTCTTGTATAAGCACAGACTTTGAAGAACCAAAGCACACTTGTGCCGCAGGCTGCGCGTTCTATTAGACTCTGATCCCTCCCCCATCCCGTCCCGACCTTGCAGTGCGGCGCTCCGACCGAGAGGAGGCTTTCCGTGCCCCTGCGCCGCACACGGCCAGCATCGCGCGCCACCCCGGGGCGCCCCGTCAGCCACCCCGCAACCCCTTCTCGCCCGGGTTTGACTCGGAGCCGCCGGACCCCACCGCAAGATCCGAGCGCATCGCTCGCTACAAGGCAGAGCGCCGTCAGCAGCTAGCCGAGCGCTACGGCATTCCAGCTGACAGCGACTCGGAGAACGACCCAGTGTCCAAGTACGCGTGGCTGAAGCAGCAGAGGGCTGGTGGTGCCGCTGCCGCCGCCGCCGCCGCTGCTGCTGGTGCCAGCGTCAGTGGTGGAGCGGGGATATCGGAGCGGGAGAAGAAGGTTCTGGCATCGCTGTCGGAACGAGAGCCGGCACCAAATTCCCGGCACCGCATAGCCGGGCGGAAAGAGGTGCAGTACACGGGACCGTACCCAAAAGCGACCGACAGTGGTGCCGTGAGTGACGGCCGAGGGAGGATGCTCCATCACCAGCATCACCACCAACATAACCATCATCAGCAGAAGCAGCAGCAACCGCAGCAGCAGCAGCAGAGAGGCAAGCACGGAGACACCATGGAGGCATCAGAAAGAGCAAGGTCGGCACAACCGCGTTATGCATGGGAGGAAGAAGGAGAGAGGTATCCACACACCGCCGCTCCACCTTACCAGCCTACCGCTGCCCCTCCTTACCATCAGGTGACCGCAACCCCTTACCAGCCTGCTGCTGCCTTTTACCAATCAACAGCCGCTCCTCCTTACCATCAGGTGACTGCCCCTCCTTATCAGCCAGCTGATGCCCCTCCTTACCAAGCATCAGTCGCTCCTTACCAGCATATGGCTGCTCCTCCTTATCAAATGGCGTGTGATCCTTATCAAGCCGTGGCCGCACCCCCTTACCAGCCGACTGCTGCCACTTATCCAGTGAGGGCAGTTCCGTCCTCTCCTCCATCGTCCCCAATGTCGCCGGGTTTCAGCCCCTACGAGGGCCACAGGTGAGCAGCAGCGAGTGGCCCGCACACCCCGCGCGGAACAAGAGTTTGTGTCCAAACGTGCCGAAGTGTGCCTATGCGTTTGCATCGGTTTGAATGCGGTTGCGTGCGATGTGTGCCGATGTGTGTTTTGTATGCGCACTGGCAAGCACGCTTCTCCACGTGCATCCCCGTACGTTTTGTGCTGTGAACTGCAGAGCCAAACACAGACCCCTTCACCATGACGACGGAGGCAAGAGCGGCCATGACGGTGCCGTCCCCTGGAGACAACCGGGCTACAAGCACGTCCCCGTGCGCATCGTATCCCCACCGCAAGCCGGGGCGTCCACCACCGCCAGGCCCTGGCACCAGCGGCCACAGCAGTTCACGGAGCAGCCTCTGAACTTCCGTTCTGAGCCTCGCACCCAGCAGAGGCAGCAGCAGCAACAGCAGCAGCAGCAACCACCACCTCATTACCAACACCACCACCATCATCAACAGCAATACCAGCAACAACACCAGCCGCAACACCAGCAGCAACACCAGCTACAGCAACAGCAGCAGCACCAGCAGCAGCACCACTCTAGGCAGCCTCACTATCATGCTCAAGCTGTGGCAGCCCCACCTGAAGTCTGGAGCCCCAGCCGGCAGCAAGATTACCGGGCCCCTCAGCAACGAGCGTCCTACAGCAGCAACCAGACAATGAGCCCGTCGGCAGAGCAGCCGGAGCACTACCGCGGTCTCGCTCACCGGCACGATCGTCTGGCTGGCTCGGAATTTTATGCTGGCGGACCCGCAGCCGGTGCGGTGCGGATCCCGGGCAGCGCGGGTAGCGTGTTCCGGCCAGTGGTGAGCGCGCGCCGAATGGCGATGGCAGAGCGGGCCACACCACCAGAGCCAAGGACACCACCGGCCACGACTCCTCCACGGGCCAGCTTCGATGACTTCAGCCGCTCGGACGACGAGCAGTACGGGGTAGGAGAGGAGATGGGGGACGATATTGCCCTGCGGAGAGCGCAACGAGAGGGGGAGACGGCCAGAGATGGGCGAATGGAACTAGAGGCCGATGAGAGCGTGACAGAATCTCCGCCGCTGCAGCCTCCACCGACCGCTCGCCTCCTGAAGAGCAGGAAGGCCGTGCTGCCCTCCGAGGTGCGGCGCCAGCAGCAGAAGGTACCGTCCGACGAGGGGAGAGCGAGGTCCGGCCAGACGCCCGATGGGGGCCTGAGGGCAAAGCAGTCACCGTCGGCTCGAGGGGACGGCGAGAGGGAGTACGTGGGCGGTCCTGACGATGAAGGAGACGGCGCCGGAGCCGCGCGATGGTGGGGCGAGAGGAAGGGGGCGCAAACGGACACCCACGGCGGGGTCGGTGGGCCCGTGATGCGCAGCAGCTCTGAGATTTGGGGCGGGCCGGCCCACTTGTCGGCGGGGAACCTGGTCAGAGCGAGGCCGATGCGGAGGGCGACCCAGGAGGCCTTCCTGACGACGGCGGCAGGCGCCCGTGCAGAGAGGGGCATGGCCGAGGGGCGGGAGTGTGAGCGGGGTGGCGTGGACTGGCTGGGCACCGATGGCTACGCCGGGGGCAGGCCGCCACCTCGCGAGGGTTTGTTCGAGTCGCCCCCAGAGCCTCGGGCCCGCAGCAGATCCGTCGACTGGAATGCGGCGACGGCAAGGGTGAACGTGTAAGTGGCAGTAGTCCGAGGGCAGCGAAATGAGAAGTGCCCCGCTCGACAAGTCCTAAATCCACTGATTTTATCACTTGCCAAACGCGAGTGTGAATGCAATTAAGGGTTTAAAGGGCAGTGCGGCGGTGCAGAAGTTGGTGCATTGCACCTTCAATCTGGGGACCGGATTGTCTACGTGCACCAGCTTCGCGAGGGACTGTGTGGGAGTTTGGGACCATATGCGAGAAGGAAGTGAAGCAAGGTGGCATATGATACAAGACTGATGTGATTATAAAAAAATTCTCTTGAGGTTGCCTCGTGGCTCAATGGTCAGCGGTCCTGGCATTCAAATCTGTGGAGCCACCCAACGTTTGAAGTAGCTTCCGCAGTATAACAAATTGATTGTCTCAAACAAGTTACCAATGACTAAAAAAAAAACTCGTAAAATGTTGCCTTTATCACCTCAGCAGTAATTACAGACGAGAACATTTTAAAACGTCAGTGTGAATGCCATACCACCAATATATCTCTGTAGCCGGTTGTGTGGTGTGTGGATGAAACGTGGGCACTTTAAGGGACCTCAGTTCAGTGATGTTTTCTTCCAATGGCTGTTCTCCAGCATGGGGTGATGCACGGCTTTGCTCGAGTTCAGAATTGGCTGTTTGTCTGATGATGCCAACAGCACAAATGGAATATATTTAGGCGAAAGACAAATAAAACAGAAAATTAGTAATGTGTTGGCACTCATCCACGTTGGTGGTTCTAAGCCAATGGTAAAGATATTAATTTGTTTCCATGGTGGGGATCACTTTCTGCATAGAACAACCACTCTGGATATTCAGGACATTTAACGTTTACATTTAGCAAAAAGAAGCTCGTGAAAAAAAACCCATAGACAAATCTAACTGTTTTAGTGATGACAGCTTTCACACAGTACGTAGCCAACCGTGCTGATCAGAGGTGCAGGGGAACGACAACAAACTAAACACAAAAAGCAGTTCTATATCGAGTGAATCATCCAACATCATGCCGAACAACAGGCAGTGCAACCAGAATGCATATATCGGATAGCACGATTACAGCAACCGACGCAGTTGTATAAAAATAGAAGTTTTCTTGTGGGTGACTCCGGTTTGTCTGCTGCAGTGAGGCGCGACCTGGAGGGCCCATGTGGCGTGCCGAGGCTGGGAGGGGAGTGGGCGCCGGGGGCGCCGGGGGTGCCGGGGGCGGTGAAGGCGGCGTGGGTGGCGTGGGCGGTGGGGGCGGCGGGGTGGCTCCGGCTCAGCGCAGGGCCCGGCGCTACATCACGCCGGGGGACGACCGGCGGGCGTCCGACCGCTTCCGCACTCAACCCGTCACCTCGGCCGAACGGCACCAGACAGACAGGCGCGTTGCACCCCCGGTGATCCGCGAGATAATGAGCGGTTGTGGATTGTGAATGCTGTGTGGAGAGGTCAACGCCGTCTACTGTTTTCTATTTCCGCGTGCCACGTGCCGATGGCCCATTTTATAATTGGCATGCGGGGACGATTTATAACAATGCGAATTTTTCTACCAGCGGGCAGTTGCTGGAAATTTTTTTTTCAATTTATTAAAAAAATATATATATTTTACGTCAAATAGTTCTGCTGCGTTTGTGAAGTTGAACATTCCTCTTTGAACGTTTTGTACAAATGATCGTTCTACTGGTAAGCTGCATGGATTTCATGCCACTTTCAGATGGAAATTCCAATGAAGGTGCTCTCCCTTGCATTCCAATTACTCAGCGACTTGAATTTGTAAAATCCTACACGGACTTTGCAGACTTCCAAAGCCAAATCCAAATGTTTGCACTCATTATCGCTATCTCAAAATACTCTCTGGTTCTTTCGGTAAAGTCACGTAGATTGAAAAAATAATAAAAGAAAACACGACGTTTCGTTCGCAACACAAGCGTCCGTCTTCAGGTGAGAAAAAATTACCGAAACGTCGTGTTTTCTTTTCTTATTTTTTCTATCTACGAAACTTTACCGAAAGAACCAGAGAGTATGGATTCCTGCAGTCACGAAAGCTTCAAATCAAGATTATCTCAAAATATTTTGTACCGACACCGGACAGCAAGCCATAGACATGTCTGGATTTGCTCTCAATTTTTTTGCTTCCTGGGTCTAAAGGCCACAGCTTTCTGTTGATGCTGGTTAATTGGGTGCTGAGGGGCGATGCCTGCTATGGTGGCTATCAGGCATTGTGGTTAGCCTGATTTATTAGTGAGCAATGGGGAGACCTCGAGGTGACTGGGTGTTTCAAGCAGCTCATACCGTGTCAGATCACTGAGCCGAGAAAGCTGAGATCCTGGGTTCAAATCCAGGTTTCTGCCACCTATAATGAAAGTGGGTTCTTGAGAGTAGAGAGTTGATGGTGTCAGTCCAATCCCAAATGATTGCCAAAAAAACATTACACCAAACCTTGTGTTTTACATCATTTGCCTCATGACAAACAATATTTCCAAGATCTATAAAATCTGTGCTACTAGTATCGAGAAAAGGTTTTTTTTAAGTGCAAAAAGAAAAAAGAAAACAACTTAACGACATTGGTTATATTTCGATTTAAAGCTTTCGTGACTGCAGGGATTCATATTCTTGGTTCTTTCGGTAAAATTACGTATAAGGGAAATAATAAAATAATAAAACAATACAATTTCTCTTCTTGGTTCTTTCGGTAAAGTCACGTAGAAGGGAAGTAATAAAATAATAAAAATAAAACATGATAAAACAATTCTCACGACGTTTCGGCCACAACGCAAGCAGCCGTCCTCAGGCGAAGAATGATACATTATCAAGCTAGGAGCTTATATAGGTGTAGCGAGGGGGAGCGCCTTAACAAAAGAATGTGCATATGAAGAGGAATTTAGCATACCAATGGGCAATGCGTAGGAGGTGGGTGGAGGGGTTTCAAAGTCCCATTATGCCCATGCATTATGTAGGATCAACAGCACCACGGGGGGGCGCAAGGAACAGCGTTAATAAAGGAAAGGAATGTTAATGATATGTAGCTGCATTTACCAAACAACCATGTAGAAAACCAAAGTAAAAAACTACATAAAAAACTAAAATATAAACTGATACTTACTATACTCTACAATAAGCTGAGTTACTAACAACAAATAATAAATTACAATTCTACGTCGTAAGAAGTATATAATATACTTCCATCTAAACTTTATTCTCTTAGCATATACAGTACTATATACTGCCATAGATAAACCCAACATTAAATTATAAACTGTATTGCTGTAAACCACCCTATACTTTATACATTTTTATATAACACTATGTATTATTCAACTCACCCTAATGTGTATCGAAATGGTTTATTACGTCCTTCCAATGATTGCTAAGCCTGAATCCATCTTCTCGGTTAAAATTGTCTCTGTGTTTGTATATGTGGATCGCCTCATGAACGAATCTCTCATGATAGCCAGATGGCTTGCAGAGAACCTCCGTCTTGGAGAAGTCAATGTCATGTGAGCCCACTGAGTTGTAACAGTGGTCTGCCACGGCTGAGGTGTTTGTCCTACCGTGTTTTAGATCAGCTTTATGTTCACGAATGCGGTCTGAGACGTGTCGTTTGGTTTCCCCAATGTAACTGCTACCACAGAGGCAACTTAGTTTGTAGACGCCAGGGTACTGTATGTCTGGAATCACATCTTTTACAGACGGTACCAGATCACGGATTTTATGTACTGTGTTGAATCGGACCTGGATCTTGTGTTTAATCAGGATTTTGGAGATCTTTTTTGTGACCCCAGCAATGTAGGGTAAGGTGATGGTCTTGAAAGGCTCCTCAACAGGATCCTTCTTGATGGTTGGAGTGATGGCTTTGCGGATTGTGTAGTCGGAGTAACCATTAGCCTTAAGAGCTTGGCGTACGTGTTTGAGTTCACTGGAAATGTGTTCATGGTCGGAGATGCATTGGGCTCTATGATATAGAGTCTTGATGAGGGAATTCTTCTGGGATGGATGGTGGTGGGAATCCGGTTTTAGATAAGCATCCGTGTGGGTGGCTTTCCTGTAGACAGAGTGGCTCATTGAACCATCAGGTCTCCTTTTGATTAGGACATCCAAAAAGGGTAGCTTGCCATCATTTTCGACTTCCATGGTGAATCTGATGGCTGGGTGTATGGAATTGATGTGGTCGAGAAATTGGTCTAGAGCAGGCCGGCCATGTGGCCAGATGACAAAAGTGTCGTCTACGTACCTCTTCCATAAGGTCGGGCGTAGAGTGGCAGTCTGGATGGCGTCCGTCTCAAATTTCTCCATGAAGATATTGGCTACAACCGGAGATAGGGGGGAGCCCATTGGGGTGCCCTCAATTTGCTTGTAGAAGGTTCCATTCCAGGTGAAGTATGTATTGGTTAAGCAGTGTCTCACCAGGGGGGGTACCCCAGCATTTAGTCCTTGATGAACCAAGTCTTCAATGATTGCGATGGTGTCAGGCACAGGCACCTTGGTGAACAAGGAAACCACATCAAAACTGACAAGCAGGTCGTCTGGGGACAGGGCAATCCCCTTGATTGTCGATACCAGGTCAGTAGAGTTTAGTACTGCAGAGGTGGTTTTTCCAGTGAAAGGCCGTAGGATTTCGGACAAAAAACGAGCCAGTTTGTAAGTGGGGGAGTTGATAGTAGAGACAATGGGACGAAGAGGTGTATCTTCTTTATGTATCTTTTGCAAGCCGTACAATCTTGGTGGCCTGGCTGCAGAAGGTTTCAACGAGAACTGTTTGGTCTGATCAATTAATGCGGTTGAAGCAGAAATGATGTTGTTGGTTTTGGAGACGAGGCTGTTGGTGGGGTCTCTTTTTATTTTTGTATAGCTGCCATCGTTGAGTAGTTCTTGAATTTTGTTGTTGTATTCTATTTTGTCCATGATGACAGTGGCATTGCCTTTGTCGGCTGAGAGGATGACAATGTCATCCCTCTTTTTTAATTGAGCTAATTCAAAACGCTCATCTTTGCTGATGTTGCTAGCTGGCATCTTAGCGTTTTTGAGGGTTACAGAGATTTCAGATCTTGCTACGTCTGCAGCGATGTGACTCAATCCCTTGAGAGCTACATCTACTCGAGCAATTATATCATTAACTGGTATGTGTCTAGGTGTGACTGCAAAGTTTAGTCCTTTAGCTAAAACGGATTTCAAACCTTCAGAAATAGGACTGTTACTGCGATTAATTACGACTTTGTTAACATCTAGCTTTTCAATGTGTGGGTCCGGTTTCTTGTTTGAGAGGCGGTTGAATTTGGAAATCAAGTTGTCCTTACATTTAGTCGACATAGCGGCAGCTGAAGAGGCAGTCATTTTTTCCACGTGTTCCCAATCCGATGTGGACATTGTTGCACTCAAAGATAAGTGTGATTTGTAGAGTTTCTTGTCTAACTGATCTAGTTCGGTGCGCGTAAGTCTGATTTTCTCTGAGATAAGAGCTAAGCTAGTTCTAGACAGAATTCGTTTTGCATTAGAAGAAGTTACAGCAGCAGATGTTAGTGTAAATGCGTTTGGTATTACCTTAGAGTCGCGGCATCTCTTCAGAAAGGTGAGAGACTCGATTAGCTGAGCCTTCTTATCACGGAGCTTGTTGAAGGATCTCAAAGTTATGTGGAAACCCTCCCCGTAGAGGCTGTTGAGGAGCCTTTCAAGACCATCACCTTACCCTACATTGCTGGGGTCACAAAAAAGATCTCCAAAATCCTGATTAAACACAAGATCCAGGTCCGATTCAACACAGTACATAAAATCCGTGATCTGGTACCGTCTGTAAAAGATGTGATTCCAGACATACAGTACCCTGGCGTCTACAAACTAAGTTGCCTCTGTGGTAGCAGTTACATTGGGGAAACCAAACGACACGTCTCAGACCGCATTCGTGAACATAAAGCTGATCTAAAACACGGTAGAACAAACGCCTCAGCCGTGGCAGACCACTGTTACAACTCAGTGGGCTCACATGACATTGACTTCTCCAAGACGGAGGTTCTCTGCAAGCCATCTGGCTATCATGAGAGATTCGTTCATGAGGCGATCCACATATACAAACACAGAGACAATTTTAACCGAGAAGATGGATTCAGGCTTAGCAATCATTGGAAGGACGTAATAAACCATTTCGATACACATTAGGGTGAGTTGAATAATACATAGTGTTATATTAAAATGTATAAAGTATAGGGTGGTTTACAGCAATACAGTTTATAATTTAATGTTCGGTTTATCTATGGCAGTATATAGTACTGTATATGCTAAGAGAATAAAGTTTAGATGGAAGTATATTATATACTTCTTACGACGTAGAATTGTAATTTATTATTTGTTGTTAGTAACTCAGCTTATTGTAGAGTATAGTAAGTATCAGTTTATATTTTAGTTTTTTATGTAGTTTTTTACTTTGGTTTTCTACATGGTTGTTTGGTAAATGCAGCTACATAACATTCCTTTCCTTTATTAACGCTGTTCCTTGCGCCCCCCCGTGGTGCTGTTGATCCTGCATAATGCATGGGCATAATGGGACTTTGAAACCCCTCCGCCCACCTCCTACGCATTGCCCATTGGTATGCTAAATTCCTCTTCATATGCACATTCTTTTGTTAAGGCGCTCCTCCTCGCTACACCTATATAAGCTCCTAGCTTGATAATGTCTCATTCTTCGCCTGAGGACGGCTGCTTGCGTTGTGGCCGAAACGTCGTGAGAATTGTTTTATTATGTTTTATTTTTATTATTTTATTACTTCCCTTCTACGTGACTTTACCGAAAGAACCAAGAAGATGAATCCCTGCAGTCACGAAAGCTTTAAATCGAAAAATACAATTTCTCACGACGTTTCGATGATTGCTTGCGTTGCAATCGAAACGTCGTGAGAATTGTATTGTTTTATTTTTATTATTTTATTATTTTCCTTCTACGTGGCATTGGTTATGTTGTAGAATTAAACCCTGAGTGTCAATGAGCCGATGGTGCCACGAGTCATCGAGGGCTGGCTGTGCAGTCTTGCGACGTTTCCAAATTAGACCCCGAGCCCTGCTGGGCTGATCCAGAAACAGCCTGAATGTTGCCCGAATGCTTCCATAGACACGTGGCTCCAACGCCTCGGTCTTTCCCCTTTTGTTGCTCCCCTTTTCCTCTCTGGCTGCAGGAAAGTGATTCTAATAATAATCATTAAAAGTTCGAATACCATGTGTTATGTTACGGCATCCCAAAGTAAACTCAGTTATTTTTGTAAATGCTTTTTAAGCACTCTTAGTGCAGTATCAAGTATGTAACTTCCGCTCGCCAAGGGAACTATGCAGCCCACTCATAGCAGGCTACATGGCCCGTTTGAGCCTTGCTTGGCCAGGTAAGGATTGCCATGCAAATTCCGGCTTGCGCACTCGTCAGAGGTGGCTGCAACGCCGCATGTGTAACCCTGGCTTATGTCTGCAGCAGGTCTTGGCAAGGGGATGCCGATGACAATGCTGGTGAGTGCCATCACTCTTCAACACTGGTTTACCCACACCTCGCCTTCACAAAAATCTTCTTGTACACAACATGGTAGCACCCAGCACTTGTGGAAGCCTATGTGTGGAATACTTTTAAGTTAGCGCATACCGTATTCCTCATGGAGAAGGAATATGAAAATGTGTAGCTCATTATATATTTTCTTTAAAAGGTCGACTCATTAAGCAATGTTAAAATTGGAACTTTTACATTTTCACTGAAATATGTACTATATATAGGCATATTTTGGAATATGTTTTGATAAATGGATAAATATTTACCGTAACACAATTGAAAATCGAAACCAACATTGTTTTGAGGTATATTCCATTTTTCACTTCATTACATTTGATAATCATTCACATTTCAATCTGTCAATCCACTGCTGGATGAAGGCCTCAACACACTGTCAGTCATGGAAGGTTGCTTTACCATACCTCACCACATACTAATAGGGTTTTTCCCCTTTTTTTCTGGCAACAAAACTGAAACCTTTTTAACAAGGATTCATGTCTGCATTAACCACAATACTTGCAGTCAAAATGCAAACAAAAAACACACTATGATAATATATGCATTGTCCTTGAAACTGATTGGTCCACACCAAGGACGGCTTTCTTTTGAGCCTCGATCCAATTGGTGCTCGAACAAAGGACGCCAAAAGGCGTACAGCTCAAAGACAATGCACTATCAAAGTAATGAGGACCAGTGCGAGTTGGTGAAGGGAACTCCTGACACTGGTTCAGATTTGACTCACCGCTGCACCACCACTCCACCACATTACACAACATGCACTCTTAATCACTACTATAAGTACACATGTAAACATCATATTTAAAAACACGTGAATTTAAATCAAGTGCGTGATCCATTTTTAAATATCGGGGCACGTGTTTTTCCCCCCCATCTATCAAAATATATATTGAAAATATTGCCAAATGTATTTTTATAGTATGCTGCAATATGTTTTGAAAACATTCTTTCCACAGCTCTAGATTTTAAGAATATCCTTTCTACGTGAGATATTTGTTCTGTCTGTGCATGTGGGAGAATGTGGTAGCTGAGGATTAGGAGTTAGAACAATGAAACTAAAGACACTCTTGTCTGCTGTTAAGAATACTGCATTCCTTACATTTGCACACGGCTATTTGGCATCAAATCATATCAAATGTACTTCGCTACAATTGTTTTCTACTTGCCAATTTAAAACGTACGTTCACATCCTATGTTGCATTGCAGTTGAAAAGTAAAGGTCAAAGTGCAACCCCGTAAATGTTTTTCTCACTCCACTGCTGGTAGACGGGCCTCATCTAGACTGGCATCAGAGAGCCCCATTGGAGGGGATCTTTACCTATCCTTGCACTCAACTTAAATATGTCTGGCAATAAAATATATACGCCAATTTATCAGTTCAATAAGTAGGCTGTTTAACACGCTGATACACAACATTTACAATTTACTCGAATTGTAAATGTTGTGGGTTTACTCTCCAACACACCGGTGTGCTGTACTAGTAACGAATTGCCATGTTTTGTTTACGTGACAAACTTTACTAATTGGCTGTGTCGGGTGATGCAGCTTTAAAGACACATTTATATTCACGCGATCTAACCCAAAAACCTATTATGGATAATATTGGTCGCGGAAGCTTACGTATTCAATTAAATATATATTCCAATTAATCTGTTCCATAAATAGGCCGTTTTACACGCTAATACACAACGAAATACAATGGAATCTATTGAAGTGTTCAGTAAATGTGGCGTGTTATTGCATTTGTTATTGTATGTGTTCATAATCAATGATGGCTTGGATCGGCTTGTGCCCACAGAAGTTGTTGTTGTGCATTTTGCTCCATTTTGAAACAGCTTGTATGTGTTCAATGCATACCGTGTCTGCTATTCTACTAGAAACGGACAATATTGATGACAAGGCCAAGCTCAGTGTGGCTGCCAAGCGGTCATTTTTCAAGGTTTGATTCTCCTAGATTATTACCACCGTGCCTTTAACAGTTGAGGAATTACACAGCTTTTAGATAAAGAATGACTACTATGTAGTTAAATACACTAAAAATAAATACATAAACTCCACCACCTGCTTCCAATTCTCAATGATGGAACAGTCCAAAATTAACACTCCCTCAAGGAAAGCCAAATCATTGCCCTTGAATAGTGAAGCCATTAAACATAAAATGACTGCTGCCGGAGCCAACATAACCACCAATGGCAATGATCTATGGTTGTCCAATGCATGCATTAACTTTAGCGACATGACAAATGTGGAGTATTAATGCTGTACCAACATCACCATCATCATCATCATCATTCGCCTCCAGCGCGCTACACATTGAGCACACTCCACGGCCCACGCCAGGTTAATTGGGAAGTGTGTTGGGTGGCTTTGCAACATTGGCACACGTAGAGTTAAGTCCGATCGGGGATGTATTTTGAAAATTATAAAGGGAAGGTGATATTTGGCCTGATTAAATATTTATTATTGACTCATAATTGAACATTAGCCAGGTCATTAGGGATAGAGCCCTTGATGTTATCAAAGCAAGGCATGGGACCTGTAATGCGTATATTGTAGGAACAGTAATCCACAGCCCTTTATAAATCCACTACTGGATGGAAGCTTAACCACACAATGTCGGTCATGGCGGTTGTTTGACCCATACGTCGCCACACTGCTCCGTGACGATTGGTGAAGAAAGAGAGGCCCAAGACCGGTTCGTGTATCTCTTTGCCACCTATATTTGCTGTAATTGGGAATCACATTCTCAGTCGCCGAGTTTATTGTACAGTGTACTGCCCCACAACTCCACCAATACCATGGTGCAATTGGCACAAAAGCCATCATTCTTGATTTTGATAATCTCATCCATCAGCATGACGTTCATTGCACACACCAAACATCACGTCTCCCTCTTCTTTCATGATGCCACCTTGTCCTTCACCTCTTCCTTACCCTTCCTCCTCCTCCTCCACGCTCCTGGCTCCCACAGGAGCTGGAGAAAGCCGCGTCCCAGGAATCTCCAGCTTCTCCGAAAATGCGCTCTCGCAACCCGGCGGTGGAGCGACGTCTGCAGCGACGGCTGCACAAGCGCGCGTTCACGCAGCCCATTGGCACCCCGCCGGGCTCGCCCGCCAGGTGAGGGGGTGTGCGTGGTGGGGGGGTGGGGGTATGGGGGGGTCATCCACCTGTGTCTACGTCAGGGGTCGGCAACCAAAACAAGAAGTGGAGACATTTTTTTAGAATTCGAGAAAAAAATCCAATATTTAAAGAGCTGCGATGAATGTTAACACGAGACGATGGTCATTCATATACAACATCACAAAACAGTCCTTACAGAGCCGTAACGCGGCTCCAGAGCTGCAGGTTGCCGATTCCTGCTCTACGTGGACGCAGCAATAATTACGATGATCCAAGCCTGCAACTTCCCACAGCTGGGCAAAGGCATCCCCCATTCTTCTCTTGTTTCTTCCTTCGTTGTTTCTGTCCAGTAGTGGCCTCCCTGCTGTCTTCCTCTGTCTCCTTTTGCATTATCCTAGATAAGAGGGATACAATTTTACCCACTCTGTCGGCAAAATCGTATCCCTCTCTCGTCAGTATTTTTTTATGATGTGAGTTGCCTGTGTACACTAGATTTATCTTTCTTCAACGACAGCATCGGTGGCCCCTGTTTTTTTCATTATTCTAGAATTCCTTAACTCTAAATAAGAATAATAATAACGATGATGAGATGGTTAAAACATTATGATACAATCCCATATTCTGGTCACAGCTTACTTATATGAATATCGTTATTTGTATTATAATTGCACTAAATATGAGTTCTCTCCTAAGAGGACAGTGTTCTAAAAGATGTAACTAATGAACAGTGATGCCCATATTTATAATTTTTAAGAGCCCATTGAGAAACGAAAGCCTCTTTTTCAAGGTAGGTCTTGGTTTAAATACGTTGAGCAAAAAAAGGAAACGCATTACAGTGTGCAACTAAAACAATGCAGATCACAGCATTATATAAATTTACAAGAGAAGTTAGGAAAGATGAGAATAAATGTGAAATATTATTGATATATTCAAACAATTGACAAGTATAACTTTGAAACGAGCGAATATAATGTCGTGTACACCATGACATAGGTGGCTAGGCATGTGTGCTGCTGGTTCACCTATCCAATCAGAATGTGATCTATCTTTCTGAATTTGCCTGTCTCACTGTGCTGTTTTTTTTTTCTGTCTCTCCATGTCTATGTCTGCCTGCCTGTCTGTATGTCCCCTCCGCCCCTCTGCCTCCGTTTTGCCTAACTGTCTTTATTTTCGCCAATTTGTCCATGCTAATGTTTGTATCTGTTTCTGCCTGCCTCTCTGTCTGTCGCCTCTTCCAATCCCTATTGCCTGCCCCCTTATCTGTTTCCCTTGTGGCCCAAAGTGGAGCTGGCTTATTTGCTCAGGGCACAACCAGTGGCAGCCCAACAGCCCAAGGAAGGAGCAACAGCCCCATTCCAGTCGAACCTGAACCCCAGCTGACCAGGTTGGCTGACAAAAATCATCGTGCAAGACTTTCAAAATGAATACTGTGTGTGCGCATGTTTGTGTACGAGGAGCAAGCAGTGTGATGCGAGCACACCGAAGTGAACCCGGTGGTTGAGGTTTGATTTTGCCCGTGCACTCCCGTGGTATTCAGGGTTTCTGAAATATTTTGGAGACTCTCGGAACAAAATGCCAGATGAGGAGGCGCTCTATGACGCCATCTCAGCCCTTTTCAAAGCTCTCGTAGATTTTAGGCCCGAGGCAAGCTGCCTGTGACCTGTCCCTCCCTGTGTCCTTGTTGGTACCCTAAACAGGCATGGACCTTCCCTAGGGTGGCTCAGAACAAAATTAGTATCTGCTGCAGTTTGGTCAACAGCAGGATTTGGAAAACAATAGGTGGGTGGGTGCTTTCCAGCGAATTGAGCTGGGATTTATCAAAGTAAATATAAAAAAAGCTTCTGGTCTTTCATTATAGGAATATAAGAATGTAGGCGAAGAATGCTTGCAATTATATGACCAAATGAGGTGCTCAAATTGTAAGCTTAGAACAGAGCATGGCAATGAAGTATTATCGACATAGCTGGTGAAAGGAGGTTGCAATGGATAGAACACATCCGTATTGACTGAGGAGAGCAGATTAACAAGACAGGTATTGAAGTATATTCTTAGGTTTTTTCGGTAAAGTCACGTAGATAAATTTTTTTAATTAAAATTAATAAAAGTAAAATATAAATAAAAAGGTATTGAACTGGCACCTCGATGTTGGTGAACAAAGGGTTGACCTAAAGCCAGATGGAGGCGATGACGCTGTGATTAGCACACCTAGGAGGTCTGTGTCAGCTGTGCAACTACTGGTGGTGCTGGCAGAAAGAAGGAAGTGACAGTGATGCGTGGTGGCATCAGTGGTATCTATTCAAGACCTAAAAATCGCACCTCCTGGCTTTGATATTCCTCATCGAAGACGCTGGTGTGACCATCGACTGCATCAGAAGCATCAACAGGCCGATGAGCACAACTCCTTCAAGACAAGCAAAAGTGCGCAAGTGGCCATGCAGCCAAAACTATAGACCATATCGGAGACCACAGTTGTCTGCGCTCCTTCAACGGTGGAGGACGAATAGCAAAACTACATGAACTCTCTCCTGAAGCCCCCTCATGGCGAGCAGATCCCGACGTTGGCATTTTATCTCCTGAACACATTGCCACATGCAATAATAGAAACAGGGTGCTAAGGTGGGTATGTTTGGTTTTCATTTGGCTGTGTGCTCACACACTCCACACACCCGAACAACAACTGCCTTTCGACACTAAGTGGTGGTGATGTCACCATGGCGCTTGTGCCAGGCTAAGTGCACTTTAAGGTCACGTGAAGTGTCGAATGGCCGCTAGCAGGAGGTCATGGGACAGACCCAGCAGGTGCCATCGGTTGACTGACTGAGATGACTGGCCGATGCACCACCTGTACCCGCTACTGTGCCATACACCCCACAAAGAAAAACAAATAGACTGTTGGGGTACGTGCTATTAGCGAGCACCAATGAAGGCTAGCATGGCACACGAGGGGGTGGGTGGCCAACACCATACCCGGCCGCCTTTGTCTCCCCAGTGGCAATGTTTACACACTGCACCAGGTACTCATTTGAAGCTGAGTTGACCTAGGGGAGGCCCGGGACTGGTTCAAATAAGCATCACCGGTGTTGGCCATGAGCGGGAATCGAACTCGAGTCACCAGGTTCGTAGCGCAGCACGCTAATCGTTATACTACCACTCCCCCATCCACACACCACACGCACACCCCCCCCCCACACACACACACCCCACACACACACACCCCCCCACACACACACACCCCACACACACACACGCGCGCTGCTGCTGTGCTCGCAGCTCGGGGAGCAAGCCCGAGATCGTGGCGCGTGCGCGGGACGAGGATGAGAGCCAGTCGGACGGCGCTCCGGACACCAGCACCCTGACGCTGACCGAGAAGATGGCGCTGTTCGACCGCCTGCTCCGGCCAGGCGCCGCGGGGGCCCCGCCGTCCCCCGCTCGCGGGCGCACGACCCCCAGCGACGACGCGGCTCCGGGGGCGCCCAGGGACCGGCTGGTGTCCAGGAGGCGACGCGGTTCGTCTCGTTACCAGACCCAGCCCATCACCATGGAGGAGGTCAAGCAGGTGGGGTGGCTTCGGAGTTCTTCCACTTGTCGATACTACAGAAGCCCCAGCTGCTCATGAACATTTATTTACAAAATCTGGAAATGGCCGGCATGACCCGGTTGACTCGGAGTGTTTGTGCAATCACCCTTTTTACAATATGAATAATAAACACAATTTTTAATGCTCACACATTTTGGGAATCAATACA
This sequence comes from Lampetra fluviatilis, assembly GCF_964198595.1. Classification (NCBI taxonomy): domain Eukaryota; kingdom Metazoa; phylum Chordata; class Hyperoartia; order Petromyzontiformes; family Petromyzontidae; genus Lampetra; species Lampetra fluviatilis. The sequence goes on along the minus strand of NC_136295.1, from coordinate 5,915,184 downwards.
AGCTCCGTCACAACCACTCTCATTGCTGCCACCCTCATCACCATTTCTGCAGATGTAACTAAGACTCCCATCATCACCACCCCCTTCACCATCACCCAGTTACAAGCCCTGCCAACATCTCTCCCACTCCCAACACGACCACACCCATCACCATCCCTACCGACATCACCCCGATCACTTCCATTCTGGCGTCAACATCCCTAACAACATCACTACGACCGGCATCGCTACTCACTGCGTGACCTCCCTGGCCTCCGCTTCACAGGCAAACTCGGGGACCCTCACGCCGTCCTCGCTCGGCTCCAGCAAAGCTGAGAAGTCCCCACCACTCCCTGACGAGCCGCCGATGTCGCATCCGCGATCGCCCAGCCCCGGGACTCCGAGATCCTCTGGGTCTTCTTGCACGCGGGATTCGCGTGCTCAAGCGATGGGAAACCCCTTTAAAACCGCCCCTAAGCACCAGGCCGACAGCCCGGCAATGAACAGGGGCTCGGAGCCCCAGTGGTCTCAAGTTGACAACGCAGGGAGAGGTGAAACGAACGAACGGGAAAGGCCGCAAGAAGGCAGAGAGGCATCGGGTGGTGGGAGAGTGGAAGAAGCAGTGAAAGATGACTGCAGGCAACCCGGGCGAGTGTCAGGGCGCGGCAATCGCGGGGACGTCAAGGCGAGAGATGTCCCCGGTAGTGCCGACAGCACGGCCAGAGGGAGTGTGGAGAGGATGAGTGCGGAGGACAGCGTGGATGTGGCTAAAGATATGAATGCACAGGGGCTGGGAGAGATGAAGAGATTGGAGCGAGAGACCGGTGCCAGGAGAGGCTCAGGTGGAAACATTCGCCGACAGCTAAGTCAGGAGATTCTGGGCACCAAACTGAGCAAAGGGGTGGATGAGGGGGTGGGAAAGGAGGAGGATGTAGAGGAGAAGGGAGCAATGAAAGTCATGGAGAGGGAGACAGAAAAACAGAGGGAGATAGAAAGACAGGAGATAGAGAGACACAGGGAGATGGAAAGGCAGAGGAAGTTGGAAAGAGAGGAGATAGAGAGGCAGAGGGAGATGGAAAGACAGAGGAAGTTGGAAAGAGATGAGATAGAGAGGCAGAGGGAGATGGAAAGACAGAGGAAGTTGGAAAGAGAGGAAATAGAAAGGCAGAGGGAGATGGAAAGACAGAGGAAGTTGGAAAGAGATGAGATAGAGAGGCAGAGGGAGATAGAAAGACAGAGGAAGTTGGAAAGAGAGGAGATGGAAAGGCAGAGAGAGATCGAAAAACAGGAGATAGAGAGACAAAAGGAGATCGAAAGACAGAGGGAGTTAGAAAGAGAGGAGATAGAAAGGCAGAGAGAGATAGAAAGACAGAAGATAGAGAGACACAGGGAAATGGAAAGGCAGAGGAAGTTGGAAAGAGAGGAGATAGAAAGACAGAGGGAGATGGAACGGCAGAGGAAGTTGGAAAGAGAGGAAACAGAAAGGCAGAGGGAAATGGAAAAACAGGAGATAGAAAGACAAAAGGAGATCGAAAGACAGAGGGAGTTAGAAAGAGAGAAGATAGAGAGACAGAGGGAGATGGAAAGACAGGAGATAGAGAGACACAGGGAGATGGAAAGGCAAAAGGAGATAGAAAGAGAGAAGAAGTTGGAAAGGGAAGAGATAGAGAGGCAGAGAGAGATAGAAAGACAGAGAGAGATAGAAAGACAGAATGAGATGCAAAAACAAAAGGAGATAGAAAGAGAGAGGGAAATACAGAAGATAGAGAGACACAGAGAGATGGAAAGGCAAAAGGAGATGCAAAAACAAAAGGAGATAGAAAGACAGAGGGAGTTAGAAAAAGAGATGGAGATTGAAAGACAGAGAGAGATGGAAAGACAGGAGGTAGAAAGACAAAATGAGATACAAAGACAAAAGGAGATGGAACGTCAGGAAATAGAAAAACAAAAGGAGATGCAAAGACAAAAGGAGATAGAGAGACAGGAGATACAAAGACAAAATGAGATGCAAAGACAAAAGGAGGTAGAAAGAGAGAGGGAGTTAGAGCGTCAGGAAATAGAGAGACAAAATGAACTAGAGAGACAAATGGAGATACAAAGACAAAAGGAGTTAGAAAGACAAAAGGAGATGCAAAGACAAAAGGAGATAGAGAGACAGAGGGAGTTAGAAAGACAGGAGATAGAGAGACAAAATGAACGAGAGAGACAAATGGAGATACAAAGACAAAAGGAAATAGAAAGACAAAATGAGATGCAAAGACAAAAGGAGATAGAGAGACAGAGGGAGTTAGAACGTCAGGAAATAGAGAGACAAAATGAACGAGAGAGACAAATGGAGATACAAAGACAAAAGGAAATAGAAAGACAAAAAGAGATGCAAAGACAAAAGGAGATAGAAAGACAGAGAGAGTTAGAACGTCAGGAAATAGAGAGACAAAATGAACTAGAGAGACAAATGGAGATACAAAGACAAAAGGAGACAGAGAGACAGAGGGAGATTAAGAGACGGGAGATTGAAAGGCAGAGGGAATTGGAAAGAGAAAATATAGAAAGGCAGAGGGAGATGGAGAAGCAAAGGGAGCTGGAGAGGGAACGGGAGATGAAAGTGAAAAGGGATGTGGAAAGGCAGAGGGAGTTGGAATGGGAGTGTGTGGTGAAGGAGAGGGACGAGTTTGAAATGGAGAGAGGGAAGCAAAAGAATGAAATGCAGTGGAAGACAGACAGGAAAAAGGAGAATAAATGTAAAATGGAAGGGGAGAGAAGGAGAGGCGACGATGAGAGTGAACGCCACCGTAAGCACGTGGCCGAGGGAGTGGAGGAAGAAGTTGTAGACCGGGCGCTGGATAGGAGGGGGTCAGAGAGGACGACGCAGAGACAGATTGATGAGGTGAGGTCAGAGAGGGCGCCCGGAAGGAAGGCGGAGAGAGGTGCGCACGGTAATGTTTCTGACAAGGGGCTGGGAACGGGTGTCGACAAGCGAATTGTGACGGGGCACGGATTGGAGGAAGTCGAAGAGAAAAGAACGGGGCAGAGGGATAGGAAGGAACATGTGGATTTCGAAGCGGAGATAGGAGTCACTGGTGCAGGGGAGAGACCGTTGAGACAGCAGTGGGCCGAGCAAAGAGGCAAGGGCATTGAGGCACAGGGAGTGACCGAGTTGACGGCCACAGCGGACGACGCGAGAGTGAGACCCTCATCGCTGCTCACCAAGACAAAGGGGACCGAGGAGGCCATGGAGATGGAGGGCGTGCAGACGCCGACTACTGCTGGTGCGTGAGGCATGGGAACTTTCCAGTCATGTGTGTTGCCTCCGTATCCACTCACCCGTTCATTTACACAAACATCAATCAATTGCATTTACCTAGGAGACCTCCACCTCTGGTCAACTCACCTGGAGTGAACCCCGTTCTAATTGGAGCTCAGGATCTTAGCAGGGTGCCCCCAAGATTGAGCTTAGATGGTTGACTACCGTGCGGAATTCGATTTTTCTGCGGGACTATGTGGTGGGCCGCAGAGGGCGGTCCAGCAGCATTAGTTGTTGCACTGTACTTCCTCGCTCTTCCTGTGTCTGCACTACCTGCCTTCACCAACCTGCACTGAACATTATGAAGTACGGTTAAGAGGAGTCCAAAAAAGATATAGATTTTATATATATAGATTATTAATAATACTAATATGACATTATGCAGGAAAAACAAATAACTCATCTTGTCCATAAAAGTTTGTATGTTGTTAATCGGGTGCTTTCCAGGTGTTTGGCCACATGCTCCTATATGGATTTGTATGAATCATTGCCCATGTCCACGTATTAACAGTGAGTTCCCTGTCTCTTGAACCTCTCGCCCGGCAGACGTAGACGCATTGGGCCCCGCTCCATTGCAGCAGGGCATCGGTAACGCCACGTGCTCGGCCTTCCAGCCGTGGCAGCGTCCATGCCACCACGTGGCGGCCAAGCCCTGGGTTACCAACGTCGCTTCGTCACCCACAAATGCCGCCGCGAGGCCCTGGGTGGGTCCCCCGACGCAGGCCACTACCGCCCCGTCGCAAGCACACGGGCAGTCGCACTCATCACCCAAGCCCTGGGTAGCAGCCACGAAGCAGGGGGCCGATCGACAGGGAATGCAGCCGCAGCACAAGGAGCAGCAGGGAATTGTATCGCCCCAGAATGAAATGCCAAAGCAGCAGGGAGTGCCACAGCAGCACCAGAAGCATCAACCGGCTCTGTCCCTACTGCAGCTGCCGCAGAAGCAGCCGCCCCCAACATCACCCAAGCCGCGAGTGCTGCTCGTGTCCGTGCCACAGGAGGGGCCTCTGTACCGGGCATCCCCGCAGACCCAGTCCACCGGCCCGTCACACCAGGTGACTTTGTGCTTATGCTGCGTGTGCTGTCAACAGCATGGAAGTGCGTATGTGTTTCTGGATAATACTGTCTGTATACTAGGCACGTGAGCGTTGAGCCTGGATAGTGCTTAGGTTGTAATAGGTGGTGGGGCTAAGTGGTGGGTAGCAGATGGTCTTTGCAGCAAAAGCCATTCAAATAAAATAATTAGTACATTTGGTATTTTCACCATTATTATAGCACAAGCTCTTCACAAAAGCACTTTTTTTACAACAGACATAGTCTGCAGTAATTGTACTGTAGGGTCAGTGTTGCTTGTACAATTCCAAATTGAGTATTTTGCCGGTAAATTTTCAAATTCGTTTTTTTTGTAAAAAAATTCCAATGTTGAATTGCACTTCTTTGCTCCCGTGTCTCTGCTTCCTGCCTTCACCAAACCTGCACTCGTCAGAGTGGGGAAGTTATTGTTAAACAACTCCCGTAGCCCACACAGTGTGGGGAGTCCTGTTATCCAGTAGTCGGTTACTTGCACTGATGTTCATGAGACATGTAAAGATTCAACTCTCCTTAGCTCCCAATCCCTTCCCCTTCCATCCTTTCGGGTTGATAAACAGTCATGATCTGGGATCAATGATAAATTAGAATCAAAACAATTTTTTGTCTAATTTGCCAATCTCCCATTTGTATTGTCTGTGATCATCGGTCTGTCTCGGTCCCATTTGGGCACTAAGTCTAACATTCGCATATAACTTACATAAATGATATCTATTTTTTTTACACAATCCGATTAATGCATGATTCGTGTCAAAAGCGAGTGATTAATAGCATGTCTATTCCTACTTACATACATACACTCGTGCTTGTGTATGGTGGGGATGTGTGGCGTGGGGGAAGCCTGTGAATGCTGTGTAAATCAAAATGAATGATGCTATCATACTTAATTTGGAGCTTTCGTGACTGCAGGAATGACTCTTTGGTTCTTTCGGTAAAGTCACGTATAAAGAGAAAATAATAAATTAAATACTGATGCTATCATTGCAGCCACAGGGCCAGGCCATCCCTCAGGTGTCTCCTCAGCCCTGGTTGGAGCCTACGGGGTCATCGTCCAGGCTGTGGGGACACCCGGCCCAACAGCATTCGCCCCTCCCATTGCAGCAGCCAGCCAGCCTGGCTGAGCAGTCACAAAAGCAGCAGCAGCAACAGCAGTGGTCACCCATGCAGCGCCATTCTCAGCAAATCCACCTGGCACCTGGGCAGGAGTCTGAGCCACTGCTCCCAGAACAGCAGCAGCAGCAGCGGCCAATGAAACAGCCACGTGCCCATGCACAGACTGGCTCCTCCAAGGCTGAACTTCTCCAGGTGAGTTATGTGGCTTCACCTCTCACATGAGGTATTTTATGGGTTTTGTGTGCCTAACTTCATCACTGACCAATTGTTTTTGCTGAGTGTGACATCACTATTGTGAAAATAGCTGATGACAGGAGCACAGTCGGCTCGTGTGAGGCACGATATTAGATTAATCCCATTCATGAAATTGTCCTGCTTTAGATGAATTAATTAAATGACGTTGTGTAGAGGTGGCCCAAGTGGGTCAAGGGTGAAAGTTATTTGCTGGAATCTGGGTCACAGCCACTCAAGGTAAAACCAGGTTCTCCAGGTATAGTGCGTACATTATTTCATGCCAGTTAGAAATGACAAACAAAAGAAACATCGTAAGAAATTTGGTGTTTCACTTCATTTGGTAAAAATGAAATTTCCCTGTAGCTGGTAATGTTAAAGCACAGTGCCTCTTGTGTGGAAAAGAAGCCATTTGCAATTATCTCAACAGTGGTTCTGTGAGCTCTCTTTTTACGGGCCATTCCCCAACACGGGGTGATTCACTGTTCTGCCACAGTTCAGAATAAATACTTCACATGTTGACATGCTGCTGAGCACACAATTGGAATAAATTTGGGATTTTTTTAATCCAAAAATTTCCATTGTGCATGCCTGCCATTAATGGCATTCGCCATTGCACCAAATCAGTGTGGGTTTTTTTTCCTTCTGTAAATAGCAGGAGGCGCGAGTGGCTGAAGAGAGGAGCGACAAAGCAATGCTGACAGTCGCCGACCGCAAGCAACTGCTGGCGCAGAGGGAGGAGGGACGCACAATGCGGGGAACGGCACCAGGACCTTCCGCCCCGCACGGACACCAAGGCCGCTCCGCACAGCCGTCACCGGACCGCAGGGCGGCACACGTCGGTACTAATCCCTCTGAACTCATGGCATCGTAGTTAGAGGCACCAGACGTAACTAACCGTGCGAAATCGGAGGTGTGGGGAAAGGACAACAAACTAAACACAAACAGCGGTTCTAAATAAATTAGTTTTAAATCTAGTTTTTTAAGTGCATAGCTCCAGTGGTTTTCTAATATGAGAAGGAAGAGTTATTTTAGTTCACAGTTTGGCACAGAGGGTAATTCTGTGTCAGAGACACTGAGCCCGCACTGTTCAGATCCTGGGTTTGAATCTGGGTTTTAGTCGCCCATGATTGCATCGGGCTCTCCAATGTTTTCAGCTCAGAAACAATGATGTTACAATTTGTTTCTCACTTTATTTTATACATTCAATATCTGAGAAAAAAAAGGTTAGAATGACATGAAATTAACACTCTTTTCAGGGCATATAAAAGGTATGCTCCTATTTTGTATAAGAGGTCTATTGAGGTGACATCCAAAGTAGTTTTGTGATGTTATCCTGCGGCGCTGTTCTCTGAGCATTGCACGACATTCACTGCTCGCTTATGAGCAGTGCTTGTAGGAGGCAGCATAACAATTAGGCGTCAGATATACCCGTGCATACTTTGCTACAAACCCTTTCCACACATGGATTGCCCCCGTGCACTTAATGGCAATAACTTTTCAGCTGCCGTATGCCAAGTAAAAACTTTAAACCTGTTGGACGATTTTCTGTTGAAATGTTTTATTATTATTTTTGCAATTATAATTCTATTGCAGAGAAGGCACGGTCACATATCCGAATGGCCCGGGATGCGGTTGCCAGGGAGACGGCTGCCAGGGAGGCAACTGCCAGAGACGGAGGATTTTATCTGCAGACGGGCCGAGGGGGCTGGGCTGGCTCGGAGTTTAGCGATGAAGACTTTGCCTATGTGGCCAACGTGCACACACCACGGTGAGCACACGAGCAGATGTGCGGGGGCCGGTCGGCAGGGCCTACGTGCTTCGGTTCTTCAAACCCGTGCTGACAAAATCCACAACACGTGCCTTGTAATCGCACCCAGGTCACCGGATTCATTACACGGTGCACGAATCGCTGTGCCACAACTCCACTGCCAAAATAAGTGCCCGATGATATCACGAATATTTATGATGTATGACGATGATACAAGATGGATTGGGCAAAAAGCGCGAGGGCAAGGTTCTCGTCGCCGCTGGATTGAGCGCCTCGATTTGTCTCCGCGCTTTTTCCAGGCTGGACTTCAGCCTGGCGGAGCATAGGCGTGCCGTGCGCCCGCTGCGCCGAACCGTGCCCTCCCGCAATCCGCTGCGAGTGCTGGCCGCGCGCGCCGATGTGTGGTCCGAGGACGTGGCCCTGGGCCTGGAGATGAACAGCCCTCCACGGCCCCACAGCGCTTGCCACGCGCGGCCTGGTGAGCCAAGCGCCGCAGCATCTTTAACTATAGTTGCCATCATAGGGGTCATCACCGTCGGTATCTCTGCAGTTGTCGTCATCATCGTCGTAGTTGCCACTGTGGTCGTCAGTATCGCCATCTTCTTCAGCATCATCGCCTTCATCGGCATCGTCGTCGTCATCATCACGGTGGTCATCATCGCCATTTTCATTATGATAGTGATCATCACAGTTATCATTATCACCATCTTCATCGTCAACATCATTTCTAGCTTGGTGGTTATTGTCATTACCCTTTACTATTGCGATCATAATAGTTATCACCATCAGCAGTGTGACCATCAGCACCATCATCTTCATCATAACCAGCCTTTAATTATGGTCACCAATTATCACAATAATGCTTAGAGTCATGAAAATTATATTATTGATTATCATCAGCATGATCGTAGTAACTTAAAATGTATGATCATTATCAACATCAGCATAGACTTTGTTTATGTAACACTTGTCAATGTGTATATAAATGAAGAGAAAACCATACAAAATTTCATATTGTGGGGGTGGGTAGAAGGGGGGCTAAATACATGGCCAAATAATGCTGCGAAATAAAATACAATTTATAACTACTGTGTTATGCTGGGTAATAAAATGTACCACCTCAAGCCAACACCGTAACATGTATAAATAGATGTGCTTTATAGATGATTGTTATTAGAATGTAGCGAGCAAATTGAATTCCTAGTAAGTGTAGTGCCATTCTGCTCACTGGAAACCATAAGGCCGTCACCAAGCATAATACGCAATATGTCGCCTTTGGAGAGGGGGCATTGAATGTAAATTGAAGTATTTATCAGCTTCATGCCAAGATAATACTTTATTAATTTTAAAGGTCAAAAAGGGTCTCTGCTCAAATGGTCAATAGAGTTGGTCCTTTTGTTTGGACCTTTGGTAGCCCTGAGCTGGAAGTGAAAATTCCACATTTCCATGGTAAGAGTGAGTCGTTCCAAAAGACTGCTCATTTGATTGACCCTCGAAGGATGATGGTCTGAGTCAAGCCTTGATTGAGATTTGAATTTTGTTGCTTCTTGACCACTTTTAACGCCACGCAACCTGATGACGCATTAGATCACCGATACACGATGCACAAAGGCGGGGATTGAGGTGACTTCCAATCCGGTGTTATTAACCAGCGCTTGTTCCTCTAGCGCTGCTGCTCAAACCATCCTCGGAGTTTATTGAGCCTGCAAGGGAGACCGCTAACCAGCGGGGAGAGCCCATGGAGTCACACACCGCAGCCCCCCCACCGCCCCCCCCACCGCCCCCTCCACCACCCCCCCCCACCACCCCCACCTCTTCCTGTCGGTATGCTTGCACGGTGTGCCTGTGTGTGTGTGTTTGCGTGTGATCGGTGTGATCGTGCCCGCACGCTCATTAACCCGAGTGCTGCTCTGTTTTAACCAAATTGTCCGAGCCCGTGGGTGGCTTTCCGTGATTCTTTTCTTGCTCCCCCCTCCTCGTGTCCCTGCAAGTTTCACGCTCTGTGAGTTTAACTCGGGCCACGTGGAACGCGTGTGTTTTTTAACAATGCATGCGTGTTTAATGCGTAACTCGTTCACGTGCCCCAGCCCCAAGCCTCACGCATTGCCTATCGAAGCGACTCGATATCCCGTTATACTTGCCAAGTGTTATTTGTGGAAAACAACTTAACTGCAGGAATAGGGTTTTTCCCATTTTTTCTGGCAACAAAACTGAAACCTTTTACAAGGATTCATGTCTGCATTAACCACAATACTTGCAGTCAAAATGCAAAAAAAAACACTCTGATAATGTATGCATTGTCCTTGAAACTGATTGGTCCACACCAGAGACAGCTTTCTTTTGAGCCTCGTCTCAATCGGTGCTAGACCAAATGACGCCAAAAGGCGTACAGCTCAAAGACAATGCACTATCAAAGTAATGAGGGCTCGGGGTAAGCATCTACATCATTTTTGTTTGCATTTTGACTGCAAGTATTGTGGTTAATGCAGACATGCATCCTTGTAAAAGGGTTTCAGTTTTGTTGCCTGAAAAAAGGGGAAAAACCCTATTCTCATATTTTGGTACTGGCAAAGGAGGTCTAACGATGTAGAAACTCATCTGCATTTGTCATTAGCTTTTTTGAACGTAGAAAAAAATAAATCTGTGGGTTGCAACTGTTTTGACCATGGTACCACGACAATGTTACGAGTTTGGCGGGGGGGGGGGGGATGCTACCTGACTCCACTGTGTCACTGAGGGCTCCAATGGGAGGGCAGTGGCACAGAGGTGACACTGTTTCTTGGTAACTGTGCCGATTCTCAAAGGTGGGACACAATGCAGCCTTGTGTAATGTTAGGACACGGGGATCAATTGCCCTCCTCAGATTACTACAATACGCTCATTTGAGTGTTTCGTTTTTGAAGAATTCACTTCAATTCAGATCGAATGAGCATTAATGACAAAACATAAGGAAGTTCGTTTTGCCTGTAATAAATAAAACGTTATTGCTACCGGAGGCCAAAAAGCTATCCCATTTCCTTCAACTATCAAGCGACACAATTTCTTCGCAGTTTTTAATCAACTGAAACGTTCCAAATATGATGTGCAATTTTTTTTAAATGAAAATTTTAATGGAATTAATAGTAATACGTATTTTTTTGGTACGGTTAAAATTAAGAACATTAGCTCCGAACACTTTCTCCACAAACATTGCCATCACTCGCATGGTTTCTAGTGCAAGGGCTAATGTCTACCGTTGGCTCCCTCACTGTGACACGTAGGGGGCATGATCACCCCCCAGCACTCCCCCCATGAGTATAAGTGGAGCCACAGGATGGGTAGAAACGCAATGTCCCTCCTATGGTTCTGCTTATACTTGTTGTAACAGAATGGATCTTGAAATGGTATGAGATGACAGATAATGTACCGCCTCACCATTTCATGGAAAATAACTGATATATAGTAAGTGGTTAATTTTTTTACATTTTGAGCAAAACAACTGCACTGGTTTTTCTTTTTTTGAAACGTACAAACGACCACAGTGTGAATGGACACACGAGCATTGAGATGATACTGGCTTTTGTTGACAATTGCGTTTGATATTTGGCCCGACCCACGCTCACCACACCACCGGATCCAGCGTGGACATCGGCCAGCCAGCGGCCAGTCACGAAGCAGCCGCCCCTCGTTGCCCCCGTGGCTCCACCACCACCCCCAGCGGCTCCACCACCACCCCCAGCGCCAGCAGTGGCCCCAGCAGTGCCTGTCGTCGCCATGGAGACACAAGCCGTGGCCAAGACACGCAGCAGCAAGACCACCACGGCAGCCACCCCTTACAAGCGAGTCATGCTGCTGCAGGTCAAAGGTCAGTCGGTGGAAAATGGATGGTTGTCAACTTGTTTTAGAGTTTACATTCGGGAGCATCTCAGGAAGGTCAGATATATCCAGTTCACTTAGCAGGAACTCACGTTAAAGTGTCCCTGGCCGCTGATCAGTACCACGATTTATGTCTTGGTAGCGTGGGAGGGCTAAATGACCCCATGATGGAGGAGGGGGGGGGCATTAGGGGGCCAGGGTAGAGGAAGCTGAGGGGCAGTTACTGTGTGGAGGAGCTGTAGCCGAGAGGATAGCAGCTTAGTTTAATATGTGAATGGCATGGGTTTGAATCCATTCTCCAGATATAGTTTCAATTCAACTTCCTTAGCTACTGCAATTCTCCACTGAGAAAAACTTCTAACTTTATTTTTATTCCATCTCAATATTACTCTGCACTATTGATATTGGGGAGCAGTGGTTAGTGTGCTGCACTATAAAGTCCAAGGTTCATATCATTGGTCAGGGGTATCTGAACTGGTCTTGAGGCCCCACTTCAACAAACGCTTACTAATATAGTGAAGTATGGTCAAACAAATGCCATGACCAACATTGCATAGAGAGGCCATCATCCAGCAGTGGATTGACAAAAAGCAGTAAATGATTGTCATTAAAACTATTCATATTATTTAAGCATACAAAAACGTGTTGATAATAATTACTTACAAAAACATGTACAATTAAAAATAAAATGGAACAAACGAAAAAAAGTGTGCTAAGAAGCTTGAAATTACACTCGGATATTGTAACAGGAAGACGCAAATTACGGAACATACAAAAAGGCAAAGAAAACGAAGTGGATTTGAGCAGGACACATCACTTGAAGGGGTGATGAAGTATATGTATGTATGTTGAACTTCTTTCACAACGTACATAGCCAACCGTGCTAATCAGAGGTGCGTGATGGCCAGTGGTCAGGACTCATTATGGAGTGGCAGCCAAATGAGGGAAAGCACCTGAGATGGCATCCACAACTAAGATTGAGCAATTAAATCGGTTTGTGTGCAGGTGCTAAATAGATTAATACACCACATGACTGAGAGATGGTGACAGCTCAGGAAGGCCTTCATACAGCAATGTATCTTGATTTTAAGCTTTTGTGACTGCAGGAATCCATACTCTTTAGTTCTTTCGGTAAAGTCACGTAGGCATAAAATTAAATAAATCACGACGTTTCGGGCGCAACACGAGCATCCGTCATCAGGTGTGAAAGCATGATCTGCTACTGAGGCAGACGGCTTTCACACCTGATGACAGACGCTTGTGTACAGCAATGTATGTTGAACTTATTTCACACCATAGCTAGCCGTGCTAATCGGAGGTGTGGGGGATCAATCGTGACGAATACTTTTTAGTGTAAAAAAAGGTTAATTGAATTATAAACCCATCTTGAGAGATTTTTAGTAGAGGGCGGGGGGGGGTATGAAACTACTGGTTGCCCCCTCTTCCCTACTCCCCGTCCCAGAGTCTGCTAAATTTGGGGGCAACCCCCCCCCCCCCTTTGCCACTTGTGGCACCGCCCGAGAAAAATTCCATTTTGTGTGCTGCTCACGCTTAGGCCGAAGCCACATTCAGACGCGGCTTGTGGAGCCCAGAGCCACCTCCTTGAACAGCGGAGACTGCTTCATTCTGGTGACACCGCACCACTGCTACCTGTGGGTGGGACACTTCTCAAACCCGGCGGAGCGCAACAAGGTGAGGCTTAAGCTCGCGTATGAGCACGGGTGTTTGCACAACAGTCGGTGGGAAGCAAAATACACAGTGCTTGGCGCACCACACTTCTTCTCGTGGTAACTCATACGGTCAACTCTCGATTATCCATTTGCGGATTATCTGGGTTGCAGATTAACCGAGCATGCAAAAACAAAGGGAAAAATTGAATATGGTATTCCTCACTCATTTGTCGCTTTTGCATCTGCGCTTCTTCGATTTTTAGCCGGTGCTTACTTGAAAAGGCAATCAAATCAGATGCACATTCTCCGATTTCACCCCATTCTGTGTACGTAAAACAATGAACACGTGTTTATAGCCTGTGTCCTTCTATCATCCACGCTGGCCAGGCCGCGGAGCTCGCCGGATACATCCAGTCTCGCCGCGACCTTGGCTGCCGAGCCGGGAGCGTACACGTGATCGAGGAGGGTGTGAACTGCGACAGTGGACGTGCGCGCGGATTCTGGGCCCACCTCGGTGGCTTCACGCCTTACCAGGGTGAGGCCAAGGGACGACGCGGATGCATGCAGCCGTCGTTGCCATGTCAGAGCATTGAGCGAGAAGCTGCCAAGATAGTTGCCGCCCTGTGGGTTTTTGCGGCATGTGCTGTATGGCCCTCCGATGTGTTTTTACGATGTACCGCTTTTCTTTTCAGCATGATGTCCGAAGTTTCATGATGTTTGACTGAGTGAAACGTTGGAAATCAGGCCGAACAACATGTGGTGGTGCAACCCCTCCATATCTGATAAAATTGATGGACTCTTTCCAGTTCCCTTTGAACAAAAAAAAAATCACGTAAAATTAAGTTTTTCGCATAATTTGATACAGTTCAACTCGATGATTTTTCACATTTTGGCTGGATTGCTATGCATTAAACACCTCTGTCGCAGGGCATGTGTGAAGGTGCACGGCTCATTGTAGGTAAGAGGCAATTGATGGGACCAGAGAAGTAGTTATTTGATGTCATCTTCCAGAAACTCTTGTCTAACATGGGCTCTGATGCTTTGCCTTTTGTAACCATTGCATATAGACAATGTATCATCTCAACATGTCACCCATGGTTTACTGCAATTAAAATATAATTTGGATAAAACACTTTTGTGTAGAAATGTATGTAAACAGTCCTTCAAATGTTGTTCTTGTTGTGCCATTTTAACACTACTTTCAATACATCCTTGTGTTTAAGCTAAGGGCCACTGGTTAGTGTACTATGCTGAATTCACTGCGACCCAGGTTTGATTGCTGGCTGACTGCATCATCAGTGGCAAATAGACTGAACTTGACCTCCCCTGGGTTGGCTCGTCTATAAATAAGCACTGTAGGCGGTGTGTTGCAGTCAACACCAAACCAAGGACTGGCCCACACATCCCCTCATATGACACGCAGGTCTTAAATGTGCTCACTAACAGAGCTTGCCTCAGCAGTCTTCCCTAGCTAAACACATATGTTAGAGATTTTTGTCAGTATGTATGAGGTTGTGTGTGCATGTTTACGAGTTTGCTTGTGATGTGGTATGTCAACCCACAACACCTATGTCTCTAACTTGATTTCCTGGTAATGGGTATAGGCCATGCCATATGGCCTGAAAATAAAACAATCCTTGCAACAGTGTCATGGTGTGCTGTGGGTATTGGCTGCATTTGCTATCCGATCACTGTGTTTAAGTACTTATCCGTCCAGTTATCGACTCGCCGGATAGCGCGAAAATAGTTGGGGGAAAATTAAGTTTCAAATCTCTGTTCTCATGTGCGATGGGCAATGGCAGGGCGATGTCACCACCACCATCTGCTTGAAGCTAAGCGTCCCATGTAGGGAAGGAGGCGGTTTTCACGCCTTGGCTGCCATTTTTTAAGGGGCCTGAGTAATTGACCACAAACAAAATTTAGTCATCCATAACACAGGTTTTTTTGGGTTAGATTGCATAAGTATATATGTGTCATTAAACCCGCCACCATCTGACACAGCCAATTAGTGAGGTTTGTCACGTAAACAGAACTCGCCAATTCTTTACTAGTACAGCAATACTGGTGTGTTGGAGAGCAAATCCACAATATTTACAATCTCAGTACTGTTGAAGAGCAAAGCCACAACATTTACAATCTGGCTTTGCTGTCCAACACACTGGTGTGCTGTACGAGTACCGAAATGGCATGTTCTGTTTACGTGACAAACCTTACTAATTGGCTGTGTCAGATGGTGGCGGGTTTAATGACACATTTATATATTTATGCTATTTAACCCAAAAAAACCTGTATTATGGATGATATTGGTTGTGAAAGCCGACATGTTAGAACTTAGTCAATGTATACCTGTCAACCCCTTATCAGTGCCTTCTTATTACAGACCAATTCACACCTTATTGGTCACCCCGTGTCCTTATAAATCTCAACGTTCATCCTACAAAGTTCCATCACAAGGGATAAACACAAACAAATAGACCAAAATTATGTTACAAAACAAAAACTGTATTAATGTTGATCATTGGTGTTTATGATGCTACTTATCATGCTACTGTCTGTGATCTTGGATGCTGATTCTGCTGCTTGCTCGATATGTGGATGCACACACTCATGTCGTAAATGTACAAAAATAATCAGAAAATTATGAAGGGTTAAAAACTTTTTTTATTTGGCCATATGATTTTTATTTGCATGTATTGAAATGGCTGTACGCCGTATGGACAAGAATAGTGGTAAACCGTATGGGTTGACAGGTATGTCAATGGCAATTTTTAACAGTTAATTGATGAATCGGTTCAGCTTTGTTTATTCTTTTTCCAGAAACTGCCTGATGAAACTGGTTGTGAATACCAGCGAAATAACGGTCCCAATTGTTAAACGTTGTAGATCGCACTACAACACAGAATGGTGTGCCGAAGCAGTAATATATTTGTACATTTGTTCAACAGACAACCCTTACCGATTGGCCATATCGGGTGGAAGAGGGTGTCCAACGCACGACCTGACCCAAAAATCATTTGTGAATGGTTCAGCTTCAGTCGGTGGGTTAATGTGTTTTCACGCGCATCCCGGTAGCATCGGGAGGCACGGAGGAGGACGAGTTGTACGAGGGCGTGATCGCCGAGACCAACTGCATCTACCGCATGGTGCACGACAAACTCATCCCCGAGGACGGCGCCTGGGGCCGCGTCCCCACGCAGGAGCTGCTGGAACCCAGCGACGTACGCTGCACTGCACGCTACTCACTACTCTCACTGCACACAGCTAACCACATGATGCTGGACACTGCAGATCACGCTCCCCATAAACTACCACATACTGAACACTGCTCGCCACACGAGGCTGCATACTGAACAACATCACTCATTACACACTGCTGAACACTATTCACCATGCTTTACCACACTCACCAAACACCAGAGGTGTGGACTCGAGTCATGTGACTTGGACTCGAGTCAGACTCGAGTCATGAATTTGATGACTTGCGACTCGACTTGGACTTGCATAACAATGACTTTGTCCCACCTATGAGATGTGGACTCGAGTCATGTGACTTGGACTCGAGTCAGACTCGAGTCATGAATTTGATGACTTGCGACTCGACTTGGACTTGCATAACAATGACTTTGTCCCACCTCTGCCAAACACCACTGTAAGTCAGCGTGGTCTTAACCATGGAAATGTTGGATTTCCACCTGTGGCTCCGGGCAGCTACTGAAGATGGGTGCCACCTAATATTTAAGCTAGGAGACATATTATCACACTTAAAAAAAAATGAGACTATTTTCTGCACTACCTTTGAAAGTTTTCAGTATGAAATTAATTCTTGCAACGTTTGGTGGGAATGATGCTGAGTTGCGATCATTTTAGGCACGTTATAAATCAGTGGGCCTTAAGGCGTGCGCGTGGTCTCAATGATGGAGCTTGTCATATCCATGCCCACACGTGGCAGGTGCTGGTGTTTGACTTCGGCAGCGAGGTGTACGTGTGGTGTGGGCGTGGGGTCCCATCTGCGGCACGCGCCGTGGCCTTCCAACTCGCCAAACAGCTCTGGAACGGCACCTTCGACTACACCAACTGCGACATCAACCCCCTGGATCCGGGGGAGTGCAATAGCCTCATCCCACGGTGGGCCATGCCAATGCTCGACCACCCCTCCAAAAACCAGTCCCTGTGTAGCACTTCCAAACTGTAAATCGTTTATTTCCAGAACTAGTGCAATTGCCCGTTACATGACAGGTTCATAAAACTTGTATGTAAAGATTGTATTGAATTAATTCAAATATTTATTTTTATATCATATTTCGTGTAAATTGTGCTGTTGAATCAGCACTTTGATATTGGTTGGATTTTTTGCATCTTGACAAAGCAACAAAGTTGTCCATGGGAAAAAACTGGTTCATTGAGATGTAGTCTAACATACTCAAAAGTGTGTCCTTGTAACTTATGACAGTGTTTAGCAATTCCAGGAATGATTGTAAACTGTCTTTGCTTCAGAATAAATGGTAAATTCACATCAGACGTTGCCCGATCAATTCTAGAAATGAAGACAAAATCTCCACGATTGATTCTGCAATTATTTCAGCCACAAAATTACGGTGCATTCACGAATCACCAGATGTGTGCCATTGCATAATCCTTTTTTGGGGTTGAGATTTCGAATCTGCATTACAATGGTTCCTTTTTTCAAAACCAATTCATGAGTTGGCATTCCAGAAGGTGTTAGCGTGGTGCAGACATTCTACTGTATAATTTCTGACGTCACTCGGATTCAAGTAATTACCCAATAATTAATTAACATTTTTTACCTGCGTGACTTTACCGAAAAAACCTAAGAATATAATATAATTACCCAGCATTGCATACAGTGTGCAGAGTGTCAGGCGTTAGGCACAGATCACTAAAACTAAATGTATAATGAGTTTGTGAGCGAACTTGGGGGTTCACGTGTGCACAGCGATGGATGTGAAGACTTATCCAGGGTAGATTCCCTTTTATTCTCCAACTCCAACTTGAAAATACCACGTGTCACAGCACATGCGTGGCCGCCGTTGCTCCCTCTCTGAACCCGATGGCTTCACACCAGCACTGGGGTGGGGCTACGGCTCGCGCATGCCTGCAGTGGGGGCAGCATTGCATTGCCTATGCAAGTCAAATACTTAAGAGGCCTGACCAGCAATCTTACCTATGAATGTAATTTATTGCACCCTGATGTGAATTTTTTATGGCGGGGGGGAGGGTTGGCTTATCTCAGACCCCCTACTTAACACTGTGCCCTACTTACATTCAACTTGTGAGCTAAAGTAGTCACATCAGTATTAAGAAACTTGTCCTTTGTTGAAACTGCTGTGCTGGGAAATCAAAACGGTGTTCTCTGCATTGCATGTCCAGTGTGCTAACCATTACAATATGACAGCAATTTATTCGCACATTTCTGTCCCCTGTTGTGCAGGAAGGGTCGCGGCCGTCCCGATTGGGCCATATTTGGCCGCCTGATCCAGCATAGCGAGACCATCCTCTTCAAGCAGAAGTTCCTCGACTGGTTTGATGCAGTGCCCTCGGGTGGACCTCCTCGTGATCCTGCCAGGGTGAGCCTTGATCACCTCTGCTCCTCCCCTGCATATTTCCTGCCCTACCATCCATGTAGTAGTGAGCACAGTACACTATGACTCCCATAAACCTGCAATTAATTCCCAGCTATGGATAAATTCAGTGGGTATTTGTGGTAGTAGTCGTACTCTCTCACGTGAAGCAGTCATGATTTGTGCACTGTGCCACGATCACGATTACCTGGGTTCAATTCCAGGCCATGCACGACGCCCTTGCCCATAGCTTGTGCCTCCCATAGGTTGACTCAACCTAAAATGGCGAATTATCATGATATGCGAAAAAATCTGCATCGAGCGTAGGTAGTTGGGCATGTGTGATTATGACGACACGATCTCACTCGTCATGTGCCGTAACGTTCTTAACGGATACTCCCTAACAGCACTTGCCCGAACATTCAAAATGATCAACGTCCATCTCTTGACGCCCGTATTGATTTAGAGTATTTGGCTGCTATACATTTGTAGTGTGTTGCAGAGGGACGCACACACCATAACTTGGAGGCAAAACGTTTAATAAACAGCTCCGTAACACTCCGGGTTCTCTAACTAGGTGTGGCTATCGATCGCTATGTGCGTGTGAGCTTAAGCTGTACGACCGGGTCAGTAGCACACATGCTACCTGACCTACGAATCTCAGCTAAACTACACGACGAACGAGGAGCGGGCAGCGAAGAGCGAAGTCCTCTCCAGTTGATCCCCAAAAACGATCCCCGAATGCCCTCGGTCACTCCCCCTTTATTTTCCAAGCCGCGGCCTTGCTCCCCCCTCGGCCGCGTCATCGGCCACGCCCCCTGCTGTATCAAGCCCGGGCTCCCGGCCTCCGGTCACGTGTCCCTTAAGCCTCTAATGGGGGCTCCCGACGCTCACCAGCACTCCAGCACCCGAGGCTGGCGCAACAGTACAGTGACCCTTATTTGTGTCACTACACATTTCTACGTGATGGGCCGCTTCGTTTAACTCTTTGGTTCTTTCGGTAAAGTCACGTATAAAGAGAAAATAATAAATTAAACACTTCGTTTAACTGTAATTTGTGGCCAGGTCTCTTATGAAAAGAGCTGTACAGCTCAGTGGGCCTCACCTGCTAAAAATAAAATAAAAACATATATTACGTAATTTCGACGAGGCCAAATGAAGGCTTCTGATTGGTGCGTTCCTTCCAGGGTGACGCCCAGCTGCCCGAGCTGCACCCGTGCGACATTCGCCTGATGCTCAGCGAGCCCTCCGAGTCCCAGGACCCGGCG
Organism: Lampetra fluviatilis; assembly: GCF_964198595.1. Classification (NCBI taxonomy): domain Eukaryota; kingdom Metazoa; phylum Chordata; class Hyperoartia; order Petromyzontiformes; family Petromyzontidae; genus Lampetra; species Lampetra fluviatilis. The sequence continues at coordinate 5,895,325 of NC_136295.1, read as the reverse complement.
GGTACCGCAGAGGCCCCTCTGGAGGGGCTAGGACCCGGCAGGGGGGCGCGGGGCGCCATGGGCGGCCGTGACATTGCCACAGCCGGCGTGGACGTGTGGCACATCCTGGACTGCGACTACAGCCGGATACCTCAGTCGAGCGTGGGCCAGTTCCACGAGGGTGACACCTACGTGCTGAAGTGGAGATACGTGCTGCTCGGCACGGGTGAGGGCACGGCTTTGTGTGCTAAACACCGGGTGTGTAACGACGCGTCGATTTGTCCACTGAAACCCATCCCTTACGCTCACGGTGCATGCTCGGAATTGTCGTGCGTGCATTAAGAAGGCGCATAATAATGTGGCGGCTGGATTGTTTTCATTTCGTGCGGATGCTTTGTGAACATTCACTTGAGGGTAAAATAGCGAATGAACGGGTACAAACTAGATGATCAAAATGAGAAACAGCAAATGTGACACAAATAGCACCAACTGTTGAAGCGTACGACTCTGAATCGTTACATTTAATTGAATTGCTGGAGGAGTGGATTGTTACATACCCACTTTACATATGGTCTACTTCTAGAATGTACTATGATTCTATCATAACCCGATCTACATTGGAGCTTTTATGTAACTAAGTCTATTTAATGTCTGAATTGCTCCATCTATATAATGCATCTATAAATCTACCATATTTATACGACTACAATGTTACTATAAATGTGTTCAATGGTAATTTGCACCATATAATTGGGTCAGAGGTGCATTGGTGACCAGATCATACTATAAGCTCACTGACCTGAGTTCGAAACCTCGTCACAGCTAAAATCAGTGGTGACCCATATATCTGAACTGGTCCTCATCTCCCACCACTTTCTCCTCACGAACCTACACTGACCAGCATGGTGAAGACTGATCAAACAACTATCATCACCGACTTGTGTTGGAGGCCTTCATCCAGCAGTGGGTTGATAAAAGTGTATATTATTTAATTATTTTGAATAAAATAACTTATTATAATTGCACCATACCTCTTATAGAGCATACTAACTCAGTATGCCTAATACTTATTTCACACATATCTATAAGCTGTCACATGGGCGCAAGTGTGTCAGCTTCATCATCATCTTACTTTATCAAGTTCAATTCAACACCCATCAAACACAGATACGCTTCCAGTACTGTACTTTTTGACGATGTCTTGCACAGAGAAGAGACTGAATGTGCAACAGGCACAAATTATTATAAATTGATGTCTTAAGTTCCTTTAGCCACTCGAAGGTGCCAGTTGTTGCCGGCTGCTGAATTTTTTTGGTTGTCACCGCTACGGCGGCGAGATGTTTACTACCTCGCCTGGTATACAGGAGGGTCGTAGGTTCGCTCCCAACCCTGATGCCTGTATATTTGGAGTTTACATGTTCTCCCCGTGGTCGCATTGATCTTTCTCCCAGTCCTCGAGTTATTCCCTCCACATTTAGAAACATGCGTTTAGAGTATTTGGCTGCTGCAAATTTACACGCGATAAGCCACCTCGTTGAGCTATCATTTGTGGCCAGGTTCCTTCCGAAAAAGAGCTATACATCTCAGTGGGCCTTACCTGGTAAAATAAAAAATAGTTTTAAATAGTTTTATATGGTCTCGATGGGCAGCAGTTGAATTACGCGCCCCAGCGTTCACTCCGCTTCGCAGTCGCAGGCGGTACCGTGTTTTATGCGTCCCAGCGAGAGCGATCGCAGCTATGCCGCGCGTGTTCTCTGCACGGGCGAGTTTCCACTCGCGCCGTGTGCTTGTTTTAACGCGGCCAACGATCGTGATCCTGTGGGCGGTGCGCATTTTCGCCGGGGCCGCTCAGACTCCCGCGGACGGGGCCCCGCGGCCGGCACGGAGCGCTGCGCCTACTTCTTCTGGCAGGGCCGGCACTCCACGGTGGACGAGAAGGGAACGACGGCACTCATGGCGGTGGAGCTGGGGGAAGACCGGGGACCTCAGGTCACTTCTCCTCAACTTTAATCATTGTCACTGTCAGCAATAATAACAATCGTAACAATGGTAGAGCCACAGGATTTGTTTTTTTTGTGTGAGAGTACTGCAATGGGATATTTGGCCAATTCTATCAATACAGTGTTTGTGAAATGAATCAAGGGTACTCAGCGGGAAAAAAATCAACAAATACAACATGGCAACATTTAAAGCTCCACACAGATGGATTCAATAATCCTTGACTGTATTGCCAACTCCTGGCCATCTGACAGCCTAAGCCTGCAATGCTTGATATCGCAAGGCATTTTCTTTTCATTCTCCTATGATACCACACTCCATCTTCCTTAACTAATAAGATCTGACTACACTGAGCACATTCAGGGTGATTTGGTCATAGGTTAGATATCACTGTCATTATATCTCTTTACAGGGCCACACTGCTAAAACAATGACCCATGTGCGTGTTTGGGCGCGAGGAGTGCTGGTACAATGCTCAGCGCAATGCATTACTGATCTAACAATCGACTCGAGTTTGAGAACTTGTCCTGCGCTTCCCCTAAGTGAACTCAGCCGTAAATGAGCACCTTGTGTGGTGTGCAAATATCAACACTAGGGAGACAATGGTGGTTGGGTGTGGTTCAGACCACACCATTCCTTCACGTGCCATGCTGAACCTTCATATAAGTTTGGCAGGAGTTGCCTTAACAGTCTGAATGGATACACGAGGGATCTTTGTCTGTGGTTTTTTGTGTGTTTTGTAGGTTCCAGTGACCCAAGGCAGAGAACCTCCTTCTTTCCTGCAGCTCTTCCAGGGTGGGATGACCGTGCACGCTGGCCGGAGAGAAGAAGAGGAAGCTGGGACCCAGGGTCAGCGGCATTATTTACTCGCACTACTATGCGTGCACCTACACCCACGCTCACATGCATGGAGTGCCTAAATTAATCACGTGTGCATTCTAGGCTCAGCACATCTAAGGTGTGCCTGTTTTCAAATGACCTGGAATGTCCCTGATGCTGTCAGATCTTGGTAGCTAAGGATGGTTGAGTCTGGAAAGTGCTTGCGTGGGTGACCACTATGCATTAAACAGGTGACAGGCGCTTTTGTGGAGCTATGTTGTGGGCAACAGAAACATCCATTGTTGTACATTACTGTAGTACATTACCAAGTGTGTGGTAACTGCCTCCAACCAACCCTCACCAATCAGGATGTTGATGTCCGGTCAAATGACCCCCACGACCCACAAGGTCCTCATCCAACAGTAAATTCAGAAAAAGGGGGAATTTATTTATTTATTATTATTTTAGAATTCCACCATGATTCTTCTCTAGCTTCTGTAGTTTTTTGCATACTGACGTCATACCCCCGTAACATTGAATTAATTTCTGTAAGTCACTCGTCACATGGGCGTGAGTGTCATTATCATTAGCATACTTACATTTTAATAAATATTACCACAGGTATGTACATCATGGCTTGGTGAAGTATGGTCATACATTCCTAATGACTGCAGATGATTCGCAAAAGGGCTGAAAATTCTTTGTGCTTGCCACAAATGAACCACAATATCTTGCTGATCTTGTCAAGGAGCATAAACCATCACGCGAACTCTGGTCATCCTCGTAGCGGCTTTTGGCTAGCCATAAAACAAAGACGGTCACTGCATCGCGCATTTTCACATGCACTTCTGTGGCCGTCTGGAACGGTCTTCCTTCCAATATTAGGAAGCCACTGGAGCTACGCACTTTCAAATCTCGATTGAAAACTAATTTCTATACAACTGATTTTTGTGTTTAATTTGTTTTCCTTTCACCGCACCTCCATACATGTGTAATACCGTTGAGGACTCTTGGACACCCGGGGTTGAGGCACACGTATTTATTCCGCAACAGTTGTCACAACCGCGGACATACAATACTGGAGGGGGTATCGGCCCCCTCACCCGGCTAGCTGGGAATACACTGCTAGCTATCTCTGACCTACCTCCTAGTCCTCCACTAACGGGCTAGGGGAGGCTGTCTGGCCCGACACTGGTAAGTCGGGCTACGGTACCCGGAGTCCCAGAGCACTAGCTCTGGTTCTCGGGACCATGCCGCTGGCTCGGTCCTGCGCTGCCCTGACAAGGGCGGCGTCCCAGGGGAGCCCAGGGCTCTAGCTAGACGATCTTCGGTCTTCACTGGTTTAGCTTAACATTCTGCCCCGAGCCCTCTGACACATCCCCCTTTATACTCAACCCCCGCTGAGGGGTGGGGCCCCGGGCTGCCTGGTGCGGACGTCGTTGAGAGCACCCCCCCCCCGTGCACTCACGTAGCCCCGCCTACTGTGTTTGTTTCCCATAAGCTGCCATGCATAACGGCTCTCTCTCTAACACCCCTACACATGTAAAATCGTTGTTTTTTTAGTTGCACCATAATCACCGCATATGGGATGCGCACGTGTCTGTGTTAGGTGACTGGCGGCTGTACTGCGTCCGGGGCGAGGTACCGGTGGAGGCGCACCTGCTGGAGGTGGCGTGCCACGTGAGCAGCCTGCGCTCGCGAGCCCACATGCTGCTGCTCAACGTGCACCAGGCGTCCATCCTGCTGTGGCATGGCTGCAAGGCTCAGCCATCTGGCCGGCCCGTGGCAAAGCAGGCAGCCAAACGCATCGGCGAGCTGTGAGTGCTTGTGTGTGCTGCGTGCGTATGTGTGGAGCGCCGCGGTGGCGAGATGTTAACTACCTCGCCTGGTATGCAGGAGGTCGTGGGTTCGATCCTGACCCTGACGCCTCTATATTTGGAGTTTGCATGTTCTCCCTGTGGTCGTGTGAATCTTTTTTTGGGTCCTGTGGTTTTCCCCTCCACATTTAGAAACATGTGTTTCGTGGATTTGGCTGCTATAAATTTCCACATGATAAGCCACTTTATTACGCCAGGTCGCTTTTGAAAAAAAACTATATTGCTCAGTGAGCCTTACCTTGTAAAATAAAAAGTGTATTAGTGTGTGCACGTGTACTGATGTTTGCTGTGAGCAGGTATCGAACCCGGCGATCAGAGTTTCATTCCCGCTCACAGGTATCTGAACCCGGCTTGGGTCTCCCCTATATTGACTCAGCCTTAAATGAGTACCTGTTGTGTTGTATAAAACAACAGCAACTACCATGGTGTAACCACAGCACCATCTCATGTGCTGTGTTGACCTTCATAGGTGCTCACGAACAGCAATTTCTTTGACTGCCTGTGTAGCCTATATGAGATGTCTTTGTTTGTATGGTGGTGAGCGGTAGTGTAGTGGTTAGAGCACTGCGCTTTGAACCCAGAGACCCGAGTTCGATACCCAGCCATGGCTAACATAAGTGATGATTATCTGAACTAGTCCTGGGCCTGGATCAGTACCCAGGTTAGCTCAGCCTTAAAGTAGTACTAGGGGCAGTATGGAAAACATCAGAACGGGTGAGATAAATGCAGTCCGGCATTGAGCTGGTCACTATCTTCATAGATCCTCAATAACAGCACTTGCCCCAACAACCTGTATAGGTTATATTGGGGTATTTATGTCTTTGCATACATGTATGTATATGACAAAGGATCCCTGTATATCCTTTAACAAACTGCTAAGGCAAGTGCCTTCAGCAAGCAGCTATTAACAATGGCATGGCGTCGAGAGGGTGGTATGGTATGGTCAACATTGCCAGTGGAAAAACAAAGGTAGCCATGAATTCGTGATAGAGGCCCCATTAAACCCTCCTGTAGAATGCCAGCTTTAGTTGGTAGGTGCTTGATAATAAATGGCACTTGTTCTGGCAGTTAATATTCTTTAATGCTAAATGGCAATAGCAATTTGTTTATCTGTATATGTGTGCACAATATTATCTGACTCTACCATCATCAGCCTTAACATATCCCCTCCCTTGGCTGCCACTCTATCATTAGTCTCAACCACCATCCATTATCTCCTTTAGCGACAAGTCTTGCACAAGCTCACTCACTATTATTAAATCAATATCATGTCTCTAGATTGCATATGTCCTCTAATCCTTGTGTTTCTCTCTCTCTATCTCTCAATGTATATGCAAGCATGCATATTTTCATCTTTTGTTCCATTTTCTTTCTCGACGTTTCCGTGTTTCTCATCCACGTGGCATTGCTAACCTTGTCGACCTCATTGCAGCTGACCCTAACGTAGCTGCCACTGGTGGTGTGTGCGTGCAGGTGCCCGCTGGAGGCAGGGCTGCACAGCAGCAGTCGCCTGAACATTGAGGAGTGTGAGGAGGGGGCTGAGCCCACGGCATTCTGGGATGCGCTCGGGCGCCGCAACCGCAAGGCATACGACTGCATGCTGCAGGGTGTGTGGCGCACGACTCTACGCCCCATTCATCTACCTGCGCCCTCGCAACCTTACCTAAACTAAACTATTTTTATTTTACCAAGTAAGGCCCACTGAGCTATGTAGGGCTTTTTTCAGAAGCGACCTGGCTACTAATTATAGCTCAACCAAGTGGCTTATCATGCGGAAAGTTATAGCAGCCAAATACTCTAAATGTATGTTTCTAAATGTCGAGGGGAAAACCGGAGGACCCGGAGAAAAATCCATGCAACCACTTGAACAGTGATGTGAAAACTCCAAATGTACAGTCGTCAGGGTTGGAATCGAACCGATGACCTCCTGCATACCAGGCGAAGTAGTTAACATCTCGCCCACCACGGCGCCCAGTGGCGTAGCATGATTGGCATGGGCTCTCACGCAAGGAATTAAATGGAGCCCCCTGTCCAATATCCTCCACTTTGTAGGCCAGTTCCTGGATCCTGCATGGCCCCTGGAGCAGTTGCACGTCCTGCACACTTGATAGCTACGCCACTGCTTGCGAGTCATCCTTGTGTAATGACGACTTGACACACTTCTCTTGAGATGGCACTTTATTGAAGACACGTTCACTTGACATCAGGCGGAGACCCCACTGCAACAGCCCCGAGTCTCCCGCGCATCTCCTTTAGATATCAACACGAGGCCACGCCCCCCTTCTCGATCATTCTCGCTGACTCTGGACGCTGGCTCTACCGGCAGACTCCACCGTCCTCTGACCACGCCCCCCTTCTCGAATATTCCCTTAGCCACCAGTCCCTTCCCACTCACCTGTCATTACCTCCCGTGGACACGAGTGCATTCGTACTGCAGGCTGACCCCTCACATCGCATGCAGGCTCTATTGTCATTACACTTGTTTCACATTCATCCTACATTTTTGTCTACTAGTGCATCCCTTTCTATCATCATCTTCTCTCTCTCTCTCTGCATCCCAAAGTACTTGCTGTGTTGTATTTTTGTTCATGTCTGTGGTGTTTGTGTTGCCATCCATATCTTTATCTGCCTGTATCTCAGCCTTTTTCTATCAGTGTCAATGTATGCTTCTCAAATATGTTCATGCTTGTATGCATGTCTACTGTATGTTTATGTGTGTGTATCCCGTTGTATTTGTGTGTGTGTGGGGGCGAGTGGTGGCATTTTTAAAGCACTGCTCTACGTACCCAGCAAGTTAAGTTAATGTCCCGGCTAGAGCTACGACCAATGTCAAGTGATATCCGAACTAGTGCCTCGCCAAGGTGAACAAGCCATAAAATGACTACCTGGTCCACTGTGTAAACATCGGCACTGGGGAGACGAATGAGGCCAGGCGTGGTGTTCTCCACACCGACTCCCTTGCCCTGTGTCGGCCTTAATAGATGCTCTCTGGACAAGTGGGATCTGTGTGCGCGTGTCTGTGTGTGCAGACCCAGGCAGGTTTAACTTCACCCCGCGGTTGTTCGGCCTGGAGGTGTCGTGTGGCCGTCTGGTGGCGCGGGAGCGGCTGTACGCGGCGCGCATTCCCGGAGCCGTTTGCTCCACCCCATTCCTGCAGGACGAGCTGTACAGCGGCAGCCAGCCGGGTGTGTGCGTGCGTTTGTGAACAACATTAGCCGATTGTGTGTGTCCATCCCAAGTCAGCCAGGCCTATGTGTGTACATCGGCACCGCTTAGTCATGTATATCTCCCAGCTAAGCTAGGCGTGTGTATCTACGGTTCGAGTCATCGGCGCTTTGCACTGGGGGTGAATATGAATAAAGAAATGGATGCTTACCACGTTTTTAATTTTTTGTCTGGATAAAAGTGAGCGTGCTGCGCTATGAACCTGGAAACTTGAGTTTGATTCCCAACCACTGCTAATAGCAGTGGCGAGTGATATCTGAACTTGTCCTGAGCCTCTTAGAAGTCGACTCAAATTTAAATTAGTACCTAATGCGATATAAAATCAAGTGGTACCGAGGAGACAAAGAAAGCTGGGTTTGGTAGTGGCCACACGTTTCAAGTTTCCACATCAACTCATGTGCCCTATCCATCCTTAACAGGTGCTCTCTATCAACACTTGCCCCAACAATATATAGATTGGAAACTCATTTCTTTATAACTGCTTTTTGCGTTTAGTTTGTTGCCCTTCCCCCGCACCTCTGATTAGCACGGTTGGCTACGTACGGTACGAAAGAAGTTCAACATACACACACATATCCAAGTGAACAATACTTTCCACAACAGTCTCTGTCACTACAAGTTGGCATACTTATCTCTGTGTGTGAGTGCAGCCCTGTTCATGGTGGACAATCACCAGGAGGTGTACCTGTGGCAGGGCTGGTGGCCCAACGGGGGTGACCCCCACTCAAACTCTCCGTCTCGCCTGCTGTGGGACCAGGCCCACCGAGCTGCCATGCAGACTGTCCTGAGCTACTGCACAGGTGCGCGCATGTGCAGGGCCACGTGCTGAGCATGTGCCCCACATGGCCTTTTATAATTGTGCATTCATATGGTGATCAAATGTCTCAGCATCTCACAGCACCTTACATGACATCTCATCTCAGCCATTCAATGGCAGCTGTCCCTGTGCGGCACAATGTGACGCAGTGCCTGCCTGCAAATGGGTATTGGTCTGCCAGTAGGGGACAATAATTCCGGTGTGTGTTTCCAACTAACTAAAAGCAGGTAGCAACAGACAACATTGATTATTGTACATCAGATAAGAATTAACCCATTGTTTTTTAATTGAGCCAAAGACATAGGAACACAGAAAAAGAGATGATGATTATCATGATGATAGGGAGTTCCAAAGCCAGCAAAAGTACAAGACGTAAGAACCATTTTTTTTATATTGATCAAGGTTACAAGAATCCTGCAAAGAGAGGATACAAGATAGTCCCAAAGACAATAACAGACAGCTTGAATTACAGCACACAGTTATTAATTTCAAACAGAACAGTCCAAAACGCTGTTTCAGGACATTATTTTGAACTTGCCTTTTGCCCGTCCAAGGACGGGTGTAGTGCAGTAAATCTGAAACTTGCAAGCAAAAAGCAGACCGCAACGTGATATTCATTGCATCCATTCGTATGCAATTTGTAAGACCGTGGTGACACAGACTTATTTCATTTAAAGGTTATAATCCCTTGATCATCATGACGTTCTTTTTACTTTGATGTCTCAATAGCGTTACAGAGATTGCGTGACGTGAGGGTTCTGCCTTTGTAGTGAGGGTTGTAAGTTGACGCTGAGGAGGGGGGAGGAGGCGCCTCGCCCCCCATGTGGAGTGACATCACCCGCTAATTATTGTGTCCATTTGGAGGACGTCACCTGTTCATGATTATTAATGAGGGGGGTTATTCGATGTGGAGTGACGTCACCTGCTCATGATTATTAATTAATGAGGGGGTGTCCATGTGGAGGACGTAATCTGTTCATGATTATTAATGAGGGGGGCTGGTCGACGTGGAGTGACGTCATGTGCGGGACACACAGACATTATTGGCTCATTATAGTAGTAAATAATTTTAATGAAAACCTCACTGACAAAAATGGTGAATCCATTGATGCATGTCCTGTTATACACCTGTTCATGAGATTATAACAATATAGGGTACGATAATCTAGCATTAATATGTATAGAAATATTTTCATAATCTAGTGGTCGTACCTCATGCCAATAATCGTGACTTCAAGCCAGCATATCAGCAGTCTGGATTTTACTGGTAGGAACTTCCTGGTTACACCAGCCCACAGGGGATTATTGTGTCCGTCGTGCAGGGAGGGGCTGGTGGGGAGGGGAGAGTGGGGAGGGGCTGGGTGGGGAGGGTGGGGCTGGGTGGGGAGGGGAGGGTGGGGAGGGGCTGGGTGGGGAGGTGGGGAGGGTGGGGAGGGGCTGGGTGGAGAGGGGGGGGGGTGGGAGGGGTGGGGCTGGGTGGGGAGAGGCTGGTCACCCCCGTTGGTGCCCTTATAAAACTCAACGTTTAACCTACTCACGCCGGCTTGTGCCCGCCCTCACAGTCGGGCATATTTGCGGAATACACCACGCCGCCGTTGACCCTGGCCATTGACCGAGCAACCCAACGTTCCTACCAGCTCCCTCCGCAGGAATGTGTTTTTGTTGTAAGCAACTAAGACATGATAGTTCAATAGATACGATTTAACAGATTTTCTTTCATTGACCAAGGGTATAACAATGTGGTAAAAATAAATCATGGGGATTACAAAGTAAAGTAGCATGAGGGAAAAAGGATGAAGAAAAATGTCGTAGCCTACAATGTGGTGGTGAAACACACTATACAGTGAGGAAATATTCATTTTGATGGGGAAAAAAGTCCTTGACATTGGCAGAGTATCACATCTTTTTGTCCTTTATCTGCACCTCCAATTAGCACGGTTGGCAATGTAGGGTGTGAAAGAAGTTCAACATACGTACATACATTGACTGTGGTAGTCGTGATACAAGAGTGATACGCAGGTGAGTCAACAATAATGAGAGACTGATTGCAATTAATCATTGAGCACAGTAGCATCAATCAACTGAGCTTATGCACGTTGCATTCTATCAAACAGAGACAGGTACGAACCCGTGGCACCAACCCTGGTAGGAAGTGGGAGCATGTGTTACCAACTCACACTAGACGGCATACGTACAAATTCGTCGTTCGTTGCATTTGGAAGTGAATAACTAACACTTGGATCGAAACTAGCACGTATTGCTATCTTTCTGTATATAATAGCAATATAATGATTTACCCTCTCTGTTTTATGACTTGCAATGATTAAGGGTCACAATTCGATTCAAGATGTATTTTCTTGCCTCTTTATCTTGTTTTAAAATCGAATACTGCCTTGTTTGCATTGTATCTCTTGTAAATTGCAGTTTTTGTTCTACCTCATTCACTCCTTTATCCTTAATATTTAATTTAGTATATAATTTGTGTAAATCATAAACCATTGAGTTTTACAAGTGCGATTCTTTGCATGTATCGTGAGAGCTAAAATCGAATTTAATTGATTAAGTGAAAAATTGTTACATTTGTTACATCCCTACTATACGTTATTATTGTTGTTGTCTCGGAAGCCTCGTGACTTTTTCAGTAGGTCCTGACAAATTTTCTCAGGAGGAGGTGATGTTGCTATGTGTAATCTCAATTGAATTTGTGTGTGTTTGTGTGTGTGCAATGCCATGTATGGATGTAGCGAAGTCCCCAAGCCACCCCCCCAAGGCATACCTGATCCACGCTGGTCTGGAGCCCCTCACCTTCACCAATGTGTTTCCTTCCTGGGAACATCGGCAGGATGTCGCTGAAATCAGTGAGAAGGCAAGCCCTGCACCGCCATATCAACCCAGCATCGCACTGCTTGACGCACGCTTTTGGTCCAAATGTAATATTGAAGTTGCCTGTGTGGCAGCAGTTGGCAATGATGGCTGCACTGTGTTGATGATTCCTAACGAGAAGGAAACCACGATGCAGTTGGGTAATTTTCCTGCTGCTTTATGAAATAATATGGCCACAACTTTGACTCTTTTTGGTTGGTCTGAATCCGTGGGGCGCCAAGGTGATGAAATGTTATATCCCTTGCCTGGTATGCAGGAAGTAATGGGTTCAATCTGACCCTGATGTAATTATATTTGGAGTTTGCATGTTCTCCCCACGTATGATACAAGCCACTTTGATGAGCTATTATGTGTGACCAGGTCGAACCTAGTTTTTACACGCATTATGGTTTTGTCACATGACATGCAAGGCATAATGGGAGGACCGATTCAGTGGTTATCGCTCTTTTACTGTCGAGGAATCTCGTTTATTATGTATTATTACTCTTATTTGTTTATACATCATCTCAAATTTTTGCCTGATTAGTTTCTCATTTACAGACTGTATTATAATTGGTTTATTGTAGGGTTATTTGACAACCGGTGAGCCCATAACCATTTCCAGAATCGATTACAGGTTATGAAAATCACTAACCGGTAATTGTTTCCAGTGGAACATTAGCAATGAATTCACCTTTACCTTTTAACTGAGAAACGAGGGCAAATATACCACTTGGTAACCTAGGCTGCCATGTGAAAGTACTTGTTTGCCTGCTGTCGGTGCAAGGGCCTCCATTAGAGAGAACTCTTAGAAAAAATGTGGTGCACTCTTCCGCGCTAACCTGATGTCTTGCCAATCGACTCTGGTGTACCCATTTATACTGCTGAGTGAACAAGGGGGGTTTTTAAGAAACTTGGCCCTTTCTTTCAACTGAGATTAAATAGAACCATTGACCTCTAGGTTGTGCAAGTCCAGCGAAATAACCATGTACACCATGGCAGCTCCCTTTTTTTCAGTTAAAAAGTAAAAAATGCACGTTTAATGCTGTCCAATGCAGTTATTTTAATGCAGTTACCAGAAACGCAAAACAGTTTTAAGAACTCTAGTTTATTGTCTTGTGCGGTGTTGATTCCCCGTGCATGGCCACAGAATGTGCAGGCAAGCAGCCAGATCACGCTGGTGCAGGATGTGCTGGAGGCTCTGAGCCATCCTGGCACAGCGGGGGGCCGGCCCTTACCCGTGGGGGCCGAGACCCAGCCAGCCACACAGCCCCACAAGCCCGACACAGAGGTGGGTGACCATTGCTGTGTGCAGTAGAGTGAGACAGACATACATAAAGAGCCTAGCAATGGAGAAAGAAATGTTCCGTGTTTTTGCAGTCCCAATGTGACTCACCCTTTTTTTAAAGGAATGTTTTCCCTATAATCCAGCTCATTGGAGGCAATTACCAGTCGATGACATGTAATAATTAAACTTGATTTGAAGCTTTCGTGACTGCAAGGATTCATATTCTTAGGTTTTTTCGGTAAAGTCACGTAGGTAAAACAATTTAAAATTAAAATTAATAAAAGTAAAATAAAATAAAAATAAAATAATATGTATGTCTGTCTCACTCTACTGCTTGCTGTATCATTTACTTGATACAGCAAGCGTGCTGTGACGGTTCCACCTGAAGACGGAAGCTTGTGTTGCCTCCGAAACGTCGTGATTTTTATTATTTTATTTTTATTTTACTTTTATTAATTTTAATTTTTTTACCTACGTGACTTTACCGAAAAAACCTGAGAATAATAATTAAACTCTGAAATCTGTTGAGCTATGGGGTTGCCAATTCATGGCAGTACAGCAAATGAGTTTGTGAACTCGTTCATGCAGACTTTTGAGTGTTATCTCCTTGGATATGTGGTTTGTCTTTGGCTACTCTGGTTTCCTCCCACATGTAAAATTTTAAATAAAATAAATGAACCATTCTCATGCAGGATGCTTTTGAAAATGTCTTGAGACTCAGTGAGGCTTTTAAGATAAATATTTGACCTGATTAATTAATGTATGAATATAATTGCCAGCTTCTTCTTTTACTCCAGTCTTTGTGATCTGCTATGGTGTACCTTTCTCACATTTACCAGTCTTCTTAATTAAAATGCAATTAGGGTCCTTACACATTAAACCGACCTGACTATTGCTGCATATGAAGACCTGCAGCATTATGGTTCGAGGTGACTGGAGTTTGGGTAGCCCTGAAATAGACGAATAAGAAAGTTTTACAGATGACCTTCAAGGCTTTTTACCGTTAATCTGCTTTGTGCACGTGTGCTTGGCAGGTATACGCAGGAATGCCACAGGCAGAGTTTTCTGCCCTGCCACTCTGGAGGCAGCAGGAGCTCCGACAGGCAGCAGGGCTATCGTGAAAGTCTGCCTGTTTACCTGAAGACCCAACAAAGATGAAGTCCTTACCTTGCCTGGATAACTGTGCCTGTTCACACATTGGATCATAGAGTGTGCACCTCGGTCCCACTGTCATGAAATACAAATTTTTATGCGTTTAGAGCTGCGGTGATTTTTTTGTGTAACTGCGATGGAAGGCTGTTCTGGAGAGTATGTGAACTAGTTTATTGTAAGTGGGCATTTCACCTGTGGTGTTGCTGGCACTGTTATGGTCCTGAAAAAATATAGTGAAATTTAACCCATGCCGTTTAAATCGCAAGTACTGTGTTGTAGTTTGTGTTTGAATGACATGTACTAGCCTTGTGTATGGGCATGCACACACGAGTACAAATACACTTACATTGATATGTTTGTAAATACATTTTGGGGGAACTACACAATCAACTGTGGATTTGTTCAACCACCAGGATATAGCATTTCAACAATGGGCAGCTTGCTCCTAATTTCTGCAAACGTCATTCTTTAAGCACCTGCAGAGCATTGATTTATACGCCATAAGTGGATATCTGATTTTTTCATGGGTAAATGGGATGAGATTTCTTTTTTTACCCTAAGTGTGTGCTGTTCATTTTATGTGATATTTAGCTTTGCCCATGAATTACTGTGCAGTATCCACCACCTTAAGGACACAGTACCTTACTGACAAAAACAATGGCCGCTTGTATGGCCCAATGTGTCTGCAATGCTGTATTTTCATTTTTAATATTTTATATTTTTGTTTGGGTTGTTTTTGCTTTGTGTACAGTATTTGTCACAGGGATAGTTCAGTGTTAAACCACAGTGTGTAAGCATGGGTGATTGTTAACCCAGCTGTCATGTACAATAGTTAGCAGATACATAACTATGACCGCAGGGTTGAGTAGGCATTACCAAGAAATTGAGATTGTTGATCGTCAGCTCCTTATATGATGGCCTTATGAGCACGAAAACATGTTTTACGTGCGAGTTTTTGAATGTGTTTGCCATTAAGCTGGCATTTAAATGCACTGAATGGTGGGGGCAGTGGCTGTCTTTCTGGCAGTTTAGAAGGCCCAACCTCCCATATTTGAATCTTGACTTCCAGCTTTCGTGACTGCAGGAATTCATATTATTGGGTCTTTCGGTAAAGGTACGTAGATAGGTTCAAAGAAAATAAGAAAAAATTACTAAAAACTACGACGTTTTGATCGCAACACAAGCGGGTTTTTTTTCTTTCTGATGACGAACGCTCGTGTTAGGAACAAATTTGGGAAAAATTTAAAAGTGAATAAAATATTGTTCAGTTTTAATTTTATTCTACCTGGGTGCATCCGAGCATGGCCTAGTCAGCTTAAGTAAAGCGTTGCAAGGCTCCCTTTACCACATAAATTGCCTTGTACAAAATCACGCACTTACGAAAAAGTAATGATATTATGTAACTTTTTGTTGTGCATAAATCAACACATCTGTACAATAAAATGAGTTACAGTCAAGTTGATTGTACAGTACTTGAATACGTACTGTCGTTAAGGTTTTAAATATATGGGTGAACATTGTGTAAGCACACTTGCGAAAAGGATCACAAGGTAGTTTGCTTTACACTCTGGCTGGCCTGATGGCGCTTTATGAAATCTAACGTTGAATGTCATACAGCAATTGAAATTCATTTAATTCGCAATGTGGTGCATTCGTAAATTTATCGTACAGTAATTCTCTTGCGTATTGAGTACAAGCTTTACAAAATGTCCAATCTGTGCAGGACTTACATGAAGCCATTATAAAGAGGCAACTTGTGGGTGTTAAATTTGGCAATGGACTGCAGTAACTCGTGTTCGGTATGTTTGAAACTCGCAAAATAGACTGGCTTTTCTAGTGTTTTACTCTTTTGCCAATTTGAATACTGTACTGTATAAGCTGAACCCCATTTTAGGACTGTTTTGTAAAACTTGCATTGTGAAAAGGTAAGAAAGGAACTGCTACATTTTAAATACAGCACTGTATTGTCTATGTACATGAGTACAATTTTAGAATAGCACATGCAGATTTTGGAAACAGTGTTTGTATAAAAACTGTGCCTTTTATAATTGTAAAGCATAAGACAACTGAACAGCTTTTTTTGCATTTTATTTGTAAACTGATTTATCTATGCAAATGACGTCTGTGCATATGTAGTAACGCAAGGTGTGATGTGATGCTTACGAGTGATTAATAAACATGCATGTCAACCTGTCACTGTG
This sequence comes from Lampetra fluviatilis, assembly GCF_964198595.1. NCBI lineage: Eukaryota > Metazoa > Chordata > Hyperoartia > Petromyzontiformes > Petromyzontidae > Lampetra > Lampetra fluviatilis. Next base: position 5,879,107 of record NC_136295.1, on the reverse strand, counting down.
TGCATGTCGTGTTGCAAGAGTTGATGACACGTTTAATCATAATGAAGGTTTTTTTTGGGTTAGATCGCGTAAATATACATGTGTCGTTGACTCACCACCACCCGGCACAGCCAATCAGTAAGGTATGTCACGTTAACAAAACATGCCAATTAGTTACTATCTTCTTGGTTCTTTCGGTAAAGTCACGTAGAAGGGAAATAATAAAAGTAAAAATAATGTAATATAATAAATAATACAATATTAATACAATAATGCAATAATATAAATATATATGTAGAATGCTATAAATAATAATAAAAAAAATAGTATAAATACGATATTTATTTATTTTTATTATTTTATTATTTCCCTTCTACGTGACTTTACCGAAAGAACCAAGAAGATGAATCCCTGCAGGCACGAAAGCTTTAAATCGAAAATTAGTTACTACTTCAACACACCTGTGTGTTGGAGTTGTAAACCCGCAACATTTACAATCTGTGCCAATTGTATACAGGTAGTCCCCGACTTACGATGGAGATGCGTTACGACGATCACATCGTAAGTCGAAAATGTCGTAAGTCGGACCATCGTAAGTCGGGGACTACCTGTATACTCTTGAATTTTGACGGCCTTATTCTAGCTCCTGTGGAGGGCTTCTCGGCGCTTTGCCCGTCGTCCTCACTGATGTCCTCTTCTTCCCCCCATGTGTGCAGATTCTACTGACTATTGTATGTCGGGTGTATAGGCATATATATGCCTATGCACAATGCAGTTATTTTTTAGCAGGAACCCTCGGGGGGGGTGGGTCGCGATCTGCACGAAGTAGAAGAAGCAGCAGCTCGCACTACGATTACTACGTACACACGGGGGTCTACATTTCACAATAGATAAACATGGCCCTGTACATTATATACAGGGTGTGTTAAAATGATGGACCCAATTTCAAAGCAGTATATTTCACGATGGCAACATGTTACAATTACACAAAAAGTTACAAACGGTTTAATGAGTTATCCAGTTTTACTAACCATTTTTATAAATGCTCTATGTGCCCTCCGCCTGCTGTACGGACAACATCGAGACGATAGTTGAATTCGTCCCAAACGCCTCTCAAAGTGTCTTCTTCCACTGATGTCACCGCTGCCGTGATTCTGTTTTTGAGGTCATTCAGATTAGTCGCTAATGGTGGCACAAAAACACCACGGTCTTTGACGTATCCCCACAAGAAAAGGCCGCAGGGTGTGATGATGTCTGGGGATCTTGGGGGCCAAGAGTGTAGCGCCAAGTCTTGGGGTCCCGTGCGACCTATCCAACGTTGAGGCAGTTTGTCTCGCGAATGACTGAGGCTAGGGGCTGTTTCCGTGCTGGGAGAGGCATCTAGCGGTAATCATTTGAAACTCTATGCCCTGCCCTTTCAAGTGGTAAGAGTTTCATTTATGGGCTGTTCGTGGTTGCAGAGATATAGCGATTTCAAATCGGGCCCATTTTTTAAACACCGTGTATACATATTCTTTGGTTCTTTCGGTAAAGTCACATATAGTGACTTTGTGTTGCGATCGAAACGTCGTGATATATTATTTTTATTTTGTTTTATTTTTCTACCTACGTGACTTTACCGAAAGAACCAAAGAGTATGGATTCCTGCAGTCACGAACGCTTCAAATCAACCCTGTATACAGGGTGCTTCAAATAATGTTAACACGTCTGAGAATTTGCAAAAGTACCACGAGAAATGTGCCTCCTGGCTCTGACTACTACTGTAAGAAGATTCCAGGCATGTGTTGACATTGATGGCGAACAAGTGGAGACTTTTTGACTTTTTGAAGCTATTAACATACATTTGTTATCATCTTACGATGTATTATCCGTTCTTTTTCGATTAAAAATGATAGTCCCATGTAGGTTTTAACACATTTTTTAAGGCACCATATCTCTAATTTTGGTGATCTGTGCCTAACACCTGACACTATACGCTGTGTGTAACGCTGGGTAGGCTCCGTGGATTTTCATGCAATTTTAAACATTTGTGTTTTTCATGAAAGGTTTATAAAATTGTTACTAATTATTAATTTATTCCAAGAATATTCAATTTTCTGATTAAATCCAAGTGCGCCCCTGTTTTTATATTTTATCTTTTTATTTTGCACACCATTACAGAATAATAATAAGTATTTTTTTCGGTTAATTTGTGACAGTATTTTTTGGACATGGAATAGAAGTTGATATAAAGAAGCAGAATCACTTTTCATTTTAACTCAGTGCAGTTTCACTTTGATGACTTTTGCTCGCGCTTATCATGCACATTTGTGAATGTCTTCATTCCCAGAATTGATCTGGTACCGTCTGGTGTGAATTTACCATTTATTTTGAAGCAAAGACAGTTGACAATCATTCCTGCATTTTATATCACTGTCAATAAGTCACAAGGACAAACTTTTGAGTATGTTGGACTTTATCTCAACGAACCTTGTTTTTTTTCCATGGACAACTTCATGTTGAATCTTGATTTGCTTTGTCAATATGCAAAAATCTAACCAACATCAAAGTACTGATTCAACAAAATTAATTTCAAGCAAAACTTTTTGGGAGATGATCGTCAATTTACACCAAATGTGATATATATAGATAATTTTTTGATTCAATAAATTGAATACAATCTTTAAATTGTCGTATTATAATAAAATTTACATTTTATGAATACGTCATTGACGACGAATTACACTGGTTAGTTAATACTTCAGCACACTGGTGTGTTGGATAGTAGATCCACATCTACAAATTGTGAACAAATTGTAAACCCACAACATTATTCCTAATTTGCACGTTTTGTTTACGTGACAAACCTAACTAATTGGCTGTATCGGGTGTTGGTGGGTTAACCACACATTATATTAATGCGATCTAACCCAAAACAACCTTTATTATGAATATTGGTCGCGATGGCTTTCGTGTTAAACTAAGAAGTTTAATCTTCAAGGCAGACATAGGATAGAACAGTAAAATGCAATTGTGCGCACTGAACTGTGAATAAAAAAAACACGTAAAACGCAGCCAGCGTTACACACACGCACGCTGAGATCTCAATATTAATTTGAAAATCGGCTCTGTGAACGCAGCCTCTGGGGTCGTGATGGGTTTCCATGTGGCCCTGTTACGTTCTCGTTCTGCAATAATGTGCACCGATGCCTATACATTATTGAGGGCGACATTGGCACGTAAAATACGGATTGACATCGCTCATTGTTTATCGCGTTTAACAATCATTGGGCGTGTACAGCGCGGAACGAGCTTGTTTGTTTTTGAATGAGTAAATTGGTAAACGACGTAGCGAACTGGAGTTTGGGAAACCCTAAATACCGTAAGTCAAATGAGCCAAAAGAGTTAGAGCTAGAAGAGAATGGCTTTACGACGACATTAGAAGTTGGTGGCAGGACAGACGTGGCCACTACTTGAGCACATTGGGACAAGACGGAGGAAAGTTGAAAACAAATGACGCAATGTGCAGCAGACACCTACGGGACTGTCTGCCCCATGGCTCGTGACGATGCTCTGGATGAGTTTAACACATGGGCTTTCGCAGGCGCCCCAAAAGAAAACAAACTTTAACACGGATGAACTATGATGAGTCAAAATAAAATACAGCTATAATAATAGAGGTTTTCCACTTTTTTCTGGCAACAAAACTGAAACCTTTTTACAAGGATTCATGTTTGCATTAACCACAATACTTGCAGTCAAAATGCAAATAAAAAACACACTCTGATAATATATAATGCATTAGCCTTGAAACTGATTAGTCCACACCAGGGACGGCTTTCTTTTGAGCCTCGACCCAATTGATGCTAGACCAGAGGACGCCAAAAGGCGTACAGCTCAAAGACAATGCACTATCAAAGTAATGAGGGCTCGGGGTGAGCATCTACATCATTAGACCTCCTTTGCCAGTATCAAAATAAAAAAAGGGGAAAAACCTATTATTATATTTTGGTACTGGCAAAGGAGGTCTAATGATATTAAAATAGAGAATTCGTGCCAAAGTACAAGCGACTCTCGGAATCACATCATTGCCATCGATTCCGATACAATGGAATTCCCTATGAGTAATCGATTCTAGGGAATCGTGCCGAGTTCTGTAATCGATTCCCACACGATTATATAAATAAAAAACGGCGAACGCGCGCCATTGCCAGACGCGTCGGGAGCTGGCGTCAGCGACTCGCTTACGCAAATGTCACCTTACAGCTTATAAACCACTAATTTTACGCGCGGGAGTGGGCAAGTGAACACATCGGCTTTCAAGTTCACTCTCTGTTGTGTGCGCGTGTGTATATATTAAAATAAACGTAATAAAAGTCGAGTTTTCGCAGTGACGTCACTTCCAGTCATGCCGGCGGCCGCTGCGATGTTGATGGCCGGTGGGGAGCCGTTGAGGGTAACTCCACTTTCTTGTGTTAAATCGCAACAAGCCGTGACACTTCGACTCGCGATTAAGGTTTCGCCTGCGCGTTAATTGTCGCGTCTAATCGCTGTGTTTTTTATTTCACGCGGTTTGTTGTGGTGGGGGTTTCGCGCGGTTTGGGCCCTCTCGGTGACGGAACGTGCAGAGTCACGGCCTGTAGACTGCGCAGGCCGCAAGAGAGAGAGAGGGCCTTTTTCGATTTAAAGCTTTCGTGACTGCAGGGATTCATCTTCTTGGTTCGTTCGGTAAAGTCACGTAGAAGGGAAATAATATAATACTACTTCCCTTCTACGTGACTTTACCGAAAGAACCAAGAAGAAGAGAGGGCCTTGTAAAACCGTGGCATTCATAGAAAATTATCGGTGGAAATTGTAACGTGTTTTGTTTTTACATTTTAACACGTTCTATTTCAGCGGAACAACGCGTGTGGTTTAGTTTTTTTACACGGATATTTGGTTTGTCTGTGGGCCCCCATCCCGTCAATGTGGAATTGCCACCCACCCACCGCTGGCTCATATCTTGCCTGGTTGAGCTGTGATATGGGCGAGGGGGGCTTCACTTCAATTCGTCTCTGGAGTTTAACCACGAAAGTTACTCGGATAAGAATGTGGGGTCTATTGCTTTGATTTGGTAAAAGAGTGCTTTGTAAATCCGAAGGCCTCATTCTCGGCTTATAGGGCTTTGCGGGTTGTTGTGCCCATACTTCACCGCGATGGTCAACGCGTGATGTGAAGCTGGTTGTAGTCGCCAGCGAAACGGAGTCTAATCGTAAATGTTGTGGGTTTACTCTGAAACACATCGGTGTGCTGAAGTAGTAACTAATTGTTACGTTTTGTTTACGTGACGACCCTTACTAATTGGCTGTTTGGTGGTGGCGGGTTTAACGACACTTATATTTACGCAATCAAACCCCAAAACACCTTTATTATTGATATTTGTAGCGGAAACCTACGTGTTAAACTGAAGGCTGTGGGGGGTGGGGGGGAGTCCAGTACCGGTTCAGCTGTCACTGGCCAGGGATCAGAATTTGGGTCGCTGTATTCGTAGCCAGTGTGCTAATAACTGCGCCCCTGGTCCCGTCTGGGATCGTCAGCGACACGAATCAAAATAAACTCAACTCTGGCAGGAACTGTTATTGTACAGGAATTGAATTGTATGCAAGGATCTTAATGCCCTCGACGTGAGGGCATTGAGATTCTGTTATTTTGTACAGTAGTTGATTTACTCAGAAATTTGCCCAGGAGGGCTCAACAGTGAGAGGCATATTCTTGGTTATTTCGGTAAAGTCACGTAAAAAATGTTCAACATTGAAATGTAATTAAACTTTTTTTTTAAATAAAAGCAAAAAAAGCCCCACAATAAAAATAGGAAGACATTTCAATTTGACAAACTTTAACCACTGTAAAGTTGGCGAAATGACGATATAGGGAGGTGGTGCCCTTAGTTTACATTTATGGTGTTGATATCCCTGTGATGTTTTATTTTTTCCCCAAGTAACCCCAGCGAAGATTCATATTGCCTTGTTGCTGGTGTGAATAGGGAGACACTTTGATTTGGCTGCTTTAGAGTGATGGTGCAGTTTAATCTGTGCTCACCCTGGACCATTAGTCCTTTGAGCTCAACACGAGTATAAATTTGAGGGAAGGCATCTGTTTTGGAATGTAGAATTTCCACCACCGAGCTCTGAGCTGCATTCAGAGACAATTATTTCCCAAGTAGTGAATCCACATACAGGCCTCATTGGAGCAGGGATACTGACGGTTGATGTTTTAAATACATCCACAGATGTAAAAACCGCACGTGACTATTGCACATTCGTCAAGATACAAACTGGACGAGACCAGCGCTTACTGATGTGATGTTTATTTCAGATGGAAACTGATGATGTCAAAGGGGGTGATGGCCTTCGTCAGTATTACCAGACCAAGATAGAGGAGCTGCAGGTAAAGCCGGAGATTTGCTTTTTGCTTGTGCAGATTCACACAAGTGTGAAGTGTGTTTTTAAAGTGCCATCACTCAATTACATATTTTGGTTGATAATTTTGCGCCGTCTTTATCTGCAGTTGGTTGTGAATGAGAAGAGCCAGAACTTGAGACGACTGCAGGCTCAGCGAAATGAGCTCAACGCAAAAGGTCCGTTTAGTTAATCGAATCAAGTTGATTGAATATATATATGCTTTACATTTATTCATTGAGCAGTAGTGTGTGATTGTTTGCTATTTATGTGGTTCACTTGTGTTCATGAATGGTTTGGTTGATCTGTCATTCACAATTTACACAAATGGTACCTTGCTTATTCTAGAATCTGAAAAAATATACATGTAAACTGTAGTGTCCTATAGACAGCGAAACCTAGGTACATTATACGGTTATATAGAAGTTTTCAATAATCTTATGACATATTCTTTGGGTCTTTCGGTAAAACCACGTAGATAGAAAAAATTATCAAAATAGTAACAATATCATGACGTTTCGATCGCAACACACCTGAAGACAATTGCTTTTGTTGCGATCGAAACGTCATGATATTGTTATTATTTTGATTATTTTTTCTATCTACGTGGCTTTACCGAAAGACCCAAAGAATATGAATTCCTGCAGTCACGAAAGCTTTAAGTCAAAATCTTATGACATTTGTGAAATGGATTCTCGTTTACTATATTTGAGCTTTGTCAGTATTGTGCACAGTATTGATGCAACGACCTTTCTCCAACAACTCTTTTATTGGTGACCTCCCCACTCTTCTCTCTGCCCGCTACCCCAGTGCGCATGCTGCGTGAGGAATTGCAACTGCTTCAAGAGCAGGGCTCGTATGTTGGGGAGGTGGTGAAGCCCATGGACAAGAAGAAAGTTCTTGTCAAGGTAATGGTGCACAGTCATCAGTTGGGCATGGTTTTTAAATGGTAACATTGAATATTTTCTTTTAATACTTCAAAGTTTATTCCTCTTTGCTTGGGTTATTAAAAGTTTGCGAATATATATATATATCATTTTTGTATTCACAACTCCCATCAGGTTCATCCAGAAGGCAAGTTTGTCGTGGACATTGACAAGAACATAGACATCAACGATGTAAGTAACACAAATAATGATCAATCATTGTTGTAAGTCTTTGTCATATTTTTGGGAAGGGGCTAAAATACATTTCAGAGGCTGTTTCTCCCGAAATTTACGAAGCATGGCACATTTGTCACCGACAAGAACATTTTAATTCAGTCCTTATAGGCCTGCATGATCAAGTCCTTTGGAATTCTCTTTTGTTCAGGTGACGCCAAATTGCCGCGTGGCACTGCGCAATGACAGCTACACGCTTCATAAGATCCTTCCCAACAAGGTGGACCCACTGGTATCTCTCATGATGGTGGAGAAGGTTCCCGACTCAACCTACGAGATGATAGGCGGCCTCGACAAGCAGATCAAGGAGATCAAGGAGGTGATCGAGCTGCCTGTCAAGCACCCAGAGCTCTTTGAGGCACTCGGCATCGCACAGCCGAAGGTGAGACCCACAATCGTCTTGTCTTTTATTTAATCACGAATGGCTGATAATACCCAGATAAGAAAGGTCCGCAATATGGTATGACGTGAAGTACTGCTTTTCCACTGAAAACAGTAGCCATTGTATATTTACATATTTGTTGAACACAAGCTCCTGAACAGCAAATAACTCGCTTGTGCATTTGCGCAGGGCGTGCTGCTGTATGGACCGCCAGGCACAGGGAAGACTCTGCTGGCGCGTGCCGTGGCACACCACACAGAGTGCACCTTCATCCGTGTGTCGGGCTCTGAGCTCGTGCAGAAGTTCATTGGAGAAGGTAGATAAACGCATGACTGCGGCTTGGTCATCTTGTGGGAGGGACACTCTGTATTGTGGTGCAAACAGATCTCACTTATATAAACTTACTAGTGGGAAGTACCCAGCGTTGCCTGGGTCAAAAAAATATTTTAATCCTCTTAAAAATCTAACAGCAGTGCATACTGACTGGTGGTACCTGCTATGATTACAGCAGTACATATACCGACTGTGGTGGTACCTGCTATTACTACAGTAGTACATGCTGACTCTATAGCAGTATTTATCGACTGTAGCACAAAGTACTTACCTGACAGTGGCGTGGTGAGGCCTAGTACTGTGCAGAGCCTCCGGCCTCGCCTAGATTGTCCAGCTGGCCGAGGTGGCACCTTGGTGGGCTGGGCTGCTACCCCTGACCACCCCCCCCCCATCACAATCTCCCCGGCCGCTCTGCAGTAATATCTACGGCCTATAGTGGTAGCATCTAGCGACTGTATATAGTAGTAACTGCACGCATCGGGGTGGGGGGGACATCACACAGTGAAGATTTAAGCTCAGCGTTCAGTCTATTTTTATAGCATTTTTAACGTGAAAGAAAATGTCCCCTTCACTCCCACCGAAGGCGTGCGACTTGGCATGGGCCGTCCCCCCCACCAAAGGCGCGTGAGTTGGTATGGTTGTGCACTAAATAAAGACACAGCACACAAAAATCGCACTAAATCGCTCATTAAATAATTTAAACTTGACGGATGTGAAACAGGAATAATGCTTGCTCACGGGCGGGGCTTACGGCGTGGTACCTGGCTATTTTTATTTAACCTAAACCCCACCGTTGGGAGAGCCAAATCCTTCGCAAGCGCGCGAACACACACACAAAGCCACACACAAACCCACAGAGACAATTTTTTACTTTTATATCTATTAGATAGATGTAAACAAACCTCAAGACCACTTGGTCGAGGTGTTTGTATCCATGTATGGAGAGTGATTGCATAGTAGTTTGGATCCTAAGCTTTGATCCCGGTGGTCTGGTTTCAATTCATGGCCGTGTTGAACACTGCTAGCAAGTGGAATCAAAAACTGACTTGGGTGCACTCCAAGTCAATTCAGCCTAAAATGGGTACTCGGTGCCATTTCAAAAAAATCAATATGAATTGAGTGTGCAGGTAAAATATATAATTGTCTCGTGTGCTGTTAGTCTTTTAAGTGCTCTCTCATGACACTTTCCTAGTGTAGCTAAACATTTATATGTGCATGTTGGTGAATACAAGTAAAGATTTTTTTGGGGGTTAAATAACCATTTTCTCTGCCTCTACATCATTCTTTCTTGCGGTCCCTTGTGTTTTCACACCAAGCGCCTGTTGTGCTATATTCCCATGTACCTGCCTTCCCACAACCGTCATCGTGTGCCTGTACATTGGCCAGGGTCCCGAATGGTACGCGAGCTGTTTGTGATGGCACGCGAGCATGCACCCTCCATCATCTTCATGGATGAGATCGACTCCATCGGCTCCTCCCGTCTGGAGGGCGGCTCAGGGGGTGACAGTGAGGTGCAGCGCACCATGCTTGAGCTGCTCAACCAGCTGGATGGCTTCGAGGCCACCAAGAACATCAAGGTGTGAGTCTTAGAAGTGGTTCCAGCAGTGACCATTCTATATATCTGAGAATTGGCTTTCACAATAAATTTGTTTCCTTATGCAATTGACATGTTTGTATCATGCCAACATACAAAATAATTTGCAGATCCTAAACAGTGATTGCTAATAAACTCTTGTACAAAGAAAAGCATTCGAATAAAGGCATATCGACATTCAGCCATGAACGTGTTCATGGAGCAGCACATTTTAATTTAGGGCGATTTTAAGAGGAAAAAAAAAACCCTTTGACTTGACCAGCAGCTAATCAACTTGCATCGCCACTGCTAATCCCAGAGTTTTAAAAGGCATTGCATTTTTAATGACTTAAGCAAGTGAACTTCATGAAGTGCCTGCCAATAATCTAGAAACAGTAGTCGATTGTGCAGGGAAAAAAATGAAGTGGGGAATGTCTTCCAAAAAAGCGTTTATCTTTTTCTCCAAGGTGATCATGGCGACGAACCGGATCGACATCCTTGACCCAGCCCTGCTGCGGCCTGGACGCATTGATCGCAAGATTGAGTTCCCTCCACCCAACGAGGAGGTAAAGGAACAATGTAAAAGAAAAGGCATTTAAAATTAAATGGGGAAAAAAGTATTTTAACCGAAAACTGTTTAATTATGTATATTTTAATCTGGTTTAGACAGTGCGTGAGAGTGTTAGTACTTTGTTCACTATGCTTGCTTTAATGTATTATGCCACGTGAATACAAAATAGTAAAATCTGTATAATTTGAAGGCGAGCCTGTCTGGTGATGAGTTTCCTGACATACTGCAAATAATTTCGTATAGTAAATTAACACTAAGTTTACATTGTTTAATTAAACACTTGTATTTAAGTCGCACAACTTTACTATTGTCTAAATATTTACAATTTAATAACACTTCATAATTACTACAGTTTAATATGAAGCTGAGATTTAATGGCCGTGATAAAGACATTTTTAATTAAGTCTACGTTTAACTTACAGCATGAAAAACACCACTCCCAAACCATGTGGTAGACTGATTGATACGATTGGTAAACCCATTCCCGTGGATACCTTGTGCATAATGACAGCAGAATTCCATGCTCTTCCACAGACAGCTTTATTAATGCAACAGCAGTGTTCCAGCTGTAATGTTTTTATTTTATGTTTGTGAAGTGTTTTTGTCATTCTGGCTTTGAGAAGTTTTACTGTAAAAAAATCCTCAAAGACATTAGCTCTGAGGTGTGGGATGCCACTAATGTGTGAATGGTCTTTGTCCGTTGACTCCACCAGGCCCGTCTTGACATCCTCAAGATTCACTCCCGCAAGATGAACCTGACACGTGGCATCAACCTGCGCAAAATCGCAGAGCTCATGCCCGGAGCTTCTGGTGCCGAGGTCAAAGTAAGTATCCACTTGCATATACATGCTCCCATTAACGAGACGACGTCACCACAATCTTTCAGATCCTTCCACTGGCTCCTTATACAATCCTGGTTCAACTACAGATATCTTGACTGTCTCCAAGATTCTCCATGGATTTGCCCACCTTTTCATCACTTAATGTCCTACTGCTTTGCACTTGATCTTAACTCCAGCAGTTATAAAGCCTGTTGAAATCACAAGTCAACTTGTATGCAATGGGAGGTTGTTTCTTTTCAAAGGTTATACCCATTGCCTAGAATTTCCTCTCCATAGTCATTGACAATGCCAATCCTTTTCCCGAGGAAGTGCAATCAATCACCATATATTACCTCCCTTTGCCTTGTAGCTTCCAATAAATCGTTTTTCCCATGTACATCCAATATCCATATTCCCTACCTTGGTTGTGTTTTCAGATACTGTCGGATATATAGCTTCTGTTTAAATCCACATTGCTTTGTACTCTATATAATGTTCTTAATCTATAATCCAAATTACAGCCGAGAGCACTGTGGCAGTGCCCTGCAAAATTATCGGTTAATGGTGGAATTCAAACGTTTAGTATGGAAGTTTTTTTTTACGTGCTTTCGTGTGAAGGGTGTGTGTACAGAGGCGGGGATGTATGCACTGAGGGAGCGCCGCGTGCACGTCACGCAGGAAGACTTTGAGATGGCCGTCGCCAAGGTAAAGCTTGATGTCTTGCTGCTGTGGAATCCTGCCTTCACATTCACATTCGAATTATAAAGCAGTTGGTCTGTCTAGCCTTTCCGAGCACCTACCTACCACGTGTTTCTCGCCACCACGGAGATGTTCATTACCTTTCCAGGTGTACAGGAGGCTGTAGGTTCGATCCCGACCCTGATGTCTGTATATTTGGAGTTTGCATGTTCTCCATGGTCGGGTGGATTATTCACAGGGTCCTCCGGTTTTTATCACCACATTTAGAAACATTTGTGTAACGTATTTGACTGTTATAAATTTCCACAAGCCACTTTGTTGAGCTATCATTTGTGGCCAGATCACTTCTGAAAAAGATCCATAAATCTCTTACCTAGTCTTTGGTTCTTTCGGTAAAGTCACGTAGATAGAAGAAAAAATATTAAAATAAAGTGAAAAAATCTAAAACACAAAAAAAACACTAATGTAGACTGTAGCCTGGTTCTTAATCAGAGTGAGTGTACTGGCAGTCTATAATGTAGACTGTAGCTAAGTTTTTATGCTGATCGTATTTTTTTTCCTGATGACGACTGCTTGTGTTGCGATCGAAACGTGGTTTTTATTTTCATTTTATTTTTATTACTGAAAGAACCAAAAATAAGTCTGCATTATAGACTGCCAGTACACTCCGATTAAGAACCAGGCCAGTCTGCATTAGTATTTTTTTATATTTTTATTTATTATTTACATTTTTATTCTTCTATCTACATGACTTTACCGAAAGAACCAAATAATGAATTCCTGCAGTCACGAAAGTTTTAAGTCAAAATCTCTTACCTGTTTAAGTCATTTACTTTTAAGTTCACGAGCTTTTTAGTTCTTGTCCATACCGCTATTTTTTTATGAATGAGTGCATAACCATTTTATATATTACACTGTATGAACATTTTCTAATGTTGATGCCTTTTTGTTGGTAAAGAAGTCAAATTTCACTAGTGTGCAGAAAGCTCCAAAGGCTTGCCTTAGTCATGAGTAAGTTTACAGTTGCTGCCAGCACTGCATTAACTCTCAAATGTTTTGTATCACAGGTCATGCAGAAGGACAGCGAAAAGAACATGTCCATCAAGAAGCTCTGGAAGTAGACCAGTGTTGGTGGGCACCCACTGCTGCGACTCCCCTTGTGCCAGTTGTAACCATCAACAGTTTCCTGCCTGTGGGTGTCTCTACACAGGTTGACTACAGTGAACACAAATGACCATGCCCTCTGATTAACATTTAAAAAAAAATCAACATGCAGGAGAATTGAAAGGACGTTTGGAGAAAAGATAAGATGTCTCCTCTTTTTCTAAATTTTGGCAAAGAGCCATTTTGAAGAGAAAATTCTCTGCTTTATTTACTTACTGTATTTTTTTGCTGTTATCGAGGGCCATACAGCAACCAGCACTGACCAGGTTTGTGAAGTATGGTCAAACATGACTAACATGATGTAGGGATGCCTTCAGCAAATTTACAAAGTTCTGTGAATTTATTGGATTAATGCGTTTGACACCCATTGCACACTTTCTAAAAAGTGCATATCTTGCATCTTTCATTGTAGTTAAGAATGTCATGGCTATAAGCCTTAGGCTATTTCATGATTGCATCACTTGTATGCAAGACCATACCTAATTAATGTTAGGATTCAGATGAATGATATATTTGCTGGTTAACTTTTCTTGTTCTTTGTGTCATTTAACAAGAATTTGTTAACTTTTCGATGGCAAGTGATGTTCAGTTTGTGGTTTTGACTTTTGAAATGCTAAAAGTATTGTAATTGCATTAGTGCTTTAAAGTCTAAAATTGGTTTGTTTTCTATTGGTAACTGAAATAATAAACGTTATTGGTGACATCTGGTGTATGTGTGTAGATTTTACTATCACTTACTATCCACCTGCCAAGATATGTTTTGCATGTTGCATAAATCAAGTGCACACTTGTCTGTATGTATCGTGTATTTTGAACTTCTTTCACATCCTACGTAGCCAACCGTGCTAATCAGATGTGTAGGGGAAGGACAACGAACTTAAAAACAACATTTAAGACCTGCTGTGTGAAATCCATTTGGCTGAAGTCATAGTTTTTAATGACACAGTTCATCTTAAAAGTCAGTGCTACTTATACATAGTAGTTCTAACATGCAAGCCAGTCTATAATAAATAGCAACTTGAAACAGATGTTGGAAATTATGCAATTCACATTTTAACATCGTATGATGGGGTTTCAAAATAAATTCATAAAATGGGATAGAAATTTGTATATTATCCATGAACAATCAAGGTGAAAAAGACCGCATATTTGTTTACGTGCATCCAGGATTGAGCACAAAAAACACGCGGTTAAAATGACATCATTTTCAAGCCATGTCACCCATTTGTTTTCTGGAAGAAAAAAAAACAATACAGACAGACATTTTTTTATTTGAGAATTAACATTTGTGTAATATATTTTTTCTGAATTGTATACTTTACCTGTGCTTTGAAGCCTTTCTATGGTCCACCCTGGGATGCCGTTTCTGGCTCTGCATTGCCTGTGGGTGGCTCTGCTGAGGACTCTGCAATGACAACACCAGGAGAGTCGATTTCAGCATGCATGAAACATTGAACACAAGCAGCCCTCGTCCTGTATTATTTCAGTAGACCCCATTCTATCTACAAATTGATGTCGAGATTTGATATCATTCGACTGTTACAGGAAGAGCCAAGTGGATTTGTTTCAGATCGCCGTTGAATTATCTCATTGGGCAGTCGTTGACTATGTTGGATGGTCTGAGATGTCTCACCACTATCACAAACTGGACTCATTAATGTTCCATTTATGGAGAAAGTGTCCAAAGTCCTGTTAAATATGAGAAATATTGTTGCACCATTTAGAGCATTCATTTTTACAGAAATGAGGCAGGATTTTTTGTTTGGCATTGCTGGACAAACATTTGTATTTGAGGGATCTACAGTACTATGTTGGCACTTGCAATCTGTGAAATCCATTTGGCTTGGGACCACAAAACAGCTTTGCATTTAGAGCCCCAGTGGTCTCCAGCAATCTGCCAACTGCAGTCTGGTCAGCTGTAACAATCTGCTTTCAAGACCAGACTATAAACATTTCTTTTGAGTTGAATTTATATACATTTTCTCGGTGACATCCATGCTTCTGTTTTTTGGTTAATATGGCACATCTTATATTGAACTTCACTGCAAGTGATCACAAGCTATTTCCTCCCATTTGCTCAAACAGGTTCCTTCGGAGTGGGCAGGTAGGAACTTGGTTGGACAGCGCATTCGTGCGATCCGTGTCACGGGGTGCAAGCTGCGTGGGGCGGCGCGTCACTTGGTGCTGAGCCCAGCCCGCAGCGCTCTATGAAATACAAATCGAGGGCGTGGCTATGCACGACAGACAAATAATCCCTGGTGGGCAGTGAGGTACTGTTGTTCCTACCTGTAATAGCTCTAGCTTTTAGATGACTAAGCAGTCAAGGCGGATATGCCGACAACGGGTAAGCAAATCATTTAATCTGAAGACACTGCCCTCATTGGCGTTTCCTATGAGAACCTCCACAGTATTGCTTTTGTCAATGGTCCAGTCCATCTCAGATGTCTGGTGACAAGGATTACTTTAACACTTGGCATGTTCACACAAGTTAATACCTCCACGTTCAGGAATCGGTCTTTCCAGAAAAATTGGTGGAATACAAGAGATGAGTAAAATTGCTTTAAATCTAGCATATTGTGGCTACTATACCATACTGTGACAAGACCAGTTTCTATAGGTTACTAAACGCATTTATTATAGTACAGCCAATTTATTAACTATAACACATAACCTTTGTTTAGCAGCAGATGGTTAAGTGCTAAATTTTACTCATAACATCAAGGAGTTTTATAACTTTGTAAAAGGCAAAGGTGTTAAGTGTTTTATAAACCTGTGTGCGGTTGCTTTTGCTCTTCCTTCTTGTCTTCGTCACCATCTACATCACCCACTCTGCCCTCTTCAGCATTCATATCTTTATCATCTTTTCTGTTGCCTGTGCCCACTCTCTTTAACTCTGCTGCCCCATCCCTGCCACTATCATCTCCACTGCGAATGCTCTCATTACCTTCCCTTGAAATTGCCCTTTCCTTCTCTTCTCCATCGTTCTTTAGAGCCTCCTCCCTTTCTTTTTCTCCATACACCTTATTTTCCTCTTGTGTTATGTCCTCTGCATTCTCATGTGTGTGTCCATCTACTGCATCCTTCTCAATGGCTCTCTCGCCATCTTGCTTCTCTGTGCTGTCCTCCTCTGTATCGTCTCTGTATTCTGGCGGCTCCACTTTATCCAGGTCCGGTTCCATTCCTACAAAAGCAAATGTGGGACAGGATGTTAAGTGAAGGGTCGTTCATAAGTGTGGACGTTCGTAAGTCGGACGATCGTATCTCGGGGACTGCATGTACGCCACATCACTGCTGTGACATCGGGCTGCAATCCATAAAATAGGCAGACAGCTTTAGTGGGTTATACAGTGCTTTGGGATGACTACTCGTTGAACAATGAGATGCCGATATCAGGCACTACAACATGTATTTATGAACCTATCTGTGCTGAATTTGAATATTCTCTTACACGAATGGTATTTTTCCAGGTGATCTATTTTTCACCCAGATGCAAATATGCTGAAGGAGGTTATGGCCAAACCTACCAACCTGGACCCTCCTGAGAAAAGGCTTAAATATTAAACTATTCTGTTGCCAAATTATTTCAAACCTATATATACATTTTAATTAGTTTTGTCTTGATTTTTGAGCAGCTGGAATAAAATATGTCCAACACGAGCACCAATTATTAGTTATGTAACAATGCACCCCGTCTATGAAGTGACAAATTGTCACAACTAGATAACAAAATATGAGTCATGAATATTTTATTTTCCATTGTGCATGTAGAAATCTGTGGGATGAAAATGAGTCGAACATAATTGATTCCTATATGCATTATTCTATTCAGTGTGTAGTGGATTCAACTGAGTCGCAGACGTACTTCTTGGAGGCAACACATTTATGAATACCAACACATTAACACAAATGGGTTATTGCCCCTTTACCAGATAACCTATGGTGGTGGACCACCAGGCGAACTACGCTAGTTACTGTTAGTCGCTACAACGGACAGGACCCTCGCTGGGGTCCTCGTCCACGTGTTGGTGACTTCTTCTTGGACGTAGAAGGTAGATCTTCAGATGACAACAGTAACGCTGAACCCTGGTCCCTGTGGGGACTCCGGTTTATATGCTCCCGGGTCGTGGCTGGCCCCGCCCTTGGCCACGACCACCTTCGAGAAACCTCTTGCTGTTTCTCGACCCTTCCCGGAGGATCTCACCCTGACATGTGACCATCCCCCAGCCCCCACCTGGGGCCCCTGTGTAGATCTTACTGGTCACGTGCCTTCCAGGGTCAACCAGAGTGTCATGGCCTAGGGTAACCTCATCCCATGGCTGACACTCTCACACTCCCTCCTGTAGGAGTCGGCATTGCACGCCACGCGTGGTGCCACTGAGCGCTATCCCAGCGCTCGCCGTGCCTCGCTAGAGCCGGCATTACTCAGTGACATCCGCGATGTCACTACAAGTGTATAGATCAATGTCAATCGATTAATCAATAAATCATTATATCCTTACCTAGCACAGTGCCATCCGGAGAGAAGCTGATGTCACCGAACAGTAAGTGGATGTTCTCTTGGGCATGGTGCAGGTTGGAGGCACCATGCAGTGCGTTCTCTAGCACGCTGCGAGCAAAGCGTGCGCGCAGGGACTCGGGTGCCGTCTTGCGTGCCACGTCCGGGTCGGTTGGCCCCATGAGTCGCCTCCATTCCTCCACGGCATCCTCACGGTTGAGCACCAGCATCAGGGAAGGCCCCCTATTTAGAAGCCATACATGTAAGATGTATACATTTTTACTGATCAAAACCTGCTGATCTGTCGCACTAGCTTTTTTATGGGAAGGAAATTAACCCTTTCTCGTTCTGATGACGTACGTCCATATCGTAATTTTTTCTTCCGATTCCACTCCAATGAGATATGTGTATGTCATTGGAACGGAACCAGAAGAAAAACTAAAATAAACTTTCTCGGTACCAAGGCTCCCACAAGGCCATGTGGGAGGGCGTGTGGCACAGTTTGGTGCCAACTATCATAAAGTGCAGTCGTGTCGTTACAGTTCTCTGTGGTGAGTACAATGGGAGTGACTCAGCAGTGCAATCACTAAAGAGTACCTGACTAACATTAAAAAAATATATATAATTCATGAATGAAGCCACAAATTCTTGTTAGACATGCTGTAATACACAGCCTATGTATGCATATACAACATGGGAGCGATTTTATTTGGGGTTGCAACTTCCTTTAATTTCTAGATTTAACTGACAAAAAGCACGTCTTTGTGTGAAAACATAAAATCTCATGTATCACCTGCAGTTCAATCGACAAAAGGCCTCCCTACCGTGACATGAGATCGACGAGCTGGGGGAAGAAAGCCTTGTCTCGGTGCTCGTGGTAAAACTCGGAGGCCAACTCTTGCGACAGCTCCACCTCGCGCATCATGGACACAGTGAAGCCAGCGTCGCGTATCGTGCTCATGATCTCCTCTGTGAAAAATCAGTCGAGCGCATGGTCACTGACGGAGGTTCCGCAGATGGATATCCATGTATCGCGTGCACATATGACATGAATGTATGTTGTGCACGCTAATATGTTAACACAGTAAATATAACACATTTACTCAGTGCATGAGATGAGTGTGCGTAAAAATGTAGAATAAAGTAATAAAAAAACCACGCTATATCCTGTGCATTCATTGAATTGTGAATGGTTACCGTATTATCACTGTGATGTCGTGAAGCAAAACAAATGATAGTGTATAGCCAGTCTAGATGTAGCTTTAAAAAAGTGTTCACCTTCCTGAAGTCTCATAATTTTACACTTTGACCTTCCAAGGGTCTTTTAAATTCAGAACTTTGACCATCACAAGCCTAATTAAATCCAAGCGCACAATTTCCAAAGCACGTTAATGTCATGGTTGCATCTTGTTATTCACATTAATTACCCTTATGCTGTGGCAACACATCCGGCTTGATGACAGCCAGCGTTTGCTGTTTGGGGAAGAAGAAATCCAGCTCCTTTTTCGCCTCGGTGGGCGACGCACTGCCATGTAGCTGGTTGATGGGAGCGGCGTCCGAGACGAACTGTGCACGGAGGCTGCAATGCAGGTACATAAACAGGTACCATGATGGGGTCCACTATTGCAATGGGACTACAATAGCAGAATTCACTCACTGCTCCGTGTACTGCAACAAAGATGCGTAGTTTGCTCTCAGTGGTTATTCTACCCAACAATTATTACACCACTGCTATTGCTGTTTTAACACAGTAAGTCTAAATAGGCAGTGAGGTATAATGCCAGGGATGAGTTTCAGATTTAAATTTCCGATTTTCTGTTTTTTAAGACCAATTCAAATTTTGTGGGACATTCAGATAAAAGTATAAAATAAGTATAACCAGTAAAAACAAAGTTTTTCACTATAAATCCTTTATATGCGTGGTGGCCTCTGGCTTGAGATGGCTGCCACCTATGGGTCAGGTGATTGCATTGCACCATTAAGCAATTGGTAATTAAATATAATATTTTTGTCCTAAAAAGTGTAAAATTTTGGGAAAAAAATTTCAAGAACATTAATTGTCACGCACAACGAGTCTGTGTGGAAAATGTCAGCTCGATTGGATCACGGGAAGTGGGTTAAAAAACGACCGAAAGATTTGCACGGTCCTAAGCAAGCAAGCGAACTTAATATAAAAGATTTAAAAACATATCACTGCCCGCACACTTGCAGGATATACTGCCGGGATGGAGGGTTGGTGGTGGGGGGTAGGCATGATGTCAGCACACGAACCCGGCTCAATGCCGTGGGATTTGGGTGACGTCTTTATGCAGATTTGTACACAGTGACGTCACCAATGCGTACCTGCCTGCCCACATGGCAGCCAGAAAAAATAAGTTTTTAAAATGGTTATTGTATGACATTAAATCTTATTTTTGTAACCATTAAATTGTGATATTTGTAGATTGTTTGACTTTGTTATTATAATTTTAATAATAATACATTAACATGCTGTTGTCACATTTAAAAAAAAAAATATTACTAAAAAATTTCAGATCATCTAATATTTTGTATCTAGGCTGATTTTTGTATTGAGGACATATCAATTTACTGCTCCATGAAGACCTTCCCATGCTGCGTATGCAACGTGAGTTAATTGACCATATTTAACGACAGTGATCAGTGCAAAGTTGGTGAAGGAGCATTGCGCAATAAAACAATGGATTTTGCTGCACTGCCCTCGACTGCCAATATTGCCCCGAAGTAGCCTATAACACCCGAGTTATGCATGGTGATCACCCATCCAAGAGCTATCTAGGCTTATTCCTGCTAAATTACCGAGATCGGATGAGTTAAGGTGCATCGCGAGTGATCTGTTCTTAGGCATATCCTGAGTAATTTAGCAGTGATCCATATTATACTGGTAGGAACCTCCTGGTTACACCAGCCCACAGGGGATTATTGTGTCCGTCCGTCGTGCAGGGAGGGGCTGGGTGGGGAGGGAGGGGCTGGGTGGGGAGGGGAGGGTGGGGCTGGGTGGGGAGGGGAGGGTGGGGAGGGGCCGGTGGGGAGGGGGAGGAGGTGCTGGGTGGGAAGGGTGGGAAGGGGCTGGGTGGGGAGGGTGGGGCTGGGTGGGGGGTGGGAGGGATGGGGCTGGGTGGGGAGGGGCTGGTCACCCCGTGGTGCCCTTATAAAACTCAACGTTTAACCTACTCACGCCGGCTTGTGCCCGCCCTAATAGTCGGGCATATTTGCGGAATACACCACGCCGCCGTTAACCCTGGCCATTGACCGAGCAACCCAACGTTCCTACCAGCTCCCTCCGCAAGAATGTGTTGGACACCGACCTCTGGGGAGCTGCTTCCTTGGCCACCTGCAAGTCCTTGGGCCCCAACGTGTCCCTCCAGCCCTGTACAGCATCCTTCCTTGCGAGGGCCAAAGCTAGCACCGGCCCGCTGACACAAAGACAAATGCAGTCAAAGGTTTGGCATGCAGCCAGGAAGTTTTGTACAGAGGTAAAACGACACAATTAATCTTACTGGACCAAGGTACCACGTTTTAACGACAGTGCATTGCTTTAATCATTAAAGTTGTGGTGAGTTGATTCCCAGTAGAGTAAAGAGGGTTAGGTCACCTGGTCATGTGTTTGACGAGTGTGCTGAAGTAGTCCTGCCCCTCGTGCTCTCGGTAAAACTCTCGCGCCTGCTCCTCAGTCAGTATCACCTCCTTCTGCATTGCGATGTGGAAACCAGCCTCTTTGATCGCTCCCAACACTGCGTCTGCAATGGTATTAAAAACAGGAGTGCTGTTGCTGCTGGGCTCGCTTTGTTTGAACCGATTTGCTGCCTGGTTGCTATCCTTTGATAGGGATGTGTAAAACTTCTGAGATTAAAATTAAGAGCATCATTGATTGGAAGGACAGGATATGCAGAAACATACAATTAATGTACTTTAGATTTTGCATTCAGCTGCAATATTTAAGGCATTACCTTTCAAATTCCCTCTTGTGGAGCATTGTTTTTTTACAATTGATTAGTTCATCCAACCTAAAAAAAAGCAATGTCTTTTCTCTTTTACATTTAACATTAGTGTACCAGCATGCAGAGTTATCTGGTAACCACCAATGCGATGCACAATTTTAATATTGTATGTAAATCACCTAAACCAAACAATTACCACGTGTGTGAACACATGCAGTCACACCCAAATAAAGTATTTTTTTTAAATCAAGGCTGCGCATACCTCAAATCTAAACAAACCACTACCATATTTCTATTAATGTCAAGGGTCACCTGTAGTCCCAATGACAATAGTCCTCTTCTAATAAAAAAATCCCCACAGATTATTCACAATGAAGTTTCAAATTTTAAACCTCTACCTTTGCCTGTCTTTCTCAATTCCCTGCTTCTCAATGAATGAATAAGTCGCAGTTACCTTTCTTCTCCTTAAGCAGGTCTGGGCGGATGAGTGCGAGAGTCCTCTCCACCCTGCTACCCTGGCGGCTGTCACCACGTGGTGTTCCTGAGGCTGCCCTGTCTCCCCATGAGCGCCGCCCATCTTCAGGCTCTGCCCGCTCGCCCAAAGAGCCTCGGAGGTTTGGGAAGAAGAAGGCCAGCTCGCGGCTCGCCTGCTCCTGGCTGCTGCTGCCGTGCAACGCGTTGAGTGTGGTGTCCGTGCCGTACTGCGCCCGCAAGCTGGGTCAGCAAAAAACAATAAGCAGCATCTTCCATTTGGTTTCTCTTTACTGATTTAAATTTTGTCATTTGCATGGGTAGTGACATATGAAGGCAAGGATTGGCAGATCTTGCAGACTTGTGAAACTTAAAAACCGACTCAGCTGAGGTAGTCAAGAGGTAGCTGGAAACAAACGTGGGTTGTGAACCTTTCGGTACAAAACTTTTCGTGTTATCCCCCCATATGTACAGCCTTAACACCCTGGTAAATGAGATGTATCTCAAGGGATTTTCCAAGTGAAACATTTTAAGAAATAATAATGAAAACGTATACATGAGCTTCACTGGATAATCTAGTTTCTTCCCACATTCAAAACACCATTCAATTTAATTGGTGAAAAATCAGAGACAAAACCCTAGTGACAAAGAGTCTTGAGACTTGCTGAGGCTTTTCTGGGAAAAATATTTGGCATTTTACGACATGATCATGCTCTGGGCAAGGTTAACCTACTGTACCGATATATATTATAAGCATACTAACCAGATATCTCTGACAATTATTATGAAATATTTTTAGAGCTTACACAACCAAATTCTCACTTAAAGTAAACGTACGCTCTTAAAGAAACATTGGATTGTGCTTGCAAAAGTACAGTATATTTCGAAGTGCCTTTGAGATTAAGTTTTACCATTATATTTGTAAGTGCTTCATTCAACAGGCAAGAGTATCTTGAGACACAGTGCATCATTACAAGCAGAGCAATCAAAATGTGCATGTAAGAGGTGTTAGACAGTTTCCAAGTGAAGAGTGAATGCTGCTTGACTGTGACCAAGCCTTTAAGGGCTGGACTCCCTAGTCTGTGATGAATGTGTGTTCCCCACCAATCTGGTTTCTCAGCCTTTGCCACCTCCAGGTCCGTGGGGCCGATGAGCTCTCTCCATGCGGGAATGACGTCAGTGGCCCCGTCGGGCCGAGACAGCATCAACACGTGGCACGGGCCACTGGACATGAATTGCACCAGTTCTGCAAAGTTTGGCTGTCAACACAACACAGTCAAACATATGTTAAGCAAACACTTTGGGCAATACCACTCCTTCATTCACAGCAGACATGTGGTAAAACAAACGTGCAGATTGTGCAAAGAAACATGCAGTTTAAAAATTGTTTTCTCCCAATTTATATTCTAATCATGGTGTTGCCATAACACGTTTTTTATTCAGTTCTCACAGTGACAAGTTCACCGCCCTGTGCCAGAATACAGCTGCAGAATATTACGTTACTTAAGGACTTCTTAAGTCACATGAATTCAAGTTTTTTTTTTAAACACTATGGGCAAACCTTTAATATATCCTGTAAAGAGTGACTGTCTAAGTACATTTATTGTACCTAATTTTTTTGTCCTCAGAGCTGGAATATGCATAATTAAGTGAAAACTCCACACATGTATTTATTGGTTGTGCATGTTATTGGTGACCATACTGAAATAATGAAATCACAAGGCATGATAACCTGTTTAATTTGTTTAGAAGTATTCATTGTTCAATTTTGAAAGAAGAACTTGACAGTTTCTACATGGTTAGCACGATAACCTGTTTTAATTGAGGGTAACTGTCTGGATTCAAATCCAGATTATGAGCATAGCCAACCTCAGTTCTCTGAAATAGTATGAACATCCCCAACAATGTCCCGACCTTCTTTACAATGCAATTACGTGTAAATTGTGTGTCCAAGGGTGTGTGCATGGGATACCTCTCCTGAGCGATGCTGGTAGAAGTCACGTGCTTCCTCAGGCAACAGTGTCCTCTCTTCATGAGCCACAATCTCAAACCCAGCTTCTTGCACCTATCCCAGACATTGCCATATAAAGCATCATCAGAGCCAACATCGGAAACACAGAAATCATGAAGACAGGCTCTTTGGAAAAACCCAGTCAATTATTCCAGGTTACTGTCCACAACACGTTAAATAAATTAAACATTAGTTGTTTGTATTTTCACAGAAATCAGGAGTTATCCCTGATGGTGTGAATTAAGTAACACCACATTTCCCCATCAATTGTTAATTTGGTAGTAGGGCTAGGTGTGCATGTCATCTGTATTTGTAAGTGGTTCTGAGATTGAGCAATTATTAAGGGGGCAAAAGGAACCCACACAGCATCTATATCGATGGGGGAGACAATGAACATGAATTCAACGTGAAAATTTAGAGTGTCTCAGAGGCTCACATTGGCTGATTTAAGAGTGAAGATTGGCACATGCATTGTTACCTTCATGATGATTTCCTCCACTTTCCCCTTAGCGACCACGTCTGGCTTGATCAGGGCCACAGTGTATGGGTGGCTCGTGAGAGCTGCAAACAGGAATGAGCATCAACAACATACTCAGTGCCCTGGAACAATGTGACCACATCCACACGTAGCCTTCTGCTTCGATCCAATCTCATATAAATCAATTTTAATTGAAGAATTAAAAATAATGCTAAGCAAACATATCTTGGGTCTAAAATCAATGAGAATTGCCAGTGAAATAATTTGTTTCTAACAAAAAATAGAAAGATGATTGCCTGGAAAAATGTACCATGTACATTAACTGCAATTTGTTCAACTGGATTTGGATTAATTGTAAAATAAATGCACATTTATTTAACTGGGAAGCCTCACGGTGGCGAGATGTTAACAACCTCGCCTGGTATACAGGAGATCGTCGGTTCAATACCGACCCTGGCGGCTGGATATTTGGAGTTTGCATGTTCTCCTCGTGGTCGTGTGGATTTTTCTCCGGGTCCTCCAGTTATTCCCTCCACATTTAGAAACATGCGTTTAGAGTATTTGTCTGCTACAAATTTACACATGATAAACGACCTCATTGAGCGATCATTTTCCCTCCACATTTAGAAACATGCATTTAAAGTATATGGCTGCAATACATTTCCACATGATGGGGGCCACTTCGTTGAGCTATCATTTGTGGCCAGGTCGTTTCTGAAAAAGAGCTATGTATCTCAGTAGGCCTTACCTTGTAAAACAAAAAGAGTAGTCATATTTTTCATTAGAGTTCTGCAATGTATCTTGGCCAATTAATTTTCAAAAGAGTGTTTTGCACTTCTTGTGTAATAAATGCGCCCTCACCATCTTCCCCTTCTTCCTCTTCTTGATCTTGCTGCCCTCCAGGGGTCTTCATATCGCAGTCATTGTCATCCATGCTCTGCAGGGCAGTGTCTTGCACCTGCAACCCCAATTGCCCATTAATTGATACAACTCTCACTTAAACCGTACATGCGCAATTGATTAATATTTATTTAGAGTTAGACTGATGGCCTTAATCTAAGTTGTCTTGTGGTTGTTGTTGTTTGACTTGCATCCCACTGGGATTTTTGCACAGCGTTGGTGTACGGTGTTTTTTTCTGCAATATTTTGCTGTCTTTTCTTGGATTTTCTGTTTGCACTTAGTCACATATTCACTTTAAGATGTTTTTTGTTCATGTTTTAGTTTTTTGTTTGTTGCGGTTGCACCCGATTCAAGAGCCGAATGGCTCACAGAGCTATACCAAATAATTGAACTTGATCTGTGATCTGACAGTAATTATAAGGATGGAAATAGGATATTCACTTCATGTCCAACTGTAGTGTAGTTTCCAACTGTCAGTCAATATGGCTGTACTCTGCTCTCAAGAAGGCATCACCTCAAAGATTATTCTGATATATGTTTCTAAGACTGTCAATGATAACAGCAGCTATCCTTTTGATTTTCATTGTACACTCCTAACACATTTTATTTATCTTCTTGGTTCTTTCGGAAAAGTCACGTAGAATGGAAATAAGACAGCTGTCTCCCCGACAGACCTGGTCTTCACCTGATGAAGGCTGCTTGCGTTGTGGCCAAAACGTCGTGAGAATTATTTTATTATGTTTTATTTTATTATTTTTATTGTTTCCATTCTACGTGACTTTACCGAAAGAACCAAGAAGATGAATCCCTGCAGTCACGAAAGCTTTAAATCGACATTTTATTTATTTAAGTTTTGATTATTCATCTAATTTGTATTACTCAAGCTCTGTTCTCTTGAGTGCACATTACTGATTCTGTCCTGGAATGCAACTGCAACTGGGCCATGGTATCTCTATGGAAGCGTCCCTAAACCTGAGCAAATAAGAACAATCCATTACCTCTCGAGGGCTCGTTTGGTAATTATCAGTCCTACTTTCATATAAAAATTAGTTATTGAGAAAGTTTATCGAACTTTAGCCAAATTGTCAAGTGGGAACACATTCTACCTGGACACAAACCCACAACGCTACTCCATTAAGTAACAGGTCCCTGCAGGGTGGGCTGGTAGGAACGAACAAATACGATACGAAGGGAGAGTTTGAGGCCTAGTTCTAGGCTTTAGGCCTAGCTGTAGGCTTTAGGCCGCTGTGAGTTAATTTTTAATTTAAATGTTTTAATTAAAAACTATCTCAGGGAATGAGTTAATTTTTAATTTAAATGTTTTAATTAAAAACTATCTCAGGGAATTAAAAAACTATCTCAGGGAATTATAAGGGAATGTTACACTTGTTTAGCCAGGAAAGCCTCACTGAGTCTAAAGGTTTTTGTAGGGTCCTGCCCAGTGTTTGCAGTAGGGGGCGATGTTGCTACACCTAATCGGACATCGGACGGACGGACGATATAATCTATTGTAGGCTGGTTCACTTCGTTCCTACCAGTATAACGGGAACATCTCAGCTGCTGCTCACCACCAGACGCTCGCCTCCTTCATCCAGAACTCGCTTTTCAGCCTGCAGCTGTGCCAGGATTTTCCGCTGTAGAACGGGAGCGTTGGCGCCACGCACTACATCCACGAGCTCCCCGCCCTACGTGACACATGGGTCAAATGGGTGTGAAAATGTACCTCTGAGCTGAAAATTCGAAGCATCCAAATTCAAATGTGCTTTGGAATATATGGTTGTACAATGTTTATATATACTGGAAATGTAATACTTTTAAACTATTAAACACAAATTAGACTCAATCCATAAAATAACTTACCGCATAAAAGAGGAAGGTTGGCTCACATTTCCCCATGTACTTCTCTAATGCCTCCACACCGTCAGCTTCTGCCTGTAAATCGGATGCCACTTAAATCATAACATGATAGGAGTGAAACCGTACTGTAATATCAACAGTGCTGTATCATGTCCACAAACGTGTCTTTTTCTTATTTGAGTAAAGCACTTTTAATGAACAAAAGATACAATACACAAAGTGGTGTTTCAGTTGTATACACAGTATGACAAACTGATACTGCTGGAAATAATTCTATAAAGTACACGATATTCTCCAAATATATTTCGGAGATGTTTTCTAAAACAGCTTCATTTCAGGGACACACACAACCGCATACCGCTGCGAAGTGCAGTAAGTCATCTCCCAGCTCATTTTTTATTTTCCGGAACAGACTCATCACAGCTTTGCAGGGTCCACACCATGCTGGATACACGTCTGTCACTGCAGTGGCAAACAGAACAGCACTGCATAGTCAGAAGAGATGAACAAGTGACTTAACCTCAAAAGGACTGCAATGTGCAAAACAACACATCTTTTTTCGTAGAACATTATACATATAGTGCAGGTTGGTTTAGATTATACCAGAATTATTATATAGTATGGTAAGTCCTCGCTTAACGCATGTTCACACAACGCGTTTTCGCTATAACTTTTCGCACAACATAGAACGCGTCCGTGTATAATGCGCCCATTATAACGCGGTTTTTGAATGGTCGACAAGGTACTTTTTTGAGAAGCGTGGCTGAGCGGTACGATACAGTATGTGGAATGATACCTCAGTTATTTATCCCGGCATCTTACTCTATGTGTACACTGTGTCCTGCCAAACTTTCTCCTTACGTTATAAATGGGGATATTGTTTTCGCTTAATGCGGCCCTATTCAGGAACACATCTACCGTGTTAAGCGAGGACTTACTGTATTTAATAGAACTGTTCACCTGATGACAAATGGAGTACGGACTTGACCTACTTTGAAATGTTTGTAAATGAACTCATGACATAGTATACAATGTATATGAAAAGACATTGTCCTGTTTGCATGTGTGAATCATGAGATTGCAGAAAGGTCATGGAGTTGTCACCTATTAATCCTCTCAATGCCATCAACTCATCCCACTGCTCCTGGTTGGAGATGAGCACCTGAGAAAGTCCGAAATCACACATTGAGTTTATATTTACTGATTCGTTTCGCGGATAGACCTCAGTTTCTGCGAGGGTTAGCTTCTTGAAAATCTGCTCTTAAAGTAGAATTAGCGAATTTAGATACAATGTTTATATGTGGTCAACTGAACATACGGGTGAAAATGTTTATTGTTTCATAAGATAAATCCTGTACTGTTAACATACAGAACATCCAAATACTTTATGAAATTATACAAGAATACAAATTGTGTACTGGCTTTTAAAAATAAATTGAGGTCCAACAAAACTAATCAAATAAATTGCCAAAATGTTTTATTTTTACCTGCAGTTGTATTTCCTTCTTTTTGGCTGCCATTCCAAGTTGCTGTTGTAAAATACAAACGTATCGTACACGCGCGTAAGTGTGGTTTACGGAGGTCACGTTTTATATACAAGTTATACAACAGCAATTATGCACAACCATTGAAAAAAAATTTGTGTTCAAGAGACAACCCCCAAAACACAAGCAGCTCTTGCAGATACAGAACGTCCCGAGCTGACACCGCTACACGGACGCATTGCAACTTACGAAGGGCGCCAGAAAGACACGCTCGACCGCATCTTTAAAGTACATTACAATATCACACTCCTGCGGAGGGAGCTGGTAGGAACGTTGGGTTGCTCGGTCAATGGCCAGGGTCAACGGCGGCGTGGTGTATTCCGCAAATATGTCCGACTGTGAGGGCGGGCACAAGCCGGCGTGAGTAGGTTAAACATTGAGTTTTATAAGGGCACCACGGGGTGACCAGCCCCTCCCCACCCAGCCCCACCCCTCCCACCCCCCACCCAGCCCCATCCAGCTCCTCCCCACCCTCCCCACCCAGCCCCACCCTCCCCTCCCCACCCAGCCCCAACCTCCCCACCCAGCCCCTCCCTGCACGACGAACGGACGGACACAATAATCCCCTGTGGGCTGGTGGAACCAGTGGGTTCCGACCAGTATTACTTTCTCATGAATGTAACTTCAAACGTACAGCCTGGCTAAGTAACTACAAGTAGTAACGTTATTATTTAAGTAACCAGGTGATGAAATACGGGCTCGTTTAGACACATGGCGGCTGGGATACGTGAAGACATTTTGAATACAATTGAATATTTAAACAAATTATGAGTTTAACAAAAACTCATACCTGTCAACCACTTATCAGTGCCCTATCTTATTACAGACCAATTCAGACCTCATTGATCACCCCATTCCCTTATACATTTCAACGTTCATTCTACAAAGTCCCATCACAAGGGAGAAACACAAATTAACACAATTCTATTTTTTTGCCCGTATCGAAACGGCTGTACGCCGTATGGA
The DNA here is from genome assembly GCF_964198595.1 of Lampetra fluviatilis. NCBI lineage: Eukaryota > Metazoa > Chordata > Hyperoartia > Petromyzontiformes > Petromyzontidae > Lampetra > Lampetra fluviatilis. The sequence continues at coordinate 5,849,327 of NC_136295.1, read as the reverse complement.
CCTGAAAACCGTAAGGGGTGAAACTACTTTATTTAAATTTCGATTTAAAGCTTTCGTGACTGCAGGGATTCATCTTCTCGGTTCTTTCGGTAAAATCACGTAGAAGGGAAATAATAAAAGAATAAAAATAAAACATCATAAAATACGTTTATGTGTTATTTTTATAAAAATAAAAACATCATAAAAAACGTTTATGTGTTATTTTTATTATTTTATTATTTCCCTTCTACGTGACTTTACCGAAAGAACCAAGAAGATTTCTTGCTGTGGTTTTCACACCTGATGATGATTGCTTGTGTTGCAATGGAAACGTCGTGAGAATTTTATTGTTTAATTTTAATTATTTTACTATTTCCCTTCTACGTGACTTTACCGACAGAACCAAGAATACTTTATTTAACTCTAGATGTGCACAAAGTTGAGCACAGCCCAGTAGCAACGGCGAACTACAATTGTAAATGTTTTAAATGTATTCGAAATGTGCCAATAGTTTATTAACTTCGCGAGCGGTGAAACGACAACAACGTTGGACATTAAACAAGCGTGCAACACAAACTATATTCATCACGGCAACGGCAGCACGACGTTAACTTACTTCCTATTCGATTGCTGACGTTAGATCTGTTTGTTATGAGTGTAAGTAACAATAATTGTTGCTGCTGTTGTTGTTACGAGAGAAAAATATTCTCGCTGCGAAATTAAAAAAAAACTTTGACTCGGCGTCGCTGTCGCTTGGCAACCGCGTCACGTGACATCGCATCAACGAATTCGATTGGTCCACGCTGTGCGCTGCCCGTAAAATGATCCCCCATCGTGGGGGAAACGCGGTCAGCGCAATGGTTCCGCTCACCGATTTATCAACGCATTGCCGTGTCGTCTGTCGTTTCGTTCCTTTAAAATGTAATATTTCGCGAGTCGCAAAGGCAGACGCAACATTTGAACTCCCCATTTTTTTGTATAACACGTTTGCTTTTATTTAACGAAGAACAAAAAATTATTGGGAGAACTTCGGTGCGGAACTTGAAATCGTTCCAACTCACTGTTTCCTGTTCCGGGCAATGTTCAAGGAAGCAGCAGCGATCAGCTGCTTGGGGTCAGGGGTCAGGCGTTGATCCCCGTGTCAATATCGAACTCGCGTACAGCACCACAACAACACTAACCAGCAGCTTTAACCAGCACTAACCAGCAGCAACAACCAGCACGAGGCGCGACATGTCCTCCGCAGAGTCCAGCCCCAGCCGCTGTGCGTCTATGGCTGATCTGACGGACGACATTGAGGAGGTAGGGGACTTCCAAACCCAATGAGAGATGTTGCGTTCGTTCTAAACATGTCGACATTGACGTCCTTTATTTAACCAGGTGAGAGCCCGTTGCGGTGAATTGTCTCGTGATCGACGTCCTTTATTTAGCCTCGTCAGAGCCCATTGCGATGAGTCGTTTCTTGTGATCAACGTCCCGTATTTAAGCAGGTGAGGTTCATTGACTGTATCTCTGAATGATGTATTTATTTGTCAGGTGAAAGCTTATTGAGATGAATCATTAATCTGCCTTTTGTAAGTGCTAGGTATCTCCTGGACCCCGAAGCATTCAGGCTGTGGAATCGGTTATCAGAAGTATCTGAGCAGTCCTATCTACATGCAGGTCGAATGCACTCGAATTGCAATTCCGCCCGCGCAAGCTCCGTGTTTTCTTGTGTAATACAGTTGGATGACAAAGAGTTTGACCTTCCTCAAGTGGACACACCGCCCACATTGGAAAGCATTCTCAACGAGGTTTGTCGTAAAGCGCACATCAACACAAACATCATTTTTATTTTATTTGTATTAATTTTAATTTCATTTTTTTACCTACGTGACTTTACCGAAAGAACTAAGAATATGAATCCTTGCATTCACGAAAGCTTCAAATCTAGAATCAGACTGTGGGCCCGTTTTGTGAATTCTGTTCTGTTATGTTCGAGGTATACGTGGAGTTTTTTTTAAGTACTGCAGTGCCACGTTGTTGTGCAGGATGACGAGGAGGAGAATCCTTTCCAGCTGGATGACCCAGCGCTCTTCCTGGCCGACGGTTCGGACGCTTGTTCCGTGGAGACGTCCTCACTGGCCAGCACAGACAGTGGCGACCGGCCCGACTCCAGGCACGCGCATCCCTTGTACTATACAATGTGGAATATTTTTTTTTAAATGTATCAAATCTAACATGTGACCACATATCAAGACGTATATAGGGATATCCACATATATATAGGGTTTGTAGAAGAGGGGTATTTTTGAGGGCAGTATATCGATGATTGAAAGGGACAGGCCAGAGGAGGAATTGCAATAATATTGTGCGATACATACAGAAGAACACACATGGGATAATCATATATCTTGTGTCCTAAGACGTTAAAATGTATTTAATGAACACAGCGTGACGAGACAGTAATGCGCATGAGAGATGCTATTAGCATGATTTTGCGTTTCTTAAATGACTAATTGATTTGCATAGGAAGAGGAGTAGAGGATTTAAACAAGGGAATGGATACAGCAGTGCAAACAGGCAGAGGAATTGAATTCCATACATGAGCAGCAGTAGAGAAGTAACTACCAATCACACATTGAGCCAAGATGGACTGAAGATATTAACGGAATGCTTGATTTGCTTGAGCAGACAGCACATAGCGGAGGAGATTGATATGAAATGAGAGAGGTATGTGGTTGCCGGTACATATAAGATGGTGAAGATGATGATGATATCGGTCTTATAATTGATGCAGGACTGTACATATGAGTGATTTTTTTCTGAGCGTCGGCTTTTGGAGGAGCAAGATACATCAAGGCCAATTTACTCCAACTTTTCTAGGCTTCCACTTTCATCTTGATTTCATTTCCCAACTAAATTATTGTTCAAAAAGTCTTGGTCATCGTATACACATGGCAACTTGTGAAAAGTATGGTAACCCATTGGTTATATTGACACTCATTTATAATGTTTAATGAAACATTTGCATAATTTTATTAGGATCTGAAATGCTATCATGAATTGAAACATTGCCTTCAGGACTCACAATATTGGTAAAAAGTGAAACCAGGCAATCCAGTGACTGTTTGGTTGTGTTTGACTGGAATCCTGTGTATGTGCGTGTGTATTTGTGTGCCCACTTCTCACCCCAGGAAAAAAAAGAAGGCAGAGCAGAAGAAACCTTTCCATGGCTCCGTGCTGAAACATGTCATCCTCAAGGGCGTGTCTTCCCAGATTGTATCTGCAGCAGTGAGTCCAGTGTTATTGTAATAGTGGCTGGTTGGCTCGGGGGTTATGTTCATATAAACACGTTCCTTCGGAGTGGGCAGGTAGGAACTTGGTTGGACAGCGCATTCGTGCACGACAGACAAATAATCTCTGGTGGACAGTGTGGAACCTGTTGTTCCTACCTGTATAAGTGTAGTGTATCGTGTCGTGTATAGTGTAGTGTGTGAGTTAAACGTTGAGTTTTTTAAGGGCACCACGGGGTGACCAGCCCCTCCCCATCCAGTACCCCACCCTTCCCACCCCCCACCAAGCCCCACCGTCCCCACCCAGCCCCACCGTCCCCACCCAGCCCCACCCTCCCCACCCAGCTCCTCCCCACCCTCCCCACCCAGCCCCTCCCCACCCTCCCCTCCCCACCCAGCCTCTCCCTCCCCACCCTCCCCTCCCCACCCAGCCTCTCCCTCCTCACCCAGCCCCTCCCCACCCAGCCTTTCCCTCCCCACCTAGCCCCTCCCCACCCTCCCCTCTCCACCCAGCCCCACCCCTCCCACCCCCACCCTCCCCTCCCCTTCCCATATGCACGACAGACAAATAATCCCTGGTGGGCAGTGTGGAACCTGTTGTTCCTACCTGTAATACTGAGCCGGTTTGTAGCTCGATACTGAAGTTAGCTAATCTAGCTTGATTTGTGCTCCCCCGCCCACTAACAACATTAAGTAGGGTAAATAGTCACCATTACTATCAACCAGTTCACTCCTGAATAAAGGGCTCCTCGTGTCTTTGCCATCTCTCTCAGTTATTTAATGTGAACGCTTTTTCTGCACGTGCGCTAATCTCATTGCTCAATTTCCACGGTAGTTGTCTTATTGGACTATTTTATTCTTTTCAATACAATTCCATTACTGCTCGTATCCATTGGATTTTATCTATTTAATTGGTGTATCGTACCCATGCCTGCTTACTTTGTTAAATCAATAGTATTTCTCTAATTTGAGTATAAAGAGGTGCGAATTGTATATTCTTTTATTTTATAAAACATGCCTATTACAACTACAAGGTCCGATCATATGAATTGTTTAAACTGTACCAAGATTAACATGTGCTACTCTTTAATAGTTATATCTTTTTATATTTGGTCCATTGTGTGTTATATGTTTTATTTTAGGACCGTGTCGAAGCTGGACTGCCAACTGCTATGGTATGTATGGTGTTTAGCTTAAAATAGTCACAAATTTGAATAATTTAAATATATATTCTTTGGGTCTTTTGGTAAAGTCACGTAGATAGGTTCAAAGAAAATAACAAAAATAACAAAGAATATGAATTCCTGCAGTCACGAAAGCTTTAAGTCAAGATTTATTTTAAATATATTTTCACGTTAATTATTTAAATGGATTGTATAATGTTTATTCATTTTCATACCCAACAGAACATTTTGTACATGATTTAATTCAACAAATCCAAATGGAACATTTTATTATAAGAAGAACTCGTTTATTTTTTCTTCAACATTACTTTTAAAGTTTGAACGTGGTTGAAACAATGCAGTGAGTTGGTTTAGCAATGCTGCACTATGGTTTAAGGAAAACAGGTTTTCTCCATGTCTCATGCATTTCCATGGTACAGACCTTACTGCCTTGGGCATCTCCTTAAAATTGACTCGCCCATAAATATTAAGTACCAGTTGAGATGTAACAGCAGAGAGGGCAAGGTACCCATGCATGCCTTGTGTGCCAACTGCTTGGGTCATCTGCACCTTGGGACCTGAGTTTGATTCCCAGCCACAGCTATCATCAGTGGCAAATATCTGAATTGATCCTGGGTCTCTCCTAGGTCAACTCAACCTTAAATGCGGGAGTGGTCTCTCAACATCATTACTCGGATAACAAAGGGTGCCAGGCGTAGTGATGGACATGCAAGCTCTTCATTCACTGTACCGGTCTTATTTAGATGCTCACTAAAGGCATTTCCCGCAAAAGTTTGTTGAAGCATCTCCAGACAATATTTGTGTGTGTGTGTGTTTTCATTTTACCCTAGGCTGTCTCCAATGTAATCGCAGTGGGCACAGCTCATGGGTTAGTGCTAGTGTACGGTAAGTTAAGTGTTCATTTAATTCACTTTCATTTGCTGTTAATCCTATTAACATTGTAAGTGCAAGTTATGAAACGTAAAAACAGCAACTCATAATGTGTCCAAAGCTAGCGGTAGTGGCTTGCACTTTCAAGATCTGCCATAGACTCCAACAACTGGCATTGCAGCACTTTTGCAGTGTAAGCCTCACAATGTTGATCAATGCTCTACCCTTTTTGTGTGCTTCCCTTTTTTATCGGAACGATGAGTAGGAAGAGGTAAGCTCACGGAATGCTCACAGCCTAACATTGATCCATTTTAGCTGCAGCCCAGACTGCTCATCGTGCCCGCTCATCTGGGTCAACTTTTCAACTTTACCAATCTTCAGATGCATACTTTGTTTATAACATAATTTGCATCTGTAAAGGATTGGTGGATGTGGGAAGCTGGACTGAGTTGGGCGAGCATTACAGATTAATTAAAAACCATGCCTTGCCTCTGCTTGCTGCTCCAGTAGTTTGAGTGCTTGATACAACTTAGCTTACTTCTGGGTTACTAACTTTGCTGATAAGCATATGGTCACGAGCATCATACCCGTGGCATGTTGAATTTGTTAGCCTGATTTGTAGTAATTGTTAACACGAGGACTTGAATATGGTTTATTTCGGCCTTAATCAGGTGTTATTTATTGCTCTTTTGGCCTTGGTATTGCGTGCATCAGATGCTAACAAGGTATAATTACAGGCTGGCATGTTGGAATAAGTGCTGCCTGCATCATTCTAGGCATGTAACATTGCATAAATTTGGTTAAATCCGAATCTTACACTCACAATTCATACTATATTTCGTGTGTAAGAATTGATAACTCACAAGTTATTCAAATTTAATGTACATTTGATGTTTTTTTCTTTTTGGCTAAACTAGTGAACACAATTCTTCAAACGAGACAGGACATTTAAGGAACACTCCAAATGAGATAATAAAAACAAGAACAAATAATTGTTGAATGCAATTGCAACCCCAAATTTTGGAAATTTATTAATTTTCTTGCAGGATGCATCGTTACATGCCTATATGATATCATGGCTAGGTGCTACGAGTTAGCTTGTTGGGTTGCTGTACGTTAGATCTTTATCAGGCGTTAAATGTCCTTGTGTCAGGCTGGGTGTTGTATATACAAATCTCTAACCACCTGTTGTCTGTTTGCTGTGTTGGCCTGGGCTTTATGTCAGACCCTAACCAGGCACTGAGGCTGTGTCTGGGCAGCACGGCTATCGGAGCGCAGTATGGTGCCGTGTCTGCCCTCGGTATCAACCGCGACTGCACCCGCCTTCTTTGTGGCTTTGCCAAGGGGCAGGTGATTTATATTAGCTCATGCAGTGCCTGCATGTTGGTGGTGCCACTTCTATATGCTACCCATTGTATGTCTTCATAATTTTAAATTTCATATGCACATTGTTTAATCAAGTGAAAACATCCAAGTGCGTTGTATTTTGGCCACAGGGCGATTCAAGTCCAATTGAAGGCTTTCAAACCACAGTCATGATCACCACCATAGGCCCCTAGTTAGGTCACTATATTATTTTAAACTGTATTGTAGTGACATAACGAGTGTGCCAAAATTATGTTTTTGACATTTGTAATTATTATTTCATTATATTGTGTATCTGTATATCTGGATGAGATGTGTTTTTGGTTGTCTCTTCATTTGTGCCAGACAGTTCTGGACATATAGCCTCTTAATGTATATTCATGATCAAAGTTGTTTTTTTTTGTGTCTTTCTTTACATGGTTGCTGGAGTGTGCTGATGTGGATGTGTGGATATTATGATAACCCACAGATCACCATGTGGGATCTGACCAATGGAAAGCTTCTGCGAACAATAACGGATGCACATCCTCCTGGCACAGCTGTTCTGCACATTAAGGTTAGTAGTCTTGCCAGCCTACATGTAACCCCGGGTCATCATGACTAACAATTAAGCGACTGGCAGCATTATTTGGGTAAAAATTTGAGAGATTAACGTGTACCGAAAACAGCTTCTTGCCTCCAGCCAAAAGTATTGTTTGAAGGTTTGAGCTATTAGGATTGTATATTGATTGCATTCAAGAGGCTAAGATGTATGAATTCAGTTTTGATGCATGTGATGCAACAGCTTTCTGCCATGATCTCAATATGTCTTTTTAAAATTCTGATATCATATATATGTTGATGCATTTTTTTTTGTCAATTGTTCTTCTTGGTTTGGTATGATAAGTTGTACACTTTTTAAATTTTTGAAGTTGAAATGTTCTCAGTTCACAGATGATCACACTTTAGCAATCTGCAATGACAGTGGGGGCTCCGTCTTTGAGCTTGCTTTCAAGTGGGTTCCTTACACACATGCACATTATCATGCTTCTTTATATTAAATGTCATACTCTTTTGAACTGAATTAAATAATAGTACTAATAACTACACTGCTGGATGAAGGGATTTCTACTCCTTGTCAGTCACAGGGGTTTATTTGACCATACTTTGCTATGCTGACCAGTGTGGGTTAGTTAAGGGGGGTCCCAGGACCAGTTCAGATGTCAATCGCCACTAAGGGGCCATCCATTTAGTACATACGCAAAAATCTGTCAAAACTTGACCCCGCCCCCCCTCCCTGTACGCACGCGGACTTTTAACACCCTCCCCACCTGCGTACATAAGCTTGAAGCTCCCCCCCCCCCCAATCCTATAGAACGGCCGATATTTAATCCACGCAGAAACGATCAAGGATTAATAATATTAACGTGTTTAAGCGAACAGATAGTCCACCGCCGGACTATCTAACTCATTTGAAGGCCAATGTAGACAAATTATTATCGAGGCTTCACCCCCACCACCCTCCCCCCCCCCCCGTTTCCTATGCGTACACACATTGTCAGTGGGTTAACCCCCCCCCCCTCCATGCGTACATACTAAATCGATGGCCCCTAACGTTAGCCATGTCTAGGGTCGAACTCAGTTTCTAAGTTCATTGCACAGTTCGCACACCATTGCACCACTGTGCCCCCCAGAATGCAATACAATCATTCACTATTGCAAAACACCCTGTGATGTCACGTTGAGCGGAGAGAAATACAGAGCCAAGGAGATCCACACAACGAGTTCTGAGTTACTGTCCTCGCACTCTGCAGGAGGGTGATGGGCGTGCGGACGTGCGAGTCGCGCTGTTTGTTCAGTGGCGCGAAGGGGGAGGTGTGCTGCATCCAGCCGCTGTGGTTTCCCACCAACCTCAAAGAACACCCCATGTCACAGCACTTCCTTCTCGCCATGGCCTCTCTCACGAAGGTGTGTGCACGTGTGTCTGTGTGCAGAGAGGACATGCAATCTGTCCATTCGCCGTTAGTGATAATCACACAAGCCTGGTGTTTTATGTGTAATATCGGGCAAGATGTGTCGATTAAAATGCATGTAACGCCACCCTATTCTGTGAATTGTCACAGTTTTGGGTCATGATTCGTTTTAACAAATATTTTTCATTTTGTGCCATCTTCTGCTGTTTGTTTTGTGTGGTCTAATATGTTCTGGCTTGGATGTCTTATCTTGTATGTTCCATCGCATCAAATATAATGTTGAGTTTAATTTGTAGAAATCGTATATCATCAATTCTTACATGCACGATGGATGCATGTATTGTCCGTATAAGAAATAGTTGTCATCACTGAATTGCTACATCCGAGTAATTATTACAGAGGGGATTTGCTTGGTATCAAAATATGTATGCTTGTTGAAGCAATGTGTACACACGTTGAAGCATTGTCACCATTAGTAATATTTTCATGATATATTTTAAATTGAAATATTTAATATTCTTGCAGATATTAATAGTTGGACTGAAGCCATCCCTCAAAGTGATGCTGTCTGTGTCCTATGGAAAGGTAAGTTGTATGTGCATTTTTAATGAGATTGAAAGTACAATTTGGATTCTATAGAATCTAAATGCAAACACATGTCAAGCCAATATAAGAAATAATGGGACATTGCATTCCGTGGAAAGAAGGAGTATTTATATTATAAAGCGAACAAAAACATTTATAAGCTACGTTCATGTGGAAGGTCTTGAGCTAGATTTGAAGTTTTCGTGACTGCAAGGATTCATACTCTTTGTTTTTTTAGGTAAAGTCACGTAGGTAAAAAATTTAAATAAATTAAATCACGACGTTTCGGAGGCAACACAAGCTTCCGTCTTCAGGTGGAACCGTCACAGCAAAATTACTGCATCAAGTGAACTTCACTTAAAGGTTTACTGTATCAGTAATTTTGCTGTGACGGTTCCACCTGAAGACGGAAGCTTGTGTTGCCTCCGAAACGTCGTGATTAAATTTATGACATTTTTTTACCTACGTGACTTTACCACAAAAACCAACGAGTCTTGAGCCTTGACTTGAACAGTGGCATGGAGTTGACAGCACTGGCGAAAGGGAGGCTCCAGGAGGCAGCAGAGGAACAAGAGTGAGCTCCCACTCAGGGAAGTTTGACTGGTGTCTTTTGATAGACAATCTTGGTTGCTGGAGCAGAGAATGCTTAAGAGGTAGAGTGATATGTGCTCATAGATGAGCGATCCTGACGTTGATCCAGAATTTGATTAAGAGTCAGTGAAGGGATTGAAATCATGGGGTGACGTCGTCTTGTTTAAAGGTGTGACTGCAAAGTCTGGCAGTGGCGTTTTGGATGATCCGGACTTGGTGATAAGGGATTTGGGGAGCCAGCAGAGAAGAGAGTTGCGCACATCAAGTTAGGATGCGATGAAGGAACGGATGAGGGTCGTCTCGCTGCTGATTTACATGAGTTGCAACGCACATTTGCTGTCGTGCTGATGGTGTGAGTAATGTTGTGGACATGTTTCAACTTTTCACCTTAGACGAACCCGGCGAGCGTGCCGCTCATGGCATGGCACTTCACCTTGGTGAATGGCTCGGCAGACCCTGTGCTCGCGTTCTGCAGGGGCTCCGTCGTCCACTTCATCCTAGTGGGTACCCCCCGGGTCCTTATGCCTCCCGCCCAGGCTTGAGATCGCGGTTTCTCTTTTTCTTTGGCCTCGGTTGACTCAAAGAATGGAATGTTTTCCCACTTGAATCGATGCAACAGGCAATTCAGAAGCTGACTCGGCAATTCATTTTGAGCATTATGTGTTATTACTGACCAATTTGGCCAAATAGAATGGTCCATTAAGCCTGATAATAATTGTACTATAAATAGCTATTTTACAATACAAATGATTTATTCTATAGGTTTATAAAATGTGTGATTTTTTTTCTTGGCGATTTGTCATTTTCTTTGTTGCCCATCATGTCTTTACCTCTCTCTGTTTTTTTTTTATGTCCCTCCTTTGCTCTTTAATTTTTTCTGACACGCTCTCTCTCTCTCCTGCAGGCCAGCTGCCGAGACTCTGACAACATCCACTTCAGCAAGCAGAGGGAGCTGCACCTGAATTATGAGCCCATCAACCTCACGGTGAGGGCAGCGCACGCATACATGTGGCGTTAACAAGTGGAGCACGTCCATAACAAGGATGGGTGAATAAGCTAGGGGATTGAATGGTCGCACACATTCTAGTGTTCATTTGTGATTCATATTGTTTTACATTAAATGGAAGGTACGGGGCTAGCACTAGTATACAAGCACGAACCTATAGATTTGCAGAGTATGAAAAAGGGTCATTGTGCAAAATAGTTGTATATTATATATTTTCCCATTATTGAGGTGGTGATCATTACAAATGTGTATGTTTTATGTAGATTTAATGTGGAATATGTTTCATGTAGATTTCATTTTGAATGATTTCTGTATTGCACAGAGGTTTGCTAACAAATAGCGGGACTGTGCAACTCCCATCGTACTTTGCATGCATGTCACGTGACCACCACATAGCATGCACGATACTCTCAGACCTATCTAAGGCACAAGTTCAACAGAGCTGACGTTGTGGCCTTTGTTTAAGCCACACTGAACAAGAGTAGAAAATGTGGCCATTCCAAAGGACAAGGCTATGAGGACATTGTACATGCAATTTGGTGGTCACATAGCATGCATGTCAAACATGATGGGAGTCGCACCTTCCTGCTGTTGATGAACACATCTTTGTGTGTTGTTACATATATTTATATCCAGCCTGTACACATCTTCCTATTATAATGGATGTTCTCATTATTTACAGAAAGTACTGGATATGAATCGGTTTTATATTCGTTATGTTTGTTTAATAATTATCCATGATTGTAATGCAGAGGTCGCAAACGGGTTTTGATTCCTTACCCGTACCCGGCCGCACCAGGGTCGCAAACGGGTACCCGTACCCGATACCCGGCCGGGTACGGGTAGCTGGGTATCGGGTAGGGTACGTGTATTGGCCTACCCGTACCTGGCCGCACCAGGGTCGCAAACGGGTACCCGTACCCGGCCGGGTACAGGTAGCCGGGTATCGGGTAGGGTACGGGTATTGGGTACCCGATTGCGACCTCTGTTGTAATGTGACCTCATCTAACTCCCTACACTTGAGATCCTGGTTTATTCACAAGTCACTGGATTCAAACCCGTGGCTCAGCCGTGTTGGTTCCACGGGCATTATAATGCTGCTGTCTGTGTCACCTGACCATCTGTAAGACGGCATTGTAAATTTTTTTTTTTTTAACAAGTGCTGCTGGTGTATGCACCAGAGATTGCAACCGGGTACCCGATACCCGTACCCTACCCGATACCCGGCTACCCGTACCCGGCCGGGTACGGGTAGCCGTTTGCGACCCTGGTGCGGCCGGGTACGGGTACGGGTAGGCCGTGAGTCACTGGTGAGTAACCGTTTGTCACTCATTTCGGGTAGGGTACGGGTAGGGAATCAAAACCCGTTTGCGACCTCTGGTATGCACCCACCCTACAGTGGATGAACTCGCGCGTGCTGGCCCTGCTGGACGACACGGAGACGCTGCACGTGGTGGAACGGGCGAACCAGGAGCAGCTGGAGGCTCTGGACATAGCCAGCCTCCAGCTCGTCTACAACTCCAGCCACTTCAAGTCGCTGGCCACAGGCGGCAACGTTAGCCAGGCCCTGGTAACCAGCCCACAGCTCTGACGAAATCATCATGTACATGATCGATGGTACTTTCGGGGAATTTATTGTGTAAAATTTTAGGACGTTTGTAATTAGTTTTGTGTAAAACATCTTGAGCTTTGAGAAGATTCTATATTACATTTTTCTCCAGTTAAATGAAAAACTCCTCTTCGTCGGCTCTCCCCAACAATTGAAAAACTGGGACTTTTCAACCTCTTTATTGATGGCCAGAACGTCTGCCCGAAGCAAGATATTAGTAATCTTGGGGTGATATTTTCTCCGTCCCTTTTCTTCGAAGCTCATGTTCGTTAATAATGTGAAAACCTAGTTTTTATCACCTCAGAAACATTACTCAAGTGCGCAACTTCCTTACATCGGCTGATTCTGAGAGGCTGGTCCATGCACTTGTTCTCTTGCGAATCGATTACTGCAATGCCTTGCTGGTTGGTGTTATAAATACGTTCCTTCGTAGACTACAAATTGTTCAGAAATGGGGCAGTTCGGGAGCTCCATTACGTGAGCACATTTCTCCAGTTTTATTACACTGGCTTCCAGTATTGAAACGAGTAAAGTTTAAGAACCTTCTACTAATTTTTAAAGCCTTGCATGGGCTGGCACCACCATATATTTATGAGTTAAATCATCCCTGTGCGTACCTCGATCCCGGCTGCGTTCCTGAGGTGAGCGGACATTTGCTTTGTCTGCACCACGGTTGTGGAATTCCCTACCATTGGAAATGAGTTTATCCGATAATGTGGATACTTTTAAGTCTCGTCTTAAAACACATCTTCTGCAGTCGGTTTATTCTGTTTAGCTTCTCCGTCTCTCTTAATGTTTCGTTCTTCTTACAAGGCGCCTTGAGACATTCGTGGAAGGCACCATACAAATGCATGTAAATTATTATTAAACACATGTACATATCACATGCATTACCTGCAGTTTTTACCTCAAATTATAATTGTTTAACCTTTTACTCTAAACTGTATCCTTTTTAAGGCATAGAAGCTCCATATTTGTTTAACTAAATAAGGTTCAAATTTGTAAGTCTGACACATTGTACAGTTTTGTATTTTCGTGCACGCGATATTATTTGCGTCATTGAAACAATTACAAAATAAGTGAATGCTGATGAAGAATGTCTAGAGATTTGGTGGATCTCGAGCCACCCTGAATGTGCCCTCTTCTTGGAGTTTTTCAGATCATTCGATGTGAATACTTTGCTTTACAGGCACTTGTGGGAGAGAAGGCATGCTACCAATCCATCTGCAGCTTTGGAGGGCAAGTGCTTTACCTGGGAATAAAAGTAAGTTCTTCCTCTCAAAGTATGTTATACAGTTATGCAAATTTTTTTCCTTCCAAATTTCTGGTTAAGACTAAACAATATTCATGTCTACACGTGTTCTTTTTTCCCCCCGCAGTCAGTTCATGTGATGTCGTTGCGAACTTGGAGAGAGGTGAGTCTGATGTATTTCACTGTATCATGTATGTCAGAGAGAGTGGTAGTACAGTCCTTTGCGCACTGCACTATGGACCCCGCAACCTGAGTTTTATTCCTGGCCATTAGCGACATCGGTAGTGAGTGATATCTGGACCAGTCCTGGGCCCCACTTTTACCAAAGCGCACTAACCAGTGTGGTGAGGTCTGATGAAATAGTCCCTATGACCAACACAGTGTGAGGAGGCATTCATTCATTAGTGGGTTTATAAAGGACTGTCATGACTATTGTAGATTACACATCACCCTAATCATCATCATTGAGCATGTCAGGATTCAATGATTAAGATGGATTCTTTGGCTCATGATAAACAAATGTAATTTGGCATGTAAGAATAGATTATTTTCAAATCAGCACTTCATTGGTTGAGATGAACGTTGCAGCAACCATTAGGCTCTACATTCATCATGGTGGCAAAACATGATTGATTCTCTAATCAAATCAAGATGCAGAATTGGGACAATTTATAGAATTCTGAGGGGATGAAATGTTATTAGCCCGATCAATATCATCATCATCATTCAACCACTACCACACTAATAATTGTTATCAACATATTTTATTTGCCACTTTCACTGTCTTACATTTCTTATGTTTATGTTCAAAGTGTTTGTTTTACATTTATTTTGGTTAATTGTATAAAGTTTTTTGTTTTATCCTTTGAAATCAATATTACATCATTATGCCACTGTGTAGCATAATTAAACTAAATCCGTCACATCTATGTCTGCACATGGGGGCAATCCAGTGTTTTGCAAAATGACTCCGGTGATGTGGAGTATATTATGAAATGTGCCAGATGTAGCATTGTGTATGTGCGCCTGTGTGTATGTGTGACTTTCTGCAGAGGGTGGACCTGCTTGTGCGGCAGGAGAGGTTTCCAGACGCCTTGAATCTGGCCTGGTCTTTCCACCAAGGCTCTGCAAAGGCCGTTCTGGGTGAGTGAGCGAGTGAGCAAGTGAGCGAGTGTGGAAACGTACCTATTTTGTGGCACTTGTTCTTGTAATAGATGAGCTTCACACTTGCTTCCCAGGACTGGAAAGTAAATGCAGTACACGCAACAAGGCTGGAATATATTTACATTAAGATCACAATGATGATTTTAATTACTCAGTGGGTTGCTGCTTCGTTTTGTAGTCCAAGAGCTCATCAAACTACTTTAGTTTAAAACAAGAAATGGAACACTTTCCTAGGCTAAAAGCATGACTAACGAAATCACATTTTATACTTTACAATGCTGTATTCAGTTTAGCGGTGGCTGATACCAGCTGGGTATCTTGTGTAACACTATGGTCTGCTCTGTTCAGGTTTGCCAGTGAACATTGCCAAGAGAAAATCATTGGTTGCAGATAAGGTGAGCGGATTTAAATTTTGGTATACGTAAACTCTATTGTGCATGGTGTTTTGCAACGCAGGTGTTCTGTCCATCCTTTCACTGTTAGAATTGCTGTTGGTGTAAAAGCTGACTTGTTTTATTCCCGGCTACAGATGACAGATATCCTCATGCAGTATGTGATGATCTCTATGAAGAAATGCCCTGAGCCAGGCAAGACACAAGCTCTGGAAAAACATTTCCAGGTACATTTTATCCTTCCCTATTGTTATTAGCTTAAATTACATTCGAATACCACTATCACATTGTGTACCACCTATGTAGTTTATTTAAATGAAAATGGCATTTGATTGATTGTCCTTCAGATACAATATTACTTCTTGCAGCATGGCAATAACTGCATGCTGACCTTTCTTCCTCTGGATGTATACATAGTGCTCTCTGGTACTTTTTATATTTTCTTCAAACAGCATCGCAGAACCACATTCAGCTAACTTTTCAAAGGAGGTACATTGTGTCCTCTGTACTGAGAATACAACCTCTGCGAGACAATAACCTATCTTACTCTTAGTTCTTTCGGTAAAATCACGTAGGTAAAAAATGAAATTAATAAAAATAAAACAATAAAAATCACGACGTTTTGGAGGCAACACAAGTCTCCGTCATCAGGTGGGACCGTCACAGCCAGATTTGCATCACTTGATGCATCACTTGATGCAGCAAATCTGAATCCTTGCAGTCACGAAAGCTTCAAATCTAGAATTAATAACCTATCTCATGTGCATATTTGTATTTTGTTAGAACTATGGAAATGAATACGAGAATACGTATTGCTGCTATATATATATGGGAATGTTACTGCAGCATTGATTGAATTGTGCACATGTTTTCTCTGTTCTTTGCAGGAGGTGGTTCCTATGTGCATCGAATACTGCCTTCTGCTGGGCAGGACGTAAGTTTATGCACTGTTTACTGAATATGCATTTGCAAAGATCGTATATAAAAGTGCCAACGTCATGGTTTTACTTAGATATTAATGCTGTTACTTCTATATCACTGTAAGATTTTGTCAACATTAGCATATTAGCATTTCACCTGATCTATGTAAAACATAAAAATGAATTTATATATTTACATTAAACGTGATGCAGACGTTATTCCCTACTCTACACAATTATTGTTGGTTGGCGTAGCATGGTTGGCATGGGCCCTGCTGCAAGGAATGGAATGGAAACCCCCTTTCCAATTTCACACCTCTTCATAGCCTGGTACCTGGTCCCCCCCTGGCCTGTGTGCCCTGGTGCGGTTGCTCCGTATGCACACTGGACAGCTGTTCCACTGTTGGTTGTGCCCCTTTCACTTCATTGTAATTACTTCATTATAATTGCTTTGTATATTGCTTTAGAATTCCCCTTACATTTAGGTTCAGGACAGCGAAGGAGGAAAGACTCAAAATGTGTTCCTTTGAACCTTGCTTGCAGGGACTTGCTCTTCACCCAGATGTATGAGCAGCTTGGGGAGAGCTCAGTGGCGCGGGGCGTGTTCCTTGAGAGCCTGGAACCACACGTCTTGGGGGACCGTCTCACCAGCATCACCCCGCAGGCCATGCGCGACCTCATCTTGCATTACCAGGGCCAGGCACGCATGGCCACGGTGGAGGCGTGCATCCTCCACATGGACATCACCAGCCTCGACCTCCAGCAGGTACAGCTATGACTTAATCTGTGGCTATATACGCTTAGGTTTTTTCGGTAAAGTCACGTAGGTAAAAATAAATAATAAAATAAGAATAATTTAAATAATAATAGAAATACAATTATAAATCACGACGTTTCGGAGGCAACACAAGTCTCCGTCATCAGGTGGGACCGTCACAGCTAGATTTACTGTATCAAGTGAGGCAAAAATTATTCCAAGATACAAGTTCTTAAATGCAAGTTAAGGGGGGGAGGAGAATCCTTGTAGTCACGAAAGCTTCAAATCTAGAATTAATCTGTGGCTGTTGGCACTGTCAGGATTGGTCTGTAGTAATTGGGAGTTCATCCTCATCAATAGAGGTTCTCAGTATTGACCTCCATTATTAATAGCAAGGGCTCAACCAATTAACTACATTCACGTATTCATGATAACCATTAAAGAATACCATTCTGCCTTGGCCTTCATAGATTATATCTATTTATCGTTTGTTTACCCATTGACATTGGCAGTATTAAACTCCCACCAACTACAACTGTTGGTATATCTGTAGATATCACCAGTGCTGATATTTACGTTCATACATTTATGAACTTAATATGTAAGTGAAACCACATTGAAATTAATTAAAAATGAAGAATATACATTGATCTTGTTTGTCGGATTCGTTTTTAGACTTCACCAGTCTTAGTTTGTTTTATTTTTCTGAAGGTGATTAACCTTTGCTGGTCTCATGGCCTGTACGATGCTGTCATCTACATCTACAACACGGGAATGAATGATTACGTCACGCCCATCAAGGTATGTGCGTGACATCTTTTATACTTCATTCGTGAAAATATAATTTCATTGTTATGTTAAGATATGCTATATTTGTAGTCTTAATTGAACGTGATGCAGAAGTGATTCCCTGCGTCATGTCTGACTAGTTTCATGCCAGAACTATCCTGCATAGTATACTAGTACCAGTGTAGAGTGTTTTTTTATGTTATGGCGTCACTGGCAATTTTGATTTGACAAAATTATTTTGACTTGGGAAAGTGCCTGTAAATGGGACCTATATCAATAAGTGTTTTTAAAGTGCAGTTATCCAGCATAATTAGTGTATATTTCAAATATTTTTGACAATGATATTGTTATTTTTTTTAATAGGAGATCTTGAAGGTCCTACAGACTGCACTGAGCACTGGTCGTCAGCTGCCTGGTATGTTATATTATTGCGTGGCGCATTTACATTAGAATATCGTATTTCAGTTTCACGTCAATATTATAGTTTTAGTATGAGCCTTTTTGGTATGCTTTGCGAAGATTCTCAATGTACTATATTATCAGTGTGTATATAACATGGTATATACCGATGTACAGTAATACCTCGGTGAATGAATCCTCCAGGAATGAAGCTACTTTATAACAAAGTCGGCCATGGAGGGGTCCCGTCGCTTTCCTATTTTTGACAAGACATAGAAAAAAATCTCTTCAGAAATGATGCAAATCGATTCAAAAGAGTCAAGTTTTAAGCGCTGCGCAGGTCCTGTAAACACGACAAAGTTGGGTTTCATTCATGAGCATTCTCGGCAGCCAATCGGAAAAGGGCTTCTTCCTGAGTCTCCCTCACTCGGCACAGTCAGCGGCACGCTTCGCCAGTCTTTCCTTTCCCTGCCCACCATTGCTCGAGCTCCTCGTGTTGGTAAAAAAGTTATTAAATTTTTTGCAGTGATGAAGTGATTTTAATATCCCCATTGTATCATCCAAACGCCCATCTAGTGCTAGTGGACTAGAAATGCAGCGTAAATCTCTTGAGAAACAAAAATGCAGATCGTAAGAATGAGGAGGGTGGAGGCGGGAGAGATGAAAAGTGAAGTGGTGGGTTTGTTAGGGTTATTGCAATCCACCTTAAAGACCATTTTAAACCAAGCAGACAAAGTGAAGGCTACTGTGCAGCAACGTTTTTCCTATTGTGTACCCCCTTCTCTGAAGTCCTTGAATGCATCCCTATGCCTCCCATCTTATATATAACTTTGGTAACGAAGTTTCTGATAACTTCATGGAACGCATCTACTTTGTTAACCGAGCTAATACTGTCGAGTGTGAGTTGGAACAGCTACGCTGAAAGTGTGCACAGAATTTGCCAAAATACATATTTTAAGGGCGTCAGACAAGGAGACACACTTTCACCAAAATTATTAAAAGCGCGAATATTTTCTGACTGCTTAATGAATACACTGTATTATCGAGAATAGCCTATGATAATGATATGAAACTTATGGCGGTACCCCGGGGTACCATAGTACCCCGGCTCTCACATAATGTCTGTAATGCAGTCATTTTTAGTCTTTTGATGGTCGGTGATGCGGCAATCGACTCATCTCGACGAGCTGTACACGATGCAATATTCAGAGTTGAATTTTTCGATAACGGATTTTTATGCTAATGTTTGGCGTTTCAACATCGCGGAGTAGCACTGATTTCGGATTGATTGGTGCCCCAGTCGCGGAGTTAAGTACACCCCTGGAAAAAGTAGTGTCCCAGAAAAAAAATATTTAATTGCCTCGGCATTTTTTATTCTTTGGTACCCTGGGGGACTGCCATAAGGATCATATGCATGTTAAATCTGATTAATCTCGCAACCATTGTTGCTTAGGTGACAAGGTGACTGCAGGCAATAAGCTCCTGGTCTACTTAAGGTGAGCCAACACACGTTTTATTGTGCAATTCTACACAATGATGCCGATTAAAACCAGTGATATTATTCAGAGTCATGTAGGACACCATCTAATAAATTTTAATACGAATAAATAAGGTATCTACAATGCATGAACTCTCCTGTGTGCTTATGGTTACACCCTAAATAAGTATATTTAAGTAAAGAAACTGCTCTACCATCTTCATTGTGCAGCTGCTGCCTGGTTGGCAGAGCTTACCCAATGGGTGACATTCCCAAGAACCTGGCACCCACCGTCAAAAAGCAGGTGAGATCAGAAATTTAAATGAGATGTAAATGTGCATGACGTTAAAAGACTTTGGCAATACACGTCACTAGTGGCAGAATAAGTGGCAGTCAATTAATTGAATGCATTCGAGACTATACCGATCATGGAGATGGAGCCATGAAATTAGTTTTTGTACACGTGCTAGGTGGATTATTACTTCGCAAGTACGTTAGAAATAGCTGAAGCTTGGGGATGCCTTTACCCAGCAGTGGTTTGACTGTGGCTGATGATGTAAATGTAAATACGAGGTGTAACTGAGATAACAAATGGTCTGTCGTCATTGGAGGCATGCCTGGCTATGACACTTCAACACTCACTCAGGCCTTGAGCCTCTGGTCGACCGGGACACTACGTGTGACCGGTTGTTGTAGATCACGATTTTCACCCATGCCAGTCACGCGTGTTAGTCGTATTATTCTTATCAGAAATGAAAATTAAATGTCCTAATGACAAATTAATGCGGACCAGCTCATTGTTCTGCACCTTTAACGGGGGATGTATAAAAGAAGAAAATACTGCTATAAGGTGAAAGCAGCAATGTGCATTCTAATCAGGTATTGTGCAGTCAATGGCTAAGAATGTTGTAAATATGTCAAAGCTTTGTTAGTATTTGTCCATATTAGATTTTTGATGTGTTGATGCGCAGTGGATAAGCGTCAATGTCCATTGAATTTTTGGAGTTCACAGTAATTAACTACGTAGTTATTCAGGTTGGGGTTTCTCAAATGGATATTCAGTTTTTTCTTGCTGTGGTTGTCCCACCTGATGACGATTGCTTGTGTTGTGATCGAAACGTCGTGATCTATTATTTTTCTACCTATGTGACTTTACCGAAAGAACCAAAGAGTATGGATATTCAGTGTCAGAGACTGATAGCTGTACTGTCGAATAACAAAAGAACAGCCTTTACAGAACAATCTCGGTTCGATGTTGAGTCTGCTGACTGGTGGAGGGCATGTGGTCAGGTGTTTGAGTTTGTGATCAAGCTGCACTCGGATGAGGCGGAGGTGCAGGAGGAGGTCTATCCGTGCGTCCGCACGCTGCTGCACTTTGACACACGGGAGTTCCTCAATGTGCTCACCCTGGTGAGTGGCTAGGCACTGCCTACCGACCTGTGGCGAGAACCCCGTAATTATCTGCTGTCTGTGGAGTTGCTATACAGTAATAGTATGCTATGATTTACAATAACATTTTAATTTTTAAAGTGGCTTCATGTGACCGCATCCCTGTGTGCTGTACAAGTAGGATGTGCATGGAGTGGGAATGGGTAGAAGATGAGGTACTGAAAGGGCAGAAATATACATTTATCTCTTTCCCCAAATAATTTAAAATTATGTTAAGATTCTGGGCTTGTTATTCAATTTACGAATTTGCTCTTTTGTATTTGGTTTTGACCACATCTTTTGTATTTTCTTCCGCTTTGTAGAGTATTGTTTGTTGCATTATCTAAATGTAACACAGTACATTGAATGTCTTCTTCTAAGCGTGAATGCCCATCATTGCATAGGATCAACTACCCATATTTCCTTTCCCAATGTGGTTTTATTCTGTGCTCCTAGAGTCACGTCCACTGCTGTGATATCTCAACCACATCTTTCCATATCCCCCCCCCTCCCCGTCTGCACTGGCATCTGAAACACGTGTGACAGCTGCCCTGCAGCCTCCTGCATAGACATGTAACTGGGAGATGAAACAATAGTATAGCAAGGCACCAACACTTGATGAGAGACAGTTGGAGGTAGATGATCAGAGGCTACAGCCTCTCCAAGAGAGTTAACCTATGACATCAACACCTACACTAATGGTCTGCATAGCCTGATATCCATATTAAACGTTTATTTTTTTATTTTGCCAGGTAAGGCCCACTGAGCTATATAGCTCTTATATGGTGGCAGTCGCCTTTAATCCAGCACTTTGGAGGTAGCTTTGATAATCAAGCGGGGCCATCAGTACGACATGGCCAGCAGTACAGCAATTAGGGTGCTGATCTATTTGTATAGATGTTTGTGTTATCTCATCATATTCCTTCCAGTTCTCACCACTCTTTAAAGAAGTGGCTAAACATCCAATCAATAAATATAGGATTGATAAGGGAATGTTACCAAGTAGCGCTACTGCTGCTATGCATTCTGTATGTTGAAATGGTTCTTGATTTGGTTCCCACAGACGTTTGAAGACTTCAGAAATGACAAGCAGGTGGTGGAGTACCAGCAGCGCATTGTGGATGTCTTGTTGCAGGTGGACACCTTCATACAGACACAAACACCAATTTTCGTCTGAATTCAGCTCAGCTATACTAAGCAAATGACCAAATTTACAATCATTCACTTTACTGGACAATCATTCACTTCTGCCCATGGAGGATAACGCATGAAAGAATAATAATTTCGACTTGTAATGTGCCACGTAGTATTTTCTAACTTTCGAAGACAACGAGCATGAGGAACTAGCCAAGTGGGAAGGGCAGCCAGGTGGTGAGCCAATACAATATTCTCCCCCGCAAGCTCTGTGGTTCCCTATATATGAAGGTGTTATTGTCCAATTCAGTATTTACATGTGGGAGGAAACCGGAGCACCCAGAGAAAACCCACTCATGCAAAAGGACAATACTCTTATCTCATACAAAGAGAACAGGCGGAGTCCACATTTGCTGTACCACCTTCTGGCATATCAGGGTATGGTACCTCGATGCCCATGGGAAGGGAGTTTCGCGACGTTTATGTGATCCATCAACCCTCCCCTCCAGAGTGTTGGATTACAGGCGTGCGTGTCCACTGCCCTGCTAACTAATTCAAAGAGAAGCTGGTAGCAGCTCTAACTTACTGGCACACAAGCAATCAGACTCCGTTTGGCAGTAATGTTAAGATAAGGAAAACCTTCAGCAGTGACCATGTGTAGATTAACAAGTGTTGTATGTAGTTAACATTCGTACTGGGGAGATAAAGATAGCTCAGCATGGCTTTGGCCAAACTACCCCTCAAACGGTGGTCTCGTCCTAAGAGATGCTAATTCACATAAATTGCCAAACAGTCGGTACATATAGGTGATTGATGTTTTTGCTAGTAGGTATGTGTTTGCTTTTGTGTGTGTGTGTGGCACAAGCGACGTGGTGAAGTCACCGCCACTTAGTGGTGAATGGCGGTTGTTGTGGATGTATTTTCCACCCGTGTGTGCATGCGCATGCATTTGTGGATTTCTATGTGTGTGTGTGTGCACGTGGGTTCTCAGGTGATGGTGGAAGGGAAAGGTTTTTCCCCATCACAGGTAGGGTCCCTCTTCACCTTCCTGGCGCGGCAGCTGGCAAAGCCAGAGAACACGCTGTTCGTCAACCGCCACCTCTTCGACCAGGCAAGCGTGAGCCTTCAGTAACCCCCGGCATCGGAGGCTTGTGTTGATACACACTAATTTCCTATTTTTAGTCACCGTGAAATCGTGAGAAGCAGAGCGATATGAGAAAAAAAGCACTTGTCAAAAAATGCATTGACTGACAGGGAGAACACAACTAGTGCTTTTGTAGAAAATAAATTCACTAGCATTCTCAATTTGATGTCAAAAGGTATGGGTGAGGGTTAAAATGCTGTGCATACAGAAAAATAGCAAATGTATGCTAAGCTCACACAGAATGTATTTCATATTAGACATTATAATTACTGTATTCTCCGTATTATAAGATGCTCTGGAAAGTGAGATGCACTACAAACCTGTGGCCGGTGTAAATACAGTATACTAATTTGGTAATACACGCCCACACACCTACCGGATTATAAGACATCCTCCCAAATCTTTGCTCTAAAATACAGGGACAAAGAGTGTGTTTTAATATCTGGAGAATACGGTTAGGCATAAAGGTGAGGGAAACAAATAATACTCTGGTATTTCACAGGCAACAGCACCACTTGTCAAAACAATTATACACATATCCCATCTTTTTCCGTATTTGATCATACAATTCCCAATGGATTGTCATTTTAAACAATAAATGTAAGATAAATTTCGATTTAAAGCTTTCGTGACTGCAGAGATTCATCTTCTTGGTTCTTTCTTCCCTTCTACGTGACTTTACTGAAAGAACCAAGAAAATGTAAGATAGTCTAGCAGCGGTCGACCCATGCTGTGTATCCTCGTGTTACCCTGCGGCCTGTGACCTCTCATCCCCCAAACCACACTTACTCGGGACGCAGGTGCTGGAGTTCCTGTGCGGCGCGGACGATGACTCGCGGCACGCTGAGCGCCAACAGGCCCTGCTGGAGCTGCTGCAGGCAGGGGGCACGGTCCACTTTGATGAGAGCAAGCTGCTGGCATTGGCGGAGAAAGCCAAATTGTGAGCGTGCAGCACAAACGTTGCATTTACGTCGCTGTGCTTGCATTTACTTTGTCAGCTTTAACACTGGTGCCATTTTCAGAGCAGAGCTCTTGCCATTAAACCACCAGAAACTTATAACCGCCAGCTGAATGACACGGCCTGCCGAGGAATGATGCCACACACAGGGCCTCCTCACATGTTTCATTCAATTAGTATCCTACCTGTGTGTAGATGTTTGCATGGCTTTATAATTGATGCTCTTTCTCTATGCACTGGCTATCAATGTTGTGTTTAAGTGGCACACATCTGTCGTTTTTCCCCCAAAACTCTCAGCGGTTACTGTTTCAAAATATATTCAAATGTGTATCCATGGTACTTAACATGTTGTCATATTCATAATAAAATGATACAAACTATGTAGAGCAGTAATTTGAAATATACAGTTTTGTATTGTTTTATCAAGACCAGAATGTAAAGTGTTTGCTGCTGATGTGTATTCATTGCTTAGATGAATTGTAAATCATTTTAATGTTTCCTCCCGTAACGTGAGCTACTGCGAGCATTTAAAGCGTGCTCATCCTTTGTTCGTGTCTATGCACAGCTACCTCGTGTGCGAGTTCATGTTTGAGAAGAAACAGATGTACGACCAAATCGTGATGTGCTACCTGAAGGATGAGGCCCGGAGGGTTCGTTCCGGTTGCTAACACCAACACACGCTTGCTTGTACAGCCTAGGGTTGCGTAACATGCCATGTGCCAATTCAGTCGTTTCCGAAACACATTTCTACCCAAGCCTGTACATACATTGAAATATGCATACATTTATATGCCCCAAATATCAGTTTGTTGTATTCTGCACAATGCAGTCTTATTGTTAGATCTTATATAGCAGATGAGGTGCATGCCTCTTTTGTGCCTATCATCCAAACTATATATATTTTAAATGCCATCTGCTTCTAGCATTGCAGTTAATTGACTTTTGGAAAATGTTTTTATGATAGTTTTAGAGGCAAGATATATATTTTTGGGTTATTTTAAATGTGTAGAAATATCCATGTATATCAATGAATTCAGACATTCTGGTAGATCAACATCCTGATAAAGAGGAGATAACTCGGTTTTCTTTTTTTTCTGTACGAGGATCTAACTCAGAATTTTGTGTGTCCTCGCTGCAGGAGGACGTTTTTAACTTTGTCCACAACATCCTGTCCATTCCGGGCTACAGTGAGCAAGAGAAAGCTCTCGTACATCAGAAGGTTATGGCGAATATACAGGTGACCTCGCTTAACAAGTGCACCCTTCTCACCAGGAGAATAATGCTCACAATACCTCAACCACTATTCCATAGCACAGTTTTGCCAATTGTGCTACTGCTGCTTGTATTGCAGCTGCTAACACTTCTAATAAATCTGTTGACTGACAATGCGCATACTAATGTTATAGTGACTGCTTCCATTACTGCTGTTACAGCTAATACTACATCTATTAAGCTCACATTGCTTCTATTTTACACCTGATATATTTATTTGTGGGTTATATTTATATGACCTAGCACCACCGATGGAAATAACTATCGCCATACAGAGACGTTGCACCCGCAGGCTTCACTCCCACCTGCACCTATAAATGAAATAAATATCATAAAATGTGAAATCTCTCCGCACGGTCTGTATTGCCACCAAGAATAAGATGCCAAAAAGTGATTACATTGTGGTGCCTAAATCTGTACATTTATAACTCATGAATGTCCTGGGCGCCCACTGAACAGGAGCTGGTGTCCATCAGCCCACAAAAGACAGCCGACCTGGTGATCTCGGATCTCTCTGAGAGCCTCATTGGCATCTTGGCTCTTCTAGAAGTAAGTGGTGTCAAACACATCATTATACATGCGCACAAGCATGCAGGAGCCTTCGTTTACACACTCCTGACCTCAACCCATAAATTCTCTCTATATGCAATTTCCTCCAATAGCACTTGACTGATACTATTTATGCTAAACGTGCAATTTGCATTTTTTACATGTGTAATCTAATGATAAAAAAAAACACAAGCAAATAGACAAACAGTGGCAATGATTGTATGTATAATAATATATTTATGTAATTTCAGGGCCATCCTCGCTTGCTGTTTGGATTTTTACAGTGCATTCTAGAAACAGGGTGAGTTATTGAACTGCACATTGCATTTTTTGCAAACATCGCTGGTATATTATTTGATATATGTGTGTTGAATTGCAATATGTACACTTGCAGAAAAACTGCAAGCGAATACAAACCTAAAGTGAGAGTTTGACATGAATGGTAATTGTTTAATATTATTTAAATTAGTTTTCTGTACTGAAAATTCAACACACAGCACTTATATGTAGATATGACTTACTATTGTGTTTTTACATGTGTCTGTGTGTTTGCGTGCGTGCGTTGGATTGTGTACATGGTAGGGAGACCTCTCCGCTTAGCCGAGATGCCCTATCTGCCAGCTCGGACGTGAATGAGCGCTACATAGACCTGCTGTGCCAATTCAGTCCTGAGAAGGTCCTCCCTTTTCTGAGAACTTCTGAGCAGTACCGCATCGACCAAGCCATCAAGGTAAGGCCATCTTTGCTCTGATAATATTAAGAACAGTATGAATTCTTCAGTACTCCTACCAAATGTACACCCTGAACACATTCCTTTCTGATTGATCTTTGGGTCTCTAAAGGCTTCTGTGTATTGCTGTGTTGAGCTAAAACAAATCTCTTGAGTTTCAGTATGAAGATAGCATTGATCAAGATAATCATGCATTTTGAATAATGAAGAATGCCACTGTGCCATATGTTGCCATGTGTTTGTGGGAATGTGATAGCTTGTGGAGGAACATGGGGTGAGCAGTGCCTTGGCTTACCTCCTGGAGAAGAGCAATGATGTCCAAAGAGCATTCTCCATCATGCTGCAGGTAAGCAAGTCACTCACATGTGCATCCGATCCCTTCCCCTGTCTTGCCACCACTTAAGATGTATTTGTTTAGAAAGTGTTTTTTTCATTATGGACATTTTAGCATGCAATAATTGTGTACTGGATGCGCATTGGGCTATGTTCCATAATTCCTCGATATATAATCTGTGCTCACTGGTTATTGGATAAGAAGGATTATGTTCATCCGTTGTCATTGATTAGGGTGTAAAGAAAGCCTGTAATATAATAACATTCCAGTATTGATGTTGGATTGTAATTGTAATAAATTTTGTAATATATCCTAGTTTTATTCACGAGTGAGCATTCCCCTGACTGATTGATTGAGATTTAAAACTATTGTTTTGTTTTCTTGGTTCTTTCGGTAAAGTCACGTAGAAGGGAAATAATAAAATAATAAAAATAAAACATAATAAAATAATTCTCACGACGTTTCGGCCACAACGCAAGCAGCCGTGACTTTACCGAAAGAACCAAGAAGATGAATCTCTGCAGTCACGGAAGCTTTAAATCGAAATATTGTTTTGTTATTGCAGATTTTGAAGGAAAAGCTTGATGTTCTTATGCAAAGCTTGGGTACAGCAAGCAATCAGAAAGGTATGCGTTTCTTTACAACATCAAATATTCATACACAGATAAAAATGTTCAGTGTGACTATACTCTTAGGTTTTTTCGGTAAAGTCACGTAGGTAAAAAAGGAAAAAAATAAAAAATAAAAGTAAAATATAATTTTTTTTTTAATAAAAGTTAAATATTTTACTTTTATTAATTTCCATTTATTTTTTTATTTTTTACCTACGTGACTTTACCGAAAAAACCTAAGAGTATGAATCCTTGCAGTCACGAAAGCTTCAAATCTAGAATTCAGTGTGACTACTTTTGTGGTATATCAACATCTAAGGTTGGTTACTAAATTGAAAATGGAGTAATTTATGAAGTGACATTTAAATTATAGCTATAAATGAGTATTTAAATGAAACTATGAATCAGTGTAAGTGCACTGTGTCATGGGGGTAACACATGAATGACTTTGTCTAATGAAACCATTACTGCTATTGGCATTCTTGTAAAAGGTTGTGACCTCCACTTTGACTGAAAGAATGCATTCATTTGCATCCAAAATATATTTGAGCGCATATCAGCAGTGTATATGATAAGAAATAGGGTAGGTGTTTTTATGGAGGTGACATAATCACATTTTAATCACACACATTTTTTTTCTACCCATCCCCCACCACCAAATTTTATCCTCATTGCACTGTGCGTGTCATGTATTAAGACAAAGTTTATTTTGAGTTATTGCAAAAGCAGTGTTTACCCTTTGTGTTATAGAACAGCCCACGGAAGCTGTTATCACAGAGTTACCTCTGAGAATCATACAAGTGACCTCTGCTAGACACAATAGGGGGCAGTACATTTGCTCCCACCCTGCGATAAAGAGTACTGTTCATTGCACGATTGTCCAGAGCTTAAAATGTCGCAAAAATTAAGTGCAGAACCAAATAAATGTAATGGTTTTGCAATGTGCAGCCGTTGATTGGGCTGAGACCATGAACGCACATACTTTAATCACAGGCCTTGATTCTAACCCATGATCTCTGTGGTGCCAGCTCAGCCCACTGACCTTTGACCCCTGACCCACTCAGTCACCTCTCAATCACACTTGTTCCTTTAATATTTAAGAATTGGAGTTGTAATGGGAATAAGAAGGGTTCTGTCTCGTGCTTAGTTGGGTGCATTCTAGTATCTCCTCTGTGAGTGCAGGAGTGGACCAGCGCCTCCTTGAAGGGGTACAGACAGCACTGGAGGACGTCACCCAACTGTGTCAGCGCAACTCAGGGCACCTGGGCGCGGAGGAAAGGGAGGTGTGTGCTGCTGGCAACCGCAGATATGCCTGCACTCTATATAAATCAGTCCTAGAACCTTGTACAGAATTTGTATGCTGTGTGTGTGCATACTTGTGGATACGCTATGTATTTAACTTTAAATGTAATATTTTTTACATTTCTGATTTTAAAAACTGATGACATTTTAATCTACTGGCCTTTCTTCAGTCTGCCATAAAAAATGTATACTTTAACTTATGCTTGATGTTCGCAGGGGCTTTGGTTTCCCCTTCTGGAGGTGATGATGTCACCGCAGAGGGAAATTAAAAAGATGACGTCGTCTGTCATTGCCGAAGGTGAATGTTGCAGCAAACCCGATTATTGACATAATTTGTATTTTATTTACATGGCAACAAGTTGAACCTCGATTGTTGGACTTGCAGTTCTGTACACTGATAACATATCTCCACCTGAGTGCCACTGCACACCAACAAAAGCACAGACATAACATGTGCAGGAGTAGAGGTATCCACACTAGTTTGTACACCAGTGTTTCCCCCACTACTTGTGCTATAGAACTGAAGAACCTCACCAAGCAGTTACTGAACAGCATGACGGGGTTCCTGACCTTGCCCGCGATCCTGCAGAGGATCATCCAGGTGTGATACCTACTTCTGTCTCCACATGCTTTAGGGTCAGAATTGAAAGGCATCTTTTTACAGTAAAACATTTGGGTTTCTCTATGGCCCATGTAAGATGTGTTGCAATCGAAACGTCGTATGCTATTATTTAATTTATTATTTTATCTTTATACGTGACTTTACCGAAAGAACCAAAGAATAACATGTAAGATGTGTTTATGTCAAAGCTACAGTTGAACTATATATGTGTCCTGATGTTTCTTGATTGCTGTAGGACCCGATTTACGGCTCTGGCCGATTTGGAGAGATCAAGGAGCTGGTGCTTGGGATGTTGGACACATTCAGCTACGAGCAGGTGCAAGGGACCCCAAACTTATTGAATGAGAATATAACCCATCCCACCAAAGTACACTCTATTTGCTCATTTGGTGTTGTCGGACTTTAGGATTAACCCCAACAAGGGGATGTTTTTGTATGTTACTCATTCGTCTCATTGTTGTCTATTCATTTGAGGGTTGGCGTGTACCACCTCTATCCACTTCTCTCTCACCTCCCCCAGCCTCGCTGGATTATGACGTATTGTATGAAGGCAATATCACATACAATTTCTTCAATATAGGTCCCATTAAAGGCAAATAATACCCTTGCACCACAGTTCAATGCTTTGTGCCGCATCTTGCCATGGTGTTTTACTGGCAGACACTTCTGGAGACGACTACAGGGTTGCTCAACCAGGACCTGCACTGGTCGCTGTCACAGCTCCGCAAGGCCGTGTGCCGCGGCCTGCACCCACGGCAAGATGCATGCGGGGTGTGCACCCAGCACTATGGTCGCCGGCAGAGCCCTGGTCAGCGCATCATCATCTTTGGGTGTGTATTGCCCCTCGCTAAGGGTTATTTCACTCCTAAGGTGACATGGCAATGATTTAGTTTGCGTGTTCATGGTGAGGCGCAACTGCGCAGCAGGAAAATACGGAGCGTGCGTGTGTGGGTGAGGGAGACTCCCTGCCTTTCGTAGTTAATTTTTTGTGCAGTTTAATTGTTAAATGTCATTTTCTTTTTATAGTTATATTTTTTATAGGCACTAGTTTCCTTGAACATTCAGTACCAGCAGCAAATGTTCAGCTGTATTTTGGAAAGGAGAGCAGCTTTGATGTATTCATGTACTGGACATCTGCGAATAAGAGCTTCATAGCTCATCGGATTTCTCTGGGTTTTTTTTTCCATGGCCGGTTCAGTTGTGGACACGTCTACCACGAGGACTGCTTGCGAGGCACTGGTTGCCACAATGCCGGTGAGGGCCAGAGCAACTGGAGTTGCTACCTGTGCAATGCAAGCAACCGGGATGGAGGAGTGATCGCAAACCAGGCGCACGCACGTACCACCTCTCTCGCGCAGGTCAGTCCATGGATTTGTATTGTCGAGATCTCCCCACACTGTATGGTCTTACGCCAAAAGATGAACAGGTGCTTGTGTTCGCCTTTTGCCATTCTTTGGTTTAACACTGTCGAGACAATGCCATAAAGGAGGCGGTCTCTGGTGTAGGCCAATCACACGTCAAATCATGTTTGTAATGCATGTTTTACCACGATCATGTTTGGTCAATGCAGATTTGATGCCTTGCAATAGGTGTCTACTTGGTGTTTTGAACATCTTAACACCTGTATTCTTACCAGAAAGGGTACAGCCTATTCATTTTCTCATCATTTTTTCATCATTTTTTCATCATTTTGTCCATAGATATGTGTGAACTGTTTTCGTATAATTAGTTTGCAGTAGTTTTTGTCAAATGAGGAATTTTGAGTAGAGATGGGATTTCAATTTCTAAACCCATGCAATATATTGCTTTAGTGGCAATTGCTGTAACCAACAAGACTTTCAAAATATCCTCGTAAAATTATGTATGTATGCGTTACAATATATTTATTGAGAACTATAAAATATAAAATGTGCATATTAATGTTAAAAGCAGATCACTTTAAGTAGAACATTTTTTTACAGCGTTTTATACGGTGATGTTTTATTGCACACTTAAATGTGTCATTGCAGATAAGAGTTGCATCTGCAAAAGAGGAGAAAAAAGCCACAACAAAGGGAAGCAAAAAGGTCAGCTTTTGTCAAAAATTTGTATGTATGTTATGTCATTAATAATTGCCAGCTTTTTGAACAAATCTTTATAAAAGACTGTAGTCACATGCAATTATACATCCAATTTTAGCTTTTTTAATAACTATAAATGGATGTTTACCATCATAGCATTATGATAATTATATTTCCTACATTTCACATTTAGCCATGTTATTCACATTGCATTGCATGCATCCACCCATCAATTGATAGACATAAATTAGCACTATAGAGGGGAATGAGAACTTGAGTTTTAATGTCTTCTGGTATAAGCCAATACAATATGTAAAGTGGTATTTCATTAATCTAGTAATGCTTTTAGAATGGTTGATGAGGGTTACGTTTTTATTTTAAGGTGCCTGAAGTGGTCATGGACCCTGAGCAGTTCAAATGTTTTGACGAGCTACAGAAGATTAACAAGGGTCGTTCTCGGGTGAGTCTTCTCATGTGTGTGTGTTTGCAAACATATTTCTGAGGGTTTTCCATGTGGGAGGAAACGGCAACCAGAGAAAATCCATGCATTCGAGGGAATAGTGTACCACTGAAGGTTCTGTATATATGAATTCTAGCATATGTTTTTGTACTGCCATCTCCTGATCGTCTCAGCCCAGCAGTGTTTGGAATTTCACATCTGTATGATCCACCAAACTTTACCTCAAACATTCTAGATTACAAGGGTGTACCACTGTGTTTGGCAGTGAATGATGAGCAAGGATACGTTGATTTTTCAGAAGTTCATGCACAATTTTAGCATTAAAATGCCATAGTCTGTAGCTAGACATTTAGAATAGTCTTTTAAGAAATGGTTTCTTTCTCCAATGTGCAGATCGCCATCTTGGCCGAGTTGTCCAAGAGCCACTCGGACTCAGAAGGTGCATCGTACCGTCCCCTCTCCATGGTGTCGTCTCCAGTTGGACATGAGAGTGTCTTTCAGAACGAACATTTCCAGCTGCGGTTGGATGCACCCCCACCAAAGGACTGAGTCAGGCGATCTCCAGATTTAGCATTTTGCACTTCGTTGTTTTCACAGTTACTTACTTACCAGTATAAACTAAACAATTTTTTTTATTTTACCAGGTAAGGCCCACTGAGCTAGATAGCTCTTTTTCAGAAGTGACCTGGCCACAAATGATAGCACATCGAAGTGGCTTATGTGGAAATGTATAGCAGCCAAATACTCTAAACGCATGTTTCTAAATGTGGAGGAAAAAAACGGAGGGTCCGAAGAAAATTCCACGCAACCACGGGGAGAACATGCAAACTCCAAATATACAGGTGTTAGGTTTGGGATAGAATCCGCGACCTCCTGTATACCAGACAAGGCACGTAACATCTCACCAATGCCGTGCCTCAAAGGTCGCTTGAAATTATTAATTTAAAATGGTTAAACCTTTACTTCGTGTTGTCATAAAATCGCACATGAAAATCCCTATGAAGTACTGTTCTCATTGTGTATATTTCCATGTACATTTTGCTGCAATGGTCCCTTTGATTAAAGTTGTACATTTTAGCAATTTGCTGTATTTCTGAAATTCTTCTGGGTGAAAATTTACTTCGTGCCATATGGTGGTGTAAACTAACTTGATGTAATAGACTAAAATAGAGGTATTTTTTTAAGTTGTACTGATATTCTTTCATTGTTATTCCATAATTAAAATGCAACATTGACAATTCTAAGTTCAACAGCTATGTGGTCATTTGTCGTTTTTTTTATTTTCAGCTATTGTAATGTTTAAGAAAATAACAAGGTTATTTTCTTAATAACAAGGTTATTTTCTTATGAGAAAAAAAACTGTATGCCAAGTGGTAAATACCGAATTTTGGTTTATCTTGTAGACAAATAATATGCTAAAGTTGGCTAAATGTGGGAAGTTGAAAACACTCAGTTTTGTTCATATTTTCATAAAGCATTAAATATTTCAAAAAACTTTATTGCATTTTCACGACAGCCATACCTGTCAACCTATACGGTTTACACGTATTCGTGTACAGGGAAATTTAGTTTTGAAGTGCATACGGTGTACAGCACATGTTTTTGGCTTTGTGTTTATCCCTTGTGATGGGACTTTGCAGGATGAACGTTGAGATTTAGAAGGCCACGGGGTGACCAATAAAGTCTGAATTGGTCTGTAATAAGGTAGGGCACTGATAAGGGGTTGACAGATATGTGACAGTTGTAAAACAAAAATTAATCTCACGAAGTGTTTTTTTTGGACTTTAAATAGTTAACACATTCCTGCAGAGGGAGCTGGTAGGAACGTTGGGTTGCTCGGTCAATGGCCAGGGTCAACGGCGGCGTGGTGTATTCCACAAATATGCCCGACTGTGAGGGCGGGCATAAGCCGGTGTGAGTAGGTTAAACGTTGAGTTTTATAAGGGCACCACGGGGTGACCAGCCCCTCCCCACCCAGCCCCACCCCTCTCACCCCCACCCCTCCCACCCAGCCCCTCCCACCCCACCACCCAGCTCTTCCCAACCCAGCCCCTCCCGACCCTCCCCTCTCCACCCAGTCCCACCCAGCCCCACCCTTCCCACCCCCCTCCTCACCCAGCCCTTCCCCACCCTCCCCTCTCCACCCAGCCCCACCCCTCCCATTTTTGGATTCACGACGGACGGACGGACACAATAATCCCCTGTGGGCTGGTTGAACCAGGTGGTTCCTACCAGTAAAATACAACACACGTGGCATCAACTTGCCCCTTGCAGTTCACACAACGAACCACAAGGGGAAGCTCTTGAGCCTTACCAACGTTCGTGCATTATCACTCGTCGCTGCACTTTAACCCGAGCGCTTCCGCCCCATGCCGGTGTCATGTTATAAGAAAAGATCGAGAGACCTTAACGTAAACGGAAAGACGAGACATCGATTCTTAACCCCAGCGCAGTGAGACGGACCATTATTCTCACACACACACACAGAGGTAAGTCATTCGATGCTCGGTTTGACCACCACACAGTGGCTATGGCAAACCAGCATCGTACCTCGGGCGCTGGTTTTGCGTGTATTGTTTCAAGCTGTGTGTGTGTGGTAACAAGGTTATTCTGTGTTCTTTGCCCACCCCCTTTTGAAACCCATATCGAACCACACGGTGGCCAGGGCACACGAGTTCACATTAAGTGAAGGGTTAACGCTTCACGCCGACTACAGCACACAACGTGGGTAATGTTATGATGTACAGTAAAGTCTCTCTGTGTGTGTGTATATGTAAACGTTGCATCGATACAATACTGTGCACAATTGTATCAGAATTATCGTTTGCTGGGCTTCTAACCGTGCAGGTCACGTGGACGTGCCAGGCAGCAGAGGTCAGTGAAGCGGCGAGCGGGGTTGTACGGAACTTCTATGCGCCCCCGAGCCAACGCCGCGCGCGTTCACCAAGCCGACACTGCTCGCCGTGGCGAAGTGTGGTCAAAGTGCAGGGTGCTTCAACAACACATCAACACTTATACGGAACTATCGTTTTTAATGGAAATAATTAATATTTAAAATATCTTTTTTTAAACACGCTTCAATGATTTACAGCCAACGTCAAGTTGAGCGTGGACAATTAGAGCCAAGCCGAAACATAACATATACAAATGATGGTTTAAAAATATTTGTTTTTATTTTTAATGATGGAATATAGTATTGCCATCAGTAAGACATAAGTATACGAAGTTTGCAGTCGATACCACATTGGGAAGTGGGTTAAAATTTAGTTACAAGATTTGAGAATACGACAACAACAGACACGTGCAGGGAGGGGCTGGGTGGGGAGGGGAGGGGAGGGTGGAGAGGGTGGGGAGGGGCTGGGTGGGGGGTGGGAGGGGCTGGGTGGGGAGGGGCTGGTCACCCCGTGGTGCCCTTATAAAACGCAACGTTTAACCTACTCACGCCGGCTTGTGTCGGGCATATTTGCGGGATACACCACGCCGCAGTTGACCCTGGCCATTGACCGAGCAACCCAGCGTTCCTACCAACTCCCTCCGCAGGAATGTGTTTGTAGTATTTTTGCAAATTTCTCAGAAGTGTTCACATGTTTTGTTGAAGCACCCTCTACAATCAGCCCGCGAGTCCGCATGAGATTGACATCAGGGCTCTCAGCTCGCCGTAAAGTATGACAAAAATCAGATTAGTTTGGAACCAATTTTTTTTTGCCAGTATCAAAGTATTAAAGAAATAGGTTTTACCCTCTCTGGCAATAAAGCAGGTGTTTCGGTGTTCAAACACCAAATATAAACCCCATTTGCAAGGAATCACGTTTGCATTACCCACACGTACTTGTGGTTACAAACAAACATGCTCTGGTAATATGTGACATTGTGTTTTAAACTGATTGGCCTACACCAGAGACAGCCAGCCTTCTCTAGGACCAAAGTCTCACCAGTGTCAGAACAGAGAACAACGCCAAAAGACGAGCTATAAATGCCCTGATAGTGCATTGCCCTGGTACTGTCCACCTTTTTGCGTTCTCTGGTATGACACTGGTGAGACTAAGCTCTAAAGAAGACTGTCACTGGTGTAGACCAGGCAGTTTCAAAGACAATGCATATATAATTATCAGAGCATGTTTGTGTTCTTGTTTTTTCATACATTAATGGTGTCATGCATACAATGAGAGTCGGTGTACAACGACACGTTTCAAGTGTATTTTATTTCACCAGGTGAGAAGTCCATACCTTTCAACCCCTTATCAGTGACGACCTTATTACAGACCAATTCCGACCTTATTGGTCACCCCGTGACCCTTATAAATCTCAACGTTCATCCTACAAAGTCCCATCACAAGGGAGAAACACAAATTGACAAAAAAAAATTTGCCCGTATTGAAACGACTGTACGTTTCAAGTTTCAAGTTTCATTTATTAGGTATAGCCCTGTGAGCCATTCGGCTCTTGAATCGGCTGCAACAGCAGCAAACAAAAACAAACATGAACAAGAAAACATCTTAAAGTGACTATGTGCAAACAGAAAATCCAAGAAAAGACAGCAAAATATTGCAAAAAAAGCACCGTACACCAACACTGTGTGCAAAAATCCCAGTGGGATGCACGTCGTATGGACCTGAAAACTCAATTTCCCTGTACAAGAATACGGGTAAACTGCATGGGTTGACAGGCATGGGAGAAATCTTAAAGAGACCAGGACCAGGATGAATCTCATTCACAAGAGTGACACTGGAGCATGAGTGGCCAATGGGGGATGGGGGCAATTGCTGCTGAATATAATCCCAATTGAATAACACAACTTAATGTCATCATACTCTTTGGTTCTTTCAGTAAAGTCACATAGGTATGGTTCAGCAGTTCCACTGCTGGATTATATTTTTGTCCGCCTGAAGACGACCGCTTGTGTTGCGATCGAAACGTCGTGATTTATTTTAACTTATACCTAACGTGACTTTACCGAAAGAACCAAAGAGTATGGATTCCTGCAGTCACGAAAGCTTCAAATCAAGATTATTGTTATCACTGCAGTGCGGTTTAAGTTGTTTTAAATAACTTAAATTAACCTGTAGTGTATAGTATTTACAGATACACCACATCTGTGCATACATATATATAATATACCGTTCACAGGACTGGTGTGGAAAGCAGGTAGAAAAGATCTACTGTAGGTAAATCAACATAAACGGTCCATAATAGAGGTGTTTTGGGTTAGATCGTGTAAATATATAAATATGTCGTTAAAACCCGCCACCACTTGACACAGCCAACTAGTAAGGGTTGTCACATAAATAGAACGTGCCAATTCGTCACTCGTACAGCACTAACCGGTGTGTTGGAGAGCCAAGCCACAACACTTCCAACTTTTACAAACGTTAACGAGTTTGTTTTACAACGTAAATTAAAATGTTGTAAAATGTTTCGTTCACCAGCCTGTGTGAGCCTTCTGCAGCAATATTTCCCAGCGAGGCAGTTCCACGATTTGGGACATACATTTAATTTATTACACTTTAAAGACGTGGGTAATCATGGTAGTCTAATCATGAGATGGCTTTTTTTACTTCGGCAGGGACATCCAACACTTAGGACTATAATGCAGATAAAAAATGTGTCCTCGTTTATTATAATTATGGGGAAATTATCAGAGTAACTTGGGGTGGTGGACATACTCTTACTAACTTCAGTCCACAGCATTCCTATTTGTGTGTGTGATACAATGACTTACTGTATTCCATAAGAAATCCATACGTTCTAAAACCATCAATATTGTACAATAATTTAATTATTCAATATCCCACGTCATATACTGTATTATTAGGATGATTTTGAAACTGCTCACCGGCATTCATTTGAACACATTATTTATCAAGGTCACATTCAGCAGATTGTGGCCTGATAATATATAGCACTCAACAGTATACATTCGCCATACCTGCATATGCGTGTGTGGTTACATGTGTAAGTGTATGGCAAATGCACTATGCCATACAGTAATATGACGTGATTAAAATATATTCTCTGGCAGTAGTTATTTCCTTTAATGCATATCAGCATTGTCTGCTTTCATTATTGGCGTAACATTAACAGTCATGGTGTCTGTTGTCGATGCAGCAGCAGCAGCAGGGTCTCAAGAAGGCCGGCAGAAGGGAGAGAAGGGGGAGGAGGATGTCACTGGGATACTACTTGGGTCCCCTGCTCATGTTTGCCCTGGCAAGCGGTGCTCTCTACCAACTGTCCTCCAAGCCGCCCGGCTTCTCCAACACGACCGAGTCAGTGTGGAACCCAGGCTCATGTTTTTGTAATTCATAATCACACTGGAGGCAGTGCCCAAAGCGTTCGCCTTTAATATTTTGTTCTTCTTCTTGGTTCTTTCGGTATAGTCACGTAGAAGGGAAATAATAAAATAACACAAGCAGCCGTCCTCAGGTGAAGAACAGGTCTGAATGAATTCAGACACTGTCTTTCCGACAGACCTGTTCTTCACCTGAGGACGGCTGCTTGCGTTGTGGCCGAAACGTCGTGAAAATTATTTTATTATGTTTTATTTTTATTATTTTATTATTTCCCTTCTACTTGACTTTACCGAAAGAACCAAGAAGATGAATCCCTGCAGTCACGAAAGCTTTAAATCGAAATTTATTTTGTTATTGTATAATGTGTTAATGCAGATTTTTTGTGCTTTAAAATATATATATTTGAACTTATGCACACAATGCCAATATGGATCCATATGGTAACCGAGAGCGTTCTAAATTCATTGCCCGTAAACAATGTGGTTTCTAAGAGTAACCAGTGAGTGTGAACAAATTACGTCATGCATGCAGAGCATCCGTTGATATGGTTTTTATTCGCTGATCGTTACTAACTAGTTAGAACACTTCACAAAATTGACAATTAGTTAAAATATTGATGTTCCTTATTCATACGTTTATT
The DNA here is from genome assembly GCF_964198595.1 of Lampetra fluviatilis. Classification (NCBI taxonomy): domain Eukaryota; kingdom Metazoa; phylum Chordata; class Hyperoartia; order Petromyzontiformes; family Petromyzontidae; genus Lampetra; species Lampetra fluviatilis. The sequence continues at coordinate 5,810,230 of NC_136295.1, read as the reverse complement.
TCTCAGAACCATTTTGGGTCAGGCAAGGGGGTTACTCGGTTGAAACAATTTAACAAGGAGTACAACAGTGGCCAAAGAAGGCTGAGAATCACTGTACTAAATAGATTAGTTCTCATTTTATGAAAATAAGAAATGTCACTTGTACGAATTTGCATTGACAATATTTTGCTACATGATCTTTGTTCAGCCCCGATACTAATTGTGAATTGCGCCTAATCAAAAAAGATATGTAAATTAAAATAATTTTGAGGCTCTTGGTAGTACAAAGCCCCTGAAAAGGGAGCTCCCAAATTCATTTAAAATGTTGCACCTCTGCATGTTTTTTGAGAACAAGGTACCAACAACAAATTCCACATTAGTAGGCTTGTTCTGAAGCACAGTGCTAATTTTGCAATAAACTTCTTGAAATAATATATTCCGCTTTAAAACAAGTCAATTCATTCTGCAGGGCACTAGTGAATTGTATGGTTCTTGCAAGTTAGTTAAAAATACACATTTCCACAACAACGCTCTGAATGTTTAATATCATGTACAGGGTGGGTAATAAGTCCCCTTATATGTCCAGTAGATTCATGTAAAATGGATATTGAGATTTCTAACCCATCCTGCATGGTGCTATGCACATGTTTAGTCCTTATGTTAATCCTCCCTCAAATGAGTGTCTCCCCACGCTACAGTTTTTCGCCATCTATGCTCACCACCTTTACTAACCCACACTCAATAGCATATTGAAGTATGACCACGTAACCCTGTGTAGTACATGAACCTTTATTGTATTATGCCCTATGGCAGTGCCATAAGCTTCCCATCAAACTTGGAGGAGCTGCAGCAGCTGGCGAAGGTGCTCAACTCTTACAAGGCCGAGCAGACAGGCTATGTGTTGCTGCTCTTCTGCTCTGCTTATTTGTACAAGCAGACCTTCGCCATCCCTGGCTCCGTATTTCTGGTGAGTCGGCTTATACTTTTAACAAATGCTCCCATATAGCCACAATGCCCTATCAACACATGCTTTAAAAATATTAATATCTCACAATTAGCATTAAAAGAACATGGCAAGTGCTGTTATTGCACATCTATTGAGGTTGGTGTTAACAATGTGGTGATGTGGTCAATGCCTGCCTTTGTGTTCCCAAGATAAATGTTCTCACAATCCACTAGATATTCATTTTAAGTCTTAGTTGACCTAGAAGAAGCCAGGGATTAGTTAATACCCAGTGTCCCATTAATTCAAGCTTGGGTTGTCATGATCGTAGTGCAGTGGATGAACTGCTACACCACTGTACCCCACAGACACACATGAAGGTCTTTATATAGCCACACAGACTGTTTGGGCAAATGCTGCTAACAGGAACCTGTTAAGGCTGGTAAAACACAAGGGAGCGATGAGGCCAGTACCATACCTGGCTGAACTTGTATCCCCAATGCTGATGTATGCATGCCACTGCAACTACTGCACCAACACTGCCAGCACACAGGCACAAACAAAGACAAAGATTTCCTGTATAGCCTTAACAGACTTTTGGGACAAGTGTCGTTAGCGAGCACTTTTGAAGGCAAGTGCAGCAAATGGGGTGGGGGGGGTGAGTGACCAGCATCATGCCTGGCTGCCTTTTTCTCCCCAGTGGCAATGTTTACGCATTGCAACAAGGTACTCATTTAAGGCTGAGTCGACTTAGGGGAGGCCCAGGACTGGTTTAGATAATTGTCACTGGTGTTGGCCATGAGCGGGAATTGAACTCGGTGGCTGGGTACGTATTGCAGCACGCTAATCGCGACATTATTGCTCGTAATTCGGGAGTGGTGAGGCCAGTACTATACTGATGTACGCATGCCACGGCAACCACTGCACTGCCAGCACACAGGCACAACAACAACAACAGCCATTCGCCACTAAGTGGTGGTGACATCACCACGACGCTTGTGCCAGGCTAAGTGCACTTTGAGACCATGTGAAGTGTCGAAGGCCCGCTGACAGGCGGTCACAAGACAGAACTAGGATTTACAGACCGAGATGACTGGCAGATGCACCACCTGTCCCCACTACTGTGCCAACGTGCTGTGTTTTAGCTGCCTGGCACTCCACTTGTTGTGAGTGCCGCTTTTTTGCCCTCCGCTGTTGTTGGAGGGCAACTGCCTCCAACTGCCCAGTAGCCTCCTTCACGAGCCTCCTCCACAGAGACCGATCTTGACACCGCTGGTACCCAGTCATCGGCAAGTCCATTATGGGGCAAGGTGGGGATGACCCTGCTGGAACTGCAGTGCCTCAAATATTGAAAGAAGAAGAAGTAGTCACCCCTGTGAGTGGCTGGCTGAGGTGCCATCTGTTGATGCACGGATGGCAATCCATAGTCTGAGACCAGGAAAGCTGCTGAGGGAGGGTGGTGTTTGTGTGCAGACTGCCCTATATGACATTATTACAACAGTTTGGACCACTGGACAGGAGAGGTCCTGGAAAAGATTAATCGACATCACCTTGTCAGATAGGCTGAGGAGAGGCTTGCGGAGCCCCAATGTGGTTTCAGGCCGGGGCGGTGCTGCACAGATGCCATATTCTCTGTACATCTGCTACAGCAGAGGTGTAGGGAATTCCAATAGGAATTACATCTTGCTTTATTGACCTGGTCAAGGCCTATAATATCATCAATAGGTCAGGGCTCTGGGTTCTTCTGTGTGCTTTTGTAGTGTCTGACTCTCTGGCCATAATCATTACGGACCTTCATGATGGTGGGCAGGCCCAGGTAAAGATATGTGGCCAGGGGTCAGAGCCATTCCCTGTTTACCTTTTGGTGCAACAAGGATGTCCTCTGGCTCCTACATTATTTTATATATTTTTAAACCACGTAGTTCAAGAATATTTCCATGGCAGTGCCGGGGGAATTTCCATCTAGTACAGATACAATTGGAGGCTGATCAATGCCCATGTGTGGTCAAGAGATGGCTCCCTATTGGTCATACAGGCACACACGGGTACACATACATGCATGCACTTATGCCTCCAAGTGTCAATCTCATTTTAGCCCACTACTACTGATGGCTCCTTTCGTTATGTAGACTGGGCTTAGTAATACTTTTAAATTAAATGTATAATTCTTAACGAGGTTAGTAAACATGTCACATGCATTTGTCCACATTGTACATTTGGAAGATTCATAATTCAGACAGACTGTACATCTCATTCCTTCTGCTGGAATGATTCAGCATCAAATGTTATCTGCCCCTTAGGCACACTGGCTGTATTTTTATTAATGAAAGCCTTGTGCAACTCTTGAGTCTGTTTGGATCAAATCTACTCATATTAATGTAACACTGGTGGCGGGCGGTGTGTGTGTGTGTGTGTTGGCAAGAACGTCCTGGGAGGCGCGCTCTTTGGCTTTTGGCGAGGTCTGCCCCTCTGCTGTTTGCTCACAGCCTGTGGGGCTACCTGCTGCTACTTACTGTCCCGCTTATTCGGTAAACAAATCATCATCAGCAAATTCCCAAGCAAAGTCGAGGCATTGCAGAAAAAGGTGAGCATGACTAAAGCCAGTCAATCACTGAAGTGTAATGAGAGATGACACTTTGCAGCATTTTATTTTATGTAACGTTACATGAAAACGTATTTTTTGTTGACAACTGATCACTACACCAGACTGTAGCCAATTGAGCTGCATGATACAACTTGACGAGCAAATGTAACATGTAACATTACTGTCTATTTTTTTTGTTTATTAAAAATGCTTTTAAATTTAGCCAACTTCTTTGGAGCCATGTGTGATATTATTTTATAAAGTATGTCAGCGTAAACATTGTTTGCGTTTTGTTATAATTGTTCTTAAAATATCCATGGCTCTTGTTGTTGGACTGTGTTGTCTTAACCATCATGTTACTACAAACAACTATTTCGTTTAAAATAATTGCAGGCACCCCTCGCTTTTGGGACACAATGCTTTCCTGGAAACCCTGTCATAAATTGGATTGTTGTAAATCTGACTCTATTTCCCATAATATAAACAGTAGACACATCACTTGTGTTTCTGCTTTTATCAGTCATATTTATTAGGGTTTAATATATAAATTTTCTACAAAAACACTCAAAAATAACAAAAGTTCCACGCGAAGTCACATCAGAAGCCAGACTGACTGTTCAAATGTGTTGGGAGTCATGTCAGAAGATGTGTCGTAAATCAAGTTTCTGCGTCTTAAATTGATGGTGGCATTATGTTTGTATGTACTTCTTTTTCACGGTACGTAGCCAACCGTGCTAATCGGAGGTGCGGGAGAAAGACAACAAACTTAACACAAAAAGCAGTTCTTAACCAATGAGCTTTCAATGCAGATTTAAAAGGGCATCGCTCCAGTGGCTTTCTAATATCAGAAGGAAGAGCATTCCAGATGACCACAGAAGCGCATCTGAAAGCGTGCGTTGCAGTGACTGTCTTTGTTCAATGCTTAGCTAAAGCACTGCGAGGATGACAAGCCTCTGCGAGGATAAACGTCAAAAATGTGGATCTTCGTAAATCGGACCGTCTTAAACCGGAGACCGCCTGTATTTGGATACCAATGGTCCAACCCTCATGATCAGCAAAGAAGGATCTTCATTTGCTGAGCCATGAAGATTATGCCTTAGGCAAATGGATACAAATCAATTATTGACATAGAAAAACCCAGTGAAGCACTCTTACTTTGCCAGTACTCTGGTATTTTGCTAAATTTGCACAGCTGCCCACCACTAAAAGGCCTTGATTATAGCCCACCATTAAACGGCCTTGATTATAAATGTGTAGCTGTCACTAAAATGAATTGTACATAATTCATGCATATATGCAAGTCTCCATTGCTGCAACTGACTAATTAATTGAGTCCATGAAATGCATTCGTTAAAACAACACAGAATAATTAGCATGTGGTTTCACACTTGTACGTTTGTTTTAAATAGATGTTAATTGTGTGTTTGTAATTGTGTGTATTTCAAGGTGGAAGAAAACCGTGAGAGCTTGTTCTTCTTTCTGCTCTTCCTGAGGTTCTTCCCAATGTCCCCAAACTGGTTTTTGAACATCACAGCTCCCATCATTAACATTCCCATCAAGCATTTCTTCTGCTCGGTACTAATAGGTAAGCAAGGCCGATGACTGAGCTTAAAATAAGCCACACAATACATACAAATATTAAAATATTACAACTGTAAGGTTTCATTCCTCATTGGTTCCACAAATAATCAGAATGTTTTGGTCATACATCGATCAAAGAGTGGATTATTTTTTTGCGTTATTTTTACTGTCGTGTTCATATTTATATTTTTTCCATCTCGTACGGTTATGTATACTTTACGAGCATAAAGTTAGCACAAGAATATCAATTGCATTTACATTGAATAAAATAATACATTTTCAAATGCACAATTTGATGCTCTTGAGTGTACTTATGTTAATGAAACAATGCATATGTCCAGTACAAACATTTTAAAAAAATGTGCCTCGAGTTTCCTGGCTGGCTGCGCTCTTCACCCCAACAATAACTCTGCTGCGAGTGGCTTCTGCGGGCGTTACAACCGCAACTCGCTGCGTAACTGGCTGAATGGGATTTTCCGCGCAACAAAAAAACCCATTGAATTGAATTTCAACGGGAGAAGACGTTTGGAAGGCAAATAATTACAATAGATCGCGACACCGAAGAGGTGGGAGTAACGAATAGAAAAGATTGACACGGTTCCTTTTACAATGGCTAACACATTCCTGCGGAGGGAGCTGGTAGGAACGTTGGGTTGCTCGTTCAATGGCCAGGGTCAACGGCGGCGTGGTGTATTCCGCAAATATAAGTACGATAGTTATTTTCCATTGCACAGCGACTGTGAGGGCGGGCACAAGCCGGCGTGAGTAGGTTAAACGTTGAGTTTTATAAGGGCACCACGGGGTGACCAGCCCCTCCCCACCCCCCGGCCCAGCCCCTCCCCACCCTCCCCACCCAGCCCCTCCCCACCCTCTCCACCCAGCCCCTCCCCACCCTCCCCTCTCCACCCAGCCCCACCCCTCCCATTTTTGGATGCATGACATATTTTGGTGTTCGGAGTACAGGATTGTGAGGAGAGTATGATAATTATTTTCCATTGCACAGCAACATGTTCTCTACGAGTAAGCTTAGAAATAAATAACTGAAAGGCAAATTCAGGAGCACCGCTCTCGTGGCGTCTACACACCATGACAGCCAATACATCTCGAGGGCTTGGCCAGGTCAGGCCAACGTAGGTCAGCACTAGATCGTGAACTTCAAACCCGGCGCTCTTTTATGGAGGCAGTTAGACAGGGTTTCAGAAAACAATCGCTTTCTGAAAAGACATTCCCACCAATTATATTTCGATTGTCCGATCCTCGTCATTTTAAATAAAGGAATTTCCTTTCAGAATTCTGCAGCTAGCAGTGCATTTGTCTTGTGCGAGAGGACTGACCTTGAAGATTAATTCAAATAAGTAATTCTGAAGTTACGTCATTAGACCTGATTCAAAATAAATTTAGACCTTTTTATCCGTACGTAGGGAACATCTTTTAACGCTCTCTAAATATTGTTCATCGCATATCAACAACATTGAGAATGTTCAGTTTTAGAGCTTGAATAAGGCTAATTAAATGAAAAAACAAATATAATGAGAATATATTTTTGTGACTTAACTAAGACCACCACTTTGCTTCACTTGAGAACCCGGTTTAATCACAGTTGACTGAAACCTGGATTCAAACTCAGGTTTTCAGCCGTGTTAGCTCCAGCCACCTGATGTAATTTTTTGCAGCAGTTTTGAACTGATACGTTGCCATGCAACTTTGTTCCTTTAATATTTTGAATAATATATCACCAGTTTCTGTTTTGGGTGGTTTCTTTCTTTCATTCAACATTAGTGTCATCATTTAGTACAACGCTTTTAATCTTTACCCTATTTTTTATTCTATGCTTGTTATTTTTACGTGGTTATTTGTTCGACTTTAGCTGTTATATTCATCATCGTTAGCACACAGGTTTTTCGGTGTTTTTCAGGATTTTATCTCTCTGTCACTTTTGAGATTGATCAGCAATGTATAAAAACAAACAAGTCCACAGTTTTAGTCAATATCAGTAATTCTAATCATCGGAAGCATGCTTTCGCTATAGGTCATCATTTGTCATTCCTATTTGTTATGTAAACCTTTGCAGTAATGTATAGGGAGGGGCATGAAGGAAGGAACCATCATCTTATGTCTGTTTTATCAGCTCATTAGTGATGACGTGGCTGAACAAATTTCCACCGTGGTTCTTTTTATTTAGCTGGTATTGCTGCTTCGATCCATCTGAATATTTCTGTTAGATCTTCATGGAAGAAATGTTTTACATCAACGTCTACAAAGCATTGGGTCTGGCACTTTGATGTACACCATACCATCCCAAACGGATTTTAACGAGTGGATACAATTCTCCATAATTGTTCCGCAGGCCTGCTGCCATACAACTTTATCTGCGTGCAGGCGGGTTGCATCCTGTCCGAGGTGTCTTCCCTGGATGACGTCTTCTCCTGGGCGACCATGCTGCAGCTGCTGGCCATTGCGCTTGCGGCTCTGATGCCCGGAGCTCTCATCCAGCGTTACAGCCACAGGCGACTCAAACCTCTCGCCGGGGAAACTGACAATGGCCTGTCCATCGAGACACACAAATCCAAATAAAATTAGACTCTTCCTTGTCACCCTCTCCTACCATTGTTTCCTCCACCTTTGAAACCAAATGCCAAAACAAATAGGCGGCATTGCCTCTATGGAGGTTAAACCTATTCTGTACTCTGAGGGTACTAGTCTCGCAACTGAATGTAATTTAGATTTGTAGCCCAAATGGATTCTGACATTGGTGATGAGAGTGTCTAATTTTGTAGAATGAGAATGAAACGAAAGAGGGATTGTTTGGAATACTGAGCAAGGAATCGTGATTTGAAGGAAACTGTGAGCTTCTGCAAGGTGGCTTCTGCAAACGCATCGCTTGTGGCAGATGGTCGTTGGTTTTAATTTTGAAATGGCACAGATGCACAGTAGTTACTCGAGCAGTATTGGCTGGAATGGACAGTCAAAAATCATTGAGAACGTGACAATAAAAACGTGTATGTACTATACTCTTCACATTTAACAATTATTGCATTTGTCACTGTACACATCAGCTCATGTTACTATAGAATAGTATGTGATTAATACATAAAACTGTGAATTCAAGATAAGCTTAGGAGTTTGAACAACTTTATTATCACATTCTCAATATGTTTGACCTGATACTGTATATTCACACACTGTGTATGTATCTGTGCATATGCAAACTACATATGATTTTAAGACGTAAATAATTGAAAGGGGTTTTTTTTACATTTATAAATGTAAACAAGTATGATACTTGGAATGTATGACTAATTTTGCACTCAAATTTCAACCAAGTGTATTATATAAGAATTCGGGCTGTGAGGGGGTGTAATTATGTGTTGCCTCAAAGATTCATTGAATTGTCTCAGATTTGGTGGTCGCAATTCGTTGCTCACACTTAAAATTCTAACTTAGCAAATTTTGAAACACGTAATCAACCAGGCTATGCGTTAATTGTGTGTTAACCGACTCTCTGTGTTGTATTACATTACATTTCGATATTTTACTTGGTTATTTAATTTTCGTGTGCCTGCCTCCTAATTTTCAGGCTTGCGTGCCCGTGCCGCGTTGTCAGCTTGCTCCTCTCTCTGTGTGCCGTTGTGATGTCTGTCTGCTTGTATGTCTGTCTATAGTTTTTTCTAGTTAGATTTTTGTTGCGATTTCTTTTATGCCTGATGATGATTGCTTGTGTTGCAATCGAAACGTCACAATATGTTATTTTATTTTAATTTATTATTTTATTTTTAGACGTGACTTAACCGAAAAGAACCAAAGAATAATTCCTGCAGTCACGAAAGCTCCTAAATTAAGATTTCCAAATCCACTTTTTGTTTTCTGTACTTGTGCATGTGGAATCCATACCAGATGCAGGGTGCCATGAAAAACTTGTTTACAGCAAATGTTCTGAAACTCTTGTTTACTAATGGGCGTGAAAATTGCATTGCTTTCTTAAATCTTTGTTTTTTAATTATTCCTGATTTTAACTCCTCTGACTGACGCTTGACTACTCACATTGGCATTTCACTACTAAATTTTGATTTAAAGCTTTCGTGACTGCAGGGATTCATATTCTTGGTTCTTTCGGTAAAGTCACGTAGAAGGGAAAGAATAAAATAATAAAAATATTAAACAATAAACTTCTCACGACGTTTCGACTGCAACACAAGCAATCATCATCAGGTGTGAAATCCACAGCAAGAAAATTTGAAATCCACAGCAATCAAATTTTAAATTTTCTTGCTGTGGATTCCGCACCTGATGATGATTGCTTGTGTTGCAGTCGAATCGTCGTGATAATTTTATTGTTTTATATTTGTATTATTATTTTATTTCCCTTCTACGTGACTTTACCGAAAGAACCAAGAATATTACACTACTATTTCAGACATTACATTTAATTTTGGAAAGCATAATAGGGTACGTATTTAAATTATATGTGGTGGTCCCTCAGGTCTGGAATAACCGAGTGAAATTGTTTGGGATCTAAACTTCCTTGTCCTACATTAAATCACTTGGATCTCAGATTTACTTTCAAGTGTATGTGGTTTGAAAATGTAAGTTATCATAGTTTTTGTTTGTGAAGCGTTATTCTAGCCTTGTATTTCGTTGTCCTCATACCATGTTGATTGCACGACTTTGTCATTAGAAACTTGACCATGTACAGTTGAATCTTTATTGTTCTTGGTTCGTTGCTGTAACCAGGTGTCTGGTGTAACCAGGTCTAAATCGAAAATAAGCATTAATTATTCAATGGGGTTTACCTAAGCCAAAGTAAAACCAAAACCAAATATAGTTGTGGTCAAATGAAAATTAAATAAATCCTCCTATCTAGATTTTAAGTTTTCGTGACTGCAGGGGTCCATACTCGTTGGTTCTTTCGGTAAAGTCACGTAGGTATAAAATAAAAGAAATTAAATAAAGTAGGCCCACTTCAGCAATTATTTCTTGCTGTGGTTGTCCCACCTGATGACGGACGCTTGTGTTGCGCCCGAAACATCGTGATTTAATTAATTTTATTAAACAATTACTGTATTCAAATTCTTACTTTATGATTTAATACTTTGAAGATTATATATGTAATACACATGATACTTGTTGAGTTTTTCCTAAGCCTTGTTTTGGTAAACACTGTAAAACACATAGGATTTAAATGTTTCCAGAATACAAAACAACAACTACGAATGACATTAATTCAACTATTACGGTTATTTTCTATTATTGACAGTATACTAGATTAAAAATACGAAATATAAAAAAAATTCCGCTTGCCAATCCATGAGAGCAGAAACTTCACGATTGAAATAATGTATTCCAAATGATTAATCAAATACATTTCAATACAATGTATATACCTCTGCAAAAATAATAGCCGCATGAAGCAAACAGATATTTGATGTGGTTGGAAATTTGTGAAGTAAATTGTCATCACACTTGCACTGCTGTGAGTTTCCTGTGTTTTAGAGACCAGATTCCTGGCGCTGCCATAACGTAGCTGCCAATTAAATTGTTTCAAGAATCATTGTCATCTATTATGCAATTCAAATAAATTATACTGCGAAGTGAAATGCCAGCTTAGTTGAATGCCAAATAACTTTATGCCTTATACATTTTAATGGTAGTTTATTGAAACATGATTGTTATAATTTTGACTGCACTTTATTTAGGTGTATTGTCACCCTCTTAAGAGATCTTGCACATGAAAACATCGGAAATATATGGAATGCTATTCGCGTTTTTTAAGAACTGTATAACGATGCAAATTGTTTTTATTGTACTCACAATTGGGATTACACCGAGCATTCATTACCCCCTACTGGCAATTGCCCATTTTGCAGGCCAGTGCCGAGTTGCCTCGTGCTGCACAGTGACAGCTGCCACTGGGGGTGCCCTAATGTATGAGATGTGATGCAAAGCGGTTCAAGTTGCTGGGGAATTTCAGTGCCAAATAAATGAACAGAGTATTAATTTTTCCGGCTGTCTCGGAGTTGTCTTACGGGTCCATGAACATCCAGAGAGAGTTGAACACAGTATTCACGGTACACAGGTACTGCATAACTTGTGAATGAAGATGTAATGCATTACATCGTATGTCAGTCGAGGCCAGTACGTCGTCATGCCTAGCCATGGATTAGAACCACGTCGGACGGGACTGGCATTTGTTTATACAATGCAGTGCTATAATTCCTAATTTCAATGAACACCTGAAGGAAATGGATCCACGTTATTGAAATGCAAGAGACAACATGTATTTTCTCAAGTTTATTTTGTATTGGATACAGTGAGATCATGCAATGAATGTCTTCCTTAAGTTAATTATATACACATTTGACAATAACCTACAACACAGACCTCCACTGTGTTCATAACAGTAATTAATTTGTACAGATGTCTCCTCTTAATGAAGTTGACGTTATTTTTAAAAAAGGTTTTCAAATAATATTTTCCAAATAAAGTGCATTTAAATGTCACAGTACAAAATAAATAGATAAATAAATACACTGCATAGAATTTCAAAGATTGCAAAATAAAGTATTTAAAAACAGCACATCCAAATATATGGTTCTGTACCATTTTAGTTGTTCACATGAATGTAAATAATTTAATAAATAACATACAGTCTTGAAGATCAATTCCATACATAATGCACATTTATAAATAGTGAATCTATACTGCTGGGGCGTTGGTGGAGGCAGTTGGTACAGACATGCTGAAGTGTCTTTTAACACAACTGTGTAGGTTTGATTGGTGATGCAGGGATAATTATGTCTGCAGTTGCAACTCTATGAGCAGTTTGGCTCGTCTTTTGTATTATGCCGTGAGTTGGGATTAAGTCGTCATAAATTGCAGGTGCAACTTGAAACATGGCTGCAAAAATGGCAACATGAATGAACTGTGGAATCTTCACTTCTCACAAACTGAGCCTCTGCCCTTCAATAGCACACATGATACATTAAATTTAATGTGCATTGAACATTTAACATTGCAAAAAATAGAACAGGAAATACTGTAATCGTTTTCCTATTTGTAGGACACATTATTAAATTGTGCCTTCACGTAAATTAAATCATTCGTGCACTATTGAAGGGCAAATGGTATGTAAATAAGTTATCAGTGCATTGATCAGTCAGCAGTATTATTTTTGACTGCTGGTGCATTTAAGGTCGTGGCTGTGTTGTATGCTGAAGGCATGGTGCCTTATTTCATCCCAGTGTCCACAATCATCTTTAAATCGCATATCTGTATCATCCAGCAGAAGTCTGTTACCAGTCTACCCGGGTCTTACTGTTATGGGTTGCATTTAAGAGCAATAATTAGCCAGGTTATTGAAACCTTGGAAAACGTTTGTACTCGGAGTCAGGCTAAGGTGATGAGAAAAGCGAATTCACTATTGATTCAAAATATTTGTAGGGCTTATGAATATCAATTTGTATATAATTATATGGAAGCCTTATTTCATAGCCTCCTTAATGTAATTTATATTTAGATTATTATTTTTAAAATGCAAATTTCTTTCATTCCTTTCTGCAACTCCAGCAATCTGCATTAACATTTCCTCAACGTAAAAAAGAACCCTGGTATTTTTGTGAATTATTCTTGTACAACACAGTGCCATCTAAGCTGCATTAAACGTCGCTCCGAGGCAGACCCGGTCACATTAAATATATTCATGTAGAGAAGCTCTATTAATAATAAGCTTCTATATAAGGAGGTCTTTAAGTTGTTTTAACAATCTGTTTAAATAAACTTGCTAAAATGTATTTTAAGCTTTGTGAAAGATCGTTGAGTATTTTTTTTTTCATTTTGGTGTACATTGAAGTTTACCCTAGGTCCTATGCAATCTTTCGGTACTGTATGTAAAAAACACATTTATTCTTGCAGTTTAACCATCAAGAGTGAGTTTTTTTGTTCCAGTAGGAACCCAGTCGTATTGGTCCCAGGTTATATGGTAAATTAAGTTACCATATTACTTGAAAATCTCATAATAAAAATATATATTGTAGACAACATGAACCAAGCTTAAAATGTGGCCTGCGTGTGAGACTGAGAATTAGACACTGGGATTAAATGCATTCCATTACAGTAATCATATACCATTCTCAAATGATATTGACTTTGTAATTATACATCTGGCAATGGAGACAATTCCACGAATATGTAGTTCTTCAAAAAACTGATTGTGAGTTTATAAAATAATGTCCATCACTGGATATTGTATTAGGGAAGGAACATAGTATTTTAAGTCCCAAATGCATAATTGTCAACAAGGCTGCATTCATGTCAAGATGTGTGACCATCAGGGATTGGCAACATTCAGTACTTGTATTGGTAAGTGCCACTCCCTAGAATCCAATAACATGTTATGTTAATTCATAATGCACAACCCTGACAGAATGATACCCTATTGGCAAGAAATACAAATGTGGTTTGGCTAAACATCAAACAAACCCAAGCCTGTAAACAAATACATCTCCCTTAGCTGCTATGGTAGCATTTATGATGCTTGTTCAGAGTTCAAAATATTTTTTCACTTACATTTTTATTTTATTTGATCAGGTAAGGTCCACTGAGCTATATAACTCTTTGTCAGAAGCGACCTGGCCACCAATGAGAGCTCAATGTGGCTTATCATCTAGACATGTATAGCAGCCAAATACTCGAAATGCATGTTTATAAATGTGGAGGAAAAAATCTGAGGACCAGGAGAAAAATCCACATGACCACGGGGAGAACATGCAAACTCCAAACATACAGGTGTTAGGGTCGGGATAGAATCCAGAACCTGTATATCAGGCGAGGTAGTTAACATCTCACCACCGTAGCACCCCAAATCTAATTTGTACTTTCCTTGAATCGTTAAGATGTTTCCTTTTAGTTACAGTTAAGCATGTATACCAATCCTATGACAGACCAAGGTATCACATAAATATGGTCAATACATGGTTGATGAACCTCTGATGGAAATGGCATCACATTTGAGGAATATACAAGTATGGTATGAACCTTACTTTTTCCTGCATCTTATTGTACTGTAAAACTGATCCACTTAAGGAAATCCCTGAAGTAATAAAGTAGATACAGGGTTCAACTAAAAACTCCGCAATCCAGAGCAAAGTGAGCCATCTCGGGTATTCCTTAGAGTGAGTGTGCATTTGCAAGTTCAAGGGATGCCTGGTTTGACCGGTACAATGGAAAACTCGGGACCGGTCAATATGCTCCCGAATGTGGAGTTAAATTAAACCTTGAGTTGAATACCGGTGGTAGTATGTTACAGCATTAGTGAAATGGTTGTTTAAAAAAAGGAAAAAAATGTTTTTACGGAATTAAGTGCACTTCCATTAAAGCACAGCAAGTAGCGGTCACGTATAATGGACCTTAATGTATATTGTACAGCAATAGCTTTAAAAATGGAAAGTTAAAAAAATGGAACAAAAATCCCTTTAGGTTGCTTCTAGCCTTATTTTTGCAACGCGTACCTAATCAGTGCTGCTTTAGAACTGAGCGAGCGGCAGAGTGGACAACGATGAGATTGGAGGGAGCCTTTTTGGGAGACAAAATAAAACCTTGTTGTGGATTTCACGAAGAAGCCTCCAATGATGACCCGTCAGACGAACGTTAATTGAGATTATTTAAAAGCATTATGACAACGGTGATGATGTCGCACACCAGAGCACGTCCACCGTGGCAGCCGCTGCACAAATAGCCGTGTGCTATAATGTAAAAACATCCTTCACAGAGGTCAAATCAAAGCCAGTGGCAAGTCCACTCATCACCAGGTCTTGTAAATAAAATCAGCAGTCCACACCTGTCCAGCCATGCTTACAAGACATATTCTGCCAGCGAAATAAGCCGTTACTTATGAAACTACAAGGGGAAATTTTGGTTTTATCTTATGACAGGCTCCCCCATAATGCCTTAAAATGAGCTGTCAAGGGGAGCGTATGTAAAATATCTGTGTGTCCCTTCATTATCGGGACACTGGCTTCTATCACGCTCACCATCGCACATTTGGTGATAAGTACACTGTAATTACATGCTCTGGACTGTAATTACATGCTCTGGACAAGTAAGGGTATGCCTGATGTTTTTGGTATATTGTGGGATGTGCTCTGTTAAACAGAGACAATTTTGACCAAAACACGTCTCTATGAGGATTAAAGAGCTTTACACCCATAAACTCCAGCTTGCCACTTCCACCCCACCAAACCGTTGAAAAACAGAACTGAAATAGCACTGGGTCCCAAATAGTAGTACACATGATGATATCAAGCTCAGCACATTTAAAAGCTGCAATTGTACGAGTGGTCAAATCATACTACGGTACACTATGCATACCGTATGTGAGCAAGGTGTGTTCAAAATGTTTTGGGAATGGGACATGAACAGTTTGCACTATTTTTTTTTTATCAATTACCCTACAGCAAGAAAGTAACCGCTATTATTGGCGTATAACATGACAACGGTGCATTTATGGAGCCAACAAAATAAAATAAAGCTATAATTTCGTCTGAGCACTTTCATCACGTCAATTCTCAAACCATTTTGATCACAACTTTGCATACAGTATATATAAAGCAAGTTTATGGAATAAGCGTGACAGCATGCGAAAACATCGCGGAAACTCTACAAGCCTTCAGCCGCTTCGTGTCCCCGCTAAGATATTGATCATCTTCTGTACACGGTTCGTGAATGTTGGAGAGAATTGCCGAGAACCCGCTGGTTTTCAGTGGGATCCACAGCTATCCAGAAAGTGGCGTCACCCTGATACTGATCTTTTTTGTGTGTTAGCTGAACGGCTGTATTTATATACGTACATGTACTGAATATATACGCATACTGTACACGTTTCAACAACCATAATGTGCCAAAGAGACAGAAAATGAACTACTCGTGACGTATGCGGTGAATTCCGTTGTATAAACTGAAGCACCCATAGCTAGGTTATTGTATGTAATTCGTTTTTGCGATTTTTTTTTTAAGAATTTGTACACAGTTTGATATATAGATACGCAATGACGAGCACTTTACACGTATAATATTTTTTCTCTTTTGCAACTTCACGGCGAAAGATATCGGGATGTTATTTTAATGGCACGTTGATGTGAAACGTAATCAGGTGAGACGTGACCTCACCGCAACCGCGTTACAATGCACAGGCAGGTATAGCCTGCTTTGATCAAATTAATGTTCGTGCATACTATTCCATGTTGACCGCTTCCCCTACCCCTTGTCTGACCAGCCACTTTATTAATGAGTGGAAGCCATCAGGGAGATCTGGGACAAGCTGGCTGTATTTCACAGGCGGCATTGAACCACGATATGTTGTGTCAGTGGGAAGCTAGGCTTACATGCAGTTGAGGATGTGAAGGTAACATTGAGTCAGTTGAGCTTACCTTCAACATGTGTGAACAATACTCTTAGGTTTTTTCGGTAAAGTCACGTAGGTAAAAAAAAATGAATTAATAAAAGTAAAATAAAACAAATTTAAAAAATTCACGACGTTTCGGAAGCAACACAAGCCTCCGTCTTCAGGTGGAACCGTCACAACCACGACAGCTGTATCAATATATGTATGAATATACAGCTGTCGTGGCTGTGACGGTTCCACCTGAAGACGGAGGCTTGTGTTGCTTCCGAAACGTCGTGAATTTTTTAATTTTTTTATTTTACTTTTATTAATTTAATTTGTTTTACCTACGTGACTTTACCGAAAAAACCTAAGAGTATGAATCCTTGCAGTCACGAAAGCTTCAAATCTAGAATGTGAACAATACTGTCCACATTTTGACATCAGGTTTCTAGTGCAAATCACGGTCTTGTTTAGAGTTTAACCCATGCCCTAGCAATAAAACTGGGTACCAAACTTACCTGTAAATATTCTATACCAATCTCCTGGGTACTGTCGATGGTCTTTAAAGCCCCTGTAGCACAATTAAATAAGATGTGTGCTGTGGAAATTGTTTATGACGATTTATGTATTCGTAATGTTGTGTCCAAATATTGCACAAGTATTTCTCTTTTAAAAAATCCATGTTACTGTCAGCGTCATTGGGCTGTAAGATTTGATTGCTTTGTTGTTTTCACTCACAGCCACACCGGCTAGAATCCAATGAAATACCAAGATTCATGCCGCTAAGATGAAGCTTCTATTAAAAGGGGGGTGACTTTATGAGTACGGATGACTTGGACCTCAACAATGTTTTCATTGAGCTTGTGTAGCATAGTGTCAATGCCAAGGGCCCATTTCTCTGCCCAGTGTCTCCTGGCAATATGAAAACGGTCTCTCAGATACATTGTTTGGTTTGCCATTCAACCATTCCAACCAGAACTCCGAAGCTGTGCATGGTAAAGGACACCACAACCGACGCGCATTTCCATCCTCAAATACATTGTTAAATATCATGGTGTCATTCAATGGGTTTCCAATAAGTAGAAGGAATAACCCGCAAAAATTATATTATATGAGGTGAATCACTGACTGTTTTCCAATAAATAAATGTCTCTTTAATGGCTACGTTAGATTTAATTAATTTTGAGTTGCATGTTCCACAATACAGAAAGTATGAGTTAAAATCAAAATCGTTATGGCTTGGAATGGTTTCATCACCATTACTCTGTTGTTATCATCTTGACAAATATAAGTTTATGAACTCCATGCATACATTTTGCATCATCTACATTACCACTGGATGGATTTGATTTAACTTCTGCGCTGTCACAATCGTTCATAATGCCCTCGTATCACGTAGCACCTCAGTTGATGAAAACCAAAACGCATAAAGTTGGACAGGTTTTCAAGTTGAGTGCTACATGCACATCCTAAGATCGTAAACATTCATTTTGCAGGCCAGAAAAAAAATTACGCCTAGAGAAACTTTCGAATTGGCAAACGCATGCTTCAAATTACAAAGATCTCAGAAACATGGGCGTTATCGTGTACTGTCGTAATTCGACACAGGCACTGTTTAATCATGTTCTGAAGCCAGTTTGTCTTTAGAGGAATGTGTGCTGTCAAGTTTTTCAACGGTGCACAATTTTATTCGACCAATCTCACCTGCAGATGATCTCAGTTCCAATAAACTTTAAAGCCTTGGGGTTTATCAGATTTGTATATGCCCACAAACTGGGAAATTAACAAGGCGAATTATAAACATAAATGCACCTTATGAACACATTTCTGATATAATTAGTGTGAAACACCCGTGTTGTTTTTTGGAAAATATTTTCCATTTTATGTAACAATCCACAGATACACCCTGATTCATAATCCAGCTGATGCCAGTTTGGTGTGTGGCTTGAGAAGAGTAGTAGACTCACAACATTGCGTTGATGTCCATTGATTAGATGTTGAAATGTACGAATGCACCCATTTCAGCATTCTGCTGTGACCCAGTCCATGTTGCAGAACTTGGAAACAAGTAGAAAGCATTTGTGTCGTGAACCACTAATTCAGTTTAAATGTATTGGCCACGTTGGTGAAGGGTCAATAGCAGGACATTTTTTTACTGCATTGCTGTGATGGCTTTAAGAGTTATTGGGAATGGAATCACGCATGATTTCTTTATCATCCACCGTGCGTTCTTCAAACCACATAAATAATACCTGGTGACCCAGAGGTAGTGCCATCGCATTTGAGTTCGAAGTCACCAGTTCCAACGAAATGGCCTTCATTTTGGCCATGTCACATTCACAATATCAAAGCATGCGTTAGCTTTTCCAGGAGTGAATCTATGCATGCACACAGTGCCGCTCCAACATCAGTACAGCAGCTGGTACGTATGGACTGCTGTTGTTTACGCAGGGTCAAAAAAACGAATTCTGCATTAACAATGAGCAACAAAAGAAAGTATTAATTCAATCATCAAAAACTTGCCAATTTATAATAACACAATGTGATGTGCAACAGAAAAAATCCTCAGAACTCTGCTAAACGTCCGCGTTTGAGAAAACATAGTTGTCATCAAGCCCATAAGATGGCATAAGAATAAATTGTGCTGCTAATGGCTAAATGGGCTGTTACTACTGTACTGATAGAAAGTATTCATAATTGAATTGCATTTCGCATGCCTCTTCACTACTCTGCTTCAAATGTGGTAATTTATAACTACGTGGATTTTTTTTATTGTTTTCAGCTCAGAAAATTATCTCCCACTTTTCCATGCTGGCATACCTTGCATGTTTAGTGTGTAAATTGGAGTGCTGTGTGTGCATGCACGTGACCTCAATTTTCTCTTTCATTCTTCTGCACAATTATATTGGAAATGCATTCAGCTCTCTAGCCCATGTCTGGTGCAAGCCAAAGAATTACATGGAAACTAATCTCCAAAATCAAAGAGCACTGGCCACATTTGATGTGAGCCATCTGGATTTTTTTTTACAGTGACATTTAACCAACTCGTGTTCAAGACACAGCAGGACACCTACAATGCTGAGTCCATTCCAAACAAACACCGGAATCCAGTCCATGGTTTTCCTGTGCACCTTCTACAATTACATCAGCATTTGTCATTTTTTGCTTCTTTCTAATGCAGGCATCTTTCTGTTAAATCGTCTCATCCCCATCGAGCCAACTAAAGCAAACAGCCCACCTATCAAGAGAATGGCTTAGGCCTTACTCAACCATGGCTTACTCCGGTTGAAGGAAACGTTATGGCCAGCACCCATACCAGCAGCCTGAAACATCATTGCATTCGTTGTAATTGGTCATGCAAAACAGCATTATTGAGACCACATATATGGGACACCAGCATCCAGAGGCAGTGGCGGGCTTGAGGGTAAGTGACTGGAACATTAAATAGTCAACCATAATATATAATAGCCTACCTGATGACATTATTTGTTTGGCTAATTATTACATTTTCGATAAAAACTTCCGATATTGAATTAAACAAATTGAGGCTATCTTTGCAAACTTGGAATTTGGATGAATTCTAGCTATTTTTTTTTATTTTGGATCTTTAACGTTTCCTTTTCAACAGTCGATACGCTTTGGTAATATGTAATAGGTGCAGCCCTGCAATTGCTCGCTCACGCCACTGTTGGCGAAAGGGCGTCCACTCGAGGGAGCTCGAGAGAGGCCCTCAAGGATAATTTGGCCGACTCTAGCACACTGGCCAGACATCTCGGAAGAGGTGGCAGGACCCCTCCTGAAAAAGAGTCATGGATTCGGTGAAGCTTTTGTGGGTAAACAAGTATCATAAATGAATAAATTGTCGGAGTACCCACACTTTACCCTGCCACACACGACCTGCCGATCGATTGTAGTGTATCCATTTATGTTGCTGGATGGACAGAGTCGAGGAGGATTTAATAAACTTGCACCAACGTTTTGACTGCTGCACTATTCTGGAAATCAACTGTCAATCCAACACTTTGACAGATCTAGTACCCAGCCTACAACTTACATTTATAGTAGTGCTATTTACACCCTGTCAAAGGAAAGCCTTAAATAAATAAAACACATTATTATGCAATTAAATGGATGAGCATCCAGCAATGTCACTTCTTTAAACCTGGCTCAAACATGTCATATTATTTGAGTATTTCATAGTTCCTACCAAAAAGTCCACCACTGGCCAGGCAGACATAATAAATTCAGGTTTTTCCTGACTCGCCAAACAAGGTTTTACAGAGAGCCAATGAAAATCAATATAAATCCCTTTAATTCATTAAATATTCCAAACAGACATCAGCGATCTGCGAAAGCATTGCTTGGGTCAGGGAAACATGAAGTACTATTTCTTATTCTGCTGGCCACATTTGTTGCGTTGGCTCAGCATAATGGCCATGGCCAGATGAGGACTTCTTGTCACAATGGATCTCGCTCAGCTGGCAGCACCTGCCCAATTAATCCACATCCAAGTCGACGAATCCACGGCAGATGCTCGCTGTGGTCGGCTTCGCTGCAGTACCGCCGACACCGCGACCAACCGCACTGTGACCCCTACCACCGCTGGCACTACCAGCACCACCACTGCCCCCGGCGCCACCTCCAACAAAACTGCCGCCACCGCCGCCGCCGCTGAGCTCGGTGGAGCTGGTGAGTGCAGAGGCCGGGAGGTCGCTCTCCACGTCTGTGGCAGCCCCGACCGAGTGCTCCGATGACCGCTCCCGCTCCTCCTCCGAGGCCGAGCTGTGGCTGTCAGAGGCTGAGCTGCTGGCGCCGAGAAGGGACCTGCCCCATCACGGCGACACGTGGTCAGAATTGGCGAACGATGGCAACACGTACTCTTAGTTCTTTCGGTAAAGTCACGTAGGTAAAAAATGTAATTAAAATTAATAAAAATAAAAACACTTGATGCAGCAAATCTGGCTGTGATGGTCCCACCTGATGACGGAGACTTGTGTTGCCTCCGAAACGTCGTGATTTTATTGTTTTTATTTTTATTAATTTTAATTGCATTTTTACCTACGTGACTTTACCGAAAGAACTAAGAGTATGAATCCTTGCAGTCACGAAAGCTTCAAATCTAGAATTGATGGCAACACGTGTCTGTGACCAAAGCTTTGTAGGTGGTGTCGGTGGACTGCCAGAGGTCTACTTGGTGGCCAGCAGTCCAACAAGTGGGTTACTGATCTATTTGATTTCAAATTAGCCTCGTACATGCATAGGTTTTAGTCTTTCATTCCAGTTCCTCTCGCACAGTTTGTATTCAATTGGCATGCCATGATTTACCCGACAAAACCACCCTTCCCAGGGATTCCTTGCATTAAAATGATTCAGGGTCACGATTCGATTCTAGAATGGATTATTTTCTGGGTTGTTTTCACCATCTCATTTGTACATTAGAATATCAATTGCATACAATTGATGTTTAACTATAGAATTTTAATCAATTGTATAGTTAAATAATACAATCTTACACACATGATTAAATGCACGTATTATGAGCATAAGCTTTAATGTATCTATGTATTTTGCATGCCTAGTACTCAACAAGGAATTGGCCAAACATCCCACTGGGTGGCCGTTCTGATAGCATCTTGAGATTTGGTGAGGCTTTCCTGGCAAAGCACTGTTATTGTTGTGGATGTGCCCACGTCTCCATAGCTAGTCGGGATAGGAGTGGTGCTATAGGAACCTATTTGCCTATTAATTATTATACCGGTTTAAATATCGTATTTCTATTTGTAGAACCGTTGATATATGCTGCATAAATGCAGCGTACATTAATAAACAGTAAAATAACAATAATTTACAGCGCTATGTCTCATTTACTGCTGGATGAAGTCCTCTCTGTGCCATTTGGCTGTGGGTGTTTGTTTGACCATACTTCACCATTCTGGTCAGTGCAGGTTAGCAAATGAGGTAGCCCAGGACCCGTGTAGATATCACTCGCCTCTGGCTGGGAATCAAACTAATGTCACTGGGTTCACAGTGCAGTGCGCGAGCCGCTGCACCACCGCCCCAACCCTCCAATACTCTATAGTAATTATAGAACAATGAATGTGGCTTTACACCAATGACTGCATAAATAATGCCCGTGATAGATTTACGTTGAAATTAATTTGGTTGAACTTATCTATGAGAAAACAATGGGAAAGGGCAGGCCATGGAATACATTGCTTCTCCAAAATTCCAAGGGGTCGTTATAAAAAAAACTCCCAACATTAAATACGCTGGGCACTGGGAAGCAGAAAGCAGTGACAGGATACCAAGGTGATTTGGAACACGAAAAATAAACAGGCCCTTTTCTGAACTCGACATACTATGCATGGTATCCACAGTTTCCTCTCGCAGGTATATAATAATAAATACATTACCAAAGCATCTCGTTATTTTAAACAAAGCAGCTAATCAATTCACCTTGTTTTGTGCAGAAAGTCTGCTTCACTTTCCACCTCCCCTTCTTCGTCCGTGGTCTCGCCGGTGCCCTTGGGGTGAGAGCACACGGCAGCGCTGACGTCAGACAGAGCACCATCAACTCAGCACCCCCCTGAGGACCACCCAACATCAGGTGTCGCACGAATGTGGTGAAAGGGATGAAGCCGAAAGAGGGTGCACGCCTTTCTGCGATAAGTGTCACCCGTGCTGCATGGTCCGTCACATTTGGGAGTGTTGTTCCGGGGCTTCCGAAAATCACTTTGAATTCCTGTGTTGGCACGAATTAAACGTGATCCCGTGTGAACAGTGGAAATGTAACGTGATAATCAAGTCACTTGCCAAATTTGTTAGGAGGCTGGTGGAAGATCCCAATATGGGGCCTCTCTGCTTGTATGTATGTGCCGAGTGTATATTAGTATATATAAATCCTAAATAGAAGATAATTATTACTCTTTGGTTCTTTCGGTAAAGTCACGTAGATATAAAATTGTGTAATAGATCACGATGTTTCGATAGCAACACAAGCCATCGTCTTCAGGTGAAACAATACAACAGGCGGACTGCTGAGGCAGGAGGAAATCAAATCAAGATAGAAAAGAATAATGTTTTACAAATGTTTCTCTTCTTTGTTCAGTGTTGAACAGTTCACGTTCACTTTAAAGTTGAATTAAGTAAACCACTTCTGAAGAGACACATCCTTTCCCCCACAAGATCTTGTAAATTCTAAGCCTGTTCCTAATATCCTTACGAAATTAACTGGAAAAGCTTTGGCAAATCAGCTTGAGGATCACTTTTGTAAAATGAATTACAGAAAAGTTTCGGTCTGGCTTTTGCTCAGGTCCTCGTACTGAGACCTACACAGTCGGGATCTCCTGCAGTTTGCCAGCATTAGACAACCGTCTGTTTATGAGTTGATTAATCTTTCTGCTGCTTTTGACATTGTGGACCATGGGTTATTATTGGAGACAGAATTACATTGGCATGATAGGTTTTGCTGTGGAATGGATTTATTCTTATCATCTCAGACAGATGACATGAAGCATGGAGTTCCACATTACCCCATCCTCCAGTGTCCATTTATACATCGTTGGATACATTTTTAACATTTGACCTTGGATTGAACTGTTATGCAGATGATATATATCGTGATATTACATGTGTAATGAGCGACTTCCGCGACACGTCGTGCAGAGGCTACTTCTTTTATATCTCACACTGGGCACAACACAGGCCAACCTTATTCTTCTTACTCTGAGTGCAACACTTAGATAACACATTCCTGCGGAGGGAGCTGGTAGGAACGTTGGGTTGCTCTGTCAATGGCCAGGGTCAACGGTGGTGTGGTGTATTCCTTAAATATGGCCGACTGTGAGGGCGGGCACAAGCCGGCGTGAGTAGGTTAAACATTGAGTTTTATAAGGGCACCACGGGGTGACCAGCCCCTCCCCGCCCAGCCCCTCCCCAATCTCCCACCCCCCACCCAGCCCCACCCTCCCCACCCAGCCCCTCCCCACCCTCCCCACCCAGCCCCACCCTCCCCTCCCCACCCAGCCCCACCCTCCCCTCCCCACCCAGCCCCACCCTCCCCAGCCAGCCCCTCCCCACCCTCCCCTCCCCACACAGCCCCTCCCTCCCCACCCAGCCCCTCCCTGCACGACGGACACAATAATTCCCTGTGGGCTTGTGTAACCAGGAGGTTCCTACCAGTATCAACGTCTCTACTGGCTACACACAGCCGATCACTCGGCGTGGTCCCACCGCCCTCACTCGGCTACGCCACTGGCTGATGGCGTGACGATGATGGCAATGGCCGGCCGACGGAGAGAGATGTCGGCGAGCAGCGACGCAGCCAGGACCCACGAATCCACACACGAACCCCGAGCCCCGGGTCCGCACCCCCTTATATCCCCCCAGGCGAGGTTAGGCCCCGCCTCCGGCCACGCCCTCTTGTGGAACCTTTGAGCAGGTTCCCGGAGTATCTCGGCTAACCCCACCTGTTACTTTTCCCCAGATACCTCTCCTTCTCTGATTGGTTGTTACTTTAACCGTGCCCATACCCGTGCTTCCCTTTCCCGGCCAGCAGATGTCACCATGTCATTACACATGTATTAAATTGAACACATTCATCAATAAACATGGCTTAAATGGAAAAATAAAACCCATCATAGTTGACGTTTTGGCAATGGCCCTTCTTTATAGCACGTAAACGAATAATCAGCAAATAATTTAAACAACTATATTGTTCTTTTCCTACTAAACCACAGACGGCAGTCTCTATGCTACCGAAGTGTCTGGATGAAATTTCTTCACGGATGTCTATAAATTATTCAAAACAAATTCGAATGAAAGGGAGGTGCTATTCGTGTGCTCTAGTTGCAGCTTAGCGAACCCTCCCCCCCCCCACATTGAAATGCCCATTGGTTGTAATAATGTTGACTACATCCAATATTGTGGAAAATGTATATTAAACGAAACACATTCGTCATTAGCTCTGGTACAAAGGCCTCTTTTTATAATTTGATTAATATTGCCAAATTGATATCCATTCTATCTGATACAGATGCTGAGATTCTGGTTCATGCATTTATTATTCCTTGGAACAATGCAGTGTTTTCTGGTCTTTCTGTTACCAAATTATATAAACTCAACTAATTCAAAACATTGCTGCCAGAATGCTCTAATCATTCATCATTGAGACATCAGGTTCATCAATCCGACATTAGGTTATCTTATATACTTACAGCCATCATTGAGTGGTTGTGGTTCACTTTAATTGTATGTGAGAGGCAGGATATAAGTATCAGACATGTGGATTATGGTTCTCTCTGCTCAACATACCTTGGTGTGTATACGCCCCTCATGCCTGCTGCTCTTTGAAAGCTGACCTGGGCAGGTCCTGCAGCCTCCTGTTACCACACTGGAACTTGCACCATCACCAGCACTGTTTCCATCACCACCACCGACATCGCCATCACCACCAGCAGCTTGCTCTTCCAGTCTCAACGATGACCCTTCTGTTGCTGCCACGGAGCTGACGGGATCTTGGCTGGAGCCACTGAGGCGGTCGGAATTCCTGATGTCGGGGCAGCTCTGTGTCTCAGCATTGGGGCCCAGACAGGGCATGGAGGAGTGCTGAGGGTCCGCGGTGGTGGCGTCCCCGTCTGTCGACGGCCGCTGCAGCAGAGCCTGCTTTGCGTCGAGGTGCACGCTGCCCTGCAGGCTGTGGGCAGCCACCAGCTGCTGTCGCAGCTTCCCAACGTGTGAACGCGGCGACCGGGCCTTGCCCTGCGGCGACACCGAGTCGAGGCTGCGCGACATGCCCTCTGACCCCAACACGTCCGTCCTGCAGCAGAGAAGAGAGGGTTAAAGTTCACAGTTACTTTTGTAGTGGCATATGACGTCACTACTATGTCGGGACTGTACGAGCATAGGGACTACCGTGTTGGCTAGGTATGGGGGCTGTAGGCGGGTGTCACGGGGGTCGTGTCAGGCCGTGGCACTCCGCGTGAACCCAACAGGACACGTGACCGGACAAAGGGGGGCCAGGGGCCCCAGAGGGAAGCTTGGGGGTCATGTGGTTGGGGGCCCGGACCTTCCCGAAGGATCGAGAAGGGGGGCGTGGCCTGGGGTGGAGCCGGCCACGCCGGAACGGTTATAAGCGGGGTGTGAACAGGGAGCAGGGATGTTCTACTCCGGGTTGAAGATGCCATAAGAAGTCCTCAAGTCTCAGATCGTCGTTCGTGACCAAGCAGCCGTCCCCCTGCCTTGGTCACGCTGTGTAATGCTCCCGAGTGTTAGTGAGAGTAGGAACGGTGGTCACCACCTTATGTATAGTGTCCGTGTTAATGTTATGTGTTAATAAATAGTGTTGCTTCCAAGTTGAGTGTGCGCCTCTATCGAACCCATTACACTTTCATATCCACGTGCCTGTGTATCGGAGTGCCTTGAAATCAAAGCTTGGCGCATTACGTAGATTTGTGATTTTTTTAAAGCCTTAAAATTTGCGTGGTGGCACGAAATGGCAGTACAGCAAATGGGTTCATGAAAACGGTTGTATGTGGGCCTGAGAATGTTACCCACCACATGTGTGTGGGGTTTGTTTAGGCCACTCCAGTTACCTCTCACATGTAAAGCCCTCATTGATAAGGAGCCGACAAGACATCCCAAAGCAGCACCATGTTGAAAAAGAGAATTGAAACTCATTAAGCCATTCCTGGATCTAATAAATAATAAATAACTTCATACAGTAATGCTTGTACCACAAGCACATGAAGTCTGTTCTCATATAATGCATTTTTTCAGAGCATGAATTGGATATAATGCGATGAATGTATTAGGGAACATATTTTTTTATACAACGCATGCAAATTGGATATAACACGTTTGAGTGAACAAAACCACGTTAAATGAGTAGGAATAAGCAGTTGTACGGCTGCCTCGGCGTAGCATCACACAAGGCGGGATGCTGCTAGATGCTTCTAGATGCTACCCATGCACCCTGGTCTTTGTTCAGCCTACATACACATCTCAAGTGTTATCGCGGAATTTGTTTTATTATATAACGCGATTTTTCAATAATGAAGCGTTCTGCAGTAACGCAACAACCGCGTTACAGGGCAACAGACTATACATCTATAAGGGAAATGATAAAATAATAAAAATAAAACATAATATTATGCTTTATTTTTATATTTATTATTTTATTACTTCCCTTCTACGTGACTTTACCGAAAGAACCAAGAAGATGAATCCCTGCAGTCACGAAAGCTTTAAATCGAAATTTATACATCTATAATTAACATATATTTAATGTAACCTCATATATTCACACTAACAAAGGGGGTGGGGGTCCCTTTGCAATCGTTAAGATGATGGGTTTGTTCATTTGTTTACGGCTCATTTTTATGCATCACGCAATAATAATAGTGTAACGATTTACCCCAGACCCTTGTTAATTTGATCATTTGTTGTGAGTCAGGGTCACGGTTTGGACTTGAAGTTAAGCAAATGCATATGACAAATGTGCTTTGATAAAATATATGTCGTTGATTGGATACATTATTACCTCTAATAATAATTCGTATCATTCATAACATTAATGATTGTATTTGGAAAGCATCTAAATACAGCTGCATCTAAGGATGCCCCATTAAAATGGGGGACAACATTTGTCACCTGCCTATGCTTCACCTACTTCCCCAATGTTAAATTTCGATTTAAAGCTTTCGTGACTGCAGGGATTCATCTTCTTGGTTCTTTTGGTAAAGTCACGTAGAAGGGAAGTAATAAAATAATAAAAATAAAACATAATAAAATAATTCTCACGACGTTTCGGCCACAACGCAAGCAGCCGTCTTCAGGTGAAAACCAGGTCTGTCGAGGCGACAGCGTCTGAATGAAACAGCACCATGCTTGGAGCACCATGCTTGGAGCATATATTTAAATATATGCTATATATATATTTAAATATATGCTCCAACAGACCTGGTTTTCACCTGAAGACGGCTGCTTGCGTTGTGGCCGAAACGTCGTGAGAATTATTTTATTATGTTTTATTTTTATAATTTTATTACTTCCCTTCTACGTGACTTTACCGAAAGAACCAAGAAGATGAATCCCTGCAGTCACGAAAGCTTTAAATCGAAATTTAACATTGGGGAAGTAGGTGAAGCATAGGCAGGTGACAAAGGGTGACATATTCAAGGCAGGGAAACATGGGAGACAGCAGACAGGGGGACAAACAACGGCATGACCCCGAGGGGATGGTGTCAATGGATTTCGCATTCCCATCCTGTCCCCATTCAATAACCCCCCCCCCGCCCACAGGGAGTGACGTATGCGAGCCCCAACTCAACGAAACCCAGTCTGAAACGCTCGTGATAAATACATCCTGAATCTGCCCCAGTACCTTCGGAAGTGCAGCCGCCCCTTCTTCCGCGTGCTGGAGTGAGCCACAGGATGGTCCTTGTGCTGTTTGCTGATCCTGGAGTAGACTTTAGCCATGGCCTGCTCTTTCCTGTGTGAACAACAGCAACAAACTGCTCAACGAGCTGCTCTATAATATATTACAGTATTTGAAAGAGAAAAATGTACTGCCCTTTAATGAACCACCGTTGAACAAATGCCTCCCCACACCGCGTCGGTCATAGTGGTTGTTGGACCATACTTCACCGTGCTGGTCAGTGCGGGTTGAAAGGGGGCGCCAAGGACTCGTTCAAATCCCTGTCGCTAATGATTACTGTTAGCCGTGGCCTGGGGTTGAACTCAGGTTAGAAAGGTTCATAGCGAACTGCACTGATAACTCACTGCGCAAACCATTCCACTAAGTTTATAATATGATATTCTATATGCGTGATGTGATTCTAATATCCACCCACGTATGTTGTAATTCATAGGGCCAAGCCAGTTGGTCGGTCCTATTTGTTTCCATTTCTTAAATGGGCACTGGACATTGTTCATCTGCTGGTGGTGTAATTACATATTCAAAGGTGGCCAAGTGTGGTGCTGGCCAACCTATCCTGTCTTGTGCCATGCTGGTCTAAATAGGTGCTTGCTAACAGCACTTGTTCCAGGAGATCTTTGTGAGTGTTTGTGTGGGTATGTGGGCATTTCATGTGTTGGTGTGTATGTGTGCACGTGTGTCCAATTTGTGACCGCTGTTGACTGGGTATATCTGGCTCCACCCCTGGCAGATGGCATAAAAAGGTTCTGTAAATTATAGCCCAATAAAAAAAGCTGCAAACATGGCTTCTATATGTGTGGTGTATAGACAGAATAAATATACATTGTGGTAACAGTATACAAGTAATGCTAACAACTAACATTCATAGGCTTATAATGCACAAGTATAAAGAAAATAAATGTATAATAATGCAATTATGTTTTAATGACTGATAAAAATGACTGTAGAATAATATTATATTTATATATATATATTTTAAAAGAAATCCATTAGGGTTTCAAGCGCCATTCGTAATTTGCAATGCCAAACCGACGATCGCTTTTACGAGAGGGCCTTGGGTAAACGACAGAGAGACAACCTTGACGTTATAGGCAAGGGCCACCTTGGGCAGCCATGCAGCTTAATATGTGCAGATGTATATCGTTCACGAACGCAACAGTCGCCAGCAATGCCCGTAATTTACTCTACATACATCATGGCGGTTTAACCGATGGACGACATTAGTCAATACGCTGTCGCACATGCAATAGTCCTTTGCCAGTCTTGCGCCACCGGGCAGACTCACGGCCTGTTCTAGTGGTTGCCTGTGGGGTTAATCCTTTGCATTATAAACGGACCCGCGGTCAGTGCCGGGTTCTGCCGTCTAGAGGGAGGGCAGATGGGTCACTGCTGGGGGCCCCTCCCCTTGAAAGTGCTGCTCTACTAAAAGTGTCCCGGATCGATTGCGGGGCCAGGTCGCAGCCAAGGGGGTTATCGATGCTGGGGCTTGGGTTTCCATCGCCGGCTAATGCTCTGACCCTAACACCTCCGTGAGGATATGTCAGTCCAATTGTTAATAGTGGACTGAAGTGATTACCACCATTACATTATTGATATACTGTAATAACAAATGATAATGGTTGCATCAGTGTTGTGTATGTATGTGCGTGGTTTTTTTTTCTTCCTTAAAATACCTTTCAGTGGCCTTGCTTTTTTTGTTATAGAAGTTGTTGCTGATGGGTTGGTCACATATGCAGGATGGAAGAGGGCAGGTTACAAAGACAATCGTTGGAATGGTACCCAAGGGTCAGTGACTAAAGATATTACGTAAAGTCACGTGGTGGTGTAGCAGTTAATAAACACACAGCAGTAATAACCAGGGTGGCCTGCCAGGTTCGAACCGCGAACTTCTGCAACAAGCGGTGAACGCTCTACCATTGGGGCATGTCAACGGCCCATAAAATAACAGCTGCACGTTGCCTGGTCTCTCACCTGTTGAGTTCCTTCTCCCTTGTCTCCAGCTGCAGCATCAGGGTGCTGAGCTCTGCGTACAGCCCATTGGCACGCTCCAGCTTCTGCTCATAGTGCTCCCGTATGTCCAGCGCGTGCCTGGGGGAAATATTCACATGGCCGGTACTGAAGGTGTGCACATGGCAAGCATTCGTACATGCATGCATGCATGCATAGTCAGACCTTCATTGTGTATACTTGCAGATTGAGGTGCACGGGGCTGTAAAATTAAATCGCTGCTGCTCAGGTGTTGCACGTGTTATTACAGATAATTACATATATTGTGTATTCATTCAAATAAAGCTCTTACAACAGAGTAGGTTGTTTACCAAGTCTAAACTTTTGTTGACTACCTAACAAAAAGTTTAGGCTACCTGAGTCGTGCAAAACGAGGCTCAAGTCCATGGGCAACCTCTGGGACTTTTCTTCCCTGGCACCTGGATTCTGGCACTCTCTGCCGAAGGCTATCAGGGAGTCCGGTTCGATTGGGATTTTCAAGTCCTTCTGCCTTAAAACATTTCTCTTGCAGAAGGCGTTTCCTATTTTAACTCAGCCCCGTCTTACCCAACTCCACCGTCATTGTCATTGATGTAAAACAGATTGAGATATTCGGAAAAGCGCTATATAAGCTGTAATTATTATTTTAGGTATAGCATAGCCAGGCCACATAGAGAGTTCCACGAAACTACAGGGCAAGCACAGTGAAGCCATAGGGGATATCAGTGAGAAACCAGGATGGCACAGGAAAACCACAGGGCTGATGAGGTACCTGAGTTCTTGGCGGCGGCGTGATATGAGCTCCTCGTCCAGCCGATGTATGCTGGCGCCCTCCGTGCGAATCTTCTCAAACTGACTGTGCACCTCCTCGCGCCACTCAGCCTGCCACCCACCCACGTATGTGCAAACGGGAGGTGTCATCACCGGAACAAAAAAAAATCAGGTTACAAAAAAAAAATCCAATCAAAACTGTTTCGTCTTGTCGTATGAGTCATTGCCACTGTAGCTCTTGACGCATCAGTAAAAAAATTGCTTTCCTTTCAATGAATCATACATTGTTGTGTCCTAGATGAGACATTGCCAACCTTTTGAAATGAGTGTTGAATATTTGACACAAATAGCAGGTCATGCGTTTGCCACATTTGAAAAAATGTATCAGATCGAGCTTTATCGAAATAACAAAGTGAAATCTGTAACATCTAAATTGCTCTGCCCTCTGCAACAATTTGACATCGATTTGACGACTATGCCAAATATGTATATGTTTTAAAGCCTACGTACTTTGTGTCTCACACACACAGCTGTCCCTCAATGACCGTGAGGCACAGAAAGGCACCTGTGAGTGGAAGAAGGTCTCCAGGGGTGTCGACAGCACATCGGCCGCGGCAATCTCCAGATGGAGCAGGATTTGACGGAAAGACGGCCGGTTCCTGGGCTTGCTGTTCCTGCAAGTCCGGGTGCATGGCCATTGTCAGCTGGCTAGAAACAATTCGTAACTCAATTGGGACAAAGTGGACACATCGTGGCCCATTGAGTTCAGCCGCTCATGTGTATCCAAGCTAATATCTCTCTTTGTTCACGCAAGTTGAGTAGTTATCCATGAACTGTGAATGTATAGAACCAAGTAGTGCAATTGGTATGTATTTGCAATGCCAAATGCATTTGTAGTTTTCAGTACAGGAATACAAAAATATGTCAGACTTCTCTGTCGTTGTCCCAGCTAGAGCTGACTATAATTCCAGGGTTTAATCATAACTGTTGTTGAGGAGATTCTTGACAGATTTTTGGGGCCCTTAAAAGGATATTGCTGAGATCCTGCAAGTTAAATATTGAACCTAGTCATGCTTTCTTAAATATTGTGGTCCAAATCAACCGACGAAACATCGGCCCATCTAGAAACACTTTTCAAGCCAGACCCAGCAGTAAAGAAAATATGATTTTATAACGTGAGTCGATCACTACGAATGATCCCCTATCTCACTGCCACTCTCCCTACCCGGCCTGCTGCCAATAAGCATCCATACCAGCATTGGGTGAGCAAAATCTTGAATCCCTCAGGACAGGAGGCAGGAATGGGCAGGTGAAGACTGTTGCTGCCCACACCCCAGATGATGGCTGACGAGTCAACGTCGCGATACGGGATCTCTCCGGTGAGCAGCTCCCACAGTACCACGCCAAACGACCTGTGACCATCGCCACCACCACAGCCACCACAAACCACTGTCACCACCAATGACGTCACTGCAGTAAACACTGGTTTCATGAGACAGTTGCCATAAATCTGTCAATTTCCTGATGATGCTGGTTGTATGTATGCATGCATCTATGGGGAACTTTTTTCGCACCGTACGTAGCCAAACGTGCTAATTGGAGGTGCGGGGAAAGCCAAATTTCGTACCATATGTTAAATGTTGTAGATTCAACTCCAACACACCAGTGTGCTGATATAGTAACAAATTGGCATGTATGGTTTCATGATCATTTTATTCATTGGCAGTTAGATGGAGGAGAGTTTACAACACAAAAGACAATTATGAATCGTAGTATTGATCACAAAAGTCTAATAAAGTTAAACACTGGTTTAATTATTGGCTTGAAAATGAAAAAGGATGGTCACCAACTACTATAAGTATAGGAGATAAGAACGTGCACAGATTGTTTTAAATGAACAAAGCTACGGGCACTATGGAAAAGACGTGATGGAGAGGTAGTTCCAAAGCCAAATAGCACAAACGGTGGCGGGCACGCTCGTCGCTCACCAGATGTCCACCTTCTCAGAGACGGGCTCATTGCGGATGACCTCGGGTGCCATCCACGCCACGGTGCCGGCGAACGACATGCGTGTGCTCTTCTCGCGCATCTCCTTGGACGTTCCAAAGTCGGAGATCTTGACCTCGTCGTCGTGCGTAATGAGCACACTGTGGGCGGGGTACAGGCACGCCGCTGCGCTGTCAGCTGAACGTCCGACAGTTTTCTGACTTGCTGTTAACTGTACAGGTTTGTGTGAGTGTCTTATCTAAGCGCGGAGTGGTGGTGCAATCGGTAGCGTTCTGTGCTACAAATCCGGCGGCCCGAGTTCGATTCCCGCTCATGGCCACCAAACACTAATGATGATTATCTGAACCTTTCCTGGGTCTCCCCTAGGTCGACTCGGTCTCAAATGACTACCTGGTGTGATGGCCGGGCATGGTGTGTCCAAGGCACCCCTCGGCAACTTGTTTGCCTTAATAGGTGCTCGCGAACAGCACTTGCCCCCAACAGTCTGTACGGCTACAAGGGAGGTCTTTGTCTGTTGTGGCTTCCGCAAGTCAATTGCAGCAGTGGGCACTCATTTCAAACTAAGCTGAGCTGGGGACGCAATGCTCCGCTTTCAACAGACTTAACCTAAGGGAGACCCTCAGTGGGTGCTCATTTCAGGCTTAGTTACCTTTGTTGAGGATGGTTAAATAATGTTGCAGAAAATGCTAATTAATGATGATTGTTGAGGATGGTTAAATAATGTTGCAGAACATACTAATTAATGATGATTAATATACATTCATGGAAGGCAGTTAGATGTTAACCTAAAAAAAGTACATACTCACGTTGATGTGTTAATTAGAGCCAATTAATTGCCGATTACACCTACACATATTGAGATTTCGCTCTAAGCTTCATTGACATTTATGTCCTAAATAAGACACTAAAATTATTAACGCTTTTGTGACAATGGGCATTTAATTTTAGGATGCAAATTAGGTAAAATATATTGTAAATTAAAAGTAAAATTGGGTACATTTCTCTCAACTAAAATCCTTTGACCTTTATCCAGGCAAACAAAGGAGCCCTACAAAAATGCAGTGATTAAAATCGAGAAATTTTTAATCATAAACCATTACATTTCAACCATTATAGGCGTTAACGCCGCAATGGTCGCATTTGAGAATTTAATAACACCGCCATGATAAAAAATGCAACCGTTTCAGACAAAAAGATCCAAAATTCTCATGACTAAGTGCGATACAGTTTGTACACTGATAATTATTCGTATACCAGGTAAGGGAACGCCAAAAATAATATTCATGTACTGACTATATACATCACTCTTGTGGGTTAATTATATTTTTGTTACAATAATACAACAAACATTTAATTTATTTACTGACGTACTTTTTCTTTTTTCACTTGTGTATTTATAATGCATTTTAGTTTTTAACCTCATTTTATCTGTTGTTTATCATTTGATGTCGTAATAGTTCATACCTGCAAAAGAACAGGGCTCTACATATTGGTAAACATTGATTGAAATGTAATTGATTGACAAATCACAAAAAGCTTTCTTCTTAAGTTTCTAACAACAAAACCCAGTGGTGGATGGTCTATCGTGGCATTAATATGGCTCCTCACCTGAAAATGTACTTTAACAAATCAAATATTTAACTTATTTTTAAATGAATATATTAACAATCTATTAATAAGTGTTTAAAAAGTGGATGTTTAAAATCACTTACACTTCAGAATAGATTTTGGATAGAATTGATTGAAAGAAATTCCATACTTTGAAATAAATTCATGGCGGGTGTAATTGTTTGCAAAGGATTTGTCAAATTCCCATTGGCCAATTCTAAGTCGTGGCCTCGGGGACGTTCCAACCAATTACCATCCATCATTTCGGTACAACATGAAAGACATTCAGGTGAAGTTGGGTGAAAAATGTACTTGTGCCTGTGGTGCAAGAGAGTAGGCAGAGCATAGTTCATTCAAATGCCATCAAAGTATATCCAGAAAACGTTGCAAAAAGTTTGTTACAAGGTATCCCGATTACAGAGGGATTACAGATAAGATGTAATTGCGATGTTTAAAAATGCAGCCACTGTTTTTCCATTTTCACAACTCGCAGCCTCCACACGTGTCATTTCGGTTAAATCACATTAAATATTTGATCTGAAATGTTCCATGGAATGCAATTTTGAACAGAGGTCATATTGTGATTGCTTTTAAAGTTTAAATGAAAAACATTGGTATTTGTGAATGTCATTTCATAGCCTATGGGGATACAGTCAGGGTCACTGAGTAAACGGTTTTAACATGAACTAGAATGTAGGTTAAAAAACAAGCTGGGAATCAGATTTTTTTGTTTTTTTTGTTTGCAATATTCCATCCCTCCTTATAAATTCTAAAAAAAACTTCCGTATCCATGTAATCTTGAGCTCTTAGAAAATTCACATTAAATCTGACTTAAAGCTTTCGTGACTGCAGGAATTCATACATTTTGGGTCTTTCAGTAAAGTCAGATAGATAGGAAAAAAAATCACGACATTTTGATCGCAACACAAGCAATCGCCTTCAGGTGAACGTGCTCCAGTTCACTGGCTAGGTGGTGATGGTCGGAAATGCAAATAAGCCTTCTTGTATTTTTCGATTTAAAGCTTTCGTGACTGCAGGGATTAATCTTCTTGATTCTTTCGGTAAAGTCACGAAAGAACCAAGAAGATGAAGCCTTCTTGTCTCGAAGTCTGTTAAAAGATCTAATAGTTGTGTGGAAACCCTCCCCGTAGAGGCGGTTAATCTTGACTTAAAGCTTTCGTGACTGCAGGAATTCATATTCAACGGGTCTTTCGGTAAAGTCCGACCATCACCACCTAGCCAGTGAACTGGAGCACGTTGACCTGAAGACGATTGCTTGTGTTGCGATCGAAACGTCGTGATTTTTTTTTATATCTACATGACTTTACCGAAAGACTCAAAGAGTATAATATTCACATTGCATAACTAACTCCCAACATTATAAAAAAAATGTACACGTTAAATTCATCAATCCCTCCTTTGTGCCTGCCTGTCCACTGTGCTAATTGGTGCCTCGTTATTAAACAAGAAACTAATTTTCTTCTTTTTGGCCAAATGCTCTTTTTGCTTCAGCCAAATGCTTGGCCGCAGCATGGATTGCCAGCTGCCATGCAGATCCTCTCAAGCCAAACTAAAAGTCAAGCCAATGTGGGCCCTCTCCAATGTAATTAAGTTAGTCAGAGTGCTGTTGCGCCAAGGCAATTAAGAGTTCTCCTTGAGCATAAATGTTTGCATGGTGCCATATCCTGTCCTTAACCTCCTATAAGTTGGCAAAGGTTCAGAATAATGGGGGCATAGGCTGTATGTGTGGAACTAATAGCACTCTTTTATGATCCTAGTAGCCTAAGTTCGATTCCGAGGCATTCCTAAACTTGTATTCGGCCTTCCGAAGCTCAACTCAGCATTGAAATTAGCAGCGAATGTGACGACACGTAAATAAATGAAATTGGGTGTGGTGTCACCACCGCATGCGTGCCCTGTTGACCTTATAATAGGTGTTTGATTGGTGCTCACTTACAGCACGTGGGTCTCTGTCAGCAAGCATTGGCCACTTCACATGACCTCAAAGCGCACCCAGCTTGGCACGCAGTGGTGAATGGTGGCTATTTTGTGTGTGTGTGTGTTGCATGTGCATATCTTTGTTCGTGTATGTGTGTGTGTACCGGGTGTGTTTTGGGGGAGTGGTGGCATAGTGGTCAGTGCACTGCACTATGAACCTGGGTTAGAGTCCCGGCCATGGCTGACATCAGTGGCAAGTGATATCTGCATTGGTCCTGGGCCTTCCCTTGGTCCATACATGACTACCAAGTGCTGTAAAAATCAGCACTGGAGGTGACATGGCATAGTGCTACCCCCAACCACCCCCCTCGTGAGCCATGCTGGCTTTCATAGGTGCTCACAAACAGCACTTTCTCCAGTGGTTTGTACGAGTATTGGGGGATTTTTGTCTTCAGTGTGTGTTTTTGTGTGCACTCTTGCACGGGCTGCCCTTCTTTCTCACTTGGGCGACTTTAGGTCACGGTGTATGATCTTGTGCAGGTGTAGGTAGCTCATCCCACGAGCAATGCCCCGCGTCCAGCCGACCAGCAGCTCGGGGCTGATGCGGCGGCCGGCGCGCAGGACCTCGTACAGCTGACCTTGCGCGCAGTACTCCATGATGATGCAGTAGCAGGGAGCGTGTGTGCACACACCCCTGCACACACACAGCCACGCAGCCACCAACCACCTCCGATTAGCACGGTTGGCTACGTACGAAAGAAGTTAAAACGTATGAGAATAGGTTTTCCCCTTTGTTCTGGCAACAAAACAGGTGGTTAATGCAGACATGATTCCTTGTAAAAAATTTCAGTTTGGTGTTTTAACATCTTAACACCTGTTTTGTTGCCAGAACAAAAGGGAACACCTATTCTCATATTTTGGCACTGGCAAAGGAGGTCCCATGAAGTTCAAACGTACATTCATACAACCAGGCCCAAGTCAGATACTCAACTCTTAGATTTCCTTTGAGGACCACTGTGCGACATTCATTACCCTTAATTTATAATAACAATAAAAACCTTCACCCAAGAGGGCCTAACTGAATCTTTCAGGAAGAGTCCTGTGTTGGTATGTATGGCGAATTCCACCAATTGAGGCTTGATTTCATTTCGGGATTGACAAATGGCTGTAAGTTAGTATTATCATTTTTTTAATAGACGGTTTGGCAAAATAATAATATTGCCAATTATTTACCCAGTAAGCCCTCACTGAGTTTCAGGACTCTTTTTCAAGAGGGTCGTTCTAACATTGGGATGTTTGGACATTTCCATGAATAAAGTGTTTGGTATGTGGGAGGAAACCGAAATACCCAGAGAAAACGTAACTTAAAGGTCGACATGGAAAATATTCAATTGCACAGATGGAACAAATTCACGGAATATTTGTGGGGATTGAATATATGTGTATTGAATACCTCTGTGGAAGTAATATATCTATGGATTGAATATGTCTGTGGATTGAATATAACTGTGGATGGAATATATCTGTGGGTTGAATATCTCTGTGGGTTGAATCCATTGCTGCACTGCCACCTCCTGGCTACCTCACAACACTCGAACAACACTTTTTATATGTTCTGGTGGTCTGTATACAAGTACTAACCAGGCCCAAACATGCTTAGTTTGTCTAAGTCTTCTGGACAAAATTTATATTTGAGCACGTATTCATTAGGAAGTGATTTTAAAGGCCATATTTGGTGAGTGACTCACAGTGTACGCTATCCGTGGTGCAATAATACACACGCTGTTAATAGGTAACTGTGAACTTTGTCAAGAACATTCCTTTTCTTGTCAATATGTTTGGCGTCAGATTAAGCTTCTCGGTGAGGTGGTTCGTTGTAGCTGTAAATGTATGTCCACTCAGGGCACAGCCATACTCCATGCCAGCTGTGGTTATGTTAGCATGACGACAGGCACATCCATTGCCTTTCAACCTACAAGTTCAGCCCATAGAGCTCCAACAGATGACTGCCTAAGCCTATCCCTAACTAGTTGACAGCACTAAACACGGATAATTCTAGCTACTCACTTCTACATGTTCAGCCAGACGCAATTAAACGCACACTCCCACAGATTTATTTTTGAAAAATGTAGAACCAACAAAGTCCTGTAAGTTGATAAAGCTAATTTCCACAGGTCTAATGATCGTATCTGGATTCGAATTACCCTCATCCATTTCGCCTTGATGACAACATTAGTTGTGTTGAAGGTAACATAGAAAACACGTAACATGTGTATGACAAGAAGGCATCCTGAACACATTCCATACGCAAGACTAGAATCGTTTTTCCATAGAAGACAACAAGAGATGCAATCGTGTGCATGCACACAGACCCTTGGAGTAAGTGAGATTAGCGAGTACCTATTATCAGCAGCACAATGCACTCGGGATTCTGTGGCCAACACCACGACCAGCTGCCGTTTTCTTGTAAGAATTTACACACTGCAGCAGGTACTGAATTTTAGAATGAGTTGATCAAGGGTAGGCCCAGAACAGCTTCATATATCCCAAGCTAAGTATAAAAACATTTAACCCAGGTTGCTGTAACCATATAGCAGTCCAAACCAAAATACCACCACCACTCTACACATACTCGCGCACACGCATGCCATGTAACGTGCACGCGTATACCACAACAAGACGTGGGCACACACACTCAGCTAATAATGCAGTGAGAAATGTTCCTGTGCTTTGGCCTCACCGCATTTAGGCTGCATTGTAAGGTGGCTGTGAGTAAGCACATCTCAAGGGAATTGCGTGCACGCACGCCACTACGAATTCGCACATGCACATACGAGCTCGCATCAGTGCCCGCATAATTTATAAAAACCCTGCACAACACCACGGCAGCTAACATGCAGATAAAGTGCCCTAAAAATGCCATGGACTGTGTAAAAAAATGTTGCCCTTTTTGTTTACTTCATGTGATCGTACATCTTTGTAATCGTAATAATGTGACAATTATATCGTGGTATAATATTACCAATGGACCGAGTGATTAATCTGGTATGGATACAAATTGGATTTATTTTTGGAAATCCTTAAATGCCTGGTATTCTTTACCAGATCTATAGCCGATTGGTGTTTTGATTGACTCCAGATTTCTAGCCACTCATGTGCTCTGAGCTTAATTGTGCCTAATAGACTGTTAATGCGATTATGTCAGCTTGACTGCTAAAGCGCAGCGTATGCAGCAGTGTATGTACAGATGCATGAATTTGTTTATGTGTAGATCAGTGGAGAACCAAAGCGTGCATTAGGGGTCTAAAACTGTTAGGCCCTAGGTTTTAGTCCCATGTAGGGTAATAATAATAACAAAACAGATTGTGATCATGTATTAGTGTGAATAAGTGATTTTGTACATTGCATAAGATAATTTTCATTATCAGTCACAACCTATCCACTACTAGAAAGCTCCTGGCCTAGAATATCTGTGGATTTAATTAAAAAAAAAAGTAATAAAAACATGTTTAACAAAATGATAGGCCTTGCTTAATGAATGTTTACACAAAGTATATATCTCAATTGTGGATGAATGCCACAATATTTGTTCTATTAAAAAAGGGAGAAATAACTGATTTGAAGAATTACAGACCGTTTAGTCTTCTATCACGTAAATATAAATTGTTCACGAAGACAATAGGAAAGTGAATCATGATATATCCGAAATTGTTCTTAATAATAAATAACACGCTCTTAAATATCATCACCTTAACTAAAATATAAATGACATATTTAAAAGATGTCATAACAAAGTTTATTTATTCCTGCATACATTATTGAGATATAGGACATCGTTAAAATCAAAGAAACTCATTATTATTGTTGATATCAGCCAAAGATGTACCCTGAGCATGCTTGTATCCCTGTGATTTAAGATCAAGTGAAAGATGGGTGAGATAAAACTACTATTTTCGCGT
The DNA here is from genome assembly GCF_964198595.1 of Lampetra fluviatilis. Taxonomy (NCBI): domain Eukaryota; kingdom Metazoa; phylum Chordata; class Hyperoartia; order Petromyzontiformes; family Petromyzontidae; genus Lampetra; species Lampetra fluviatilis. The sequence goes on along the minus strand of NC_136295.1, from coordinate 5,769,061 downwards.
GGCCCTGGGTCTTTTACGGTCTTTTTGGTCTGGTCCTCTTGGCAGCAGCTACTGACGCGCGCGTCTCCGCGATTAGAGACAGGGCGAGTTCTGAGCGAGACTGTGGCCAGAAAGGCAGACGAGAGAGAGACGCATCCAGCAACTGCGCGCACTCCAAGCAGATTAAAGTGTGGGGGGTGGGGGGACCTGTGGGATTGCTAATGGACATGAAGGTTGGGTGATCAATTATTTCCTTTTCCAAGCGACCTCGCCCATCATCCGACGTGCGATGCGCTACCGTGCAGCCACGAAGAATACATTAACGCACAGGAGAATTTTGACGCGACCGTTGCGCGTCTGCCTAATCTCACAGAATCATGCTGCTGCTGCTGCCGAACGCTAATTACAATGGAAAACTCACGTGCTTTTTTTCCGCTCCAATCACTACTGTTGTATTAGCGCAAGCGTGCTTCATCTTCGGGGCAACAAACTTTACCGCTGGATTTAGGCGAGCGAACGTTAGCCTAATGGGTGTTGGCAGGTTTTCAAATCTTTTAATATTTTATTTGGCGGCAATTTTGGTTTAATTGAAACGCATATTTGCGTAAATGCACACACACATTTTTTTTAATATTACGGAGGATTGAAGAAAAATCGCCTTAAATAATGTAACATAATGGACCTACCCTTTAATGAATACAATCTCAATCACTCGGCTCGTGGCGCCGATAAAAATTCTCCGTTTTTTATTTTGTCCTCATTTTCTCGCATTGCTCTGAGACTGCAGGTTTTTTGCAGTAAGTAAATAATGTCAATAAACTGCTCGCATGAAACGCAGCAAAAGCACAGACCGCTCCACAGACAGTGTGCGAGTCTCTGCACCCGGTCCACAACAGACAACCTACTGCAGGTACACAGTTGAAATTGTGCCCGTAAAATAAAATGCAGCAAAAACACAATTTAGGATTCACCCTTACACCTGGGTTCCCCTTATCACAGTCTGTCAGTAACTACACGGTTCCGGAGGCTATGCCTGTACGTTTTGGGCTCCCACTATGAGGCGGAATGGTTTTAGTCTCATGGTAACCCATGTTTGCCAAAATAACCAATGAGTAATTGTCTCAGTCACTCAGTCACACTGCTACTCTAAACGTTTTTTTTTAAGTGACACTTGAATATTAATGAGTCTTGACCTGCTTCGGGTTTTCTCAACGTATCAAACTGTGCATTAATAACGGTCATTCGTACTGATATTCCACTAGCCCCATTTCACCGTTTTTTACTAAGTCATGCAATCAAACATTATTGTGATTGGTGGTAATGAGATATCAATGTAACGTTTCCTAAACTTTTTAAGCTGACCAGAGTCCTCAATGTTACATTGTGCTCGTCCCTTTCCTTTCATATTCATCTTCTTGTCAGAACACCTCACCAAGCCCCATTTGCTTACTTATAACGAAGCTGGCATCTGTGATTTAAGTACGCAATTTTAATTTGCTGCTGTGTGTAGCAGCTGGTGGCATTGTCCTATAAAGTGGTTTAGGTTACTGATCATGTAGTCAGGGTCGATTTTTTATCGGCTCCAAGTGTCCATTCTACACGTGCGTACACAGCCCTTTTGTCAATCCACTGCTGGATGAGGCTTTCTTCACATCTGCGAGGGGCATGAGGAATATTTAACCATACGTCACCATACTGGTCAATCTGCATTCGTAAAGGTTAGATGTGGGTGCATAGTGGCACAGCACCGCAAATAATTTTGCGGTACTGCCCACTGCTGCCCACCACGTAGCCCTGCAAGCCCTATGACCATCTGTCTGTGCATGGTGATCGTCCATCCAATCACTCTGCTTAGCTAGTGAGATCTGAGGAGATCGGGCACACGATGGGTGATGTGGCCACAGACACATACAGTGCTGAATATGAGAACATGATTACAGATTGCATACAAACTGAGTACATTATCTGGTGTTTCAAAGCGTGAGCAGTGGTTATAAAAGTCAGTCTGCGGTGCTGGTGAACGTGGCTTGGTTTGGTCGGTCCATTCCATCAACTTTCGGCCTATCCCATAGCCACAGCTACAGAATGGTGTCACGGTGGTGAGATGTTAAATACCTTGCCTAGTATGCAGGACGTCATGTTTTCTCGGTGGTCGTGTGGATTTTTCTCTAGTTCCTCCAGTTTTTCCTTCCACATTTAGAATTAACATGCATTCATAGGATGGTGTTGCAATACATATACAAATGAAAAGCCACTTAAATTTAGACTTAAAACGTTCGTGACTGCAGGAATTTATATTCTTGGTTCTTTCGGTAAAGTCACGTAGATAGAAAACAAAAATCGAAATTTTTTTTTTCTATCTACGTGACTTTACCGAAAGAACCAAGAATATGATAAGCCGCTTTATTATGTTTTGCACACAGCGTTGGTGTACGGTGCTTTTTCTGCAATATTTTGCTGTCTTTTCTTGGATTTTCTGTTTGTACATAGTCACATTAAGATGTTTTCTTGTTCATGTTTTTGTTTTTTTTTGTTGCGGTTGCACCCGATTCAAGAGCCGAATGGCTCACAGGGCTATACCAAATAAATGAAACTGAAAACTGAAATTAAGCTTTCATTTGTGGCCAGGTCGCTTCTGAAAAAGCTACATAACTCAGTGGGCCTTACCCAGTAAAATAAAAAAAATTATAGCATTGTATGCATGCTGGAGGGTGCATACGAGGTGCTTAGTGCTGGGCGCTTTATACATACTTGAACGTGATGATGTTGGGGTGCCTGAGCTTGTGCAGGTGCTTGATGTCGGTCTCCTTCTGCTCCCGCACCTTCTTGACAGCCACGTGCTCTCCGCGGAACTTCCCCAGGAAGACGGCGCCCTGCGCGCCGCTGCCCAACCACTGCAGTTCCGAGATCTCCTCAAATGGCACCTCCCAGCTGTCTGCTCCATGTGGAGGGGGCACGGAACAGGTTCAGGAGGTGTGCGAGCACCTAGGACCTTTGGCCCGTTGAGGCCATTGTACACCTGGGCAATATTAGACCACTCATCACCAGCAATTGTTACCGCATCCTGCACTGTTTATTTCCATAAATAACTCTGTCAACCTATGCCATTGCCTTCCAAGCTGCAATAGTTCATTATTATCATCAGCCACGGCCTATCCACTGGTGAGCAAATGCATTCTTCCCAGACCATGATTCTGTAATGTAATGATCCACCTAGCACCTGCACCTGCACGTGGGCTGATTTAAATCTCTCTCTCTCTCCGGAGGATATCCCCTCAGATGCGTTCCATGCTTTGGAGGTCACTCTGTCATTATTCTTGCCCATCGGTCATAATCCCTTCTCGTGACATGTCCTGCCCAGGCCCACGTGTTTCGGCTGAATTTCAATGATGCCATTACCGCGCATATGTCCTCTGGTCCCTGTGTTCCTCCTTATGTCACTCAATGCAGTTCTATAGTTGTTAATGGCAAATACAATTCTAGATTTGTTTTTTTTCGGTAAAGTCACGTAGGTAAAAAATAAAATAAAAATAAATTAAAACTGTATCGATACAGTAATTTTGCTGTGACGGTGCCACCTGAAGACGGAAGCTTGTGTTGCCTCCGAAACGTCGTGATTTAATTTATTTTCATTTTATTTTTTACCTACGGAAAATACAATGCTGGTGAAGACTGCCGGTGGTCCTCGACACTTCTCATATATGTTGAATGCATGCATGCATGTCCCCACGTGGAATCATGCTTGTGTGTACGTGCATTTGAATGGACAACAGTAAGTATAATTTAGGCTTGTAATGCGAACAATGTTCAATCTCTCTTGAAGAGAGGGTACGGCTCGGAGGCACGAGGAACCACAGACAAGAGGGAAGGTAGCGCAGCCGCGAGGCGGCACTGCCAACAACATCCCCAAGCTTCTGCAGTCTATTCTATTATACTATTTCACTAGCATACTATTATTTGTATTTAACAAGGTAAGGACCACCGAGCTATACGGAACTTTTTTAGAATCGACCTGGCGATCACAAATGATAGTTCAACAAAGTGGTGTATCATTCGGACATCTATCGCGGCACAAATACTCTAAACGCACGTTGATTCTAAATATGGAGGGGAAAAACCAGAGGACTCAGAGAAAACTCCGCAATAGCACGTGGAGAGATACATGCAAACTCCAAATACACAGGTGTCAGGGCAGAATCGAACCCACGACCTCCTGTATACCAGGCGAAGTAGTAAACATCTCTCCACCATGGCCATTTAATGAATTTGTATACGCACGAGGAAAACGGAGTACCCGGAAAAATTCCATGAATGCCGATAGAAACAGATGGAGACTAATCCACTTGCTGCACTGCCATCTCTTGGAAAGCCAGGGTATGGTGACCTCGACGCCCACGGCAAGTGAGTTTCACGTAATAATTTTTTTTCTTCTGAGTCACAAACCCTCGCTGCCTCCGCAGGTGGTGATTGTAGGTTTGCGTGCCGCCACCACCCCGACATGCATGTGTAATGACTCAGACGACAAAGTACTCGGAGCCACTTTATAAACACAGAAAAATCTCGGTCCGGGCTTCGTGCTTGAAGTTGAACTTTCTCTCCAACGTCCCCTCCCCTTGTGCTTCTGCCCTTTAATATCATTACAGTCCTCTTTCTCGAATGTTCCCTCACTCTATTTCCCTTAGCCAATCCCTGTCCTTCCCCTCGAACGGATCCCAACCATCACCTCTGGGCTCCACTCTGTTTCTCGCCTATTCTCATTCAAACCCTTTTCTCCAATCACTTCAGTCCCTGTGGAGGGCCTCTTTCTGCCAATCGGAGACCTTGGTTTAACTTCGAATAGCCGTCAGGCTGCACATTGGCTCGGGGTCATGTTTCGGTCATTACACATGCATGCCCTTCTTTGTGCAAATCCCTATACAGCTCCACATCAAACTGTTTCCGCGCCGTGTTGGCTCAACCAGCGGTGCGCTGGACCTGCCCGGGAGGAGCCTGCAGGCAATGTCCCGCCAGCGCACGAGAGCACTTATATTCAGCACACCCTCATCGGGGCACTAAAGGCGAACGAAACATAATTAATGATGGAATCCAGTGCTGGAGAAATACTACCGTCTAATGGGTTACACATAATTATCTAAAGTGCTTCTGATCTGCTGTGGAAGCAATGGTACCCGCTGCATCAGGGCCGCGCGGGATGAGAGTGACACTCGTGGCAATGACGGTGGCTTCCTCGCACGCCACGGACGTGTATTTACTCGGTCGTCACATCTGGTTCAGGTGCGGTGGCTTCTCACAGAGTGGACGATCAACTTGGCAGATGGAAAGGGGATACCGCAGAAGGTGGAGGGTAAGAGGAGGGGTGGGTGCTTTGTATGCAATTGGAAGCTAGAGGTACCATAAAGGTGACAAGTAGTCTCTGCAAATCGCTAACTTTAATGGCGATTATTTGAACCAGTACTGGGTTGCCCATAGGTCGACTCAACCTTAAATTAGTACCTGGTGTGATGTGTAAACATCAGTCTTGGGCAGACCATGGCCAGGCATTGTTTTGGTCACTCCACCCCATCGTGTGCAATACCGGACTTTATAAGGTGCTCGCTAAATAGCACTTGCCCCAACAGTCTGCCCAGCTTCAGAAGGATCTTTGTCTTTGTTTACTATATATAGGATATAATAAATCCATGTGACCGATGGGTAAAACCATTAAAACACACTTAAAATATCTAAATATTGAGTTATTCTCATCAGTATACAAATAATACCTACATAACTTAGCAACATCTATCAACAATATGTTTTTTTAAAAATATTCCAAAGATTGTATCTGCCAATTTAGCAATTATCAGGCATGCTGTGTTCAATGCTTGATGAAAACCTCTCTATCCTGGCCCCATTGCCTTTAAATTTGCACAGCTCCAAATGATCTCATTCATTTCAAGTGCCTCAATTTCATATCTGCATTTCCCACTCGGGAGTCGCACTAAACACGCCGTCCATATAAATGGCGACATTTACTTATCGATTCCACAGATTCCTTACGGTGCTTGCGATATGCAACGTTGAACGATGGTAATTCATATATAGCGCTGATCAAATATTAGTTGAACTTATTTTTCCCATCAATATTCCAGTTTGGCGCATGCCTCTAATCCAGCACCGTGGAGGTGAGGGTTGGTGGATCACACAAACGTTGTGAAACTTCCCTCCTGTGGTCATCGAAGTGCCATACCCTGGCTTGCCAGAAGGCAGTACAGCAAACATGTGAATTCCGCCTTCTGTATGGGAGAGGGTGTTGAGAGAGTGTTGCCTCACATTTGTGGGGTTTTGCCGGCTGCTCAAGTTTCCTCCCACATGTAAACACTCACAAATTGTCCGATAACATCTTAATATATAGAGGACCGCAGAACATGGGGGGGAATTTGTCTCCAGGTCCCGCTTGTCTGTGGTTCGTCACGCGTCTCTCTCTTCGAGAGTGAGCGAATACTATGCAGTGCGTTATAAGTCTAAATAATTATTCAGAATCTGAATATCTATTTATATTAGAGGAATCTGATGAGCTATGAAGCTCTTTTTCAAAGATATCCAGTAGTTATATAATCAGCATGGCTGCTAATGGAGTGATTGATTCTGGGATGTGAAGTCGGGCTGAAGAGCAATTTAATTATCTATACGTTTTGGCGAATTTGGTTTTAAAAAAAGGTGTGCAAAATTAATGAAAGTGTAGAAGACTTGGATCTAGCGTTGTGTGCACATAAAATGTGGTGGGTTTCTTTTCTTCTTCAAAATTGAGGGTCATTGTTCCAGTATTATCATTCATCATTGCAGAAGTTTAATTCAAAAGGAATCTGCATAACAAGATTATGGTCTTCTTGCCTGACAATCGTGGAATCACGTGACAGCTGTTATTGCATTTTTAAGCTGTTTAATTTTCAGACGAAAAAAAGGTGTGAGTTTTAACTGCACCACCTACCTCAGTACGTATGGCATAACATCTCTGTTCAAATTATTGTACCTCACACTGGAGACCAAAATGATACTGCTGCACAGCATTGCCAGACAGATGGATGATTCGAAACGCTCAACCCCGACAATCCAGTGGCTTTACTAACATGTATGCAAGCCACAAAGCTACCTACCCAGCTCTTCAACAATTAAAAACAAATGAAACTAAAAAAATACTGTATGTTCATAGGCACGCATTTGTGGATGAGTCTATTTGTTTATCTTAACACATGTATTTATGGAAGCTTTAGCGTACTTATTTTTAGAGCTCAGCCTCCTTCCCTACGGCATCTCCCACAATCCTTCATTAAAATGCCAATTATATTGGCGTGTTAAAGGGCAAGCACAGTGCAGTGCTTTAAATGAGGGTATGTTAATCCAACCCCCTTAGAAATCTGTGCAATCACAGGATACAAAACACACAGACACATTCACACACAGTGGGTTTATTCCAGACTGTCACACAAATGCTATTTTTACACCGCTCAGCCTATCAAGACAGAATTATTCTCAATTCACATTTTAAAATGAAGCCCTTCACAATTTGTGGAAGGGCTTAATTTTGCTGCCATGGCATTGACTGCTATCTCTGCCAACGGTAGAACCATTTCCTATATTCTTAGATTGGCCAGTGGTAGACATATACAGAGGTCTGCTCTTCAGGCCCTTATCTTGGCCCAGCACCGTGCAATTCAATGGTTATTACATCCGAACAAAGATGGGCACCGGTGCTCTGGATGTTTCGAGTTCTATGGTTTCAGGGGGGACCTGATTTAAGCTAAGGGAGCTTAATTAAAGTTCCTCGTGGGAATGTTTATTTTTCTCCTCCATCAAATTTTGTGCCTTCAGGCATATTAAGTGGGCCCCTGCTGTTTGACGATACCAGCAATTTGCCGTGCATTTTTCTTTCTTGAGGTCTACCGGATGGTACAGCAACGGCAGCAGCAACGCATGCGCCTCTAAATCATTGTCCATCGTCTGTCCACTGCTATCTGAGGACACGCCTGTTCTCCACCACCGTAGAGGCGAGGGCTGGGTGGATCGCACAAGTGTTGTGAAATCCCTTTTCCGTGGGTGTCAAGGTGCCATAACCCTGGCTCACCAGGAGAAGGCAGTCCAACAAAAATGTGAACTCTACCTGTTCAAATTGCATGGGATCAAGCGTTTCCCCCCCACTCGTGTGGGTTATCTCTTAATATAGAGAGGATTACAGAGCTTGGGCAATTGTTGGTGGCGGTTCATCGTCTGACTACCTTCTTGATTGTCTGTGGTAACTCGCGCCCCTCTATGAGAGTGAGCAAATACTACGAAGCACATTACAATTTGAAATATATTATACGAAGGCCTCCTCAAGCCATCGCTGTCGCTCATGGTCACACAATGCAACAGATTATCTACCTCCTGCACATGAGCTGATCTCATTGCTGCATCTATGTGGTACACGTCCTTTCATACTGTGAAGTGCAGTGTTTACTTATTCAAGTGTGAAATCTGGAATTTCTTTCTCTCTTGATCTGATTAATTTATTTCTGGAATATATTAATTCGTCAAAAGTATAAAGGATAAAAAAACAAATACAAGAACACAACAGGTACCCTGAGGTTGCATGACAAAAATTACAAACAACCTATCAAAAAGAATTGGTCATGGTGAGATGTTTTCACCAGATTTAATCACGACAAAATTACTCGTAAAATATGTTTTTCGAAGATTGCATGGGGGAAATCAAGGAATGAACATTAATGGGGGAAACATGAACTCTCTCAAATGTCCTGATGTCATATTCATTATAATAATTAATGGGAATGATTTGCATCAAATGATTGAAGAACTCAATCAAGATTGACAAGCGCAAAGCCAAAGGCAACGTACAAGTTCACAAAACGAATGTAGATATCTACTGGAGGAACGGCATCTGGAATGCACATCAGAATATGTTCACCAAGGGCAGGTGTTGAAGGTCGACTGCCATAAAAATGATGCAAGAGAGAGGTGGACGACGGTGAATTGCGGCACTTTTGGAAACCCGAAAACATACTGAGCTAGGGCAGGAAATAATTATGCAAACTAAACTAAGCTAAACTATTTTTTTTATTTTAGCAGTTAAGACCTCACTGAGCTAAATATATATTTTTCAAAAGCGACCTGGCCACAAATGCTAGCTCAATGAGATTGGCTCTTCGTGAACATTTATGGCAGCCAATTACTCGAAATGCATGTTTCTAGTTATCAAGGGAAAAACCAGAGGACCTGGAGAAAAATCCACGATACCACAGGGAAAACATGCAAACTAAAAATATACAGGCATGAGGGTTGGGATCAAACCCACAACCTCCTGTATACCAGGCAAGGTAGTTAACATCTCGCCACCGTAGCACCGCAAGGGATGATGGCTGATGGTTGAGAGTAACGATGGAGTTGCAACCAAAGGAGGAAGCGTGCCCAAAAGGATATCCACCGTGCAGATGGAGCGATGAAACCTGCTTGTGTGCAGACGCTTAGATTGATTGTTGTATTGTGAGAGAGAGAATGAAAGGAGGAGGCCGTTTTCCAGAAGTGGATGGAAAATGGCTGATGATGATAAAATGGGAGTACACATGAACAGGTTACATACTCTTCCTTAAATGTCATTTACAGGATGTACCTATGAAAAGCTCACTAAGTCTCAAGAATATATTTTGAGCTAGGTCCTGGGATTGGGATGTTTGGTCAATGCCATATATGAGTTTTTGGTATATGGAGAAAAAAACCGGTGTACAATACGCAGATAAATTGCATGAGTACAATGGGGTAACTCTCAATCCTCTGCACATATAGAATCAAGAATCCATTGCTGCACGATAATCTCCTGGCCTTCTCACATCCCTCTCGAAAGCAACCTTATGTCTGCACACATGCTGTTAACATTGAATCCGATGAAGTCAGTTCACCAAAGTATGCCTCTCTATTTAATCAATGACAATGCCATGTTATGCTGTTATAGCCAGGGCCCTGAAATAAGAAAATAATTTGTGTTCAATCCCAACCCTGACGCCTGCATATTTGCGGTTTGCATGTTATCCCTGTAGTCGCGTGGATTTATCTCTGGGCCCTCTGGGTTTCTCCGACACATTTAGAAACGTCCGTTTAGTGTCTATGGCTGCTATAGATATCCACATGATAACGAAGTGTCGTTGAGATATCATTTGTGGCCAGGTCGCTTCTGAAAAAGAGTTATATAGCTCAGTGGGCCTTACCTGATCAAATTTAAAAAATGTTTTTTATTCTATATAGGTGCGGTTGATAACGTAATTGCCAGAGACCCCGATAGCTGTAAAAAATAAACTCCCGCTGAATGACTTCGCTCAAGTAAGAGCACGTGCCTCGACAACTTCTGCAGTGTCGCTGGACAATGCTGATGCACAGACGCTCAATAAAGTAATCAGAGAGTGCAGGTAAATGAGCTGTATGCCGCTTAATGGAGAAACCTTAACAGAAAAAGATCCACAATAAAACAAAGCGAAAGCCCCTTGTAAACAAGTCATATGTTGGCTGATGGAACAACGCCACGCAAATATTTTCAATTAATCGAGGGAGCTTCTTCTCGAAATGCCCTATGCTGCTTCAACGTGATACCACCTGAAAAAGTGAGTTTTAAAGGTGATAAACTGGACCAATCAAACTGCCACTAGAAAATATTTGCATTTGTGCAGAGCCGTACTATTTGTTGAGTGTGTTCAATGTTAATTCCGTAAGTGTCAGCCACGATCAATCCAATGCTGGGTGAAGGATCCCCTAAGCCGTCACCATCTCTCACATTTCTGAAATGTAACAATCCACCTAGCATCTGCACATATGCTGATTCCATCTCTATCCATCTCTGCCTGGCCCAGGCTTGAGTTAAATATATATATAATATAGGTAAATAATAGTTTATATCAATAATTAACTTGAGTTATTGGATATTTTTTTTATTCTGATATTTTTCCTCCTAATATTTCATTTATAAAATATTACGAGATTTTGGTGGGTTTTTTTCGATACACACATACATAGGTTAATATTGCTGAACAGGTTTTTAACTGTGATGTGGGTGCACAATTGTCCACTTTCCTGCACTCGTTGGATTACTGAGCCTTGGCCATTGCCCTTATTATTATTATGGGCCCAGTGCCCTGCCATGATGTAATTCTTAATTGCATTCTCATTAAGATGGAAAAGAGTGCCACGTTCAAAGCCCCCATTTCATACATCCAAAATGTTTGATCCAAGCAGCACACAGCCAAGCCGTCCCACAGGATTATCAACTCAGATCTCCAAAAGAAAGGGAAGTTTTGGCCCGGTCAATACTTGGGCAGGAAATTGCAAACGAACTAAAACACTATCGTGGTTGAGCGGCATCATTCACCCACAGGTATCGACCCAGGTCAGAGTTCAGTCAGTGTCTCTGTGCAGCGCAGTCAGCGCTTCCCGGCAGTACTCGCATTGTGGCAAAGTTCATATTTCTGTTGTGCCCCAGAGTCGCCAAGTCGGCAGCTATTTTGCCAACGGGCAAGTCTACACTGACATGGTCACTGGTTTAATCTCCACAGCTGCCTCGCAATTTTTTTTGGTAAATTTACAATTTGTGGGCCATCTGCCGTAAACTGGAAACTAAAGAGAGTGTGACATCATTATAAAGAGAAGCCAATGTGTGCAGGTGTCAGAGCTGAAATCCAACATTTGAAAATTGTGTGCCAAAAAGTAAACAAGAGAGTCAGAGTAATTTCTGGCTTTGTCAAGATGCATGGATTGAGCGATTTAAATTGATTCTTATGCTCATGAAGCATGCACTTGACTCAAGAGTGTAACATTATTGCGTTATGTATATTGAACGTCTTGCGCCAGAGATCGCAATCGGGTACCCGATACCCGTACCCTACCCGATACCCGGCTACCCGTACCTGGCCGGGTACGGGTATGGGTACCCGTTTGCGACCCTGGTGCGGCCGGGTACGGGTACGGGTAGACCGTGAGTCACTGGTGAGTAACCGTTTGTCATTCATTTCCCAACGTCTTGCCTCTTCTCACAATTCAAGTTCCTAGAATCAACCCACCCACGCCTGCAACATGGCTTCATCCCAGAGGTCGCAATCAGGTACCCGATACCCGTACCCTACCCGTACCCGGCCGGGTACGGGTAGGTGGAGGGACAAAAAGGATAAGTTGATGCCCATCTGAGTTTTACAAAAACTATACAATTGGGATTTATGTTGCATATAAAAGTGACTGCATAGCAAGATTCTGTATAGATACGGTGGGTGTATGTATTGTACAGAGTGAAGCTGTCACAGGGCAGAGGGAAATAATGACGGTTTTGGGCCTGACACATTTGGCTGGAGGAATGGAGATCCAGACTATGGGCGGGAACAGAGTAAGAATGAGACATTTCCCACTGAGTGAAATTTGATGAGTGCCTTATAAAAAACTATTGGTTACGGGAACAGAGAGTTCAGATCGCTGGGACAGAGGGTTCCAGCAACCAAGGGGAGTAAAGTTTGATGAGAGGGCAGAGATAGGAGAGCACGTGGAGGGGAGTCGTGTGAAACGAGAGGGGAGAGGCAGGTGTAGGCCCGTGGATAAGAATTGACCCTTTTGATCGCAAACTGCACTCTCTATCTACTGCACCACCTCGTGCAGGGATCGGCAACCTCCGGCTCCGGAGCCGCTTGCGGCTCTTAAAGGACTGCTCCATGACGTTATTTATTAAGAACCACTGACTCCTATTCACATGCATTGTGGGCTTTTGGAATATTGAGGGGGAGGGGGGTTACCAAATTCGAAAAAAATGGCTCTATTTTTTAATTGTGATTGCTGACCCCTGACTAAGTGGGACACAGATACCGTAAAATAATTCTGATCACCAATCTAAGGAATTAAACTGAAGAGGATCTTATCCGGTTGAATGGAGGAAACCAACCAACGCAATTGCAGTACATTTTACTTCTTGAATTTTAAAAGATCAAAAGCACTGTTTAATAAATATCAGACTCATTTATCCCATATATAAAAAAAACACTGCAGCTGAAATAAATTACCCCTAGCCCGCTAAACACCACCTGCATGGGTAATTCGTTACATACATTTCTCCCAGTGCAGAGGTTGCATTTCCTAGTGCAAGGAACATATGGATCTCAGTGGGTATTTCCAGTATAATACGTTTAATGTTAACAAATGGCTAAATGAATAGCATCTTAGACCTCTCTTATGCCCACAAGCAATTTCTCTCTGTATTCTGCCCTCCTGCTGATAACAATGTCAATTTTGTCTTTCCTCTATGTTTGCTCGTTACTATCTGTTTTTTTTTATCAAAATCCACACTCCCAAATTATTGTGACGAGGGGGGGGGGGGTTGAGAAATGTGACGTCACATAAAAATGCGCAACTTTAAATTAATATAGACAACACGTTCTACTTAATTAAATAGACTTTTAAATACATGTTTTCTCCTACAACATCAGAGTGCAGCGCCACATTAAATACGCACTACAATGACAATAGTTTTAAGCGATTTGAAGCATGTTTAAAAAAAATTGGGGGGGGGGGGGGGCTTCGCTTTGTGACGTCATATTTGAGGGGGGGGGGTCTGACTTTTTGTGACGCCGTGTGACGACGGGGGGGGGGGTCAAAAATCGTCCAAAATCGCGTAGTCATTTATGGACGGCCCCTTGAGAGGGGAGGGGGGTGTGTGTGTGCCTAAACGTAGCGAACGACGGTGACAAAAAAGTTGAGAGAGAAAAGCCGGGGCGCACCGGTAAAGTGCCACCGTTCGGCATCATCACGAGGCAGCGCGTGCGATGCGCATGACCTCATCCCGCGCGACCCTGTGGGATCGGAGAAGGACCGTCGCTAAAAGTGGAGCGGTGAGTCACGCTCGCTCACTCGCTCGCTCGCGCACAGCTTGGACAGCGCGCTGCCGTTCACATTCGGCGCGTGATTTGGCAACACGAATTGTGGCGTTCTCGCAATCGTCGTTGCACTCGAGATCTGAGCTCCCGTTAACTGGATGTAAATCTCCAGCGAACTATCGTTACCCGTTCGAACGTTGTCAAATTACTCTCCGACAATAACACCGGTGCTGCTGCTGCTGCTGCTGAAGCACTAAGATTTGGTCACGTTTGAGTCACGTGACACTGTTATTAATTGGCTGTGTCGGGTGGTGGAGGGTTTACGACACACGTTTTTACACGATGATCTCACCCACAAGACACCAATTATGAATCATAATATTAGTTGTGAAAGCCGACTTATGAATTTAACTGCAGCGATTAGGGTGAAGCGCTGTGATATTATTCGTCGCTTCACGTTAAAATTGTTGTTTAAACGGGGGTCAACGGATATTGTTATGGAGGAAAAGGTTTAAAAAATTACTTGTGCTTTCTTTTTCGTTTTCAGAGAAAACATGTCCATAGTGTTCCATTTAAATTTCTACGGTGAAATGTGATAAAGATATCATACCATGTTCGTGTATGTAGCAGAAACATGTTACTGCTTTTCAAAACACTGCACATAAACGGTGGGCATATTTATTTTGGAGGGGGAGGCACGTCTGTCAAGGGTCTTGAATCTGGAATTGAACAGTGACAGGAAGTCAACAGCCCAGATAGCTGAAAATTCTAGACATGAGTGCAGCCGAAGAGAATAAGCAATCTCCTACTCGGAAAAGGTTGACTGAGGGCTTTGACAGAACGCCTTGATTGCTGGAAAAGAGTGGAGGAGACGAGAGTGAGATGAGAGGAGAGAGGCATGCAGAGGCGAGTCTACGGAAGATCTTGAGGATGGTGAATGCGATCTTGAAATTAATCTGGGATTGGATTGGGAGCCAGTGGAGGGATTGGCGTATTGATGCGATGTGGTCTCATCCATGTATGCAGGTGAGAAATCTGGCAGTGGCAATTTGGATTATCTGTACGGTAGTCTGGAAAAAAGGCGAAGCCATAAAGAAGATCATTGCAATCGCTGGGACGGGATGTGATGGAGGCATCAGCAGCTGAGGTAAGGAGACGGTGGATGCGAGGGATGTTGTGCAGACGAGAGTGTGAGGTCTTGCAGCGTTGAGATATGTGGGAATAGAATGAGAGCTGATGATGAATCAATTACAACTCCAGGGTTTCAAACACTCTGCCAGTTAAACGCCAGAGTTTGGGAGGTGTACACTCAAATTGGAGACTTTGCCAAGAGTACAATTTCTGCTAATATGTATTTATATTTTGGCAACATTTTCTGGAACAAATCCAAGCTGAGACTGCATCTAGGCAGGATGTGGCAGTAGAAAGTGACATTGGGTACATAGTTTCAATGGCCATTTATTGAAATGATTACAATTTAGGGGTCATATTTAGAGTATATATCATATTATTGTATAATTATTATCAGCAAAGCAGTTTTCGTGTGTTGCACAGGTGTTATTAATCCTATGCTTTAATGGCCCAAGTTAAATGCCTTTACAATAAAAAAAAAATACGTGTGCATTTGTGTTTATAATACATCAAAAAATGGAGGACTTTCAATTAACCTTCACTTCTGAAAGAGGCAATAAAATCAGAAGCATATACATCCAGTAGATCCAGGGTCCATACAGCCTTGAAACTGTTGGTCAAGTTATTTTCTATCATACTACACGGCCCTGTGTGTGTATTTTTCCCATGGTAACAAATTCTGTCTGTGCAGATGGTTCGTGAGCTGCAGTGCTTTGAATCCACTTATTTGTAATTGAGCAATAAATGCAGAATTGGGTTGCATTTATTGACGATCTGAGCGTAAACTGATTATATTTACAAGAAATGCTCAGGTGCAATGCTAATGCATTTCAGTGAAACAATTAATAAATGTAATACGTGCAAGTACCGTGGAGCGTCGCATTGCAGCCATCGTTAAGCGGATACTGTTACAACGGTGACACATTGTGTGGCTAGATTAAAACAATAATCACGTACGCCGTTGTTGTATGAAAGCCACAATCCCACTGTGTTCCCTACTCCAGAGCACTGATCAAACATGCAGTGTAATTAGAAATGATTCTCTTTGAAATGGCCGTTAAGGCCCATATGCACAATACTGACATGATCACAGTTGTTGCACTCATAATTACATCCTGAAACCTGAAGCTGATTGACTATGTAGAACTCTAAACTGTTATTACTGTCATATTATTGGTTCTTTCGGTAAAGCCACGTAGAAGGGAAATAATAAAATAATAAAAATATAAAACAAAAACATTTCTCACGACGTTTCGACTGCAACACAAGCAATCATCATCAGGTGTGAAATCCACACAAAGTCCTTGCCACAAATGAACCACAATACCTTGCTCATCTCGTCAAGGAGGATAAACCATCATGCAAACTCTGGTCATCCCTGCAGCGGATTTTGGCTAACCATCGAACAAAGACGGTCACTGCATCGCGCGCTTTCAGATGCGCTTCTAGATGCGCTTCTGCGGCCGTCTGGAACCCTAATCCTTCCGATATTAGAAAGCCACTGGAGCTCTGCACTTTTCAATTTAAATTGGAAACGCATTTCTTGAGAACAGTTTTTTTGTGTTTAGTTCGTTGTCCTTTCCCCAATTAGCAAGGTTGGCTATGTACTGTGCAAAAGAAATTCAGCACATAATAGGGTTTTCCCCCTTTTTTCTGGCAACAAAACTGAAACCTTTTTACAAGGATTCATGTCTGCATTAACCACAATACTTGCAGTCAAAATGCAAGCAAAAAACACACTATGATAATATATGCATTGTCCTTGAAACTGATTGGTCCACATCAATGCATTGGTCCACACCAAGTTCAACACACATACATATGTAGTACTGACGGTTTTCGGCCCCCAATTTGAGGTGCAATGGTTTTATCCTCACGATAACCCATTTTTCCACTACCAGAAGAAGGCCTCCGAACTTTGTGTCCATACCTCACATGTGGTGCGATGCCACAATCCTTCATGATCCCGCACTTCAACTGATGTCAACGCACCATCTCCACGGTGGTAATCCTCGTGGGCATGTACTTTTCTGTGGCTGCCATTTCGTCACCAGGCTTGTCTAGAGGCCATCGTCCGTGCCCTTCCCAAGCCTACTTTTCTTAACGGTTAACATCATATTCTTGTTCTTCTTGGTTCTTTCGGTAAAGTCACATAGAATGGAAATAATAAAATAATAATGCTTTGTTTTTTAAATTGTATTATTTCCATTCTACGTGACTTTACCAAAAGAACCAAGAAGATGAATCCCTGCAGTCACGAAAGTTTTAAATCAAAAGGTTAACATCATGCCGATAATATACGTTTGTTCTCTGAGCCATGCGTGCCTCTTTCTGTCTTCCAGTATAATCGCAAGCTTGCATATCTCCATGCTTATTGGCATACATTTAGGTTTTTGGTATTATTGTTTGTCGAAGTTCTTGTTTATAATCCACATGTCATGGCTGTGATATGCACTGATTGAAAAGTTCCTTCTTAAGGCACATTCGTATGTTGTATTTCATTGCCGAGTGGTGGAGGCGCACGTCTGTAATCCGATACTGTGAAGGCAGTGAGGGTTGATGTATCACACAAATGTTGTGAAACTCCCTTCCCTGTGGGCGTCGAGGTGGGATACCCTGGCTCGCCAATAGAAGGCAGTACACCACGTGGACTAATCACCATCTATCTCCATCTGTGCGTTAAGAATTTCTGGGTATGATTGGTGTGGACTATTGTTATTCATAAACATCATTAACAATGTTCAATCCACCATTGGATTAAGGTCTCCCCAAGTCGTTTCCATCGCTAACGGTTCTGTGATGTTAAAAGCCACCAAGCACATGCATACAAGCTGATTTCATCGCTGCACCTCCTCAGTGGATGTCCTCTAGGACGCGTTCAATTCCTTGGCTGCCACTCTATCACTATTCTTGACCTTAAGCCATTATCACTTTTGGTGGAATATTTTTCCCAGACCCACTTGCTTTTTTTTCTTAACAGTTTAAAATGATGTCTTTCACCTGCGCATGCTCTCTCAGCCATGTGATCTCCTTTCTGTACCTCAATTAAACGTACGTCACTTTTTTCTTCTCGACGCACTTTTCAGTTTTTGCTCAATTTTTTGGGTTAACGGCCGTGGAGTTTCTGAACAATGTGTAAGTAGTATGCAGTTGTTGAAAACGTTATTCTTGAGGCACATTTGCACGTTACTTTTCATGATGAAGTTCAGATTTTTAAAAGCAATGCACCCTGCTACCATCTACTATTTCATCAATTTGCTTCTGGTCTGCCTTCAATAGCTGTCTTAAGTGCACATTCTGCTGTGTTTTCTGCGTGTGTCTCTGTGACAGATGTCTCCAAATTGTTATGAATGTATTGTTTATCATTGTTATTATTATTAAATGACAGAAAATAACTGTGCATCCTTCACCTTGAAGGTCAGCCTTCATGCTTGCCACTCCTCTGCTAATTTGGCTTAGCAGAACTTCTCCAGGGTTCAGAGAGAACAGAGTTCTAATAACAAAAATGATCGTTTTATTATTCTCAAATCTTGGCGGTATGGATTTACTCAAACGCAACAGTGTGTGGCAGCAGCTTGCAACTCATATTTACAAAGTACCTGATTCATTGTGTGTTTTTTTATGAGGCACTCAAGAGAAATTTCCCTTCCCTGCCTGCATTAAGGCGATATATAATTGCTGCTCTTGCAGCCAAAACCATTACTGCCACTTGTATGCGTTTTACATTCGTTCCGTGTGTCATCCCTAAATAGGCCCGGTGGTATAATAAGCTGCTCACTGCCCTGATCAGCAGTGGCACATCAAGAGAAGGTAGGTCAGCCCTGAATACTAAACAAACGCACAATCGGAATAATCCACGGCTCACTGCTGACACCTATCAGCATTACGCGTAAGACTCGCATGTTCACATCAGTGTGTAATATTGCAGAGTAAAAGGCACACCGGCTCCGTCCTGCAGGAGTATTGGATTTGAATCATTGCGGTACGACTATATCGTAGATTTCTTTACTATTTTTCAGCATTGAGGAGGAAGAGATATAATGCAACTGGGACGTTTTCACATTCAATTATTCTCACCACGGAAAAAGTACATGCACAACTTTACCCACGTGCTTCCAATTTGGTCTTCAGCCTCTGCAAAATAATATTTTCATAAAAAAAGCAACACAGGACTTAATCCGACTATCGCGCACACATGACACATATCTGGCTCAGCGATTGAGTGGGTGACTCGTGTGTACAAGGTTGCGGGTTCAAATCCTGTTTAGGGGTTGATTCAACCCATCCCACTCTGTGGGGAAGTCAACATTGGTTCCATATTAATAATAATAACAATAATAAAAATAACGAAATGAAATCACGACGTTTCGGGCACAACACAAGCGACCGTCATCAGGTGGGGATAACCACTTTACCGAAAGAACCAAAGAGTATGGATCCTTGCAGTCACGAAGACTTCAAATCTAGAATCAACAGTGGTTGTTCTATGGATAGACTAGCTTGGGGCTGTAATCAGAAGATGAGCATCACGCAAAATGCTCATTTGAGTAGGAACTAACTTTGACTGTTTATTTCCTGTTCCTGAGTTAAAACTCAAAGTTATTGCTACTCACGCTTCCTATTTTATTATTGCTCTTAAATAGGCTCAATGGGAACATCGTCAACATATGTACTTTGGATTTGACAATAAATGTAACATTGGGCAAGTTTATCCTTGACCTGGTGCTAGGTGTTTCAGTGAGTGGATAGGTGAGTGTGTTGATGAGTGGGTGGACCGTTGTGTTGGTCATTGGGTGAATGAATGGGTGGGTGTGGCAGTGAGTGGATTTGTCAGTGGGTGAGTGGGTCAGTGGGTGAGTCGGTGATTGTATCCGTGAGTGGGTGGGTGAGTAGGTCAGCGGGTGGATGGGAGGGTGGGTAGCAGGGAAGGGATAACAGTGTTGGTGTGCGGGCGAGGGATTTGCGGGAGGGGGGTGGTCGGTCTTCTCCCGTCGCCAGATGGCCCTTACATCCCCATGGGAATCTCACCCAGGCGACGTGTAGATGAATCGGATTGAATCAGAGAGTGGACAGCCGGGTGGCGCAGACTCGTGTCTCTGTTAACCTCCGTGTTTTGTCCAAACAGCCTCCCAGTACAGCATCCCCGGCCATTGTCAAACCACCCATGTTTGTGGTTTCACATTCCTCGTGTGTTTGTGTGTGTATACGTTGAATATGCATATAATGTAAAAGTGTTCAGCGTCTGATTTAGGTATAAATGCAGTGCAGTGTACTATTTACACTCTGCATCCAGAAATGCATTATACATCAACAACAAAAAATCCTGAAAATGTCAGATGGGATTAAAAAAAAATGACCTACACTTAATATTTATCACAAAATGCAGTGCTTAGAAACCTGGAAAGCAGAGCCACTTGAAAAATTCCGCAGCATCAGTGTCATTTAAAAACATCTTTTGTAATAACCATATTGCCTGAAAGGGAGTACGTAATGAGTTTAATAACGCACCATACCATTTGAATAAATCCATCTTTCAGTATTAACAGCATGTTGTCTCATATAGTGCTGTGAGTGCACTTGTGTTAATAATTAATACACATCATATTAATATTAATTTGATATGGGGAACACACTGACATGGTTTGTTAGACGAGGTGGAATTGTATCTACGTATACTGTATAAATAGTTTGTGTAATTTTGCGGAATCATAGGTTATTGGGTTTGTAATATTGTTGGAAAGTGTTTGATACAGGGACACATTTATTTCAGAAAGCAGGAGGAATATTGTTTCATAAATCGCACATTCTGTTAACAGCAAAATTTACAATTATATTAACATCTCTAAAAATCTGTAGATAATTATAAATGAGATACATTTCAACAAATGAGTTATCTGCATTTTACTGATACATACGAAGCAAAATGTGATACTGCGGCCCTGCACACTCCCCTAGGTTTACTCAGCCTAAAATAGCTCTCTGGTGCAGTTGCGTGCCAGCACCAACACTGGGAACACAAAGGTAGCCAGTGACATCCGTTGGCCTCGTCCCATCATCCGAGCGATAGCTGTTGAGGCAAGTAGCCACTAACAGTAATCGTTCCAGCAGGTTAACCATTTAAATCAGTGGTGTAGCTCGGCTGAGACACGTGCGGTATGAATTGCATTGCATTTTGAATTGCTTTTCAAATTACCATAGTCTGCACGTGTGAATGTTCTCGCAGAATTGGTTTTACAGTGTGTTTAATTGCAGAGGGCTGAATCAATCTTGATGCTGTACTGCTTTGTCACAGTGCTTTTTTCCAATTCGAGCTAATGGGGCTGATAACATGAAGACCATCTTTTTTCTTCTTCTTGGTTCTTTCGGTAAAGTCACGTAGAAGGGAAATAATAAAATAATAAAAATTCAACATAACAAAATACAATTCTCACGACGTTTCGGCCACAACGCAAGCAGCCATCCTCAGGTGGACGGCTGCTTGCATTGTGGCCGAAACGTCGTGATAATTGTATTTTATGTTTTATTTTTATTACTTTATTATTTCCCTTCTACGTGACTTTACCGAAAGAACCAAGAAGATGAATCCCTGTAGTAACGAAAGCTTTAAATCGAAAAAGACCATCTTTGATTG
Source organism: Lampetra fluviatilis (assembly GCF_964198595.1). Lineage (NCBI taxonomy): Eukaryota > Metazoa > Chordata > Hyperoartia > Petromyzontiformes > Petromyzontidae > Lampetra > Lampetra fluviatilis. The sequence goes on along the minus strand of NC_136295.1, from coordinate 5,747,455 downwards.
TGTGTGGGTGGGTGCTCATCTGTACGTGTGGGATAAAATAACTCGCACCACATGTTCACACTTGACCGTGGTTCATTTGTCTCTTTAAAAGCTGAAAACAATGCCCCACTTTAGTTGATTGGATGCCAGAGTAGGTGAGATGAAGCCGAGCTGCGTGGATGGGGAGTGGTACTGAATCTCTAGCTTCTCATAGACTTTTTCTCCATCTCACCTTGCGCAGATGTGAGTACAAACAGAACTGGTGTAAATTGTTATTTGACACTGCGAGGCCAAGCAGTTTGTATCCTCACATTCGTGTGCTCAGGACTTCAAACTCACTTTCATGCAATTGAGCTGTGAAGGCATCATCGACTAAATTGCGCAAACGAGCATGTTGTTATATTGTATTCGGCATGAGACTATTGTGTCTTGATTGAAACTTGAGAATTGCACAAGTCCGTACTAATTGTCCGGACGTTCTCACTTTTCCAATTCGGTATTTCAAAAATATTTTATTTTTGTCTCAATTGTCTCAAGGCAACACAAGATATATCAATGTAAATGATCAATTCATTAATATTTTAAAAGACAACAAGTATTGTGATTTTAGATACAGGTGTGAGAATCTTCATCATTCTTATGGTGTGGAATTGATCAGTAACATTTAAATGATCATGTGGGCGGCTTCAGGAGTAACCCGGTGAATATAAATTCTGCCGATGAGTGATCGAACTGGGCAGTGGCATACTGAGATCCATGGTCTGAGATGCGTGAGATTGCCGTATTTGCCGTGTGGTGTTTTTAACAGGATTCAATACAGATGAGTATGAAGCAAATAGTTGGACTGTAATGATGATTGTAATCATTTGGACTTGTAACGCGAACAGTATCCACTCAATCTCGTGGAGAGGGAACAACTCAGAGGCGCGGGGGAATCAGACAGACATAAAGACAGCCACGCAGTCAGCCGGCACCAACAATTTCACAAGCGTTGCTGTCCTCTATATAATAATGTGTTCTCGCCCAATGAATCATGATTATGATGATTGATAATGAACATTACGGTGATGGTAATTATTGTGATAATGATAACATGTAACATTATCAGGCATCACAACTCCCGGCCAGGAATTCTCTGACCTCAATTTTATCCTATGACGATTGTTTTCCGTGACTGTTAGATGTGTTAGTTTGGTTCGATATAGCCGTGCGGGTCGTCTTCAGGGTAAAAAAAATAAGCCCATTGTCACATATATGCGTGAAATGCCATAACAATTCCGGGCAACCTTTGAGAGGCTTCTGGGAGGGGGTCTCTCTGGTAAAGGTGCCCAGTGTGATTACTCTTTTGAGGTTTCTCCTCTGCTGAGACTCTCTCCAGGTGTCCACCCCACCCACAGCCTACGACCCGTTAACCTCTCACAAATAAACACGATGGTCCCCTGATTAACTCTACAGACCATCGGGGTAAGTTATGTTTGCAAGCGCCTATTATAGCTGACGTGGCAGATGAAGGGATGGTGGTGCCAGCCCTATCGATGCCCGGACACCTTTATCTTCCCATTAATGGGATATCTATTCAACTTCTATACCACCAAAAATAACATCATCATCATCGTCAGCTACGGTCAATCCACTGTTAGATAAATGCCTCCCCTATCCACTGTTATCTCTTATGATCCTACGATGCATGAATCAATATAGCGCCTGCACACGAGCTGATTTCATCTCTCCATCTCCTCGGTGAACGTGCTCTCTGACGCACTCGAATCCTTGACCGCGACTGCCGTTACTGAAGCACACCCACATATGCCCCCCTTTGTCATCATGGATAAATAGATAAATCAACAAGAGTAGCACGTGCCTGTGGTCTGAGTTGCAGGTTGCACGACCATTGGAGGAACTTTTTTGACCTATTTTAGATGATGCTGCCACTTCAGTATAACAAATGGACAAGAGGAAAAAAACTTTCCATGGAATTTCAACTCGGGCATTTTTTTTCGGGTAAGTATGGATGCAAACCCCACATTAGAATTAAGTACTTATAAGAAGTTTACAATGTGCACAATATTAAATGGAACTCACACAGAGAAAACATCTGTCATGTTTTTCTAATAAATACATAAATTCTTAATCTAGATTTGACCGTATTTTAGATGATGCTGTCATCAGATGGTAAATTATTACCATCTGATGACTGAGTCGCTTAATTCTATGTCAGAGTTAAGCGATATCTGAACCGGTCCTAGGCACCTGCCCTCTTCACCAACCCGCACTGACCAGTACGGTGAAGTTTGGTCAAACAACTACAACAACCAACACGGCAAGTGGAGGCATTCACCCACACAATTGGATTAAGAATCTGACAAAACATATTACTGTTATTAATTTGATGGCTGTTACAATTTGCCATCTAAGTCTTAAACTTGATTAACAACTTTTAGGGAAACAACAAATGAAATCAAAGTATGTCAGCAGAACTCCCTGCCAGCAGCAAATAGACTTTTTGGCTTAAGAGTCCAATAGCAGTAAGTGCATGTATCTGGCTGAAATCCATGCTGATAGCATTGTTCCCAGCAGCAGTAGGGATGGCCGTGCCAAATATAATAGGACAAATGCATTGGCCTCAGGCATGAATACAAAACCACGCAACTTCGGGAGCAGAGAAGCACGTGGTACAGCAGCAAGCTGTCCACCACACTCCATCACGCAGAGTGCGGTGTCCTGCCGTTGTGCACAATAAATCTTTTATAATACGTGTAATACGTGTATACTTGAGTGCAAGCATGTGTATATGTGCACTGTATACAATATTTCAAAACATATTGGCGAGACATTAACTAGAAGTTGCGGTAACTTAAATTTGTTTTGTAATTTGATCATTTCATTTCTGAGCATCCAGCTTCATGTATTGATTATGTGCAGTACTTTAATAGAATAAGTGCTCTGGTGATTTTTTTTTGGGGATGACTACTGCATTTAAAAATGTAGCGTTTAGTCTGAGTCTTGCTAACTTTTACAATGTAATATGCTCACAAGCTTGTGGCGAATTTTATACACTGTTGGATGCGTGCCCTCCCCATGTGCTGCAGGACATGGGGGTTATTTCACCATACTTTATCACGCTGGTCTATACAGGGGTTGTGAAAGTGGGGAGCATAAGTGCAGGAGCAGAGAAGTACAGTACAACAAGAGATGTTGCTGCCCCTGCAAAATAAATGATACAATCACGGCTATGGAGTGAGACATGGGTTAGTATGTGGAGATACTATATGGAATTATGTTGAACTTCTTTGTCACCGTACGTAGCCAACCGTGCTAATTGGAGGTTCGAGGGAAGGACAACTAGTCACAAAAATCTTTTTTAAGAAATGCATTTCCAATCCAGATTTGAAAGCGCATAGCTCCAGTGGCTTCCTAATATCGGACGGAAGAGTGTTCTAGATGGCCGCAGAAGTGCAATCTGAAAGCTTGCGATTCAGTGACTGTCTTTGTTTGATTAGACTAAATCCGCTGCAAAAATAACTGGAGTTTGTGCGACGGTTTTTGCTTCTACATTTATTTGTTACGCGTGATTCAACTGAGACCGACAGCTCGCACACAACGTTCCGATATGACTCAAATAGACATTCGTGGCTAGTGTAGGTTGGATGAATGCTTTACGGGAAGGATGATGATGATGATACAGGTGTTGTGCAACTCTGCTCCGCCGTGCTGCAGCAAATCGCCAGCGCGTGGTGCCTCTGCATGTACACACTGACGTAGCCTCCGGCGAGGGCAGCGGTGACGCATGTGCCACTGGGGCAAGGTCGGGGGCATGGAGAATGGGATGATGGGTGGCGACCGCCATCCCATTCTGAAATTAAAACGAGGTTCGCTTTCCCTTAGCCTTACCCGACATCTTCGCCTCTCATGCTTCATCTCCATGATTAGTAGAAACCATGTTGACTCCATGCTGGCACCAGGCTGGGTCAATGAGCGCACATCCCCATGGCAGCCCAGTTTGGCTGAACTGATCCTATTGAGTTCCAGGACTGGACTACTGGGGGCTCCACTACACACTTTGTGCTACTTTCACTTGGCCAGGCCAGCTAGCTGGCCTACTTCGTGGAATAGTATAATGCAACCCACGCGCATGTTAAACTTTGTTTTGTAAAAAAACATACATTCACTTTCCTCTGACCATGGAGGGAAGGGTGGAGTGCGGATAAGAGGGGACAGAGAGCGGGAGGGGTCGAGACTATGGAGTAACATGGTTCTAGGCGTGTTGGGACAAGAAATGAGCCACGTTGGCTCAAATCAAGAACGGTCCACAAAAGCTTAAAGTCTGTTTTCAAATGGTCATTAAACATAGCAATAAAACCAGGTGAGTGTCGCATTGAACTGTGACGTGGCTTAGTGGTAGTACATTCGCCACTTTTTGTAGAGGTTTACAGTTCTAATACAGCGGTCACCCTGATTATGAGTGTGGTTTAAATGGTAATACGCATAATCTGACATAATTCGCAAGAGTAGGCCATTGTATGCCATCTTCAGGGTCCAAATTTGAAAATTTACCCACACATTACTCAATTGCGATTATACATAGCAATCGTTGCCCCCCTATTGACGGACTAATTCTCTAGGTCACTCTTGCAAACAAGACTCATCATGGTCTATTGACTTCTCCTCACCTGGTTAAACAAAGTGAACTTTAAACTCAACAGGCAAATGAGAAACCTGCGCTGTGATGTCACTCACTCGACTACCCGGCAGAATGATATCAAGCAAATGTCTTTTAGCGTATTCCCTTGTCCAAATCATCCAGGATGCACGCCACCTATGCTACGATGAGCGATCACCATGCTTAACAGCTATTGTAGGCCACAGGGCTACGTTGTGATCAACAGAGGACAGTACAGCAAATTCTATTGCTGTAATGTTCGTCTCTACTGCCACTCCGATGCCTGCCGCCTTCACCAACCCGCTCTGCCCACGATGCACCCGTCGAGCCCCAAGTGGTACGCGATGGATACACTCAGTACAGAACACTGTTCCGGGAATTACTTTTCCATGCCACATCAATGATACTGTGTTGTTGGTGCATGCAGGTGGTGTGCAAAGACGTACGTGTGAATAGTGCTTGCGTTACCACATGCACTGAAGGACAGTGTGTCATCTTATTATTGATAGGCATACTTCGTACTCTCGTGGTAGTGCCTCATGCCAATAATCCTTACTCCAAGCCAGCCGAGCAGTATTCCCGGAATTATAGCGTGAGAAATTAAGCCCTGAGTACAATGCATGCACTGCATCCACTTTAATGGATTAGATATGATCAGGTCACATCAAAGCAGAATTTTCGCCCTGCTCAATCAATCAATAGCGCAGTGCACATATGTTGGCAACCTTTAGTAACTGATGTAAGTTCCACATTCCCATGGCAATGGTCAGTCTCTCTATAAGTTGATGACTGTTGTGATGGTTATTTGTGAAAGAACGTCTCATTAAGTCTGAATATTCTTTTCAGGAGGGTTCTCCATGGGATATTTGGTCAAATAATGTTTTAACATGTTTTAATATGTAACGAAAAATGAGACAATCCAGAGAAACCCCACTCAAAGAGTGGCGGAACATTCAAACTTAAATGGATCTCCGAGAAAGTTTGACACACTCTTGCTGTGCTGCTTTCTTTGAGAACGTCATTATCCTACTTATCAGTGTCTAATTCTGAAATATATCATAATCAAAACTTATACACGAAAAAATTTTTATGAAGCCATTGCGATCCATTTGTGTGATGGGCACGAGGAGGCACCTAAACAAATACCCCTCAACAGTGGCGTAGTAACTCAATTTTCAGCTCAGGGGGTGCGCCAATCGGTCAGGAGGGGCCCCAATATTTGATTTGCGCATTTGGGGAAGCCAAAACGTTGCCGCTCTGATAAAAATTTTAAGTAAAAATTGTATCGTAAATTAAAGCATTTTCATTAAAATAAAATTTCAACCCCGTTTTTATTCCATTACATTGTTGAAAACATATCTCATGGTCACTGGCGGAGCCAGTGGGGGGGGGGGGGGGTGGCACGTGCCCCCCCCAATGACCCAATCAAAATCCCTAATTTCGATTGGATCATTGGGGTTTATTAGTAATAAATCTGCCTTTTCGACCGCCACTGCCACTGTGGAGTCCATAATTGGCAATAAGTAACGGCAAAGCATTTACAAGTGACTCAGAATTGTGCGCAGTTGCGTATACAGTACACGACTTCCCTGAAGGCATATTCACCTTCAGCGAGCGCGATGCCGATCACACACTGTTCAAATTCGACCCTCGATCGATGGCTGCGCCATCGCCGCACACGCGTCGAATAAAAAGCAAGGGACAAGTCCTTACTTACTAACAACTCCTCTATCATGTTTCATTGCTGGAGGGGTTGCCCCCCACTACCTGAAAATCCTGGCTCCGCCATTGCTCATGGTGATTGTCAAGGTAGGCGCCAACTCGTAGCTTTGGCCACCAGGGCGGACCAGGGCACCCCCTGCCCTCACGCTAGTTGCGCTGCTGCCTCTCATAAAGACCCTGTCTAAGTCAGCATTGCGCCAGCAAAGGAGTTGCCCCCTGAGCTAGGTTGTGTGCCATTTATGTATTGCGATGTAAGCCCTGCTCATGCCATCACCAGTGGCCCGTGCTACCCTGTTATAAGTCTGGGAGCACGCACCCATCTAGGCAGTGTTTATTAGCATTCACCTATCAACACCAAACACTAGCAAATCCTTCTAGCTCATTCCCGAGGTGAGTTTCCCTACCATTTATATCGCACAAAGCTGCCAGTCAGGAGGCCCGTTTGCTGAAGAGACACATGACTAAAACGCACGTGATGTCGGAGCAAATAGAGCCAGGTTTGGCAGGGTCAACCAGACGGAATTGAGACCCATAAAGCCCAAACCCACTTCACTGTTGGGACCGCAGTGTGGGACACAAACCCACCACTCTGTGGGACAAATGGGAGGGATGAGTTAACTCACCTTTACCTTGCTGCTGCACCTTGGGCTCGGCCGTGTAGTTCCGCCCAAAGATGTGCCACACGGGTCGCAGACACCCGAAGAGTCCGTCCAGGATCCCACCGCCCGTTGAGCGGTTCTGCAGCATGCGTATCCGCACTCCGGCACCAGCGGCGCCGCCGGCGGTTCCGCCGACTCCGGCTCGGCGTGGCTCCTGCCTCACCGGCCCCGGAAGTACGTCCTTCCCATCGTTGTCATCTTCGTCGTCGTCATCGTCGTCCTCGTCCCCGGCATCGCCCGATGCCGTGGCCTCTCCCCCTCCTCCACCGCTGCAGCCACCGGCCGACCCCACCGCCTTGTAGTAGTCGTCGTCGTCGTCATCGTCGTCCTCGCCTTCCCGCACGTCCTCATACGGGTGCAGCAGCTTGTGCGTCATCTGCATGCAGTCATCCTCCACGATGGCCGGCAGCAGAGCATTGTCTGTCGTGGGCACCGCAGCTGCCTCCTCGGTTTGTGTGTCCAGGGTCGAGCAAGGCAGGATGGGCTGGGGCGACCGGCGGTGGTGATGGTGGTGCTGATGGAGGTGGTGGTGAAGGTCACTCACTTCCTTGCACGGGTCTCCGAGGTCGGGCTCCTCCTTGGGGTTGGAGGCTTCTGAGTGGCGGTCCGAGCAGTCGTCGATCTCCTCCAGGTACTTTATGATGCTGCTGCGCGAGCGAAAGACGTCCGAGTGGCACTCGTGGAAGATCTCGTGCTCCGAGGATTCTCCGCTGGCGCTGCTGCGGTGGCGCTCCTTGCGCGTGTCATGCAGCAGCAGGCTGTGGTCCGACTCACCGCTGGCGCTGCTGCGCACCCGCTCTTTGCCCGATGAGCACGAGTCTGACCGCGACTCCAAGCGCCACTTTCGCTGGTCTGTGTCCCCGCTGCTGCCGGCCACCTTCCAGCGCTCTAGGTCAGATATGAGGCCCTGCTCCGCACCCCCGGTCATGCTCCTTCGCATCCTGGACCCACCGTACGTCCTGAGGTCTGAGAGGAGCTCGTCCTCCTGGCTGTCCTTGGAGTCGCCACCTCCGCCACTGCCCTCATAGCTCCTCCTGCGTGCGATTTTCGTGCAGAACTCCTGGAAGCGTTTGCTGTGCTCGGAGTCCTCGACTGCATCACTCCGGATCAGCTCCCTCCGGAGGGGCCGAAGCTCGGTGGATGAGAAGCGGCTCTGCTGGAAATAACGACCCTTCTTGGACCGCGTGTGCCTCTTCCGCATCGGCTGGAAGTCAAAGCAAAACTCATCTAGGTGGTCGCTCTGCTCCGACTCCTCATCGTTCGAATGTCTCCGCGGTTTCTCCATGCAGGGTTCCTCCGTCGACATTGGCGGCTCAGTGCTCTCCACATCACCACCGATCGCCGATTCTCTGATGGCGCATGGGTCGGGCAGCTCTGTCCCTACTGCCGGCTCAGGGGGCAGCAGCACCACCACCCGGCTCAGGGCCTCATCCTGCTGCATGGCCATTATGGCTGTCGGGCAGTAAATCATACCACGTCAGGCCAGAGGCATCCCTAACCTGGACGGAACAACGACAGGAAGTAATATTGCGCACGATGTTAAACACATTCCAATTTACCCAATAAAATGTTACTGGGTCTCCAAAACTATTTTTACATGGGTCCTGCTTGTGATGTTTGGCCTATTCATTATGAGGGTTGAACACTTAAAGTCAATGCAGGCAGGGCATCAATCTTGTTAGAATGCCTCCTATAGGCATATTTACAAGTAGATGTCGCATTTAATCTCTGCATGTCCCACCAATCCTGCTCATTGCCCTCAGACTTGGCCATTTGGAATTAACTATGGTTCCTTATTTTATTGCATTTTTACTTGTAGATATAATGTTCAAGCATTTATTCATGGATAGTTCCTTAGTCTATATTAGATCACATCTTGCCTCAGTAAAAAAAATACAGCAATATCTTTGAAAGGAACCCAACAACGTGTTGCAAAATAATATACGGAGGTGACACTTTCACCACATCTCCTTCCTGATATGTGCAATAAAAATGACTACCAGTTAGAAAAAAAAACATTTGAACAGAGCATTTTAGCCTTTTCTGAGCCACAAGCTGACACCCAGTTTCATGCAGGGCCTTATGGAGCTCAACCACGACGGCCACCCGCACAGTGCCGCCCCACATGCCGCTTCATTGTTCATCTTTTTGTCACCATTCGGAGCAGCAGCCATCAGTCGAACCAATCACACTACTGACAGTATCTATAAAACGCACGTTGACATATTCCCACCTCCCCCACCCACCCACCGCCCCACCCGCCCGTCTGCCTAACAGGAGAATCTGTTTAATTCGTTACTGCTCGAAGGTGATTTTCTGTCTTATTTGCATCTGCAATGCTGGGGCGGGGGGGGGCCTTGGTTATGCAAGATGCTCCTATTCGCTGGCAACCAGGTCTGTGCCGGTCCCACGGGGCCGTGTAGCCGCACTGTACGGTATAATAATGAAGTGAGAATCCCATGGGAAGGAACAGGAAAATAGCGCACGGAGCCCAACGCGGCTCCAGATGGGCACTTATCTGTGGCTCTGGTCGGCACCGCCAAGAGCCATGGCGATGCGATAATGAAAGAGCATCGAGCACGGCTGCCGTTTCACTCGAGCTGTCCGCTGCTGCCGAGGTTTATCCCCAAATGTTCTGCTCCAATAACAAGCTCGTGCCGTAAAGGACGGTTAAACTGCAGTGTGTATAAATGTGACAATTGTACGGGCATTTACGAAATGAATTAACATTATGGTATAAATGTGAACATTCATGCACTATGTGTATGCACATCACTTACACGTGTATGCATATGTATGTGCATATGAACATACTGTGTATATATATAAATCTAATTTGGTTAGCTGGTTAACTAATGGACTCTGTGAATTGTCATTGTATCCTCGTAGCTATTAATATTTACATTGCGTATTGGTTTGCCACGGGAGATACTTAATTGTTTGTTTTGTTTATCAGGACATAGGTCGATGAATATGATATTAATACTTGTCATACTAGTTTTAGAATACCATATTCTTGAGAAGGGGCATATGCATGCGCATATGCATGATAACATGCAAAATAACAAGCTAAATTGTTCATTTGCATGCTAATTAATGTATGCGGGCACCCATATTTATGGAGATTGTATGTAGATTCACTGCACAGGGATTGCCTTCTGACCTAAACCCAAATAAGACTGATCTTAATTGAATGCACCTGCTTGGGCAATACATTATCAGGTTCTATGAAGCATTAAGGGCAGGATAAAATGTTTATTATGCGACCATATCACCATGGCATTGATTGAAGACAACAACATTGCACAGATCTATATTTTGATTATGCAAAAAAAAATGTTTTTACGGTTGCTGGATTTTTGTTTAGTTGTTCATTATTCCAGGGAATAATTATTCCAGGGAATAATTTAACACATACGGAGGAGAGTTGTGCTGGGCACAACACGAAGCTTGATCCACTGTGAGATACTGGGGGAAATTCCAGACAGCCACTGCCTGCGATTAATCTTGGGTTTCAAGATGAAAGAGTCAATGATTGTAGCCTCGTCGATAATATTCGAACAAAAATTACACGAAGTTTGGTTGCTTACCTAATTTGGCTTCAATTCTAACTCTGAGAATTAAACACAGTTTCCCATTGAGTTAACAGTTTTTTGTTTCTATGTAGCAGGGTGCGTGGGACTGCACACTCGAGTGTGTGTACATAAAAAGGTCACTTTACTAGCTCTCAGAAGTAGTTATGTTCTAACCCCTTCTGTGGGTAATTCTCCAATGTGGGATGATGATGCACTGTTGTGCAGGAGTTTAGAATAGGCACATTGTGTCTTGAGATGACACTGATAATACAATTGGAGTAAAACTGCGGACAAAAAACATAAATATTTCAATAATCATTGCTCGGTCAACAGAGCCCGTACGACTCTCAGTTATAAAATCACGATTTCAAACCAAAGTTATCTCAGCGCTTCCTCATTCAAATGAGTAGGGAATCATAAAGCTGCACCATTTAGCGAGAAATGGATTGGGTTTTTTTCTATGGAGAGATTGGCCCTCACCATATTCCTCAGTTAAATTGTTTAAGGACCGCTGTTGAATTCTGCATACATAGGCACATTTGGCATTTTGTGCACAAATTGCAATGTGTGAATGTGCATTCTACCAATTGCATTAATGGATGCATTAGGAAGTTTTATCAATGGCCCGGTTTAGAAAGTAAAGTGCATTCAGCAGATGACCCGAGGCAGAAACAAGTTTCAGAGGATTGAAAAAAAAAGAAGCATTTCCACAGAAGACAGCAGGCTCATATGTCAGAGGAAAGCAAGACCTTTGGAAGGCACGACCTCAAGCTGAGATATTATGTGTATAAATACAAAAGTGGCTTTCATTTTGACCTTCGAGCTGAGTCAGAATATAGGCTGGATTTTAGTAAAAAAAATAAGAGGCCCAGAGTGCTTCACCATTTCCTGTGCTCGGTCACACTTTGTAAATGGGCAAATAAATACGTAATTCGATCAAATCAATAAATCAATGAAACAGTAGTGCTGGAGTGGGGCAGTTCACTTTGAGCTCACATGCGACCGCATACGCGCGTTTTGCGGGCGGCCTGTGGTCTGGTGGTCCTTTAGCGTGAAATTGAAGAAGGGGCACAGGATTTAGCAATGGGGCCGTTTTGCATCATCAGGAGATTAGCACACACAGAGTTGAAGAGGGACAATTATCTTGCGAGCTATTATCGGTTTGCGTAGTCATGTATGCCGGTTTTCAGGACAGCATTTTGTTTGTTCTATAACAACGCAGCGGTGGACAAAGGACACTAGTGGCTCATTGCTGTCCCACCGAATACCTTCCGAAAGCAACAGACGTGCTGCTCCTAAGAGTAGGCCGCTGTGGTTCGTCATCATGGACGGTGGCAGCGATAAGAAAAGGCAGCCAACTCCTACCAGGCACTCCAATTTGCCTAAACCAATTTGCGAACAGATACTGTTGATATAGAGGCCCTCGTATAAATAGCCATGTCTTACAATGTACTTAACCATTAGATTTTCTGATAAATGCAGTTTCTCGTGCCCCAATTTATTCTGCAAAGTTTAACTTAAATTACTTAGCCTCCCTAGAACTGAGGGTTACAATCCTTTTTTTTACAAATGATGTGTATGTATGATTCATAATTAGTTTATTTTGGGTTTAAATCATGAATTTATAATGCGAATCTATTTAGCCGTAACCCTCCATCACCCGACAAGCGAATGAAAGCAAGTTTTTACATGGCCGAATATGCGAATTGATTTGGTTATTCACCAAACGAAATGTTGAAAAGCAAGCACACTTTGCATGCAGCCCAATAGAGATATAAATAATGCCATGATGATTCCTTTCTAATGTATTTTATCAAATGTGGATTGATATTAAAGCGATTGCATTAAAACGCGAACAATGGCAGAAATAAAGCGTTTTTTGAAAGCTGAATTTCGTTGATAACAGCAGCAATGTGCTGGAAGTAGAAAGTTTGCAATTAATGCAAACTGTCAGCTGTAACGTATCAATTAGAAACATAAACACTGACAAAGAATACTGAACAAAAGCTGAAAAGTGCACAAAGGAGTATGGACAGATGCATTACTTCGACTCACACTGAAAAAGGAGCACATCGAACAGGAAACAGACAGAAATCAAACAATATTAAGAAAAGCACTGTAGATTGGCTGGTCCTCAACACATCGCTAAAAGGATTGAAGGCAATAGATAGACTGGAATGGCAGCCAAAGGACAACCACTGCAGAGATGAAGTGATGAGATCAGTTCATATATAAATGGATTGTTTTTGGAGGTCATGTATGTATGTATGAACTTCTTTCGAACTGTACGTAGCCAATCATGCTAATCGGAGGTGTGGGGGAAGGACAACAAACTAAACACAAAAAGCAGTTAATCAATGGCTACTACTGCATGTTGCTGATGTTGCTGCTGCTTATTATAAAGACGATCATTCCAGCAATGTTGGGCCTGATGATTATAAGAGGCTGGACTTTTGGAGAAAGCAAATGGAAGATTATCCATGAAGATGACAGGGTGTATTGGTGAACACCAAGCTTTAGAGGGCTCTTGGATAAACACAATTGGCTGCCATATTGTGCGTGCATCTGTGCCATCCAGAGCACCACTACTGTTAACACACATTCTACTCAGCTGAATTATTTAAAAGGGCCCTCTCTCCGCTAAGTCGATAAACACTCATACGCACACACGCACACACTCAAGTGCACACGTATGCATGCACTGGACAGGGTGGCATGAAATAATAATCATACATTATGGATGGGGTTTTTTACACTTATACTCTCGTAAATTGCAGCAATGTTCTTAAACTTTCTGACACCATACACTGCCCATCCACAATTCTGTTCCTAATTAATCCATGAAACATTAAACATTGCAGGAAGGTAGAGGTCGTGTGGGTTGTAGGGTCAATTCGTAACCTTCCTCTGAACATTTTAGATGGGAAAAGGTACAGAGGTAATGTCTGTAAATGTGATCGTAGTTTATGCATAAATAGTCTTATTTTGCATGGATTAGAAATAATAAGAGTTTCTTTCCTCTACATCTGAGTGAGAGTCTGGCAAAATGCTATCATGTTTGAGAGGAATATCTAGTTATAAATATTGTAGGAATATTCCAAATAAAAGAGCCAGTTTTATAGCAAAATTGAATGATAAAGGAATTTCAGAAGATGTTTATTATATTCAATATAATCAACAGAATGTCAAAAATTGTTCAGTATTGTGTTCTGCTAATTTACGTTTAAAAAAAAACATAAAGATTAAGCTTTAAAAACAGGATACTCAAATTGTTACAATTCTGTGTGTTGACACTCATGCCCTCTAATTAGCCATAATGTGTTTTGATTCGTTAAATTGATATTTTAGTGCAGGGTATGGGAATGCTCCAAACACAATGACAGCGTTCTGTAAATGTTCCCTGGTTAAACATCTCCCTCCGTGCATCTCAAGTCATTTGTGCATCAAATCCTCTGAACAAAACAGCCATAATGTGTGGCAATGAGGTAGAACAAAACGCATTGTCTTTTTTTGTGGTGGAAAATGCATCCTGTGTGTGTGTGTGTGATGGATCTGGCCAAACAGTCATCAAGAGCAGCTGAGCGTGGGATTCTGTCACAATCCCATCAAGCCTACACCTGGGGTCACTTGCCATGAGTGTACATTTTAGAATATTTAATGTAATGATGCCTCAATAATTTCTTATGTTCAAAAAGGAAGACAAAGAAAAGTCATTTGATTAGGATAATTACAAACCCATGAGCTTCTCGACACAAGTAAATACATTCACATAGATAATGGAGAATGAGAGTAATGCTTCATTTAGAAGCCAACCAACCACGAGAAATAGATGGTTTTAGAGGCAGGTTTCTTCCATTGACCACACACGTACAATAAATCAGATTCTAGAATAGACAAATTGATATCAAGTATCATTATACGCGGCTTTTGTAGACTATGAAAAATAATTGTATTCAGTGGTACCAATGCAATCATCCAAGCACTCACAAATGATGTAGAAATGCTCAAATCCATTTCTAAAGATGGAGAACCAACAATGATATTACATACATTCACAAAATACAAATAAGAAGTTGAGTCATGCAAGGATATACTTTTTCACCAGCATGGTGAATAATTAACCATCAGAGCAATGGTTTAAACGTTAGCAAATTAATAACTTAAGAACATAACAAGGCTGAAAATTGGGTCTCAAGATAAATACGAGCAAAACAAAAGTCACGTACAACAAGCTTTCTTCAACAAAACAATATTGTAGGAGGAACACACAACACAGTATGTATATCTCAGGCAATTATTGAAGGCAGGCCAGCATCAAAATGATGAAACTCGGACTGAGTTGTTTTTGGAAAATCTTATTTCATATTGATTTACAACATATCAATGTGCCTAGAAAGGACAGAATTCGGTAATCGCATATTACCTGCCATGGTATATGGATTGGAAACTTAGACTTTGACAAACATGGTACGAAAGCTTTAGAGTATGGAAAGAGGCATGCTGGGAATTACACTGAGAGACAGAAAGAGAAACGGGGATCAGAGAACAAAGACACACTATGGAAAAGCAAATGGTCTCGGACAGGACAATGGATGAGGCTGGTAACAGAAACGCAGCCAAAGGAGGGAAACATTCCGATGAGGACAATCAGTGGGAAGTGGAGCAATGAGATCAGCTTATCAGATCAGAATCTTTATTTATTCTGGAGAAATCCGATGAGCTATGAAGCTCGTCTCCACAGATGTCCAGTAGTGTGAGATGCATTGTGGCACATGTCAAGAGAGGGAATTGTGTCTTCACCCACATGATGGTATGCGTGATTGGGGAACTATCGCGTTGTTTTATTTTCTCATCATCACATGGTGTGCTTTAAAGATTCGTGTTTTTTCTCTCTCGTAATTGTGTGTTCAGAGGCTGCACATTTTGCAAATAAAAATGTCACGAGTGCGCTACATGTCACAGTGGTGAGACGTGCATACACCCTTGCCATGGTCATTAAAACAGACCTGCATTGGCTGCTGGTTTATTAATGATCCCGTCACTGGCTGACACTTTGCTCAACTTGCTTTGTGCATGCATGGTGTGTTAATGTCACAAGTGGCATTTTGAAAAGTGCAAAGTTAATGCATGTGTCTACTGATGTTTGATTGTAATGTTAATTTAAGAAACAGGTTTTTAAAAAATGTTTTTAAGATAATCTTCAATTATCGCACATTGCAAATGGATTTCTATGGAACAATGGAATCCATTGGTGTGCAGATACGAGGTGGATTACTACATTACAGGATTGTGAGAGATGGTGTCTGCTGAAGCAGTGGATTGACCATGAGTAATGATGATGGTGGCTGATCTGTCAGCGACATGGGGGTGCACCCCACCAAAAAAAAATCTGATTTACAAAATACAGTATATGTTATTTAAAAGAAAACAAAAACGTGTATTTTTATAATTATAACAACACAAATACAATATTTTGTTTAAATGTGAAAGAAAACAAAAACGTGTAATATATTTTGTTATTAACAATACTATAAAAAACTGTCAAAAATGTCAAGTAATTTTTCAAAGAAATTCGGCTAATTACAAAAAATGGTCCTCTTTTTGAAATTTCAAAACAATTCTGATCGAATAGATTGTCACATAATTTATTCAAATCGACACCATCTATATACGGGGGTGGCACCTCGAACTGCCTCAGGGAGAAGGCATTTTCGGCATCTCCATGGCCAATTCAAAACCCGACCCCCTCTTGAGTGCCAGCCATGGAAAATTTGGGAGGCAATAGCGCTGTCACGAATTACGCCCCTGGCCAAAAACTAGCTGCCATTCTAAACCATTTGAATCGAGATTGCCGATGCAAATAGACTCCTCCCTCTCCACCCCATGACCCCCACAACCCACCCTGCACCTCAATGCATCTCCTATCCAGGTGCAAGAAAAGTCGAGGCTCTTTACTGGATGTTACTGTCTTGTTAGTATTGTCTGTCTTGTGAGCACCGGGACATTTGTTCTGTCACGTGTGCCTTCTCTGCTCGTCTTGTTTTTGCTGTCTCGTTGGTACTGTGTTATCTGCACTCACCGTCTTGTGCTGCCTAAATGCTGTCGTCTGTACTTTTTGTCCGCATCTCTCCATCATGTTTGTAATCTCTCGCATGTTCTGTCTAACTTGTTTGCGTTGCCCAGTTTGTACTATATGTCTAGTTTGTATTGTCCATCTTATTAAAAAGGCGAAATTATCGTAAATTATCGTAATGATCCTAAAATCATATTGTACGATATTCCCTGGCTCCACCAGCCGCGACTGGTCTCTTTGTAGTGTTTTAGTTTCTCATTCATGCTTTTTTAATTTAGCACCAATATTGTTTTGTTCCGCAGTCTCTTACTGTATTTTCATTATCACCAAGGTATCATGTTGAAAATGAACGTGCTTCTCAATCGATAACATCAACGTGACTGACTGGATGACTGACAAAAGTCGACCATATGCATCTGGCCTGTCTCTTACTTACCTCTCATGTATCTTCACACAGCATTTGTCGAAGAACTGCAGGGGTTACAGTGATTTAATTTATTCAGTGTTGTTCTGTTCACCGTATCTAAAGTCCATACACTGATTCGTCATTCCTTTGAATTCGGTCTCCAGAGAGGAATTTCAAAGCAGCTGCCAGTGAAACACTGCTCTCTGCATATTCTTGTCTCCTACCAATGGTGGACCTGCTGTGTCCAACACAGATTATGGCACAAAAACAAAATGCAGGCTGCAATGTTGCCTACCAACTCCGCTGACAAGCAGCGGCTGTGAAGTCCCTGCTTTTGGGAACTTGCCATTGATGAGCTCGAGATGGTGGGACAACTCTTCCTTTTTATGTTTTCTCCGGAGCCCAGAGCCAGTATTTCAGTGGCACTTACTCAGCAATTACACGGACACTGAATCCCGTGAGCTTCCCAGCTTAGGGTACGTAAAAAAGAAACGTGTTGGCATCAGTAGGTATCATGGAACAGGTGTTTGACTACTTTATGTCCACGTAGAGAAATGCTGATCTCTGGACAGGCTTAAGCCTGTGTTGTCCATGGAGGGAGAGAGGTTGTCTCTAACCATTCACGTGGGGGTTGAGCCCAGCTACAAAACAAACTCGTCTGACATCCAGGTTCAAGAAGGATAAACAAATGTAGGGGTTTTTTCTTCGTTACGCAAGGACCGATGTATCTTTGCTTCTACCCCTTTTGCTTGAATAACATCTATGAATTAAAGCCATGGGGTGGATCTGCGGCACTTTGGGTGTCTGGGCATCTGAATTCGATGTTTGCCCAAACCCACGCTGATATTCACCGACCCGCACTGACTAGCGTGGTGAAATATGGTCAAACAATGCACGTGCAAATTATTATTCTTGCTTAAGCGCATTGGGCTTCATTTATGTATTTCTGTACAACAACTGGTTGAAAGCAGTGGCAATTTGGCCATTATTCGACCAAAAGCTGATAGAAACAACCTGAAAAATTACACAAATAGGTAAATGTCCTCAATCACGTGCAATTAAATAACACCAACATACAGCCTGCACTGAGCCCAAGGAGAATGAATGTTCTGTTTGAAGTGAGGGAACCAAGATAAGTATTAGTTCGACGCTGGTGATAAAGATCAAAGGTGATGGGGAAGAGATGGATATGATTGGGCTTCCCATCAGGGGCATATGAATCTTGTTGCAGGCATCTCCTTCCACTCCAAGGAGTTGTTTGGAAAGAGACTCCTCAATCGATGGAAGCACAAGGCCCAGCAATTATTGATGGAGAGATACTGGATTTGGTTACCATCGTAAGATAATATTCAGCCCTTAGCTCCTTTAAAGCCACGGTCGGTAGGGGCAGTATGCAGAAAATGTGTACACAAATTGCACAGAAAATGTATTAAAACATATTTGGCCTAAATCTGTTTTCTTTCAGATTCCCTTTGCGCTAGAATGTGGATCGTTAAAAATAACAAAAATATAACAATTTGAATTGGTTTGCTTTGTTCGTTTTACTTTAAAAAAGCTGAATTTTAATTGCACATGCGAACTAGTGTGGGGTAAAAAAAAACCTCAGGCCTATTCTAGGAAATAATTAAAGCTGTGCAGTGCCCTGCGCATTTACAGAATTCCACTGCACCAGAAAGCACAGTGCGGTCGAAGCTGGATATTCATTGTTACACATTTCCGGATCTGATGTCAACCAGCAAATAACCTTGAATCCACACATCTGTTACATTGAAATTATTGTTGTATGAAAGTTGTGATGGATGCACGTTGAACATCTTTCGAACCGTATGTAGCCAACCGTGCTAATTGGGGGTGCCAGGGAACGGAAACAAACTAAACACAAACATCAGCTCTAAAGAAATGAGTTTTCAATCTAATGATGACTAAATTGGGAAATGTATACATTATCTGCACTGACCATCCTCGTGAGGTATGGTCAAACAATCCACATGACCGACACGGCATGAGGCCTTAATTATTTGGGCTGTTAATGATGATTTTATAATTGATTTACGTATACTTTTCCACTTTTAAGTGCTGCTTGAATAGATTTCTACGAAAACGTATCATCGATGCCTTTAGGCTTTATGATGCCAGTATCCATCACTGTTTTTCAGCAGGCATGTTACTGGTACGAGGTCATAACGTGCTGTTCTTGTGAAGACTGTCTTCCTTTCCTGATTGCATTTTACAAGGTCCTATAACTACCCCCGTGCAACGTGAGGCTAATTCGCGCTGTGCCATTGTCGTTGGTGCGAGTTAATGCGCTTCGTAGAGAAAATGACAATATTTAAACTAGGGCCTCCATTGTAAACCCACTGTGTCGGTGTAATTGAACTGCTGTGTCTAAAGGGTATTGAAAACAATGTTCTGGTTCACACGCTGGCTGCATGCTTCTTGGTAGAGAAACTGTACGTGTGGTCATTCGATAACACAAACAAGGTATCCTTGATTGACAGCGCAAACCAGCAGCACCACATAAGTAACCTCGATAAGGACTGTTAAATAACAATCGTTTTGATCGGCAAGGATGTCCTTCAAACATGCAGAATGTATGCGCTGCCTTAACCACATATTTAGAAATAACGCAGCGTGCTTAAAAAAATGCGTGTGCCATATTCTTATCAGCGCTCCTCCTGCCTTTGGCTCACTTCTAATCAATCTCATGTCTGCATTCTGCTGATGCACGCTGTTTGAAGACTGCTTAGGAAATTGCAAATAAAATAATGAATGGAGCCCATTATTTAAAACGAAGTGAGAGAGCCCATTGTGAAACACGTACATCAATCTACATTGGCTTTGTTGAGCACACATTTATTTTGTAACTAATTTACGAACTAAAAACACATTGCAGGGTCACATTTTATTTATAAACACAGGGATGTGATGATTCCTTGATGTGATTGGGCTGGTATCAGATTCCAGTCCCAGTAGAGGTGATGTTCACATGAGGCTTGTTTGTGGGGAAAAGTGTGGACATCTCAATGTATTTCAGCCTATCTAGCCAGATGTTACTCAAAATAGTGCGTATTCATAATCGGGATGGCACATTCACTTTTGTAATTATGTATATAATCGCTACATGCACATCATATTTACTGGGCATATACACAATTGGTGCAAGGTGAGTGACCAATGTAAATTATGATGATCCGGTCACTCTACAAAGTTTAAAATTGGCAGAACTCTAGTCGAGTATATGCTGACCAACGACAATTTGGATGTCCAAAAATTACAGCCCGGAGGTTGACTGGTTTCACTCATAGCTCCGGCTCAGCATGAGTTTTAAATTGCTTTTAAATGTCATACTAAACATTGAAAAATATATGTTGCCCATCATCAGTGAACCAAATAGTTTGCCTCCCATGGTGGAATGTGATGTAAAAGCCTACTGCAGGTTAATAGTAATTTATACAGTCTGTGCATATCTACGACTTAATCATCCTTAATGCATCCAATGTCATTGCATATTTGCAGGCCAGACAAACTTAAGTCTGGTTAGTACGAGGATGGATGACCACCAGGGGCTTGCCAGGTGTTATAGACGTGAAGTGGCCAGGAGATGGCAGTGTTGAGGGTTGGCTTCTTGGATGCGTGCTGAGTTTTCTCATGGTTCTCCTGTGTCATCCCATGTGAAGCTAAATGCTGATGAATCCTAAAAAGTATTGAGATTAAGTAAGGCTTTCCTGGGTAAATGATATACGTATACCGTACGTATGTGTGTTGAACTTCTTTCGCACCGTACGTTGCCATGTAGTATACAGAGTATGCAATTGTGAGGTGGTGAAAGTATTTTCGAACGTGAATTTTCAAATGCACCCGCAGCCTCTGATTTATATATTTATATATACGTATTTGATTCTTTCTCATTATTCTCAAAACATTTTTGAGCACCCAACATGTGTACAACATTTGTGTATGTGTGCAAGGGCACGCAATATTGTAAGTACTGTGTGTAGCGCATTGTTTCGGCACTGTCACGATCTTGCATATAATTCTAGTCGAGTGGTTTTTAGGCTGGATTAAACTTCACCTAATATAAAACCCGCTGTGCACCAGATTGTATGTCTCATGTTATCAAACCATTACTACTGTACTTTTCTCCCAGGCTCTGGAATTACAAGGGAATTTACAGGCAGAAGAACCTCAGGAGTTTCACATTATCCTTAATTATTTCTTTCATGCTGAAGTTAGCCCCCCCCCGCCACTATCCAAATAATTAAAGTAATGTCAGTTGGGTGACCCAATGTGGAATATTTGCAAAATACAATTTCATTCAATATATATTCTCAGCAGCACTCTCGCGATATTTCTCACCTGATGACGATTGCTTGTGTTGCGATCGAAACGTCGTGATATTGTTATTATTTTAATTATTTGATCTACGTGGCTTTACCGAAATACCCAAGAATATGAATTTAATTACAATTTTAATGTGACATTTAAGGCTTTATCACGTATGTCTGGCAACAATTAGAAATCTTAAAAATTGTAAACATATTCACACAAATCTGTGTTATCAGCCCCCCCCCAAACAGAACATTCTCTATACAACGACCCAACATCCTTTATTGCATCCACACTAACCAGCATAACTGCTGCTCAACAGCCTCCGTGATTCTGACTGATAACGCTGGCATGAATGAATGCTGCCAAACAAATAATACCACACTTAGCAATTAGCGGCTGCGTCAATCGCGAAAACAAACCCCTGTGACGCTGCAACGTGTTTATTTTCCATCACAGCTCGAGTGGAAACGCACAAATCTGTCAACACAATAACAACGAAAAGGGGCTTTTGCCTCACCTTGTTTTAGTGGCTCACGCTGCCCGCCCAGTGCCCGAAAGCCCCGCACTTGTATACCGACCTCTCAATCTCTTCTCTCTCTCTTCGCCCCTCCGATTTCCCACGGCGTCAATGTCACCACCACAAAATCGGTATCCTCCAGCAGCAGTGGTCGTTGCCGTCAATGCAGCGGCAAGGGTGGGTTACGATGAGCAAAGCCACCCAAATGACCTCTTGTTCACTCGGGCGTCTCTTAAACACGCGTGCCTTTGCCCCGGTATATGTTGGAGCGACGGAGGAGATCTCTGACTGTGGCGATGCGATCCGAGGTGCAGAACATCGCTGCCGTTGACCTTGGAGTGTCGAGGCAGCAGCAAATCGCCCCTCCCTGGGCTTCTCAGCGCGTCCCTTGCGCAGGCTCTCCAACCCAACGAGACACTGACCGGCCCGTGGCGTCTGAAGACTCCGACCGCTCCTCCAGTGACGCGCAAATTGGCATCTGTTCGTGGTGGACTAGTGTCGCCTTGTCCTTCTGCACGTCGCCGTGATGTCAAGAGCGCCCTTGGGCATAAAGGGAACTCACTTACTCGTTTCCTTGGTGGGAAATCATCCTCTCAATGAAGAGGCTTGCTTCATCACCCCGGAGCCTCCACGAGAGACTGAGAGAGCGATACAACAACAACAAAAAAAATGCCGTTCCGCGTTTAATCCTTCGCACCCCCAGTTGCGCAAATCAATCTCTCCGTCTGTCTGTCAGTCCATTGAAATGAACGGCTTGTTTGGCATTATTCGCACTTCAATATCGCCGCCGCACGATGGAGAGAAGGGCGCGCATACGCTGCGACAGGCGCATCTCTGGC
This sequence comes from Lampetra fluviatilis, assembly GCF_964198595.1. Lineage (NCBI taxonomy): Eukaryota > Metazoa > Chordata > Hyperoartia > Petromyzontiformes > Petromyzontidae > Lampetra > Lampetra fluviatilis. The sequence goes on along the minus strand of NC_136295.1, from coordinate 5,724,696 downwards.
CGTGCAATTGTTTTTCAGCGATCGCCGTCGAAGATTTTAAATTGCCCGTCCGGTTTGGTGGATGGGTTAGGGGGGTGGAGGCACCGTCCGCTGGCTGAACGCCGCTGCTGCTGCTACTGCCACCGCCCGCCCCTTCGCGAGCCAGCAGCCCGATCACAGAACAACAAAAAAAATAATCGCGGCGGTGACACCGTCGAGCAGATGTGAAGTCCGCCCTCCCATCCCCTCCCTGCCCCTTGCATTCTGTGCGTGCGGCCAATGGGAGGAGCTCGTAGTGGCCTCGCTCCACCGAGCCCCGGGGGCCGTTTTCCCCAAAGGGCCCCCAAGGCGGCCAGGCACCACCCCCCCCTCTCCACCCCCGCTGCTGCAACGTCAATTTGTGATGTGGGAGATTTTGAACGGAACATTTGCATCGACTGCACCGTTTTAATTGGGTGGCGCGCGGTTTCAACGTTTGCACACACACACATAAAGAGAAAACAATTTGGGAGATGGAACAACGATGACAACGACAACTAAATATACATCGTACAATTATAAACGGCGGTGGTTGAGAAATCAATGGATTTTGAAATGTATCTTCTGACTGTTATTGTAACAGTGGTAAGAACAGAAGGTTGTTTCTTTGAATTTGCTTTTTTGTGCGTGTCTGTCTGAGGTTGCACATATTACACGTCTTGAATATGCGTAATATATTTAAACCGCGTTCACACTGGCAGTGACTGTTTGATAAAGCAATCCTGCTGCCTTATCAATCAGAGATATTAAATACATTTCTCAGGTAGGGCTTATTCTCAAAACATCTCTTAAAACATGAATTATATATGGTATTGGATTTATGAAAAATATGTTTTTATAAATAATCTCAATTATTGTCCTCTCACAAGTTTCATATATTCACACCAATTGGTTAAGTTTCTTAAGTACATGAGTATTAAATTACATTTGGGCAGAGATCTTCGTTTAAGCAGGCATAGGTACCATTCGCATTACCTACAGTAACTTACCCGTGCATATGTAAAATGTGCGAATCTACATATTCACTGTGTAGCTTTAATTATTCGGTTTGTGTGTGTGCGTGTGTCCATGGTCAAACAAAGTTTAGCACTCATCTCCAATTATGGTCTTAAAATAGTGGAAGAAATTATATATTCCTATGGCAGGAGTCAGTTTATAAATAAGATAGATATTTTTTTATGAAGTGCATGCATGTATATCCTACGAACGGTGTTTGGAAATTAATTAATGTTTTGTTCAGTTTAAATTATGGCAAGAATATACAATTAATAGCACTACATTGAAGTGTTTTATTGAATGTAGAAATGAAACAACATCCAAATACATTCGAAATAGATTTTTGGGCGAGGCCACAATGATTTGGCCAAATGTTTCGTTAAGACCCTCAACCACCCAACAGCCAAACAAATCAATTTGTGTAAATGTGTTTAATGGGATAATCAAAAAGATTTCAGCTGAACGGTATTTGAAGAACGATTTTCAATTAAACGTTTAGCAATTAGATATCAAGTTAAATTTAAAACTACATTAAACGTCATCAGGACAATATCCAAAAAGTCATAATAAAAATCCAAAGGTCTTAACGTCACACATTTGGTCAGATCAATATGTGGCCTAACCTAAAAATCAATTATGAATCTTAACATTTGCTGTGAAAACCTATGTACTAACTCATCCAATACAATAGCAGGAGAGATCGTTTGCATCAAATTACATGTTTCAACCATGAACATTTCCCAGCTCAATGTGTTCATCTTTAGAAATAATGTTTTGGAATCCAGGGAAGTTCATCCATTGAAAGGACACGTATAATGAGATGAAGACCTTTCAAATGAACGAGTGATCATCAATATCAGCCCCAACGTTTTTAAGTAGTAGAATTCAGATGAGTTAAGCCCTGCGACTTTGCTTCATGCAGAATGTAAGTAGATATTGCAATATATCACATAGCACACTTCCATATTAGCTGCACACGCAATAACGTAATATAATATTGAATGTCTAATTCATCACAACAGCAGGGCACCCGACAGATCCTAATGTATTCACATTTCACCTTGCATGCGTTGCAGGTAGATGCATTGTGTCGTTGGGCGATCTTGAACGTGTTGTTTTGTAACCTGGAGCCAAAATGTATCGTACAGTATTTTTATTATAAATTAGCTCCTATCGTCCCTAACACAGATCTTGGCACATCCAGACAACAGATCATTATGTATCCTCATCTGCTTAATAAGCATATGCAGGGCTTGTTTGTGGAACACATGAGCGAATTTTGAAAATAATTAAATGTAGAATGCTAGGTTGTGTCTGGAGGCATCTTTTATTGTTCTGCAGAATGGGCTGTAAATCCACACATCCTCTGTTGTGTCTTTCTGTCTGTCCCCTGGTCTGTCTGCTTCTTCCACGTGCAGCTATCTATCTGTCTATTTGCCTGTGTCTGTTTTCATCTCTATGTCTCTCTAGTTATCCTCTGTATAGCCATCGCAATCACCAGTTGTCAATGATGAGCATTGCCAGTAAGTATATCAGTGCATCGCCGTGATTTCCGGTGGTGAAGGTGATCCACGTTCCTTGCCATCGCTGTAGGATTTTTTCATATTTCATCGGGGCACTCTAGCTTTAAAAGCCCTGTGACTCATGATGCCATAAAACAGGGCTGTGAAGCAGCCTCCCATGACCTCTAGTGGTCATGTGTAGTCAGGAGCATTAGGATCAGAGTAGGTGCCACTCGTGTTTCTTGTATAGAGCTCGGAGGGTGAGTTGACTAAAAATTGGAATCGACACATTTTTGTGATAAATTGCTCGGGTTCCCTTTGGCGATTGACCTCACATCCTACCTACTCAAGGTGGGAAAACCCCGACAAGCCACACCCAGTGACGTCACCAAGCCCCGCCTACAATCTTCTTTCCAGCAGCACATGTGGAAACAGAGGCAAAACTTTAGTTTGTTCCAACTGTGTTATCGGATCAGTCGAGTAAAGGCATCATGCCATGATAAACTCTTGCAGACCTGTACATCACCCCACGCTAGGTATCTGGTGTCACTGAAGGACATATTGTAGAATTACTTCTGAGATCCCTTCAAATTACCTCGAGTGACAACTTTTATCGACAGTAGAGGGTGTGACATTATCCTTACGCCCTGCATGGAGAAATGTTTATCAAATGGCAGTCAAGCCAATATCTTTAATTCTCAGATCTGAAATTTTGGCTCAAATTAATTGAGACTAATAATAACTCAACACTATTTTTGTGCAGCCATTGGTGAATGGGCTGAGACCATCAATTCAATGCACTTGAGAATATGGCTTAATTACAGGTGGCTGCCCAGATGGGAATCCAGGATCGGAGTAGTGCTGACTCACTGCTTTGACCGATGAGCCATGCTGCCACTTCAAGGTCGGGCTTACCTAATTCCATTCATTGTGCCCCCCCCATCTACCTTTTGACTGAGCTTACCTATAATTATTGTCAGTTCAACAGCTTTCTAAATCCATTTCATATAATTGTCATGCATGTTTGTTTCATTTTTCTTTCTCAATGCCTATACAAAAAATCCTTGCTGCAATTCCAGTCACAAGGCAGCGTGTCTAGCAAATTCTCCATGACCACGGCACTCGACTGCATTGCCAATCCAGAGTCAGCAGTGAAAACTCCACATTTCCATGGTGGAGCCAGTCTCTGAGCAGGATTGACCATAGTTGACTTCCCACACGTGGTCCCCATCTTTACGGACCTCAAAGTTACTATGGGGTGGAGCAGTGGTGCAGTGGCTTGCGCACTACCACTACAGACCTGTCCACCTGAATTTAATTCTCAGCCATGGCTAGCACCAGTGGTGAGTGATATCTGAACTCTTCATGCCCCTCCCCCCTCTCCACCAACCTGCATTGACCAGTGTGGTGAAAGTATGGTTAAACAATCCCCATGTCACATGTGGCATGAGTGTATGAATAAAGGGATGTAAATCTCAGTCATTAAAAGGGAAAATGGACTGAGTTCGTCACTCGGCTCATTATCCAATTGGTATACAGTATAAGTAATATACCGTATGATTACAATATCCTGTTTTCTCCGCTGTCTTAAAGTGTTTTCTAAAACAGTATCTCCTATGTTATACAAAAATAATATGCGATTGCAATGTGCTCTGTGTAGTTTCTAAAATACGTTTTAAATGTACCTGCAGCCTCATACTTAATTCTTTACTCGATGATTTTAAGTCTTGTCATTAATTCTCGCAACAATTTTGAGCAGCCAGCATCTTCACAACGTGTATGCGTGTGTAGTGACACAGCACCGACAGGTGTCCAGCAGCAACAACTGCGGTGGACACAAGCGTCCATCATCAGGTGGGACAACCACAGCAAGAAACAATTGCTGAAGTGGGCAAAAGGGCTGCTGTAACAAGAGGCAGCCTTCTTGTTATAGCCTCTTGTTACAGCAGCGCTTTTGCCCACTTCAGCAATTGTTTCTTGCTGTTGTTGTCCCACCTGATGACAGACGCTTGTGTTGCGCTCGAAGCGTCGTGATTTCATTTATTTTATTTTATACCTACGGGACTTTACCGAAAGATCCAAAGAGTATGGATCCCTGCAGTCACGAAAACTTCAAATCTAGATTGCGATGGACAGTTAGCGCACACGCCGTTGATAATATACACCCGTGCGTGTGCCGGCAGGGCGGAGGAACTGGGGCAAGGGTCATGGTAGACCTCGTGTGGAAGCCCCTGGTGGGTTCGAGGAGGGAGGCGCGGCTAGGGCGGAGCCAAGCCACGCCGAGGGGAATAAAAGCAGCGAAGAGTGAGAGAACTCCGGACTGCCGGTTCTGGGAGTGGATTCGTCTCATCGTCCCTCTCGTCGCTACCACTACCTTCGCCCGATCGACGCCGTCGGTGCAACGTGGACAGGGTCGTGCCTGGGCTGTACAGCAGCGTGGTCGTGAGAGAGGAGGCTGGAGTTGGTGGTGTGAACAAGATAGAGGAATAAAGAGAGAGAGACTGTGCCTCCTGCAACTACCTCGTCTCCGACTGTGTGCGCCGCACACCACACGCACACACACGCACACACACGCCGGGATGAAGGAGGACACTACACGTGTATACACAGTATCTATACACTGTATTTAATACACGCCGGAGTATTATTATTATCACTGTTTAGTGCATGTGGCTGTTGTGGGGTAACACCAACTGTGCTTTGGCTTGATTGCCTCGTTCCATTGTGTGCAAATGCTAAGATAATGGAGGTGAATAGGATAAAGGTTAAAGATGCCCACAGTTGTGCTCCACTCTCTTGGGGGTCATAGGTTTTTTTTTATTGCAGCTGACCCAGATTACAACTCGTAAAGGTGCCCCTAATTCAAATCTGTAAACGATGAGAAAACGGCAGAAACAAAATGTGTATACAGAGTGCGTATCTGTGTGCTGTTTAAACTGTTCTTTACTTTTACCTCGTTAAACGCACACAAAATGTATATCCTTTGCATAAGCAGTGCTGTTTATGGATAAAATGGAAATGGCACTGCTAAACGAAATATTGTACTCCATCATGCCTTCCTATTTATTCAAATAAATGCTATGCTGTTATGTAGTCTAATTTACCATCTGCATTGATTTGACTGAACAGTCCAGTATAACGTCGCATATCCGACCCCCTGGGGACTGAGGCATAGGCGGATATGTGAAAAGGCCGGATACACGAACGTCTAAAAAAATATGACAGTTACAACCACCAGACAAAAATAAGTTAAATTTCGATTTAAAGCTTTCGTGACTGCAGGGATTCATCTTCTTGGTTCTTTCGGTAAAGTCACGTAGAAGGGAAAGTAATTAAATAATAAATAATAAAACATAATAAAATTAACGTCGTGAGAATTATTTGATTATGTTTTATTATTTATTATTTTATTACTTCCCTTCTACGTGACTTTACCGAAAGAACCAAGAATAAAAATAAGTTACTTAACAAAAATAAAGTGCAAACTGCTTTAAATGTAGCTACACGCTTTGCTGCGCTCAGGAAGCGAACGAATGTACACGGGATGTCACCGTGTGTCATTTGCAAAGGTCGGATTTGTAAACATCTACAAAATATGACAGTTACACCGTGCACACATACAGCACTGGGTGTGGGAGATACATTGGTGAGGGCAGATATGTGGAGGTCGATACGTGACGTAAAGAACAATAATCCCGAATCTCTGATTTGTATTCAGCCAAAATGCGGCCACTCGGCAGATTGATGGAGTCAAAGAAACACGTGTGAACATTATTCTTCCCCTCCACTCTGCGCTTCCCAATCCCCGCTTGATGTTTCAACTTCCGCTGGCAGTTAATACGTTTACAAATTGGTTTAGCACCAAGGGTTTTTTTCTCTTCAATTGTATTTGCACCTTTAGCGTTGAATGAATCATGTGACAATATATCACTGCTATTTTCAGAATTTGCAGGAATGCCGACTAAAATGTCAGAGTGTGGTTTGCATTACCACAGAGGATGCATTAATCATCGGAATGCTATTTTATTTTGCTTTTTTAAATACACGTGAAATACGTATTGTGTATTCTTTTACACACCCATGCACATTTGACAGTGGCGATGTTGGTTCACACACACACTGCACTGCGGTCCTGGTTTCCCCGGTTTGATTCCTGGCTCCACACACACTGGTGTCAATTGGTATCGAATCAGAGTTGGGCCTCCCCTGCAAATATTACACACCACCACATACGGCTATTGTAGTGTTTGTGCCCCTGACACATTTTAGGGGGTGGAATTTGAGCAGTTTTAACTCCTTGCAAGCTAGCATAGTGGTGACAAATTAGCATGAAATACTCTTTGGTTCTTTCGGTAAAGTCACGTAGGTGAAAAAATAAAAATAAAATAAAATAGAAATAAAAAAATGAGAATACAATAAAAAAAAATTTGAAATAAATACATTTTATAACTAAATTTAGTTATTTCTAAATAGAAATACAAATAACAAAATTTGGTTATTGAAATTTTAAATTAGATTTCTTATTTTATTCTTGTTTTTTATTTTATTTTATTTTTTCACCTACGTGACTTTACCGAAAAAAAAAGAGTATGGATCCTTGCAGTCACGAAAACTTCATATCTAGCATTAAATACACAAGACGAGCAGTTTTTGTCAACTGCAATTTATTAGTGTTCAGGAAAACATATACTGGACTTACACGGAATTCCAAAACTGGACTCAATGGACATCACTCACAGGGATTATATCGCCCAATTCTACGTAAAATTATACAATTACCGTGTATATGGAGAACACAATTCTAAAACACAATTTTGATTAACCTCATGAAAATTCTTGGAATTGCAGCACTATGTTATAAAGTTAGCACCTTGTTTTATTTTCAGCAAATGTATGTCTTAGAAAATTACAAAAACACAAACATATCTACTGACCTATTCAACAAGTTATTGTTTTGAGATTTAAAATTGTGGAGAATGGGCTGTGGTGATATTGTTCGAGGATTTCTATCTGTAAGGTTTCCACCCACAAACTCACACCCAGAGCCCATAGGGGCCAGTGCCTTCGCAAGATGAGCATTTATTGAGAACATCTTACTTATCTTCTCAAAACAATGTTATTCGTGGTGGCATTGAAAATCCAACAATTTAATAGCACAAATTACCATTTTGACAGCAGTTTTACAAATAAATAGATTGCTTCATCCAGCTTACGTCAGCCGTTGGTATATTTTCAGAATTGTGGCAATGCCATGATTTTTGCGGATGTAATTTTGTGAGCGACAGCAGTTCGGCTTATGAAAGTTTTTGCTTTTTTACTTTCCAAATACAAAGTCCGTGTTTTCAGGGCTGTCATGGGATTCATTCAAACTTGACAAGACTTCCAAATTTCATAAATCACATTGTTTTTGTTGGCACACCAACATGATATAACAGAGCGTCTGTTTTAAGCCGGTAGATTTTCCAACAATAAGCAATAAAACAACAAGGTTCTGCCATTACATTGCCTGTCCTTTACACACAGAGAGTGAGTAAATATTTCCATTTGTAAATGTTCCTTCAATTGGCACTAATGCAATCTTAAAAATAAATCGCATGTTCAACAATTGGCTGTATTTATTGATCGTCATGGAGAAATATGGCAGCGAATCGTTCCCAAAGGTGTGTTTTAGCAATTTGGGCCACTGTAGCACTCGTTTTCACAACTGCGACAATTCACATTTGGAACCAATGATTCCATAACACTGCCACAATTATGGACTCTCAACTAACACGATGCAAGGCTGAAGCACTCCTGTGTCCTGCGGAATTTAAGTTTTCCACGCCAAACTCTATTTCCACCACATGTGTAGGGCACGCGCCATAATGACGGTAACACGTGACAATGGTCTTCGTGAACACTGACCTTTCTTTAACGTCCCGTGAAAACAAAACGAGTAATATAACACCAATCAGAAACGCCGTCTATATAATTTCTCCTCTACTTTTTCATTAACAAAGTCATTTTAATTTGTTCATAAACAAGTTTTTTTTTAATATGAAAGCGAATTTTTTTTGCTGTGAATTTGAGGCAAATGGTTTTAATGGATAGCTGTTACTTCCTTGTGGAAATGGTACAACTGGCTACAGTGTTGCTGATGATCACAAAAGCAAGCAAGCAAGCGATAAAAAAAACCATCTGTCATGCTGTGCTGGAGACATCCGGACTTAAGGAACTTGAGGATGTTTGTCATAAACTAACAGACCACTTTAAATTAAACTATTTTAACACTGAGTTAATGTGTTGTTGGACTTTATGGTGCCCATACAGTATAAACGAGCCCCTTAGACTGTAATGATATCCAAATCTGGCAACAAAACTGACACCTTTTTTACAAGGAGTCATGTTTGCATAGACCACAATACCTGCAGTCATAATGCAAACAAAAAACATAACTCTGATAATATATGTACTGTCCTTGAAGTTGATTGGTCCACACCCGAGACAGCTTTCCTTAGAGCCTAGTCTCACATGGGTTGGACCAGATGACGCCAAAAGGCGCACAACTCAAAGACAATGCACCATCAGAGTATGAGAGCTCGGGGTAAGCATTTACAGTGTAAGAGCTCGGGGTAAGCATTTACGCCAAAAGGCGCACAACTCAAAGACAATGCACCATCAAAGTACAGTGTAAATGCTTACCCCGAACTCTCATACTTTGATGGTGCATTGTCTTTGAGTTGTGCGCCTTTTGGCGTCATCTGGTCCAACCCATGTGAGACTAGGCTCTAAGGAAAGCTGTCTCGGGTGTGGACCAATCAACTTCAAGGACAGTGCACATTATCAGAGTTATGTTTTTTGTTTGCATTATGACTGCAGGTATTGTGGTCTATGCAAACATGACTCCTTGTAAAAAAAGGTGTCAGTTTTGTTGCCAGATAGAAGGGTAAGAAAACAATTATCATATTTTTTACTGGCAAATGAGGTTCCAATGGTGATATCCAAATCGTTTATCTTTTTTGATATGGACAGGACGCCAATGGTATTTTGTAAAACATTCAACCGGGAGAGGCTGTTGTAAATGCAAGACAACATTTTTCATATTTAATGGTATCAAGTTGCCAATTAAAATATGAAGTATCATTTCTCGAGTATAGCAAGCACGGTCGATTAACACACGTTTTTGCAATACAACCTAGGCAGCATTTAAAATAGGTAAAACATCGAACATACTTCAATGTACTTACCTAATGTGTTCACCATTGCATAGGACTTTTCATGTCATATTCTAACGACTGTGCTCGGCATAGCCTGGTAAATGCAGCACTGAATGCCAACTCAACCAAAACAACGCAGAAGGAACTTGTTTGTTATAACCCCTTTTTAGTTTAATGAATGTGACCGTTACCTTTGCTTTTGGCATTCGTTGTTATTATTCAAGCAAAGATGATGAATTAGTATTCAGTAGAAGAGTGACCCAAGGCACAGTGAGATAAAACTGATATGTCACAAGGCAATAGGAGATAACTAAAAGCACACTGTCGATAACACAACATTATACTGGCAAACAAAATGCAGAGTAAATATACATCCGTGGTTTTTTAGTGCATTTATTTTTACACCGCAGCACCATCAGTGGCCTCCCACGTCTACCCAGCGGAGTAAATTGTTCACACTTCATTCATTATTAATCCCCCACGCTGTTTAAAAAAAAATACCTATGGGTCCGTCCATAAATGACGTCACGCGATTTTGGACGATTTTTGACCCCCAACCTCGTCACACGGCGTCACAAAAAGTCAGACCCCCCTCAAATATGACGTCAGAAAGCTTTGCCCCCGCCCCCAAAAAAAAAATCCATTTTGAAAATAAAACATGCTTCAAATTACTTTAAACTATTGTCATTGTAGTGCGTATTTAATGTGGCGCTGCACTCTGATGTTGTGACGTCACATTTCTCACCCCCGCCCCCCTCGTCACACATCGTCACAAATGTCTGACCCCCCCACCCCCCTAGGTGCGTGACCTCATTTATGAACGGCCCCTATGACATACGTGGCAGGCTCTCATCTGTGGGTGGGTGGTGGGGCATGTATACTACCTGTGAAGCACAATCAGGCAGATTTGTGCAGCTACTTGCTGTGTGTATTAATATGTAAGGTCTGCGCATCATTGTGGGCATTTCTCGTGATTTTGTTGTGAGGCTGGAACATCTATCACCCCCGGCGTGTATTGTTTGCAGGATATTCTGGATCGTTCATGAGGGTAGGGTCTATGCAAAAAAAATAATGCTGTTCAGTGACCAAGCGTGGTCAATAATATGTTTGACTGGATTGAAAGTGCAAAGAGACATCACGACCTCCCACACATGACATGAACTAAAAACAGAAAATATTGCAACCCAAAAGGTTCGCTTTTGCAAGTGTGCAGTGACATACAGCAAATATGACTTACACCACTCGTCCTGTACCCGTTAATATAACTGCCCACACTTTGTCATGGAACCTACAATGCCCTTTACGGATATGCAACACAAGGACAGATAAGGCTCCTTGCACGTGTGCAGATCTCTCTGCTGGATCCAAATGGCAACTGTGAAAGGCCTATTTGAGCCCTATGTGGCAGGTGACACAGTGATATGATAAAGCTATCTCCCTCCTGATGACATACAGTAACAAATGGGTGATTTATTGTGATCCCTTTACACTAGGCACATTTAATGAGATGAATACTGAGGTTCTAACCGCCTGATTTTCCCGAGACCTACGTGAGATGGTTACTCTGATGTTCCTGCAGTAGGAAACTGATGTGGTTACGTGATGAGATGGTTTCTCAGAGACCCGAATTAAATTATGTTCAATAAATCCATGCAGTAGACAGGCAACATGATGACTCAATGAAACTAAGATCTGAAATCCATGATTACAAAAGATCTGAAGGAGATAGTTGTTCCTGAGTAAGACCATCGTTAAGATGACAATATGATTAAGATCTCTCCCAGGGGTGGGGTGAACATCTGACACAATGGTACCATTTTTTCTGAGCTTCCGAGGACACCTTGTCAATGAGAACCCCGCTTGCACTCCACTCAACTCCACCACCGCTGGGCACCATCTACTTCTTCCGCTTGCCGTGCTGGTGCAGGTGGTGCCGGTAGCTGTTCTCCACGCACAGCACCACGAAGTGGCTGGCGCAGTGGTGCGTGTGCTGATCCAGCAGCCGCCCTGACTGCAGGGCCGAGGCCTGGCCCACGTCGTCGCTGCTGCTACGCCAGCCAGTGCAGCTGTGGCCATGCTTGTGGCGCCCTTGCCCGTCCGCGCCGTGCCACACCAGCTTGAAGGGCCTGCAGCGCACATCGGAAGCGCATGTCAGCATCATGCGCCGATAGCGGGCCAAGCGCTTTTGGGACTCAAGCAAATCATTTATTTTTTCATTTTGAGGGGTCGGGTTTATGCCCTGCAAAAAAATGGCAATTCAGAACCCGATATTGATTAAATAAGTTCAGAGTTAAACTTTGAAACATCTCTCAGTTATTGATTTCGCTTGTAGTGCCATTTATCATTACATTTAAAATGATATTGGGGCTTGGAAGTCCTAGACCTCCTAGGAGACTGGATGCATCATTAGTGGGGATTCACAAAATCTAAGTAGTTAGCAAAGTGCCATGGGATCTATAAAGACAAAGAAGGATCTATTCTGGTTCCACATGCCAGCACCTGCCTTAACTTTTTTGGTCTTGCTCCAGACAGTTGTAAAATACGCTGTGTTCAAAATGTATGGTTATAAACACTGGCTACTATAATCATGACTCGTGAGGAAGACCCACTGCTTTAGCCAACTCACAATATTTATTTTTCCAAGTAAGTCGGTTAATAAAACGCTCCATTAAAATGGGAAACTCAGGGGTAGGGTTGATGGATCATGAGACGATTTTGTTGTACTGCCACCTGTAGGCAATAGGTGGTATCTATAGGCGGCAATACAGCAAGTAGACATTCAACTATCCATATTCTTGGTTCTTTCGGTAAAGTCACGTAGAAGGGAAATAATAAAATAATAAAACATAATAAAATGAAATTCTCACGACGTTTCGGCCACAACGCAAGCAGCCGTCCGTTGTGGCCGAAACGTCGTGAGTATTTAATTTTATTATGTTTTATTTTTATTATTTTATTACTTCCCTTCTACGTGACTTTACCGAAAGAACCAAGAATATGAATCCCTGCAGTCACGAAAGCTTTAAATCAACTATCCATGTGAAGTGCGAGCATTATCCCCTCCTATCTGTTTGTATCGGACCTGCGAGGTCATGAAATCAGTACTGACCACTTGGAGTCTGTGAGCACGTTGCCCCCGTCGAAGGAGTAGATGGGCGCATTTGGGTTGAAAGAGGCCCCGTCTCCAGTGAACAGACTGTTCCAGTTGAAGAAGAGCAGCTCGTTCTGTCAACAGATACAACGGCGATGACGGCACAATTCATCGTTATTCTCTTCTCTTCCGAATGGCCTGCACATGTGCAAGACAAAACTTGGCCAAGTAAGAGGGTCAACGATGCCACCTGCCCACCTTTAGTGATTGGCCTATGGATGCATATTGCACCAAATTTCTATGTTATCCCTCCACATGCTAAGAAGTGATGATTTCATGGTATTGAAATATTTATTTTATTCTCAGAGCTGGCCATTGGTGATCAGTCTGACGATATCAACTCACCGTACTTTAAAACTCAGTTTAGTGGCTGAACTCAGCAGTACTGGCTCAGTGCTCTGACCCATGAGCCAATGGGGGGGCTCCCCCCCCCCCCGCTCACCTTGAGGTTGAGGATGGGCACCTGTGCAGCCTCATCACGGTCCACGATGGCATTAAGGTCCTGGTTGGGAGAGGCCAGGAAGGCTCGGAAGGTGCCGGTAAGGCCGGCGTTGCGCGCCTGGCGGAAGCACTGTGTGTCCGCGCCCCGCAGGCCGCCCATGCTGCCCATTATCGGCGTGTTTAGGGCTGCCATGTAGAGCTGCAGTGCCGTACCAGCAGGGTGTGCGCGCGAGGGTGAGATTGTGAAACAGCACACAAAGGAATATGAAATGTCAAAACAAGTCAAAGTGATTATTTTTCTGAAATAAAAAAAACGGAGGCAGAGCTGAGCCAGTGGTGTACATTACATATTTTGATGGCAGGATGAGTCTCTCCATTGGGCAACCACTGTGGACTTTATCAAAAAGTGGTACTCATGTCATCAACCCCAGAGGGATGAATTCAATCAACCCCCATCTAAAATTCGAAGTCAGTCTTCCTTTTTGGACCACTGAGCCATTGGAAGGAAGGTGAGCATGCATCAATCGCCATGTCACACGTGTAGGTGTGGAGTGAGTGTGCGAATCGTGTTAAATTGCAAACTATTTTAAGCCCGTCTTTTACGCTTAATCACTAGTCACATTTAAAGTGTTATTTTGGAGTGGATGCCTGAGATCATGAAATATCCTTCGGGAACTCTTCCAGCCCTGAAATCTTCACGCGTTATTTCCGAAAACGGCCATAGAAAAGGGCACTTCAGAAAGAGGTGGATAGCCTTAATTTACATCCTGATAAGATATCATGGAAATCAAACACCTCATTTGCATTAGACACTTGAGTTTAAATGCATATGGCAACACAGCAAAATATGTATTTGTAAACAAGATGGCACAATACAACATAGAGCTACTTTTGTTATCTGTAGACTCACAGTTTCATCATAACTGCAAAATAGCACCCTTTTATTCGAATGACTTCTTCCCTATGTGTCTATCGTCCTACATATACAGATAACAAATAAACTCAATGTGCCATGATAAAGAGCCATTGCCCGAAACGTCGCCTGTGATATAGTTTTCCTTTTAAGTCCGCAGTGCTATTGACTAATGTGCTGAGTTTCTTTGTTTAATCATTTGTGTTTGCGCAACACTTCCAATGCAGCAGTATCACCAAAGAAATGTGTTTGATAGATAGAAACATCACATGAATTAGCCTAAACTGATTAAAAACCCACGTATAACAGATTCATTAAATCTAGGCTGTAACCATCCACTCATTACGCTCAGGTTAATCTGAAGGTGGCTGACCATGATCATTACCAGCCACCAGATGTTTCGGTATCACTGCCAGGCACAGACAACAACCGCCATGACCCCCGTAGCAGCATGCAGAGCATGGCGTCGTAACAAAGGCCCTGGCTGCAGCTTGGACTCACGTACAGCATGCGAACGTCCATTTGTCCACAGAGTTTTTCCGCCGCTTTGCGCTGCCAAGCCCTGATCAGACACCTCTGACTGGTGATGTACGTAGGGGAGGAACTGCATGGACATGGAGTGGGGAAAGCAATTAATATGAACGTTATGATGCATCAGTTCATTGATTAAAGTAGATTTTTATGCTCATGATGCATAGATTGAATTGCGAGCGTGAGAACTGATTGTTGTAAACCGATGTTACATCGAAGTTAACGGAGCTGACTGGACAATACCAGTGATACGGACATTTCAAGCAACATAAACAATAAAAATGTAATAGACAAGATACAAATGAGACAATACAAGCGATATAGTTAATACAAATAGTATGCACAAGACGATACACATTTTTTGAAAGTACAGGCAAGACAAATAAGGCAGTACAAACAAGACAGTTTCATACAAATGACACAAATAGTACAAGCAAGGCAATATAAAAAAGTTTTCGTGACTGCAGGGATTCATATTCTTGGTTCTTTCGATAAAGTCATGTAGAAGGGAAATAATAAAATAATAAAAATAAAACATAATAAAATGAAATTCTCACGACGTTTCGGCCACAACGCAAGCAGCCGTCCTCAGGTGAAGAAACAGAGCTGTCGGAAAGACAACATCTTAATGAACATTGCTAAGCTTGGCAGCGTATTTTAAGCTGGGTGGGAGGAGAGAGGCTCTTTCCGACAGCTCTGTTTCTTCACCTGAGGACGGCTGCTTGCGTTGTGGCCGAAACGTCGTGAGAATTTCATTTTATTATGTTTTATTTTTATTATTTCATTATTACCCTTTTACGTGACTTTACCGAAATAACCAAAAATATAATATAAAAACGGACAAAGTATATGAGATCCACAATACAAACAAGATACGACCGATGAGACTGCACAAATGAGACGGGTAATGAACATGAGAACAAGAGGGCAAACAAGGAAAACACAGGAGTAGAAGCGTAACAGGCAGAACTAAGTCAACAGTACGAATGAGATGAACAATACAAATGAGAAAGTCGATACAACTGAGACAGAGCAAATGAAAGAGTAGGTTAGGACGTGCCGCATATACACGACAGGTAAAACAGGGACACAATGCAATTGATTATTTAGCTAAAATCAATTGTCAATAATCACTATCATCATTGAAACTCAAGTGATTTCCTTCAAGTTTTCGTGCTAAAGTTAAAAAAACACATGACTTAAAGCTTTCGTGACTGCAGGAATTCATATTCTTGGGTCTTTCGGTAAAGTCACGTAGATAGGTTCAAAGAAAATAATCAAAAATATCAGAAAACTATGACGTTTCGATCGCAACGCAAGTGGTTGCCTTCTGAAGTCCGCTTGTGTTGCGATCGAAACGTAGTTTTCTGTTATTTTTTATTCTTTTCTTTGAACCTATCGAGGTGACTTTACCGAAAGACCCAAGAATATAAAACAAACACACTTACCAATTTCTCATTGAGTGTGTTTGGCTCAAATTCACCAATCTGAGGGTAAAGGGAAACACATTGTTAAATCACAGATACGTGTTTTACTTTTAATACTAAATACTTCTCTGGTGACAGTCTAGAAACACAAGGACCAAATTCTAAATTTAGACAACGTTCTTTTTCACCAGACATACAAATGCAATTGATTTTTTTTTAATCTATAAGTGTTTTTTTTAGATGGTAAAGAGTATTGAAAAAAATGGATGTAACTCACAATAGTGGATATTTCTGTAATTAATTTACCCATCGAGAAATTATATTACATCTCAAAAGATGCAGGTCGGCTATTATTGATTTATAATAAAAAATTTTGGCTATTAACACTTGGTACAGCATGTTCCTTCTTGGTTCTTGGGATTAAAAACAAATATGTTCATTGCATCAACCCATTAATAAAATAACGCCTTTATAGTAATCTACTAAACATTACAGTAAATGATTACCAGCTAAATACAATTGCTTTGATTAGCACATAACCTACTGAAAACAAAGACCTGCTTTATCTATATTGAATGGTAAAATTACACTCGACAATAAAACAACATTAAGTCTGTATAAACATCCACAAGCTCTTTTTGTCAGTGGAATTTGAATTTAAATGATCCATAATATCTAACAGGGTGGTGCGTGGTTAGCGCACTGCTCACTGGACCCGGCTCCATTCGTGGCGAGTGATATTTAAGCTTGTCCTGGAACTCCCCCCTCCCGTGCCCCCTTCACCAATTTGCACTGACTAGCATGGTGAAGTATGGTAATACAACCCCCGTGCATGACATAGCTTGGGGCGG
The DNA here is from genome assembly GCF_964198595.1 of Lampetra fluviatilis. Lineage (NCBI taxonomy): Eukaryota > Metazoa > Chordata > Hyperoartia > Petromyzontiformes > Petromyzontidae > Lampetra > Lampetra fluviatilis. The sequence continues at coordinate 5,707,670 of NC_136295.1, read as the reverse complement.
CCTTCATCCACTCAAAGATTGACAACAAGCTGTCAATTATGTTTCTAACCAATACTGACTATTGATTGGCACCGTACGAAAATAAACTTACTGCCAGCTTTCTCCATCCTCCAGGCACACAGAAGTAGAGATTCCCAGACTGGGTCACATAAGCCAGGGAGCCGTCTCGAGCCCTGTGGGAGACCAGCTCATGGTGGTTCCCAAACACAAGCACCTGCGCACACATGACCGCTCCGTGTGAACGTGCGCACCCATGTCACGAAAAGAAGGATAATGTTGGAGTTTCTGTACCGCCCGCTGCGCAAAAAAGGTCACAATACTTGAATTTGGTTTTCGTTAGAAATTGCTTAGTCAGAGGCCAGTGCTTGGCTGACAATTGTGAGGTTGTATTTTGAAATCCCAGAGGTGAACTTAGTCCTTCATTCCTTTGATATTGATACAATGATATATATGAAGTCAAGAGTGGTTTTCTTTTGGAGAAAATAGCCCGGCCATAGCATTTTGGCTCAGGGCGACAAACAGAGGTGACCACCACTCCATTCTTATATGAGTGGGTCAAACGCTTCAATTTTGAATTGACGTACAACAATATTTGACGTTAAATTGTGAGGTTTAAGTGTCCGTTGGCCACGTTTTTCTAGACTCATTGAGTTGGTGGTCTAATTGACGCAATGACCACACGTTAAGTTATTTGAGCTCGTGATCTGGATAATGTTGAGAGCTTTTGTACATGCAATGCACACATTTGTGTGTTGTGAAAGCTATATGGGGTTCAGTGATGGCAGAGTGGTTAGGGCATTTCACAAAAAAAATGGCCATCACAGTTAAATTTCCAGCCATGGGGTAATATCTCCCCATGACCGTAACATGCCTTCGGGATGCCTTCATCCAGCAGTGAATTTTCTCATAATAAAGTGCCTTGAGTAGTATTCAATGCTGCTGAATTACATATTACTACTAAATTCTTACAATGACTTATTTATTTGCACATTTATTCAATTATTTTCACTGACAACATTTTCCTCAAAAGAAAGCGAAGCATTTCTTCTCAAATCAGGAGAAGACAGGCATTTGCCAATATTGGAATAAGGCAACTGCCAGTTGTTATAAATAATTGCTGATAGTAGGGAGCCTAGGCCTGGCCTACCCCATTCCCAAGTGAACTCTGATCGCAGGACGCGGTAGAGCCATCAGGTCCCTGAGGGCCTTGAGGTCCATGCGGCCCAGGAGGGCCAGGTGGCCCTGGTTCGCCAGCAGAACCGGGGAAGCCAGGGGACCCTGGCATTCCGTGCTCCCCAACGTGGCCTCGTGGTCCAGGTTTTCCTGTCCGTGAAGCAAAGCACAGAGGCAGCAATTGTCGTCATTCTTTCGCATTCAGTGCATGCCCCTTAAGTCTCAGAACAAATTCTCAATGGCGCAGTGGCAAAGCAACAGCTTCATTGAACAATGCAAAATAATCCATAGATTTGGTTGGATTTTACTTACCAGGCACACCTACTCCAGGATTTCCCGGAGGCCCTTGGGCACCAGGGAGCCCAGGCTGCCCAGTGGGGCCCTCCAGGCCATAGCCTGGCTGCCCATTAGCTCCTGGGGTCCCTGGTATCCCTGGGGGGCCCATCACTGAATCTCCCTTGGGGCCCTATGGGATGCCATAGTTGCATAACAATTTTCACAAAAGTCATGGTTGCAAACTGTAATGGGGATGAGTAGGGTAAGAGGCAGGGATATAAAGAATGCAGCACGTTGATGTTGAACAGATTTGGGCCTGCAAGCTCACACCACTGCCAGCGACATCGACATCTAAGACAGTTCCATATGCATTAAGATGTCTGAAAAATTATCAAATTGCCTTGCAATATGAAAATAATAGCTCTCTTTAAATGTTATTTCCTCTCTGTAAAATTAAATTTAAAATGTTATATTCTGATTTCATAATTAGGGCTAAACAAATCATATATTATTAACAGCTCCTGTACGGGAAAGAAGACAAAAGGACATTGCAGATACAGTATCGACTAAATACATTTCCAATTTTAATGTAAAGTGCTCAAATGCACCACAATCTCAGGACACTTAGTTGTAAAGTTCGAGATGAAATTAACTTTAAGAGAAACGATACGTTTTATGTATGCAAAGAAAGGAAATTGACACATACTTAATAAATAATTACATCCACAATTAAAGTAAAACAATTAATCATAAGCAGAGGATACAAAAATATTTAATTGGAGGAAGAGTTTATTTTTGCCGATGACGACGATAAATATTAACAGGCAATGATAAAAAAATATTATCATACAGAAATACAATTATACATTTCGAACTCAAATACTTTCATTTGGAACATTTGCAGCTTACAGCTCACCACCTTGTGTCACACAACATCCCTAGAAGATGATGTTACAAGTGTGTTTAAACTTGAATATGCTTTTTTCATCCACACCTTTTATATGTCCTGCAAAATGTGTTAATTGCAATTTTAAAATCTTAGAAACGCAATAGCTGAAGTAGAAAAAAAACAAGTTTTGCTTGAGAAGATGTTTGTAACCTACATCACCTGTTTGTATCACCCCGTAGATATTAATGTTGAATAAATAATAATCAACCAAACATTTATTTTGATTCTCAGCTGAATTATTTCCCAAATAAAGTGAAAAAACCCCTAAAATATTTCGTATGATTTTAATGCAGCTATTGGTGACTGGGCTGAAACCATCAATCCAATGCACTTGAGAAGCTGTTTTATTATGAGTGGCTGCCCAGATTCAGACCCATGACTTCAGGGATATGGGCTCAGTGCTCTGACCCCTGAGCCACCAGACCACCTCTTAAAAGGTTAAGATTTAATCAAATATTTAAGATTTCAACACAAATGTATATACTTTGTAATTGGAAGAATTGAGTAGTGCTGTCATGAGCTTGATTTGTGAGGGGACTGTTTTTCACAATGTCTATAATGATGCTGATAGGCTTCAGAATTATAACCATTGATTATAACCATAATTATAAACTAGATTTGGTTTCCATATGTTGATATATATAACTGCATTGATGTAGGTAGACTGATATATGCAGATTGTTTGGTTTTGTATATCCCTCTTCCCTTTCCCTTTAAAGTTCTCCTTTAATTTATTTTCACAGTTTCCACATTCAGTTGATTTATTGCAAGGGCCTCAACTCGGGTTCTTGGATTGATTTGTTTATTGTGACTTTTGTTTTTGATGCTCTCGGCAAAGGCACGGGCCTGCAATTACTTCTAGATTTGAAGCTTTCGTGACTGCAATGATTCATAATCTTAGGTTTTTTCGGTAAAGTCACGTAGGTAAAAAATAAAAATCAATAAAAGTAAAATAAAAATCACGACGTTTCGGAGGCAACAGCTAACGTGCTGTGACGATTCCACCTGAAGACGGAGGCTTGTGTTGCCTCCAAAACGTCGTGATTTCTATTTTATTTTAATTTTACTTTTATTAATTTCTGCAATTACTTGTTTGTCACCACGACTGACAACAAGTGGTGTCCGCTCGAGGGAGTGTTAGAGGGTCCCCTCTGGAGGGTGTTGCGGTCTACTTTCCCACACTGGCCAGATATCTTGGAATAGGTTTAATTCGCCACAATCTATACGAACACAAGTGACCTGCGGGATGACGAACCGTGGTGGTCCCATTTCTACTACTGGCTTGACAGAGGCCGAGATGATTTTAAGAAACTTGCACAATTCGTTCAACTGCTGCGCCGGGGAGATTGAACCGGCGATCTCTGAATTGCAAGTCCAGCGTCATACCCATTCCACTGTGGGATTATCATATAAAAAATGGACATAAATCACTTTTTTTGTTAAAGAGAGATAGTAAAATATGAGCGATAACAATGCGTGTCATGTGTGAAAAGTGTGCTCACCACGGGCCCCATACGGCCTGTAGCTCCCTGAAGACCTGGCATTCCCGGCTCACCCCTGGGGCCCGCGACATAGGAGCCGTGTTCCTCCCCTGGCTCCCCTTTCAAGCCCATCCTGCCGGGGTCTCCCTTCTCCCCCTGCGTACAACGGGCACAGCATGAGCAGGCGAAGGTCAGCGTAGGCGAGAGGGAGCAGGGAGGGCGGCTGCCTCCCCTCCTGTGGTATTTTGTATAAATCATCTTAAGTGATATCAACCCTTAGATTACAATCTAGATTAGTTGTAAAGTAAGGGATATTTTCACTTGAGTGGTTTTGTGCGATCAGACATTTGATTTGAAAATGTTATATTTTTGTTAAAAAAATCACCCATTTTTATCCCTATCGGTATCATGTCATGTTAGACAATGACCCACAAGAATGGATATTATAGAACAACCTCTGAGATCCCTTCATTGACCTCTGGTCCGCACAGTAGCGGCAGCACTTTCGTACCCACTTTGCCATGTGATAGTAATGTTTGTTGCCATGACAGTCAAGTGATATTTCCATTCTCAGAGCTGGAATTCAGCCAAATTGAGGACAAGACCAAATTCTATATGATGGAATTTTTTTTGTGTGCAGCATCTCAGCCTAACGTTCTAACCCCTGAGTAACCCGACTATCTCCCCCTAAAAATCAATATTTTACGTACAATACCGACTATAATCACCCAAGAATGGTCAGTCCTTAACACTCGTGACGTCACTCCACATAGACCAGCCCCCCTAATTACAATTCATGAGCAGGTGACGTCTCCCAAATGGACACCCCCCCCACCCCTCCTCACTAATAATCATGCGCAAGTGACGTCACTACACGTCGATCAGCCCCCCTCATTAATAATCATGAACAGGTCACGTCCTCTACATGGATCCCCCCTTATTAATAATCATGAGCAGGTGACGTCACTCCACATGGAGCACCCTCCCCCCTCAGTGATAATCATTATAAGGTGACGTCCTCCAAATGGACACCCCCCCTCCCATTCATAATAATTAGCAAGTGACGTCACTCCACATGGGGGGCCGAGGCGCCTCCTCCTCGGCGTTAACTTACAACCCTCACTACAAAGGCAGAACCCTCACGTCATGAAGCGATCTCCGTAGCGCTATTGAGACATTAAAGTAAGAAGGACGTCATGATGAACAAGGGATTATAACCTTAAAATGAAATAGGTCTGTCACCGCGCCCTTACAAATTGCACACGAATTAATGCAATGAATATCACGTCGTGGTCTGCTTTTTGCATGCAAGTTTCAAATGTACTGCAATACACCCGTCCTTGGACGGGCAAAAGGCTAGTGTTTAATATTTACATAGAGGTTAGATCTCCTATTTACAATAGGCTACCTCTTACTCTCAGACATTTCTGGGCACAATAATATGAGCTCGTAAGGGGCAGTTGCATTGCCTTGTAGTTGTTGAAGTGAACGGTAGTGAGATTGCGCAGCCAACAAAAGCATTGGGCGTGTGATTGCACACCTACAGTGGCAGTTTAGCGGATACATCACTGTTACATTCTTATTTTAGAAATCAATGGATACATTTCAGAAAACCAAATGCAAAGCAACTTTGCATAGTCGCAAATGTTTTAAGATAGTTTTTGAAAAAACACTTTACAAAAAAATACTCTGCTCTGTAGGACCGATGCCTGAAACATTGGCCTCATTTTTACCTGAAAATGTTAAGGCAACATTCAAGATGATGTTGGTAAAATATTATCAGCCTGCACTTTCTACACCACTCAAAACAAAGCTGCTTAAGCGCAGTCTAAAAATACACATTCAGCAGCGGGTACAGAATGACTGCCGCTGCGGTTCATGATAAATGACTTACTTTATCACATGGACAGCTGCGTGTGTTTCTTGTCAATTCTAAAAAAAAACAAAGAAATTGTACTTATCAGTACAAAGCTACGCACATGTGTACTTGCGCTTAATTCCAATAAATGTTGCATGCAGTGTATGGAGGGCTCTTGTAGCCAATAACAGGAAGATGACTGAGATGTAACGTGCAGTCATTAAATTAAGTGAAACTTACCCATGTCAGAGTCCTTTGAGGTTTCCTGCTCCATCTTTTGAAACAATAGAGTATAAAGCAAACATATGAACAACTTAGCAAGAACAAACACAGGTAGGAATGTGGATTGCACAGCACAATACCTTCCACACTAATGAGATGTAATACAGTATGCATTGTACACTTTTGTGTAGTAATAGCTCGATGAATGAGCTTTTGTTGAGTGCAGGCGTTATCGATGAATATTACTCATTCCTGGCTAATGAATTCAAACCCGCTGGTGATCACAATTAAATTATAGTGCGAAAATCATCTGTGATCATGGCAAATAGTTATTTACGTATTCGTCACAGAGACGATCTCTCTCTTTGTGCCGATGCGTGTCCTCTCTCTGTGTATCTTTGTGATATCTGTCTGCTTATATGTCTGTCTATAGTTTTCTGGTTAGATTTTTGTTGCTATTTCTTTCTTTTAAACCTGATGATGATTGCTTGTGTTGCAATCGAAACGTCGTAGTATGCTATTATTTAATTTATTATTTTATCTTTATACGTGACTTTACCGAAATAACCAAAGAGCAATACAGGAATACATTGCACTTTCGTCTGGTTAGGGACCAGAGCGTGGATGAATGTCAAAAATGAACGAATGTAAAAGCGGAGCCGTTATTTAGCTTGCAAATTTATGTTGGCCGGCGAAAAACGTACATGCAAATAATTACAGTAAATATAAAAACGTGCATGCAAATAACTACAGTAACTATGTAACACATGCGTGCGAAACCTAAATAAACAGAAATAAAAGAAACATAAGAATAAATAAACAAAAATAAATAAATAAGCAAAACTAAATTAATAAACAAAATTGCACCTTTAAATATTTTGTCTTGCGTAAGTAAATACTGTAGTATTATACTGTTATCACAAAAATAACTACGAATTGTTTACAATATAATCACAGAAATAAGTACAGCATTAATAATATATGAATAAACACAAATACACAAGAGATGCTCACTGAACGACTTTTATTCAAAGACTGAATGAAAAAGATGGCGCGTGGCGTGAACGTCGTGGAAGGTTTGTGATGAAATCGGACGAAAGAGGAACGCGCGTGGACTAAATTTGAAATGTGATTATAATTAAAAACGGCCGAAAGAGCGAAGCGAAAAAAGCCAAGTGGACAAAAGTCAAGGTATCGCTGTAGTTGTCTTGAATGAATGACCTACTCAGGTATTGCCATACAAGTGGTCGCACAATGTGGTCAGGTGTGAATCAAGTAGGAGCCTCTTACTGAGCTGAATAACACGGGGGCACCTGGAGGTCCAGGAGGTCCAGGAGGACCTATTGGTCCGGTGCGACCAGGAGGTCCTGGCAGGCCCTGGACACACAATGGGGGCCGCACAGCCACACTAATAAGCACACGTGACCGGGCCTGCACTCGCTCACAGGTCAGCCTCTGCACGTGAATGAGCGGAGATCGAGCGGATGATGCCACCCGGATGGGGAGAAATGCATAAGTCAAAGACATGAGGCGTTATTATTGTGCCAGTGTGTTTTGATATACTGCATCGAAGAAAGACCAATAGATATGCTAAGTATCTTCAACCTGCGTTGAAAATTGGGGAGGCTTTCATCCAGCAGTGGAGAGATCATGGTTGATGATGATGATGTCGGTGGGTGTCAATCTATAGTTCAAACCTTAAAATAAATTATTCTAATTTACATCTAGCAATATTGATATGTTAATTTCCTCGCCTGGTATGTAGGAGGTCGTGGGTTCGATTCTGACCCCGACGCCTGCTGTATATTTGGGGTATCCATGTCTCTTTCCCTGTTGTCATGTGGGTTTTTCTCTGGGTCCTCTGGTTTTTCCCTCCACATTTAGAATCAACATTACATGTTTAGGGTATCTGGTTGCTCTGAATTTCCACATGATAACGCCACTTCGTTGAGCTGTCATGTGTGGCCAGGTCACGTCTGAAAAAGGGCGCTATAGCTCAGTTGGTCTTACCTGGTAAAATAACAAAAATAGTTTTAGTTTGAAGGCTCACGGCATTTCATCTCCACCCCTCTGCTGCTCGTCCCGGAAAATCTGCCTGTGCCCACACTACCAACCTCCAACATTGCATTATTATTTATTATTTATGCTTGTTCATCCAGGAAAGCCCTTCTGAGTCTCAAGACTCGATTTCACGATGTTCCTATGTGTAATCCCAATTGAGTAATTAGCACCTATCTATTGTGTTATTTCGAATGGGCCTCATCATGCACCAGTATTGTAAATGCTAGAGAGAAATAAGCATCGTAAATGCTAGGCCACATTCTCGGATGAACAAGAACCACATTCTCGGATGAGAAATAAAACATAAAATCTCACAATTTGTACTTTGTTCTCATAAAATGCATATCACAAGCGTTCAAATGCCACTCCATTTGTTGAATTTGGTGTTATATTCGCAGGCAAACTGGTATACAAATCATAACCGTAGATACAAATCATAACAAAAGATATGTTCATAACGATGTGAATAAATCAGTGGTGTAATATTTCATGATGGAACAGCAGACGGTTACAAAGTGGCTTGTAAATCACTCACGCCCTTTGAGCCTGAGCCCAGCCCAGGGTCTCCTTTCTGACCCTTGAGTCCCTTCGTCCCAGGTATTCCCTGCACACACAGCCGAAGCAAACAGTAAATGACACACGTGCACTCTATATGCACACACACACATGCGATCAAAGGTTGGTTACAATCAGTCGCACTGTGGTGAGAAAATTAGAATCATCATAATCATCAGCAGCAGTTTCAGCCATTATCAATCCACTGCTGGATGAAGGTCTCCATAAGCCATCATTTTTTCTCATGGTGCCACAATGCAACAGCCCATCTATCAACTGCTAATGGGCTGATTTGATGTTCCATCCGTTGGCTGCCACTCCGTTGCTACTCTCGACCACTGTCCATCATCCCATTTAGTGGCGTGTCCTGCCCAAGCCCATTTACTTTATTTTCTTTTTCATTGAGCAAGAGGCGGGTACAGAGCACGAGGTGTAAAGGGGAGGGGGGGGGTACTGATGTTCCGCGGACGACGAGCCCGAGGCCAGGTGTTCACGGGACAGGAGAAAGGGAAGGAGGTTGGACTGCCTGCCCTGCTCACATGGGGGCAACGATCGGGAGCATGGTATTTACCCCATGCCTATCCATGGAGTAGTATATATCAAGAGTCCGGGTCCCCATTTACTTTTCTAAAGTAAAAAAAATGCCATCAACTTGCATGTGCCTCCTAATCCATGTGTTCCTTTTTTTCTGTTTCTCATAATTTTGTCCCACAACGGTGATAAGATACATATCTAAATTTGAAATTGTTGTACAAAGCCCTTTCCTGTTCGTTTATAACTACCAAAATCAATCCTGTTATTTATGGGTAGGATTCAAGAGTACTATGGAGTCTCTTATTAACTGAGATAGAAAGTTGCCACAGTCCAATGGCAATAATTCTAAAATTAATTTATTAAATCATGTTTAGCCCTCATGAAACTATGCTCTGCTCTTAAGTGAGTATTGAAGATAGGGTGGTGTATTTATGTTCCATTCTCATGGCTGAGATATAAGCGTTACCCCAATATTAATACGCAAAAACAAATTTAAAGCAATGGCCACTTCTAGTGTGTGTCGTAATCAGATGTTTTGTGCTGAGCTTGGAAGGGTTCCCCTTGTTTATACTACAGCACAGCAAGGCAATAAGACATTCCAAACAATCTTAATTTAAGGGTAAATTAGCATATCCATTAACGCGATACATATATCAGTTAATACCGTGGCTCAGTTAATGCTGTGGCTTCTTCTCACGTGTAATATTACAAGCAGCTATTTTTAACAAGTGCTGCCAGGAGGTGGAGTGTGTGAGGCCAAAAGGCTCATTCCTCCATCTTCGTGGGGTCACCGGTGCACCCCGACGCAGACCGGAGGTCACGTGCGTGATCGATTGCCTTCGACGCGAGTCACATTCAAAAGTCGCAGAGGTGAAGGGTTCAATATTGCATTAATGCACAGCGCAACACGAAGCCACTTCATGGCTCCGCATGGAGGAAATGCAGCCCAGTGCCACACTGTGTATATTATTCTTTTGGAATATGTATTGTGTGGTCTTGCAATGTGTACATTTTAATAAGCAGTACCGGGAATTTCGTGACTTCAGAAGTGCATTTTCGCTACTTTTAATAGATGGATACTCATTACTGTAATCATGAAATAGATTTTTTACTTCGACATATTGTATCAATCAATGAAGACTCTAATATAGAGATATATAATATCTCCACGTTTCATCTTCTTGGTTCTTTCGGTTAAGTCACGTAGAAGAGAAATAAAATAATAATAATAATAATAATAAAACATAATGAAATAAAGATTCTCACGACGTTTCGGCCACAACACAAGCAGCCGTCCTCAGGTGAAGAAATAGAGCTGTCAGAAAGACAGCGTCCCAATGTGTCTTTCCGACAGCTGTTTCTTCACCTGAGGACGGCTGCTTGTGTTGTGGCCGAAACGTCGTGAGAATTTTTATTTTATTATTTCCCTTCTACGTGACTTAACCGAAATAACCAAGAAGATGAATCCCTGCAGTCACGAAAGCTTTAAATCAAAATCTCCACCTTTCTTTATAAGGGGGAGGTACCCAGACAAACTGACTATTCATCCATGCTGAGAAAGCAGTCGTGCATTTAGTTTAATGTGTGTCTAAAACCATTTACTTATTTTATGCACTTTTAAAGCAATATTGAAAACTCATTTCTTTAAAACTAATATTTGTGTTTAGGTTTTTGTCCTTCCCTCACACCTCCAATTAGCATGGTTGGCTACACAGTTTCACACGTAGGCTTTCGCGAACAATATCATGCATAATACAAGTTTTTTTGGGTTAGATTGCGTAAATATATAAATGGGTCATTAAACCCGCCACCACCTGACACAGCCAATTAGTAAGGTTTGTCACGTAAACAGAACATGCCGATTCGTTACTAGTACAGCACACCGGTGTATTGGAGAGCAAAGCCACAATATTTAAATTCTGAGAACGACGTTTCGAAGGGAATTACAACTAGCTTCATCAGGCGACAGCCAGGTTTGTGGAGAAATCCTCTTGTTTCGTACCCCTCTATTTAAGCGCTCCTTGATTGGTGCACTGACGAGGTCACACACTCGCAGAGCCGCCAAGCTCTTGCAACGATCACATTCTCCAGCAACCACACACTGGTGACTGAAAAGCTGGAGCTTGTGCTGGAGACCCTTGCAGAACAATTACTACTGCCCAGCCCAACTCTCCACCCAGAGCATCTTGTTATTGCAGTCAATTGGTTTTGTAACTTCTGTGACGCTAAATGCATATGCATCCTGCTCAAACAGTGTACTCACCTTGTATTAGTTTCTATACCAGTATTTTTTCACCATTCAAGCCATTGCTTAATCAGGAAATAGCATAATTTATCTGTGACTGCTTAATGATTACCTTTGTCCGTATGTAATTAACAGACTTGTGTGGAAGTTCTTATCACATCAATGTGATAATAATGTATTATCACAGTTATAATGTATTGTTATCACAGTAATATTTCAGAGATGAAAATGTATTAAGTTTATGTATTTTCCAAGAATTACAATGGACACTAAGACCAACGTTGGAGCCAAAGGTTTGTGTATGGTCGATTAAGATACATTGTACCCATAGCCTTACACTCCACTCAGAATGTTATGTTGTCCCTTAGACTAACAATTTCATCATAGACTTACATTGGATACATCAACTTAGAGGGGTTCCATACGACCAATGTTGGACCGTTGACTTACATAGGTCTTATAGACCAATATAGGACTCAAAGACTAACATTGAATCCATAAACTGATCTTAGATTAGACCCATAGACTTATCCAGGAAAATGTATGTATATTGGACGTATGGCTAAAACATGGGTTATCGAAGTACACAGGACCCAGAGATTTACATCGCGTCCATCGTTTAACACTGGGCCAATTGGCAAAACATATACTTATTTAGGACATATATACTATCATAGGTCCTTTTTAGACTAATAAAGGGACCATATACGTTTGAGACAGCCGATTTCTCTGGGGTCATTTTGAGACCTTATGAGCCACACCTACACATGTAAACGCTCCATAATTACTCCTGTATTTGTGTCAATCCACCCAGTTTGGTTGATACTTACAGAGGGCCCGCTGATACCTGGCAGTCCTCGCTCTCCCTTGGGCCCAACAGGCCCAGCAGGCCCAACAGGCCCAACAGGCCCAGGCAATCCCTACAGCAAGCATGTTATAGGAGGTGAAACACTGCACAATATTCCTTATGCATATTTATTCGTAAACACATGACAGCCCATTGTTGCAAGATATCTATATTTTACGATGGAAATTTCTGAAGGAAATTTAGGCTACACGCATGCCACTATGAACCTGTCATCCTGAATTTCATTCCAAGCCATGGCTAACATCAGTGGTCAGTGATATTAAAACCAGTCCTGGGTCTTTCACGAACTTATAGTAAATTGTCTTCAGTCTTTCACCATCTGATAATAATTGCCAATGGCTGCATATGATTATTTTATTATTACAATTAAGAAAAGGGTAAAACAAATATTTCTTACCGTTATAACTAGCCTTAATAATTATTATCAGAGGATGATTAAAGATGTCCTCGACACATTATATCAAAAGTATGACAGCAATATACATTGTGATATAACTATTATTTCTATAGACAGTAAATATACAATAAACGACAAGAATAAGTAGAACATATATTATCATGCTTGTCAAGAGGTGCTGCATTTCAGTGATCATTATGGGAGTGTTATGACACAACTACTGTATATAAATACACAATTATAACTTTACACAATAATATAATTATTATTCTTGGTTCTTTCGGTAAGGTCACGTAGAAGGGAAATAATAAAATAATACAAACATAAAACAATAAAAATTCTCACGACGTTTTGACTGCAACACAAGCAATCATCATCCGGTGTGAAATCCACAGCAAGAAAATTTGAAAAAAGTGGCGGATTTCACACCTGATGATGATTGCTTGTGTTGCAGTCGAAACGTCGTGAGAATTTGTATTGTTTTATATTTTTATTATTTTATTATTTCCCTTCTACGTGACTTTACCGAAAGAACCAAGAATATGAATCCCTGCAGTCACGAAAGCTTTAAATAAAAATATAATTATTGCTAACTGTTCTGCCCCACCGCAGATATGGGGGTGTGTTTACACAGGAACTTCCTGATATGGTGTTGAGTTTGGTCACGTGACCAGGAAGTTACGATTTAAGATTCTCTAAGCCATTGGTCCCCAACCTTTTTGGCACCAGGGACCGGTTTCGTGGAAGACAATTTTTTTCACGGACCGGGGGGGGGGTTCATCATTGGGTCTTTCCCCCTTTTTAAAGAAGCTCTCCAGCGACGTTTGTTTTTTACTCATTGTGGCTAGGGGTTAGCAGCTTGTGGGCTTACCAAAACTGTGACTGAGACAAGTGCGCAGTGCGGGAAAGAGGTGCGGACAGAAGTGGTAAATAAAATCATGGGCGGGCCACGCGCGGACTCACCGCTCACCTCCTGCTGTGCGGCCCGGTCCCTAACAGGCCACGGACCGATACCGGTCCGCGGCCCGGGGGTTGGGGACCCCTGCTCTAAGCCACGAGGCAGTTGTGTCAGCCATTACACAGAGTACAAAATGGAGACACAAATTGTGGGACTTTAAGAAGCATTGTCTGGAAGATCGATTATTTTCTTATAATACTGGGAATGCTGTTATAATGATAGTATTGCAGTCATAATGCTGTAAATGCCTTTATAATTCTGTTAAATTGTTATGATAGATATGAGGCCTAGTTAACAACGAAGCCTGACACTTGCATTATTGTGAAGTTACTTGTAGTTGGATAAGTCGAGCCAGACTTGTGCCCATGTAACTTTAATGCGATCTTGAGAGCATATATGAAGAAGTATCTCATCCACAGGTCAGTGTTATATGCAGCATGATACATTTAGGCTGCAGTATGGTGATTACACAAAGTGACCTTATTTAACACAGTAGCTTATTCTCTTGTTGTACCTATTGTTGAGAATCATGTTATCTAAGACAATGTTATGGTGCTCCAGTATTCATTCATTGTATTGATATTGCAAGTATTAATAGATGCTGTATTTTGTGCTGTGTTTTTTCATCAGTTTTACCTTGTTCTATTCATTATATGCATCGGAGTCGGATGTTCACCCTGGATCTGAAAGTTTATTGAATGCGAGGTTAACTACTCGGATAGTGGTGCAATGCAGCGCACAGCGAGGCCAAGACACTAACCTTAATCGATGTGCTTGGTTTAGCCCCAACTGAACTTGAGATCTGAAATAAATTTTAATTAAAGAAAATGTTTACAATCTTTGTTCTGATGCAAATGCGTGTTATTACATACGTACAAAAATACATCTGAATGATTATATATACAGTCGTAGTAACTTGTTGCATTTTCTAAACCGACACTCCTATTTAAGATATTTATACCAGAGGTGGGACAAAGTCATTGTTATGCAAGTCCAAGTCGAGTCGCAAGTCATCAAATTCATGACTCGAGTCTGACTCGAGTCCAAGTCACATGACTCGAGTCCACATCTCATAGGTGGGACAAAGTCATTGTTATGCAAGTCCAAGTCGAGTCGCAAGTCATCAAATTCATGACTCGAGTCTGACTCGAGTCCAAGTCACATGACTCGAGTCCACATCTCATAGGTGGGACAAAGTCATTGTTATGCAAGTCCAAGTCGAGTCGCAAGTCATCAAATTCATGACTCGAGTCTGACTCGAGTCCAAGTCACATGACTCGAGTCCACATCTCATAGGTGGGACAAAGTCATTGTTATGCAAGTCCAAGTCGAGTCGCAAGTCATCAAATTCATGACTCGAGTCTGACTCGAGTCCAAGTCACATGACTCGAGTCCACATCTCATAGGTGGGACAAAGTCATTGTTATGCAAGTCCAAGTCGAGTCGCAAGTCATCAAATTCATGACTCGAGTCTGACTCGAGTCCAAGTCACATGACTCGAGTCCACATCTCATAGGTGGGACAAAGTCATTGTTATGCAAGTCCAAGTCGAGTCGCAAGTCATCAAATTCATGACTCGAGTCTGACTCGAGTCCAAGTCACATGACTCGAGTCCACATCTCATAGGTGGGACAAAGTCATTGTTATGCAAGTCCAAGTCGAGTCGCAAGTCATCAAATTCATGACTCGAGTCTGACTCGAGTCCAAGTCACATGACTCGAGTCCACATCTCATAGGTGGGACAAAGTCATTGTTATGCAAGTCCAAGTCGAGTCGCAAGTCATCAAATTCATGACTCGAGTCTGACTCGAGTCCAAGTCACATGACTCGAGTCCACATCTCATAGGTGGGACAAAGTCATTGTTATGCAAGTCCAAGTCGAGTCGCAAGTCATCAAATTCATGACTCGAGTCTGACTCGAGTCCAAGTCACATGACTCGAGTCCACACCTCTGATTTATACTGGAGAAAAAATGCGTATTTTGGTCTTGATTTTGATGAAGCATTCTTTAAAAAAAAGATAACGAATGAGTGTTAATATATAACACAGGGTATGTATTTTTGTCTGTTCATGGTTGTATTTTGAAATGGGTTATAACGTAATAATTAAATAGTGAAAAACGTCGTATTCTATGATTTAATTTATTTTCTTTCTAGGTGACTTTACCGAAAGAACTAAAGAGTAATTAAATAGTGAATTATAAATCAACTGTAATGTCAATACCAAAAACCTGCAAAAACCCATAGATTGCTCACAACAACTCTATGCCACCTGTAGATAAAGGGAGAATGACTAAACAGTTTATAACCGTATTGGGCATGGTTATACCAAGAAAAGTTTGCAAAAGTCCTCTATAAAATGCCACACAATGGCACCGTAGGAGTAGGTTTGGCAACGATCTTGCTCGGCATAAAGGAGTAAGTGAAACGACCTTTTTCCAAGTCATGTGGAAACCCAGGATTCATACAATAGTGGCAGGCATTAGCTAATAACTGCATTAACTACAGTACATTATAATATTCTTAGACAGTCATGGTATGGCCCAATAAAATATTGTATCAAATATACATAAAACAGTTTCTCGAAGAGTATTTTGAAATGAAGTTGACGGCTTGTTACAATCACTCTAAACATTGTACAAGATTACAAGATCTCAGATTGATGTCCTGACAATTCTCAAACATAAGACTCCACCTTGGCCTAAAGTGCCATGTAGGCATTTGTGCAATCCAGCCACCCACATGGAGATTAAAGTCACAGATATAGGTCATACAGAAGAGAGTAAACAACTTACCGGTACCTCAACGACACTTCCGGGAGGTCCAGGAGGCCCGGGAAGGCCTTTCAAACCAAGTGGGCCCTGAAATACAAATGCCACTAGTTAGCTTTACAATAATGGTACATGGCAGGGTTTGGCAACCTCCGGCTCCGGAGCCGCATGTGGCTCTTTAAGGACTGCTTTGTGACGCTATTTATTAAGGACCACTATCTCGTATTCACATGCCTTGCAGCTCTTGAAATATTTAGTTTTTTTAATCCAATTCGAAAACATTGGCTTTTATTATTATTTTCGTTGCCAACCGCTAGAATAGTGTCATGTTCTTTTTTTCAGTCGGTGCAATAATGAACAATAACCATATCAGGTATTAGTACATCTAATCGGCATCATCATTGGTTAACTGCAGCTCAAATAATACGTTCTACAAGGTGTGTGGTGAAGTTAGGAGATGTCCATGCACTCGAAATTTGAAGGCCTGAAGACCAGAATCGGTGATTTCACTGACAATGTTTTCAGGGAGGCAGTTCCCTATCTGGACAACAGAGTGAAGGGAGCTTCTGTCCAGGGAGCAATGTTCTGGCAACTGGGGGGCAAGGGCATGGCTTGGCAGGGTTGACCATGTGACCTTGCTGTCAATGGTATCACCGATGATCTAAAGCTTGTTGGTTGATGCTAGCTGACAGTCACCAAAATAGGGATCCAGCTTGGATGGAATTCTCTTCCGAGATAGTATCTTGGTCTGGCACATTGATGGTTCGAAAGTGATCTTCCATTTGTCTGCCCCGATGTTCATTTTATTAAGATCTCTGTTCAGGCTAGTTGGCACTGCATTGCAGGTGCTCCTATTGGAGCATAGAGGGTTGAGTCGTCAGCGTAGAGGTACAGCTGAGTTCTCGCAGGCATCGACCAGGTCGTCAATGAAGATGGAGAAGAGAAGTGTATCGAGAATTACGTATCCTTGTGGTACAGAGGCATTGGTGGGAGAAGGTTATGATGCCTGGCCGGACAATACAACTCTGATGGATCTGTTGGAGAGGTAGCTCTGCAGCCATGTCATGGAGCGGAGTTTGGCATATAGGCCGTTGTGCCACACTTTGTTAAAGGTTCCTTTGATGTCCCGAGCTATGGCAAGACTTCTTCCCCCTTGTCCAGGGAGGTGTTCCACCTCTGCCTCTGTCCACCTAGCATGATGCATTTCTTCACCACAATCGATGGTGCGTTGAACTCTGAGTACTTTCACCTCTTTCCAAGCTGTTTGGCCAGCGTGAAAAAGTAGGGCAAAATACCCTCGAGAGGGTAATTCCAGAGCTTCTGCAAGTGGAGGAAGTTATTTTGCCAAGCAGTGATGTGAGCAAGCAATTGCAGGGCGACACCTGCATCGTTCACAATGTACTTGACTGAATAATGCATTGTTGCTGAATTAATTGACTGATAGGCAAGTATGCCTGGCACCCAGCTAATGGAGAGAACATTTGTTGGTTGCAACACACAAATTAATCAGAGGCCCGATACGCCTTCAATCCAGTTGGGTATTAACAGAATACAGCTTGCATGGAATGGAAGATGCTCAAGTGGTGCCAAATGCATACATTGCTAGCTTAAGGAGATTGGTGCATCACGATCCAGAACAAATGCTGTGAGCCTCTTGTACTCATTAAATTACGTGATGTAGGTTGTGTCATTAATTTAGTACACACCTGAACTCCGGGTGAACCTTTGCTTCCCTTTGGCCCCTGAAAGAGATCATTAGGTACATCAAATATAAGTGCGTTTCCCCATCATATAAGAGACACAGTCAAATGCATAAGCACAATGCCAAATACATTTTGTAAGGAATGCTGTGCCTACATGGATAAACAGCCATATAGATCTTGATGAGAACAAAAACTGTTCAATTAATTCCTTGACATTGTCTGTACAGTATTATATGAATGGCTCTATGATCTCTCTTTCATGGAAGCATTTGTAAGTCGGTTGACATTCATTAATCTTTTCATTTCACTCTGGCTGCCACTTTGGAGTAAATTAACAAATAGGTATTATTTTTTTGGTATGCAGTGGCAAGGTTTGCATAATAGCACTGCTTGCTTGGCTGATTAATAAATGTCCATTACTTTGTAAATATTGTCTGTCGACCTTTGCATTGTGTAACTACACATGGATGTGCATTCATTCTACTACAACAGATCCAAAATGCGTCTGCACGTTTCATTTACAACCTACCACACTGCTCCGGCACCTCCGCCCCTCTTATAGAAATGCACCTGGCTCCCCATTTACTACTGCTGTCTGTTCAAGCTCCTTACGCTAGTATATACATCTCTTCATGGCCTTGCCCCACCTGACCTCACTTCTCTCGTCTCGTTTGTTTTCCCCCCACCCGCTCTGGTCTCAATCTCTCCTACTCCTAACCATTCCCCCCTTCTCCTTGTGCACAATCCTGTTTTCTTACTTTCCCGTTTGTAATGGAATAAACTTCCCCTTCACGTTAAGAGAGCACCCCTCCCTGTCTAGTTTTCACTCATCCCGCAAGCCTCACCTCTTCTCCATGGTCCATCCTTCCCTCCATCCCGAGGTACCCCCGTAATTCCCATACCCACTAACCTCCCTCCCCACACCCCATCTCTATTGACCATATCACTTTTATCTACCCTCATTGTACCACTCATAACCCTTGTAAAGGGCCTTATATAAAGGCGCTATATTAATGTAGGATAAGATGAGCAGGGTTCATTGCATGACAGTCAAACCAATATTTGAATGATCAGATCTGGAATTTAGCCAAATTAAGCGCATTACTAACATTAATAAGATGGATTTTTTTGTGTGCGGCCATTGATGACTGATCTGAGAAAATCAACTCGGTACACTTGGGGACCTCGTTTAATTACAGGCGGATGTCTGGATATGAATCCAGGACCACAGCAGTGCTAGATCAGTACCCTGACCTCTTAGCCACCCAGCAATCTGATTGATTTCTAAAATGTATTTTAAAAATATAATTGTAGCAATTATTGCTTTTGAAATACATATGTGGTAGAAGGGTTTAAAAAACCAGCAGCCTACCATTTAAATGAGTAGGGTCAAGTATGGAAATGTATTATTTAACTCACTATTAAGAAAGTATGACAAGCGCAGGCTGTCCATGCTCCTCACTGGTGCGATGGTAGCATGCGCAGCTGAGCAAACACCTTCTTTAAAGATACTTTATGAAGGTTTTGTTGGCTATGCCAAAGGGGTTGGGATGCTCACCTCAGCACCCTTTAATCCTTGCTTTCCTGGTATCCCTGGTGGCCCCCTGATCCCCTGAAAAACATAGAAAGCAAACAAACACGGCTTGAGTAGGGTACGAATATAAGACAATAATAATAAAATGGGATCAGTTTGGCAATTGCCCACACTGAAAAATAAAGACCTTTGCCCCTTGCAAATGTAGTATCTATCCGTTTCCAAAGATTTCGATTTAAAGCTTTCGTGACTGCAGGGATTCATCTTCTTGGTTCTTTCGGTAAAGTCACGTAGAAGGGAAGTAATAAAATAATACAAATAAAACATAATAAAATAATTCTCACGACGTTTCGGCCACAACGCAAGCAGCCGTCCTTCTACGTGACTTTACCGAAATAACCAAGAAGACCTTTCCAAAGAGTTTGCTTTCCCAAACATCAGGCATGCCACAAAACAATTCCTTAGCACATTGATTCGTCTTAGTACACAATTACCAACCCCAACTCTTAGAGTTATTAAACACATTAGCTATGGCCAGTGGGAGTTAGTTTTAAGGATCTGCAAGACAAGCCTAGCTTTGCACTCTGCTATAGCTGTTTCTATAACTGCGCAATACATTCAATTAAGCTGCTACGTTTTTTTTATTAAGAGGTCTACTTTTTTTGATAGCTTTAAACTGTTGCAATAGCAG
Organism: Lampetra fluviatilis; assembly: GCF_964198595.1. Classification (NCBI taxonomy): domain Eukaryota; kingdom Metazoa; phylum Chordata; class Hyperoartia; order Petromyzontiformes; family Petromyzontidae; genus Lampetra; species Lampetra fluviatilis. The sequence continues at coordinate 5,687,395 of NC_136295.1, read as the reverse complement.
CTGTTATAACTTTTATGGAAGGCCGATTTCTCACAGAATATGTGACTTTTTACAGCTGACAGATAGTAGGCATAAGACGCAGAGCACACTTTGACTAATGCTCGTAAAATGTGTTCTGGGATGTTTGTTGTTTGCAGTTGAATTTGTGAAACAATTATTGCCCAAAAGAGAGGTAGGCTAACTTTTTTTGCCAACAATGCACAAACTATCTGTGTCAGTGTGGAATCTTCTTAGCTTATTGTTAAAATAAAAACATAATACACTATGCTTCCTGCATGTTAACATATTGAGCTTATTTTTTAGAATAATTTAAAAGTCTATTTGTTCAAATCAATTTATAGACACGTTGCAGGATAGTTGCATTGTTAGATCATCAAGCCATATTTGGTTGAACCTCAGTTCTCCTGTTGATGTCACAATAATATATTAGGTTCACAAAAAGCAGCCTAAGATCCATTCCACTGGTCTCTAGCAACTTCATTTCTAGGTGCTATTTCCAAAAGGTTTTATCTGATGTTCCGAGGGCGTTGGGTTACTCGCTATAAATGGTGGTGAATAAACCACAACATTTTTGCAGGTTGCAGTATAAACTTAACAATGCCACAGAATACAACACTGACATTTTCCAATTTTAACACCAACACACGGTTTCACAGCTGACTCATGTTGTTTTTAAACATTACACATGTCGATGGCCAAAGGTGATGATGACATCATGAGTTGTTTGTAACGTCTGGGTAGGTGGTAACATCAGTGCCCAACTGCGATAGGAAACGTATAACTGTCATAAAGATATTACAACCACATGCTATCAGTGCAACAGCCCTGTCAGGTATTTTGATTTGCATTTCACAAGAGCGCGTTTTAACGAAAATTTCTTGAAATACGAAACAATACAGAATCTCAATATTTATGCAAACAAACTTTAGAGCAGTGGCTTCCAGCCTTTTTGGATCGCTGTCAACCCTCACCATACAATAAAAAAAAATATGGTGTCTTGTGAAGATAATTCTAATGGCAACAAGACCGGGGACTACTCCTCAAGGCCTTGTGGCGCACCTTTCTTCTGTGATCCACATATTGGGAACCACTGCCTTAGAATATTCCCTATTCGTGTAGATCAACTCCATTGAAGTTGTAGATGTCTGATTGAGCTACTGCAACTCATGCATTCATCACGCTGCTTTTTGTGACCTTTGCACGACATACCCAGCCGCTGTGCATGGTGGTGCATGTGTGAGCCTGTAAGAAACCAAAGCCACGGTGTGGATGGCAGAGATGGGTAGTCCTGATTTATAATCGGTACATGCTCCTATCTCACTGCTAGAGGCATTTTAAACTAAGTGAGAAGCTTGGTACGCAATTATTTCTCTCATTCTGAAAGACAAGTTTTGGATTAAGGGTAATATGCACCCATCTGTAAAATATATACTTCTAAATAATAATTAAATGAACAGTGCTTTGTCAATTAACTGGTCGATGAAGGTCTCCCCATGCCAGTGCAAGGTTGGCGAAGTGAAGGGGTGCCCATGACTACTTCAGAAAAATACTTGTCACTGATGTTAGCCGTGGCCAAGAATCGAACTTGGGTTGCCAGATTCACAGCAGCTAAACCGCTTATGCATGTGTAGTGGTTCACACAAAGGGAGACGAAGGTTTCTTTGGAGGCAACACGTTGATTTAGCAATTCAGCCCTAAACACAAAGGGGTATCTCCCATTCCACAGATAACCTAGGGAGGTCGTCTCTCTGGGCTAACCAAACCCGAACACACACTGGGGAGGCTATATTAGACCGGATCCCGACTCGGGTCCGGGTCTTGTCTTCGAGGATTTTCTTCCAGGTGACGACTTCATGTCTTCATTCATACAACAGCAGCCAGCCCTGTTCAGGGCTCGGCTTATATTCTCGGTGGGGGGCTCGTTCCGCCCCTAGCCACGCCCACCTTCTGGAAGCTCCCAGAAGGATCTCGATAGGACCTGTGGTCCCCCAGCCCTCTATTTGGAGGCCCCCCCCCAGTCGGTACCTCCAGTCACGTGTGCCGCGGGGACACTCAGAGTGCCATGGCCCCTTGTGAACCCCGCACCGTGCACGACACTCTCGCCCCCTAACCTCTGGGGGCTGGCACTGCACGTGGAGTGCAGTGCCATCCATCCCTGACAGGTCATCTCAGCCGGCCCCAGTGCAGGGCTGACAGTGGTGCCACTACACGTGTATGTTGAAGCTATACTATATATACTGTACCATGGGGAGTGGTAGTGTAGTGGTTAGTGCGCTGCGCTACGAACCCGGCGATCCAAGTTTGATTCCCGCTAACGGCCAACGTCAGTGACGATTATCTGAACCAGTACTGAGCCTCCCCTAGGTCGATTCAGCCTGAAATGAGTACCTGGTGCAGTGTGCAAATGTCACCAATGGGGAGAAAAAGGCGGTCAGGTGTAGTGCTTTACACCCACCCCCTCGTGTACTGTGCCATCCTTCATAGGTGTTCGCTAACAGCACTTGCCCCAAAAAGTATGTTAAGGCTATGAGTGGGATCTTTCACATATATACCATAGAATGATATTCCATTTAGCCATATAGATTGTTGGGAAAATTTATGTTAGAGAGGGCCTAGTAAGGTCACCATCATTCATAGTCTCACAATGCATCAATCCATCTAGCTGCTGCACAAGCTGATATCATTGCTCCATCTCTGCAGTGGTCATCCTCTCCGGTCCGTGTAAGCCTACGTACTTTGCTATAACTATTCAATAAGATTACTTTTTGCATTTGTTCTCTGATTCATGAGTTCCTCTTCCTGTTTCTCAGTGTAGTTCCAAGCATGCACCTCCCCATGCTTCTTTGCACACTTTTCAGATTTTGTCTTCATGTTTCCGATCTAATGTCATGACAGGCAATATGCACTGATTGAAAACTCTCTTTAGGTACTTTGGTACGTTGATTTTTATTATCAAGTGCAGATTTCCAGAAGCACTCCAACCTGCTCTCGCTCACATGAGATATGTACTGTACGTGTTATCGTCGTTAAAGTCCAAAATGCAATCGTACACAACTGAAAAATAAAGCGAGTTAAGTGTACATTCACCATTTATAACCGATCGACTGCACAGCCGTGTGACACTGCACCACACGGGTGGATGAACCTGTGCCTCTGTCAAAATGCTCAAGCATGTGTGGGCATGCATCGACTCTGCCGTGAAATTCTCCACGTAATTTGTGAGTCTACTCCCGCGGGACTGCTTGCTGCCATTAAGCTGTGTTTTCCCAGGAGGCGTCTCCTAGTTTTTGTGAACACAAGTTGACAATAAAATAAGGTTCAGGCTTGAACTTTGAAGCTATAACTACTCTGTAACCACTCTGCAGATGGTTTGAGTTGATAGATGGTGGTGGAAAGTGTGCTCAGGATTTTTATTAAATTTTTTAATGGCTGCCTCATGCCACTGCTGGTGGAAGGGCTCCACTCGAGGAAGTTCTACAGAGTCCCTCTAGAATGAATTGGCCTACTTTTCCACGCTGGCGAGATGTGTTTGAAGAAGAGATAGGCGTACACACACTATACTCCACCATATGCGACCTGATAATCAACTTCTGGTGGGGGGGGGGGGATTGAAAAAAATAATCCATCATACCAGGCTGGGAGAAGGAACTGATCCGAAAATCCTCTGAACTGTCCAGTGTGCGAAGGATTACACATGGCAGTATCCCTATCGCTATGTAGTACAGCCTAAACTACTATATATATTTTTTTATTTTATTTTACCAGGTAAGACCCACTGAGCTAAATAGGTATTTTGTCAGAATGGATCTGGCCACAAATAATAGCTCAACGAAGTGGCTTATCACGTGGAAATTTAAAGCAGCCAAATACTCTAAAAGTATGGTTCTAAATGTAGAGGAAAAAAACCGGAGAACCCGGAGTAAAATCCACGCGACCACGGGCAAAACATACAAACTTCAAATATGCAGCGGTCAGGGTCGGGATCAAACCCACGGCCTTCTGCATACCAGGCCAGGTAGTTAACATCTCGCCACCGTGGCACCCCATACATTTCCAGCCAGCGCAAACATTACCAGGCACTCTGTCTTGTTGGAGAACCCAGTCAAAAAGTGAACTTACTTGTTCACCCTTGATCAGAAGAAATTCCTTGGTTATTTGTCATTTGGGTTGAAGCTTGCTGGGTATAGAATCGCCTACTTTCACTGTAGGAAGTACCGTTATTTTCTTTTCCTGTGCGTGTTAAACACATCCCGCCGTCACCCGGGGGAAACACTGCATGCTATATTGTGAATGATTGGTCATTCGTGTCTTGGTCAATTTGCACAAAATTGAATCATTACTGTCTACTTCTGCTAGATCACACGGTGTACGTAACTATTTGAAAATTTGAAAAGAAATCACAATATGAATGACGTTATCTGCAGGTAAGTGTAATCCCATTAGGGGTCATTGCTCAAATTAATGGATGGTGGGTTTTATTCAGCTAATGTCACTGAATTCAATGTGGTATTTTTTCACGAGTTATGTCCAGTGCTTAATTTCAGCCAGAGCAGTGTGAAATGCAGTTACATTAATTGTTTCGGAATACTACATCCACCTCGCCAAAAACATATCATTGTTATTATGGGGAGTGCTCTAGTGCTTATACCAATAATCCCTACTCCAAGGCAGCGTAGAAATTGAGTGAGAAATGAAGCCCTGATTGTTTTCCAGCACTGACTAAAGTTCCTTCTAAGATACTATAAAGACTGTAAAGTACATTTACTTTAATTTTATCAGGTAAGGCCCACTGAGCTATATAGATCTTTTTCAGAACGGATCTGGCCACAAATGATAGCTCAACAAAGTGGCTTATCATGTGGAAATTTATAGCAGCCAAATACTCTGAAAACATGATTTTAAATGTGGAGGGAAAAACCGGAAGACCCGGAGAAAAATCCGCGCAACCACAGGGAGATCATGAAAACTGCAAATATACAGGCGTCAGAGTCGGGATCGAACACATGACCTTCTGTATACCTGGCGAGGTAGTTAACACCACGCCATCGTGGTGCCCCCTAAATTACCAGCCAGCACAAAAAACCTTGCAAGGCACTCTCTCTTGTTGGAGAACCCAGTCAATAAGTGAACTTACTTGTTCACCCTTGATCAGAGGAAATTCCTTGGTTATTTGTCCTTTGGGTTGAAGCTTGCTGGGTATAGAATCACCTACTTTCACTGTAGGAAGTACCGTTATTTTCTTTTCCTGTGCGTGTTAAACACATCCCACCGTCACCCGGGGGAAACACTGCATGCTACATTGTGAATGATTAGTCATTCGTGTCTTGGTCAATTTGCACAAAATTGAATCATTACTGTCTACTTTTGCTAGATCACACGGTGTACGTAACGATTTGAAAATTTTAAAAGAAATCACAATATGAATGACGTTATCTGCAGGTAAGCATAATCCCATTACGGGTCATTGCTCAAATTAATGGATGGTGGGTTTTGTTCAGCTAATGTCACTGAATTCAACGTGGTATTTTTTCACGAGTTATGTCCAGTGCTTAATTTCAGCCAGAGCTGTGTGAAATGCGGTTACATTAATTGTTTCGGAATACTACATCCATCTCGTCAAAAACATAATCATTATTATGGGTAGTGCTCTAGTGCTTATACCAATAATCCCTACTCCAAGCCAGCATAGAAATTTAGTGAGTAATGAAGCCCTGGTTGTTTTTCAGCACTGACTGAAGTTCCTTCTAAGATACTATAAAGACTGTAAAGTACATTTACTTTAATTTTATCAGGTAAGGCCCACTGAGCTATATAGATCTTTTTCAGAACGGAATCTGGCCACAAATGATAGCTCAACAAAGTGGCTTAGCATGTGGAAATTTATAGCAGCCAAATACTCTGAAAACATGATTTTAAATGTGGAGGGAAAAACCGGAAGACCCGGAGAAAAATCCGCGCAACCACAGGGAGATCATGAAAACTGCAAATATACAGGCGTCAGGGTCGGGATCGAACACATGACCTTCTGTATACCTGGCGAGGTAATTAACACCACGCCATCGTGGTGCCCCCTAAATTACCAGCAAGCACAAAAAACCTTGCAAGGCACTCTCTCTTGTTGGAGAACCCAGCCAATAAGTGAACTTACTTGTTCACCCTTGATCAGAGGAAATTCCTTGGTTATTTGTCCTTTGGGTTGAAGCTTGCTGGGTATAGAATCGCCTACTTTCACTGTAGGAAGTACCGTTATTTTCTTTTCCTGTGCGTGTTAAACACATCCCACCGTCACCCGAGGGAAACACTGCATGCTATATTGTGAATGATTGGTCACTTGTGTCTTGGTCAATTTGCACAAAATTGAATCATTACTGTCTACTTCTGCTAGATCATACGGTGTACGTAACGATTTGAAATTTTTTAAAGAAATCACAATATGAATGACGTTATCTGCAGGTAAGCATAATCCCATTACGGGTCATTGCTCAAATTAATGGATGGTGGGTTTTGTTCAGCTAATGTCACTGAATTCAATGTGGTATTTTTTCACGAGTTATGTCCAGTGCTTAATTTCAGCCAGAGCAGTGTGAAATACGGTTACATTAATTGTTTCGGAATACTGCATCCATCTCGCCAAAAACATATAATTGTTATTATGGGTAGTGCTCTAGTGCTTATACCAATAATCCCTACTCCAAGGCAGCGTAGAAATTGAGTGAGAAATGAAGCCCTGATTGTTTTCCAGCACTGACTAAAGTTCCTTCTAAGATACTATAAAGACTGTAAAGTACATTTACTTTAATTTTATCAGGTAAGGCCCACTGAGCTATATAGATCTTTTTCAGAACGGATCTGGCCACAAATGATAGCTCAACAAAGTGGCTTATCATGTGGAAATTTATAGCAGCCAAATACTCTGAAAACATGATTTTAAATGTGGAGGGAAAAACCGGAAGACCCGGAGAAAAATCCGCGCAACCACAGGGAGATCATGAAAACTGCAAATATACAGGCGTCAGAGTCGGGATCGAACACATGACCTTCTGTATACCTGGCGAGGTAGTTAACACCACGCCATCGTGGTCCCCCCTAAATTACCAGCCAGCACAAAAAACCTTGCAAGGCACTCTCTCTTGTTGGAGAACCCAGTCAATAAGTGAACTTACTTGTTCACCCTTGATCAGAGGAAATTCCTTGGTTATTTGTCCTTTGGGTTGAAGCTTGCTGGGTATAGAATCACCTACTTTCACTGTAGGAAGTACCGTTATTTTCTTTTCCTGTGCGTGTTAAACACATCCCACCGTCACCCGGGGGAAACACTGCATGCTATATTGTGAATGATTAGTCATTCGTGTCTTGGTCAATTTGCACAAAATTGAATCATTACTGTCTACTTCTGCTAGATCACACGGTGTACGTAACGATTTGAAAATTTTAAAAGAAATCACAATATGAATGACGTTATCTGCAGGCAAGCATAATCCCATTACGGGTCATTGCTCAAATTAATGGATGGTGGGTTTTGTTCAGCTAATGTCACTGAATTCAATGTGGTATTGTTTCACGAGTTATGTCCAGTGCTTAATTTCAGCCAGAGCAGTGTGAAATGCGGTTACATTAATTGTTTTGGAATACTACATCCATCTCGTCAAAAACATAATCATTATTATGGGTAGTGCTCTAGTGCTTATACCAATAATCCCTACTCCAAGCCAGCGTAGAAATTTAGTGAGTAATGAAGCCCTGGTTGTTTTTCAGCACTGACTGAAGTTCCTTCTAAGATACTATAAAGACTGTAAAGTACATTTACTTTAATTTTATCAGGTAAGGCCCACTGAGCTATATAGGTCTTTTTCAGAACGAACCTGGCCACAAATGATAGCTCAACAAAGTGGCTTATCACGTGTAAATTTATAGCAGCCAAATACTCTGAAAACATGATTTTAAATGTGGAGGGAAAAACCGGAAGACCCGGAGAAAAATCCGCGCAACCACAGGGAGATCATGAAAACTGCAAATATACAGGCGTCAGGGTCGGGATCGAACACATGACCTTCTGTATACCCGGCGAGGTAGTTAACACCACGCCATCGTAGTGCCCCCTAAATTACCAGCCAACACAAAAAACCTTGCAAGGCACTCTCTCTTGTTGGAGAACCCAGTCAAAAAGTTAACTTACTTGTTCACCCTTGATCAGAGGAAATTCCTTGGTTATTTGTCCTTTGGGTTGAAGCTTGCTGGGTATAGAATCGCCTACTTTCACTGTAGGAAGTACCGTTATTTTCTTTTCCTGTGCGTGTTAAACACATCCCACCGTCATCCAAAGGAAACACTGCATGCTATATTGTGAATGATTGGTCATTCGTGTATTGGTCAATTTGCACAAAATTTTATCATTTCTGTCTACATCTGCTAGATCACACGGTGTCCGTAACGATTTGAAAATTTGAAAAGAATCACAAAATAACAATTGCATAGTCTACAGGTGAGTGTAATCCCATGAGGGGTCATTATTCACATTCATGGATGGTTGGTTTTGTTCAGCAAATGTGACCAAATTCAATGGGGTATTTTGTAATGACTTATGGCCAGTGCTTAATTTCAGCCAGAGCACTCTGAAACGCTGTTCCGGGAATTGTTTTCGCATGCCACATCCTTCTCGCCAACAACATAATTATTGTTATTATGGGTAGTGCTCTAGTGCTAGTGCCTTACGCCAATAATTCCTACTCCAAGCCAGCCTAGTGATGGAGTGAGAAATGAAGCCCTGGTTGTGTTCCAGCACTAACTCAAATTCCTTCTATGACACTATAAAAACTATAAACTAAATTTTTTATTTTACCAGGTATGGCCCACTGATCGATGTAACGCTTTTTCAGAAGCAACCTGGCCACAAATGATAGGTCAACAAAGTGGTGTATCATGTTGAAATGTATAGCAGCCACATACTCTAAACGCATGTTTGTAAATGTGGAGAGAAAAACCAGAGGATCTGGAGAAAAATCCCTGCCACGACAGGGAGAAAGACACGCAAACTCCAAATATACAGGCGGCAAGATTGAACCCACGACCTCCTGTATATCAGGCGAGGTAGTTAACATCTCGCCACCATAGGGTACTACGGTGGCGAGATGTTAACAGCTGGTGAGAAAGTAACATCATATCCACCCTCACCTCTACATGTGCTCACCTGTGTTGCTGAAGGCGTGCTTGATGGTTCAAAGTCTCCCTTAATGGGGGGAAGCTCTTCCTCCTCCGACTTGCCCCCTGAAGGCCCTTAGAAACATGGAAGGGGTTTTTTGATTAATACAGGACTCACGCAAGCATTACCCTTATGGATAGTCTGTGACTGCCGGCGGCCTTCATGACCATATACGTCTTAGGGGATCACTTCAAAAACATTTGATTTCTATATAACAATATTAAATGACGATGAAACCCTCCAGTTGTATATAAAGTGGCATTCTAAACACCCTCAATAACGATGTGTTTGTCTTTACACTTATAATTTGAGCACCAATAGTAGTGTAGTGACATCGCGGGATGTCACTGTGTAGTACCGGCCCGAGAGAGGCACGGTGAGCGCTGATTGATAGCGCTGGATGGCATCACGCTTGGCGTGCAGTGCCAGCCCTACAGGATAGTGCTGGACGTAAAAATGGGGTTACTAAAGGCCATGACACTCTGTGCTATGAACCCCGGCGAGTCGAGTTCAATTCCCGCTTATGGCCAACACCAGTAATGATTGTGAACCATTCCCGAGCCTCCCCTAAGTCGGCTGAACCTAAAATAAGTACCTGGTGAGGTGGGTGTGTAAACATCTCCACTAGGAAGATAAAGGCGGCCAGGCATGGTGCTGGGCACCCACCCCCTCGTGTGCCATGCCAACCTTGATAGGCGCTCGCTAACAGCACTTGCCCCTACAGTCTGTCAATGCTATAATGAGCCAATAATATATGTCCAGCCCCCCTCATTAATAATCATGAACAGATGACGTCCTCCAAATGGACACCCCCTCCATTCATAATAATTAGCGGCTGACGTCACTCCACATGGGGGGCCGAGGCGCCTCCTCCCGCCTCCTCGGCGTCAACTCACAGCCCTCACTACAAAGGCAGAACCCTCACGTCACGCGGTCTCCGTAACGCTAGAGACATCAAAGTAAAAAGGACGTCATGATGAACAAGGGATTATAACCTTTAAATGAAATAAGTCCGTGTCACCGCGCCCTTACAAATTGCACACGAATTGATGCAATGACTATCACGTCGCGGTCTGCATTTCGCTTGCAAGTTTCAGATTTACTGCAATACACCCATCCTAGCATGGGGGGTATTTGTCTTTGCTGTGCATGTACATAATTATAGTTATGATATTTATCATGCTAAAACAGTCGTGTATAATATGTTATTCCGCTGCTGGGTGAGGGCCTCTCTATGGCATGTGGGTCATGGGGAGTTATCTGCAGGAGGCATAGACGTGGGGGCATCGGAAGTACAGTCCAACAATGGATTTTCCTGCCCTTCCCGCTGCTGTGCCCAGCTTAGTCCGCCAGATGTCTGTGACAGCCTGGTGTGCATGGTGGTTACCCATACAAGCGCTGTTCAGGCTCAGTTCTGCTTAGCTTCTGAGATCTGGCAATATTGGGTGCATTGTGGGTCATTTTGGCCGAGGCGTGCATGTGTTTGTAAATGCAACGTGAATGCAAAATAACTCATTGAACTTTCAAGCAGAGTTCTTTTGTGCGATGCGGGTGTGAATGCATCCAAATTCTTTAGGTTCTCTTTTCTTACACACTTCACTCAAAAGTGAACTTGGCTCACTTGGAGACAACAAAAAATTTATGAATAAGCCAAGCCTCTTTCAGACAGGGCTCCGCGCTGCGTTATAGCTTTGTGAGTTCTTCGGATTCGTGATGGGGCTATGCTATTCACGTGTGCTGCTAGCAGCTGCTTCTTGGCGACAGCGATCCAGGGCTGCTGTGTCCTTACACGCACGCAGCTTAACCACAAACCCAGTCAGGTGATGTGTGGGTTTGACAGTCCACAGTTTTCAAAAGGGAAAAAAAGGAATAGAAAAAATGTGGACAGGTAGCCCTGCGTGTCGGCCCGCTTGCTACTGGGGTGGCAAATTGCAAGTTATTGGCTAATTCGATTCCAAATCTGTAAGGTGTTTGAATTGTATGTCATCATCGTCGTTGGCAATAATTTGCTAGAGATGAGAAGTCTGTACTTGGCTCATGACCTATATATTATTCAAGAAATTATCATAAACACCAAACTACAAGAACAGTAAATGGTCCCTTCCTTTTTATTCCTACTGTGATAGGAATCCACTTTGTTGACCTGAGCAGTTTCATCCGTTATTAAAATTGTCACAAGATAAAAATGAGGAATAAAAAAATAAACCTATTACAAATCAATATCTGACTGTGCAAAGTGTCTGTGTGTTGCATTGGTGGGTTTTACACATAGTTTTTGTTACCAACAAAGACTCTTGAAATTTGGTGGAACCAAACTGTTTACACCCAATAATAACACAATGTATGAGGCATTGCCTTAAACCAATTGCAGTGTTCTCAATGCGACTTTACTAAGCACACAGGCATTGAGCCTTGGTGAGCAATCGTGATTGCCCAATCTGGCATTTTAATCTTTATGGACACAATTCTTAATGTGGTCATGACACGAGTACACTGGTACTCTGCATTTCATTGGGATTTTTAAAAAATATCCCTTCACAAATGAGTCATCTTACCCTTAGCTGATACTAATTCCCACAGTAGAGAGATGAAACAATATTTACATAAGCTGATTCTGAACAACAATGCACGTGCATTTACCACCATATACATAAAATGCACCATAATACACCGCTGTATGTGTTTCATAAAACAAACAAACAAATGTATAAAGTGACAGCGATGTCATTTTGTGTGTGCTCCCAGTCCCCACAGTCCAACCATTTATTTCAAGAGTCCCAGGCCACCTCAGGTGATATAACTTCTTCAGTGGTTATATTTTTTTTGTGTGGAAAACAAGAGTGAATTACGTGATGAGCATTTGAAATTAGTGGGTTATCAAATGATGGACTCTTATTCACGATATAAATAACTTGGTGAAGCTAAAGTATTGCTACCTTAAGTGGTACAAATTTATTCTCTGGCCCATGGCCTCATTTCAAAAACTATTTGAATGTCCCCTTACCTGCCAATTGCATGGCTTTTACAGCCACAAAAGGCTGATATTAACTGCTCTATGACCCAAAAGCAGTCATCCTGGCAAGGAACATACCATGCACTGATCCATTCATCACCTTGTCAAGGTGCCTTTGTAAATAGTCACGTGTGAGCAACTTTGGAGGCGTTAAGGTCAATGGTTGAGAAAAGAAGATGTGTGGTCATGGGGTGGTTTGCTGCCTAGGCATGGGAAAATAATATGAAGCCTTTTGTCTCTTTGCAGGGCCATTTTAAGAGACACAAAGGTTTTTTTTTTTACCACACAGTAAATACCTGTACATAATCATTTTTTTTGGAACAGTGATGGTGGCAAGTTCAACCGCAGCCTTAACACGAGTACATATCCATTTGAAATCAGTAAACATTTATTTTACCTGCAATGCAAACGCTTAACCCTTCAAATCATCATCGGTCTAATAGTGTTTAAAAATGGTTCTGTTTCAACGGGCGTAGCCTTTGAAAGCCCGCGTTAGCACCACGCGGGTGCCTGCCGAGGCGTATACCCTGCGGGCACACGCTCCTTTATAACACAACTCACGGCACACCACCGTTCCTCGTCTCCCACGCAAAATGAAAAAAAAACGCGCGTGCCCAAATGCCCCTGGGTGCGGCGGCTTAGGCGAGCGCCGTTGATGCCGGAGCATTCCATATTGCAAGGGCGGATTGAAACGAGTCCTTCTCTAACCGCAGTAACGCAGGGACGGGCCGTATGGTTGAGCCATAGTGGTTTGGAGCACCAGGATGCGGTTATTGCCACCATGGTTCCTATAAGGCAATCGTACCATTTTGCAGATGGCTTGTCATTCCGTTGGCACGCGTACATATGCCATTCATCATTTACTATATAATGAAAGGTAAGTTTTCTAGTTATTTCTTCCAGTATAAATTACCTGATGTAACAGTGTCGAGGCATATACTGAATGCTTGAACTGTGATACCTTGACATTTGAAATATTTCTTGCATCTCCATAACAACTATACATAGGTGGGGTTTCACGTGAATACACAATTCCAAGTTTATCAATCACAAAATTTTACCGTTGTGCATAGCACAGTAACGTTGTGTTGTTATATTATTGGTTCTTTCGGTAAAGTCACGTAGAAGAGAAATAATAAAATAATACAAGTATAAAACAATAGAAATTCTCACGACGTTTCGACTGTGGATCTGTGGATTTTACACCAGATGATGATTGCTTGTGTTGCAGTCGAAACGTCGTGAGAATTTGTATTGTTTTATACTTGTATTATTTTATTATTTCTGTTCTACGTGACTTTACCGAAAGAACCAAGGATATGAATCCCTGCAGTGACGAAAGCTTTAAATCAAAAGTTGTGTTGTTATATTATATAAAAACACAAACATTGATTACTAGATCTTAACTTCCAGACAATGCAGACAGATATAACAACGTGCATGTTTACATTGTTGTATTGTACGTACTTGGGGTGGAGGGGTGTTGCGGCGGTTATCAGACTGCTATGAACCCAGTCAAATTAATTTGATAACCGGCCACGGCTAACATCATTTGGCGAGTGATATCTGTACCTGTCTCCCCCTTCCCCCATAACTTTACCATCCCTCCCCTAACGGTGAAATGTGGTTAATCTCTGCTCCCCCATGACCTATACTGCATGGGGAAGCCTTCATCCGGCAGTCGACTTAGAGGGCTGTAAATTATTCCTCTTGTTAAATATACCTTATCCACGACGTGACTTTACCGAAAGAACCAAAGAGTAATTCCTGCAGTCACGAAAGCGTGAAATAAAGTTTTAAATTAATTGCTTTTATGAAAATGAAGTGAAGGCCACCGTTCATGAATTGAACACGTGTTAATCCTGCTGACACTCTGAACAGCTTTTTTACGGATACGTAACCCACCACACGTTTGTGTTACAGAAGGCTTTTATGCGTGGTAACTCTATCAGGCCGTATATATCTTGCTTTTTTGCATGCTACTACATACAGGCTAATTTGACAGCTCACGCTGGTTGTGATACAAGTTCATATAAATGTTAGAGATCTTATCCACTCAACTCATAAAGGTTGTACTGCACGCACCTTTTGCGTAGAGCTTCAGCACGCAGAATTAGTGTAGGTAAAGCTTAGGTTGTTATGTTGACATCTACTGCACTAATTCTAAATCTAATTGAGGATTACCAGCTCAAGTCCTGTCTTGTGATGACGTAATCACACACATTGCAAAAAAATTGCTCTCTTTAACGACACAATCACAATGGAAATTATTTTGTAAGACAACACGGTGTGTATACCGTATATTAGCATAAGTAGGAGCAGATCATATATGTGTGTAAGTTATAAACGTACAGTCCATACTCATTGATTCAAACAATAAATAAACGAATGCATACCTTCATTCTCATTCTCGTCGTCTCTACCAGCTATGATTCCGTCGTCACCTTTAACCGGTTCGCTGTCTGTCGTTTCATCTGAATAGTCTTCATCATCGTCATCTTCGATTGGGTCCAGATGATCTATGTCTTCATCACCAATCTTCGTGTTTCCGTTCTCATCTTCATTTTCTTCTTCCTCCACTTCTTCTTCCAATTTCTCCTCTTTGTTGTCCTCTTCCCCTTCTTTTTCCTCTTTAGCCTCCCCTAAAAAATCGACATCTTCGTAATCTTCCTCAAGGTAATCTTCATCTTCGTTCTGTCCCTCATCTATTTTTACTGTCTCGTCCTCGTCCAAATTTTCCTGGTTTTCGTCGGTCAACTCTTCTTCAAGATCATATTCGTCTTCTTCATTGAACGACGGATCTGTAGGCGCGACAGTGGTTTGTTTACCATCCTTTGATTCCACCTTCCCCGTCTTTGGCAATGCAGGTGCTTTTGTGGGACCCTTGAATACACTCCACCACTGCGCTGATACTGGAGGAAGAACGATCAAACATAGAAAAATCCAGCACAGATTAAAGTGCTTCATGTTTAATAACTCATCTGTGACACAGCACAGGCTTTGGTCACGGACTTGAACAGCTCCGAGAAAAGTCCAAACTTCGCTGCTTCTGCTGCTACGAGCCTTGCTCTTTGGACCCGATGAATCGCTAACACACCCACGCGCGTTGCCAACAACCACCTTTTATGTCGGCTTTACAAAACCCAACATTTCTTTGGTGGTGGGAATTTTTACTCAACACCGTTTGCGTCGCTCTGCCTGGCTTAGCAAACAGTGGAACCTTGCTTGATATATGTGAGCACTTCCCAGATACGACTCGTGGTTTATATATGCTGTACCCTCCCCAATTAAACACTTCTCGTGGTGGAGGGGGGGGGATCCCTCGACTTGGAAACACGAGTCACGTCTAAGAGATTTCTCAATCGGAACCCGTGCCAAGATGTTTTGTAAACAGCGCCACGTTCGGATACTTCGTGTTTGTCACAACCGTTGATGCAAATAAATTGTTTCTAATGACCGTTATGCGTCTAAAGCGAACAGATGTTAGGCAAAATTAGATGTTAAGCATATGAACCAAGTAAGAATTGTCAATATATTCCTTGTGTGTATTACAACACACGAAAGCGGGTCAAACATTTTATTTTCGTAATAGAGAAACACGTGGACACGACATGAACCCTCAACAACGATCATCTTTACATATGATTTTTACATGGCAAATATTGTTTTGTTGATATTCCACTTTTATATCACAACTAAATGTCTGTTGTATTGCTGTTATGTGTACTTAGAAACATTGTGTAACTACTTCTTATCAATAGTGAATAAAAATTGTCAAAAGTTGCATTTTGATGTGTGAACAATTGTAATTTTTGATCGGGCAAGTACAGAATATAATTTCTGTATGTCATTGACAGTAAATGCTGTAAAGAGACAACTATGGGATGTGAAAGACGCATTTCCTTCACCTTTGTGACCTAAGCAATCAGTCACTCAAAAGTATGTCTAAAAAATACTTTTTTTTACTTTCTTTCAAAATCACAAAGTAGGTTATCTTATTGACACCAAAGATTTTCAAACCCAAGGCTTCACATTGGTCAACAAAATTGTCATGTTTTGTGTGATTTCATTTATTATTTATTCCACATTGATGGAATTGTATACGTGCGCGTTAATAGGAGTGAGGGCAAAAGTTTTAAGTTTAGATTACACAGTAGTCCTGTGATGGAACGGTGAAACGCGGAATGGAGTTGAACTGGATACAAAATAAACAGGTGGGCCACTTTATCGAATGCTCCTCAAACTCACTGAAAATGGCCCCACAACCACCGCACCCAAACCAAAGTCCACCAAAAAGGAGCTACTTGAACACAAAAATCACTTGGCGAGCAAGATATTAAAATACGTAAAGTATATGAAGCGATTTCAGTGTGCAGGTTTCAACATGCATAAGGCATGTGGGCGTATATAGGCAGGGTTGGTTAATGTTAGAATATGATTGTGTAACATTGTCACTTTCATTTGAGGATTGGAATGTTTTGGTTTCATTTTATAACTTTTTCGTTTAATTTTACTGCCTTATTTTAGTTTTATTTTAACCATGCAATGTGAACTGTTGTGGGACTTTGTAAATGGTAATAAGTAAAAAAAACTTAATTTTATGTTATGTGTTTGCACAGTGGGTAAAGTCAGTTTGCTGACATGTTAAGTTTTTTAAACGTAGGAAATGAAAAAGCTATGAAAACATATACATGACAATTGTGATATCCCCATTTGTCTCCACTAGTCACATGACAACATAAACTGTGTTGCATTGATTTTGGGTTTATTATATCAACATGTAAAGTAAATGCTGCATGTGCAAATTAGTGTGTACCTACCATTTCTGATCCTCAGGGATTTTTTTTACCACCATAAGCCAAATGCAAACAGATATACACAAAGCAAGGGTATGTCTGGCACAGAGTACTGGTGCCATTACACCTCTACCTGCTCTATACATTTTTAAGTGCACATCATTGTATGCTGTCACTATTTTACGTGATAATTTTTTGCCCAATGGCTCTGAGTGGACAAAGCATAGCCAAGATTTTCATGGCTTTGATTGTCTATTTCTGCACGCCTAAATTCCCAGACCATTGTGCACGTCTCTGCATGACAATACCGCTTTAAATACTGTAACACAAATCGAGGCTTATGTGTTCCATATACTGTACTGTACCAGTAGCTTCCAATTTGTGGGCTGTGGGCCACGGTTTGCAAGGCCGTAGCAAATGGTCCTCAGAACTTTTGCAGAAACGATTTATTTTATACAAAACACCATTTTTTCACTGCCCAAAGCACATAAATTTTGATGAATCAATAAAAAAGCCAGTTTGTAGTTTTTTATGGCTTATTCATGAACATTTTATAGTGCTTTTAGAATAATTTTTTTTTATTGGTGCACTGTGGTCTGCGGGTCCAGAAAAGGGTTTGAGCCACTGCCACATACAATACAATATGCATCAAACCTGATGAAACATTTCTAGAATGGATTTTATGGAAGCAAAACCAAATTCACATGAACAGTGGTAATGCCTCTATTGATGAATTATCACTGTCGTGGCGTGCACTGCAGCAATTTCTTTGTCAAATGTCATAGAATCAAGTCTGTAAACACTTTGGGTTCATTTGTTTGAATGACATGTCCTGCGTTGTACTTCACTGGGTTTTTCCTCAGGACTAATTCCTGAAATTGCACGATTTAATAAAAATGCCAATGGATCATGTGTGCAGTAGATTGTTTGTCTCATAGCTGGTACTACAGCATTCTGATGTATTTGCCCAAGGGATGGAATCAGGTTACTGAAATTTCATCTCAGTTTTAATTAACTGAAATGTACCTGCTAACACTGTAAACAGAATAGTCACAAATTGGTAACCCTGATTACAATCCTATTGGACAATATTCTTACTTCAAATACTCATAAGTGAAGTTGCACTTAAAATTAACGATGCACAACTAATGTCGGATTTTCAGTGCCTTTTATTCAACTATAATAGTGCAGCATATTGTGACCTGTATCTGTAAAACTTTATTCACAGTGGTTTCCAGGTCCAACGATATTTGGGGGTTGTCCATCTACCTCAAGATGTCTTGTGCTGGACGCTAAACAAATCAAAAATAAGTTAAATTTCGATTTAAAGCTTTCGTGACTGCAGGGATTCATCTTCTTGGTTCTTTCGGTAAAGTCGAAACGTCGTGAGAATTGTATTTTATTATGTTTTATTTTTATCATTTTATTATTTCCCTTCTACGTGACTTTACCGAAAGAACCAACAAAACAAAGATAAGTTGTTTGGATTTGAGCACAGGTGTCTGAGATAATTGCTAGGAATGTTGTGCCAGAACAGGAACACATTCCTGCGGAGGGAGCTGGTAGGAACGTTGGGTTGCTCGGTCAATGGCCAGGGTCAACGGCGGCGTGGTGTATTCCGCAAATATGCCTGTGAGGGCGGGCACAAGCCGGCGTGAGTAGGTTCAACGTTGAGTTTTATAAGGGCACCACGGGGTGACCAGCCCCTCCCCACCCCTCCCATTCCCCACCCAGCCCCACCCTCCCCACCCAGCCCCACCCTCCCCACCCAGCCCCTCCCCACCCTTCCCTTCCCACCCAGCCCATCCCTGCATGACGGACACAATAATCCCCTGTGGCTGGTGTAACCAGGAGGTTCCTACCAGTATAAGCAATTCATCAGTTCAAAAGAGAACATGGCAGGTAATTATTGTACTGATTGCATTTCGTGGAAAGTGTGCAGGTTGAGAGGGCCGATTGCCAAGGTAGATATTGGAGTGGTCTTCATGGACCTAGTGACCAAGGGGAACACCTTAGAGTAGATGGTAGGATACTGTGAGGACAGGCCTTGGAGATAGGGTGTTTACTGTGCAACAGCTGTGGGAGGAACATGTTGGCAAGGTGTGGTGGCATCAATGAATTTGGCCATGGTGACATCTTCATCTTGATCAAAGAAAAAATTAACAATAGCCATAAGGGGTGCAAAGATAATGAACACTTAAAAAAAATGGAGCCCAAATAGAGACATTAGAAATCAAATTGACTTTATTTCATGTACAACCCCCAGAATGTCAAAACTATCTTTGTACATAGCAAATCCAAAACAAGAAGTTATCACAGGCTGGTGCATGTTGCACTTATACATTGCCAAAGAGAGGACATATCTTACTCTTAGGTTTTTTCGGTAAAGTCACGTAGGTAAAAAATTTAAAAATAATAAATGAAAATAAATCAATTAAATCACGACGTTTCGGAGGCAACACAAGTCTCTGTCTTCAGGTGGGACCGTCACAGCCAAATTTACTGTATCAAGTGAGGACATGTCTTATTATAGGTAAAAACAAGCCAGTTACCATCAAGGCTCGTTAAGGAGATATAAGATGCTAACAACTACAGTGATGGAGCAATGGGATCAGCTCACGTGAAGATTTGTGATAACAGGCCCGTGGGTGGGTAAGCAATGACATGGTTGAGGCCTTCTTTCAGGAGTGGATACTGGGTTGTAAATTAATTGGGCGAATTCCAAATCAAACAGATCAGAGGCAGCCTAGTCTCAAACAGTGTTAGACCAGAAGCATCCTCTGGCGTCCTCTGGTCTAACACTGTTTGAGACTAGGCTCTAAAGAAAGCTGTCTCTGGTGTGGACCAATCAGTTTTAAAGGCAATGAATATACTACCAGAACATGTTTTTTGTTTGCAGGTTCACCACAAGTATATGTGGTTAATGCAGACATGACTTAAATTTCGATTTAAAGCTTTCGTGACTGCAGGGATTCATCGTCTTGGTTCTTTCGGTAAAGTCACGTAGAAGGAAAATAATAAAAATAACACATAATAAAAGACAGACGCTGTCTCCCCGACAGACCTGGTCTTCACCTGAGGACGGCTGCTTGCGTTGTGGCCGAAACGTCGTGAGAATTATTTAATTGTTTTATTTTTATTATTTTATTATTTACATTCTACGTGACTTTACCGAAAGAACCAAGAAGATGAATCCCTGCAGTCACGAAAGCTTTAAATCGAAATCTTAAAACCTGTTATTAAGGGAGGTCCCATAATGTAGTCCTGTGGTTATCTTCTACGGTCGTTCTCTTACAAGGTGGTGTATGACTGAGATGCAGAAATGATTTTTTACATTGTCAAAATGTGATCATATTCTCCAGATGACATTTTCTTCCTGTATTTGAAATAAAAACAATTGTGGGTGCGTTTTATAATCCGGTGTGTGAACAGATTTGTATAACTTTATTGACACTGGGCACAAGTAGTGGGGTGCATCTTATTTTTTGGAGCGTTTTATAATCCAGGCAATATATTATCCGTATGGAAATGGGAGGGAAGCTATAGTATTTTGTGTTATGTTTTGTATAGTTTAGCGTCAAACTCGGACCATTATCGTAAATAGCGAGGGCCCTTGCCTATAACACGTCTGGCAGTTCACCAGCATTGGTTCAAGCCTGCCTCACGGCTGATGAGACTGAATGTTGAAACCGGTCCAGTTTTCTTGTATTGCTGCTGAATTTATGCACTCCCAGAAAGGCTGTGTGGCTGACGGGATGTGTAACCATATACAGGGATTCCTCTACTTAGGAACACTCGACTTACTAACTTTCAGAGAAACAAATCTGTCGAAGTCCAGTTGCCTGTAAGAGATAAGAGTCGTAAGTTCAACCGCCGCGCAATAGATGGCGGTGGTGGCATCTACATCTCCAAGACATTATGCAACTTTTAAAGCCATTTCCTGTATTTAGTGTACATGCCGTCAGGCGTGGTTCGTCCACTAGGGCCGTTGGGGCGCAGCCCCACCAAGCAGCCTGAGATGAGAAATTATTTTTGTAATAAAAATACTTTTCTATTAAAAAAAAAACGTTTTTAATGATTCTTTCAACGTGAATTGCCTAATCAATGTAACATATTTCATATTAGAAACCGCTGCAACACCACAGTCTGATTTGTGCCTCGGGGAGGTCTCGGGGCAGCTGTGAAGATGTCCGAGTGAGAGATATCCTTTCAGTCATTGCGATTAGCTTCGTATTTTAGCCACGCCGATTGAGACCCATTCAGGGCAGTGAAAAAGGCGCCCATGGTTGCAATGACGATGTCATAACACTAGGTTGCACTGTGCAAATATAGCAGGTCACGGCTTTTGGCAGTGTCAAAGGGGTTATGTGGTGTGGACTAGAGGGTAATGGAGACAGCATGAGTGGTTTCTTGTTATGTTTCGTATTGTTTATAAATGCCTACTGTTGGTAGATAAGACAGTTATATCACTTTCACGGGAAGGCCAATAACATGACGAGGTTTTTAAAAATTAGAACACCATCGTTTCAGAGGTCACTCACAACAGCCCCACCTAGTGGCAATGTCACGAGCCGCCACTGCATGCCGTACAACGCGTTTGGAATCGACAGACATCTGGAACCTAACTCGTTCGTAAGTAGAGGAGATACGGCAATTTTGCTGACGGTTTCCACCTGAAGACGGAAGCTTGTGTTGCCTCCGAAACGTCGTGATTTAATTTCGTTGTTTTTATATTTTTTTACCTACGTGACCTTACCGAAAAAAACAAAAAGTAGGAGTTCCTGTACCTGCATATTTTGTTACGTGGAGGAACCAACCGGTAGCCTATCCTATTGCTTACATATCAGCAGCGGAAAAAATAGCAAGAATCGCATCTCTAGCTCACTCAGCTTCTGCCCCCCCCACCCGCCAATTTTCGCGTTCCCAGTTCCTGGCGTCCACGAGGCGCCCTCCACCCCCCTCCTCTTTGACTTATACAGCCTCCTGGCATCTCTCCCACTTTAGAATAACATTTCTTGCTGTGGTGCTCACACCTGATGATGATTGCTTGTGCTGCAATCGAAACGTCGTGATTAAATATTATTTAGTTTTTATCTTAAATTTTATTAATTATTTTCTTTACCTACGTGACTTTACCGAAAGAACCAAGAGTATAGTAACCGCACAACTTAACAAATACCAAATACCAACACTAGCCATTGGCCACGAAGTGAGGGTGGCGTCACCACGGTGCCTGTGCCAGGCTAGGTGCACTTTGCGGCCAACGTGGAGTGGCGAAGGGGTTCGCTGCTGCTGGCAGGAGGTCTCAGGAACAGACCCAGCAGGTGCCCACATGGGTTGTTGGGGGCCATCCATTTAGCGGGTACGCAAAAATCTGTCAAAACTTGACCCCTCCCTGTACGCACGTGGACTTTTTACAACCCCCCCCTACCCCGAATCCTATAGAACGGCCGATATTTAATCCACGCAGAAACGATCAATGATTAATATTAACGTGTTCTTGGTTCTTTCGGTAAAGTCACGTAGAAGGGAAATAATACAAAACAATACAATTATCACGAAAGCTTTAAATCGAAATATTAACGTGTTTAAGCAGATAGTCCACCGCCGGACTAAGCCAAATGTAGACAAATTATAGAGGCTTCACCCCCCCCTCCCGTTTCCTATGCGTACGCACAGTCAGTAGACTTCCCCCCCATACGCAAGCTACGCATTTAGGTTAACCCCTAAATGGATGGCCCTTGGCCTCACTGAGATGACTGGGAGATGCACCACCAACTCTACCCCACCCCCCCTCTACCATTGCCAACTTGCTGCATTGTATCCGGACCCGGCGCTCCGCTTGTTGTGAGCGGACGCTTCTCTTTGCCCTCCGTTGTTGCTGGAGGACGAACCCGCACACTTTTGTTGTTGTTGTTGTCTCAACCAAGCACCAAGGGGTGGAGGAGGACAACATCGCCCGCCGCCTTTCAACAAACAGGAGCCACGCCGCGACGGCGTGACGTCATCGCGAACGGCGTGACGTCACCGCGCGGAGCAACGATTCCGCTTCGGGCGACGTCATCGCGCAAGGCGTGACGTCACCGAGCGGAGCTACGATTCGCCTCGGGCGACGTCATCGCGCACGGCGTGACGTCACCGCGCGGAGCAACGATTCCGCTTCGGGCGACGTCATCGCGCAAGGCGTGACGTCACCGAGCGGAGCTACGATTCGCCTCGGGCGACGTCATCGCGCACGGCGTGACGCCACCGCGCGGATCAACGATTCGCCTCGGGTGACGTCATCGCGCACGGCAACCGCCACGACGGCGTGACGTCACCGCGCTGCCGCTCGGCCGTTGGTCACGTGGCACCGGGCGGAATAATTCAAAAATTTTCTCGGCGGTGGCGGTGTCCTCCACCTCCTCGTCCTTCTCGTCGTCGTCTCTTGGTCTCCCCACCCCCGGGGCCATTCGTCGCCTCTGCCACGGTCTCTTTTACCGGACAAAATGAGCATCGTGGACGAGTTAAAACGCGCGCGGAGCGAGGCGGAGCTCAGGGCTTTCCTCAAGAACTTCGAGG
This sequence comes from Lampetra fluviatilis, assembly GCF_964198595.1. Classification (NCBI taxonomy): domain Eukaryota; kingdom Metazoa; phylum Chordata; class Hyperoartia; order Petromyzontiformes; family Petromyzontidae; genus Lampetra; species Lampetra fluviatilis. Next base: position 5,663,826 of record NC_136295.1, on the reverse strand, counting down.
TTGGTGAGCGCGGTTCCAAAAAAAACAAAAACAATCCGAGATAAAACAAAATAAACTATTTTATACCTACGTGACTTTACCGAAAGAACCAAAGAGTATTATGGATCCCTGCAGTCACGAAAACTTCAAATCTAAATCCAAGAGCCCACGGAATGCGCCGCGTGGGTTCGCGGTTGCGTCTTTGTGCAGTCGAGATGCATGCGACGAGGAAAGGGGCCCACCCACATTTACTCCAATGTCCTCAAGTCTACAGTGCCGTATATCTCTTATTAAGTGTTCCCTCACAGGGTAGGAGTAGCATTGGCGAATGTGTCGAGATTGTTGTACTTGTTAATGTTTTTTTTACTATCTACCTCGACCTGCTCCCCCGTTCCACCAGATTTCATGAGCGGTGACGATTCTCCATTGGAACCTCCTTTGCCAGTAGCAAAATATGATAATTGTTTTTTTTATCCTTTTATCTGGCAACAAAACTGACACCTTTTTTACAAGGAGTCTTTTGGCGTCATCTGGTCCAACACCATGTAGGACTAGGCTCTAGGAAAAGCTGTCTCGGGTGTGGACCAATCAATTTCAAGGACAGTGCATACATACATTTATCAGAGTTTTTGTTTGCATTCTGACCGCAGGTATTGTGGTCAATGCAAACATGACTCCTTGTAAAAAAGTGTCAGTTTTGTTGCCAGATAAAAGGGTTAAAAAAACAATGATCACGGTGACGATTCTATTTAGGTGTAGAATTTTGGGTCCGGGCCTTTAGAGACGTACATTTTCCAGAAAAAATATTGTGCTCTGGTGTCTCATTGGCAGAGTGTGCCATTTTTTTTTACAAGACACCTATCAAAGTTTAGGAGTTTGTCTGCTTAAGCAAATACTGTTTGAAAACATTGATACAGAAGGCCCATGGGCTTGATAGGCCAATATTTTATTTTCATGTCGCCGAACAGACTTATTATCTACACTCCACCGTAATGATGAAAAATACATTTGGTTACATTTTGTTGATTGGAATTTGGTTGGATAATTTCTCATACAAATGCATATGGTTCACCCATTTATATTTTAAAGGCAACGTACACAAGATACAGACATATTGCAGTGAAAGTTTTGTTCATCACCAATATTCTGAAGCAGAAGATTAGTGTTGGATACAGCAATGTATTGAGAGTAATTTTTTTTATTCCGAGATTATGTGTTGTCTTGGTGAGATCTGGGACTGTTTTTGCTGTTGTTTACCGCCTTTCCGAAGCTTGAGAATTGATGCAATTTTAACTTGTGTACTTGATTTTATTTAAGGAGCGCCACGGTGGTTGAGATGTTTATCTCCCTCGCCTGGTATCATCAAGTTCGGGGGTTCGAGCCCGACCATGGGCGCCTGTATATTTTGAGTTTTCATATTCTTCCCGTGGTCGCCTGGATTGTTTTTCTCCGGGTCCTCCGGTTTTTACCTCCAAGTTAAGAAGCATACGTTTAGACTTTAGATTATTTTGCTGCTATAAATGTCAAAATGACAAGTCACTTGTTGAGCTATCATTTGTGGCCAGGTCGCTTTTGAAAAGTAAGTTTTTACCTCCGTGGGCTTTGTCTGGGAGGATGGAGATGGTTTAGTTGTATTTGTATGTGTTTAATTTGTTTATCTTTTTCTCCTTTGAGAATAGTTTTTGTTCCCCTACTTTGCACTCCTATTATGCTTTTGTATTGTTTGTTGTAACCTTCTTACCTGCCCGATTTGATATCCGTTCAAAATAGTTGTATAACTCATCTGATTCCTCCAGGATAAATGAATATTCTGATTTCGTTTCATTCTCCAGGGAAGCCTGCGTCCGTCCTTGAAGAGCAGCACCACTATGTCGGCGAGTGCAGCTATCAAGACAGGAGATGTGTGCGACTCCGTTCTGCGAGAATGTCTCCATCATCTGGCCGATGGCAGCCACTCTGAAAAAAACCTTGCCTTGATTTCCTGTGTGGCTGAGCAAGCCTTTAAAGGTTTCAAGGTCCTAAGTAAAAAGAAGGACATGCCGCTATATTTGGAGAAAATCCTCCTGAACCTTCTTAAGAAATTGCGTGACTGTGGCCTGCACTCAAGCCTTGTGCTTTTCTCTGATCACATATTCAGCTCCCTGATGAGGTGGCGGGAGGTCTGTGTGCAAGACAGTGCACTCTTGAAGGACTATGACCTCATCGCCAGATACAGCTATGACTTCTTGGCAAGGGTTGCAACACAGATTGCACTGCAGGACCCCAGCAAAGCAGAGCCGTCCCAGTGCCAGGAAGTCCTGCTCATGCGGCTCAGAGCCGTGAAGTTTCTTGTTTTCATTGAGGGGCTGGGTAGGAAGAATGCCGGCTCGGGCGAGCCTCCCTCGGCCTTCTGCAGTCAGAGCATGAATGCAGCCCTGCGCTACAAGAGGGACAGAGCCAAGCTGACAGCGCTTGACCTGCGCTTCCTAAGCGACAAATATTACTCACCCCTGATGTCCCTGTTGACTGATGTGTTTGCACAGGACACAGAGCAGTACAAACGCTTGCTGTTTGATTTGTTGCTGCAGCAGTGCAAGCTGCTCTGTGTCTCCAGCATCACTGCGTCTGAGGATGTCAGTGTAGCGTCTGAAGTAATGAGCATGTTGAAACAGCACTTCATATCGAGTGGGCCCTCTGGCCAAGACACTTGGTGTCTGCCTGCAAAGCTTTGTTCATTGGCCCTTGACATGTGGAAGTCATTTCTGATGCCTGACTTTCGGTTTGTTACTTCAGATGTATTTGGCCAGTTGGCCAGGCAACTGCAGGGTGTTGCCTCGACGGCAGAGGCATTTTCTGAGGTTGTGGATAGCTGTGGTGTTGTGATGACCACCTTGGAAAGTGTGATTTGTACCAAGGAAGGGAATGAATTTGGGAAGTTGTTTGATTGGAGTGGCATTTTCCACTTTCATGACTTAATGGAGGCATTCGTCAAAGTGATTGAAGTACAAAACAAAAGGGTGAGTACTACACACATTTGCAGTGTAATATGAAGGCATCATACATGTAATTATCTTGTCCATGTAATTTCTATAATCTGACTATGTGCCTGAGAGTAAGGTTAGACTCCTTGCAGTCAAATGTTACTATCCGGCTATAATTATATTAGGTGCCACTGCAATATCTAGATCATGTTAATCTGATTTAACTGTTAACTGCCTAATAAAATGCTTGATTATAATGAGGATATGGGGATTTAAATGTGAATATTATCTCTGGCTTACATCAATAACTTACCACTAAATGTGCTTCATGAAATGTATACTGTACAGATACTACATTTTAAGTTACAATTTTTTGCATCAAATGTTACAAAATGTCTAAATGGGAAAATAATATGATTTCCACAGCTTTTAAAGCAGGATGGCGTGCAGCAGGAGAAACTACAGCAGAAGGTGCACAGCACCCTTATGCTGTTCATCACACTTGTGGAAAAGCAGCTTCCCCACTTGGTCTCCATTGAGGTATGTTTTATGCTCACTTTGACATGCTCAAAGTGAAATTAACACATGACCTTAAGAGCTTTTTCCATGAACCCAAGGGAGTGTTAACTTTATCGAGGTACTTATATTGAATGTGCTGGTTGGCCAAATGGCAGTAAGGTTAGATTGCACAGCTAGCATTTAGAAGGTTGCAAATTTAAATCTCGGTTCAATGTTTACTCGGCCTTGCGTTCCTATTTGGGGACTAAAACTAGTACTCCTGCAGAATATAAACTCTGGTAATCCTATTTATGGGGAGCAGCTCACTGCTATGAACCTTGTACCCAAAGTTTGATTCATGGCCACAGTTCACATTAGTAATATCTTAACCTGTCTTGGCTACCCCTCCCCACCTTCACCAGCCCACACTTACCAGCATAATGAACACTGGTCAAATAACTCCCATGACCTATACAATTTGAGAAGGTTTTCATCCAGCATTGGATTGACAAACTTTAGTACTGTCCTATGGATATACTTACCCCGGCCATAGTTTGTTTAACACATAGGCGTTCGCGACCAATTTCATCCATAATAGAGGTTTTTGTAAATATGTGTTGTTAAAACCCGCCACGACACAGCCATCTAGCATGTTTGGCACGTAAACAGAACATACCAATTCGTCACTAGTACAGCACATCGGTCTGTTGGAGAGCCAAGTCACAACATTTAGAAACTTAGTTACGTTTCGCCAGTAATTACATGATGAAGATAGTTGTAATTACTGTAATTAAAAGCGATTAATGGTTCAAGAGGTTGAAAGAAAGTGGATAGGAACGATGGAATGAGCAACATTCTCATTAGTGGCATGTGGGTGACATATACCTTGCCATATCCCCCTGACAGGTGGATGCAGCAGGTGATGGTGTGGAGAGGCTGGTGAATTTGTTGGAAGCTACGCTGGAAAAGATTGAGATGAACCTCTCTGTGCTGGAGGCACTTGGACAAGATACCTCATGCACCACTGGTGAGACCTTGTTTTATGCCAGGTGTTTTATGCAAAGCAATCTGTATATTTTAGCATCTAAATTAAATATTGCCTTTGCTTCAGCATGTATGTTGAACCTCTTTTGCACCGTGCGTAGCCAACCTTACTAATTGGAGGTGCATATTGCACATATATTATTTGAAATCTAAATGCAACCCCAAAAAACTAAACTTATTTTGTTGATACGATACTAACTAGTCTGTCCCATTTCCAGCTGAAGTTTAAAGCTTTGTTGATCAGAAAAGAAAACTTCAGAATTCCGTATAAGTACACAATTATTAGATGGATAATATACAGATGTAACTTCCTATACCAGTAAATATATGAACAGAATACTTTTTTTTGTATTTAACATGTCACATGCATGGCACGTCTCAACTCCTTGCAAGTTTGATAATTATTTTGGACATCATGTTAGAATGTATATTGACACCAGTGAATGAAATAATTCCTTAATTACCACCAATATTCAACCGTCCAAGAACATTTGCGTGTACCCAAACTAGCATATGAATACAGTCGTATCAACAATACACATAAATGGACTACTTGAAGATCGACGTACCTTTTTGTGAGTAATGTAATTGTGCAAGGACTGGTATGGTATTATAGGTGCGGCGGTGGGAGCCTATCAACTATCCCGCACGTTCTTAAAGCAAGACCTGTCCTCCGAGACTGTGGCCCTGGCCACGGCCGCCTACCGTCTCATGGAAAGGGCCCTCAACTTGTCCACACAGCCCAATACTCTCACTGGAAAGGTAGGTGCCTGCTTCTGTGAAAGCGCTTTTTGTTTCTGTATTTCTCTGAATGGAGTTTTTATTTGAGTGGGTGAGGAAACAATACTCGAGCATACAGTGGTACCTCGGTATACGTCGTTAATTTATTCCAGAAGGTAGGACTTATACCGAAAATGACGTATACCAAACAAATTTTTCCCATAAGAAATAAAGGGAAAGGAAATAATCCGTTCCAGAGTATAAGAAATTATATTTTACATGGCATATTATACATTAATGGGGTTGTATAAAATAATTTAGACACTACTTATTACCAAAATGCATACATAAATTAAAATAAATGCATAAATAAATTAAAATAAATTGAAATAAAAAATTATTTTAACATCACTTTACCTTGCTGAGAGGAGTTGATAGCCTACGAGGATGGTGGTGAGGAAGGGGAGGAGGAGGAGATGTTATTTTTTGGAAGAAGAGTCCCCTTCCGTTAGCTTCAGGAAGCTGAAATTCTGGGGTTTTTTCTCTTTCTATTTTCTGTCTTTTTTCTTGACTTGGACCTGGTTGAGGCTCACCAGGTTTGAGTTTTACTAAAAACCTGTCCATTGAAGTTTGTTTTTGCCTTCTTCTAAGAATGTTCCTGAAGTGTGACATTGTCTGGTCATTCCACACAATACTGTTACGGCTTGTTGACTGAGGAGCGGCGCTTTGTTTCAGTCGTGAACGGGGTATACTGTACGCGGGTACGTGGTGACTCATCTCGACCCATATAAGTTCTAGCAAGCGCGTTGTATCCCAAGCAAGACATTGTATCCCAAGAAATGTTTTTCTCGTCAAAACACGACGTATACCAAATTCGACGTATTCCGAAGCGGTCGTATACCGAGGTACCACTGTATATCGTCAATTAGAAGTACAATTGCATTATGGAAGGTCACCATCAACAATGCACTGAGAATAGTAAATAATAATGATCATGATGTACCTGTTGTTTCCTAATGATGATGCTTATATGAATGCCGTGTGCCAATCCAGTTTGTTGCATTTGCAACTCTACTGGTGGAGGTGTACCGCAGGGCGGGACGTTTCGGGGATGCCATGGCAGCAGTGGCTCGCAGCTGCTGGCTCCTCATGGGTGACCTGCACGCCTGCCTGCCGGCTCTCGTCAGCCTCTGGGTGCAAGTGAAGGCCGATGCTGTGGGTGCTGGCCAGGCGACTATCAAATTGAGGTGAGTGGTCATCAGTGACGGGTACGTAATAAAGTTCAACGTCCCATGCCAACTTTTACATATCCACCTTGACCAATTAACCGTTTGGTGCAGTATTGGTTTGTGATGTGCCATTTTTTATAGATCAAATATCCAACCTTTTTGCATGTCCGCTTATGCCTCGGTCCCCATCAAAACTGATATGCGACATTGTACAGAAATAATAATTTGGCATGTAGCGATGCGTTGCTTAAAATATGAATTAAGGCGTTACAGCTAAGATAAAGGATTTATCATGTAATGCACTTTAAAACTGGCTCTGGACCAAGCAAGGAACATGTTTTTTGAGCACTGTGAAGTGAGTACTTAAACCTGGCGATCTAGTTCTAACTCCATTGTGACCAAATATATGCACTTTGTATGGTTATGTGATGTCAGCGTTTCAAAATAACATTTTCAAGTTTGAAAGCAACTTAACAAACTGTTTTGCATTGCGTTGTGCTTGAAATTATCTTCGTTTTCATTTTGTTAGTAGCTTCGTATTATGGTTCGGGTCTATTAATAAGCTGATGGTGAGAACACATGAGTGGGACACATTGTAAAGGGTCGATGGTTTGATTCCTGCAGCAGCCTTGTAATTACCAAAGTGTGCTTTTTGCTGCAAAATAGGTGTTAAAATCCTTAAACACCATTCACATGAGCAGTGGTATGTATGATCGGTTGGAAATCACAACATTCTGGAAATATCTTGATTTTTGTGACTGCAGGAGTTCATATTCTTTGGGTCTTTCGGTAAAGTCACATAGATAAGTTCAAAGAAAATTAAAAACTATGATGTTTCGATCGCAACACACAAGCGGTCGTCATCCTGATGACGACCTGATGACGACCACTTGTATGTTGCGATTTCTTTAAATATCCACTTTTTGTTATTTTCTTTGAACCTATCTACGTGACTTTACCGAAAGACCCAAAGAATATTCTGGAAATAATTTAACTAGTGTGTCAAAAATTCATTCTCCAACAATTTTCCTTTATGCGTATAATGAGTAGTAATGTCCTGTCATTAGATTACAACAATGAATAATTTTAGTCCATTATCGTTTCACTATCTTACATGCGTTGGCTACGGTCTAATGCCGCGTCACTTTGGCAGGACTCTACGGGAGGCTCTCTCAGATTACGAGGTCGGAACGGACGAGCTGCTCGTTGTGCTGGACGAGGAACTGCGGCAATACAAGGCTCAGCATGTGGACGCAACCCAGGAGCGCTACAATGTCATCTGCGACCTGCTTGAGCTGTGTCCCGAGGAGGAAATCGACCGCTGCTTGGACAGGAGCTTGCACCTAATTCGGCTTGCAGAGTTCTTATGCTATAATGACACCATCGGGCAGGCAGAGTGGTGAGCACCGCAACCGCATTCAGTGTCTTAATGTAAAGTGGGCACATCTTAATTATCCGAATGTCGGCCTTTTCATTCGAACACTTGGGTACCATTGTTTGCTTGTGCTCTCGCCTGTGAAATTGCGGGAATGGGCATTGCGATTAAAGGGAAGACTCAACTCAAAGTACATATAGCTCTTGGCTTGTAGCTACATCCTTGGGCTCTTCGTTTCACATTGTCATGAATGACAAACATACTTGAACTTGTTTACACTCCTTATGGAACTCTTGTGATATCATGTGATGTTTCTGTGATGCCACTCCTATGTATATTTAATGTCAGTATCTCATGTATACTGGATGAATATCAACTTAAGTTTGTCCAGATCAGTTTGCAAGGACATTATCTCAATTGATGTGTTGTGGATATTTTCATTGGCTCCATTGAGTTTTCATGGAAGGCCTGCTCTAGTCAGTGCATCTGCAATCGTATGCTGCAGTTTCTTTGAATATCTTCTGAATATAGTGGGTGGATCTCCCATGATAAGTGCAGATTCAATTTCATGTTGACTACTCGCATTGAATATCAGTAGCAATGCAAATATGTCAATGAGGTTATGTAATTGGAGCCCTATGATAGAGTACCTGAACGCTATTTAAAAAAACATCCTCATTGATGGATCTTCTCACTTGTGTGAGACTAAAGAAACAGCCCAAGTATGCATATTCCTTAAATATACATTCCAACATGCATTTATGATTATGACACCTATGCATTTTCTTTGCACCTATTCAGTGGGAATGTGCTCAGTCCGGTCGAGAGAACTTGAGGTGACAATGCTGTGAAAGTTTTGCAGAACGCAGCCTGTTAAGGCCGGTGTTGAATGCCACCTCTAATACGGGTGCCTGTCTCAGCTCGGCACTGGACTGCGCCCAGGAGGCAGTGCGGCTGCTGGACTCCATCAATGTGGAGTGGTGGCCGTCATCAGAGAGGGAACGCTGCACGGACATTAAGGCCACCGCTAACCTGTGGCTCTTCATCTGCACGCTGGAGGCCACTGCCAAGAAGGTGCATACTCAAAACCAACTGCATATGGAGAGAATGTGTTGACTGGTATTTGGTGGGGTGTGTGCATGTTTGTCTTTTTGTAAAGTGGTGAGTGGTAGTGTGGTGGTCCGCGCACGGGGCTACAAACCTGATTTCCCAAGTTCAATTCCAGCTCATGACCAACACTAATAATGAATATCTGAACCCGTCTTGGGCCCCCGAGGTTGACTCGATCTCAAATGAATACCCAGTGTTGGCCACCCATCTCCTCGTATGCCGTACTGGCCTTTGTTAGGAGCTCGTTAACGGCACTTGCTCCAACAGTATATTTAAGGCAATAACGGGGGATCTTTGTCTTTTATATATGTGTATTCTACTAGCAACTGGTAACAGACATTGCTCCCTTTCCATTGACTTTAATATCATTACAAAAATGTATCTAAGAAATTGAGATTTTGAACATAGCATGTTATATTTTGATTCAGCACCCTGCAGGACCTCCATATTCAACCATTCATAGGCCGACATGAAAAGCGTAAACGTTAATAATTTTTGCTCCTAAATTATGGGAAGCCCAAATTGAGAAATTTGTGTTTTGGATCTTAGCAGATCTCGGCACAGGATCTGCTATATTTGTGCCAAATATAGACTTTGTGGAAATTTAGATATTTTTTTTTGGGGGGGGGAGGGTGTGTTATATTTGGGAGGCCATTCAAACACTTTATTTTACATATGTAGTGAGTGCAACTGAGTCGCTGACGTACTCTTTGGAGGCAACACATTTATTGATTCCAACACCAAGGGGTAACTGCCCCTTCACCAGATAACAACCTATGGTGGTAGACCACCAGGGTAACTACACTAATTACACTGGGAGTAGCTACAACACACAGGACCCCAGCTTGGGTCCAGGTCCATGCGTTGGTGACTCTTCTTGGACATAGAACGTGGAACATAGATTCTTCAGGATAACCACAGCAGCCGGTCCCTCTCGGGGAACCCGGCTTATATCCTCCTTGGTGTGGCTGGCTCCGTCCTTAGCCACGACCACCTTCGAGAACCCTCGAGCATGATCTTGGCCCTGACATGTGACCACCCCTAGCCCCCACCTGGGGGCCCTGTGTAGACTTTACCGGTCACGTTTCCTTCGGGGTCAACCAGAGTGCCATGGCCCTTAGTCACCCCATTCCCATGGCCGCCACTTTCACACCCTATCTTGTAGCGGTCGGCACTGCAGAGCGTGGTGCCATCCAGCACTGCAAGTCAGTGCGCACCGAGCCCCTCTGGGGCCGGTACTGCACCCACATATACGTGGTTCCCACGATGTCAATACATCGCACGTCGTGCCTCTCTAGGGCCGGTATTACACAGTGACATCCGCGATGTCACTACACATTTGAAAATATGCAAATTGGGGTTCAGCACCTTTCATAATCCTCAATATACATATTTGTCTCGACCTATGTTTAAAAATTAGAAAATAGGAAGTAATTGCCTTCCCTTTTTATGTACCCAAAATAGAATTAAAAAACCTTCGGATTTTCAGTGAAAATAATATACTCAACTATACCAAATATCAGCTTTATAGACCTTGTCGACCCTTCAAGAAATGAGTAATTTGTCACTTGCTCACAACTGGCTATGTATCTTTAGTTTCATTCATATGCGATGGTGTTTTAATGTTGCCTTTGATTAGTACGGTTGGCTACGTATGGAGCGAAAGACGTTTAACGTACATAATTATTGTATATTGTTAAGTTATAATTTAATCTTGGAATTTGCTTTTAGATGTGATATTCAAAAGCAAGGCCATTGTGTGGCGGGAGTTGGGATCCATATATCCAATATAAAATATTTTGAAGTGGTGAACATGAAAATAAAGTCTCAATTTCATATTTGGCAAAGTGTCACTGATTACAACATTTAACTGTTGTAAAGGTGAAAACTCGTTAGGAATGACTTGGACCATCATCTGTCTGGCGTCAATAGAATGAGTACTAATTTATGGAAAATGAGCAATGGTCACCCTTTGTTTAAAATATTTATGGGAATAAAGTGAGTACTGGCAAAAGGGTCTCATAGATACAACTTCATGGACATGTTGAATTTCCAACGCTGGCACTAGGTCACAAGCGTGCTTAAGTAATACAAATACTTGCTTCGGAAGGAAACACTGACTATGTACTTTTACTTGACTTGTGGTGGATGGACATCCCTGTGAATGAGTGCATCTTTGGCGAACTGTCCATCACAAATACTGTAAAATTCAGCGCTGCGGCATTGAGCCTTCACCCTGAGCCATATGTCGTGTAGGCCACGGAGAGAGAAGAGCGTCTCGCGCGTGTTGCTGACCCGGTGCTCGAGGTGAGCGTCAATGACTTGGATGTGGAAGACAATCAGGGCGAGGACTCACGCCTACACTGCCACATGCTCTTCAACATCGCCTCTGACAAGCGTGAGTACTGTCATGCTGTAGCCCCACTCTGCTGAGTTGTTTCTGGATTAGCAGTCTGGTTGAGGGGAGGGCTTTGGATTCTAAAATTGTGTATTCTAATTTTAGTGAGTTGACTTGGCTGAGCATCTGTTTGTCTATAAATGTGTGCTATTTTATGACCACCACTTAGTGGAAACAACAGTAAATATGTTTAGAAGTGGCTTGTTTCCTACTCTAGGAATGTTAATTATTCACACTGGCTCGGAACTGCAATTGGAGTAGAGCACAGTCTATCGCAAGAGAGGGCATGGAGACACTTTTCTCTACAGTTTAACCGGATTCACAAGAGGGTGCGCCTGTGATTGTGTGCGAACTCCAGAGGCTTGTACCCCACTGGATCGGGCCTTAGAGCTGTGGCAGAACTTACTGGGGGGCTCCACCCTCCCAGCCCTTAACAACAGCCAACAGACCCTGCTTAACATCCGCATGATGACCGAGCTGTACCGCCTCATTGACAAGGTATCGCACGCCACCCTTCGCACATTCATCCCAAGACATGGTTACCAGCAAAAGACTATCCTCACACTTGCCTAATAGGCTAGCTTGCTTAGTCAATGTTTCGATTCTTGTAAACAAATGGTAATTTCTTCTGGGAGTTACTAAGTTGCACCAATCTGCTGTAAAGTGGTTTGTTAAAAGCCATTTAGCATCACTGTCTGCACAAGTATATCATCGTGTCTCAAAGCAGTAGCCTATATTCTTTGTTTGAAAGTAACGTAGTATGTACCACTTGACACAATTCATATAGTATCTATGAACGATAACAGATTTTCCTTGGAAAAGGGGCTGTGAATCTCAGTTGGCTTACTCGTATTAAAAAATTAAGATTAATCAAAGAAAAATATCGGATTTTTGGCAATGCAGTTGCTAGAAAATGTTTGGCAGGCCAAATAATGATGTTCTCTTCATACAAAGGTAATCACAAATACATTTGACTGCTGTTTACATGTGGGCCGATCTCTCATCTTAACAGCCACTACAAGCACTCAAGAGCTGCCTGCTGCAACAGCAACTGAGTGGCTGGTTGGAAGATTGTCCTGGGAACATAATGGCCGGTTGTCTGGCTGCACGCCTCCTTCTTAACTTGGACTGCCCACAGCATGCTCAGGTGCTTATATTTTGTATAGCGCCTTGCCAACATGTTGATGATCCATGCTTTTATGGATGTTTATTCCAAACTGCCAATCATTTATCAAAGTCAATTATATTTTTTATGAAGCAACCACACATTTCAGTCGGTGAAATATTCTTTGGTTAAGTATAATGAAAAGTAATCGGGTTTTTTTTTTATCTTTGTCATTTATTATTTTAGCAAAAATTGAGAAATAAAATGTTAATAAAATATCAACATATAATATGATTGATTCATTACATTTCACACCTTGGATTATCACGGTTGGCTACGTACGGTGCGAAAGAACTTCAACAATACATACACAATATTATACAGTTTTTATTTATACGTGCTCTTTTAAAGGGTCATTAAACTTGAGCTTATTTTCATATCATCCAAATGATAAATTAACACTCCTTTATATATCTTCTTCCACACAATGATTGTTGAACAAAAATATGAAATTGTTTAATATAAAGCAAAACATGTTATTTTTTTATTTGCAGGTGTTTGTGGATGAAGTTGAGTCGAGAATGGAATCAATTTCCAAACCAGATGATAAATTGTCTGTACTGGAGAAGAATGTCAAATTAACCAAGAGCCAGTTCCACTATGCCATGGGACAGGTATGTTGTGTGACTCGGACACTCACAGAGTGATCTCTTTATCCTGATCATAGGAACCATGTCATATGAGAAACTCTTGAGTTTGACTTTTTTGAATGAGCAAAGTTATCTTAATATAATGAAAACATCTTTTTTTTAAGAGACCATTCTATTGGAACTTAACTTTTTGTATTTATAGCACTGGATACAGACGTACATGCAAATGAATAGGGTTAAATGAATGGAAATTTGCATAGGCAAATAACTTCCACATTTCTTATAATGTAATAGGTCATTGGATGCTGTTAATGATTTATATTTGGCAATAGACAAAGTTGATAAATTTCAGCTGAGTAATGCCATTTCATGTTTTTGAAGAGGCTAAACACAATGGGATTTGATGTTTATATTATACCATTGTGATTGAAATTATTTTAGTTGTTACTCAATTAAGAGGTCTGCAAAGTTGGGCTCAAGATAAATTATACAAATGAGTCCTATACAACAATTTAGCTAAACAGTCAGAAAAGTCTAGAGAGCGACAACTATAACAATATATTATCCATACGTAGGACCGTTAATGAAGTCAGACCAAAATTAATATAAATTCGAGGTGGATGAAAGTGGGTTGGAATTTTTTAGAAAAGTTGAGTTTAATAATGAAAACAACATATGAATGCACCTAAGGAAGAACGTTTTCAATTGGTGCATATTAACAGCTATGACACATGATCAGAAACATAGATATTGAGAAAGAAAATTAAACAAACTGCAAAATAAACATGGAGAAATGCATGCTTGGACTTGCATTGTGAGATCGGGAGAAAACATGCACAAGGAAATCTATCGAAATTAGAGCCATGACTTAAAAAAGTAAGTGGACATGGGCAGGGTGTGCCGCTAGATGGGATGATGGCTGTACTCGACTAGTAATGGAGTCCATCTTCTTGGTTCTTTCGGTAAAGTCACGTAGAAGGGAAGTAATAAAGTAATAAAAAGAAAACATAAAATAATTCTCACGACGTTTCGGCCACAACGCAAGCAGCCGTCTTCAGGTGGAGAACAGGTCTGTCGAGAAGGCAGAATTATTTTGTTATGTTTTTTTATTACTTTATTACTTCCCTTCTACGTGACTTTACCGAAAGAACCAAGAAGATGAATCCCTGCAGTCACGAAAGCTTTAAATAGTAATGGAGTGGCAGCCAAAGGATGAAATACACCCAATATGACATCACATCTTCGAGGTGGAGCAATTAAATATGTTTATTTGTAAGTGCTAGATGGATTTTAACATTTCAGAAACATTTGAGACGGCAGTAGCTTGGGGGATTGATCGTGGCTGATGATGATGATGATACATCGTTTAAACATGTTTTCAATAAATAAAAATTCCCTCACTGGTGAGGTTCATGAGTTCTTCCTGAGATGAACACGAACTATATCTCACATGAAGCCTTGGTGCATATGATCAGGCTAGCCAGCAGAGAATGCGTAGACTTTGCAAGTAGTGTTGAAGAGGAGCATGTCTTGACTTGATTATTGTATTTGTTGGTGCCAAAAAATAAACCACATTATAATTGAGCCTTCCATTGGGGTTCTCGTGAATGAGATATCTTGCTAAAATATATTCAATACTTATTGAGATATCTTGCTAAAATATATTCAATACTTTGAGTAAATTGCAAATCCACTAATAGTGCATATCTTCTATTGCATTAATGCGTTCAAGTATACTTATTAGTGTGCTTGCTTGCATGCGTTTTTACCTTGTGTGCATTTTGTGGATTGATATGGATGTCGTGAGCTCACTGCACGTAAGTATTTGCAACGCAGGTAAAATGCGTGTCCATGCATACCAGTGGCAATTTGTAATTGGATCTGGCTTTCGCTTGCCATAGATTGACTTGGCCTAAAATTAATATCTGGTGTATTACATTTACACAGCACTATAATAGTTTCTCTCTAAAAACACTTGCCCAGCAGACTGCCAGGCTGAACAGTATATACCTATGTGTGTCAATGTGCAGGTAGAGATGGGATTCTTACTGCTGTTGGAGATCCTGGAGGATCCTAACATCTGGAGACCATCTCGTACCTGGTACCTTCTGAGATCACGAACCTATGCCCTGGCCTCCCTCTACACAAACCTTCCTGGCAACCAGCTTGCTCAATCTGAGAGGGAGCGTCTGCCACAGCTTGGTAAATACTTCACCCCCTAACACCGCGTGAAGTCTGGTCTTGCTGTAGTTAAGTTGCACAACAACTGGCTCTCAACATTTAATCGATGGCTGATTACACTGGTCTGCAGCCAAAATTTTCTGAAATAAATGTAGTCCAACTTCTTATTTTGGGTCCCTGAGAATGAAAATGATGCTTAAAATTGTTGATTGGCTCCAGTTTTCAAGATATGCTACTGGGTCAGTATGTACGACCCTTGACTTGGGAATGGTGGAGGATAAGTGAGTTATAAAGGGAAGGGATTTCAATTTAATCCAGAAATGACGAAAATACATCTTTGACTGGATCTATGAATATGTAGTGTGTTATATATGGAGGCACACACTGGAGTTGGGGACAATACGTTTATTTAACTATATTAACGTACACTGGTTCTACATCTAGGTGATAACTACACAGTTAACTAGACCACAACGGGGTAACTACATAACCGGGTCAGTCAGTAACACACTGCCCGACCCACGATGCCGAGCGTAACATCGAAGCGCGAGAACCGAGGATCGAAGTGACGTAGCACCGACGGGTTCCATTCCAACAGAGCCCAGAACCCTCTTGGGACTGCCCCTTTATGTTCCTGAGCGTGGCCTGCCTCCGCCCTCGGCCACGCCCCCTTCTAGATCCTACTTGAAGGCTCTGGCCCATATCACGTGTCCCTCGAGCCCCCTTTTGGTCCCCCTTGCCACTCTGCCCCGGCCACGTGCCCTCTCGGGTTCACACAGAGTATCACGTCCTCACTTGCTCTCTCTCCGACCCTCACCAGAACTATGCCCCCTCGGGCCTGCTTCCATGCCATATCCACTCTGGTGCCAGAGAGAGACTCAAGACGTACATTTCCACTCTTGTCACAGTGGCTGGCGCTAAACATCATAGGGACTCCATATAAGTGACTACAAATAAATCTATGACTGGGTTTGGACAGTACTTGAGCAAAACAATGAATGATGCAATCTGAACCTGGAATTGCATCATAACATGATATGAATTGCATCATGTTATTCCTAGAAGTCATGGATGATGCAATCATAACTAGACTTGCATCCCTCTGCTGAACAAATTGCCCTATATCAGCTCTAGAAATCATAGTGTCGTGCTCTCTTATTTGTTAGTGTTAGATTTTGCAAAGGGACACATTTCTGTTTAGCCAAAGTGAGCAGAGCTGCATCGTACTTGTGTGAACAAAGCAGATAACCAATAACAAAATTACTTGTCATTCACATAACGATTCCACATTCCCCCTTTGAATAAAGTAATGATATTAATATTGGGTCTCAATTCAATCTAAATATTAATATGTTTAATTAACCTAAAGGTAACTTTAGTTTCAAAGGTGAATAAATCCTACCTCTTATCTATCATACATACAATAGTATTGATTTTTACTTGCAGCTTGTCGTTTTCAATGTCAGCCATTTAATAAAAAAACATGTTACATGAATGATTTCATATGCGTATCAAGTGTGTAAGAATACATTATAATCAATTAATTTTAACATGTCAACTCTTCTGCTCCTGTTGGGCAAAAATCCAGCCAGGTTTAGTCTTAATACCAGTGTTGTGTTTTCTTTGATGGTGATCCTTTTATCTGTCTGGATCGGCTGCACTATCATGTATACAATTCTGCGCAACATGGTATTGTTGGGCAGGTAGCTGCTTCTGAGAAATGCACATTATTTGACTTGGGAATGTGTCTTGCACATTGCAGATCTAAGGAGCCCACTGGTAGCAGTGAGCGTTGCCCACCGTTTGCTCACTGGCCTCATGCAAGCCATTCTGGGGCCCTCCTTCAACAATACCCAGGGCTCCGACAAGCCCAGTGGCACTGCTACCACCAGCATCTTCATCGACCAGGGTGAGTGGTCGATAGCAGTGGTGTGCTAATTGTGTGGCACCTTTATGGAACACCGTGACACGTTTGCACCTTCCTCACATAATTAACTGCCCAACCCCATTTGATTGATGCACTATTTTGATACAAATTACAATGGTTGAAATATGACCACTGGGAAAAAAGGCTATTCCTAGCTGGGAAATAATAAAAAAAAATAAAACATAATAATTATTTTATTATGTTTTATTTTTAGTATTTTATTATTTCCCTTCTACGTGACTTTACTGAAAGAACCAAGAAGATGAATCCCTGCAGTCACGAAAGCTTTAAATCGAAATCTATTCCTAGCTGTTTTGTTCCCATGTAACATAGTATGATTCAAGGCTCTTATTATGAGACACATAATGATTAATTGCTTCCTTGATTTAAATTGTTTGTTATAATCATGATACATGCTTTCAACCAGGCTGTAAGAGTAGTCTTTAGTTTACAAACCTTGCAAATATGCAAGTTACTTGCTGTTGTTATATTTAAGAATAAGCAATACAACAATAGGCATAATTTACAAAGAATGCCGCAAATTAGGCATTAAACAATATTGTTTTTGGGACCCTGGATCATGACAATTCATTGAATTGCATGTGAGTGGGAGGGTGAATTGCCACATGCCTACCTATTAATGGGGAGAGCCATTGCTTGTTACTTAGTTTCCTTAGCCCAATTCTCATGCCTTATTGTCTCATTGGGCCCTAACCTGGTTTTAGAGAAATTCAGTTGGTGAATGAAGTCGTTCTTTTGAATCGTGGTCACTCAAAGATTTCCCCTGTTGCGTGCACGTTCCACGGTCTCTCACCAGGGGATAACGTGCTACTCAAGTGGACGGTGCTCACGGAGCTACTGGACGTGTCGCGTCATCTAGTGTCACTGCAGGCCAAACGCGGTATTGTGCTGGAAGCCAAGAGCTTCTGCATTGAAGCGCTCAAGCTGACCACCAAGCTACAGCTCACACGCAGGTTGTGTGCGCTGTTGTTTTGTGTGTCTAATGCCACATGGGACATTGGTGACCAGATGACAGCCTCTGTGCAAGGCCACAATCACACAGCTGGTCAAATCTTTATTATGGATTATGTGGTCATGCTGGTGCATACCTATAATCTAGTACTTTGAAGGCATGGGTTGATAAATCATAAGTTGTGAGACTCCCTATCTGGCTGGGATGGCTACTTCCTATTTTGCAGTTTCCTGGCAGTACAGCCTATGGGTTTATGTTTACATCTCTCTCTGAACTGTCCGATGTATATTTTTATTGGAATACATCTCTCCTTAATCTCTTAGATTATTGATGCATCTCTTCTATGCTGTCTTGTCAAGGGACCTCGTGCCTATCTGGTATAAATGTTTCTCTTATCTATGCCCCCATATCCATTCCTGTCAACTCACGTGTCGTCTAAATACATGCATATTCACCATACATCTCTATCTTTCTTTTCTCTTCTCATATCTCTTCTCATCCCACTGCATCTCTTATCCCTTATGTATCGTAAATTCTCGGGCCATAGCTCATCAGTCCATGCTAAGAGCCATCGTAGGCCACAACTGACTGCCAATTGTATATTAACCAAGGAAAAATAAACTAGACAAATGTTCCAATAACATTGTCATGAAGGGAAAAACATATATATAGCAGGCAATGACCCTTCTTTTTTGACATCCTATGAAAAAATTCCATTTCTCAATGGCGCCCATGAATATAAATATTTTACCTTTTAGGGCAGCGTTATGCATGAATGTGTCGAGTTTTTGTTATTTTTGCTTATGCACCAATGCAAATGTGGTATTAAAAAAAAACGTGACCCAGAGAACATCTGGTTGTTGCTGCAAAGTAGCAAAGATGTTCAGCAGGGGGCACTATCTTCTGTTCCACAGGTGAGCTAAAGCTGTAAGGGATACCTGTGAAATAGGACACCTGTATTGAGCATTTTCGTTCTCTTCTATCATGTGCACCAACAGGTGCTTGTACACAAACACGTACACCTCTTGTTCTCTTAGCCCCGCCCCCCCCCCTCCCAATACGTTCCATTCATTGGCTACCACATTCTGATAAGCTCCCCCCCCCCCCTCCTCCCCCTTAACTTGTATTTAAGAACTTGTATCTCGGAATCTCTGCCTCACTTGATATAGCAAATCTAGCTGTGACGGTCCCACCTGATGACGGAGACTTGTGTTGCCTCCGAAATGTCGTGATTTCTTATTATTTTATTTCTATTATTACTTTTATTAATTTTATTTTTTACCTACGTGACTTTACCGAAAAAACCTAAGAGTACCTCTATTGAGCTCTTGCACGTTTACGTTGCTGAAAGTAAAACTGCTCTGGTGCCAACACGTGCAATGCGGAGGAAAACCTCACTATGTGAATGGTGTTGACCACACCTAACAACTATTGTATCCAACAAGGTTTTAAAGGGGACCTTGTTTTATTTTTATTGACGGTGGGTGGGTGGTTGTGTGTGCATGTGCGTGGAGCGGTGATATTGTGCTTATCACATTCTGCTACATACCTGACACTTGGGTTCAATTCCCTACCTACCATAGCTGAAATCAGCGTCGAGTGATATCTGAACCATTCCTGGGTCTTTCCGAGGGTGACTCGGACTTAAACGAGTACTGTATCTGTTATCGTGTGTTAACGTCAGCAGCGGCTGATTGCTGGTCACATGAGCCCCTCGCACTGTGCTCGCTAGCAGCACTTGCCCCAGCCGCCTGCGTCGGCTATGAGGTGGATCATTGTCTTTGTGCGAATTGCAGGTGTGCGGAGCTGCTGATTGTAAAGGCGAGCCTGGAAGTGCAGAGGGGTGAACTGGAAGAGAGCAAACATGAATTGAAGCAGCTATCTTTTCTGCTTGAATCCTCCCAAGGTGAGCCACACTTACTCCTTTACTAAGAAAAATTAGACCACTAAAGATAAACAATTGCACAATGTTACAAACAATGCAAACACTGTAGGATACACAGGGTGGGCTGGTAGGAATAATACTAATACCGGTACAGGGATATCGACCGCACACACACGCGCACACACACACGCACATACGCGCACACACGCACATACACGTACACACGCACACACACACACACGCACACACACCGCACGCACACACACACACACGTACACACACATGCACGCGCACACACACACACGCACCTCTCACCTGCAAGGCAGCGGTCGCCGCTTCTCCTCCCACATCTCTCGTCGCGGCAGCTGTAACGATGGTGCAAGTTTGTTTTTATCATCAATTCCTCCTCCACCCCTCCCCGCCACTGTTCACCCACCAGAATAAATGAGTTCGCCCATAGTCAGTCGATCAAAAAGTTTCGCCGTGACGCGCCGGAAGCGACGGCCATCTTGTTTAATTCACAGATTGCAGGGAGAGCGGGCGGCCATCTTGTCGGACAGGGTCATGCCAAGTGTTTGCAGTAGGGGGCGATGTTGATACACGGACGGACGATATAATCTATTGGTGGTCTGGTCCACTTCGTTCCTACCAGTATAATCTGTTTATCAACCAATAGTCTTTCCATTGCTCGTTGTTCTCATGTTTTTTGTTTTTTTTCTCTAACCAAGAGCTCATTTACGAATGCAAATACTACAGTAGAGATGTAGTATTTAGAGATATCCTTTATTAATATTCTTGCAGTCACAAAAACTTCAAATCTAGAATGATACTTTATTAAACCAGAGTGGAGAACCCGGACAGCTTGATAATGTAACTTTTTAAAACGGAGCACTCCTAAAACTTTCACATATTACAAGATCAATCGTATGCATTATAAGCAGGAAGTTAAAATGGTTCCACAGGGTGTAAACCATTGAATGTTCAGTGAAACTGGCTGTAGATGAAAATTGCAATCTTTAATAACACACATTGTAAAAATATTCTATAATGTGTGATTATGGTGACAATGGATTATGGTGTGATTATTTTTTCCAGGTGTATTTAAAAATTACAATACAGAATGTCTGTTTTTCTGCTCTTAAGAGTTTGAGGCTACCAAGAAAGCAGGTGCTGATTTCAAGTTGAAGAAGCTCCGTGGCACAGCCAAGTCTGCAAGCAAACGCAGCCCAGTCGCAGAGGAAGAACAGGAGAAGGAGTCTGAAAACCAAAGTTTTCTCAAGTCTATTCCTCTGTCGCTGGTGCATGGGCGTGAGCAAAGCATCACCGGGGCAGATGGGATAAGCAGCTCTCCCGGGCTGGCCAAGCAGAAGAGCCGCCTGCCACAGGTCCACAAGGCTCAGTGCGCCTGTACCAACTGCCGTGACGTGGTGCTGTCGCTCATCACTGCCGAGTGGTTCCTGACACAGAGCCGCATGGAGGATGCACTTCAGAACGACACCGTGAGCCGGCGCTTCCTGCTCGCTGCACTCCAGCAGGCTGCTGCCCTCAAGCAGCGCGGTGCTGCCATGCTGCACGAGATCCTTGCGAGGAGACCAGGTGGTTGGCCACTGCTACTGAAAAACGCTGCTTTCCAGATGACACACGCCGTGGAAGCAACGGCGCGACTGGAATTGGCGTTGAGGGCTCTGAAGGTCGGCTCGTTTGTCGGTGTGGCCGATAACGTGCAGAAGGGCCTGCAGGTGTTCCAGTCGACTGACCTGGGGCTGGCGGATGCCCACGACATCAAGGCCAACTTGATGATTGTCAAGGCCATCATGATGCTGTTGCAGCTCTCCCTCAAGCAGGACTGTAGTGTGGCAGAGCTCTTTCAAAGCTCTTGGGCTCTGAACACCATGATCACACCCTGTGAAGAGGAACCCGATTTACCATCGGTCAATAACACGGAAACTTCTACCTCTACTACCGTGGCTTCCACTGGCATTGTGAAGCCACCCCCATCAGCGCAGAAAAAGAAACGGGAGTTTCCTCAGACGCCTAATTTTGGCTTCAAGACTCCGGCACGCAGCACAGCATCCAGATCGGCAATAAAACCCAGCCAGGGCTTCTTTATATTAGAGGATTCGAATTCGTCGAATTCTCCTGTTCCCCCCTGCGTTAAGGCTCAAAAGAAGGTACAGACACGTTTGAGGATTGTGAAGTTTAGCGACAGTGACGAAGACTCTGAGCTGCCCAGACACCAGCAGGTGGCTGCATCTGATAGAGGAAGCAGCAGTGCTAAAGTAAAGGAGCCTTTCAGCATGATTGTGCCAAAGCCCAAAGTTTCAACTAAAGTCCCACCTTGCAAAGTCAAACCAGCAAAGGATGAAAAACCAACAGCGAGAGCCCAACCGACAAAAGCAGCCTCTTCTGCGCATGGCGTCAGTGCAACGTTGGTGAAGCTGGAAAAGGTTGGCAGAGGACAGACGACACAGAGCCAGCCCAAAAAACAGCTGAAATCTGTGGAGACAACGGCAAAGGCAAAAGGCTCAAGGCGGATGGCATCGGCTGTCCAACAAGATAAGCCTATGGATGACGCTGAAAGGAAGGTGCTCCACAAGACCAAGCAGGCAGGCAGGGCCACCATCGGAAGGGGCCACGATGTAGAGCGGGAAGAATTGCGCCAAGGGGACACGGACGAAGTTTGGTTGGACCTGGATCAAAGCATAGAAGTCATTAGGGCACTGGATGAGGATTCACCACTTGATGACAAAAGAGTTATGCGCAAGGTCAAATCTAAAAGTAAGTATCGGAACAAAACTACGATGAAATTAATTAATTTATTAATGAACATTCTTATCAGGTCTAAGCAGTGTGAAATTAGACCAAGGCAAGTCATTGATCAAACGCTCATATGAAACTGGTCCAGTATTACAGTAGTCGTCGAATTCAGGGGAAATTATAAAGGGAATATGCAATGAAAAATACAAAACTATCTCTTGTAGTTATGTAAGTTCTATTCAAATTAATCAATGGATTGCCCAAAACTTGGAGTGACAAGCCAAAGCAAAAACAATATTTGTAAATATGCTAATCTAATTTTGCTTTGGCAGCTAACCATCATTCTTCTGACAGTTATCCATCTGAAATATGCTAATAGATATATATATATTTCTATGCCAATAACCTGGAGAGTTCCATACTGATATAATTAAATATTTACAAAAGCACATTGGAAAATCTTACATAATCCAAAGTACATATCCACAAGGAAGAACAATGCATTTTTTTTTCTGTTGAATTTTTAGATCGCTATTCAGGCGACTACCTCGCTTACAAATTTACGATGATTTCCAGTCGCAGAATGTAAGGTGGCAAAGGTTTCCAGAGCACGGAAGACACAGGACAGGGAGATGGAGGTGGTGCGGCGACAGATCCCCACCGAGCCAGACGAATACACCGCCCCAGAGCGGTTGGTGCAAGCGCCGGCCCCACTGCATGTCACGAGGCTGAACATCAACGGTGAGTCTCCGAACTCGAGTGACAGAGTGCGCCAGCGATGCATGCATTTGTTTCAGAGGCTTGGAGAAAACGTTGGTTGAATAGGTTGGGGTGAGAATAAATATGTGCATGAGACATCCATGAGGTTCCTAATTAAATCAGAATATAACGCAGATTTTTAACCTCCCTGTGCTTATTTTATTGTTATTTCTTTCGTATGTTTGAGTTTTCTATTGGAACGTTTGTGTCCTCCGACTTGATGAGGACTTGGCCAAATTTTCGAAGCAGAATCCTGAAAATAAACATGTGATGTCCAGTCACATATCAGTGTACAGTTAGCATGTTGCGATTCATTGATCAAGAATCATTCTTACTATCCATCAAAGCAGGAATGTAATTTACTATTTCTTATTAATATTTTGTAAACGATTAGATGATGGAAACATTGAAGGTTCATGGAGACACTGTTGCCATTATGGACTTCACATTCACCACAATAGCCAAATACTTAGTTTTTATAAAACCATGACCCTGAATTATGACACTTTAATTGTTGCAAGCCTAAAACTTGGTGACTGATCAGCAGTGGATAATTTTCAAATTCGCCTATTTCCTTTGCTGCCGGTATGAGACAACATTGTTAAGCAACCTTTTGCCAAATTCTCGGCAATAATATACACGTAAAATGTTTGTTACATTTATCACATTTTACTGTTTCTGTGACTACAGTTTATTTAAAGCGTGTCAAGTACGCAATTGAATGAAAGTTAAATTTCCGAATACCTTGGATGCACGTGTGTGACGGGCGCGTGTGTGTATCTGACGGGCACGTATGTGTGTGACGGGCACATGCAGATGGCAGCCTGTCCCTGGAGGCGGCACAGGACGTGCTGCTGGCCGCGCTCGAGTGCATATCACACAACCCGTCGGGCGCGTCCTACCGTGTGCTCGCCCAGCTACTGGCTCTCCACGCCGGCGATGGCCTCCAGCTGGGAGACGGGCACAGCGAGAAGGGCGCTGGCCTCGATACCGCATGGCTGCACAATGAGGGCCTTTCTGTCACCCTGCGCCACCAAATGATCGCCAATGTCACTCGCAAGATCAGGTAGCTGGCTCATGTCTGGCATGTGCTTCAGCTTCCTTAACCACAATTTCTTCGAATTTAAATGTAATAATAGCTTCATCACCATCATGAGGCCTCCTTTGCCAGTACCAAAATATAATAATAGGGTTTTTCCCCTTTTTTTCTGGCGACAAAACTGAAACCTTATTCAAGGAATCATGTTTACATTAACCTCTACTTGCAGTCAGAATGCAAACAAAAATCAACACTGATAATTTATGCATTGTCCTTGAAACTGATTGGTCCACACCAGAGACAGCTTTCCTTAGAGCCTAGTCTCATACGGTATTCGACCAGATGTCGCCAAAAGGCGTCATCTGGTGTGGACCAATCAGTTTCAAGGACAATGCATAAAAATTCAGGTTTTTTTTGCATTCTGACTGCAAGTATTGTGGTTAATGTTAACATGATTCATTGCAAAAGGTTTCAGTTTTGTCGCCAGAAAAAGGGAAAAACCCTATTATTAGCTTCATGACCATCATGAATTGTATTTATTTTAAAATAACTAATAATACAGTCATATCGTTTAATGATACGATTGGATCAAATATAACGTAGTTGAACAGTTAACATGTCATGTACATTAGTGTTATTTATTGACATGGCATCAACAAAACTCTTGAAATATTAAAGATGTATAAGAAGAAATAGGTTCCGTCAACTTTATATTCTGTCTCATTTGACAAAGGGACATAACTTGCCAATTGGCACATGGTAAATTTGCCTAAATGAAGAAAAAAAAATGTGCTTGATTTAGTAATATTATTGGCACACTATTCAACAGGTAACTAATAACATACTGTGCACTCCTAAAGGCCCGAGAGACCAATTGTAAATTTAAAGTATTGAGGCCCACTGTTAATGTCTGCAGCTGACACCAGTCTTTTATTTGAATGTGCAATCTTCCAATTATGCACAAACATTCATATTATTAGGACATTTATAATATCTGTTCTACATACGATTCTGCCTTACCTTCTAATAATATTACACTTCATAGCAGATTATGACCAATTCAATATTTTGTCCATGCACATGCTGTGTTTTAAAATAACTATTGCTTTAAGAGCACCTCAGATTAGCATGGTTGGTTATGTATGGTGCAAAAGAGGTTCCAAAATAGGGTAAAAATGCTTCCCCTTATTTTTAATAAAAGCATTTTGGACACCGAGAATGAAAAAATCCGCTTGTAATAACTCCTCTATCCACTGCTCTAATACGAAAGTCTTGTCAAAATAATGCATTAATGACAGTACATTGTCACCATTGGGTTAAGAAGAAACAATAACATTTTTTGTTATGTAAAGTTAAAACACGTTTTGCATAGATATAGAGCAATTTTGATTTAAATAATCTGCAACACTTCTTGATAGAAACACAATAAATAGCTACTCGGTCATACCAAGAAAACATTCCCTCCGCTCCTGTTGTATACCAGGTTGTGACCATACCAGTCGCACATTGCATTACCTCCCTCACTGCCTCGTGGCTTTGATTACAGACTCCACTGCTTGTGTATTGACCCATGCCACGCTGCAAAGGAAAGAACAACAAGTAATAAAAAATAAAACATAATAAAATAATTCTCACGACGTCCTCAGGTGAAGAACAGACCTGTTCTTCACCTGAGGACGGCTGCTTGCGTTGTGGCCGAAACGTCGTGAGAATTATTTTATTATGTTTTATTTTTATTATTTCTTTTCTACGTGACTTTACCGAAAGAACCAAGAAGATGAATCCCTGCAGTCACGAAAGCTTTACATCGAAAAGTCCAGCTTGCTCTGAATTAACTGGTGGTGTGTGTGTGTGATTTGACTGCAGAAAGGGTGAAGGAGAGGCAGTGCAGTGCACCCCGGGCTCCAGGGATGGCCACCTGCAGCAGATCTTGCCCCTCTTCAACTTCCAACCGCAGTTTGCGGCAGGGATGCACCAGCGGGCGCAGGAGTTTGCAGAAGCGTTTGACCTTATTCCTGATGGTAACGATGCATCTGTCCATGCTAGAGACGCAGTTCTGTACTGCTCAAGCACGGGAATGTGCCCATTCACTAGTTACATTTAACTGAAATTATATATTTTTTAGCCATTGAAAGTGCCTGCGCTATCAAGTAAAACTGTCTATTCCCACTTGCAGAGCCAGTGGGGAGGGCGGGGTGGCACGTGCCCCCTCCCCCCCCCCCCCCCAATTCCATTCCCGCTCACGGCCAGCACCGGTGACGATTATTTGAACCAGTCCTGGGCCTCCCCTAGGTCAACTCAGCCTCAAACGAGTAACTGTGTGGTGTGTCAACATCGCGTCCGGGCGTGGTGAATCCAAGTCCCGGGCGAAGCCGGGTAGTAAGGCTAGTCTATATATATAAAAGGGAAATTTGTGAATGTGTCTGTTCAAAATGTTTAGCGTACTTCCCGACATGCAACAAGCTTGAAATTAGCCATGTGGGTAGTTTCCAGACTACACAATGCAAAAATTATAAAAAATAGACTTTGTAATTTTTTGTGGGGGGGGGGGGGGGCGCAATAATGCATAAATTTTGCACGGTAAGTGAGCGGTGACGTCACATCTGTCATGTCACCCACATGCGGTTGCGTTACGCAGTATGCCTGCTGACGTCACGCATCCCCCCCCCCCAACCCTCCGCGTAGTCCGTGTATCCCGCACAAATGCGCGGCTGGGGGGGGGAAATAGGTTACAAACTTTTAATTTGCCATGTGGCTAGCTCCCATACTGTACACAATGTAAAACGTATAAAAAGAACCTTGTATGTTGGGGGGGGTGGGGGGGGAATGACCATGAAGTATGTGGCGTCCACCCGCATACAGGACTGGTGAGAATCTATATTTTTAGATGAGCGTTTGTGGCATCGATTAAACGGGAATAGGTCGATTCTAAAGAAATCTACAATCTTCGATTCCTTAGCGCGAGCGTAAGTTTTTTTTCCACCGCGCGTTGGGTTTTATTTTAATTAATGAGGTAATGATCAAAGTTTTATTTTCATTTGTATATGTTATGTTTTTAAGTTGAGAAGTTTTTAAATATCTTTTTCTCCCGGGCAACGCCGGGTACTTCCCGCTAGTTCGTAATAAATTGGCATTTTGCGACCCCCCCACTGCCACTGTGTAGCATATTATTACGTGCCAGGGACTCTGAGGTGATAGGACAATAGTCTGTGTCCATAATTGGCAATAAGTAACGGCAATGCAGTTATAAGTGACTCACAGAATTGTGCGCAGTTGCGTATACAGTACACGACTTCCCTGAAGGCATTCACCTTCAGCGAGCGCGATGCCGATCACACATGGTTCGAATTCGACCCTCGATCGATGGCTGCGCCATCGCCGCACACGCGTCGAATAAAAAACAAGTCCTTAGTAACAATTCCTATCATTTTTAATTGCTGGAGGGGTTACCCCCCTCTACCGAAAATCCTGGCTCCGCCATTGTCTTTCCCAGCAAAAATATCGAAATAATTGTGCTGTTAATTGCACAGAAAGTGCCTAAAATACCAACTTCATGCCAACGTTATTGATCGTCTAAATTTCTACTTCAATAGAATAAAAAATAAGCAGGCTGAGGTGTAGAAATTGTTGATATAATGTCCCGTGGGCAGTACACAGTGTTTAATGTCCCACTCAAATGCGCATAGTTTACACAAGTGTTTGTTTTGCTGCCATGATTTATAATTCAATATATATATAAAAAAAAATCTGAGTAATTACAAAATGTAGATACTTCAAAGTACATCGACACAATGCGTATTGAGTCTGGGATTACTTTATTTTGACTCGGGAGCATTTCGCTTATTAGGCGTAATGGCTGTTAAAAGCTTCTGAAATCTAATATTCAAGTAATACATTTGAAAGATTCCATTATAAGTAGGATTTTTTTATTTTGACATTAACTTACATCACTGCTTAGCTCATGAAATATGCATCTCATACAGCATTAGAGGGCGGACATTGAAAATATCTTACAAGTGCCAGTGCTGATTAACTGTATCTGGTCGACAACCAGCACAGACAGGCAGCTGGGCAGCGTAGCACCCTCAATTGATATTTCCTGTATTGAATATCGAGTAGGCTCTGGTCTGCCCTACTTAATGCTCACTGTGGATGCTCGTTCTGTGCAGGAGTGGCAGTCTGCACGCTTTCAATCGTCAACCTTTTCCCCTGGGACCTACGCAAGATTCGTGATGTTGGGGAGTTGGTGCTGCTCACTCGGCTGGAGCGTGGGGCCAGACCCATCACCGTGCGCTTGCACCCTGGAAAAGACCAAGTAAGGGGTGAAGTGGTTCTGTAAATAGGAGAGTTCATATTAATCATCCTCATAAAGGCTCACTTTAATCAGAGATCACATTGGAAATATGTGCCAATGTCTGTCTTCATTACCAATATTGAGGCAAATTATGGGAATTTGGTTTGGCCATTTTATCAAGATGGGAATCTTGTCCCTGAAATGAAAATTGACGAAAGAAGCTTAAAAGTGCTAATGTTGATAGGGAGAGCAGTTTGTGGTCGTGGCACATGAACCACCTCCACATCAACCCTCACCTACTAGTCAATCAGTTGCTCGTTCTTGCTCCCTCATTGGCCCCAATCCTTCGTTTATCAACACTCGTGGTGCTTCAGTAAGCCTAATTATTTTTTGGTTAATTTTAATGTTGGTGTTCACATCACAACGTTTCCCTCAATACATCACCCTCCCATACTTGGCATACTTCTGCTACGGTGCTTCAATCTGTCTCCTTTTCAGGTAGGGCTGGACTGGGTGCTGGCAGAGTTTGACTCTATTCTGAAGCAGCAGACAGTGGTGAGCAACATGACGGAGAAAAAGCTGTGGTGGCAGCACCGCAATGAGCTGGATGAACGCATGCAGGTTTGTCCTATCGAGGGAAATGGGGGCAATGAAGTGGTACTTACCTGGTGTAAAATTAAATCGCATGTGTAATGGGTTCCAGAGACACTTGTGGAGGTAACTTCTTTATTACGATACAACACTCCAACAGTCCTGATACTCTGTTACAGCCTAGGGACAGCCTAGGGACACAGCCTCCTCCTAGCGTGCCTGACTCTGGCTACGCTCTGGGGTCCTCCGGCTACAATTACCCTAGGGGAGGCTACCTGACCCGACCCAGCCAAGGTGCGGGTCTAGACTCTGGCTTCCTCGGAACTCGCCCTTACAAGGACGTAGAGCCGGGAGTCCCAGAGTCCCACCACTGGCCCGCACAGCGTCCCAGCCCTTACAAGGACAAGCAGAACGAGGGGGTCCAGGGTCCTAAGCTGGCTGGTCTTGGGTCTTGAGCTGCGACTGGCCCCGATCGGCTAGGGAACGGCCCTTTTATCTCTCTTGCCCATCGAGGGGTGGGGTTGTGTGGGATTCCAGATACCCCACAGCCCCCCGTTGGTAGCGCGAAGGGGCTTACCTGTCTGGGTTGTCTGGGATTCTAAGGCCCGGCACCGAGGGGCTTAGCTGCCTAGGATCCTAGAGCCCCCAGCAGCCCCCCCCCCCTCTTGGGCTGACACAGTGGCCCCTCCCCTGGGGGTCTGAGGTACCTGCAGATGGGCCCTGTCCACCACTGCCGGTAAGTGTGGCCCATCTACGGCACTACACATGTATAGGGGATTGTGTTGAAGGGAATAAAAAGACTAGTGAAACCAAATGAGAATCTAGCGAGTTCGAAGGATAAGATGGCATTATAAACATGGAATGATGCACGTACTTGAGAAGATATCATTTTGGAAATTATTGGTTTCTGTGAAACTAGATGGGAAGCCAAGGGAGTGTTTTATGATGATCATAGGGTACTAGCCTCAGGCAGAGAAGTTGGTACGCACCGAGATAAATATTGACTTAAAGTTTTCGTGACTGCAGGAATTTATATTCTTGGGTCTTTCTGTAAAGTCACGTAGATAGGTTCAAGGAAAATAACAAAAAGTAACAAAAAACCAAGACGTTTCGATCCTATCTACGCGATTTTACTGAAAGACCCAAGAATATAGGCACCGAGATAGTCGCATTAGTGTTGCAGCCCAAAGCAAGTCAGGCCTTCGTAGCCTTTAACCAAAAATCTCCATGTATGCTGAAGACAAGGATCAGGAGCAAATATGGTGCAAAAACGATAGTACGATAGTACCATCGGCAGCAACTTCCAATGAAGAGATATAAGTTTTGCAGTGCTATGCAGCGAGCCATACAAAAAGTCTCAAGAAAATACCATTTGTTAGTGATGGGAGATTTCAAAGTGAAACTAAGATCGGATTGGACTTCTTGGGGTTGAGCAATGGGCAGATGAAAGAGGAGAGATTTGTTATAACGATTGTGCAAAAAGACATGGAACCGTTTATAAATTGGTATGACAAGAGCAGCTGAACAATAATATAGACCTTAATCTGTGTCTCAAAAACTTCCCAACAAGGTAGAAAGCTGAAATTTTGTCCATAGGTAGCTTTTAGGACATAAACAACAGGATAAATATGAAAATCTGAGGGGGTTTTTTTCATTTTAAGACCCCCAAATCTCAATTTTAAGTGCCACATGAACATGTTTGTGTCATTCAAAAACCATTCAAAATATATTCTTTCCATTTTGTATAGTTTAATAGAGCGCTAAACGGCTAATACAATTCAAGCGAGAACCATTGTTTTATCTTTTATTGTTTTGAGATTTCGGATTAAAGCGGTTATGAGTGAAAAAAATACGAATTTTACGATGTTTAAATCTTAATCATTCGAAAATGGTAAAAGATAGGAGTTTCCCCTCATAGAGTATTACGTTTGTAGTGACATCGCGGATGTCACTGTGTAATGCCGGCCCGGGAGAGGCACGGCGTGCGATGTATTGACATCGCGGGCACCACGTGTATATGGGTGCAGTACCAGCTCCAGAGGGGCTCTGAGCACTGACTGGCAGTGCTGGATGGCACCACGCTCTGCGTGCAGGGCCGACCCCTACAGGATAGGGTGTGAGAGTGTTGGCCATGGGAATAGGGTTACTCAGGGCCATGGCACTGGTTGACCCCGAAGGACACGTGACCGGTAAAGTCGACACAAGGCCCCCAGGTGGGGGCTCGGGGTGGTCACGTATCAGGGCCGGGAACCTGCTAGAGGATTCCAGAAGGTGGTCGTGGCTAAAGGCGGAGCCAGCCGCGGCACAGGATAAAAACACGTGGACCCGGACCCACGCCAGGGTCCGGTCCTTCGTAGCTAATTCCGTGTAATTAGTGTAGATAGCCTGGTGGTCCAGCACCATAGGTTCTTAATGTGTTAAGGGGTAGTGCCCCGTGTGTTGGTTTAATAAATGTGTTGCCTCCAAGAAGTGCGTCTGCGACTCAGTTGAACTCACGATACGTTCATTCATTATTGTTCTTTCTAAGAACAATAAGAACGGAATATTTACAGTGAGCGGTTTCCGATGGGGTACCTCTTGAAATATAAGTTGAATCAAGTCGTCAATAAATATAAGTTATCTTTATTGAAAACTTTGCCTGGTGAAAACAGGCTTCATGAACTAGTTGGATATAAAAGGAAAACAAAATGTACGGGTTGAATACAACAAACTGACCCGAGTTATAAAACAAGGTTAAAAAGGGCAAACATAAGGTGTCTAGAAGCAGAAGAGTATGCGAACAGGGTTGGTACCCTAAGATCTTACAATTTAACTTTAAAATAAATCTGGTAGACACCATGAGTGAGGATTGCTGTGTGTGCGCGCACAGCGGCTGTTGACGGCACTGGAGGAGCAGGTGCTCGGCTGCTGGAAAGGGCTGCTGCTGCCACCAGTGATGCGCAGTTCCCAGCTGGCGGAGGTGCTGCACGAGGAGGCGGAAGCTCTGAAGCAGCTTCTGTCAGACAAAAGCCCCCCACCCGTCAGCTATGAGCTTCTGCAGGTTGGTCGATTTGAGACGAGTCATTGATGAAATGTGATAATTGTTTTTTTACCCTTCTATCTGGCAACAAAACTGACACCTTTTTACAAGGAGTCATGTTTGCATAGACCGCAATACCTGCAGTCATAATACAAACAAAAGAACATAACTCTGATAATGTGCACTGTCCTTGAAGTTGATTGGTCCAGCTGTCTCGGGTGTGGACCAATCAACTTCAAGGACAGTGCACATTATCAGAGTTATGTTCTTTTGTTTGTATTATGACTGCAGGTATTGCGGTCTATGCTAACATGACTCCTTGTAAAAAGGTGTCCGTTTTGTTGCCAGATAGAAGGGTAAAAAACCAATTATATTTTTACTTGCAAATGAGGTTCCCATAGTATTTATGAAATGTGTTTCCAAGGTCGTGTTAAGCCCCACTTACCTGATGCCATTTTGGTATTTGGCTTTTTCTGTGGCAGCAATACCTTCAACTTTAATGACAACAATACTTTGTAGATATTTGATTTGTATTCTTCAAGCAGTTGATACTGCAGATACTTTCTTAAAGAGGTTATGGTTTACAAAAAAAAACTTTTTTTTTTCAAATATATCCTTCGTAAATTTTTGTCCGAGTAGAGATATTTTCTTAAGTACATGCATTTTCTGAAATGGACACTTGATTGGTTTTATCTCTTTTATAGCACCCTGAAATTTCCAACATCTTGGTGCCCAGCAAAATAAGTGCATTCAATAATATTGATGTTAAAGTAGCATTTCCAAAGCATTTAAAAATACAAATAGTTAATGACATCTCATTGTCCAACAATTAATAGTAAAAAAAGTGACCTTTTAATGCCAACGCACAAATCGTGACATGACTTTTCTGCATTGCTTGGTCGTGTGACTGCGCACGTGAGTGCAGGTGGTCTTGTCCGGGGCTGACAGCTTGAGCAAGAAGAAGCTGCGTTCACTTGCCGATGCTCTGTGTCCCCATGAGGACTTCCTGCCGAGGCTGCAGGAGGCTGTTGCCCGCATCCGCAGTACCCGCATTGCTGCTGCCGCCGCCACTACTAGCACCACCCAGCATCCAGGCTCCACCGTCCTCATCCTGGACAAGGTGGCTGTGTGGCCACTGAAACTCAGCCTTGCGCATCGCACTCATGCTGGTTTTGTCACTGATGCAGCGGACAGGGATTAAACTGCTGCTCGTAGTTGACTGCCTTATACAGGACATCGCAGACCATTTTAATCGGTGTTGAATCTCAACATCAGTAGTTTGTCATCTACGTTTCTGGGTCATCTAATGGATGTGGGCTTGAGAGATGCAGGTAGACTGTAGTGCTTTTATTTTTTTGAAAATAATAGTACTTCGAGCGCAAAATATGCAATGCTCCCCAAAGTTGGCTATCAGCCAGTGTTGGAAATGTCACATTCCCATGTTGGAGTCCGGTCTCACTGAATATAGCCACTCTTGTCCGCATAAATATTTATCCGAGTTGACCCCCAACTCAGGTTTGAATTTGTAACCTTCCAATCGTGAGTTGAACATTCTCATCTCGGTACTGCCGACTGAATTTATCAAGAACACATGAAAATTAATAGTATTATTACGCTTAACAAAGCACAAGTAATCACCTCCACAATAACATAGGTGACCGATTTATAATTTCCCGAAAGGTAGAAAACCTTAAGTTGTATATTCCTGTGGATTCTAGATAACCTAGGTGACAATAGTGCTTATTTCACATTCATGGACAACTTTCAACCTTTATTAATTCGAGGCAGACAAAATGAGCGATGTTAAGCATTATTGTCTTTTGGAGTGACTGGCACTTACCAAATGAATATAAAATGTCCATCACTATCTTGGGCACCTTTAACAGAGATGAGCACTCCAGTGCCCATTTGAGGTTGAGGAAACAACTAAATTTGTTTCCTCCCCGTGGTGTCACAGCAACCTTTGTAAATTCAATAATGCGGCTTTAACCCCATGACACTAATAGCCAGATCTTGTTAAATTAACAATTAAAATGTTATTGCATGTATCAAATTAC
The DNA here is from genome assembly GCF_964198595.1 of Lampetra fluviatilis. NCBI lineage: Eukaryota > Metazoa > Chordata > Hyperoartia > Petromyzontiformes > Petromyzontidae > Lampetra > Lampetra fluviatilis. Next base: position 5,629,276 of record NC_136295.1, on the reverse strand, counting down.
CACTTGCTATCCTGTAGTACAGTACTACCAGCCTCCAATGATCCTGACTGGTGTGAGTTGGTGTACATACGAAACCACGCATAATTGGTGTGCTTCACGTTCTCCAGTAACCTTACCCCCCACCCTGTGTTCGGTGTGGGTGGGTCATCTTGAGATCCAGGTAGCACAGTCAGTGTCTCAGCTTGTCTCTTGCAGTGATATTTGGATACAGTTAGGAAAATAATTGTCTGTCCAATATTAACAAAAATAGAATACAGAAAAAAACAAAATGGTATTTATTTAAAAAAAATTGCGAAGGTTTTTTCAATTTCAGTGCAGGAAAAACTACTATGCTTTCTAATAACAGCTGCAATAATGAGCACAGAACATGTGCATTATGGTGCACAATTTAATATATTTGTGTGTTTTACGCATGCATAAATGTCTGAGTGTTGTGTGTTTGTGGTGCATAAGCTTATATGTACGCACGCACATATGTCCACAGAACCTGCAGAAGCTGCCTTGGGAGAACATTCCCCTACTGCGTGCGAGCAGCGTCACACGCATGCCCTCTTTGGCCTTCCTCCTCGCTTCCGCGCTCACCACCAAGGTGTCACATGCCCCCCCTCCCCCCCGAGCGCTGATATCACTATTTGTACATTAATAAACGTAATCAATATAGCAGCTTACAAACTCCAATGTGTTAACATATATTTTGTTTTTGTGTCTTTATCCCAGTACGTGAAGAGTAATGTTTTTAATGCCAAAGTGGACGTGCGGAACACATTCTACTTGCTCAATCCACAAGCCAATTTGTCCAGCACAGAGAGCACTTTCCGGGACTGGTTTGAAAGGTTCGTTGTTAATTTGAGTTTAGTTTAGTGCATATTTTTAAGCTGTCACTTTTAAAATAAAATCTTTCTTTACTTTTTCATTATAGTGTTTAATGTGATGAGAAATTACACGTATGCTTTCTGTATTGTATTAGGCTTTTATAACTTTTTAACTTGTGTGTTGCCATTGTCTGTAACCAGTCATGATATTGATGATGATTTGTTGCTTGTCCCGTTGTCTCCCTCGAAACTTGGATTTCATGGGTCTGCAGTGAAAAGGACTGGGAGGGTGTGATAGGAAAGGTTCCAACAGCAGAGAAGCTCCAGGAAGTTCTTACCAAGAAGGACCTGTACATGTAAGAAGTATCCAAAGCCTTGTATAATAACTTGCAATGCTACACTGCACACAATACACTGACACTTTGTAATGAAATGCGTGACAGTGTAATGTACATGTGTTTGTGCATTCAGCAGCAGGATACTTTGCGAGACTGTTTTGTTTCTCGGATTATGATCAAACCAAATCATTTCCCCCCAAAATATGCCCACAATGCAGTGCTTAAATGCTCAAACATGTCGGGGTCATTCAGTATGAGGTAGGGCTGGATTATATTTGAAATTGAAACTTTGCCCTGAAACTTTAGTAAAATTCAGTCAAGAGGTGATTCTTTAGAAACAGCATTGCATGGTAAGTGCAATATTTAGTTGAAGTGAATTTATGGTAGTGAGCATAAGGCCTTTGTAATGAGTATGAAGTTGAAGGTTTTTTTTCTTTCCATTTGACTTCAATTAAATGTTTTTTGGGAACACACCTTCCTTGTGCGAAGTTCAGAAGTACAGCAGAGTGTAGCTGTAAGATTGACAGGCCACATCACAATACCACATTACAAATGTGCATCTCGTTCCACGTGTGCAGTTACGCAGGACATGGGGCGGGAGCCCAGATCTTCAAGCCACACGCGATTCCGCGGCTCGACTGCCGTGCTGTGTCACTACTCTTCGGTTGCAGCAGCGGAGCTCTGGCGATGCGGGGCACCCTAGAGGCCTCGGGCATTGCCCTCAACTACATCATGGCTGGCTGGTGAGGGCACGTGACATGGAAAATATACTCTTCCCTGTAGCCTTACAGACTATTGGAGCAGGTGTTCATAATAATACGCATCTAATAAGGGCAACAAGCACGTGATGGCGGTGGCAGTGGCCAGCAACTTGCCCAGACAAATTTGTGTCCCCAGTGCTGATGCTGACACTGTACTCGGTGCCAATATAGGGCTGACTTTAACTATGGCAGGCCTAGTACAGGTTCACACACTAATTTCCACTGATGTTCACAACTGGGAATCAAGCCCAGATGGCCAAGATTGTAGCTCAGTGCACTAATGACTGTGCCACTGTGCACACTTGCATTTTATGGAGCAACATAAAATAGTGTTATTTATCAGAGGTCGATATATTAAGTGCCAGTTCGTGGGAAGTCAAGTTGTATTATGGAGAGGCTCACCTCCACGATAGGAATCTGGAATTTCCATGACTTGTTGAAGGTTACCATTAGCACGAGTGATAACCAATCACCTGCTTAAGCAGCCATGCTGTTAATGTAAACAGTTTTAAAAACATACCTTGCATGCCACCTCATACCCCTTCGTCTGTGTGCAGTCCTTGCATTCTGGGGAACCTGTGGGATGTCACGGACCGCGATATTGACCGCTACATGGAGGCACTGCTGCGCACGTGGCTGAGTGCACCACCTGGAGCTTCCATCAGCGAGCACATGGTCCATGCACGCCAGGCGCCACGCCTCAAGTTCCTCATCGGGGCAGCTCCCATCCTCTATGGCCTGCCTGTCCTGCGCAGATGAGCTCCCTGGATGGTGCACTTCTACTCCTACCATCCCTTGGTGTTTGTACCACGTGCCACATCTTGACCTACTTTTACAAAGTTGTCCTCCAATCCCTTGACTGGTAGCCGAGACTAAAAACAGCAAGGCCGAATGAAGACGGTCATATTGAATGCCACGTGGAGAAAATTGTTTAAATGGATGGGGTTTTACCAAAGGATTCATGGCAGCTTTGCAAAAAAGCTTATCAAAAGCTGCACATGAGATTTACCTTTCCTAAGCACACAAAAACATACCCATATGTGTCGTGTATTCAGATACCCTATCAAATGACAGGCAAATAACATTGGCTCCTCATCATAAAATGTGTGGTTTTAGGAAGAATAAGAACATAATGCATTATACATGGATAATTGTGAAGGTGAGAGCTAAAACATACCAATAGGCAAGGTGTTCATTGTTTTACCCTGGGCACTGCATTCTACTTTTAAGCCTCCTTAGCCTCTCTCCTGGGTTGGGTTGTCACCACGCCTAACGCTTTGCAATGGCTGTAGTGGTGTGGGTTAATTCAAACGATGAGGTCAATCTGGCAGGCAGTTCCTTCCCTATAGCTGGAGCATGAAATATCGAGCACTCTATCTGCTGTTGATACTGCATTGCATTAATGGTACTGTGTCCTGGGGCCACCTGGCTGTTGGAGTAATATGACCCCTATGCTTACACTCAAAGGCCAAACATCTTTCACTGCAATGCTCTATATGCAGAGTTAATGTTGTCGGTTGTCACCATGACTAAATAACATGTTTGCGGTATATGTGTTAGTTCTACAAGAGATAGTCGATTGGTATTAAAACTAGAATTGCATAAAATTTCACAAAAATGATCAAAGCCAGTAAAAAAAAAGTAAAATACGGGGAACCCAATTTGCCACCTAACTTGTTTAAATGACTGCATTTTCAACCTGGTTTGTTTGATAACCGAATATAATGCAGAGCAATGTTAATAGTAGTTATGTAGACCACATCACTTTGTTGCCGTCATAACTCTTTGCAATCCTGTGATATTTCAAAATCTCCCTGTAAAAAGGGTTATTCATGGGCACGTGTCTCAATATTTTTACCATCAATCTGCAAGTGTGCCAATCAAGGCTATCAAGTATGGTGCTGCCTTGCATAGTTCACAGCCCAGATTCATGTAGCAAGACTGAAAATGGATGTAAATTTGTCATGTATTTGATTTGCACCGTCACACATCCAGTATATCTACACGATTGCTAAGATGATTTTATATCACCAAATTTTTTTGATTTGTGTGAACTGAAGTAATTGTGTTGCATAAATAGGTTCTTTGTAAATAATTCAGGTAAATTCCATATTTGTGGTGCTATTTATGTGGAGTTGATGGTGGTATAAGTTGTGGTGCCCTATTTTTTAAAATCAGAAATTGACAATTGCCTCCAATGAATACAAATGTTTTAATAATAAATTAATGTTTTCTTTATCTTTGAGGTTAATTGTAATTTTATATGTATTTTAGTGACTAGTATTCACAACGACCATAGGAAGAGGACATGTGGGAATCCTGTTGCAACATTTAAATTTCTCATATAGGTTGAATTTTTGCACCGTATGTAGCCAACTGCTCATCGGAGGTGCGGGAAACAATGAAGCCAGTTGAACACCTGGTACAATATGGGAATTGATCTTAGCATGAACTGTAATGTTTACTTGCTTTGAAAAATCAACTTTATGTTGAAATTAGCCTCCATAGGTTCCTGTTCTTATCTAAATGTAATTTCCAACAATTATTTAGCAAAATTTAACAAAAGCTACATTCTACACAGCCTTATTGATGTAGATAACACTTGCAAATCAATTCAATTTACTTCCTTTAAGATCCAATAAGATTCCATTGAGTCTCATGCTTGTTATTCAATAGTAGTGGGTTCCCACGGAGACCGGAGATGTAGCTTAGAGGCAACACGGTTTATTGAAATATCGTAACACAAGGCCCCTTTATCCCCGCTACCTGGGGAGGTATGGCCTCCGGGCTGACGTGCCCTCTCACTGGGACTACGGGCTCTGATTCCTCCGGCTAAGGGTGACCTAGGGGAGGCTTTGCTGACCCGAACCAGCCAAGGTGCGGGTCTCGACCACTGACCCGCGCTCGGCCCCGGCCCTTAAAAGGATGTCGGGTCTCGGGTTCCCAGCGTCCTAACCTAGCTGGTCTTCAGTCTTCGTCTTCAGAGCACTGCCTCCAGCAGTCCTGAGGTCCGTCTTTTATACCCACCTCGGGGACTATCCGCCCCCGGTACCGCCCCCTTTCTGGAACCTTCTAGGGGGCTCTGGAATAACCCCCCAACCCCTCACCTGGGGTCGGGGGGGGGAAACTCGGCCTCTCAACGGTCCGGCCCTCTCTCTGTCTCAGGGTGACACCCCCTACAGACCCGTGCCCGCAACTACAGGTGAGTATACATAGGGCGGCGTGTGCTATGTATTTCCGACGCTACACAAATTACAGCACCTACAATCAGCAGCTGCATTGACATTTCTTATGAATCGCGACTTGTTTGCTGATGCTACTTGGTTTTATTACTGGTAGGAACCTGGTTACACCTGCCCACAGGGGATTATTGTGTCCGTCGTGCAGGGAGGGGCTGGGTGGGGAGGGGCTGGGTGGGGAGGGGGTGGTCACCCCATGGTGCCCTTATAAAACTCAACGTTTAACCTACTCACGCCGGCTTGTGCCCGCCCTCACAGTCGGCAATATTTGCGGAATACACCAAGCCGCCGTTGAGCCTGGCCATTGACCGAGCAACCCAACGTTCCTACCAGCTCCCTCCGCAGGAATGTGTTTCAACCCCTTTTCATCACAGGAAAGGTGGTACAATGGTAGTGTAATCGAGGATATAGATGCTTCTGCTGCTCTGGCTGTAATTGACCAGTGAATGGGTGATTGATGACACTTGGTTAATGAACGCACCTGGGAGTTTGATGCTATTTTGTGACGAATGAAACTAGGTTAAAACTTCATGGATATGTCGGGAGCCTCCGTCGTATTTGATAATTTAAAGAATCATGTCTGTTGATGGCCACTTGTCATTTTGGGCCAGTGCTAATCAACTGATGAATATCCCAGTTTTGAACTGAATTTGTACGTCAGCAATATCAGCCACAATTTTCTAAATGGGCAAGCGACGTTAGGTGCACATTCAACCACCGGATGTCTTGACACCTAGATAATAGTTTCTAAGAAAACAAATTTCGGGTGATAACATTACTCGAAGGTCGCGTAAATGTTTAAAGAATTTATTTTTCATAGGTAACAAATCTTTCCAGACGAAGAATAAAACCACCGATGTATTTGCTCAGTCTCCAAGCGATATTTGCCAACTGGGTGTGGAGGTTCTTCGTCGACCAACAGTATTTGAAATGCTTCCCAACTTGTGTTAATGACCCAATCTGAAACGGAAAAGTTTGTTCCGTTTCATTAACCACTGGGAAACAAACGGATTCTGCTCGCTAAGGAGCAGCCCGGCTCCGACATCTTGCCCCCATGCTGCATGGGAAATGCGGCGACTGCATTCGACCACAGTTTGGAGTACGGTGGTCAGGCAGTGTTGCCCCCCCCCCTGTCTGGGTTTGTAGTTGAAGCAAAAAGTGCCTCATGACGTTAAGTTAGTCTCGTTTTGCGTTCCGCCTAGCCGGGCCATGTTACATCGTCCAGTCGTTCAGCGTCTCCGCTTTGTCTACGTTTTAAAGTAGCGGTAGCTCTCACACCTATAGAGCACACCCGTTATATGACAATGGGGCATGTCTGGGCGTACAGCCGTTTCAATACGGGCAAAAGAATGTGGTCCATTTGTGTTTTCCTTGTGATGGGGCTTTATCGGATGAACGTTGAGATTTATAAGGGCACGGGGTGAATTGGTCCGTAACAAGGTGACACCGATAAGGGGCCGTCCATAAATGACGTCACGCGATTTTGGACGATTTTTAACCCCCCTTCGTCACACGGCGTCACAAAAAGTCAGACCCCCCCCCCTCTCAAATATGACGTCACAAAGCTCTGCCCCTCCCCCCCAAATAAAACATGCTTCATATCGCTTTAAACTATTGTCATTGTAGTGCGTATTTCACGTGACACTGCACTCTGATGTAGTAGGAGAAACATTTATTAAAAAGTATATTTAATTAAGTAGAACGTGTTGTCTATATTTATTTTAAGTTGCGCATTTTGATGTGACGTCACATTTCTCAAACCTCACCATTAGAACCTCATTTGCCAGTAACAAAATGATAATTGGTTTTTTACCCTTTTATCTGGCAACAAAACTGACACCTTTTTTTTTTACAAGGAGTCATGTTTGCATTGACCACAATACCTGCAGTCGTCACAAATGTCTGACCCCCCTCCCTAGGTGCGTGACGTCATTTATGGACGGCCCCTAAGTGGTTGACGGGTATGTGCTGTAGGAGCTCTCGAATATAAAAAACATCTGGCGGCACCGCAAGTTAAGAACATCACCGCTGTCGGAAAATGACAGAGCCCGCCAAGTGGACGTCGTCTGTCGCCACGCAACCATTTACAGCATGTGCGAAAGTCATCACGGACATCACTTCGGGGCAAATGACGACGTATCCACGTCAGCACGTTCAACACGTCACAGCCCAAGCACACGCCAGCAACTCGTGTACGTCATCGCGTATTGCGCTTGCCAGCAACGCGGTGACGTAACCGCGCACAGCCGGAGCCAACAATTTCACGTCATCACGTACGAATGGCAGCAACTTCTATTTGCATATGGGGCCGTCCATAAATGATGTCACGCGATTTTGGACGATTTTTGACCCCCCCCCTCGTCACACGGCGTCACAAAAAGTCAGACCCCCCTCTCAAATATGACGTCACAAAGCTCTGCCCCCCCCAAAAATAAAACATGCTTCAAATCGCTTTAAACTATTGTCATTGTAGTACGTATTTAATGCGGCGCTGCACTGTGACGTTGTAGGAGAAAACATTTATTAAAAAGTCTATTTAATGAAGTAGAACGTGTTGTCTATATTTATTTAAAGTTTCCCCCTCGTCACACATCGTCACAAATGTCTGACCCCCCCCCCCCTAGGTGCGTGACGTCATTTATGGACGGCCCCTATGGATATGTTTAATAGCTTAATGTCAATGTCTACTAGCCACCAGAGGGCTTCAGTCTGTATAGTTTTGCTATTCCTTCATGGACGGAGCGCAGAATGCAGTGGTGGTTTACTATTATACGGTGCGCAGTTTGGGATACACGGTTCCAACCGCACGGCCTTTAACTTTCCATGGCAGCAACTCCTAACACAATCTAGATTTGAAGTTTATTGACTGCAGGGATCCATACTCTTTGGTTCTTTTTTATTTTTTTTCCCACTTCAGCAATTAGTTTCTTGCCGTGGTTGCCCCACCTGATGACGGACGCTTGTGTTGCGCCCGAAACGTCGTAATTTAATTGATTTTATACCTACTTGACTTTTCCGAAAGAACCAAAGAGTATGAACTCCTAACACATCGCGAAACCAACCCCATTATGGTACAGCTGCGTGACGTCATTACGCACGAGGCGAGGGAGGCCGTGGCCTCGCACGCATTACGTCACCGCGTACGCCGCGGAGGGGTTTACGCGGTGTGGGCGTGGAAACGCGTGATCTCATCACGCACGCCGTGACCTCATCACGCACGCGGGACTTCACCACGCACGCGAGACCTCACTACGCACGCGTGACCTCACCACGCACGCCATGACCTCATCACGCACGCGTGACCTCATCACGCACGCGGGACCTCATCACGCACCTCACCACGCACGCGTGACCTCATCACGCACGCAACGGTGCAGGGGGGTATAAGAGGCGTGGGGGTGGGGTAGGGGCCAAACGTTGATTGCGGCGCGGTGCGCGCGCACACCCCCCCACCCCCCCGCGGTTCAAGCGGCCACCGTCCACCGGCCACGTCACCGCGCCTCGGTGATGTCACGGCCGCGTTTAAAAACACGACGACGCCGAGACGCGGGCAGGCGGGCGGGCGCGCGAGCCGCCCCGAGCCGCCTCAAGGGGAACACGAGCGGCCCAAGGCAGCGGGCGAGACCGCATCGTCGCCCCGAGCCGAGTGCGGACGACGCGACGCAGAGGAGGAGGAGCAGTAGCCCGTGCGCCTCGCCTGCTCAGGTGAGGAGGAGACGACGTCTCTGATCGCCGCCGCGTTCGTTGTTGGCGCTGCCGCCGTGAACATGGCGGAGGCGGCTCCGCGTCTCGCTCTGGGAGGGGACGAGTCCATTATTGACTGACCGGAGGTGGTTTTTTTGTGCTTTTTGCAGATATTTTTGTTTGTTTTACTACGTTTCATTTAAAGATTGTACGCAAACAATGGAATACTTTTCTCAGTAGGATTTATTTAACTCGTTCTCGGTATTTTTGCCGCTCGTTTTCGCCCCTCGTCACACGCTGGAATCGCCCGGTCAAAGGTCACCCTCTTGCGGCCGTGACACTGAAGATATTTGTTTTTGTTCAACATTACTGTGGTGTAATTCGTCGGATATTTGTTTCCCCCTGCCAAAACCCGTGTCTGTATGCGTCGGGGTGGGTGGGTTAATGTTGCATTCGTAACGTTAAGTAACGGCCGTGTGTGGTTAAGTGTAGCCGGCTGTTTGTAATGGCGCTGTTGGATGTCCGTGTTGTTGAACTACTTTAAGAGTTACAAGTGGGAACAGTTGACCGGTCGAATCTTCTTTTCTTTAAGTCTTCGCAATAAAACAACACAACTCCACTACTCATTTAGTTATCCCAAAAGATTAAAGGTGCATTCAGATTATCATCTCAATTCGGAGGCTTTTGTTTCAACAATCAAAAGTAGCGTATTCGTTTTAACCTATTTCCAGTACGCTACTTTTGACCGATAATGGGGCCCAAACACTTGTGTCGATTTTTGCCCGGTGCTTTTTTAAAATGAAATGGCAGTAACTTAAAACTTTCCTGGATGGTTTTTTCGTCAGTTTTTTTTGCAAGTGCTTATTTCAGACTGCCAAGCAAAGGCATGCACTGGGCTAGAAACAAACCAGGTGAAATTTCTATAACAATTATAGTGGTTTATCCATTTTAATTTGACTCGGGGGGAACTGTACGTTGAATTTGACTCGTACGTTGACATGGCAGATGTGCAACTAAACTTGCAATGTTGAAGCTAATTCAACACATCGCCAATGATGTAGTTAACATGTGTGGCACTTTGCACCGCCATGTGAAACATACCCAATTTCCTGCACACGCATTTTTACCCGAATTATTAGGCCACTATAAAGTAATGCATTTGGGTAATTGTTGATACGTTTGTTGAAAGCGATTCGGTGATTATTCGAAAATAAGAAACCCTGCACGTAATTAGTCAAATGTATTGATTGTGAAGGGGGCATTCGTCAGGTTGAATGTTTTAGTCCATATTGTGGGGGGCTTTCAGTGGCTGTTAGATTGCAGCTGACCTTATCGGTGTTAGGTTACTCGTTATGAGATTTATTATTTTCTCGCGAACGTTTTTTTGCAACAGGAAGTCGGTGCAAGGTTACACCATTGTTCTGTTGCAATGGCCCAGCAGTCGAAGCGAGCTGAATCAGTCGTGTATCAAAAACATTGAGTGGACATTTTAAATTTTGAGCTTGCGTTAATTTGTGAAAATTGACACTCGACGCATTTGAACAACGAATTATTTCAAAGTGAAATGCAGTATTCTAATTGCAGGTACAGTATGTTGGTATTAATATGCCAGGGACATATAAATCGTATTGCGGAACCCCGGGGTCCCGAATAAACGGAAGTCAAAATCGAAATTAAATAATTTATGGCGACTCCGTCCCACCGCGCACGTAAACGCCGCGACCCACCTGGCACGAATCATTCTGTTGTCATGTTCAAGCGCAGCGAGGACGAATGCGCAGAAGAGCTGAACAAGCGAATGCACTCCATGCTCGGGTATGGGCAGGATCATAAGTCTTATTTATCCAAAGCTGCTCAAACTGCCTACACGAATTAAGTCCTTTATTTGTCATAACGGTATGCATAATACAGTGAAACTGCTCTCTTATCTTAATTATTATTTGTGACCTACCAATGTCTGCAGCCAGGATCAATCCATGCCAATCCTATTACCTGCAGATATTTAACAGATGAGATGCATTGCACCGTTAATTCCTCCTATTTGATAATACTTCTCTTGTCTGTATGCAACTGTGCAGATTGGCTTAACCGCAAAAAACACCTTAGTCCCCACATACTGCTTGTATCAATGCGGATAAGAGGAGCGGCCACCCACTACTCTGTAGAGTAACATTGGTAAAAACGCTTGTTACAATATGAACAGCGCATTGAAAACGCGTACTATTTTATGTACTGGTTACAAAGTGTGTTTACAAATCCACACTGAGAAACACGATGATTGACAGAGGGGTGTAAATTATTTTTGATAGTGTATTTAAATAGAGGTACTGCAGGTAAGTCATTTTAGAGGGATAGTTTAACAAGACAACACTTGCCACCCATTGGTGAAAAAGAGCAAAGTTTTTGTTGACATTATAATATAATGTTTATGCGAGAGCCGGGGGCTTATGGGACCCGTCATAAGGTTCATATATAGTATTGGTGGCACGTTATCAATGGTTAGATACATTACAGTATTATAGGAAAACCTGTGTCGTTGAATTCCGTACTTTGATTGAATGCGAACTGCAGGGGTAAATTATGTTCTTGTGTCTGACCTTGCTAAGATGTTTATCGGGGAATGGTTTAATGCAATTTTAAACAGCTGTGATGCAGAGAACTGCAATATCTGTGCTGTGCATATGGTAGTGATTCGATGCGTCGTGTTCAGTTGATATGACGGTTACGATATTGTACAGATGTACTTTCTTGCTCTAATTGTGCACTGATTTCGAATGTGTTTATTATGCACATTGTACGCCGCTGGACTCCCAAGTGGATTCCTCGTGCACATGCGTAGTCCAAAGCCAATTCAATTAACAATGTGCCTATTTAGCATAAGTAAAAAATATATATTCAGTTGACATGCAAACTTCCATTTATTTTTGCAGTTGTGAGATATATGCTTAGGGCCTTAATTAGTCTGGAACATTTTTACATGGTTACCAAAACCAGTCATTATACTTGTGCTCCCACAGTCCATTGCAGCTCACAGTTGTGCACTAAGGTCACTTACCCCATATGAAATTCTTGGGACATCTCAAATGGATAATTAATAATAGATGTGTGAAAATTAATTTCTTGAGACCTAACATTTTGAAGTCTTCATTTAAGGAATACTAGCAGTTGAGATGGCTGCTGACCAAAAGTGATAAAATGGATAAGGAGAAGCATCACCCTCAAGGGGCTGACCACTGGAAAGATGAACATTGATATTGGGACATGAATGAGTGAAGATGAATTGCAGCTGCTAAGGGCTATAGATCATTGCAGAACTGTGAATTGATGCTATGATATGTGCTATTCCAAAATTTTGGTGGATTCAATCTGTGGTACTGCCGCGTGAGCCATACACATTAAACGGGGGGATCTGCTCATATGTCTAGAGTTTGGATATGGAAATATCTTTTGCATGAATGCACACCAATACTTTTGTAAAACTTTCACTCAGTCGTGAACAAAAACCGACAAATTAAGGTAATATATAATAATTTTATGCATGCTTATGTAAGAACATAAAACCTGTAATTTACTTAAATAATCAAATACTCGAGGCATTATAAATAAGAATTCTGACCTCTTATTTCTTCTGAGTGCTGGTGAACAAGACATGCCGATGCTAAGGTAAAATTATTGATGTATAATATGACATTAAATAGTTGCTTTGATCAAAATAATTTCCTTGTGGGGTTCATTGGGGTGGTTCCATCACCCAGAAGCTGATTGGTGACAAAACGGCATGCTCTTTTTCAGTGGTTTCTCATTTTGACAGACACAAACCCATGCCATTTTTTTTTCGGACAGTATACTTCTCTATAAGAAGTGATGACTCTTCCAACTGCTCACTACATTGTGAGTTAGCTTAAGAGGTTTTGCACCTAGACATGCTGTACTGCATTGGGAGCAAGTGGAGATTCCAACAGTGAATACAGGTATCCCTCGATTTACGAAAGGAATGCGTTCTTCAATGAACAACAATTATGGATGTTTCCAACCTTTCTAATCTAAAAATATACACCTATCTCATGTGTCACAATACAAACATAATAATAAAAACAAAAATATTAGAATGATTGAGTAACAATTTTTTTTTACTTTTTTAAGGTAATTTGCAAAATGATCTGCATGTTGGAACAATCTGAAAGGTGATGTGGAGGCATTACTGTGGCACTGTAGGGATACCGTGACTGTCGTGGGTGGATGACGCAGACTGCCGTATGGTTCTTGCTTGACTTCGTTGGCGCCTACAGTAGTGAAATTTTGTTTACATGGGAATTTGATTTCGTTCATTGAAAAGTGTCTATAATTTGTCAATTGCGTTAATGCAAATTTTCATCAACCAAACTGGTTTAACTTCATTGTAGTTTATTATCTAATTCATCACATTGCAATTAGTCCATTTATATTCTGATGTAAAACGTTGAGTTATGATAAGAAGTAGTACCATGCTGTGAAATTAGGTCATGCATAGTTAAAATAATATTGCCCGAAAGGATTTGCATTTACAATCTGCTTTGATTTTTTTTGTTATAATGGGAGTGTTTCACTGTCAACCTGTGCTTGGTTAAAAAAAGCTCAGGTTGTTTTGTTCTCCATAAAATGTAAAATGTCTCCACCGCACTTCATTGCATGTACGCTTGCACCACCAGCAACATCTGATCACTACAGCGCATATGCCAATCAATGAGACGTTTGGTGGCACTGATCATAGGCACCGAATTCGTTGATACTGCTTAAGTGCTCTCAAATCGGTAGCCATTAAACTGGCTTGATTATACTTTATTAAAAAAAATTCCCCTGTCATTTATTTTTCTTTGTTACGCGGTCGGTGCAAGTTATTTTATCAGCCATTATTTTTCCACTGCTGAATGAATGCCTCCCCCTGTCATCGCCATCTCGGTTCAGTGCTGCTACCATTTCCTGCATGTAAACTATCTCCATCATAGAGGTTTTTGGGTTAGATCGCGTAAATATATAAATGTGTCGTTAAAACCCGCCACCACCCGACACCGCCAACTTGTAAGGGTTGTCACGTAAACAGAACATGTCAATTCGTCACTAGTACAGCACAACGGTGTGTTGGAAAGCCAAGTCACAACATTTACAATCTGAATGTTGTGGCTTGGCTGTCCAACACACCGTCGTGCTATACTAGTGACGAATTGGCATGTTCTGTTTACGTGACAAACCTTACTAGTGGATGATATTGGTCACGAAACCCTACGTGTTTAAACTAAGCTGATCTCATCGTTCCATCTCTGCAGTGGTCATCGGATTGGATGTGTTCTGTCCTGACACGGAATGGTAAAAAATTAAGAGGTGGTCATGTGGCTCACTGTTAATATCATGTCAGCGTACTGAGCTGACACTGGTGAGATCCGAGGTTTAATCCACGCAACCTCTCCATTATTAAAATGAGTTTTCAGTGGTCGAGACGATGATCGCGAGAGCAGTCACCGATAGCAGCACAAAAAGATTACACATTGATTTTCACTTAATTCTGCTCATTCCACTGCTGACAATTAAAATATTATTTATTTGACATGCAACACCCTTGTTGGACATAAGAGGTGTGTCCTGAGTGTGGATGAAAGTCTTAAAATTATCAGTAATTCTGTGATGTCACCTTGAAGACTAAGTGCATAAGCAGTATCGTGTATTATTGTTACAAATGTATCTTCTGATCTTTGGATACAAATAATCCACAAGACATTTTCACAGAGGGGTGGAACCTACTGAATAAGGATCCAGTGACAGAAACAACTTGGCCTGTGTCGTGTATATAGGGTTAAAGGTTATGCTCTAGAGAATGGGGTGTCGGGTTTCTGTTAACAGTGCGTGAGAGCTTGATAAACTTCTAGGCGGACCTTTGAATGCTGCCCTTTATTTTGCCATGCAAAATAAAGTGCGAGTACGACATTGTAAAATGTATTTGATACAGTTCTTCACTTTTTGAGCATTTTATATATGGTGTGCCTAAATCCTTGATTTGTTCATATATTTTAATATTAATGTAGTATAAATAAGCAAAAAAAATTGGTTATTTGACATGGATTACCGGGTTTTTTTGTACTCTACATTTGAAATCAAGCCAGAAACACGTTGTGTGAGTTTCGTTTTGTAAGTACCATTTATGCATATAAGCAGGAAAAGTAACGGCCCTTAATGGGTTAAGCCAGATTTGAACGACAGTGGCCTTGCATTGAAGCATCTATTAAACGTTAATATACTGTAATGAAGCGACTACTATGGCAGAGACGAATTAACACATTGTAGATGGTGCCAGGAGCAGCCAAGTGCATAAGCATGATTCAAAGGCATTTGAGGTGGTGATTTAAATTATTGCAGGAATGAACTTGCGGTTTGAGCCTTGTCGGTGCTTGTATGTGGATAATATGCATCTTGATACGGTCACATTGCGCACGTATGTGCACCTCCATCATTGGTCTGGTTTAACTTCATTGTAACTGGCTTAGCACTGTACTCAAGACAGTCACTCTTTATGCAATCGCCTTTTGTTGGAAAGTTTGGTCATTTGTAAGTTAATGGTTTTTTTGTTCGCTAGACTTGCACATGTGATCCAGCACATTGGAGAGCAAGGTTAATGGATCAATACGTTTATGAAATTTCCCAAGCTGCTGGGCGGAGGTGGCGAGGAGATGCCAATAATGCCAGTGGGGCCACGAACCAACAACCTGTGCGGACCTTCGAATGCTTTATCTTCATGTTGAGGGTTTCTATGGGTACTGCTGTTCTTTACCACATGTAAAACATTCCTTCAAAAATGAATCGCAAAACTTCTCAATGCAGAACTCTCCTGAAAGTCTTTGAGACTCTGTCCAGCCCTTGCTTCATTGGGAATTGAACTGCATTTGCAGCGTTCAAAATCAGTACGTAAACGACTGCACCACTGATTCTCTCGGATACTGTACCACACTGTAATTTTCTGCAAGTTTAGTTGCCAGGTTCCTTGCCCATGCAATTTTTTTTGTAAATGAGGAAGGCACGGCACATCAGGCCACATATTTGCGGTCGAATCAGAAAATATCTCTGTATAAACAAAGTGTACACCTTTTTGCTTGGAGGTTCTGGGCAGCGTTGCTTGACTGTAATCACTGTAAATAAAACAAAAACCGCTTTATTCCAAACGGTTTACAAATCTTTGCATGTTGACTGGAGGTAAACATTTCAGTAAATCTAGGGGTGCTAATTATTTGATTTGATTTTTGGCATATATTATTTTGTTCTACCTAAAATGTTGTTTTACGCTGCTTAAATATATTTATAATTGAAAGTGGGAAAAACGACTGTGCCTGGTTATTTGTTGGTACAGTGCAAAATCTTATGTTTTATATAGAAGTAAAACACATGCATGACTTAAGTACTTGCTTAACTAGATTGTAAAAATGTAAAGGCAGACTTGCAGTTCTGCATTGTCTTGCTCATGCCACTGCTTGCAGAAAGGGCTCCACTACAGGGAGATCTAGAAAGCACCTCTGGAGGGTATTATGACCCATTCTTTCACGCTTACCCGGCATTTGAAGATGTGCGAGTACCCACATTTGACCCTATCATGTGTGAGCTGTCAATTCAACTAACTCGTGTTACTGTTGGGTAGACAGGATTGGGAAATTGAGCAACGTACCCATTGTTTTAACGGCCTTTCCGGGAGATGGAACCATGGAGACCTCTTAATTGCAAGCCCAGCATGCTAACGATTATGTGTAGCAACTGGATTGTTAAATTATAACTTTTCCTTCAGCAATCCTGGAGCGGATCTCTCAAGTGTTCATTTGGGTCCTTTATTGTTTGTATTTGAGAGATTGTAATCAATTGTTCTTGGTCTTATTATGTCAATAGTGGAATGCTCTTTAAAGCCTAAAAGTGAAATGAACTGACTGTAAGCCCTGCTGGAAGGCTTCCCTGGGTAGGGAAAAAATACCCTGTTCAGGGTGAATTGCCAATATTCTGCAGGTGGTCCCATGATCACCATTTTCCTCTTTCACAGCTGAAAACCCCAGACGTCAGCTAGTCACGTAAGCAGCCACGTTAACCATTGTGCACATTAATTTGATTTCCACTGGTGCATTCTGGCGTTCTGTTAAAGCTGCAATTTTTATATGCATATTTGAAAGTATGCTTGCTTTTTGGTGGGGCGAGGGGGATGTGTGGGAGTGGGGGTGGTCGTGAAGTGGTTAGCATACTGTGCTGTTAACCCATTTTCCCGAGTTTGGTTCCTAGATACAATCTTGAGTGAATTCTGAACTGTTCCTGGCTCTTCCTCCCTACACTAGCCTGGACTTTATCAGTACAATGAAGTATAGTCAAACAGTCCCACCATGACTTAAAGACATCGCAAGGCCTTCCGCCACCATTTAACTGATGGTTATAATATGTTCTTTTAATCTTTTATGATAATGTATATGTTTAATATTTTTTTTGTCATTTGGAATTTTTTTGTTAATTATTTTTATTCATGAAATTGTCTTCCAACTACAGTACATACATTTATTGTGCTGATCACCATAATATGCAGATATCACACTGGGTATAGTGTCTTTGCTCATTAAGGGCTTCCATGAAGATATGTAATTCACTGTTGACCTGAGAAAGTATTGAGTTAATTTTAGACCACATGCTTATTGAATGGATCTATTGATCTGTGTGGCTTAATCATTGTTAGACTGATGCCTTTGTGAAGGTTAAGGTAATGGTATCACCCCATGCAGCACATACTGAATACAAGGTAAGGGTAAATCTGCAATGTTTTTTTAAAGGAAGTCGTTTGACTGTAAATACTCAATTGTGATGCAATGCACTTAAAGTTTTAAACATTAAACCCTTTTCAGCCTGCATGTATAGACAGGGGTGTTTAGAGGTTGAATTAATTGTGTGTGTGTTTTACGTGCAAGGTGCTACACTGAAATACATTGGCCATGACCTTCCAGAGAGCTGGAATATGGCGATGTGCTTTCTTGATTAGTGGTTTTGGTGTATGTGGTGAAACGCTTCTCTTTTACTTCACTTGGCTGTTCTTGAATCTTTGTGCCAAGAAGCACTGCGCTTTGCTCCCTCATTCCCAGGCACTGCTTGGGGAATAGACATGTCGCAAACCAGCGTGTGCAACAAAGCAGACAAAAAACATCTTCCATATGCACCCCGGACCAGCTATGTTGTGGCAAGAATGATGAATTGTGCTTTAATACTCACAAGTCAGTTGCAGTGGGGAAGCATATGGAGGCTGTGTGTGCTGAGCCCATCACTGCTGTATAAAAACATGTAATACAGCCCCTTATGATGTTTTTTTCTTTTGGAGTGCTTATTTGTTTTGCTGCTTTCATTTCAGTTTTTCTCTTAATTTGAATATATTAATATGCAATCTATATAACCTAATATATTATTGTGGGATAATAAATTTCAGTTCAGCGGAGGGCAAAGTACAGTGTTGTATATGTTCCACTTTAATCAGATGGCAAGGCTTACAATTATAAAATGCAGGATAGCTCTTTAACATGACTGCTGGGGTCACGAAGAATAGCCCCGATTTGTCGCTCGGGCATGTCTGGCTTGGCAGTGTAAAGGGCTTGCACTTCCCCCACTAATTGTGCACCTGACTTTCATTTGCTCTTGAGAGAGCACTATCGGAGCCTGCTCGGCAGAGGCTTTCTTCTCCTTCGTGTCTTGTTGTCGTTTGTAGTAGTCTGCTATGCGGTGTCCCGAAATCATGATACCGTCTGCTTGAACATTTTAACACACATGGTGTTGAAGCACTTCTGGCGTGCTTGCTGAACATTTACTTTTCTGTTAATGGGAAATGACATGTATTATTAATGCTGTTGTCCATGTGCTCCGACCAGAGCTAAGAATAACCTGATTCCGCAAGAGGTCTGCTTTATTGTGGCTTTGGAAAAGTTTTCTTTTTTAAAATTATTTTATACCCAACCGTTTTTCATTAAATAGTAACACAATTGTAAATATGATACTGCATTTTAATACCTTGAATGTCCCTTTATCTCTTGGAATTTTGTCAGTATACACATGTGAACGTTTTTTCTATTGTAGAACAGGCTGTGGTATAAGTTTCTTAAGGATTCCCCCCCCCCCCCCCCCCCATTTTTTTGCTTTCAATACCTGTTGGTGCAAATCCCGTGCTATGATCCTGTGAAAAACTTTCATTATGGCACCGACACCATAAGCCCTTCACTGCTACCATTGGCCTTTGTCATCCGAGCTGCTTGCTTCCTTGTCTGATTCTTGCCTCCTCTGCAGACCTGCTCCATTTTCCTGTTAAATCTCTGCTGGACCGGAGCGCTATTTCGTCACTATTATTGTGTTCACACATCTCATTGTCCTGCCCGTTTTATCAAAAAGTCAAAGGTTCTCCCCGCTCAAACAAGCAGCAGGTTGGTGGTCATCTCCCATTGGCACTTCTGAGCCAGTGTTGGAAAGCCTACAGAACATCAACATTTATCATGAAAGGAAACTAAACTTAACTATTTTTCTTTTTCCCACTGAGCTCTTTTTTCTGAAGAAACCTGGCCTCAAATGATAGTTAATGAAGTGGCTTATCATGTGGAAATGTATTGCAGCCCAATACTTTTAAAATCATGTTTAAAAATGTGGAGAGAATAACCAGAGGGCCCGGATAAAAATCCACGTGATCATGGTGAAAACATGCAAACTGCAAATATACAGGCGTCAGGGTCGGGATCAAACCCACGACCTGCGTATCAGGCGAGGCATTTAACATTAATTGTTGGATGCAATGCTGTTGGATGGAATGGGGTCCTGGTATACTGTAAAGTTTGGTGCTGGTAGTTTAGTGTTCTTTCTTGTTTGTTTTTTAATGTACTGACCTGGCCATTTATGGTCCTGTTTCTTTCAAGGGTTATTAATATAAGCGTGTGTTTAGTGACTGTGCTGTACTGAGTATACAGACTTGGGATAAAACTAGGTACAAAGCTTCTAGTTTAATAATTAGAAATATGTTTTTTGTTATTGTCAACAATTCCTATGGGTGGATATACCAGTGCTGCTCCCAAATATTAACATTATAATCAAATGATGTGCATTTTGTCACCATTGATAAAGATTGCTGTAAACCTTGTTACAAATACACAGATTGCAGGATTGTTTTACTGTTGTGACTGTGACCTTTTAACTTGGTAAGCACCATGTTTGTCACTTTGGTCATTTATCATGAGTGCAAGTGTTGTCAGGTTTGATCAGACTGCTCAAACGTTTTCATTGGTGCAGATGACTATGGACAGTTGTTGTCAAGATTGTGTCCTTGACATTCTACCTTTCCATTAAATGACAGGTGTGAGATGTGTTTATGGACTGAAAAAATACTTGTGAGAGTCTATGCACCATATTTTTTTTAATACTTGGGCTCCAATTTTCTGTTGGATGGAGAATGATGCACAGTTTACTACTTATATTTTATTTTTTAATTACTGAAAGAACCAAGAATAAGTCAACATTATAGAATGCCAATACGCTCACCAAACTTAAAAACCAGGCTACAGTCTATATTAATGTTTTTTTTGTTTTATTATTTTATATTTTATTTGTATTCACTTTTTTATTTTTCTATCTACGTGACTTTTTAGAAAGAACCAAAGAATATGAATTCCTGCAGTCACGAAAGTTTTAAGTCAAAAGTTTACTACTTATCAATAATTTAATACTGTAACTCTTATTTAGTTTAACACGTAGGCCTTCGCGACCAATATCATCTATAATAGAAGTGTTTTGGGTTAGATCGCTTAATTATATAAATGTGTCGTTAAAAGTTGTAATTACTGGCAAAACTTCGTACTCTGATTGTAAATGTTGTGGCTTGGCTCTCCAACACAAGGGTGTGCTGTACTAGTGACGAATTGGCATGTTCTGTTTACGGTGACAAAACCCTTACTAGTTGGCCTTCGGGTGTTGGTGGGTTTTAACGACACATTTATATATTTACACGATCTAGCCCCAAAAAAACCTATATGAACGCTTATTTAATCTGGTCAGATTTCTACAGAAACAATGCAAACGGTTCTCTAAACATTTTTTTGTATGCTGGTGGTCATCGTTTGTGAAGTGACTGAGATGTGGATGTGTGTAATGGGGAAAAAGTGTGGTAGAGAAAGCAGTGTAGGTCCACCACTGGAGGTGGAGCAGCTGTTACTTCTCCCCAAATCAAAAACAGAACATGTGGAAATGTGTAACAGAGATTGCAGCTGTAACCAATGGAATTCTTTATTTTTAGTGGGGATGAAGTTTCACTCGGCACTATTTATTATTTTTTTGTCTTGTATGGGTAGTTACATTTTGTGGTGTTGCCGACTGAGGTTACTTGACTGTTTAAACGGCACCCGTTACTACTTCAGCAACATCATTTACACATAACCTGGACTTCCAGCACCAAGAAAAACGACCACTATTGCAGTTCATCTTCTAGGAGCCATTTCATTGCAAAGAAAAGGCATAATTTTGTTATACTACGCAAAACATGCTATAATGTATTCTGCTGCAACATTAAGCCAAATACTTTGATACTTATTCCCTACTGGTAATTTTATTGCGTCGGAAATATGAAAGATTTCCATGTGGTTAATTTGGCTCTGAAACCAACATGGTGCCAAGGGCACCATGTGCCCTTTATCAAGTGAGCAGGTAGACACTGCTTTGTTCCACTGTATAATGTGCTCCCAATGCATTCGAGAAAGGCTGATATTGGGCCCGGACTGAAACTGTTGATTATTGTAGTTTTTTGTTATTTTCTTTGAACCATCTAAGTGACTTTACCGAAAGACCCAAAGAATAACTGTTGGTTATTGCATTGCACTTGCAAACAATGATGCTTTACTGCTAAAGCACCCAACCAACTAACCTGGGATACATAGCTTCGTTGTGCCTGCTTTATCATTGGTGATTAGCACAATTATATCAGTGTGCACTTCTTTGGTTTATAATTTGCTCTCTTAATCTTAAGTGAGATGCCAACCCCATCACTAAAACCTCAGTCCCTCACCTGATAAAATATGTGCAGCCTTGAGGTTTTTAAATTTGTTATAAGTAAAATGGCTTGTGTAAGATGCTTTAGAGAACTCTAGACATTGTGCAGCCAACAGTTATAAAGTGTCAATTGTGTGGGATTTTTGTTTCTTGTTTAAACATGTTGAATAAGCAAACACTTGTGGTTTTACTTGGTATAAAACGCAGTGCTGAATACGCATAAGAGAATGGGGAGTGCGAGTTAGAAAAACCCTTCGACCTTTCTTCCTTTGTATACGAATATTATCAGTAGATAATATAAAAAATGGGTCTTGTTAATAGTGGTTAATGTTGTCTATATAGTGTGACCAAATGTTTTGTTAAAAGTCCCCAATCATAAGAGCTACATCTCAACTGTTGCCCTTGTGTGTGTATCTTGTCTCGCATACTCAATGCAAGTTGTATTTACATGTTTTGCATTACAGAGTAATGCATTAAAGGCGAATGGCACATCCTGCAAAGCCCATGCATCTTCAGAGACTCCAATAACTGCCAAATTTAGATATTCCTCTTGTTGAGGAAAGTCAGATAAAAAAATTACACTGGCAATTTTCTTTTGCTCTTTAATTCTGCTACTATTTTCAGTTGATGATATTTTTGTGCCTAGTAGATTGGAGTACAATTTACCGAAATGACAACGACAAAAAAAAAACTAAAGTCGTTCTCATTTCACACGCGGCAAATTGCATCGTGCCGTGTGGGCAGCGACGGCCATTTTTATCTGGCTGTGGCTTTTGTTCCAGGGCGGCAGCATGGTGCAGCTGAGCAAGCGGCGGCAGTCGGACCCTCAGGTCGTCCAGCAACTATGGAAGGCCATCGAGGTGATTCGCAACCAGAAGCAGATCGCCAACCTCGACAGAATCTCCAAGTACGTGTTGGCGTGCGCTGCTGTGCCGATGGGGTTGGGTTTCCCCGTCTCCAGATCCACCGTTGGGCATTCATCACAAACAAAAGCAAGCACATCAGCGTACGTACATGATCACGTCCGTGCAGGACACCCGAGGCACTCCCATTCCAGTGCTGTGAGCTCGGGCACTTGCTCTCACTGGCAGCGCACAGACACGGGCACGTGCACACTGCTTTGCATGCGGGCAGCGTCTCAGCGCGTGAATGCCGCACACGCATAATGGCATTGCTGATGAGCAGAGTGCAAACACATTCAGGCTGCACTGTCTGCATGTTCACCCTGTCTATAGGCAACGAGTATATGAACTTTGGTTATTTATAAATAGTACACGTGCACGCATGAACTACGTACACCCAGGCTTTGTTCACTCAGGCATTATTCATAGGCACTGCATATGCATGTTGCCATCGCACATTCCCATGGCGATACATGAACAGTAAAGGTACAGCGGTCATTTACACAGGCAACATGAGACATTTAAAAAAAAACGCACGAAGTGTGCACAGCAAACTCCCTTTCAATGCACGGAACTATTGGGTAAGCACATGCTTAATTTTTAAGCCAGTTTGATTTTTCACCGCTTCAAAGGAAGTGGAGAGTTTCTGGTTATGTGTCTTGAATACAGATTGTAATTTCTCGTCTGCTTCTCTCTGCACATTATATGTTAATTTGCTTATGTGTATCTCAAAATGAGTTTGTATGCATGTGATCCAGGCTTGCATGTTTGTTGGTTGGTTTATCTTAAACACCCTTTGATTTAGGTTGAATCAAATACATATTTAGAGGGTACAAAAAATTGTACACAATTCACTGTTCAATCGTTATCACTGCAGTAATTACTATATGCATATTAATGATGCTATTTTAGTCTTGCACCGTTTCTCACAAAAATAATTTGGCCAAGGATGTTCTTGGCATCATTTTTAAGATTGGCCTTAAGACACATTTTGGATGCAACACCAGCTAAAGTTAAATTAATGGGATGGCTTAATTTGCATATACAGACTTCATTAGTTTAATTTGCATATATGTAGATTAGACTAATGAAATTAGTCTTTCAGTTGTAGTGTATATTGAAAGATCAAGTGTGCCTTTATATGCATTCAATGTCTCCTAAAAACATATCAGCAATTAGATAAAAAAAATATTAGTATTAATTACACATCAACAGAAGCTTGCTGGCTGCCATTTTGAAGACCCATGGACTCATTTTTGTGGACAGTGTCTTATAGAAAACATGTCATCATTAACAGAAGTGGTTCATGTTAAAATTGTTTACATACGAATACTCTCCGGTCATTCAATCTTTGTGTAGTCCTATTCCAACATTTGAGATCTTGAATAACGTGGTAATTCCATCACATGTACCTTGGTGCCTTTGCATGATGTCAGTATTCCAACTGGGAGACTCCCACCACCTTGTTTACGCCCATCATGAGCACATGTCATAGCCACTGGGGAAACACACGGCACGGAAGAATGCCATTGCTCAAACTCGTATCACTGGCTCTTTCACTTGCACATAGATTATAATTATTGCTACCTTTTTTCTCTGAAAACACATTTTTTGTAATGTACATGGACAGTTGCCATTTTTGTCAATCGACTGATGCATGATAGCCTCCCTTATGCCATGCACTTTGTGAGGATGATTTTACCATACTTAACCACTCTGGGCGACTTATGGGTTGGTGGACATGGAGAGCATATATGTCGAAGCATAGTGCAGTGCAACAATGGTTTTTTTGTTGCACTTTCCTCTGCTGACATGTAGCCCCACCGCAGCCTATAGCAACCTGTTTTGTGCATAGTGGTTTCCCATACAAGCATTATCCAGGCTTCACCCTGATATCCATCCTAGATCTGACGAGTTTGGGAATGTCCCAGGTCATTTGATCATACACTGCCCCACACGTGTTTCAGTTTAATATAACTTATGGCTTTGAAGCAGGTAATGACTAACTGATTTTTTTACACAAGCCATCAATTTCATTGCTCGTTGTCACCAGAACCAATATTATCCCAATGTGAATCTAGTTAAAATATACCACATATATGGCTCCAAAAGGCACACCATATATTGTTTGCCAAACATGTTTTTCCAATCGCATATATTCCTGCTTCAAAAGTTAGTTTTATGGGCAACAGTAGTGATTGAGCAATGTAAGATAAAAACATATGTCGCAAGGTTTGTTGAACTAAAAACTGATGATACCCCCCTGTTTGGATTTTTTGTCAGAGAATAACTTTTTTGCCCAAACGAATTTCTTTCCTGACAGTCGCCCATAAAAGTTTTGCGGCTGGATCTTGGACACACATTTTAAAAAAAGATTATTCATGCGGTGGCTCTCCTTGAAGTACATTTTGATGGGGGAGGGATAATTACTTCTTGTGACTGTTAATGAGAAAAAAGCGGTCTCTATCG
Organism: Lampetra fluviatilis; assembly: GCF_964198595.1. Taxonomy (NCBI): domain Eukaryota; kingdom Metazoa; phylum Chordata; class Hyperoartia; order Petromyzontiformes; family Petromyzontidae; genus Lampetra; species Lampetra fluviatilis. The sequence goes on along the minus strand of NC_136295.1, from coordinate 5,604,027 downwards.
AGTAACGGTTTGCTAGTACACGTCTATTTATAGTGCTGTGGAAATTAGCATTTGCATTAATTGAAAAACGGCATAGCTGGCAGCAATATGTTATTTAAACATTCTGAAATTGTGGCATAGCTCCAGCGTGGTAGTTTTGATTAAAACATGATTTTTTTAGAATTGTTTAAGCCAGTTATTGTGAAATGCATGAGCTCAATTCAAACTTGTCAAATAACACTGTCACAATGCTGTATAGAATCTTGGCCAGCTTTAAGCAGGGAAAACATTGGTATGTTTAAATACTTTGATAAGTGTTTTGATATTGGTGGGTGACAAATAGAGACCTTGAATTATAATGTTTCTTTCAATATATTCTTTGGTTCTTTTCGGTTAAGTCAATTTAATTTATTATTTTAAAAATAAAATAATAAATTAAAATAACATATTATTTTAATTTATTATTTTATTTTTAGACGTGACTTAACCGAAAAGAACCAAAGAATAATTCCTGCAGTCACGAAAGCTCCTAAATTAAGATCTTTCAATATATATTTTCCCAGGTATTTTTAAGTGGAGTATCTATAAATGAGTCCCCATGTATATGTATTACTATGTAGAATACAGTGTAGCCTCGTGGTTTGCTGTTGAGGTGAATCCTGACAGTTGGTTGTTCCTTCACTGTGTAGAGACATCGTGGATGTCACTGTGTAATGCCAGCCCTAGAGAGGCACGGCGTGCGATATATTGACATCGCGGGCACCACGTATATGTGGGTGCAGTACTGGCCCTAGAGGGGCTCGGTGAGCGCTGACTGACAGTGCTGGATGGCACCACGCTCTGCGTGCAGTGCTGGCCCCTACAGAATGGGGTGTCAGGGTGCCGGCCATGGGAATGGGGTTACTAAGGGCCATGGCACTATGGTTGAAGGACACGTGACCGGTAAAGTCTACACAGGGCCCCCAGGTGGGGGCTAGGGGTGGTCACGTGTCAGGGCCAAGATACTGCTCGAGGGTTCTCGAAGGTGGTCGTGGTTAAGGGCGGAGCCAGCCCCGCCACGGAGGATATAAGCCGGGTCCCCGAGAGGGGACCGGCTGCTGTGGTTATCCTGAAGAATCTACGTTCTACGTCCAAGAAGAGTCACCAACACGTGGACCTGGACCCCAGCTGGGGTCCTGTCCGTTGTAGCTTCTCCCAGTGTAATTAGTGTCGTTAGCCTGGTGGTCCACCACCATAGGTTGTTATCTGGTGAAGGGGCAGTTACCCCTTGGTGTTGGTGTTGGTATCAATAAATATGTTGCCTCCAAAGAGTACGTCTGTGACTTAGTTGAACTCACTACAACTGTGGAACATCGTTGCTATATTGCAAGTAAATAAAACACGTATATTATTTCATTATTTAACCCTTGGCAGTAAAGTATAATTATTAATGCTTCTTTGTGCACGTAATGGAATCAATGAGTGAGGGTACTGTCCAGCCTGTGTGTGCATTCACACAGCTTATCTGCACTTGAGTTTTTCATTCCTCTAACAAGAAAATTACTTTGAATATCTTGGTTGTGTGTAACATGGGGGAGCAGTGGTGTCGTGGTTCATGCACTCTGCTATGAACAGGGTGACCTGGGTTCGATTCCCACTAACGACCAATAACAGTTGCGTTAGCCTGTTCCGGTCCTGGGCCTCCCCTAGGTTGACGCATCCTTAAATGGGTACCTGATGTGGTGTGTAAGCATCACCACTGGGGAGACGAAGGCGGCTGGGTATTAGGCTGGCCCTCATAGTTGCTCACTTACAGAACTTGCCCCGACAGCCTTTATGGTCATTGCGGTATCTTTGTCTTTGTTATATCTTGTGGGCAGGTAGCTTTTGCACACAGAATGGCATTGTTTGCCATGTTTGATATTTGAATATGTGTTTGCTCCAAAGCTATGGGACTGTTAGTGCCTAATTAATATTAGCTACGGAAATTGACCGGCGCTGAACTAATGTGCCGTGGGTGTCGTAATGGCTAGGGAGAAAACGAATTGCCATCCACCTTGCCGTAATTAGACACTTTCGTATTCTGGGAGTAGTGGCAAACTTAATGAGCACACAACCATTGTTTCTCAGCCTTTTGTGAGTGCCCAGGTCTAGTTTTTGTTCAGTCTTATCTATTGTATCTGTGTGCCCACAAGTGTATTGCCACAATTAGCATGTGAATGGCTAGGTTGTCTGCATACAATGTCGCATATTGACTGGCAGAGAAAGCTGGCCCTTGATGGTTTCTAGCTTCTTGGTTTAAATAATAAATGTGGTGAACATGACATCTTTGCCACTGCCAAGCATCCCAATGTCAACAACTTGTGCTACTGAAAATGCATCAACTAAAGTAATGGCTATATTGTGTGGTTTATGTGCTTGCCCACTAATGAGTTGTATATTACTTCAAATCTTTTGTTTCACAAAATTGGTTTCTAAAATTTATTTTCCATATCACCATAATCATGTAAATTGGGCAATTGGGGTATACCAACGTGATTGCAAAAAAATGTTGGATTACCAGCATTTCAAAATGTAACTTTGTTTTTCAGAAATCTTGCCGTGAAATTTGTCATGTAAATGTTTCTTTGTAATTGAAGTTTGTTCTTGTTGTGCTACGCTGGAACTTTGCCTCCTCTGCTTTGGAATATATTAAATGATTGGGCCATAACGGAGTTGTTTCATCAGGTTTAAAGTGCTTTTCTGTGGCCTGTGATGGTTTCCTACTGGTTTTAACTTGGCCTGAAAAGTATACTCATCTCATTTGAGTTACTAAAAGTATACCACAGATTTTGACTTAACTTTCGTGACTGCAGGAATTAATATTCTTTGGTTCTTTTCGGTAAAGTCACGTAGATAGAAAAATAAACTATGACGTTTCGATCACACAACACAAGCGATCGTATTCAGGAGGACGATCACTTTTGTTGTGATTTAAACGCCGTAGTTTTTCTTTTCTTTTTTTTCTATCTATGTGACTTTACTGAAAGAACCAAAGAATAAGTAAATACCACAGGTTACACTAAACTTGAACCCAGTGTTCAGCCACGTGTGGTGCTGATTTTACTATCCTATTTGTAGGAGGTCGTGAAACAAAAGCTTTGCACACCTATATTGGTTCATTCTAGCTATCATCTGAGGCTATCACTTAAACCTCACACTCTTCAGCATTTATGAAACACATTTTTGTAGCTTTATCAACCACATCAATAAGTACAGAGAAGGAATGAGGATTAAACTGTGCTTTGTATACGAATTCGCTTTTTGAGGCACTTTGGGAGAATGGTTTCTTTAAAATGTTGTATGCAAGTATGCTAAGCGAGAGTCTGTTTTATAAGTTGTTAGCAGAGCAAAACAATAATTAGCACCATATGCCTTTTTTTATTGCACTCAATTGTATGGCTGTAGGTGGGCAGGATTCTGTTTCTGCTGTACTCGCCAGGGAAATAACCCAAGGACAAGAGCATTAATCAGCATTCCAGCTGGACGCTTCCTTGGTGGAGGGCAACAACATAGAGCCTCCGGTGGAAATAAAACTAAAAAAATGCTTCATTACTTCAAATGTAAACGTTGTTTAACTTTTTAGCCTTGGGGATTGATATTTCATCATGAATTGCGACTCAATGGGTTAAAAGCACAGATATATTTTTTAATTATGAGTTTTCTTCCGGGATTTCTTTTACAGACGTTTGCAGTCCCAGAAGTATGAATTCCATGGAACCTACTCACTTTAGGCAGGCTAATAGATATCTTCATATTTTTTTACAGTCTACTTCATTTATACTGCTCTGCCGGGGACCTCAATGCTTGCTGAATTATTTATCTGTGCTCACACTCTTAACAATGTAATACGTCATGCGTCAGATCCTTAGGACTCACCATGTGTTTCCTAAGACTCAAAGGGCTAAGGCAGAAATGCCGAGAATCCTGTGCATATTGCGCTGCATGGTTGTGTGCTCCAAGCTTGGCTGGTCCATGATCCTGATCCTACTTCATCTTCCAATTGGGCCGCACAGGTAACGGCAACATTGATCATAGACCGAGCGAATTTAGAAACTCACTTTCCACTTCGTGCAATATTTAACATTATTTATTACTTCAGCATTTTCTTGCTGTGGTTGATCCACCTGATGGAGATTGCTTGTGTTGTGATCGAAACGTTGTGATTTGTTTTATTTTATTTTTTTTCTACCTACATGACTTTACCGAAAGAACCAAAGAGTAAAGGACAACGTGTCTGCCATTGTGCCCGTTAATGTTACACACTTTAAGCAGGAATTGTATATCCAAAAAAAGAAATAGAATACGACGTTTCGATTGCAATACAAGCAACCGTCATCAGGTATGAATGAATGAGAAAACAAACCTAGTAAACTTAGAAATGTAATGCAATGCAACACAGAGAGTCTGCTAACACAACAGTTAACACTTTACCTGGTTGATTACGTTCTTCCAAAGATTGCTAAATTTGAGAGAGCTACAAAACACAGACACGGAGAGAGATCCATACACAGAGAGAGAGACACACATGGGGGAGAGACACATAGAGAGACACACCTCATTGGTGTCCAACTCCTATGGCTGTGCACAGCTGCAGGCCGCGTTTATTACATGCTCCTATTTTCCCAGCTCTGTCTATTCCAGGAGGCACAGTTTTCCAGAGATCTTAAGATGTGTTGCAGTGATCAAGTACAGTAAAAGCTAAGGCCGAAGATTTGCGCACTCCTAACAACAAAGTTAGTAACCTCAGTGGACAGTGAACACCATGTGACGGTGTTATCGGATAACATTTCCACCCTTCTAAACTCTCCAGAACGCCAAACATGGGAAGCAACACCAAGTAAAAAAAACACCATGTTGCTCTCCTCGTTCATCCGATCACTCCCCAATCCTTGTACCCCCCCCACCCACCTTGCTAAACCCCGTCACTTCCCTCCTCTTTCCCACCAAGAAAAACAACCAAAAAAATCCAGCTTGAGGCAGAGCCAAGAAAATCCATGGGGCCTGCAGCGAAGCACATGAGCTGTTGCCGCCATTCAGCCACCATGGCCTTCCGGGCTGCATCAACATTCTGTCTGGTGTGTGTGTTCTCTCCCACCTTCTTGCGTTTTCGTTTTTCTTGAACAATCATTCTCAGAGTCACTTAATTTATGGTGTTGTTAAACAATATTTTCTGCAAATGGTGTGGAGGCATGGCACAGTGGTTAGCAGATATTATTACCTCGTTATTCACGAGCTTGCTAACCGTGATTTTTGCTTATCCGTGAATCGCATCTGGAACTCTACATGACTGCATCGAGAGAGAGAGCAAGAAAGTTATTTAAATAAAGTGATGAGCGAGAATGTGATGCGAGAAAGTGATGTGCAGCATCATAATTTATAATAATTAAAATTCATGACACGCATTCCATCCTAGGAACCCAATGTGCATTTAATTTATAAACTTATTTTATACTTTAATATATTTTTTCATTTACATTTATGTTTATTATTTGTAGACCTATATTATCCATGTAATTTTCTATTTACGAGCATCTCCTGAACTTATCTCTCTTGAATAATGAAGGAATATTGTACTGCATTATGAACCCAGCAACTGGAGTTGAATTCCTGGTTTGGGCTAACACCAGTTGTGTGTTATCTGAACTGGTCCTACACCTACCCCTTGAACAAACCCGCACTGATTAGCATACGTGTATGTATGTTGAACTTATTTCGAACTATACGTAGCCAACCACGGTGAAGTATGTTCAAACAACTTCTATGACAAAGTAGTGGGATGGCCTTCATCCAGCATGGAATGATAAAGGGCTGTAAATTAAATCTAAAGTAGTATTCTGTGTGTTCATTGTGCCATAAGTGACAGTGAACATCATCCATGCTTTATTTTTGCCATCCTGCTACCATGCCTCCATTTTATTTTTTGGTTTGTTCACTGACGGAAGTGGTCAAAGTGTTGCAATGGACTTTGGCACCGTAGGACTGGTGTGGCATGATAATTGAGCTTCTCTTTTGATTTGAAGCTTTCGTGACTGCAAGAATCCATACTCTTTGGTTCTTTCGGTAAAGTCACGTAGGTATAAATTAAAATAAATCACGACGTTTCGGGCGCAACACAAGCGTCCATCATCAGGTGGGAAAGGTGGGACCATGCTTTCCCACCTGATGATGGACGCTTGTGTTGCACCCGAAAAGTCGTGATTTATTTTATACCTATGTGACTTTACCAAAAGAACCAAAGAGTATGAGCTTCTCTTGTTGACCAAGAGAAAATGTTAATACGAAATCCATCACTTCATGTCGTGCTAGAATTCTGTCCATTGGTAGTGAAGGGATGTACTTTGCGTAATATCAACTTGTGAGCTAAATGTTTAAAGTTACGAAGTTTTAAATACCTTTTTATTGAATGCCTATGTATCTACAAATTCTGCCAAATGGACAGATGACATCAGTGCTCTTGTTCTGCTGATTTAATTCTGCCTAAGCTGCATTACTCATCATTTTATTACACATACTTGTAAGTCCATCTGATTAACAGCTGTATACCAATACAGGATGAAGGCTGTGTTCTTATACTGGTAGGAACGAAGTGAACCAGCCTACAATAGATTATACCGTCCGTCCGTGTAGCAACATCGCCCCCTACTGCAAACACTTGGCAGGACCCTACAAAAACCTTTAGACTCAGTGACGCTTTTCTGGCTAAACAAGTGTAACATTCCCTTATAATTCCCTGAGATAGCTTTTAATTAAAACATGTAAATTAAAAATTAACTCACAGCGGCCTAAAGCCTACAGCTAGGCCTAAAGCCTAGAACTAGGCCTCAAACTCTCCCTTCGTATCGTACCCCCGCGTGTGTGAAAGGGAGTTAATGTTTAACAATGTTACATTCCCTTATGTTTTTTTCAAATAGAAACATTTACATTTAAAGCTTTTACATTAATAATTAAAACATTTAAATTAAAAATTAACTCACAGCGGCCTAAAGCCTACAGCTAGGCCTAAAGCCTAGAACTAGGCCTCAAACTCTCCCTTCGTATCGTCCGATTAGGTGTAGCAACATCGCCCCCTACTGCAAACACTTGGCAGGACCCTACAAAAACCTTTACACTCAGTGAGGCTTTCCTGGCTAAACAAGTGTAATAATACATTATGTTTATATTCTTTGGTTATTCATTCCTACCAGCCCACCCCGCAGGGACCTGTTAATTACGGTAATACTTTTAGTATGAAACCTGCAGCCCTCTTTGCCAGCAGGGTGTGCTATGCCATGGTAAATGGTCCCGAAGGAGCATGGTTCTAGCGGCGGGCAGAGAGAGAGCATGTGAGGACGCAACAGCCCGATTGGCTGGCAAGGGCACGTGACAGGACAGGGCCAAAGGTGACAGAAGGGACATGTGATGTAAGGCCCAGAGTCTTCTAGGGAGTTCTAGAAGGGGGTGTGGCCGAGGCGGAGCTAGGCCATGCTGAGGAGCATAAAAGGGAAGTCCCGAGGTCCAATCCGGGCTGTCTACTGGAATGGAATCCGCCGTGCTACGTCTCTTCGGTCTTTGGTCTTCACGCTCGGCATCGTGGGTCAAGCAGTGCGTTAACTGACCTGACCCAGTTATGTAGTTACCCTGTTGTGGTCATAGAATCAACGTGTTGCCTCCAAAGTCAAGGGTGTTTCTCACGTGAACCCACTACAGATGTATTACATTTCTTTTTCAGTAACTGGGATAAAGGCCACTACTGCTGTCCACTATTCCTCGACTTGTCAAAATGCTTTAATATTGTTGACCATTTCACACGTAGGCTTTCTCGACCAATATTATTAATAATAAAGGTTTTTGGGTTAGATGGCGTTATTTATAAATGTCACCACCCTCCACCACCCGACACGGCCAATCAGTAAAAAATGTGTCACGTTGACAAAAGACAAATAGTTCTACTTTAGCCCACGAGTGTCTTGAAAAGTGAATCCACAACATTTTCAATTTTTGAGTATGACGTTTCGCTGGTTATTACATCCAGCATCAACGGGCGATTTGCCAGAATCGTGAAGCCCTCTACCTGCTCCCGGTCTTAAATAGAGCAGCAGGGTGTTGGCATCATTTAATCCAATTAGGTTCAGAGATCAGAGGTGGAGGGGGGAGTATTGTAATTATATTATAGATTAGTCATTTGTAAATTGTTATGATTAGTAATCGGTAGTAGATTAGTTATCAGTTGGAATGTATATTATTTAATAACTGAACTGCCCAATCACTAATACACAATCAGGTGTAGAAATCAGAGGTGGCGAAGGGTAGGTTATTGTAATTATATACTACGTTGGTAATTGGTTAATTAGTATGTGTTTTCTTTATAAGGAATTGTAATTGTAAGATGTATTATTTAATAATACGCTTGACCATGATATTCTGCTCACAAGCCTTGGTCAACTCAAATTTTTAGATGGTACAATAAAATGGTTTAAGAGTAACCTCTCAGACCATTCTCAAAAGGTGCATGGTGATAACATCTCGTCCAGAAATATTAAAATAACAAAGGGTGTTCCACAGGGTTCTGTGCTGGGTCCAATTCTGTTCTTATTTTTAAACGATCTTGGACTAAGCTTATATCGCTCAGAATTTAATCTGTTTACTGATGACACTCATGCTAGTAACTGGTAAATCTCCAATCAAAGTCAAGAAATATCTCCAAAATGATATCCACTTGATTCAATATCAATTGTTGTCATTAAAATTTCATGCTCTTTTTTCTTCACCTATTACGGATATCAGAAACAGCATCATTGAACAGAGTGCTTAAAATACTTGGGTTGGCCGAGTCAACTTACATTGCAAACACTTACTGATCATATCTCAAAGGAAAGCAAAGAAAAAATAGGGGTTTTATACAAAAACAAATATTGTTTTCCCATTCAATTGCCTGCAAAGTGTTGAAGCTATAATTTTGCAACTTTTTGACAACTGGGCTGTTTGCAGATCAGCAACAAATGAAACCTTAAACATTGTGGTAGTTGCCGCTCTTTACATCTGCTCTTCGATTTGCACTGGATGTACTATACAGGACCTACCATTGTTACCGACACTTAAATCCAGTCTCGCATCGTTTTATGCAGGAAGACATCCACATTGGGCCTTGTTCATCCATAAAATACTTATTGGAAAATCTTCACTATACTGAGCTAATTGATTAACCCCATTGTCAAACCCAAGAAACCTAAGACGTCCATCTAATTGGCTTTTAACTATCCCGTGAACAAGAATTGGAATAGGTAACAACACCTTTGCCATTGCAGCACCAAAGTTTTGGAACCTTGTTTCCTCCGTCAACATCGTAAGTCTTCCTTCAATAAATGAACCTTATGGCGGGATCCCAAGGCGAACGATACGGCAATCTATTCCTCTCGACGAGCTCTACACGATGTACTAGTCAAAGTTTCAATGTTTTGTTTCTTCTGCACATTCGTCCACGCTGTGCGTGGACGACATGACAACAGAATGATCCGCGCCAGGTGGGTCGCGGAGTTTATGTGCGCGGTTGGACGGAGTTGCCAAAAAAAAATAAATAAATAAATACAGAACGCTTTTTTTTTCGTTTATTCCGGACCCCGGGTCCTGCCATAAGGTTCAGATATCCCAAAGTAGAAAATGAGTACTGGATACAATGACATTTGCAAATGTGATTTGTAACTTTGATCCTTACATGCATGTCGATAGTTATTTTACGTGCAATTTTGTTGTGGGACTGGGTGTTGTCTTGGTGTGGTCTGGGTTTGTTTTTATTGTTGCTTTGTTGCCTTGCCCAAGGTTGCATCTAGTGTTGAAAAATCGGGGCAGGAATGTATGTACTTATGCAATTTGTGCTTATATACTTTATTTTTACGTATTTATTTTCAGTGACTTGTTTACATTTTTGTTTAGATTGCACTCCTAATGTTTTCTGTATTGTTTGTTGTTGTAACTTGCTGACCTGTCCCTACTGAACAGCTGTGAAAAAGAGCTTCAAAGATCATCAGATTGCTCCAGGATAAAAAAAAAAGATTCTGATTGTGAATGGACATCACCAATGGGCTCTTATTTGCTTGAATATCTTAAAATCAGCCTGGGTTATGGCCAATAGCTGTTGTGTAGGTAAACTGTGTTAGTATGTACAATGACTCTTACACATTCATCTTGCTTCACAGAGGAGCATGGCACACCATCCACTGCTACGGTGAAGTGGGGGCACGGAGTGTGTGCCATATCCGTGGATGATTGTTTCAGCTTCATCTTATCTCCTGGGGTTCGTTGCAATGGCCTACCTTTGCTGGTTTGTGATGCATACCAAGGCTGGGCTTGGTGCATGTATTTCTAAGAGGATTTGGGTCTTAACGTGTATTAAAGGCTCATTCGGTGTGAATTAATCCCTCCTGTTTATGGCGAATTAGTGTTGAAATTAGAAAGAGATGGACTTTTAATCGGTGCAGTAAGAATACGTAAAAAGCATTTTTGCACTTGATAGAAACACTCAGCATTTTGGTCAAAGGGAGCAGTGGATTCAATCCTCAACATAAATACTGAGCTACGATTAACTGTTAAGACATTTTGCCCGAATTTGGTTAAATAACGAGGACCTTTTTCATACTGGAACTGTATGGTGTCAGACTTGTTACTTATTTTCTCCATCTCGCAATATTCCTTTTCACTTGTGGCCTTATGTGGTTAGCAGATGGTTCCTGCTGCAGCTATAACATCCCGTTATTCCTTCTGGTTAACCACAGCCAGAGGTTAACGGAGCACTGCGGTCCACTCAGTTTGTTCCAGGGACTCTGGGTGCTTCAGCACTTTCTGCACCTATCAATAAGCTGCATACAGACAGCACCTTTATCTGTCTGGCCTCACTGTGTTAATCCAAGGCCATAAATTGCCTAAGCTTCAGAGTGATCCATTGTCTTGTACCCTTCATTTGTCCTGTGTTGGCTCTTGCAGGTGTTGTCATTGAGTTTGGTTGAGTGGGTGTCCTTAGATTCTGCAGCTGAGCTTACACCTCCGACTTGTGTGCATCAACATAGTGCAATCCAGCACCAGTGTAAGCATCCGGTATGGTACGCAGTGACGATGCATGTGTATCCAGGTCGACCGCTATTGTAAGCCAATGTTTACTCTTAAGGCCGATGTATATATGGCCAATTTTAGTGCAATAATATTTTTGCATTGTGGTAGTTGCCACACTATTAAAAAAAAATGAAGTGACCCAAATTTGTAATGCTCCTCCCCTTAATTGTATTTACCATGGAATGGCAGCTTATCATTTCAAACACCAGTTATGTGACTACTCTGTAGTCCAATATTTATTCCTCAAGCACACTTTTCAACAAACTCCCCCCCCCCCTGGTTTCAATATTGTTTGCCAATGCTGTACGAAGTCCTGATAGTTGCTTGTATTAAAGCATTGCCAGTGATCATTGCTGGCAACTGTTGACCCAGAACATTGTCCTCGTTTCTACTTTGGAAATGACGAGTGTCTGCAGGCAATCTGTCAGTGCTTTCATCCATTTAGATGAGTGTGAGCCCAGAGCAAGTACGCTTCAGGTGTTGTTGAAATTTTAATTACCACAAGGTGTCATTTTATTTTGTTGAGATCCTTCAGGGTAGAGCACATTATTATGCAGAATCTGTTGCCTAACGTGGAAATGTTGATGCTTTTGAAGATGGAGCTACAAACTGGTTTAATTTAAGCTCTGGCATTCTTAAGCTTGGATATTTATACTTTTCCTGTGACTTTCCCTGCTTGATTGACAGCAAGCTGCAGTTTGTTCACTTTACTTCTACAGGGTGGGCCATAAGTAACTACCTGATTTGAAATAGTGAAATTTTGTGTGAAATTAATCTGTTTATTTTGTTGCATAAATGAAGTAGAAGTTTGGGAGTTTATGATGAACCGGTATAGACCTCAGCAGCGTGCAAGAATAGTTGAAATTTATTTCAGAAACAATTGTTCAATTATTTCAACAAAGGGAGTTTGTGTTTTTCTTTCATTTTTCTAAAGTTATAGGCAAAACATATTAGGTACTGTAGTTACTTATGGCCCACCCTGTATATATCATCCATTAATGTGGTATTGTGTGCGAATGGAATGTTTGTTTGCGTGCCATTGTGTATCATTTAGATCTCCAGTACAAGAAGAAACATTTTCTTGTTCATTCGTGATTAAAATGAAACGGAGAAGAAAATGAGATCGTTTGTGTGGAACAACGTTTGGCTTTATAACTGTAATATATAGTGCTATAGGCATAATTATTGAGTATAGATACTCAGTTTGCTAATTCAGCCACACTAACTGTACCTTCGTTAGCTGCTCGCCTGGGGGAAATTTGATTTCAATTGACAAATATGGTGCATTTGTGGCTGTTAACATCCAGCAGCATAATATTCTACTCTCATCATGCTGTCTGGTACAACCTTACACTTTTTTTAAGACGAGGATCACCGTGCATGTGTCACCATCAACCATGCTCTATCCACTGTTGGATGAAGGCTTCATCAAATCGTCACCATCCCTCATGCTCCCGTGATTCAACAATCTTACCTAGCTCCTGCACATGAGCTTTCCATTTGCCTCTGCCATAACCTTTTGTCTTCGGTATGTAACCCACGTTTAGTTGCTACTCAAGCAGTTTTTTTTTTTATCACGAGCCATTCATGCCTTGTTAAAGATGTACCCGGACCAAGTTCACATCTTTTTTTTCTCCCACAGTTACCATTATTTCTATATTTTTTATTATTCTTTGATACTTGCATTTTTATGTCTGCCAGTATAATTCCAAGTGTGCACTTTTTTTGTTCCAATAATTGTCAGCCGTAGGTAACATGCACTCATTGGAATGTTCTTATTTGCACACATTCGTATGTTTATTTTCACTGCTCCTTTTAGTAAAAGTACTCTAACCTGATCTCACTTATCTTTATATTTAATAAAATGCTCCTGGTATGACTTCAGTAATTCTTATTAGATATAAATACTCTGTTTTCAGCTGTCCCTCCAAAAATATATTTGTACATGACTTATGATTTACTCATAATTAGTTTGAGCCTTTGCTGAATACATTTGACAAAGTAAATTGGCGCACTCATCCGAGCTCTCAATAAGAAGGCCTAAATCAAAAAATATTTCGAAATTACAGAGAATTTGTAAAGTTGGAATAGCTGCACTTAAATTGCTTGAGGAACGTGATGAAATACATAACAGGAGGCGTCAGGCAAGCAGATGTGATGTCAGTGGCATAAGATGATTTCTGAAACATTGGTTGGAGAAATAAAGGTGTACATTTTTTAAAAAAATTGGAAATAATGTCAGATTAAACAAAGACAGTCATCATACCAACCAAGGGAAATTTATTTCAGCAGATCATTGAACCTATTAAAGAAAACTGTAAAGTGCATGTTGAGAAATCGTACGACTAAAATTTCAGACACTTTTTTTTCTGGTGCCTTATATAACACACGCAGGGTTGTGGGCTGTTTTGTAGGTTGTTGTGACCTGACGTCCAAACTAAACCGTTTCAATAGTTATCGTCCGCAGAGCACATTAATTGGTTGATGTGATGCATGATGCGCGCGTGCCTTCTGGGAAATGTTGGTTGGCTCATTATGACTCTGCACACGGACGATTGGTCACACTCCAATGTGTAACAACACCCGTGCCTGGGATCGGTGCGAAATCATTACTGGACCGCAGGCCGTGCCCTTTTGTTTGGCTTGATTTGCTGCTCTCACGCCAGAGATGCACCCCGCTATCTGTTGTTGGGCTTGCACTGTGAGCGCGTGTGGTGCTGAGAGATACGTTTGTGTCGTCAATCGAGTGATGAAAGCTGGCCTCGCTGTGGAGGCAGGAATGCATGTGTGTCACACGACGCTTCACGGGTTGCTCGTTTGGCTACTGGGAGGGCCCTGGCTGACGGTCACTGTACCGCCCCGTGCGTGCAAGGCACTTGCCAGGAATGTGGTGTGCATTGGGCAGCGTAGAGGGGGAACGTGCCCTATGGGTGGGTGCGTAGACTTGTCCTCATTTCCAAAACATTCACGTGACACGACAGATATTTATCAGTCCGCTAGTTTTAGATACAAGATACTTGTAGTGCTTCGGCAGTTTTTTTTTGCAGTAGTTCTTGTTTCCACAATTTGAACTCTTATTTTAGCAAGTAAAATGTTGTTTGTGTAAATGTATTAAAAACATAGACGTTATTTTTTTTTACCACTTTTTCATCATTTTCAATCAAAGTTGGCATTTTAAGAATTCTGTATTGAGAAAATAATGTTTTAATTAATTAATATAACAGTAAAATGTTAACTGTGTGCGTTAAGTGTTTCTAATGCACACTGGTCGTTCGGTCTGTGCAGTGAGTTTTTGTTGCAAGGCAAAGCGAGGTGCCAACCATCCCCAGCCCTCTTCCCCCAGCCCCTACCTTGCCCATCCCCCCTCCCCATAACCTCTCTAAGGACAGGAATGCTTCTCAGCAGGGATAACACAATCGCCCCCACCCCGCTGAGCTTGGGCAGGGGTGGGAAAGTATAACGTGAAGGTAACTTGAGCCTCTGCAGGTTCTACGTGGAACAACAGGCGAGCGAGTCGAGGATGGCCAGTGGATGGGGCCGTGCTGCCGGCCGAGGGTTAGAAGGCTTCGACACTCCAGGCGGGCACAAGGCCAGGTATCATTTAAGCGCACACTGTAAGGCAGGGAGAGTTCCCAGGTGACAATATCAATGTGTATTTCCTCCTTTATTTTTTTGAGGTGCAAATGTCTGTATACACTCACCCACTTTGGATGTTGTGTGTAGAAAAAAGAACGGTCTAGTAATTGCAATTGCTTTTACACAATAAATAGGAATTTTAATAATGTATTAATGGTCCTTTCCACTTTTCTATCCTTCCCATCCTCTACTAGTGGTTTAGTTGTATTCGTACATGTGCTTACTGCTGTTTTTATTGATGCTTAGGAACTGTAATCTGGTTCATTTACCTTGCTGTGTGTGAAAGCATACAGCTCCTATTGCTGCTCTCAAGTGCATGCGTGCTGTGCTCGTGACATTGCAATAATGAATAACCCCTGGGGCCACGCAATGTTCAGATTGTAAAATAATCTTATTGTATTGCAGACCTTTGGTCATTCGAACCTGGCTACCAAGTCTTGACCAATTGATATATGTGGCCCCTTAGGACCTAGAGAATTAGAAAACAATAATTGTATAAAATTAGTTCATTGAAAAAAACATGCCACAACCTGCAGGATTTGTCCCCCTCGCCTATTGCTTCTCAACCTGCTTTCGTCTTGCTTGCTTCTACGACATTTTATAACATTTTGGCAGCACTGCCGTCGAATATATTCTGCCGCGGCACCAAAGCTTCTAACAAAGTCACCGCCACTCCTGTCAAGCCATTGTCTTCTAACAACAATCACATAATTTGCACGTAATTGTACCTCCATTTATGTTGTTACTAATTCATAATTTTTATTAAGTTTCATCAATTACTCCTAGTGTAGTGTGAGCACTACACTTGCCAGAAGAAATGGTATGACCTGAGTGCCATGGTCTCCTGCCAGTCCTCAATGGAGATTGGTAGATTGGTAAACCCGGGATCTAGAGAACTGGTACCTGCAAGTGCCTTTCCACATCATCCATCGTGATTTCGCTTGGTACTCAGTCAGATCATACGAACCTGTACTTGGTCAACAAGAATAAAGAATAGTGCAGAAGATCAGTTGCTTGGCAGTTTTCAGTTTACTTTAGCATAGCTTCGGAGCATATGCATTTAATAAGCGTGCTCTGGTGGGGTTCACGACCATGGCTTGCTCCCAGTTTGGCTGTTTTGCTGGGTGTTGTTTTCATTAAAAAGAGCAGTCTGCATGCACACCATTATGAATATTTCTTATTGAAAAATGTAATCTGAAAGAAATAATCATGTGAAAAATTTGGAGTATTGGTATTGTACCACGCCACAGTGTAGTGTTTGGTTAGCATTGCTTGTGTGCATTTTCACCGGTAATAACTAGTTGTTGAAGCTATCTGGGCTTGAGCCACCTTTGTGCCTTAGTCTGAAACAGCGACTTCAGAGCTCAGCAAAGTGCAGGGCTGAGCTGAGAGAGGAACCGCAGAGCAAAGTAAGCCCTTGACCATGTGGCAGCCTGGTCTTCAGGGGATGTCATGTCTGCTTTAAAGGAGCTCTTGGCTATGCTCATAAGGGACGTTGCCTCGGGGGAAGGTCTGTAGAAGGCACAGGAGGGCTGACCTTCCAGATCTAATGGAAGCTCCTAAGGTTGAGGAGTGCACATTCAGGGTCTTCTGTCCTGGGGCAGTTGTTTGTGATCGTTTGACAGATAAAAAAATTGGCCTTGACTTTTAAGCCTTGGCTGGTAGTTTGCTGGAAGCATTGTATATCACTCTGTGGGAGCTTTGCAGGAGGCCGTCTCCAGGTCACATTATTTAACATGTGCATTCCACCAATGGAATGGCAGCCTTGTGGGCTTGTACATCAGGAATCTCCTTGGAGTTCATCTGCAAGGTGACAACCCCAGGATGGTTTCCTATTCATTTATTAAGCACTGTTGGTTGGATTACGTTAGCTTCAGTGAAGGTGTCTTTTGGCAGTGCTGTTTTGTCCGGCTGTGCTGTAGGGGAGTCTTCTATCTTCTTTTGTGAATGTGCTGGTACATATCCAATCTGTATGGAATCATGGGAGTTGTGGTCACAGCGTAATAGAAAGTATTTTTATACTTGCCCCATAAATACGTGTTTTGTGTATACGTCACAGTCCTTCCCATTTTTAATTGCTGTGGTTCTGGGTGCCGATTCTTTGGGTCTGGGTGACACACTCTCTGGTGACGAATGGTGGAGACTTCGGCTCCCAGGGCGTTACCATACCTTCAGGCAAATATGGTGCTTACACCAGACTCTTCGTCATTAATTAAATAAGTTAATTAGTACATAGATTTGGGCACATTAATGTGCGATTGTTGCAAGTGTTAGCAGATGACAGTAGGTTATATCAGTATGGATTCGTAGGAATGGCAAATGTACGGAAATTTATTTTTACATGTTGAGTAAAAAATATACTTTTGAATGTCTTTGCATTGGCAATTGTGATGACCAACATTTGCAGGAATTTGACGGACATAATGATATGTTACAACTTGAAACGTAACAAGCAGAAATGCAACGAAGCTTTTTCCTTTTATTTGTTGGCTCAATTTGGCTAAACTTCATGGACAATTTCCTGTTTGGCCATGGCAAGTGGGGGTAATGGAAAATATCGTTGGCTCATTTTTCACATAAAAGTGGTATTTAATGAATCTTTAGTAAGCGGGTAGGAACTTTTATGCAGAAAATGTGCACTAATACGAGACCAGAATAATTTCTGTGTTGCACAAAGAATAGAAATAAAACAATTTGTGGGCAAGCAACAATCGACAAATTAATGATTGCACAATTTAGTTAATTTAACTTATTTATTGCAACATATGACAGGGTAAATTTTTTTGCTCAACAAAAGTGCATTTGTATTTCACAATGCAGCACATCTGCAAAATTCTGCATGCCATTCGCTGCAACTTGCTTCTCTGCACTTCATGTTTCCCTAGATGTGTTCAGCGTGTGTGCACCTTAATTACAAAAAAATACCAAGGCATTTTGTTTGAAAATGAATTGAATGTATTAAGGAAGTTTTTATTTCATTAATGTACTTTATTTCAAAACTCTTTTAAGAGTTGAATATTTTACAGGACAACTCTTATCCACGGTGATTTTACAAAATAATAGCGAAGCTGCTACCGAATACTTGCGATTTGTTCACGGATAAGAAGAAGTGCAAGCGTTTTGTTACTTGGGCACCATTACCACATCTGATGGATGGTGTTCTCGAGAAATTGGAACCAAAATTGGAATAACCAAGGTAGCCTTCAGAAAGATTAATTAATTTCTAACCAAATGTCTTTGCTGGATAATTGAAGAAGTAGATGATTAGGTGAGTAGTAGTGAGAGGGAACGGCTTGCTCACAGAGGTGGTTGAGGGAAGATTCTTTAAGAAAAGACCAACAGGAAAGTAAAGAACACTGATGCCTGAAGCTGTTCCACAAGGACGGACGTGAGGGCAGATGAAGATAACGGTGCAAGACAGAAACAGAGGAGAGCATTTTACCTGGGACCTATCTATGGACACCACCTTAATGAATGAGCTTCCTATGAATATATAATTAAATTAAATCATAATCACTATTTTTTTAGAGAATTAGATGTTACAATGGATATGAAGCATGTAATTTACTTGACTTGACAGTTTACAATAGCTAAGCTTTAGGGATTCGCTTTTTCACTTTTTCTTTATTTTGAGGATCAAATAATTTTGCTTTGTGTAAATCGAGTTTATCTAAAACTTTTGTTTTATTTTAAATCGTGAGGTACACTTGAAGGACATACGTATGGTACCAACTTGTTTCTGTACCAGTTTTTAAATGTGTTGCGGCGCAAGTTACAACTCAGAGGCAGGTTCTGTTAGGGGCTCACGCCGAGTTTATTAAGGGATTACGCCTAACCAATCCACCCTAGCCTATAGCTCCCCAGGGGACAGGGTACTGTGAATCCTACAACGCGGCTAACTCGGCTCTCCTCCCTGCCCTGGCCCGGGACTACCCCAACCTCGGCCGGGCGGGCGGAGTAGCCTCCCTTTGCCTCGTGTGAGGATCACCTACCCCGAGTCCCCACTCCTACCCCCGACGACCCCCGGTTACGTCAAGGGTCTCCCTTTAAATACCCTCCGGGGGACATGACGTCACCGTCCCCCAAGGTCTGCCTGACACGTTCTGCGACGCCACTCCGAGGGAGAGCGTGACGTGATGTGACCTCACCCACTACTTCTCTACAAATGTACTGCTTGAAAAGCTGGAACTGGTTCATAGCATCGTTGTTGGTTTAAAAGTGATTCGTCGCCGAGAAAAAATAGATGCGTTTTTTTAAAAGAAAAGGTTGAAGAGAGGCAACATCTTTTAAGACATTGTGACCTAATAGATTTTGTGCAGTGGGTCATAGTGATGGGTATGATATTAGTATCGTGCTCCAATTATGATAGAAATGTAAACTTTATCCTGATCACAGTCGCACCCTTAGTCAAGCAATCTTGTTGTTCACATATTTCAACAACAAAAAAATAATCTATATTTGCTTCATAATAGTGCTTTATTTGAATAATAAAGAATACATTTTAGTAATATGTGCCAACTTAATTTTCATAGCGTCTGCTTCTCTTATGAAACATAGATTTAATGTAAATTTCATGGTCAGCTGTGAATTGGTAATTGTGATGGTCGCACCAGCTGTGGACACTTTGGATAAGCGACGGCTGGCTCGTTCTGCTAATCAACTGGAATATTAATCATTCCTCACATTCAGCTACACGGCACGAGTATGTTTATAGCTTGCTTTTAAAACAGTGGCTATTCAAGGGAGCCTGTAAAAACACTGGGAACGTCACTCTTCTGGGCTGTAAATATGGTTCTTGCCATTGACCATGAGTAATCAACAGGTACCCCTGCATGTGTGCCTTCTGCTAGCGGTAGTCACCGAAGCAATCTTGAAATGCATGCTGCCACATCTACAACAGTGCTGGGACCTCGAATCTGTTAAGATAGTAATCGTTAACATTTGCATTATATATTTGTAGAGCGAAGTCGTAGTACTGTGGTTAGCACACTGTAGTACACTGCACTGAATCTGGCAATCTGAGTTCAATTCCTGGCCAAGTGATGTTTAGGTTTAAACAATTTTGGGAACATGTCTATTTTTGGATTGATCTGAAAATATGACCACTTGCATGGTCATGCTTTTTCCACCAAAAGTGAATCCATGTGGCATCAGGTTACGTCCCTTTTCCTAGCACGAAGACGCAGTGAACTCTTACATCACATAAATTACCTGAAAAAGCAAAATGCAAAAAGATCTGAATTTATCCTTAAAATTTAGAAAATCCAAAACGTCTAAATGATAACATATTAAAGGGTGTTTAAGTTGTCATTTTTTGCAGAAGCCATTACCCTTCGTCCTGTCTGGGGGTTGGAATCGTTTATGGAAATGTTGGCGTGTGAGTGTAGCCCCTGCAGCTATAAAGTGACTCGGTGTCCTGGATGTCGTCACGGGCTTTTTTTGACACCCACAAGCGAGTGATTGGGTCATCCCCTGTGAAGGACAAGCGGCTGTTGAGATTAATGTTCCTGGAATTTGCCATCGGAGGGCATTAAATCAGGGAACATGCAGTAAGAAGGCAACAAAAGGCATGGGCAGAACAATGAAAGGATTAGCAAGCAACTCAGCCTGCACGTTAAAACAGTTATTCTCTATAGTTGGAAATAAATAATTAATAGCCCTATGCTGCTGTGCCATGATGGGATGCGATGTTTCTTTTGTGCATCCCCAGATTAAAAAAAAAACACAAGAGAAGGCAATTGGTACTGAGTTTAACATATGATTAATATGCCATTAAAACCTAATAAGTATTTCATTGTCATTTTGTGAGCTGTACTGCTGATATTGTTGGATTCACCTACTGGGTAAAACTATGTATTCCATATTATTTTTGGGGTAAATGTCACTTATTGAGGGTTTGGCATTACAGCCTCAAGTCCAACTTGAGCTCATGATGTTTTACACTTTGTGTTTCTAAATGGTTTTTCCCAATTTATTCTGGCCGCAGGTTATGTGGGATCAATTCACATTATCAAGCAGAAATGAAGAGCATCTGCCTGATAAAATATTTTGCACGATGATTTCTCATTAAAATAGTAATAGTGTCAGTAATGCATTATTGTACCTTCATGTCATGAGAAATAAGTTATGTTTGGCAAAATAATACTTTCATGATCAAGTCTATGAATAGGTGATGACGTGTATTTTTCTTCGTAGCATTTTTTCGTTCTCCACGTACTGGTTGTTCCAGCGTTGTCCCACTGTTACTAACATATCGACAGAGGCGATTCCACATTGCCACATCCGATGTTGGAAAAATTTCAAAAGTAAAAATTACTTCACAAAGCACTCTGCTCCAACGTTGGCGAGTTAACATTGTCAAGCAGAGCAATTCACTATATGTTTACTCTCGGCATATGCAAACATGTAAACGCTTGTGTTGATATCCCTGTAATAGTATGCCCCTGGCACGCTGCAGCTTGGTCGTTTTGGCTGGTCGTGGCACCCGTGTTCAAAGCTTACCCACACATTCCTGTTGGATTAAGGCTGGCACCAAGTGCCTTAGCCACAGCTTTGTTAACCCCTATGTTTAACATGTGGAGAGCCATTTGAACATGTACTCGCTTGGCCCATACTCATTCAGCTTCATCCCCTTCTTCTGTCGGAGTTACTTTCAACATTTATAGTGCACGTTGTTTCAGGTTTGGTTCAGGTTTGCATTTCCCAGAGGTTTATTTGCTGGCAACATTATTTTAATGTTAATCTATTGGGTCCCTTATTAACAAGGTGATGAAATTTATCCATTCAGACATGAAACATTTCCTCTTTTGCAAGGGTGATCTGGGAATCTGAAAACAATTGTGTTTTGTGCTCAAAGGTATAGTGGCTGTGTCTATATTTACCTGCGAAAACTGAGCTGCTATACGTTATTGGAATCTAAATGCACAACTGCAGTAGGTTTGGTATGTAAATGGAATTTCCAATCTTGTGGAACTGTCAACTTCAGCATTGCATTATGTGGTATGGGGACTAGGCAGTACTGTAGTGAAACACTTGTATTCTTAGTAGCTAAGCCTGCGGTGCAATGTTATTCCTGGCTGGTTAAACATTCTTCATTGGTTCTTATAAATATTTGACTGTTAAACCCTTGTAATTTATTCCATTCCCAGTCGTCTGTTTGGTATTGGGTGTGCCTGGGTACAGATTGGATCCGTGTTCTATTTGGGTGTTAACCATTGCAAGTTACTATGGAGCCTCAAATAGCATCTTATAGATTTCACTGCTCATCTGGGCAAATTTGAACCCATGTTTATTTAGTAGTTTGCTGTGTTGGATTAAATAGCATACACCTTTTGCAATTAGGCAAAGGTTATTTTAACATTTGGATATCGCCACCTTGGCTCTTTCCAGAACACAATGGCAATGAAGATTTGCATTATTTTTTAGCCCTAAGATTGCTTCTTGGTTGCAGCAGTGAGTGGTGTATAGGTTGTGTGACATGTGCAGTCCGTTAATAGTCTTGAATATTCACTGCAATGTAATGAAGCTAAAGTTTGTTCAATACAACATGCCATTGGTGTGCGTTGACTAACATGGTGGTATGTCTGTCTTATTCAGTCTCGGATACAGGAGCCAATAATGATGAGAATTTGGGAAGCAAGGCACATTTCATTGTTTTCCAATGGCCCTTCATAGCATTCTTTTCTTTTAATGCAGTGTTATTTATGTTTTTTTTTTGTTAATTGTGCTTATGCACCACTGCCAATGCAGTGTCATTAAATAATAATCTGATATACAGGTCGCTAGCTTGTCACCATTTTCTTGCATTGGACCAATAGCACAGTGCAGTGTAAGTCAAAATAAACCATTTGAAATATATTTTTGGTGCACTGAACAAGAAAACGATCAGCCATAATGTGCTGGGAAAAGGTACCACAATCTTAATACATTATCTCGCCTTGGCATGGCTTTTCTAACTATTGCTAACTGAAATAAGTGACTTGTTGAGTTCCCTGACAACAGGAACAGTTTTGCAAAGTCTGTCATGAGTAAATTGTATTTAAAATAGTCTTGGGTATCATTGGCATGTGTGTACTTATTGAATTGATCAAGAGTATCTCTGCTTCAATCCATGCGGCAGGTGATGAAAATACACCAGGTTCTTGTGTATAAAATTTAATTTATTTATCATAGAGGTTTTTGGGTTAGATCGCGTAAATATATAAATGTGTCGTTAAAACCCGCCACCACCCGACACAGCCAACTAGTAATGGTTGTCACGTAAACAGAACATGCCAATTCGTCACTAGTACAGCACACCAGTGTGTTGGAGAGCCAAGCCACAACATTTACAATCAGAGTACGACGTTTCTTTCAATTTCGATAGATTATTTAATTCGTCTTGGCCAGTCGTAGCTAGTTTTGCACAACACTTCAACATTATCAAAATCAATTGAGTGTCCTTGTTGGCACGCGTGTTCTGCTACTGCTGACAGTTGTATTTGGGAGAACGTAATATTTATCTGATGTTCTTTTAGTCTCGTGCTGATCATTCGTCCGAAATTGAAAGAAATCAAAATAAATTTAACCGTTCGGATAGCTACCGCCTTAGTGCTGCGTGGAAGCGAATCATCAAATAATACATTATTTAAATGCATTCCTACAAAGAGCAGCGTACTTCAATAGGGATTACCGTTGGTAGGAATATTTTAATAAACACAATAGACAGGAAGGACAAGTTCCAAGGGCCTGCATAATGCACATGCATAATGTAAGTTGCCTCAGTAATCCCCCCCCCCCCACATTGTGCAAGAGAGCAGAAGCGTGGTCAACACATCTACGCCGCTAAATAAGGAACGAAACAGTAAGACTTTTCCACAAATCTGGCTGTTGCCTGATGAAGCTAGTTGTAATTACTGCCAAAATGTCATACTGTGATTGTAAATGTTGTGGCTTGGCTCTCCAACACACCGTTGTGCTGTAATAGTGACGAATTGGCTTGTTCTGTTTACGTGACAACCCTTACTAGTTGGCTGTGTCGGGTGGTGGCGGGTTTTAACGACACATATATTTATGCGATCTAACCAAAAAACCTTATGG
The DNA here is from genome assembly GCF_964198595.1 of Lampetra fluviatilis. Lineage (NCBI taxonomy): Eukaryota > Metazoa > Chordata > Hyperoartia > Petromyzontiformes > Petromyzontidae > Lampetra > Lampetra fluviatilis. The sequence continues at coordinate 5,580,231 of NC_136295.1, read as the reverse complement.
ATGATATTGGTCGCAAAAGCCTACGTGTTAAACTTGAATTCATTTTACGTTTACTTTTGTTAAGTCTTTGGACTGATGGCGGAGAGTTGGTGCTTACTTGAAAGGTCTTGGTCTAAGAGGATAGACCTCCACGCTTAACACCTTGGCCTTATCTTGACACAGTAAAGCCTGAACATTTTTGAACGGCTTAATATTTATTGTAAGGAATGGATGAGATGTGCTTTTCCCAATGGTTTTTACAGCCATTTTGACATATTTTTAATTGGTGCTTTAATGAATGGCACATTGTGGCCTTTTAACATCGAGCTGAACGATTTAATCAGACGGGTGCCCCCCCCCCCCCCCAGCCTTTTGATAATAATTTTCAATCGTCAAAATCAATGACAAAAAGGTTTGGCATATAAAGTCCAAGGTTTCAAGCTAGGTTCACGGGTTTAATGGGGAATCATTTCCCACAACACCATAGCCGGGAATGTCTCACTCCATTGTGTGGAGCTTCCAAGGTCAATTGGAATGTCGTGCACGGCTCACAGCATCCCACTTGTTCATGTAGCACACCACGCTGCACGTCTAATCCAGTGGTACAGCGCTGCAGCATTTACGCCCCCCCCCCCCTCCGTCTGCCACGTTGCTCGTGAATGAATTCTCTGAGACAACCGCCTCTGGCCCTCGAACGTCGAGTTCGCCTCATTCCGACCACTCGATCACCTCACCCCCCCCACCGCGCCATGCTCGGCCAATAGTGTACCAGTTGCCGTGGTAACGATAGGCGGTCGTCACGGAAACCGACGTGCCGCTGCTGGCAGAGTGTCTTCAATGGCCGACCGCCGTGAAGTGTGCCCATCACGAGGCACGTTTGTTTTGCGCGTGAAAATGCGGTGCCCTGCTTTGTGCAGTCACGTGGCCAGATGGTTTGTGTTTGGCCGACGCCGCACGCCATGTTGAGGCAATGTTTGCATGTCGTACAGTGGAGGGGAGGGAGAGTTCTCTGATGGAGCCGGCCGGCGAAGTTCATCCATCGCTCGTCGTGGCGTTAAAAGTTGGCTGAGCACTTGGTTGAGTTCTGTCAGAGATGGAACAGTGTTCATAACATATTTATAGAATTGAGCGACCAGCGTTGTTATTATTAGACATCTCTCATATCCCCTTCCGAGTTATGAGTGTGCTGCGTTAATGCCTTAACACGTTTCGTTCATGTTTTTATTTCAATTATTAAACACTTTATGATAGTACTTGTTTACATAGATCAACAAGAATAACATTTCGTTCACGATCATTACTGGTAGTATGAAGTGCTGTGAGGCAAGATTGAGGCAAGATTGAGACTGGATGGAGTAGAGTGCGGTTATTACTGGGTTGATTTATATGTATGAAAGAGCAGTAAAAATATACCCCTATTATTTCCTCATTGCGCTGGAGAGAGCAGCTGAATTGTTGTTAAACATTTACACACATTAACTGTACTAAATAGTTTACAAGTTTTAAATGTATATATTATACATGAATGAATTTAGATATTAATAATTGTTGCACCTCCATGAATATTAATCAATTCGATTTTTTTTTTTACTCCAGTGGTGTTATTTTATTATTCCATAATTTGATAACGTGATCAATAAACTAACATTTATCAAGATCATGCACTTACAAGCAGGTGAGGCACCGCCAAGACAAAAGTCTCTTTTGCAGGAAGACCTGGCTCTGTGGTGGATGTGTGAGGGGGTGCCTCTTATGGTGTTCCTCCGCAGGAGCCATGGCCTGACACTATCATCTGAGCATGTTCCAACTACAGTGCACCAGCACTCGCTCCAGCCAGAACTTGACAGAAAATGCCACTCTCGAGCAGAGGTCGCAACCGGGTACCCGATACCCGTACCCTACCCGATACCTGTCTACCCGTACCCGGCCGGGTATGGGTGCGGGTACCCGTTTGCGACCCTGGTGCGGCCGGGTACGGGTAGGCCGTGAGTAACTGGTGTGTAACCGTTTGTCACTCATTTCCCAACGTCTTGTCTTTTCTCACAATTCAAGTGCCTAGAATCAACCCACCCGCGCCTGCAACATGGCTTCATTCCAGAGGTCGCAATCGGGTACCCATACCCCACCCGATACCCGGCCGGGTACGGGTAGCCGGGTAGCCGGGTATCGGGTAGGGTACGGGTACCCGTTTGCGACCCTGGTGCGGCCGGGTATGGGTACGGGTAAGGAATCAAAACCCGTTTGCGACCTCTGCTCTCGAGTGCTTGGTTAATGTCCAGGTGTGCGAGTGGGGAGGTAGGACTATCATTGCTGCCAGCAACCGTTTTTTTTCCAGGCTTTTGCAAAACCAGCATGATGGGGAGTTGGAGCGAAATGCGCCATGATAAGTCAAGGCAGCGTTCGTGCCACACTCACCCTCCGGGTCCAGCTGCTTACCCGAGTGTCTCATTTGTAAAAAACCTCGGCAGACTGTTCGCTTTGATATGTCTGGCTCACGATATACAGAGGACATGTGATGTTGGCATGCATACCTGTCACATGCATATATGTGAACCTGTGCAGTTCTTGACTTACGAAGACCTTAATTTAAAAAAAAAAAATTCACCGTAAATTAATTCAAGGTGTGCCCACCCATCTAAGTGTGCTGGGTGCCTCTTTACGACTTGAGTTTTTTGCTGTTGGATACAGTGCTGTAGGATGGCTTTCAATAAAAGTGTATCGTAGGTCCAGGTATAATCTGCATTCCATAGTATATAATATATAATCTACCTGAGTGCCTGGCACATGAAGGATGGCAGGGTGGCACAGTGGTAAAGTTGCGCCTTGGATGACGACAGGCCTGGGTTCTATTCCAGACTCCTGTACCTTTCTGTGTTGAGTTTGTATGTTCTCCTGCTGTTCTGCATGGGTTTCTCCAGGTTCTCCAGTTTTGTTCATGGCGAATATAAAAAAACCCAGTGTAACTGCTCTTGGCCAAACATTCCAATGCTGACAAAATACCTGAAAATTATTGAATTGGGATCACACAGCAATATTGTCCCCTTCCTGAAAAGTATTGACACTCCAGAAGGATTTCCTGGGTAAATAAGTGCAATAATAATAAAAACCACAATTATTTAGCATAGAGCCAGTGATTGAGTGTTATCATGTGTTGGTGGGGTCGGTGGTGACTCATTTCGCAATAAAAATGTGTAGGTTTTTGTTGAAAAGTGTGCAAATGCTTCGTCTAAACTTTTAATGCTTTCATTTTTTTTCAATCAAAAATGATATCTTGTTTGCCAGTCTTACTTTAAAATCTATCCAAATCCTCAGGTACGAATTAATATAATGTTGGTTTCTAGAAAAATAATCCTTACATTTGTATTCCTTCCAGGCGTGTCTCTAACACTTGCTTCCCCCACTGCTTAACCTTCTGTATAGATCACAACATCAGTTATATAGTATGAAATTACTAAACCTTGTTGCAGCATGAGACAATCCCAATAGCAATAGATGTACCTATACAACAACTGCAAAATTTTTGCCATCTAAAATAAAATATAAAAACAATTCCCTTGCCTAGATCCCAATATAATAACATGACAGTATTTTTTGTCAGTAATAGGCTTATATGGTCTTTAATTTGGCAGCAAAGTCTGGTTTTAATTACATTTTACTGCAATAATTCCAAAAACAAATCCCTTTTAAACGAAATAATATATCTACGAATATTCAAGCTCGCAGCAAATTTTCTTACATGCACAGCTTATGAAATAGCACATGCAATCTGGAAACTGGTCATCCTGTTGGTCAGAGGTGGAGACTCGCCCTGACAGATGTTGTATGGAACACAACCAGTCGCAGTGTTGTGAGAGTTGCAGGTGCAAGTGTTAAGCTTACAGGATGCTGCTTGAGTCTGGGAATGTAGCTGTTGGAGCTGCTGTTCAATTTAGTCACACTGTTTGTATGCCTGCTCTTGGCTGCCACTAATACCAAATGGCAGCGTGAATTGTATGAGATTTCCTGCCACTAATCTACACTCTATTTATCTGCTGGAAGTCAAAGCAATTAACAGCTGTAATACAGGTGTGAGTGACTTTTCCATGTTAGGGGGTGTTTATTGGAATCATTACTCATGAAGGCTGCCGAGGGACTTTTTAGTCAAATCAGCTGTTACAGAACTAAGCCTGGTTGATAACTTGAGGATCCGGTAACTATATGTTATTTCTTTCTGTTATTTGTAATTTTCTCTGATTCTTGCATTACGTAATTTCTACGGAAAAATCTTGTGCAATCTGTTTTCATTGCGTGGTTAACTGGCCTTGGTGTTGGTCCACTAAGAGTTAAACGCATCGCAAACATTTGCAAGACATCTCTATAGGTGTAGAGAGTTCAGACGGAGAATAATAAAATATAAAGTCACTCAACCTGCTGGCAGTTATTGCCCATGTTAACGATTAATGGAAAAGCACTGGAAGAGTTTGTGGGAACGTGTCAGGCATGATGCATGCCACATTATTTTTGCCCCCCACTCAACTTGCGACAAATCCCTCTCAGGAAGTGAGGGCCCAACAGAAGAGGCTTTCTTCTTGTGGAGAAAAATATGGCCTTAATTATGCTATGAAAACGAGCATTGCTGATGGCAAAAGTCCAGACTTTGTTCTCAATACTCAGTGATTCTGAATCTGCATGCAAGTGAGAATAAGCATTTTTGGTCCAAGAGGGGGGGATCACACATTAGTGAAACTCTGAAATCTGATGGGACGTTAGATGGCCAGGAGATTACAGCAATGGGTTTTGAATCTGCTTGAGTATTAACGCTGTGTACGTATGGGTTTATATAGATACTCTAGTTTCCTCCCTTGTGCAAAACATTAGTTAATGGGATTCACCAATCATCTTGAAGCAGAATTATCCTGGAATAGTGTCCCGATACTTGAGCCTTGTTGAATAAATAAATCTATGCCAGTCCCTGACCAATTGCTATATTTATAAAAGGTCATATTTTCTATGACATTTTGGACGGCTTAATATCAATGCAGCTGTGCCACCCTATGAAATTGCAAGCATCTTTTTGAACGTCTGTTCTTGTTTGTCTATTATGATTTATGCCAACTCTACTCATCTCGGCTCCCTTCACAAGAGTACACATTAGCCATGAGTGGAATATTTAATGGTATGATGTTAATAACACTAGATTTAACAGTAACATTTCCAGCATTTAAATGCGTGTTAAAAGTTAAGAACTATTTGAAAAATCACTTGATTCCACTTTAACGGTGACAGCTGCAGTGATAAAAAAAGGCTAAGAAACCAATATAGGCTTAATGGTACATTCAAATGGAGATGCATATTTTAGACCAAACTGATGCCCCATTGCGCTAGAAAGCTATGTTGTTCTTGCACCATGCACACAGGATATCCCAGTCAACACTGAATATGTAGTTTACACTTTGGAGCTTTGCATCAACAAAATAATCGTGGACCTTTGTGGGAAACCAAAGGTTTTACCCAGCTGTACAGAATCTATTTTTTTCTGTGTGCATGTGGTTTTTATTCATTGGTTGATATAAAAGCAATGTTTGGCAGGTAGGCCTAGGAATGTAGCTGAACATATGTGGCCTCATGTTTGCCGATTTCGTTCCACAAATGCAATGTGGAATTTTTATACTTAAAATTGTTTATTCATTTAGTTCAGATGGTCACGTCTTTGTGTTGCGTGTGTATGTGGCATAATGTAAATTAAGATGTGTTTGACTTGAAGGTCATTCCTCAGTATTTGGTATTATAGTATTAACGTTTTTCTTCAAATGAGAACACTGCTGTGAAACTTAGATTTCTGTGTACTTTCATATTCCCTTTACTAACACATAATTTAAATTAGACGGGTATGTCAAATACATTTGATAACCTTTTGAGGATGATTTTGATGTCAAACTTGTTCTTTTAAACTATGTCGGCATCAAGAAAAAAACAATTTTTGTGAGTAACATTTTTTAATGGATGTCGAGAAAATGTGATTGTCAATTTGACATGTAATTTGTGACTCCTTTGCATTTTGTGCGTATATGTTGCGTACGCGGTGTGCGCATATCCGTTTTGTGGAGTGCGTAGCAGCATTGTTACCTGAACCCAGGTGAACACCCGAGTTTGATTCTTGGCCACGGTTAGCATCAGGTGGCCTTCAATGAATACACTAAAACCTTGCCCATTGCGGGGTTTACGATCTTGAAAATAGCCGCAATATGGAGAGGCATATAGGAAACTAGGGAAGTATTTTGAATGTGTACGGTATTGTATACCTTAAAGTAAACCTGAAAATAAAGGTTAATGACATGTCCAGTACATATGCTGTTTAAGGAAGAACAAGGTAAAATACTTGCTTGCTATGAATGATGATGATGGCGTGTGTATTCTTCCATAGAGCATCATCGCGAGCAGTACAGTTGGAGTGCACTATTTTTTTAGATGCGTTTTTTACGGGAATCTCAGTCAAAACGACGAATAATCTAGCCACAGGTGTGCAATCGGCGAACCGTACCTCAATACATTTTGCGCAAATAGTCAAATCTACGATGGGAAAACCCGCGATGGGCAAGGTTTTTATGTACATGATAGTGTAGAAACATCATCACTGGGGAGACAAAGAAAGACAAGTGTCGTGCTGGCCAGACGAACACCTTGTACGCCGCCACTTTTAAGAGGTGCCCACCTACAGAACCTGCCCCAACAGTCTATGTAGCTGACATGGGGGATCTTTGTCTTTGTGTGTATGTTGACATGAAGGCACGTGGCACGCATTTACAGCATGCATCCCAAGGAGACGTCTCGTCAGCTGGGACTGGCTGTGAAGGATGGCCTGATCGTGGAGACGATGACTGTCGGCTGTAAGGGCTCCAAGCTGGGCATTGAGCAGGAAGGATATTGGCTTCCTGGGGAGGATAATGTAAGGAACTCGCCTCTACTGCCTTTCTACAACTACATTTCTTTGTTCAGCAAACATTTATCTTGCATTCACGTCTACCAAATCTCCCATTGTCACCCAAACAACCTGATGAGAAATTGTGTGTGTGTGTGTTTGTGAGCTTTGTGTCTATTCCTCTTGTTAATTGTCAAGTCGGCTGGGCTTTCCTCACCGTTATCGTCAGACAATGTACCGCTGAATGAAGACCTGTCCAAGCCGGCACCACCATCTCTCATGACCTTGCGCTATAACTATTCGCCTCGCAACCTGCACACGAACTGATTTCATTGCTCCCCCCCCCCACTGTCGTGGACGTCCTGTCGGGCACGTTCCCTCCCTTGGTTGCCACTCCATCGTTAGTGTCGACCACCGGCCATCATTCCTTCTAGAAAAGTATCTTGCCCAGGTCCACATTTGTTAACAGTCAAAATTATGTCTTTAACCTAACTGTTTTCCAACCCATGTGTCCCTCATTCTCAGTTTCCAAGTGTGTATTTATTCACACTTTCGCATTTTGTTTCATTTTCTTAATCTGATCCATTTGCCATAGCAGGGTAATATGCACTGTTTATTAACTTTTTGTACAAGACTTATTTTGCGCATTCATCTTGAGCAAACTTTTGTAGCAGACATATCCACAACTTAATTTCTATTGCACATTACAATGATTGTCGTCGGAAAATATGAAATGGTTAATATTTTCTAATATTTATGTATTTGTCCAATCCAATTTCCTGTGCTTATTAAACTGTCGCTAATGTCGATTTGGATTGCATTTATTTGAGTTGAAAAACAATGAGTTATGGCAGGGGTATCACAGAACAATGTTTTGAACCACATGATATTAAGCTGTGTTTGCAAATTCTCTCATGATTGTATAAAATGTGGGAAATATTACGTAACTCCCTTTGCGCACCGCCTTGGAGTATTATATTGAATAAATTAAACATTGTTGCTTTCCAAAAGAAGACCTTGCTGTTGTTGAAACCCAAAAGGGGCAATTCTGTTGCAGTTTTCCTGCTTGGATCCTTGCCAATTTAGCTGATGGCCTGAACTACATTTAACGCTAAATTTGGAGTGGCAGCATTACTAGATTTTTTTAAATATTCAGAACATTAAACATTTGTGATGTTTTTTTTATATTAATACTCTGAAATGTCATTGTTTTGGTTTGAAGATTTTCATCGTCCAAATGTTAGGTTTGCCTTGTTTATCTAACAAGGCGGTTATTAAGGTGATAGGGTGGCTCAGCGGGTCAGACTGCTGAGTTGTTACCTTCCTGAGGTCCTGGGTTCAAGTCCAGGCAGCCTCTAATGATTTCAACTAGGATCTCGAGTGTAGCCAAAATTTATTGTCTCATTTCAGTCACCAACGGCAACATACACACACAAAAAAAACGATCTCACTAATGTGTTTTTTTTCTACACTCAATTTGGCAAATTTCCAGCAACTCGTAATAACTTAATTAGTTATTTGACTGTCAGCATGACGAACATTACTCTTGGTGGCAGGGTGGGTGAGAAAGTGCTGTGGGGTTACATTAGGGGATCTGAGAGGTAGCTCTTTAATAGCAACTTCTGTGCAAAATTCTCTAACACGAAGGGTTGAATTGCTCTTCTAGAGATCTGAATGTATACTCTGTCTCATGACATGACCCAGATAGGACTTTTGAATGAAGAAAACAAATAATAAAAACAAGGCAATGAAATGCATCATCTTGTTTATTTGAGTTAATTGCGTCATGTTTTCTTACGAGTGTTGATTTCTGCATTTCTATTTTAGAAAATATACAGTTTATAACAGGTGGGTATACACGTTTCTGGCCAGCCCAGTTCGTCTAATCTCTGGTGAAACCTAGTTGTATTACAAGGTGTAACTTTCATTGTAGCAGCCATACCTTTGTCGTATTTTTTTAATTCCTCATTTAAAAGTAGATATTTTTTTACATGGCAAATAAATCACAAGTGACTTCCTGATTATCGGTTTTGAATTCTCACCTAAAATTAGCATGATGTTATGGCAGCCAATGAGAAATGACAGCGGTTATTGTGAACTTAGGAAAGACTGGGCCATGTTAAACTTAGAGACAAGTCAGGAGATGCATGTATAGACATGTAATGTAGAGGCATCGTGACTGGGGTGTAAAAACAGCTAATCTCTGATTCCAGTGGCAGGTGGGGAGCATGGCATTTACATACTTATTTTTGTGTTTAGTTTATTGTCCTTTCCCCGCACCTCCGATTAGCATGTTTGGCTACGTACGGTGCGAAAGAAGTTCAACATACCTACATACATTTGTCATCTGGTAGCCCGAAGAGGAGGAGACGAGCGACTGGTACTGCTTTGAGTGCCACCAAGCTGGCGAGGTGCTTGCGTGCGAGAGCTGCTTCCGCGTGTATCACCCGCGCTGCGTCCCGAGCGAGATGGTGCCCGGCGATGCCGACACGCGCTGGGCCTGCCCCATCTGCCAGGTCCTGTCACGCACCGCACGGTCCATCACTGGCCCAGCGCCGTACCACTCGTTTGCATGCAAAACGCCAGCGCCGCCCTCTTACAGCAGACGAGTCTGTGTCCATTAATGTGGTCAGATCCAATTCATTCTTCACTGGTTCGTTGAATGAAAGTCATGCTTATGCTCGCAATCAATTATTCAAATGTTGCTTATAAGAATTGTTTTCAGTTTATGCAAACGATCCTGCACATTTTTATTTGTCCAAATAAATGACAACGTAAGACCTTGCATGCAAAACGCTAGCGCTGCCCTCTTGCAGCATACGGGATGAATCTGTGCCCATTAATGTGATCAGATCCAATTCAATCTTCACTGGTTTGTTGAATTAAAGTCATTCTTATGCTCGCAATCAATTCCTCAAATGTTGCTTGTAAGAATTATTTTCAATTTATGAGAACGATCCTGCACGTTTTTACTTATCGATCCAAATAAATGACTGTAAGATGTAGAGATGACAGCCGCAAGATATGAAATATTTTATAAAATAGACTGGCAGTTCACACAATATGCAATAAATGCGAGGCAAAGAGTAATTGAGAAAGATCATGAAATGATACAGATGAAGCAGAGAGCATTCACAAGACCCCAAATTCGGCCAATTTGCTTAAATGGGATTGGAGGGGGTTAAATTCTTACATACCTTCTACATTACTACATGGTATGCGTTCACATTAGGCATAGCCATGTTTTGCTGCGGGTCACGTGGGAAAATACCAATCGCATCTTGTTTTATCACCTCAACGGAGTGATCACTCCATTGCAACATCTCTTTGGTCATACAGTATTTACAATTTATAATGTAATTAATTGATTGAGAAAAAAATAAAGCAGTGAATTGAGCCACCTTGTACCTTTTGGTGGACGTAACTTTTGCCAGCCTCGCACCATCTCACTACCTCGCCACTTGCACAAAATGACGGCTTTCTGATTGATCGGTTCTCGAAAGGCAGGTGCTGCTGTGTGGAGCTGGGAAATGCCATCTGAGCTGCCGTTCTCCCTTGGTTGTTATTTGTCATTACCCACAGCACCTCGTAAATGTCCCTGCCCTATGGGACTGTCAACTGTCACTAATGGGACCATTCTTGTTGTATGTTGTACAGAGTTTCAAGCAGCGGAATTGGCCCAAACAGGAGCTCTGCACTTATCTCAAGTTTGTGGTACAGCGCATGAAGGAGAAGGTGAGAACTTTGAAATCCTAGTCACTCGTTTGTTCATGACTGTGGGGGCCCCTTGTGAATAATATTTGCAGTTTTAACTCCATTTTAAATATTCTTCGTGATTTGTTTTTGGAAGTGGGCCACATTGTATGAACGGCTTTGGGAACGTTGAAATAATTTCTATCCCAGTTGGCGCCAACGCAACGATCACATTGACACATTGCTAATCTTTCCGTGCAGTTTCTCTTTATTTTTGAAAAGCATTAAATTATATTCACGTCATTGGCAGTGCTTGACAGTTTTGTATTTGGCAGAATATTGCGTTCTTTGGGGTGGTGTATGTTGGGAAAGGTATTCGGGCATGAGAATGGAGGGTGGGGAATGGCTAACAGAAATTCCCTTTTAATACGACGACCAGCGCACCAAGCATCATCTATTCTATGAAGCCACTGCTTGCATGACATTTTTATTTACAAGGGGGGCCGGCCCTGCTTATGACCAGTAATGCCTTAGGTGGTACAATAATGCATGGTACGGGGACGATTGCTCACGAATTAAATGTCAACTCCGCTTACTATCGTGTGTGTTTGTGGATCCCGAGAGCTTGACATTAAGAGGTTTCCCGCTGTATTTTCAGTCCTCAGACATCCACCAGAAGGTAAATGAAATGCTGCACCTCCTTGCAGCCACATTATTTGGCTTCATATTGCTGTGTCTGATGGTTAACCCCTTTTCACCTACTGCATTACAGTGAAACCTGTGTAATTGCCAGGCCAAATCAAGTTACCAAATCTAGGGGGGCTGATGGAAATCTTTATATACGCATTCAGTGGTTTACTTCTGTACTTTTAGCTACACCTGACTCCGTCTTGTTTTGGTTGGTCCCTGTTTTAACCCATGAACAAAAACAGAAAACACTCATGAGTGAAATATTCTATGCCTGTGTCATTGTCTTTAATTTGGGGTCTGCAGCTGTGACAGAAATTGGCTGGAAAATGTAAAAAATGTTATGCTAGTGTTTAGCCATTCCTGAATGCTTTCCTTGGCCAAATGCCATGTTGCTGAGCTGGAATTGATTTCTGGGAGCCCAGGTGCCATGAGGCAATCCTTGGCATATATACGATGATATAATGGTGGACATTTGGGTATCTCATCCTTTTGGTCTTACGATCTTTTGCAGTGCTTTTCTAGCAACAGTGGGCCTGCACTTTACACAACTGTTATCCATACCAGCTGCAGTGTTTATAAGCTGAATCTCTAACATTGTGACATTTCCATCATCCTTTATTGCAGAAAAAATATTTCTGGCAATAATTCATGCTTTTGTTCTGCATCAATATATTATCACCATACTTTGGCTTTAAAGGCTTTTAAAAGTGTAGGTAAGGGCAATACTAGTTGGTGTGGATATGATTAAACAAGTCTGCCTCTTGAACTAACGTCATAAACTATTTGCAATCTGAAATGTGGCTTTGAACTTGGGTTGCTAGTCTACCAGGCAGCATGTTGGTATTGGGAACGATATGAATCAACCATTGGATTTGTGCAGAGTATATTTTTTGTGAAATTAATTCGCAACCAAAAATCAAAGCATTCAAATTTGAAAATGGGTACGCATTTACGAAATTGTCTTACAAAAGTTGTTTATCTAGAATTTAACAATGTTCTTTCATTAAACATACTCTTTACTAGCATCCCACATCACTTTTTCCACTTGGGAGCTCATTGGCCATTTACTAACATTATTTCCACACTGCTTTCTGTGCTGCTCACAATGCATTAAAATGCATAATGGTTCACTTATGCCTTGACCAAAGACAATGAATGTAACTGGGTTGAGGGGGGGGTACTTCTAATGGAGAGAAAATTACACATTTTCACTAATTGTCCACAACACAGAAAATAAATGCAGTGAAGTGTAGTTTCAGCATCGCAGTATTTTTTTTAAAGGACCACAGAATACACATTTAAAACGCACACGACAGTTGGCAGCACGCCACCCATTGGTGCGGATGGACGCTTTAAAATAACAGAATAAAAAACTGTTCCCTTCCTGTGCGTACATTTCTGCAGTTACGGATGGGCAGATGTGCTGATTTCCCAACGCTGGGTGAAACTGTGGCCAACCAAAGCGTAGGGGGGCATGTGTGGGGGGCGTGGGGGGAGGGGCGATAAACTGCAGTTGCATCCACACTTTTGGCTTAAGTGAAAAGTTTAATATTCTTTGTTCTGAGAGGCGGTAAGTGGGTCCTGAAAACAGGTGGGTGCTATATGCGTACAGACATTTTCTTGACACAGGTTTCACAATTTTTTATTTGTATATATCACTTCCCTCCATAAGGTATTTTGGCAATAGAAGATATCATTTAAAGTTTGTTTTTCGGGAAAAATGTGGTTCAGCCTGCATCATGTTTGTCTTATGGACACTTTAATGGATCCATGACATTTAGTCATTTTTGCTTATATTTACTGAAATTTAATGAACGAGTTGTGAAATATACTCTACTCTTAAATACATTCCATTATGTTTAGCATGTGTGTTACTTATGTTGTAGTTATAAACTATGCGAGAGGGATTTTTTTGCAAGTAATATTGTATGAAGTGTATTTGCATTTAAACCATGTTTCAGATTGTATAAGGCTGCATAATAAGTAACACAATGCATAAATAGTACATTGCTTTAACAATTTATAACATTCAAGAAAAATTTCTAAATTAATGCGCTAAAGAGCATACATTGTTTATTGCGATGACCTAAACGTGTGTTAACTTGCAAACAGTTTATCCTGTAAAGGCCCATTATGCCAAATCGATTTTAACATCACAGACGCAGGTGTCACAAGGAATTTATCTTTTACTTCACATTTTTCTTTCTGACCTTTTCAGTTCCATACATAATTTGTCAATGTACCCTTTATTCCATTCTGTGATCATTCCCTTCTGATTTGCACAATACTTTTACCCCCACTACCTGTTCTAAAAAAAGTAAGCACGGCGACTTCGGCTCGTCTTTTCTGCATGCCGATTCACTTTGGGCCCCCAGAGCGCAGATGGCACCAGCAGCAGCAGCAGCAGCGATATGGCTGTGGGTAGCATCCCCCCCCCAACACCCCTCTGTCCCTGCCCACTATGTCTTCCCAAGCCCTAACAGTGCTTGTGGCTGTGTGCAGTCCCCAGACATTTACAAGAAGGTGAACGCCACAGGCCACCCGCTGTACAGGCGGCTTGTGCACACGCCGATGGACCTGTGCTCCATTCAGAAGGTAACCATGCAGAGTTTGCCTGCCTTGCCTGCCTGCCTGTCTGCCTGCCTTGCCTTCACAGGTTGTTTGGCCTGCAAACTGGGACGCTCGTTGCCATTACAGGAAGGAAGTTGTGTGTGTGTGTGTCTTTTTTTGGTGATATGGTCTGACGTGCTCTTTGGTTCTTTCGGCAAAGTGACGTACATAGAAAATTAATAGATCACGACGTTTCGATCGCAACACAAGCAACCGTCATCAGGTGAGACAAACACAGCAGGAGAACTGCTGACGTGTCACCTGATGACGGTTGCTTCTACGTGACTTTACCGAAAGAACCAAGAATATGATAACTTTCGTTGGATCTTGTGTAATTGGTTGACGTGGCTGCTGCCCATGTGTTTTCATTGAGCTGCTTGCAGTATCGAGGCGAGTGATCGGAGTATTTAGAGAACATCTGCTTCTCACTTTGCTTCTGTCAAGCAGTTCCTGTGTAGTGGGGTTAAACATGGAGCACCTTGTGTCCTGATTGAGAGCCAGACTCGGAGGTGATGGTGTCAGCGTATGGTTGCCTTTATTTAGCAGTGGTTGTTGTGCCCTGCGTGTGCGCTCATGACTCGTGCTCTTGCTTCAGAATGTGGAGTTATGCAAGTATCGGACGGTGGATGAGTTCCTGAGTCATGCACAGCTCTTGCTGCATAATGCCGTGCTCTTCTTTGGAGGTGTGAACAGGACATTTGTCACTTTTCTTTGCTGGGGATTAAGTTAACATGACCTAGCAGCGTGTAAACTACAGACACTGCTTACCCATATATGATCCAGCTTTGTACCAATCTACAGATGACGCACGTACACATTTTGATTGCTATGGATGTAAATTCAGATATTTTGTCCCTTACGTATGTTACTACATTTACATATACAATTTCTTGCTTCGCTTTGGTTTATTAAAGGTGTTCTTGTGTGCCATATTGTTCATAGGAAGTGTATTTTTGTTATGAATTAAACACTACTCGTGTCTTCTGCAACAGAAATAAGTCCTCAGGCTGAAGTGTCCAAAATTCTCTACCGGGACACAAAGCATGAGGTGGGTGTGCTTGGTATTCTTGTTCACTTTCCCTGCATTAGCTGAAAGTAGTTTGTTCACCCATGTGTAATACGAGAGTTCACCGACGATCGCCAATCAGTGGGATAGGCTCCGCCGCCTGGGCCATCAACCAATCAGAGGGATGAGCCGAAGTTTGGGGCGGAGCTTAAAGGCTCTGGGGAGTAACCATCTAGAAGGGTCGTGAGGGGGCGTGGCTGTAGGCGGGGCTTGGTGATGTAGGTCATGGGATATTAGGGAAAGCGGAGGGAGAGCTCGTGGTCAGTGTGTGGAGTCGGAGAGCGGGACCACGTCTCGCGCTTCCGGAACGCCAGCCGCCACGTGGCGGGCCGGAAGCTTCCTCCTTGCGAGCCGCCTGTCAGCGGCGCGCAGGAGCGGTAGAGGTTGTGAGCGAGCTGGCAACATCTAACCACGTGGGAACGGGAGTGCAGTCATGTCTAGAGTGAAGAGCGCGGAGCTGTGCAGCTGTGAAGGAATGAATAAATAATAAAGAAGACACAAGTTCCAGATTGTCGTCGCAGTGGTGTATTACACATGTATGAATGTAGCAGATTGTCTCTGAAGATGCTGAAAAGATCCATACACGCTTTAGCCAGTCCCACCTTTATAGCTAACAGAGCTGCTTATATTCTACCAGGAAAACCACTGCATTGTTAGAATATCGGAAACTTTTCTCAAGTGCGCCAGAATTTTGATGTTCAACAGCAAGGCGTAAGGTTAACAACTGGTTGCTTCTAACCAAATGTGCATGGCAGCTTTCCCTGTGAACTAGTTCATAGTTTAACTAAATGGGCCCCATGTCCAACAGTACAGGATCCAGTTCAGAAATATATTCATATAGCACTTAAATAATGTCCATTAGCAGTGGTGTTAAAGCTAGGTATGAAAATATATACCACAAGCATTGCCTTCGAACTATCTAACCAATAAATGTCATTGTTTGTTTGTGTGTATGTCTGTGTGTGTGCGTCCGAAACTTGCAAAGGATTTGGCTCGCAAACTCGTGGGGTTTACGTAAAAAAAAATAGCCAGGTACCACGCCGTAAGCCCCGTGGTGAGCCAGCGCTGTTTTCCCATCCGTCAACTTTAAAGTAGTAAAATTAGCGATTTTGTGCTGTTTACATTTATTTATTAAATAGCACGCGATCGACCGTACCAACTCACACGCTTTCGGTCAGGGGGACGGACCCTACCAAGTTACACGCGTTCGCATTGGGTGAGGAGGACATTTTCTTTCGCGTTAAAAATGCAACGAAAATACACAACGCTGAGGTAAATTCTTCACAGTGTGATGTCCCCCCCCCACCCCGATGCATGCAGTTACTGCTATACAGTCGGTAGATGCTTCCACTATCGGCCATAGATATTACTGCAGAGTGGGCAGGGGGATCGTGGCTGGGGGGGGGGGGGTAGCAGCCCAGCCCCAGCCTGCCAAGGTGCCACCTCGGCCGGCTGGGCAATCTAGGCGAGGCCGGTGGCTCTGCACGGGACTAGGCCTCACCACAGCAATGTTAAGCACTATTTCCTTGCTTTCGTTCAACTCGCGTAGATAGAAACCTATTATTTCAATAATCACCTTGCAAATAATAAAATAATTGTTTGTGTGCAGACAACTAATATTTATATTTCTTGCTTCTTTCGCTAACGTCACGTACATAGAAAACTATTATTATAAAAATAAGTTTGGAAATATTAAATGATTAATGTTTGTGTGCTGACAACTAATGTTTCAAAATGAAGTTGCGAAATATTAAAATATTAATGTGTTTTATGAAGCTGTGCCAGTGTACTGGGAGTCTGTAATGTGGCCTGTTGGCTGCTTATTAATTAAAGTCAGTGCACTAGCAGTCTATTATCTACACTGCAAATATTGCTATTGGGCAGGGTGAGTGTATGCCAGTCTATAATCTGTTTCCTGCTTCTTTACCTCGGTCAGTGTACTTCCAGTCTTTCATGTAGACTGTAGCCTGCTTTTTAAGCTGCTGACCGTATTGCCAGCTTATGTCGACTGTAGCAATGCTTCTGTAATTGAGTCCGCGTACAGGCAGTCTATACTCTAGACTGTAGCCTGCTTCTTAACTTAAGTGTGCATACTGCTGCTCTATAATGTAGACTTATTCTCGCTTCTTCAATGCATTTCTATTGTTTCGTTTGCTCACGTCACGCTATTTACTGATATTTAGTACTGCGATGCTGATTTCTATGTTATACTGCTTAATACGTTGGACTTTCTTAGCTACAGCCGATTACATTTCGTCTATCATTTTGTTACATTGGTGGAAAAATCAACCTTTTAAAATTTGGAGTACTGCACCTTTTCTTTCGACCCAAGCGGGGAGCACACAGGGAGGTTCAATGCCCCAACTTGTGTTGAGGTTGCTGTTCTTACGGTGGGTGAGGAACATGGTAAGATAGACGTTGTGCTTCTAGACCAAGACAACACCATCAAACGATTTCCTGAGACAAACAGCATATGATGCCCTACAATACCCCATTTGACTGTGTCAAGGCCAAGATGGGTACCACGTCCAGATTCCCAAAATTATCAAAGCTACAGAACAAAGACATCCTCACAAAACTGTCTCCTCTAAAGACTTCTATTCCTTCATGATCATGGACAGAGAAGGAGGAAGCCCCATATTCCGGTGCGCCAACCTCTTTCACCAGTATATTGTTGATGAGTTTGCCAAAATTGAGAGTGAGCGCCTTCTTTACATTCAATTGAATCAAACACGCCTGCGTGTAGACCAGTATGCTCATCTCGGACGTTATCAATGCCGATGGAGATGCAAACGCTCAGAATGTGGGCAGATGAGTTATTTTGCCTTCATCCTTCACAGCTGGACCAAGATACATGCATGAGAAGACTCAGGATGCCATGATGTACATCAGCCAATATGGCAGGCCCAAACTCTTTATTACCTTCACTTGCAATCCTAAATGGAAGAAGGTCCAGGTTGAGCTTTATCCAAACAAAAAAAGCCAACCGACAAACATGACATCATTGCAAGGGTCTTTAAGCTCAACGTTGATGACCTCATGAGGCGTATTACGACTAACGAAGGCGGCTTCTTTGGAAAGACAAGATGTAACTTGCACACCATTGCGTGGCAAAAACGTCGTCTTCCTCGTGCTCACATTTTGCTATGGATGAGGGAAAAAATCATGCAAGTGACATTGACACATTTGTCAGTGCTGAGCTACCTGACCCCCATCAAGACCCTGCCCTATTTGATGTGGTCTGCAAGCAAATGGTCCATGGCCCATGTGGGGAGTTCAATCCTAATTCGCTATGTATGCAAGACCGCAAGTGTACCAACAAGTATCCACTAAACTTATTGAAAGACACTCAGTCAGGCATGATGGCTATCCTCTATATCGTCGCAGAAAGACTGAGGATGGTGGATTTGAAACAATGCTCAGACCTGGCACTAACTCTGAAGTGAAGGTTGACAACCTGTGGATCGGTCACTACTGTCCTCTTTTGTGCAAGATCTTCGAGGCCCACATGAATGTGGAATTCTGCAATTCTGTGAAAGCTATCAAATACTTTTGCAAATACATCAACAACGTTCGACACTTCACGTGGCTTCAAGGTGCACATAGCCTGGCACAAGCGTCGTGGTGATGTCACTGCCACTTAGTGGCGAATGGCGGTTGTTGTTGTTGCGTGTCTTTTTCGCCTGGGCAATGCCGGGTACTTCCCGCTAGTGAATATATAATAATGTAATGTTTTAGGTACATTGAAAAAGTGAGATTCCTAAGTTCGAAACCCTAATATAGCCTGAACATGTACTTGCTAACAGCACTTTCTATAACTGTCGATGCGAGTGGTTTCCCTTCTACATGTCCCAAACGCTGTGAACCCGAGTTTAAAGAAGGGGGGAGATTGGGCTCGCTGCCCCACCGAGTGGGGACTGTGAGCAGGAAATAATTTTTTTTATATGGGAAGTGGAAGGTGAGGTAAAAAGAACTGAAGAAATCTTGGATTTTTTATGTTTAAGAACAGTTTCGGATTTTTACGTGATCGCGTTATATATTTGTGTTTTCAGACTAACAAAATTGATATCACTGCCACATTACACCATTTTGGTGAGAAAACAGTCGAAGTAACGTCAAATGAACTCGGAAACACGTGCAGTGTATACAACAGTCTTGCAAATAATAATTTTTTTGCATCTACTGCAAGGAGTTAAATGCATTTTTTGTATATATAGATGTTTGCGTTTACATATAATTAACACCTTAGATATTTGGCTAACAACTAAATATCATTATGAGACCCCCCCCCCCTTCCCAGTATACAAATATACGAATAGGTTTTACCCTTTCTGGCAATAAAACATGTTAAGATGGAAAAACACGAAACTGAAACCTTTTGCAAGGAATCATATCTGCATTAACCACATATACTTGTGGTGAACATGCAAACAAAAAGAACATGCTCTGATAGTATATGCATTGTATTTGAAACCGATTAGTCCACACCAGAGACAGCTTTCTTTAGAGCCTCGTCTCAACAGTGCTAAACCAGAGGATGCCAAAAGGCGAACAGCGATTCGTACAGAAAGGGTAAAACCTATTATCACTAAATATCAATTACAATATCTACATATTTAAAATGTTTTATCTTGTGGACCTCCTTGAGATTGTCAGGTTGGGAACCGCTGGTATATGTAATATCAACTGAGGATCAGTGGGCATGGATGTGTGTGTGCGTGCACAGCAGCATGACAAATAAACCCAATGGTGTTAAATACGTATTTTATAATTTGCAGTTCTTGGAACTGTGGGTAACCATGCAGGGGAATGAAGTTCATGGTAATTCATTATTTTTCCCCCATTGCAGGTGGATGAGCTGCTGCTGTGCAAGATCTGTTTTTACATGTCCAATGCCCGGCCGGAGAACTGGTTCTGCTACCCATGCGTAAGTCCGCCCTGCTCTTCGGTTGAGATTTTTTTTGAGCGCGTGCCATGTGCCAGCATGCATTTTTTTTTATTGACTGTGGCTGGGGAATCTGATTTCGTGTGCTTGCCAATCAGGGAACTGGTTCACACTAAATTTCGATTTAAAGCTTTCGTGACTACAGGGATTCATCTTCTTGGTTCTTTTGGTAAAGTCACGTAGAAGGTAAATAATAAAAATAAAACATAATAAAATACAATTCTCACGACGTTTGAGCCACAACGGGGACGGCTGCTTGCCTTGTGGCCGAAACGTCGTGAGAATTGTATTTTATTGTTTTATTTTTATTATTTCCCTTCTACGTGACTTTACCGAAAGAACCAAGAAGATGGTTCACACTACTTGGTCTGTTTGAATACCACGATTTCCCCTTAATGTGATGGGCCACTTGCCAACGTGTATTGTCTCCAGTAAAGTCAGTATTCAGGATGCTGTGACGCAATAGGTTAGGGGTACAACAACGTTTTACTTTCGGTGTTGTAGTTTGCAGTTGTCATAATGTATAATTAAATGCAATACCTTGTTCAAAAGTGCAAGTATTCCATGGAACAAGATGTAACATTAATGTCCGTCTAATAATGTTTTGAAGGCATAAAATTGAAGACAGAATGACGCATTTTACTACATTCAATTCAAGTACTGTATTTTAAAACTATAAATCGTTTCGTTTCTGTTATATAACTGAAACCGTGAATGAGTCCCATATATATATTTTGCTTTTTTAATGAAACACTGTGAAAAAAATACCTACAAAAGTTGTTTTTTTAGAAAGTTCCCAGCACCAATTATTTTTAGCTTGCATTTATACATGCAAAGTAAAATAGTGATAATTGCATCCTGTATAAATGATCGACAGTCTCGGCCCAAGACCAAGATCAAGTAATCTCTCTTCAACACTGCCTATGTCTCTTTTCAATGAAGAATCATCATTAGTACCTCATTATGACCTAATATCAGACCCTAGTGCCTTACACGCTCCACCCCAAAAGTAAATCTGTACAAAGATCACTTGCCATTCAGGTCCCCTTAATGTGCATGACCCCTATTTTCCAGCATCTTTCGTTATGATCACATTTAGATGGTATGTAAAGTAGTGATACAAAATTGATTTTTGGATTATGCCACGTAATGATCTGAACAAACATGTGAACCCCCCTTCGTCTTGGGCAGTTAATTTACTTTTTAATCCAGGAGAACCACACTGAGTCGGAGGACTTTTTTTCAGTGGAGTTTTGCATTTATTTTTGGTTTAAGATATTTTCAGCCATTTTATGAAAGCTTATACAAGTGGGAAGAAACCGGAGCACCTAGAGAAAACCCACTTGCTTGAGGGGGCAACACTCTATCCCCGTACAGATGGCAATAATTCCACTTGCTGTACTGCCTTCTCCTGGGGAGCCAGGGTGTGGCACCTCAACACCCAATGGGAAGGAAATTTCCCACCGTTTATGTAATCCACCAACTTTTGCCTCCACAGTGCTGGATTACAGGTGTGCCACCACTACCTGACGATAACAATTCCTTACTTTGAATTGTAATGCATTTCTTGGAATTTAATACTACTCCTTGTAGGATTGTGAGATAATTGGAAAACTGGAATTGCCACTTTTATATGGAGACTTGCCAAAAAGCATGCCATCTTGTGGTGACTGAAATACCATAAATTGGGATTCTTCAACAATCATTCTTAGACAGCCTAAGAATTTCCACCAGGAATCCCTTTTATTGAGATCTCAGAATTTCCATTGAAATTAATGGGGATTCTATGGATGATGGAGATGCAGGAATCTCCACTTAAGTGAATCTGGTTATTTTGCAGCTTAGGATTTTTCTAAAAAAGAATGACTGTTCATATCAATGTAGATGCCTGCATCTTATTCAAATAAATGGGACTCTGTAGGGGTTTCATGATCACCACCAGCTAATATGCTTCGATACTTCCCCTTGGCATATACTGGCGATTCCATTATTCCAGCAATCCTACAATCCTATTTGACTCAAATATACATTCTTGGATTGTCATGTAATTGAATGAGAAGCAGTGGACAATTCCTAGAATTCCTGTTAGAATTCTGTGAAATGTGAATTGTTATTTTTACATAGGAATTACAATACAATATTTACATTCCTACAAGAATCGCCCATGGTAGAATCATGGAATTCAAATACAATTTATGCAGGAGTGAGCCAGCATGATTATCAACACATTTGATTGTGTTATAACGGTCATACAGTATCTCTATGAGTATTACATTAGCATACTTACACTGCAGCACTAATCATAATCTTATATGTCTTTGTCTTGTGCTATGGTGGAGACTGTCGGTGCAAAATGACCTGACAAATCTGGCCTATGGCCAAGCCTGGCACAGACCTCGCCTAACCCTGGCACGAGTGTCGTGGTGACGGTGGCACCTGAACAGACTGATTCGACTCTTCCTTGACGACACTGCTGCTGTTGCTGGGCTCCTGCTTCTTTGCAGAATCCGCCGCACAAGCTTGTGTGGGCGCGCATGAAAGGCTACGGCTG
This sequence comes from Lampetra fluviatilis, assembly GCF_964198595.1. Lineage (NCBI taxonomy): Eukaryota > Metazoa > Chordata > Hyperoartia > Petromyzontiformes > Petromyzontidae > Lampetra > Lampetra fluviatilis. Next base: position 5,557,799 of record NC_136295.1, on the reverse strand, counting down.
CTGGCCGGCCAAGGTGATGCAGCATGTCGACGACCGCGTTGATGTGCGCTTCTTTGGGCACAACCACCAGCGGTGAGGTCCTGCAGTAGGCTTCCATTGGGTTGGTGACGGCACGTGAACTTATAACAAAATAAATAATGCTGCTTTCCCACATTTGTCTCCGTATAAAAAAAACAAAGTATTTTCACATTATCGGCTTCACGGCCTTCTGGGGCTGCATATCATCAGCAAAATTGGTGCAATGCAATTATACATTTGAGTGGTTTCTAAATCCGGTGTCTCGTCAGCAGTCAGACATGCTTCTTGAACCATTCATTATGGTCGGTAAACTTTTTTTTCGCTGTCAGGTATATTCCATTTGCGATCTTGTAATGAGGTTAATACATTTGTCATTAAAATACTCAGCGAGTAATTCTGTCTGAACGGCCTCTGGGAGATAACATCAGAGAACGTGTTTCTGAGGTATTTTTACCTGTGCCTTCTCCGTGCTAAGTGGGCACCTTCCCACATGCCCTGTGCTAGAGGTGATTGTTGCATGGCATGCAAACTTACACCTTTTAAACGTTCATGCTGGAATAAGATGAATTATATTAAAACCAGAAACAATGTCAGCCTGGATTCTCAACCACCTTAGGTATGCTTTGCACATTCACCCTGTTTTAAGCGTAACATTGTTAAAGCTTTTGAAAATGTATGGAACTCTGGGAATGCATAGAGATAAAGTTGAACAGCTTTATTTGTTAACAATACGTTATTGTATAATTAACAATTTCGTTCAATGTTTGGTGCTTGGAAAAAGCCATCAACTGGCCACCTGCAGAAATAATAGAAATACTATTTCATAGTTATTTAGTATTATATTTAACCAATCACAGAAGTTGACAGAATGAATAATTTATGTTTTATATATTGTCAATTTATACAGGAATTATATTTTAGGCACCATCATCAGTCAATGAGTCAATGAAAATATAAAAGCTAAAATACACATAGTCAATACATAGTTTGTTTAATACATTATAAATTAATACATTATATATTGTAAAATAACCAAGTTTCTACTTCGCTGAGCTAAGTAATTATTTCTGAATGAATGCTGCTATTTAAGTACTTTCTAAGATTCTCAGAAAGTCACCAGTAGCCGTTGGATGCGAGGTCGCGAATGCAATTGTCACCGAATAGCGGTGACGTGCTGTGAGCTCGTGGTGCTGTGTTCCTCCTCCCGCACAGGGCGTGGATCCAGGAGGAGTTCGTGCGCGACATCTCGGCCGGCATACATGAGCTCGTGATCAAGCGCAGTTCCGGCTGGAGCAAAGCTCGCGCGGAGCTGGAGCGGTACCAGGAGTTTGTGCGCGGCGGCAAGGTGTGGAAGCTGGCCGATGGCGAGCAGCGCTCCTCCGACGACGTGGAAGTTGGCATCTCATCCTCCATTCCCTCCATCTCGTCCACCAGCTCTGAGCAGGTGTGTACCATGGCAGCCCACTGGTAGGACCCATGTCGCGCGAAAATACACGGACTCGTGGCGCCAGGGTCTAATAGTGAAGGTTCAAGTGTCAACTTGCTCAAATTTACATAAGGCGCAATCCTATGGCGGTGGCCTTGGAAGCACTGCTTCAGGGTGACTGCTGTTGGGCTTTATCAACCCCTAAGCAGGGATTTAAAATTGTAGTGTTCTGAACTACATACATTTTAAACACATTTACCTGGCAGGATAATAATATAGTAAACGGTGAATTCATGACAAATTGAGGAGGAAGGAACACACCTAGAAGGAGGTCTCATGGTTGTCAAGAGGCACCTGGTTCCTGATTATTCACAACTTTGACCTTGGGCCTCAATTCCCATGGGACATTTGTGGAGATCATGACGACCCAATGCTGGCCCACACGGTAATAATAGTTATTTAAAGTAAAGCACCATTGAAACGGTTGTTGATTCTCAAGTGTAAAAGCACTCGTAACTCTAGTCATTAAAACAATAACATACAAAGTGCACATCACAATCTTATATGTGGTAAAATGTAAAACACCTGTAAACTATTGTACTTCGAAAAAGACATTTGAGGAATCGTAGCCATGGCCCAAAGGTAGGTGTGTTCGCCGCTTTTTGCAGAGGTTCGCAGTTCAAAATGCATGTGGTCTGCTTCACAGTGGTCGTTAAAGATCGCTTAATGACATTTGAAATAAGTAGGTCATTGTGTGCCAGCGTCTTGGGTCCAAATTTGCCAAATTTCTAAAATGACCCACAAATTGCTCAATTTGGATTACACACATCAGGCATCGCCTTCTATTGGCAGACTAATGCCCATTTGCAGGCCAGGTGCTGATTCATTTCCTGTCACGCAGGGACCACTGCCACTGGGGGTGCCCTTTCAAATGTTTGCTCTGAGATTCCTTGCATAAAGGGTGTTTTATCAAATACAAATGATTAAATATGATTAAATTGATAGCATTTTATACTAAATAACTGCAAATGTTACACTTTATACACTCGAAGTAGATTAAACAGCATTATAAAAAAACTTTCCCAAAGTGAATGGTTGCGTGAATTCCACAAGTCTAAGGATCCTTAAAATATGTATGTATCACAACATATTTGTTTCTTGCAATGCCACACATTGTGACACTTTAACCACGTCTGAAGTACGCACAGTCAAAGTCGATGGTTTTGTATTGCAGTGCTCCACGCTAAGGTGTAAAGTCATGCTGTACAACCTGTCTTGCATTCAGGCAAGGCTGCAGCATGAACCTAAAGCTAAGAAGCCAAAACTTGCCAAGTATGACTCCAACTGCAAAGAGGTATTGCCTAAGCGCGTGCATGGGAGTATGTTCAGGAATCAGGTGTTGGCACATCACACTGTGATTTATCCATTCACGTCCATGTCATTTCACCTCGCGTGCACACTTGTTGGTGGTTGTATTGATGGGCTGCCGTATGCTAAATGTACATCGTTATATAAATTCAGAATTGCTGCATAGCCACGTCACGTCAGGTGATCTAGAACAGCATGGTCGCTTACCTCTGGGTATAAATTGTTCTGCTATCCTATGCCCCTCACAAATGAGGAAAACTGTACATTTCAAAAAGAGTGATGGTAACTACTGGAAGTGAAATGGAAATTAATGAATTATTGCACTTCAAAGTCACGATTCAATTTAAGAATTTAAAAAAATTTATGTTTAATAGATCCTGTAGTGGTTTAGTGGTAGCGGTAATGTTAACCAATACACCGTATGTGAATCGATTTAACGTTGATGAAAACTGGGTTTAACGTAAGTGCAGAAAGCCAATTTCATTTTGTAATTATATAAACAAAAATTCCACAAACTTAAAAATCTGTATTGTTAAAAGGAAATACCACTGACAACCTAATGAATTTAAGGACAGCTTGGAATTTGCAATAAAATTAGCGAATCACTTGTCAAGTTCAACTCAAGTTGAAATAAGGTGGCATGCATAGAAAGTTATAGATGTGTTGATTATACAGGTGATTTGGTGGAGGCCTTTGTCCAGCAATGGATTGATCATAGCTGATGTTCAGATGCCTGTATGGGCATGATTGTGTAATTGTGTTTATTGCACATGCTCATGGCATGCTTGTATGCCTTGTTCTATGTTTATACGTTGTAGGATGGTGTACACGGTGCACACATTTGCATGCGTCTATTCATGTACTGTTGTAATTACATCTTGCCTGTCTGTCATGTATATACGAGTACACATTTGCATGCCTACATAAGTGAGTTGAAAACATGTGGTATACTCTAACCATCATAGAATCCTTATCAATGGCAACCCTATTTGGCAATTCCTTGCACTTCCATTTGAGTCCCCAAAGTATGCCTTCATTTTCTGAAACCTTTGCTCTGAAATTTGACTTGTATTAAAATAAAGCAACCATCCTTCACTCCATTTTTAAAAATGCCAAAAAAATTACGACAAACTTGGCAAACATTGATGCAATATCACAGTCAAAGGTGTTTATACGCGCATACGAGTGTGGACCAGGACAAACCTTAGTTTATGGCCATGAATTTCACATTCCTAATGAGGTTCAGTCCTTCCATAAGACGACATTTTAACTTGCCAAAGTGCTACTTCCATAAAAACTCTCAAGTGTCTGACCTGCACACTGTGATCAGAATTTAAACTCTTCCCCCACCCAGAGTGACTGCAGCGCCATTGCTGATGCCGCATTAACTGGCCTGTCGTGCGTGCCCTGTGCGTCTCTTATCACTCTTATCATATCACAGCGCCCCTGCGTGCCGCGTCAGAAGTGTGAGGAGGCGGAGGCGATGGAGTGCGTGAGCTCCAGCCAGGAGGTGCCGCAGGCCGCGCCTCCCATTGAACGCCTCTCGGTGGGCACGCAGACGCGTAGGGCCGGTAGCAGCGGCGGCACCAAGACGCTGCACCGCGGCACGCAGACCAGCTCGGACTCGCCCTGCCACAACATGTGCCATGAGAAGTACAGCAAGATCTTTAACGAGTTCAAGGAGCGCATGGAGGGCGACCACAAGCGCGACACCGAGCGGCTCGTCCGGGAGGCTCTCGAGAAGGTAAGGATAGCAAGAGCGGGAACAGTGTTTTATTGTAGTTCTTGCCTCTTCGTGTGTGTGGTAGCCTTGGTGGACTTTTGACTACGTTGGCTGATGATATAATGTTGGTGTGAACCACACACGTGCATCCCCGTGTAAAAATGAAAGTAGATGTGGCAAGCAAACTCCAGCAGTTTCTTGTCCCTCAGTCGCATGAAGGACTTACATGGCATGATCAAGTGGCCAAAGTGCAACTGCATTTTTCTGAGTCCGCCCTCGTTGGTGTTCTTTCCAATAAACGAGGCCGTTCGTTTTCTGCGCACACAGCACTTGTTTAACACGAAACATTCTTCTCGGCATCTGTGCCACGTGCACAGCTGCGCAGTGAGCTGGATGAGGACAAACGGGCAGCGGTGACCAAGGCTGTGGCGAACCTGCAGACGGAGATGGACAAGAAGTGCAAGCAGGTGAAGGAGAAGTGTAAGGAGGAGTTTTTGGAGGAGATTAAGAAGCTGGCCACGCAGCACAAGCAGATGATTTCGCACACCAAGAAGAAGCAGTGGGTGAGTGAGCCATCTAGCTGGTTGCTTTTTGCCCGTTCGCACATTTGTGGCAATTTACGTGAGCCTGTCATCGGTATATTCTAGGTTGGCTTACATTATTGAGTGACTGTTGTGGTCTGTGGGTGGTCAACACCCCGTGTTCCATCTTAAGCGTTATCTAAAGCTGAAACTCGTATCTGTGCGTGTGCAGTGCTACAACTGTGAGGAGGAGGCCATGTACCACTGCTGCTGGAACACGTCATATTGCTCCATCAAATGCCAGCAGGAGCACTGGCACTCAGAACACAAACGCACTTGCCGTCGCAAACGTAGAGACTAAACTAGCCAAATAGGAGCCTCTCCATTGCTCATGCCACCATTCCCTTACCCATGTTTTAATAATCACAACTTGGGTGGAGGCTTTTCCAAACAAATATACCTTCCTTAAAAATATTTAAACTGCACCCACACCAACATTCATCCTTGACAAATACACATTAAAAAAAATAGTCTTGTAAGACCTCCTAAGAACTAAATATCCATAAGGGATGATTTTGGGGGTTTCGTTTTTATTCAATTTTAAGGGGTTTAAAGGAGCTAAACAGTGAGTTTTAGTACACACGTTAAACTCGGTTTTCATAGTTGGTCATGGACACTCTCCGATTGGATACAATTGAACACTGTCATGGGAACCAGCTGAATATTCAATTAATTAATAATTATGCTTTTAGTTCCAGTAGGGGCTCTTCAGAGGGGGGGGGGAAGCCTCGATTGCATCAAATGACCTCTGCTACCATTTCCTCAGTGATATGTATAACCAAGCCAGTCAGAGAGGGGCAGGTAACAAATACTGCATCTGCGAGTAAAGTACGGTCTAACACAGGGGTCCTCAAACTACGGCCCGCGGGCCACATGTGGCCCGCCGAGGACATTTATCCGGCCCATGGTCACTAATTGGGCTGCGCTTGTGAGCACTAATTTGGCTGCGCTGGTGAGCACTAATTGGGCTGCGCTGGTGAGCACTCATTGGGCTGCAGTGGTGGGCACTGATTGGGCTGCGGTAGCGAGCACTGGCCCCCTGTTTAAAAAGTTTGAGGACCCCTGGTCTAACAGGACCGAATCAACGAATAACAATGGCAAACACAACCCAGGAATTAAAAGCACAACTGTGCAATTAACTAACCGATTCTCACACATGCAAACTCATTATCCTATTTTTTCAAGAATTAGCCTTTTTACTGGGATGGAGGGATGGATGCAGAGTGTATCATAACAAACTATAAAAAAAACTGGGTTTCTCTTCATATTTTGGTCACAAACACAAGCTGATGGGTTACAATTGAATCATTACCATCGAGTTCCCTGACTGCTTTTTCACTGGAATAGTGTTCCAATGTCTGTGTTCGAAACATATACTGGTGACCAGTCATGAAAACCAGATTTTACGCAAGTACTAAAATCGCTTTTTCTTGGGTTCCTGTTCAATCATAACCAACGTATGAAGAATTTAAACTAATCTAATAACAAGTGGGATTATATAATTAGATTTTATTGAAAGGGCACATTTTGCTCTTTGCAAACTGATTTTATTTTGAAAGCCAAAGGGAATTTTATAGCAGTGCTTCAGATAAAGGTTATGTTCCATTTTATTCCACTGAATTTTGTTTTTTTGACCCACAGCTTAAAATTAATTGCATTACAGATTCCATAGACGGAGCAAAAATATCGTTCCAAAGCACAGCACACTGCATAACACCTTGGCTTTTTAAAAAAATATTTAAAATAAAAAAAAAATGTGTTTTATATTTCATATCCCCCCCCCCCCACACATCTTATGGATTTAGGGTTGGGATGATATCACTGCTCCTAGTGCATATACAGTCTGTCAACCAGAATTTTGGGTTGGAAAAGTAAATCTGTGAAATGCACTTTTGCTGGGCCCTATTTAATGTCTTTATCCTTTTCGCACTTAGTTTTGATATGAACATCATTCTCGTGTGTTCCACCAGCCTGTCCGATGATAAAACTTTCATTTTTTTGCCTATGTGCATTCCCAACTTGCAATTATGAAACGCTTAATCAAGCACACAATTGTGGCAATTTCTCGATTGACCAAAAGACTTTACTGCGTCAACTAGGTTTTTTAATCGATTATTTTTCTTTCGATAATCGTTTTCAGAATCATGGATTGCAAATTTTTGAATCAATCATCAATTTGTTCCATTTTTAGTAACGATTTTATCGATTTGGTGCACGTGAGCATTTAAACTGCACGGTGCGTTCAAATGCGGTTGGCCACGGCCAGCAATCAGCTGCAGGGTTCTCATAAGTCTCTCTGGGGTACAGATGTGTGGCAATCCGAAAATCAATATTTTATTACAATCTTTTATGTGCATGCATAATGTGCATGCAATTATCCATAATGCTCAGAACCCGAAACAACCTTAGGGAGAACCCACTAGGATTTCAAGTCTCTTCTTTGGGGTTCTCTGTATTCAACAAGTGACATCACTACACTGTGATACAGGCTTAACATTCAAAGCTAATAGTAAATAACAAGTAGAAAACTAAATTGTAGTGAACCAAAAGTAAGCCAGTCCTGTTCTTGAGGGTTTATTTGTGCACAAACAAGGTTATTTTTGGTGGTACGGCAGAGTAATGCTATCACTGCGTGATTTAACAAAAAATATTGATTAAACGATTGGGAGCCAGAGCTATTTTGTTGGACACTTACCAGCATTGCTTGTATGTGCAGTAGACAAGCCAATGACGCATTTCATGAAGGTGATAGGCCAGCATTCTGATGCCATGACTTTGTAATACTACAAAAAAATACAGTCACGTGCTCTGGTAAAGTTATCCCTTGTGTAAAGTTTTAACCAAGTTTTATATACATTTTATAGCAACCTGTTTCAATATTTGACATCTGTACATATAAATGTGTTAAGTCAGTTTTGTGTCCAGATCTTTGAAGTGAATACATTTGCATGGGTGATGGTCCCTTTAGTATTAAGTGTGAATATATGTGTATTATATTGAACTCCTATGTTTAATATTTTTCACCAGCAGTGCTTTAACATATGTCTATTACTAATATGTATCTTTTTCCTTTAGTTTTTTTATTTTAACCTTTTACATGCTCAGCTTTGTTTTTAACATTTATTGCACTATGCATAGACATTTGAGCCTCAGGCATAATTGATTAACTTGTCTTGAATAGATTAATGCTCCGAAAGGTGTGACTAATTTAGCGGCTGCCACGCCACTCGAGTTTGACAATCTTTGGCCTTCCCATGCCAGTGCCTCCTCAACACTTGACAGGTGGGAGCTCACCCCTCCCCATAGGAGGGGTGGTGGCCCCCTCACCTCTGGTCCAGAGGGGGACGGGCAGCAGTTCCTGTACCTCTGATCACACACCCCCAGGCATCCATTTTCCATTGTCTTTAGTTGCATGGGCTGGTGCCCAGAGTTCTGATTAGCTTCCGTGCATTTAGTGTAGTTGGTTGGCGTTAGTACCAGGAAAAGTTGTCTTGGGGCAGGTAGCCTCTTCCCAAGGGGATTGCGGATTTTATCTGCAGCATGCTGGCCATACTGGACAAGTCGAGGACTGCCGGCAGATGGAATTGGCTGGGCATTGTGTATGCTGGTCTGCAAGATATGGCCACACATGTGGTTAGGTGAGGAGAGACGTAGTGGAAGCTGCTGACAAAAAGGACAAAGGGAAAAAGCCAACACTGCAGGATCAGACCTTTTTATACTCGGGACAAGATGGCCAAGATGTTTTTTGGAGGCCACCACGCTGATAGCCAGCCACGACCTTTGTGGAGGTCAAGGCTCCATATGCAGGCCTCTTAGTGGCGCCTCTAGTGGCAGTGGGATCTTGTCGGCAGTCGTATGGACCAGTTAATAGCTCTCCCTAATCCAAATCTTCACGGGACCTCCGCGAGTTAACCTGGGGGGGGAAATTACTGTGTGCGAAAGCCTTTAAGTTTCTTGGAATATGGTTGGTCAAGACCGATGCCAGCCTTGTTGGCTGTTCAACCAGGATAACTCCGTTCCACCAAAAAGTCACACGTGTTGGAATTGGCTCTTGGGGGATTTCCATCGATTTTTTCAAAAGTATGTTAGCATTGAAATGTGACATGCTATGAGCGGGAGGTTGCATGTCACCGGGTTGTTCACTTTGATCATTGTATCACTGGAAAATAGCTGTGTGACCAGAGGTGAGGGGGGGCCCCCACCTACCAAATGCTTTTATATATTCCCAAGGTTTTGGCGCTGGCACGGGAAGGAGTTTTAAAGATGATCAACCCGGTATGGGGTGGCGGCCACCTGTTAAAACCCGGGCTTAACGTGAGTACTGAAGCCCTGTATATAAATTAAGCTTTCAGCTGCTGTGCTTTAGGAAGAGGGACCACAGAGCGAGTGTATGGGCTTAAGGGCACCAACATCAAAATCGCCTCTTACCATTGCAATTTGCTTTTAATAATCTTGACGTGATGACGGGTATCATCCCAACCCTGTTTTTAAATATAAAACTTAGTTAACCTTACTAATGGCTCAAATGCTCTGATAAGACTCCTTACCACTCTTGTTTAAGCAGCAACTTGCTTCCCTTGTCTGAAAATGAGCAGCGACTGATTATTCCGCACACGTGAAATAACGTTGATGAACAGCAGCAGAGGCATTCCTGCAGCTTTTGTTTTATTGTACGAACGCATGTATATAATTACTGTATATTCAAATATGCTATTGGGCACGCCGCGAGATAAACTACTTCGCAGGGCATGATTTTGCCGACTGCAGATTTTCCCTGCACCTGTGTTAAAGGTTTTGAGAAAGATGTGCAAGTGTTGGTGATGAGCCGCAGTGGCCCACACGTGTAGGGTTGTGGGTGTGAATAGACCATAACGGTGCCACGGAGTGTTCAGACTTTGTGATGAGCATTAACTTGGGTTGCCCTTTAATGCTGCCCAGGGATGATGAGGCCATCTGACAGGCATTGCCCTTTTGACGTGAGAACTTGTAAAATTTCGATTTAAAGCTTTCGTGACTGCAGGGATTCATCTTCTTGGTTCTTTCGGTAAAGTCACGTAGAAGGGAAGTAATAAAATAATAAAAATAAAACATAATAAAACAATTCTCACGACGTTTCGGCCACAACGCAAGCAGCCATCCTCAGGCGAAGAATGAAACACCCCAAGCTTGGAGCGTACAATTCTCACGACGAAACGTCGTGAGAATTGTTTTATTATGTTTTATTTTTATTATTTTATTACTTCCCTTCTACGTGACTTTACCGAAAGAACCAAGAAGATGAACTTGTAAAATATGTGCTGCCGTTTTGGCCCAGAGAAAGGCACGCTTGTAACAACTACAATTACACCTATAACAGTTTTAATGATCCTAAATGTATCAATGCCATTGTGGAGAAATATTTTCTTTTATAGTGTGTTTTTTTGTAATGCTTACAATGAAAGCAAAGTTGGTCGTGGCACCTGGGTAGATTGGTGTTCCTTGGTTTTGCTTGATTAAATAACTCGTTTTCACAAGCATGGTCCTCAGGTTGTCGCCCATGACAATAAAAACATTACAACAATTTTACACCATGCAAAACGACGTGTGATATTTTTTTGTACTTTACCACCAAATAGAGCTTACTGCAGAGCTCTAGTGAAAACAAACTTTTATTCACATTACCCTCCGAACCATTCCTCATTCACTGCCTCCAAACCGTCCTGAATGGAGAGTGTATAAGTTAATGTATTTTCTTGCTTTTATTTTAACACCATCGTATGTTATTTTGGAGTAAAAAAAACATGTAACCCAGCTTTGTAAATGCTATGTATTGATAAACTTCCAGCTGTATTTAATAAAAGCTTTATCGTGCGATTGCAATATTTTCGCTCCATAAAGCAGATAGGTGTGTGATGTGCGCATCTGAGCTACCCCATCGTAGTTGTCGTAAGGCATGCGTTCATCAGTCCTCTGCCCTTTCCTGCCAGTCGCGGTAGGAAGGTTCAACATTTTAAGAAGGAGAAAGCTTCGCAAGTGTAAGATAAATGTACCTGCTTTTGCTCCACTGGTTTGTTTTTCAATTAAGCCAAGTTGATTGCACTTCCCAATAAAGGTCGCTTGTTTTTGATAAAAAAAAATCAATCGCCACTCTTCGCGTAACCGCTTTTAACGCAGTTGTGTACCCTGTAATTTTGCGCAGGTTAAGTTGCATTCTGTATTCTGGTTTTCATGACTGTGCCTGTTCCAAACCTAGTAAAATAAATGGTTAACGGTGAACATAAGCACATGTGTGGCTGTTCCTCTGCACAAACCCAGAAGTTGCTGATAGTGTTTGAAACGTTTTATCTATTAACAATCGAGGTGACCAGGTGTCTCTGGGGGTAAAATAGTACTCACATTGAGCTAGCACCACTGAGGGACTGTTTGAATCTGGGCAACAGAAAAAATATTTCACCCTAATCCTGATTATTCTGCTGCACTTCTCAGCACTCCTCAATCATTGATTCCATCCCATGCCAAACAGAGCAGGAAAGTATACGATCTTTATTGTCCGAGTGAAGGTCCTTCCTCAGTCTCGTACTGTAGTACCACCAAGGAGTACTGGCATCACATTTGTTCACGGAACACTGTCCATGGTGCCTCCAGTTAAAACGTTCAAACCTAACAAATTATCTTTCTCCAGCATGAGAATTTTAAAGTAAAATGATAATGAGCACACGACATCCAGAATATACATTGCCAATGAGCTGTCAACAGTGTTTTGGGCAAAAGGCAATACATTTTATTCAAATGTAATGCCAATACCATTCTGTGTCTGAACCTTGTCTGAGTGGCCAAAAATGGCTATGCAAAACACCTGCACTTTAGTTCATTGACCATTTTTTCTACATCAATTTGGCCACCCACTACTCTCCTTTTCATAACATTGAGTATTCCTGCAGGGCCGCAGAACGTTTGCAGAGAAAGATTGTGCCTGCCCCTGTCCCCCGAGTTATCCTGCCATTTACCCACGAATCCTCACGCTGCTAACAGTTCTGCTTGCACTTTTTCAGCTCAAACGCATTGGCAGCGGGTACATTCCCGATGAAATGGAACAAGGGCTCATATTATTAGGTTTTTTCGGTAAAGTCAAGTAGGTAAAAAATTAAAATGAATAAAAAATAAAATAAAAATCACGACGTTTCGGAGGCAACACAAGCTTCCGTCTTCAGGTGGAACCGTCACAGCCACGACAGCTGTATCAAGTAAATGAGAGATCACAAGAGCTACCACTCCGTATATATAATGGTTGAAGAGGGGAAGGGCCAAGTACGGCACACTTTTATTAATATGGTAAGGTGAGGCTTAAGAATAAGAATAGACTGCATAACAAAAGACTAAGAATAGACTGCATAACTAAGAATAGACTGCATAACAAGTCTTTTGTTATGCAGTCTATTCTTAGTCTTAAGCCTCACCTTACCATATTAATAAAAAGTGTGCCGTACTTGGCCCTTCCCGGAGTGGTAGCTCTTGTAATCTCTCATTTACTTGATACAGCTGTCGTGGCTGTGACTGTTCCACCTGAAGACGGAAGCTTGTGTTGCCTCCGAAACGTCGTGATTTTTATTTTTTTATTTTATTTTACTTTTTATTTTTTACCTACGTGACTTTACCGAGAAAACCTAAGAATATGAATCCTTGCAGTCACGAAAGCTTCAAATCTGGAACAAGGGCTGTCTGCATGCCTTCCCCACCCTGGCGTCTGATCCCCAGGGTCATAGCCAAGATCAGGAGGAACAAAGAATCAGTATTGGTAATCGCTGAGGATTTCCAAGACCACCTATGCCAGCCTGGATGTTGCCAGTCTTGGAGGACCTTTTTCACAGCAGCAGCAGACTGCTTGGATGTTGAGAGGGTGAAACTGGCTTAGTGTTCCCCGATCAAGCACAGATGCTCTTGCGAAGGTAAAGCTAGCAGTCCATGGGCAGGGTAGATGCCTGCAACTGAAATACTTTTATGCACTGGTGTGTCCGGGAGGTCAGAACCTGCTTGCGTGCAACCTAGCAATCGCTAACCACCTCCAGGAGGAATTCCAAGGTGGCCCGTTTGAGTGTCTGTTAAGGTGCACTGATCAGCCATTTCGAATATTTACCATCAAGTGACCTATATTCCAGCGGTTCAGCCCCCCATTCTTCGAATGCTGTCGAGGGCAATGTGCCAGCTTGAATGTCTCCATTGCAACTTGGGTGTTGGATGTCTTCACACAACCACATTGAGCCCATGGCCATGACAGCTCTTATTGACTCAAGACTATTTCCTAGTGGCCATCGCATTGGCCAGGATCGAGGAGCTCCAGCTCGTCTTCCCAAGTCATTCAACTGGACAAGGTGCTACTGAGAATATCACATCGGTTCCTACCAATGGTGGCGCATACTGACATGCCTGCTGCCGATTTTTGTCCGAACTATGGAGGATGCTGCACACGTTGGATGGACCAGTGGTGAAATTGTACCTGCTGATGGATAAGACTGGTGACTGAATAGATGGCCATAACATGGAGTTTTTTTTATCTAACTGTTGCTAAAGATAACCTTAGGCTGTAAAAAAATACACCATGTACTGTAGTGGAAAACAAGTTAACTTAATCTAAATCAAATATCACACATGCAAAAAGCAGCTTTACCATTTAATGGCTTTCAAAATAATATTCAGTTTAAAGTTTGGCTGGCCATTAACACTTACCATATCATGACACGTATTTATTTTATTTACTCCAATGGTCCCATTGTTCAAAGACTTCTATAAAGTATTCATATAGCAGAGATAGCTTTTATTCATCTGGAAGCACATTTACATATTCCTACAAAGTATGTTAAGCAGACTCAAAAGAAGGAATTGTGAGTGCTAATATTGACTTTAATATTGAATCGTTGATTTAGCATAACAGACTGCAATCGCATTAGTCACACAGGCATATCGTATGTGAAAATGCATCAAGTATCACGCAGTTTGCATAAACAGCAAAGCTGCACCTCTACCTATATATAGTTAGTGTGGTGCTTCTCTTCATTTCACTTCCTCTACAGGCTCCATCATAGCTCAAATTTAATCACAGACACTTAGCAAAAACAACAAGACAGCAACTGTCACCCACCTCGCCTCCTTTCAGTAAAGGCATTCAAACTCACCGCTGTTTTAACTGCAACTCAAGGGAGCAGCAGCAGCAGCATGTCACAAGTGAGACAAGCCTCATACAGACAAGTCAACCGCACCGAGAAACTCCGGATGCACATACATGCCTACTTCTTGCCAAGGCTCCACAGAGCGTCCAGCTTGCTCAGTGGGTCATCAGGCCTCTCTGGGGCCTGTAGGCCCCCGCCAGCCTGCGGGTGCGTGAAGCTTTGCCGAGTGATTTTCTGCCTCCCCCCCTTGATGTTCCCATCGAGCGTGAAAGCCTCGGGGCTGAGAGTGGCCAACAGGTCCAGCGTCGAGGCTCCGCTGACATCGCCGACCGCCCCCTTGGCTGCAGCTATGCCAGGAGCGTGTGATGCTTGACGCCCGACACCATTGCTACGTGGCTCACCAGATCGTGCTGTCTCGGCTCCACCGTTAGTAGACTCAATCGCAACCGACGATGGCGCCGGTGTTGGGACGGCCTTGATCGTTGTGGGACCATCCTCCTGAGCGCAAACAGCAGCAGCGGCAATGTCGCCGTTTTCTGGTGGGAGAGGTGCGTCGACAACTACCTCGTCGGCAGTGCATATCGTCGTTGAGGTGTGCGGGGGATTGCCTTCGCTTGAGGGGGTCGAGGGAGTGGCCACTGCTGGCTCTAGGGAACTCTGCGGAGGAGATGGGCAGGTCTTTATGCTGAGCCGCGCCACCGTGGCCTGGATGGAGCTGAAGGAGAGGTCACCACCCAGCACTATGTCCTGGGAGTCCTGCCGCACTGGAGCTGGCGCCTGCTGGGGGACCCATGTGGGGAAACGCAAAAAGGATGGACGCGGGAACAGGTGTTGTTAAGCTTGAATCGGTAGGAGCCGTGTTGAGCTAGTGTTGACAACTTGTTGTACACAGGCACTACGAGTAATTATATTATCATTGTGAGCCAATCTCAATTCATTGTTGGCATTGTCTCAGATTCACTGTGCTACACAGGCAGGTCACCCATTTGGCTGCCTTGCTCCAATATTCAGTTGTTCCTGGGCTGCCCCCTAGTGTTTCAATCAGAAATTACAGACAAGGGCCTGGGTGGAGGCCTTAGGTAACTGCATATGAAAATTGCTTATTTTACCCTGATTGGTAATTAAAAATCCAACTCTCTTGTCTCCATCATGGGAAATGGACAACAGACAAGTGATGTAAAATTTAGATTTAAAGCTTTCGTGATTGCAGGGAGTCATTGGAGCCCTGTCTTTCAGACAGCTCTGTCTTCACCTGAGGATGGCTGCTTGTGTTGTGGTCAAAACGTCGTGAGAATTTTATTTTAATGTTTTATTTTTATTATTTCCCTTTTCCGTGACTTTACTGAAAGAACCAAGAAGATGAGACAAGTGATGGTTATGCATATTGGTAATTGCACTGCATTATGGCTTACACAAAGGCAGTGGTGCCTCCAACAGGGCAATGGCACCCACAAACATTATTTTAGTAGGTATGGCCCACTGAGCTATATAGCTTATTTTTCATAAGCGACCTGGCCACAAATGATAGCTCAACGAAGTGGTTTATCACGTGGAAATTAAAAGCAGCCAACAACTCTTTAAACACACGTTTCTAAATCTTCCGCGCCGTACGTAGCCAACTGCCTGAGTCTGAGGTTATGGTACCTTCTGGCTGGTGGTGACTGGGTGCTTCGGGGCAGCGACGCCGCTCACGTAGATGCCGTGCCGCTGCAGGACCTGCTCCGTGTGCCGCAGCACCACCTCGTAGCAGAAGCGCAGCTGAAGCTGATGGAGAGCGCACAGATGAACACTTTAAGCAACTGCTCGCAGCGAGAGTAATTTTTGCCAGAGTAAAATTGGATATGGTGTCAGCCATCATGCCCAATGGTAACGTCCGAGTACCATAATGAAAAAGACAACGGTTCATTATCATGGTTTGTATTTTGGCAAACTATGCACCCGAGCAAAGTAGCTGGACATGATGGATCGAATAATAAATCAATGTGGATGATGCAGATTTTTTTTACTCCAAAGCACGCTAGGTTGTAAGGAGGCGAGGAGATTGTAGTAGAGCAAGTGGGTTTTGTTAAACCCATCTGTATGGACCTTGAGCATTATCTCTTCATATGCATGGGTTTTCCCATATGCCTGTGTCCTCTGAAATGAAAAATACTCCTTGAAATTGAATTAGCCATTGCAGGAAAACAGTCTTCATTATTGATTTAAGTAAAATATGAATTAAATATATCATGAAGCTCCGGTCATCCCACAGTGGCTTTTAGCTAACCATCGAACAAAGGTGGTCACTACATTGCGCGCTTTCAGATGCACTACTGCGGCTGTCTGGAATGCTCTTTCTTTCAATATTAGGAAACCGCTGGAGATCTGCACTTTTAAATCGAGATTGAAAACAATTTGTTTAAAACTGATTTTTGTGTTTAGTTTGTTGTCCTTCCCTCACACCTCCAATGAGTACAGTTGGCTACAAATGGGTGCAAAAGACATTCAACATACATACATACATAAACTCTGCATTTAGCAAATGTTATATATTGTTCATCAATCAGTCATTCAAAAGGAAAGCCTAATTGAATATTGAGATTCTTTTTCAGGAGGGTCTACATAGTAATGCTTCGCCAATCCCATATTTGAGCAGCTTGCAATTAGGATGAATACCAGAGAAAACAAACACCATAAGAGGGACTATGAAGATCAGCAATTCACTTATTCAATTGCCATCTACTGGCCACCTTGCAGCCTTAATCTGATCTACTCTCAGATTACTGTTGTGATTTTAACGTTCTGCAGTCACCTTTTCCTGGATCATGTGCTTGCGCTGCTGTCGCATTCGCCGCACAAGTGGCATCAGGTCGGGCAAGCCCTTGCCAGCCTCCACCTCCTGCACTGCCGCATACGCCAGGCAGAAGGCGCCCGTCCGGCCCACACCCGAGCTGCACACATGACAGTCGCCGACTCAATTCACTTCATCATTTACTTCAGTACCCGATTCACTCACCCACACAATAAAACAGTCACTCAATGACTAAATCAGGCACTCATTCTGACACAAGGGTGCATTCGATCAAGTCATCCCCATATGAATTAACTTAATACATTCGCCCGTCGCTCAAACAATAAGGCACTCAAAACGTGGCTCAGCTTAGGATTAAGCTGCTCAGTTGCCTCCAAAGACACACGAGTGGCTCGGCCATGGCTTGGTTCAGGCTCAGCTCAAAGAAATACTGTGCAGCAAGACTGAGACCATAATCAGAGCCACCTGAAGTTAAACATGGCTTTCAGCCAGAGCCAAGCCAAAGCCGAGTTGCAACTAAAAATACGAGCCTAACTCCCTTTTACAAATTGTCAATCAATCAATTACTCAACTAAGTCACTTATTCAGTCAGTAAGTTTACTCAATTATCAGTCATTCGTACACCAAATTATTCGCTCAACAAGTTAGCCACTCAATCTTTAAATGAGTCATTAACTAAACCCCTTAATCGTTCAATCTCTTATTCCATGCCAGATCAGTTAATAATGTATCACTCTCAGTCACGAAATTCTTCATTCACTCATATAATCAGTTAACCGGTAACCCAGTTTCTAATAAGCAGTGCATAGCGTTTATCGTATCTATGCAATTCACATAGAGGAACTCGTACCTGCAGTGCACAACTATCGGCATGTGCAGAGGCCGCTGGTGGAGGTAGTGGCCGTGCACCTCGGCGATGAAGTTCAGCAGGCTGCTGGTGCTCTCTGGCAGGCCCCTGCAATATCGTGTTGATTGACATAAGCATTCAGCATCGTTGAGGGAAACTATTTAACTTATTGCCCCTTGAGTACGTGATTGACATTCAAATTCATAACTTATGCGAAAAAAAACTATTAAAATTTTTCTATCAGTTGAAAATAAAAACTTATCTGGGAATAATAAAAGAACTCACACTAATTTTAACATAGTTTCACGAGCTACGCCACCAATATTGTCCAAAGTGGAGTAAATCTTGTACCATTTTAACTTTCTTTATCACCATAGGATTGCTAATAGTCCTCTATATATCCATCAGGCCTGGTTGCACCATTGCTTTCACTTGACTCAAATCAGAAGGTTGCGGAGTTCAGATCTCCGTTGGCCGTAGGGATAAAATTATAATCACAATGTAACAATGTAAAACGCACGATACGTGCATCGTGGTTTTAATATCGAAGTATTGACATATTTGCGGCAACCACACTTAATACCCAACAAATGTTACGCTTCTCACCCCGTAGCGATTGCGTGCTTTCAGATGCGCTTCGGCGGCCGTCTGGAACGCTATTCCTTCCGATATTAGGAAGCCACTCGAGCTATGCACTTTTAAATCTAGATAGAAAACGAATTTCTTGAGAACTGATTTTTGTGTTTAGTTTGTTGTCCCCTCCCCCCCCCACACATCCGATGAGCATAGTTGGCTACGTACAGTGCAAAATAAGTAAAAAAAATACATACAGAAACAAGTGAGCGGTACCCTCCCATGCCCGTGCAGCACTCACAACTCCGGCCAGCAGTGATAATGCAGATGCACAACCGTCCGGGTCAAGCTCTGTCCCCGCAGCTTGAGAGCGAACATGCGCTCCGTGTACGACGGCGCCACCTTCTGTGAGGTGAGCGACACCATCACGATTCCCTGCGCCATCTGCTGCCCCTTCTCCGTTGGGAAGTAGCGCAACACACGCTGCTGCAGGGTGGGAGATGCGAAGATGAGACATGAATTCCACACCTGCCATCACTGCTCGTTACTCAAAGGCCTGGCATTTAATCCGGTGAAGCAATAGGTTTTTTCAGTGCGCTTGAATAACCATCAGAAGGAACTGAGTTCAAATCTTGGTCAAGGGTTGACTTAGTTCATCATCCCTCTGGGGTCAATAATTTTTGTATTAATTTAGGCAAACTTAACAGTGTTGATTTGGCGCTTTCGTGACAGCAGGAATTACTCTTTGGTTATTTCGGTAAAGTCACGTAGAAAGAGAAAATAATAAATTAAATAATAGCATACGATGTTTCGATTGCAACACAAGCAATCATCATCAGGTACAAATGAAATAGAAAACAAAACCTAGTAAACTTAGAAATATAATGCAATACAAATTAATCTCTCTCTTAAATTTAGCAATCTTTGGAAGAATGTAATCAACCAGGTAGGGTTGTTGACTGTTATGTTAGCCGACTATCTGTGTTGTATTGCATTATATTTCTAAGTTTACTAGGTTTTGTTTTCTCTTTAATTTGTACCTGATGATGATTGCTTGTGTTGCAATCGAAACGTCATATGCTATTATTTAATTTATTATTTTCTCTTTCTACGTGACTTTACCGAAAGAACCGAAGAGAAACTTAACAGTGACCATGCACTAAAAAGAATGATAACCACCATAGGCATAAGCATAGTTTCACCACTGGATCAAAGCCATGATTAAGAAGAGCACTGCCTCATGCTCACCTGAGCAGACAATGCTTTTGTGTGTAAAAATTTACCTTTACAGTGTATATGAATACATTTATTCATCAAGGACTATCAAACTGCTATTTTTGTATGCAATTGCAGTCATCCGTTTTAAAAGACGTCAATTCTCAGCATAAGGTTAAAGAGCTGATGAAATGTTTTTCATCGAGAAATAGGTTTTCACGTCAGCAATGATCATCATCACTCAATATTATCAGAGCTATTACCATCACAATCATCACCACCGCTACTGACACACTCATTCTCACTGCCACTAACAAGATAACCATTACACAGCACGAAACAATCCGTCTTTGTTCGATCTCATGTACCACGTTAAACAGTATGCATCTCTCCAGTTGCTAAAACTTCCCAATTGCTTTTGTGCACGTGCACTGGGCAGGGTGGGCACTGACCTTCTCCAGCTCTGGCTCCGACACCAGCATGACGATGATTGCGATCTTCTGCTCGTACACCATGAGCCAGAAATCAGCTGCAGTGGTCGCCAGCGGTGCTTGCGTGGCGATGATGCGGGGACAGTAGGCAGACAGCTCCTCAATCATGCTGGCGTTTATGTAGTCATCCTTGCCGGACGCCAGCACAACGCGGTTCTTGTCAAAGGGCATGAAATCAGGGTTCCGGTTTTTCATGGTGTAGCACCTGGCGATGGAGATGGAGAACGACCGCACATCCTTCTCCTGCAACTCTTGCAGCTCCTTCCACTTGCGTTCGAGCAGCGTGATACCACCGCCATCCGGAAGGCTTTCCATCGATTCCACCATCGCCTTGAATCTCTCCGTCTCCTTCACCAGTCTCCGCAACAGATCTTGCTGCACAAATGGATCCCTCTCAATGATCTTCACCCCTTTGGCCACCATGTCAGCTCTGGTGGGCTGCAGCAGCGGCTGGGAGTTGCGTGTCTGCAGGCTCGACTGCTGCCCATCAAATGAGGTGGAGAGCAGGTCATCCGTGGCCGAGCTCTGCCGCTGATAGGGGCCGTGTGAACCAGTACCAGAAATCTGGATAGAGGAGCTGCCGGTGCCACTGCTACCACCACCACCTGCACCGGACAAAGCTGTCGTTGAACCCGGCAATGCTGGCCTCGTGTTGGGAGAAGAGGGGGTGGCGTGTGAGGGTGCAGTATGAGATGTTATTCCTGCAGATTGCTGGGAGGTGCCCAACGGCTGGGGCAAGTTGGCAGGGGGTGGTGTGGTACTGGGGAGGGGAACACCGCTCACCGGCGGTAGAGGTGCGGTGGTGGCCGTCGATGGGACTATACCACCCAGCGGTGGAGGAGTGGGCGTGGGAGCAGGATGGAGCGTTCCAATGGGTGGTGGGGTTGGGGTGGGTGCTGGGTGAACCATGCCGCTGGCTGGTGAGGAAGGCACTGGCGTCGGCCGTAATACGGCCCCAGGAGCCGGAGGGAATGCTTGAAGCTGTGCGTTGCTGATGGGAGGTGTAGGGGTTAGAGTGGGGTGAATTATCCCCCCCGTGACTTGACTCTGTGCTGCAAGTGGCATAACCCCTGGCTGTGTGGGGGCATGCTGGGATGTACCAGTGGACGGCATCAAGGGGGAAATTCCAGCAGATAGGGTCACTTGCGTGGGGTGGATAGAGCCGGGGTAAAACACAGGCTGAGCAGTTTGGGATGAAGACACCGGGATTGGTGGATTAATTTGATGTTGGAGAGGATGGGCGTTCGAGGGCTGTGCATGAGGCATGTTGAACTGTCCGCCCTGCGGATTGTGCACGCTGGGTTGTACGTGCTGGTACGCGGCTGGCCCTTGCTGACCCTGCTGAACCGCAGGGCCCAGGTACGTGTGGCCCTGCTGGAAGTTGCCACCGCTAGGAGCTGCTTGATGCTGCGGTGCATAGCTGCCCATAGGCAGGGTCCCTGGTGCCACGTGCGGTGGGAGAGGACCGGCTGGATGAATTGCACGCGCATCAGTTGGGTTCACCTGCCCTGTGCCCGGTTGAGCGACAGTGTATGGATACGGCTGGGAGCCAGCGCTAAGAGCAGCTGGGCGAGGTTGAGCATGTGCTTCATGCTGGGGAGCGACCATGCAATGTGGTGCCGGTCCCAGAACTTGGTATGGATCAGTTCCAGGCAAAGGTGCACTCCCTCTAAACTGACCAGGAAGCGGAGTGCCGTGCCCATACTGCACCAGCTGTGGCTGTGAGGACACGTGCAGGGGCGACTGCATGTATGGCGCATGTGCCCCATGCGCCATGTGGGCTTCTGCTGGCGTCGCCTGCCGGTAGCCACCCTGTCCTGGTGTCGGTTGCTGCTGCGGGAGCGGGTAATGCTGATTGTGGGGTGCACTCGGGTAACCACCCTGTGGAGGAGCCGTGTACTGTGGGTGCCGCACAGCATCTTGGTACGGTGGAGGTACGTGGTAGGGGTAGGCTGGCAGGCGAGCAGGAGGCTGCATGGGGCCGTGTTGATAGGGCACGGAAGTAGCCGGGGCAAAGCCCCCGCCTGCGAGGCTCGTGGGCAGCGAGGACTGACCACCGGCAGCCACAGGGGGAGCTTGGGGGCCTGCATAGGGGGATGCGAAGGGGGGCACCGAAGGCAGGGACCCAGAGGAACCCATAGTTGGGTGGGGCCCATTGTCATATCTGGGCCCAGCAAAATGCTGGGGTGTCCCCGGGTGTAGAGGCTGTGCGTATCCAGGGGAGAAAGCCATCTGTGAACCAGTTGCAGCTGGATATGTTGGCAGGTTCGGGGATGGAGCTGAGGGTCGCTGTTGCGCCCTATCCCTGGGTCCCGGGACTTGAGGTGTGTGACGAGGCGATGTGTGGTGGAATGGCGGGTGTGCATAGTTGGCGTAACGGTGGGCTGAGTTAAGCCGAGGCAGTGAAGCCTCCTCCAGGGCCGTGTCGGCCATTATTAACCGCAGCACATCTGGTGGCAGGCTCTTCAGGTCCTCCGGGAGGTCGGACATATCGATATCCCCCCCGGTGTCGGGAGGAATGCCAAAGTCAGGTTTGTCTGGCTCTCTCATGGGAGGCTTAGGGGCTGTAGGGCGAGGAGGTGGTTTCTTTTTACTTTCCCTGAGGAACAATGACATGAATGCAAGTTATAATTCTCAAAATCATACATTACATTCACCATTATCATCACTACATGTTGTCTATTGAAACCCCAAGTCAACCTTCATTCTTGCAGAAGGTGACTTCACCGCTGCTGCCCAAATTTTCTGGAATTACAACCCATCAGTGATCTGCAGTGTAAATCCCTCTGTCCAACTTCTCTGCCAATAGTTGTCTATGTTTCCCCATAATACACATCTAATCATATTGGACAGCATCTTGAAATGTAGTTACAATTAGACTATATGTACATTTTACTTGCATTTTATCATTTTCACTTGTGATAATGCAGATCAATTCGTATTTTCTTATGTCGCTATTCATTAAACAAGCATTACTACTGGATGCATATATAAATATCAATACTTAATCATGTGGCCAGGATACAGGTCATTAGATGCAGAGCAGGCCTCCCATTTGTATGAGATTGAGTGGATAAGTCATAACTCTTACATGTAGAATTGAGGCAGCATCCTTGCTCAGGGGGCAAATCACTTTGCATCCAAGTTGGGGAAGAGTTATGTGGCAACAATTGTTACCGAATGACTTCAATCGTTACAGAAGAACCTGTCTAAAACTAAAGTTTCAAATTCGATAAAAAAAACTCTGTTTTCTGCATATTTTCGCACTTTTCCATTACACAAGTCCACCCACCTTTCCAGGATCTTCTGCCTCTCTTCGTCCTGCACACGGCACACGGACTTTGCACGCTGTAAAAGCTTGGTCACTTTCCCCTCCAGGTCCTTGTAAAAGTGAATTCCTTCCTCCGACTTCTTTATCAAGTCCTCATAGGCATCGTACGATGAGACCAGCGCCTGCACTGCATTATTCCATCTGTAAAGTACAGTGAATTATAATCAGAAGTGTATTTGCCAAGTAACACCCATTGAGTTAAGGTGCTCATTTTCAAGGGAAATTGGGTTGGCATACAATAAAGCATTCCAAAATTACAGATGAAAAAAATTACAAATAAACTTCATAGCAATTGTTGGAAAATTACATTCACACTTAAAATTGAATGATTTTAATAGTTTAAATGAGGGCAGAGATGGTAAAATGGAGATGTCAAGAGACACAACTCAGTGGTTCCAAAACTTTGGGGCAGCTACATTAAATGTTTGTGATCCAAACTGTGTGTGAAACTTAGGCACTATTAAGAGAATCAGACACGTGTTGCAGATTTTTTGGATTATCTAATGGTAATAACAGGTGAGACAAAGAAAGAAATATATGGACAAGAGCCTTGTACATCTTATTATTTGGCTGATGTAGATTCACAGCAACAACTAAAATGTTACATTCAGGTGGTTAAGCCAGACAATGGCATCAGAAGCAGCAGAGTGTATCGCTTTGATGTCTCCTTCGTATTTGTGGATTGGGCGATGCATCATTATATGTTGTATGGTCTGTTCTGGATGACTACAGTCGTACACTGAAAAGTTTATATTTTTCCACTTATACATCAAGTATTCGCATCTGCCATGGTTTGTGTGGATGCAGTTTAGGGTAGACCATGAACTTCATGGAAGATCAAACCCATGGATCTTCTGCGTTGGGTCTTTCACAAAGTGTTTGCGAGTTCTTTTGAATGCTATTCAGCTCTCCAAGCTTCATCGGGGTTGAACCCACATTGTTTAAGGTTACGCGCATGGGTCCAATAAGGATAGCAAATGAAAATAGTCCAGTGAAAATGTATTTTGACGTCTAACAACATTTTCCCAGCCATGGCATAGAGGTCACAGTGATGTATCTCATATGGACTATCAATTGCGAATCCTAATGTTAACAAATCACAACCTATCCTTTTAGGTATATATGCAAATAAGGGCCAATTCGAGACGTTTATCTAATTTTCAATAGAACAAAGTCTCCCTTCTTCAAGCAATGACAAGGCACTTGGCCAGTACTGGAAAGTAGTTTGCTAACTCCTGAGGAATTATGGACTAAGTCGGCTCCTGAATATTCTTTATTGCGAGCCAGAATCCCTAAACATACATGCCTCCCAGCTGAATAACTGTAATTACTTTAGACGATTAGAATGTTTCATGTTTTATTTACACTGAACATGTTACACATGCTAAGCATGAACAGTTGCACTCACTTGTCGTCAGCTTCCTCTGATGCTTTCCTGACCAGGGCATACTTGGCGTTGGCATCTGTAAGGGCACGCAAGATATTCTCCTGGGCGCTGAGATTCTGGTCAATGTACACCTTGAGTTGATCGTACTTCTTCATCTCTTTGGTGAACAACTCCTTAAAGTCAAAATGATACTTGATTAGCCTGATCGACATATGGAAAAGGGTTCGATAGCGAGCAGTTATTAAAGCCAACATGGTGCATAAAGTGTTATGTCCATACCTACGCCCAGCCATACACATCACTGCAGAGCTCATGTTGACTACACCACTTATTTTAAGCCATGCCAGCTTTCAAGAGGTTTTTCCCAGATGCAGTGAATGTCACTGGTGATGTGCAATGTTTGAAGTTGAAGCTAGGTTTCCAGGATTGTAGTGGTGTTTCTAACCATTGCAACAACAACCGCTATTCGCCACTAAGTGGCGGTGACGTCACTACGACGCTTGTGCCAGGCTATGTGCACGTTGAGGCCACGTCAAGTGAACCATTGCACCACCACTCTCACACACAGTTCTAAGGCTATATGGGTGGGTTCTGGTAGAGAACACCTACTGTGGCCAGCAAAACACATAAGTAGTTGGTATGGCCAGGACTATACCCTACAACACACACTTGTACACAACAGAGCAACGGACAACAAGTTCAGTCCATCTAACAGACGTACTGCAAATCACAATCCAACTATAAATCCTTTATGCATGGCTTCTACTCTTTGGCTGCGGAGTGGTCTCTTTACAAGCACAGACGCGTGTAATTATTGGACACCGGCTGTGCTGCACTGTCACCCACCCGCACGCTGCCAGGTGCCGCTGTGACGAGCACGCCTGTGATGTCGTCGCCCTGCACCATATCACGAATCTGCTGCTCCAGTGTCGTGCGCTGCTCACGCATCTCCCCCACCTTGCGCAGCATCTTCTTCAGGTTGTCACCTACAGTCTCGTCCGCTGCACCCCACATACACACGAGAAATTCAGCCACAGCATTGTATAGGATTGTGTAGGATTCTTGCTTTATTTATATTGACTCATTAGTAAGCCAGTGGCTGTGTCTGTCAGTAAGCTGAGTGCAGAGCTCATCGGTAAGCAGAACATACAAGGATGCCACAGCTGTTGAAAAGTGAGGGCTTATTTGTACTAAGGTCTTTTGATGAAGCAAGGTTCATGGTTAAACCAGGGTTCATTAGTTACCTGGGGGTGTGTGTGTGCAGGACTTGCCTGTGGTGGTGGTGGGTATGGGTAGGGCAGCGCGGAGCTGGTCGAGAGGACCGCTCATGAGACGAAGATTGCTGATGTGTAGGTTCATGGCTTTGCGTAGCTCCATGTTGGTGACGCTCGCCTTTTGGTGTGCCTCCATGTACTTGCCCCACTCCTTGCTCATCTCCTTGATGATGTTAGACAATGGCCTAGGTCCAATAACCTCCTAGAGATGATGGGCATAGGAGAGGAGTGTTGAGATTAATTGATACTTTCCGAAGTCAAGTGAAAGTTTCCCTCTGTAGAAATAAATATTAAAGCAGCACTCTGTTGGTATCCCTGAGCTTGTGGTGGTAATTTCACCTTCTCATGGCAGAGCTCACTTCCTACACAAGTTGGCCAGATGCTTTTCCACAAAGTGGTACTAATATTATTGACCACAACGAAAATAGACCGAGTCAGCCTCCACCCACAATTTGAAATAACACATTTTTATTACGAGTTACACACTAACCAAATAATACAAATGTACTCAGACAATCCAAAACACACAATTGTTTAAAAATAGATAACAAGCCAATTTAAACACATCCTCGGGAAATATGTATCCAGAGTATGATTTACTGAAAAAGCGGAAATCGGAATCTGGTACTAGTAGGTACATAGAAACACTGCATATAATAAACAGAATTTAGGCACATACACATGATTCAATTTTTTTTATGTAAAGCGCAGCTGTGTCTTCGTACGATTCGCTGTGGTTATAGAGGCTCACGCTGTCCATGTGTGCATGGGAAGCCCTAACCTGGCAGATGTTCTCACTCTTCTCGTCCTCCTCAAGCTGATCCTCGATCTCCTTCAGTGAAGCCTCAACGTCTGTGAATACGCTCGACAGTGCTACACACCCAAACACAAAGGTCCTGCAATTAGTCGGATACACACGAGTGGCAAGGGCTGTTCGTGAGCACATACGAGAGCTAACACAAGAACTGAGGGAAATGCAATGCCCCACCCGGATGGCTACCTTTGTTGCCCTCAATTGCTGGCAACGATTCCAGGTACCCATTTAAGGCTTAGTTAATCTTGGGAAGGCCCAGGACAAGTTCAGATAACAATGTTACTGTTGATGTGCATGTTTGGAAATTTAATCCAGGTGATAGTGGTGCAATGACTACTACAAAACAAAAATCCCCTGTATAGTCTTAACAGACTGTTGGAGCAAGTGCTGTTAGCAAGCACCTATGAAGGTTGGCATGGCACATGAGGGGGTGGGTGGCCAACACCATGCCTGGCCGCCTTTGTCTCCTGAGCGACAATATTTACACACCGCACCAGGTACTCATTTGAGGCCGAGTCGACCTAGGGGAGGCCCAGGACCGGTTCAGATAATCGTCACTGGTGTTGGCTGTGAGCGGGAATCAAACCCGGGTGGACAGGTTCTTTGGTAAAAGTGGGGAGCATAGGCGTGAGAGTATAGGAGTCACAACAACAGATTTTTTTCTCCACTGCCCTCTGCTGCCCATAACATATCCACACAGCCGATAAAGCACTTTTGGTGCATAGTGGTCACCCATCAAAGTATTCAGACTAAACTCTGCTTCAATTCCGAGATGAAGAAATCATGTGCATTCTGAGTGATTTGGTCATAGGGCGGTAAATACACACACACGTTTAAGCACAGTACCAACACACAATGACTTATAAACAAAGCCATGGGGGGGGTGTTTTAGGGCCATGGAAATGAGCTTGCGTATTTCCAATATGCTAACATCTACAGAGTGCAGTATAATTGATCAGCGGTTGGATGTAAACCACAGAACGCTGGGTCAGAGTGAGTGTGCTGACCACTTGACCACCTGGCAGTGGACATGGAGATCACAGTGGTTGGTGGGATGGTTACTCTGCATGGCTTGCACGATGCCCTTGATGGCGTCGGGCCGTACGCTGAGCGCCGCGCACTTCTCCATGAGTGCCTGTGGGATGCGGTCGTATGCCGGGGGGCGCTCCAGCTGCTCCAACTCAATGCCCAGCGAGTCCATGAAATGCCTGCACAACAAACCCGGCTTAGCACAAACCACCGCCTGCCACACCACTGGCTTTAGGAAACTCAGGTTGGGTACTTAAGATGATCAATACCTCTGCAAAGACCAGTAAAATTGAATAACACTTTTGAAAGGGAGTAATATACAATGTATTCGTACAAAGATAAATCTGATTTAATAAGCAATTTATTTCAGGGCAAATCTAAAATTTGGTATTTAAACAATGATTGCTATACATCTGGCCACTCTTGCAAAAGTTGTGTAAGGATCTGTATAACAAAAGGACAAAAAAGTGACATTAAGTAAAAAGGTAACATTGCGAAAGTACTTGCTATATTAAGGTGTTCAATGATATTATGGACGGAATAAAAAATTACAGAAGTTATCTAAGTGCTACTTGAACAGCAGAAATAGCATATCAAAACATTTATTCAGATAGACTGTTAGGGCATGTGCTGTTCATAATAAAGGTTTTTGGGTTCGATCGCGTTATTTAGAAATGTGTCACAACCCTCCACCACCCAACACGGCCAATCAGCACCAATGAATCCCAGCACAGCAAAAAAAGGCATGGTGTGACCATTGCCTTTATATTCCTGGTGAAGATGTTTATACACCACACCAGGGTACCTAAAGCTGAGTAGGCTAAGGGAGGCCTACATATTTAGACAGCATTACTGCTTTCCACTATGATGAAATAAGAACAAACACACTAATCGGAGTGACATAAATCCAGCTCACTGTAGCTCCTTATTCTTTTCTTCAATTTTCTCTCCCACCTCCCGCAGCATCTTGGCCTTCTCCTCACTGTGACACATACAGGAGAGAGAATGTAAATTTACTGCTGCGTTTCTCGTGCCTATATGTGTGCTGTGCATGCCTGTATGAATATATTAATGTAATGAACAACAAGTGGTACTCGTGTATTTTTGTTCCCGATGATGCTGATATTAAAAGTGATGGTGATGCTAGGGCTTATTATGGTGTTGACGATGCCACTGGTGACAACAGTGCTTGGTCTTTTATTAATTATGTTGAACTTCTTTCGCACCGTATGTAGCCAACCACACAAATCAGAGGTGCGTCATAGCGATGACAGTGCTGGTGGTTACCTGTAGAGAGAGGAATCCTTGTGTGCCTCCATGGGCACGAGACGAGCAAGGATGTCAGGTCCGGTAACACTGGGATCCGTGGGCTGGAAAGGCAGGGCCTTTACAAGTGGTGCGCCTGTTGGTATATGTCAGAGGTGGGACAAAGTCATTGTTATGCAAGTCCAAGTCGAGTCGCAAGTCATCAAATTCATGACTCGAGTCTGACTCGAGTCCAAGTCACATGACTCGAGTCCACACCTCTGGTATATGTCATATGCACAAACTGTAACACGCACATTTACACTGCCATTTATTATGGGCCTTAAAATCTGCAGTGTAAAAAAGCAGCTAGCTTACGTAAATATGCATTTGAACTAGAGGGAGGATACCAACGATGCAAAAAGGTAAGTTTGATCTGCTCGGCTGTAAAGAATATGTTATAGTCTTGAAAAATGTGTTTCTTTGTGCTGGCACCTTAATGCAATTCTAAAAATTATTGTTATTCTCATTTAGTTAGCAAGACACCTTTTGAAAAGAATAGTAATGTACCGACTGTAATGTTGTTGAAATAAAATGTATGGAGATCAGGCTCTTGCTGGCTTATATATCCTCATCAATTTTTTCATGTATTGCCATTACTTAATGTACACTTTGTAGAACCCCTTAGCATATAATGACCGAGTTGCACCATGAAATTCATGAAAAATTCAAATTGGTCATTACAGCCTGAAACAGTAATTTGTAAACACAACGTTGGTCCATTGGGCAGCATAAAGATGGAGGCCTAATTTTCGCAATTATTGCTGAAACGAATCAACATCAACTGCCCCACCCTTTATTTTACAATGGGTCTGCTCACCATGGTTCAGTGAAACCATTATGGTGAAACGGTTGGTCAGGTCAACTCACTACCAATAAAAGTAACGGAAGATTGTTACCGCTACCACAGGTTCCATGCCACTGGTAGGGGCATAGCATTGTAGGTGTTTTTCTTCAATGGAGTCAAGCAAGAGAGGAATACAATGAGTAACACAATCTTAATTTAATGTCTCGATCCCATTTCTATTATCTTGCATTGAAATGGTAGGCACTTAAATCATACACACTGAAAATAAATAATATGAATGAAAATTACATACAATATTTATCCATAAGTGTGTTCCATGACAGTAACAAATAAAAGGCCAGTGAATGGGTCAAAAGTTAAAAATAATAATGAGAATACCTTTTACTGCTGGAAGGTTGTCTAAGCTTGGAACGCTTTCATGATAAATAAAATCATTGTCCTTCTTTGCAGAGTTATACCTGAAACAATACATGCACGTTAAGCAATGCAATAACATTCACATTCTGCCTTGCTGTCGTGATGGACTGGAATCATAAGACTGCGGCGATAACAAGTGTTCAGACTTGTTTTTCAATGAGCCTGGTAGATTCCATTACCCGAGCAGCATTTCAATGCAACGATGTCATGTAGTGTGCAACATTTTCTGAAAACATGGTTCCTGCTCTTGAGCTCTAGAATGCCAGATACCATGTCTGGTTGCCTTTGTATTCCCAGTACAGGTAGTCCCCGAGTTACGATGGTTCGACTTACGATATTTCCATCTTACGACGGCGATAGCGATACGACAAAATTGCCATCAACAACCTAACATAGTTCAAGCATGCAGACGACGGACAGAATCTTGGTGAGTACAGTACAATATGATACGTTACGATACGTTCAATGCATGTATGATACGTAGCTTTAGCGATTTCATTTTAAGGTTACCACGATACCATACGTTCAATGCATGTTAAAAGTTTTTATAGCAGATAGGATTGTTTCCTGAAAAAACTTTCTATTACATTGCAGTTCATATAGGTCGGCTAAGAATTGACCTTGTTTTTTTTTACTTTACATTTTACTGTTCAATACAGTATTGTAATTAATAAATACATACAGTATATCGTTTATACAGTACGGTACTGTAAATTGCTCTGTTTTGCGAAATTATCACCATTCTTTAAGACTACTGGGTAGGCTAAGCCATCTTCGACTTACGATATTTTCGACTTACGATGGGGTCGTCGTAACGTATCTCCATCGTAAGTAGAGGACTACCTGTACTAACATTGACACTCCACCAGGTAATCGTTTTTGGCCGAGTCTTTATAAGTGGAGTTCAAACAATCAACCACTAGGGGCATAGAGAGTTGAGCTTAGAAAGTACTTGGATTGATGGCCACCATGAAAAAGTAGGCTGCTGTGGGGCTATATTGTCATCAAAGGGCAGTGCAGCAAAATCTATTGTTGTACTGTATTATTCCCCAATGGGGAGGGCCCTCATTTAGCAGTGGATTGACAAAAGGACTTAAAAATTACATACTTTCCGCCAACAACGTCCATAGTGAACTGCAGGGCTTCGTTAAATGTTGGGTCTTGCTGGCCCTGTCGAGACGATAACAACACATTGACAATGCAAATGACTTCTATACAAATTCTAAAAACAATAGAATAGGATGGAAATATATGCAATAGCCACAATAAATTTTAGCATGCGAGCCATTAAGTGCATCCATTCATGCTGCATTTAACGTTATACTTTTGCAGTTGTTGAAATTAAAATGAGAGTATTGTGCTATTAATGTATAGATTTAAACAGTGCAGCTTGTATTTATTTGGAAATGTCAATTGTCAATTTTAATGCATTTTTCAACAAATATTGTCATAAATCAAAATTATCCCTTTCATCATATATTTTATCCTATTTTATTTACAGCCTTATGGCAATTAAATACTGGATAAAGGCCCCTCCACTCTGTATTGGTCATGGGGTTGTTTAACCATACTTACCATGTTGGTCTATGCATGCTGGTGATGGGGTACAGTGGTTATGTCCAGTCCAGATATCAGGAGCCAGTGAAAATAGCCATGGCTGGAAATGAAACTCCGGTCTAGGGTTCATTACGGAATGCGCTAACCATTGGGGTGATTGATCCCTACTAATTAACATATAGAGCAAGGTATCAGTCTGATAAAAAACTAAACAACATTCCTTTTATACATTGCAGACCATGTTCATCAACTAACCTTGGCACATTTGACAGCCTCATTCAGCTTATCCAGTGCACTCTGGTAAAATGCAAGCTGCAAAAAACGAATGCAAGTAATCATGAGACAAACCAATAAATACATTTCACAACAACCAAAGAAGCTATAGAGATTACAATTAGCAATACAACGTCACATTATATCACTATGTAACACAATTGTTGTTCCTGGGTACTAAGTGTTATTTTTGAAATTGGTTATGCCTAAAAAGTATAGAAAATGGCTATTATTCCCCAAAAACGTTGCTTTTGTGACCAGGACTTTACGTCAACGAAAGACACAAATGCACACCACGTTTTCTCATTGAAAATAGGTAAATTTCAAATTATCACTTTCCTGGTCACAAAAGCAAAGTTTGTGAGAAATAACAGCTATTTTCTGTACTTTTGAGGCATAAGCAATTAGGAAATAACACTACCCAGTGAAACATATTTTTTTGTTACAAAGTGAATTATTCACAAACACAATTAGATAAACATATGAACAATATATTAAAATTATTAGCAAACACACAGTTGTAATTTCCAGTACATTGTAGGCAACAACACTGATAATATTTACCCGCTCTCCGTACTTCTGCTGTTCATCTGCCTGCTTCCCCATGTACAGCTGCAGACATTCACAAGTGAAACATTGTTTTAGGCCCAACAATGAAGCACGTTTTCATTAAGAAGCACAAACCTACATGCAATGTCACACAATACACAAGAACTCCCAAAAATGTACAAGTGGGCACGTACATTGGCTATGCAGCTAAAGTATGAGATCTTGACTTGGATCTGTTTCTTCCACTCCTTCTGTTCTCGGCCAAGGAGGGAGGAAACCTCATGGTTCTCCAAAAAATGACACGCCTCCTTGTAGTACTCTGCCACCTGTAAATGATCAAAGACAAAGAAGACAAATGTGCAGCTTGAGCAATGAGAACTTGGAAAAACTGTGCTACATGAATGTTGAATTGATTAAAGACCATGCTTAAAATCAACTCATATCAAAGTAATTACACCCGACAAGAACCAACTCTGGAACTGGGCAATTTGGCTATTGTACTCAGCAAGACCTTTGTAAAGATATTCCTGAGTTGTGAACAGACAAATGTCAGGGTTATTTGAAGAGCTGTGTTTGCGTGGCTGAATTAAGCACAGTCACTAAATTTTATATGAGACTGCATTGGAATAGTTGATGACCAGGTCAAGATGTATTGATCCTGGTTATAAATACGAACCTCTATCCTCAAAAGAGTTGCTACGTTTACGTTGTAGGCAGAACTATGTCGTAGGCATTGGCTCCGAGCCACCCAGCCACCTTCACGATATGCATAAGCTGTATACCTGTGCACTGATGCGAGCAATGAGGAAGCTCTTGCGGTTGTCCAGCATGGACTTCTCCAGCAAACACTCCTGCGCCTGCCCCTGTGCAGACCACACGACACAAACAATGCACAGCAGATGCCTTCGCCAATTATTGCTTTATGAGACGTGTTTATACAAAATATGCACTCCGTGAAGAAAGGTAGCAATTAAAAAAAAAATAGAAATCTTCAATGTATGAAACTCTATTTATGCAAGTATGATGCTACCACACAAGCTTAATGACAATGACGTTACATTAATATAATTAATTGAAGTGCCTTTTGTAAAAAAAAAAATTCAGAGACAAGTGATTAATGAGTTCAAGAATACTGATATCCAATAGCAGCCATTACCCACTTTACTATGATTCCAATGCCATTTACATGTGCCACAAAAGGTGCACTATAATTCACTCTAAATCTGTGCTAAATTCACACACATTCAGCACACAATACAAATGCAGTTTCCACACAATGTTATGCAAAACGTGCAAAAGTTCCCATTTACGACTCGGTGAATTTTTTTCCAAATGTTTCAGTTGTTTTTATCAAGATCTGAATCCATCCCACATTGTAAAGAGACTATTTCTGGTTGAGATGCTTTGGCCAAACAGTGCCATGTGCCTCACCAGCATGAGGGTGATGTAAAGGTTGAGAATTCCCAGACTCGTGTCCGCACTGTAGGAATGGCTGAAATGGTCCCGTAGATATGTGAACGCGCCTGCCGCACACTGGAAGTGTGTGCATGACACCTTCATTCCCTGTGCAGCGGGAAAAAAATATACATGGAGAAATCACTCTCAGGGTGTCTGACCAAAATATGAACTGTTTAATGTATGGTAAGCACTACCGAGTTGACTACAGTGTGTGGTGTTTAGGAATAAGTCACACATTTGATAACTGGCAATAATAGATTAGCAAATGTTTATCCTCTATGGTCTATGCAGCAATGTAAATTACATGTGACGATCAAACATATGCATGAATTAAGATAAGAGAGTTTAACACATAGGCTTTCGTGACTTATATCATCCATTATAGATTTTTTTGGGTTAGATCACGTAAATATAAATGTGCCATACTCTTTGGTTCTTTCGGTAAAGTCACGTAGGTGAAAATAAAAATACAAATTAAATGAAAATAACTCAATTAAATCACGATGTTTCGGGCGCAACACAAGCGTCCGTCATCAGGTGGGGACAACCAACAGCGAAAACATGAAACTTAAAATCTAGAATATAAATGTGCCGTTAAACCCGCCACCACCTGACAAAGCCAATAAGAAAGGTTTATCACATAAACAGAACATGCCAATTCGTTACTAGTATAGCCCACCAGTGTGTTGGATTGTAAATGTTGTGGATTTGCTCTCCTACACACCGGTGTGCTGTATTAGTGTAGTGACATGGAATGGGTCACTTTGGCGCATAGCGCTGATTGCTGGCAGAGAAGGGGATCTGCTGTTTTAACAGTCCTATCTGCCAGCAGGTCACGTGATAAGTGGGAGAAAGGGATGTGGGGTAAAGGTGATAAGAGGGGGCACGTGAGATAAAGCCCGGGAACCTTCTAGGAGGATCTAGAAGGGGGACGTGGCCGACGGCGGAGCGAGGTCACGCTGGATGAATAAAAGGGGGACCCACGAGCAAGGTTCGGGGCTGTTGTTTGGAGTGGATCCCGTCGTGCTGCTGGAGTCTTCGTCACCGTCTTCACCTCCTCGGTGTTGTTAGGCAGCCTGTTAGCTGTCCTGACCTGAGTGTAGTTACTCCCTGGACCTGTGAAGGCTCTAATAGAGTGCCTCCTACTATTAGTGTTTCTGAGTGACTCACTACACCAGTAACGAATTTGCATGTTTCGTTTACGTAGCAAACCTTAATAATTGGCTGTGTCGAGTAGTGTGGGTTTAACGACACATTTATATTTACACGATCTAACCCAAAAAAAAACTATATTATGGATAAGATAAGATAAACTTTTCATGAAAACGCTCATTGTGCGTACTCACGTTACCTGTGTGCCGACTGATAACTGTTAATGTAATGACAATGTCTGCCAAAATCTTGAAGCTAGTGCAGTTCTTACCTCTTCTGATTGTCTGCTGTCCATGACTCCCAGCAAGGAATGTAAGGCACCTGAAAAACCCAAATAATCTTTTGTTGGTGTATCACATATATTCCAAAAAGAAATGGCAGTCACACCATGCTAATGCAATAACCCAAGTGTCTCTGCAATATAGTAACTTAAATAATGTACATTCTACCAATTTCTGACCGGGCGTGTCAATGGCAATTGGAAACTGCAGCTGGAATAGGCCTCCAAAATTTTATCAGCAAGTTTCTAACAAAACAGCCCAAATATGAACAATATATTATGCAGAACACTTCACATAACATTAAAATATAAAAATGGGAGCATACACCCATTGTCATGCATTCTAAGCAGGATAAATGGAGCAATCCACTCTTGAATTTAAAGTGCAATAGAATATTCACTAAAAGTTGCATCTTCATTATGACTGTTATAAATTATTGAGCAGACACATTGACAGATGTATGATGGTGACTGGTGATGGAATGTTAGCCAAAGGAGGGAGCACGTCCAACAGGGTGACACACCACAGAGAAGGAGCAATAAGATGAGCTCATTCGCAGGAGGTATATTCATCCATCCAGCAGTGAATAGACCATGGTTAATCATAACTGTTCACGTTTATTAAAATAACTGCACTAAAAGGGGGCCCTTTGTGTGAATAAGCAATTTAGTGGCCTGTCGGACATTCCTAAGCAGACTGGTCAGAGGAAAGGAAGATAGATAAGAGTGTGCTCTGTGTCAAGTGCAGGTAATAAAGTGACTGGTGTATACACCTGTAGTGTAATAAAGCGGGCTGCTGACAGGGAAGTGGTACTGGCAGCAGGAGGCAGTACACACATCAGCAGAAGGAGATCGAAGGGGAAGCCCAGGAAGGGGTCGATATGGAAGCCTGAGAACCTGCTAGTAGGTTCTAGAAAAGGGGGCATGGCAAGGGTGGGGCGAGGCCACGCCAGGTGGATAAAGAGGGGGCCCGGGGCTCAGGGCTGTTGCTGGAAGTGGATCCCCTCACTGTGTCGCTGTTCGTCACCTTCTTCGCTGCCGTCTCAACCATCTTAGACACCGCTGGCTAGACAGCCTGCCAACTGTTCGAGCCAGTTAGGGCCATCGAAAGAGACGGATGTCTGACTAACGTGTAAGCACGTTGGGCGCTTGTAGCTCCCTGACATGTAGAATAAAGAAGGTGCCTTAAGAATCCTGTCTCCGACTGAGTCACGGCACACGTATGTTAAAGGAATATATTAGCGTAACCACTTAATATCAGCATAATCATAACATTTTCATCTTACCCAGATTATAAAGAATAGCAGCTTGCTCAAAGTGTATGTCATCATATTTCACTGCCTTTCCTGTGAAGATGTCCTTCCTGCAAATGCAATTGAAAAACATGTTAGTGCCTGATGTAATTGATATGCCATGAGCGATGTGCCAATTTCAACGTATTAGTTCAGCCAGGTGAGAACATGTTGAAATTCATTATCACTTTTTGCAAGACTGACTATTGTACAATTAATTCATTTAACTTTCTTTTAATCAGTCAATGTCTTCTGCTCAAACAAGCAATGAAACAGCACACAACTCCAATGGTGGTCTTGAACCAGCGGTGGTCACTCCATGGGAAGACTATGATTAGTTTTCTACCGAGCATTCCTCAATAAATCCACACATGAGGAATAACAAATCGTCTCCACCCCCAACTTAACTTTCGCTTTCAGACTCCAAGCACTCTTAACGAGTGTGCCATATGCCTGAATACTGTATTTTAATTCATAATTATTATATTTAAATGTCAGTTATATCATTAGCTTACGACTAAATAGACCCAATAGCACACAGCCTGGATAATGCTTGGATGGGTGACTACTATGTATGTTAGAGGCTTTTGTGGGATATATGGTAGGTAGTAGAGGGCAACCTGCCTTCACCAACCCAAGTGAAGCAATGTATGGTTACATAATCCCCACAAACTGCATGGAGTGGAGAGGCCCTTATCCAGTAATGGATATTACATTTTGGGTAAACTTGAATGGCAATATTCTTAAACTGAGATACAGAGGTTCAGAGGGTATGAGAAGAAGACTCACCAGATGACGGTCACAGCTGCATCCTGGCCCTCCCCCATGGGCACACGGCTCTGCAGATAGTGCAACTGCCCAAAGTACTTTCTGAGCGTGCTGCAACCCTCAAAGTCCCGCGTCACCGCCACTGCACTCTGCACGCACAAATGCACGTGCGCAATGCAAGACACATGTTCAATCCAAATCCGAACATCAACTACCAATGTTAATGTCTGAATCACAATTGTAATTATTTGTGCAGATGCATGTAGGTGATGTATATGTAAGTGCAAATCTGTAAGAGAACAGTAAAAAACAGAATAACACTAAATAATGTCATTTATCATTGAATGAAAATACTTCTTAATGAGTCCCTTTCATTGGGTCATTGCCCTATTAGGAGTGTTTTGTGTGTGGGTGAAAGACAGTACCCGGCAAAAACTGAATAAGAGGATATTCAATGGTCCAAACAGACAGAATCATGAACCCTGTGTATTACTTATGGTCTAGCAGATTTGGAAGTCTCAAAAATACAACTGAGCTGTCTATCCAGCATAACAGATGGTTTATTTAATCAGAGATACCTATCACACAACATTTGCTGGAAAAATGTATAAGTTAAAATAATAAAGCAGGAAATATGTGAATGCTGCACAGCTCTGGAACTGACAAAAGGGGCCAATTTACAGGACATGAGTTAGCAGCATGGCAATGTTGTCCATGGTATCAGTGATTGTTAACAATACAAATTCTGACAACAAGGGAGCCATTCAAATATAAAAGGATAAGTAATCCAGCCAGGAAGGTTAGAAAAAGACTCAACCATAAGTGAACTGTAAACTGGTGCAAAATAAGTTAAAAATACATACAACCGATTACTTTTTTAATGAAAATTCCACTCAAGTGTATTTACCAATTGAACTTAATATAAGACAACCATGCAATGCTAGTATTAAGGGCTCTATAAGGATATAAGAGATGTGTTTATTAGATGTGCTTGCCCAATACCTTGCAACTAGTAGTGTTATATGTGAATTGACCTGCATTTAGGTCTGAGTCACAAGTGCTGAGCTATGGCCAGCGTAGGTCAATGTTGTGTAAAGAGCACATTAGAGTAACAAACTAATCAACCTCCTCTACCTCAGCTTTAACATCAAGCCACATTTTTTAAGTTCTACAGAGGAACGCAAGTAATATCTTGCCATTGTCAATGAGTATCTAAGCTTTGTATTATGTGCAGTTGGAGTGACATAAATGCACACAATGGTATGCAAAAAAAGAGCACATTTTAATTTTCAACCCATTTTATTTCGTTGTCTTCAACAACGAAAGTCATCAAGAATTTGAGGATTGCACTTTTTCAAAAGGGAGAAAATTAATCCCATCACAGCCAACATAACGCAACATTTCCCCTACAAATACATGAGGTGGACCCCACTTAGTGTGACTCACAAATTGACCTCGGGTGGGTAAAGTATCTCTACCCAGGGGAGATAGATTATCTCGGCTGTGTCATCCGACATCAACTCCCAATGGAGGAAGTGACAAAGAAGAACTCACTCCTACCTTTGTCCAAAACCATGGTGTCACCAGGTGACCACAAATATCACGCATCACATATTAATGTACAAAATAATACTTTTAAGCGGTGTATTTCTTCGAATTTGTCCATTGGGGACATGTGACCAAAAAAGGTTATTAGTCTTAATGGTTTTGTATTAAAACTTATTTTGGATGTTTTTCTCGTGTAAATGTACACATTCATACAAAAAAAACAGGGCAAAGGGTATATTTAAGGAAAAATATATATTTAATGTTTTTGGTTTAAGCATTTTGACATTAGTTTAACACGTAGGCTTTCGCCACCAATATCATCCATAAGAGGTTTTTTGGGTTAAAGCGCGTAAATATATGTCGTTAAAATCCGCCACCACCCGACACAGCCAACTAGTAAGGGTTGTCACGTAAACAGAACATGCCAATTCGTCACTAGTACAGTACACCGGTGTGTTGGAGAGCCAAGCATACAACATTTACAATCTGAGTACGACGTTTCGCCAGTAATTACAACTAGTTTCATCAGGTGACAGCCAGATTCTCCAACACACCGGTATGCTGTACTATTGACGAATTGGCATGTTCTGTTAATGTGACAACCCTTACTAGTTGGCTGTGTCGGGTGGTGACGGGTTTTAACGACATATTTATATATTTATGCGATCTAACCCAAAAAACCCTCTATTATGCATTTTTACGTTGTTTAGATGGAAATTCACGTATACTTATATATTTACATACATTTACATAAAACAGGCTGCGTGTATGGAGCACGATTGTTGGGTTGTATGGCTACCTGTGCATTGAAGTTGAGTTTAGCTGCTGGTTATGTGAGAGCAGGAAAGGAGTGAGCAAGTCAAAATATGGCTCAGGGAAGCTTATTTTACAAAGATAAAACCCTGGCCATTTAAAAAAACTTGCCTTGATGTGCAGTTAGAATGATTTGGGCCAGGGTTTTTAAAGATAAATATTTCGTTAAGTAAAATAATCTTCCTCATGTGAAGTGGTTTGAATGTTGTTTTTGGCCATTTTGGAGGTTGCATTTAGGTTACATGACAGGGGAAATTTTATCATATTTAATGTCAGAAAAAACTTCCCTCATGTAAACAACTAAAAAAGGTGGAATATCCTAAATGCTCAGACTTTAGAATTTCTGCTTTTCTACTCCACAATGTGAAAATTTGTACAAAAAAAACATGACTTTCAACATAATTTAAAGATTTAAAATACTTCTTGCAAGCAGGATATGAACATTGTTTATGCAATTGTAAAATAACAATAGGACAGATATAGTAACATTGACTTTTTATTTCAACATACTTGAGCTCAATAATACAAATGTACAAAATATTTAAAGGACGAAAGAAAACATTAAAGATACACTGTAAACATTGAACAATTGAAAACTTTAAAGTAACAAAAATAATTATTAAAAATGTACACTTCTGTTTGTGTTTACTGTCATTATCAAAACGTGAAATACAAAATCAAATTATATTAATAAGAAAACTGGAGTACAAAGTGAGTAATAAGCATGCATCTTACGCTTCGCAACTGTTCAAACTTCCTGAGCTCTTCATTGTACTTGTCTGGTTCCTCTCCGTAGTGACCAAAAATATACTGTAATGACACAGAAATGATTTAGTCCACAAACGTAGAAAGATTATGATCAACAAATCAGTGGCATCACGTAAAATGGAAAGAATGTAAGCAACGCATAAAAAACTTACATGACTTTGTCAATCTACTGCTGACGGTCTCCTCAAATGTTATCAATTATGGAAGTGATTAAACCACACTTCACCATGGTGAAGGGGGAGACCAGGACCAGTCTAGACATCACTTTCCAGCTATGTTAGCCATGGCTGAGAAATTATGGCGCCAGGTCTATAGTGAAGTGCCGCTAATCAATGCATCAGCGATCCACTCATGTCTTATTTCTACTATTCAGTACTCCTGAAAAGGGAAATCGATTCGGGCACCTAAAATGTGGCAATGTACTGTATTGATAAGAAAATGTATTATTAATTTCATGGTTGCTGAACTAGACTGGCTCCCACCATAGAAATATGGAATTTGCATCAAGTCATGTCTGCCAACAGACACTGAGCCGCAGTTGATTGCTCGATTTTAAATTGTGAAGCGTTAACTTTACCATTATGAAGTACTAAATATTGATTAACAATCTTCTCAGGTTGCGGCAGAGGCTTACGTCTCAGTAAATATTCTGGAACGTGGGCGGTGACAGCAACATATTCAAGCAAAGCCTTAAACCATTAAACTGTGCCATACCTATCAACTCCTTATCAGTGCCTACTTTATTACAGACCAATTCAGCCCTTATAAATGTCAATGTTCATCCTACAAAATCCCATCACAAGGGAGAAACACAAACAAATAGACATTTTTTTGCCCGTATTGAAACGGCTATACGCCGTATGGACCTAAAAACGAAATTTCCCTGTACATGAATATGGGTAAAGTAAACCGTATGGGTTGGCAGGTATTCTGTGCAATGGTGGGCTAAGCCTGTTGTAATTTGTAAGTTGGATTTGCTAAGCACTCTTAAAGAGTTGTTGGCACTGTCAGAAGCACTGAATTTGACCTCTTATGACCAATAGCCGGCTCTTGGAAAAAAACCTGTGATATTTGCATTGGTCTTGGCAACGAACTCGCATAACAGCATACTAAAACATCTTCACCGTCGATATTTTTCACCACCTTTTTTTACCAGGTAAGACCCACGGAGCTAAATAACTATTTTTCAGAAGCGACCTGGCCACAAAATAGAGAAAGTGGCTTCTAATGTGGAAATGTATAGCGGCCAAATACTCTGAAACGCATGTGTCTAAATGTGGAGGGGAAAATCGGAGAACCCGGTAACAAATCCACGCGACCATCGGGTGAACATGTAAACTCCAAATATTCAGGGTCGGGATTGAACCCACGACCTCCTGTAAACCAGGCGAGGTCGTTAACATCTCGCCACCGTGCCAAGATGAACTAAAACCGCATTCTAAATCGACATCACAGCGTGTTTCAAATCAAGTAAAACCAAGCCACCCATTAGATAAATAAAATGCGTAGAGCTTTGCTTTAAAATAAAGAAGCATAAATATATCTTTATCAGCGGCACGGCGAAAGAGTCAACGCTGCCGTACGATAACGTAAACAAAAGCCGAGGCGGGTCATTTGACGCCACCTACTGGAATTTAACTTGGGGTCCAGTACCAACAACATCCGCTACTGAACGTAATTTAAATGCCCAACATTGCCGCTGCGAGGTTAACGCAACACGCTCATTTAAACCCGCGTTCACGAGCGTTGCCATGCCACACGCAATTTACTTATCATCCATCTCCCACGCAACGCGAATTCCGCGGTTTCTACTACAGTGCGCGCGGGAGCGTCACTTTAAAGTATTTTTAAATCACTCTAACAGAGCTTCAAACTCGCACGGGACAACCCGAATAAGGTGTGTAGGAACTACGCACGAGTTGTGTGCTTATTTTTATCTCGTCTCGCCTTAGTAAACAGGTAAACCATCA
This sequence comes from Lampetra fluviatilis, assembly GCF_964198595.1. Taxonomy (NCBI): domain Eukaryota; kingdom Metazoa; phylum Chordata; class Hyperoartia; order Petromyzontiformes; family Petromyzontidae; genus Lampetra; species Lampetra fluviatilis. The sequence goes on along the minus strand of NC_136295.1, from coordinate 5,514,830 downwards.
CGATCGAGCCACAGCTGCAGTCAACTTCGTGGCGGCCCAGTCAACGTCCGATAATTGAGCCTCGGTCTTGTCTAGCAGAACCGCCGGGGAACCCCGCCTCTCGCAGGGTGATCATTAAAGGAGGTCAACGCAGCAGGATCACAACGGCGATGCGAGGTGATCGGGGGAATGATTCAAAGGGGGCGCTTGCCCCGTCTTTGCCGCACGTGTCACCGTACCTGCTTCACGGCGTCGACGAAGGGGAAATCAACCGCGATCTTGAGCTCCAGCGCAATCATCGGCATCCGCGGAACCGCCTCCATGTTGCCCTGCCGGAAGCGCTCGCCTCCTCTGCCGGATGTGACGTCACCGCCGTTGTGACGCACGCGGCGTCTCGTGACTGCCGTGACGTCACCGACATGGGGGAGGGGAGGGTATAATGGCGGATTTGTCCTTTTCGTCTACATTTTTGGCCGTGCTCAATAAGCGTTGGAAGAAAAAAAAAATGGTATAGCATGTAAAATATAACATGTGCGATATTGTAAAAAATCAAATGTGTGAAACCTGTTTTTAAGCTTCAACGGAAAAAAAAACACTGCGCATTGCCGAAACCCGGGATTGAACCAGGGACCTTTAGATCTTCAGTCTAACGCTCTCCCAACTGAGCTATTTCGGCTCCCACGAGTAACCCCCTGTCAGTCGCCAGGTTATCGTAGCGACAACTTACGTGGGGACGATGGCAACTGCAGTCGATCGATCCACTGCGAACGCTGAGTACCTCCAGATGAGTGCGGTGCGAAAAAGTTTAACATTGGTGCATCATGCTTCCACCACCATGCGCCTGCGATCTCTTCGGTCACCAACCCTCCAGTTATAACCGTGATGGGCATCCACAAGCCATACATATTGTGTGCGTTATTAACCACACAGTCACATTAGTCGTCATTAACTTGGAGAAAAAAGAAACCATGCCGAAACCCGGGATTGAACCAGGGACCTTTAGATCTTCAGTCTAACGCTCTCCCAACTGAGCTATTTCGGCTTCCTCCTGCAGCCTTGGTTTAGTTGCCATGTTATTGGCGTCCCAGTTTGATAGAGGTTATCAAAAGTGGCTCAATGGGTAATCTATTGACCAATGATGCACATTGCAATTCATAAAGCATCTGTGAACGATGTGGAGATAAGAAATGAATGCAGGAGCTTTTAGTCACTCCACTGCTGGATAAAGGCCTCCTCATGCTGCCATGGTCATTGGGGTTTGTCAAAGATAACCACAATGGATAGTATTTGGTGAACTGAGCAAAAATAATAACCATGCCGAAACCCGGGACCTTTAGATCTTCAGTCTAACGCTCTCCCAACTGAGCTATTTCGGCATCCTCCTGCCGCATTGGTTTAGTTGCCATGTTATTGACGTCCCAGTTTGATAGAGGTTATCAAAAGTGGCTCAATGGGTAATCTATTGACCAATGATGCACATTGCAATTCATAAAGCATCTGTGAACGATGTGGTGATAAGAAATGAATGCAGGAGCTTTTTGTCACTCCACTGCTGGAAAAAGGCCTCCTCATGCTGCCCTGGTCATTGGGGTTTGTCAAAGACAACCACAATGGGGAGTATTTGGTGAACTGAGCAAAAATATGTACCATGCCAAAACCCGGGATTGAACCAGGGACCTTTAGATCTTCAGTCTAACGCTCTCCCAACTGAGCTATTTCGGCTTCCTCCTGCCGCATTGGTTTAGTTGCCATGTTATTGACGTCCCAGTTTGATAGAGGTTATTAAAAGTGGCTCAATGGGTAATCTATTGACCAATGATGCACATTGCAATTCATAAAGCATCTGTGAACGATGTGGTGATAAGAAATGAATGCAGGAGCTTTTTGTCACTCCACTGCTGGATAAAGGCCTCCTCATGCTGCCCTGGTCATTGGGGTTTGTCAAAGACAACCACAATGGGGAGTATTTGGTGAACTGAGCAAAAATATGTACCATGCCGAAACCCGGGACCTTTAGATCTTCAGTCTAACACTCTCCCAACTGAGCTATTTCGACTTCCTCCTGCAGCATTGGTTTAGTTGCAATGTTATTGACGTCCCAGTTTGATAGAGGTTATCAAAAGTGGCTCAATGGGTAATCTATTGACCAATGATGCACATTGCAATTCATAAAGCATCTGTGAACGATGTGGTGATAAGAAATGAATGCAGGAGCTTTTTGTCACTCCACTGCTGGAAAAAGGCCTCCTCATGCTGCCCTGGTCATTGGGGTTTGACAAAGACAACCACAATGGGGAGTATTTGGTGAACTGAGCAAAAATATGTACCATGCCGAAACCCGGGATTGAACCAGGGACGTTTAGATCTTCAGTCTAACGCTCTCCCAACTGAGCTATTTCGGCTTCCTCCTGCCGCATTGGTTTAGTTGCCATGTTATTGACGTCCCAGTTTGATAGAGGTTATCAAAAGTGGCTCAATGGGTAATCTATTGACCAATGATGCACATTGCAATTCATAAAGCATCTGTGAACGATGTGGTGATAAGAAATGAATGCAGGAGCTTTTTGTCACTCCACTGCTGGATAAAGGCCTCCTCATGCTGCCATGGTCATTGGGGTTTGTCAAAGATAACCACAATGGGTAGTATTTGGTGAACTGAGCAAAAATAATAACCATGCCGAAACCCGGGACCTTTAGATCTTCAGTCTAACGCTCTCCCAACTGAGCTATTTCGGCTTCCTCCTGCAGCTTTGGTTAAGTTGCCATGTTATTGACGTACCAGTTTCATAGAGGTTGTCAAAAGTGGCTCAATGGGTAATCTATTGACCAATGATGCACATTGCAATTCATAAAGCATCTGTGAACGATGTGGTGATAAGAAATGAATGCAGGAGCTTTTTGTCACTCCACTGCTGGATAAAGTCCTCCTCATGTTACACTGGTAATTGTGGTTTGTCAAAGTTAACCACAATGGGTAGTACCACTTGGTGAACTGAGCAAAAAAACGTACCATGCCGAAACCCGGGATTAAACCAGGGACCTTTAGATCTTCAGTCTAACGCTCTTCCAAATGAGCTATTTCGGCTTCCTCTTGCAGCATTGGTTTAGTTGCCATGTTATTGATGTCCCAGTTTGATAGAGGTTATCAAAAGTGGCTCAATGGGTAATCTATTGACCAATGATGCACATTGCAATTCATAAAGCATCTGTGAACGATGTGGTGATAAGAAATGAATGCAGGAGCTTTTTGTCACTCCACTGCTGGATAAAGGCCTCCTCATGCTGCCATGGTCATTGGGGTTTGTCAAAGATAACCACAATGGATAGTATTTGGTGAACTGAGCAAAAATAATAACCATGCCGAAACCCGGGACCTTTAGATCTTCAGTCTAACGCTCTCCCAACTGAGCTATTTCGGCATCCTCCTGCCGCATTGGTTTAGTTGCCATGTTATTGACGTCCCAGTTTGATAGAGGTTATCAAAAGTGGCTCAATGGGTAATCTATTGACCAATGATGCACATTGCAATTCATAAAGCATCTGTGAACGATGTGGTGATAAGAAATGAATGCAGGAGCTTTTTGTCACTCCACTGCTGGAAAAAGGCCTCCTCATGCTGCCCTGGTCATTGGGGTTTGTCAAAGACAACCACAATGGGGAGTATTTGGTGAACTGAGCAAAAATATGTACCATGCCAAAACCCGGGATTGAACCAGGGACCTTTAGATCTTCAGTCTAACGCTCTCCCAACTGAGCTATTTCGGCTTCCTCCTGCCGCATTGGTTTAGTTGCCATGTTATTGACGTCCCAGTTTGATAGAGGTTATTAAAAGTGGCTCAATGGGTAATCTATTGACCAATGATGCACATTGCAATTCATAAAGCATCTGTGAACGATGTGGTGATAAGAAATGAATGCAGGAGCTTTTTGTCACTCCACTGCTGGATAAAGGCCTCCTCATGCTGCCCTGGTCATTGGGGTTTGTCAAAGACAACCACAATGGGGAGTATTTGGTGAACTGAGCAAAAATATGTACCATGCCGAAACCCGGGACCTTTAGATCTTCAGTCTAACACTCTCCCAACTGAGCTATTTCGACTTCCTCCTGCAGCATTGGTTTAGTTGCAATGTTATTGACGTCCCAGTTTGATAGAGGTTATCAAAAGTGGCTCAATGGGTAATCTATTGACCAATGATGCACATTGCAATTCATAAAGCATCTGTGAACGATGTGGTGATAAGAAATGAATGCAGGAGCTTTTTGTCACTCCACTGCTGGAAAAAGGCCTCCTCATGCTGCCCTGGTCATTGGGGTTTGACAAAGACAACCACAATGGGGAGTATTTGGTGAACTGAGCAAAAATATGTACCATGCCGAAACCCGGGATTGAACCAGGGACGTTTAGATCTTCAGTCTAACGCTCTCCCAACTGAGCTATTTCGGCTTCCTCCTGCCGCATTGGTTTAGTTGCCATGTTATTGACGTCCCAGTTTGATAGAGGTTATCAAAAGTGGCTCAATGGGTAATCTATTGACCAATGATGCACATTGCAATTCATAAAGCATCTGTGAACGATGTGGTGATAAGAAATGAATGCAGGAGCTTTTTGTCACTCCACTGCTGGATAAAGGCCTCCTCATGCTGCCATGGTCATTGGGGTTTGTCAAAGATAACCACAATGGGTAGTATTTGGTGAACTGAGCAAAAATAATAACCATGCCGAAACCCGGGACCTTTAGATCTTCAGTCTAACGCTCTCCCAACTGAGCTATTTCGGCTTCCTCCTGCAGCTTTGGTTAAGTTGCCATGTTATTGACGTACCAGTTTCATAGAGGTTGTCAAAAGTGGCTCAATGGGTAATCTATTGACCAATGATGCACATTGCAATTCATAAAGCATCTGTGAACGATGTGGTGATAAGAAATGAATGCAGGAGCTTTTTGTCACTCCACTGCTGGATAAAGTCCTCCTCATGTTACACTGGTAATTGTGGTTTGTCAAAGTTAACCACAATGGGTAGTACCACTTGGTGAACTGAGCAAAAAAACGTACCATGCCGAAACCCGGGATTAAACCAGGGACCTTTAGATCTTCAGTCTAACGCTCTTCCAAATGAGCTATTTCGGCTTCCTCTTGCAGCATTGGTTTAGTTGCCATGTTATTGATGTCCCAGTTTGATAGAGGTTATCAAAAGTGGCTCAATGGGTAATCTATTGACCAATGATGCACATTGCAATTCATAAAGCATCTGTGAACGATGTGGTGATAAGAAATGAATGCAGGAGCTTTTTGTCACTCCACTGCTGGAAAAAGGCCTCCTCATGCTGCCCTGGTCATTGGGGTTTGTCAAAGACAACCACAATGGGGAGTATTTGGTGAACTGAGCAAAAATATGTACCATGCCAAAACCCGGGATTGAACCAGGGACCTTTAGATCTTCAGTCTAACGCTCTCCCAACTGAGCTATTTCGGCTTCCTCCTGCCGCATTGGTTTAGTTGCCATGTTATTGACGTCCCAGTTTGATAGGGGTTATCAAAAGTGGCTCAATGGGTAATCTATTGACCAAAGATGCACATTGCAATTCATAATGCATTTGTGCATAATGTGTTGATAAGAAATACATACGGGAGCTTTTTGTCACTCCACTGCTGGATAAAGTCCTCCTCATGTTGCACTGGTAATTGTGGTTTGTCAAAGTTAACCACAATGGGTAGTACCACTTGGTGAACTGAGCAAAAAAACGTACCATGCCGAAACCCGGGATTAAACCAGGGACCTTTAGATCTTCAGTCTAACGCTCTTCCAAATGAGCTTTTTCGGCTTCCTCTTGCAGCATTGGTTTAGTTGCCATGTTATTGATGTCCCAGTTTGATAGAGGTTATCAAAAGTGGCTCAATGGGTAATCTATTGACCAATGATGCACATTGCAATTCATAAAGCATCTGTGAACGATGTGGTGATAAGAAATGAATGCAGGAGCTTTTTGTCACTCCACTGCTGGATAAAGGCCTTCTCATGCTGCCCTGGTCATTGGGGTTTGTCAAAGATAACCTCAATGGGTAGTATTTGGTGAACTGAGCAAAAATATGTACCATGCCGAAACCCGGGATTGAACCAGGGACCTTTAGATCTTCAGTCTAACGCTCTCCCAACTGAGCTATTTCGGCGTCCTCCTGCCGCATTGGTTTAGTTGCCATGTTATTGACGTCCCAGTTTGATAGAGGTTATCAAAAGTGGCTCAATGGGTAATCTATTGACCAATGATGCACATTGCAATTCATAAAGCATCTGTGAACGATGTGGTGATAAGAAATGAATGCAGGAGCTTTTTGTCACTCCACTGCTGGAAAAAGGCCTCCTCATGCTGCCCTGGTCATTGGGGTTTGTCAAAGACTACCACAATGGGGAGTATTTGGTGAACTGAGCAAAAAAACGTACCATGCCGAAACCCGGGATTGAACCAGGGACCTTTAGATCTTCAGTCTAACGCTCCCCCAACTGAGCTATTTCGGCGTCCTCCTGCCGCATTGGTTTAGTTGCCATGTTATTGACGTCCCAGTTTGATAGAGGTTATCAAAAGTGGCTCAATGGGTAATCTATTGACCAATGATGCACATTGCAATTCATAAAGCATCTGTGAACGATGTGGTGATAAGAAATGAATGCAGGAGCTTTTTGTCACTCCACTGCTGGATAAAGGCCTCCTCATGCTTCACTGGTCATTGGGGTTTGTCAAAGTTAACCACAATGGGTAGTTCCACTTGGTGAACTGAGCAAAAATTTGCACCATGCCGAAACCCGTGATTGAACCAGGGACCTTTAGATCTTCAGTCTAACGCTCTCCCAACTGAGCTATTTCGGCTTCCTCCTGCCGAATTGGTTTAGTTGCCATGTTATTGACGTCCCAGTTTGATAGAGGTTATCAAAAGTGGCTCAATGGGTAATCTATTGACCAATGATGCACATTGCAATTCATGAAGCATCTGTGAACGATGTGGTGATAAGAAATGAATGCAGGAGCTTTTTGTCACTCCACTGTTGGATAAAGGCCTCCTCATGCTGCCCTGGTCATAGGGGTTTGTCAAAGATAACCACAATGGGTAGTATTTGGTGAACTGAGCAAAATATGTACCATGCCGACACCCGGGATTGAACCAGGGACCTTTAGATCTTCAGTCTAACGCTCTCCCAACTGAGCTATTTCAGCTTCCTGCTGCCGCATTGGTTTACTTGCCATGTTATTGACGTCCCAGTTTGATAGAGGTTATCAAAAGTGGCTCAATGGGTAATCTATTGACCAATGATGCACATTGCAATTCATAAAGCATCTGTGAACGATGTGGTGATAAGAAATGAATGCAGGAGCTTTTTGTCACTCCACTGCTGGAAAAAGGCCTCCTCATGCTGCCCTGGTCATTGGGGTTTGTCAAAGATAACAAAAATGGGTAGTATTTGGTGAACTGAGCAAAATATGTACCATGCCGAAACCCGGGATTGAACCAGGGACCTTTAGATCTTCAGTCTAACGCTCTCCCAACTGAGCTATTTCGGCATCCTCCTGCCGCATTGGTTTAGTTGCCATGTTATTGACGTCCCAGTTTGATAGAGGTTATCAAAAGTGGCTCAATGGGTAATCTATTGACCAATGATGCCCATTGCAATTCATAAAGCATCTGTGAGCGATGTGGTGATAAGAAATGAATGCAGGAGCTTTTTGTCACTACTCTGCTGGATAAAGTCCTCCTCATGCTGCACTGATCATTGGGGTTTGTCAAAGTTAACCACAATGGGTAGTACTTGGTGAACTGAGCAAAAATATGTACCATGCCGAAACCCGGGATTGAACCAGGGACCTTTAGATCTTCAGTCTAACGCTCTCCCAACTGAGCTATTTCGGCATCCTCCTGCCGCATTGGTTTAGTTGCCATGTTATTGACGTCCCAGTTTGATAGAGGTTATCAAAAGTGGCTCAATGGGTAATCTATTGACCAATGATGCCCATTGCAATTCATAAAGCATCTGTGAGCGATGTGGTGATAAGAAATTAATGCAGGAATTTTTGTCACTCCACTGCTGGATAAAGGCCTCATCATGCTGCACTGGTCATTGGGGTTTGTCAAAGATAACCACAATGGGTAGTACTTGGTGAACTGAGCAAAAATTTGTACCATGCCGAAACCCGGGATTGAACCATGGACCTTTAGATCTTCAGTCTAACGCTCTCCCAACTGAGCTATTTCGGCTTCCTCCTGCCGCATTGGTTTAGTTGCCATGTTATTGACGTCCCAGTTTGATAGAGGTTATCAAAAGTGGCTCAATGGGTAATCTATTGACCAATGATGCACATTGCAATTCATAAAGCATCTGTGAACGATGTGGTGATAAGAAATGAATGCAGGAGCTTTTTGTCACTCCACTGCTGGATAAAGTCCTCCTCATGTTGCACTGGTAATTGTGGTTTGTCAAAGTTAACCACAATGGGTAGTACCACTTGGTGAACTGAGCAAAAAAACGTACCATGCCGAAACCCGGGATTAAACCAGGGACCTTTAGATCTTCAGTCTAACGCTCTTCCAAATGAGCTATTTCGGCTTCCTCTTGCAGCATTGGTTTAGTTGCCATGTTATTGATGTCCCAGTTTGATAGAGGTTATCAAAAGTGGCTCAATGGGTAATCTATTGACCAATGATGCACATTGCAATTCATAAAGCATCTGTGAACGATGTGGTGATAAGAAATGAATGCAGGAGCTTTTTGTCACTCCACTGCTGGAAAAAGGCCTCCTCATGCTGCCATGGTCATTGGGGTTTGTCAAAGATAACCACAATGGGTAGTATTTGGTGAACTGAGCAAAAATAATAACCATGCCGAAATCCGGGACCTTTAGATCTTCAGTCTAACGCTCTCCCAACTGAGCTATTTCGGCTTCCTCCTGCAGCTTTGGTTAAGTTGCCATATTATTGACGTACCAGTTTCATAGAGGTTGTCAAAAGTGGCTCAATGGGTAATCTATTGACCAATGATGCACATTGCAATTCATAAAGCATCTGTGAACGATGTGGTGATAAGAAATGAATGCAGGAGCTTTTTGTCACTCCACTGCTGGATAAAGTCCTCCTCATGTTGCACTGGTAATTGTGGTTTGTCAAAGTTAACCACAATGGGTAGTACCACTTGGTGAACTGAGCAAAAAAACGTACCATGCCGAAACCCGGGATTAAACCAGGGACCTTTAGATCTTCAGTCTAACGCTCTTCCAAATGAGCTATTTCGGCTTCCTCTTGCAGCATTGGTTTAGTTGCCATGTTATTGATGTCCCAGTTTGATAGAGGTTATCAAAAGTGGCTCAATGGGTAATCTATTGACCAATGATGCACATTGCAATTCATAAAGCATCTGTGAACGATGTGGTGATAAGAAATGAATGCAGGAGTTTTTTGTCACTCCACTGCTGGAAAAAGGCCTCCTCATGCTGCCCTGGTCATTGGGGTTTGTCAAAGACAACCACAATGGGGAGTATTTGGTGAACTGAGCAAAAATATGTACCATGCCGAAACCCGGGACCTTTAGATCTTCAGTCTAACGCTCTCCCAACTGAGCTATTTCGACTTCCTCCTGCAGCTTTGGTTAAGTTGCCATGTTATTGACGTACCAGTTTCATAGAGGTTATCAAAAGTGGCTCAATGGGTAATCTATTGACCAATGATGCACATTGCAATTCATAAAGCATCTGTGAACGATGTGGTGATAAGAAATGAATGCAGGAGCTTTTTGTCACTCCACTGCTGGATAAAGTCCTCCTCATGTTGCACTGGTAATTGTGGTTTGTCAAAGTTAACCACAATGGGTAGTACCACTTGGTTAACTTAGCAAAAATATGTACCATGCCGAAACCCGTGATTGAACTAGGGAGCTTTAGATCTTCAGTCTAACGCTCTTCCAAATGAGCTATTTCGGCTTCCTCCTGCGGCATTGGTTTAGTTGCCATGTTATTGACGTCGCAGTTTGATAGAGGTTATCAAAAGTGGCTCAATGGGTAATCTATTGACCAATGATGCACATTGCAATTCATAAAGCATCTGTGAACGATGTGGTGATAAGAAATGAATGCAGGAGCTTTTTGTCACTCCACTGCTGGAAAAAGGCCTCCTCATGCTGCCCTGGTCATTGGGGTTTGTCAAAGACAACCACAATGGGGAGTATTTGGTGAACTGAGCAAAAATATGTACCATGCCAAAACCCGGGATTGAACCAGGGACCTTTAGATCTTCAGTCTAACGCTCTCCCAACTGAGCTATTTCGGCTTCCTCCTGCCGCATTGGTTTAGTTGCCATGTTATTGACGTCCCAGTTTGATAGGGGTTATCAAAAGTGGCTCAATGGGTAATCTATTGACCAAAGATGCACATTGCAATTCATAATGCATTTGTGCATAATGTGTTTATAAGAAATACATACGGGAGCTTTTTGTCACTCCACTGCTGGATAAAGTCCTCCTCATGTTGCACTGGTAATTGTGGTTTGTCAAAGTTAACCACAATGGGTAGTACCACTTGGTGAACTGAGCAAAAAAACGTACCATGCCGAAACCCGGGATTAAACCAGGGATCTTTAGATCTTCAGTCTAACGCTCTTCCAAATGAGCTTTTTCGGCTTCCTCTTGCAGCATTGGTTTAGTTGCCATGTTATTGATGTCCCAGTTTGATAGAGGTTATCAAAAGTGGCTCAATGGGTAATCTATTGACCAATGATGCACATTGCAATTCATAAAGCATCTGTGAACGATGTGGTGATAAGAAATGAATGCAGGAGCTTTTTGTCACTCCACTGCTGGATAAAGGCCTTCTCATGCTGCCCTGGTCATTGGGGTTTGTCAAAGATAACCTCAATGGGTAGTATTTGGTGAACTGAGCAAAAATATGTACCATGCCGAAACCCGGGATTGAACCAGGGACCTTTAGATCTTCAGTCTAACGCTCTCCCAACTGAGCTATTTCGGCGTCCTCCTGCCGCATTGGTTTAGTTGCCATGTTATTGACGTCCCAGTTTGATAGAGGTTATCAAAAGTGGCTCAATGGGTAATCTATTGACCAATGATGCACATTGCAATTCATAAAGCATCTGTGAACGATGTGGTGATAAGAAATGAATGCAGGAGCTTTTTGACACTCCACTGCTGGAAAAAGGCCTCCTCATGCTGCCCTGGTCATTGGGGTTTGTCAAAGACAACCACAATGGGGAGTATTTGGTGAACTGAGCAAAAATATGTACCATGCCGAAACCCGGGACCTTTAGATCTTCAGTCTAACGCTCTCCCAACTGAGCTATTTCGACTTCCTCCTGCAGCTTTGGTTAAGTTGCCATGTTATTGACGTACCAGTTTCATAGAGGTTATCAAAAGTGGCTCAATGGGTAATCTATTGACCAATGATGCACATTGCAATTCATAAAGCATCTGTGAACGATGTGGTGATAAGAAATGAATGCAGGAGCTTTTTGTCACTCCACTGCTGGAAAAAGGCCTCCTCATGCTGCCCTGGTCATTGGGGTTTGTCAAAGACAACCACAATGGGGAGTATTTGGTGAACTGAGCAAAAAAACGTACCATGCCGAAACCCGGGATTGAACCAGGGACCTTTAGATCTTCAGTCTAACGCTCCCCCAACTGAGCTATTTCGGCGTCCTCCTGCCGCATTGGTTTAGTTGCCATGTTATTGACGTCCCAGTTTGATAGAGGTTATCAAAAGTGGCTCAATGGGTAATCTATTGACCAATGATGCACATTGCAATTCATAAAGCATCTGTGAACGATGTGGTGATAAGAAATGAATGCAGGAGCTTTTTGTCACTCCACTGCTGGATAAAGGCCTCCTCATGCTTCACTGGTCATTGGGGTTTGTCAAAGTTAACCACAATGGGTAGTTCCACTTGGTGAACTGAGCAAAAATATGCACCATGCCAAAACCCGGGATTGAACCAGGGACCTTTAGATCTTCAGTCTAACGCTCTCCCAACTGAGCTATTTCGGCTTCCTCCTGCCGAATTGGTTTAGTTGCCATGTTATTGACGTCCCAGTTTGATAGAGGTTATCAAAAGTGGCTCAATGGGTAATCTATTGACCAATGATGCACATTGCAATTCATGAAGCATCTGTGAACGATGTGGTGATAAGAAATGAATGCAGGAGCTTTTTGTCACTCCACTGTTGGATAAAGGCCTCCTCATGCTGCCCTGGTCATAGGGGTTTGTCAAAGATAACCACAATGGGTAGTATTTGGTGAACTGAGCAAAATATGTACCATGCCGACACCCGGGATTGAACCAGGGACCTTTAGATCTTCAGTCTAACGCTCTCCCAACTGAGCTATTTCAGCTTCCTGCTGCCGCATTGGTTTACTTGCCATGTTATTGACGTCCCAGTTTGATAGAGGTTATCAAAAGTGGCTCAATGGGTAATCTATTGACCAATGATGCACATTGCAATTCATAAAGCATCTGTGAACGATGTGGTGATAAGAAATGAATGCAGGAGCTTTTTGTCACTCCACTGCTGGAAAAAGGCCTCCTCATGCTGCCCTGGTCATTGGGGTTTGTCAAAGATAACAACAATGGGTAGTATTTGGTGAACTGAGCAAAATATGTACCATGCCGAAACCCGGGATTGAACCAGGGACCTTTAGATCTTCAGTCTAACGCTCTCCCAACTGAGCTATTTCGGCATCCTCCTGCCGCATTGGTTTAGTTGCCATGTTATTGACGTCCCAGTTTGATAGAGGTTATCAAAAGTGGCTCAATGGGTAATCTATTGACCAATGATGCCCATTGCAATTCATAAAGCATCTGTGAGCGATGTGGTGATAAGAAATGAATGCAGGAGCTTTTTGTCACTACTCTGCTGGATAAAGTCCTCCTCATGCTGCACTGATCATTGGGGTTTGTCAAAGTTAACCACAATGGGTAGTACTTGGTGAACTGAGCAAAAATATGTACCATGCCGAAACCCGGGATTGAACCAGGGACCTTTAGATCTTCAGTCTAACGCTCTCCCAACTGAGCTATTTCGGCATCCTCCTGCCGCATTGGTTTAGTTGCCATGTTATTGACGTCCCAGTTTGATAGAGGTTATCAAAAGTGGCTCAATGGGTAATCTATTGACCAATGATGCCCATTGCAATTCATAAAGCATCTGTGAGCGATGTGGTGATAAGAAATTAATGCAGGAATTTTTGTCACTCCACTGCTGGATAAAGGCCTCATCATGCTGCACTGGTCATTGGGGTTTGTCAAAGATAACCACAATGGGTAGTACTTGATGAACTGAGCAAAAATTTGTACCATGCCGAAACCCGGGATTGAACCAGGGACCTTTAGATCTTCAGTCTAACGCTCTCCCAACTGAGCTATTTCGGCTCCCTCCTGCAGCATTGGTTTAGTTGCCATGTTATTGACGTCCCAGTTTGATAGAGGTTATCAAAAGTGGCTCAATGGGTAATCTATTGACCAATGATGCACATTGCAATTCATAATGCATTTGTGCACAAAGTGGTGATAAGAAATACATGCGGGAGCTTTTTGTCACTCCACTGCTGGATAAAGGCCTCCTCGTGCTGCACTGGTCATTGGGTTTTGTCAAAGTTAACCACAATGGGTAGTACCACATGGTGAACTGAGCAAAAATATGTACCATGCCGAAACCTGGGATTGAACCAGGGACCTTTAGATCTTCAGTCTAACGCTCTCCCAACTGAGCGATTTCGGCTTCCTCCTGCAGCATTGGTTTAGTTGCCATGTTATTGACGTCCCAGTTTGATAGAGGTTATCAAAAGTGGCTCAATGGGTAATCTATTGACCAATGATGCACATTGCAATTCATAAAGCATCTGTGAACGATGCGGTGATAAGAAATGAATGCAGGAGCTTTTTGTCACTCTACTGCTGGATAAAGGCCTCCTCATGCTGCACTGGCCATTGGGGTTTGTCAAATATAACCACAATGGGTAGTACTTGGTGAACTGAGCAAAAATATGTACCATGCCGAAACCCGGGATTGAACCAGGGACCTTTAGATCTTCAGTCTAACGCTCTCCCAACTGAGCTATTTCGGCTTCCTTCTGCCGCATTGGTTTAGTTGCCATGTTATTGACGTCCCAGTTTGATAGAGGTTATCAAAAGCGGCTCAATGGGTAATCTATTGACCAATGATGCACATTGCAATTCATAAAGCATCTGTGAACGATGTGGTGATAAGAAATGAATGCAGGAGCTTTTTGTCACTCCACTGCTGGAAAATGGCCTCCTCATGCTGCACTGATCATTGGGGTTTGTCAATGTTAACATCAATGGGTAGTACCACTTGGTGAACTGAGCAAAAACATGTACCATGCCGAACCCCGGGATTGAACCAGGGACCTTTAGATCTTCAGTCTAACGCTCTCCCAACTGAGCTATTTCGGCTCCCTCCTGCAGCATTGGTTTAGTTGCCATGTTATTGACGTCCCAGTTTGATAGAGGTTATCAAAAGTGGCTCAATGGGTAATCTATTGACCAATGATGCGCATTGCAATTCATAATGCATTTGTGCACAATGTGGTGATAAGAAATACATATGGGAGCTTTTTGTCACTCCACTGCTGGATAAAGGCCTCCTCGTGCTGCACTGGTCATTGGGGTTTGTCAAAGTTAACCACAATGGATAGTACCACATGGTGAACTGAGCAAAAATATGTACCATGCCGAAACCCGGGATTGAACCAGGGACCTTTATATCTTCAGTCTAACGCTCTCCCAACTGAGCTATTTCGGCTTCCTCCTGCAACATTGGTTTAGTTGCCATGTTATTGACGTCCCAGTTTGATAGAGGTTATCAAAAGTGGCTCAATGGGTAATCTATTGACCAATGATGCACATTGCAATTCATAATGCATTTGTGCACAATGTGGTGATAATAAATACATATGGGAGCTTTTTGTCACTGCACTGCTGGATAAAGGCCTCCTCATGCTGCACTGGTCATTGGGGTTTGTCAAAGATAACCAGAATGGGTAGTACTTGGTGAACTGAGCAAAAATATTTACCATGCCGAAACCCGAGATTGAACCAGCGACCTTTAGATCTTCAGTCTAACGCTCTCCCAACTGAGCTATTTCGGCTTCCTCCTGCCGCATTGGTTTAGTTGCCATGTTATTGACGTCCCAGTTTGATAGGGGTTATCAAAAGTGGCTCAATGGGTAATCTATTGACCAAAGATGCACATTGCAATTCATAATGCATTTGTGCATAATGTGTTGATAAGAAATACATACGGGAGCTTTTTGTCACTCCACTGCTGGATAAAGTCCTCCTCATGTTGCACTGGTAATTGTGGTTTGTCAAAGTTAACCACAATGGGTAGTACCACTTGGTGAACTGAGCAAAAAAACGTACCATGCCGAAACCCGGGATTAAACCAGGGACCTTTAGATCTTCAGTCTAACGCTCTTCCAAATGAGCTTTTTCGGCTTCCTCTTGCAGCATTGGTTTAGTTGCCATGTTATTGATGTCCCAGTTTGATAGAGGTTATCAAAAGTGGCTCAATGGGTAATCTATTGACCAATGATGCACATTGCAATTCATAAAGCATCTGTGAACGATGTGGTGATAAGAAATGAATGCAGGAGCTTTTTGTCACTCCACTGCTGGATAAAGGCCTTCTCATGCTGCCCTGGTCATTGGGGTTTGTCAAAGATAACCTCAATGGGTAGTATTTGGTGAACTGAGCAAAAATATGTACCATGCCGAAACCCGGGATTGAACCAGGGACCTTTAGATCTTCAGTCTAACGCTCTCCCAACTGAGCTATTTCGGCGTCCTCCTGCCGCATTGGTTTAGTTGCCATGTTATTGACGTCCCAGTTTGATAGAGGTTATCAAAAGTGGCTCAATGGGTAATCTATTGACCAATGATGCACATTGCAATTCATAAAGCATCTGTGAACGATGTGGTGATAAGAAATGAATGCAGGAGCTTTTTGACACTCCACTGCTGGAAAAAGGCCTCCTCATGCTGCCCTGGTCATTGGGGTTTGTCAAAGACAACCACAATGGGGAGTATTTGGTGAACTGAGCAAAAATATGTACCATGCCGAAACCCGGGACCTTTAGATCTTCAGTCTAACGCTCTCCCAACTGAGCTATTTCGACTTCCTCCTGCAGCTTTGGTTAAGTTGCCATGTTATTGACGTACCAGTTTCATAGAGGTTATCAAAAGTGGCTCAATGGGTAATCTATTGACCAATGATGCACATTGCAATTCATAAAGCATCTGTGAACGATGTGGTGATAAGAAATGAATGCAGGAGCTTTTTGTCACTCCACTGCTGGAAAAAGGCCTCCTCATGCTGCCATGGTCATTGGGGTTTGTCAAAGACAACCACAATGGGGAGTATTTGGTGAACTGAGCAAAAAAACGTACCATGCTGAAACCCGGGATTGAACCAGGGACCTTTAGATCTTCAGTCTAACGCTCCCCCAACTGAGCTATTTCGGCGTCCTCCTGCCGCATTGGTTTAGTTGCCATGTTATTGACGTCCCAGTTTGATAGAGGTTATCAAAAGTGGCTCAATGGGTAATCTATTGACCAATGATGCACATTGCAATTCATAAAGCATCTGTGAACGATGTGGTGATAAGAAATCAATGCAGGAGCTTTTTGTCACTCCACTGCTGGATAAAGGCCTCCTCATGCTTCACTGGTCATTGGGGTTTGTCAAAGTTAACCACAATGGGTAGTTCCACTTGGTGAACTGAGCAAAAATATGCACCATGCCGAAACCCGGGATTGAACCAGGGACCTTTAGATCTTCAGTCTAACGCTCTCCCAACTGAGCTATTTCGGCTTCCTCCTGCCAAATTGGTTTAGTTGCCATGTTATTGACGTCCCAGTTTGATAGAGGTTATCAAAAGTGGCTCAATGGGTAATCTATTGACCAATGATGCACATTGCAATTCATAAAGCATCTGTGAACGATGTGGTGATAAGAAATGAATGCAGGAGCTTTTTGTCACTCCACTGCTGGAAAAAGGCCTCCTCATGCTGCCCTGGTCATTGGGGTTTGTCAAAGATAACAACAATGGGTAGTATTTGGTGAAATGAGCAAAATATGTACCATGCCGAAACCCGGGATTGAACCAGGGACCTTTAGATCTTCAGTCTAACGCTCTCCCAACTGAGCTATTTCGGCATCCTCCTGCCGCATTGGTTTAGTTGCCATGTTATTGACGTCCCAGTTTGATAGAGGTTATCAAAAGTGGCTCAATGGGTAATCTATTGACCAATGATGCCCATTGCAATTCATAAAGCATCTGTGAGCGATGTGGTGATAAGAAATGAATGCAGGAGCTTTTTGTCACTACTCTGCTGGATAAAGTCCTCCTCATGCTGCACTGATCATTGGGGTTTGTCAAAGTTAACCACAATGGGTAGTACTTGGTGAACTGAGCAAAAATATGTACCATGCCGAAACCCGGGATTGAACCAGGGACCTTTAGATCTTCAGTCTAACGCTCTCCCAACTGAGCTATTTCGGCATCCTCCTGCCGCATTGGTTTAGTTGCCATGTTATTGACGTCCCAGTTTGATAGAGGTTATCAAAAGTGGCTCAATGGGTAATCTATTGACCAATGATGCCCATTGCAATTCATAAAGCATCTGTGAGCGATGTGGTGATAAGAAATTAATGCAGGAATTTTTGTCACTCCACTGCTGGATAAAGGCCTCATCATGCTGCACTGGTCATTGGGGTTTGTCAAAGATAACCACAATGGGTAGTACTTGGTGAACTGAGCAAAAATTTGTACCATGCCGAAACCCGGGATTGAACCAGGGACCTTTAGATCTTCAGTCTAACGCTCTCCCAACTGAGCTATTTCGGCTCCCTCCTGCAGCATTGGTTTAGTTGCCATGTTATTGACGTCCCAGTTTGATAGAGGTTATCAAAAGTGGCTCAATGGGTAATCTATTGACCAATGATGCACATTGCAATTCATAAAGCATCTGTGAACGATGCGGTGATAAGAAATGAATGCAGGAGCTTTTTGTCACTCTACTGCTGGATAAAGGCCTCCTCATGCTGCACTGGCCATTGGGGTTTGTCAAATATAACCACAATGGGTAGTACTTGGTGAACTGAGCAAAAATATGTACCATGCCGAAACCCGGGATTGAACCAGGGACCTTTAGATCTTCAGTCTAACGCTCTCCCAACTGAGCTATTTCGGCTTCCTTCTGCCGCATTGGTTTAGTTGCCATGTTATTGACGTCCCAGTTTGATAGAGGTTATCAAAAGCGGCTCAATGGGTAATCTATTGACCAATGATGCACATTGCAATTCATAATGCATTTGTGCACAATGTGGTGATAAGAAATACATATGGGAGCTTTTTGTCACTCCACTGCTGGATAAAGGCCTCCTCGTGCTGCACTGGTCATTGGGGTTTGTCAAAGTTAACCACAATGGATAGTACCACATGGTGAACTGAGCAAAAATATGTACCATGCCGAAACCCGGGATTGAACCAGGGACCTTTATATCTTCAGTCTAACGCTCTCCCAACTGAGCTATTTCGGCTTCCTCCTGCAACATTGGTTTAGTTGCCATGTTATTGACGTCCCAGTTTGATAGAGGTTATCAAAAGTGGCTCAATGGGTAATCTATTGACCAATGATGCACATGGCAATTCTTAAAGCATCTGTGAACGATGCGGTGATAAGAAATGAATGCAGGAGCTTTTTGTCACTCTACTGCTGGATAAAGGCCTCCTCATGCTGCACTGGCCATTGGGGTTTGTCAAAGATAACCACAATGGGTAGTACTTGGTGAACTGAGCAAAAATATGTACCATGCCGAAACCCGGGATTGAACCAGGGACCTTTAGATCTTCAGTCTAACGCTCTCCCAACTGAGCTATTTCGGCTTCCTTCTGCCGCATTGGTTTAGTTGCCATGTTATTGGCGTCCCAGTTTGATAGAGGTTATCAAAAGTGGCTCAATGGGTAATCTATTGACCAATGATGCACATTGCAATTCATAAAGCATCTGTGAACGATGTGGTGATAAGAAATGAATGCAGGAGCTTTTTGTCACTCCACTGCTGGAAAAAGGCCTCCTCATGCTGCCCTGGTCATTGGGGTTTGTCCAAGACAACCACAATGGGGAGTATTTGGTGAACTGAGCAAACATATGTATCACGCCGAAACCCGGGATTGAACCAGGGACCTTTAGATCTTCAGTCTAACGCTCTCCCAACTGAGCTATTTCGGCTTCCTTCTGCCGCATTGGTTTAGTTGCCATGTTATTGACGTCCCAGTTTGATAGAGGTTATCAAAAGCGGCTCAATGGCTAATCTATTGACCAATGATGCACATTGCAATTCATAAAGCATCTGTGAACGATGTGGTGATAAGAAATGAATGCAGGAGCTTTTTGTCACTCCACTGCTGGAAAATGGCCTCCTCATGCTGCCATGGTCATTGGGGTTTGTCAAAGATAACCACAATGGGTAGTATTTGGTGAACTGAGCAAAATATGTACCATGCCGAAACCCGAGATTGAACCAGGGACCTTTAGATTTTCAGTCTAACGCTCTCCCAACTGAGCTATTTCGGCTTCCTCCTGCCGCATTGGTTTAGTTGCCATGTTATTGGCGTCCCAGTTTGATAGAGGTTATCAAAAGTGGCTCAATGGGTAATCTATTGACCAATGATGCACATTGCAATTCATAAAGCATCTGTGAACGATGTGGTGATAAGAAATGAATGCAGGAGCTTTTTGTCACTCCACTGCTGGATAAAGGCCTCCTCATGCTGCACTGGTCATTGGGGTTTGTCAAAGTTAACCACAATGGGTAGTTCCACTTGGTGAACTGAGCAAAAATATGCACCATGCCGAAACCCGGGATTGAACCAGGGACCTTTAGATCTTCAGTCTAACGCTCTCCCAACTGAGCTATTTCGGCTTCCTGCAGCATTGGTTTAGTTGCCATGTTATTGACGTCCCAGTTTGATAGAGGTTATCAAAAGTGGCTCAATGGGTAATCTATTGACCAATGATGCACATGGCAATTCATAAAGCATCTGTGAACGATGCGGTGATAAGAAATGAATGCAGGAGCTTTTTGTCACTCTACTGCTGGATAAAGGCCTCCTCATGCTGCACTGGCCATTGGGGTTTGTCAAAGATAACCACAATGGGTAGTACTTGGTAAACTGAGCAAAAATATGTACCATGCCGAAACCCGGGATTGAACCAGGGACCTTTAGATCTTCAGTCTAACGCTCTCCCAACTGAGCTATTTCGGCTTCCTTCTGCCGCATTGGTTTAGTTGCCATGTTATTGGCGTCCCAGTTTGATAGAGGTTATCAAAAGTGGCTCAATGGGTAATCCATTGACCAATGATGCACATTGCAATTCATAAAGCATCTGTGAACGATGTGGTGATAAGAAATGAATGCAGGAGCTTTTTGTCACTCCACTGCTGGAAAAAGGCCTCCTCATGCTGCCCTGGTCATTGGGGTTTGTCAAAGATAACCACAATGGGTAGTACTTGGTGAACTGAGCAAAAATATGTACCATGCCGAAACCCGGGATTGAACCAGGGACCTTTAGATCTTCAGTCTAACGCTCTCCCAACTGAGCTATTTCGGCTTCCTTCTGCCGCATTGGTTTAGTTGCCATGTTATTGGCGTACCAGTTTGATAGAGGTTATCAAAAGTGGCTCAATGGGTAATCCATTGACCAATGATGCACATTGCAATTCATTAAGCATCTGTGAACGATGTGGTGATAAGAAATGAATGCAGGAGCTTTTTGTCACTCCACTGCTGGAAAAAGGCCTCCTCATGCTGCCCTGGTCATTGGGGTTTGTCAAAGACAACCAACAATGGGGAGTATTTGGTGAACTGAGCAAACATATGTATCACGCCGAAACCCGGGATTGAACCAGGGACCTTTAGATCTTCAGTCTAACGCTCTCCCAACTGAGCTATTTCGGCTTCCTTCTGCCGCATTGGTTTAGTTGCCATGTTATTGACGTCCCAGTTTGATAGAGGTTATCAAAAGCGGCTCAATGGGTAATCTATTGACCAATGATGCACATTGCAATTCATAAAGCATCTGTGAACGATGTGGTGATAAGAAATGAATGCAGGAGCTTTTTGTCACTCCACTGCTGGAAAATGGCCTCCTCATGCTGCCATGGTCATTGGGGTTTGTCAAAGATAACCACAATGGGTAGTATTTGGTGAACTGAGCAAAATATGTACCATGCCGAAACCCGAGATTGAACCAGGGACCTTTAGATCTTCAGTCTAACGCTCTCCCAACTGAGCTATTTCGGCTTCCTCCTGCCGCATTGGTTTAGTTGCCATGTTATTGGCGTCCCAGTTTGATAGAGGTTATCAAAAGTGGCTCAATGGGTAATCTATTGACCAATGATGCACATTGCAATTCATAAAGCATCTGTGAACGATGTGGTGATAAGAAATGAATGCAGGAGCTTTTTGTCACTCCACTGCTGGAAAAAGGCCTCCTCATGCTGCCCTGGTCATTGGGGTTTGTCAAAGACAACCACAATGGGTAGTATTTGGTGAACTGAGCAAAAATAATAACCATGCCGAAACCCAGGATTGAACCAGGAACCTTTAGATCTTCAGTCTAACGCTCTCCCAACTGCGCTATTTCGGCTTCCTACTGCAGCATTGGTTTAGTTGCCATGTTATTGACGTCGCAGTTTGATAGAGGTTATCAAAAGTGGCTCAATGGGTAATCTATTGACCAATGATGCACATTGCAATTCATAAAGCATCTGTGAACGATGCGGTGATAAGAAATGAATGCAGGAGCTTTTTGTCACTCTACTGCTGGATAAAGGCCTCATCATGCTGCACTGGCCATTGGGGTTTGTCAAAGATAACCACAATGGGTAGTATTTGGTGAACTGAGCAAAAATATGTACCATGCCGAAACCCGGGATTGAACCAGGGACCTTTAGATCTTCAGTCTAACGCTCTCCCAACTGAGCTATTTCGGCGTCCTCCTGCCGCATTGGTTTAGTTGCCATGTTATTGACGTCCCAGTTTGATAGAGGTTATCAAAAGTGGCTCAATGGGTAATCTATTGACCAATGATGCACATTGCAATTCATAAAGCATCTGTGAACGATGTGGTGATAAGAAATGAATGCAGGAGCTTTTTGTCACTCCACTGCTGGATAAAGGCCTCCTCATGCTGCACTGGTCATTGGGGTTTGTCAAAGTTAACCACAATGGGTAGTTCCACTTGGTGAACTGAGCAAAAATATGCACCATGCCGAAACCCGGGATTGAACCAGGGACCTTTAGATCTTCAGTCTAACGCTCTCCCAACTGAGCTATTTCGGCTTCCTGCAGCATTGGTTTAGTTGCCATGTTATTGACGTCCCAGTTTGATAGAGGTTATCAAAAGTGGCTCAATGGGTAATCTATTGACCAATGAGGCACATTGCAATTCATAATGCATTTGTGCACAATGTGGTGATAAGAAATTAATGCAAGAGTTTTTGTCACTCCACTGCTGGATGAAGGCCTCCTCATGCTGCACTGGTCATTGGGGTTTGTCAAAGTTAACATCAATGGGTAGTACCACTTGGTGAACTGAGCAAAAACATGTACCATGCCGAACCCCGGGATTGAACCAGGGACCTTTAGATCTTCAGTCTAACGCTCTCCCAACTGAGCTATTTCGGCTCCCTCCTGCTGCATTGGTTTAGTTGCCATGTTATTGACGTCCCAGTTTGATAGAGGTTATCAAAAGTGGCTCAATGGGTAATCTATTGACCAATGATGCACATTGCAATTCATAATGCATTTGTGCACAATGTGGTGATAAGAAATACATGCGGGAGCTTTTTGTCACTCCACTGCTGGATAAAGGCCTCCTCGTGTTGCACTGGTCATTGGGGTTTGTCAAAGTTAACCACAATGGGTAGTACCACATGGTGAACTGAGCAAAAATATGTACCATGCCGAAACCTGGGATTGAACCAGGGACCTTTAGATCTTCAGTCTAACGCTCTCCCAACTGAGCGATTTCGGCTTCCTCCTGCAGCATTGGTTTAGTTGCCATGTTATTGACGTCCCAGTTTGATAGAGGTTATCAAAAGTGGCTCAATGGGTAATCTATTGACCTATGATGCACATGGCAATTCATAAAGCATCTGTGAACGATGCGGTGATAAGAAATGAATGCAGGAGCTTTTTGTCACTCTACTGCTGGATAAAGGCCTCCTCATGCTGCACTGGCCATTGGGGTTTGTCAAAGATAACCATAATGGGTAGTACTTGGTGAACTGAGCAAAAATATGTACCATGCCGAAACCCGGGATTGAACCAGGGACCTTTAGATCTTCAGTCTAACGCTCTCCCAACTGAGCTATTTCGGCTTCCTTCTGCCGCATTGGTTTAGTTGCCATGTTATTGGCGTCCCAGTTTGATAGAGGTTATCAAAAGTGGCTCAATGGGTAGTCTATTGACCAATGATGCACATTGCAATTCATAAAGCATCTGTGAACGATGTGGTGATAAGAAATGAATGCAGGAGCTTTTTGACACTCCACTGCTGGAAAAAGGCCTCCTCATGCTGCCCTGGTCATTGGGGTTTGTCAAAGACAACCACAATGGGGAGTATTTGGTGAACTGAGCAAACATATGTATCACGCCGAAACCCGGGAATGAACCAGGGACCTTTAGATCTTCAGTCTAACGCTCTCCCAACTGAGCTATTTCGGCTTCCTTCTGCCGCATTGGTTTAGTTGCCATGTTATTGACGTCCCAGTTTGATAGAGGTTATCAAAAGTGGCTCAATGGGTAATCTATTGACCAATGATGCACATTGCAATTCATAAAGCATCTGTGAACGATGTGGTGATAAGAAATGAATGCAGGAGCTTTTTGTCACTCCACTGCTGGATAAAGGCCTCCTCATGCTTCACTGGTCATTGGGGTTTGTCAAAGTTAACCACAATGGGTAGTTCCACTTGGTGAACTGAGCAAAAATATGCACCATGCCGAAACCCGGGATTGAACCAGGGACCTTTAGATCTTCAGTCTAACGCTCTCCCAACTGAGCTATTTCGGCTTCCTCCTGCCGAATTGGTTTAGTTGCCATGTTATTGACGTCCCAGTTTGATAGAGGTTATCAAAAGTGGCTCAATGGGTAATCTATTGACCAATGATGCACATTGCAATTCATGAAGCATCTGTGAACGATGTGGTGATAAGAAATGAATGCAGGAGCTTTTTGCCACTCCACTGTTGGATAAAGGCCTCCTCATGCTGCCCTGGTCATAGGGGTTTGTCAAAGATAACCACAATGGGTAGTATTTGGTGAACTGAGCAAAATATGTACCATGCCGACACCCGGGATTGAACCAGGGACCTTTAGATCTTCAGTCTAACGCTCTCCCAACTGAGCTATTTCAGCTTCCTGCTGCCGCATTGGTTTACTTGCCATGTTATTGACGTCCCAGTTTGATAGAGGTTATCAAAAGTGGCTCAATGGGTAATCTATTGACCAATGATGCACATTGCAATTCATAAAGCATCTGTGAACGATGTGGTGATAAGAAATGAATGCAGGAGCTTTTTGTCACTCCACTGCTGGAAAAAGGCCTCCTCATGCTGCCCTGGTCATTGGGGTTTGTCAAAGATAACAACAATGGGTAGTATTTGGTGAACTGAGCAAAATATGTACCATGCCGAACCCCGGGATTGAACCAGGGACCTTTAGATCTTCAGTCTAACGCTCTCCCAACTGAGCGATTTCGGCTTCCTTCTGCAGCATTGGTTTAGTTGCCATGTTATTGACGTCCCAGTTTGATAGAGGTTATCAAAAGTGGCTCAATGGGTAATCTATTGACCAATGATGCACATGGCAATTCATAAAGCATCTGTGAACGATGCGGTGATAAGAAATGAATGCAGGAGCTTTTTGTCACTCTACTGCTGGATAAAGGCCTCCTCATGCTGCACTGGCCATTGGGGTTTGTCAAAGATAACCACAATGGGTAGTACTTGGTGAACTGAGCAAAAATATGTACCATGCCGAAACCCGGGATTGAACCAGGGACCTTTAGATCTTCAGTCTAACGCTCTCCCAACTGAGCTATTTCGGCTTCCTTCTGCCGCATTGGTTTAGTTGCCATGTTATTGGCGTCCCAGTTTGATAGAGGTTATCAAAAGTGGCTCAATGGGTAATCTATTGACCAATGATGCACATTGCAATTCATAAAGCATCTGTGAACGATGTGGTGATAAGAAATGAATGCAGGAGCTTTTTGTCACTCCACTGCTGGAAAAAGGCCTCCTCATGCTGCCCTGGTCATTGGGGTTTGTCAAAGACAACCACAATGGGGAGTATTTGGTGAACTGAGCAAACATATGTATCACGCCGAAACCCGGGATTGAACCAGGGACCTATAGATCTTCAGTCTAACGCTCTCCCAACTGAGCTATTTCGGCTTCCTTCTGCCGCATTGGTTTAGTTGCCATGTTATTGACGTCCCAGTTTGATAGAGGTTATCAAAAGCGGCTCAATGGGTAATCTATTGACCAATGATGCACATTGCAATTCATAAAGCATCTGTGAACGATGTGGTGATAAGAAATGAATGCAGGAGCCTTTTGTCACTCCACTGCTGGAAAATGGCCTCCTCATGCTGCCATGGTCATTGGGGTTTGTCAAAGATAACCACAATGGGTAGTATTTGGTGAACTGAGCAAAATATGTACCATGCCGAAACCCGAGATTGAACCAGGGACCTTTAGATCTTCATTCTAACACTCTCCCAACTGAGCTATTTCGGCTTCCTCCTGCCGCATTGGTTTAGTTGCCATGTTATTGGCGTCCCAGTTTGATAGAGGTTATCAAAAGTGGCTCAATGGGTAATCTATTGACCAATGATGCACATTGCAATTCATAAAGCATCTGTGAACGATGTGGTGATAAGAAATGAATGCAGGAGCTTTTTGTCACTCCACTGCTGGAAAAAGGCCTCCTCATGCTGCCCTGGTCATTGGGGTTTGTCAAAGACAACCACAATGGGTAGTATTTGGTGAACTGAGCAAAAATAATAACCATGCCGAAACCCAGGATTGAACCAGGAACTTTTAGATCTTCAGTCTAACGCTCTCCCAACTGCGCTATTTCGGCTTCCTACTGCAGCATTGGTTTAGTTGCCCTGTTATTGACGTCGCAGTTTGATAGAGGTTATCAAAAGTGGCTCAATGGGTAATCTATTGACCAATGATGCACATTGCAATTCATAAAGCATCTGTGAACGATGCGGTGATAAGAAATGAATGCAGGAGCTTTTTGTCACTCTACTGCTGGATAAAGGCCTCCTCATGCTGCACTGGCCATTGGGGTTTGTCAAAGATAACCACAATGGGTAGTATTTGGTGAACTGAGCAAAAATATGTACCATGCCGAAACCCGGGATTGAACCAGGGACCTTTAGATCTTCAGTCTAACGCTCTCCCAACTGAGCTATTTCGGCGTCCTCCTGCCGCATTGGTTTAGTTGCCATGTTATTGACGTCCCAGTTTGATAGAGGTTATCAAAAGTGGCTCAATGGGTAATCTATTGACCAATGATGCACATTGCAATTCATAAAGCATCTGTGAACGATGTGGTGATAAGAAATGAATGCAGGAGCTTTTTGTCACTCCACTGCTGGATAAAGGCCTCCTCATGCTGCACTGGCCATTGGGGTTTGTCAAAGATAACCACAATGGGTAGTATTTGGTGAACTGAGCAAAAATATGTACCATGCCGAAACCCGGGATTGAACCAGGAACCTTTAGATCTTCAGTCTAACGCTCTCCCAACTGAGCTATTTCGGCGTCCTCCTGCCGCATTGGTTTAGTTGCCATGTTATTGACGTCCCAGTTTGATAGAGGTTATCAAAAGTGGCTCAATGGGTAATCTATTGACCAATGATGCACATTGCAATTCATAAAGCATCTGTGAACGATGTGGTGATAAGAAATGAATGCAGGAGCTTTTTGTCACTCCACTGCTGGATAAAGGCCTCCTCATGCTGCACTGGTCATTGGGGTTTGTCAAAGTTAACCACAATGGGTAGTTCCACTTGGTGAACTGAGCAAAAATATGCACCATGCCGAAACCCGGGATTGAACCAGGGACCTTTAGATCTTCAGTCTAACGCTCTCCCAACTGAGCTATTTCGGCTTCCTGCAGCATTGGTTTAGTTGCCATGTTATTGACGTCCCAGTTTGATAGAGGTTATCAAAAGTGGCTCAATGGGTAATCTATTGACCAATGATGCACATTGCAATTCATAATGCATTTGTGCACAATGTGGTGATAAGAAATTAATGCAAGAGTTTTTGTCACTCCACTGCTGGATGAAGGCCTCCTCATGCTGCACTGGTCATTGGGGTTTGTCAAAGTTAACATCAATGGGTAGTACCACTTGGTGAACTGAGCAAAAACATGTACCATGCCGAACCCCGGGATTGAACCAGGGACCTTTAGATCTTCAGTCTAACGCTCTCCCAACTGAGCTATTTCGGCTCCCTCCTGCAGCATTGGTTTAGTTGCCATGTTATTGACGTCCCAGTTTGATAGAGGTTATCAAAAGTGGCTCAATGGGTAATCTATTGACCCATGATGCACATGGCAATTCATAAAGCATCTGTGAACGATGCGGTGATAAGAAATGAATGCAGGAGCTTTTTGTCACTCTACTGCTGGATAAAGGCCTCCTCATGCTGCACTGGCCATTGGGGTTTGTCAAAGATAACCACAATGGGTAGTACCACTTGGTGAACTGAGCAAAAATATGTACCATGCCGAAACCCGGGATTGACATAGGGACCTTTAAATCTTCAGTCTCACGCTCTCCCAACTGAGCTATTTCGGCTTCCTCCTGCAGCATTGGTTTAGTTGCCATGTTATTGACGTCCCAGTTTGATAGAGGTTATCAAAAGTGGCTCAATGGGTAATCTATTGACCAATGATGCACATTGCAATTCATAAAGCATCTGTGAACGATGTGGTGATAAGAAATGAATGCAGGAGCTTTTTGTCACTCCACTGCTGGAAAAAGGCCTCCTCATGCTGCCCTGGTCATTGGGGTTTGTCAAAGACAACCACAATGGGGAGCATTTGGTGAACTGAGCAAACATATGTATCATGCCGAAACCCGGGATTGAACCAGGGACCTTTAGATCTTCAGTCTAACGCTCTCCCAACTGAGCTATTTCGGCTTCCTTCTGCAGCATTGGTTTAGTTGCCATGTTATTGACGTCCCAGTTTGATAGAGGTTATCAAAAGCGGCTCAATGGGTAATCTATTGACCAATGATGCACATTGCAATTCATAAAGCATCTGTGAACGATGTGGTGATAAGAAATGAATGCAGGAGCTTTTTGACACTCCACTGCTGGAAAAAGCCCTCCTCATGCTGCCCTGGTCATTGGGGTTTGTCAAAGACAACCACAATGGGGAGTATTTGGTGAACTGAGCAAAAATATGTACCATGCCGAAACCCGGGACCTTTAGATCTTCAGTCTAACGCTCTCCCAACTGAGCTATTTCGACTTCCTCCTGCAGCTTTAGTTAAGTTGCCATGTTATTGACGTACCAGTTTCATAGAGGTTATCAAAAGGGGCTCAATGGGTAATCTATTGACCAATGATGCACATTGCAATTCATAAAGCATCTGTGAACGATGTGGTGATAAGAAATGAATGCAGGAGCTTTTTGTCACTCCACTGCTGGAAAAAGGCCTCCTCATGCTGCCCTGGTCATTGGGGTTTGTCAAAGACAACCACAATGGGGAGTATTTGGTGAACTGAGC
The DNA here is from genome assembly GCF_964198595.1 of Lampetra fluviatilis. Taxonomy (NCBI): domain Eukaryota; kingdom Metazoa; phylum Chordata; class Hyperoartia; order Petromyzontiformes; family Petromyzontidae; genus Lampetra; species Lampetra fluviatilis. Next base: position 5,485,956 of record NC_136295.1, on the reverse strand, counting down.
AAACATATGTATCACGCCGAAACCCGGGATTGAACCAGGGACCTTTAGATCTTCAGTCTAACGCTCTCCCAACTGAGCTATTTCGGCTTCCTTCTGCCGCATTGGTTTAGTTGCCATGTTATTGACGTCCCAGTTTGATAGAGGTTATCAAAAGTGGCTCAATGGGTAATCTATTGACCAATGATGCACATTGCAATTCATAAAGCATCTGTGAACGATGTGGTGATAAGAAATGAATGCAGGAGCTTTTTGTCACTCCACTGCTGGATAAAGGCCTCCTCATGCTGCACTGGTCATTGGGGTTTGTCAAAGTTAACCACAATGGGTAGTTCCACTTGGTGAACTGAGCAAAAATATGCACCATGCCGAAACCCGGGATTGAACCAGGGACCTTTAGATCTTCAGTCTAACGCTCTCCCAACTGAGCTATTTCGGCTTCCTGCAGCATTGGTTTAGTTGCCATGTTATTGACGTCCCAGTTTGATAGAGGTTATCAAAAGTGGCTCAATGGGTAATCTATTGACCAATGATGCACATTGCAATTCATAATGCATTTGTGCACAATGTGGTGATAAGAAATTAATGCAAGAGTTTTTGTCACTCCACTGCTGGATGAAGGCCTCCTCATGCTGCACTGGTCATTGGGGTTTGTCAAAGTTAACATCAATGGGTAGTACCACTTGGTGAACTGAGCAAAAACATGTACCATGCCGAACCCCGGGATTGAACCAGGGACCTTTAGATCTTCAGTCTAACGCTCTCCCAACTGAGCTTTTTCGGCTCCCTCCTGCAGCATTGGTTTAGTTGCCATGTTATTGACGTCCCAGTTTGATAGAGGTTATCAAAAGTGGCTCAATGGGTAATCTATTGACCCATGATGCACATGGCAATTCATAAAGCATCTGTGAACGATGCGGTGATAAGAAATGAATGCAGGAGCTTTTTGTCACTCTACTGCTGGATAAAGGCCTCCTCATGCTGCACTGGCCATTGGGGTTTGTCAAAGATAACCACAATGGGTAGTACCACTTGGTGAACTGAGCAAAAATATGTACCATGCCGAAACCCGGGATTGACATAGGGACCTTTAAATCTTCAGTCTCACGCTCTCCCAACTGAGCTATTTCGGCTTCCTCCTGCAGCATTGGTTTAGTTGCCATGTTATTGACGTCCCAGTTTGATAGAGGTTATCAAAAGTGGCTCAATGGGTAATCTATTGACCAATGATGCACATTGCAATTCATAAAGCATCTGTGAACGATGTGGTGATAAGAAATGAATGCAGGAGCTTTTTGTCACTCCACTGCTGGAAAAAGGCCTCCTCATGCTGCCCTGGTCATTGGGGTTTGTCAAAGACAACCACAATGGGGAGCATTTGGTGAACTGAGCAAACATATGTATCATGCCGAAACCCGGGATTGAACCAGGGACCTTTAGATCTTCAGTCTAACGCTCTCCCAACTGAGCTATTTCGGCTTCCTTCTGCCGCATTGGTTTAGTTGCCATGTTATTGACGTCCCAGTTTGATAGAGGTTATCAAAAGCGGCTCAATGGGTAATCTATTGACCAATGATGCACATTGCAATTCATAAAGCATCTGTGAACGATGTGGTGATAAGAAATGAATGCAGGAGCTTTTTGACACTCCACTGCTGGAAAAAGCCCTCCTCATGCTGCCCTGGTCATTGGGGTTTGTCAAAGACAACCACAATGGGGAGTATTTGGTGAACTGAGCAAAAATATGTACCATGCCGAAACCCGGGACCTTTAGATCTTCAGTCTAACGCTCTCCCAACTGAGCTATTTCGACTTCCTCCTGCAGCTTTGGTTAAGTTGCCATGTTATTGACGTACCAGTTTCATAGAGGTTATCAAAAGGGGCTCAATGGGTAATCTATTGACCAATGATGCACATTGCAATTCATAAAGCATCTGTGAACGATGTGGTGATAAGAAATGAATGCAGGAGCTTTTTGTCACTCCACTGCTGGAAAAAGGCCTCCTCATGCTGCCCTGGTCATTGGGGTTTGTCAAAGACAACCACAATGGGGAGTATTTGGTGAACTGAGCAAACATATGTATCACGCCGAAACCCGGGATTGAACCAGGGACCTTTAGATCTTCAGTCTAACGCTCTCCCAACTGAGCTATTTCGGCTTCCTTCTGCCGCATTGGTTTAGTTGCCATGTTATTGACGTCCCAGTTTGATAGAGGTTATCAAAAGTGGCTCAATGGGTAATCTATTGACCAATGATGCACATTGCAATTCATAAAGCATCTGTGAACGATGTGGTGATAAGAAATGAATGCAGGAGCTTTTTGTCACTCCACTGCTGGATAAAGGCCTCCTCATGCTTCACTGGTCATTGGGGTTTGTCAAAGTTAACCACAATGGGTAGTTCCACTTGGTGAACTGAGCAAAAATATGCACCATGCCGAAACCCGGGATTGAACCAGGGACCTTTAGATCTTCAGTCTAACGCTCTCCCAACTGAGCTATTTCGGCTTCCTCCTGCCGAATTGGTTTAGTTGCCATGTTATTGACGTCCCAGTTTGATAGAGGTTATCAAAAGTGGCTCAATGGGTAATCTATTGACCAATGATGCACATTGCAATTCATGAAGCATCTGTGAACGATGTGGTGATAAGAAATGAATGCAGGAGCTTTTTGTCACTCCACTGTTGGATAAAGGCCTCCTCATGCTGCCCTGGTCATAGGGGTTTGTCAAAGATAACCACAATGGGTAGTATTTGGTGAACTGAGCAAAATATGTACCATGCCGACACCCGGGATTGAACCAGGGACCTTTAGATCTTCAGTCTAACGCTCTCCCAACTGAGCTATTTCGGCGTCCTCCAGCCGCATTGGTTTAGTTGCCATGTTATTGACGTCCCAGTTTGATAGAGGTTATCAAAAGTGGCTCAATGGGTAATCTATTGACCAATGATGCACATTGCAATTCATAAAGCATCTGTGAACGATGTGGTGATAAGAAATGAATGCAGGAGCTTTTTGTCACTCCACTGCTGGATAAAGGCCTCCTCATGCTGCCATGGTCATTGGGGTTTGTCAAAGATAACCACAATGGGTAGTATTTGGTGAACTGAGCAAAATATGTACCATGCCGTAAACCCGAGATTGAACCAGGGACCTTTAGATCTTCAGTCTAACGCTCTCCCAACTGAGCTATTTCGGCTTCCTCCTGCCGCATTGGTTTAGTTGCCATGTTATTGGCGTCCCAGTTTGATAGAGGTTATCAAAAGTGGCTCAATGGGTAATCTATTGACCAATGATGCACATTGCAATTCATAAAGCATCTGTGAACGATGTGGTGATAAGAAATGAATGCAGGAGCTTTTTGTCACTCCACTGCTGGAAAAAGGCCTCCTCATGCTGCCCTGGTCATTGGGGTTTGTCAAAGACAACCACAATGGGTAGTATTTGGTGAACTGAGCAAAAATAATAGCCATGCCGAAACCCAGGATTGAACCAGGAACCTTTAGATCTTCAGTCTAACGCTCTCCCAACTGCGCTATTTCGGCTTCCTACTGCAGCATTGGTTTAGTTGCCATGTTATTGACGTCGCACTTTGATAGAGGTTATCAAAAGTTGCTCAATGGGTAATCTATTGACCAATGATGCACATTGCAATTCATAAAGCATCTGTGAACGATGCGGTGATAAGAAATGAATGCAGGAGCTTTTTGTCACTCTACTGCTGGATAAAGGCCTCCTCATGCTGCACTGGTCATTGGGGTTTGTCAAAGTTAACCACAATGGGTAGTTCCACTTGGTGAACTGAGCAAAAATATGCACCATGCCGAAACCCGGGATTGAACCAGGGACCTTTAGATCTTCAGTCTAACGCTCTCCCAACTGAGCTATTTCGGCTCCCTCCTGCAGCATTGGTTAAGTTTCCATGTTATTGACGTCCCAGTTTGATAGAGGTTATCAAAAGTGGCTCAATGGGTAATCTATTGACCAATGATGCACATTGCAATTCATAATGCATTTGTGCACAATGTGGTGATAATAAATACATATGGGAGCTTTTTGTCACTCCACTGCTGGATAAAGGCCTCCTCATGCTGCACTGGTCATTGGGGTTTGTCAAAGATAACCAGAATGGGTAGTACTTGGTGAACTGAGCAAAAATATGTACCATGCAGAAACCCGAGATTGAACCAGGGACCTTTAGATCTTCAGTCTAACGCTCTCCCAACTGAGCTATTTCGGCTTCCTGCAGCATTGGTTTAGTTGCCATGTTATTGACGTCGCAGTTTGATAGAGGTTATCAAAAGTGGCTCAATGGGTTATCTATTGACCAATGATGCCCATTGCAATTCATAAAGCATCTGTGAACGATGTGGTGATAAGAAATTAATGCAGGAGTTTTTGTCACTCCACTGCTGGATAAAGGCCTCATCATGCTGCACTGGTCATTGGGGTTTGTCAAAGATAACCACAATGGGTAGTACTTGGTGAACTGAGCAAAAATATGTACCATGCCGAAACCCGGGATTGAACCAGGGACCTTTAGATCTTCAGTCTAACGCTCTCCCAACTGAGCTATTTCGGCTTCCTGCAGCATTGGTTTAGTTGCCATGTTATTGACGTCCCAGTTTGATAGAGGTTATCTAAAGTGGCTCAATGGGTAATCTATTGACCAATGATGCACATTGCAATTCATAATGCATTTGTGCACAATGTGGTGATAAGAAATTAATGCAAGAGTTTTTGTCACTCCACTGCTGGATAAAGGCCTCCTCATGCTGCACTGGTCATTGGGGTTTGTCAAAGACAACCACAATGGGGAGTATTTGGTGAACTGAGCAAACATATGTATCATGCCGAAACCCGGGATTGAACCAGGGACCTTTAGATCTTCAGTCTAACGCTCTCCCAACTGAGCTATTTCGGCTTCCTTCTGCCGCATTGGTTTAGTTGCCATGTTATTGACGTCCCAGTTTGATAGAGGTTATCAAAAGCGGCTCAATGGGTAATCTATTGACCAATGATGCACATTGCAATTCATAAAGCATCTGTGAACGATGTGGTGATAAGAAATGAATGCAGGAGCTTTTTGACACTCCACTGCTGGAAAAAGGCCTCCTCATGCTGCCCTGGTCATTGGGGTTTGTCAAAGACAACCACAATGGGGAGTATTTGGTGAACTGAGCAAAAATATGTACCATGCCGAAACCCGGGACCTTTAGATCTTCAGTCTAACGCTCTCCCAACTGAGCTATTTCGACTTCCTCCTGCAGCTTTGGTTAAGTTGCCATGTTATTGACGTACCAGTTTCATAGAGGTTATCAAAAGGGGCTCAATGGGTAATCTATTGACCAATGATGCACATTGCAATTCATAAAGCATCTGTGAACGATGTGGTGATAAGAAATGAATGCAGGAGCTTTTTGTCACTCCACTGCTGGAAAAAGGCCTCCTCATGCTGCCCTGGTCATTGGGGTTTGTCAAAGACAACCACAATGGGGAGTATTTGGTGAACTGAGCAAACATATGTATCACGCCGAAACCCGGGATTGAACCAGGGACCTTTAGATCTTCAGTCTAACGCTCTCCCAACTGAGCTATTTCGGCTTCCTTCTGCCGCATTGGTTTAGTTGCCATGTTATTGACGTCCCAGTTTGATAGAGGTTATCAAAAGTGGCTCAATGGGTAATCTATTGACCAATGATGCACATTGCAATTCATAAAGCATCTGTGAACGATGTGGTGATAAGAAATGAATGCAGGAGCTTTTTGTCACTCCACTGCTGGATAAAGGCCTCCTCATGCTGCCCTGGTCATAGGGGTTTGTCAAAGATAACCACAATGGGTAGTATTTGGTGAACTGAGCAAAATATGTACCATGCCGACACCCGGGATTGAACCAGGGACCTTTAGATCTTCAGTCTAACGCTCTCCCAACTGAGCTATTTCGGCGTCCTCCTGCCGCATTGGTTTAGTTGCCATGTTATTGACGTCCCAGTTTGATAGAGGTTATCAAAAGTGGCTCAATGGGTAATCTATTGACCAATGATGCACATTGCAATTCATAAAGCATCTGTGAACGATGTGGTGATAAGAAATGAATGCAGGAGCTTTTTGTCACTCCACTGCTGGATAAAGGCCTCCTCATGCTGCACTGGTCATTGGGGTTTGTCAAAGTTAACCACAATGGGTAGTTCCACTTGGTGAACTGAGCAAAAATATGCACCATGCCGAAACCCGGGATTGAACCAGGTACCTTTAGATCTTCAGTCTAACGCTCTCCCAACTGAGCTATTTCGGCTTCCTGCAGCACTGGTTTAGTTGCCATGTTATTGACGTCCCAGTTTGATAGAGGATATCAAAAGTGGCTCAATGGGTAATCTATTGACCAATGATGCACATTGCAATTCATAATGCATTTGTGCACAATGTGGTGATAAGAAATTAATGCAAGAGTTTTTGTCACTCCACTGCTGGATGAAGGCCTCCTCATGCTGCACTGGTCATTGGGGTTTGTCAAAGTTAACCACAATGGGTAGTACCACATGGTGAACTGAGCAAAAATATGTACCATGCCGAAACCTGGGATTGAACCAGGGACCTTTAGATCTTCAGTCTAACGCTCTCCCAACTGAGCGATTTCGGCTTCCTCCTGCAGCATTGGTTTAGTTGCCATGTTATTGACGTCCCAGTTTGATAGAGGTTATCAAAAGTGGCTCAATGGGTAATCTATTGACCAATGATGCACATTGCAATTCATAATGCATTTGTGCACAATGTGGTGATAAGAAATACATATGGGAGCTTTTTGTCACTCCACTGCTGGATAAAGGCCTCCTCGTGCTGCACTGGTCATTGGGGTTTGTCAAAGTTAACCACAATGGGTAGTACCACATGGTGAACTGAGCAAAAATATGTACCATGCCGAAACCTGGGATTGAACCAGGGACCTTTAGATCTTCAGTCTAACGCTCTCCCAACTGAGCTATTTCGTCTTCCTTCTGCCGCATTGGTTTAGTTGCCATGTTATTGGCGTCCCAGTTTGATAGAGGTTATCAAAAGTGGCTCAATGGGTAATCTATTGACCAATGATGCACATTGCAATTCATAAAGCATCTGTGAACGATGTGGTGATAAGAAATGAATGCAGGAGCTTTTTGTCACTCCACTGCTGGAAAAAGGCCTCCTCATGCTGCCCTGGTCATTGGGGTTTGTCAAAGACAACCACAATGGGGAGTATTTGGTGAACTGAGCAAACATATGTATCATGCCGAAACCCGGGATTGAACCAGGGACCTTTAGATCTTCAGTCTAACGCTCTCCCAATTGAGCTATTTCGGCTTCCTTCTGCCGCATTGGTTTAGTTGCCATGTTATTGACGTCCCAGTTTGATAGAGGTTATCAAAAGCGGCTCAATGGGTAATCTATTGACCAATGATGCACATTGCAATTCATAAAGCATCTGTGAACGATGTGGTGATAAGAAATGAATGCAGGAGCTTTTTGTCACTCCACTGCTGGAAAATGGCCTCCTCATGCTGCCATGGTCATTGGGGTTTGTCAAAGATAACCACAATGGGTAGTATTTGGTGAACTGAGCAAAATATGTACCATGCCGTAAACCCGAGATTGAACCAGGGACCTTTAGATCTTCAGTCTAACGCTCTCCCAACTGAGCTATTTCGGCTTCCTCCTGCCGCATTGGTTTAGTTGCCATGTTATTGGCGTCCCAGTTTGATAGAGGTTATCAAAAGTGGCTCAATGGGTAATCTATTGACCAATGATGCACATTGCAATTCATAAAGCATCTGTGAACGATGTGGTGATAAGAAATGAATGCAGGAGCTTTTTGTCACTCCACTGCTGGAAAAAGGCCTCCTCATGCTGCCCTGGTCATTGGGGTTTGTCAAAGACAACCACAATGGGTAGTATTTGGTGAACTGAGCAAAAATAGTAGCCATGCCGAAACCCAGGATTGAATCAGGAACCTTTAGATCTTCAGTCTAACGCTCTCCCAACTGCGCTATTTCGGCTTCCTACTGCAGCATTGGTTTAGTTGCCATGTTATTGACGTCGCACTTTGATAGAGGTTATCAAAAGTGGCTCAATGGGTAATCTATTGACCAATGATGCACATTGCAATTCATAAAGCATCTGTGAACGATGCGGTGATAAGAAATGAATGCAGGAGCTTTTTGTCACTCTACTGCTGGATAAAGGCCTCCTCATGCTGCACTGGCCATTGGGGTTTGTCAAAGATAACCACAATGGGTAGTATTTGGTGAACTGAGCAAAAATATGTACCATGCCGAAACCCGGGATTGAACCAGGAACCTTTAGATCTTCAGTCTAACGCTCTCCCAACTGAGCTATTTCGGCGTCCTCCTGCCGCATTGGTTTAGTTGCCATGTTATTGACGTGCCAGTTTGATAGAGGTTATCAAAAGTGGCTCAATGGGTAATCTATTGACCAATGATGCACATTGCAATTCATAAAGCATCTGTGAACGATGTGGTGATAAGAAATGAATGCAGGATCTTTTTGTCACTCCACTGCTGGATAAAGGCCTCCTCATGCTGCACTGGTCTTTGGGGTTTGTCAAAGTTAACCACAATGGGTAGTTCCACTTGGTGAACTGAGCAAAAATATGCACCATGCCGAAACCCGGGATTGAACCAGGGACCGTTAGATCTTCAGTCTAACGCTCTCCCAACTGAGCTATTTCGGCTTCCTCCTGCAGCATTGGTTAAGTTTCCATGTTATTGACGTCCCAGTTTGATAGAGGTTATCAAAAGTGGCTCAATGGGTAATCTATTGACCAATGATGCACATTGCAATTCATAATGCATTTGTGCACAATGTGGTGATAATAAATACATATGGGAGCTTTTTGTCACTCCACTGCTGGATAAAGGCCTCCTCATGCTGCACTGGTCATTGGGGTTTGTCAAAGATAACCAGAATGGGTAGTACTTGGTGAACTGAGCAAAAATATGTACCATGCAGAAACCCGAGATTGAACCAGGGACCTTTAGATCTTCAGTCTAACGCTCTCCCAACTGAGCTATTTCGGCTTCCTGCAGCATTGGTTTAGTTGCCATGTTATTGACGTCGCAGTTTGATAGAGGTTATCAAAAGTGGCTCAATGGGTTATCTATTGACCAATGATGCCCATTGCAATTCATAAAGCATCTGTGAACGATGTGGTGATAAGAAATTAATGCAGGAGTTTTTGTCACTCCACTGCTGGATAAAGGCCTCATCATGCTGCACTGGTCATTGGGGTTTGTCAAAGATAACCACAATGGGTAGTACTTGGTGAACTGAGCAAAAATATGTACCATGCCGAAACCCGGGATTGAACCAGGGACCTTTAGATCTTCAGTCTAACGCTCTCCCAACTGAGCTATTTCGGCTTCCTGCAGCATTGGTTTAGTTGCCATGTTATTGACGTCCCAGTTTGATAGAGGTTATCAAAAGTGGCTCAATGGGTAATCTATTGACCAATGATGCACATTGCAATTCATAATGCATTTGTGCACAATGTGGTGATAAGAAATTAATGCAAGAGTTTTTGTCACTCCACTGCTGGATAAAGGCCTCCTCATGCTGCACTGGTCATTGGGGTTTGTCAAAGTTAACATCAATGGGTAGTACCACTTGGTGAACTGAGCAAAAACATGTACCATGCCGAACCCCTGGATTGAACCAGGGACCTTTAGATCTTCAGTCTAACGCTCTCCCAACTGAGCTATTTCGGCTCCCTCCTGCAGCATTGGTTTAGTTGCCATGTTATTGACGTCCCAGTTTGATAGCGGTTATCAAAAGTGTCTCAATGGGTAATCTATTGACCAATGATGCACATTGCAATTCATAATGCATTTGTGCACAATGTGGTGATAAGAAATACATGCGGGAGCTTTTTGTCACTCCACTGCTGGATAAAGGCCTCCTCGTGTTGCACTGGTCATTGGGGTTTGTCAAAGTTAACCACAATGGGTAGTACCACATGGTGAACTGAGCAAAAATATGTACCATGCCGAAACCTGGGATTGAACCAGGGACCTTTAGATCTTCAGTCTAACGCTCTCCCAACTGAGCGATTTCGGCTTCCTCCTGCAGCATTGGTTTAGTTGCCATGTTATTGACGTCCCAGTTTGATAGAGGTTATCAAAAGTGGCTCAATGGGTAATCTATTGACCAATGATGCACATGGCAATTCATAAAGCATCTGTGAACGATGCGGTGATAAGAAATGAATGCAGGAGCTTTTTGTCACTCTACTGCTGGATAAAGGCCTCCTCATGCTGCACTGGCCATTGGGGTTTGTCAAAGACAACCACAATGGGGAGTATTTGGTGAACTGAGCAAACATATGTATCATGCCGAAACCCGGGATTGAACCAGGGACCTTTAGATCTTCAGTCTAACGCTCTCCCAACTGAGCTATTTCGGCTTCCTTCTGCCGCATTGGTTTAGTTGCCATGTTATTGACGTCCCAGTTTGATAGAGGTTATCAAAAGCGGCTCAATGGGTAATCTATTGACCAATGATGCACATTGCAATTCATAAAGCATCTGTGAACGATGTGGTGATAAGAAATGAATGCAGGAGCTTTTTGTCACTCCACTGCTGGAAAATGGCCTCCTCATGCTGCCATGGTCATTGGGGTTTGTCAAAGATAACCACAATGGGTAGTATTTGGTGAACTGAGCAAAATATGTACCATGCCGAAACCCGAGATTGAACCAGGGACCTTTAGATCTTCATTCTAACATTCTCCCAACTGAGCTATTTCGGCTTCCTCCTGCCGCATTGGTTTAGTTGCCATGTTATTGGCGTCCCAGTTTGATAGAGGTTATCAAAAGTGGCTCAATGGGTAATCTATTGACCAATGATGCACATTGCAATTCATAAAGCATCTGTGAACGATGTGGTGATAAGAAATGAATGCAGGAGCTTTTTGTCACTCCACTGCTGGAAAAAGGCCTCCTCATGCTGCCCTGGTCATTGGGGTTTGTCAAAGACAACCACAATGGGTAGTATTTGGTGAACTGAGCAAAAATAATAACCATGCCGAAACCCAGGATTGAACCAGGAACCTTTAGATCTTCAGTCTAACGCTCTCCCAACTGCGCTATTTCGGCTTCCTTCTGCAGCATTGGTTTAGTTGCCATGTTATTGACGTCGCAGTTTGATAGAGGTTATCAAAAGTGGCTCAATGGGTAATCTATTGACCAATGATGCACATTGCAATTCATAAAGCATCTGTGAACGATGCGGTGATAAGAAATGAATGCAGGAGCTTTTTGTCACTCTACTGCTGGATAAAGGCCTCCTCATGCTGCACTGGCCATTGGGGTTTGTCAAAGATAACCACAATGGGTAGTATTTGGTGAACTGAGCAAAAATATGTACCATGCCGAAACCCGGGAATGAACCAGGGACCTTTAGATCTTCAGTCTAACGCTCTCCCAACTGAGCTATTTCGGCGTCCTCCTGCCGCATTGGTTTAGTTGCCATGGTATTGACGTCCCAGTTTGATAGAGGTTATCAAAAGTGGCTCAATGGGTAATCTATTGACCAATGATGCACATTGCAATTCATAAAGCATCTGTGAACGATGTGGTGATAAGAAATGAATGCATGAGCTTTTTGTCACTCCACTGCTGGATAAAGGCCTCCTCATGCTGCACTGGTCATTGGGGTTTGTCAAAGTTAACCACAATGGGTAGTTCCACTTGGTGAACTGAGCAAAAATATGCACCATGCCGAAACCCGGGATTGAACCAGGGACCTTTAGATCTTCAGTCTAACGCTCTCCCAACTGAGCTATTTCGGCTTCCTCCTGCAGCATTGGTTAAGTTTCCATGTTATTGACGTCCCAGTTTGATAGAGGTTATCAAAAGTGGCTCAATGGATAATCTATTGACCAATGATTCACATTGCAATGTATAATGCGTTTGTGCACAATGTGGTGATAAGAAATACATACGGGAGCTTTTTGTCACTCCACTGTTGGATAAAGGCCTCCTCATGCTGCCCTGGTCATTGGGGTTTATCAAAGATAACCACAATGGGTAGTACCACTTGGTGAACTGAGCAAAAATATATACCATGCCGAAACCCGGGATTGACATAGGGACCTTTAAATCTTCAGTCTCACGCTCTCCCAACTGAGCTATTTCGGCTTCCTCCTGCAGCATTGGTTTAGTTGCCATGTTATTGACGTCCCAGTTTGATAGAGGTTATCAAAAGTGGCTCAATGGGTAATCTATTGACCAATGATGCACATTGCAATTCATAAAGCATCTGTGAACGATGTGGTGATAAGAAATGAATGCAGGAGCTTTTTGTCACTCCACTGCTGGATAAAGGCCTCCTCATGCTGCACTGGTCATTGGGGTTTGTCAAAGTTAACCACAATGGGTAGTTCCACTTGGTGAACTGAGCAAAAATATGCACCATGCCGAAACCCAGGATTGAACCAGGGACCTTTGGATCTTCAGTCTAACGCTCTCCCAACTGAGCTATTTCGGCTTCCTCCTGCAGCATTGGTTAAGTTTCCATGTTATTGACGTCCCAGTTTGATAGAGGTTATCAAAAGTGGCTCAATGGGTAATCTATTGACCAATGATTCACATTGCAATGTATAATGCGTTTGTGCACAATGTGGTGATAAGAAATACATACGGGAGCTTTTTGTCACTCCACTGCTGGATAAAGGCCTCCTCATGCTGCCCTGGTCATTGGGGTTTATCAAAGATAACCACAATGGGTAGTACCACTTGGTGAACTGAGCAAAAATATGTACCATGCCGAAACCCGGGATTGACATAGGGACCTTTAAATCTTCAGTCTCACGCTCTCCCAACTGAGCTATTTCGGCTTCCTCCTGCAGCATTGGTTTAGTTGCCATGTTATTGACGTCCCAGTTTGATAGAGGTTATCAAAAGTGGCTCAATGGGTAATCTATTGACCAATGATGCACATTGCAATTCATAAAGCATCTGTGAACGATGTGGTGATAAGAAATGAATGCAGGAGCTTTTTGTCACTCCACTGCTGGAAAAAGGCCTCCTCATGCTGCACTGGCCATTGGGGTTTGTCAAATATAACCACAATGGGTAGTATTTGGTGAACTGAGCAAAAATATGTACCATGCCGAAACCCGGGATTGATCCAGGGACCATTTAGATCTTCAGTCTAACGCTCTCCCAACTGAGCTATTTCGGCGTCCTCCTGCCGCATTGGTTTAGTTGCCATGTTATTGACGTCCCAGTTTGATAGAGGTTATCAAAAGTGGCTCAGTGGGTAATCTATTGACCAATGATGCACATTGCAATTCATAAAGCATCTGTGAACGATGTGGTGATAAGAAATGAATGCAGGAGCTTTTTGTCACTCCACTGCTGGATAAAGGCCTCCTCATGCTGCACTGGTCATTGGGGTTTGTCAAAGTTAACCACAATGGGTAGTTCCACTTGGTGAACTGAGCAAAAATATGCACCATGCCGAAACCCGGGATTGAACCAGGGACCTTTAGATCTTCAGTCTAACGCTCTCCCAACTGAGCTATTTCGGCTTCCTCCTGCAGCATTGGTTAAGTTTCCATGTTATTGACGTCCCAGTTTGATAGAGGTTATCAAAAGTGGCTCAATGGGTAATCTATTGACCAATGATTCACATTGCAATGTATAATGCGTTTGTGCACAATGTGGTGATAAGAAATACATACGGGAGCTTTTTGTCACTCCACTGCTGGATAAAGGCCTCCTCATGCTGCCCTGGTCATTGGGGTTTATCAAAGATAACCACAATGGGTAGTACCACTTGGTGAACTGAGCAAAAATATGTACCATGCCGAAACCCGGGATTGACATAGGGACTTTTAAATCTTCAGTCTCACGCTCTCCCAACTGAGCTATTTCGGCTTCCTCCTGCAGCATTGGTTTAGTTGCCATGTTATTGACGTCCCAGTTTGATAGAGGTTATCAAAAGTGGCTCAATGGGTAATCTATTGACCAATGATGCACATTGCAATTCATAAAGCATCTGTGAACGATGTGGTGATAAGAAATGAATGCAGGAGCTTTTTGTCACTCCACTGCTGGAAAAAGGCCTCCTCATGCTGCCCTGGTCATTGGGGTTTGTCAAAGATAACCACAATGGGTAGGATTTGGTGAACTGAGCAAAAATAATAACCATGCCGAAACCCGGGACCTTTAGATCTTCAGTCTAACGCTCTCCCAACTGAGCTATTTCGGCATCCTCCTGCCGCATTGGTTTAGTTGCCATGTTATTGACGTCCCAGTTTGATAGAGGTTATCAAAAGTGGCTCAATGGGTAATCTATTGACCAATGATGCACATTGCAATTCATAAAGCATCTGTGAACGATGTGGTGATAAGAAATGAATGCAGGAGCTTTTCGTCACTCCACTGCTGGAAAAAGGCCTCCTCATGCTGCCCTGGTCATTGGGGTTTGTCAAAGACAACCACAATGGGGAGTATTTGGTGAACTGAGCAAAAATATGTACCATGCCGAAACCCGCGATTGAACCAGGGACCTTTAGATCTTCAGTCTAACGCTCTCCCAACTGAGCTATTTCGGCTTCCTCCTGCCGCATTGGTTTAGTTGCCATGTTATTGACGTCCCAGTTTGATAGAGGTTATCAAAAGTGGCTCAATGGGTAATCTATTGACCAATGATGCACATTGCAATTCATAAAGCATCTGTGAACGATGTGGTGATAAGAAATGAATGCAGGAGCTTTTTGTCACTCCACTGCTGGAAAAAGGCCTCCTCATGCTGCCCTGGTCATTGGGGTTTGTCAAAGATAACCACAATGGGTAGTATTTGGTGAACTGAGCAAAATATGTACCATGCCGTAACCCGGGATTGAACCAGGGACCTTTAGATCTTCAGTCTAACGTTCTCCCAACTTAGCTATTTCGGCTTCCTCCTGCCACAGTGGTTTAGTTGCCATGTTATTGACGTCCCAGTTTGATAGAGGTTATCAAAAGTGGCTCAATGGGTAATCTATTGACCAATGATGCACATTGCAATTCATAAAGCATCTGTGAACGATGTGGTGATAAGAAATGAATGCAGGAGCTTTTTGTCACTCCACTGCTGGAAAAAGGCCTCCTCATGCTGCCCTGGTCATTGGGGTTTGTCAAAGACAACCACAATGGGGAGTATTTGGTGAACTGAGCAAAATATGTACCATGCCAAAACCCGGGATTGAACCAGGGACCTTTCGATCTTCAGTCTAACGCTCTCCCAACTGACTTATTTCAACTTTCTCCATTGCAGCATTGGTTTAGTTGCCATGTTATTGACGTCCCAGTTTGATGGAGGTTATCAAAAGTGGCTCAATGGGTAATCTATTGACCAATGATGCACATTGCAATTCATAAAGCATCTGTGAACGATGTAGTGATAAGAAATGAATGCAGGAGCTTTTTGTCACTCCACTGCTGGAAAAAGGCCTCCTCATGCTGCCCTGGTCATTGGGGTTTGTCAAAGACAACCACAATGGGGAGTATTTGGTGAACTGAGCAAAAATATGTACCATGCCGAAATCCGGGATTGAACCAGGGACCTTTAGATCTTCAGTCTAACGCTCTCCCAACTGAGCTATTTCGGCTTCCTCCTGCCCTATTGGTTTAGTTGCCATGTTATTGAAGTCCCAGTTTGATAGAGGTTATCAAAAGTGGCTCAATGGGTAATCTATTGACCAATGATGCACATTGCAATTCATAAAGCATCTGTGAACGATGTGGTGATAAGAAATGAATGCAGGAGCTTTTCGTCACTCCACTGCTGGAAAAAGGCCTCCTCATGCTGCCCTGGTCATTGGGGTTTGTCAAAGACAACCACAATGGGAAGTATTTGGTGAACTGAGCAAAAATTTGTACCATGCCGAAACCCGGGATTGAACCAGGGACCTTTAGATCTTCAGTCTAACGCTCTCCCAACTGAGCTATTTCGGCTTCCTCCTGCCGCATTGGTTTAGTTGCCATGTTATTGACGTCCCAGTTTGATAGAGGTTATCAAAAGTGGTTCAATGGGTAATCTATTGACCAATGATGCACATTGCAATTCATAAAGCATCTGTGAACGATGTGGTGATAATAAATTAATGCAGGAGCTTTCTGTCACTCCACTGCTGGAAAAAGGCCTCCTCATGCTGCCCTGGTCATTGGGGTTTGTCAAAGTTAACCACAATGGGTAGTACTTGGTGAACTGAGCAAAAATATGTACCATGCTGAAACCCGGGAATAAACCAGGGACCATTTAAATCTTCAGTCTAACGCTCTCCCAACTGAGCTATTTCGGCTTCCTCCTGCCGCATTGGTTTAGTTGCCATGTTATTGACGTCCCAGTTTGATAGAGGTTATCAAAAGTGGTTCAATGGGTAATCTATTGACCAATGATGCACATTGCAATTCATAAAGCATCTGTGAACGATGTGGTGATAAGAAATGAATGCAGGAGCTTTCTGTCACTCCACTGCTGGAAAAAGGCCTCCTCATGCTGCCCTGGTCATTGGGGTTTGTCAAAGTTAACCACAATGGGTAGTACTTGGTGAACTGAGCAAAAATATGTACCATGCCGAGACCCGGGAATAAACCAGGGACCTTTAGATCTTCAGTCTAACGCTCTCCCAACTGAGCTATTTCGGCTTCCTCATGCAGCATTGGTTTAGTTGCCATGTTATTGACGTCCCTGTTTGATAGAGGTTATCAAAAGTGGCTCAATGGGTAATCTATTGACCAATGATGCACATTGCAATTCATAAAGCATCTGTGAACGATGTGGTGATAAGAAATGAATGCAGGAGCTTTTTGTCACTCCACTGCTGGAAAAAGGCCTCCTCATGCTGCCCTGGTCATTGGGGTTTGTCAAAGACAACCACAATGGGGAGTATTTGGTGAACTGAGCAAAAATATGTACCATGCCGAAACCGGGATTGAACCAAGGACCTTTAGATCTTCAATCTAACGCTCTCCCAACTGAGCTATTTCGGCTTCCTCCTGCAGCCTTTGTTTAGTTGCCATGTTATTGACGTCCCAGTTTGATAGGGGTTATCAAAAGTGGCTCAATGGGTAATCTATTGACCAAAGATGCACATTGCAATTCATAATGCATTTGTGCATAATGTGTTGATAAGAAATACATACGGGAGCTTTTCGTCACTCCACTGCTGGATAAAGGCCTCCTCATGCTGCCCTGGTCATTGGGGTTTGTCAAAGATAACCACAATGGGTAGTATTTGGTGAACTGAGCAAAATACGTACCATGCCGAAACCCGGGATTGAACCAGGGACCTTTAGATCTTCAGTCTAACGCTCTCCCAACTGAGCTATTTCGGCTTCCTCATGCTGCATTGGTTTAGTTGCCATGTTATTGACGTCCCAGTTTGATAGAGGTTATCAAAAGTGGCTCAATGGGTAATCTATTGACCAATGATGCACATTGCAATTCATAAAGCATCTGTGAACGATGTGGTGATAAGAAATGAATGCAGGAGCTTTTTGTCACTCCACTGCTGGAAAAAGGCCTCCTCATGCTGCCCTGGTCATTGGGGTTTGTCAAAGACAACCACAATGGGGAGAATTTGGTGAACTGAGCAAAAATATGTACCATGCCGAAACCCGGGATTGAACCAGGGACCTTTAGATCTTCAGTCTAACGCTCTCCCAACTGAGCTATTTCGGCTTCCTCCTGCCGCATTGGTTTAGTTGCCATGTTATTGACGTCCCAGTTTGATAGAGGTTATCAAAAGTGGCTCAATGGGTAATCTATTGACCAATGATGCACATTGCAATTCATAAAGCATCTGTGAACGATGTGGTGATAAGAAATGAATGCAGGAGCTTTTTGTCACTCCACTGCTGGAAAAAGGCCTCCTCATGCTGCCCTGGTCATTGGGGTTTGTCAAAGACAACCACAATGGGGAGTATTTGGTGAACTGAGCAAAAATATGTACCATGCCGAAACCCGGGATTGAACCAGGGACCTTTAGATCTTCAGTCTAACGCTCTCCCAACTGAGCTATTTCGGCTTCCTCCTGCCGCATTGGTTTAGTTGCCATGTTATTGACGTCCCAGTTTGATAGAGGTTATCAAAAGTGGCTAAATGGGTAATCTATTGACCAATGATGCACATTGCAATTCATAAAGCATCTGTGAACGATGTGGTGATAAGAAATGAATGCAGGAGCTTTTTGTCACTCCACTGCTGGATAAAGGCCTCCTCATGCTGCCCTGGTCATTGGGGTTTGTCAAAGATAACCACAATGGGTAGTATTTGGTGAACTGAGCAAAATATGTACCATGCTGACACCCGGGATTGAACCAGGGACCTTTAGATCTTCAGTCTAACGCTCTCCCAACTGAGCTATTTTGGCTTCCTCCTGCCGCATTGGTTTAGTTGCCATGTTATTGACGTCCCAGTTTGATAGAGGTTATCAAAAGTGGCTCAATGGGTAATCTATTGACCAATGATGCACATTGCAATTCATAAAGCATCTGTGAACGATGTGGTGATTAGAAATGAATGCAGGAAATTTTTGTCACTCCACTGCTGGAAAAAGGCCTCCTCATGCTGCCCTGGTCATTGGGGTTTGTCAAAGATAACCACAATGGGTAGTATTTGGTGAACTGAGCAAAATATGTACCATGCCGAAACCCGGGATTGAACCAGGGACCTTTAGATTTTCAGTCTAACGCTCTCCCAACTGAGCTATTTCGGCTTCCTCCTGCCGCATTGGTTTAGTTGCCATGTTATTGACGTCCCAGTTTGATAGAGGTTATCAAAAGTGGCTCAATGGGTAATCTATTGACCAATGATGCACATTGCAATTCATAAAGCATCTGTGAACGATGTGGTGATAAGAAATGAATGCAGGAGCTTTTTGTCACTCCACTGCTGGAAAAAGGCCTCCTCATGCTGCCCTGGTCATTGGGGTTTGTCAAAGACAACCACAATGGGGAGTATTTGGTGAACTGAGCAAAAATATGTACCATGCCGAAACCCGGGATTGAACCAGGGACCTTTAGATCTTCAGTCTAACACTCTCCCAACTGAGCTATTTCGGCTTCCTCCTGCAGCTTTGGTTAAGTTGCCATGTTATTGACGTCCCAGTTTGATAGAGGTTATCAAAAGTGGCTAAATGGGTAATCTATTGACCAATGATGCACATTGCAATTCATAAAGCATCTCTGAACGATGTGGTGATGAGAAATGAATGCAGGAGCTTTTTGTCACTCCACTGCTGGATAAAGGCCTCCTCATGCTCCTCATGCTGCACTGGTCATTGGGGTTTGTCAAAGTTAACCACAATGGGTAGTTCCACTTGGTGAACTGAGCAAAAATATGCACCATGCCGAAACCCGGGATTGAACCAGGGACCTTTAGATCTTCAGTCTAACGCTCTCCCAACTGAGCTACTTCGGCTTCCTCCTGCAGCATTGGTTAAGTTTCCATGTTATTGACGTCCCAGTTTGATAGAGGTTATCAAAAGTGGCTCAATGGGTAATCTATTGACCAATGATTCACATTGCAATGTATAATGCGTTTGTGCACAATGTGGTGATAAGAAATACATACGGGAGCTTTTTGTCACTCCACTGCTGGATAAAGGCCTCCTCATGCTGCCCTGGTCATTGGGGTTTGTCAAAGATAACCACAATGGGTAGTACCACTTGGTGAACTGAGCAAAAATATGTACCATGCCGAAACCCGGGATTGACATAGGGACCTTTAAATCTTCAGTCTCACGCTCTCCCAACTGAGCTATTTCGGCTTCCTCCTGCAGCATTGGTTTAGTTGCCATGTTATTGACGTCCCAGTTTGATAGAGGTTATCAAAAGTGGCTCAATGGGTAATCTATTGACCAATGATGCACATTGCAATTCATAAAGCATCTGTGAACGATGTGGTGATAAGAAATGAATGCAGGAGCTTTTTATCACTCCACTGCTGGAAAAAGGCCTCCTCATGCTGCCCTGGTCATTGGGGTTTGTCAAAGACAACCACAATGGGGAGAATTTGGTGAACTGAGCAAAAATATGTACCATGCCGAAACCCGGGATTGAACCAGGGACCTTTAGATCTTCAGTCTAACGCTCTCCCAACTGAGCTATTTCGGCTTCCTCCGGCAGCATTGGTTTAGTTGCCATGTTATTGACGTCCCAGTTTGATAGAGGTTATCAAAAGTGGCTCAATGGGTAATCTATTGACCAATGATGCACATTGCAATTCCTAAAGCATCTGTGAACGATGTGGTGATAAGAAATGAATGCAGGAGCTTTTTATCACTCCACTGCTGGAAAAAGGCCTCCTCATGCTGCCCTGGTCATTGGGGTTTGTCAAAGACAACCACAATGGGTAGTATTTGGTGAACTGAGCAAAAATAATAACCATGCCGAAACCCGGGACCTTTAGATCTTCAGTCTAACGCTCTCCCAACTGAGCTATTTCGGCTTCCTCCTGCAGCTTTGGTTAAGTTGCCATGTTATTGACGTCCCAGTTTGATAGAGGTTATCAAAAGTGGCTCAATGGGTAATCTATTGACCAATGATTCACATTGCAATGTATAATGCGTTTGTGCACAATGTGGTGATAAGAAATACATACGGGAGCTTTTTGTCACTCCACTGCTGGAAAAAGGCCTCCTCATGCTGCCCTGGTCATTGGGGTTTGTCAAAGACAACCACAATGGGGAGAATTTGGTGAACTGAGCAAAAATATGTACCATGCCGAAACCCGGGATTGAACCAGGGACCTTTAGATCTTCAGTCTAACGCTCTCCCAACTGAGCTATTTCGGCTTCCTCCTGCCGCATTGGTTTAGTTGCCATATTATTGACGTCCCAGTTTGATAGAGGTTATCAAAAGTGGCTCAATTAGTAATCTATTGACCAATGATGCACATTGCAAATCATAATGCATCTGTGAACGATGTGGTGATAAGAAATGAATGCAGGAGCTTTTTGTCACTCCACTGCTGGAAAAAGGCCTCCTCATGCTGCCCTGGTCATTGGGGTTTGTCAAAGACAACCACAATGGGGAGTATTTGGTGAACTGAGCAAAAATATGTACCATGCCAAAACCCGGGATTGAACCAGGGACCCTTAGATCTTCAGTCTAACACTCTCCCAACTGAGCTATTTCGGCTTCCTCCTGCAGCTTTGGTTAAGTTGCCATGTTATTGACGTCCCAGTTTGATAGAGGTTATCAAAAGTGGCTCAATGGGTAATCTATTGACCAATGATGCACATTGCAATTCATAAAGCATCTGTGAACGATGTGGTGATAAGAAATGAATGCAGGAGCTTTTTGTCACTCCACTGCTGGATAAAGGCCTCCTCATGCTCCACTGGTCATTGGGGTTTGTCAAAGACAACCACAATGGGTAGTTCCACTTGGTGAACTGAGCAAAAATATGCATCATGCCGAAACCCGGGATTGAACCAGGGACCTTTAGATCTTCAGTCTAACGCTCTCCCAACTGAGCTATTTCGGCTTCCTACTGCAGCATTGGTTAAGTTTCCATGTTATTGATGTCCCAGTTTGATAGAGGTTATCAAAAGTGGCTCAATGGGTAATCTATTGACCAATGATTCACATTGCAATGTATAATGCGTTTGTGCACAATGTGGTGATAAGAAATACATACGGTAGCTTTTTGTCACTCCACTGCTGGATAAAGGCCTCCTCATGCTGCCCTGGTCATTGGGGTTTGTCAAAGATAACCACAATGGGTAGTATTTGGTGAACTGAGCAAAAATAATAACCATGCCGAAATCCGGGACCTTTAGATCTTCAGTCTAACGCTCTCCCAACTGAGCTATTTCGGCTTCCTCCTGCAGCTTTGGTTAAGTTGCCATGTTATTGATGTACCAGTTTCATAGAGGTTATCAAAAGTGGCTCAATGGGTAATCTATTGAGCAATGATGCACATTGCAATTCATGAAGCATCTGTGAACGATGTGGTGATAAGAAATGAATGCAGGAGCTTTTTGTCACTCCACTGCTGGATAAAGTCCTCCTCATGTTGCCCTGGTAATTGGGGTTTGTCAAAGTTAACCACAATGGGTAGTAGCACTTGGTGAACTGAGCAAAAAAACGTACCATGCCGAAACCCGGGATTGAACCAGGGACCTTTACATTTTCAGTCTAACGCTCTCCCAACTGAGCTATTTCGGCTTCCTCCTGCAGCATTGGTTAAGTTTCCATGTTATTGACGTCCCAGTTTGATAGAGGTTATCAAAAGTGGCTCAATGGGTAATCTATTGACCAATGATTCACATTGCAATGTATAATGCGTTTGTGCACAATGTGGTGATAAGAAATACATACGGGAGCTTTTTGTCACTCCACTGCTGGAAAAAGGCCTCCTCATGCTGCCCTGGTCATTGGGGTTTGTCAAAGACAACCACAATGGGGAGAATTTGGTGAACTGAGCAAAAATATGTACCATGCCGAAACCCGGGATTGAACCAGGGACCTTTAGATCTTCAGTCTAACGCTCTCCCAACTGAGCTATTTCGGCTTCCTCCTGCCGCATTGGTTTAGTTGCCATGTTATTGACGTCCCAGTTTGATAGAGGTTATCAAAAGTGGCTCAATGGGTAATCTATTGACCAATGATGCACATTGCAATTCATAAAGCATCTGTGAACGATGTGGTGATAAGAAATGAATGCAGGAGCTTTTTGTCACTCCACTGCTGGAAAAAGGCCTCCTCATGCTGCCCTGGTCATTGGGGTTTGTCAAAGACAACCACAATGGGGAGTATTTGGTGAACTGAGCAAAAATATGTACCATGCCGAAACCCGGGATTGAACCAGGGACCTTTAGATCTTCAGTCTAACGCTCTCCCAACTGAGCTATTTCGGCTTCCTCCTGCAGCATTGGTTAAGTTTCCATGTTATTGACGTCCCAGTTTGATAGAGGTTATCAAAAGTGGCTCAATGGGTAATCTATTGACCAATGATTCACATTGCAATGTATAATGCGTTTGTGCACAATGTGGTGATAAGAAATACATACGGGAGCTTTTTGTCACTCCACTGCTGGATAAAGGCCTCCTCATGCTGCCCTGGTCATTGGGGTTTGTCAAAGATAACCACAATGGGTAGTACCACTTGGTGAACTGAGCAAAAATATGTACCATGCCGAAACCCGGGATTGACATAGGGACCTTTAAATCTTCAGTCTCACGCTCTCCCAACTGAGCTATTTCGGCTTCCTCCTGCAGCATTGGTTTAGTTGCCATGTTATTGACGTCCCAGTTTGATAGAGGTTATCAAAAGTGGCTCAATGGGTAATCTATTGACCAATGATGCACATTGCAATTCATAAAGCATCTGTGAACGATGTGGTGATAAGAAATGAATGCAGGAGCTTTTTATCACTCCACTGCTGGAAAAAGGCCTCCTCATGCTGCCCTGGTCATTGGGGTTTGTCAAAGACAACCACAATGGGTAGTATTTGGTGAACTGAGCAAAAATAATAACCATGCCGAAACCCGGGACCTTTAGATCTTCAGTCTAACGCTCTCCCAACTGAGCTATTTCGGCTTCCTCCTGCAGCGTTGGTTAAGTTGCCATGTTATTGACGTCCCAGTTTGATAGAGGTTATCAAAAGTGGCTCAATGGGTAATCTATTGACCAATGATTCACATTGCAATGTATAATGCGTTTGTGCACAATGTGGTGATAAGAAATACATACGGGAGCTTTTTGTCACTCCACTGCTGGAAAAAGGCCTCCTCATGCTGCCCTGGTCATTGGGGTTTGTCAAAGACAACCACAATGGGGAGAATTTGGTGAACTGAGCAAAAATATGTACCATGCCGAAACCCGGGATTGAACCAGGGACCTTTAGATCTTCAGTCTAACGCTCTCCCAACTGAGCTATTTCGGCTTCCTCCTGCCGCATTGGTTTAGTTGCCATATTATTGACGTCCCAGTTTGATAGAGGTTATCAAAAGTGGCTCAATTAGTAATCTATTGACCAATGATGCACATTGCAAATCATAATGCATCTGTGAACGATGTGGTGATAAGAAATGAATGCAGGAGCTTTTTGTCACTCCACTGCTGGAAAAAGGCCTCCTCATGCTGCCCTGGTCATTGGGGTTTGTCAAAGACAACCACAATGGGGAGTATTTGGTGAACTGAGCAAAAATATGTACCATGCCAAAACCCGGGATTGAACCAGGGACCCTTAGATCTTCAGTCTAACACTCTCCCAACTGAGCTATTTCGGCTTCCTCCTGCAGCTTTGGTTAAGTTGCCATGTTATTGACGTCCCAGTTTGATAGAGGTTATCAAAAGTGGCTCAATGGGTAATCTATTGACCAATGATGCACATTGCAATTCATAAAGCATCTGTGAACGATGTGGTGATAAGAAATGAATGCAGGAGCTTTTTGTCACTCCACTGCTGGATAAAGGCCTCCTCATGCTCCACTGGTCATTGGGGTTTGTCAAAGACAACCACAATGGGTAGTTCCACTTGGTGAACTGAGCAAAAATATGCATCATGCCGAAACCCGGGATTGAACCAGGGACCTTTAGATCTTCAGTCTAACGCTCTCCCAACTGAGCTATTTCGGCTTCCTACTGCAGCATTGGTTAAGTTTCCATGTTATTGATGTCCCAGTTTGATAGAGGTTATCAAAAGTGGCTCAATGGGTAATCTATTGACCAATGATTCACATTGCAATGTATAATGCGTTTGTGCACAATGTGGTGATAAGAAATACATACGGTAGCTTTTTGTCACTCCACTGCTGGATAAAGGCCTCCTCATGCTGCCCTGGTCATTGGGGTTTGTCAAAGATAACCACAATGGGTAGTATTTGGTGAACTGAGCAAAAATAATAACCATGCCGAAATCCGGGACCTTTAGATCTTCAGTCTAACGCTCTCCCAACTGAGCTATTTCGGCTTCCTCCTGCAGCTTTGGTTAAGTTGCCATGTTATTGATGTACCAGTTTCATAGAGGTTATCAAAAGTGGCTCAATGGGTAATCTATTGAGCAATGATGCACATTGCAATTCATGAAGCATCTGTGAACGATGTGGTGATAAGAAATGAATGCAGGAGCTTTTTGTCACTCCACTGCTGGATAAAGTCCTCCTCATGTTGCCCTGGTAATTGGGGTTTGTCAAAGTTAACCACAATGGGTAGTAGCACTTGGTGAACTGAGCAAAAAAACGTACCATGCCGAAACCCGGGATTGAACCAGGGACCTTTACATTTTCAGTCTAACGCTCTCCCAACTGAGCTATTTCGGCTTCCTCCTGCAGCATTGGTTAAGTTTCCATGTTATTGACGTCCCAGTTTGATAGAGGTTATCAAAAGTGGCTCAATGGGTAATCTATTGACCAATGATTCACATTGCAATGTATAATGCGTTTGTGCACAATGTGGTGATAAGAAATACATACGGGAGCTTTTTGTCACTCCACTGCTGGAAAAAGGCCTCCTCATGCTGCCCTGGTCATTGGGGTTTGTCAAAGACAACCACAATGGGGAGAATTTGGTGAACTGAGCAAAAATATGTACCATGCCGAAACCCGGGATTGAACCAGGGACCTTTAGATCTTCAGTCTAACGCTCTCCCAACTGAGCTATTTCGGCTTCCTCCTGCCGCATTGGTTTAGTTGCCATGTTATTGACGTCCCAGTTTGATAGAGGTTATCAAAAGTGGCTCAATGGGTAATCTATTGACCAATGATGCACATTGCAATTCATAAAGCATCTGTGAACGATGTGGTGATAAGAAATGAATGCAGGAGCTTTTTGTCACTCCACTGCTGGAAAAAGGCCTCCTCATGCTGCCCTGGTCATTGGGGTTTGTCAAAGACAACCACAATGGGGAGTATTTGGTGAACTGAGCAAAAATATGTACCATGCCGAAACCCGGGATTGAACCAGGGACCTTTAGATCTTCAGTCTAACGCTCTCCCAACTGAGCTATTTCGGCTTCCTCCTGCAGCATTGGTTAAGTTTCCATGTTATTGACGTCCCAGTTTGATAGAGGTTATCAAAAGTGGCTCAATGGGTAATCTATTGACCAATGATTCACATTGCAATGTATAATGCGTTTGTGCACAATGTGGTGATAAGAAATACATACGGGAGCTTTTTGTCACTCCACTGCTGGATAAAGGCCTCCTCATGCTGCCCTGGTCATTGGGGTTTGTCAAAGATAACCACAATGGGTAGTACCACTTGGTGAACTGAGCAAAAATATGTACCATGCCGAAACCCGGGATTGACATAGGGACCTTTAAATCTTCAGTCTCACGCTCTCCCAACTGAGCTATTTCGGCTTCCTCCTGCAGCATTGGTTTAGTTGCCATGTTATTGACGTCCCAGTTTGATAGAGGTTATCAAAAGTGGCTCAATGGGTAATCTATTGACCAATGATGCACATTGCAATTCATAAAGCATCTGTGAACGATGTGGTGATAAGAAATGAATGCAGGAGCTTTTTATCACTCCACTGCTGGAAAAAGGCCTCCTCATGCTGCCCTGGTCATTGGGGTTTGTCAAAGACAACCACAATGGGTAGTATTTGGTGAACTGAGCAAAAATAATAACCATGCCGAAACCCGGGACCTTTAGATCTTCAGTCTAACGCTCTCCCAACTGAGCTATTTCGGCTTCCTCCTGCAGCGTTGGTTAAGTTGCCATGTTATTGACGTCCCAGTTTGATAGAGGTTATCAAAAGTGGCTCAATGGGTAATCTATTGACCAATGATTCACATTGCAATGTATAATGCGTTTGTGCACAATGTGGTGATAAGAAATACATACGGGAGCTTTTTGTCACTCCACTGCTGGAAAAAGGCCTCCTCATGCTGCCCTGGTCATTGGGGTTTGTCAAAGACAACCACAATGGGGAGAATTTGGTGAACTGAGCAAAAATATGTACCATGCCGAAACCCGGGATTGAACCAGGGACCTTTAGATCTTCAGTCTAACGCTCTCCCAACTGAGCTATTTCGGCTTCCTCCTGCCGCATTGGTTTAGTTGCCATGTTATTGACGTCCCAGTTTGATAGAGGTTATCAAAAGTGGCTCAATGGGTAATCTATTGACCAATGATGCACATTGCAATTCATAAAGCATCTGTGAACGATGTGGTGATAAGAAATGAATGCAGGAGCTTTTTGTCACTCCACTGCTGGAAAAAGGCCTCCTCATGCTGCCCTGGTCATTGGGGTTTGTCAAAGATAACCACAATGGGTAGTATTTGGTGAACTGAGCAAAAATATGTACCATGCCAAAACCCGGGATTGAACCAGGGACCTTTAGATCTTC
The DNA here is from genome assembly GCF_964198595.1 of Lampetra fluviatilis. Taxonomy (NCBI): domain Eukaryota; kingdom Metazoa; phylum Chordata; class Hyperoartia; order Petromyzontiformes; family Petromyzontidae; genus Lampetra; species Lampetra fluviatilis. The sequence goes on along the minus strand of NC_136295.1, from coordinate 5,458,609 downwards.
AGTCTAACGCTCTCCCAACTGAGCTATTTCGGCTTCCTCCTGCAGCATTGGTTTAGTTGCCATGTTATTGACGTCCAAGTTTGATAGAGGTTATCAAAAGTGGCTCAATGGGTAATCTATTGACCAATGATGCACATTGCAATTCATAAAGCATCTGTGCACGATGTGGTGATAAGAAAACACGTTCCTTCGGAGTGGGCAGGTAGGAACTTGGTTGGACAGCGCATTCGTGCGATCCGTGTCACGCGGCGCAAGCTGCGTGGGGCGGCGCGTCACGTGGTGCTGAGCCCACCCGCAGCGCTCTATGAAATACAAATCAAGGGCGTGGATATGCACGCCAGACAGACAAATCATCCCTGGTGGGCAGTGTAGAACTGTTGTTCCTACGTGTATAAATACAGGAGCTTATTGTCACTCCACTGCTGGATAAGGGTCTCATGCTACACTAGTTGTTTGGCTTGATCAAAGTTATTTGCCGTTAACAATAATGCTCAATTGCAGTTTATAATGCATTTGTGCACTATTTGGTGATAAGAAATGAATATACAAAACCGTTGTATTACTCCACTGCTGGATAACGGCTTCATGCGACACTAGTTATTGAGGTTGACCCAAGTTATTCAAATAGTTGCCATGCTATTTAAGTGCCAGTTAGAATAGAGAGCGTAAAAAGAGGCTCACATTTGCCGTTATTTGCCGTTACCAATTATGCTCAATTGCAGTTCATAACGCATTTGTGCACTATGTGGTGATAAGAAATACATAGGGAGCTTTTTGTCACTCCACTGCTGGATAAAGGCCTCATGATGCACTTGTCATTAGGGTTTGTCAAAGTTATCCACATTGGCGAGTACCATTTGGTGAAGTCAGCCTAAATGTACACCATGCCGAAACCCGGGACCTTTAGATCTTCAGTCTAACGCTCTCCCAACTGAGCTATTACGGCCTCCTCCTGCAGCATTGGTTTAGTTGCCATGTTATTGACGTACCAATTTTAAAGAGATGATTACAAGTGTCTCAATGGTTAATCGCTTTTACCAATGATGCACATTGCAGTTCATAAAGCATCTATGCACTGTGCTGATAAGAAATACACAGGACCTTGTATCACTCCACTGCTGGAGAAGGGCCTCATGCTCCACTATTCAATGGGGTTTGTCAAAGTTATTAAATTAGTTTTCCTGTTATTGAAGTGGTTATTTGCCGTTACCAATGATGCTCAATTGCAGTTCATAATGCATCTCTGCACTGTGGTGATGAGCAATAAATACCCGAGCCTTGTCACTCCACTGCTTCCACATGCTGCACTGGTTATTAGGGTCTGTCAAAGTTTACACAATGGTAGACAATGGGAAGTACCACTTGGTGAACAGAGTAAAAATAAGCACCATGCCCAATACCAGAATTGAATCAGGCACCTTTAGCTCTTCAGTCTAACGCTCTGGCATCTGAGTTACTTCAACTTCCATCCACACCCCTGCTTTACTAGACATGATAGCAAAGTATTACTTCATGTCGGAATTATTACTATAATCGTCATCATCAGCTGCGGTCAGTCCAGTTTTGTACAGGCCTTGCCAAACAGCGCATGTTCCTGAAATGTAATAATTTATCTCCACAATACTTTATCACTCCATCTGTTTGGTTGATGACTTTGGGACACGCTCAATTTCCAGTTTTCATTATGTAGTCCTTTTTTATCAATATACTGCTGGATGAGGGCCTCCAGAAATCTTGCAGATTGTGGAAGTTATTGACCATTCCTCACCATTGATCAATGTGGCTTCGTGAACTGACCAAAACCTTTAGATCGAGTAAGGCATCCCCCCCTCCCCCCGAGCTCCTTCAGCTACTATAGACATGTCAGTGACGAGTGATATGTTAACCGGTCCTGCTCATGATACCTCACCAACCCTCCACCCCACACCCCCTTTCCTTCACATTACTACCCGAATGGTGATAAAACGGTCAAACAACCTCCATGATCGATAACAGAGTCTGGAGGCCTTCATCCAGCATTGGAATGACAGAGGAATAACAAAATCACTGTAAACTATTAAAATTAGCACATAATTGTAAACCAATGATATATTGCCAAAGAAATAAGTGTAAAGTGCTTTCGTTAAGATTTTTGAGGTAATATTTCATGCAAAACATGGCAATAATAAATGTTGGTCAGTATAATGAAAAAACCCCACAATTTACAACATAATTTCCCTTATAATTTCAGATAAATCAAGCAATGAACAAGGACCTAAAGTTTGTGAACACCCATCACGGCAATAGTATGTGTTGCATCCAGATTAAACTGTCGAACACCTTTTAAATATTTTTTCGAAAATGTTTATTTTTCAACTAAACGTCAACTTAAACGCAACTGGAACCAACGTTTGACAAATATTTTTCTAAAAAAACAAGACTGCTGCCTCCCTCTCAAAAAAAATATGCCAAGTTGCGAACACCTTTTGGTGTCATCAAAAATTTAAGTTGCAAAATAAACATTACACAACAGTAAATCGTGAAACAAAGAATTACAATTTCGGTCTTAAAGCAAATAAAAACATTAATTTAAAACACCTGTAAAGGCGATTTGTACATGGCCGCTAAATGATAGGATACAATGATACAAAAAGGGGGAAATGTATTAATGAAAATATATTTTTTGTACTCAACAAAAAAATGTGCTATTCAAGGTAAGTCATTTGGTGACGCACCACCACCTTCTCGTTCATATTTTTTGTTGTTTTTCAATTGGAACTTTTTATAAGTACCAAATATACAGCAGTGACACAAGATGATGTTCACCTTGGTCGCAAACGCAATATACAATTCAAATAGGTGAACGATAAAAGCTGCAGGAAATATTTAACAAGCAAACCTCTAAATTGTTAAGATTATTTCATGAAGCACAACTTTTCCGGTTGAGAAATGTTTATTTCCGTGCACTCCTCATACACGACTAAACACAAGTTTTAAAAGGGGATTTTAACCGAGCAGAAACCTTCCACATAGCCCAGATGACATTGTAACAAAATAGAACAGATCATACTTTCATGTATCTGGCAAATGCATATTCACATCACATAAAGGAAAATGACTCCCATATTTGTATAAATCCAATGTGGTTTCAAATCCCAAGCATAACAATTGTCTTTTTTCTGATCATTGGATCATCACTTAAGTTGGCTGTGAACTTGATGGATGTGGAAGCAGGAAAACCAGCACCAATAGCTACGATCCAAAGCCAAACTTGCCCACACCTACCTCAGTTTACAAGTAGTAATTTCTCAGAATGCACGGCTTCCTTTGGAACATCTCGGGTATTCTAATTAGAAAAATAACTGCGTTTCTGCACAAAAACATTTTCTGGATGACCATTTGGGGTGCCTATGTTGTTGTAGGCGCTGGTGCTGTTGATCTGTTGTCGCCGTATTGTTCACGCATCGCGCCCCGTCCCCGTGGTGTCGCGCTTGCGCCTCGCATCATCAGCGAGCTGCTGCAGCAGGACCCTACGCCGCTTCTCGAGCTCCCCCTCGCTCAGCTCACTCTCCGAGGTGTCCCACCCCGTCTGAATGCGCAACATACATTTACAAAAGCAATGCTCACTTGCAGTAGCCCTCTTGGGGCAGAGACAATGGGGGCATGGGATAATAGTTATAGATCTTAACTGAAAGCGAAGGAACATCCTGATAGAACTCCGGTAGACAGAAGATCATGTATTATCATAAAAAGGCCTCGGTGGTGGCACACTTCTGCTTCTAGTCACTTCAATGAGCCTCTCAGGAAACACTAGATGGTGACCCTTTTATGCTGCTTAAAGTAATTTACCCTTTTGGCAATCCATTGCTGGATGAGGACCATACTGGTAAGAATGGGTTAGTGATGGAGGGGAGCATACATATAGGAGCATAGTATAATACAATTGGTGGACTGCCCTCTGCTACCCACAATACCACTTTGCAGCAGCCGATAACACCTGTTTTATGCAGTCGTTGTCCATTCAAGCGATATCTAGGCTCAACACTACTTCACCTCCATGGTTGTATGCATTCAGGTGATTTGGTCACAAGTGTTTAGCATTTCCTTCATTACTATATTTTTTTATAACTTCTTACAAACCGACCTTCGAATGGCTTTGTAAAAAAAGGGAAGGTTATATTGAGTATTTTATTCCACGAGTAATTTGATTTATACAGAAATATTTAGTTTCTAACCGGGTACATGGTTTTATGGAGAGATGAGTACACATCTAAGAGAACGAAATTGTTAAAGGAGCTGCATTTTACACATTCAAAAGGCATAACCACATAGGAAATAATGAATTCTCCTGAATTAACATGACTGTAGTGTCTGAAAAAAGCAAATTGGTCTTGCACTATTTTTGTCTTCCAGAATGCTATAGGAATCCATTGAGGCAGCAAAGCAGTAACACATGGGAACACTTGGTCCATACTATAAACAAGCTACTACGCTTACAAAGGTACAAAATAGGACCTATTTCCTGTATTCAGCATCATTAGAGTAGATGTGCACTGTGCAAAGCACAATTCAGACGTTAGAAGCACAGATTTGCAAAGGAGTTTAGAGAAAAAAAATGAATCGAAATAAATTAGCTCAATAGGGGGCACCATGATAACGTACAAAATAAAAATGTTGCCAACAGCATCACGACCATTAAACCTACCTTGTCCTTTTTGCTGCCAGAGCGCTTTGGGGATTTGTGCGAGTCTGTGCGTTCCTTCTCACGATGCCTCTCCTTATCCTTGTCTTTGTCCTTGTCCTTATCCCGCCGGTCCCTCTCCTTTTCCCTCACTTCCTCTGACTCGACCGAGTTCTGAGAGATTGCATGTGGAACAGCTATTAAGAGCTGATCGATATATCATTCAGCACGCTGTGTGTCTGAACTCCTGCTCATTTAGGCAGAATTGAATCCATGCCAATAGAAAATATAACCTAACCTTTAAACCCTGGTTAAAATTGCATAAGCTATGGAAGGAAACAGTGGACTGCAATATTGGCTCATAAATCTTTATTCAAATATACCAAGTAAAAATGTTGCCATGAATTTTACAGGCTAGGTATTTTCTTTACGGTAAACAAGAACTTGACAAATATCATGGATATTCAAGATATTTCACGGTACAAGCTTGGGCAGACAACTTCATAGAAAAAACGGATGTCTAAATCGGCATTTAAAAGACAGGAATAGAGCTGAAAATTTTAAAGACTATAAATCATGTGCACTGTAATTAATGCTTGCAGAATACATTTTTAAAATGGAAAACACAAATATTGGCACATCACCATGTCCATGACAAGCTAATAATGCTAACAAAGCATGATAATCCCACAGCCAACAGGCATTATAAAGAGCATTTCACAAAGTCGCGACTCACTGATCTGTGTCTTCTCTTTTTGTTCTTCTTCTTATGTTTCTTTGATTTCTTTGAGCTGCGGTCTGATGGTTTTGAAAATAGCAACAATAGAAAAAGTTAATTATTTTAACATGCTCACAGTTACAAAGGCAATTGTGTTTTCAAACAAGGAGTGATAGCTCGGCAAATAATTGGTACTTAAATTCACCAGATTCAGCGCTGCTTGAGCGCTCGGATGCAGACTTGGAACGGGATCGCTTCTTCTTTTTCACGCGGTGGTGATGATCGTCTTCTTCTGACTCAGATCCCTGTGTATTCACTCTTGTTACATTTGTGCATAGTAACAGCATTTGAGTTGCAGGCAAGATTTGCCAATATGCGCACCTCTGATTAGCACGGTTGGCTACGTATGGTACCAAAGAAGTTCAACATACAAGTGGATGTTTACAAAAGGGCATTGCACTATTCCACCAATAGAGAACACAGGGCATCCTGACAAAATTACATGTTACCAGAATAATGAACAAAAAGTCTACATTCAATAGACTAGATGTTAATATAATTTTCAGCTCTTTGTCAATCGACAGTTTGATGAAGGCTTCCCCATGCTGTGTCAGCCATGGGGGGACTGCCTGACAATACATAATCGTGCTACTAAGTGTAGGTTGATTAAAGCAGGTGCTACAACTGGTTCAGATATCACTGGCCACTAATTTTAGCCATGACCAGGAATCGATATTCAGGTTTCAGCGTTCATACTGCAGCACGCTACCCACTGCACCATCGCTCCACTGTAAACAACTCTGTGAAAATAACTCAATATACATACACAGGTTCGGTGGTTAGTCAGATAAACTAGCAAATAACAGGAAATATGAGAAAATATCCCTATTTAAAGTAAATATCATAAAAGTATATTGAAACAGTAATACCCTACATTAATTCGTTGACATAATTGGATGGAGCAATAATTGTATTTCGTGTTCATAAAATTATTTAGCAGCTAAAATTAAACCATACAATACCGTGCAGTGGCATTGAATGCATGTATTTCCATGACAAGATGTACATGGTGTGAGTGGATCTTCTCACCGAGCGGGAACGAGAGCGCTTCCGATGTTTCTTAGATTTCTTTGAGTGCTTTCGGCTGTGTTTGGGGTGGTAGTGCTGGCACTCCACCTGCATCACAAGACATCAGTAGCAGCAACATCAAATAATCGGCATCTCTGTAAGAAAGATCCCCATTATAACCGCACAAACTACGGGGGTAAGTTCTGTTAGCGGGTGAGTATTCATATCAGAATTGTGCACAAGGGAGTTTACACCCAGTACCAAGCCTGACCCTATTTGTTTCTCCAGCGCTGATGTTTACACACCATATACTTTAATATTAACGGTTCACTTGATCTAGGTGAGGTGCAGGAAAGGTTAAGATACAACTTTCCACTGACGTTGTGTGTGGCTGGCAAAGAAACTGGTAATTGAGCTCATAACAGTGAGTGAACCACTTAATTCAACCACAGGGACAATTACCTTAAAAGTTTGTAAAAATAGATTGCAATTACAAAATTTTACATCACAATAAATGTTAGCAAATGTCAAGGTTTCAACAGTCTCAAATTGATAACCCAGGAGGCAAAATTTACATTTGAGAGTAATTAACGGTGAATTAAATTTTCCAATGGAAAGAGATGATGATTAAAAACATGTCCACACACCACTCAAAACCACTTCTGCATTGCACTAAAAAAAGGTTTGGATTATTTTCAAATACAACAGATGCTGTGTTGAAAATGTTGGCAAACAATATTCGGTAAGGTGTTTTTTCTGGCAATGTTTAGTCATTAAAAATATGGCTATTTTGGGACTTAACATTCCCACTCAGTTTGGCTGCTCCTTAATTGGGCTTCTGACTTAAACCTCACCTAATTTTAATTTTGTACTTGAAATGTTTGTGAACCTCCCTCTGGGAATGTGTAATTAATTTTAGTTGATTAAATTAACATTTTTTATGCAATCTTTTTTATTCACCTCCATGATGTATTCTCAACTAATGCAACTGCCAGGACCACATGGCAAACAACCGGATTTGCTCTTTTGGCTCACAAGCCTGTAATTAAATGGGGGAGTGCTGGCACAATATTTATGCAATATCCTCATCTTCTGAGAAGCTGGATATTCACACGAAATTAATCACTTCCAAATATGGAGGCCTTCTACCAAACATTTAAAGAGATGGATGCATTCTATTCTTGCATATGGCAATATGTTAAGGATGGTGATTGCATGGTCCCAGAAGGGGTATTGGGACTTGAGTTGTCCTATTCTATTTTGATCCATGCATACTGGTTTAGCACAGCACAGTAGTTATTGTGCCTTCTCCGTGTAAGAGTGTAATAGGTGTTAGTGTCAGACTCAAGTGTTATTGGCTTTGGATATTATTTGTTCTGATTTCACATGTTTGCATATCCAATAAGGTGATTGCATGTGATGATTTTGATTGCAATGTTTTTTGTGAATGTATGTTGGCAATCAACAGAAGCAGCTCAAAATTAAGTATCAGATGCAATCATGCTGAACAAAGGACTTGTAATTTCATGAACAACATAACACAAGTGAACGAATATCCAATACAGGTCCTATTCTTCTGGTGACATGTGAATGTATGCAATGCATCTATTTTGTCTTTCTGCTATAAAACCATTGTATGAGTAAATGTATGAACTAGTTAGAACAATTCAGTTTGCCCAACATATTATTAACTCAGTGACAGTTACATTTCTGCTCATACATAATATTAACAGTAGCTTATATTTAACCTGGACTGGGTGTCTTTTAAGGTTGACTCAGCCGAAAATAAGTTCCTGCTGAATTGTGGTGAACATCAGCAACGCAAAGGAAACTGCAGCCAGGCACAGTACAGATCACTATACACACCCTTCCATGTCATGCCTGTATGCTAAATGTAATTATCCATCTTTAACGTGCATCCTATGCAAGCAAATGTAAGAAAGTGTATGCAATAATTGAAACACCATTCATGTACGGGGAATTATATGTTTAGGTGTCCATATGTTGGCATGCAAAGATGTATTAACCCAGCACTGAGTAGGGGGAGCACACACCTCCAGGGCACCCACGTACTCCTTGAAGAGGCGGATGCGCTCCGACTCTACAGTGATCTGGTCAAAGGCTGAGTCATTGACGAAGCGGTCTCGCACCTTGAACACATTCACAGACACACACAACATTAAGGACACTATGTATGAACTTCTTTTGCACCATATGCAGACAACCGTACTAATCGGAGGTGCGGCGGAAGAACGACAAACTAAACATAAAAATAATTTCTTAAGAAAAGTTTTATATCTAGATTTAAAAGTGCATAGCTCCAGTGGCTTAGTAATATCGGAAGAGCGTTCCAGACGGCCGCAGAAGCGCATCTGAAAGTGCACGATGCAGTGACCATCTTTGTTTCATGGCGAACCAAAAGCCGCTGCGAGGATGACTGGAGTTGGCATGATGGTTTATGCTCCTTGATGCAATCAGCAACATGAAGTGTCCATCATCATGGCAATGTGGAAATTCCCCCACCAACAAATTTCCCTTGTAAAATAGCCAGGCAACTGGCTAAATGGTATAATCTGTGTAACAAATAAAATAAACCTCCAGAGAAAAATTCTGCAGCAAAGCTCGCTTGAGCTGGGTGATGCTTTTACTTATTTATCGACAAAAGACAGGAAAGGTTCTCATGTGCTGTACATTTTTGATGATCTACACAAAAAATATCCATACTCTCTGGTTTTTTCGGTAAAGTTAAGAACCAGACAGGATGGATTCCTGCAGTCACGAAAACTTCAAATCTGTAAAGACATTTAACCTGTACAACATAAATAATCCGGAACACAACAATACAGAGTATACATGCTGAAAAACACACAGCTGACAACTTGTACACAACCATGCACTGCATCAAATAACATGTACACGTACAACTTGTAAGTGAACATAAACAAGACCACAATCTTGAATAAGCAATGTTTTGCTAAAATCCAATTACAAATATCATTATATTGCACAAAGACCAAGCAATATCTACCAAGAATTATATCTAAACTTATCAATGCGGAACAAAATGTGATGGACTGAATTGTTTGTGCTGCTTTCCTGTGTGGCTGTTGACTGTGAATAACATGTCCCAAAGAACCATGCTGGACACAGTGACATCTAATTTATATTTCTCCGCATTTTGCTGCTTCAAATGGCAAGTAAAGCATCACAAATCAAAGTTCGGCATAGCAGTCATGCACACAACAAGAAGCCAGTGCAGGCACTAGAGTGCATTGGTGCAGTGTTGTATCAAAATTGGCTACAACGCATTTTCAAAACATGTGATATAAGACGTAACTATGTTGGTGCTGCGACAATGCATTTATAATAGCTCAATGTATGTGTGGACAATTTAATAGGATATACTTCACAATCAGTGTTTAACAGATGCTCAAGATGGCTATCATATTAGCAAGAATTCCATTATATTAGCCTATAATGCATTTTGTCCCAAGGGCACTAGACTAATAAGGAATGGCTGATAGGTCATATGAAGATAATCATTCCATAACAGCTCTGATAAGAGAAAAGAAAATGGCACAACAATCCAATTAATTTTGTTGTTTCTGCAAGCAATGCTTCCCATTTTCTTCTTGGTTCTTTCGGTAAAGTCACGTAGAAGGGAAGTAATAAAATAATAAAACAAAACATGACAAAATAATATAATTCTCACGACGTTTCGGCCACAACGCAAGCAGCCGTCTTCAGGTGAAGAATGAAACACCACCAAGCTAGAAGCGTATATTTAAGCTGGGTTGGAGGGGGGGAGGTGGGAAGAAGAGCACCTTAACAAAATAATTTGCATATCAAGAGAAATTTAGCATATGAAAAATGCGTAGGAGGTGGACGGAGGGGTTTCAAGTTAATATTATGCCCGTGCATTATGCAGGATTAGCAGCATCAAAGGGAGGGGGAAGGGGGGTAGCATTAACAAAGGAAAGGCATGTTAATAGTATGTAGCTGCAGTTACTAAACAACCACGTAAAAAAACTAAAGTATAAACTGCACGAACAACTAAAGTATAAACTACATAGCATCATCAGTATACTTACTATACTCTACAATAAGCTGAGTTACTAACAGTAAGTAATACATTACAATTCTACGTCGCTTTAATGTAACACTATGTATTATTCTACCCACCTTAAAGTGTATCACAATGCTATATATTTACTATAAAATTACGATACTATATATTACTTTGTACATTGTATTAAGCATATAAATGTTATACTATTTGTTATTATACACTGTACCATTGACCGTCGTGTCAATGGGTGAGTAGTGTGGGGGAAAACACTGCTTCCCATTGCTATGGAAGTTAATTCAACAATTTAAGACACTCTCAAGTGTCTCACTTTACTGTCAATAGTGGGCAAAAAGATGTGATTATGAGAAAGCTATAAAGGACAGCATTTCTAATTTACTAGCGGCTGCATTCCACTCATCCTTATAAAGTAATAGGCCGCATATTGTGGAAAGTGAAGTGATCATCCCATTGATAAAGTACCTCCAACCAGAGTAATGTGGAATTTCAAAGAATTGGCTTATCACCACCAACAGATTTAAGCACTGCATCAAGATCAGTTGAGCATGGTTAGACTTTTGACACATTAAATTGACATGCAGCCCACAAATCGTCTTGGGGCAAGGCTTAGACAATTAACTGTAGAAATGGCGACAATCTTGCTTACGTCATCCCACTTGGAGTCGTGTTCCAGAGGAGGGGTCGCCTGCTTCAGCATGTTGCGGAATGCAGCCTCCTTTCTTTTCTGTTTGCGGGCCTCCTCCTTCTCGCGTTCTTTCTCACGTGCCTCCGCTTTCTCAATCAACTGCATTCATTCAGACGCCATTACACAAAATGTTTCTGGGTTTGTACTTTTTGCCACGCAAGCTTGTAAATGGGTGTTTAGTCAATAAGCAACCTGTTGGGCCTTATCAACAACGGTCTCCCATTATCTCATTGAGCTGCAGATGCCTTCATATTTTATAATGCAATAAGAATGAGCAATAAAAATATATACATTTAGATATGCATATTAAATTTTGACTTAAAACTCTCGTGATTGCAGGAATTCATATTCTTGGTTCTTTCGGTAAAGTCACATAGATAGAAAACAAAAATCTAAATTAAAAGTAAAAAACCCACGACGTTTTCATCACAACACAAGCAGTCTTCTGCCCCACCCCCTCTCTCTCCCCCTGTCTCTTGCATAGCCCTTTCCCCCGCCCACTCACTCTAGAGCCCTTATAAGCGGCTACATTTGGAGGCTTGCCTGCCTCTTTTCTCTCTATCTGATGAAGACCGCTTGTGTTGCGATCGAAACGTCGTGGGTTTTTTGCTTTTAATTTAGATTTTTGTTTTCTAGATACATATTAACCAAGTGCGGGCCCATTCCATAGTTTCTTGCCTGTCAGGAAGTTTGTGACCCATGGTGCCATGGTAATACATCTCGCAAGGACAGCGGCTCCTCATGGTGCCCTAACCTACATCATGCAATTTACCAAAGTGGAACACCAGATGTGTTTAATGTTTCATAATGACTCGGCACACTACTACCTGAGTGACGGAAAAATGGTGAATGTAAAAATCCTCATGGAGAGTAATTTAAAATCACTTCCAGACTCTTTGGGTAAATCAGCCAAGCGGACAGGGCTGCTTGGTGTATAAGCAGCACCAGAATTATATAATATTGCAAATATGCTATTATGAACGCATACTCAATGATTAAGAATAAACCCAACAAGATCTGCTCATCAGGTGACGTAAATACCCGATTTAAAAATAACTAAGCGACCAACCACTTGGTCCTTGAGCCATTGGACAAAGCATCATACCACCCATGTTGGAAGTATGCAAATACAGTAAAACCTTGGATTGCGAGTAACTTGGTCTGCGAGTGTTTGGCAAGACGAGCAAATTTTTAAAATAAATTTTAACTTGATAAACGAGCAAGGTGTTGCAATACGAGTAGTACGTATACGCTTTGTCTGCCGAGCGTTACGTGATCACAACTGAGCCGATGGTGCTTCTCTCTCTCTCGCTGCGGGATTGTGGGTAATCGTCTCCCATGCTCGGTTCTCAGTCGGCGTGCCTCACTCGTATAGTCAACATCCTCAAAAGGAGGCAAAAGCAAGTGTCATTGGATAGGTTCCTTGTTAACGTCGCACAAAAAGAAAAAGATTCCAGTGAGCCAACAGATAGCAGTGATTCCGTTTGTGACAGTGAAAGTCGTCCTACACAATAACCCTCCTCTCCTCTCTCTCATCTCCCTCACACCAGCCACGATTAAATTGTATCAATAAAATAGATTACTTTATATTAAATTTAAATAATAAAAATATAAAAAGGTATTTTGTATTAATCATTTTTAAATGAATATTTTTGGGTTGTGGAACTAATCATCTGAGTTTCCATTATTTTTTATGGGTAAATTCACTTTGATATACGAGTGCTTTGGATTACAAACACATTTCTGGAACGAATTATGTTCGCAATCCAAGGTTTTATTTACTGTCGGTTTCTTGAAACTTTTTTCAAGTCTAGATCACATATATAAGTGAAAAATATGGTTGAAGGGTACTGTAGTAATTTTGATAGTGAATCGGTTTTTTTTGGGTTGGGGGGACACACAAATGTGATGAAACAGTGCAGGAACATTACAGGAAATATTAACTTTATCTATAAAACAGACAGTATATATGCTAAATTTTCTGCTCATGGTAGGTAGCATTTACCTTGGCTTGTGGGCTCCCTGAACAGTTTGGTGTATAAACCCAGCCCATTTTAACCAGGAAAAAAATGTTTTGCGAAACATACACTGTTGAACGCGAGCTTCACGTTTCCTGCGTCCAATGTTACAGCACGCTTGTCAGAGCTGATGAGGGACGCAAACTCCTCAAACGTCGTTTTCACCTCAACCATGAAGTTCTTGTCCTTTGAACAGGAATATGGGTGGGTAGAAGAGGACAGAAACAGCTCGGATGACCAACACGACAGTGTCACATTTGATATTGCTGTTCTGCTTTACAGTTGGGTACCTGATAGATACTTGCCAAGTTGTTGATAATTCATAATTTAGAAGCTTACGAGTATAATTGAGACCAGGGTGATACATTGTGGCACCACTACTCATTACATAAACCTCTGCCAGGTGGTGGGAAATAACAAATATTTACATAGATTAATTTTGTCTGCAATGCTTCCGTATTAAAGAGAGAACTGATGCTAGCCTGAATTATCAATACAATACATGTACATGTTATATCTTTTAACTATGAAAACAAGGTATTACTTTAAACATCCTATTACAAATAGGCAGCACAGCTTGTATTTTTGGCAACATAACCAGTTTTTGGTGGTAATTACCTCCATTCGTGGGGGACCAATCTCTCCATAAGCTAACCAACGTTTATTTCCCACAGTAGTATAGTGAAAAGGCAGGTAGACAGTCACAACTTTTACACTAGTATAGGAAATGCAAGCCTGCGGTCACTCGGTACCTTGAGCACATCCTTGATAATTTTCTTCTCCTCGTGGTAGCGAGCTTTGAGGTCCTCCACGTAGAATTTGAACAAATCCAGTGGTGTAGAACCTGCAAGATGCAATGAATAAGCTGCCGACTTGAAAATCAGATGAGATGTATTTGTATATTCTCAATTCACTCTGGCTCACTGCTTCACCACTGGCCATTACAAAGTGTATGGCACAGCAGCTGGGCAAGACAGCTGCTGGTGTAGCTTTGTGATGCTATCAAATTTTCATAGTCCTTCAACGAAGTTCTTTTATGAACAGGTAGCTTTGTGATGCAAGTGCTATCAAATTTTCATAGTCCTTCAACGAAGTTATTTTATGAACAGGGTGGACTCAATTATTGAACCAGAGAAATCAAGGTGAAATTTTACAAGCAACTGAGATTATAGAGAATGGGGAGCTGACGCAATAGCTAAGCGATGAAAATTCACATTGGAAAAAAGTAGCAGTGGAACATCTTAGGTAATCGACAGCCAACCAGGTAGAAGGAAAATAAATGTAAAAAGTTCGACTGAAGACAGATGAGATGCAGAACAAGTGAATGAGATCTAACATAATTAAAAGTGGAGAGATGAGCAGACAGGGGGTACGGCAATTAATCGTCTTACCTGGCTGCCCCAGCATCCTGGAAAAGCGAATGTCTGCACTGACGGCCGGGTACAGATCCATCCATGTTGACATGGAGTGCAGCTTCCCATTGTTGTGCAACTCATCCAAAAACAGCTGTACAGGAGAAAGCAGTCATGCAGAGTATCATACCGTAAATAATGCAGCCCAGAGGTAGTAGCAGCATTACTACATGAATATAATCTTGATTGTAAGCTTATGTGACTGCAGGAATCCATACTCTTTGGCTCTTTTGGTAAAGTCACGTAGGTAGAAAAATAAATAATAAATCACGACGTTTCGATCACAACACAAGCAATCGTCATCAGGATACAGCAGTAGAACTGCTGAACAAGAAAGATATATAAAGACTGAGCAATCATTGGAAGGATGTTATTAACCAGGTAAAGTCTTAACTTGCTGTGATGTGTCCATCCTTCCTGCCGTTGTTTAGCAGTTATTTCCGACTCTCTGAATTACATCACCTTGTTAAATGTCTTTACATTAACAGACTAAGGTCTGACTAACATAGCCACCGCTGCTCCCTTTAGCCTCGATGTAACGGTAGCTCTCGCTGTGTAAAAGGCTGTCTCACTGGCACGGCTACCGTTACGGTGGTTCTCTTGCGTTGATACGCTGGCCTCTCCCTGTACAGCAGCCAAAGCCGCAGCTTGTGTTGCCCATGAGGTGGCGCTATGCCCGGTCCTCTGACATAGACATGCTATCTTCCCATTCAACTCGTTTACATTGACATGCCAACCTCTCCTTTTGACGCAGCTGCTGTGTGTGTGGCGACGGGACTCCTTTCTATCTCTGACCCCGCCTACTTACCCTTGGGTGACACCCACCTCAAACCTATATATAACCTCTTGTTGCAGCAGCAGCCCTTTCTTGTTCAGCCGTTCTACTGCTGTATCTTTCCACCTGATGACGATTGCTTGTGTTGCGATCGAAACGTCGTGATTTATTATTTATTTTTCTACCTACGTGACTTTACCGAAAGAACCAAAAAGTATACATGAATATAGCGTCAGATGCCACACCTGGAACAGTTCACGGTTTTTGCGCTGCATGCGGCGCTCTCTCAGTCGGCCTTTTTCTTTATCCTCCTCTTCCTCTTTCTCCAGTGCACGGATGTGCTCCTCAAAGCATATCAGTGCATCTTCCTTGTCCATATCTGTGCTCAAGAACCGGCATGGTGTTCACGCGCACAAATTCACAATCACACGATGCACGACACGATGCCGAGGTGAGTGTTTACTGGAAATAAGAGCGTGCCAAAAATAAAATTAGTGTAAAAAATACTCACTTGGGTTACATAGCAAAGCATGCTTGGAACAACTTGTTTTAACTTGCTTCAATTGGACAACACAAATGACAACACTTCCGAGAGTACAGTTAAATAACAGAATTAAAATGTTTTCCTACTCAATAGGATGGAACTAATCTCCTCTGGGACATCACGGGCAGTTGTAAAAACGTTGCATTCCTGTAGTGTGGGTGATTCTCTCCAAGGTAGCCACTGCCAACTTTATATTGATCCCAGCAAAATCATGGGCTCAGTAATAACCTGGACCACGATTTTAACCTGCACCCTTTCTTCTCATTGTTTGTCTGGTGCATTACCAACACTGCAACCCATACACAAAATACCAATACAGAGAGAGAAAGGCAGCATCTAGGAAACGCTACTATACAAGTTTCATTAGGCTTGGTGGAGTTATAATTGAGAGAAAAAGGGTATACGCAGCAAGAGGGGATTAAAACAAGGGCCTCACTTTGCAACTCCTCGTCCTCCGCGAATGTGGGGTTGTCCATAAGGTGCTGCTGCGCCTCGGACCAGGTGGTGCGGAATGTGACGCTTGTCATGCTGTCAAGGATGCTCTTGAGTGCCTGGATGTTCCTCTTACGTAGACGCTTGGCCTCCTCCTGGTCACACAGCAGTGGACGCGGTGGGTGGACCGTAGAGTGGATTTAACAACATATATTTGAGCAATACAAAATGAGCATGTTAACAAGAACATGGGCCATCATTGTAAAGCCAAAGCTTGGGAATGATGTGATCTGAGAGCCAACTTTGGTCAAAGTAAGAGATTCTCACTCGTCTATGATAACTAGGTAAAGTGATTGCCATTATTGAAATTCCTTCTGCTAGTGACTTGGTGTCATTAAATCTCAATTTTACAACAAAAAAAATCATGGGGTTCCCTTACAAATTTCAATTCAACAGGCAGGTTTTTTCATGGTTTTTTTGTTTCTGTTCTAATTTTTTTCTGGCAACACAGCAGCCTCTTTAAAGCTGAAGGTGCCTGTTCAGATGGTCATGGAGACTCAAGGACCACCTGGACCAAGATACAAATGCACACTAGCAGTAATTGGTTATGTGCTTATTCAGAAGCAGCAACACAAATGTGTTGAGCCATTTATTAAATAATTTTAGAAAATTGGTCTAATTGTTTTGTGACTCACCTTCTCCTTCTTGGCCAGGAAGAAGATGACATCCTCATAAATCTCGTTGCGATCCCGCTCCTGCACATTGTTCCACACCTCCATGCTCCCGAACATCTGCTCTGCCTTCCTGTGGGGTCAAGGGTTGTGGTGCAGAAGCCATGGATTAGCGTTAATTGGGACATTTACACAACCACTCGTTACAGCTTGTTCCATCTTAACAGAAAGTTAGATTTTTACAATAGCAGGAGTCTACGTCTGCCAATCAAATATAATATGCGCATTGTGAATGTATGACCACATGTGGGTGTTTGTGTTTATGACAATGTATTTAGCACTTCTTTTGCACCATACATAGACAACCGTGCTCATCGGAAGTGCGGTTTAAATTTAAACAAATGGTCCTGAAGTGCTAATCAACAAACGTTTTGAATAATAGTTTTTTCAGGCATTTATGTCTGATTAATTTGTGCTGCAAATGGCCACTCCACAGGGGAGGCACTTGAAATAGATGTTGGTCTATGAAAAGTATCAGGTTATATTTGTTTGTGTACTTTGTTTAAAGCACTTTTTGCAAAGTCACAACAACAACAATCACTGACGTGAATCATTTATTGTATAAAATGAGAAATTATTTCCAAATGCCGATTTTTTTAAATGTCAGTCGAGGTGACTGTAGCAGCAATCGTACAACGAACATTTTATTTACTTAAGCTAAATGTGATACCTTTTTGTGATACCTATTGCTGTCAAATATGAAAATATCTTACAAAAGGAAAGAAACATCAAGTTTTTCATGAAAAGAAACGCAATGACTTTTCATATTCTCTACAATGCTGTGCAGGTTAGATATGCAAATAAATAGCTATGCTCATATTTCTAACAAGTTGTTGTTCACTATTAAGTTGCATTACAATTGTATGGGTGCATAATTGGAATTATCACATGCAATGTATGTATATTGAATTTATTTTGCACCGTATGTAGCCAACCGTGCTACCGATCAAGCAGAAGATTGAGAATGGCTAATACTCATCATTATTCTGATACAAATAAAAATATATGTGTTAATAAAATGCAAACTCGAACAGAATGCAACACTGTCCTTGGGAGACAGGTCAATGCCATAACGATGCTTGGAAAAAAAACCCCATAGATGATCACCACTCACTCAGTACAGCATTTGGACAATGAATTTACAAAAACGTTATTTGACAAAGTTAGCATGCTAATTTACCAAGCAACGTAATGCATGCTAAGTGGGTGATAGATAGTGCATTCAGCTGAAAAAATTACCAAAAGAATGCATCTCATCAAAAATGCAAACATAAACCTATCTTTATAACAATTTGATTAAAGAGTGGCATTAACGATGTTATAGACATTTTTATAAAATAGTCTGTTAATTACAGCGATAATGAATTGGGTTACCACTATCGCATGCCCATCATGAAATTAGGAGCCATAATATATCTTAACCATGCGTCTCAATTGTCTAACAAAAATGGGACGTCAGTTTCAGACGCTGGAACCCAAACTGCTGACGGCAAGTTTGCGCTTTGTGCTTCAGAACAGAATGGCAAGTAATTACAGCTGGGCCATACATCCATATTTCTAATAAAATAGTGTTGTGCTCCTGAGCTACAAAGGTCAGTGAAGAACCTAAATGAAAATGCTGTTACTTTTTTCCTTCAACAAATACCTTGCTCCTTTGTGAGTGGTGAATACTAATAAAGCAAAAGTAGCAGCAAATGTGCGAGCTATACATTTCCAAATAAAGTGTACTATATTCACACTCTTTGGTTCTTTCGGTAAAGTCACGTCGGTGAAAAATAAAAATGAACTCACGGCGTTTCGGGCGCAACACAAGCGCCCGTCATCAGGTGGGACACAACTGTTAGAAACATTTATTATTTATTATTATTTTTCACCTAAGTGACTTTACCGAAAGAACCAAAGAGTATGGATTTTTGCAGTCACGAAAACTTCAAATCTAGAATGTACTATATTCATACTCTTGGTTCTTTCGGTAAATAAAAGTGTACTATGTTATAGTACGCAGGAGTTATTAACATTCTGCTGCACCAACACTATATAAATGGCAATGTGTGCAGTTGCAAACACGTAGATTATTCTTCAAATGAACCACTGCTGCACATATTTTTGTAACCAAGTACGTTGTGATGCAGACATGAAGGAAAGAAGTTCACTTTGGTTGAATGTGAAATATTCTACCAAAACATTTTTTCTAGAACTGCTTAAAACTATGTTTTCAGGGATAACATGAGTAATCATAATCAACGATTTTTGGGTTTAGATCGCGTTATTTATAAATGTGTCGTAACCCTCCACCACCCGACACGGCCAATCAGTAAAAAAAGTGTCACGTTGACAAAAGACAAATAGTTCACTGCTTTAGCCCACCGGTGTGTTGAAGCGTGGAACCACAACATTTACAATTTGAGTACGACGTTTCGCTGGTAATTGCATCCAGCATCATCGGGCAATTCGCCAGAATTCTGGCAGTGAACTATTGTGAACTATTTGTCTTTTGTCAACGTGACACTTTTTTTTTTTACTGATTGGCCGTGTCGGGTGGTGGAGGGTTACGACACATTTATAAATAACGCGATCTAAACCCAAAAATCGGTTATTATGAACAATATTGGTCGCGAAAGCCTACGTGTTAAAATAACATGAGTAAATTACGCCTATGCAGACAAGCACATGATGTGCTTGGAGTTCTAATTAATGTTGATGCTAATAATTAATTGGTTTGTGCTGAAAACAGACAAGTTGCCATTCAAGCTGCTTATTTAAGTCTCACAAAGCCTAATTATTTAAATAACTTTACAGCTATTATACTGTTGATGCATTTGAATACATTTCTATTGTGATACAAAACCTTTTTCCAAAGGGCTGACATAGAAGGCCTAAACAGTTGTATAAAAAACATTCACTACATAAAGCATCAGCTTAATAAGAGATCAAACCATATACCCGTGTCAAAATTGTGTAAATGCAATTAACATTCAAAAACATCTGTGAACAGTGTTGTAGTTTCGTTTCAGAGCAATGTTAATGTCCACCAGAACATGGGGTAACCAAATTATTTTAAGACAAACACAATAGGCTCAATTGTTTTAACATAGGTTGACCTCATACACCATGAACACTATACTGTACTTGCAGTAGTGAAGTTAGTTCTGGATGAGTGCTTGCCAAAATATTTTTAAGAAGACACAAAAGACAAATCTTAACAAGATTGTTGGGGCAAGTGCTGTTAGAGAGCACTATGAAGGCCAGAACAGCACACGAGGGGGTAGTTGGCCAGCACCAAGCCTGGCCGCCTTTGTCTCCCTCGTGGCGATGTCTACACATTGCACCAGGTACTCATGAGGCTGCATCAACCTAAGATGATACAGACACCACTCCAGAAGCAACCACTTAAGATTAAATGCCCTGCTTCCCCTTTACTCATCATAGTTCGTGACCTGCCTTCTTCTTAAGTTGCTACTGCCCAACAGTCTCTCTCCCTTTGATTTATTATATATATTTTTGGGTTAAATCCTGTAAGTATAATACCAAATCAGAGCTATGTACCTTCCATAAGCTGACAGCCAAACAAATCATCACACGAATACATGCACGAAAATGACAATTATATGAAACGGAGAAGGAACGGGTACACCAGGCTGTGGATGATATGCTGCCAGCTGATATTATTTCCCCGTCCAATAGTCCGTGGGGGGCGCCCATAGTCCTAGTGAAAAAAAATGGGAACTTACAATTTTGTATTGATTGAAGTTAAATAAGATATCGGTGGCGGATGCATATCCCCTCCCTTGTATGGACGACTCGCTATATGCGTTATCGGGCGCACAGTTTTTTGACACCTCGATTTACTGTCCGGGTTTTGGCAATTGCCCCTAGATGACGAATCCAAACCAAAAACTGCTTTTCGCACGCCCCAAGGACTCTACCACTTCAATTGTCTGATGGGATTGAATTTGGCGCCGGCCACCTTTCAGCGATTAATGGAATTGTTCCGAGAGGGTTTGCAATGGGATTCATGCCTAATTTATTTGGTCGACGTCATAGTTTTTGGCAGTACCTTTGACGAATATGTACAGCGATTGCGTTCGGTCTTTGATAAAGTACGTGCGGCTAAGTTGAAATTCAAACCTCACAAATGTCATTTGCTTCAGACATCGGTGAAATACTTGGGCAATACAGTTAGCGCAGCCGGTGATGCCACAGATCCAGAGAAAACCGTGTGCGTGTGAACCATGACCTCAGATTTGGAGGTGCTGATCCTCATCCCAGCTGCTTCACACTCGCTATCAAACCATTCAAGTGCATGTTGGAGATCACAGACTGACGAGGCAAAGAGGCCAACGTCATCTGCAAAAAGCAGAGACGCCGCCTCCATGCCCCCCCCGTACTGGATACTCTCCATACCTCGGCTGCGCCTTGACATCCTGTCCATGAAATCACAAACAGGAGTGGCGACAAGACGCACCCTTAGCAGAGTCCAACACCCAGAGTGAACAACTTTAATTTAACACCAAAAATACAGACAGCTCTCACTCCAGAAATAGAGGGACCGGATAGTGCACTAAAGCGGCACTGGTACATCATACTCCCCCGCAGCATACATTGCGGGGAACACAGTCAAATGATTTCTCAAAGTCTACTAAACAAGGGTCGACTGGAGCACACTCCCATGCCCCCTCAAATATCTGTCAGAGGGAAAAGAGTTGGTCAATTGTTCCACAACCATGACAGAATCCGCATTGTTCCTCTTGAATCAGAGGCTTGACCACCGGGCGGAACCTTCTCTCTAGCACTCTGGTATAGGCTTTACCTGGGACGCTGAGGAGTGGGATTCCTCTGTAGTTGGAGCACACCCCCTCTAGCCCCCCTTTTTAAAAATGGGAACCATGACCCCAGTTTGCCAGTCAAGAGGTACTGCACCTGCCTTCCATGCAACATTGAAGAGGCATGTTAACCACGACACTCCTATACTGTCCAGCACTTTCAACAACTCCGGGCAAATCTCGTCCAACCCAACAGCTTTACCGCTACAAAGGCCCTCGACCGAGTCAGCAACTTCAAAAACCGTGAAGGATAAAACCCCCCCCAGCTGTTTCCAGGACTGCCTCCTGAAAGGAGGTGATGTCCACAGGATTGAGGACCTTCTCAAAGTGTTCTTTCCAACTGTTGACGATCTCTCTAGTTGAGGTCAATATTACGCCACCATTACTGAAAACAGCCTGAGCCACGTCCCGTCCCCCTCTTAAGGCATCAGATGATTTGTCAGGACATCTTTGAGGCTGCCCGGTAGTCCCTCTCCATGGACTTTCCAAACTCCTCCCATGCCATGGCTTTCGCTTCAGCGACTGCTGCAACTGCCACCCTCGTGACAAGCCGGTACCTCTCAATCGATTTGGGAGAACTTTTTCCAAGCATAGCTTGGAAAGCCTCCTCCTTCAACTTGACAGCTTCCCTCACTGCTGGGGTTGCCGAAATGGCAGGCAACTGCCTTCAGGCCACAGATTATCATGTATGCATCCACAATCGAGGTCCTGAACATTGTCCACTCGGTGTTCTGCCAAAAGTTCCCAGAAAACCCGCATTATTCGTTTGGGCCTTCCACGTCTATATGGTCGGTGCCCCACACGTCGTATCCAACTTACCACAAAGTGGTGATCAGTTAACAGCTCTGCCCCTTTCTTCACCCGCATGTCCAGAACATACAGCATTAGGTCCGATGATACAACTATAATGTAAATCATTAAACTTCGGCCCAATGTGCTCTGGTACCAAGTACACTTATGCGCATCCTTGTGTTCAATCATGGTGTTTGTTATTGACATTCGTGACGAGCGCAGAATTCCAATAACATCTCACTGTTTGGGTTCAGATGAGGGGGGGGGGATTCCTTCGACTTACACAGACAACAGCCAGAGATTTCCTTTCTGAGACCCGAAGTTTAATTCAGGCGACCCTCTCATCCACTGGGACAAACTCCAGCCGAACAGCACCCAGCCAGGGGCTTGTGAGTATACCCACACCTGCTCGGGGCCTCTCACCAAGGGTTACTCCAGAATAGGAGACAGACCATCCCAGATTGAGAAGTTTGTTTCCAGTGCCAATGCTGTGTGTGGAAGTGAGATCAACTATATATAGTCAGTACCTTTCCACCTCCTCTCGCTACTTCCCCGCTCATGACATGACATTCCACGTCCCAGTAACGAGTGTCCATCGCTAAGGTGCAATCGATCTGAGACCATCCCTCTCCCTGCTATATTGGCATCGCACTCGCCCCTCACCCTTCGTCCTGCGGATGATGAGCCCACAGGACACCACGTAGCCATTTTGGGCTGGGCCCAACTGGGTTACGTGGGTCACCCGGCCACCAGGCGCTTGCCGGCGAACACCACCCCCAGGCCTGGCTCCAGGGGTGTGTCCTGGTATCCCTTGTCCGGGCAAGGCTCTGATTTTGGTATTTTGTAACCATTCATGAGCTTTATTTTGGACCGCATTTTTTGTCTGGAACCCCGCCTCAGAACTGTTCGCCAAAGGAGACCCTACCAGGAGTAAAATACTCCAGGCGACATAGCTTTGAGGGTCATTGGAACACACAAACCCCACCACCACAATAAGATCCTTTGGTGGGGTGTGTATAATTGTTTTAGGCGAATATAATTACAATATTATGGGTAAGATATTTAGCAATTGTTAGTTGTCACAGATTTGTTATTAAACTGATTTATTTAATACTCTTTGGTTCTTTCGGTAAAGTCACGTAGGTAGAAAAAATAATAGATCACGACGTTTTGATCGCAACAACAAGCGACCGTCTTCAGGTGGGAGAATCAGACTGCTGTGGATGAGGAATTAAATTGATCCGAGAGGGGGGGAGGGAGGGGGTTGCCGCATCGGGCAAGAGGGTGGGGGGGCCAGCAATTGTGAGAGATTGTGAGAGCCAGCGATTGTGATGGACTGGATTTATTTAACTTAAACGGACATACTTATTTAATGGCATTATGATTCTATTCAAGCGTTAATTTTGATCAATTACTTAATACAGTATAAGCATCACGCTTCAGAATGTTTTAATGCAGCACTTAGTCTACAGCTATCAACCCGGATGTTAAGAATTTTTCAATTTTATTGATTCAATTGATTTTTTAATCCAAGCACATGCATTAGCATAAAGTGTGATTAAAACAACCAATGAGCTCAGATATGTAAGGAATACACTTATCTGGCATTATGACAAAAACTCATTCAGCAATTAGAATTCAGCATGCCAAATTTGTGGTGGATGATGCATATTTATAATTGACATACCCACACGATCTCACCAAAAAAAACACATTCTGACTTAATGGTTGTGAAAGCCTCCATAATAAGTGAACCTTTTTTTCACTCCCATTTTCTCTTGAGAGTTGAACACCTGCTTTTGCTCCAGCCCATATCCAGCACCCTCCCTTTTCATTCCCCACTCCACCCTCCTGATCGCATAATTTTTATTAATCACAAAAAAGGTAAAGGGACACTTGCGTATCTGCAAATGGCTTACCTTACTTGGTTAACCAATTGTTAGAATTAAAAGTGGTGATTACATAAAGAGACCAGCCACCGTCATGAGAATGTGGAACTTCGACCATTGACTCAAGGCCAAACGTGGAAATGAGCATCACTCAATACTCATTTGAGCATGACAATGAGACTCAAACTGAGCTGTAATATAAAACGGTAAAGTGTTGCATTGGGACCCTTGTTGCTCACCTGTATTTCACATACGAGTTGAGCTTCTCATGCGTCTCAAGAAAACGCTGCAACCGATCCTTGGCCTCCTTGGCCTTGAGCCGCGCTTCCTCTTTCTCCTCCTTGTCTCGCTGGGTCTTGTATGCGTTGTATGCCTGCTTCTTCTCGCTCAGCTTAGGCAGGGCGCTAGGGGGTAAACATGCATAAGCAGACAGAGGCATGCCCACCCAGAGCCATCATCTATCCACTGCAGGATGGCCTCTCTCATCCATTGATATCTCTCATGATCTAGTGATACAACAATCGATCTTGCTCCTGAACATGAGTTGAACCTATTTAACAAAACTCAACATCGAAATCGGTCCCTGGGTTTGCAAGCTTACATACATTCTATTGAAAACATTGGTCCAGAAGGCATATAGGCTAATGGACCTACATGTTAATTCATGTTATCTTTCATAAACCACACTTCTTTAGATTAAAAAAAACCTTAATGACAATAATCACAACACCTGTGTCATTTTGTTACAGACATGATTGTAAGCTCTATTGTTATTGTTGAGGACTGAGTTTTGTAGGAAAATGATTAATAAATTACAATGTTGCAATTAGTGTAAAATGATTTTTATTTGTCTTACCACTAATTATAACTCCTGAGCAGCTGGTACTGGAAGTATATGAACAACAAACATTAATGCTTTTCTTAACGCAAGTGAAAGAAAATGTAAGTTCAGTGAAACTCCTGTTATCCAACGCAATATGCGGGGGGCACTGTTCATGGAACCAATTATTTGCATTAATGAAAAACTCCTCTGGTCCACACAAAGCCACATATGTGGATTAGAAGAGGGATTTTTACTGCTACTTCCACTCAATTCCTCTGACTTTCACAATGGCTATGGGTAAACATAGCAGTAAAGTAACTTCCAAGACCGCTACCAGGTGCCTCCTAGCCATGAAAAAATTTAGCTGATGCTGCTCTAGTGTCACTGTGACCTTAATCATCATCACGACAATAATCAATCATCATGAGCCAATGTCTAAACACACTTCTGGATGAAGGCCTCCCAACTTTGTCACTATCTCTCAGTCCTATGGCTTTAGTCATACTCACTCCTACACATTAACTAATCTCATCACTCCATGTACGCAGTTGTTACCTTCGGCACATTTACTTCATCATCCTGTGCAGCCCAAATACTGCAATAATGCACAGCTGGAGACCAAAGTCACGCACGGCAGATTGCACTCAAAAACTGCAGGAGAATACTGGCCAGCAACCATGCACATAAAAAGTACTATCACCATTACTATTATTATTCATCATTATCAATCTAGGGCAACATACTGTGGACAAATGTGAATAGGATAATTTTTCCACATTATTCCTCTTATTCATGAAATAGCCACAAACAGGAACCGCGAGTGGTGGTAATGCGAGCAGCAGTTGAAGGTGAATAGGATACATTTTCTACCCTTTGCCAATTACTTACTATCACTTACTATCAACAAAGTAGCTGCGGATAATAGGAGCAATCAACAATATAATCACAATACAATATAAATAAAAGTTGACAAAAAAATATTCTGGCGAAACAAGTAATTAAGTCTCAGATAATAATGAAGGGCACATCCCAGATAAGAGGAGTTCCACAGGAGATTAATATTCATATTACAATTACTGTGATCACATGGTAAACACTGCTACACAAGTTGCAGTTATTTTATTTCCATAGTTACGGCAACTGCAGACTTCAAGAAATAAACACGAGAGGCATATATTTTGTTTCAATGTGAGGCCATACCTATATCTGGGATCATTGATGATCATTTTCATGGCTTGCTCCCATGATGCACTTGCAGGAACTTTCTGCAAACCACGGGACAGAATCAACATGAACAATTCACTTATTCCACTCTTGTTTTTTTACTCCACAAGAAATAAAAATGTCAATTTACAAAATGTCACAACTTCTAAATGGTTAACAAAGTCAGCATGCTCGAGGGCAGATCAAGCATGCAAATGACTAATGGGGACAAAACAAGCATTTTTCGGGTTTGGTATTAAAAATGACAATTGCAAAACTATTATTCTGGCCATGTGGGAATATGCTCCAATTTTAATAGAAAATCATCAATTTGCAAAGCCAAAATAAACATAAGCCTGGCCACTATCACCATCCATGTTTAACAAATATGGAACAAAATGCACCCCAACAGTAAATAACTGTAGGCAGACATTAATTGACTCTTCACTAGTTTTACAAAATAGCTTTAGGTTTATAGGAAGTAAAAACATAACGGCATCTCATGTACTGCGCAGCCAAGGATAGATGATGTAAACTGTAAGTGATCAAAGGAACATACAGAAAATTCAGAGATTGAAACATTAAATATGAAACAGACAGGTTGTATATCAGTCAAATGCAATGGAAAAGTGATACATTATAGCAGTGATTTCCAAGTAACCTAGTATCCATACTACAGATTCAGCTATATAAAGCATCAACTTTATAAGACATACATAATTTTCAGACCATAAAAGCAATTGTTGATACTGAAAAACCTTCTCATGCATGTTCTTTCAGATGTTTAATTACAAATAATTATCTCAGCATATGTACAAAACTGAGTTAAGACATTGCCGAGTGACAACATTGCTCATTATGTCTTGGCATTACCTTGTCTTTCAGAAGATCCTTAAAGGCCTGCCTC
Source organism: Lampetra fluviatilis (assembly GCF_964198595.1). NCBI lineage: Eukaryota > Metazoa > Chordata > Hyperoartia > Petromyzontiformes > Petromyzontidae > Lampetra > Lampetra fluviatilis. The sequence continues at coordinate 5,431,042 of NC_136295.1, read as the reverse complement.
GCCTCTTCTTTGGTGTTCCAGGTGTAGACTTTCTTCTCCTTTTTCTTCTTGCCATCCTCTTTCACAACACTGAAAGTTTCCAAAGCAGGAGGCAGAGAAAAGTCAAAATTTGTAAAGAACAAACCATATCGAACAAGTGCCTGATGGAAGCTTGCTTTGCATTTGTGTTGCTTCATGTTTCTCTTGCCTATCCACAACTATCGCACTAGGTGGCGGCCTCAGTTAACCTGCAAGCATTCACTTTTTTCATCATGAATAAAAACAAGACAAGCACTTACAATAATGCAGGCTTTACAGCGCTCACCTGCCAATCACTTGCTCGGCAATAGCTTCTGCGCCTGGAATGACTTCACCAGGCATTACGGCGACCATTCCAGTCGGCGCTCCAATAACTGTTCCCATGACAGGGGGAACAGTTGCGGTGGCATTCCCCATGGCAACGGCATTGGCAGAAGCAGTGGCTGTGACTGCGACGCCAGCAGCGAGAGAAACACCATCTTGCTGTGGTGTGCCATCTGCGGAGGACGGCAGGGCGGATGTGGTTCCGGCCACGGAGGGGGATGCACCATTCTCCACAGGGGAGCTTGTGCCCGTGGAGCCGGGTGTGCCGCTGGCCGCCTGCACAGTCGTGACAGCCGCTGGAACGGGCAGCTCCATCTGCCCCCTGTGGCGCACGGATAAAAACGTCAAAGGGTTTACTGACACTGGATCTTGGTATGAACTGTTATCTCTGAAGTTTTTGGCAGGTTTAATAGCATCAACCAATTCGTCGACAACTGTACCAAAACTACTCATACCATCATCATTAAACCTCCTTTGCCAGTACCAAAATATAATAGGGATTTTCCCCCTTTTTTTCTGGAAACAAAACTGAAAACTTTTTTTACAAGGAATCATGTGTGCATTAACCACAATTCTTATGGTCAAAATGCAAACAAAAACACTGATAATATATGCATTGTCCTTGAAACTGATTGGTCCACACCAGATGGCTTTCTTTTGAGCCTCGTCTCAGGACAATGCATATATTATCAGTGTTTTTTTTTTGCATTTTGACCACAAGTATTGTGGTTAATGCACACATGATTACCTGTAAAAAGGTTTCAGTTTTGTTGCCAGAAAAAAAGGGAAAATCCTATTATTATACTCCTACCATATTACATGTTTTGGTAGGTGGCGCGTGGGCAAGCAAGTGCGTTAAGCCGGGTTCATGCATCACGCTGTCACGCCTCCCCCACCCTTCCTCCACCCTGGTCATGTATTTGATGCAAATGCGCAGGTAGTACTTGTCGAAATAAAAATAATAATTCACAGCCCTTTGTCAATCCAATACTAGATGAAGGCCTCCCACATTTTGTTAGACATGGGGGTTGTTTGACGATAATTCTCCACATTGGTTTTAGTGGGTTAGAGAAGAGGCGGAAAAGAACCCATTCAGTTATGACTTGACAATGACATTTTTCATGGCTGGAAATTGAAACCAGGTCACTGGGTTCATCGTAGTGTGAAGCACAGTGACACTCATCCACCCCCCAAAACCATTAACTTGTAAAAAAAATGGTATTCGCACTGAATTTGATCATACTAGCCATGCAAGACCTCCAATGTGTTTTCAGAGTACTGTACAATAGAGAGCTTATACAATGCTTGCATAATAATCTTATGCAAGAGAATCCCATTTTTCAAGGTCCTCTAGAAATAAGCTTTCATCTCAGAACGTTCTTGCCTACTTTTTAAATTAATGTCTCAGTAAATATAAGTGTTAATTAAACCAGACAATGGGAGAAGCCCTATGGGGTCTATACAGTGCTGCAACGACTTGCAAACCTCTTGACTGTCATACACAGGATAGGCAAAATCCTGAAAGAATGGAAGCAAGGCAAAAGCATTGCCATTCTGAAACCTGGAAAGCAGCAAGACTCACCCTTCAGCGACAGGCCCAGATGCCTCTTGTCTTCCAACTCCAAGCTGATGGAATGTGCCATGCTTGCCAGGCCCTCCCCCATTATCGACCCCGACTGACCTCCCAAACAAGTCAGATTTTTTACCAGCCTGTAGCTGCTGTGAATAAATTGTTTACTTCGCCACCCTCAGACGTTGGGCTTTCAGTATTAAGAGAAAACTATAACAGCAACAATTCACCTCTCCGTTGCCTATGACACCATTTAGCATTATGGCCTGCTGCTGAAGATGGATAAAATCATCAGATGCTGTTTTACTGTACACCTCATCGAGGCGATGCTCAGCAACCATAATTTCAGGGTACACCTTGTTAGTAAAGGCAGCCGCGCAAGAGAAATGTGAAAAATGGCTTGGGACCAACTCGTCACTATTTAACATATATAAAGTCGTCTGTCATTTACATCTCACAAGTGCAAATATGAAATGACAGCCCATGCTGCACAGGGCACAAAAACCTATAGAACACCGTCAATACTATAAGAGTTGATTTAGTTCTACTGGGGGCATACTTCCATCGCTGGAGATTCTGATCTTCAAGCCCCACATAAAACATACCTGTGAAAAGACCAAATTAAGTATCGCCCTGCTACAGAATCTTGCAGCAACGACCTGGGACATCTCAGCTGACATGCTGCGAACTGCCGCCCAATCACTGATTTACTCAGTGGCGGAGTATAGTGGTTCAGGCTTGTTTGGGAGCTCTTACACAAAACTGCTAAATGCACAATAAAAAAATGCAAAAGCATCATAACTTAAACACTGAAACCAACACCACTCCATTGGCTCCCTGTTTTGGTCAATATCCTGCCACCACATATCAAGAACTATGCAAAATGCAAGGGACTTTACATGTGATCCTGCTAAAGACAACCTACCCATCACCCAAAAGCTTAAATATGTACCCCACCACCATCTGAAGTCTCAATTCCACTTCTGGGACAACACTGTTACCATTCTAGAATCTCACCAAGATCCATAAGAACGATGGCGAATACAGTTGAACAACGCTCACGTCCAGAATAAACACCTCATTCGAGACCCAAACATCACACCTTCTGGTTTTGACATTCCTTGAAGACACTGGTGTTCTATCAATCACATCAGAAACATCAACAGGCAACTCTCTCCTGAAGCCCTCTCATGGCCAGCAGACCTAGACAATGGCATTCAGCTCCTGAACATATTGCCATCCGCAAGAATACAAGGGCTGTTTTCAGACAAAACATAGCGATCTTCTAGATTCAAGCACTTTCTCTAGCTGAAGAGGCAATTTAAAAGCCGGAAAAAAAGTGTGCAGTCCAGGCACAAATTAATTTATAGACAAAAAGTAGCCTTCAAAAGCAAATCTCATGCAAATTACAGCATCCTTTGATTTTCAAATTTACATTGCCATTCTTGAGTGAGCTCTTTTGAAATGGTGGCTATCACAACGCTATATGCAAAAATTGCCTTGGTACGACTACTGGCGAGCTGGCCAAACATTAGAAAACATATACAACTAGCCTTGCCTCTATAACATAAAATATTGATTTTCTCGGAGGAAGATCAATATTATTCACTGCAAATGGTATATACATTGTGAGGATATCAGGCTTTAAATAGGCAAATAAGCAATTTAACTGTTTGCTCTACAATATCAAACAAGTGTTGAATCTATGAACAGCCGTTCAAAACTTTAACTCCTTTCTACACACGTATTAAATTGAAGAGCATGGCTGATACAGGTTACTGTACTAAGACATTCAAATGGAAAAAGTATGCATTTTTACGCATCCTATTCTTAAATGTTTTATTGACCAAAGTATGTACAAAAAGTTAAGAAGCATAATGCTTACAAATGTTACTGCATGATCTTAATTTAAATTAAATGAAGCCACCTATAACATTTTTAACAATGTAAAGCTGATATTTGAACAAACTGGGCACATTTTTAAAGTCAAATGCAATCACCGTGCACTTACCCAGAATCTTCATGGGCCTTTATCATATCTGAAACAAACAAAACATAAAACTCATTTAGGTCAGTTAAATGTAAAAATCCCTATGAAGATGAATATCAAATGGATAGTGTGAGAATGGGAGGCCAGAATTAATTTGGTCAGTTGATCCAATAGCAAAAAATATGCAACTTCAATCAGAAGCACACACAGGAAGATATCTATTTATATCGTAATCTAAGTCATTATTGAATAAGTAAATGCATATAACATTTAGAAATCCAATTATAAATGTATACAATTGTTTAACATGTTCTTACTTTCCAGGTCTTCAAGTTCCTTGGGTTTGGTCCAGCGAGATTCTTTCGTCTGAGCATTGTAAAAGTAAGGCTTGCCTGTGTCGGACTTATATTCCTTCCAAGGACATGAGGCCACCAGCATCTGTGCCCAGAGTAAAAAAAGTTTTTTCAGTATATTGTGGCAATGCACAAAAAACTGTCCGTTTAAATGCAGCATTAACGTACAAAGGTGCAGTCTCTTACCTCTCCAGGGGATTTGAGTTCTAGGGGCTTCTCCCAGGTGGACTGTTTGGTGTCGCTGTTGTAGAAATAGGTCCGTCCATCTGGAGACTTGTGCTCTGTCCATAATGATTTCTGCAGAAGGCCAGAAAATACTGAATCCCTATTTTTATGTGTTTGAAGGTATGACGCTTTTTGAATTATAAACAACACATTGCCAAGACAAAATTGCTGGGGGAATTATTAAAATAACTGCTTTACAAATTACATATTTTCCTTATTTCGATCCTGCCACCAATATTCAAGGAGAAATTATTACTACAAACTAAATTCAACATCCTTACCTAACTGTTATGCTCAATTCCCAAACTTAACTAATTTAATCCAATCTTAATTTTCCATCAGGAGATGGAAACATCTAAATCTAGACAGGGGTCAGCAACCAAAATAACAAAAGCAATTTTTTTCGGATTTGGAAAAGAAATATTTCAAGAGCTGCAATGCATGAAATACAAGACACATGCAGCTCCAGAGCTGGAGATTGCAGATCTAGAAGAACCGCAGCAGATAGGCTAGAGGGCAAAACTCGAGAAGAAAGCCTGACAGAAACTGCCCAAAGTATTTTCCACATGATTGAGAGTCACAAACAGATTCATAGTAGACATCAAAAAGGAGTTGAATAACTGGCTTTAAAATGACAGGCAAAAAGACCGTTGAAATAAAGTGTTTCTGAGTAGATTTAGAAAATACGACATTTCAATATAAAACCCCACGTTTAATTTTAATTCTCAAATTACAATTTGATCTAAAAATAACGGGAGCACCTTTTTTTGAGTCTCTTGCTGTGCTGGAGAGTTTCCTGCAGATGCAGACTGCTGTATTGCAGCTACTGCAGGGTTCACAGCCTGGGTGAGGGAAAGCAGAATTTTAAAATACTGTAAAACGGAAAATAAATGTTTCAGGCTTAAAGAATATTTTGTTGTTTCATGTGTGATTTGTAAAAGTAATGTAACACTGACCTGGCCAGCTGGAGCACCCGGTCCTTAAAAAAAAGAGACAAACATTTAACGTTTTATCAGGTAAGAGGCTTCAAATGTTGAATGTAAATGTGAAAGCAAAATAAAAAAAATGCAACATGCTTTTGCTTAAATGATGTTAACATTACATGTCCATTTTTTATATCTAGAGTATATTTAAATAATTATCCAATAAAGTTAGCCAACCATAAAGTAGATGCATTTATGTTACTTACCAGTACTTGTATCAGTGGGTGTTACAGACCCCTAAGAAGAATAAAACAAAGTTACAGGTGAATACCTATGCACTTCTTTAATTATAGACAACAAAACGTTAGGTAATTACATTGTATTGTTTACACAGGAAAGCCTCCAACAATATTACTAACATGATAAACAATAATCCTAGGTGTAACTTGGCAATCATATCCAAAGTATTAAATGTTCAAATGCATTAAGAATTAATACATTTTTTTTAAAATGCAATAAAAACTCTCCACTGCCGGGAGTGAATATACTTTAAAGAAGAAAAACTAATTTATGTTGAACACCAAACCACTTAACATTTTGCACGAAAAAAGTAAAGCTTACCGCAGCTGCAATGGGAGGAATGTTTGGCATTCCCTGCATCATCATCATAGGTGGCATCATACCAGGCATCTGACGAATACCAACAGAACACCACATATGCTATCACATGTGACCTGTTAATGGCTACATTCATGATTTGTATACAATCACTGAACACTTGGCTTTCAACACTGAGCTTTCAAAGACACATTACCAGATAATTTCTGCCAAATATGAGGATACACAAAGTGTTATTCAATAAACATCGGCATGTTGAAAACTAATTAAGCATTATTTCACGAGCATTTCAAGTACATTAGATATTTTCATCATAAGTCAAACTTCCAATTAGCACGGTTGGCTACGTAGTGTGAAAGTTCAACATACATACATAACATCTTTAATTTGCATACCATTTAAGGAACAGTTCTCAACCTCCAACTATTGTGTCCCTCACGATCCAGCCTTCCATGTTTATATCAATATTCTCCAATCAAACGCAAATTAGGTAGTAGTAAACTGCACGCATCTGTTGATGGGCAAAAATGGAAATCAGAACCAAACGGTGGTGAGGATGTTGAAATTTGTTTAAAACCATTAAGGAGTTAGTCACATTTTTCCATGTCCTACAATGCATTTGGAGGACTGTAATGCCCTTTGTTTTTACCTGCCCCATAGGTGGGGGCCCTCCAATGGGTGGCATCATAGGAGGCATCATGCCAGGCGGCATGGGAGGCATATTGGGGGGCCGTTGTCCCATCGGTGGCATGCCCATCGGAGGGAAGGGAGGAATCCCCGGAGGTGGCATCTGAAAACAAACATTGGTGTAGCCTTGGTATAAAACACGTTACCTATGCTGATTTGAATGCATTTTTATGAGTCGAGTACTTGTAAATATGACGATATTTTCCCATTATCATTATTGCTACTGTATTGGCACAAGGTGCATTAATGTAGGGGACAGTAAAATAACCTCAATTTACAGTCTACTTGCACAGGTTACACTGCTAGCAGAGTAAATTGTAAACAATGAATGAGGAAATGCAGTTAAGTAATGCTGATGGCATACATTTGTGGCATTTTTACTCTTTTCAACTATGGCTGAAAGTGTTGGTTGGAGGGTTAAAGGCAAACAAAGCGCTAATTTCATAAACATACACTGTACTCACAAAGGGTGGCGGTACCATGGGAGGAGGGTTAGAGAAAGCAGGATGCTGTTGCCCAGGTCCACTAGTCGACCCAGGCGCGTTGTTACCGTCCTGGTTAGCCTGCAAAAGAACATGAGGAAACCCCATAGCACGATGTCAACAGTATAGAGAAACGTCGTACTCGGATTGTAAATGTTGTGGATTTGGTCTCCAACACACCGGTGTGCTGTACTACGTGACAACCCTAACTAGTTGGCGGTCTCGGTTGGTGGCGGGTTTAACGACACATTTACGCGACCTAACCCCCCACCAAAAACCTATATTATGGAGTATATAGACCCGACAGGATAACAACTGGTGGTATACGCTAACTACTAAAATAATACACACATAAGATTGATGTTTTCCTTATGATACGCGTGAGCGCTTTGTGGCATGGTAATTATGCGTTTACATGTTGAGACGCATGTGGCCATTCTAGGTACGGTTATGATTATACGTCCAATGACGGTTTCAATTATTCTTCTGACGATGCTTTTGATTCTTCCGATTGACGTTCACGAAGATATTCTCACCTCCGATTAGCAGGGTTGGCTACGTACGATGCGAAAGAAGTTCTATATCCATATTTCTGATTGCAGCGATGCTTCGGACAATGGTTTCTGATGATGCCGTCTGATTATAATTACGCCTATGTTTGATTATTTAATTATAAGAGTGCGATTGATGAGGATGCCTTCTGGTGACACATCTGATCACGAAGACGTGTTTGACTCGGATGATTATCATGATAAATAACCCCAACCTTCACACACCATTCATTTGCCCTTAATTCCCAACAGCCTTACACCGGTCACGAGAAACACGCAAAAAAACTCCGCCATCAATGATGTATCCGTGGGAGTACACAAATCCGACTCTTACAGCAAGATAACACGCGTAAGCATTGTTCCATTCTGAATTCTACCTCAAGCCCCAACACACATCCCGCAATTGCACCTGTGGGACTAGACCTAGGCCCGAACTCGGCCTCGGCTTTGCCGCCGCGCGACTCAAAACCACGCGGAGTTTGAGCGCCGCAACAAAGGCGATACGTCTGCGCGGGCCGCCCAGGAGAGACTCCTTGCGGCCCTCTGCATACCCCATGTCCCGTCGAACACGCACCATGCTCACTCGCGCGCTCCACGCCGAAGCCTCCCTCCTCCTTCTTCCTCTTCGTTCAAAGGCGCGAGGCCCGGGCGCGCAGGTGGCCAATACCGTCACTGCCGATTGGTCGGTGCGGCGTCACGTGGTACCAGGACTCGGAGATGTCGACCAACGAGGTGCGTTATTACTACCGCCATCTTGCATCGCTTCGAACATGCCGGGTGACGTCACGTTGAACCGTTTGTTTTGCCCCATGCAAGATGGCCGCCATTAACTGAGTGTAGACTCTCTTATACTACAAAGTATACTTTGTAGTGCTGTACTAAATTGGCTCCCTTATACTACAAACTATATTATGTAGTGCTGTACTAAATTGGCTCCCTTATACTACAAACTATACTTTGTAGATCTGTACTAACTTGACTCCCTTATACTGCAAACTATACTTTGTAGTGCTGTACAAAATTAGCTCCCTTATACTACAAACTATACTTTGTAGTGCTGTACAAAATTAGCTCCCTTATACTACAAACTATACTATGTAGTTATGTACTAAATTGGCTCCCTTATACTACAAGCTATACTTTGTAGTGCTATACTAAATTAGCTCCCTTATACTACAAACTATACTATGTAGTGCTGTACTAAATTGGCTCCCTTATACTACCAGCTATACTTTGTAGTGCTGTACTAAATTGGCTCCCTTATACTACAAACTATACTTTGTAGATCTGTACTAAATTGGCTCCCTTATACTACAAACTATACTTTGTACATCTGTACTAACTTGGCTCCCTTATATTACAAATTATACTTTGTAGTGCTGTACTAAATTGTCTCCCTTATACTACAAACTACACTTTGTAGATCTGTACTAAATTGGCTCCCTTGTACTACAAACTATACTTTGTAGATCTGTACTAAATTGGCTCCCTTATACTACAAACTATACTGTGTGGTGCTGTACTAAATTGGCTCCCTTATACTACAAACTATACTTTGTAGATCTGTACAAAATTGGCTCCCGTATACTACAAACTATACTATGTAGTTCTGTACAAAATTAGCTCCCTTATACTACAAACTATACTTTGTAGTTCTGTACTAAATTGGCTCCATTATACTACAAACTAGACTATGTACGACGTTTCGATTGCAACACAAGCAACCGTCATCAGGAAATAATGAATGAAAAAAACCATAGTAAACTTAGAGACACAATGCAACACAACACAGAGCCGGACAACACGGTTTCTTGTGTTTCAATCGAAATGTATTTTATTATGAATTTATTTTATTCTCTACGTGACTTTACCGAAAGAACCAAAAATAATTCCTGCAGTCACGAAAGCTTTGAATCTAGTTTTATACTATGTAATTCTGTCCAAAATTGGCTCCCTTATGCTACAAACTATACGATGTAGTTCTGTACTAAACTGGCTCCCTTATGCTACAAACTTCTGTACTAAATTGGCACCCTTATAATACAAACTGCAATGTAGTTATGTACAAAATTGGCTCCCTTATACTGCAAAGTATACTAGAAAGTTCCGTACAAATTTGGCTCCCTTATACTACAAACTATACTATTTAGTTCTGTACTAAATTTGCTCCCTTATACTACAAACTATACTTTGTACATCTGTACTAACTTGGCTCCCTTATACTACAAACTATACTTTGTAGTGCTGTACTAAATTGGCTCTCTTATACTACAAACTATACTTTGTAGTGCTGTACTAAATTGGCTCCCTTATACTACAAACTATACTATGTAGTGCTGTACTAATTTGGCTCCCTTATACTACAAACTATACTTTGTAGTGTTGTACTAAATTGTCTCCCTTATACTACAAACTATACTTTGTAGATCTGTACTAAATTGGCTCCCTTATACTACAAACTATACTTTGTAGTGCTGTACTAAATTGTCTCCCTTATACTACAAACTACACTTTGTAGATCTGTACTAAATTGGCTCCATTATACTACAAACTAGACTATGTACGACGTTTCGATTGCAACACAAGCAACCGTCATCAGGAAATAATGAATGAAAAAAACCATAGTAAACTTAGAGACACAATGCAACACAACACAGAGCCGGACAACACGGTTTCTTGTGTTCCAATCGAAATGTATTTTATTATGAATTTATTTTATTCTCTACGTGACTTTACCGAAAGAACCAAAAATAATTCCTGCAGTCACGAAAGCTTTGAATCTAGTTTTATACTATGTAATTCTGTCCAAAATTGGCTCCCTTATGCTACAAACTATACGATGTAGTTCTGTACTAAACTGGCTCCCTTATGCTACAAACTTCTGTACTAAATTGGCACCCTTATAATACAAACTGCAATGTAGTTATGTACAAAATTGGCTCCCTTATACTGCAAAGTATACTAGAAAGTTCCGTACAAATTTGGCTCCCTTATACTACAAACTATACTATTTAGTTCTGTACTAAATTTGCTCCCTTATACTACAAACTATACTTTGTACATCTGTACTAACTTGGCTCCCTTATACTACAAACTATACTTTGTAGTGCTGTACTAAATTGGCTCTCTTATACTACAAACTATACTTTGTAGTGCTGTACTAAATTGGCTCCCTTATACTACAAACTATACTATGTAGTGCTGTACTAATTTGGCTCCCTTATACTACAAACTATACTTTGTAGTGCTGTACTAAATTGTCTCCCTTATACTACAAACTATACTTTGTAGATCTGTACTAAATTGGCTCCCTTATACTACAAACTATACTTTGTAGTGCTGTACTAAATTGTCTCCCTTATACTACAAACTACACTTTGTAGATCTGTACTAAATTGGCTCCCTTATACTACAAACTATACTTTGTAGATTTGTACTAAATTGGCTCCCTTATACTACAAACTATACTGTGTGGTGCTGTACTAAATTGGCTCCCTTATACTACAAACTATACTTTGTAGATCTGTACTAAATTGGCTCCCTTATACAACAAACTACACTTTGTAGATCTGTACTAAATTGGCTCCCTTATACTACAAACTATACTTTGTAGATCTGTACTAAATTGGCTCCCTTATACTACAAACTATACTTTGCAGTGCTGTACTAAATTGTCTCCCTTATACTACAAACTACACTTTGTAGATCTGTACTAAATTGGCTCCCTTATACTACAAACTATACTTTGTAGATCTGTACTAAATTGGCTCCCTTTTACTACAAACTATACTGTGTGGTGCTGTACTAAATTGGCTCCCTTATACTACAAACTATACTTTGTAGATCTGTACTAACTTGACTCCCTTATACTACAAACTATACTTTGTACATCTGTACTAACTTGGCTCCCTTATACTACAAACTATACTTTGTAGTGCTGTACTAAATTGGCTCTCTTATACTACAAACTATACTTTGTAGTGCTGTACTAAATTGGCTCCCTTATACTACAAACTATACTATGTAGTGCTGTACTAAATTGGCTCCCTTATACTACAAACTATACTTTGTAGTGCTGTACTAAATTGTCTCCCTTATACTACAAACTATACTTTGTAGATCTGTACTAAATTGGCTTCCTTATACTACAAACTATACTTTGTAGTGCCGCACTAATTTGGCTCCCTTATACTACAAACTATACTATGTAGTGCTGTACTAAATTGGCTCCCTTATACTACAAACTATACTTTGTAGTGCTGTACTAAATTGTCTCCCTTATACTACAAACTATACTTTGTAGATCTGTACTAAATTGGCTCCCTTATACTACAAACTATACTTTGTAGTGCTGTACTAAATTGTCTCCCTTATACTACAAACTACACTTTGTAGATCTGTACTAAATTGGCTGCCTTATACTACAAACTATACTTTGTAGATCTGTACTAAATTGGCTCCCTTATACTACAAACTATACTTTGTACATCTGTACTAACTTGGCTCCCTTATACTACAAACTATACTTTGTAGTGCTGTACTAAATTGGCTCTCTTATACTACAAACTATACTTTGTAGATCTGTACTAAATTGGCTCCCTTATATTACAAATTATACTTTGTAGATCTGTACTAAATTGGCTCCCTTATACTACAAACTATACTTTGTAGATCTGTACTAAATTGGCTCCCTTATACTACAAACTATACTTTGTAGTGCTGTACTAAATTGTCTCCCTTATACTACAAACTACACTTTGTAGATCTGTACTAAATTGTCTCCCTTATACTACAAACTACACTTTGTAGATCTGTACTAAATTGGCTCCCTTATACTACAAACTATACTTTGTAGATCTGTACTAAATTGGCTCCCTTATACTACAAACTATACTTTGTAGTGCTGTACTAAATTGGCTCTCTTATACTACAAACTATACTTTGTAGATCTGTACTAAATTGGCTCCCTTATATTACAAATTATACTTTGTAGATCTGTACAAAATTGTCTCCCGTATACTACAAACTATACTATGTGGTTATGTACAAAATTAGCTCCCTTATACTACAAACTATACTTTGTAGTTCTGTACTAAATTGGCTCCATTATACTACAAACTATACTTTGTACGACGTTTCGATTGCAACACAAGCAACCGTCATCAGGAAATAATGAATGAAAAAAACCATAGTAAACTTAGAAACACAATGCAACACAACACAGAGCCGGACAACACGGTTGCTTGTGCTGCAATCGAAACGTATTTTATTATGAATTTATTTTATTCTCTACGTGACTTTACTGAAAGAACCAAAAATAATTCCTGCAGTCACGAAAGCTTTGAATCTAGTTTTATACTATGTAATTCTGTCCAAAATTGGCTCCCTTATGCTACAAACTATACGATGTAGTTCTGTACTAAACTGGCTCCCTTATGCTACAAACTTCTGTACTAAATTGGCACCCTTATAATACAAACTGCAATGTAGTTATGTACAAAATTGGCTCCCTTATACTGCAAAGTATACTAGAAAGTTCCGTACAAATTTGGCTCCCTTATACTACAAACTATACTATTTAGTTCTGTACTAAATTGGCTCCCTTATACTACAAACTATACCATGTAGTTATGTACTAAATTGGCTCCCTTATACGACAAACAATATTATGTAGTTCTGTATAAAATTGGTGTCGAGTGATACATCGTGCCCTAAGCTAATACATAGAATTGCAAAACTCATGAAATAATTGTGTGTGTATGTTGAACTTCTTATGCGAAGTAACATTGCCAACCATGCAAATCAGAGGTGCGGGATATGTGTGATTAATCATCCATAATCTACTGCTGGATTTAGGTCTTCACAAAGTATAGGCAGTGAGGGTTGGTGGATCACTGCACAAATTTGAAACCACCCATGAGCATAGAGATGGTGTCATACCCCTGGCTTGCCAGGAGAAGGCAGTACAGAAAGTTGACTAATCTCCAGCTGAATCCATCTGTTGCTTCCTTGTGCTTTGGGTTTCTCTGGGTGCTCCGTTTTCCTCCCACATGTATAAACACTCATCGATTGACTGAAAACATCTTAAATAAAATACAAAGCTCATGCAAGACCCTTCTAAAAAAGAGTCCGAAGACTAGCTTTCCTGGAAAAAATAAATAATTATGAATATCGCATAAAATTAATATCAAATTACCTTAGTCTTACAAGAACCCTACGAATCTTAATGCTTAATTTGTAATACTGTGTGCCAAGACATTAATATATACAAACACAGAGACAATTTCAACCGTGAAGATGGATTCTGGCTCAGCAATCATTGGAAGGACGTAATAAACCATTTCGGATCTTAACTGATTGTGTTCACGTTTATGGTGAATTTCAGACCGCAGTCCACTCACTGGCATTGACTATATATCTTTTGTATTCTCCGCAGGGAATGGAGTCTTTGCTCCGCTGCAAGTCTCCTGTCACCACTCTCCCATTGACATATTTCGTTGCTTCCTCTTAGTACCTTTCACGCGACGGTCAATGGTATAGTGTATAGCAGATTGTATAATAATAAATAGTATAAAAGTGTAATGTTTAATATAATGTATAAAGCAGTATATAGTATCCTAATTGTATAGTGAATATACAGCAGTGTGGTATACAGTAGGATGGGTAGAATAATACATAGTGTAATATTACAATGTATAGTCTAAGGTATAGAGTGGTGTATAGTAATGCAGTATATAATTTAATGTTGGGTTTGTCTATGGCAGTATATAGTACGGGGTAGACCCGTGTGATATAAGGAAAAAGTTTAGCTGGAGGCATATTATATTTTTTGCGACATAGAATTGTAATGTATGACTTACTGTTAGTAGCTCAGCATATTGGAGAGTATATTTAGTATACTGATGATATTGATGTAGTTTACATTTTAATTTTTACGTGGTGGTCTGGCTGCTGCAGCGCCTTACTATTAAAAACTCCTTCCCTTTGTTACTGCTACTTCCTCCCCTTTGTTGCTGCAAATCCTACATAATGCACGGGCATATGACTTTGAGACCCCCCCCACCTCCTAGCATTCCACAAGTAGTGACTAATCCCATATCTGCATTTTCCATAAATATGCTAAATTCCTCTTGATATGCAAATTCATTTGTCAAGGCGCCCTTCCCCCTCTAACCCAGCTTAAATATATGCTGCCAATCTTGATGGTGCTCATTCAGACGCTGTCTTTCCGACAGACCTGTTCTTCACCTGAGGACGGCTGCTTGCGTTGTGGCCGAAACGTCGTGAGAATTGTATTTTATTATGTTTTTTATTATTATTTTATTATTTCCCTTCTACGTGACTTTACCGAAAGAACCAAGAAGATGAATCCCTGCAGTCACGAAAGCTTTAAATCGAAACTTAATATCCTTGTTTAAAAAATGCAAAAAAAACGTTTCTAGTCTACAAATCATGTAAGCAGAGTTAGTCTGGCGTAAACCAAAAAATAAATTGCAATATACGGATGTTCCTGTATTCAAATGCTGCATAAATTGAGGGGTATGCATACCATAGGCTGTGAACCCACTCCGATAAGTGCCATAATAAATCATTCCCAAGAGCCTTGGGTAACTAGGAACCTTAGGAATCATAAAGTTTCATATTTAGGAGTCACAGCATTAACACTGAACCTTTTGTCATTGTCACCTTTGTTAAAAGAACTCTATGAGAAATTAATTGACCAAACAATACAATACAAGGTACTGTTGAAATAGATTTGTGAACAGGACTTAATATTATAAAACAAAATGTTTAATCATAAATGGTATTCATGTATTATTGTTACTGGACAGTATTATTAAGTCAGGTAATGGCTTGGTGAGGCCTTATAGCAGCGAATTGCCTATGATCCATGATTTTGATTATCTTGCTCTTTGTGCACAACGGTGTTTCTTTGTATTATTTTATGCCATAATTAAGCTACGACTTTGAAAATAAATCGTGAATTTTAATAAAGTCTGTTACATTTTGGAAATGGCTTATTCAGACAATTATTTAAATTAGCCATTAGGTTTAAGTAGATTAATACTTTTAATATTAATTTGAACAGATAAAAAAAAGTTTCATATCAAGACATTTATAGGTGGGTTCCCACCACACCTTAATCAATGACCTTTCGGTGACCTTTCTATAACCCATAGACAGCACGGGTCCGTCAGACTTGGGAGGGAGGCAGAGGTGGGTTAACATATGGGTTATCCTTCTCTAAATGTAAAAAGCGTTTGAATACAAGAACATCCCGAGACAATGTACATAAGAAGCCATGTTAGCAACATTGTTGGGAGAGCAAGAGCCAATTGTTTTAACTTGCACAGTCAATTTGTTTATGTCGATGCCTCCTGGAATAATGTACTGATTGCTACATGCAAAACGTAGACCCAACTTGATCAAACCTTGTGGAACTACAGCCAGAACTAACAAATAATTTACTGATAGCATTATCCCATTATGGGCAGGACACATCCCTAAAAGTGGCGACGGGCCAGTGGGTGAGAATATTGGGACGATAGCATAAGCTTGTGTTACCTGTACTCAACGAATTAATTAATGTTTGTTTATTTTACGTGCCAATATCGCCCTCAATAAAGTAGGCATTAGTGTACAATTTTAAGCCAGTATTATTCACGAATTTTTGGGGTTTTTTTTGTTACTGCAGTATCTTCAAATAATACTCTTAAGCTCGTCATAGACAGCTACAGTAATCGGACTGACATCATTTATAATCGGGCTCAGGCCCATCAAGGATCATGTGAAGAGGCGAGAAACATCAAAGACAATATTTGTGTTTATATGTGAAATGGCAGCTGTGTGTCATTGCACGGGAAACCCACCATTATCTTAAAAACGCATGTTCAGAATCGTAAGTGATGGAAATATTTTTTTAAACAGACTTAACATTTGATCTTGATGAATTTCTTCCCAATCATAAAGCTGTATTTCCATATTTTTGGTAAATGTTATAGTCCTTGTAATTACAGTAATTTGGTTTTCATGCAATTCTTACAGCGCACAGGCTATCACGAAGCCACTATGGTTATGCTTAGTACGCTTTATGGAACGTTTTTGTCTTGACTCTACTCCAGAAATAATGAAGACTCTTTCTGCCGGTTAACACTCGCAACTCAAAAAAACAAACGATGTGTACATTACAGGATATATATCAATGTTTTATACCAGATAACATGCTATGTATATCGGCAACATAGCAGGTACATAGTCATACTCGACTGTGAAACCTCTCAAATCCTGACATGGTTAGACAGCAATTGGGTATGCCAGAAAGGTTCCCTCAAATACACATTGAAACAAAGTGACCAGAACACTCTGTGCACGCTAATTAAGCTGTGCGCGTTAGGACATGATATTCTGTGGTCATTCACTTAATTTATAATATAATATCTTATATATAAAAGTCTCCGCGCGCTCGCGCTTGCGGGGGATTTGGTTCTCGGACGGTGGGCTATATGTAAAAAAGAATTTGCCAGGCGGCACGCCCTAAGCCCCACGGTGGGAATAGGTTATTTCGTTTTCCCGTCCCTAAACTGTAAAGTAGTTTAATTAACACATTTGTGCCGTTTCTATTATTAACTATTTACTTATTGCGCGACATCGACCGTACCAACTGACGCCAATTGCGTGGGGGGGGGGGCGGACCCTGCCAAGTGATGCGCCTTGGCTCCATCTCACGGGGACATTTCCTTTTACGCGTTTAAAGCCAACACATACACACATAACGCTGCGGATATTTCTTCACAGTGTCACATCCTCTTCGGCCCCCTCCCCCCCAACACGATATGTCCAGTTTATACTACAGACTCCCTAGATAATAATATTTTACTGCTTACATAACATTATTCTTGCACGGGCGGGGGATGCTGGGGGGGATAGCGGCCCAGCCCCTAGCCTGGCAATGTGCCAACTCCGCCGCCTCGCCAATGTAGGCCAGGAGGGGGGCTACGCATGGCACAAGGCCTCAACACGCCTTTGGTAAGTACAAATTTCCAAGCTTCTTACACTAACAAATCAAGTCCAATGTTTTCTATTACTAAACACATTTAGTTGACAAACATTACTATAATAATGTTTGTGTACAGATAAGAACTCGCGTTGATTCGCTTACTATTATCAAACAAATATGTTTGGAGATATTACAATAATAATGTTTGTGTGCACAAAACTCTTTATTTTTAGCTTGCTAAATTTTCCCTTTTTTTGCTGCGCTTTTATCATGCTGCGACGGTCTGCCAATCTGTGATGTGGCCATGTACGTCCATGTGTATTTGTTAGTCCACATGTGTATGTAAGTCTCTACATGTGTGTGTCACTCGATGTGTGTGTGTAAGTCAATGCGTTTGTGTGAGTCCATATGTGTGTGTTCATCCATGTCTGTGTATCTCAAGTAGATGTATGTGTGTCACATGTGTATGTGTGTAGGGCTGTATGTCAGTCTATCTATGTGTGTCTTAAGTCCATGTGTGTGTTTTAGTCCATATGTGTGTGAATAAGTACATATGTGTGTTTACGTCAATGTGTGTGTGAGTCCACGTATGTCTGTGTGTGAGTCGCTGTATGTGTGTACGTCGATATATGTGTGTGTAACTCCATGTGTGTATATCTCAAGTGGATGTCTATGTGTGACAGTCTGTATGTGTGTGTACGGCAATGTGTTTGTCACTCGATGTATATATGTGTGTGAGTCGCTGTATGTGTGTACGTCCATATGTGTGTGTAACTCCATGTGTGTGTATCTCAAGTGGATGTCTATGTGTGTGTCAGTCCATATGTGTGTGTGTGTGTGTGTAAGTCGATGTGTTTGTGTGAGTCCATATGTGTGTGTGTCTGAGTCCATGTGCGTGTGTGTTAATTGCTGTGTGTGCATGCCTCCATGTTAGTCAGTGTAAGTCCATTTCTTTGCGTGTCTGTAGGCCCATATGTGCGTCTTAGTCCATGTGTGTGCTTTATTGACCTGCTCAAGGCCTATGATACCATCAGTAGGCCTGGCCTCTGGGTTGTTCTTCGTGCTTTACAAGTCCCTTACTCACTGCTCACCATCCTTAAGGACCTTGATGATGGTGAGCGGCCCCGCATCAAACTACGTGGCCGTGAGTCAGAGCCATTCCCTGTACACCTTGGGGTGCAACAGGGATGTCCTCTGGCTCCCACATTATTTTACAGATATTTGGACCACGTAGTTCGTGAAGCCATCAATGGCTGTACCGCTAGAATTTCCATCTGGTACAGATACAATGGGAGGCTGATCGATGCCCAGGTGCAGTCAAGGGATGGCTCACTATTGCTCAACCACGTTACATATGCCGATGATCTGCTAATTTCTGCTCACTCGAAGGAGGATTTCGAAGTACTGCTGCTGAACCTGGAGCTTGCCACCAAGAGGTGGGGCCTTACCATCAGCCCCACCAAAACTAAGCACCTGCCTGGGTATTTTCTACCATCGGACACTCCACCCCAACAACTTCCAATTGGTGATGGGGCAGTTGTGGAGAAAGTGGAGAGTTTTCCATACCTTGCCAGTCTGCTAATGACCGGCTCCGGTTTAGCAGCAGAGGTCTCACTCCGAAACAGTCGAGCCACATTATCTTTTCATTGGTTGCATAACACTGTGTGGAAGCTACCTGGTCTATCACTCCGCACAAAGCTTCAGGTCTTCTCGGCCATGGTCATTCCCTCCCTTCTCTACACTTGCGCCCCCCTAATGGAACATCTTCGCCGGTTAGAAACATTTAGGATGACCTGCCTACGATCCATCCTGGATTTAACCAGGCTGCATTGTGTGGTGAGGAGCTCACAAATCCTTGAAAGATGTGGACAAAGTCCCATCGGTGAACTCCTCCGCCAGGTAAGGCTGCGTTGCCTGAGTCATGTAGCCCGCATGGCCAGACACCGCATGCCTAAACATCTTTTGTTCGGCCGGATCGAGGGGGCTAAACGGCCCGGCATGGGCTAGAAAAGAGATGGAGTGATGTGGTACAGGAGGACGTGGACCTGAGTCGACTTGCCGATGACTGGTACCAGCCGTGTCAAGATCGGCCTCTGTGGAGGAGCTTGCTGAAGGACGCTACTGGGCAGTTGGAGGCAGTCGCCCTCCAACAACCATGGAGGGCAGAGGAGCGACGCTCACAACAATGAGCGGAGCGCCGGGTGGCTAAAGCACAGCAAGTTGCCTCAGTAGGGGGCACAGGTGGTGCATCAGCCAGTCGTCTCAGTCGACCTGTGCCATCTGGGTCTGCCCCGTGACCTGCCAGCGGGCGTTCGACACTTTACATGGCCTCAAGGCGCACATAGCATCATAGCCTGGTACAAGCGTTGTGGTGACGTCACCGCCACTTACTGGCGAATGGCGGTTGTTGTTGTTCAGTCTATGTATGCATGTGTGAGTCGATATGTGTGTGTAACTCTATGTGTGTGTGTGTCAGTCGATTTGTGTGTGTAACTACATGTGTGTGTCTGCCTTTTTCGCCCGGGCAACGCCTGGTATTCACCGCTAGTACAAAATATATATGTTCAATATACATCAAGCTAAAGTCACCAGACTACTTAGTATATTGATGCAAATAGTAAAAGCCATGCCCTTGGGCACTTCATTCTACCATGTGGCTCTGCTCGTGGTAAGATTGCATCCTCTAATTTTGCGTATTAATGTTCTACAAAAAGCAATTTACTAGAGTACCATATACAGATAGGTAAAATCGTTCCTGATTGTATTGCAAATGGGTACTGGAAATATAGATCTTTCAATCGCTTTTAACAGTGAAATTATAAAACTGTATCCTCGACTTACGAACGGGTTACGTCCTTGGGACCCGTTCATCCGTCTATGTGTTCGTATCTCGGAACTCAATATTTAATTGTACATAAGGTTAGTGTTATATAATGTGTTATGGTTCAACAAAAAAGGGAAGCATCTTAAACTCATAAAAATAAGAAATATTGTACATGTGCATTTAATCCTGTAATGAATACTGTACAGTAAATAAAACAAAGTAACATGAAAAGAAAACATTTTATTTTCACTTCAGTCCTGATGCTGGCTTGCTTGTAAGAAGGGGCGTTTCTAGGAGGATGCTGGGACTCATTACGTCTCTGAAGGATTACTCCACTGAAGAAAATAGTTCTGCAGTCAGTTCGTTAGTACAACCAAACTTCTGCAAGTAAAATGGTTAAAAATGATAACATCATATGGCAGTTCGTAAGTGTGGATGTTCATAAGTTGGGCTTTCATATCTCGGGGATTGCCTGTATTTTTAATTATTGTAAATGCATAAACAATTATTAAAATATTTTAGGGCATTAATTTTTTAATACAGTACTGTACTCTAATAAGTTTGGTGTCTTCTTCAGTCCTACCATAAAATATCCTTGCACCTGTCTCATAGTGATGGTGACTCACGTTTAATTATCAGGATGTTTTAAGTATATATTTATTTAATGGTCGTTATTAAGCGATAATTAAACGTAAGCATTTGGTTTAATTACATGTATATTGAGTAATTTTATAGAAATTTTGAATTGGATTGTTACAGTATACTGGGCATCCCCCATTGCAGAATGCTTCTCCCCGACCCTCAATTAGTCTGGCTTTGAAATATCTGTGTACATTGATTCAACTGTGAAGGGTTTAGTCTCGCAAAACTTTTACAAATTAAGTGCATTTTAGAGGCTCAATTTCCACATTACTCGATAGACCCTATTGTATCCTATTCTATGGTTCTTTCGGTAAAGTCACGTGACTTCACCAAAAGAACCATAGAATATGAATTCCTGCAGTCACTAAAGTTTTAAGTAAAAACCTATTGTATCTTGTTGTATTTTTTGCATGAATGTATTAATTTGTGGTGTTGAAAAATTATTGGGCTATTAATACAAAAAATTTAACTATCCAAAAAAAGAACAGCTCCATCATGAATAATGCACAGCAGTACAGTGAAGTGAAAGAGCAAATGGTAGAGCACGCACAAACTAACATTTTCCTTAGATCTTTGGCATAATGGCTTACAGTGCATGTAATAGCAATGTTTAATATTGGCCTCATATGTGTAGGCGATTACGTGCTTTTTTGTGTGGGCTGATGTATAATTTTAATCACAGCCATCATCAGCAGCAACATAAGTAGCAGCAAGAGTAACCATAACAGCATCATTATTACAGTTATCAAAAACATCTTGATCGTCATCATCATCCTTGTCTTGGTTTTGTTTTTATCATCAAATTATGACTCTCCTGAAAAATAGTCGTTCGACTCAGGGTGGCTTCCTGGGTGAATACATTTTTTGTAATATTTTTTTAATTATCTGTTTCATGTGTGCTTGGCTCCATTCTGCCAGTTGTCACAAAGGTAAAAGCAGTTTTTTTTAATCGGTTCGAGGCACCAAATATGCACACAAATTATCGTGCAGAATGGGCCACATGCACTCTCAGGACTCCGTGCACAAGCTACACTCTCAAATCATAATTAATGTGATTCTCCACGATAGCTGAAGATATCCACAAAGTGTAAAACCTTTTTAAGTTGGACTAATTGACGGGGGAGCCTTGGGGTCTGCTGTAAATAATAAATTGAACAGTACTATTGTGCATTTTACGTAATTTGATTAATGTATACTATAATTAGCACTAAGGCATTTAATCAACACCTAATAACGTGCAACTATTTACTAAAGGTTTACACTTTAATAAAAAAAAATGTCGTAAAAAAACTACTGTATATTTTAATCTGAGTCACTTGAAACTCTCGGAGATTTGGCATCTGTGTTTGGGTGACATACATTTATTTGTACCGTGATCTGGTGGTATTGTGTTGAACATTATTATTAATAAAACATAGTAAACTCAGTTTTATGAAGTGTCTTTCAAATTGGTAATCTCAAAGCTCTGTACATCAAAGGTAAAAAAAAACTGACACACCAATAAAAACCCAATCACAATGTAATAAAACCAAAGATAAAACAAATATAAAAACAAAGGCAACTGACTATCAGTATGTATACTGCACATTTTTGACAGATCTCGGCTGATTGAGAAATACTTCTGAATTTGGTCTATGGAAAAGACAGCAAACCTACATCAAGGAGATCATGAAGGCTGAGGCTTATTGGATGTGGAAGGCTAGATTTTCTCATAGGCTTGAAACATTTATTATGTTGACACAATTTTGAAAACAAATATGAAACGAGAAAGAGCACTCACAGAGCACATCGGGTACAATGAAACGGATTCCCTAAGTTCATACAACTAAAGTACAGTAGGAGTATATAGCTTTAGAATAGCTAGTAAGAAGAACTCCAATAACAAGTTCTCAAAAAATGTGCGAATCCCTGAAATATGTGGATTACCTGCCATCACGAACAAAATTAATATTTGAAGAGGGGTTGGTTTATATAGCTGTGGGTCAGTCAAAAGCAATCTCGAATTTTCTGCAGGTTTTAAAATTTTATTTAAACACCCAATCCCCAACAATATTCCGGGACCTGAGTACAGAAAAAAAAAACAGTTTAAATCTCATCAGGAAGCGAGTTTTGTACGTATCGAAATGCGCAGTTCAAAGAGTCCCAGCCATTTACTCCTCAACATGGATGGCGCATCACCGATTGCTTTGGATCACAAATTTATCATGGATTAAAGGAGCCACTCGCCACATCAGAATAAGAATATTTATACTGGAGGAATCTGATAAGCTGTAAAGCTCTTTTGAACACATAACTTCCCCTGTAAAACGCATTTTTGCGTATTCACAGAATCGTGTGGCTAATTCCTCCTGTGATCCACGGCACACCACGTTGGCTCCTACCAGGCATATATTTTTAGTTGTTTTGGAATGTATTTATATAAATATATGTATTTATAGTCTGGCTTTGAGATATTTAATAGATAGGCATATATGTGGAACTTTGCACTTGTTTTTGGCTCCACCCGAACCTCACCATAACCCCACCACCAACGTTGGACCTTTCATGGGAATGGATATCTGCGATGCTAAATAACACTGAATTGCAAGACAATATATGGATCTGATGTCCACGTCTCTGAATACACCAGACTCGAAAGCGTTACTTTTGTTCTCTTGGACTGCAGTCTCCATCACAGCGATGTTTCTACACCTGTCTCGCTCTACAGGTCGCCTTTGCTGTCAATCATGACGCTCTGATCTTGAACGCTCACCGAGCTCAAGTTGTATACAGGTGTTGGCTTCGCTCTCAATACCCAACCCAAAAACTCGGCAGAATGTCCCACTAAGTCAATCACCGTGCATGTGCGCTAACAATCGCCTGTACCACACTGTCTGGCTTCATATAATCCTGGTGCATCTTGTGGGGGCTGACGCCCACCTTCTCCTCTCCCCCCTCCTCCTCGGCCACTTCTCGCCGGGCCCCCGCCGATCGGGTAATCGGCCCCCTGCACCAGCGTCCTTTCACGTGACAGATTTGACGTCACAGCTCACTTGCCGTGAAAAAAATATATGCATTATTGAGCTCCCCCCCCAAAAAAATAAAAAAGTGTATTTTTATATTTTTTGCATGGTGTACAGTCTGGAAATTACCCACATGGCAAATTTCAAGCTTGTTGCATGTCGGGAAGTACTCTAAACATTTTGAACAGAAACACATAATAACAACTTTGCCTTTTATATATATGGAGATAATAATAATACTGGTCAGGAAAGCCTCCTACGTGTTAAAGAGAGACTTGTTAAAGGAGACAAGAAATGTCCGAAGTGTGGACTTAAATAGGGGACGAAATCAGCAGTGCAGATAACCAAAGGGTGAGCAATTCACACAGCAGGGGCAGCGGACAATGTACTATTAGAGGAATTTAAATACAGCTATGCTGATGTATGATTGATGTATTGAATTTTGGAAAAAATTGTATTTGAGAATATATGTTAATATGAATGTTGAGAGGCACGAAGACGTACGGCAACACGTGGTACATGCCACATGTTTTGCCATAATAACGACAACGCTCAGTGTTTTTAGTGCACAAGAACTGTCTGTCGTGTTTTGAGATTGAAATGGCCATATGGTTTAGTTTACGATAGATGGCACTATTATAGCCCTCTGATGTGTGTTCGTTTTTAATGTGTATTCGGCATGATGTCTGACGATACGCTATTCGTACTGAAGAATAAACTCCTGGAATGTGTAGCGAAATGTCGGAGTTCGTTGCAATACATGACAAAAAACACATCAGATACAACACAACTGCAAACACATATACAATGGTATATGCCACTTTTCAAATGTAAATACGGCAATGGCGCACATACGTACACACACATGCTTAGACATTCAGGTGAAATTACTGCAGTGAGGAAGAGGTCTATCTTGGTCTTAGGAAGTAATTTTTTCTTCTTTGATGTAAATGAGCAGAAAAAAACCCAGTGAAGACGAAACATTTAACTTTAATCATGTCGCCTATTGAGCGTGGCAGCTGCACGCATTGGACCCTGAATAAGAAATGCTAATCATGCACCAGGCTTTGATAATTCCTTTTAAACGTAAAACATGTTCAAACTTTACTCTCCTAATGTCGTGTCCAGTGACTTCCCTGGAGCAATAATAACAAAGCAAAGATGATCATATGCCATTGTAAACTTTACAAATCCTTGCATTTTTTTTCCATTAATAATAAGATCCAAGAATACATTTGTATATTAATCAGGGACCCAATAAAAGGCTTTTGTGTGCATAAATCTAGCCATCATGGCCAAGCAACCCGGCTTGGTAATCTGAATGTATTATCCGTGTAATAAAATGTTAAAGCGTATTACCTAAAATTCTACATTAAACAGTCACAAAAAATAAATTAAATAAGAATCTTCATATATTTATTGTAGTATAAGTTATTTCATAATTGTACTTCATGTGTACAATGCTATGAGGCTGCTTCATAGGGGACTGGCATGAAATGCATTATACCCACATGTGACAATGATGCAAACTTTTTCGAAAAAATATTACAAATCCACATTGTTATACTTGCAATTAATCTTGTTCATATATAGTTGTTTCTATTGTTTGGTGATGTAACTCACTGACCCGCCTCTACTGGACACCTTTGAAAAAGAGCTTCATAGCTCATCAGATACCTTCGTGATAAAAAAAAAACATTCTCATTCTGATCCTGAAAGATTCTGATGTATTTACATTAAGAATGGTGAAGTTTCTCTGTCGTTGGTGTTGAACGATTGCAATTATTGAAATCATCATTGTGTGAACCACCTACTTAAAATATTACAATGTGGCGAGAACATGACAGGACAGGAAATAGGCCATTTACCTATGATTTTGGCGGGGTTGAGAAGTGGCATAGTGGTTAAAGCATTGCACTATATACTCATCCACCTGAATTCAATTCGTAGCCATGGCTAGTACAAGTGGCAAGTGATATTGGAACTGGCCCTTCCCACTAAACCATACCGCTATGGTCAACATGGTGACGTTTATGGTGCAAGGTTCCCCACAACCTTCATCCAGCAGTGGGTTGACAAAGGGATATTTTACCATTAAAAGTAAAATTTTGTCTGTCTGTGTGTCTGTCTGTGTGTTGACGAACCCTGCGATGGATTTGACTCGCGTACTGTGGGGTTTACATGTTTAAAAAGTTCCCAGGTACGACGCGATAAGCTCCGTGGTGAGCCAGCGCTATTCGAATTTCGCATCTGTCAACTTTAAAGTATCATGGGACATCCTTTGCCAGTACCAAAATATGAGAATAGATTTTCCCCTTTTTTCTGGCAACAAAACAGGTGTTATGATGTTAAAACACCAAACTGAAACCTTTTACAAGGAATCATGTCTGCATTAACCACAATACTTGTGGTCAGAATGCAAACAAAAACATAATATACTCATTGGTTCTTTCGGTAAAGTCATGTATGTAGAAATAAAATAAAATTTAAATAAATCAGAAATACATTTAAAAATAAATCACGACGTTTCGAACGCAATACGAGCGCTCATCATCAGGCGGAAATGTGGCAAAACACATAGCGAGGGAACACACAGAAGGACATCACACACAGAGCACACAGAACGGCAAACTATACAGCAAGAAGATGGGAGACGCGAAATCAACAAATCTTAGAAACATAATGCGATGCAAACCAGTCAAACAACACAGTTAGACACCACGCGGTGGTGGTAGTTCTGGTGGTCTCTTCGCGTGTTTTGTCTGTTTTGACTATATTAGTTACTACTATAGTCAGTGGATACTACTATCGTCAGTAGTTACTACTGTAATAAAATACTTTGTTAGGCACTGCTGGTCTCCGTTGGTCTTTTATTTAGTTTCCTCCTCGCACCCCGCTGGTCCTGACCGCGGACCAGCGTCTCCTCACGCGCCCCGCACGCGCTCTCTCGTCGGCTCCTCTCCTCGCGCGTGCCCCGCACGTGCTCCCTCGTCAGCTCCTTTGCTCTTCCTCGCACCCCACTGGTCCTGACAGTGGACCAGTGTCTCCTCGCGCGCGCCCACGCGCGCTCCTCCAATAGCTCCTCCACTCCCCCACTCCGCACACCGCTGGCCGACGGCGTGCCGAAGATCCTTCAGCCACGTGGCCGATGGCGTGGATTCCCTCCGGCCACCCAACGTGGCTCAGCCTCTTTACTCCCGCAACTGGCCCCGATCCCTTCCGGGCTCCCACCTATATCCTCTTTCCCACGTGACCCTGACTCCTCCTCTTCCGGATCGTCAGATCCGGCCTTCCCATACTGCCCTTCTGACTGCACCCCCATTAACCTCGCTTCCAATTGGACCCGAGGTGAACGGCGGCCCCTTTCACACGCCCCCCATACTGGGCTCCGCCCCCCAATACCCCGGGCCGTGTGATTGGGCCAGAGCCCAGCAGCAAACCCCGTTTACGCTCGCATTACACTACTATAGAGTCGGTAGATACTACTAGAGTCGGTAGATACTACTATATTCAGTAGATAATACTACATACTCTTAGTTATTTCGGTAAAGTCACGTAGGTAAAAAAATTAAATTAAAATTAATAAAAATAAAATAAAAATCACGACGTTTCATTTCATTTTTTTACCTACGTGACTTTACCGAAAGAACTAAGAGTATGAATCCTTGCAGTCACGAAAGCTTAAAATCTAGAAGATAATACTACAGTCAGTGGATTCCACTACAGTCAATATATACTGCTGCAGAGTCAGTAGTACCATTAATGTAGAAATTATTCACCAGAATTTAATAAGGAACATCTCTGTACTGAATGGGCTAGCAATGAATGCTTAGTAGCTCATTATTGTCCATAATAGAGTTGTTTTGGGTTAGATCGCATACATATAAATGCGTTGTTAAACCCACCACCACCCGACACAGCCAATTAGTATAGTTTGTCACGAAAACAAAACATGCCAATTCGTTACTAGTTCAGTACACCGGTGTGTTGGAGAGTAAACCCTCAACATTTACCGACGTTTATATTTACGCGGTTGAACCCAAAAACCTCTATTATCGATAACATATGTCACGAAAGCCTACATGTTAAGCTAGCATTGAAGATTCCTGGCACACCAACATCAGTCTCCAATATCAGCAATGGGGGAAATCACGATGTACTTGGTCTATTCTATCTAGTTGGGGACCATGCCCCAGTTGCCACTACAGTACTTATTCGCTGTAGCACAAAGAGTTAACATGGAATCATTACTTTTTAAGTGGGCCAACATTGTATAAAAGGGCCAGCTGCTCATTAACTTTGCCAGCAACAAAGAACCACTACTTTGTTAAGGGGCTAGTAGTAAATAAATGCAAGAACTCTTCATTAATTTGGGACGATTATTTTGAGGATTTACTATTTTTGATATACGCCATCACTCTATTAAGATATTCCTATTTGCTTATAAGTCGAAGTAACCCACATCATGTCATGCCATTGAGCACGATGAGAAAATTGAGACTATATTGTGGAAGAGACGCGGATGTTCACTGAGTGAGGACAACGCAATCTTTTCTTATCCTGCGAGGAATGATGTAAAAGGTGATATGTACAGAAACATCAACCACACTGCAAAGCACTCACATATAGGACTCTACGTTGTTCCCTACGCAATTAAGAGCTGGTAAAAAAAAGTATTAAACATTAACATATTTTGCAACCGATTATGTAAAATGAGCGCTATGCTGGTCTGTGTAAAATGTCTTAGTTTTGAGAATGTGCATGTCAATAAACGGGTTACATTATATAAAGTACTAGCGGGAAGTACCCGGCGTTGCCCGGGTGAAAAATATATTTGTAAACTGCTCTAAAAAACATAACAAATACATACACAATTACAGAAAAGTGTAATGTATATATAAAGTATTTGTGTATGCATTTTACGTGTTTAGGAGAATACAAGATAATGTAACAAAATGAAGAATGTTTTGTTAGCAGGGTCTCATTTAAAGCTGATTCGATGTATGGGAGGCTCAGGACTGGTTCAGATAATCGTCACCGGTGTTGGCCAGAGAGTGGGAATCGAACTGGGGCCGCCAGTTTCGTGGTGCAGCGTGCTTACCGCTACACCACCGACACACACACACATCACCTGACACACACACACATCACCTGACACACACACATGGACTTAAACACACACGGACATCGATCCACACACAAACACATCGACTTACACACACACAAACACACATATGGACTAACACACACACACATGGACTCACACACGGCTCTTGGAGGCAACACGTTTATGGTAACATTAAGGAACATAACACAATGGGGTAACGGCCCCTTCCACCCGATACTCTAGGGAGGCATCTCCTCCGGACTAACGTGCCCTTCACTCTGGTCAAAGCTCTAACCCTACACTGGTTAAGCATTTAATCCGACCCTAGCCAGGGGTTCGGGTTCTGCCCTTCGGGCTCTTCTCTTCAGGTCTTCAGGTGGCTATTCAGGTCTTCAGGTGGACGATGACTGCCGGACCCGTTTAGGGGTCCGGCTTTTATACGAGGTCCCGTCTCACTCCACCCCTAGCCACCCCTTCCTTCTGGAACTCTCTAGAGGGGCCTGGAGTATGACGACATCCCCCAGCCCCCTCTTGGGGGTTTGGGGTCTGCACCTCTGGTCACAGTCCTCCCTGGGGGTTACTTTGGCCTAACAGCCCGACTCATCCCACTTAGCCTATCTTCCGCCCCCTGTTGACACGTCGCCGCTACTACAGGTAAGGAGTAGTGGCGATACACAGCGCGTAACAATGCCACTACATTTGTATTGGTATATATTTTATATGTTTGGAGATTTCAGGGACACATCGTGCCTGTATTAAGTAAACATGGCTATGACATGGACTTTAGTTGAGTTAAAAGCTTCATGCTACTTCGCAATAAATCCAAACTTATGAAATAACTTGATCCACTTCCTAAGCGTGTATACGGTACACACAAATAAATGTACCGTAGTTATGTTGATGGTAAACTCTTATGTGGTAAAGTTATGTATTTCTTTTTTAAAACGTAATACCACATGTGTGATCTCTCATTAAACTATGCAAAAACACAAAGCCAAAGATCCTCAAATATTCTATTACAGACTGTTGAGGAAAGTGCTGTTAGCGAACACTTATGAAGGCTGGCACCGGCACACGAGGGAATGGGTGGCCAGCACCATGCCTGGGCTCCTTTGTCTCCCCAGTGCTGATGTTCACATATTATACCAGGTATTTAATTCAGGCTGAATCGACCTAAGGGAGGTCCAGGACCAGGTTCAGATATTCATCATGGTTATTGGTTGTGAGTAGGAATATAATTTGGGTCGCTGGGTTCAGACCACATTCCACTAACCACCACACTACAGCTCCCCCTTGCACTACTTCAACTATGTAAGCATTTTCAAACATATGTGGTGGGTTCACTGAGAGACAAACACTAACTCACGAGGGAACACGTTTATTCTATGCACCACAACGGGATAACTACGTAACCCGGGTCAGGACAGTCAGCACACTGCCTGACCCACTATGCCGAGCACGAAGACCTAGGGGGAGATGTACCACGGAGGACTCAATTCCAGCAGACAGCCCCGACCCAGCCTCGGTACCTCCCTTTTATGCTCCCCAGTGTGGCCTGGCTCCACCCTCGGCCACGCCCCCTTCTGAAACCTACCAGAAGGTTCTGGGCCATACCCCACATCTCCCTTCTGTATTTATCTTGGCCTATCACGTGCCCTTGCCAGCCAACCGGGCTGCTACGTCCTCAGATGCCCCCTCTCTACCAGCCACCAGAACCACGCCCCCTAGGGACCCGTTCCATGAGATTGCATGCCCTACTGGCAGAGAGGGAGACTTCACTCCCAGTTCCCCTCACTATCAGTAAGCGCGAGGTGCCAGTGACCCATTTTATGTCACTACACTGACATACCATTATTTTTGAGGGCTTAAACTGATAATATATAAGCAATGTCCATAACTCTCTTTAAAAATTCCCAAGACATTTTTTAAGTTTGACAAGCTTACTGAAATTATGGAAGGTATTGGAAATTTACATATGGTTATCATTTAAACTCAATACTAAGTAATATTTCACCAAACACAGCCCCTCCATCCACTCCATCTCCCTATTAATACACATTTCACCATTGTCTTCATGTAGGTGCTTAGCCAACGCAAATGTAAACATTTCATAGTTAAAAAATGCATTTCAATGATAAATATTGATTGATCCAATTCACCATTTGTTTCCTGGCTGGACGAATCCATGCAAATACATGTCGATTCGGGTCTCTAGCAGGGCAGTCCGGGGAGACACTCCAATCCATCTTGCCACATCAGAATAATGTTCATCTTATGATAGTCACATTGATGTTTTCAATTTAGCTACAGGACCAGATTACATGTCACAGTTGTTTTTGTTGTTGTCCAGTCATTGGTGACAGGGCTGAGACCATCAACTTACACACTCGAGAACCCGGTTTAATCACAGGTGGCTGCTGGGATTGAAAGCCAGGATTCTCAGTTGTACCAGCTCATTGCACTGACATCTGACCCACATGGCCACCTCCACTCTTAAGACACATTTGTATTCTGAAAAAGCAAGTTGGGGCTTGAACCTAGAATCGTGAAGGTGTTGGCTAAGAAGGAGCATCAACCCCACGAGTCTCCTTTTTTGTGGCTGCCTTTCAAATATCTGCTTTAATTTGGCTGCGCATCACTTTCAGGTGTGCATTCTAATGAGCTACCTCATTAAATTACGCAAGTCTAGACATGTGCTCGACATGATTGTGAGCACGACTTAAATTTAAATAGCATGGGTATTTGTGTGTTGTAAAGAAATTCTTGAGTTAATGGTAAACTTTTATTTTGAAGATTCCGAATAAGTCACGTTCAGTTTTAAGACATGACAAAGGTTTTATGTGGACATTGATGCCACAAAAAACCATTTTGCACTCCCTTGGAATATGTGTTAGAATTTAAAAGGCCCTTATTTCCATCAGCAATGTGCGAAATTCATCTGTACACCTCGCACAATTGTTGATTCACAAAGGATATGTGATTTAAGGGGCTCAAATGGAAAGGTGAACACTCATTAGCGCTGATTGCTGTCTTGTTAGCTGCAATCATGAGGGATTCCCAGAAAGACACATCGTGTGCACTTCCTTGCATACAGAGCGGATCCTTCTACCTTATTACATGTACATATCGTCACATTTATAGTATACTGTTTATGTTCTGACTAAATTGGCACTTTTTACGTTATGAACATGCTCATATATACAGGGCATATGTATAACAACATAAAAACCCAGTAATATAAATAATATATAGTATGCTAAATACAACCTATCAAATGTGTGAAAAGTATAACAATACTATTCATGATCGAGTTTTCAGGTTAGATGCTGGTTGTAATCACCAGTGAAAAGTCGTAATACATTTGAATGCTGTGACTTTCTTTCGAACACACCGCTGTGCTTAAGTAATAATACATTGGCACGTTCTATTCACATGACAACCATACTAATTGGCTGTGTATGGTGGAGGTGGCTGCATGACACATTTACACTTATGCGATCGAACGCAAACATTTTACCGTGAATATTGGTCGAGAAAGCGCATGTGATAATTTTATCCCAATACTGTACACTAATTCATTACAACTGTAATCCCATAACAGAATATTTCGTAGAAAAAAACAAGATCATTTATTCACAGTTATTTTTTACACAGCAAAAGGGGAAATTCCGACCGTTGTATCAGTCTTTCCATCGTGCCTTGCATGTCACGCAACATCACCATACTGTATGCGTAATTAACACAACCTTGTATCTGACCAACTCAAAATAGTATAAACAATAATAACGAACACGAGTTATAAAGCGGACGTATTTTACAAATTGGACGCCATGTTAGATCGAGGATGAGAGCCAGAGCTAAAAATCTCACTGTATGCCAACCTAAACAGGTGAGAACCTCAACAGGTTAGAGCCTGAACAGGAAATATATTTGACCTGCCGCTTGATGCTGGATGGTGCTTATGTAATGGGTTCCGGAGACACTTGTAGAGGTAACTTCTTTATTACAATCCAACACTCCAAGAGTCCTGATACTCTGTTACAGCCTAGGTACACAGCCTAGGTACACAGCCTAGATCCACTACTCTGGCTACGCTCTGGAACTCGCCCTCACAAGGACGTAGAGCCGGGAGTTCCAGAGTCCCACCACTGGCTCTCACAGCATCCCAGGGTCCTGAGATGGCTGGTCTTGGGTCTTGGGTCTTGAGCTACAACTGGCCCTGATCGGCCAGGGAGCTGCTCTTTTATGCCTCGTCCCCAACGAGGGGTGGGGTTGTGTGCGCCCCCAGATATCCACAGAGCACACACAGCCCCCCTCCTCCGTTGGTGGCGCCAAGGGGCTTAACTGGCTGGGTTGTCTGGGATCCCAGCACCTGGCGCCAAGGGGCTTAAGCGTCTGGGTTGCCTAGGGTCCCAGAGCCCCCAGCAGCCCCTCCCCTCTTATGTAACTACACTTAGATTCTGCATTGTGTGGAGTGGGAGAACATTCCAGACGATCGGTGCAGCGATGTAGAAACACCCTTCAGCCAGAGGCAGTCCTGGATCTGGGTAAAATGAGTAGATTATTGGATGTATTCTGAATAACACGGCGTTTTTCTGTGGCCATATTATTTTAGAAAGCAGCAGGACAATGATACAACTGTTCCATCCTTATTCAGAATCATCAGTATAGTATAGCCATCATTGCTTACACCTTCTGCCCCAGTGGCTGCATGTGGATAAGCTATCCCAGATCACTGTGGGGACGATTTGGTTCTGCCTACGTGAGACAATAAGCCGATGCTACCATTTTATGTAAATTATGAGAAACTCACCAGAGGTGTATTTATGGCTGGAAGCAAATAAGTGTGAAAATAATAATTCCGAACGATGGTGGTGCATGCAGTGCCGGATTATCCTAGTAGCATAAGTAGCATATGCTACGGGCGCCGCACTTTCAATGGCCTCGCGCTAATTGCTTTCAAGCTATCATATCCGGTTCAGTGAATGTGCACTTACTATAGTACTATACTGCCTTCAACTTTTATAAACGACTTGGTGTTTATGGTTAGCGATTTGTCGTATTATCTGGCTGTCTAGCAAATAAAAAAATACAATTACTTTACTATGAAAGTAAACAATTTGTGCTTTAATATTTACGTGTTTTTTTTTTATTTAGGACCCCTTTATAACATATGCCACAGGCCCCACACTAGCTTAATCCGGCACTGGGTGCATGCCTGTGTAAAGAAGACTTCCAAGCACTTGTCTTGAGATGGTTTCTTTATTAAGGAGCTACGTGCTCACATTCGAACAGGCAGAGACCCCACTGCAACAGCCCCGAGTCTCCCGCGCATCTCCCTTATATACGGTCCGAGGCCACACCCCCATTCCCGAACCTTCTCGCTGGTCCTAGACGCTCACTCTACCAGCAGACATTACCGTCCTCTTCCGTCACCCGGCCACGCACCTATTCTCGATCATTCTCGCAGCCACCAGTCCACTCGTTCTGCAAGCTGACTCCCCTGTCATTACCTCGCGTGGCCACTAGTCCATTCACACTGTAGGCTGACTCCCCTATCATTACCCCCCGTGTCCACTAGTCCACTTACACGTAGGTTGACTCTACTGTCATTATACCTGTATTTCAGTGCTGTGGAGGTGAGAGTTTGTGAAAAGCACGAATGTCATGAAACTCCGTTCCAATGGGCCATACGTTGGCTTGTTATAATATCACAGTCCAGCAAGTAGATTGATTCCCACATATTTTCATTTGTATAGGATAGAGTGTTGCTTCCCAAGGCACAAGTGGGTTTTTCCGGGTACTCCAGCTTCCTCCCACATGTATAACCACTCATTAATGGAGTTGGTCAAACATCCCAATTTATGGTCACGAAACTTTGGGCATGTTTTGACACTGGCTCCGGCTGCATTCACACTCGTCTGTGATTTCTCACACCATTCAATCTAAAGAAATCTGTGCATTAAACATTTGTAACTTTAACTTGTCAACTTTAATGCATGTGTAGTGAGTTCAACTGAGTCGTAGGCATAGTCTTGGAGGCAACACATTTATTTAACACCGACACACGGAGTAACAGCCCCTTAACAGAATAACAACCTATGGTAGTGACCACCAGGCTAACTACACTAATTATAACGTAACTAGTTACAACGGACCGGACCACAGCTTGAGTCCAGGTCCATGTGTTGGAGACTCGGTAAAACATAGGACGTAGACGAAGGTTTCTTCAAGATGAACATCGCCGGCCCCTCAGGGCGCCTGGCTTATACCCTCTGTAGCGTGGCTGGCTCTGGCCTTGGCCACGACCACCTTCTAGAATCCTCTAGCATGATCTGGACCCCGACCACGTGATCACCCCTAGCCCCCACTTGGGGGCCCTTTGTCGACGTGTCCTCTCGGGTCAACCAAAGTGCCACGGCCTTTAGTAACCTCATTTCTATAGCCGGCACTCCCACACCCTATCTTGTAGCGGCCAGCACTGCACACCAAGCGTGGTGCCATTCAGCGCTATCAATCAGCGCTCACCGAGCCCCTCTAGGGCTGGTACTACACCCATACCAGTGTGGTGTCCGCGATGTCAATACACCGCACGCCGTGCCTCTCTTGGGCCGGCACAGCACAATGACATCCCGCGATGTCACTACACATGCAAAAAGTATTTTATAGACAGTAAATGGTGAATGTTGGATGTGTCCTCTCATCTTTCCTTGCATGTCACGTAATAGGTTACTGCTCTTTCAACATTTATTCAAAGATGAAGACCACGTGAAGGATTTCTCCTGAGAAGTCCTGTGCAAAATCACCTGCAGCATTCTCTGACACTGGGCACACAGCTCTGAGAAATTTCTGAATGGATTATTTGTTTTTGCACCTCCGATTAGCACGGTTGGCTACGTACTGTGCGAAGAAAGTTCAACATACATACATCTCGTGACATGATGCTGATATCACGAGTTGAGAAATTGGGGGGAAAAGATCAAAAATATTTTCTTGTAAAATTACCTCCAAAATGGGTGTCATGGATTAAACTATTGTAATATGTGAGTTGTTTTTATAAACCTACAATATACCGGCGGGTGTCTCAGTCTTTTATGAACATCAAGTCAACATGGTTCATTAGGTCGTGATTATTAATTGTGCTACTCTATGATATAACTACAAATTGTTACATGAAAAATATTGCCATAATTAAACCATAATCCAGCAGCTTCCAAGATAAATATAAGCCATTTTAACATCGTGTGAGATTCAAAAACATCGCTTGAAAAACACAAATTGCAAATCGTACAAGATTGGCTTATGCAATCGTTTGGTTACGTGATTTGTAGAGCAGGGAGACTCTCCAACACCATCCTGCAGGGCCCAGTCGAAGAGATGACAGCGAGTGGTCAGCCAAGAAGAAGCTGCTGGGTAATTAACATTGCTTTGGTCGGGGAGGTCAGTGGCAAATATGCAGATTGCAAAAGACCGCAAGATGTGGAGAGAGTTGATTACCAAGGCATGGTTAGTGCCCCTACTACCCCCATGGTTTAACCCAGTGGCGGCTCCTGCAAAATCTCTCAGGGGGGGCAAATGTCTGGATGATTGATAAGGATAAGGTCCACCCATGCAATGGGTAAATTAACAGCTTAAGCATGTAAAGGCAACTTCACTTCTTTAATATTAATGAAAAATAAAGTGACTCTTACAATACATCTTGTTTGTTTCTATACTCACTATTATTACAATCTTACTCAGTTTCTTTTATCAAAGATTCCACTAGGTGGCGACAAATAATATTGTTTGATGAAACGTGCTTACGTATGATGACGTAAGCACGTTAGTGCGAGCCCTCCCGGAAGCCATAGAGAATGCATTGCAGCGCCCGCCGTTCGAAAAAAAACATCTTTGAATGTAAGTCTATGGGAACACTCTGGGCGATTCTCAGCCAGAGTGAAATCGCCCAAAAAGAGGCGGTACTCCACAGAACGTAGCATGACGCTGATTGGACTATATCCAGAGGCACAGTAACGGCTCGCGAAACTCTGTGGTTGAATGACATTGGTGGTGCGTCGCCCAATTGCCCTAATGAAGAAACAGCCCCTGGTTTAACCACTGATGATATTTTACAAAATACAACATTCTGTGTAGTAGAACATTCCACTTCCACAGAAACATTTCCTATATATCGTACGGTATTGTACTGTATACATATAAACACGTTCAGCTGTCGAGAACATGATGTCAATAATTACAAACATTTTATCGGTGTATGTTGAAGTTCTTTTGCACCGTATGTAGCCCACCATGCTAATCGGAGGTGCGGGGGAAGGGCAACAAACTAAACACAAAAAGCAGTTCTAAAGAAATGGGGTTCAATCTAGATTTAAAAGTGCATAGTTTGAGTGGCTTCCTCATATCGAAGAGTGTTCCAGACGGCCGCTGAAGCACATCTGAAAGCGCACGATGCATTGACCAGCAAGGCATTGTGGTTCATTTGTGGCATGCACTTTGTGTGTAATGAGTACGACTTTATAATGCATAATGTGTCGGTCCTATGTTATTACATTTCAGGATCGTGAGATGTGTTGGCGGCTTGGGAAGGCCTTCATACAGTGGTATAATTGTCCAGGGCTGATGATGATGTTTATCATAATATGGCTTAATACATATGGACTGTCATTTTTGAAATCTTATATTTTGAAAAGGACAATAACTGACTGGGTTATCTCCCTATGAATCACACTTCTTCCACCGTAAATCAAAGTAAAGTGCTAGACCCCAAAATAGGCTTAAATTGTTTAGCCCACAGTGGCTCATTTGAAGTCCCCTTCATGTATTTATCACATCAAGTCATCGGTGACTATCTAAACCCTGGTCAACAAAACCATCTCATCTTTTTTAAATGTTTCTTTAAATCCATACTGCTGCTCATTTCAAATGTCCTATTATAATAAGTAAGGGGGAGTGGTGGTGCGGTAGTTGGTCCACTGCAATAAAAAGACGAGTTCAATTTGCAGCCACAGATAACATCAATGGCAAGTGTCTCGTCAAACAATCCCCATCACCGACAGGACATACCGATGCCTTCATATAGCAGTGAAATGACAATGGGCTGTAAATGTTCGTAGTTCTTATTATTAACGTTACAATAGAATATTTTCAGCATGTCAACTGTATGACGATTGTTACACATTTTAGCACTCAGCTCAGTACGGCAAAATTATGATATTCATTTTTTCCAGGAACATGCAACTGAGCTGAGAACTTGGTTTCATCATGGGTGGCTGTTCTAATTTAAACTCAAAATTTCAGGGTTCTGGATCAATGCTTTAACTTGGGCATTTTTAGCTCAAAAACTATGGGAGCGTACAATTGCAGATGGGAGAATATGATTACAAGAGTAAGTCATGTTTTGTTTGATTGCAGAGCTTCCTCAAAGTACTGTAGGTGTAAGGGGTAGCTTCATTGAATGGAGCCTCACATTGTAACTCTTTTCTTTGTAGCAGCGTTGTATGGGACGATGAAAACGACTAGTATAAACAGGAGAACCTCTTGGGTTAACAATGTCCTTCAAGTTTCACTGCTACACATTTAAATGTAGGTATCATATGCAAGCAGAGCCTCTGGATACTTCTGCTTCTTCAGCAGTAAATGAGTAACTGGCGAATAGATTTAATTGGTGAATCAATGAGAACGTGCTTTCGATATGTTCTGCCCAAAAGGGCTAACCACTCTGCTAATGAGGGCTTTGCAAGGACACAAAGAAATTGGTCACAGTCTGCAGCACTATAAACCTGACCCACATTGACAAGATTACATAAAACAAATAAACTGCATGTACATACAGCAAATAGGTATAATTAAACATCTGATCTATGTTTAAAATGTATGAAAGAAATTGTCTAATTTAATGGAGATGCCAGTGTGTATATTTTCTGGAGACTTTTTTAGACTTTGCAGTTTCAATTCCACATTACACCATCACTACTGCTTTACAGCTGAGCCAGCACATATGGCAACTGTTCTATTTTGGTTTTGATCAAAGGTGGGTATTTATATATATGTACATGTCTAATGACAGGGTGACACCTGCTGCAATGACAGGGTGACATCTGCTGGCCTGGGAAGGGATTCACGGGTACGGGCACAGAAGTAACAACCAATCAGAGAAGGAGGTGTATCTGGGGCAAAGGTAACATGTGGGGTTAGCCGAGATACTCCGGAAACTTGCTCGAAGGTTCCACGAGAGGGCGTGGTCGGAGGCGAGGCCTAGCTACGCCTGGGGGGGAGAGGACCCGGAACTTGGGGCTCGTGTATGGGGTCCTGGCTGTGTCGCTGTTCACCGACATCTCTCTTTGTCGTCCGGCCACGTGGAAGATCTCATGCGTGGTTTCTATCGCCGTCATCGTCACGCCGCCAGCCAGCGACGTGGCCGAGTGAGGGTGAGGGGACCATGCCCAGTGATCGGCCGTGCATGTAGCCAGTGGAGGTGTTATTACCTAGAGTTACACTCATTGTGAGGAAGAACAAGTGTTGGCCTGTGTTCTGCCCAGTGTGAGTAATAAAGAAGGAGTACCCTCTCTCTATACGACGTGTCATGGAAGTCACTCATTACACATTTAGATATCTACGCTCCCTACGTTTTCATCATATTTGAAACTTGTGATCATATTATATTAAATCCAGCTGAATCGCAAGACACTGAGATGTAGTATATGTCCAAATAGTTTTTTCTAATTACATTTTTAATGTAAACCTCTAAAAGAAATTGAAATACATTTTGACTTCAATCTCTTAAGTAAATAAAAATTACATTTGCAAACATTTCTATCGGAAGACTAATATAATGACTATTATTATTTAATTTAATTTCTTTCTACGTGACTTTACCGAAAGAACCAAAGAGTAATTCCTGAAGTCACGAAAGCTTTGAATCTAGTTTTAATATAATGACTTGTGCATGTAGCCTTGTTTTTCAGATTGTCTGTCTTGGTTGATTCTTTCTAGAGCTATCTGCCTTGATATAACCTCCAAAACTCAAGTATCAAAAACTCACTTATGGTATTATCCTTTTTTGGTTAACGACTATGATATTCAAATACAAATGAAAAAATAAGTACCAGCCATATTTAAATAAAAATGAAGAGAATATTTGACAGTTTGAATTATTATTACCTTCGGCACTGGCATGGCTTCGCTTGATGGGTAGGGGGTGGCAAAGTGGGGGTACACACTCATACTCACAGATCCGCACACACAACAACCACCATTCGCCACTAAGTGGCGGTAACACCACCATCACGCCTTTGTCAGATTAGGTGCACATTGAGGCCACGTGAAGTGTCCACGGCTCGCTGACAGGCCACATGACGGACCCAGATGCCATCTGTTGACTGATTAAAATGACTGGCAGATGCACCAGCTGTGCTCCCTACTGTGCCAAACTTCATCTTCTTGGTTCTTTCGGTAAAGTCACGTAGAAGGGAAATAATAAATTAATAAAAATAAAACATTATAAAATACAGTTCTCACGACGTTTTGGCCACAACGTAAGCAGCCGTCCTCAGGTGAAGAACAGGTCTGTCGGAAAGACAGCGTCTGAATGAACACCACCAAGCTTGGCAGCGTATATTTAAGCTGGGTTAGGCGAGGAAGGGCGCCTTGACAAATGAATTTGCATATCAAAAGAGGAATTTAGCATATTTTTGGTAAATGCAGATATGGGATTAGTCACTTCTTGTGGAATGCGTAGGAGGTGGAGGGGTCTCAAAGTCATATTATGCCCGTGCATTATATAGGATTAGCAGCAACAAAGGGAGGAGGTAGAGTTAGCAGTAATAAAGGGAATGAATTTTAATAGCAAGGAGCTGCAGCAGCCACCCCACCACGTAAAAAACTAAAATATAAACTACATCAATATCATCAATATACTAAATATACTGTCCAATAAGCTGAGCTACTAATAGTAAGTCATACATTACAATTCTACGTCGCAAAAAATATAATATGCCTCCAGCTAAACTTTTTCCTTACATTGCACGGATCTACTCCGTACTATATATACTGCCATAGACAAACCCAAAAATTAATTATATACTGCATTACCACCCCTATACCTTAGACTATACATTGTAATACATTGTAATATTACACAATGTATTTTGTAAAACATTGTAATATTACACTATGTATTATTCTACCCACCCTACTGTATACCACACTGCTGTATATTCACTATACAA
This sequence comes from Lampetra fluviatilis, assembly GCF_964198595.1. Taxonomy (NCBI): domain Eukaryota; kingdom Metazoa; phylum Chordata; class Hyperoartia; order Petromyzontiformes; family Petromyzontidae; genus Lampetra; species Lampetra fluviatilis. Next base: position 5,389,502 of record NC_136295.1, on the reverse strand, counting down.
TTACGATACTATATATTACCTTATACATTAGATTAAACATTACACTTTTATACTATTTATTATTATACAATCTGCTAAACACTATACCATTGACCGTCGTGTGAAAGGTACTAAGAGGAAGCAACGAAATATGTCAATAGGAGAGTGGTGTAAGGGGACTTGCAGCGGAGCAACGACTCCATTCCCTGCGGAGAATACAAAAGATATATAGTCATTGCCAGTGAGTGGATTGCGGTCTGAAAGTCACCCTTAATGTGAACACAATCAGTTAAGATCCGAAATGGTTTATTACGTCCTTCCAATGATTGCTGAGCCAGAATCCATCTTCTCGGTTGAAATTGTCTCTGTGTTTGTATATGTGGATCGCCTCATGAACGAATCTCTCATGGTAGCCAGATGGCTTGCAGATAACCTCTGTCTTGGAGAAGTCAATGTCATGTGAGCCCACTGAATTGTAACAGTGATCTGCCACGGCTGAGGTGTTTGTCCTACCGTGTTTCAGGTCTGCTTTATGTTTACAGATGCGGTCCGAGACATGTCGTTTGGTTTCTCCAATGTAACTGCTACCACAGAGGCAACTTAGTTTGTAGACTGTATGTCTGGAACCACATCTTTTACAGACGGACCAGATCACGGATTTTATGTGCTGTGTTGAATCAGACCTGGATCTTGTGTTTATTCAGGATTTTGGAGATTTTTTTTATGACCCCCGCAATGTAGGATAAGGTGATGGTTTTGAATGGCTCCTCAACCGGATCCTTCTTGATGGTTGGAGTGATGGCTTTGCGGATTGTGTAGTCGAAGTAACCATTAGCCATAAGAGCTTGGCGTACGTGCTTGAGTTCACTGGCAATGTGTTCCTGGTCGGAGATGCATTGGGCTCTATGGTGTAGGGTCTTTATGAGGGAATTCTTCTGGGATGGATGGTGGTGGGAATCCGGTTTTAGGTAAGTATCTGTATGGGTAGTTTTCCTGTAGACAGAGTGGCTCATTGAACCATCAGGTCTCATTTTCATTAGGACATCCAAAAGGGTAGCTTGCCATCTTTTTCGACTTCCATGGTGAATCTGATGGCTCGGTGCATGGAATTGATGTGGTCGAGGAATTGGTCTAGAGCAGGCCGGCCATGTGGCCAGATGACAAAAGTGTCATCTACGTACCTCTTCCATAAGGTTGGGCGTAGAGTGGCAGTCTGGATGGCGTCAGTCTCAAATTTCTCCATGAAAACGTTGGCTACAACCGGAGATAGGGGGGAGCCCATTGGGGTGCCCTCAGTTTGTTTGTAGAAAGTTCCATTCAAGGTGAAGTATGTATTGGTTAAGCAGTGTCTCATCAGGGTGGGTACCTCAGTATTCAGTCCTTGATGAACCAAGTCTTCAATGATTGCGATGGTGTCAGGTACAGGAACTTTGGTGAATAAGGAAACCACATCAAAACTGACAAGCAGGTCGTCTGGGGACAGGGAAATGTCCTTGATTGTCAATACCAGGTGAGTAGAGTTTAGTACCCCAGAGGTGGTTTTTCCAGTGAAAGGCCGCAGGATTTCAGACAAAAAACGAGCCAGTTTGTAGGTGGGGGAGTTGATAGTAGAGACAATGGGACGAAGGGGTGTATCTTCTTTATGTATTTTTGGCAAGCCATATAATCTTGGTGGCCTGGCTGCAGAAGGTTTCAACGAGAACTGTTTGGTTTGATCAATTAATGCGGTTGAATCAGAAATTATTTTGTTGGTTTTAATGACGAGGCTGTTGGTGGAGTCTCTTTTTATTTTTGTATAGCTGCCATCGTTGAGTAGTTCTTGAATTTTGTTGTTGTATTCTATTTTGTCCATGATGACAGTGGCATTGCCTTTGTCGCCTGAGAGGATGACAATGTCATCCCTCTTTATTAATTGATGCACGTAAATATGCTAAATTCCTCTGTTGATATGCAAATTCCTTCGTCAAATTTCTTTGTCAAGGTGCCCTTCCTCCCCTAACCCAGCTTAAATATACGCTGCCAAGCTTGGTGGTGTTCATTCAGACGCTGTCTTTCCGACAGACCTGTTCTTCAACTGAGGACGGCTGCTTGCGTTGTGGCCGAAACGTCGTGATAATTGTATTTTATTATGTTTTATTTTTATTATTTCCCTTCTACGTGACTTTACCGAAAGAACCAAGAAGATGAATCCCTGCAGTCACGAAATGTTTAAATTGAAATGTGCCAAACTTGCTGTATTTTATCTGTCCGGCGCTCCGCTCGTTGTTGTGAGCATCACTCCTGTGCCCCCGTGATTGTTGGAGGGTGACTGCCTTCAACTACCCAGTCGCGTTCTTCACAAACCTCCTCCACTGAGGCCGATCTTGACACCGCTGGTACTAATCTTCGGCCAGTCCACTCACCTCCACATCCTTCTGTACCATATCAGTCCATCTCTTTTCCAGCCTGTTGTCGTGCCTGTTTAGCCCCCTCTATCCAGCCAAACAGCAGCTGCTTGGGCATGCGGTAGCTGGGCATGTGTGCTCCATGACCCAGCCAACATAGCATTGCCCGTGAGAGGAGCCCACTGATTGGAATGTATCCAGATCTCACACAAAACACTCGCATACAGTAGCTAGCAAGTGTGTCTCGTCTCATCGGTGGCGTCGAATACAGTAACATCTAATGTCAATTCTGCGATCATGCTTTTCCGTTGCCTCAGCCACAGAAACATCTTTGTCACTTAAAACACACTTAAAATCTACCAAAATACCATACAAATAATATATTGTACTCTAAAGGAAAGGGCATTTTTTTTATGTGCGACGCAAAGCAATTTGTGTTCAGGGTAGGTGGAGGTGAAGGCTGAGAGGCGGCGGATACGAGAAAGGACGGATGATGCTGTCAGCGACGTAAGTGCGGGTTGATGCGATGCAAATCAGGTTGTGGTATTAAAACAGTGACGACGTATTTTCGAAACGACGTAAACAAATTGAGACGTAAATCAGGGTATTTCTGCACTATTATTGGTTATTTCTAAATATAAAAAAATATTCGGATAATAACAGGTTAATTTAAAATATGCAGCTGAGCAATACATTTCAGACAGAACCATTTGTATCATAAATCTTGAATGAAGAGAAGATAACGTTATTGACATTCCAGAAATCATTATCTATATAAACTATACAAACAAACGCTTTCAGCAATAACCATTACGGCCACGTTTTTAAAATTCTCTTTGTGCGACAATCTGCCAATTTTTACTTTAGAAAAGAAAATGTTTTTGTTATTTGAAAACACAAGTGGAGTGGATGACCACAACAACATTTTAATATAAAAGGAGCACAATGCTTATGGAATGCTCTTTTGGAGAAATTGGTTGGCTGTGCATTTGCGTGGAATGGCCAGATATTGCACAAAGGGTGTACTTGTGCTTGAATGTGTATAATATTTAATAGTGAGGTCTTTTGTTCTGCAATGAAAATCTGTATTAAATTAAAACTTTACCTTCAAAGTTTAACACGTAGACTTTCGCGACCAATATGATTAATTATACAGGTTTTTCGGTTAGATCACGTAAGAATAAATGTGTCGTAACCCTCCACCACCCGACAGTCATTAAGGTTTGTCACGTGAACACATTTTGAGTACGACGTTTCGCTGGTATTTACATCCAGCATCATTGGGAATATGAAAGGTTTGAATCAGCACACACATGCACGTGTGCTGTAGACATTACTGAATATTTAGTAAGCTTTAAAGCACATACTGAACATGAAGAGCTCATGTATTTTGTATGTGGTAAAACTGTACATTGTGATTATACATTTGAGCCCATGCATAAAGTCTTACTTTCGAAATGTAATTTGTTTAAAATTGTATAGTAATCAGCTGTGTTCTGTCCACTGTGGGATGAGGGGATCATCACACCTTTACCATCCCGAACTGTCCTACAATATAGAATCCATCTTTCTCCTGCAGATAGGCAGACATTATCAATCTATTTGCCTTATGGTTGTTCTCTAGGGTATGTTCTTTCTTTTGGTTTCCATTCCATTACAACTGTCAACCATAGGTCATCTTCCCTGGCAGTAATTGTCAGTAGCCCACTTACATTTCCTCACAGTCAATGATGTCTCCAATTTGTATGTATTATCTGATCCATGGCTTTCTCTCTCTTTTTCAGGATAATTCCCAGCATGCATCTGACTTTTCTCTCTGTACTTTTAAGCCTGTGTTATATTTTCATTTTTTCTGCCTGCATTTATAGTGCTCAACATAGTGGATAATATGCAGTTATTGAAGCCTATATTTTCTAAGAACATTAGTATGTTACTTTTTAATATTAAGTTTATTCTTCCAAAAGCAATCTAACCGACTCGTTCACATCATTTTCATCATTTTGATCCTGATCCACCTTCATTAGTTGCTCTAGGTGTCATCATCATCAGTTAATTGGCCTTGGCCAGAGCATAGTGGTCACCATGAGACACCACCAGGTGACTCTATCCCGAGCGCGCCGCCACGCTGTGCACAGTGCAAGACCGTTTGTGTTTGATGTCAGCCTCAAAACAGCGTGCGTCCACATTAGCCATGGTAGTCCTTTGGCCCAGACCAAAAATATAACTTATTGGTACCACCTGAGGTGGCAAAGTCTAGTAATTATTTTTTGTAATTCTTCATGTGTGTGGGACATTCTGATGTGATAACTTTTGCGGAGTGGCAGCTTAGTTGTAGTTACCATGACTTTTATACTCACAACAATGAAATGGACATTAGTACTGAAAAACTACCTAGACCAAAGCCAGTTAGGTCACAAACTGATCGTTCTTGGTTTAAATACACAATGAAAACACGGGATGATAAGGAATACCATAGTGAGGTAAGGAACTACTTGAATATTATAAACATTGACATTTGCATATACTTAGTCAATGATACATGTGTAATGCTGGTACATCCCGTCATTCTGGTAATTAAGGAAGTGAGCCTGCTGGGGGGGGGGGGCAGAAGGGAGGGCGTAGCCAGAGGGCAGGGGGAAGGCCCTGCTAGGGGGATAAAAGGGCAGCGTGCATACGGTAAAGGGTTGTCATTGTGGTGGGTCCGGTCATGTCGTCAGGTTGGGATCTTCAATAGCCTCGTGTGTAAGGGGGTTACATAGTGTTACACAGTGTTACATAGGGGTAGTTACGTTTACACCAATTACACTGGTCACACTTTTTCTGGCATTAGGTATTCCAACGGTTTTAAGGATAATTTTGGGGTGCTTATTCCAAATCTGGCATCAGTTTTTGTCTATCACATCAGGATTTTGAGATATCAAACATAGCATTTTCAATAAAAACAGCTAATTTATGCTCATATACGAATAGCTAAACAGACATCCATACAAGAATACGATAAGATACAATATACAATAATAATGAAACAAACATTTAATGAGCCGTAGCACAAAGTTGTGAGAGTGACTGCATATCAATGTGAGTGAATGCATATTACCATGTAAGAATTGAATTGTGAAGATAAGAAAAATATGTACAAAAAGGTCATTCACAATAGTGATGTTACATCTGCATAAACGACCTCTTCTTTGACGATCTCCGATGTACAGCTTGTGGAATGTCTCTCATCAAGGACCAGCAGTAATCTGACATCATGTTTGAGTCCCATCGGCCTTGGTAACGTTCTTCATAACTTTAATGTCTTGATGAAAGCGTTCACCTTGCTCGTCCCATGTTCTCTGGAAACTGGGCCAAGTGACTACGTAAGTAGTGAACCTTGATGCTCATTCTACATCCAAGTGCTTGGAAACTCAAGAGCAGCTCTTCCACAATCTCTCGATAGTGTGATCAAGAGCTTTGACGAATTGCTTCATTAACCCAAGTTTTATATGCAGTGGGGTAAATACAATTTTATTCCTATCAACCAGAGGCTCATTCTTGATGTTCTTGTCACCAGGCGTCAAACTGATTCATAGGGCTTGGCACCACAGGGTTAGCCTGCAGACATCACTCCAAGATTGCTGCCTGATAGTTGGCTCGTTGAACATGCATGAAGAGACAGTCTCTACATGGTGGCAGCTGGCTGGACTCGACTTCTCCCCTTTTGGTACAGAAGAGCTGGTAGCGCAGTTTGTTCACCTCACCAGTGCTGCTATTAGCAACATACATGCGACAGGTGAACTGCGTAATTTTCTGGAACAGTTCATCACTCACATTTCATGACTCCCTGTCCCGGCCTCGCTGTGCGCTGCGTTGCACCGCTAGCTGAGTAGTTAACCTCACATCCAATAAACCCTCAGAGCCAGGGTGAACATCCGACTCCAAACGTCATTTATTGAATTGAAAGAGGTAAAACTGATGGAAAACACAGCACAGATACACCATCTGTTAATAACTGGAAACATCAACACAATGCATGAACACTACATCATCACACCATTGTCCTAAATAACATGTTTCTCAAAAATAGATCCTGGATCGACCAGGCACCTACATTAGTACTGAATAGCTATACAAGAATATAAGCTACTATGTTAAATAAAGGCACATCATGTAATCATCACACTGCACCCCAGATGTACAGTACTACACATAACACTGCACTATGAATGAGACATTTCGTCATCCTTGCTCTCCAGATCGCAATAAAGTTACTTGGGTACAAGTTTGACTCGACTTATTCGATTACAAATAACATTCACAGTAAGGCAACGAGGCCTCGTATTTATCATAACAATTTAACAGCATTATAAATGCATTTACGGCATTATAACGGTCATTCTAACATTATAACAGCATTCCCAGTATTATCAGAACATAAAGAACTTACAGACAATGCTTATTTAAGTCCCATAATGAACAATTACAGCTGGCTTCACTGGGATGCGATGTGCACCGCTATCTTGAATTCTGTGTAATGCGGAACCCCAGCCTCGTGGTTGAAAGGCTGTCAAATCGTAACTTCCTGTTCGCGTGACCAAACGCACCATCAAAACAGGAAATTCCTGTGTACTCACACCCACACTCCCGCATGGAGCAAAACACCTGCCTTGAGGCAGAACACTCCCCGAGTCGACCGAAAGTCTCTTGGCAGAAAGTGTCCTTTCTCACCATCTTCAGGGCATTCAGCTTCCGTCAACCTGCGAATGCACTGACAGTGTCGCAGCCTGTGAAGGCGTGTACGCCAATGAGGCTGTCACAGATGCTGCTGTCTCTGAGTGACCTTGCCAGTTTGCTGATATCGACAAACCGTGTGCGGTTGTGTCCCACACTTCTGGTAGATGGGACAGGTGATGTCCTTCTGGAAGAGAAGACAAAGCACCATGACATCAGTGTCCTCAGCTGTGATGATAACTGCCTTTGAGCCGACATTAGCTGCATGCAATGTGTTGCACACTTGAAATGAAGGACGTGGGTAGGTGCTTCAAATCGAGGGCAAACACATTTAAAATGCAACAGCACGTGTGTCACACACAGCAATCCTCAACCGAGTCGCCATTAACCACGTGACTGGTGTACAAGTCTGGTTAATCAATAACCCTGCCAGCCACCCACAGGCGCAAGTCAGTCATCTCATGCTGGTGTACACACGTGCATTGATGTACTGCACATCACATAAGGACTTTCACAAAACCACACTTTACTACCTTGATGCACGAGGAAATTATTAAAAGAGTGGTCCATTCTTAATGTGCCACACTCTCCCCCACAGAATGAGTGTTGTCTCGACACTCCATTTTCCCCCTTGCAAACCTTTTGCAGTCGTTTTCCTTAAACTGGCCATGAAAGAAGTTTATGAAATCGTGAAAACAATTTCTCTAGGGATCATGTCTCTTCCAAGATAGCGCCACTCCATACACTCTCTAGTATAGGTGAGCTCCAACTCTTTGTGCACGAAGGTACTTACTTATCGGCCTACCGACATACTTGAAACCTTTTTCTCACCATTTTTTCATCTTAAGCAATAACCCCTTCTTAACATATTAAACACAACGCTTACAAAAAAACCATATTAAACTAAACAACCATATGACTACAGCTGATAGTTTGTCTTGATCACACATTTTGTAGTTTAAAGTCCCTTATTTCACCATGGTCTCCAGTAGCAACCAACAGTTATCCCTTGTGCTATCGGGCTCCTCACGATGGTAGGTTCGCCCAACTTGTCATAGGTGAGTGTCTTTGGCTGTCTCCTCTCTCTTTGAGGGTGGAGTCTCCTGTTGTGATGACTACTCTCATCCTCTTCATAACTATGTTCCATGTCCCTTGCAGATTCACTTGCTGGACTCAACTGCTCTCCCTCATTATCTTTAGCCAAATCGGTCTCACTGTATTCTGATCCCTTCTGCAAGATCTGTCCCTCAGTTGCTTCAGTTAACTGATATTCACTCTCTGAATCTGTCTCCCTGCTCTCTGTACCAGCTGGTGATAAATATTCCTCGGCTGCTGCCGATAACTGTTGTTCACCTTGTCTTGTGTGGGTGGAATTCTTCAGCTTCTGGGTTCAATAGTGACTCCGTGTCTTGTATTACTGTAGCTTGCTGAACAGTTTTTGGCCAACTGAAGTAACCTCTGTCAAATCCTTCCTTCGTTTCCAACTCACTGTCTGTTGGTTCCTGCGTGTCTTTCCATGGGCCTCTTGTCCGTGTTTGGTGAGTTTTCTTTGTTGCTTTCTTACTCAGTTGCTTTTGTGATGGCTGCTCAATTGGGAGGAAGTCACAAGGTAGCAGAAAATTCTGATTAATCACCTTGGTTCTCCCTTCACCGCTCCCAGGTTTCACCTCATAAACTGGGCTGTCATTACGTTTTCTCCCAATGGTAATATACACCTTGTCCTCCCAGTAGGAGCGAATTTTGCCTGGTCCCCCTTTCTCACTCATATTTCTCACCAGGGCACGATTGCCTTGCTGTAGCTCTGCCCCATGAATTTTCTTGTCATACTGGCCCTTCCCTTTAGTGGCTTCTTTTGTTGCACAGTCAGATGCTATTCTGTAGGCTTCCATTATCCGCTGTCTCCACTTTTCCACATATTGCTCATATAATCCTTCCTCTCCCTGGTGTTCAAAACCAAAAATAAGATCCACTGGTAGTTTTGGAGACTTCCAAAACAGGAGATAAAAAGGTGAGAATCATGTGGCTTCACTACGAGTACAGTTATAGGCATGCACTACCATGGCCAGGGAGCTCTTCCAATCTGTCTTCTGCTCTTCAGTTAGATTCCTTAACATTGACAGCAGGGTCATGTTGAATCGCTCTACCTGTCCGTTACCCTGTGGGTGAAGGACGTGGGTAGGTGCTTCCAATCGAGGTCAAACACATTTATTGTGGTCAATCTGTAAAATGCAACAACACGTGTCACAGCAATCCTCAACCGAGTCGCCATTAACCACGTGACTGGAGTACAAGTCTGGTTAATCAATAACCCTGCCAGCCACCCACAGGCCCAACTCAGTCATCACATCCTGGTGTACACACGTGCATTGATTTACTACACAGCACATACGGACTTTCATAAAACTGCACTTTACTCCCTTGCTACACGAGGAAATAATTAAAAGAGTGGTCCATTCCTAATGTGCCACAAATGCATGCAGGAGCAGACGGGTGTCAGATTCTTCATGCGTGGAGCACAGCTCTGCTACTTCCTCACACTCATCTTCTGTCAACTTGTAGCAGGTTTCCTCACAGGTCATGTACAACACCTTGCCATGCAACATCTCTCTGTATCGTGGGAGTTTCCACCCATCCACCAGAAACTTGATGAGACTGGTCTTGTTTGAAAGACTGCACAGTAATTTTCTCCACTGCTGGACGTGGTGTCCCCCAGCAAGGTTCTTTTACTGGAGAGTGGTGGCTGAACCCTGGTTCAATCGTTCAGCATCTTTGATCGAAGTCTGTCGGTGGACATCAAAAACAGCATAAATCCTCTCACTCTGTGCCCCTTCGTGGTGGACCTGGGTCAAGGCTGACTCGGCCACCTTTGCAAAGATTTTGTTGTTGCCATTCATTTTTTGGACCAGGCTCATCCCATCAATGATGGAAGTAGATGGGGTTGGGATGTCTTCTGCAGCAGACACGTACTTTTCAAGCTCTCTGGCAAGGGCAGCCTTATTTGTTTTTCGTAGGGACCCATCAGTATTTGCCAGTGCCCATGGCTGTGGGCCCAGTGGGTGGGCAAGGACATCCTTAATATTCACCTTCCTGCTTTCAGCCACCAGGATAATGTGGCTAAACAGGTTTCTATCTGCCTTCAGAACCACATCCTGTGATTTCTTTCAGCGTGCTGATTTTGTGCTAATATTAGAGAATGTCTTCAGACTTTGCTTGGTAATCTTGTCATGGAATTTCTCAGATGGTGGGTCCTCAGCTAACCTTGTTTGCTTGAATACTTTTCTCAAGAGCTCTCAAGAGATTCCTGGTCACACCAAGTGGAGCCATGATGCCAGTGGAGAGGCTAACCAGACCTGTCTCATCAGGGGACGTAGGATTGATCCAGTTATTCTCCATAAGGTCAATGAGAGACTGGACATCTATCTTGATCCTTGGACCCTGTAGATCTGGATGGGACAGTTTAGACCTGCCTTGACCTATCAGGTCTCTCAGCTGTCTGAGGTACATGCTTCTGTATTCAGCTGTTAGGTAATATTTGGTCACGGCTCCTGGCTTCAAGCTGAATCCCTTTGTCCCTCCATTCAGACTCTGTCTTTCTGACAGACTTGTTCTTCACCTGAGGACGGCTGCTTGCGTTGTGGCCGAAACGTCGTGAGAATTATTTTATTATGTTTTATTTTTATTATTTTATTATTTCCATTCTACGTGACTTTACCGAAAGAACCAAGAAGATGAATCCCTGCAGTCACGAAAGCTTTAAATCGAAAGGTACATTAACAATCCATTTAGGGTAATGTTAGCACTTTAGATATCTTGTTTGTTGCCAGAAAAAAGGGAAAACCTATTCTCATATTTTGGTACTGGCAAAGGAGGTCCCATGATATAGCATAAATAAATAGAGTAAAACACGGCTATATACTATGACCAAGACTTCACCATAACATTAAAATACATTGTATATATTAACAGAGAACGTATTAGCCATCTAAAATTCCATGAACACAGTCAGTAAAACAACTAATGAAAATAGAATGCAAGCAATAGTTGAAAACGAAACAATGTATGAAAAAAAACACGATTGAATATATATACACTTGCGCTTACAAATATCTGCACACATAAGTATGCCTTGCTGCTCAAGACGGTGAGATGTAAATCACCGTGGGAACACATCCACAGAATGTCTCCGCCATTTCCAATGTGGAATTTAGAAGCACGACTGAGTAACAACGTCTAAATGTTAATTGTGAAAGCACAAGACTGGCAGTAATGGTAGGATTACCCACGCTAATACTGCATGCATGCACGTGTGTGGGTTTTTAATGTGATTGGCTTCGTGATTGCTGAAAGGTTGGTTATTTTCCTAATTGGCAGAGACTAACAGTGGCCATGGATATATAGATTATTGCACTCAGCTTACATGTCTTAAAAGCAACATTTGAGAGGCCATGATGTATTTAACCATAAAAACCTCACAACTGTTTGCTCAATAATCAATGCCATGTATGATTTAATGCACATTGTGGAGTGGATGCCTGATATATGAACACATAATGATGGCTTTATTACGAATGTGTCAGGGCGTTTTGGCTTTGCGTTATTGAGTGTGATGCTTCAAAATTGTTTCAAGAATCAATTTTTTGGGACACATATATGTTATAGGATTGTAATATTAGAAATGTATAACAATATATACTTGTAATGTCCATATATGAATATGTTTGGTCTTCAATTAATTTACTTTCAGTTGCTATACACTTGTTTTGTTATTTACATTTCTTGTTCCTGCAAAGTCCTGTAACTGTAGCACTCTACCTCCGTGGTCTGCTCTTATAATGGTCGAACAAAGATGGTCACCGCATCGCGTGATTTCAGATATGCTTCTGTAACCGTCTGTAACGCTCTTACTTCTGATATTATGAAGCCCCTGGAGCTATGTACTTTTAAATCTAAATTGAAAACTAATTTCTTAAGAAGTATATTGTTTGGGTCTTTTGGAAAAAGCAACGTAGATAGAAAAAAAAATATCACGAGGTTTCGATTGCAACACAAGCAATCGTCATCAGGTGAAAAATAGCGGGAGAGCTGCTGAGGCAGGATGTTATAAAGGTTTGAGATGGGTTTCGCCCAAGGGTCATAAGCGAAGTGTGTGGGGCTAGTAAATGTAAGATCGGGTAAGGGGGCGTCCATAAATGATGTAACGCGGTTTTGGACGATTTTTGAGCCCCCCCCCTCGTCACACGGTGTCACAAAAAGTCAGACCCCCCTCAAATATGACGTCACAAAGCTCTGCCCCCCACCCAAAAAAAATAAAACATGCTTCAAATCGCTTTAAACTATTGTCAATGTAGTGCGTATTTAATGTGCTGCTGCACTCTGATGTTGTAGGAGAAAACATTTATCAAAAAGTCTATTTAATTAAGTAGAACGTGTTGTCTATATTTATTTAAAGTTGCGCATTTTGATGTGATGTCACATTTCTTAAATCCCCCCCCTCGTCACACATTGTCACAAATGTCTGACCCTCCCCCCCTAGGTGCGTGACGTCATTTATGGATGGCCCCTAAATCGGAGAGCTACCTCCACGACGAGGAAGCTGCGGAGGTGGCCATTGTATTGTGAGAGATTAGCATGTCACTGTAAGATCGTAGAGCCACCGCCACATCGAGGAAAACGAGCAACGGTGGCTGTGTTAGTGAGACATTTAACCTGTTAATGTAAAGACATTTAACCTGTTAATGCAAGAGGTAGGATGGAAACATTCTTTAGAACTGCTTTTCATGTTTAGTTTGTTGCCCTTCCCCCGCAACTCGGTTGGCTACGTTCAACATACATCAATACACGTATAATATCTCACCATAAAGGGTTCACGCCTCCCCATTATTGTCAATTGCTGCCACTGCAATGCCTGGATCGATTAACTACCCTCGTCCAACTTCAGTTTCATTTATTAGGTATAACCCCGTGAGCCATGTGGCTCTTCACTCGGGTGCATCCGCAACAAACACAAACATGAACAAGAAACATCTTAAAGTGACTACACACAACAGAAAATCCAGGAAAAAACAGCAACGTCTTCCATAAAAAACACCGTATTTCAACGCTGTGTGCAAAAATCCCAGTGGGATGCAAGTCAAACAATAACAACCATAAAAAATTTGATTAAATTTATCAGTCTAACTCTGTACTACAACAAACAAATATGGCTTAACCAAAAGTTTTTGAAATCACCAAAATAAAGCTATAAAACAATGTAACAGTGATTTTAAGCTTTCGTGAATGCAGGAATCCATACTCTTTGGTTCTTTCGGTAAAGTCATGTAGACTTTACGTAAAGTCTACATGACTTTACCAAAAGAACCAAAGAGTAATGTAATATTGATCATAGGAACTGTGATTCAAATTTAACAATAAACGATATACATAACATGTACGACCAAACTTTGCAGCCATAGCTGGCAGCATAAGTCACTCCATAACACCAGGAGTATCAGTAGGAGTATCAACATTTTTCAATGCACCTTTAAAGATCAGCACACTATAATAATCAAAACTCATGATCATACTTTGCAGCGGCCATCTGGAGCGATACATTTGATTTCAGGCCACTGAATAGCAGTGGCAGCTAGGGGTGTACAACTCCTATAGAGCAGTTTTGAGTGAAGATCTCACAGGTAGTGATCGAAGTTGCAGTTTATTGGCGATAGCATTCCAGACCCTGGGGGCATCAATAGCAAAGGCCCTTCCTCCATGCACTGCTGTATTGAAAGCACGTACCACCACAGTCGGTATGCACTGTTGTAGTGATAGCAGGTCCAAACACAGTCGGTATGCACTGCTGTAGTGAAAGCAGGTACCACGACAGTTGGTATGCACTGCTGTTGTCATTGTGTAGTGAGTTCTTTATAGAGATGGAGACGTTGTCGACGAGGCAACATGGTTTATTGTTAAACTATTACACGGCTCCCCTTAACATCCACTATCTAGGGAGGTACAGCCTCCGGGCTAACGTGATCTCACACTCGGAAACCTGGCCCTTAGCCCTCCGGCTATCAGTGGCCTAGGGGAGGCTATGTGACCCGACCCAGCCAAGGTACGGGTCCGACCACTGGTCCAAGCTCGACCCGGCCCTTACAAGGGCAGCGGGCTCGAGGTCTCAGGGTCCTAGTCTAGCTTGTCTTCAGTCTTCGTAGCACTGCCCCGAGCTGTGCCCAGGGTGCCCCTTTGATACACCTTCAGGGGATCCTCCGCCCCTGGTACCGCCCCCTTTCTGGAACCTTCCAGAAGATCCTGGAAGGCCCCCTTACAGCCCCCCACCTGGGGTAGGGGAGGGGAACCCCGCCTCTCTTGGGTCCGGCTCCCTCTCTATCCCCTTTGTACTCGCTGGCTCACCCTACCGACCTCTGGCTGCAACTGCAGGTAAGTATATACGGCAAACGACAGGTAAGTGGATACCGGCGGTATGTGCATACGCGATCCGACACTACATCTGCATACACAACCCGACGCTACAATAAAAGGTACCACCACAGTATGCACTCATGTAGTGACAGCAGATACCATGACAGTATGCACTGCTGCAGTGATATCAGTTTCCACCACAGTCAGTATGCACTGCTGCAGTGATAGCAGGTTCCACCACAGTCGGTATGCACTGTTGTAGTGATAGCAGGTACCACCACAGTCGGTATGCACTGCTGTAGTGATAGTAGATACTGCTATCGAGTTGCTAGATACTGCTATATAGACTTCGTATATACAAAAAAAATCAGTATATACCACTACGGTCAGTAAATACTGCTACAGTCAGTAGATATTATTATACAGTCAGTTGATACTACTATAGAGTCAGTAGATACTGCTATATAGTTAGTAGTTACTACTATAGTCATGTGGATACTACTAATAAGTCATCAGATACTGCTATAGATTAGTAGTTACTACTATAGAGTCGGTAGCTACTACTGTAAGGCCAGTAGACACTGCTACGGTCAGTAGTTACTACTACAGTCAGTAGATAGTATTGTAGGGCCACTAGATACTACTTCGGTCAGTAGTTGCTACAGTCAGTAAATACTACTATACAGTCAGTAGCTACTACTGCCTCAGTAGATACTACTGAACAGTCAGTAGATACAACTACAGAGTCAATAAATACTACTGACTGTTGTCTGTAGGGTGTGTACGTGTATATAAACCTATGTGGGGGTAAAAATATGTTTTAAGCGGGGGGGGGGGGGGAGGTCTCGACAATTTTCGGAAACCTTTTATATCAACTATTTACCTACACTTTCTATGACTTTTTGTACTTCTGCAAGCTTCTTTTGTTGGTGGAGAAATGGACAAACGGCCCACCGGGTTTTCACAATAGCTTACTATCTGTGTATGTATATGTAAGGTTTTTAAGAGAAGTTTTGAAATATTTTGTCGCCTGGGCAACGCCGGGTACGTACCGCTAGTGCACTTATATTTTGATCTGTTCACAGGTATCAACATGCTCACTTACTTCAAGGGGTTGGGCTACACGTCAGTAGGAACAATGTGTAAATAATACAAGGATATTAAGATTAGAGTCTGCGAGGAACCTTCAACAGCATGTAAAGAAGAATGCATCAATTTGATAGGCTGGGTTGACAATGCCATTGGTAGCAGTACATCTATTACACTGTGTTAAAGGCATCTATAAAGGCCTCTATGGCACACAAGGGGGTGGGTGTTCAGCACCACGCCCGGCAGCCTTTGTCTTCCCAGTGGCGATGTTTACACACTGCACCAGGTACTCATTTGAGGCTGAGTCGACCTAAGAGAAGCCCAGGACCAGTTCAGATAATCGTCACTGGTGATTACCATGAACGGGAATCGAACTCGGGTCACTGGATTCGTGGCGCAGCGGCTTGCTAATAGCACTTGCCCCAACAGTCTGTAAAGGCTATATGGGGGATATTTCTCTTTCCCCCTTTGTGACCTTTTCAAAAAAGATTGTATCATTCATTTGCATTGGCTATCGTTTTTTACTGCTGAAAATTGCATGACTGTAATGTTCAAGTCTTGCCAATAGTATACGGTAGTTGGCAACAGGAGGCACCTTGACAATGAAACGTCACTATGCGAAAGCTATTTACAGTGTGCTCTTGAGCAGTGAGGTACACATAGTGTTAATCTTTTCTTATGACAGGTAAGATAATCACCCTATGTCAATGTCTTATTTGTAAACACGTTACAAGTCAACTGACTTAGTATAGTGTTATGATGGTTTAATGGATATATTTTATTTTAGCAAAATAAAATGAAACTAAAAATAATATATGACATCGTTTCGATTGGAACACAAGCGGTCGTCCTCAGGCGGAACACATAATCCAGCAGTGGAATTGCTGAACCAGCGAGAGAGCTCTTACAACAAGAGGCTATTTATGTGGCGATGGGCAAGCAAGTGGGGTCTGAGCTGGAAAGGAATTCCATCCCCGGACGCAAGCACGTCAGTTGTGTTAATGGGGGAGATTTGGGAAAGAGAGATTAGGGAGAGTGTTTAGCATGAAATGAGCTTCCGTCGCCGCATAACAGTATCATCCCCGCATATGTGCACAACAGCAGTGTTAATGGGAGATTATCACTATGTAGATGGGAGAGATTAGGCAGGGAGATTAGGGGGATTAGTAAGGTAATGTCATATCTATGTGTAACAAGCTGCGGCGCTGCCAACTGCGCTGTGAGGCAAGCGCGTCCATGCAAGGTGGTCGCGCCAGTGAGACACAAAGCCCATCCATCACACAGCCAGAACCATCGATACATCGAGGCTAAGGGAGCAGAGGTGGCCATGTTAGTGAGACCCTAGCCCGTTAATGCAGAGGCACCTAACAGGGCAATGCAACAGAGAATTGCCTGAGGATGACCGCTTGTGTTGCGATCGAAACGTTGTGATATATTATTTTTTGTTTTATTTTATTTTTCTACCTACGTGACTTTACCGAAAGAACCAAAGAGTATGGATTCCTGCAGTCACGAAAGCTTCAAATCAAGATTTATATTTTAGATTAAATTAAAATGTAATTTTACATTACAATTATCACATTAATCAGCACAATGAACGGATAGAACAACTTAACCCTTTCTAAGTGTAATGTGAGGATATATCCGGGTCGCTGACGGATCACAACTCGTCACGATGATTGGCTCTGCCGGTCCTGGTCCATAGCCAATGGGGGGAAGCCTAGGGGCGTGGCCCTGATGTAATGGGAAGGTGACAGCTGTAAGTAGAGGATTGGTTCTGCTGGCTTTAGCCACAGCCAATGGGGAGACGAGTCAGGGGCGTGGTCCCGGCAGCCTACGATGGAGTCTGGAAGATTCCATAGAGGCTAACCAGGATTGGTGGAAAGGTACCACGTTACCCGGGTATTAAATAGAAGTGGAGATGAACAACACGTAGTCAGAACAGGAACGAACGGAGGGAGAGGCCACGCGAGAGCGGGGGTCCAGGCTGCCACGTGGCTGCGCGCGTCTCTCTCTCTCTCTATCCCTCTCACGCTGTCTGTCAGCAGCGTGAAGGAGTGTTGTAAAGAAAGACAAATAAAGACCGGATTCCAGAAGTCGCTTCCATGACGTTTATTACATAAGTATCGCCTTAAGTGTGGTAATTGTAATGAACAATTACATTTTCATTTATTCCAAAATAGAAAATTGCAATGTATTTAATTAAATTATCAAAAATGTTCTAAGCCAAGTGAACAATGCAAACATGAATGCAGGATTCTGACTGAAAGAAAATTCGTGGACATATCTCATGACAGTTTCTATGCCTCCATCATAAAAAGGGAATTGAGGTACTGTGTTACTTGTGAGCAAGGTTAAACATATAACTGAACATGATTTTGTATATACATACACAATGGTTGGCGGTGATACCTGTGTAGTGACATCGAGGGATGTCACTGTGTAGTGCCGACCCTAGACAGGCACAACGTGCGGTGGAACGACACCGCGGATACCACAATGGTGTGGGTGTAGTACTAGCCCTAGAGGGGCCCGGTGAGCGCTAATTGATCGTGCTGGATGGCACCACGCTTGGCGTGCAGTGCCAACCCTACAGCACAGGGTGTGGAAGTAGGAATGAGGTTACTAAAGGCCATGGCACTCTGGTTGACTCAGCGGCACGCGCTACAGTGACTCATATCATGTCACTACATCACCCCCCCCCCTGTGAAAAAAAAAAACAGCCGGCCCAGCTGACCTCCATACATCGCGCAGCAGGACGACATTATTGTAAGGAATTACATAAAATATATTGTGATATATATTAATAAACATTGCAGACATGAACCAACTTTTAATTCTCTGATAAATATGGAAAAAAGCCGTGTAATGTTTACACTAACGCTTTCTTCTGAATCTTGTCTCCAACCATTTGACAAATAATTTTCCGATCTCATCATTGGATAAGCATTAACGTTGCAAAGTAATTTATTGTGTCTTGTACATCTTTGCTTATAAATATTTATAGCTGAATTGAACAGGTCACTCTGATTGTTGCAGAATAGACAGAAAAATATACCTTAAAGTAAAATTGGTTGTGATTGATTCATTCACATTGTCAGCATGTGCATTGTTTACCTTCAATTACTTGACTTATTTCATCCTAGGAACACAAACAGACTGAAAATGAATTGCTTTTATGCTAATGTTTATAAAGAATGACAGAAAGAGTAGTTAGGCTCTGTCAAATATTACATATTTGTAGGTTTTTTCAGCACCTGTGGTGCCACAGGCCTTAAGTGTTACTGTGCAGACTATCAGGGACGGTGGGGTGCTACATCCCAGCAGCCCTGAAACATTCCCATGTCAGAACCAATGACAGCCGGCATTAAAAACCGGCTAATGCGGCAGAGACTGAGAGACCACCACCACCACCCACACCTGCATGCATGCACGCACACGTAAACATGAAGGTTAAGTTCCAAACCCCATGAGTATTTGCCAGTGTTGTGCCAAGAGCCTCCTGCCAACGTGTTCATCCAAGGGAGTTTTGGGAGGGGTTTCATGCATTGCTAGTTTCCTTGAAATGGGGGAGAAACTGGCTGTTAGGATAGAGGGCAGAGCTCACTGCCAGATGTTTACAGAAGAAAGGGTCCCTGTATTTATGTTGGGGTATGTTCAGAACCTCCGTGCTGCCCAGGGAGACATTTAGAAGAGAGAAGACTGGAAGGAGTGGGGGTTTAAATTATACAGGAGGCACCACGTGTCAATCCGTTAGCAGAGCTACACCACATGGTTGTTAATATTACCTTGGGTGCCCAATGAGGATAAAATAATTACCACAGCTTGTTACATGCAGATTTAGGCATAATGAATTGAGTGGCCTGTTTTGGGGGACCATATTGCGGTTCTTGTAATTCGCGGCACACTGATGAGGTTATAATTCGCGAAAAAATGTTCAATGCAATGTGCAGCGGATTATTGGAGAAAAGATCTGCGCAAATCTATCAATCCGTATAAAAGTGCGGATTAAAGGCAGAGTGTGACATTGGACTAGCGGCTCAATTAATCCACAATAAATTGGTGGACTATGATGTTACAAATGCCACAAGTCTGCCATATGGGACAGTGTTAAAGGATTTTTCTTTTTTTATACTTGATATATTAATGTAACAAATGTATCATCCTTTTCCACAAAAGAAATCATGTTAGCACAACTAGTCTCTGTGACATAAACCGAATAAAAGCGAAATAAAAATAGTAGAAAAAGCCATACCTCCACTCTCTTTGCAGCTCCTCAAGCAGCTCCGCTTCAGCCCAGTTCTACCGATCGTGGTTTGTGGTCCGTAGTCGTGTTTTCCATCTGCTGCGGTGTGTCGCGGATTATGGAAGGTGTCACGAGCCGCCAATAATTCGCAAATTACACAGGGATTCGTGGATTATTAATTGTTGGGTTTCTGCTGTATTACATACTCTGACGTGGTGTACGTTACATTACAACATATGTTGATCTATTTAAGGAACGAAACAGGAGGATTTATCCACAAATCTAGCTGCTGCCTGATGATGCCGGTTGTAATTACTGGTGAAACGTCGTACTCAGATTGTAAATGTTGGGGATTTGATCTTTAACACACCGGCGTGCTCTACAAGTAATGAATTGGCATGTTCTGTTTACGTGACAAATCTTACTAATTTGCTGTCGGGTGGTGGCGGGTTAAACGACACATTTATATATTTACGCAATTTAACCCAAAAAACATATATTATGGATGTTGAACTTATTTATCACTGGACATAGCCAAGCGTGCTAATCGAAGGTGCAGAAATAATAAAACACAGGCTATGCATCGGAACGTTTAGATGTAAAGTCTGGCTAACAATAAATATCATGAAAATCAATGTAATAAAATGTAAATAACCCTGGAAACCATATTACAAGATCAGGTGGGCCAGAAACAATTACATGTTGAAACACCGTTCACTGACTTCCAACGAGCACTAACATTGTTGCTGGGCAAGCTATAAGAACCCCAAAAAATCCTGCCAGACAAGCCTGTCCATATTGCCTACTAGCTGCTGCCATAGCCCCAAGGGCTCCCAGGCAGGCTCTTACTGTGAATAAGGATATGTGCGAGAACGCTGCAGAAGAAGAACCCCTTGGACAGAAGCAGGTAACGATGAGTTGAGTGCAGGTGCCAGAGGGGAAACCATGGCAGTCCCAGGCAAGATGAAGGAGGGAGTTCAGACTCAATTCGCAAAGGCAACAGTGCTGTACAAATGTAATGGCCTAAAATGACCCCAAGACCATTGTCTGCAGTCTATATGACGATTCAAAGATAAACCAAGGTCTCTGATTGGAGGTAAGAGGCCTCGACAGGGATTGGTCAGGAGGCAGGCTTTTCAAATCTTACTTAGAAAAATGTTATGATCAATTACCGCCAGTTCATGCTGTGTCAATTGATGCCTTTGTAAATGATTGTAAGTGTTGTGGATTTGTCACTTCAGAGACACTAATATTAGGAGGCACACACGTTTATTCTACACTTCCACAGTACAGGGGATAACTACACACGGGCCAGGACAGCCGGCACACTGCCTGACCCACAACACCGAGGAAGTGAAGATGGGGACAAAGACTTCCGTAGACGACGGGTTCTATTCGAAACGACAGCCCCGACCCAGCATCGGGACCTCCCTTTTATCCTCCCCAGCGTGGCCTGGCTCTGCCATCGGCCACGCCCTCTTCTGGAACCTACCAGAAGGTTCTGGGCTTTGCCCCACGTGTCTCCTCTGTCACCTTAACCCTACATCCCTTACCCCGGCCTATCACGTGCCCTGCTGGCAGACCGGCGGCTGTGTCCTCAGATCCCCCCTCTATGCCAGCAGCCTGCGCTACGCGCTCCAGTGGCCCATTTCACCTGCCCTGCTGGTAGATCGGGCTACTACAGCCACAATCCCGCTCTCTACCAGTAACCAGCGCTACGTGCCCTCATGACCCATTCTATGTCACGACACTAGTAACGAATTGGCATGTTCTTTTTTACGTGACAAACCTTACTAATTGGTTGTGTCGGGTGGTGGTGGGTTTACCGACACATTTATATTTACGCGATCTAACCCAAAATAAAACTATATTATGGATATTAATGTCTTGTTTAACCATGTGAGAGTCCATATATGTTTATTGTAACTTTTTTGGCAAAGGCTCAAATGACAAGTTTTGTTTGTACAATTACTGTAAATTGTAAAATGTTTCAATATACAAATAAAAAATATAATGATTATACATTATTGCACAATTTTCTAAATTAAAATGTAGGGGTCTAAGAGTGGGCAATTGTTCAAATTAAGTTATAGCCTAGATTTTCAAATTAATTATAAAAGGTAGATATAATTGTATTCTATTGTACATATCTATTCACAATGTAAGAATCACGTTCAAATGAATGGATTTAATTTAATGTGGGAATCATCTATAGAAGAATAATGCATTTCTGCAGGAATTACCTTGGGTAGAATTGCAGCAAAATAGTATTTAAATTCCTTCAGGAATCACCAATATCCAAGATATGTATACACACACATCTTTAATATTTACCTTGTATTTATCTGTGAAAAGGAGATCCACAGCTAATCGGATTTGTCCAGGATAAATAAAGATTCTGATTATGATTTTAGCAGGAAGGAACCAATTAGCTAATCGCCTCTTTTTCATGGGCGTCCTGCTCGTTCAGTTACTCTAATACAATTAACAATCAATAAATCATCTATTAGTGCAACTGTGTGGACTAATGTTCGTATTATGCACAACATGCTTGTATGCTTCTCTGACAGATGAAAGTTGTGTGCCATAAATATCAGCAAATGTAAAGTTATTTGTAGTGAGTTGTATCATAGTGTGCTGCTTGTGTGGATATGCTGTATAGATTTGGAGGCCTGTAAAGACCAGAACTTCTACACAGACCATTACAATGTAGACATGTTTCAAATCTTGTTCACGATTACACAACTAATGGAGTGCATCCTCTATACACCATTACTATATATATATACACATATTTTACAGAGTATGCATGTATACAGGTGTTGTTACAGTTTTGTTTATCCACATGTTGTACATAGCTTTTTTCTTAAAGCAACTTTTTCTCATGAAATTCAAGGAAATTTTAATTTATACATGAACGCCTTAAGCATGACACATTCACTTGAAAATGATGCCCATTACAGTAAACTATTAAGAGGGCACGTTATGTGAAACAATTATACTTCACTGCTACCACAAGAATAACCGCAGTGTTTTGACATGCCACAGAGCTGAGATCGTTATACACTCACTACATTCACTTCATAATTACTGCTTTCATTATAAGAATTTTACACTTTTCTGTAAAAATTGCATTTCAAAGCATGAGACTGGCACTACAGTTGTGTTCAAACCTGTGTGGCTCTGGAGAACACGTCTGTAGATGTATGGATTATAAGGATCCTTCTAACCTGTGTACTGCAAAGCCACATACCACATCTTTGGAAGCAGATTTGAGCTGTTTTGCAGATAGCATGCTCACGATTGTAATCCCGTGTGATTATATAAATAATATGCAATCGCCTGTGATCACACAACCAAGTCAAAATCAGCTGTGACAAAAGGTCATTGCAATAGTAAACTGCATGCATTTACCCGAGCTCTCCCTTTGAAAATGCACTTGTTGCCTCAGTTATTGCTCACGTGGAATAATAAAAACAACTCAGCGGCAGTTGTCCTGCTGAGCACTTATGGAGCACACTCCCACGCCCCGCAGATGCTGCAAAATGCAGTCTAACGCTCTTCGAACCCCAAGTGTGCTCCGTTATCTCACACCTGTGATCTCCCCCTTGGTCGTAATGGGTGCCTCTCTGCTTCAGGTGAAGCTCTATCGCTGGGTTCTACTTGTCAACTGCTGTCCTGCACGTGAAGCAGTTTAACTCACATCTGAGCAAAGCCGTCATGATTCGCGTCACCGCTCTGGAAACGAACGAGAAAAAATTGCTGCCTTTAAAATACGTTTGTGATAATCGGGTGGGAATTGTGGTGCACGCAAAAGGTAATTGTCCTTTGAAGTCGTCTAGTACCTCAACAAACACAACACAAAGATTTGCAGTTATCCCCGTACACTTTTGCAATGCCAAAGTCCATATCTGATTTGATCCCCACGGCGATGTTTCTCTCATCGTCCCTCATTGCAATATGTTCTGTCCCAACCCAAGTACTTTCCTTCAGTCAATATTAAGAATCTGATTTGCATTTGTGCATTGATCTATGTGTTCCCCTTCCAGTCTCGTGTGTATATATATAACATGTAGATTTTTTCTCTTGTTAGTTTGTACATTCCCCTCCTTGCAATTTCCTGTATCCGCCACCACTGCCGATGGTCTTAGGCTGTGGTCAATGGGCCTTAACCAGCTAAAATAAAGTCTTAAGTCTCTGGATTCCCAAGCATGCATTGCTCCATGCTTCTTTGCACAATTTTAAGTTTTCAATTTTCTTTGAAAGCATCCATTTTCTTATCAGTGTAATTTCTGGCAAAATTAATTGATTGAAAACAGGCACGTTGATAAACTGCTTTAAGTGATCACATTCCACTTCTTAAAAGCACTGTAGGTTCCTCTTATTCCCCTTTTGATTAAGTCACTTTGATTTTTAACTGGCTTCAGTGATTGCCCTAAGTATACATGTTCTGCTGTTATATTTCATACCGTATGTTGTTGTTATAATGACGATACAGCATAATGACAAAGTGATAAAATGAAAAAGTCATGACAAAGTCAATTTAAAGTTAAACTTGTCATTATAACGTTACTTTGATTTGCACATTTACCTACAGTTCAACTTCGCAGCCATATTTGTAAAATTCTTTACTTTTATTAATTATCATTGTTTGCTTTCGTGACTACTAGCGGGAAGTACCCGGCGTTGCCCTGGCAATGTTTACGCACCACACCAGGTACTCATTTTAGGCTGAGTCGACCTAGGGGAGGGCCGGGACAGGTTCAGATAATCGTCACTGGTGTTGGCCGTGAGCAGGAATCGAACTCGGGTGGCCAGGTTCATAGCGCAGCACGCTAACCGCTATACTACCTCTCCCCACGCACACACACACACACAGCGACTCACACACACACAGCGACTCACACACACACATCGACTCACACACACATACATCGACCCACAAACACACACATCGATTTGCACACACACACAGCAACTCACACACACACATCGATCTACACACATAAACATCGACTTACACACACATATGGACTTACAAACATCGACGCGCACACACACATGGACTCACACACACACATGGACTAACACACACACATGGACTTACACGTGCACATATCGATGTACAGACACACAGCGACTCACACACATAAAGCGACTTACACACACAAATGGACTTAAACACACATACATAGAGTCACATAAACATCGACCTACACACACACATATGGACTTACACAAACACACATATTTACTAACACACACACACACATGGACTCCCATACATATCGACGTATACACACACACATCGACTCACACACACATACATCAACTCACACACACACATGGACTCACACACACACGGACTAACACACACACATCGACTTACACACGCATATATTGATGTACAGACACACAGCGACGCACACACACACATCGACCTACACACACATATGGACTTACACAAACACACATATCGACTAACTCACACACACATGGACTCACGCAGACACACATTTCGACGTACACACACACATATACTGACATACATGGACCCACACACACAGACACATCGACTAACACACACAAACACATCGACTTAAACACACACATACATAGATTCACACGCACATGGAACCACGCACACACATATGGACTTACACACACACATATGGACTAACACACACACGCATGGACTTACACACACACAAAGACTGACACACACACACATCGACTTAAACACACACCGCAGACACACACATGGACGTTCACAAACAAACACCGCGACTGTCACACACACATATTGACTCACACACACATTGACGCACACACACACGGACTCGCACAGAGACAACGAACACACATATATTTACTCACACGCACACATGGACGTACACACTCCAACTTTTATATAGACTAAATAAGTTTGGAAAGAATAGTTTTCTATGTACGTGACTTAAGCGAAAGAAGCAAGGGAGAGGGGAAATGCACGTGTGTATAATAAGTAAGTAATTAGGAGCGACTACGAGGGTGTTCCGCCATTTTGGTGCAAACGCTTGCCGCGAGTAAGAGCGGCAAATAAATGAAAGTCAACGAATACAAAATTAACCTAACCTACCTGTAACTATGAGCAGATGGGCACCAATCAAGCGTCATTGACATAACGTCACTGCTCAACCCCCGTACGGACGGGACAAGTGTAAATATGATAGAATGAAGACGTAATAGCAATGAGTATATTTATATATATTGGTGTGCCCCTGCGCAGTAAGTGATATTACGTGGCTGGTTATGCCTCAAGAGTACAGAAAAAGGCTATTCTTCCCCTCAAACCTGTTTTTTGTGAGCAGGACAGTGATATTTAGAAATGTACCTATGTTCAAAGAGAAAACGTGTACATAAGTGTCATGGCCTCACGTAAAGACGTGGTCGCTAAAGCAACGATAGTGGTAGTCGGGGAGAAAAATCGTGTTACTTAGGGTAACTGTCATAAACATTGGTTAATCCCTGTCATGAAATGTAACCTATAAAAGGCTATTTGTAATGAGCAAACAGTCATGGTAATACATGTTTGAAGGGAGCTGTAAATCTGTGTGTGTTACCTTGCGCAGTGTCCACACGAACGAGAATTCCCCTCTCACCCCCACCGAACGCGTGTGAGTTGGTGGGGTCGTGCATGCGCAATGTAATAAATAAGTAACCGAAAACGGCACTAAATCGCTAATTAAACTACTTTAAAGGTGACATGCGAAATCGGAATAGCGCTGTCTCAGCACGGGGCTTATGGCGTGCTACCTGGCGACTTTTTTTTAAAACGTCAACCCCACGGTTTGCGAACCAAATCCTTCGCATGTTTCGGCCACACACACAGACAGACAAACAATGACATGTATAGGTAAGAGAAGATATGTCGTCAGCCATTCCAAAATTATTAAATGTATTCACCGAGGCTCATTATGCATTTATTTCTCCCAATCCTATTTTAAGCAAATGTATTCAAGTATTCTTGTGAATTTTCTTTGGTGAGATCGTATCTGCCTGCCGCACTTTCTCTTGTGCTTTGCTTTTTGCTCCTGCCAGCATCTAATATTGATTCAATTCCAATTGACTGATTCCTTCTTTGCAATAGTTTTAGTAATTTATTTTCATTAATAAGGCATTAGTGGGCGTTCTGGTTTAATTTCATAATACATATTTAGTAGTATGTTTTTACCCTTTTAAACTGGTACAAAACTGACACCTTTATACAAGGCATCATGTTTGCAATAACCACAACACAAGTAGTCAAAAATGCAAACAAAAGAAGCAACTGGCCTGGCAAACAAAAGTGTGGTGTGTTTTTCATTTCAATACATCTACAGAAATATTCATTTAATGTCACTTGTGACACAGTTGAAACAAAAGCCACGCACAAAATAGAAGTCTGAAAATTAAGCACTGAATAGTTTTACCCTCATTTCAGAATATACCATATCAACTCTATTTAATACATACGGTCACAAATGCTGTTAAACACGATCACCTCAACACAATCTAGGTGTCCCAGCAGATCCTTTTTGCATTATAAAACATTTAACATGAAACGCGTATATCGGTAACAATTGGTTTACATCAAGAATTTATCACGATAAACGAAATTCAAATAAAATGCTGCTGCTGTAAAACAGTACGCAATTAACAAGCTACTAGCCACAACATATCAAGTGTCACGATAGTAGAGGAATGTTACCATATCAATTTCAGTTTTCTTTTTATATAGATTGTTCAATTGTGAACATCTCAACCTAATCCATCAACCGACATTCATCTTACCTATGCTCAATAGCTCCCTTATGCACAAGTTGCAGCATTTGTATTCACATAATTCCCTCATCCTTTAAAATTGTAATCACTGGCCACTCATAGTCTCCGGCTTTTTGGCTGCCTTTGTTGCCAGGCTGCGATGGATTTTGACAGCAAGGGCTAAGCGAGATAACCTTGAAATTCTTTTCCACCTCCGAACTGTACGTGACATATCCTGGCAAGTTCCACGGCTCAGGAGATGCCGCGGGGCATATTTCCTTTTGAACGCAGGTGCTCAAGGCTTGCCGAGGCCCAGGACTGGGTTGAAACCCGTCGCCTGCATTACTTTGTTCATCGGGGGCTTTTGCAGCACCTTGAGACGTCTCCCCGAAGGAAGAGCATCCACACGCTTCGACGGCTTGGTTATCCTCGGTTTTAGAACAACCACTGGCAAGTCTTAAACCCTGAAAGGATGGTGCTCTCAGGTCAGCTTCCAGACTGGTGGACACCTGGTCGTTGGGCTCTATGGAGGCCCATAGCACTTTGGTTGTGTCTGACAAGCGCATGCTCCGTGACAGTTCTCTGAACGCTTCGTCGTACGGTTGCTGTGCGATGGCCACAACCCGCTGCTCGTCGGGTGGCGGCTGCCTTCTCATGAGAGCTATCGTCGCGTCCCTCTCCGGGGTGAGACCTTGCCTCGCCGCCCTCGCCGCGCTCGGGATAGCGACGGCTCGCACGCTGCTCAGGGTGCCAACGCTCGCAGCCATGTTGTAGCTGCAGCTCCCACTCCTTCGTTTGAGGGCCTGGTTCAAGCTCCACCGTGACCACAGCTTCTTCATCTCCCCGCGCACCTGCATTGTGCGAGCATGCAATGGTTAGCGTCCACGGTGTTTCAAACACTCAGCGACCCAGGTTCAATAATGCACTGGATTTGCACAACTACCATGCCGACTTGGTTTTGGGATTCCTCTGGATTGACTAAATCTAGAATATCTGGAAACTGACACAATGGGTTTCTTAAACGTAGGCACCTACCTCACATGCACACTACATTACACAAGCCACAAAAGTTATTTCGTTAACAAATGATGATTTACGAAGAAAAGCCTCACTGAGTCTCAAAACACACTTTTTATGTAAGGTTTTCGTTGGAATGTCTGGACATCACAACTTGGGAATCAAAGATGACTGGGCATGCATTTTCTGAGTACACCAGGACTTGCCACAATAGTTTATATATGCTAACATTGGGGAATATCTGTCTTTGTATGTATTATTTTACATGCTGTAAATGGTATGGATGCGTGTGTGCACCTGCGCAAGTAGATTTGAACGCCTGTGCGTGTGTGTGTGTGCGTGGGTCGATTCCCACTCACAGCCAACATCGGTAATGAATAGCTGAAGTGGTCCTGGGCCTCCTCTAGGTCGACTCGACCTTAAAATAGTACCTGGTGCAGTGTGTAAAACATCAGCAATCGGGAGACAAAGGTGGCCGGTCATAGTTTTGGCCACCCACCCCATCGTTTGCCGTCTGGGGCCAAATCAGTGTTCGCTAACAGTACCTTGCCTCAACAGTCTGTCCAAGGGTAAATCGGGGATCTTTGTGTTTGTGAGTCTTAAAACAAGCACAATCCGTAATAGAGCACAGGAGGTGATTTAAAAAAAATTGTACTGCCTTGGTGAAGTAATTTCTTTTTTTACTAATGAGCAATTCTACTTCACTTAGAATTTGGGCATCACAAAGCTACAATCAGTCAGCAGAGGTGTGTAATTTCAATAATTATTCTCCCCAAATGAAGCAACTACGTAAAAAAAATCGAATTATTATTACCGTCATCAACGGTTAACATAGAGTGGTGCATATACCTCTCCATTAACCAAACTGTGTGGCATCAGAGAGTGTCGTAATTCACGTGGCATGCATGCAGATAAGGTATGGGCATTTTCTGCTGATATTCGACCAAAGTGACACTGTGGTGCAGCTCTGCGAGTGCTGACATTGGTGTGCACGAGTCGTGCATTCCTGATGGTTGGATTGATCTGAAAATTCTGGAAATCGAGGCCACATATGGAAATTTCGGATTATCCGAAAAGATATTTAGTTTAAGATTGACCCCGTCAGCATGAATGACGTAACTTGTGTGCTTTTCTTACCAAAGATGGTGTCGCGTGGCGTCTGGTAACATCACTATTGTTAGCACAAACATATTTTAAGCTAAAACGAATGTGAATAATCTAGAAAATGTGAAAAAAATATCCAAAATTATCCTTCAAAACGTGAAAGTCCGAAAAGCATCTCTAGCATACGTTGTTTAGAGCAGTGGTTCTCAAACGGGGGTACACGGATGCCAGGGGGTACGTGACAATGTGTGAAATTATATCATGCATGAGTCATTGGTGAATAATAATGTATGAATCTTCCAATATAAAATGACTTATAATTTTTTTTATCCATACGGTAACCTAGAACGATATAAAATACATTTCTAAACTCATTGATCGTAAACAATGCGGTTTCTAAGAGTAACCAGCGAGCACGAACACATTACGTCACACATGCAGAGCGTCCGTTGATTTTTGCTTTTATTCACTTGAAGTTACTCGCTAGTTAGGATACCTCACAAAATCAACAAGTGGTTAAAATATTGATGGTCATTATAAAAACATTTATTTCTCAGAACGATGTTGGGTCAGGCAAGGGGGTTATTCATTTAAAACAAAGTCCAACAAGAGGTACAGTAGCCAAAAAAGGTTGAAAACCACTCGTTTCGATAAAGCTTGATGAGTAGCAATTGAGGCTCAGCTCTTGTAGTGACATCAACAGATGCAGCCCATCTAGACCTGTGCTTAAATGTGCAATCTTTCCACGTGAGAGCACTTTGAAAGAGAATCTCTAAATAAAAGAACCACTGTCACCCAAATGCAGTGTTTTTAACATGAATGGAAAAATAAAATCTCTGGGAAACAACAACTGAAGAGATAGAGTAATTGGGTTTCATGTCATCCAATTAAAGGTATTCCAGGTGTTGTGTACAGTACTCATTGTGAAGTATTTTGGTACACAAAAAATACAAATCCCATTACTGTTACTCCTGCACATTGTTCAAACCCCGTTTCAAGAGCTATCATCGCTTTTATCAATCCCAAGGGTTGGTGTTTCTTGGTATTTTGCAGTGGTAGATCGGTTGTTTGGGGCGTTGGGGTGTGTACCCCGATTAACATTTGTTTTATTTATTTTAATTAAAAAAACATTAAAATACAAAACGAGTGCATAGGCTGTCAGCTTATTAGATTTAATTTTCTTTTCTAATCGATTACAATAGAATCTATTAACAACGAATATAATTTGAAGTGACTGCTGTTGCTTAAATCTGGCCCCTCATGAAATTAAAATTTCAGCATTTTATCGGTCAATAAAATGAATTTTCACCAAAAAAAAAACCCCTGGTGTAGATGGCTTGCCATCATCGCCCCTGGCCAATCACAAGATGCCATGCCAATACATTTGCACGAGCACAGCCCGGATGCAAGTGTGGTCCCTCTCCATCAGTGCTCAGCGAAATGCTATTCACAGGCCCTGGTAGTGAAAGTAATTAATTATGAAAATGGTTCTGGTGAGTGCATTGGTTATGATGATGATAATGAATATAGACATTGGCTGATGCCTCCCAGGGTACACCACCCTCTTGGCGTCGCCAATGCATTAAATCAAGTAAGATGATGGTGATTATATGCACTGCTTGATGTTGGATGACAATGATATGCAATTGGCTGATGGTGATAGATATTGTATGACAATGGTGTTGATAAAAATATGTATGAGCTGACTTAAGGTGGTGGTTCTGAGGACATTAGCGATTGTGGTGGTAATGGAGATAGATCATAGTAATGTTGATTATGATGATAAGCATAGTAGTGAAGATGATAGTAGTGGTGATTATTTTTATGGTGATGATAGTGGCGTTTGGCGTAGGAGTGACGAACAAGACTGTACTACTCGTCAATTATTGGCACACCACTCTACCCCTTCCCCAAAAATCAGAGAGACACAGGGAGACAGGAGTAGAGAGACAGGCAGACAAAAAGTCAGAGGCATGGGGAGATAGAAGAAGACCTCCAGATAGAGGCAGAGGAAGACACTGATAGAGTGATACAAAGAGAACGATAGAGACAGAGGACTCCAGAGAGACAGAGGGAGACAGAGATAGATAAGTTGATAGACATAAACAGGCAAAAGACAAAGATCCCCCTATAGCCTTAACAGACTGCAGGGGCAAGGGCTGTTAGCGAGCACCTATGAAGGCCGGAACAGTACATGAGGGGTTGGGTGGCTAGCACCACGCCCGACCGCCTTTGTCTCCCCAGTGGCGATGTTTACACACTGCACCAGGTACTCATTTGAGGCTGAGTCAACCTAGGGGAGGCCCAATACCAGTTCAGACAATCTTCACTGGTATTGGTCGTGAGCAGAAATCGAACCCAGGAACATATATGGACATTGAGGAGCATAGATGGAGTAA
Source organism: Lampetra fluviatilis (assembly GCF_964198595.1). Lineage (NCBI taxonomy): Eukaryota > Metazoa > Chordata > Hyperoartia > Petromyzontiformes > Petromyzontidae > Lampetra > Lampetra fluviatilis. The sequence continues at coordinate 5,357,391 of NC_136295.1, read as the reverse complement.
AAGGGGAGAAAGAGAGATGTGTAATTTTATTGAAAAATTAATTTAAATTAATATTTGGCTTTGAATTCAAATACGCACAATACTGATTTATAAAGGAAGAGTGCAATGTAGTATACATGTAGTGATTGTATGTGGGCAATATAAAACACATTCCTGCGGAGGGAGCTGGTAGGAACGTTGGGTTGTTCGGTCAATGGCCAGGGTCAACGGCGGCGTGGTGTATTCCGCAAATATGCCCGACTGTGAGGGCGGGCACAAGCCGGCGTGAGTAGGTTAAACGTTGAGTTTTATAAGGACACCACGGGGTGACCAGCCCCTCCCCACCCAGCCCCACCACTCCTACCCCCCACCCAGCCCCACCCTCCCCACCCCAACCTGCCCTCCCTTCCCAGCCCCTCCCTCCCCACCCAGCCCCTCCCTGCACGACGGACGGACACAATAATCCTCTGTGGGCTGGTGTAACCAGGAGGTTCCTACCAGTACAAGATAATATCCAAACATATTTAAACACGATACAATGTTCTTTCGACATTTAATGGTTCGAGTTGTCAGTGTTCGGTTCGATGAAACCTCTGGTCAGCCTGATGAGGAACGTGTAATGCACCTCTAGAATAACCCTATTCTTAGATAACCTATCTAAAACATACTTGCCGTGCTGCCCCTGTTGACGCCTAGTCGCCCAGCATGCTGAAAACTCGTACACATCATAGCGTCATCTCTGTTTGATCCACCAACGTCACCCACACATTTGTTGCATCACAGCAATGACACTGCTTTACGTTTGTAAAAATGGTATGCTCTCCACGAGCACATTTCTCAGAAATCTACACTTCCGCGTCATTCAATATTCCACCTTGTTACATTGATGCGGAGATGCACATCAACATAAATTGCATGCATCGATGAAATGGCAAACACATTAACCTTAACATCATGGTGGAAAGGAAGACATGATGTATACAAAAATGTGGCTCTGATGCATTAACGGCATTGATATGGATGCAGTGTTCTTGATTTATGAGCGAACAACGTTCATAGGTTTTGAAAACACAAGCACACATACAAACAATACAAAGGGTCTTACCTCGCCATTGCAAAAGCAATATATTATTGCCACGAAAAATCCCTGCAAAAGAAAATAATGGGGTTTCTTCACAATTCCCTTTTTTGTTTACATTCGCAGAACATGCAGTGCTTATTAGTCTCGAGTGCACTTATTGTGAGAAGCATGTTCGCCGTTGCCTTGGTCATAAGAAGCTAAAGCAAGGCAAACTCACAGATTGTAGGATATTTACCCCACTCCTGTTAGCATTCTCAAGAAGCTGCTGTCGATTGCCACTATCAGCCTTGGGCGCTGAGACTTAATTTTAAACAATTAATGTGGCTCTAGTTGAGTTTATTTGATGTAAAAATATAAATATCACTTGTATTCAAAGAATAGGTGACAAGATAAAGGTGCTCACACTGTTGCTGGTAGAAGGGCCTTCACTTTATGGAGCCGAAGAGAGCCCTTTAGAGGGTGTTTTGGCCTTTTTTTCACGCTGGCCAATTGTCTAGGAAGAAGCCAGTACCCACACTGCCCCACCATACGCGACCTGCCAAATCGACTAACTGGTTGTACCCATTTATATGTGGAAATTAACAAAGAAATGGAACAGAAGCCCAAATAAGTTAACACTACGTTTATTTGAATAGTTAAGGAGTCTAATAATATGTATCTTTCCATATAAATGTAAACAAGGATATCCCTGAAGGAGCAAATTAAAACCATAGGCAAGTAGAAAAAGCAAACGAGACGCAACCTGGCGCTATGGAAAAAACAGAACAGCTGTAACGACTTGCCATGTTTTGTTCACGTGACAAACCTTACTCATTGGCTGTCGGGTGGTGGCGGGTTTAACAAAACATTTATATTTACGCTATCTAACCCAAAAAAACTGTATTATGGAGAACAGCTGTAGTTGATTGGGGAGGGTATGTATGCATGTATGCTGAACTTATTTTGCGCTGTACATTGCCAACAGTGCTCATGAAATGTTTGTAAAATGTTGGTGTTTTTAACATGACTGGAAAACAAAATCCCTGTAACAATCAGTAATGGCATTATAGTGCTTACGGTCCTTTACTTAGTAAAATGGGAAATAGTAAAGTTCGAACATGAATGATTCATGTGAGTGGCAATGATTCAATGAAGTATTAATTTTCAAAGCAGTTGCCTGGAAAGAGTTGAAGGTCATCTCGTAGTACATCTGGATCTGCCACGCCAAGCCTATCACGTCTGTGTAGGGCATGGCTGCAAATAGCACGTAGTGGACACCAAACAATGGCATCAGGACCAGCGTGGACTTGAGTAGTTTCCTGTGGGAAATATACACAGAATAGCATGTTAGCAGTGTTGTGTGTCATCACCTTCTTGTAAGTATTCAGCAGGTGTTCGTTGATCACTGCATTGATTACAGGCAATACGTGTTTGAAATAAGGTGCCAGAAAGATGTTACTTTTGTCTGGCCAGGTAGCATTGTGGTCAGAAAGCAATGACTAAAAATTGAAAGGTTGTGAATTGACATCTTTGTCCGTAGTCAACTTAGTCCATCATTACAAGAAGAGGCATTTTTTTTCGGAATTCGGTAAACACACTAAATATTTTAAGAGCCGATATTTGAATACGAGGTGGTCCTTAATAAATAACGCCATGAAGCAGTCCTTAAAGAGCTGCATGCAGCTCCAGAGCTGCAGGTTGCCGATCCCTGCTCTAGAGGAAGTCAACAATGGTCATTCTATGAAAAACATCTCTCCAAACCATTTTAATGTGGAATTAAAATAATTGGCTTGAGTCCACTAATCGTGATAAAATTGAGGCTTCTGCCTGATAGCAAGTACAAACGTTGGCAGAAAACAAAGCCACAGGTAGATCAATATGCAAATTAAGTACAGATGCAACTAACATATGTGTCATGCCTTTTCCGTGTTTTACAGTTGGCTAGGATGGAATCACAGAGCACTATAGGGAGCCCCATTATAATACATCACACCTCGCAGCAATAGAGTCCACTCCAACAGAGTTCACTCCAGACCTTATTAAGCTCGTAGCGGGAGGTTTCAACTTTCACGACTCTATCACTCTCAGTAAGGCCAATCTCATTACAACTTTGAAGTTGAGCAGCATTGAGGCTTGCCTATGGGCAGCTGGGGATGCACAGGTTTTGTAGAACGACGAGTCTCTTTGGGGCTGTACGCCTTTTTGTTGTGCTGCTACAAACCTCTATTGGGCCACCAGGCACAAGACAATGCAATATTTTGTCTATCCTTAATGTTGCGTGTTGTCTTCATGAGAAAAAATAGGCAAAAACCAAAGTAATTCATGCTGCAGTCAGATGGGAAATGTTAATTTGTAGAAAATGATTCAATGCCAGACAGCACTATTTTTGTAAAACTATTAACCTAGGATTGTATGTAGATACAGAACTTGTGTGTAGATACAGTATTTGTTTTCTATAACTGCATTGCTTTCTCGATAAATAATCTGCCCTGGTCAACGATTAAATGAATTAAGTAATAAAAAAAACCTCAATCAACATCAAAGGCAATCGTTTAAATAATGTGTAATCACATTTGGATATTATTGTGTTTCTCTCGTGGTATTTGGTGGAGACAAGATTAAAATCTTTTCTTCTTGGTTCTTTCGGTAAAGTCACGTAGAAGGGAAGTAATAAAAGAATAAAAATAAAACATAATAAAACAATTCTCACGACGTTTCGGCCACAACGCAAGCAGCCGTCCTCAGGCGAAGAATGAGACATTATCAAGCTAGGAGCTTATATAGGTGTAGCGAGGAGGAGCGCCTTAACAAAAGAATGTGCATATGAAGAGGAATTTTAGCATACCAATGGGCAATGCGTAGGAGGGGGGGCGGAGGGGTTTCAAAGTCCCATTATGCCCATGCATTATGCAGGATCAACAGCACCACGGGGGGGCGCAAGGAACAACGTTAATAAAGGAAAGGAATGTTAATGATATGTAGCTGCATTTACCAAACAACCACGTAGAAAACCAAAGTAAAAACTACATAAAAAAAAAACTAAAATATAAACTGATACTTACTATACTCTACAATAAGCTGAGTTACTAACAACAAATAATAAATTACAATTCTACGTCGTAAGAAGTATATAATATACTTCCATCTAAACTTTATTCTCTTAGCATATACAGTACTATATACTGCCATAGATAAACCCAACATTAAATTATATACTGTATTGCTGTAAACAACCCTATACTTTATACATTTTAATATAACACTATGTATTATTCAACTCACCCTAATGTGTATCGAAATGGTTTATTACGTCCTTCCAATGATTGCTAAGCCTGAATCCATCTTCTCGGTTAAAATTGTCTCTGTGTTTGTATATGTGGATCGCCTCATGAACGAATCTCTCATGATAGCCAGATGGCTTGCAGAGAACTTCCGTCTTGGAGAAGTCAATGTCATGTGAGCCCACTGAGTTGTAACAGTGGTCTGCCACGGCTGAGGTGTTTGTCCTACCGTGTTTTAGATCAGCTTTATGTTCACGAATGCGGTCTGAGACGTGTCGTTTGGTTTCCCCAATGTAACTGCTACCACAGAGGCAACTTAGTTTGTAGACGCCAGGGTACTGTATGTCTGGAATTACATCTTTTACAGACGGTACCAGATCACGGATTTTATGTACTGTGTTGAATCGGACCTGGATCTTGTGTTTAATCAGGATTTTGGAGATCTTTTTTGTGACCCCAGCAATGTAGGGTAAGGTGATGGTCTTGAAAGGCTCCTCAACAGGATCCTTCTTAATGGTTGGAGTGATGGCTTTGCGGATTGTGTAGTCGGAGTAACCATTAGCCTTAAGAGCTTGGCGTACGTGTTTGAGTTCACTGGAAATGTGTTCATGGTCGGAGATGCATTGGGCTCTATGATATAGAGTCTTGATGAGGGAATTCTTCTGGGATGGATGGTGGTGGGAATCCGGTTTTAGATAAGCATTCGTGTGGGTGGCTTTCCTGTAGACAGAGTGGCTCATTGAACCATCAGGTCTCCTTTTGATTAGGACATCCAAAAAGGGTAGCTTGCCATCATTTTCGACTTCCATGGTGAATCTGATGGCTGGGTGTATGGAATTGATGTGGTCGAGAAATTGGTCTAGAGCAGGCCGGCCATGTGGCCAGATGACAAAAGTGTCGTCTACGTACCTCTTCCATAAGGTCGGGCGTAGAGTGGCAGTCTGGATGGCGTCCGTCTCAAATTTCTCCATGAAGATGTTGGCTACAACCGGAGATAGGGGGGAGCCCATTGGGGTGCCCTCAATTTGCTTGTAGAAGGTTCCATTCCAGGTGAAGTATGTATTGGTTAAGCAGTGTCTCACCAGGGGGGTACCCCAGCATTTAGTCCTTGATGAACCAAGTCTTCAATGATTGCGATGGTGTCGGGCACAGGCACCTTGGTGAACAAGGAAACCACATCAAAACTGACAAGCAGGTCGTCTGGGGACAGGGCAATCCCCTTGATTGTCGATACCAGGTCAGTAGAGTTTAGTACCGCAGAAGTGGTTTTTCCAGTGAAAGGCCGTAGGATTTCGGACAAAAAACGAGCCAGTTTGTAAGTGGGGGAGTTGATAGTAGAGACAATGGGACGAAGAGGTGTATCTTCTTTATGTATCTTTGGCAAGCCGTACAATCTTGGTGGCCTGGCTGCAGAAGGTTTCAACGAGAACTGTTTGGTCTGATCAATTAATGCGGTTGAAGCAGAAATGATGTTGTTGGTTTTGGAGACGAGGCTGTTGGTGGGGTCTCTTTTTATTTTTGTATAGCTGCCATCGTTGAGTAGTTCTTGAATTTTGTTGTTGTATTCTATTTTGTCCATGATGACAGTGGCATTGCCTTTGTCAAGGGGATTGCCCTGTCCCCAGACGACCTGCTTGTCAGTTTTGATGTGGTTTCCTTGTTCACCAAGGTGCCTGTGCCCGACACCATCGCAATCATTGAAGACTTGGTTCATCAAGGACTAAATGCTGGGGTACCCCCCCTGGTGAGACACTGCTTAACCAATACATACTTCACCTGGAATGGAACCTTCTACAAGCAAATTGAGGGCACCCCAATGGGCTCCCCCCTATCTCCGGTTGTAGCCAACATCTTCATGGAGAAATTTGAGACGGACGCCATCCAGACTGCCACTCTACGCCCGACCTTATGGAAGAGGTACGTAGACGACACTTTTGTCATCTGGCCACATGGCCGGCTTGCTCTAGACCAATTTCTCGACCACATCAATTCCATACACCCAGCCATCAGATTCACCATGGAAGTCGAAAATGATGGCAAGCTACCCTTTTTGGATGTCCTAATCAAAAGGAGACCTGATGGTTCAATGAGCCACTCTGTCTACAGGAAAGCCACCCACACGAATGCTTATCTAAAACCGGATTCCCACCACCATCCATCCCAGAAGAATTCCCTCATCAAGACTCTATATCATAGAGCCCAATGCATCTCCGACCATGAACACATTTCCAGTGAACTCAAACACGTACGCCAAGCTCTTAAGGCTAATGGTTACTCCGACTACACAATCCGCAAAGCCATCACTCCAACCATTAAGAAGGATCCTGTTGAGGAGCCTTTCAAGACCATCACCTTACCCTACATTGCTGGGGTCACAAAAAAGATCTCCAAAATCCTGATTAAACACAAGATCCAGGTCCGATTCAACACAGTACATAAAATCCGTGATCTGGTACCGTCTGTAAAAGATGTAATTCCAGACATACAGTACCCTGGCGTCTACAAACTAAGTTGCCTCTGTGGTAGCAGTTACATTGGGGAAACCAAACGACACGTCTCAGACCGCATTCGTGAACATAAAGCTGATCTAAAACACGGTAGGACAAACACCTCAGCCGTGGCAGACCACTGTTACAACTCAGTGGGCTCACATGACATTGACTTCTCCAAGACGGAAGTTCTCTGCAAGCCATCTGGCTATCATGAGAGATTCGTTCATGAGGCGATCCACATATACAAACACAGAGACAATTTTAACCGAGAAGATGGATTCAGGCTTAGCAATCATTGGAAGGACGTAATAAACCATTTCGATACACATTAGGGTGAGTTGAATAATACATAGTGTTATATTAAAATGTATAAAGTATAGGGTTGTTTACAGCAATACAGTATATAATTTAATGTTGGGTTTATCTATGGCAGTATATAGTACTGTATATGCTAAGAGAATAAAGTTTAGATGGAAGTATATTATATACTTCTTACGACGTAGAATTGTAATTTATTATTTGTTGTTAGTAACTCAGCTTATTGTAGAGTATAGTAAGTATCAGTTTATATTTTAGTTTTTTTTTATGTAGTTTTTACTTTGGTTTTCTACGTGGTTGTTTGGTAAATGCAGCTACATATCATTAACATTCCTTTCCTTTATTAACGTTGTTCCTTGCGCCCCCCCGTGGTGCTGTTGATCCTGCATAATGCATGGGCATAATGGGACTTTGAAACCCCTCCGCCCCCCCTCCTACGCATTGCCCATTGGTATGCTAAAATTCCTCTTCATATGCACATTCTTTTGTTAAGGCGCTCCTCCTCGCTACACCTATATAAGCTCCTAGCTTGATAATGTCTCATTCTTCGCCTGAGGACGGCTGCTTGCGTTGTGGCCGAAACGTCGTGAGAATTGTTTTATTATGTTTTATTTTTATTCTTTTATTACTTCCCTTCTACGTGACTTTACCGAAAGAACCAAGAAGATGAATCCCTGCAGTCACGAAAGCTTTAAATCGAAAAATTAAAATCTTTATATTTTCTTGAAAAATATTGAACTTTCAAAATTAAACTTTTAGCACCGTGTACTTTTTTACATTTTAGTGAACCATGTAATCTTTTCACAAAAAAACCTTTTGATCCTTTTATAAAACGGTCAACATTAAACATAACATTGAGTACTGTATATAGCTTGAGGTTAAGATGTCAATAGAAGTAATTCCGTTTATGTCTGCACACTTTAACTTAGCTGTAGGAGAGCTCAGGCAAAGAGGGAATTATAAATGATTGGGATTCTTGTAAACTCTGAGAATCACATGTCATTTTAGAGTACTTCAGATAGTACTTCAAAGTTCATTTTTGGAGCAAATATACACTCCAACAATGAGCTAACAAGATGTGGAAATAGATCAATTATATGAAGACATTATCCGACTTCTGAATGAGAGAATAAAACACGACAACATCATAATAGGTGACTTCAGTGCAAAGATTAGAAAAAGGTACAAATAAGTAGATGATTGGTAAATGTCATAGGAAAATGAAAATGGTAGCCCAAGCAGCAATATTATAATTTCAATTGACTTGATTCTCATGGACTCACTCTATATCGTCAGTGGAAGTGATTGGAGTCTGGTACGATGCAAGTTATAATTCAACATTTCCAAAGGGAGGAAAAAGCTGATTACAGGGAAGACCAGCACATATACCATAACAATTGTTAAGGAGGAATGGTAATTTAGACTGGTTCTTTGTAAAAAATAGAAAAATCCAATGAGAATAAGAATGATGAAATGTATGTGATAAATTATAGTATGTTTTACATTGCAATTGATTATGATATGAAAGGAGGGGGTTGGAGGAAATAGATGACAAATGTTAAATAACAAGGAGAGGCATGAAAAGGTATGAAAATGTAAAACAATATAAAAATGATGGAAGATGTCATACTAAGCATTGGGCGAAATAATGCAAAAAAAGGGAAATTGATGATTATTTGATCGCAAATATTACCCATTAGAATGCAACGTTGAATTTGAACGCATGCTATAAACGGAACAATAATATAACTGGAGTAAGAAATGGATTTAGATCTCTATTAGCATATAAAATCATATATCCCAGTAAATAAATACTTTTCAGGTGAGCAGGATGTTCCAATTGCAATATCTGCATAGGAAACCACTCAATTGGGAATTGAAAAGAAGGAAAAGCTACTGGGTCACACAGAGTAAAATTGTGACATCAAAAAAGTGGCACCATTGTTGGATCAAAACATAGCAAGCATAATTACTAAATCTTACACTGAAATTAAATACGTCTATCATGGACTTCTTTTATCAATAAAAGTGAGATAAAACTGATGTGAAAAATGATAGCCTCTATACTTATTTTCACACTTGCATACACTTCTAGCAACGTTTTACCTGTAGTACACATTGGGAAGAGGAAAAGTATCCGGAAGAGACAATAAAACGAATGGGAAATGAGATGAAAAGGATGGAAAATTAATTGAAAAATGGGACCAAAAGATGAGTAAAGTCGAGGAGAGGGAGGAATGGGCTACATTAGGGTCTCAAACTGCACAGAGCAGCGTCTGTTTCCACAGAGGACAGGGAGAGAGAAGGGATTCAAAGTGGGGTGGCCACACAGAAGTCAGATGATTTCCAGGAGGCTTGAGCTCATTTAGATATACATATACAGATGAAAGAACATAATGGATTTATTTACACTATGCAAATATATTGGATTAAGTAGAATCTGTTGCAGTCATCCAATAGTTTTCAAGTTAATTTTTCTTTTTAAACCAGGTGAGGTCTCAAGAGATCAGAATGAGTTTTGTGTGCAAGAATCACGACCTGGGTCACCAAAATGACAACAATAAAGTACAGAGATGAAGTAAAGCAATCAGAACGAAAGCAAAAACACTTTCACAAGGAATGGAGAATACACCGATTATAAATCAATATCAAATCAAAGCTAAATATTAAATTCCTGCAGCATATATCACCTCTGGCAGATTACCTTCAGATTGATAACAGCACAAATTACCCAACTAAGCAATAGAAATATTTAACATTAAACAGATGTAGGTTGCCAATAGCACTGATATGTAAACAAACATAGATATACTGTATGTCAAAAGCAATCGCAAGTGCAGTTACCGTAATGAAAGGCATGACGATATATGATGAATATGTTAACCATCTCAGATTCGCTGAAAACACAACCATAACAAAATTATTATGGGAAGTGGTGGACCAGATGGGAAACGATTGAAGTACCTAACAAAGAAGACTCAAAAGTGAGGCTCAAGATAAATGTGGACAAACACAAAACACACACACACAGGTTTGCTGAAGCAAATAAACAATTAACCATTTCCGTTTAGGCGAACTAGGAACAACATTATTCAGTAAACATGCGAGTAAGATGAAGTATTAAATCAGTGCATAGTATCTGCCATGACATGGGTAATAGAAACATAGGATGTTACAAAAAACGTGAAACAAAAACTGAAAATTATGAAAAAAAATTAGAGATACATGCTGAGAAGTACACAAGGACGAACACATATATCAAAGAAGAACACATTTGAAGAGACATCTTGTTTAAGTTAGTGGGCTTGGGCAGGACACATCGCTAAATAGAACGTTATATTGATTGACATGACCCTGCTAATTTCATTCAGGAGTATAAACCATCACACAAACTTCGGTCAAAATCTGGTCATCCTCGCAGCGGCTTTCGGCTAACCATTGAACAAAGATGGCCACTACATCGCACGCTTTCAGATGTGCTTCTGCGGCCGTCTGGAATGCTCTTCCGATATTCGGAAACCACTGGAGCCATGCACTTTTACATGTAAATTGAAAACTAATTTCATTAGAACTGCTCTTTGTGTTTCGCTTCTTGTCCTTTCCCCGCACCTCCAAATAGCACGGTTAGCTACGTACGGTGCGAAAGAAGTTGAGCATACATACACACACATGACGGTTGATAAAAAAAGCAGCGATCGGAGGGAAAATGAACACCTTGAAGACAGAGTAATGGGATCAGCTCCTGTGCAGGAGTGGGGGATACATTGCAACATCGCAGGTCTCTAAGAGATGGTAATGACGTGAGCAGGCCTGCATCCATCAGTGAATAGACATTGAATGATGATGAATTTGCCTTGGTAACTGATCTCTGGGTGTATTTAAATATAAATGTCAATATTTATAAAACATTCCTCAATATCATTCATCTTAACTATGGCCGACTGTGATCTAATTAATCATTTATGTTCGAAAGTGCAGCAAATTACAGTGTTGGAAATGTTAAACAAAGCATGGCAAATAAAGCATCAATAATGTAGCCTGGAAGAGGGGAGAGCACATTGCTGAACCAGGCATTGGGGTAGCACCCAGACGTGAGTGACCAAGGGGCTGAAACCAGACAGTGTCAATTATCAACTGCGCAACAGCTCACTGGCCTAGTAGAAGTAAGGACACAACGGGAGGTGTGGTGTCATAATTGGCGTTGGCGATGATGGCGTCTTGACAATGACTGCTACACTGCGTCTTCATCAGGCTGAGACAGCGTGCTACCTAGCTACATTGCTATAGGCATATTACCTGTACTGCTGCCGCGATTCTTGTCTTGCCGCGTTTGTCTCCCTGAGCTTGGTTGCCAAGACTCTCACAATGTTCACAAACAAGACGAAATTAACCTGTGTAGAAAGACAGGAAAAAATCCCACGTAATTATACAAGCGTCAAAGCTGTCGCCTCGACAGACCTGGTTTTCACCTGAGGACGGCTACTTGCGTTGTGGCCGAAACGTTGTGAGAATAATTTTATTATGTTTTATTTTTATTATTTTATTACTTCCCTTCTACGTGACTTTACCGAAAGAACCAAGAAGAAAAATGTGTAACTGCATGGGGAAAAAAAACATATTTGGCAAGAATATGAAATATTTTGAAAATAAAGCCATCGAATCTCAGCGAGGCTTTCCTCCACAAATATTGTAAGTTAGTATTGATTACATTTCAGCTTATACACGGTTCATTTCCGCATATGTTCTGCTCTAAAATGTAAGACAATATAACAAGTAACCGGATACATTTTTATTGAAAGCTTTCGTGACTGCAGGGATTTATATTCTTTGTTCTTTCGGCAAAGTCACGTAGAAGGGAAACAATAAAATAATAAAAATATAAAACAATAAAATTCTCATGAAGTGTCGACTGCAACACAAACAATCATCATCAGGTGTGAAATCCACAGCAAGAAACGTCGTGAGAATTTTATTGTTTTATATTTTTATTATTTTATTGTTTCCCTTCTACGTGACTTTACCGAAATAACCAAGAATATAAGTAACCGGATAGTTGACATGACCTCATGTATTCAGGATATACGGGGGATTTTTATCTTTATTACATTACAGGACTTTTAGAGATGGTGACAGCTTGGGTCGTCTTTCATCCAGCAGTGGATTGCTAATGACTGATGATGATGTTCATTCTAGATTTGAAGTTTTCGTGACTGCAGGGATCCTTACTCTTTGGTTCTTCTCGTGACTTTACCAAAAGAACCAAAGACTGATGATGATTTTGTTTTATATAAACAGTAATTCACAACGTCTACAGCCAAAACATAATTTGACAGCCAAATTAAAATTAGTCATCTTTTACAACAGCATTAATTACCAGTTTAGATTGTGGAATTAGATTTTATAATCCATTTAAATTTCAGTTTATATGCAATTTTCAATATGGTGAGCTCCCGTCGAGTCCTTCCAGGTGAAACATTACGAGTAATGCCGTATGAAGTTAACACTCGCCAGAGTTAAATGAATGTGAAACAAATACTGCTTTTTACAACCCTGTAAACATTCTATTATTATATTTTGATAAAAATATGTCTCTAATAATATCTTGGTACGTCACCCATTATTTGACCCAAGGAGGCTGTAATATTTCCAATTATTTACTTAAGTCACACATTTACATTCTCAGAGTGACTCATGGATCTCATATGATAGACCCTTCTGCGAAGTGACGTTACATCTCCTTTTCATTAAATTAATCCATGACTCATATATTTTGTGAATTATGTTGTGGTTTAAATTTGGCCATTGTATGTGAACGGCCAGGTTATAAATGCAATATTGTTATTTTAAATTTTAAATCAGCCATATGTAATAACATATCTTCACCACAGGGATCGTTTTTTAGATTAAATGTCCAAATTCCCAATGACCTATATGACCAGGCCACGCAAATTACATGTGACCTTTGTGACCACTCGCAAAGACCCTCGCAAACATAATACAGAGGCTCATAAATGTCAGGCCAGGAAGAAGTGCATCGTTTAAATAAAATTAAATTAACGTTATACATGTTCATAAATATACAGGGTGATTTATTTAAGACACTGCACTGGTTTATAATGGACATCTTGTTTTCTTCTTAACAAACGATTTAATACAGTGTTCTGAAAGTAATATAGTCCCTATATCTTACAGGTGAGATTGCTAGGAAGGGTAAAACCGGTTATTCTTTTTCAAAATTTGATACATGCTCTGACGGTGTTCCCTTAATTTTTTTTCACAGTTATTTAAGATTTAAATTACAAATATAATACATTCTCCAATACCTTCAGAAAAACACGTAATCTTTCCACATCGAGTGAACCTCAGCCTTCCACCTCCACTTCTTGGAGACGATGAGAGAGTAAGCTGGACAGCAGTGATTTTGAAATGATATTAAATTAGAAATTATAATAGCATTTAATTACAGGCATCCCTTGCGTAACGCCAACCCCCTTACTCAATTCGCAGTTACGCAATTCATCTTTTGGGGGAATACTTCACACTTACGTTCTGCGTTTCACAGTTACGCGCTCAAGAAAGAAAGAAAACATTGTGTAAGTAAATATTTCAAAATACAATTTTCAATGAAAAAAATTCAAATAAAAAATAAATATATGTCTGATGGTGTGACCGCGTCCACGTCAGTGCCGAATGTGACGGGCATCACGCGCTGCTGCTGCTGCAAGCAGCCCACGGAGCAGTTCAAGAAGCCCTGAAGGGACTCCTTAAGTAATCTTTGTAGGTAGTAATCTGTTTGATTTTAATTATTGCTATTAAACTCATTTAGTATTTTTTTTATAATGTCAATAGCATTGTTAGTTGCATTAATACGTATTTTGTAAATCCAGGGCTAAAATTATGAAATGATGCTTCATTTTTCTTCGGTTACGCACCCCCCCCCCCCCGACAACATGGATGCTTATGGGAAAATAGGCTTCATACAGCGCATGTCGCGTGTTATGCGAAGGATGCCTGTACTTATGCGTATTATCAGTAAGTTATTAAATATGTAGTAAATGTACATTTTAGGTGATAATGAAATGCTTATCAATAATTTTCAAATATGTCTAGTACTCTCCATAACAGGAAAGGCTCTCCCCCAGCTTTGAGAGATTTTGCTGTCGTTATAATACGAATATAATGTTTGTCAGAGCACATGAATACTTTGCCTTTGTGTACTTCGTATATACAGGTGTATTCTATCGGATGAGGTCATCATCATAAACTACCATGAGCCGATCAATGCTCCCTGTTCAGGAGATCGGATTCACATTGCTGCAATCAGAATAGCTTTGAATGAAAACCACATTGTACCAAAGTCATCCAATTGGATTCTGTCTGATCGATTTTGTGCAGTTAAATATTATTAGCAGGGAAACACTTAAATGTTTGGCGCTTTCTCAATCCAATGTGGGATGAAGGCCTTCCCTTGTGTCGCTCACGCTGTCGCATGGCCATACTTCACCACGCTGGCCAGTGCAGGCTGGTCAAGGGAGTCTATATGATTTGAAGATTTCGTGACTGCAGGAATCCACACTCTTTGAATTTTTGAGTTTATTTTATATTTTACACGGTTGATCCCGTTTCGCCAGTTGCCCGGCTATTTTACAAGGAAGATCTATGTTGAGTGAGCACAGCACAAACAAAGACAAGACAAAAACACGTTCCAAGCCATGCCAGTTGGAATCACCTGGCTAATTTTGTTCGATTGCTAGGAATCGTGCATTTAATAATATTTGTTTAGAATCGGATTTTCGATTTGATCCTGAAACGTGATTGTATTCAAAACCCATGAACCGCTCACCCACAGTATGCAGAATATATATGTATGTGCCAGCTCCCAATGGGGAAAAAACCAATCACATGCAATCAAATACTGCCAAAAGGCATAACACACTTGATGGCTCTGCTCAGAAAAGCAAAGAGGCACATCCCGACCACCACAAGCATGACCCTGTCAGGAGCGTTAGATTTCATTAGATTTGAGTTTCCCAAAGGGTACTTCAACATATCTGCCCCTTACAGACACATGTATGCACACACACACGCACATAGACTCCTGTTTATACTTACAGAATGTTGGAGAGAGTGCGGTTTGCATATATTTTGTATAGAGGCTCAAATTGATGTTTACAAATAATGGAGATGAAGGATCCAGGGGAAAAAAAGCGTGCATTGCATAGTATATGTAACGTTTTACAAAACACGTTTGTCCTCCAAATGATGTAAGAGCAGTATTGAATCCAAAGGTAATTGCCATGGCAAATGGTTTTTGCATATTTTCAAATAATAATAAAATGATTATGTTTTTGATATAGCTCCCTATATGCCAAGGCGTCTCAGTGCTTTTCACATAAAGTCATCCCAAACATTTGAAAGGACACCTCCAGTGGAAGCTCTCCTTGTTGGCGCAAGGAGAGCTGCTACAGGGGCATGAGTCTGCCCAGCAGGGAGGCGATAATTGTGATGTATAATCCCAAATCGAGTACTTTTTCGATTACATTTTATTTTTTGCAAAGATTCACCATCCAGCGGTCCCATGATTTGTCATGATTCAAGGTCACGATTTTTACGTTATAATTTGTTTTGTATCATATTCACTGTCTTGCTTTAATTGTTTTTCATTTGTTCGGTGGGATGTGTGCAGTTTTATTTTAATCAGCTTAAAAGTAACATTCACGTATCATATTGGCATACATAATAAACAGAGCTAACCAAGTCTCACACGCACAATTCCACACGTGTATTGTCGATTAATTGATGCATCGTTACATGCCTATCAGAAAACACTTGCCCCTCCTGTTGTGCAGGGCAAGGAATTGAACCCAACATTCCTCAATTGCAGGGCAGTAATTTGCATAATCAACGACTCGTTATTTGTAGCCATAAAACGTGTTCCTTGTAGGTGTACTCTATAAACAGGACAGCATAATTTGTGGATACCAATTGAAACACCAGTTGAATCTTTCTTGAAGTAAGAAATTCAAACGCTTCCCACATTTAAGTACAGCCATACGAATATTCATGATACTGTATTAAATGCAAATTACAGTCATCGACTACCTTTGGGCAGTCTCGAATAAAGTGGCACAACGCAAACTTAAAGAGATCCTGCATTTGCGAAAAATGGCGTGTCAAGTTGGAAGCTTTTGATTTAAAGCTTTCGTGACTGCAGGGATTCATATTCTTGGTTCTTTCGGTAAAGTCACGTAGAAGGGGAGCAATAAAATAATAAAAATATAAAACAATAAAATCCTCACGACGTTTCGACTGCAACACAAAAAAATCATCATCAGGTGTTTTTCACGTATAAAATTCTCACGCCGTTTCGACTGCAACACAAGCAATCGTCATCAGGTGTTTTTCACAGGTGTTTTTCACACCTGATGATAATTGCTTGTGATGATGATTGCTTGTGTTGCAGTCGAAACGTCGTGAGCATTTTATTGTTTTATATTTTTATTATTGTATTGTTTCCCTTCTATGTGACTTTACCAAAAGAACTAAGAATATAAGTTGGAAGCTGTAGTTCTCGCAGACGTTTTTGTTAAATAGCTGACTAGATACTGCGTATTTCACCTGACCTTAGATCGAAGGTACGAACCAACGTGATGAACATGTAACCCACAGCTGGTAAGGTGGGTTGGAGCAATCTAAATTACTATAATTGCACATTTGAGTCAGAGAAGAAATACCGCCACTGCTGCCAGGATGGGTGCCTGGTATATCCACTTGAGCCACCCAGCACTAAGGTCCCAGCATCTGTATGGGTCAGAGACACGACACGGTAAGAATTTCCTCGTGCAAAAAACGAAGATTCAGTCCTAGTAGCTGGTTTTTTTCTCTAGTCTCCAAGCAGAGTTATGTGTCAATTTCGTTGAATGTTTGTACCTTTCAAAATTAATTGCGCTGTTTCTAATTCATTTATAGATGGCAGAAAGAGCCTCACAACGAGTTTTTCGGGTTGTGCCTTGTGCTGTTTGTTTGACATGTTGTCTGACGCTTCGCCAATTATTCTGTTTTTGAAGAAGCTGAAAGAAGCTCCCCAGCACGTGCAGGAATACTTGGGACATCGTGACGAGCAAGACAGAGTGGTAACAACCAAAAAGCACATCAGAGAGCCGTAAAGCACGACCGTGAAAAGCCTACGCATTGGCTGACATAAATGTTGGACGTGTAGCAGGATTACACATAGCCTGCAAAATAACATTCAGGTGATGACGAATCATCCTTTATATTACAGAAATTGTCATGTCAGTTATAATGAGCAATGGACAGCTGCGTGTGTATCAGGTGAAGTTTTTCAGGCTGTGTAAATGTGTTTTCACTTCGATATGAAATTGCATTAGTTATTAAGTGGAGCACCCACGCCTGCTGGGAATTGCTGTCTGTTGATGCGTTGCCATGCATCTCAGGTTAACTGAGACTGCCATGCACGTAGGGCGCCTATGTCTGGTTGTGAGCTTGCGAAATCACAGCGGGAATGTTAAACCTTTATTTCGGTACATTACTGGCCGATGCACACCTTATAGGGTAAATGAGAGTGTGCATTCGGGAAAGAGTAATAACTACACAGCCTTTAAAATCGTGCAATTAATCGTGCAAGGAGGCATCGTGATGTTTATGCATTATAGTTAATCAAGTACGTCTATGAAAATAATGTACAGCTATTTGTCAATCCACTGCTGGATCAAGGTCTGTTCCACACCATGACAGTCATGGGATTTGTGTGATCGAGTTGGTGAATGCTGATAGGTGAATGCGAGATGTATCCTTGGACTATTTAAGTTACGATAATAATTTCTACTTATAACGCACACAGTACTCGCTCCCTCTCGAATAAAGAAAATGATTTGGAGATGCTATGGACCACAGACAAGTGGGCAAGGCAGCCAGGTGTGAGCCAGCACCACATTTCCCTCCAAAGTTCTGCAATCGATACATTTAGGTGTTATCAGGCTAATTGATGAGTGTTTATATATGGGAAGATACCAGAGCAGCGGGAGAAAACCCATATGTGCAAGGGGGCAACACTTGATCGCACACAGTGTGGAACATGTGGACTCCACATTTGCCGTACCGCTTTTTTTCTGGAAAGACGGGATATGGAACCTCGGCACTTACACGAAGGGAGTTTCACAACATTTGTTGTGATCCACCAATCATCGTCTCCACAGTGCTCGATTATAGGCATGCGCCACCACTGCCTGGCTAAAATATTTCTTTCGCCCAACGTATTAAGCATGTTTGGGAATTGATATGTTGTATCAAAATTATAGGAAGATCCATAAAACTAGACCCACCGCAAGGCTGAGCCTGTATCATTTATACAAAAACTGATTACACACACAACTTTTGATTTAAAACAATTTGGAATTAAAATGCGTCGACTTCTATTTTTGAGGGGGAGGGGTTTGCTTTGTTCCTCACATTAGGAATCGCGGGTGAATATAATGAATTAACTTTTTAAAATTATCTTAATTGTAAACTACTGAAACTAAATTAATTAAGGTGTCCAGTTTGGAAGGGTGTTGCACCCCCTGCCCCCCCAACTCCGCCCATGGACTAATGCTT
This sequence comes from Lampetra fluviatilis, assembly GCF_964198595.1. Lineage (NCBI taxonomy): Eukaryota > Metazoa > Chordata > Hyperoartia > Petromyzontiformes > Petromyzontidae > Lampetra > Lampetra fluviatilis. Next base: position 5,338,648 of record NC_136295.1, on the reverse strand, counting down.
TATTATTCTGACTCTCAGAGGCGTAATTTTTTAATTGCAAATTAACATTTGTACAAGTGCTTATAACTGTGTTGTGAGTTTTGCTTCGGTAACAACAGTTCGTCCGATCGTGTGCCGACGGAGGAATGTGCGTTGTGCTCACTGTGAGTTTGCCAGAGTCGCCCTGGCTGCAGCCCAAACGAACACAAATACGACGGGAAACCCTGCAACAAGGCAGCAAGGGGAGAGGGGAGGACGAGGTGGGATCGGTGGAGTTGGTCATAGGGGAAGGTGGAACAGAGCAAGGTTAGAGGGCTTGGCGCACGGCAATAGACAGCAAACACGCCGGGGCGTTGCGTTTACCTGGCAGTTGGTCGCAGTTACATTGCTATTAGGGGCATAGCGATGTTCTCCCTCATGTTGCAATCAATTATTCAAGGTCGCGATTCAATTTAAATTTTACGTATTTTTTGTTTACTGTAGCAGAATCTAGTAGCCGCAGGGATTAACATTAACTCGTTACATACAACATTCGCAAGTTGAAACATGTAGATTGTTACGTGTGATACGCTGCATGGATTGTAAGAATAAGAATCAACGGATTAATGTATTGTTCAACCACTGCTAAGATAGATAGATTTTATTTATTTCAGCAGGAATGGCTAAAAAAGCAAGTCGGCTCTATTTCATGGGCGTCCTGCGATGGTAAAGACATTGTCGGATTTTTCAAATTCCAATGGCAGGAGCCAATCTATCGATACAACAGTCGACGTTTACTTCCCATAATACGGTGCTCATTCTATTGAACTTCTAAAAATAATGGGTCAACGTGACCCCTAACTTGGATGTGAACTTGAAATCAGATTTTGAGGCCCAAACGCTCATCCAAAAGTGCCACTGAGCTGGAAAATGAGTTCCTGACTTTGAAATAAAATTTTCGGTTGACGTAAATCGTTGGACCCATATGACTTGCAAGCATTTTTTTCATTACTGGTATTAAAGCATATTTAACTCAACAGATTATGCTGCTGCGTTGGAGCATTACCCCAGCCGATGAGAGCAAATGTCCACAGGCGTCCAGATGCAGAGAAGGTGAGGAAGATGAGGCTGTAAAGGTAAAGCCCTTCAACCAGCACCCAGAAGTAGCTGGTGGCCAGGCAGTAGAGGAACAGAGTCACCACCACCCTGCAGCCTGCCTGTTGGCAGTAAACCACACAGAAGGCTACGTTTAGCTTCATAAAATGTGTGGGCAAGCGCTGTTAGCGAGCAGCTATTGTAGGGCTAGCACATAAGAGTATATGGTATGATCAACACTGGGCATGAAACATTGAAGAAGCTCATCCAATAATATTAATATATACCAGATACAAGGGGAGGCTAATTGATGCGTGAGAGGGCATACCTGTCACACCCCAAGGTGAACAGGACATGGCTATGACTCCTGGCAATCCAGCATTACTCAAGCCTGCCCACCACAAAGGTCCTTAATAATCATGAGCAGAGGGTCGAGGACTCTGAACGCAGGAGGAATAACACATATCCCGGACCTCTTAATGTATATTGGGCATTTATCAGGTAAATAAAGCAGAGATATAGATCCTGTTGAAATCCCCCACACCTCTGCTATGGCAGATGGATGGGAATAGGGCGTTTGTACAGGATGTCCTTGACCTGAAGCCAAATTGGGCCTCTGCAAGGTTATCCGCAGAGTCCCTGACAAGGCAACGTGGAATGATCATTGCAAGTACCTTTCATGGCACACTGAGGAAGGAGATATGGTTATTACAAACAATGCGGCCCCCCTAGACCAGGACAATTATTCCAATCCTGTGGTCCAGGCAGGCGTAATGATATAATTTAAGGAAGCCTGTTCACGAGGGTCAGAGTTTGAATCTCCAGGTAATAGGAGTGGTGCTGAAAGTTACCTTTAAATATGAAACTCCAGAGTGATTTGTGATTGTGGGGGTGCTGATGCAGCTTCAATCTCCTTAGAAAATGGGCGACCATCACTTATCTGTGCAGGACTGCATGGCTTTACTAGCCTACAAACTAAATGATAATTATTTAGCCAAAATAATTGTAATGTTACATATTTGAAAAACAAATATCCATGCGTTTATTCATGATTTTAATTGTGGCTAAGCTCAGATGTGTCAATGTAGCTCTAAACAACGCTTAATAATGCAATTTTCTTGAAGTAGTAACTTTTATTTTTTAGATTAATTGTAAATGCAGCGAACACAAGAAATTGATGCATTACTACACATATGGAAGTCACCAATACAAATGAGTAAATCGGACATTGACACTTAATCAATTGCTAATTTGCTCATGATAATGACATGAACTTTGAAGCGATAAGCACAAATACACAAACACCCACACATCCCAGCACGTCCATCTAAACTGATTCACACAGGAGACAAGCCTTACCAACAACCAATCACTCGCAAGAAAAAAAATAACAGGATTGAGGGATTAAGTCTAATTTCATGGGCTCAGTTTACAAACAGATGATAGGCATTCGTGACTGCAGGGATTCATCTTCTTGCGTTGTGGCCGAAACGTCGTGAGAATTGTATTTTATGATGTTTTATTTTTATTATTTTATTATTTCCCTTCTACGTGACTTTACCGAAAGAGCCAAGAAGAAGATGATAGGAAATGTTATTTTCTCACTTTTTTGTCCTGCATTCTACCTGGGCCCAACAGCCCTCAAATAACAACAGCAGCGGCAATGGCAGCATTCTCTATTTCAAATAAACAATCTCAATGAGTTTCAAGACTCTTTTCATGAGACGCCTGCTTGGGATCTCTGGCGACATCTTAAGTGAGAGTTGTGTGCATTTGGGAGGAAAGCATAGCGTTCCGAAAACAAAAATACCCCAACGTAGTCTGCACATGCAAGTCAACTGACTGTTGTACATATCTCCTACATCCACCTCATATCCCTGTAGGACGAATGTCTCATTCGTGTAATGACACTTTCTCAATGTGATCCAACGGCCTCACCTTTGAGCCATATATTCTAGGTTTGTTTTACCACTTATAGCCAGCATGCTCCCAGATGATCTATTCGTCATTAATTGCATTTGGCAGTTGGAGATAAAACATCACCTTTGTACTTCCCTTTGGACGCTCAATCTAGTAATAATCATATAAATGTCTCAGTTGTCAGCCCGCCCTGTCAATAATAGGGAGTTACAGGACATTTGGGGGCTCTAAAATATAATCAATGAGTGACTCTGATGACCCTTGTCGGAATAACTTTGCCAAATGTGTTTCTTCTTCAAAGACCGCATGAAGAGACTGCAGGACGGCATTTGGCTAGGGTGTAGTTTTCACCGAGCCTCTGCTGTTATTCTCACAGCTGTCCAGTGGTTTTTGCGTGTCGAATAATGAATCGCGCAGGGTCCTCTGCTGTAATGTAGGCACTGACTCGCCTGAACGCGCTGATTAAAGCAGCGACTTGTGCGCTGCCATTGCCGAAAAGCCACGTTAAAACAAACTACTGCCACCTCATCACTAACATGATCATTGAAGACTATTTAAAATGACCTGTGTAACCCATCTTTAACTAGTTTACACTGATTAAGAGTTTTAATTTCACAGCCGTGTGCAAAATTGCGTGGAAATTAACAGTGCACGCTGCCATACCTACCATACGTTGGATAATAAAGAGCCAGAAAGCTCATGTAAGAGCAGGCACTCGTGTAATGTCAGAGCCCAAAAGCCAAATAAAATATTTTTTTTATATTTGTTTAGTATTTATACGGAAGGTCTACATGGAATGCATGTAAGATGACAACCACTGAGGAGCAGGAGTCATACATTGCGGTGTTGTGCAGAAGCTGGATGTATTGTTGCATGAGAGGAGTGTGAGAGATAGTGGCCAGCTTGGGGAGGCCTTCGTGCAGGAGTGGATTGACCATGGATGATGAAAATACAGTAAAATGCCAATATAGCAACCAATGTCCCGTTTAACTCAAATATGTCTAAAATATATGTAACAATTCTAAGTTACACGATTAGATAAAATACAGTTGAATGTGCTAACCAGTAACCACAATTGTTTACTAAAGCAAGTGTAAAGCCAGGGCCCCGTATGTTACCAGTACCCAATCTCCGTGGATGTTATAGCAGGGAGAGAATGTTCCGACTCGGAGAATCCTGTCGCTAACTTAGCCCACATGCTAATCGGCAGAGGTGTGGACTCGAGTCATGTGACTTGGACTCGAGTCAGACTCGAGTCATGAATTTGATGACTTGCGACTCGACTTGGACTTGCATAACAATGACTTTGTCCCACCTATGAGATGTGGACTCGAGTCATGTGACTTGGACTCGAGTCAGACTCGAGTCATGAATTTGATGACTTGCGACTCGACTTGGACTTGCATAACAATGACTTTGTCCCACCTATGCTAATCGGTCTCTGCCCAGTGGTTCTCTTGGGCAGGGAGGGAAATATTTTGCTCATCCCGGCTTCTCTCGATCCCACTCGTTATAATCACTGCTACCCTAGAGCCAGTCCCCCATGTTTTCCCTTCTGTCCGGCCAGTGAACTCCCGTGCAAAAACGTACAAATATGTACGGCGCTTCAGCGGGAGGTGATGGTCCTGGGGTGGAGAGCCTCAGTTCATTGTCGGAGTAGAGAACACCATCCTTGACGAAGATGCTCGCGGCCCGCAGCATGAACGACACAAACAGGTGCATGTGGATGTAGTTGCGCGTGCAGTGAAGCCTCCTGCAAGCCAAACATCGGCGTAAACATTTAAAAAAATAGGAGCCTGCTATTCATTCACATTGGCTTGTGAGCCATTCATCCTGGCAGGCCACGCGCTCTCTGTCTTGGCAGAGATGAAGGTAAAAGATGAAACGCATCGACAAAGTGCCCCGTGAAAGCTTAAAGGACTCTTTGCCAGTTTGTGATTGTTCACAGCTTTTATCCTTGTTCAGAAAACAAACATGGGGTGCAAGTTGTCTCATGCGTGATGCCCATATGTAATAATCACAATAATGCCATTTGATGACCCAGGAAAGCTTTGTTGAGTCTCAAGCAAGACTTTATATAGGGTCCTGCATTACGATGTTTGGCTAATGTCATTAATAAGTGTTTGACGTGTGACAGGCGTATCAGAATATGTATTTATCCTGGCCGAATTCGATGAGCGATGAAGCTCTTTTACACGCTTTTATTTAACTCACTCTGTTGTATCCTCAACTCTGTCTGTTGTCGTATACTCACATCTTGTAACTCAATTTTAACCCACTTCCCAATGTCGTATCGACTGCAAACTTGGTATACGTATGTCATACTGATGACAAAACTATATTCTTTTAATAAAAAAACAACATTTTTTTTAAAGCAATCTTTTTTAAATGTTATGTTTCGGCTTGGGTCTAATTGTCCACGCTCAACTAACGTTGGCTGTAAATCACCACAGTTCCTTACGTTATGGCAAGCTTCGGGTCCACTTCCTGGAGTCGTGGAGTTCTGCCATTACTCGTACGGTACATTTCATTAAAGCGTGTTTTAAAAAAAGTATATTTTAATATTACTTGTTTTGGTAGATGTCCAGTAGGGGCGGGTCAGAACGTTGCAATAACAAACAATGCTAAAACACAATTGGAGTGTAAAGTATAGGAAGGGTAAACAAATCACTTAAAAATATTTACAAATAAAACTAAACACATTTTTTCGTCTTACCAGGTAATGCCTACTGATATATTAACGTATTTTTCACAAGCGACGTCGCTGAAAATGATAGCTCAACAAAAGTGTTTAAAGAGCACCCAGGCGTATGAGGGGACGACACTCAGAATTGTCATATCATTGGCCGCGTCAGAGCCCAAGGAGTAAATGTGCCTTACTTTGGAGCAAGGAGGCTTCCCACTGACTCTTAATAATGCTGCGAATTTCCCTTCGGTTGCACTGAAACAGCAATGGAACTTCCACATTCTTACGAAGTGATCTGTTCTCTCCCACTATTCATTCCCCCCTCCAAAGTGACCAAATTGAAACCCGAAGTAATGATGACCTGAGTCTACCCCGACCTAGATATGAACTGGCAACTTTATGATTGCGAGATGAACACTCTAACCACAGTGCTGCTTGGCCATATCCCGCAAGGAAAATGGGACAGAATTACCCGACAATTACCAAGCTGCCCATTTCCTCTTGAGCTCTGCTGGATACGAGATCATGTGTGGTTAAGGTCGGAGTTAACCTCTCGCTCCAGGGGATATTTACTACGAGGACACGCTTGGCACATGAGTGGTGGTGATAATCATGACAATGACAATAGTGATAATGCATGAAGGTGATGGTGCTTTCAATAAAGCAGCGAGTGCAATGTGTTTCTTTTTGCTTCCATGGCAATTACCTGAACATCGTGAGGATGCATAGAGCAATAGCCAAAGACGCCAGCGACACTGAGTACCCGATCGTGTAAAGAATGGAGAGGCGATGTATGGATTCCTGCACGTGAACACCGTACACCAGTGTCAGATCAAAGAGCATCATACAACAATTAAAAACACAAGCGTTTATATGTTCTAAAATTTTGGCAAAAAAACTCTACAACTTTATCAAATCAAACCGTATATGTTCAAATAAAGGTTGGCACAGCTCATCTCCGTTTGGTGGCTTGTCAATTGGAGGCATTCTACATTATTCTACATTCTCAACACTAAAATAATACTTGCAATTATACTGAGAACTGCTTAATGCCATTATGTGCTTAAATGTGTACCATTTATTCCTGTTAATTAGGTATTGCCTTTCTATGGAATAAAACAATTGCAGCCTTTGGAACACATTAGACCCACTCGTACACAGCACTGAATTTGATTTAACATTTGTGCTAATCTAACTTAAAATTGCCTCTGCACCTATCCTTACAGATACAATTACTCGATTGTGCCTGTAAGCAATGCTTTTTAATTGGTGACAGAGCTGGAATATTAGAAGCATGTGTTTCATCCAGTGTTAAATAGCTAAATGCAATTTTCATTTTGGTCATATCATTGCTCTTAATTGTTTTAAATTTTGCTATTGGGTAAGAGGTAATATGAGAACATCAACATCAAATTGCTTTAAGGTTCAGTGGAGTGTGAGGGTTAATTGGATTATATCTGTTCATATTGGCAATTCATTGTGAGTGTATAAATTCTCAGCTGCAAAAAAATACTTATATAAAACAAAGCCATGGTATTTCTGAATTTCTGAATTAACGTTAAACTACGTAGAACCCACACGTCGACTTGAATTGGGCAGGTTAATCAGGCGAGACGTTTAGCCATACGAGAAATTGTACCACCGTGATGTAAGTTTAGCTGGGCAACTTATGAATCTCTCTGTTCTTACTTGAACAGGGCATTTTTTAAAAATTAAGTCTGAAATATAGACCCAGCTGGATCCTGGTCACAGCTTAGGCCAAATGTTGCTCATTCAATCAGTCAATTACTTTATTTAAAGGTATATGACATCCCATAAAGATGAAATACAGGGCTTCCATCTATTAAACAAAAATATTATTATACAGAAGTTTGAAATAGATGGATAAAACTACGCACACACAAACACTCGGTAATGTGAATATTTCATCGTACGAGTCTCATTATTCTATGTCCGCCATGGTGTTAGCATTTCATGTCGCATCGATATTTAAGAGAGTCCCTGGTGTTCACCAGCTTTTCAGCTGCGACTGTTTAATATTATTCTATTATGTCGCTGTTGTAGATCACTCAAGAGTTTTGGTTTAATACAACTTAAGCGCACAATTCAAACATTTCAAAAATGCTGTTCACAATACGGTCTCAGTCGAATTCGTTATTTACGGAATGTACTTATATGGGCACCCTGTTTTTCTTTTGCATGGGAGACTTTGGTTAAAGAGTAGAGGAATAAACATCCTTAATACAAAATGAACAATCTCGATTTGAAGTTTTCGTGACTGCAGAGATCCATACTCTTTGGTTCTTTCGGTAAAGTCACGTAGGTATAAAATAAATTAAATCACGACGTTTCGGGCGCAACACAAGCGTCCGTCATTAGGTGGGACAACCACAGCAAGAAACAATTGCTGAAGTGGGCAAAAGGGCTGCTTGTAACAAGAGGCTATATAGATGAGAGAGGGGGGAAGAGCCAGGGAGGAGAGATCTCTCCTCGCTTGTGTTGCGCCCGAAACGTCGTGATTTAATTTATTTTATACCTACGTGACTTTACCGAAAGAACCAAAGAGTACAAAATGAACAACATTACATGCACAGTCCAAAATTAGATACGTAAATTAATTATTCAAGTGTGTGGGAAACTGGAGTTGTGCATTAACATTTGATTTCCCTTGAGGAGTCTGGACACCCACATAAATGAGGTGAACGTATCTCGAGGGACCTATTATGTATAAATGTTTTGGCACAATAATGTGAATTAGCAAGTTGTATAAATAATGAATGCTCATGGCGATGTATAATTAGAAACATGTCAAAGTAAATGTAACTTAAAATGAGTTGTCAAATTTAAAGTGATCATTTTTAGAGTTTTGGACATTTTTTTATTTATGGGTGTGAATTACGTGAGTAACAATTTAAATCCCTTCACGATTCAATGATTTGGCAGACTTTGGGTTCACGAATTGATTCAAGAACTGATTCTTTTTCTTTAACTCAGTGGTGAATGTAGCATCTCTGATGGCTGCAGGTGTCACATGGACGCATGACAGAATCAATCCTTACATGCACAATTCTGTATCGTGAGTATAAGAATCGATTTTAATCGATAAATTACTGCACGAATCAACTATTATATATATTGTTTCCAATACATTTAAAAACTCACTTACATTAATTCACATAATTCTACGTGCAGGCCTTCACACCCAATATGATCCATACTTAGTTTATATAATACTCAGTTCCATGATTGACCTCCGATTAACATGGTTGGCTACGTACGGACCGAAAGAAGTTTAATATACATGCATATATATATGTAAATGTTTAACTATCACCCTCCACCACCCGACAAAGCCAATCAAATCAAGCTGTCACATGGGCAAATGTGCCAATTAATTAGTTTTTTACCTATTCTGCTCTATCAGTACATGAAGATGACCTTTCAAGATCAATATGGCGTTCTGTTATTGCTACACTGTTTTGAATGGGGAAGTAAATTACTGCTCTCAGAAAACTAATTTCCCGCAGTAATTAATGTGTGTATGTCATCAATAAACAAGTTAAGACTCCATTGAGCCATCATTGAGCCATCCTGTCGTAAAATCAAAAGTTCGAATTCCTATAATGGTGCACGTTCACCCGATTTTTTTGGAGACAATGTGCTGACATCTCCTCTATCAACAATGCAATAAAATGCCGAAATAAAGTCTTTCAGCCATTTCATCAAGAGTGAACGTGGCCCAAAGTGTATTTACGCTTTAAGAGTGCATTGGGCGAGTGCACATCTCCATTGACAGCCCCTGGGGGGGGGGGAACCTCTCCGCATGATGACCACTGTTAACCCCTAATAAAGTGGTACTCAATTAATTGACCCGGAAAGGATAATGGACATGGCTCCAATAGGGATTTTAACTCACAATCTTCTGGCTGAGGTCAATCATGGAACTGATTATTACAGTATCATTAAGCAGCAGGAATGCCTTCACACGTGAGGGTGAAACACACATTGGCTTATTTCAGTGAATGACCCGTCTTTGTTACAAGGTCTTCAATATCCAGTCTCTAGCAGGCGGTACACTTTTTAAATTACACCTCACTGGATTGCTTGCGGAAATGGAACTGTCGAACCTCTGTGAAATGGCTCATTGGTTCGCCCAAGCTGACTGCTACGCTACACGCATTTATGACCGTCCACTGTCCCCTCGCTCGATGAGTGGTTATTTATTGTGTGGTTGTCACAGCCGGTCTGAAGATAGCTGACCCAACTCAATCACCCGATGGTCAATGCCCAGCCGTGCATTGCAGAGGGTAAATGAGATGGCAGGCTAGATAGACGTTATTTCCTTCTCCGGAAGACTTGTGCGCGCCTACGTTCTCATGCTGGAAGATTGGTTGCCGGTTCGTCATCAATATGTTGATTTAACCATGTGGCAAGATAAATAACTATTGTGCCTGAATATGGGAAATGAAGCTACTAGAGATACGATCAAAGTCAAATATTGAGACAAAGTATTGCCCGGTGTAGGTTGGTGCAATCTTCGTCTCGTTTATTTAGAAAAAACATTCACAGCCATTTCATTGCTGTATGAAGTCCTTGCCATTCTACGTCAGTCGTCGTATCACAATCAGTATCACCATCGCGCAACAGCCATGCTCTATCCACTGCTGGATAAAGGCCTCCTGCATATGCGATGATCCTCGTCACCCCGCCTTCATGGTGGTCAAGCTCTCGGGCATGTTTTCCCTCCTTTGGCAGCCACACTATTGTCATTCTTGACCATTGGTCATCAATATGTCTTTGCTTAGGCCCACTTGCTTTGCTTATCAATCAACGTCTCTCGAATTGTTTGTTTGTTTTGTGAGCCATGCGTGGTTATTTACGTATTTCAGTGACATTTTAAGGAAGCGCCTTTGAATTAATTTCCCACAACACAGACATTATATCAACAAAAGCGGAAACGTGCATAGAGATAGTAGCTATCCGTCATACGAACAGTACACCGATCCCATAACACTGTCATGAAACAACAACGATGAGTATTTTTTGTTCGCTTTGCCCTGGTGGTACAGACACAATTAATTCTTAACAACGTGTGCCATGCCGACATTTTGTTGTGAATTGTAATGTGCGATTGCTGAGTGAATTGTGGTGTGGATTCCTTCACCTTTTCCTTGGCTTGTACATGTGGATTGAGAAACTCGGTGCATTCGGAGTAATTTGCCCACAACCGGTTTGCTGTTGACATTTTCCAGGTCCCATTACTCTCACATTTCCTATAAGCGTGACCTGCAGCATAAAAGACACTTTTGTACAGTCGCTTAGCTTTTGATAATTAATTAAGTGTTGAACAAAATAAATTGACAGATCTAATGTTCCTTGAAAATCGAGAGAGTGGGAGGCAAACCCTTTGCTTGTAAACAGAATCAATCTATGTGCCACTGTCTCCTTGCCACTTAATCTACGTGACACTCAGTCCACCTAAATGGATTTTCGTAAGTGACTGGGGAGAAGATGTTTCGCTGGTATTTTACACAAACTCATAATGACAATGTTATTGTTTTAGATTCAGGGGCGGTTTCTTCATTAGGGCGATTGGGCGACGCACCACCAATGTCATTCAACCACAGACTTTCGCGAGCCGTCACTGTGCCTCTGGATATAGTTCAATCAGCGTCATGCTACGTTCTGTGGAGTACCGCCTCTTTTTGGGCGATTTCACTCCGGCTGAGAATCGCCCCGAGTGGTCCCATAGACTTACATTTAAAGATGTTTTTTTTTGAACGGGGGGCGCTGCAATGCATTCTCTATGGCTTCCGGGAGGGCTCGCACTAACGTGCTTACGTCATCATACGTAAGCACGTTTCATCCAACAATATTATTTGTCGCCACCTAGTGGAATCTTTAATAAAGAAACTTGAGTGGATTGTATTAATAGTGAGTATAGAAACAAACAAGATGTATTGTAAGAGTCACTTTATTTTTCATTAATATTAAAGAAGTGAAGTTGCCTTTACATGCTTAAGCTGTTAATTTATCCTTTGCATGGGTGGACCTTATCCTTATAAATCATCCAGACATTTGCCCCCCCTGAGAGATTTTGCAGGAGCCGCCACTGTTTAGATTACATGTGGAGACTCAGAATGGAGTCCTGCGTATAACGTGCTCTTACCGGTGCTGTAACAATTTTGGAACGAATGGCCATGCTCGCATTGCATTACATACCAGATACTGTAATTTTCACATTCGGTGTAGGTAATGTAAAGGTACATTTCCTGCGTAGTATTTACCCGTATGAATGTATTTTTTCAAAAGGACCCAAAATTTGTGGAGTGCGTGTTTTATTTCCGGAGCATCGTTTATTCTGGTATACAGTACTATGTTAATCTCTGACATCAATAAAGAGTTTATATCATTTGCTGGGGACTGCTAATAGAGATGAGCACCTCCCAATGCTCGTTGGAGTGTGGAGACACATTTACTTTGACCTGGTAATAAAATAGTAATAATGGGACAGTGTCTTAAAAGTTAATAGTGGCCTATGTCAGATAACTGACCCAGCAATTTCCAACCTGTACTTTCCAATCCATTGTTATCAAGCAAAATTGGCACGAAAATGTCTCTCGCGTATAACAACGCACTAACTTCATCTTCCAATATCGCATAAAATCGCTGCCCGTAGGAAAAAAAACTACACTAAAACTGCAATTTGCACTCGATAGGATTTACCTCTCTCAGGGTAGACAATTGTGATTGAGTCGAAACTCAATTAAAATGATGAAATGTGTGAGGCCTCCGGGCTAGCCAGATATTGGCTGAGTTTTCGTTATGTTCTTTAATATTTTTCCTGGGCTATTTCTGAACTTGATATGCGTGTTCTGCTGCTGGTGGTGATTATAAATATTAGGAATAAATACATTTGTGCTTAATACATTTTCGTATAATGAAATGAATGAATAAAAAAGGAAAGTAAGGTTTTGATTCATTACTTGAAGTATGAAAGTCAGCTTCAATGATACTAAATTAGCACACATTTAGCGCCCTGCAAAAGTATATCATTATTATATAGATAATCAATCATTATTGTTGACATCTGGTTCTCCAGTGTGCAATTAACATATCATTACAAGTGGGATAAACAACTTTCAATAAAATAAATACATTTGTCACAAATGATTAATGTGTGCAATATTTTCATTCCATTAAACAACCATTTCATGTTGGGCTTTACCAGTCTTTTAGCTTAGAATGCATTTTTAAGAATTCCGAACGATATTTTACAATCTATAAGGTAAATGTAAATTATACCCTTCGGTGTCGCATATATGAAACACCACTCCCACGCTTAAGGCCGAATACACATTCCTGGGATGTTGCTGTGGTGTAATGGTGATCACAATGGACTTTCAATCCAGAGGACACTGGTTCTATGTGACCTCCCGGCAGGGGAAGTTGACACATTTCGGTATGTTTCTTACATTCAGCCCCACCTCTTTCCACTCGGCAGTATAAATAGGTAGGCCACAGTGAGTCGTTCGGCAGATCACATGTTGTGGGTAAAGTGTGGTTACTCCTACCTATTCCAGGATGACTGGCCAGCGTGGAAGAGTAGGCCAAATACTATCTAGAGGGGCTCTCTAGAGCTCCATCGAGTGGCGGCCCTTGCGCCAGCAGTGACGTGAACAAAACATTTCAGGATTGCTCCTTTCACTTTTACACATTGCTATAAAATGGCAACGTTGCACTGACCTCACATGGTTCCAAGTTATACGAACTCACCGTGTGCGTTAAAGTCGTAGATGTAGGAAGGGCATTTCTCACGCACCATTGAGCCTGGCAGCCCCCACGACCAGCAGATCAAGCCATCCCACTCAGCAGTGCAGCGAGTGTCTGTGGCACATATAAATGCTGAGTTCCTGCTCATAACAATGATGGGAAGGCAATGAGGGAGTTATCAGTATAAGATAGATAGAAAAAGCAAACCCCTTAGGAGCAAGTCCAGGTGTGCTTATATTTAAAGTTTTCCTTTTCCTCCTCCCCGCCAACCAGTGTAATGTAAGGATGCATTTCTCTTAACCTAACTGTGCTTGTAGAAGACGTTCTTATATCCAGTCTCTGCTGTTTTCGAAAATATTTAAATACAAGTTCATCTCTGCCATAAAAAATAAATGTAAAACATAATAAAACAATTCTTTTTTTAATTGAGAAATTCTGGAGAAACCCGATACTCACCAGACCTGGCTCTCAGGAACGTTTACATATTTGCAAGTTAAATAATCGATTTGTTGAGAAAGAAATGTCCTAATGATAACGAAGTTAGGTGTGCTGTGAATGGATGGTTCGAGGTATGAGACAAATAACTCTTCTTGGCACAGATTAAGTCTTGAAACATTGGCGGGCCAAGGGTATTACACTTTATTTGGAGAATGTATGTGTTTAATCATTAGCTCTATGATGTGTTTTTGCGGTTGTATCAAGTGTTATTTCTGCAGCTCTCTAGCGTGTGGTGCAAAACGTTAGATATTATGCCAATCAATGCACAGCACAATCCAAAAACACATTGAATGGCCGTACCACAACATTTAAAGAGTAGTGAGTTTCATGATCGTTATTCGTAACTTGTTTTTGTTAGGCCACAGTGTTTTCAGTGCCTTGTGTCCATGTAATCATCACAATGTCCTCTATTGTTGTTTGGTTTTCCGATAATTTAGACATTTCTATTTACGTAATTATTCTACCACATGTATCTGAATTAGCATCAAATCAACAAATGTAATATACATAATTATAGAAATAATAGTACGAACCGTCCCCGACTTACGAACGGGTTCTGTTCCATTGTCACCGTTGCATTGGTTACATTGCCAGGTTGTGTGAGAAACTTTCCAGATTTTGTTATCAATTCTTTTTTCGGACGGATGCTCTCAACGTCATTACAAAATGCAACTAATGGGACGTTTTGATAAAGTGTGGCCCAAAGATTCACTTATAATCGTTTAAAAAACACGCACCTATTGTAACAATAGCTGTCTGCTGCTACGAAGTGACGGTAATTTCCCCAGTGCATGTGTAGTGACGTGGAATGAGTCACTGGAGAGCGTGACGCTGGGAGATTGGGAGAAAAATAGATTTAGGGGTAACAGCCCGTTCTACCAGTTGCACCTGTGGGCAAGGCACAGAGCCATCTCGGGGATCCAGAGGGGTGTCGAGCCGAGGGTGGAGCCTGGCCACAATGTTCAGGATATAAGGCGAGCTCCGACTCACAGTCGTGGCTGCTGCGATCTGGAGTGGAACTCGTTGTGCCGTTGTCGTTGTGATCTTCACCCTCTTCAAGCTGTGGGTCTGGCAGCATGTTGGCTGTCCTGACCCAGTGTGTGGCTATCCCCTAAGGCTATGAAGGCCGGAATAAAAGAGAGAGTACCTCCTGCTCGTGTCTGTGAATTAGCACACTACATTTGGTGTCAGGAGTGTTAACAACATTTTTTTCATTTCTATTGTAGGGTTTTTAGGAAAAAAAATGTCCTTTCGAATCCTTAAGGGGGAAATAGGCTATGGCGGAATCCACAAAGAGGATGGTTCTCATCAGAACGTCCTCGGGCGAAGATGACGACAGCGAGGAGGGTTCTTGGGCAGCCCCAGCAGTCGAGACCCCGGCGGGGGGGTCCCGGAGTGGCGGTCCCGGCAGGGCAGCGGGTGAAGGACGACGATCCTGAGCCGTCACCGGTTGGAGAAGGGCTGTGGGCACTCAGCGCGCACATCGTGGAGTTGCTCTCCACGGTGACGGCACTGGTGGGGCAGCTGGGCAAGGAAGGGCCGGTGGAGGAGGCTGCGAATCGAGGGCAGCGAATGGGCGACTCCGCCGTCACTGCCGACCAAGGGTGGGTATCGAGTCCCGCCGAAAGTAACCTGCCGTGGACGGCTCATTTGGGGGTGCCTTCCCAGTGGCTGCCGTTTCTCAAGTGATTTTCGGCTGCGGGGAATGATTGGGCGGCCTTCCGGTGGTGGTTCGCTGCCACTTGTGGGCTCACGGGGTGGTCCGATGCAGAGGCACTACATATTCTTCCCACCACGCAGGATGACGCAGCCTTGGCGGTGCTCATTTCCATTCCCGAGGTGGACAGAACGACGCTGCATCAGGCGTATGGCCAGTTGGCGGCAATTTTTGACCCGCCGTCCAACGCGCAGTGGAAATTCGTGATGCGGAGTCGGGGGCAGACTGAGATGCCCCTTGCCTGCTGCAGCGCACTACTGTCACTGGCCCAGGATGCGTATCCAAGGATAGAGCGGGCAGGACTGAATTCTCTGGTGCTAGAGAAACTTTTGACGCTGACTCAGGAAATGAACGTTTTTTTGCCGGCAACAGAGGAGGATGACCTGTCATCGATTCATGTCGCCCGATGCATTCAGGCCCACTGTAACCTGCGACGATGTGGCGGGGTGGCGTCCGGGGCTGGATTTCCAGGAGAAGAGGGCGACCAAAAGCACCGGGAGTCTCCCTGGGTCTGCGCGTTGGGTGGTTGGAGCCCACGGGGGAGAGTCGGAGCGGGACGACGACGGGACCAGCGGGGGGGACCTTGCCTCCGCCATGACGGAGCCCCGTTACCTGCTTCAGGTGTGGCCTGACGGGCCACATCTCCAGGATTTGGGGCAGTTTTTCCCGGCTTCGCCGTCCTCCGCCCTGCCGGCCTCCACTCCTCTGGGTCCAAAGACAGGTCGCGATGCGTCACACACCCTTCCGACACAGCCACCTCATGCATTCCCATTGCAGTCAGTGTCGGGTGCACATGCCATTACCCCTCATAGGGATACGGGGTACAAAGGTGGTGCTTCGGTGCGTGATGGTTGGCCGTGGGGATTCGGGCAATGGACCTCACTGGCACACCGTGTCATGGCAGTGGGATCATCCACAGTATGTGGATTTGTGCAGGGTGTTGAGGTGCAGATGGTCATAGATACGGGGGCATCCGCCACCATGGTTTTTGAGTTAATTTTTAGGACTCTGCCGTCGACGGAGAGTTGCCTTAGTCCGGTCGATAATCCGTGTGTTGCCGCTAATGGCATTGTGGGCCAAATTAAGGCATCAATACGGATTGGCGATATTGAAAGGACGGGCCCGGTGTTGGTTTCACGTTCATTGGCGTTGCCTTGTTTATTGGGGATGGATTTTTTGAAGAGAATGCCCCTCCAAATTTAATTTGACCAGGGTTGTGTGGAGTTACCGTCGGGGCATCGGTTGAGGTTTTTGGAGTCCCCAACTGGGTGGTGTATGGCTAACGCTGTGGTTCGGGCCCTGGTGTGTGAAACTGTTAGGGTTCCCCCGGGTGCACAGGTGATTGTACCCTTGAGGCTGCAGAAGCGGCTCGACCAGAAAATCATTGGGGGTGGGGTTATTTTAACCCCTTCCAATAAAGCAGTTCATGGGCTCACTTTGATAGGGGCTCAGACAATAGTGAGGGGGGATCAGGAGCCCTTCCTGCAAGTATTAAATGCTGGGCTGGATACCACGGTCATACAGGCTGGTACAGTGTTGGCCCACGCGACGGCTGCGTGTTGTGAGGATACGGATGATGTAATCACTCGGGTCGTGGCCGGGATTGAAGGGGGAGCGGTGTTGGATGACTCGTGGATGGATCCGTTGTGCATGGGTAATTCGGGTTTGTCGTGGGAGCAGAGGGGCGAGTTGCGGGCATTGCTTCGGGAATTCTCCGATGTATTTAATAAGGGTAAATGCAATGTGGGCTGCACGTCCCCGATGCGTCACCATATTGATACGGGTGGCGCCGCTCCCATTTGTCAGAACTCATTTCAATTTAGTCTGAAGGAAAAGGTCTACGCTTGTCAGGTGGTCAACGAGATGTTGGCCGCTGATATAATCTCCCCATCAACCAGTACATGGGGTGCTCCCATTGTTCTGGTTAAAAAGGACAGGAGTTTGCGATTTTGTGTGGACTTTCGGAAATTGAATAAGGTCTCCATGGCGGACGCGTATCCTCTCCCACGGATGGACGATTCGTTGGATGCTTTTTCTCCACCCTGGATCTATTGTCAGGGTTTTGGCAGTTGCCCCTGGATGAAAGTTCAAAACCGCGTTCCGGACTCCGCAAGGGCTGTTTCAATTTATGTGCTTCCGATGGGGCTTCACTCGGCTCCGGCTACGTTTCAGCGACTTATGGAGTTGGTACTATTGGGGCTCCAATGGGAGTCATGTCTGATCTATTTGGATGACGTAATTGTCTTTGGCCGCACGTTACAAGAACATCTGCAGTGGTTGCATGCGGTATTTGTTAAAATGCGGGCGGCTAATTTGAAATTCAAGCCACAGAAATGTTAGCTCTTGCAAAAATTGGTTCAATACCTGGGGAACATTGTTACCGAGTCCGGGATCGCCATGGTCCCTGACAAGACTGTGTGCGTAAGTGGCCGACCCCCACGTCGGTGGGTGAGGTCCGCAGTTTTGTGGGGTTCGTGTTGTATTACCGCCGCTTCATGCCCAGATTTGTGACAATCTCGATGCCGCTCCATGCTCTCACGGCTAAGGGCCAGAGGTTTCGGTGGGGGATGGAGGAAGCCGCATTTGTTACGCTGCGCGACGGCTTCATGAACGCACTCCCCCTTTGATACCCCGATTTCTCCTTGCCGTTTACATTGGATACGGACGCCAGTGATACCAGGATCGGCGCCGTGTTGTCACAGGTGGAGAGCGTGGTCGCTTATGGTAGCCGGGTGGTGTCCCCCGCAGAGCAGCGCTATTGTGTTACACTCCACAAGTTGTTGGCTATCGTGCACTTTGTACAACAGTACTGCCTGTACCTCCTATGGTAGGCAGTTTATGGTGCGCACAGATCACGCGGCTTTGCAATACGTGCTATGTGTTAATCAGCCGTCCGTGGGTTGGAAATATTGCAATATTATTAATTCGAAGTCACCTAAAGGAAAGGGTTACACCACTGCAACGTGGACACTATGTCACAGTTATCGCTGAAGAGCCAGTGTGCATGTTTGATGAGCGCCGGCCATTGTAAGCAGGTGAATGTGGGTGGGCCGGGTGCCGTGGTAGCATCGATGGATGCTCCGCCACCCGCACCGGGGGTGGCATGCGATAATACTATTGGTGTTGCGCATGAGGAATGGGGGCGCCTCCAAGCGGAGGATGCCTCCTAACTAAAGTTATGGCGCCGTGGTGATGCACCAAGCGATAGCATGGGTCTAGGGAGTATGTCCCCCGTGCTCCTCCGAGATGGGCTACTTATGCGCTGGAATAGGGAAGTACAGCGGTACTGTATCGTGGTGCCAACTGCTCTGCGGGGTAGAGTGGCGAGAGCTGCCCATGTGCGATTGCACCTAGGGGTGCAGAAAACATTGGCTACGTTGAAGCTGAACTTCTTTTGGCCCGGGTTGTATAGAATGTGCTCACCGGAAGCGCCCGCCGAGACTGACCCGACCACCGCTGCAATCCATTGGGGTGTCCCGTGTAAACGAGCTCGTTGCCCTCAACATCCTCAGGCCATTTCCTACCACTCTGAGGGGAAATAAATTATTGCTGGTAGGGGTAGAGTACCTGTCACGGTGGCCAGTGGCATGGCGCCTACCGGATCAGTTGGCAGCGTTTATTACGGACGTGTTCCTGCATGGTTATGTGACGTCTCCTTACGGACCAGGGTGGAATTTTTTCTTAAAAACTATTGCAAGAGGTATGTGATTTGTTAGGTATGAAGAAAATTCGAACCTCGCCCTACACATCCCCAGACTGACAGGATGGTCGAGCATTTACATAGGACACTTACGTCCATGTTGTGCCAACAAGTCAACGAGGCACAGTCCGATTGGGACCAACACGTTCCGGGAGTTCTTGCGGCCGATCGGATGGCCCCTCATGCCTCTACTGGATTCTCCCCATTTTTTTTTTTTAATCTATAGAAGAGAATGCGACCCCCCCCCCCATGGAAGCCAAGTTAAATATTGAGCCAAGCAAAAAGAGAGTCGCTGTGCCGGGACTGATGAGCCTCGCCCTAAAGCGGTTGACGGAGGCACAGGAGGCGTCCCGGGGAAATTCGACAACTGGCAGGCTGCAAATGAGAAATTGGCTGGGCTTAAGGAATCGGGAAAACCGTGGGAACCTGGGGTGAGGGCATGGCTGCATTGCCCTCAGGTGCCCATGGGCACATCTCCTAAATTACATAGGCCATGGCAGGGCCCGGTGGAGGTAATTGAGGTTTGGAGGCCGCAGTGTGTATGTGCACCCATCACGACTGAAACCATATTTTCCACCTTATGAGGGAAATTCATCTCCACCATCTGATGGCCAGGTGTGTGATGTGTCTGACAGGGACGGACGTACGTTTACGGAGATTTCGCCTCTGCGAGACTCTGTTCTTCCATCCGCAGGATCCCAGGGCGTGACGCACATGGAAACGGCGGCGGTGCCGCCCACAGGCAGACCGGGGTAGACGGTACAACTGCCACCCGCTTCTTCCTCTTCTCCATCTTCGTCCTGGGGGGGACCACGCCATTGGGCCAGCTGCGAGTCACCCCCAGGGTCCCTGGGGGACCCGTGCCAGGTCCATACAAGGGACTGGCGAAAAGGACCCATTCCAATATGGTTCGGTTCAGATGACCACCCCTACTCATCATTGGATTGCTGTTATTTTGGGGGCTGGATTGTTGCCATACATTGCGAAGTGTTGCATGGAGGTCAGCCGAGACGGCTGGGTTTTTTTCACGGGGGGGGGGGGGGGGGGGGTGTGATGTAGTGACATAGAATGAGTCACTGGAGCGTGTGCCGCTGGGAGATTGGTAGACAATAGAATTAGGGGTAACAGTTCATTCTACCAGTTGCACCTGTGGGCAAGGCACGGAGGTTATCTCGGGGATTTAGAGGGGTGCGGGGCCGCGGGCGGAGCCTGGCCACGCTGGGCAGGATATAAGGCGAGCTCCGACTCACAGTCGGGGTTGCTGCGATCTAGAGTGGAACTCGTCGTGCCGTCATCATTGTGATCTTCACCCTCTTCAAGTTGTGGGTCTGGCAGCATGTTGGCTGTCCCGACCCGGTGTGTGGTTATCCCCTAAGGTTATGAAGGCCGGAATAAAAGAGAGAGTACCTCCTACAAGTGTCTGTGAATTAGCACACTACACATGTACCAATCTAGCTACACTTTAATATCAGATGAGGTGGTGACGACTCGCTGGCAGAGGTCATGAGTCAAACCCAGAAGTTATGGGTTAACTGATTAGGGTGATTTACAGATACACTGTCTGTGTCCCCCATTCTTGCAATCCACATACATGTTCAGGATGTGTTCTGAATTTCAAATGAATCCGATACATATGAAACTTTGGCGTACATACAATATTTGGGAGATCAGAAATTTTTTCTAATTAATCTTAAGATATGATGTCGCCAGAAGTAAGGTAAATTCCTGTAAAAAGTGTGTTTATGTGTAACTTCTTAAATTATAAATATATATGTAAGGTTTACATTAAACTGTTAGTTTACCTAATGGAAAGTTCTGTTAAAATGCTTCATTAAATTCCTCATTTAAAATTGTTAAAACGATTATTTTTTGAGTAAACAATTAAATTTAGTACATTTTGTAAAAATGTGGAGAAAAAAGTGATTCACCTGAAAATGGGCCAAAAAATATAAAAATACATGAAATCTGAGACTAATCCCAGATGCATGAAAACCGATGCACACTGACACAACATCATACCCGCTAAAGATGCATTTGTGGAGAGAATTGTTCTCTCGCAATGTTTCTTGGCCTCTGTCAGCATGAACATCTGCTCCTCTTTGGTGATGACATCGTCAGAATCGATCTTTCGGAAAGGGTACAAAAAATCGTGACGCAGCATTAAATTTGAAGCAGTGCATAGCACACACGTCGCAAATGTCTGAGACACTTCAGTTATAGGTCAACAGATAAATGACATCAGTAGGAAAATAAATCCCGTTGCTTCACATAATGAAAACAGGACTAATGAAAGTGCTTTAAAAATACCAAGCGGAATTCTTGATAGCACTCTGGTACGAATTACTCATTCAATGCATATTCGGAAACCACATTTTAACCCAAATAATTCAATTATCCTTGAATGCTACTCCTGAGCTAGTTACCTCATTCAAAATATGTTGATACTACAGTTACAGTATGACCAGTGACCCAAGGGTCAACTAACACAACTGTATATATTAACACTTAAGTTGTCCTATAGAGAAACTTACCACCACATTGGAAATGCGGAATCTCCAGCAATGGCTCAGGACCGGCGTCAGACATGAGTGCGATCCAGTTCCAAAGAAAATATGATTCATTGTAGTGTGTTATTCGAAATTAGTTATTGTAATACACGCATTTCCGATTTACCTACATGCATTTCTGTCGGTCACGTTTGCTCAAATATATTTTGATAGTGATCAAAGATATGAGGGACCACAATGCACTTCCTTAGGAAACATTGATGGCTTTTGTGTAATACACAAAGCCTAAGTGCTTTTTACAAATGTTTGCGTGTTTTAAACCACTGTTTTACCTGCGTCCGAACTGAAACACTTGCAAATGGTGAAAACTCAATCGCCCTATTAAGTAAAAAAAAAATGGGATGCCACAACAATTCCAAAGGATTTACATTGGCTTTCCATATCCAAGGGATGCGGATTTTAGATCCTCATGTTAACCTATACAGCCTTCAATAAAATGGATATATATCCAATTAACTTCATGTTTACACTCTGGGAAGAGCCCTTAAATGAGCATACCGCTCTCCATGCAGCTTCCACGTGTTTAAGACTGACTGATAGTCAAAATATCTTTAGGTTGTGAACTTTATGTTGTGGCAGAGGTGATCCTGCAGGATAGCCTTTAAACACGCGTGCAACAAAAAATATCGTTTGGAATGTTAAGATTGGTTACGAGGAAATTAATGTGGGATTAAAAAATATGTTGCCAACAAACTTTGATGACGGAGACTTGTGTTGCCTCCGAAACGTCGTGATTTTTATTTTATTTTACTTTCATTTATTTTAATGTTTTACCTACGTGACTTTACCGAAAAAACCTAAGAATATGACTATCCGTGTTTATTCTGCATATATCTTTCCGGTTAGTTACCTCAGCTAGTTGGGGTGACGACCGCGATTTTCCCTTGGCCCACACACAAGCAGATATGTCCATATCGCTAAATTAGTACAATCTTCCAATGCAAGCATCGCCCTAATGAACACAACTGCTCTGCTCATAGCACACCTGCACACATTACTTCTTGCTGAAGGAGTTTCAGGGCAAATTTACTCACTGTATATTTTTAGGGAACGCCGTCAGTTTAATTTGTAAGGGATTATTGGCACTAGGCATTAGTGCGGCGTACAATGTATAGTTATTCATCACAATCATTTATTATCTTACTATATATTATCTATAATATTCAAATTGAGCCTTGGGTGGGGTGCCTTGGCACTATAATTTCCCCCTTTTTTAAATCCTTTATATTAATTCTAGATTTGAAGCTTTCGTGACTGCAAGGAATCATATTCTCAGGATTTTCGGTAAAGTCACGTAGGTAAAACATCAAAATTTATGAAAATAAAATAAAATAAAACAAAAATCACGACGTTTCGGAGGCAACACAAGTCTCCGTCATCAGGTGGGACCGTCACAGCCGAATTAGCTGCATCAAGTGAGGCAATGATTCAAGATGTAATCCCTTATAAGCAAGTTGAAGGGGGGAGGAGAGGGGGGGGGAGCTCATCAGAATGTGGTAGCTAATGAATGGAACGTATCGGGAGGGAGGGGGGCGGGGCTCAAAGACAGCACGGGGTGTTAATACAACGCATCGGGAGGGGGAGCCAAAAAAATTGGACGACGGCTTGGACGCGGTTACTGCTGCACACGCCAACACAATGGACAGAGAGGGGGAGGGGAGGTCTGATACACATGATAGACAAAATAACGAAAATGCCCATGTTTATACCAATGCTGGATGAACAATGAAGAGAGTACTGTTAAAAAACTGGGGATGTTAACACTCGGTAAAGTAAAGTAAAATAGTGCCTGTCAGATAAGATGGTCCAAAAAAGTGTAATTAAGTCTTTTTTGCGTGGTTGATAACATCTTTCCAATGATTACTAAGTTTGTACCCATCATCACGGTTGAAATTATGTCTGTGTTTGTATATTAGTATGGCTTCGTGTACAAACCTTTGATGGTAGCCGGGAGGTTTGCAGAGAACCTTGGTCTCGGAAAAGACAATTTCATGAGAGCCCACCGAGTTGTAGCAATGATCGGCAACGGCAGAAGAATCAGTTCTGCCGTGTTTCAGATCTGACTTGTGCTCGCGGACACGATCAGAAACATGACGTTTCGTTTCTCCAATGTAGCAATCACCACAAATGCAACTCAATTTGTAGACTCCTGAGAATATGATTCCTTTATATTAAGTTCGCATGCTTGCTTGCGTGCTTGCTTGCGTGTGTAGTAAGACCGAATTAGGTGCACACACACACGGCTTGGAGGCAACACTATTTATTAAACGGTAAGTAATATAACACTGTACATAAGGTGGTGACCACCTTCCTCAACTCACTAACACTCTGGAACACGACACAGACTGGACCAGGCAGGCAACGGCCTGCCTGGCCCAGGACGACGACTCGGGACTTGACGACCGATGATGTCTTCACTTTGGAGTACAGTACAACAGCCTCGCTCTGCGTTCACACCACGCTTATATCTGGTTTGGCGTGGCTGGCTCCGCCCCGGCGTGGCTGGCTCTCTTCAGGCCACGCCTCCCTTCCCAGGACACGCCTCACTTCCCCCACCTCTGGGAAGGTCCGGATCCCTCCAGCACGTGACCCCCCAGGCACCCCCTTGGGGCCCCCAGCCCTCGTACAGGCCGACACAGTAGTGACCATTCTATGTCACTACACGTGCTTGCTTGCTTACGACCGTGCAAATCTTTCGGTCGTTTTTTAACCCACTTCCCGTGATCCAATCGAGCTGACATTTTCCACACAGACTCGTTGTGACAGACAATTACTGTTCGTGAAAAAAAATTCCCAAAATTTTACACTTTTTAGGCAAAAAAATATTATTTTACATATATTCAAATAGAACTCATTCTTGGCTTTGGCTGAACGTCACAGTATAAGAGCCCAGAGCGTAACCCCTCCACAGGCCGTGGCGGAGTAGCGCAGTTGGTAGCGCCCTCGCTTCCCATGCCAAAGGTCGCGGGATTGATCCCCGCGTCCTCCACAGGCGAATATATTTTTAATCCTTTATATTAAGTTCGCTGCCACGCATATAAAGGATTTATAGTGAAAAACTTTGTTTTTACGGGTTATACTTATCAACAAATTCACCACTGGTTTGCATGGAGTTGACAGGAGGCATTGTCTAATCATGCCGTTTGCTCGAAATTGGATGTTAAACACCCATTCACAAATATTTCAATATTTACTGTTGCAAAATGTAATCATTGACAGAATGAAAATAGTATTCATAGCTGACTTATTTTGCACTTAATATGGATGATTCGTATGTATGAATGTTCATGTGGATTAGCAATGCTGCACGATGTCCCTTTGGGAATGTTTTCAGATACCAATATCAGTGACTCACAGAATGTGTTGGGCAGTCTTCATGTTTTCACCATCACTTGCACCATTGATTATAAATATTAGCGGTTGTGTTAGTTGAAGTTAGGTGAACGCAGCTTGTAAAATTACTTCTAGGTAATTGTAATACTTATTACCGAGGATTTTTATGGATAACACGTATATGCTGACGAAACAAGCAATCAGAATTTTTATAATTAATATTTCAGTGCACCCAAACCGATTGTGGCTAAATTAACATCTTAATTTGAATCACAGCTTGTGAATGGAGAGTGACATGAACTGAAATTGTAACCCTAAAAACTGACATAAATTTTATATAGTGTGAACAGGGGCACAACCATAAATCAGAACCCACGTGACTATCATATTAAAAGGGATAATCGTAGAATGTAAACCGGAACTGCATGTCAGAAAAAGGGCATTGGCTCCCAGTGCACACACACACCACAAAGTGTATCAATGCCCTGCAAATTTGCAGGCACTGGAATAAGAGCCAGGAGCCCTCTACCGAAAGAGTAACACACTTAAATTTTGACTTAAAACTTTCGTGACTGCAGGAATTCATATTCTATGGTTCTTTCGGTAAAGTCACTTAAAAATAAATAATAAAAATAAAATAATAAAAATAAAGATAATAAAAATATCACGACGTTTCGATTGCAACATAAGTAGTCGTCATCAGGAACAGGGAGGTTAGCCTCTGAGGGCAAGCTGTTTATAAAGGTTTAGAGATGGGCGGGGCAGCTAATGTTAATGTAGGAGAGGGCTCGGACACTGGCATTAGGTCTACTCCAATCAAAAGCTGTTTATAAAGGTTTAAACATGGGTGGGGCAGCTAATGTTAATGTAGGAGAGGGCTCGGACACTGGCATTAGATCTACACCAATCAAAGAGCTGTTTATAAAGGTTTAAACATGGGTGGGGCAGCTAATGTTAATGTAGGAGAAAGCTCCGACACCGGCAGTAGGTCTACACCAATCAAAGCATTGCACCTCGCTCCACACACCCACACTGCTGACAGTGGAGGTTGACAGGAAAACACAAATCAAGTCATGACCCAAAGTGGTTGATGACATTTTCCAATGATCGCTCAGTCTATAACCTTCCTCTCAGTTGAAACTGTCTCTGTGTCTGTATATATGGATGGCTTCATGAACGAATCTTTGTTGACAACCAGTAGGCTTGCAAAATACCATCGTCTTCGAGAAATCTATTTTGTGTGAGCAAGCCGCAATAAAATAATGATCAGCCACGGCAGAAGTATTAGTCCTACAATGTTGCAAATCTGCCTTATGTTCACGGACACAGTCCGAAACATGTCGCTTAGTTTCCCCAATGTAACTGCTGCCTCAAATACAGCTTTGTTTGTAGACGCCGGGATATTGTATGTCAGGAATCTTGTCTTTCACAGATGGGATCAGATCACGAATTTTATGTACTGTGTTAAATCGGACCTGGATCTTGTGTTTGTTCATGATTTTTGAAATCATTTTGGTTACCCCTGCTATGTGAGGCAGGGTGATGGTTTTCATTGGATCCTCAGATGGCTCCGTCCTCACGGTTGGGGTGTTGGCTTTGCAGATCCGTAGTCAGGATATCCATTCGCCTTGAGAGCTTGGTGTATGTGTTTGAGTCCACTGGTTAGGTTTTCATGGTCGGAGATACATTGAGCTCTATGGTGTAGCGTTTTGATGAGGGGATTCTTCTGGGATGGATGGTAGTAGGAATCAGGTTTTAGGTAGGCATCAGTATGGGTTAATTTCCTGTAGACAGAATGGCTCATTGAGCCATCTAATCTCTTTTTTCTTAGGACATCCAAGAAGGATAGCATGTCATCCTTTTTAACCTCCATGGTGAATTTGATGGCTGGATGTATGGAATTGATGTGGTTGAGGAATTGGTTTAGAGCTGGTTGGCCATGTGGCCAGATGACAAACGTGTCATCTACGTACCTTTTCAACAGGGACGGGGGTAGAGTGGATGCCTGGATGGCGTCCATCTCAAAATTTTCCATGAAAATATTGGCTACAACCGGAGATAAGGGAGAACCCATTGGGGTGCCTTCAGTTTGTATGTAGAAAGTGACATAACCCCTGACTGCAAAAACTTGAGAGAACCCTCCTGAAAATAAATGTTTCATGACTGGGTAAGGAAGGCACATACAAATAAAAAAACTAACCAAAAAATATATTTTTTAATTTTACTATGTAAGGCCCACTGAGCTATATAGTTATTTTTCAGAAGCGACCTGGCCATAAGTGATAGCTCAACGATATGATTTATAAACAGAAGGTGTGTACCGGATTAATTGCACTTGTGGCAAATGCTATGTTGGGCAAACAGGACAAATAATCAGCACCAGACTAAAAGAACACCAAAGAAATATTAAATACTCCCAAATACAACAGTCAGTAGTGACAGAAGACGCGTGCCAACAAAGACACTCAATTGATTTTGATAATGTTCAAGTTCTGTGCAAAACTAGTTAATACTGGTCAATACTAATTAGAGAATCTATCGAAATTGAGAGAAATAAAAATAATTTTAACCATTCGGATAGCTATAGACGTTGTGCTGCTTGGAAGTGAATCATTAAATAATACAATATTAAAAATGCCTATACAGTTTCGATTTAAAGCTTTCGTGACTGCAGGGATTCATCTTCTTGGTTCTTTCGGTAAAGTCACGTAGAAGGGAAGTAATAAAATAATAAAAATAAAACATAATAAAATGAGTACCCATAGTCATTGATATGCAATCACGAATCCCCCATCACGTCGCGCAAGAAGAGCACACAAGTGTTGTGTGCTCTATTTAAGGAACGAAACAGGAGGATTAATCCACGAATCTGGCTGTCGCCTGATGAAGCTAGTTGTACTTACTGGCGAAACGTCGTACTCATATTGTAAATGCTGTGGCTTGGCTCTCCAGCACACCGGTGTGTTGTACTAGTAACGAATTGGCACGTTCTGTTTACGTGACAAACCTTACTAATTGGCTGTGTCGGGTGGTGGCGGCTTCAATGACACATTTATATATATTTACGTGATCTGACCCAAAATCCTGTATTATGCATGATATTGGTCGCGAAAGCCTACGTGTTAAACTGAATTATGGTAAAAATAACGGATGAATATGATAAACGAGGATCATGATTGATGACGATGTTGATGAGAATTACTGATGATGTACCAACCCTTATTTAAGGTTGAGTCTTCCCTAGGGGATGCTCAAATCTGAGTTTTTCCATGGCTGGGAATTTAACTTAGGTAAGTGGTGTTGTAGCAAAGTGAGCAAGCCACTGCGCCACGACTCCCCACTTAAATATTCGAAAAGCAAAGGCAGTGACTTCACAAATGGCGGTAAATTAATTGTATTGTTCAAGATGAATGGTAAGGTTAATTAGAGTGATCAATGTTAGGAGGAAAACATACCTGGATAACAGTAACACAAATTGCTAGTTAAAATGTAGACACGGAAAGATTGCATATCCTTTCCGTAATACTCAAAATGTATAGAGTCTTCCCTCGTTATTCGCGAGGGATACACTCTGGAGATGCTCATGAACAGCACATTTCGTGGATAATGATATTTGCCTACGAAAACCTATTTTTTTTTAAATCATTTACCTTATATATATTCGTAAATACGCTGTTAAATACGTATATATCATCATTGACGCAAATATTTTAATTGGTTGTAATTATTTCTTTACCTCATTATTTTCGCTCTCATCATTTTATCTCATCACTTTCTCTCTCTCTCTCGATGCAGTCATGTAGAGTTCCAGATGCGATTTGCAGACAGCCAAATAATCGCGGATATCAAGTGCGTATATAACGAGGGAATACTGTAGCAATTAAAAAAATGTAGTAAATACACAAATGTGCAACTCACACAGTTTTTGTTATATTCGGAGGCACAGGAAAACACAGACAAACGGGAAGGCAGCCAGAACCAGCACCAACGTGTGCTCAATCTCTGTGGCCCTATATTGGGATATTTGGCCAACTCCATGAATTAGTGTTTATGCCTGTGGGAGCAAACCGGAGGAAACCCACGTGTGCAAGGGGGGCAACAATCCACTGATAAGTGGAGTCCTCTTAACACCATTTCCATCATGAGTGTTTGACCGTACTGAGCTGCGAGATGGCCAGAAAATGGCAGAACAAAAATGGATCACTGAATATTCACAATAATTTTTTTTGCATTAGATGGCGTAAATACAAATATGTATGTCGTTCACCAACCCCCACCCGACACAGAAAATTAGCAAGGTTTGTCACGTAAACAAAACGTGGCAAATAGTTACTACCGGTGTGTTGGAGAGTAGAACCACAACATTTACAATTCGAGTACGAGGTTTCACTGGTGATTACAACCAGCTTCATCAGGCGATTTGCCAGAATTGTGAAGAAGAATACTATTAGTCACGAAAGCCGACGTGTTGAATATGTGTGGAAAATTGAGAGCCCCCTCGAAGCATGGGTTTTCTGTGAGTACTCAAGTTTTCTCTCACAGACCAAGCACTCGTTTGAACTCAGATGTTCTCCCGGGACCACTATCTCCTCTGCATCATCTTCTATGTCAAAATTGTCACCATCAGCAATATCATCATCGTCATGGCCATTATCATCTGCTGCATGCAACAGGTCAGTATCATCCTCATTACCATCAAAGCAGCTGGGACATCCTGATCATCTTTCCATATCATCATCGTTTTTTCGTCTTCATGTTCCTTTGTAATCATATAATTATCAATATATCCATGAACACTTCATCACAACGTTCATATGACATTAACGTTAATTAAAGTAATGTTTTGGTATTTCAAAATAATGTTGTGTTAAAAAGCAACGCATTTCACAAAATATCCCAATCATGCAATATTAATTTTGATATTAAATAGCTATTAATAATATTGATTTTAAATGCACATATATTTAGCATGCATAGCAGTAGTTAATCCAAGCATTATACATGATGATTGAAATAAATAAAATACGAATTGCTTGTCTCCAAGCGCATGTATGTAAATAAAGAGGAGTAACTGTATTGTGAGCATAAAATTAACGTAACCAAGCTAAAACCCCATCTGTTTTCAGTCACTGATATTGATGTTAGGGTTTTACATTCATGGTAATCGCTGGGAGTCTGTTGCATACATTTACATTCTCACCTAACTTCATTGTTGCATGCATGGTTGCAAAATATTATATACAAAGAAAAAAAGCAAGTGGTTCATACAATATTTTTGGGGCACATCCTCGTGAGTAAAATGTGTGTTGCACATCCCTCCACCACCCAACAACGCCAATTAATAAAAGTGTCACGTCAACAAACGTGTCAATCTGGCTGCTTCATCAGCACCACCGGTGTGGCGGACAGCAATCCACACCACTTAGCAATTTCGTACAATGTCCTGTGTGTCTAAATACCAAACATTCCATATAATGCTTACATGCTCATATTAACTTTATTTTCAAGCTATAAAAAATAATGTCACTTCCATAAACAAATTAATAACACGAGCAAAAATGTTTTACGTCCCTCAAGCAGTCAAGTCACCGCTAGATGAAGGCCACCGCATGCACGTGTTAGTCATAGAGATTGTTTGGCCATACTTCACCACGCTGGTCAGTGTGTATTTATGAAGGGTTTTTAGGTGTGGGAGTGTTCCAGAACTGTTTCAGATATCACTCTCCACGAACGTTAGCCGTGGACGACAATCGAACGATCACGTGTGCACATTGGTTTCAGTCAGTGTTAAGCACAATTATTTAAAATGCACTTAAAATACGAGAGTCGCCGACTGACTAATTTCCACTTAAAAAAAATACAACAAGAGGCACGACCATTATGTTTCTCACCTGTGCGTAGACGTGGGCACACACCAGCAGGACATGCACGTGCAGTGCCCGTGCATAGAATCCCATTGCGGACCACCGACTCGATGCACAGCAGTAGCAGCAGCAGTGGCAGATAGACACCAGAGCGGGCGTTCCCCCCTCTTTCCGCGTGTGCGTCTTCCTCTCGCTCGCTCTCTCGCTCCCTCTCTCCTGCTACACCACTTCTCTGTGTTATACGGGACGTATAGGATCCGCGTGCAGCCTTGTATCTCTAGCGCTCGGCCGAAATGAATCGATGTCAGTGGGGCTTTTCAATTGCATGGCGGTGCGAATTAATTCCAAGCGTTCACATTGATTTTGCTTCCCCCCCCCCGCACTCCTCCCCTCTCCCTGCTCTCACGCTGCCTCTCCCTGTCTCCCTTGAGCCCGTCACGCCTTGATAAGTTCACACGAGCGGCCACAGTGTGCATGGCAGGACTAACACGCCGGCTATAATATGTAAGTTATACAGGGTGGCCCAAAAGTCAGGACACATAGGGTTATTTCATTTAACACTGCCATTATTTTTTGTATTTTTCATTCTTTATGTTAATATTTTTTTCTTATAATTGCTAATATCTATTTTTATTTGCCTTTTCAGATGAAATAAAAAAAATCGAAATAAAACTGGTGAAAGGCGAACAAGTGCAATTTGTTTTTGTATATGCTTTTTATATATGCAGCTGTAATATTTTTAAAAAGTCCTAATTCATTTCAAAATAGAATTCATGCACGCATTGATGTGAATGGAAGTCAATTTGAACGTTTGTTAAAGTAAATATAATAACCTTGTGTCCTAACTTTTGGGCCACCCTGTAACTCCGATTAACACAGTTGGCTATGTACGGTGCGAAAGAAGTTCAACATACATACATACATAACACTGCGTGCTCATGTGTGTGTGTAGAGCTACACATCTAATCGTACTTGAGGCGAAAGCGTAGCCCTAATAAAACAATTGTACAGCATTCATTATCTCCTTTTGCAGCTCTGCCTTGTCGTGGCAATACCACATTCCCATAGTTAGGATCAGATCTCTCTCGGATGACCACCCACTTTGTGGGCTTCACACAATGTGGGATACTTGGTGTATTGACCCAAGAGAGATGATGGGTTTAGCTGACCCCCAACTTGGAATTGATCTCACAACTATCCCATTGTGAATTGTTTCGTCCAATTATGTAAGCCAGCTACAATATATCCACTGTGGGATGAAGGACTCCCTAATCCAATGCCATATCTCACGGCCTAGCGATATAACAATCTGACTCCTGCACGTGAGCTGATTTCATCATTTCATTGTGCCCTGGTGTCCTCTCAAGTATGTAGGTGGAGGGAGTTGCAGAGGTAGTGATGGGCAAGACCGTGGATGGATTTCAATGCGAGGACAGGGCTCTTGTAGTCCACACGCACGGATGGGAAGCAAGTGAAGTGAGGCCAGGACTGGAGTGATTGGACTGCAAGCAAAGAGGGCATTGGATAAATCTATCCTGGATGTGATTAAAGTATGGACCAGGGTCTAAGCAGCCGTTGGGGTGTAGTAGGATGGAGACGGGCAATGTTGTGGAGGTGGAAGCAGGCGGTCTTGTTGACTGAGCAGGAAGTAATCTCAGCTTGGGGCGCAATCTTTCAATCATTCTTCTAAAACCGACTTGATGAATCACAAACCGATTAGCTTCTTATTGCACACAATTTATTGTTCATGACAAACATTTAGGAACCAGACAACAGACAATTGAGAGGTCAACCAACTGCCACAAGCAAGCTGGATGAAGGACATATTTCTCTACCATCAGCCACATTCAATCAATCAAATTCTGGAGAAAAACCTGATGAATGTGAAATGCCATTATACCTGTCCTTTGCAGGCTATGAAACAGGCATTTGACTAAGTAGAAATTGATGCGGTCTTCCAAGCTCTCGAAAGGCAATATCCATTAATACATGTTAGTGTGTATATGTGTTAGTTACTATCGACAGATGGTTTGTCTGATTTGACTCTCTAATGTTAAATGCTCATAATGTAATCATATGTACGATTTTTGTGAATGTATTTTTTAAAATATAACATTTTTAATTTTATTTAGCAGTGTTCTTTATGTTATTTAAAAGAACAATATACAGGACGTAAAAAGGCTTAAAAATGTAAACTAAATAGAATAAATGTACACACATATATACCAATATGTATTGCGTTCACAAAATAAAAGCAGCAACATCGCACTTATATAATTGTAATATCGTTGAGGACTCTTGGACGCCGGGGTTGAGGCACACGTATTTATTCCGCAACAGTTGTCACAACCGCGGACATACAACACTGGAGGGGGTATCGGCCCCCTCACCCGCTAGCTGGGAATACACTGCTAGCTATCTCTGACCTACCTCCTAGTCCTCCACTAACGGGCTAGGGGAGGCTGTCTGGCCCGACACTGGTAAGTCGGGCTACGGTACCCGGAGTCCCAGAGCACTAGCTCTGGTTCTCGGGACCACGCCGCTGGCTCGGTCCTGCGCGCCCCTGACAAGGGCGGCGACCCAGGGGAGTCCAGGGCTCTAGCTAGACGATCTTCGGTCTTCACTGGTTTAGCTTTAACATTCTCCCCCGAGCTCTCCGGCTCATCCCCTTTTATACCAAAACCCCTCGCTGAGGGGTGGGGCCAGCCCCCCCAGGCTGCCCTGTGCG
Source organism: Lampetra fluviatilis (assembly GCF_964198595.1). Classification (NCBI taxonomy): domain Eukaryota; kingdom Metazoa; phylum Chordata; class Hyperoartia; order Petromyzontiformes; family Petromyzontidae; genus Lampetra; species Lampetra fluviatilis. The sequence goes on along the minus strand of NC_136295.1, from coordinate 5,304,809 downwards.
GACGTCGTTGAGAGCACCTCCCCGTGCACTCACGAAGCCCCGCCCACTGTGTTTGTTTCCCGTGTGATCCTATGTATACAGCCCCTCCGTAACACCCCTACATCACCCCCCCCTGTACAGCTTGCAGCCGTCCCAGCTGCAACAAACGACAATAAAAGTTTATTTACCCCTCGACCCCGCGTGTGCCTCACAATTTTTTCAACAATAACGCGAACGAGAACAACAACAAGAAACAGAAAAGCAAGAAGGGAAAATAACCCGACGCACCCCACCCCCAAATAAATACGAAATCCGTAAAACCAACGTATATACAATTTGCAGGGAACCCTAGCACACACACAACACACCGTGAACACAACATTCGTACAATCCAATGTGCCAGGAACACACCACCGACGCCGTACACAGTGAACATAACATGTGAAAAATATTTTTTTCTTTTCTTTTTGTGCATCACAAGAGTCTGCGCATTCTTGCGCGCGTCCTTGCAGCAGGCCCGTCACACGGGGCAACCCCGGATGGCGGGCCGTCGGGTGGCAACTGTCCATTTCCAAGTGAGTCTCCTCTCGATGTCGCGAGACCCTCGGCATCCCCCGTAGGGGTTGTTGGGCGTGAGCCCGTCATTCCTGGTGCACCTGGGGGCGGGACAGCCGGCAACACGTCAGGCGAGAGCAGCGGAGACGGACCCTTTGAGTCGGTCGACCCCCCACATGTTTGGCCACGCGTGTGTGGAGTGGGACTTCGCACCGCAACGAAGGGTTTCAATCTGGAGGGGTGCACAAACCACCGGCGCCTCCCCCATTTGATGCGTACGCACTGAGGCCGCAAAACCTCAACCACCTCAACAGGGCCCCGCCACGGCCGCACCAGTTTAGAGGAGGTCGCGAGTGGTACCTGGGGACAGTGCATCCATGCATTGTCCCCCGGCTTCCACTGTAGCACGTGCGCGCGACCCAGTCTGAGCCTCTCATTAGCTTTCTGACGTAGGTCGGAATTTTGCATGGCAGCATCCCGTGTCTCTGTTAATTTCGCAAGATTAAATTTAACATGGTCGGCCAATTTAGTTTTACCCTGCGGCGCGGGGATCTGCAGCTGGGCCCGAACAGGTGGGTCAGGTTCGCGGCCATACATGAGGAAGAAGGGGGAAAATCCCGTTGCCGCATGGGGGGCCAATCTGTATGTTGCCAGGACCCCTTGAATTTGCAGGTCCCAATCGGTCTGTGAGTCCGAAACCTGCTGTGACAACATGGACGTGATGGTTCGGTGCAGATGTAGTGGTGGTATTGACGTGCGCCGACTGTGACAGTGATGGATCACGGGGCGGCGCGGGGTGCGGGGTTGCGCACGCGTTGTGGGCGTGGTGTGGACGCGCGCGCCGGGAGTGACAGATGACGAGGCGGCGCGGAGTGAGTGGTGAGGCACGATGAGATGTGGGAAAAGAGGATCGTAGCCAGCACCCGGCGATTGGTCGAATAAGTGGGTGCTCGCAGCGACGTCCGCAGGTGGGGTATAAAGGGGGACGCGCGAGAGCACTCGGGGAGAGTTACCCAGTTGAAGACCCGAAGACGGAGCTGAAGACCTAGTGAAGCCGAGTAGCTCAGTGGCGTTAGTCGCCGAGTAGCTAAGTGGATGTTGGTCATCCGAGTAGCTCAGTGGCGTTAGTCGCCGAGTAGCTAAGTGGATGTTGGTCATCCGAGTAGCTCAGTGGGCGTTAGTCGCCAAGTAGCTAAGTGGGTGTTTGTCACCCGAGTACTAAGTGGATGTTGGTCATCCGAGTAGCTCAGTGGCGTTAGTCGCCAAGTAGCTAAGAGGATGTTGGTCATCCGAGTAGCTCAGTGGGCGTTAGTCGCCAAGTAGCTAAGTGGGTGTTTGTCACCCGAGTACTAAGTGGATGTTGGTCATCCGAGTAACTCAGTGGGCGTTAGTCGCCAAGTAGCTAAGTGGGTGTTTGTCACCCGAGTACTAAGTGGATGTTGGTCATCCGAGTAACTTAGTGGGCGTTAGTCGCCAAGTAGCGAAGTGGGTGTTTGTCACCCGAGATACAAAGTAGGTGTTAGTCACCTGTAACCAAGTTTGATAAAATAAAGAGTGTGTTACCCGTGAAGTCGTCTCCCGTGGAGTTACTACATTACAACTGGCGTCAGAAGTAAACCTGTCTTCAAGAAGTATGGACACAAGGAAGACTACCCGTACCCACGAGCGAGGTCGGGATGACGACGGCGTACCGGGGACACCAACCTCGGGAGGAGAGGACGAGGAGTGGCCGCCGATGCAGCACCTCGCGGTGATGGCCGACGCTCTGCTTGCCTCCGACACCAGCCTCCAAGACGCACACTCCCGGTTGGCGGAGTTGCTGCTCGCCGCCGCTGCAATCTTGGCCGAGATCTCCGTTCCAGCGGGCGGGAAAACGGCTGCGGGGTTGGAGGAAGGAGCGAGGCTGGCGGGATCCCGCCAAACGGCGCTTCGCGCCGAAAGCCTGGAAGTTCCCGCCGTTTTTGAGGGGCCGCCATTGATTGGCGGGAAAGACGGACGCCACGTGGCCGCACACCTCCGCGCAGCGCAGCCCACGTCATCAGCGCGCGCCGGAGCCCTCCATTTTGCGCCTGACAACCGAGCCGACATTTTACACAACTCCAGCGGAGCGCGGGAAAATCTCTCCGACGTCGACGACGATCGGGTCCTCCAGCAAAGATTGCCCGCGCTGTCGGCGTTCAAGGCGGATGGGGGCGACTGGGGAGCCTTCCAACGAAGGTTCCTCGCTCATCAGGAGATGTCGGGGTGGTCCGACACCACTGCCCTGCGTGCGTTGCCAGCGATGCTTGACGACGACGCGCTTGCAGCCTTCACATCTGCTGCAAGGTCGTCCCGCTCTACGCTCCAGGCCGCACTACACCTGATGGCGAAGGTGTTCGGGCCGCCCTCCACGTGCCGCCACCAGTTCTACGATCGGCGGAAGGTGGCTGGGGAAACGACGCTAGCCTACCGCATGGCACTGCTCGCCTTGGCGGACGCGGCTTTTGCCCGCATGGATAAGGAGGGGAAGGACGCCATGGTGACGGAGCAGCTGCTGGTGTTGGCCCACGAGTTGGGGGTCCCCATCAACGTGGCAGACGAGATGGAGATCTGCTCCCTGGCGATCGCCACGAGCATTCACGCGTACGAGGTCCTCAAACGCAAGCCGGGGGTCGTCGGCAAATGGCCGGGGAATGTGGCACTGGCCGCCACGATCGCCGAACCTCAGCCAGCTGCGATGCAGGAGCGGGGCTTCGCTGCATCGTGTCCGGGGGAGTGGAGAACGGGAGGTCGTTCGCCCACACGTTCGCCCCGCAAGCTGGAGCAACCGAAACCTACGACTTCCGTCGTCTGCTACAACTGCGGCCTTCGGGGTCACGTCGCAGCCGGGTGCCGGGCCCCGCGTCCGCGCGCCGCAGGACCACGTCGGGACGACGACCAGGGCCACAAGTCATCCCAACAAAACCCGGCAAGTCGCGGCACCTCACACGTTCGGTCCACAAACACGGCACATTCGGGTCGCCGCTTCGCGGTGGGGGGTTCGCGGCTGGGTGCCGGGGGTTCAATTCGGCGAGGGGGGTCCGTACGTGGCCCGCAAGCAGTCGAGTGGTCCGAATTGGCCCACAGGATCGTGGCTGCGTCAGCCGGGTCGTCCGTGGTAACGGGGTTCATTGACGGGGTTGAGGTCCGGGTGCTTGTTGACACGGGTGCGTCGGCCACCATCATCTCGGACCTTATTTATAACATTCTTCCCGTCCAAAGTAGACCCCTTCTGCCGGTAGACGTGCCATTTTATGCGGCGAATGGGGGATCCCTGGGGATCATCGGCCAGATTCGGGCGACTATTTGCATTGGGGACATTAAATTAGCGGGCCCTATTTTTGTATCATCATCGCTGGCCGTTCCCTGTTTGCTAGGTACGGACTTTTTGTCAAAAATGCCCATCAAAATTCTTATTGATCAGGCCTGCATAGAGCTTCCGTCAGGTCGGCGGGTTGCCTTCTTGTCGAGCCCTATCAAAGTGCGCACGGTTTGTGCGACGGTGCAGGCGCTGGCGACTCACACTGTACGGGTACCCCCGGGATCGCAAATGTTAGTACCCCTTCGGTTCAGGAAGCCACTCGAGGTGGGTGCGGAGGCACAGGGGGTGCTGTTGGGGCCGTCAAACAGAGCCAGTAAGGGCCTCGACTTAGCGGTTGCTCAAACCGTGGTGAGAGGGGACAGTGAGCCGTTCGTAATGGTCCTGAATACGGGGTTGCGGCCGGCCGTAATTGCGCAGGGAACGGTGCTGGCTCACGCCGCGCCGCTGCCCGTTGAGGAACGGCTCGTGGCTCAAGCAGATTTTACTGTCGAGTCGCATCCTCAAAGTGATGAGGGGACTGAGTGGTTGGACTCGCTGTGTGCGGGTTCTGATAACTTGTCCGGGGTGCAATTGGGAGCATTGAGGGGTTTGCTCATCGAGTTTGCTGACGTGTTCAGCAAACATAAGTACGATATCGGCTGCACTGACCTGTTGCGCCACCACATAGCTACAGGGGACGCGGCCCCTATTCGTCAGAATCCCTTCCGGCTCAGCCCGGCCGAGAAGGAACATGTGCAATCGGCGGTTAATGATATGTTGGCGGCCGATATCATTTCGCCTTCTTCTAGTCCGTGGGGTGCTCCTATTGTCCTAGTAAAGAAACAGGACGGGTCCTTGCGGTTTTGTGTCGATTTCCGCCGCTTAAACAAAATCTCGATGGCGGATGCGTATCCGCTCCCCAGGATGGATGAGTCGCTGGATGCCTTGGCGGGAGCGCAGTTTTTTTCCACACTCGATCTGCTTTCTGGATTTTGGCAATTGCCACTCGATAACGAGTCTAAACCTAAAACTGCTTTCCGGACACCTGGGGGCCTTTTTGAATTCAACCGTTTGCCCATGGGCTTACATTCCGCTCCCGCCACGTTCCAGAGACTCATGGAATTGGTTTTGTCGGGCCTCCAATGGGATACCTGTTTGATTTATCTTGACGATATTATCGTCTTTAGTCGGACTTTCGAGGAGCACCTCCAGCGACTGAGAGCGGTGTTCCTCAGGATGCGTTCCGCTAAGCTAAAATTTAAACCGGCTAAATGTTTTCTGCTTCGGGAATCGGTCAGGTATTTGGGCCATATCGTGGGTCGTTCAGGGATCTCGACGGACTCTGCTAAGACGCATTGCGTCAGCTCATGGCCAACGCCAACCTCGGTCACGGAGGTTCGTAGTTTCATTGGTTTTGCCTCCTATTACCGTCGTTTTGTCAAGCAATTTGCCACCATAGCCAAGCCCCTGCACGCTTTGACGGCTAAGGGTGTGAGGTTTCACTGGGGGGCAGAGGAGGAGGATGCGTTCTGCTCCCTCCGTGACGCTTTGGTGCAGGCTCCCCCCTTGTGTTACCCCGATTTCACACAACCGTTTTTGCTTGACACGGACGCCAGCAATACGGGTATCGGGGGGGTGCTCTCACAGTTGGTCGGGGGGGTTGAACGGGTGGTCGCCTACGGTAGTAGGGTTCTTTCCCCCGCAGAACAACGCTATTGCGTAACTCGTCGTGAATTGTTAGCCATTGTGTTTTTTACACAGCAATTCAGGCCGTATCTTTACGGCCGTCATTTTACGGTCCGGACGGACCATGTGGCTCTACAATACGCTATGCGCGTGGCGCAGCCATCGGGCCAATTGTCCCGATGGTTGGAGGTCCTTCAAGACTACCAATTCACGACGATTTACCGAAAAGGGTTGCGGCACTCAAACGCGGACGCATTGTCGCGGTTGCCGCCGTGCACGGACTGCACATGTTTGTTGGGATCAGCGCGGTGCAAACCCCCGGTCGCCGGCACCCCGGGAGTTGCGCTCGCCGCCACTGACACCCCGGGAGAGGACGCCCCCACGGGGAGGGATTCGCTGTTGTCGTTGCCCCTCATTGAGTGGGGCCGCCTCCAGATGTCCGACAGCTCCCTACTTACGCTGCGTCGGAAAGTTGGCGCTCCCGAACAAGGGGAGGCGCGGGTCGGTTCCTGGGTGTGCAGACAGGGCCTGTTGATGAGGTGGGACAACATGTCCCGGCGTCACGTGCTCGTGGTGCCTGTTGCTATGCGGGGTAGGATTGTTCTGGCAGCTCATGAACGGCTCATGCATCTGGGTTTTCACAAAACGCTCGCCCTAATCCAGCGAGACTATTATTGGCCGGGGATGGGTAACGACGTGGCAAATATTCTTAAGGGATGCGTAGAGTGTGCCAAAAGGAAACCGCCACCATTGGCGGCTAATCCACCGCTGCAATCCATTCAGGTTTCGCGTATAAACGAATTGGTAGCGTTGGACATCTTGGGGCCCTTTCCGGTTACACCAAGGGGAAATAGGTTCCTGCTGGTTGGCGTGGAATACTTCACCCGATGGCCTATGGCATGGCCGCTCGCCAACCAGTCGGCTGCGGCGGTGGCGGACGCCTTTGTCCAGGGTTATGTGTTGGACAAGGGCGCCCCCGAACGCTTGCTGACGGATCAAGGGAAGAATTTTTCGAGCGTTTTGTTGCGCGAGGTGTGCGACCTGTTGGGTACAAAGAAAGTGCGTACTTCCCCCTACCACCCGCAGACTGACGGGATGGTTGAGCGTCTGAACAGAACGATTACGTCTATGTTGTGCCAACAGGTCTGCGACGATCAGGTTGATTGGGACTTACAGGTGCCGGGGGTACTCGCGGCCTATCGAATGGCCCCTCATGCGGCGACAGGGTTTTCCCCATTTTTTCTTATGTATGGGCGGGAGGCCGATCCGGCCATGGACGTCCAACTGGGGATTTCCCAGCCACGTGAAAAATCTAAATTGGCAGACCACATCAAATTTAATATCGCCAAATTGACTGAAGCGCGGGAGGGGGCAAGGTTGAATTCGCGGTCACGGCAAATTGCAAACGAGAAATTGCATGAGCGGAGGGTGCATACGCATGATTGGAAACCAGGCGATAAGGCCTGGCTGCATTGTCCACATGCACCGTTGGCTACGTCCCCCAAGTTGTTGAGACCTTGGAGGGGACCGGTGGAAATTGTGCGGGTTGCACGGCCCCAGAGTATACAGATTAAATGGGGGAAACGCCGTTGGTATGTGCACCCCTCCCGACTGAAGCCCTATGCGGCACCGTGTGACCCCGTTCTGTGCCGTGACGACCGGGCGTGTGATGTGACCGTCGACTCGGGGAGGGAGGTGTCGCAGGCTGCTCCTCACGTGTCTCCACCTGACCCACCCCCAGGTGCCTCGGGCTTGACGGCTGCTGACCATCGAGAGCCTGAACCCCGGGGCACGCACGAGTCCTCGATGCATGGCCGATGTCTTCCTGAACCGCCGGCACCACCGGACGTTCAACCGCGTCTGGTGCCGTACGACGGACCGGCAAGGCGGACTCGGGCTAGGTCTCAACAATTTTCATGAGGACGGTTTTTTTTTTTGTGCTCTACACCGAGCTCGCCCGGTGTTCCCCTCTGCCGGGATAATGTCCCGTTGTAGGGACGCTCGGAAGAAAAGGGGACACTGCACGAGTCGAAAAAAAAAAAAAAATTTCCATTTATTTTTTTTGTATACACATTGCTATTGTCACTCGCCGGTTTGTATATATTGTTCTATTGTCGCGGTGGCATTGGTTGAGGGTTGCGGATGGTGGTGTTCGCGTCGTGTTGTGTTGTTAGCTTAGTTGTTGTTCTTGTTGTGGTGTTGTGTTACGGGGCACACAGGGAGGGTTTGTAATTTTTGTAGCAGCCGGGGCGGCTGCGAGCTATGTGGTAGGGGGTGATGTAGTGGTGGTATTGACGTGCGCCGACTGTGACAGTGATGGATCACGGGGCGGCGCGGGGTGCGGGGTTGCGCACGCGTTGTGGGCGTGGTGTGGACGCGCGCGCCGGGAGTGACAGATGACGAGGCGGCGCGGAGTGAGTGGTGAGGCACGATGAGATGTGGGAAAAGAGGATCGTAGCCAGCACCCGGCGATTGGTCGAATAAGTGGGTGCTCGCAGCGACGTCCGCAGGTGGGGTATAAAGGGGGACGCGCGAGAGCACTCGGGGAGAGTTACCCAGTTGAAGACCCGAAGACGGAGCTGAAGACCTAGTGAAGCCGAGTAGCTCAGTGGCGTTAGTCGCCGAGTAGCTAAGTGGATGTTGGTCATCCGAGTAGCTCAGTGGCGTTAGTCGCCGAGTAGCTAAGTGGATGTTGGTCATCCGAGTAGCTCAGTGGGCGTTAGTCGCCAAGTAGCTAAGTGGGTGTTTGTCACCCGAGTACTAAGTGGATGTTGGTCATCCGAGTAGCTCAGTGGCGTTAGTCGCCAAGTAGCTAAGAGGATGTTGGTCATCCGAGTAGCTCAGTGGGCGTTAGTCGCCAAGTAGCTAAGTGGGTGTTTGTCACCCGAGTACTAAGTGGATGTTGGTCATCCGAGTAACTCAGTGGGCGTTAGTCGCCAAGTAGCTAAGTGGGTGTTTGTCACCCGAGTACTAAGTGGATGTTGGTCATCCGAGTAACTCAGTGGGCGTTAGTCGCCAAGTAGCGAAGTGGGTGTTTGTCACCCGAGATACAAAGTAGGTGTTAGTCACCTGTAACCAAGTTTGATAAAATAAAGAGTGTGTTACCCGTGAAGTCGTCTCCCGTGGAGTTACTACATTACACAGACGCTCGACCATCCCGTCAGTTTGCGGGTGATAGGGAGAGGTACGAATTTTTTTCGTGCCCAGGAGCTCACAGACTTGTTGGAGCAGTTTGCCGGAAAAATTTTTGCCCTGGTCGGTCAGCAGCCGCTCGGGAGCACCTTTGTCCAGGACGTATCCCTGGACAAAGGCCTCCACGATGGCTGCTGCCGACTGGTTGGCCAGGGGCCAGGCCATAGGCCAGCGCGTAAAGTACTCTACCCCGGTCAACAAATATCTATTGCCCCTGGGGGTGGCGGGGAATGGGCCCAGAATATCCAGCGCGACAAGTTCGTTGACTGTGGAGACTCTGATAGACTGCAAAGGCGGGTTAGACTCCCGTGCTGGTGGTTTCCGTTGCGCACACCGAGGGCATGACCCCAACAGATCTGCGACATCCCTTGTCATGCCCGGCCAAAAAAAATCAAGCTGGAGCAAGGCGAGGGTCTTTTGGGTCCCCAGGTGGAGGAGGCGCTCATGAGCGGCCCACACCACCTTACCCCATAACCCAGAAGGGACCACCAGCCGGTGTCGATGGGATTTCCCGTCCCAATGCATCAGCAGACCCGTGACCATTTCCCATGCGTCGGCATCACCCCTACCCCGCCCAGCATCCCCGACGCGACGACGCAACGCGAGGAGGGAGGTATCCTCCATCTGTAGGCGCCCCCATTCAGTGACAGGCAACCCCAACAGGGAATCTGATCCCTGTTGTGCGATCGAATTCGTCATTGACGCTGCGTCGTCTGCGGCCGCCAAGACCGGAACAGATATTTCACCCGGATGCCTGCAACGACCCGACCCCAGGAGGCATGCGCATTCGGGGGTGGTTGGCATGCGCGACAGAGCGTCCGCATTGGTGTGGCGGACGCCCTTACGGTACGTGGTTTCAAAATCAAAGTCCTGGAGAACCTCCAACCATCGAGACAATTGTCCCGATGGTTGTTGAACTCGCAGGGCGTACTGTAGTGCTGCATGATCTGTACGGACGGTGAAACGCTGACCGTACAGATATGGGCGGTATTGTTGGATGAAATAGACAATTGCCAACAGTTCCCGACGGGTGACACAATATCTTTGCTCCGCTGGAGACAACACCCGACTACCGTACGCGACCACCCGTTCCACGCCGTCAACCACCTGGGAAAGCACGCCCCCAATACCTGTGTTGCTCGCATCGGTGTCGAGCACAAAGGGTTTAGAAAAATCGGGGTAAACCAAGGGAGGAGCTTTAACCAGAGCGTCCCGAAGGGAGCGGAAAGCAGCCTCCTCCTCCTGTCCCCAATGAAAGCGGACCCCCTTTGACGTCAAAGCATGTAGGGGCTTTGCAATTGTCGCAAAATCCGCGACAAAGTGTTGGTAATATGACGCGAATTCAATGAAACTCCTGACCTCCCCCACAGAGGTGGGAGTCGGCCAGGAGCTGACGCACTGCGTTTTGGCGGGATCGGTAGCAATACCCGAGCGTCCAACGATGTGTCCCAAATAACGCACAGATTCGCGTAACAGATGACATTTTTGGGGTTTAAATTTCAAATTAGCAGCCCGCATTTTGAGGAAAACCGCCCGCAACCTCTGGAGATGCTCGTCAAATGTTCTGCTAAAGACGATAACGTCATCCAAATAAATTAAGCACGAGTCCCATTGCAATCCAGCCAAAACCAATTCCATCAATCGCTGGAAAGTCGCCGGCGCCGAGTGGAGTCCCATCGGCAACCGGTTGAATTGGAAGAGACCGTGCGGTGTACGGAATGCAGTTTTAGGCTTAGAATCATCGTCCAGAGGAAGCTGCCAGAATCCCGAAAGCAAATCCAATGTGGAGAAGAATCGCGCTCCCGCCAAAGCGTCCAGCGATTCGTCAATCCGTGGGAGCGGGTATGCGTCGGCAACAGAAATTTTGTTGAGGCGGCGAAAATCGACGCAAAACCGCAACGAGCCATCCTGTTTCTTAACCAGGACGATCGGCGCTCCCCACGGGCTGGTAGAGGGAGAAATGATGTCGGCGGCCAACATGTCATCAACAGCCGATTTGACATGGTCCTTTTCGGCGGGACTTAACCGAAAAGGATTTTGGCGTATTGGCGCGCTGTCACCTGTATCAATATGGTGACGCAGCAGATGGGTACAGCCCAAATCGAATTTGTTCTGACTGAAAACGTCGGAAAATTCACGCAGCAGTGTCTTAAGCTTTTGACGCTCTAAATCCGACAGGTCCGTCGATCCCGCACAAAGCGCCTCGAGCCACCCTTCATCGGTGTCCGAATGTGGATGCGGCAGAGGGACAGTGCCTACGTGATTCGCGACAGGTTCCTCACAGGGCACCGGCGTTGCGTGAGCAAGCACGGTCCCTTGAGGAACCACCACTGTCTGCGACCCCACATTGAGGACCGCGATGAAAGGGTCCCCGTCCCCTTTTACGATGGTCTGGGCCGGAATCAAATGAGGTCCGCTAACCCCGGCCCTAGATAGCCCCAGCAGAATTCCCTGGTCCCCAACGCCTTTAGCGAAGGGCCGACGAAGTTTGAGAGGCACCAACATTTGTGCCCCCGGCGGTACGCGAACCGTTTTAACGACGAACGCCGGTACCGTCGCGAACGCCGTCCGAGCCGCAGTAGGGGACGGCAGAAACGCCATGCGTCATCCCGACGGGAGCTCAATGCAGCCCTGGTCTATTAAAATACGAATCGGCATTTTGCCCAAGAAGTCCGTCCCCAGCAGGCACGGAACCGCCAGCTATCGACCAGGATGCGCACCTCAACCCCGTCAATGTGCCCCACCACGGCTGACGACCCCGACGATGCAGCCACAACGCGATGGGCCAACACGGACCACTGCCTGGGTTCGATCTGAGTCCGCATAGTGGTGCGTGTTGGCGCGATGGTGCGCAATGTCGGCCCCCCGTTCGTTGCGGTGTGCGAGTGTGTGATGGGTGTGTGCGTGGGCCAAACATGAGGGGTGCCGCGACTCGCCGGGTTATGTTGATGGAGCTTGGGAGGAGGGCCGGCGTCCTGTCGAGGCGTCGTCCCGCATTGCCGAGGAGAGCGGCACCCCGAGGCGACATGGCCCCGGATGCCGCAGTTGTAACAGCGCGGGAGCGCAGGCGGCAATGACGGATGGTCGGAGCGGCTCGCTCCATCCCGGCCCGCCCGTACTCCCACCCTCTGCTGCAGTCGATGGTTGATGGCGCAAACTTCCTCCGCCGGGAGGGTGGCTGCAGCCACCGTACGCCCGGCCGCTGCCCTGCTGGCCTTCCGTCGCTGCGACAGCAGGTTGGCGTGGAGGAGCCGCGCAGACTGGAGGGAACCCATTTCCGTGTCCTCCTGTGCAACGACGGCGATGTCCAGGTCGTCCGCCAGCAGGAGGATCTTTTCCGTTACCATCGCGTCCACGCCTTCGTCGTCCATTCGTGGGAAGGCCGTCTTCGCCAGCGCCAGGAGACTCGTACGGTACGCCAGGGGCGACTCCTTTGCACCCCGCTGGCGATCATAAAAGAGCTGCCTGCATTCCGACGATGGTCCATAGACCCCAGCCAGCAACTGCAGCGCCATCTGTAGCGTGGAGCGTTTGTCCTTCGGCGCCGATGTAAGAGCGGCGAGGGCGTCGCTGTCGAGGAGCGCCGGCAGCGCGCAGAGGGCCTCGGCATCCGACCACTGCGCCATTTCCTGGTGCGCGAGGAAGCGCCGCTAAAAGCCGCCCCAGTCGCCCTCCTCGCCCACAAACTCTTTGAGTGGAGGTAGGCGTTGGTGCAGCGCAGCGGCCGCCGTGGAAGCTCGCACTCCGCTGTCCCCGTTACTCGGCTGGGCTTCGGCGCGAACGACGGATGGCATCGCCGGTCGCACCAGTGGTGACGCTCTGTCCGCTGGTGATGACGCGGCAGCACCTGTGAGGCCGATGTCGTACCCGAGGTTCAGGCCGGCTACGCCCTCATCAGCTGCTGCGGCGATAGCGGGAGATTCAAAGTTGTGCTCCGTTGAAATGGCGGGAAGGCGCACCGGTCGTCGGCTGTCCTCGCCCCGTGGCGGTCCACCAGCCCCCAGCCGTGTGATGTGTTCGAGCGTGGCGGCAGCAGCGTACAGCAGCTCCGCCAGTCTGGCGTGAGCCAGCCTCAGTCCGTCTGTTGACGGCTCCCCTTCATCCCAATGCTGCGGTAAGGATGCGTCCGGGCCCGGCTGCTCAATGCCTTCTTCAGCCGTCTCGGGCTCCACAATTTCAGCGGTGTCCTCTGCCTCCGGTACCCCGGCTCGAGCTGTCCGGCGCGTGTCCATGTTCGTGGTCGTTAACTTCTGTCACCAGATGTAATATCGTTGAGGACTCTTGGACGCCGGGGTTGAGGCACACGTATTTATTCCGCAACAGTTGTCACAACCGCGGACATACAACACTGGAGGGGGTATCGGCCCCCTCACCCGCTAGCTGTGAATACACTGCTATTTATCTCTGACCTACCTCCTAGTCCTCCACTAACGGGCTAGGGGAGGCTGTCTGGCCCGACACTGGTAAGTCGGGCTACGGTACCCGGAGTCCCAGAGCACTAGCTCTGGTTCTCGGGACCACGCCGCTGGCTCGGTCCTGCGCGGCCCTGACAAGGGCGGCGACCCAGGGGAGTCCAGGGCTCTAGCTAGACGATCTTCGGTCTTCACTGGTTTAGCTTTAACATTCTCCCCCGAGCTCTCCGGCTCATCCCCTTTTATACCAAAACCCCTCGCTGAGGGGTGGGGCCAGCCCCCCCAGGCTGCCCTGTGCGGACGTCGTTGAGAGCACCTCCCCGTGCACTCACGAAGCCCCGCCCACTGTGTTTGTTTCCCGTGTGATCCTATGTATACAGCCCCTCCGTAACACCCCTACATAATGAGCACATCGATTTTGACTTAAAGCTTTCGTGACTGTAGGAATTCAAATTCTTGGGTCTTTCGGTAAAGTCACGTTGATAGAGTTTTGATGAGGGAATTCTTTTGGGATGGATGGTGGTGGGAGTCAGGTTTTAGGTAGGCATCCGTATGGGTGGCTTTCCTGTAAACATTGTCCCTTTGAGCCATCTGGTCTCCTTTCGATTAAAACATCCAAGTATGGTAACTTCCCATCCTTTTCCACCTCCATGGTGAATTTCAAACTTGTGCTTTCTTCACAATTGCTTTGCGCGCCAACCCCTTGGTTGCGGCGCTGCAACATGCGAATTTTCACCTGGCAGCCCTTTGATTGGTGGAAAACGAACCACCGCTGGGCTGGCTGCCGAACACTTACATTATCATTGATTGCTGACATTTGGGCTATGCTCATTCCAAACCCTTATAAAGTTTCCCTTGGAAGCTAACTTCCCTTTTCCTGAAGACGACCGCTTGCGTTGCGATCGAAACGTAGTAGTTTTTTTGTTTTTTCTTTGAACCTATCTTCGTGACTTTACCGAAAGACCCAAGAATATGAGCACATAGATGTTTTAAATGCAGTTGCATGTACATATGCTGCAGTTAATGTTAATGCACATGCTATGCATATGCTATGCATATGCAGTATTCCCTCGTTATTCGCTAGGGAATATGTTCCGGAGATGCCCGTGCATAGCAGATTTTACGAATAATGATATTGGTCTCAGAAAATATATCTTTCTCATAAATTACCTTCCATAAATAAATATGCAAATAATCTATTAAATACGTGAACATTATTATAATAAAAAATTGTTATAATAAACAATATAAATTCAATTTTATATTAGAGTATTAAATAATAGTTAATAAATAAACTTAGCTTTAAAAAAATAAGGACATCGAGAAATTGCTTTATCTCATCACTTAATCTCATCACTTTCTCTCTCCTGATACAATCGTGTAGAATTTCAGATGCGATTCGCGGATAACCAAAATTGCGGGTTGCAAGTTTGTGAATAACGAGGGAATATTCACATTATGCCATTCTGTGTATGAATGTAGAATATTATTGCTACGTGCAAAAACACAAATGAAAAACACCATTATCAAGTTGCATATCAAGCCATGGGCAAAAATGCAACCATCATGTTTTCAATAAATTAATACGAACAAATAATAGACCGCATGTAAGCACATCGAGAAATTGTTTCCCAAGCAGAATAGCCTAGTGCAAAAACGGAGTATAATGCAAATGACAACACGTCGGGAATTCTAAAAAAGAGATGCAAATTGCATCGAGAAATTGCTTTATCTCATCACTTAATCTCATCACTTTCTCTCTCCTGATACAATCGTGTAGAATTTCAGATGCGATTCGCGGATAACCAAAATTGCGGGTTGCAAGTTTGTGAATAACGAGGGAATATTCACATTATGCCATTCTGTGTATGAATGTAGAATATTATTGTTACGTGCAAAAACACAAATAAAAACACCATTATCAAGTTGCATATCAAGCCATGGGCAAAAATGCAACCATCATGTTTTCAATAAATTAATACGAACAAATAATAGACCGCATGTAAGCACATCGAGAAATTGTTTCCCAAGCAGAATAGCCTAGTGCAAAAACGGAGTATAATGCAAATGACAACACGTCGGGAATTCTAAAAAAGAGATGCAAATTGCAAATGCGTGGCTATATATCACTGGAGACCCACCGGATTCAAATTGCGAAAATGACACGACAAAGTACATTGCTGTTTAGTTTGGCATGAGCCTTCGTGACAGAGATGTATAAGTTTTAATTTAACGTTTGAATGACTGACCTACAGTACTTGCATACAGTCACGATACAAACACAATTTATTCCATTTGTAAATTAAAATGAGATTCTGCAATTTCAGCATCGTTGTTCCATCTTCATAAATCATTTTTATTCGGACACTTGGTTTGTGAGTACCTGTCTGACCGTATAACTTTTAATTATTCAACTTTTCATAGTCTACATAAGTCAGATACAATGGTATTGCAATGCATTTATCCTTTATTCACAATCTGTTTGATCGGATGTATATGTCTAATGATATATATTTTAAAAATCCACTTCTATATCCAGCTTTATTGCTTGGTTGGCTGCCCGTGGAATTGCTGATTCTTCCATGTGATCTTCGTGAATATTGTATTATTTGCATGGTAATGTACCTTTATAACAAAGTCTAACCATTACACCACAGCGACATCCAACGTAATTTTATCACAAGTAAATTTAAATAGTACTAATAACACTGGTCAACACACTTTTTCTGGCATAGGGTATTCCAACGGGTTTAATGTAATTTTGGGGTGCTGATTCCAAATCTGGCATCAGTTTTTTCTATCACATCAGGTTTTTGAGATATCAAATATTGCATTTTCAATGAAAACAGCTAATTTATGCTCATATACGAATAGCTAAACAGACATCCATACAAGAATAAGATAATATACAATATACAATAATAATGAAACAAACATTTAATGAGCCATAGCACAAAGTTGTGAGAGTGACTGCATATCAATATGAGTGCATGCATATTACCATGTAAGAATTGAATTGTGAAGATAAGAAAAATATGTACAAAAAGGTCATTCACAATAGTGATGTTACATCTGCATAAACGACCTCTTCTTTGACGATCTCCGATGTACAGCTTGTGGAATGTCTCTCATCAAGGACCAGCAGTAATCTGCCATCATGTTTGAGTCCCATCGGCCTTGGTAACGTTCTTCCATAACTTTAATGTCTTGATTAAAGCGTTCACCTTGCTCTTCGCTCACGTGACCCATGTTCTCTGGAAACTGGGTCAAGTGACTACGTAAGTAGTGAACCTTGATGCTCATTCTACATCCAAGTGCTTGGAAACTGAAGAGCAGCTCCTCCACAATCTCTCGATAGTTGTCCGCTTTCCTGTTCCCAAGGAAATTCCGCACCACATCAGAGAATGCATTCCAAGCTCTAGCCTCTGCCACAGTCATTGTTGTGATCCCTGATGAGTGTTCTTATTTGAGGGCCATCAAATATTCCTGCCTTTTTCTTCTCGGCACTGAGATTTGAAAAGGTTGAACATATATAGCTGAAGCAGTCTCCAGTGTGATCAAGAGCTTTGACGAATTGCTTCATTAACCCAAGTTTTATGTGCAGTGGGGGAAATACAAGTTTATTCCTATCAACCAGAGGCTCATTCTTGATGTTCTTGTAACCAGGCGTCAAACTGATTCTTGGTGGCCAGTTCTTTTTAACCCAGTGTTCTAATGTAGCCCTACTGTCCCAATAGCACAGGAAACAAGGGTATTTGGTGTGACCTCCTTGCTGACCCAGCAGAAAATTAACCATTTTCAAATCAACACAAATTAGCCATTCATGAACATGGTATTCCAATCTATCCAGAACAATCTTGATGTTGGCATACTCTTCATTCATTTTTACAGTGTCCTATTGGGATTGAACCATATATATTTCTGTCCCATATTGAGAAGCCCTTCAACATCATTACAATAAACAAGTTGACCATCTGAATGGAAGTACTTTCGCAGTGCTGCTTCTCTGTTACGATAAAAGGAGACACTAGTGCCAAGTCTGAGTAGTCCTTTCTCTTGCAGCCTGGAAGCCAACAATTCAGCAGACTGCTTTGGCAAATACAAATTTCTTACAAGATCATTCAATTCAGGCTGACTAAACAGATACATTTTATCACAATCTGCATCAGATGGTGTATATTCGAACTGAGCATCATCATCATCTATAGAGGCAGGTAAACTGAGGGATTCAACATCAATCTCTGGTAGCTCAGTAAATACAGGCACAGGTATTTCCTCAGTGCTCAACTGGTCGTCTGGCAGATGGGATATCTGGGTATTGTAAGTGTTGTTTGTTTTTCTTATTGAAACCTTTTACATTGACAAGGCAGAAGTAGCAGTTATCCAAATGGTTTGTAGGTTCTCTCCAAACCATTGGCACACCAAACTTCAGCTTAGCATTATTTCCTTTAGACCATGATCGCAAAGTTTCAACACAGGTTTTACACACTTTGTGAGGAGCCCAATTTTTGTCTTGGTCTCCAAGTCGTACTTTAAAGTAAGCAAGATAAACCTTCTTGACAAAGGTATTGATGTTGCGCCTTTGATCCTGCAAAGTGAAGCTGCCACAGATGTAGCAGAAGATATCTGGGTCATTACTGCATTTCCTTCTTTCGGATGTTGTAGCCATTGTTAGATCACGCCGTGCAGAAGAAAAATATTAAATAAATGTGGATATCTACATAAAATTATATTATAAACACACTATCCTAAAAATACACCACCATATTTTAACTCTAAAGCAGTCACTGACTCGTAACAACTTGCAATCATAAGTAAAATCAATGAAAATGGGGTATGCCGATAGCATAAAAATGAGATGTGATAGAGCAAATCTGAGATCAGATTTGGAATCAGCACCCTGAAATTAGTCTAAAACAGCTGCAAAAGTCCAGGCCAGAATTTTTTTGTTGTTGACCAGTGTAATTAATTGTGTTATTGTTTTATTTTTTATTAATTTTTATTTCATTTTTTTACCTACGTGACTTTACCGAAAGAACTAAGAGTATAAACAAAGAAGTTGTTTCCATGAAAGTAATGCAAAAATATTCTGCTTAAATCCACGATGGGAAAATAAATACAAACACTTAGCTCCATGCTCAGAAGGGTGTTCGTCGATTAATTGCAAAACAATTTTGAAGAGGAAATCAGTGTGATATATTTCCATGTGCATATCGTTGAAAAATGCGAGTCACGT
Source organism: Lampetra fluviatilis (assembly GCF_964198595.1). Taxonomy (NCBI): domain Eukaryota; kingdom Metazoa; phylum Chordata; class Hyperoartia; order Petromyzontiformes; family Petromyzontidae; genus Lampetra; species Lampetra fluviatilis. Next base: position 5,286,430 of record NC_136295.1, on the reverse strand, counting down.
AGAGAGCCACGAGAGTTTGATCTTTCGGAAAATTCGCACTGCAGTCAAAACCATAAAAAGTCACAATCGTGCACCCCTTTAAGGTCAGGGAAACGCCAGCCCAGCACATCAACAGCAGTCCATCTTTCGCACACCGTTAAATCAATATATGCACGCAATTCTCATTGTCTGGTCACTCTTGTGTATAACTCAGTGGTGGTCAATACACCAAACGCTGTAATCCATTTTGAGGCGCCTTCTCCCCCCTCCTCAGCGTCAACTTACAACCCTCACTACAAAGGCAAAACCCTCATGTCACGCGATCTCTTTAACGCTATTGCGACATAGAACTAAAAAGGACGTCATGATGAACAAGAGATTATAACCTTTAAATGAAATAAGTCCGTGTCACCGCGGCCTTACAAATTGCACACGAATGGATGCAATGAATACCACGTCGCGATCTGCTTTTCGCTTGCAAGTTTCAGATTAACTGCAATACACCCGTCCTTGGACGGGCAAAAGGCTAGTTCACAAGATTAACCCAAAGCCCACATTTCATAAACAAAAACTACTGTATATAATAAAATTAATGTTCCTATATTACTATACATATAGGTCTCCATTGCAAGATAATTCACATTATTGGCCTCTCGTCTCATCATAATATCATCACCTCATTCATGGCCATGACCAATTCACCAAAAAGTTACCATCTCTTGACATATATTAGCTCAGCTTTCAGCATCATTTCACAAACCCACACTGAGCAGCATGGTGAAGTAAAGTCAAATACCCGACCTGTAGAACAATGGATTAACAAGAAGGGCTGTACACATACATATGCGACTTTAATCTGAACTTTACTGTGCTTGGCAAAGCCTCGCTGCCCAAAATAAGACCTGAAATTACACTAAGCTAAGAGGGGTTTCCCCCTTTTCTCTGGCAACAAAACTGACACCTTTTGCAAGGAATCATGATAACATTAACCACAATACTTGTGTAATGGGTTCCGGAGACACTTGTAGAGATAACTTCTTTATTACAATACAACACTCCAACAGTCCTGAAACTCTGTTACAGCCTAGGTACACAGCCTAGGTACACAGCCTAGGGACACAGCCTAGGTACACAGCCTAGGTACACAGCCTAGGGACACAGCCTAGGTACACAGCCTAGGTACGCAGCCTAGGTACGCAGCCTAGATACGCAGCCTAGGTACGCAGCCTAGATACGCAGCCTAGGTACGCAGCCTAGGTACGCAGCCTAGGTACACAGCCTAGGTAAACAGCCTAGGTAGACAGCCTAGGTACACAGCCTAGGTACACAGACTAGGTACACAGCCTAGGGACACAGCCTAGGTACACAGCCTAGGTACACAGCCTAGGTACACAGCCTAGGTACACAGCATAGGTACACAGCCGAGATACACTGCTCTGGCTACGCTCTGGGGTCCTCCGGCTACAATTACCCTAGGGGAGGCTATCTGACCGTCCGAGCCAAGGTGCGGGTCTGGACTCTGGCTTCCTCGGAACTCGCCCTTACAAGGACGTAGAGCCGGGAGTCCCAGAGTCCCACCACTGGCCCTCACAGCGTCCCGGCCCTTACAAGGACAAGCGGGACGAGGGGGTCCAGGGTCCTAAGCTGGCTGGTCTTGGGTCTTGAACTGCGACTGGCCTCGATCGGCCAGGGAGCTGCCCTTTTATGCCTCGTCCCCAACGAGGGGTGGGGTTGTGTGCGCCCCCAGATATCCCACAGAGCACACACAGCCCCCCCCCCCCCCCCCGTTGGTGGCGCCAAGGGGCTTAACTGGCTGGGGTGCTTGGGATCCTAGCGCTTGGCGCCAAGGCTTATCTGCCTAGGATCCCAGAGCCCCCAGCAGCCCCCTCCCCTCTTATGGCACTACACTTGCAGTCAAATGCAAATAAAAAACAATACTCTGATAATTTCTGCATTGTCCTTGAAACTGATTGGTCCACACCAGAGATAGCAAAAGGGGAAAAACCCTATTAGTATATTTTGGTACTGGCAAAGGAGGCCTCATGATGTTTACACTAAGCTCTTCCTGCTCTGAATAAGGCTTCTTCCTCACATTTTTTTGCATTTATGGTAACTAAATCTGCGACAGACAAACTGCACCTATCATCTTTCTATGGTCAATTAATTTAATATCACATGCTGAGAAGTTAACGGCCATTGTTCTATGCAGAGCCTGGTTCCAAATTACAAGAATGTATGGAATTCTCACCAATGGCTCAGTTGAACCTTCATTGTTCATTTCAGTGGGAAGACTTGTATCAAGATAATTTTAAAATTGCATAAAACCACGGGCTGCTTATCAGAGACATAAAATAAGCTAATTTACAGAATCAACTGATCTCAAAGAATCAAGTTAATGCAAGTCATCATCATAGCCAAAGTTTACTTTTAATTTTTAAAACCAAATTTAATATTATTTCTTGGTGTTGAGTGGGCACGGCTTTATTAGATGTAAGTATAACCATCGCAGATGGATAATACGAGAAAAAAAATGTATTACATTTATAATAGAGGTTTTTTTTGGGTTAGATCACGATCTAACACAAAAAAATCTCTATTATGGATGATATTGGTCGCGAAAGCCTGTGTTAAATTACATTTAAATTGCTTTTTACGGGCCTGTAGTCCTGTGGGGAAATATACATATTCACTTCTGGCGAAAATGTTAAAGTTAATAATTATATTGCATCACAAATGTCAAAATTGAGTCTGTGGCTTTATGTAACACGCGAAATAGATAATGAACCAGTTTAATAAGAATAATGGTTTATTTTATAAAGCATTTAAATGCAACGGCTACTGCCTTCTTGCAATAGTTAGTGCACTGGACTTACGATCTCGAGGTTGGTGGTTCAATCTCCTAGTGTGGCATTTTAAACGATGCAATTTTCTTAAATTCCCACACCTGTATAAATGGGTACACCACATTCAATCTATCGGCAAATCCCGTGTGTTTCAGTGAGGTGCGGTTACTCCCAATTCTTTCAAGACGTCTGGCCCAACTGGTAAAGTCAGCCAAAATACCATTTACTGGTAGTAACCACCTGGTTCCACCAGCCCACAGGGGATTATTGTGTCCGTCCGTCGTGCATCCAAAAATGAGAGGGGTCGGGCTGGGTGTAAAGGGGCGGGTGGGGAGAGGCTGGGTGGGGATGGTGGGGAGAGGCTGGGTGAGGAGGGGAGGGTGGGGAGGGGCTGGGTGGGGAGGGTGGGGCTGGGTGGGGGGTGGGAGGGGTGGGGCTGGTTGGGGAGGGGCTGGTCACCCCGTGGTGCCCTTATAAAACTCAACGTTTAACCTACTCACGCCAACTTGTGCCCGTCCTCACAGTCGGCCATATTTGCGGAATACACCACGCCGCCGTTGACCCTGGCCATTGACCGAGCAACCCAACGTTCCTACCAGCTCCCTCCGCAGGAATGTGTTTTAAAGAGGCTCTCTCTGGAGCTTCTTCTAGTGGAGGCCCTTCTGCCAGGAATGGCATGAGAACATTATTTCAGGGCACTGAACAATAGAATACATTAAAAACACTTTTTTTTAAACACGCTTTTATGAAATGTACTAAAAAGTTTCAAATAAATATTTTCTGCTCAAGTACTTTGCATTGTACATGTTTCACATACTCGTGTTGTAACTGACTCTAAATACAGTACAAGCGTGGGGCGTACGTACTATTTTTGAGCAAGTATGTCTGTATTGACAATGGGAAGTTAGTGTTCATGTCTTGTGAATATGTTGTAATTTGAACGTAAAGGTTTTCAGCCGTTTATTTTTGGGAAAGTCTGCATTGAGAATGTAAATAACTATGTAGTGAATATCGTATTATTGTAACGTACAGCTTTTCATGTGTTGATGTTTGTGAATGTCTCGATTGACAATCGCAAGTAACTGGTGATCTGTTGGTCATATGTTGTAATGTAAACGTGTAAGTTTTTAAGCCGTTTATGTTTGTGAATATGTCTGCATTGACAATGGAAAGCAACTGCTCATATGTTCTTAATATGTTGTCATTTAAACGTAAAGTTTTGATGCCGTTTATTTGTGTTAAATATGTGTGCATTGACAATGAAAATAACTGCTCATGTTTTTAATATGTTCTAAAGGTAACGTTTTTAAGTCCTTTATTTTAGTGAATATGTCTGTATTGGCAATACAAAGTAACTGCTCATATGTTGGTGATATGTTTTAATATAAACGTCAAAATTTTACGGCGTTTATTTATGTGAATATATCTGCATTGGCAATGGAAAGTAACTGTGATATATTTTGGTAATGTGTTCAAAAGTAAACGTTAAGTGTTTATGGCGTTTATTTTTGTTTATATGTCTGCATTTGGCAATGAAAAGTAACTGGTCATATGTGAATAAGTTGTAATTGAAACGTTACGTTTTTAAGCCGTATATATTTGTTAATGTCTGAATTGGCAATGTAAAGTAACTGCGCATATGTTGTTAATATGTTCTAATTACAAGGTAACGTTTCTTAAGGCGGTTTGTTTAGTAAATATATGTGGATTGACAATGGGAAGAAACTGCTCATATGTTGGAATTGTTACAGAAAGTTTTCAAGGCGTAAATATGAGCGCCCCACGCTTTTATTTAGAGTCAGTTACAACAAGAGTATATGAAACATATCTACATATATATAAAAGGCAAAGTTGTGATTATGTGTGTCTGTTCAAAATGTTTAGCATACTTCCCAAACTTGAAATTTGCCATGTGGGTACTTTCCAGACTGTACACCATTCAAAAATTATGAAAATCCACTTTTATTTTTTTGGGGGGGCGGAGCTCAATAATGCATATACATTTCGATTGAAAGCTTTCGTGACTGCAGGGATTCATATTCTTGGTTCTTTCGGTAAAGTCACGTAGAAGGAAAGTAATAAAATAATAAAAATAAAACATAATAAAATAAAATAATTCTCACGACGTTTCGGCTACAACGCAAGCAGCCGTCTTCAGGTGAAGAATGAGACACTACCAAGTTAGGAGCTTATATATAAGCTGGGTTGGAGGTGGAAGAGCGCCTTAACAAAAAGAATGTGCATATGAAGAGGAATTTAGCATATTCATGGGAAATGCGTAGGAGGTGGGCGGGGGGGTTTCAAAGTCATATTATGCCCATGCATTATGCAGGATCAGCAGCACCAAGGGGGGGGGGGGTGCAGGGAGTAGCATTAACAAAGGAAAGGAATGTTAATGATATGTAGCTGCAGTTACTAGCTATACAAAAATAAAAAGAGACCCCACCAACAGCCTCGTTACTAAAACCAACAAAATCATTTCTGATTCAACCGCATTATTTGATCAGACCAAACAGTTCTCGTTGAAACCTTCTGCAGCCAGGCCACCAAGATTATACGGCTTGCCAAAGATACATAAAGAAGATACACCTCTTCGTCCCATTGTCTCTACTATCAACTCCCCCACCTATAAATTGGCTCGTTTTTTGTCTGAAATCCTACGGCCTTTCACTGGAAAAACCACCTCTGAAACTAAACTGACCTGGTATCGACAATCAAGGGGATTGCCCTGTCCCCAGACGACCTGCTTGTCAGTTTTGATGTGGTTTCCTTATTCACCAAGGTTCCTGTACCTGACACCATCGCAATCATTGAAGACTTGGTTCATCAAGGACTGAATGCTGGGGTACCCCCCCCTGGTGAGACACTGCTTAACCAATACATACTTCACCTGGAATGAAACTTTCTACAAGCAAACTGAGGGCACCCCAATGGGCTCCCCCCTATCTCCGGTTGTAGCCAACATCTTCATGGAGAAATTTGAGACGGACGCCATCCATACTGCCACTCTACGCCCGACCTTATGGAAGAGGTACGTAGACGACACTTTTGTCATCTGGCCACATGGCCGGCCTGCTCTAGACCAATTTCTCAACCACATCAATTCCATACAGCCAGCCATCAGATTCACCATGGAAGTCGAAAAAGATGGCAAGCTACCCTTTTTGAATGTCCTAATCAAAAGGAGACCTGATGGTTCAATGAGCCACTCTGTCTACAGGAAAGCCACCCATACGGATGCTTACCTAAAACCGGATTCCCACCACCATCCATCCCAGAAGAATTCCCTCATCAAGACTCTATATCATAGAGCCCAATGCATCTCCGACCATGAACACATTTCCAGTGAACTCAAACACGTACGCCAAGCTCTTAAGGCTAATGGTTACTCCGACTACACAATCCGCAAAGCCATCACTCCAACCATCAAGAAGGATCCTGCTGAGGAGCCTTTCAAGACCATCACCTTACCCTACATTGCTGGGGTCACAAAAAAGATCTCCAAAATCCTGATTAAACACAAGATCCAGGTCCGATTCAACACAGTACATAAAATCCGTGATCTGGTACCGTCTGTAAAAGATGTGGTTCCAGACATACAGTACCCTGGCGTCTACAAACTAAGTTGCCTCTGTGGTAGCAGTTACATTGGGGAAACCAAACGACATGTCTCGGACCGCATCCGTGAACATAAAGCTGACCTGAAACACGGTAGGACAAACACCTCAGCCGTGGCAGATCACTGTTACAACTCAGTGGGCTCACATGACATTGACTTCTCCAAGACAGAGGTTCTCTGCAAGCCATCTGGCTATCATGAGAGATTCGTTCATGAGGCGATCCACATATACAAACACAGAGACAATTTTAACCGAGAAGATGGATTCTGGCTTAGCAATCATTGGAAGGACGTAATAAACCATTTCGATACACATTAGGGTGGGTAGAATAATACATAGTGTTATATTAAAATGCATAAGGTGGTTTATAGCAATACAGTATATAATTTAATGTTGGGTTTATCTATGGCAGTATATAGTACGGTATATGCTCGTGTGATGTAAGAGAATAAAGTTTAGATGGAAGCATATTATATAATTTTTACGACGTAGAATTGAAATGTATTACTTGCTGTTAGTAACTCAGCTTATTGTAGAGTATAGTAAGTATACTGATGGTGCTATGCAGTTTATACTTTAGTTTTTTATGTAGTTTATACTTTAGTTTTCTACGTGGTTGTTTAGTAACTGCAGCTACATATCATTAACATTCCTTTCCTTTGTTAATGCTACTCCCTGCACCCCCCCTTGGTGCTGCTGATCCTGCATAATGCATGGGCATAATATGACTTTGAAACCCCCCCGCCCACCTCCTACGCATTTCCCATGAATATGCTAAATTCCTCTTCATATGCACATTCTTTTTGTTAAGGCGCTCTTCCACCTCCAACCCAGCTTATATATAAGCTCCTAGCTTGGTAGTGTCTCATTCTTCACCTGAAGACGGCTGCTTGCGTTGTAGCCGAAACGTCGTGAGAATTATTTTATTTTATTATGTTTTATTTTTTATCATTTTATTACTTCCCATCTACGTGACTTTACCGAAAGAACCAAGAAAATGCATATACAGTATTTTTTGCACGGCAAGTGAGCTGTGACGTCAAATCTGTCACGTGACCCGCGCATGTGGAAGCGTAATGCATTGTCGTGAGTGGTTCACGCGCTACGCTACGAACCCGGCGACCCGAGTTCGATTCCCGCTCACGGCCACCACTAGTGACGATTATTTCAACCGGTCTTGGGCCTCCCCTAGGTCGACTCAGCCTCAAACGAGTAACTCGTGTAGTGTGTGAACATCGCCACTGGGGAGACAAAGACGGCCGGGCGTGGTGGATCCAAGTCCCGGGCGAAGCCGGGTAGTACAGCTAGTACTGTATAATGCAAAGTACTTGAACAGAAAATATAAAATAAATAAAATATTTTATTTAGTTATTTTTAGTGGCATCGAAAATTGTTACCAAATTATATTTGTCAAAATATGTACAAAAGTTAAAACATTTACAAGTATTAAAGCATTTGAGCGAGCATCTATGAAAGCTGACAAAGCACCACCCAGTACAACACTTAACACAGTACCACCCAGTACAGCACCCAACACAGCACCACCCATTACACCACCCAACACAGCACCACACAGTACAACACCCAGCACTGCCGACTTGTCATCCCATGAATCCCCGCGTCTCTCCGCACCTCCCCCCTGGTCAACTCCGAGCTCCCCCTCCCCGTGCTCCCTCCCCCATCGCCCCTCCCCTCCGTCTACAGCCCCCGCCCCTCGACGAGCCACACTTGGCTCTGCACGAGCCTCTTTATACGCTCCGCGTGTCCCGTGTCTCCACCACGCCATTAAAAACACAATGAGTAATATTAAAAAAAAACTTTTGTAAAAACACGCTTTAATGAAATTTACCATACTCGTAATGGAAGAACTCCACGACTCCAGGAAGTGGCCCCGAAGCTTGGCACAACGTAAGGGGTCGTGATGATTTATAGCCAACGTCAGTTGAGCGTGGACAATTAGACCCAAGCCGAAACATAACATTAAAAAAGAATGTTTAAAAATTTTATTTTTTCATTTTTAATGATAGAATATAGTATTATCATCAGTATGATATACGTATACCAAGTTTGCAGTCGATACCACATTGGGAAGTGGCTTAAAATTGAGTTACAAGATTTGAGGATACGACAACAACAGACAGCGTGAGTTAAATAAAAGCGCGTAACAAGTATAACCCATAAAAATAAAGTATTTCACTATAAATCTTTTATATGCGTGGCGGCTAAAGTCCTCTCGTCATCTGGCTTGAGATAGCTGCCACCTATGGGTCAGATGATTGCATGGCAGCATTAAGCAATTGGTAATTAAATATAATATTTTTGTCCTTAAAAGTGTAAAATTTTGTAAAAAAATTTTCACGAACATTAATTGTCACGCACAACGAGTCTGTGTGGAAAATGTCAGCTCGATTGGATCACGGGAAGTGGGTTAAAAAACGACCGAAAGATTTGCACGGTCCTAAGGAAGCAAGCAAGCGAACTTAATATAAAGGATTTAAAAATAAGGGAACAAATGGGAAAACAATGAAACGGGGGCAACATCACGACACAGCCCAGGGCCAACGAGGAGGCACATCAGTAACGAAATGTTAACTATCTCGCCAGGCATACATGAGGTCGTGGGTTCGAACCCAACTGTAACGCCTGTATATTTGGATTTTTATCCGGGTCCTCTGGTTTTCCCCTTCACATTTAGCAACATGCTATACATTTCCAGATATTAAGTCACTTCGTTGAACTATTAATTCTGGCATTGTCGCTTCTGAAAGAGAGCAATATAGCTCAGGGGGGACCTTACCCGATGAAGTAGAAAAATAATATGTAGACTCGGGGAGAAGCCTCCTATCTGGCTGGAGCAGGAGTTGGGCGACAGGGCCTGGAAGGGCAGCAAGCAATACGCAGAGTCGTACCCAGGCAGGTGACAGCTGGCCCTTTGAGCACACAGCAGCAGCAAAGTCCAGGATCAGCGAGGCCCATGGGCCTAATGCTTATAAGGTCTATCATAGATGAGGCCCAGAGGCACAACTAGGGTTGCTACCGCTTATGTACAAAAAACTTGCAAGAAGAATAATTCACAAGATTACAAGAGGCGATAACTACCAAGGCCTTGAAGGATGCTTTTTTTTAAATGGAAAAGGGATTTGGGGCACAATTGCAAATTACGAGCTTAATTCAGAGATTCACATTGTATTAGAGAGTATGTATCTCAAGAGAGACAATTGCAATAACATAATGTTCAGTGATTACGGCACACAAATTAGACATTTTTAAGTCGTGTCATTAAACGGAATAAATAGGCATTTTTTATTCATTATTTTTTGCACGTCATAAAGTCGTTATTCTACTGCAATGTTGACACATCTGTTATGCTTTGCTCAAATATTTAACAACAAAAAATATCCTCATTTACTGAAAAATATCTCAATTGAGTCTCAAATCCTTAATTAATCTTAATCCTGGGAGTAATTTTACACCAAATCCTTCATGAATATTTTTCAAATGAACAAAAGTCAGAGTACCGAGTGAAAACCCATTCATTCGAGGGGATAACACTGAAAAATACACACACCTAACCCATCAACAGGCTAAATTTGCTTTGGATGTGGGAGTCTATGGTTAACACCCCTGAATATCTCACAATACCGGAATAGGGGATAACTATGTGTCAATGTATTTTGTTGAGTGGTATATTATTAGATAACCAACAAAAAAATTTACCCATAAAAACAAAGTTTTTCACTATAAATCCTTTATATGCGTGGCAGCTAGAGTCCTCTCGTCCTCTGGCTTGAGATGGCTGCCACCTATGGGTCAGATGATTGCCTGCCACCATTAAGCAATTGGTAATTAAATATAATTTATTTTTTCCTAAAAAGTGTAAAATTTTGGAAAAAAATTTTCACGAAAATAAATTGGCACGCACAACGAGTCTGTGTGCAAAATGTCAGCTCGATTGGATCACGGTAAGTGGGTTAAAAAACGACCGAAAGATTTGCACGGTCGTAAGCGCTCAAGCACGCAAGCAAGTGAACTTAATATAAAGGATTTAAAAAGACGCGACTTTTTCCAAGTCCTTGGAAGACGTGAACAGATTTCCCACGACAGCTGCTTCAAAAAGATGCCCCTGAGGAAACCAAGACAGGTGGTAGCCCTAGGCGCATTGCCAATGAGATCGAATGCCTACAAAGACTGGAGACCAAGCTCAAATGAAGCCAACGGCAGGCAATGTAAGTGGCAACAAGGACCAGGGAGGTGGAGAGAGGGCCAGGCAAGGGTTGGGATGTGCTGAGCAGACAGGCCAAACAATTGAGGGAGAAAAAATACAAAAGAGTAAATAATTGGTAAAAAAATAAATAAAGCGATAGAGAGGTGACTGTAAGAATTAGGGAGAAGGTTGGGTTTGACAGCAGCAATATTTTCAACACTTAATAACCTCAACCCAAGTGGAAGATGGCAGACATTTCCTGCAGTTAGCATTAAAGAAAGGTGTATAAAATGATGGATCACATAACAACTCGCATACTTTGCATTAGACATTTGTCGTTGTCAGAAGTCAGTAGTCAATGCTGTTACTCCGACGCCAGCTTCACTGTTGATGCTTCAATTCCTGCAGCTTTCCAAAATGAAAGTAAATGCCTCAAGCAGTCGGCTATCAACTAGCTGTTACAAATCGTATGGCATTATTGCTCGCAAGCCGACAATGTCTTTTGTATCAAAGTGCATTCTCCAAATTAGAAAAAAATATCCACAGGGACAACACGATTCCTGTCCTTTGGTACAGTTCCATAGATCTAACAACTACACAAACTGCCATTATTAAAATGCCCTCCACAATAGCATAATATACCAGGCAATGTCCCTTTTTCAAAGCAGGGAAGGCCATTGAATTATACAAAATCCCATCACTGTTTAAGTAACATTGCCATTTCCAGAATTCATGTATGTGTATAAAAGGACACTTCACACGTTTTCCACTGAGCAAAAAAAAACCCCGAACCCATTTTCTACAGATTTCGCCACATACCAATAACTGTAAAATATTGGGGGAACATTTTGTCATCAAAAGATAAAAAAAAATGCAAAGAAAAAGAAGGTTCTGCGCACGAGTTGAATTAACGCATATACCGTTAGAATGTGTGCGGTCGATTAGATGTAAGTTTTTGTATTTCTCGGAAAACATTTTGTTATTCCATCAAAATCTCTAAAAAGAATTGGGGTTCTCTTATTGGACAGACTCATTATCATCGTCCAGGGTCTGTCTGAAGGCCTCCTCATTACAGTTACCATCCCACATTATTCTGTGATGGCACAATCCATCTCACTCCTGATCATGAGCCGATCTCATTCTTTCTCTTCTGTGGTGGCTGTCCTCTCAGGCATGCTTATCACCCTTGATTTCCATGGCCATTACCATTTTCGTCCATTGGCTATCATCCTTTCTGTCCACTTTCTTTACTTAACAGATTGAAAACGTTCTTCTTCACGCACCATCACATTCATTTTTCTGAAAGCACGTAATTTTCATCTTTATTACTTAATAATATATATCCTAATCAAAAATCAATCATTGCCTAGGTATATATTTTTTGCTGTGCCTTCTATGTGTGTCCCTCCAACAATTATTATGTTTGGATATAGAATTAGTGGTATATTAAGTTTGGTTTGCTCTTATTTATCTAAAGCCTAACTTTTCAGACAAAATTTGTATGCTTTTCAATAGCAATTTTATGACTGTAGGTAAATCTGAGATAAATGTTTTTTCGATATATAATTACAAATGTTGTGGATTTACTGTGGGCTGGAGTAGTAACTAATTGGCGCATTGTTTACATGACAAACCTTACTGGCTATGTCGGGTGGTGGAGGGTTACGACACATTTATACTTACGCGATCTAACTCAAAAACCTTTATTATGAATAATATTGGTCGTGAAAGCCTACGTGTTAATCAAACATACACCAGAGACAGCTTTCTTTATGGCAATGTCTCACCAGTGTTTGACCAGGGAACGCCAAAAAACGAACAGTACAAAGACTATGCAAGTGTAGTAGAGTTACCCACTCGATATTCACAAACTCGGAGAGCAAATCGTTAACAAGGTTTTCCCGCTCAAACTAACGGTCAGGGTCTCACAAGCTGAGAGCTGACCGTAAACAAGGTTTTCCCGCGCGACCAAACGGTCAGGGTCAGATAGGGTGAATTGGGATCGAAAAGCATATTGGGAACGACCAATCACAGGGTTCCACAAGGTGGCCGGGGATTGGACAACCCGGCCACGAGCAAGTATAAAGCCAGAGCGCTCAGAGCTCTCGGGGAGTTGAACCACACGAAGACCCAAGACAGCGGAAGAAGCTTAGGACCCTGGACCAAGCCCTCCAGCCCTTATCAGGGCTAGGGTTCAGTGTAACCAGTGGTCGGGAGACATCTCCCTAGGTCCAGTCAGAGGACACTGAAAGAGCGGGATATTGAGTAGCCTGTAGGGTACAGGGGCTTGTATGTTCTGAGTGTAACGGGTGAGGGGACCGTATATCCCTCAGTGCATAGGGATCGTGTTGATAAAAGTGTGTGCTACAAAAGACGTTGAAGAGTCCGTCTGTACAACACTACACAAGTATACGAACACTTATAGCTCGGGTCGAGCAGTTATATCTTTGGGATCTTTTTCCCAGTATCCAAAATAATTAAAAATAATAATGCATTTTACCCTTTCTGGCAATAAAATAGGTGTTAAGATGTTCAAACACCTTTTTGCAAGGCATCAAGTCTGCATTAACCACACGTACTTGTGGCAAAACATGCAAGGAAACATGCTTTCAAAAAGGTCCCATAGATTTAAATAAAATTTATATCCTTAGTCATTCCATCTGGTTCGAAGCACTTTTTTTTATCTTTCATACAGTGAAGAGCAATGGTGGCTTCTTCAAGTGTGACATCTCGAACCTCTTGTTTTTTTAAATGAAGATCTGCATAGCCTTCCTCCCACATTTTCACAAACATGTCTCTAATCGTGAATTATGGTTCAATCTGGCGAAGGAATATTTGTGATTTACCGATCACTAACTTCCTTCTTGCTGTTCTCATGCGCCTCCGTTGCTTGTTATGACATCTTCAATTATTTTGGTGTTGTTTTTCTCAAGATTTTTTGCCTTTTTTTCAAATGGTTATACAGAGTTCTGTGAATTTCTTTCATTTCACATTTCCATTATTTTGTTGTATGTTAATATATTTACTTTACCTTGCACCTCGAGTGCACTGTCTAAAACAATGATAGTTGTTGAATTATTTCTAGTGGTGACATCCATTTCGTTATTTTGCTTATCTATAGATTTTAATCTATTGCTAAATCTAACTCTACATTATACTACCATAGTGTTATGTTTAGTTTGAAGATTATAAAACAATACTTTGTCGTGTGTATATATATACGAACTAATAATGTCAAATGCCATAAGCATGCTTTGCTTACACTGGAGAATGGCAATTAATTCCACCGATAATAACGTTTGGAAATTAACTCTGGTATTTATGACCAAACGATAACAATCAAATTGGCCACACGGTCACAGTGTGAATAGGAAAGTTTATGATAGCCACCCTTTGTATCTGTACTTACTAGATAAGACTTCAGCATCTGATAAGGCTTAAAACATAGGCCAACACACACCATTATTGGATACACACAAACACAAATTTGCTATCGAGCCATGTTATGTATGCAATTTAATATCTGGAATATCTTCTTTTTCACCACTGGGTATAAATGACACATTTAAAAAGTGAACAAAATAATACTTGAATGCATAGTTTTACATTTCAATACGTTAAGCGTGTACTTCGTGTTTATAATCTTTCATTGATAAAATAGCATAATTTCTGGTATAGCAAATTCTGTATGTATACCAGTTATCGAAAGCAGATATACTACATAGTGTGTGGTGCCTACGGTCTTTACGGAGATGGGCAGTATCACAATTCTAAGTAATTTAGATGTATAATTTATTTAATTTGTATTATTATTACGCCTGTTTTTTTGCCAGGAAAGCCTCACTGAGTCTCAAGACTCTTTTTTAAGAGGGTCCTGCCAAGTTTTCACAGTAGGGGGACCATGTTGCTCCGTGTACTCCAAATTGAGTAGTTTAGAGGCGATATTTCAGCATTTAAATGTTTGGCCCATGCCAGTTATATTGTATCTTTATTTTTGCTATGGGAGGAAACCAAAGAATACAGAGAAAACCCATGCAGAATTGAGAGAGACCATAGCAACTCTATAAATTAAGTTGCTCAAGTCGGGAATCGAAACCCAGGCCCTTCTGTGAGGGTGCAATGTTACCGTCGCTTCACTCTACTGCCCTTATACATTTGTAATTTCTTTTAAAATGTAATTTGTATCTAAAATAAACACGAAAAACGAATTGGCAATTTGTATCCACATTACACAATACACGGTTAATTCGTATCTCCATTACATGACACTTGTCATGTTAATTTGATTGTATTTTGCTACGGAACATAACAATGAAAGGTGGTATGCTGGGCTGGCACTGATGTTTTCCCTTTAAATATATATTTAACTATACTCTCGTTCCACACCTTGTTACCATGAGTCTGCCAGTGTAAATGTCAATTAAATAAACATTCCGAGGCTAGATGACCACAGGCTCCCAGCGAGCGAGCACAGGTGGGTGAGGTCTCCGATGTGTTTTTGAGTTGTACCGAGTGTTTGTTTGGCATGATGTGCAACGTTTCGCTCTCCGGAACTGAATAAGCTTCCAGCACATGGTAATGAAACGTCCAACATGATGCAACAACGTGCGGTAAAACTTGAAAACACATCAGACATCATGTGGTACGCGTCAACAGTAGCAGGTGGCAAATAGGTGTTTGAGTCACAGCAAATAAACAAGCAGACACATGGGATCAAATGATCAATTTCAGTCATCGGAATAACAGCAAAAAAAGGAATTGTGATTGAACGGATATGAAAGCCAGGTATACACAGATAGCAACATCTAATCATGGCCATTCGAGCAAATTCTGGATTCGGAGTGGATCAAAAACATGGGTAAAGATAGTGAGGATTAGGATTATGGGGAAGATGGGTGAGGAAGAACGGATGGGTCTGTTAAGGGAATTAATTATGCGATGGGAAATGCTGGGTGGCAGTTGGGAGATTTGGATAAAGAGGATGACGCGTTTAAATGAGTGCAAGGCTGAGAGAATGAAGATGACTTTTATTTACGTCCTCAATTTTGCGAGGGGTTCATATGTGTGTATATACGTTGAAGTAATACAACTTACAATTGTGTTCCTTGTAAAGGCAACACATGCTAATCAAATGTGATTAACAATCTATTGTTATATAATTACAATAAGCCCCTCCCCCCTCTGCTCTCCGCACCTGATGGGTTCACAGCGATGAAGTCGTCTTGCTCTATTTAAGATCGGAAGCAGGTAGATTGCTTCACTATTCTGGCAAATCGCCCGATGATGCTGTATGTAATTACCAGCGAAACGTCGTACTACTCAAATTGTAAATGTTGGGGATTTACTCTTCAACACACCGGTGGGCTGAAGTAGTAACTAATTGGCGCGTTTTGTTTACGTGACAAACCTTACTGGCTGTGTCGGGTGGTGGAGGGTTACAACACATTTATACTTCGGAGATCTAACCCAAAAACCTTTATTATGAACGCTGAACTTCTTTCGAACCCTTCGTAGCCAACAATGCAAATCGTTTGGCTAGGTACGGCTTTTTACACGAGCGGCATATCTCGCAAAGCCCTTGAGTGTAATGTGGAGGCTATCGTCTTCATTAGAAGCTTCATGTTTGAAAAAAAATGGCATGATTAAGTAAATGAAAACCCAAGCTGCCAACCCCACGCAATCGTGGGTGGGACTTTGGGCTAAGAAGTAGAATTACTATGTTGTTATAGTTATAATTGTAATTAATAATACAATTCGGGTACATTATCAATCCACTGCTGGATAAAGGTCCTAACCACACATGTCCGTCATTGGGATTGTTTGACCATACTTCACAATTCTGGTCAGTATGGGTTAATGAAAGGTGGGGGGGCGGGGGCGTGAGGACGTCCAGGACTGGTTCAGATTTCACTTGCCACTGATATTAGCCGTGGAGGGGGAATCGAACTCATATAAACTCTCCCTCTATGAGGTCGCCACTATTCAGAAGGATTACTTCCGGTATTCTCCCGATTCCTTCTTACCTTGCCACCAACTCTATTTTACACGCCTGGGGGCACAACTCCAGTGATTACAGGTTTCCCAGGTAATCATTGCAATTACATTTTCAGAATATCTCCTGTCCTCATTTTCCATGTTCTGCTGTGTACAATGTGAGAGACCACTACCTTGATCAGGGACGCTCACTGTTATGTATGGGTATGTTCGCCTGAGGGGCTGCGCTCTTGATCTCTGCTGGCTGAACAAAAATTTCCCTTCACAGGAAGCAATTTTCCCTAGGGTTATGTCAAAGCAGTAATCACAGTTGCCCAGTCACCTTAAGGGATGTTAATCTACCTTATGGGTTAGTTTGTGTGTATGTCAATCATAGTGATTTGAGCAGTGTTAACTATTTAACTTTTTTTATTTTACCAGGTAAGGTCAACTGAGCTATGTAGGTCTTTTTCAGAAGCGAACTGGCCACGAATTATAGCTTAACGAAGTGGCTTATCACATGGAAATGTATAACGTCTGACTACTCTAAGGGCATGTTTCTAAGTGTGGAGTGAAAATCTGGAGAATCCGGAGAAAATCCACACCACCACGGGGAGAACATGTAAATTCTAAATATACAGGTGCTAGGGTCGGGACCGAACCCAATGCCTCCTGCAGGCCAGGCGAGGCAGATAACATCTCGCCACCATGTTTGATTCCTGGACAAGAACATTCGTGGCAAGTGAGATCTGAGCCGTACTTGGGCCGCCTATATGGCAAACTTATCCTAAAATCATCTCCGACATCAAGAGTCAAAATCCACATTGGAGAGACAAAGGTGGCTACGTGTAGTGCTGGTTACGCCACTTAGTTGTGGTCTTAACAGGTGCTTGCTAACAAACACATGTACCAGTAGTCCATAAGGTACACGTGGAAAAATTTGACTTGTGTGCACATACAGGGATGCTGCCGTGGTGCAATAATGGTTAGCACACCAGATTTTCGATGCAGAACGTCACCGGTTCATTCTACAGTTGACACAATTGGAGAATGTCTTAAATCCCCCCCACCCACCGCTTCTGTCCTCGCAGCAGTCAGTTAGTTAGTCGAGAAGGTTGTGGATGTATGTGTAATGGGTTGATAGAGGCGCTTACACTCGTGTGGAGGCAACACTTTATTTAACACAACTGAAATACAACTGCAACACACCCTACACATAAGGTGGTGACCACCGTCCTACTCTCGCTAACACTCGGGTACTACTTGGCGTGGCCAAGCCAGGTTGGCTTCTGCTTGGCCACCATGACTGGAGGCTTCTTTCTTCAGAGTCTTCATGAGACGGCTTCATCCCAGGCACCAACAGCCCAGCTCTCCCTGCTGAGCCCGCTTATAAGCCTCTCTGGTGTGGCCGGTCACACTCTGGCCACGCCCCCCTTCTCGAACCCACGAGAAGGCTCCTCCTCCCAACCACGTGTCCCCCAGGAACCCCGGCCCTCTCCTGGATCCGGTCACGTGCCCATCCGGGGTCACTTGGAGTGCCACGGCCTAACACAACCCCGTGGCACCCATCAACAGCCTCCATACCAAACAGGCAGTGACGTCACGTGTACAGACCCAACATAGCAGTGTCTTCATGTGTATACAGACCCGACACAGTAGTGACATCATATGTCACGACATATGTATGTTGAACTTCTTTCGTACCGTGTGTTTGGTGGGGTAAAGTGTGGGTACTCCCACCATTTTCCAAGATGATTGGCCATTTTGGAAGAGTAGGCAAACCATGCCTGTGCTCCGTCTAGTGTAGACACTCCTGCCAGTAGTGGCCTAAGCAAGCAATTGCGTTAAGAGAGGAGGAATTAAGGGATAGGGTTTACAAATTGGAAATACAATAACGTATGTGTGTGCATTTAATAGTGTATGCTCAAAAACCTATTGATCGCCCTTCATGCCTGGGTTAATGCCGAAAGCGCATTGCCGAGCAGTTTCTCAGACTTCCCCAGCAGTACATACTATGCTTTCATGTAGGGATTTCAAGTTCAATACTGCATCAACCATCAGCTAAATATGTCAATTGATCTCCTCAATTATATAATTAATTCTATGTTAATATTTTAAGAAATTATCACAGATATTAAAATAGTTATCGATGTTTTTGCTATTTTTTATGTATCTTAATACAACTTCTTTTTAAGTCTTTTTGGGTTAATTTGTTTTTAAGTAATGACATCCAGTGGGTTTAAGTTACATGGTATTTCTCCTTCATTAACATCACTGGGCTGTAACGCATACATCTGCAAACACGTTTTTGGTGGTGGCGCAATGGATCATTTGTTGTGATTTGAACACAAGAACTAATGATGATGACAATGATAACGAATGAATGAAGATTATGATGATTATTTAAAGTAGCCACGATGTTGGCGATGCTCGTTTGGAATGGTAAAAAAGCCATGAAACCCTGTAGCGCAGTGTTCTTCATTACAAGGCCCGTGGGCCACTGGCGGCCCCTGGTGGCCTTTAGGGGCCGTCCATAAATTACGTCACGCACCTGGGGGGGGGGGGGGGGTTAGACATTTGTGACGATGTGTGACGAGGGGGGGGGGGTTGAGAAATGTGATGTCACATCAAAATGCACAATTTTAAATAAATATAGAATTCTAGATTTGAAGCTATCGTGACTGCAAGGATTCATATTCTTAGGTTTTTTCGGTAAAGTCACGTAGGTAAAACATTAAAATTAATGAAAGTAAAATAAAATAAAAATCACGACGTTTCGGAGGCAACACAAGTCTCCGTCATCAGGTGGGACCGTCACAGCCAGATTTGCTGCATCAAGTGAGGCAATGATTCAAGATGTAATCCCTTAAAAGCAAGTTGAGGGGGGAGGAGAGGGGGGGGCTCATCAGAATGTGGTAGCCAATGAATGGAACGTATCGGGAGGGAGGGGGGCGGGGCTCAAAGACGGCACGACGTGCCACGTAGAACGCATCGGGAGGGGGAGGGGGGACGGGGCCAAAAGAATGCACGACGTGGTACACGAGAGTCGGCGGCGTGGACGTGGTTGTGCGCAAGCAACTACTGCTGCACACGCCAACGCATTGGACAGAGAGGGGGATGGGAGGCCAAAAGAGAGTGTGGGGTGCAAGTGTACGTGGACATGTGTGTGTACAAGCACCTGTTGATACACATGATAGAAAAGAACGAAAATGCCCATGTTTATACCAGTGCTGTCTGAACAATGAAGAGAGTACTGTTAAACACTGGGGATGTTAACACTCGGTAAAGTAAAGTAAAATAGTGCCTGTCAGATAAGATGGTCCACAAATGTGTAATTAAGTCTTTTTTGCGTGGTTGATAACATCTTTCCAATGATTACTAAGTTTGTACCCATCATCACGGTTGAAATTATGTCTGTGTTTGTATATTTGTATGGCTTCGTGTACAAACCTTTGATGGTAGCCAGGAGGTTTGCAGAGAACCTTGGTCTCGGAAAAGACAATTTCATGAGAGCCCACCGAGTTGTAGCAATGATCGGCAACGGCCGAAGAATCAGTTCTGCCGTGTTTCAGATCTGACTTGTGCTCGCGGACACGATCAGAAACATGACGTTTCGTTTCTCCAATGTAGCAATCACCACAAATGCAACTCAATTTGTAGACTCCAGGATACTGTAAGTCAGGAACGACATCCTTCACAGATGGAATCAGATCACGGATTTTATGCACCGTACTGAATCGGACTTGGATCTTATGTTTGTTTAGAATTTTGGAGATCTTTTTGGTCACGTCTGCTATGTATGGTAACGTGATAGTTTTGGTCGGAGTTTCATGTGGCTGTTTCTGTGTGGTGGGAGAAACAGCTTGGCGGATAGTGCGGTCAGAGTATCCGTTCATCCTGAGGGCCCGATGTACATGTCTTAATTCACCGGTCAGGTGGTGTTGGTCAGAAATGCCATGGGCTCTGAGGTATAGCGTTTTAATGAGATAATTCTTTTGAGATGGGTGGTGGTGGGAATCCGGTTTCAAGTAGGAATCTGATTCTATCTGTGAAGGATGTCGTTCCTGACTTACAGTATCCTGGAGTCTACAAATTGAGTTGCATTTGTGGTGATTGCTACATTGGAGAAACGAAACGTCATGTTTCTGATCGTGTCCGCGAGCACAAGTCAGATCTGAAACACGGCAGAACTGATTCTTCGGCCGTTGCCGATCATTGCTACAACTCGGTGGGCTCTCATGAAATTGTCTTTTCCGAGACCAAGGTTCTCTGCAAACCTCCTGGCTACCATCAAAGGTTTGTACACGAAGCCATACAAATATACAAATACAGACATAATTGCAACCGTGATGATGGGTACAAACTTAGTAATCATTGGAAAGATGTTATTAACCACGCAAAAAAGACTTAATTACACATTTTTGGACCATCTTATCTGACAGGCACTATTTTACTTTACTTTACCGAGTGTTAACATCCCCAGTGTTTAACAGTACTCTCTTCATTGTTCAGCCAGCACTGGTATAAACATGGGCATTTTAGTTCTTTCCTATCATGTGTATCAACAGGTGCTTGTACACACACATGTCCACGTACACTTGCACCCCACACTCTCTTTTGGCCTCCCCTCCCCCTCTCTGTCCAATGCGTTGGCGTGTGCAGCAGTAGTTGCTTGCGCACAACCACGTCCACGCCGCCGATTCTCGTGTACCACGTCGTCCATTCTTTTGGCCCCGTCCCCCCTCCCCCTCCCGATGCGTTCTACATGGCACGTCGTGCCGTCTTTGAGCCCCGCCCCCCTCCCTCCCGATACGTTCCATTCATTGGCTACCACATTCTGATGAGCCCCCCCCCCTCTCCTCCCCCCTCAACTTGCTTTTAAGGGATTACATCTTGAATCATTGCCTCACTTGATGCAGCAAATCTGGCTGTGACGGTCCCACCTGATGACGGAGACTTGTGTTGCCTCCGAAACGTCGTGATTTTTATTTTATTTTACTTTCATTAATTTTAATGTTTTACCTACGTGACTTTACCGAAAAAACCTAAGAATATAAATATAGAATTGTTATAACAACACTAATTTTGATTAATTATCATTATTAACCAAGGCCGTAATTATAATATATATTGGGGGGGGCACACCCCCCCCCAATATTCAAATATGCTCAAAATGTCCCCCCCAATATATTGCTATAAAAAAATTGCTATGCTATGTAAAACAAACTAACAATTTGCTAAACATTGGCCACAATATCTGGACTTGTCTTCATATAAATCAATGCATAGATTTCTGTTTATATGATTGTGGTTATGGTTGTACTTTATTAATCCGTAATCTTTGCCATTACATACAATGAAACAAGAAATGGTAAAAAAGTAAAAACAGAGCAATGTAATACAATACACTATTACACATTATTGTAAAAAAAAAGTCTATCCCGTGTGTTAGTAAATTTTTTAATATATTAGGCAGGAAATTAGTTTTCTAATTTAGATATTCTAGGTTGGGACCCTGGAAGATTTGGTCCCCCCCAATGTTGACTCCATGGCTACGGCCTTGTTATTAACTATTTGGTTATTAAAATTTACTAAGGTCACCTTTTATTTATTCCATGAAGGAGCATTTTGCTTCTCCATGGGAGAATGGAGAAGCATACATTTTGAACATTTTTTTGATGATTGTTATTAAACATTTTGATTCTGATTCTCCCAAGGCTTTTTATTCTGTGGAATAAATATATGATTGTTATAATTGTACTCTCCATTTTGCTTCGTTCTACTACAAAGCTTCAAGTATTTTTTTAATAGTTATTACTTTTAATATTTTATAATTATAAGATAATTTCAATATAATTTTCTGAACATCTGGAGTTTTAGTTAGACGTTGAATATTTTCAAGTGAATTTTATGATAAATTTAAGATTTCCAACGCCTCCTTTTTAATGCGTGTTTTCTCCTACAACATCAGAGTGCAGCGCCACATGAAATACGCACTACAATGACAATAGTTTAAAGCGATTTGAAGCATATTTTATTTTCAAAATGGAAATATGGTTTGGGGGGGGGGCAGAGCTTTGTGACATCATATTTCAGGGGGAGGTCTGACTTTTTGTGACGCCGTGTGACGAGGGGGGGGGGGGGTAAAAAATCGTCCAAAATCGCGTGACGTCATTTATGGACGGCCCCTTAGTGTGCGGTCCCTGACGCGAGGCCCCCGACAATACACAACAAATCGTGAAAACATCCCTTGGCAGGGTGGTGTAGCGGCCCTCACACTGATAATGTCTCATCTGCAAAAGTGACCCCCCTCTGATAACGAGTGAAGAACACTGCTGAAACGGGTCCATGTTTAAAAGGGCGATATTAACAGAGTCGATGTTAATCTAAATTTCAACAAACGTTACATTCCCAACTGGTGAACGCTGCAGAAAAACCGTCACTGGTGTTAATTACGATAGTGACATTTTTTATTATATGGGGACTCAGCCACCATACAGTACTAGTCCCCTCCCTGCTCCCTTGCTGCCTGTCATGCAAAGAACCCCCAAACGAAGATTCCGAGCACCGCGATGAGCAGCGCATTCATGTCGGCCACACTTCGCCACGTCCGCGTCTCGCGGATGGACTCGGGTCCGACGACAGCTCTGGGGTCATCCCCTCCGCTGGACGGGGCCGTCGAGGACCCTGAGAGGCCGCAGAACCACGTGCCGGCGTGCAGAAGCCACCTGGCCACTCCTGGGGGGGGGGGGGGGGGGGGGCAGGGCGGGAAAGCGCAGCGTGTGGCAATGGTGGCCGATATGGTGGAGTGATGGTGATGTAAAAAATAGGGGTTTGGGTAGTGATGGTGATGATCACATGGGTGTAGGGTGGTTTTGTAGTGTTGGTGATTGAGTAAATGTGAAGATAGGTAGTGATGGTGATGATGGTGGATACAGGGTAGTTATGGTAATGGTGAGAGGGAGTAGTGATGGTGGTGGAAGTGATGGTTATTGTAGGCAGAGCTTATCTTCTCACTCAATATTTTATGGAACGCCGCTCGGCTGGTTTGGAGTAGGAACTATCGGCGTAAGGTACTACAACTAGAGTGCACTGTACGACTACCCATAATAATTCTATATTATTGTATCCTACATTCCTAAAATCCGATGAACATGTTTATCAAATATAGTTGGAGTATCATGAAGACAAAGTAAGGCGAGATGGATGGGGTATCCACAAATACTCCTGACTGCTCTGGCTCATGACTGTTCTGGCTGACATTAAGCACCCTGAATAGGGGAGTCGGCAATGGTGCCAGAGGTAGTGGTATTTGTGGTGAAAGTGGTGTCAGCGGTGCTGATTACGGTGAAACTGGTGATGGTGAAAGTGGTCGTGGTGATAGTGACGTCACCACGGCGCATGTGCCAAGTGCACCTGGCCTGGCACAGTCGCCGTGGTGACGTCACCGTCACTTAGTGGTGAATGGCGGGCATTGTTATTGGTTATAGTGCGGCAGTGGAAGTAGTGGTGGTGGTCAAGGTGGTTGTTGTGGAAATTAAGATGTGAAGCTCGTGTTGGTGGTAATGATGGTGGATGTGGTCGTGTCGTGGTGGAGGTGGTGGAGGCAGTGACAGTGGTGACAATTTTTCACACCTCTATCCAACTTTTCACATCTGAGAACCTACAAATAGCTCTCAGGGTGAAGCTGTGTGTGGTCAGAGCAATCAACCAACTTTTAGAAAGTTGAGAACTAAATAAAAAAAAGTGATTTGAAGTTGACGTAGGACACCATCATCATCAAACAAAGAAAACGATCCCCCTTGTAGACTTAACAGACTGTTGGGGCAAGTGCTGTTAGCAAGCGCCTAGGAAGGCCTGCATGGTACTCGAGGGGGTGGGTGGCCAGCACCACACCCCAGTGGTGATGTTTACACACCGCACCAGGTGCTCATTCGACCTAGAGGAGAGCCTAGGACCAGTTTTAGATAATCGTCACTGATATTGGCCGTGAGCGGGAATTGAACTCAGGTCGCAAGGTTTGGAGTGCATCGCGGTAACCGCTACACTATACCTCCATCATCATCATCACCACCGCTACCACCAACACCATTATCATCGCCACCACTACCACCGTCATCACTAAAAATAACCTGTGGTCAATAAAATAATAAGTGGAAATCCAAAAGTGGTTGTTCCATGGACACATCTGTTAATGGGCTGGGAATGTGGATTATTCACTTCTGGCTCAGGTGCTACCAACAGAAGTTATTACAAACCCCCACACATGTTTGAGGTTTGCATTCTATTGAAGAGGGTTTTTATGTAAATCTGATGATGACAGTGGCAATGATGATGATCATGATAGTGATAATTATTACCTGGTCGGCTCTGCTTCCCTTTGTCGGTGTCGGCATCTGAGTGGATGCTCAGGTCGAGCTCCTGCTCTCCGAGGGTCTCCCAGTCTTTGCCGTTGTCCTGTAGGTGAGCTGCCGAGCCACTCACGTCCATCGTGAATGTGAGGTTGTCATCGCCATCCGTACGGCCGGGAGAGTCCTTTCCAGACGCATCCGCAGAGGTGCCCGCACCTACATTCCATCGGCTCCACCATGTCAGACCGGCCAGCTGCGAACACAAGGCACACTTTACAGAAATCCTTGCACATTGAGTGATTATTAAAAAATAATATACATTTTAATGAGAGTGTAGAGAAACAGATGGATTCATATTTATATTTCTAATAGCATACTTGGTGTACTGACTTCTACTGGCCATCTCTAAGCCCCTGCGAGTGTATATTTGGTGGATTGCACAAACATTGTTCTGTATGCGTGCCCCACCAACACCTCGCCTAAAGCTCTGGATTACAGGCTTGCAATTCAAGCGGTGTTGTGGATTTGAGTGGTTCACTCACAATTCTAAGGTTAAGGCTTCAAATCCAAATCATGGATCATTTCAGCCTATTATAAAATGAGTGCCACTCTGTGGGCCATCCACAATGATTGTCCCAGAGAACAGAGTGGTCTCTGCCATGGAAAGGTGTAATTTCTACCAACACTGACCGAGGGTCACCAGAAGGGAAGAGTGCCGCCTCGAACCTCATTCGAGTGCAGATTTAATTCTGAAGGTGCGGCTTTAATAATGTGGACTATTTTATGAACCATCACTGCACAAAAACAAATGTACATTTGTCATGCTCCCATAGTGTAACAAACGTCTTAAAGCAAAGGCGTTTACGTGCATGCATTAGAGTTGCTACCTGTCCTGGTGTCACATGATCATTCCCATTTTGACAGAGCTGCCATGGTAAATCTGTAAGTCGTCTTCCCATGACATTTAAAAGTCCTCTTTTTTGTCAGTTGCATAACAATGCACCACTCGAGACGATGCGTTTACTTGTAGTTCTCCCTGCTTCCAGTGCTGCGAGATATTCACATTCCCACGACGTGGCCCAGATGTTTTTGAACCCCAGCGGTGGCAAAACGCAAGTGTGCATTGCGTGGAAACGAACGCTGGGTGACTCACGTCCCTCTTCGTTCCCGCCGATCGCCGGGTGACAAGCGACACGGCCACCATCACGGCGCCCACGAGGACGAAGAGCAGCACCGTGAAGTGCAGGAAGTGCACGCGAGCCAGCACAGGAGGCCGCGGATCCGGGTCGCCACACGCCGGCGTTCCGTAGCCAAAGTCAAGCCCCATGCGGATGACGCCCGTCAGAAAGCCAGCCATGAGACCCCAGAAGGCGCCCTGCCACATGGCAATGACACAAAAATAGAAGATTTAACACGTTCGTCAATGACACTGTGTGTGGCCTTAAAAGGAAAAACAATTAATAGGTGACAGTTCTTTCATTAATTATTTTACCCGAGGTGTCCTCACATGGCCCTTACATACGTGGTACAGGTGACACACGGGCAGATATAAGTAAAATATGGCCGTACGATAATGGTTTGTCGAGAGAAAAACTGTGACGCACGATGACCATCTGGGCAAGCAACAGCTTCACGTGTGCAAGCTGTGAATGCTGTGACGCTGCACAATTTGTGACCCATTGTAAAACGTGCCTTTTTTAAAAATAAAAAATAACATAAAAAAAATATACAATCACAGTATGGGTTATGTTATGTCTATTTAATCATGTGTTACTTGGTAGATGGATGAACACAATGTTGTTACATTTGCATTCTCACATACCCCCCTCTGCTGTACTGTCTGCTAAAATAATCATAACTATGAATACTGTTGTTCAGTGGTTTTACAGAATTGCATATTTAGATAAAAGTGTACAAATGTTGAATCTCTAGCAAAGGGATGCTTTAATCACAAATGTGTATATATCGATGTCAGGCTATATTCACTGATTAATTAGGTCTTCCAATGTGGGCAGCATTGTCTATGGTCTTTTGACACTGCAAATTACAATGAATCCCGTGTGTATATATATATGCATGTGTAGTGCACATAGCAAACACCTTTTTTGCTTTATCTGTCATTGAAAAACACCTCACGGTTTAATTTTGATCTTCATATAGTGAAGCGTGATTAGCACATTGCACTATGAACCCTGTAATATGAATTCAATTCCCTGTCACGGCTAACATTATATCTGAACTGGTCTTTCCTGCACCTCCGATTCGCACGGTAGCTGCGAAAGAAATTATACATACATGGCCTTGCACCTAACCTCCCTTTAAGCAACCCACACAGCTTAGTGAAGTAGGGTTCAACAACCAGCATGATTGATATTGCCTTCATCCAGCAGTCAATTGACAAAGGACAGCATATTATTTAAAATCTTTGATAATGTCTCTATAATGCTCATAACATTTAAAGAAACACATTACAAATCCCATCTTGTAATGTAGTTAATCTGTAAAAATATATCAGATGAAAAATTACGCAAAGGCTTTGAAAAATTGCCCTTTTTCATAACGTCCTATTTCAGTCGAAGTGAGTCAAATGACTACAAATTATTGAATGGTACATTTAGTGATGTATACAAGTTCATAATGACAGAGCACATTTGTGTTTCCATAAACACTGCGTGTTAAAATGTAATGGAGCCTCAGCAGTATTTGGGCAATGTGAATGAGATGAATGGTTTCAAGTTATCGTAGACTTAGCTGCCACTTTGCTCATACGATCCATTTATCCTCCGCTAAAAAAGCAGAACGGTGGTGGATCTACAGCAAACAACTTAGGTCAATACATTCAATCTCAGTGGCTGCATTTCAGAAATATTACCTATTGAGCCAGCCCCTCCAGAATCCTGCTTTCACCCTTCAAATTTAGAGATTGAAAAATGTTTTACGAGTAGAGAGTTTGACGGCCTAATCCAAATGCTGACAACCATGCACACACGTTTGCACAAAGAGCGCGAACCTGTCTTAACTGTTCCACTGACCACTCGCTCATGCTCAACTTTAGAGCCATAGCTGGATACTTTGGCACTGCAACGGCCCCACCACAATTCGAGCCTCTAACCGCCACTGCTTGTTTGGTCCAACAAATCTGGCTACACATGAAGACGGTGCCCCACCAAAAGGGTGTCCGTCCAACTGCTGCCACCCACCCACTCCACCTTCGCCTTCCGTCTCCCCTCTGTTGTTCAAAATCAATGAGCAACAGGATTCAGTCTAGTGCTCCAAATTGGTGTAGCAGGGTGACACGCGCTTTGAATGTATGAGCTAAACAAGCTATCATTGACTTTGTATCGTGAGCAATTGTGCAGTGAGCATGCAATTGCTACCTCCGAATTGGGCCTCCTGGTCTCAAAGTTTGTGCACCTTTAATTGATTGGCCCTCGCTCACAATAATCAATTCAGTGATTCTAATAAGCTAGGGGCACATGCATCTGCAGGCCTATACTTCCATACCTCGGTCACTATCTGTACTAGTATGTTTGTTGTGACAGAATGCATTCTCATGATCATCATCGGTCACAGGAATCCACTGCTTGGATGAAGGCTCACCAAGCCGCCACCATGTCGCAAGATCCTGCGATGTAATAATCCACGTAACACCTGCACATAAACTGATTTTATCATTCCATCTCCTCGATGGCTGTATTCGCGGATGGATTACATTGCAAGGATTGGTTTTACTTTTGATCAGTGCACATTTTTTTACGACACGTGAAGATGTGTCAGTTCGTTCCATGACGATGTTATTCACGGCACCATTTAAGGCATCATTGATGCCATCATGAAGTGCTTCTGTGAGGGAATTATACCTGAGCTATCATACACATCAATACTTGTTTTATTCAGAAATATATAATGTAGCGAAGCATTTATACAGTGTGTCTCAAACTCCAATTATCTCCACCCAACTACATTTTACTTCTTATTTATCCAGGAGAGCCACACTGACTTGCCAAACTCTTTTTTCATTTAAGTCCTGCATTGACTGTTTTATTTTAAGATGTATTTATACAAATGTGAGGAAACCGAAACGCCTGGAGAAACCCCATGTGTGCAAGGGGCAACACTCTTTCCCTGTACAGATGGAAACAGATGGCGATAAGTCCACTTGCTGCACTGCCTTGTCCTGGCAGGCCAGGATATGGCACCTTGCTGCACACGGGAAGGAAGTTTAATAACACTTGTGCGATCCACCGACCCTCGCCTCCACATTGCTGGATTACAGACGTGCGCCGCCACCACCACCACCACCCGCCTTTCCGAATGAACGGCATTTTCCATATGTACGCAATTCGATCCGATACGTGTTGAACACGCCTGGTGAATGGTACCAGCGCCATGGACGGGGTTCAAGGAAACGATGTAATAATTATAATGTACTAGCTTTACTACCCGGCTTCGCTCGAGACTTGGATTCTTGTCTTGGATTAATACACGGCCTACGCGGAGGGTGGGGGGGTGACGTCAGCAGGCACACTGCTGTCGCATGCGGGTGACATCACAGATGTGACGCACCTTTAACCTTTCGTGCAAAATATATCCATTATTGCGCCCCCCCCCCACCCCCCAAATACAAAAGTCTCTTTTTATACTTGCATTGTGTACATTCTGGAAGCTACCCACATGCCAATTTTCAAGTTTGTTGCATGTTGGGAAGTATGCTAAACATTTCGAACAAACAAACATATTAACACATTTCCCTTTTATATATATAGATAAACAGCACACTGGACTTGCAATCCAGAGGTCGCTGGTTCAATGAGCAAGTTTCTTAAATAGCCCCACCTCCGTCCACCTACCGGTATAAATGGGTCCATCGCAATCAGATGATCAGCAGGTCGTGTATGGTGTTGTAAAAGTAGACCAAATAAACCCTTTAGAGGGAGCTCTAGAGAGATCCCTCTAGAGAGGCTCCCTAGAGCTCCCTCTCGTGGAGACCCTGTCACCGGTAGTGGTGTGAGCAAGCAATTGCAGGGATGAACCTTTTCCCTTACTTACTGACATGGTCAACGCATGCATGCATTAATTAATTCATACTGACAGTCCACAAACCGCAGCAACCGTGGTGCAGACCTGCTCATTGAATCCCTCCCAGAAGATGGAGAGCAGGTAGACCATGAGGATGGGTGGAGCGAAGTATCCTGTCACAGACTGGATGTAGTCAAAAAGCTGCCCGCTCTGTGAGGCTTGCAGCACGGGGATCCACGCGATGCTCAGCCCCACCAAGACCAACACAAAGACCCTGCGGGGAGGTGGAGGAACAGAGCCGCTTTGTTTGTCAAACGTCAAAGTGTCTTCCTGTTCAAACGAACATTCGTGGCCCAAGGGGTTGAGTTGGGCTTTGTGAAGCTGAGGTTCCTACTGGGAGCACGAGCCATGTCGATATTGGCTTGGGTGGGTGGGGGTCTCAAATCAGTGTATGTGTTTGTATTGCAAATTAATTCAATAAAAACAAAACTGTTTCTGGTGACTGCCTCCTATTGTGACAGTATCACCATCATCATCTGCAGCAGCAGGAGCAGTCGCAGCAGAATTTTATAGCAGTGTTTGCGATGCTTGAAACAAGCACTCACTTGTCCACGTCATGGGTCAATTCTGCTCGGTTCTCAGACAAATCTGGTAGCGGGATTTAACTTGTAAAAGATGCAGACACCTATATAGGCCAATGGAGCACTCTCCTTTCTTAAATACATTAACTAAACATTTCTCAGTCTCATCTCTCATAACAAAGCTCAGCATGAGCTGAAAGGATTTCAAGGATTTGAAACGTTTCTGAATTTGTTTTGCACATAGCATTCCTGACTGCATGTTTGGGTATAATTTTCCTTTAATACATTTGTCGTGGATTTAACTGAGTCGCAAACATACTTCTTGTAGGCAACACATATTTATGAATACCAAAACATAACACAAATGGGTTACTGCCCCTTTTCCAGATGACCTATGGTGGTGGACCACCAGACCAACTACGCTAGTTACTGTGAGTCGCTACAACGGACAGGACCCTCACTGGGGTCCTCGTCCACGTGTTAAGGACTTCTTCTTGGACGTAGAACGTAGATCGTAGATCTTCAGATGACGGCAGCAACGCTGACCCCCAGTCCCTGTGCGAACCCCGGTTTATATACTCCCGGGTCGTGGCTGGCCCCGCCCTTGGCCACGACCACCTTCGAGAAACTTCTCGTCGCTTCTCGACCCTTCCCGTAGGATCTCACCCTGACACGTGATCATCCCCTAGCTCCCACTTGGGGCCCCTGTGTAGATCTTACTTGTCACGTGCCTCCCAGGGTCAACCAAAGTGTCATGGCCTAGGGTAACCTCATCCTATGGCTGACACTGTCACACTCCCTCCTGTAGGAGTCAGCACTGCACGCCACGCGTGGTGCCACTGAGCGCTATCTCAGCGCTCACCGAGTCCCCTCTAGGGCTGGTACTACACCCACCTACGGGGTGTCCGCGATAATAATACATCGCACGCCGTGCATCGCTAGAGCCGGCATTACACAGTGACATACACGATTTCGCTACATACATGATGTACGCGATGTGAGTACATCACACGCCGTGCCCCTCTAGGGCCGGAACCATACAGTGACATCCGCGATGTCACTACACATTGAAAACAGCGAAATAAAACTTTCGAAATATTTAAGCAACTAGTCTTTCATTGTTTTTAAAGAAAATAAGAATCATATAAATTATTCACCATAGGAAAGCCTCACTCAAACTCAAGATACATTTTCAGGACAGTCCTGCACGAGGATGTTTGGCCAATTCTATAAATATGTTCACCTTTACTTGTTTATACATTCATAGTTTTATTTTTGGGAGGAAATCAGGCCCACAACACCTGGAAATCTCTCATCATCGCACATCCAAGCTCTAACCAGGCATATATACCCTGTTTAGCTTCTGAAATACAGTAAGATCAGGCACATTCAGGGTGGTTAATCATGGTGATTTGATCACAGAATATGTTTTTCTATGTAAACAAAATCGGAAAATTTCCCCAACGTAAGATAACCATTATCCTGTAAATCAGAGATGGAGAACGTCCGGCCGGCGGGCCGTATAAGGCCCGCGATATCATTTGGTGTGGCCCTGCCAATGCAACCGCAGGCGGGATTCGAAATTCAATAAATCTAGGAGCAACCTGGAAAAGCAGTTGCGAGTAGCAACATCATCAATACCAGCTAACATCACACGCCTCACCAAAGAGAAGCAGTTCCAGCCATCACATTAGGGGTGAGTTAATTAAATGTTTGACCAAATATAACTGGATAATTTTTAAGTTGATAATTTTGTATGGCCCGCGAATTATGTTATAAATCTCCTAATGGCCCTTGGCAGAAAAAAGGTTCCCTACCCCTGCTCTAAATTGAGGGCTCGTTCAGAAAAATGCAAATAGTTATTTTCTCTCTCCCTTAACTGTCTATAACTAGTGCTTCTCAAAGTGTGGACCACCGGTGGTCTGTGACGATCCTCATGGTGGTCCGTGGAGTTGTGAATCAACTGCAGGTTGATCTGTAAATAATGACATTTTCATTCATATTTTACTTATGATATATGTTCCGTTAATATGAATCATTTAGTGTGAGTGGTATTTAGAGAGAGAAGTGCATGCGTTTTGTCACCAGGAGTTGGGGGCTGAATGGTCCGCAAAAATGTTTGCATCGGTTGAGTGGTGCGCAGGCCAAAAAACTTTGAGAAACACTGGTTTATAAGCATCACCTAGGTTATTACTTCTCTGTATGTACATATATGTGCAAACACAAACCTTTCAGAAAACGCAATTAGCTTTGATATTAAATGTCCCCTTTAATGGGCTGGCTTTTTGCGAGCGGGCAGAGTGGCTGCAGATCAAAAGGACAAGTCTCCTGCACTTTGTAACTTTGTAAAGAAAAACCTTTGAAGTTATTTTTGGTTGACCCTGTCAACATCCCTTGGGATGGATCGGCCTACTGAAAACTTTTGGCACTTTAGAGAAAGTGCAAAGCTGATTTGGAAATATATATTTTTTTACCTCTGCTCCAGTGCTAATTCACAGTCCATGTGTGCAATGGCGCACACGCTCCAATGCATGAAATTACTATGCATGATCATATATATTTCCCTACATGGGTGGCAAAGTTTTAATATTTTAGTCCTACTCCAAACTTATACAAATATGTATATAACTAATAGCTATTTCAAATGATCTAATTGGGATCATCAAAACGTGACCTATCATGAGCTGAGAGCATCTTGCATTATTCACAATTTATTGTAGTATCTAAAGGTCCTATAAAAGGTAAAGGCAGAAAAGGTGCAGCCCTGCAATTACTTGCTTAATCCTGCTACGAGCGGAAAAGGCCTCCACTGGAGGAAGTTCTTGGTGAGCCCCCAAATGGTATTTTAGCCTATTCTTCCACACTGGTCTGACGTTTTGGATTAGGTGGGATTACCCACACTTTACC
Source organism: Lampetra fluviatilis (assembly GCF_964198595.1). Classification (NCBI taxonomy): domain Eukaryota; kingdom Metazoa; phylum Chordata; class Hyperoartia; order Petromyzontiformes; family Petromyzontidae; genus Lampetra; species Lampetra fluviatilis. The sequence continues at coordinate 5,252,953 of NC_136295.1, read as the reverse complement.
CCACCGAACACGACCGGCCGATCAACTAACCTGGTGGTACCTATTTATACTGCTGGTGGACAGTGTTGGGGAGGGCTTTTTTAAAGTACTTATTTCTTCAACTGTGGCACGAGGGAATCGAACCTGTGTACTAACCATTACCCCATGGCAGCGTCTCTCGTTGACCTTGGATTATGGAATTCTTATGGAAGTGCAACTTAACATATTGTACTTGAGTATATTACTGTGTACTTTAACGTATATTGTACATACGCATGCAAGTCAGTAAACAGGTGGATGGTCAGCTCTGGTGAGGTGGTAAGCGAATTGTGCTGTGAATCCCACGACCTGAGTTCGATTACCAAGACGAACATATGTGATGAGTGGCATCTGAACTGTTCCTGACAAAACCCCTCCTTCACCAACCCACACTGATCAATTATACTAAAATACCTTCCATAACTGTCACAGCATGGGACCATAAATTACTATTATTGTTAATTATTCATTAATACGTGTGTGTTATGGATGGCAACAATCTAGTCACAGTAAATATCAAGACGCCACCACAGACAATGCCCTTGAATACTGTCATTAGACAGGGTGCTTTAAGATCCATGAGGACAAAGGTCATATAAAATGAGAAATGTAATATACGAAAATTAACAACAATAACAAAAACATTTTCACGATGAAACAAGCACGGACCTCAGGACTCATTGCCACTGGAGGTCTCAGACAGTGGTGTAAATTCCGCACCTCTGTGATGTGACCCCCAGAGGGAAGATTATTGGGATTAAAATCCCGTAACTCTCCGATTATTAGTCGTGTGATTTAACTTCAACATGGAATGGCCGGCTAGTTTCATCATCATCATCATTGAACCTGCTTCGAGGCGCCTTGCAGCAGGTGACCCCCAGTGGCAGCTGTCTCTGTGCAGTCACAAGGTGAAAGCAGCACCAGCCTGCAATTGCGCATTCGTCTGTCAGTAGGAGGAGATGTTGCTCTCTGGCTTCCTAATTACATAACTACGAGTAATTTATCATATTTGGACCATGATGCCTGCACACAAACACTTTTATTTTTTCACATTAATTAATGGGATATTTTAATCGTCACTGTGAAGCAGATAACACATATACATATAAGGTCAACACACCTGCAGTATTGACCAGGGTGACTGCCGGGATCAAACCATGAACCCGTGAAACCAGCGGCAAACGTGCCACTGCTGGGCCACATCATCGCAGAGTCTTATTGTTGGCACCATCTCCTCTTACCTCTTACCACGGCAACTCTTTCTCCCACTTCAGCGAAAACAAAAATATGTTCTTGCTGTGGGTTTCCCACCTGATGACGATTGCTTGTGTTGCAATCGAAACGTCGTGATTTAATTTATTTTATTTCTAGCTACGTGACTTTACCGAAAGAACCAAAGAGTATGGATCCCTGCCGTCACGTTAAACTTAAAATATAGAATGGCACCATCTTATTTAGCTCCAGCCCGACGTGTGTGCGAGTGAGGACTGCGGTCAGGACCTGCCGACGACCATGAGCTCTCGCTCGCTCGCGCGGGGCCGTAGGCGAGTCCACAAGTCCATGGTGAAGATGGTGCTGCTGCTGTTGAAGACGGACGTCAGCGAGCTCATTAAGGCAGCCATCATAGCCGCGAGCATGACACCCTTCAGCCCTGCAAGCAAAGACGTGCACAAGACAACGATCCCACGCGTGGCACGTAACAGACTGTTAGAACAAGCGCTGTTAGCGAGCAGTACCTATGAAGGCCGGCACAGCACACGAGGGGGTGGGTGGCCAGCACCACGCCCGGCCGCCTTTGTTTCTCTCGTGGCGATGTTTACACATCGCATCAGGTACTCATTTGAGGCTGCGTCGACCTAGGGGAGGCCCAGGACCGGTTCAGATAATCGTCACCGGTGTTGGCTGTGAGCGGAAATCAAACCCGGGTCGCCAGGTTCGTAGTGCAGCGCGCTACCGGCTACACTGCCGTGTGTGTGTGCACAAGTACGTGTGTATGTTGAACTTCTTTCACACCGTACGTAGACAACCGCGCTCATCGGAAAAATACGTTTTCAATCTAGATTTAAAAGAGCATGGCTCCAGTGGCCTCCTAATATCGGAATGAAGAGCGTTTCAGACGGCCGCAGAGGCGCATCTGAAAGCGCACGGTCAGGTGACCGTCTGTGTTTGATGGTTTGCCAAAAGCCGCTGTGAGGATGACCGCAGTTTGATCTATACGATGTAGACATCCATGCATGCACACATACTCACACATCAAAGATAAAGGGCGCTCTTTGTAGCCATGCTGTTGTTGGGGCAATTGCTCTGAGCGAGCATCTGTTAAGCCAAGCATAACACGAGTGGGTGGTGACATGATTAGCAACTCTCCCTGCCACATGTCTCCCTGGTGTTGATGTTTACAAAGCACACCAGCAACTCGTTCAAGGCTGAATTGACCTATGGAAGTCCTCGGACAGGTTCAGATAGGACTTGTCACCGTTGTCATCATGTCCAGGAATCAAACCCAGGTGGCTGAAATTATGAGTGCACCAGCCACTATTGCTCTTCTGTACAACTGCGCTAAAGGGTACAGGAACACAAATACGTACACATGCACACGCAATAAAGCGTACAGCTTGCACGTGCACACGAAAAAAAAGATCCCCCGTATAGCCTCTAACATGCTGTTGGGGAAAGTGCTGTTCACGAGCACCTATAAAGGCCGGCACGGCACACGAGGAGGTGGATGGCCAACACCACGCCCGGCCGTCTTTCTCTCCCAATGTGTACACACCGCACCAGGTACTCATTTGAGACTGAGTCAACCTAGGGGACGCCCATGACCGGTTCAGATAATCCTCACTGGTGTTGAAAGTGAGCAGAAATCGAACTCGGCACACCGGTTCGTAGCGCGGCGCGCTAAACGCGACACTTTCGTTCCCCACGTGCACATACACAGAAAGCACACACAGCGAAACACTTTATCTTCTTTATAGTGTGTTACCACATGCCGCACTGAATGGGATTCAAGGTGATAGTGAAATGTATCATGGCTGAAGTCCAGAACAGTGTCGTTGGTATTATAATTTTCTTTATTCCATGACTCTCAAGCGACGCTCCTCGACAGAATGACAAATGACTTCACCTCTGTCATTATCAAGGCTAAGGCGAAGGCATTAATATCATGACATCCGGTGTTTGACACTGCACAGTCATAGAGCCATGACCGCTGTGTTGTGACCAATCTGGCGCAGCTTTGCCGCCTAGGGCAGTGCATGGAATGGGGCTAATGAGATACGAACCAAGATGCCGCCCTAAGCACTGGCTTAATAAACGACAGGCTGTCCGACTATCGGTCGTGTCGCCTTATTTTGAGCTCACGGTCCATATCAAGAGGCCACCATGGCCCATTGATAACACCACACCTCGCCGTTGCTTTCTTCCTTTCTGCTGTCAGTCCCTGCAGCATCAGATCTTACAATCTTATCGTCGTCGTGTTGCTGTAGGTCTTCCCCACAGTTATCAAGCACTGGGTGCGACTCCAATGTACGTCTTGGTAACCTGCCCCCTCTGTCTTGAATCCACCCCCATACCCAAAATAATCTCCAAAATGGTTTCATGCTATATTGTAACCTACTAGCTAACCCCCCCCCCCCCCCCCACAGTTTAACTAGTATTGGCCAAATATCCCAATGCTGAAAAATGCTGGTCATTTTGGGAATACACATAACAAGGTTGCCCCTCGCCACCGTGAAAACTTTGAAGGACCCTGCTGAAAAAAGAGTCTTGAGACTCAGTGACGATTTTTTCAACAATAATAATTGCTTACCTAAAGTGGTACAATATAAATGGGGATCCCTCTATGTTTTTCTTTTATAGAAATAGTGTGTATGGTTTGCTTATGAGGCCCCTATTTGCCGTGGGTTTTCCACAACACGTATATGTACACGAGCAGTACACTTACCCTGTTCTGAAATTCACAGGACAATATATTTGTCGGCACATAAATCTAAAGAATGTGCACCTATAATCAAATAACGTTTCACACTTATTTCAGCTGAAATTTTATTTATCCTTGTTTCGGACAGCAGGTGATCTGATATCTTAATGGTATCCAGCTGCGGATTAATCATGGTTGTTGATGATAACGTTGTAGTGATAGTCAACGGATCTCCAAGTGAGTGGCATTCCATTGGAAGATCATGAGAATGATGGTGATGATGATGAGGATGAAAAACTGTAATGAATACACCTATAATTGTTTTTAAATAGCAAAAGCAGTCTTGGATTCAGACTGGATGACTTACCTGCCATGTCCATCCAGTGCTCGCCGAGCTGCATTGGCTTCCGGTTGCCGAACGAATACATATGGACGTACTCATTACACACAAAGTGCTTGCTACAAATTAACCACAATACCTTGTGGTTAATTGATCTCGTCAAGGAGCTTAAACCATCAGGTGAACTCCGGTCATCCTCGCCGCGGCTTTTGGCTGGCCATCGAACAAAGACAGTGGCTACCGCATCACGTGCTTTCAGACGTGCATCTGCGGCCGTCTGGAACACTCTTCCTTCCGATATTAGGAAGCCACTGGAGATATGCACTTTGAAATAATTCATATTGAAAAAAATAATTGTTCTAGAACAGTTTTTTGTTTAGTTTGTTGTCCTTCCCCCGCACCTCCGATAAGCATGGTTGGCTATGTACGGTGAGAAATAAGTTCAACGCACAATTTTCAACACATACATACCTGGAGGCATGAGCTCCACCACCAGCTTGGGATAGGCAATGTTGGTGCAGCCGGCAGGGTTCCCACAGGCCTCCTGGCAGGTCTCCCGCGTCGCGCACGCCACCTCCTCTGCACGTCGGCACACGTGGACGAGAAGCTGTAATGACGTGATAAATCTACCGCTCCGAACAATGGGTTTGTTTCAACAACTAATTGTGTCTGACGGTGTGGTAAACCGCGTCGAGATCTCAACTGGGAATCAGAAAATCGCGAGTTCAAATCGATGTCATCTGTAATGCATCATTGTTTAACTCTAAAGTGACTGTATAATGCCAGGAAGGCCCACCTCTCCTGTAGACTCAATTTGTCTCTGACACATTACCCGAATTAATGTTTTTCTTTATCTTAGAGAAACTGCTCCTAACTCTCAACTCAGCACAACTGAGGAACGTGAAAGAGAGTTTAAATTTTTCTTGAACCACGTAAGATTAGCATGGTGAAAATTATAAAAAAAATTACTAAGGTCAAATGTCATAGGTTTGGTGTAGCTCATCATCAACAGCACTCGGGGTGAGGTTGGTTTGTATAGGGGTAGGGTCGGGCTATGTAGGTAGGAAAGGGATGTCAATGGGTGGTTAGGCTAGTGTGTGTTGGAATAGGGTAGGATTAGGTAGGCTGAAGCGGCTGATGGATAAGCTGTAGGAGTAAGAGATACCAACATGGGTCTTGTATAGCAGCAGAAAATATTGAGGTATATTGCTGCTCATAGGCCCAATGAGTTAAATTATAGCTAAACGTAACTTAAATACAATATATAAGTAAAAGTCATAATAGGATCAATCGTTGTAACAGAAAATGAAACAAATAATCCAGCTCCAAACGAAACAACTCCACTTTTAAACCGATGATCTCAATAGTTACAGTGAGGTAAAATTACCCGGCCATTATGAGCCACCTGAGCTATTACACTGCTGCAGAGGTATCTTAATTTGTACTGAATGAAAAAAAAACGCTTTTTTGGCAGACTGCCTTGGCAGTGGTGCATAATCACAAATAACACTGCACTGAAATGTAATTCAAAACTATAAATCAGAATCAGAATATTTATTTATACTGGAGGAATCCTATGAGCTATAAAATTATTTTCCACGGATGTCCAGTAGGGGCGGGTAAGAACGTTACAACAACAAACAGCACAACAACATTATAGTATTGCAAAGTACAAAAAAGGTAAACAACCCAACATAGAACATACAAATAAAACTAAACCATCCCCATTCCACCAGGCAAAGCCCACTGAGGTATTAACTTATTTTTCAGAAGCGGCCCATGATTTGGACATTTATAGGTCCGAAATAATCTCATTAATCTCAATGTGGTTTTCTAAATGTGGAGGGAAAAACCGGAGGACCCGGATTAAGAAAATCCACATGACGAAGGGGAGAACATGCAAACTCTAAACATGCAGGCATCAGGGTCGGGATCGGGATTGAACCCTCGACCTCCTGCATGCCAGGCGAGGAAGATGAAGATAACATCTCACCACCATGGCGTCCCTTAAATAAAATACATAAAATAAATATACGTTCAAATTGCATCACTAATTCCAAAGCTTCGGAAAGGCAAGACAACACACACAGTCCGACAATAAAAATTGTACATTAAAATGTAACTCTCAATATATTGTTCAGGATTATATTTACAAATCACATTTGCGAATGCGGCTGTATTCGGCACTAATCTTCTGCTTCAAAATATTTTTGAAGGAAGATGTATGATGTTAAGGGAGGAAACAAGGTTGTTCCAAAACGTTAGTGCTGCAATGGCAAAGGCTTTGTTACCTATTCCAATTATTGTTCTTGGGATAGAGAAAAGGCAATTAGATGGATGTCTTAGGTTTTTTGGATTTGACAATGGGGTTAATGAATTAGCTCAGTATAGCGGAGATTTACCAAAAAGGATTTTATGGATGAACAGGGCCCAATGTAGATTTCTTCTTGCACCAAGTGATGAGAGCTTGGATTTTAAGTAGAGGTCACAATGGTGGGACGTGTATGGTGCATCCAGTGCAAATCGAAGAGCAGAATTATAAAGTGGGTTTAGTTTGTTTAGTGATTCATTTGGAGCTCATCTGTTAGCAGCAATACCATAGTCAAACAGTGGTAGAATGAATGATAGCTTCGACAATTTGCAGGCGTAATTGAATGGGAAAACAATATTTGATTTTATATAAAAATCCTATTTTATTTGTAATTTTCCTCGAGATGTGATCAATATGGGGTTGGAATGTACGTTTATAATCAATTAGTAAACCCACGTGTGTGAAGCACTCCGTTTGTTCAATCATGTTGTTTTTGATATCAGTAATAAGGTGAAGAGAATGAAACTGGATTTTTGTTTGAGGAAAAGACCATGATCTCATTTTTTTTTATTTAGTAGCAATTTTAGTCGTGACAATTGATGTTGAATTAATCGTGTTTGGAGATTATGTTTATCTTCTTTGTGAGATTTACCTGATACTAGCATGACAGTGTCATCGGAAAAGATATTTCATTCTGAATGATTTAAGTTTAATCCAAGATTGTTAAAAAAAAATGAGATCAGAATTGGACCCAGCATGGAACCTTGTGGAACACCCTGTTATTTGAATATTTATGGACGAGATGTTATCACTATATACCATTTGAGAACGGTTTGAGAAGTGGCTCTTAAACCATTTTATTGTACCGTATGAAATTGTTAGTTGACCAAGTCTTGTGAGTAGAACATCATGGTCAACAGTATCATAGGCTTTTGACAAGTCGAGGAATAGTGCAGAGCAGCAATTGCCTTTATCCGGGTTATTGAAGAGAACATCCACCATTGCTGTGAAACATTATGCATTTCTTTGCTACAAAGAAGAAGGACCATTGTCTGAAACATCATCCGTTGTATTTTAATATACGCATTTGGTTATTTCTTTATTTTCATTGTTGGCCCATTATTGATGGACGTGTTGATAAAAATAAACAGAACACCACGAGGATGTCAAAGAATGAACCAGATTGCGTGGCAGGTGGCCCCTCGCAATTGCTTGACATTTCGGTCACTTAAAAAATCTATTCCAGACCTCCATGGATGGACAAAGAGAAGAGAAGCTGCTTCTAATAACATGTTTCCATGAAAAATTTGTTGAATAAAGAGTGTGCTGTTTTGAAATTCCTTTTCACCGGACAAAATGTAAAGAAGAGATATTTTTTAATGCGTGTGCATTTACAAGCCAATGTGCGGGGAAATTGCACGGTGCTAAGCCAACATCTCTGAGAACCTGAGTTCTCATCCAGGTGTCAGCCACCTATGATTGAACTGGGTTGTCAGAAGAATCAAGTTGATCTCGGTCCAGTCACCAATGACTCATCCCATTACAGTCAGTGTGTCAGTTAAATAACCACATTTCAGCTCTGAGGACGAATCGTTTTTGGTTTGTCATGAGGAGGAACAGGTTTGGCAGGACATATGAAAGTGGGTACTGCATGGTGTCAATACGAAGTCTATTTACTTCACAAGTAGTTACGTGATGTCGTGTTTCAAAGAGAGGAACAATGCTCACTGTGAGACTTAGACATGGATACTTCTCCATCTCATGGTGCGACGCTCATACACCAGTGGGAATTTAATTCATATAATAGAATAACATCTGAGATGGTTAATATGTCCGTTCATTTGTGTCTACTCATTCTGTTACACGTGCATCTGTACGATCTTTTTGCTTCAAATATGCACGTATTAAAGTGGTTATATTAACATTTTGTAAATGCATTTTTAATTAATTTATATAAAACTGCACAAGTTAACGTAAATGTCGTGTTCATTCATATTATGATATCTTATTACATTAAAAATATATATATTCATATCATAAAAGTGGATGATCATCCAAATGATATGCACCCTGCAGCAGATAGCTCTAACATTGGCCACACGCGTGCTATCAATCAGACTCTGGTGAAGATTGATGAATATAAAGTGCCATTATGCCTAGCCTTTGTAGACTTATCAAAAGGCATTTGACTCAGCGAAAATTGATGCGATCATCCAAGCTTTTGCAAACCGTGGCCGAAATAATATATATGTATTTTTAGATGTAATGTGAAAAAATATGAAATGGCTACATTGAGATTGCATGAATAAAGTAACACGAGGCATATTTTAGGGGTGCCACGGTGGAGATATTTTAACTATCTCACCGGGTAAACAGGAGTCATGGGTTCGATCCCAATCCCGACGCCTGTATATTTGGAGTTTGCACGTTCTCCCTGCGGTTGCAGGTATTTTCTCTGGGTCCTTTGGGGTTTCCCTCCATATTTCGCAACATGCATTTATAGTATTTGGCTGCGAGGAATTTCCATATGATAAACCACTTCGTTGAGCTATCATTTGTGACCAGGTCACTTCTAAATAAACGATATAGCTCAGTGGACCTTACCTGGTAAAATCTAAAGTTGAGTTTATACTATCGGCGATCAACCCTTCCAGCGAGATGCCCTGTCCATTCCCACGTATTACGCTTCTTAACAGTTAACATCATAGTATTTAACTTTGTACATGCTTTGGTCATTGCCTTCCTCTTTGTTTTTCGGTGTGCCTCTTGATGCTTTAATAGCCGGTGGTTGAGACTTATAACCTAGTGGCAGCTCAAGGATAATTCACGTCGAAGATTATTTAAATCGTTAAGATGGAATAATGGTTTCAGTTGGTGCGCTGCAGGAGCTAAAATGGAAAATTGCAAAGATAAATATATCCAGCAGTAAATAAATCATGGCTGATGATGTTCATGATTTTGAATTTATTTAAGTGTAAGTATGTGGGGAGTAATAACGACACAGAGTTCACTCAATGCACTATGATCTCAGAATCCTCACGTGGCTACGTGGCCATGCACATCATTCGCAAATTATATCTTAATTTGTCCTGGATGTCTTGTAAATTGATTTGGACTACAATAAGTACCTTCATAATAAAGGTTTTTGGGTTAGATCGCGTTATTTATAGTGTGAATCCACAACATTTAACATTTTTGTAAATGTTGTGGATTCACTCTTCAACACACCGTTGGGCTAAAGTAGTGAACTATTTGTCTTTTGTGAACATGACACATTTTTTACTGATTGGCCGTGTCGGGTGGTGGAGGGTTGCGACACATTTATAAATAACGCGATCTAACCCAAAAACCTTTATTATGAATAATATTGGTCGCAAAAGCCTACGTGTTAAATAAGTACCTTGTTAGGTGCTGGCCACACCACCCACTCTTTTGCCATGCTGGCCTTAATACACGCTAGCCACACTTGGCTCCATAGGCAACAAGACTAAACGGGAGAATTGTATAGTTTTGTATTTGTGGCTTTCTAGGATCAGTAGCACCTGACTCAAACTAAAGTGGAGGAAGACACATCCCCATTGAGACCTGAGCCAGTAATTAAGATGGCACAGTTCTACAGCAGCGGCAAGGACCTCCATCGGATAATCACTATTGACATCCCACAGAGTGGTATTCATGTTAACAACTCTGGAGGGATAGTAGGCTGAGTTGGTTATCAATGGCAGTTGAGAGCTCTAACAGCAACACCACCTGGCCATATATGTGTAGTGACTTAAAAGGAGTCACTATGGCGTTTAGCCCTAGCTACTGTCACAAGAGTGGAACTGTACGTCTTGAGCCTCTCTCTGGCACCAGAGTAGGTATGGCATGGAAGCGGGCCCTCGGGGACATGGTTCTGGTGACGGTCAGAGAGAGGGCAAGTAAGGACGTGACAGTCTGGGTGAACCCCAGAGGGCACGTGACTGGGACAGGGTAGCGAGGGGGCCCAAAGGGTGGCTTCAGGGTCATGTGATGCTTGGTCGAGAACCTTCTGGTGAAATCCAGAATGGAACATGGCCGGCCGAAGGCGGAGTGAGGCCATGCTCGGGAGCATAAAAGGGAGGTCCCGAGAGCGATCGCGGCTGTCTGCTGGAATGGAACCCTCGGTGCTACGTCTCTTCAGTCTTCGGTCTTCGGTCGTTACGCTCGGCATCGTGGATCAGGCAGTGTGTTGCTGACCTGATCCGTTTATGTAGTTACCCTATTGGGTATTGGGTAACTATGTACGTTTATGTAGAAACCCTGTTGGGGTGTTATAATAAACGCGTTGCCTCCAAGTCAAGTGTGTGCCTCTGTAGAACCCACAATATATGTATATATTGTCAGTTCCCTCTTGCAGCTATTGCTTTCAACGGTGTATGTGTTAGAAAATATATGAATATGTTATGAGGCCACTAATGGATGCCATGGCCTCAGCTATGTTAATGCAGTTTAATATAAACCAATTAGGTAACAAATAGATGCATATTGCACTTCCGTTATGTAGCTAAATAATAGAAATGTGCATGCCATATATATGTTATGGTTTTTGTAAACTGGTCCAAATAATGCACACGAGGCTGAGAATAATTCATTGGAGTAATTCGTTAATTTTGATGTACAGTATGGTGTGCATATGCATGCCACCTAAAGCAAATAATTGCCTATTGTTAAACTACTGCTGGATGAAAGACTCTCACGCTGTGTCAGCCACGGGGGCTGTGTGACTATACTTTGTCACTCTGGGCAGAGTGGGTTGGCAAAATGGGGGTACTGTGTTGTGGGTCTTTTAATATATAACAGGACCCTGCGGGGTGGGCTGGTAGGAACGAATAACCAAAGAATATAAACATAATGTATTATTACACTTGTTTAGCCAGGAAAGCCCCACTGAGTCTAAAGATTTTTGTAGGGTCCTGCCAAGTATTTGCAGTAGGGGGCGATGTTGCTACACCGAATCGGACGATACGAAGGGAGAGTGTGAGGCCTAGTTCTAGGCTTTAGGCCTAGCTGTAGGCGTTAGGCCGCTGTGAGTTAATTTGTAATTTAAATGTTTAATTATTTATGTAAAAGCTTTAAATGTAAATGTTTCTATTTAAAAACATCAGGGAATGTAACATTGTAAAACATTAACTCCCTTTCACACACGCGGGGGTACGATACGAAGGGAGAGGTTGAGGCCTAGTTCTAGGCTTTAGGCCTAGCTGTAGGCTTTAGGCCGCCGTGAGTTAATTTTAAAATTAAATGTTTTTATTATTTATGTAAAAGCTTTAAATTTAAATGTTTCTATTTAAAAGCATCAAGGAATGTAACATTGTTAAACATTAACTCCCTTGCACACACGCGGGGGTACGATAGGAAGGGAGAGTGATAGGCGTAGTTCGAGGCTTTAGGCCTAACTGTAGGCTTTAGGGCGCTGTGAGTAAAATTTGAATTTTAAAGTTTTAATAAAAAGCTATCTCAGGGAATTATAAGGGAATGTTACACTTGTTTAGCCAGGAAAGCCTCATTAATGTAAATGTTTTAATTAAAAGCTATCTGAGGGAATGATAAGGGAATGTTACACTTGTTTAGCCAGGAAAGCGTCACTGAGTTTAAAGGTTTTTGTAGGGTCATGCCAAGTGTTTGCAGTAGGGGGCGATGTTGCTACACGGTTGGACGGACGGTCAGACGGACGGACGGACGATATAATCTATTGGAGGCTGGTCCACTTCGTTGCTACCAGTATAACTCGCCATTGATGTCTTTCATGGGTGTGTAGACAACTTACATTTGGTCGTCATGGTAAAAGGGGCGGAACCATTTTCTTCCCTCCGTTTTGGACAGCGATGGCGGAGCTCTGGCATGGGTTGCAGTAAGCTGTGTTTGTGGTTGTTCCCGTTTTCATTATTATGAAAGAGTTTTATTGTTACCAGACCATCCTGAGCGCGATCATCTTTGACTACACACGTTAGTAAGGTTCCAAATAAGGAAATAGACTATAGACTGGAGTCAAATTCCGAGCCCAGGTTCATGAAGAAGCACGCTTCGCAACCATGATACCACTCATTGTGATTCATTTATGCCATTCCATATTTAGTTTGGTGGTGCTATGGCTAGAGTGGTCACCTCACAATGAGAAAAACGTGAGTTCATATCCTGGTTCAAAGGCAAACTCATCTTTGTGGAGTCAATAATATAAGTGCCACTTTATTGGAAGTTAACAGTGATGGTCCAATGCCTGCCATAGGTATGTGGAATTTCCATTACTGCCTTAAGGCTGCGAACGAAGATGACCACCACCCATTGTTGAAGCAGGGAGATGTTTGACTTTTTTACTACATCAATACCTCTATAATAATAAAGGAATTAATGTCACCTCAGCTTTTGTCTGTCTGGATATTTTATAATATGGATATATAAAGTAAATAACACTTGATCAACTCGTATCAAGACTGCAGTGGCACCTGTGAAAAGCACACGGCTGATCATTCCTGGTAAGATGAGGAGGAAGAGAGGCAGGATCTTGCAGTAGGCCGCCAGCACCGACCCGCCTTTGGCGTGCGTGAGGTTCTTGGCTGAAATTGACCTCTGCACCAGAACCTGGAGACCCACAAAAAACAGGGTTCAGAGAGCTTTATATGGCTGACTGCAGCCAAACCACATACTATACCAGAGCAGATAACCAATCTGGAGACAGAGAGATTCGACCCGTTCGTGTGCAGTAGTAAGATGAGTGTGGAATCGTATAACCATGGGGGATGGCAACTACATTCAGAGGCCTTCATCCAGCAGTGGATAGAGAATAGTTGTTGATGATGAACTGGTCGATGCACTTTATCTAGTACACAAGGAGCTCCAGTTAAGCATTCGAGGAAGTTATAATGTGGGTCTCTTTCATAATAGCGTCCTTCCACAGCCCTAATACATTCCTGCCAGAGATCACATGGCTTCTGAAAGCAGACCTAGACATTTTCGACCGGAGTGTCTCTCAGTTGCGTCATCGCATTTGCTTTCAAGTTCTCAATATCTTAAAAAACAACTCCTTACAACGTGATCTTTAGCTCATTTCAAAGTGATGCTACGCACTGCATTTTCTGTGCAAGGCACATTGTAACGTGGACTCGTTGTGGAGTATTCGAGGGCAACTTGCCCTTAAAACACGTCGTCCGATGTCACAGTCGTTGCTCTTTCTCCACGACAAATCACAAGGTGACAAACTCTTAATGGCAGCCCTTGCTTGCGCAATTGCTGCCCTGAATCACTGTGTGTACGCAACAAATGCGGAGAACTTAATAATAATTTCAGGTAATTTTCTGTACAAAGCACACTTCATATCCTCCCTTCAATTTGTATAAAATCCTTCAATTATCTTTTTGACTGGACAGAATGTATATTCCAATACAATTTGGATGTATATAGCATCTATATATATATAAACACATCTTAAGGCAATGCACAAAATAGTGATACGTTCATCATCGGGGAAAAAGGAGATTCTGATTTACTTTTTAACAGTGGAGACAGTCATGATCATGAACTTGGACTTGGAAGAGGGGCAAGGAATGGACAGCTTGGATATCCCGTGGCAGGGAGTGCCAGACAACATGGGCATCAGAGGAGAAGAAGCAACGCAACCTCCCACCAAAGTGAAGATCCTCCGACAGAACACCTCTGTTGCGGGAGTGGTGAGCACGTCAAGTGGAGTGGGGTGAGATGAGAGGGAAAAGAAAGGGCAGGGGCATGTCCATGATGATCTTGAAGGCAATGAGGGCAAAAGAGTCAGTGGACGGCTCTGAAGATCGGAGTGCTTATGTCACGTTTACAGGTGTGGGTAAGAAATCTTGCATTAGCATTTTGACGTGTTCAACAGAATCTCGCACTCAGCACCTGGTCAGTGCAGAAGTACCAGGCAGAAAGGATGGGGATGCCCAACACTACACCAGGCCAGGGATAGTCTCCATGGGTGGCGTCGCGGAAGATGTGGAAGGCGTCGGACCGCGGGGTTCCACAGGTCGTGTTCCCTGCGAGCGTGACGTTTGGCATGGCCCTAGAGTAGCGGAGTTGCAGCTCCTCAAAGCTGCCCACCTTCATGAAACCTGTGGCAGCGCAGCCGGGTTATGGGGTGGGTTGTCGTGGTGTAGTTAATGAGTGTGCAGGCTCTGCAGCTGCATTGGGATGCATGGGATGGAGGGCCCCAAATGCTGAGCTGCAAAGGTGGTTGGAGGAGGTGGGGAGAGTAATGGGATCGGAGGGCCTATTTCCTTCCTCGTCCCAGAGCCCGTGCCAACCATGGATATGCCACTGGCTAAATGGTTTAGGGTTGGATTCTTACGGCCAAATAGATTCATTATTGTGAATATCAGAATTGATTTAATTTGCTAAATAAATGGATCCTTAATATGCCTATAGGTTATAAATAGTCCATACATATTTTGATTCGAAAGTACCAAGCGTGAGACACATTGCGGATTTTTTTATAAAATTCAGACAAAATGTCTGCATGAAGTCTGTGGTTTAGAGGGCAGCTTACTGAGGATCATGAGGACAAAGCTGCCCACGAGCATGATGACCAGCTGGAAGGTGTCTGTGTAGATCACGGCCTTCAGTCCCCCTGGAAAAATACACATTTTTTTACTCTTAATCATAATGAATAGGTGTGGTGGCACACATCTGTTATCCAGCACTTTGGAGGTGAGATTTGTGGAGATCATTGTGTGAATGCAATTCCCAGTCTTGCTGGGCTACAAGGGTGGCCAGTGCGTGGCAGTACAGAAAGCAGGATGCCAAACTGCCTGAATATTTTATTGTTAACCCTATGTATGAGTGGCTTTTCACTGGCAACCCAATGCAAACACCCCACATTCAAAACAAAATTAATTAACAAACTGACCAAATATTTCATGGCAGAGCCATTCTTAAAGCGTCTTCACAATCAGTGATGATATCTTGTATAAATTACGATAATTATTATTGTTATAAATGGGGATGGCACATTACCCTATCATAAAAGTAATTTACAACAGAAAAAAACACCATTTTAAACTCGGCAAATGAAAACCTGGTTTCTGCAACAGAAAGACCAACACTGGCATAGGGACTGGTCGCGTCAACTCCACATTTTTGTATTAATACCTTGAAAACGTTTGAATGGATTATGACCAGATTACAGCATACATCCGCAGGCCACATCTAGCCATATGGTGCACTGCTGCATGAGGTTTACCACTTAGTAACAGTCCACAAACAATATGTATTCATCACTCAATATTGAGATATCATAATGGCCAATGTTGTGAATGTCACCACACGTCGCCAATGCTTTTTATCTTCTGCTAGATCCCACAGTTGCTGCACAGCAGACATACGACCTCCAAGATCCGTCACTGCCAAAATTTTAATCCCACTAATCGGGTACTAGAGGGGGAATATTTTCAACCTGGCAACATTGTGCTTATAATTACAACATGCTAACTCACTTTTGTCATTACACGTGACTGAGGTGTGTGTTCATGTGTGGCCCTCCAAAAGTATTTGAAGTTATTTTTAGCCCTCAATAAGAATATGGTTCAGATTCCCACGTGAGAAAATGGGTTGCTTCGTCGGATTTTTGGCACAGAACAAACTTGCTAGTCTCTCCACTGTTTCGTTGTGAATCTCACCCATACGCATTATTAACACTAAACTTTAGATACATTCATTCTCAGAATGAGTATTTCTACCTGAACTGCCATAAAGATGTTGCGATTGAGCATTTTCTGTCGCAAAACCATGATATGATAAACCAATGTCAATTCAAGGGTTTATGATGGGTCATTCAAAGCAACTTGAAATCATGATTATATATTTTTTCGTGTTTTTTCAATAAGGTGAAGCTATTGATATAGAGTGGGGGTTTTTTCAGCAGGTTGTATCTATTTATTGTAACCAAAATCATTTACTTGTTGATTTTCGTCGAAAATTCAGGTGGCATGCCCATCTGAGTAACACCGAACGCACCAGGATTGCATCCATATTCCTGCAACATTGACTCCAGGAGTGAATTTGATCAAAAACAGTCATGACAGATTTAGCAATCGCTTTCGTCCACAAACAACCCAGCATGCTTAAAGTGTTGAGTATTTGGTTCTATCCTTCATTGGTATGTTTGTGATTGAAACTGAAAGTGAAGAAGTCAAACTTTCTCATCCGTATTGGGACTGTAGCTGCAATAGCTTACGCAGACATGTGCCTGACCTAAGCACCTATGCGATTTGTCAAAGGGAACATGACTCGAGGCTAGCTAAATATAGATGGAACTGATCGCGAATCGTGCACAATGGATCCCACCTGTGATTGTGTAGAGAGCGGTGATACCCAGCAGCACGAGAATAGATGTGTAGAGGTCCCAGCCCAGTGTAAGTTGAATGAAAATAGCCCCTGCATACATATCAGACTAGGGTATTGGAATGAATATGCAGACACACACATATAAATTACAAACACCCCCTCATATAGCCTACATAGATTGGGTGGTGACATGGGCTAGCGGTAGCGTGTTCACCGATTGTTGCACGGTTTGAATCCAGAGGCCGTCCTGATCACTAATGTGGGTGTAATAACGGTGAGGATAATGCTTTACTCGTAGTGGACGTTAAATATCCCGATGACCTCATTATCAAGAGTAGGCAATTACGTGCTATCCTCAGGGTCCAAATGTGGGATTATACATAGTCATCAACACCTCCTACTTGCAGACTAATGCCCCAGATCATTTTTGCAAATGAGGCTATCCTGGGATTTTGATTTTGTGGTTAAACAAAATAAACTTGAACTTTACTGTTGGGGCAAAAATCTCTAAGCAGCACCTATTAAAGCCAGTGTGTTACAAAGAGGGGTGGTGCGGTCAACACCACACCTGGTCATCTTTGTCTCCACAGTGCTGATGTTCACATGAAGTAAAAAGGTACCCATTTAAGGATGAGTGAACCCAGGTGAGGTCCAGGACCTGTTCAGATATCACTGGTGACTGATGTTAGCCATGGCCAGGAGTCTAACTCAAATTTCTAAGTTCAGAGAGATAATGACTGCATCAGTTTCCACACACGCTCAAAGGCAAACATAAACACACGTGAAATCATTGTTATAATATCTTAAGTTTAACAGAATTGTTGATGTTACTACCATTTCATAACGACCACATGGGGAAACACCGTGCCATAAAACCCACAATGTGGATAGTACACACGTTTGCCATCACGTTGCACTGAATGGTTGGATGTGTAAATTGATGAACACGTGGGTTCTGTCACTCCATTAACACAGCCAATATCCAGCAAAGCCTTAGCTTTTTGAGCTGCACAGCAAGACCATATGATAGCAGAACCTGAGCACGATACACACAAAAACAGAATGCATATCTATTCAGAACTAGAATAAAGATAATCCATTTATAATATCCCCACAGATGGAGGTGAAAATTAATAGATGAAACAATATGGTGCCGGCCCAGAAGGGCCGTGCCGTTCAATGTTCCGACATCGTGGACAGCACAGTGTGGGTGGCTTTGTGTAATACCAGCCCTAGCGGGGCTTTGTCAGCACTGGGATAGTGTGGGCACCGCACACAGTGTGTGGTGGGGGCTCCCACAAGGAGGAGGGGGTGAGTGTCAGCCCAGGGGCAGGGTTGCCCCGGGCCATGGCACTCTGGTTGACCCCGTAGACACGTGATCCGGAGTGTCCACACAGGGGGCCCCAGGTGGGGGGGCTAGTGGGTGATCACGTGTCCGGGGAGAGCTCTTGAGAAGGATCGAGGGGGAACGAGAATGCTCGAGAAGGCGGGCGGGGCCCCCGACCGTAGTGGGATATAAGGCGGGTCCGTGAGAGGGACCGGGGTCGCTGCATTCTACAAGCTGGAAGCTCAACACCTACAAGAGGGAAGCTCTACGCCTCAAGTTGGAAGCTCTTCGTCTTACGAGGCAACCACGTGGTCGGAGACCAAAGTGAGGGTCCGACGCTTCGTAGCAGTAACCCATCTGTATAGCGTAGTTAACTGGGTGGACACCACCCTCGGCTGTATCGGGTAAAGGGGCCGTTACCCCTTTGTGTTACGGTGTTACAATAAATGTGCCTCTAAAAGGAACAACGTCTGTGACTCAGTTGGTCTCACTAACATTTGTATTCAAAACATTTACGTGTCTATGACCAATCTCAATATACTTATTTGGCATGGTGGTTTCCCATCCAATCACTGTGCAGGTTCGACCTCACTTAGCTTTTGAGATATGACGAGATCAGGTGCATTCTGGGTAGTATGATCATACAGGCTGTTTCTTTGCGCAGAGTAGATGATCTCACTGCAAAAGAAAACAAAACTGTATTTTCCCTAATATTGAATAAAAAAGTTAAACATTTCAGAACTGGATACTTTCCCTACGAGTTTCATGAGATGCTGTGAAAAGTATATGGGTTAAGTCAGGGCCTAAGGTGGGAGATGCAATGTGGGCTGCAAAGACATTGAAGGATGATTTTTAAAATTGCAAAGGGCTTCGGGGCATAATGCCAAATTACGAGCATAAATCAGGGATTTACATCGTGTCATGGAGCATGCATCTCAAGCGAGAAACATTGCAATAAAATAATGTTAATTCATTAGGGCAGGCATAATTCTCCACTTTAATGTCACGTTATTAAACCCCATAACTAAGCGTTGTTTATAAATCAATTTTGCACATCGCAAAGTAGTTTAATTTATTCCCATTGCAACTTTGACACATCTGTTATGTTGCGTTCAAGTGTTTATGAAATTATATCCTTAGTTACTCAATAATATGTCAACTGAGGCTCGAACCACTAATTCAGGTAAAGTATTGCTAGGAATGTTTGGCCAATCCTTGATAAAAAAAAATTCATATGAGCAGAAGCATCAGTACCAAGTGACAACTGATGCATTAGAGGAGGTAACACAGCACTGAAGAAGATGCACACCAATTAATTCCACCTGTTGTAACACAGCTTAACTGTCCTTTGCATGTGGGAGTCTATGGTTGCCACCTCTGAATACATGAATATAGGGAGACGGTACAAATACGCGTCAATGCATTGTACTCAGTGGCGTATTGTTACTCAACTGACAACAAAGACAGGTGGCAAGCGTATGGGAATGTGATGATATTTGACAATACGCAAACCCAGACTTTAAGATGTATCTACTTGTGTTCAAGGCTTAAATGGACTTGCTTCACCATACATCAAGGAGTTGATTCAGCCACACACTCCACTGCCGATCGTGTCCTACTCAGCTCTAACCAAAGATTATGAAGACTAGGATGATTTCGGTAATGTTAACGATGGTGATGGCAACGATGACGGGCACAACACAGACAAAGACTAAGTTCCATTTTATTTTGTTCAACCAGACGAGACCTCACGAAATTAGGATCGCCTCATTTGCAAAAGTGACCTGAGTCACCAGAATGACAATAATATATATAATATTATGTATTTAATGATGTTTATTATTGTGATGATGACTGGGATCATGATGATGTCGATAACAATGAGGTTAATGTTGATTTTGACTAAATCGATGAAGAGGATGATCATGATGATTGCGATTTTACTGCAGTTGCTGCTGGTATTGTTTCTGTGACTTCTGATGATGACGATAACAAAGATGAAGATGGCACGAAGAGGCAGAGTGTTCCTTGTACATGGAAGTAAATCGAACCATCCAGAGAAGATACACACATATACGGGGATAACACGGAAATGTCCACAGAGGTAGAAACAAGAATCCACTTCCTGTAACTGCTCGCTATGTCATGGCCCAGCGGTGTTTGGGAATTTCATATATGATCCACATAATACCCTTAGGTTTTTTCGGTAAAGTCACGTAGGTAAAAATAAAAAATAATACAAAATTATAGAAATAATAATAGAAATACAATTATAAATCACGACGTTTCGGAGGCAACACAAGTCTTCGTCATCAGGTGGGACCGTCACAGCTAAATTTACTGTATCAAGTGAGGCAAAATTCCAAGAGACAAGTTCTTAAATACAAGTTAAGGGGGGGGGGGGGGGAGGAGGGGGGAGGGGCTTATCTGAATGTGGTAGCCAATGAATGGAACGTGTTGGGGGGTGGGCGGGGCTGAAAGAGAACAACAGGTGCACAAGTTGTCGTTTTACCCAGTGTTGGTTGACAATCCAAATACAAAAAGGAGAGTATTGTTAAACGCTGGGGATGTCAACACTCGGTAGGGTAGAATAGTACCTGTCAAATAAGATGGTCCAAATATGTGTAGTTAAATCTTTTTTGTATGGTTAATAGCATCTTTCCAATGATTACTCAGTTTATACCCATCATTACGGTTGAAGTTATGTCTGTGTTTGTACATAACTTCAACCGTGATGATTATTATTTCTATTATTTTTATTTGTATTATTTATTTTTACCTACGTGACTTTACCGAAAAAACCTAAGAGTATGAATCTTTGCAGTCACGAAAGCTTCAAATCTAGGATCCACATAATATCACCTGCAAAGTTATGGATTACAAGCGCCACTGAACCCAATTGAGGCTGAGAAGCTCTGGCTGGGCAGGTTCACAAATCACCAGCCAATTGGGGATAGCCATGGCCAGAAATCAAACTCAAGTAGCCAGGTTTGTAGCACAGTGCCATGCACCACTGTGCTACCCACATTACACACACACACAACAGCACGCACACATAAAATTCAAATTTACATACAAGACAAAGATCCCCCGTATAGCCTGAACAGAACGTTGGGGCAAGTGCTGTTAGCGAGTACCTATGAAGGCCGGCAAGGCACACGAGGGGGTGGGTGCCCAGCACCACGCCCGACCGCCTTTGTCTCACCAGATACGTATTTGAGGCTGATTCGACCTAGGTGAGGCCAAGGACCGGTTCAGATAATCGTCACTGGCTTTGGAAATGATCGAGAATCGAACCCAGCTTGCCGGGTTGGTAGCGCAGCATGCTAACAGCTACATTACCGCTCGCCATTTACATACATACAGACACACAGACACAAATTCGCAGATACCCACACGCATATGGACAAAGAGAAAAACCACCCGTGTAGACTGCGTAAACTGTTGGGGCAAATGCTGTGAGTGAGCACTGCGCCACAAAGCCCGCCAGCTTGGTTGGGTTTGATTGCTGGCTACTGCTCACGCCATCAGCAATCAAGGCAATGAAGGTGGGCTGGCTTCGTCTTTTGATCTTTGCCGTTGACATTTGTGCCTGTGTCTGTAGATATGTGGAGCAGGGCCAGATTATTTTAGCACACAGCGTTGGTGTACGGTGCTTTTTCTGCAATATTTTGCTGTCTTCTCTTGGATTTTCTGTTTACACATAGTCACTTTAAGATGTTTTCTTGTTCATGTTTTTGTTTTTTGTTTGTTGCAGTTGCACCCGATTCAAGAGCCGAATGGCTCACAGGGATATACCTAATAAATGAAACTTGAAAACTTGATTTATCTAGGTGATTTGGCTGCTATAAATTCCCACGCGATAAATCACTTTGGAGCTATCATTTCTGGCCATGTCCCTTCTGAAAAATAGACTAATTGCTCAGTGGGCCTTATCTGGTAAGATAACAAATTGTCCCTTTTTTTCGTGATTTGTTTACCTTTCCTAGACTTTGCACTCCTATCATGTTTTTTGTACTGTTTTATTGTTAACGTTCTGACCCGCCGCGACTGGACATCTGTGAAAAAGAGGTTCATGGCTGATCGGATTTCTCCAGTACATATATATAAAATAAAAATCTGATTCTAAGGTGTCTTTTTCCCCGGGGCACCACTGCTTTCGTGGATTTAGGGTTGGTGGACCATCAACTGCAGCAGCGTCATCATCATTATCGTCATTAGCACCATTATCATCAGTATGAATATCGTCCAGAGATTCGCCATAAATATCATCATCTTGAACTTTATCATCATCAACATCATCAATGTCATAACCGCCATTCCTGTTGCCATCATTGTCGTGGTCATCTTCTTTCTTATCACTACCAACATTGTCATAATCATAATCAGCCATAAATAAAATCACAGATTTAATTAAGAAAATAAAATTTATTTTATCACTGATTTAATTAATAAAATAAAATAAATTTAATCAGTGATTTAATTTAGTCACGTTGGTATAAAATAAAATAAATAAAATCAGTGATTTTATTGATTTTATTGTATTAATTAAATCAGTGATTACATTTATTTTATTTTATACCTACGTGACTTTACCGAAAGAACCAAAGAGTATGGTTGCCTGCAGTCACGAAAACTTCAAATCTAGATCATAGTCATCATCTTTATCTGTTATCATCACCAACAATCATTATAATTCCAATCATTGCCATCATAATCGTTTTACAGGAACGCTAAGCTATCTGTGTCTGGATACGACAATTCTACACCACAATGGTGGGCAGAACGCACCCAGATGCATTAGCATACAGTATGCATGGATTCAAATGTAAGCACATTATTTGGCGATGCTGCGGTGTTGGCAGTGGTGCACAAATTGAAAATAATAAAAGCACTCCACAAATTCGTGAATAACAATGTGGCCTTAAAAAGAAAGAGTACATACTCTATTCAATAGGTAACATTTCGGACAATTAATCTTCACAGCACATAGAGAGGCGAGAGAAGTAGATTGGATAAGGGAGTTGTCTCTAGAAACATCACCCATTTTTACTTATATATAAGACAGTGTTTTTGACGAATGTGTTGAGTTTTTTTGTTCCTGTATATGTGTTTTTATGCGACTGATGGAGCCTGATTGGTTGACTTTGTGAGTGGAGCGTGCGTCCTGACATCGTTAGCTGCTTGGGACCATCTCCCCTCATATTTACCGGGAAATTCTGTCCAACGCTGAAATTCCACAAAAGCAAGTGGTGACAATGCCATTGTATACTTCTTGGTTCTTTCGGTAAAGTCACGTAGGTATAAAATAAAATAAATTAAATCACGTTTTTTTTAAATCACGACGTTTTGCGCCCGAAACGTCGTGATTTAATTAATTTTATTTTATATCTACCAAAGCGTATTGATCCCTGCAGCCACGAAAACTTCAAATCTAGAATGCCATTTTACCATGACAGGTTCAGTATCCTCATGAAAAAAATAATTGGCTGAGTCGATCCCTAATTAAGAGTTAAACTTGCCACCAACTCAATTGTGAGCCAAATTGTCAAACCAACTATGCCACTCGGGTCACATTAATTTTTCGAGTGGTACGTGAATGAATGTATGCATTCAATAACCTATTTATTATTCAATATAAAACGTCAATCACTCAGATATTAAAATGGATAATTGAGGGCTTGGCATATAATCCTCACCGCTGCGGAAATACCACGAACACAAAGCCACCGGTTTTGATATTCAAGCGAGTTGGCCTGATTTGTTTTTTTCCCCCTTGGTCTTTTTTTACATCCAACTTAGCAGCGGACACGTGGCATCACAGCCAATACCCCCCCCCCCCCCCGGGCCAGCGTCTATTTAAGTCCCCCCCCCTGCACCCAAGGCGACACGGTCACACCACAGCTCTCGTCTCGCATTTACGTCACGGATGCAGGTGTTAGGCCTTTTCGCCTCCCCCTATAGCCCCCTCCCACCTTCTCTGTGCGAGACCACGCACAGCAGCAGATGGTGAAGACAAAGTGAGCGCCGTGGAGGTTATGGAGGTTGTGGGGTGTGCCATGGGTGCGTACTTCTTATTCCTCCTCGTGTCAGTGCATTTTCTCCGCACGGCATGACTAACAGCCAAACTCCACGCAATTCAGATGCCAAAACGTTTCTGCTTTGTTTCGATTTAAAGCTTTCGTGACTGCAGGGATTGATCTTCTTGGTTCTTTCGGTAAAGTCACGTAGAAGGGAAGTAATAAAATAATAAAACGAAAACATAATAAAACAATTCTCACGACGTTTCGGCCACAACGCAAGCAGCCGTCCTCAGGTGAAAACCAGGTCTGTCAAGGCTTTGTTTTGAGAATTTGTCTGAAATCCACGAATCCGCACCGCGAAAGTTTATCCGGCAAAGCAACCCCTTTTATGGATGAGCATCGACAGACAACCTTCTGTCAGATTGAATACACTCTCCACACTGCGCTAAGTAGCTTTGCCATCGCACTGTCTAAAGCGACAGCTGCATTGAAGCGATACCCTTTAGTAAAATGAAAAGGAAATGTCTGAGAAATGAGCTACCTGCTTTGTTACGCGAGGCAAGGCCAAAGAACGTTCAATCTGAATGAGCCCTCGCTGTCCATGTTATTGCGAGTGTTTGTGCAGACGACATTGTCGATGTGTTTGAAGCGCCGTGCAGTCGCCTGGAATGTAAATCATTCAAACCCTCCACCCACCCTCTCCATGCTCCATTCTCCCAGGTACTTAATACATTGTCACAATTCCATTCACCCAATGTGACATCGATGTTTAATGTTCATACACTGTGAGTTATTATCATGCGCACAATTGTATACATTAATCGTAAGCATAATTATAGATTTTTATAGATCAATTGATGCATCATTACGGTGCTCAGTGATCGCTAGTGAAGGTTTACTGTTTTACGGCATTCATCTGTGTTCGGTGATTGTGGTGTCATCTAAACACCACCGTTGAGGGTGGGAAGGGGAAACCACTTCAGCTGTCTTTCCCTGGTTATGGCTCCTGAACAGGAGCATGGTGTGGTGAGGTGGAGAGGGTGGGCGGAATCAGATAGAAGAGAGGGAGCTTGAGCCATGAACCTGTCCTTGGGCAAGGAACTAAATAAGAGGACAGACATAGATTGAGATACACGTGGGATGCGAAACTACCTTTGCAATGTGTCGTGTCAACTATTCAGAGACAGAGTTTCTAGGAGGCACTTTCTTTATTAACAACTTCCATGGGTCTCATCCACACACTCTCCACTGTAGCTCAGCCTAGCCTATACATAACACGAGCCGTCTAACACTGACGGCGATGACTGAGATAGCCAACTGCTATCCTTCGTAGCGGACATGTTAGCGACAATGACGACGAGACGACAGCGACGACGAGACGAGTCCACTCCCAGAACCGGCAGCCTCGAGCTCCCGCTCTGGGTTCCTTTTATGCTCCCAGCGCGGCCTGGCTCCGCCCTGACCGCGCCTCCCTTCTCGAACCCGCTAGCAGGTTCCAGGGGCCTCCAGACGGGGTCTTCCATGACCCATGCCCTAGTTCCTCCCCTCTGCTCACACACCCTCACAGGCGTGTGTACTGTCTGTCCACCACAGTTGCCGCTGCTGTCCACCAGCCGGCGCTATTACACTACACATGTATGCATGTTGAACTTCTTTCGCACCGTACATAGCCAACCGTGCTGATTGGAGGTGTGGAGAAAGGACAATAAAATTAACGAAAAAAGCAGTTGTAAAGAAATGAGTTTTCAATTTACATTTAAAAGTACATAGCTCCAGTGGCTTCCTAATTTGAAAGCGCACAATGCAGTGACTGTCTTTGTTCAATTGTTAGCAAAAAGCTGCTGCGAGGATGACCAGAGTTTGCGTGATGGTTTATGCTCTTTGACGAGATAAGCAAGGTATTGTGGTTCATTTGTGTCAAACGCTTTGTGTGTCAAGAGAGTGACTTTTTAATGTATTCGTTCGGCAACTGGAATCCAATGCAGCTCAGCCAGCATTGGACGGACATGATCTTGCAGTACCCGTCACAACACATTTTTTTGTACACGCTGCAAATTGGTCATGTTTTAACCTGGAAAAATACTTTATTTTAGTACGAATGGACTCTGTTGCCTTTTGAATTACCTGCACTATGTGAACATAAACATGTGTAGATAAAGCTGAAGGTATGAAATGTAATTTCAGAACTGCACTCAGTAAGTGAACATTGCCAAATGTTGAGTGATAATGTCTGTTGTTGAACTTACGTCGCACAGTGCGTAGCCAACTGTGCTAATCGGAGGTGCGGGGCTAATCGGAGGTGCTGGTAATAGAGGGCCTCCCCAAGTCACGACTGTGTATCACCATTGGCACACTTGTTTTTCACCACTTACCACTGCTTTGAGCCTCTCCTAAGGTCAACTCAGTTTTAAAGGAGAACAAGCTATGCTGAGCAAACATTGGCACTTGAGATACAGATGCAACAAGCAACATTCATGCTGACCATACAAATCCCGTGTGTGTTTGTGCTTCTCTTAATTGGTGGTCACTCCCACCACTTTCCTTGACAGTCAATATGGTTGAAACAATATTCTCTTGAATTATTTTGCAATTCGAATAGTCCAACGGTATTTAGCATTTACAAAAACGTTGAATCTAGGGCACTTGAACAATCATGCAGTGTTATTGAGCACTATGCCACCACTCCACACAGACACTACTATTATTGCGACAAGAGCTTTTAGTGACTATGCAGCCATTAATGCCAGAACGGCTTACCAAGGGGGTGATTTACAGCCGCTGTCCCCTCAATACTGACGTACTGATGTGTTAGCAGCCATAGCCAGGAATTGCACGCAGCTGCTGTATCTGGTCTTGTAGCAAAGAGTGCGAATCACTGCACCACTGCTCCCCATTTCACATACACACATACGCATGCATACGTGCACGTATACCTACAAAACTCTGAATACCAAGTTATTCACGTCACTTGACCCTTTTTTCGTCTCTCCAACATAAAAGCGTTTCTCAGTTTCGCTTGCCTGATCCTGTGAAACTGGCCACTCGTGGGAACATACCCATCACTCACTGACCACTCTTGTGCACACAGGCGAACAGCATGGTATTTACAAAGGGTGAGACGTGCACTCACGGAGATCTTGGTGAAGATGCAGAGGATGAGGTTCAGGAAGGAGAGGTAAACCCGCAGCCTCTTGCCTCCATGTCTCTTCTGCAGGTACTCAGGAGTCGTGACCACCTCCAGCCGTGTGGAGCCACAAAAGTTACAAATTAATTAAGTGGCCGATATAGTTTATATGAACGGGGCATGTAAGTACATATTAATTAAGTGGCCGATATAGTTTATATGAACGGGGCATGTAAGTACATATTAATTAAGTGGCCGATATAGTTTATATGAACGGGGCATGTAAGTACATATTAATTAAGTAGCCGATATAGTTTATATGAACGGGGCATGTAAGTACATATTAATTAAGTGGCCGATATAGTTTATATGAACGGGGCATGTAAGTACATATTAATTAAGTGGCCGATATAGTTTATATGAACGGGGCATGTAAGTACATATTAATTAAGTGGCCGATATAGTTTATATGAACGGGGCATGTAAGTACATATTAATTAAGTGGCCGATATAGTTTATATGAACGGGGCATATAAGTACATATTAATTAAGTGGCCGATATAGTTTATATGAACGGGGCATGTAAGTACATATTAATTAAGTGGCAGATGTAGTTTATATGAACGGGGTGTGTAAGTACAAATTCATGAAGTGGCCGATATAGTTTATATGAACGGGGCATGTAAGTACAAATTACTTCAGTGGCAGATGTAGTTTATATGAAAGGAGCATGTAAATACAAATTACTTCTGTGGCAGATGTAGTTTATATGAAATGAACATGTAAGCAGTGTTACAAAACAATACAAGAATATATGAGGCTTCAGTGAAGCATTGTAGCAGCAAAACAATAACAAGGTAGACAAAAGTTTGCTCACTTGTTAAACTTAAATTACATATCGTACATCAGCGGGTAAGGATGCTGCCATTGTGTATTGATTAGCACATTGGACTTGAAATTCAGAGGCCGCTGGTCTTTTTGTTCTCCTGGCGCGGCAGTTGAAACAATTGATACTTTTTTAAAATCCCTTTTCCCCGTTTTTGCCCACCCAGGAGAATAAAGGGGTTCGCCGCAATTAATTGATCAGCAAGCCACGCGTCGTGGTGTAAATGTTGGGTACTTCCACATCTTCCATCGTGGAAGATCGGGTACATTTTTTTGCCTCGAGTGGCACTCGCTAGAGCCCCTTCTAGACCACATTGTTTAATTGTCGTAGTGGGAGATCCACTCATACTGAACAACTCTGGATTGCAAGTCCAGTGTGCTAAATATGACACCACAACAGCAGTATCTATACATTAGTATCGTGTGAATGGATATTTGTCAGCACTAACCTTACTTCTGGCTAAATAATTCATGTCGCACACATTACATACATAAAACAGGAGAATCTGGGCATAAAAGTTTAATAGGACAAACCATATCTGAAAATCATTGCACATGACAGTGGGTATCGGGGTCATTGACATATGTTATGTTCTAGAATGTGTTTGCTCTGATTTATCCAACCGAACTATAATTAGATTTTGCTTCATTAAAGATTTGACATTTACGGCATCGCGTAATGGAATATTGACTGCTTACCCCAGATGTGATGTACACAGGAACGAATATCCAAGCCAACAAAATCAGCGTGAAGAGACCCTGTAATAGTAATAGTGGAAATTAATAAATCACGTGGAGTTATGTCACATATGTATGTGTGGATGCACGAAGAAAAGTTGTATGACATACGTTGGATCGAGTATAGCACAGTAAATGAAGGCATTAAATCACTGCTAAATAAAGTTTTCCCACACTGTTGCAGTCATGGGGCTTGTGTAACCAGTCTTCTCTACGCTGGTCAGTGTGGTTTGGTACAGGTGGGGCCCAAAACTCGTTCAGCTGTCACTCGTCAATGATGCAAGCTGTGGCGGGGAACCAAATTCAGTTTACCAAATTCATAGTGTAGTGTGCTAACCCGTGCAACAGATCACAGTCGCTAAGCAGCGTTGGGCCGACCACCATGCTTAAGGTGTCATAGGCAGTGACAGCAGAGAGCCCTGAAGAAAACCCCATGGTTGTAATGTACTTTATGTTTCCACATCTATGCTTCCCACCTTCACCAATCTGCACTGTTCAGCATGGTGAAGAATGGTGTAATAACCCTCCATGTCCCACATGGCATAGGGGAGTGGATTGACAATAGGGCTGCACAGGTGCATACATGTATTCACCACAGCAGAACTCTAATCATCCGTGGTGATTTGGGGGGACCATATAGCTGATTCTATCATCTGTGGCACATCGTTGAGGTTAGTCTCGTAATTCGCAAAAATGTATGCCGACGCGGTATGCGGCAGAAATTAACCGCGCAACTCCGTTAATCCGGGAAAACTTTGCGTATTACAGGAGAAGTGCATCACATGACTAGTAGCCCAATGAATCCATGATAAATTAGCTAATTATTATACGGTTACGATTTTGTCAAAACCCACATTGAGAAAATCTATCAGATGGTTTACATGAAAGTTTTTTTTCTTTCAATATCAAGTCTAAACATGCAGCAATTTTCTTTACGAAAAAAATAATTTGCAGCTGGACATATCTGTACACATCATGGAGTGTGCATTGCAATAATCCAGTGGGCTCTTTGGAATGCCCAGCATTTAAAGAAAACATCCTTACAGAGTTTACATTGCAAAGAGGCTGCCGGTTTCTTTGCATTGCACAGTGCTGTAAACTAATTATAATAAATATGGAAATTACATTGATACATTTATAAGACAAAGATCCTCTCCGAAAAAAGAGCCATCAATTCTCAAGGATTTCACAAATATCAGGATCAATGGTCCCGTGGATTATGGAAGCGTTCGTGAACCGCCGAAAATCCGCATATTACAGGGATTCACCGATTGGAGTGTGGATTTTTTGAGTTCTACTGTACATATATATGCATATACATATTTGTTCAAACACCTGCATACCTTCTGACGCTTGACCTGTGATGAGTTCAGTGCGATTAAATAATGCTGCCTGCTGTTGACGCATTACCATCGCCACATATTACTAATTAGGTATACTGGAGATGGAAAGGTAAAAAAGATTATTTCCCAACTGCACTCAGCGTGTTTTGATTGACAAAACACATGAAGACAATGTACTTTCTTCCCATGCAGCATCCCCACCACTTCACTCGTCATGCGCTCGAGTTTTGGGCAGCGACGTCAATATTTCAAACACAGCTCTAAGACCTGTGCACTCCCACGGACCTCAAACCTCACCAGAACCCTCCTCCCAAGAGACCGTCTGTTATTTTGGATGTATACGTCTGCACTCCCATATACATTATACGAATGGTGAGGTCAAATACGCGCATTCTCTCTAATTAAAACAACCAGACACTACTGGCTTGTGTATAGTGCATTTGCAATATTCATAGCATAAGGGAGGTGGGGAGAGATGGGTTGGAGAGGCCAGTTGGATACGAATGTTGTTGGCCTGGGTTAGTGAGGTTTGGGAGACCGACAGTGCAAGTTGGTATCTAGTCCTCCAAAGACAATACAAAATCTAATTATACAAAACAACAAAACAGAATCCCATTGCTGCAATTATAACGTGTCTAGACTTTGTTTTGTAACACTTTGCCATGTTTTCTCTTTGAAACTCTGTGTTTGCAAATTTGGGTAGGCACCGCACGAGAAAAGAAGAATTGGTCTGTACAAAATAAGTGAACATATACCTGAGAAAGTGATGAGGAGGTTTAGAAGTCAGAATGCTAAATTGGTTCAATTTCAGCCACCTGTCTGTGATTAAAACAGTTTCTGAAGTGTGGTGCGTTGATTGTCAAATTAGTTGAGTATATTCCAGCTCTAGAGACTATTTATTTTGTATTGATTGTCATGTTATGACGTGACTTGGCAGGGCATATAGAAGCATACGGCACATGGTATAAATAATAAGCCTACTGATGCAACTTGAGAAACAGTTCCGACATGAGGTAATGTCACAGGGCTCCTTGTGAGACTTCTGGAATGGAAGTTTTTTTTAAAAATGTCTTCATTTGATGACAGCTCTGAGAATTATAAATATGAATTTGCCTGTCGTGTGATAGGCATTACTCTTTATAGCAGGGCAGGTGCTGCCACTATAGTGGATAATAAGTAATTTAAAGAAATGTTAGTAGTTACGTAATATCTCCTCTACATGCTGTTGTGTAACACGGGTTGATTGACTGCTCTGTGGGCGTTTCAAATGTTCGTTTTGGGAATACGACAAAAAATATAGTAGACCTTAGAAATAACAATATGGAGCCATCGGTTGCCTTCCATTTGTCAGAGGATGTAATAAAGTCCTATCATGTCACATGTGATCCAGTTTACATTAAGGGATACACTTTATTTGCACGAACAATACTAGGCATGCGGTGACTTGTTATTAGACCGCTTTATAGTAATTGCAATTACAATAATAATACGTTGTTTATCCACCGTACAATCACCACCTTCCACTCCACACCCACATAAATATCTCTCCTAATCGACTGAACCACATCCAGAGCGTCCCTGCTGGTGCCTCTCTCACACACACACAAATACAAAGTGCCCTCCACGAATCCCCATAACTGGAGGGGATGGTGGGAGGGGTGAGGAGGGGGGTCATGTGGCCAAAATCACAAATGGTTTAGGTCCCTTTCGTAACTGATGTTTACATACCACATTAGGTACTTAGTTTAGGTCACATTTACCCCAGGGGAGGCCCAGAACAGGTCCAGATACCATCTGGTACTCGTGTTTAATTTCCATGACTACAGGAGGCACGGACTCTGCCAGCCCAATTACCAAAACAACCCAAACCTTCGGTTCCCATACCCGATATTTAAATGAGGATTGTTGGGCTCCGCCATTCCCACTCCATTCTGCCCACTGCTTCTCTCTACCCTTACTGGGGAATGGTGATTATGAAACTATACATATAAATATTTTTTTTTAACCAATGCTTACTTCGTTATGAGTATAGACAGCCCTTTGTCAATCCATTGCTGGATGAAGGTATCTCCACATTGTGTTGGTAATGTTTTTGTTTAACCATACTTCACCAGTCTTGATTTGATGCTTTCGTGACTGCAGGAATCCATAGTCCCTGGTTCTTTCGGTAAAATACTTCACCAGGCTGGTCAGTGCAGGTTGACCTAGGAGTGAGGTGAGGGCCAGGACCAGCTCAGATGTCACTCACCACCGTGCCTGGGATTCGAAATGTGCTCACCACTACACCGCCATTCCATACTCAGAGGAATGGGTTTGGTGAGGTTTGTTTTAGTTAAAATCAAATAACTTTAATTTTCGCCCCATGGTTTTAAAAATGTCATGGCTGGGTGGTTATGCATTGCTCGTGATTGTATGGAACACATCCCTAGTTGCTGCACCAACTGCAACGTCACGAATGGTTTGAGAGTCAGCCTAGGAAAAAACAAATCATGCTTAGCAAAGGGTGCCAGACAGCCAACAGATGAGGCCACCGTGGGGACACAGGCTCTCTGCTCCAACCTGATTCCAGGGCAGTGCCAGCACAGATTGCACCGGTTTCTAAAATGAGGATTAATGTTGGTCGTGGCTGGGAATCAAGTTCATATTTATAGTTTTTTTTAAACCAGGTGAGAACTCCAGAGACCAGGATAGTATCATTTGCAAGAGTGACCTAGACCAACCCAAGTTGTGCTATAATCCACAAACCACTGTGCCACATAACTGGTGGGGCGAATACTGTTTGAGAAAACCATTTCGCGAGAACCTATAACCACCAAGTTCATTCTTGCAAACGAAACTATCCTGGTATCTTGAGTTTTCAGTTGGTTCAACAAAAATTACTCTTTCAATGCTGCCACAGAACACAATTGGGGCATTCCATGAGTGATGATAACACCTCGTTCCCTCCCCAATGCCAGGTACTAATTTTAGGCTGAGTTGACCTAAAGAAGGCTCAGACTAGGTTCATATACAAATTGTCATTTTTCGTGTAATTGCCAGTCGGATATAAATACGGTTTTTGACCATGGCAGGCAAAAGGGTTTGCTGTTGTTTCCAATATACGTACTACTGTATTTTTCGTGAAAAAATGCACTCTTTTCTCTTGTTCCTATATTTAGCATTCACACATTTACAATCCATAAAAAAAATATGGTACGGTATTTATTATAAATATGTTCGGTATGTAAAACAAATGGCAAGAATGTCTGAACTTATTTTGAGATTATATTGCATAAAGTCGCTGAATAAGCGTGCTTGACATTCCTGAAATGCTACGTATTGTACGCATACATGTAGTACACGCAATTTTTTTTTTATTTCTATGCATAACATATAAGAGTGTAAGCAATTTGATTTTAAAGCACATGCATTGAATTGTACATGTTTGGTGAGTGCTTTTGCTAAGAGGTCTGGACATGTTATCTGCTCACAGTGGGTTAAGGTGTCCTTGACATGATTATACATTTGACACCACGTAGGACCTAACCTGGATAAATGTTGCCAGAAATAAGGAAATAAACACGGCAATAAATAATCCAGCTTCTGTTGTGACATATATACCTATCATGTGAAATTAGCTGATTTATGATAACAATGATGATGGTAATGCTGATGAAGATGAGTGGCAGGGTGGCACATTGGTAACACTTGTGCCTCACAGCAAGATGGCCTTGGGTTCGATTCCAAACCTGCCTTTCTGTGTGCAATTTGTTCTCCCCCTGCTGTGGGTTCTCTGATTTTTTCCTAAAGCTAAACCAAAAAAATCCAATGCATTGCACTTGGTATGGGCCACAAATCGCCCCTAACACATTGCTGGAAAATGACTCGATTGGAATTGCACTAAGCAACATCGCCTCCTACTGGGAAAAAATATTGGCAGGACTATCGTGAAAAAAAGGCTTTCCTGAATAAACAAGCATCGTAATAAAAATAATTTGATTACCATTAGGACGTGAATATAATGATGATGATAATCATAATAATATGGATATGCTGCTGCTGATAATGATGTCTTGGTAATAGTTAAGTAGATTTGTTTATGATAATGGGAATTACAATACCATGATGTAATTCAATAATATATAATTTATGCATTCGATAATTTAGCCTAATATACCTATTTTTAACTGTTTATTTGGTGATGCAGCATTGGCAATAGTGCACACACACAATTAACAATAAAGTCAACACATGCGTCGATAATGCTGTAGCCTCAAAAGGAAAAACACATAACCATGCTAAAAAAAGGTATTGCAATAATACTTATTTGTCCAGAATACCCTCACTAAATCCTTCTCAGAAAAGTCTCTCTAGGAATCTAGAGGTAATTAATTATTTACTTGATTTATTTGAACAAGGAAACTCGTGTGTCCAGAGAAAATTTCATACGGACTGGGGGGACAGCTCTCAGATGCCATTAGCCTACTTGACGCACTGCCAGCTTACAACCCTGCGGAGTTGAGTGTCTCACAAGATATGTTCTCAACATAATCCATCAATCTTGCGTGTTTATGAAGGTCCTCATAAATGGGGTGAGTGACCATATTGGGGGCTAAACGACATCACGACAAGACGGAGTGGTGGAGAGTTGGGGGTGCTTTACGGGGCTGTGAGAGTGGAGGCCAGAGTGTGGGGTGAGCCAATCCACGCAGATGTTTATCATCATCAGCCATGGCCAATCCACTGCTGGTTGAAGACCTCACCAAGCCATCGCCATTTCTCATAGTTCTGCGATGCGACAATCACTCTGGCACAAGCTGACTGATGTCATCGCTCCATCTCCGTGGTGGATTTCCTGTCTGGCGTGTTCCTTCCTTTGGGTGCCACTCTGTCACAGGTCTTGACTGTTGGCCATTGTGCCCTCCAGCCACCGTCTCCTGCCCGCGCCCACATATCTCAATGTCTCTATCTCGCGTTGTGTTTTGTCTCTCAGTGCAATTCCAAGAAAATATATTTGCATAGCAGGAAATAGAAATAATTTAGAAATGCTCCCTTGTTCCCTTGTCATTCGTAATTACAGTTATCCAAAGGCACTGGACCTGTTTTCATCCGCCTCTTTATTTAATACATTTTGTTATCGCCTGCGTTCATTAACCGTCCTAGCTGTACGTACAGGTGACACGTAGAAGTAAGGCAGCATTTTCTGCATGAATGTGCAGTGGCCATGGGGATTGACGCATGAAAGTCACAGGTTCAAATCCCTGGCGTAGATTACGATATTTTATTGCTTGAATTATGCCCATGGACTAACACTCTCTCTACCGAGTGACGCTGTTTTTAGAGTAAGTCATCTATGGTCCATTGCGTTATCAATGCGATATATAGGCGAATATGTGTAGAAGTCGGATACGTGAACATATATAGCAAATGACGATTACACCGCGCACAAATACAATGCAGTATTCCCTCGTTGTTCACGAACTGGCGATCGGCTGTTTGTGGCTATCCTCGAATCGCATTATGCATCGAGAGTGAAAGAGAAAGAAAGTGATGAGATAAAAAGTAATGAGAGATACAGTCGTGAGAGAAGAAGCGATGAGATAAAGAGATGAGAGAGATATACGTAATTTTAACGTATTTAATCGCTTATTGATGAGATAAAGAGATGAGAGAGATATATGTAATTTTAACGTATTTAATCGCTTATTGATGTATTTATTTAAGGTCATTCATTAAAAAAGATAGGTTTCCGTAGGCCACTATCATTATCCGCGAAATTTGTTATTCACGATCATCTCCCGAACGTATCCCCTCGCGAATGTCGAGAGGAATGCTGCACTGCAATGGGTGTGGGTGATTAATTAGCCAAGACAGAAATGCGACTTCGTACCGCGCTGCAGATGTGAGCGTGCATGGTGTGTGTGAGCGTGTGTTGGCGAGATGTTAACTACCTCGCCTGGTATACAGGAGGTCGTGGGTTTGATCCCAACCCTGACGCCTGCTGTATATTTGGAGTTTGCATGTCTCTTTCACCGTGGATTTTTCTCCGGGTCCTCCGTTTTTTTTCCCCCTCCACATTTTGAAACATGCGTTCGGATTATTTGACTGCGACTGTCAATATCCACGTTGAGCTATCATTTGTCAGCAAGTTGCTTCTGAAAAAAACAGCTACATATCTCAGTGTGCCTTACCTGGTAAAAGTACATTTTAAAAAAATGTCATAAAAAATTATTGTCAGTGTGTGTGTGTCGAGGTTTTCGCGCACGCTCAGCTCATATGCGGCCACTGCGATGCCAGATGCTGCTCCGGTGCCGGCCAGGCCGATGAAGCTGCCGCTGCCGATGTTGCTGGCGAAGAGCGACGCCCCGACCTGCGATCGGGCATACACAATCATACAGGACATCGACAAAGATCCCTCGTGTAGCCTTAACAGACTTTTGGGGCAAGTTCTGTGAGCGAGCACCTAATGAAGGCCGGCACGGCACACGAGGGGGTGGGTGGCCAGCACTACGCCCGACCGCTTTTGTCTCCCCAGTGGCGATGTTCACACACCGCACCATGTTCCTAATTTGAGGCTGAGTCAACCTAGGGGAGGTCCAGGACTAGTTCAGATAATTACCTTATAATCGTTACGATTATTATAATCGTTACGATTATAATCGTTACTGGTGTTGGCCATGAGTGGGAGTTGAACTCGGGTCGCCGGGTTTACAACACACACACACAAGCACTCCACACGGGAGATCCATAGCTGTCCACGCACGCACACTGATCTTCCACCCACTTACAGTCGGAATGCTGTCAGGCACAACTTAGCATCGAGGCATTGCTCATTTCCTGCCTACAGCCCTGGGTGGAAATTTCACAGAGCTATGGCGAGGGCCGAGACATTAGCCTTGCCTTTCATGCAAATTGCATGTCATCATCACTGGGGAATCACCAGACAAGCTGGTAGGCAGTAGCCAGGCGGTTGGCGTGCGCCAACATTCTCCTAAGCTTTGCATTTTTTCTATGCAATATATGAAGATGTATTTAGCGAATTAATTTTCATTACACACAAAGTGCTTGCCACAAATGAACCACAATACCTTGCTGATCTCGTCAAGGAGTTTAAACCATCACGCGAACTCCCGTCATCATCACAGCAGCGGCTTCTGGCTGGCCATCGAACAAAGACGGTCCCCGCATTGCGCGCTTTCAGATGCCCTTATGCGGCCATCTGGAATGCTCTTCCTTCCGATGTGAGGAAGCCACTGCAGCTATCCACTTTTAAATCCTGATTAAGAACTATTTTCTTTAGAACTGCTTTTTGTGTTTAGTATGTTGTCCTTCCCCCGCACCTCCGAGGTGCACGGTTGGCTACGTACGGCGCGAAAGAAGTTCAACATACTGTTATGCAAGTGGGTGGAAAGCGGAGCACCTGGAGGAAGCCCACGTGTGCACTGGGGCAACACTCTATCCCAGGGGTCGGCAACCAAAGTAACAAGAAGAGCCATTTTCTTAGAATTCGGTACAAAATTCAATATTTCAAGAGCTGCACTACCTTTGACTTAAAACTTGCGTGACTGCAGGGATTCATATTCTTGGTTCTTTCAGTAAAGTCACGTAGAAGGAAAATAATAGAATAATAATAAACAAATAAAACAATACAAATTCTCACGACGTTTCGACTGCAACACAAGCAATCATCATCAGGTGTGAAATCCACAGCAAGAAACGTCGTGAGAATTTGTATTGTTTTATATTTTTATTATTTAATTATTTCCCTTCTACGTGACTTTACCGAAAGAACCAATAATATGAATACAAATAATAAAGAATAATTAATATAAAAATAAAAACCATGACGTTTCGATCGCTTGTGTTGCGATCGAAACGTCGTGGTTTTTTATTATTATTTTTATTCACTTTTTTTTTCTTCTATCTGCGTGACCTTACCGAAAGAACCAAAGAATAAGCTGCACTACCTGTCAATACATACACACATTACATCACGAAGCAGTCTGTAAATAGGCACATCCGGCTCTGGAGCCGCAGATTGCCGACCCCTCCTCTGTCCCATAATGAAGGGACAGTTGATATCAATCCACACTTTGCTGTGCCGATTTCTTCCGTGTAAGTCTGTGTATCGCACGTCGTGGCTGAAAATGATTCTTGCTACCTGCTGAGCCTACCCACGAATGGCCACTTGCTAATAGCGCCTCCTCTTACGGGCCATTGTATGAATGCTCCTCTCTGAAGGACGGCATGCGACCAAATTCTATACGTATACACATCAACCAAATTGTTATAATTTCTGACAGACTCCATGAGAAATGTATTTTAAACCCTTTAACAATCCCAGCATTTCCCTTTGTTGAAATCATGCTTAAATGTAAAGCATTGCGGCATAATGTGTGAAAATTGGTTGCTTTTAGAGCACAATCACCCATTTACGTGGCTGATTGACACGTAAGGCCAAATGGCCTCGAGGGTTTTCTAGTTTTCTATCCCAGGACAACATGTTTCTGATATGATCAAATAGCATCATCTTTGGCTATATGCACACGCACATATTAATAATGTAAACATTATGCTCTCTCAAGAATCATGCGTGATTCCCAATCTGGTGGGGGGGGGGGATGATGACAGTCTCCCATCTGTTAATAGGTTTTTCTTCTTTTTTCTGGCAACAAAATAGGTGTTAAGATGTTAAAACACCAAACTGAAACCTTTTACAAGGAATCCTGTCTGCATTAACCACAATGCTTGTGGTCAGAATGCAAACAAAAAAACTCTGAATTTCGATTTAAAGCTTTCGTGACTGCAGGGATTCATCTTCTTGGTTATTTCGGTAAAGTCACGTAGAAGGGACGTAATAAAAAAATAAAAATAAAACACAATAAAATAATTATCACGACGTTTCGGCCACAACGCAAGCAGCCGTTGGGGAGACAGCGTCTGAATGAAATTTCATTCAGACGCTGTCTCCCCGACAGACCTGGTCTTCACCTGAGGACGGCTGCTTGCGTTGTGGCCGAAACGTCGTGAGAATTATTTTATTATGTTTAATTTTTATTATTTTATTACTTCCCTTCTACGTGACTTTACCGAAAGAACCAAGAAGACAAAAAAAACTCTGATAATATATGCATTGTCCTTGAAACTGATTGATCCACTTGGTCCACACCAGAGACAGCTTTCTTTTGAGCCTCGTCTTAAACGGTGTTAGACCAGAGGACGCCAAAAGGCGTACAGCCCAAAGACAATGCACTATCAGAGTAATGAGAGCTCGGGGTGAGCATCTACATAATCTCTTTTGTCTGTCCTTTGAGCCAGACCACCTCATTGTTGCCCATATTCTCACTCCTTTGTCTCGCTTTCGATCTCTTGCCCTCAATTTCCCAGTGACGCAACACGTTTTCCAAGCCCCTTCTTGTCCCGTCACATGTCCCAGCAATGTCGCCTTCCCCGTCGCTATTACCTTTGCAAGTGTACGATTTTGCTTTGTTCTATTTAATACTGTGGAGTATAAACAATGCAAATAATGCACGCATAAAATTGTGATAACGATGCATTCATGTACACGTATGTAATTTTGACACGGATATTTTAAAATTTAGCGTGTATAAATATGTAATCTGTTTTTTTGTATTTCATAGCTAATGTATATTCACTATATATTTTAGTTATGCATGACGCATTGGTTCATTATTAATTATTCTAAATGTTAACCAGACGTGTGTCGGAATGCTTTTCTGTCTGTGTAGGATGGCCTCCAGTAGTCAATCGACAAAAGATGTTTACGGGTTCTGTGTATAATGTGCGCAATGCCTTAATATAATGGCAGCTACGAGAGGCCCACTACATTCACCACAAAGTAAAACAAAATTTATCTTGAATCGAAATATCACTCTGAATCACACCAATTCAATTAATCACGAATGTGGTGAAAAAGTTATACCCACGGTGTATTTGTTTTATATATATTGCCTAACATTTTGTAAAAAAAAAAACAATTACATTACAGTACAAATAACATAATTAAAACCAATAAAAAAATGATGTTGATCTCATTGATTCAACCAAAATGTATCCACGTAAAGAAAAATAATGTGGCAGAGCCTATCTCTGCGCCACCTCTGAGTCACTGATGTAAATCCCACATTCCTATAGCGGGGTGCCTGTATATCCATATGAGACCCACTCTACACTTTCCACGAGGCCTAATTAATTTAATCGCCAATGCATGAATGATGGGGCAAAGTCATTCACCATCCAGAATTTCAAATCTCAACCTTCTCACTGTAATCCGTCCTTGATTAGGCCGTTACCGGGGCTGTCATTTCCTGACAGCAATTCCACGTCTTTATTTTCATCATCGCGGACAATACAGCTGTTTGGAGTTTAGGGGAGGCGAGGGGAGACAGAGTGAGCACACCATGCAGTGGGCAGGAGAATGTACTGCAAATACAAGCTTGAAAGGTTCATCTATAGCTAGCTCAAACAATGCCGTTAAGACATTACACTTCCAATACGTACGATATATATCATATACGATATTTAATATCCTTCAATTTTATATTTGGCCAGGAGGGACTGTCGTCAGGACACCTGACTCACGATGAAAAGTCTTTGAGTTCAAATCTGGGGTCAACTGACCATCTCCTAAGTGGACATCCTCACGGACACCGATCACTCAGCTGCCATGAGATCATTATTCCATCATCCCTTTTAGCAATGAGCCGACTTGCTTTTTCTAGCAATTAGAATTATGTATTTTTATCTGTGTATTTTCTCCGAAACAATATGCTCATGTTTCTGTCTCTCAAAGGAATCCCGGCATGTGTCTCTTCGTAATTCGTTGTGCACTTTTCTTCATGACAGCACCGAAAATGATACAGTCCACTAATGTGTTTGGCTGTTTCGCCAATCGATGAATCTGCCCCCAAGATTGTATCCTTGTTTGAAGGAGCAACGGGATATGTTGCATTTGTGACTTTTACCAAAAACACGTATTGTGATGTTAGAGATAGAACATATGAAAATGCACTCCCATGTAACCTCATGTTATTCCTTGTGGGATGTGAGGTGACAAATGAAGAATATATTTAATCCTTGCAATCTTCACATTATACAAACTGGGACACCAATATCTTGCCCTTACCGAATGTATGTTGTGTGCGTTTGCATTGGCTGGGCAGGTTTTTCTTTATGTTGTTAAATTGTTGTAACAAGGGTAGTACAAAATGTTAATCTGAATACTGTCTTACATTTTAGCCTAATTAAATAATTTAGATTAGAAGCGACTTTTAGGTATCTGTTGTGATTTTATGTATCCTGCTCCATGATACAATAAAAATATCCCTCGACAACGAGACAGTGAGTACCATTAATTATAGCATTAGTTATTTATTAAGACCTGCTCATACAACGGGTCACACTCATCTGCATAGTTGGTGTTCAGCCAGAGTGGTGGAAATTCTACATGCCCATGGCAGAGTGCAGAATATTCTTGTGACAAGTTAACCTCTGATCTGAACTCAAAGCCTTCTCATTGTGAGTTGGAGTTCCTGGCCGCAATTGCTTCCAGCCAAATATATAGTTAAAGTGTAGTGCCGTAGATGGGCCACGCTTACTGGTAGTGGTAGACGAGGTCCATCTGCAAGGGTGCCCCGTACCGTCAAGGGGGGCGGGGGGGCTGCGGGAGATCTAAGATCCCACACAACACCACCCCTCGATGGGGACCCCAGACAGATAATCCCCTCGGCGCCACCAACGGGGGGGGGGCTGCGGGGGATCTAAGATCCCACGCAATGCCTCCCGTCGATGGGCAAGGGGACATAAAAGGGGACTTCCCCAGCCGATCGGGACCAGTCGCAGCTCAAGACCCAAGACCAGCCAGCTTAGGACCCTGGACCCCCTCGTCCCGCTTGTCCTTGTAAGGGCCGGGACGCTGTGTGGGTCAGTGGTGGGACTCTAGGACTCCCGGCTCTACGTCCTTGTAAGGGCGAGTTCCGAGGAAGCCAGAGTCTAGATCCGCACCTTTGCTGGGTCGGGTCAGGTAGCCTCCCCTAGGGTAATTGTAGCCGGAGGACCCGAGAACGTAACCAGAGTCAGGCACGCTAGGAGTAGGCTGTGTCCCTAGGCTATGTCCCTCGGCTGTGTCAGAGTATTGTTGGAGTGGTGTATCGTAATAAAGAAGTTACCACTACAAGTGTCTCCGGAACCCATTACATTTGGTGGCAGCGGTGGGATTAGCTGTCTGGGGTCCCCATCGAGGGGTGGTGTTGTGTGGGATCGTAGATCCCCCCTGGCGGTACGGGGCACTCTTGCAAATGGACCTCGTCTACCACTGCCGGTAAGCGTGGCCCATCTACGGCACTACAGTGAGTTCGAGTTCCTGGCCGCAATTGCTTCCAGCCAAATATATAATTAAAAGATATTAAAATATAGCATGTACACCTTACATATCAAAATCATAATGTCCCATCGTACAGTTGTGTTTTGATAGTTCGAATATTGGTCATGGTGGTGCTGGTGGTGCTGGCGGTCCTGATGGTGCTGGTGGTGCTGGTGGTGCTGGTGGTACTGGTGGTGCTGGTGGTGCTGGTGGTCCTGATGGTACTGGTGGTGCTGATGGTCCTGATGGTACTGGTGGTGCTGGTGGTGCTGGTGGTGCTGGTGGTCCTGATGGTACTGGTGGTCCTGATGGTCCTGATGGTACTGGTGGTGCTGGTGGTGCTGGTGGTGCTGGTGGTCCTGATGGTGCTGGTGGTGCCGGTGGTGCTGGTGGTCCTGATGGTGCTGGTGGTGCTGGTGGTTCTGATAGTGCTGGTGGTGCTGGTGGTCCTGATGGTGCTGGTGGTGCTGGTGGTGCTGATGGTGCTGGTGGTGCTGGTGGTGCTGGTGGTCCTGAT
Organism: Lampetra fluviatilis; assembly: GCF_964198595.1. Taxonomy (NCBI): domain Eukaryota; kingdom Metazoa; phylum Chordata; class Hyperoartia; order Petromyzontiformes; family Petromyzontidae; genus Lampetra; species Lampetra fluviatilis. The sequence goes on along the minus strand of NC_136295.1, from coordinate 5,209,721 downwards.
GGTGCTGGTGGTGCTGGTGGTCCTGATGGTGCTGGTGGTCCTGATGGTACTGGTGGTGCTGGTGGTGCTGGTGGTGCTGATGGTACTGGCGGTGCTGGTGGTGCTGTAGGTGCTGTAGGTGCTGGTGGTGCTGGTGGTGCTGATGGTACTGGTGGTACTGGTGGTGCTGGTGGTGCTGGTGGTGCTGATGGTACTGGCGGTGCTGGTGGTGCTGGTGGTGCTGATGGTGCTGGTGGTGCTGGTGGTCCTGATGGTGCTGGTGGTGCTGGTGGTGCTGGTGGTCCTGATGGTGCTGGTGGTCCTGATGGTACTGGTGGTGCTGGTGGTGCTGGCGGTGCTGGTGGTGCTGGCGGTCCTGATGGTGCTGGTGGTGCTGGTGGTGCTGGTGGTCCTGATGGTACTGGCGGTGCTGGTGGTGCTGGTGGTACTGGTGGTCCTGGTGGTGCTGATGGTGCTGGTGGTGCTGGTGGTGCTGGTGGTGCTGGTGATGCTGGTGGTGCTGATGGTACTGGCGGTACTGGTGATGCTGGTGGTGCTGATGGTACTGGCGGTGCTGGTGGTGCTGGTGGTGCTGGTGGTGCTGGTGGTCCTGATGGTACTGGCGGTGCTGGTGGTGCTGGCAGTGCTGGTGGTGCTGTTGGTACTGGTGGTGCTGGTGGTGCTGGAGGTGCTGGTGGTGCTGGTGGTACTGGTGGTGCTGGTGGTGCTGGTGGTGCTGGTGGTGCTGGTGGTACTGGTGGTGCTGGTGGTGCTGTTGGTACTGGTGGTGCTGGTGGTGCTGGTGGTGCTGGTGGTACTGGTGGTGCTGGTGGTGCTGGTGGTGTTGTTGGTACTGGTGGTGCTGGTGGTGCTGGAGGTGCTGGTGGTGCTGGTGGTACTGGTGGTGCTGGTGGTACTGGTGGTGCTGGTGGTGCTGGTGGTGCTGGAGGTGCTGGTGGTGCTGGCGGTACTGGTGGTACTGGTGGTGCTGGAGGTGCTGGTGGTGCTGGTGGTACTGGTGGTGCTGGTGGTGCTGGTGGTACTGGTGGTGCTGGTGGTACTGGTGGTGCTGGTGGTGCTGGTGGTGCTGGAGGTGCTGGTGGTGCTGGTGGTACTGGTGGTGCTGGTGGTGCTGGTGGTGCTGGAGGTGCTGGTGGTCCTGATGGTACTGGCGGTGTTGGTGGTGCTGGTGGTGCTGGTGGTGCTGGTGGTACTGGTGGTGCTGGAGGTACTGGTGGTGCTGGTGGTGCTGGTGGTACTGGTGGTGCTGGTGGTGCTGGAGGTGCTGGTGGTGCTGGTGGTACTGGTGGTGCTGGCGGTACTGGTGGTCCTGATGGTACTGGCGGTGTTGGTGGTGCTGGTGGTGCTGGCGGTGCTGGTGGTGCTGGTGGTGCTGGCGGTGCTGGCGGTGCTGGTGGTGCTGGTGGTGCTGGTGGTGCTGGAGGTGCTGGTGGTGCTGGTGGTGCTGGTAGTGCTTTCTCTTACCGGCCACCAAACAATGTCCTTTCCAGCCAAAAAGTATCCACTCACGTTACTGCGGTTGGAGCGGCACATGGACTACAAAGACACGGTGAAACGATAGTGTCAAGGGAAGAAAATATGAACCCTTCCCTTTAATGCACTGAATTCACAATGTGAAAAATCTTCCTCCCAATGCATCTGTTGTTGTGCACACCGGCGTAGCTCTATCACTCTCATCCATTTGTTGTCCTTTCAGGCATTTTTCTGAAGGCTGTTCCCGTACCCACTTTTATTTTAGTAAAAGCATTTTGCATAGGAAACATCTCACCAGCACACAAATAATTGACAGTCTCAAATGCACCTGTAAGTGCTTTTGCAAACAAAATCATTCGGTGCTCATTTAAATGCCTCCAAGAGACAGAGAGGTGATAATATTTATATACACGATGGGAATGCAACTCAGAGTCTAAAGTTGGAAATATAGACAATGCACACAAAAAACGAAGATCAATAACCGATCAAAACCATAGGTCATTTAAAAAAGGCGTTATACCCTTTAAAGTGCAGTGTTAGAAATTGTAAAGAAAGGTTAGACATTAAAACATTCCCTTTACCCACCGCCCCCACTGAAAATCCTCTTGGCGTGACGCGATGTTAATGTATACAATTTGTCTTACACAAATTAAGTGAACTGGCTGGAATTGCAATCTATTGGTTAGCAGTCACTTATAAGTTGCGGAAAATGTCTACAAGCTACTGTATATGGAATCAAAGTACACGTGGAGGTAGCGCACCATTAATGGAACTTGCACAGGGCTGGTTTGTAGGGAGTACATTCTTAAGTTCCTGCCACCACTCTGGTCATTTATCAAATAATGCAATGTGCTTTTTGTGAATTAGACTCGAACTAAAGACTATGTGACATCAGTTCACAATAGTGTGAGCCCATGCCGGCATTTTTTGGCAGAGCGACAGCATTTTTCGTGGACAAATTGGACGAAAAAATACAATTCACTTGTGGCCAATTTCACACAATACCTCTCCCACTCAGCCGTAACTTGTGCTGCAATTGTGGAATTACCTGATGGTGGAAAATTGTTTCTGCTATTTTTTTCCAACTGGATTTCGACACAATTAGAAAATGCAGAGGAGGTTTGTGTTGCTCTAAATGTTGTAGCAAGTGGCAGAATAATGCGGGCTCACGTGCAGTACAGGGAGATGATCACACTGATAAAAGTACATATGTATCTTGAACTTCTTTCAGACCGTACATTGCCAACCGTGGTAATCAGAGATGCGAATACGAAGACAAGGAAATAAAGACAAGGAAGAAGATGATGATGATTGTGCATCTGCCAGTCATCTCATGGCACCTAGCTCTGTCCAGTCACCTGTCAGCGAGCCTTCGACACTTCACGTGGCCTCAACGTGCACCTGGCCTGGCACAGGCGCCGTGGTGACGTCACCACCACTAGCTGCGAATGACGGCTGTTGTTTATGCGGGGAGCGGTAGTGTAGTTGTTAGCACGCTGAGCTGCAAACATGACGACCCGAGTTCCAATCCCGTTCACGGCCAACATCAGTGACGATTATCTCAACCGGTTTTAGGTCGATTGGCACACGAGGAGGTGGGTGGCGATGTTTACACACCGCACCAGGTACTCATTTGAGGCTGAGTCGACCTAGGGGGAGGCCCAGGACTCATTTAGATAATTGTCACTGGTGTGGCCGTGAGCGGGAATCGAACTCGGGTAACCTGGTTCATAGCGCAGCGCTCTAACCGCTACAACTACCGCTCCCCACTGCCACCCACTCATGTGGTGGGCACTGTATTAATTTCCCATTCAAATTTCAGCATGAATAATTAAAGCGAGCCCTGCTATTTTGAGGCACTGTTGCATCGTTATAAGCAGCACTTAATCACGCATGATTAGAATTGGGTACAATTTTAATCAGTCACTCACATGCACTATGCAGATATCAGCCGCTAATGTCAAGGTATTGGACGTACAGCATTCCAAACTGGAAGCGCTTGATTTTGTCTATTAGCAGAGGGAATCTTCATAGCCTCTCTTTGTAATGTTCATGGAAAAAAAAAACACTCAACACATTCGTCAATAATAACACCGTGGCCTTAAACGGAACAGGAGTATGGCAGGCGATGTTTCAAGCAACGACCCTTCTTCACAGCACACAGAGAGAAGAGGCCAGAGACGAAAGGGCATTAGCCCAAACGTCGCCTATTATACACTCCTTCATTTTAAGGCCACGGTGATATTGACGAATGTGGTGAGTGTTTTTATTATTTGTGTGCTTGTGCAGGACAACTAGCGTAGCTGCGTTAAATTTTGTGCAAGGCAATATGCTAATTGAGCCGCATTCATGTAACGGTTAATCCCTCACACCTCTAAATATTTTCTACTTCGCATTTTTCAAACGTTGAAACATTTGTTGCTCCCCATGTGAATCTTGTTCCATTAGAATTACGTGCACGAGTTGTTGAAATGTGAGCAACCTGCTTGTCCTCTTTGGAGTCGTTCATAATAGGTGCAATTTCTGGCAGTGTGTGCACTGTGAAATATAAGGCTGCATACTTATATGTAGAAGGGTAATTTTGATAGGGATCTAAAAAAGACATGTCGGTTCAAATGTTCAATTGCTCGCGCTGGGCTTTGCAGACAGACAGCGTCGGCTTGGCTAATTGAAGAAATGTACTTCATTGGTATTGAAAAATTGATTTTGGTCTTGAAAAGCAAAATGCATTTGTGTCTCGAGTGAAAACAGTCCTTGATCAATACAGGCTGCCAGGTGTGATATGTGGATCACACAGCTGCTGTTTTAAAGTGATAATGTTCTATTAGAACTGAAAATCACACAAAACTAAACCTTTATAGAGATGTGCGTTAGAAATAATCTGAATAGACAGGGAGATATAAAAAAAACATGGCTTGGGTTTAACAAAAAAACACTAACATTAAGTGCTGGAAAAAATCAATTGAACAAAGCTGCTGTAACTGTGGGAAGGCAGCTGAGAAAAGCAGCATACACGTAGGGACTTGAGGTAGCCAAAATAGACACAGAGTGAAGGAAATGTTCGTTGTGGCTTTACTGGACCTTGGGCTATGGAACGATCTATAACGCATACAGTTATTGGCGATGATGGTGACGGTTGATTTTTGAATGTAAACGCAATGCGTGCGTGCACATTGTGTTGAAACACTCCTCAAACTACGGAGATTGCTTTAAAAATGTCAATTAAAGTCGTGTTTGCATGAACATTTAAGCAAGTGAAAACGTTTATATTTTCCCTTCAAAATAATATACAACAAGTTTATTGGCAACAAAGTACGGTATTCTCTGCATTATAAGCCATACTTTTTCCCCCTCTGTATGTATAAAAAAAGTAGAGAGTGCGACTGGGAGATGGGCTCCTCCGTAGCAATACCGTATTCTCTTGATTATATAACATAAAAAATACCCATAATCAACGTTTTTGGGTTTAGATCGCGTTATTTATAAATTTGTCGTAACCCTCCACCACCCGACACGGCCAATCAGTAAAAAAGTGTCACGTTGACAAAAGACAAATAGTTCACTGCTTTAGCCCACCGGTGTGTTGAAGCGTGAAACCACAACATTTACAATTTGAGTACGACGTTTCGCTGGTAATTGCATCCAGCATCATCGGGCAATTCGCCTGATTGGCCGTGTCGGGTGGTGGAGGGTTACGACACATTTATAAATAACGCGATCTAAACCCAAAAACGTTGATTATGAATAATATTGGTCGCGAAAGCCTACGTGTTATAAAAAAATACCCCAATGTTTGAGGTGCGTCTTACTTTCCGGACCAGCTTCTAATCAGTAGAATACATTACTTAGTGGACAACATATACATTTAACGCATGTGTTTATATATATATTACAGTTGTCGTTGCTGAATTTCTAGAGAACGCAGAACCAGGATAAATGGCCAGGACTATGAGGTAAAGGCAAATTTAAAGAGGTGAGTTTTCAAGACACACTTAAATAACTCTAACGACTCTGATTGTCGCATTACCAAAGGCAAAGCATTCCGCAGTCTGGGAGCTGCACTGGCAAAATCCCAATCACCGCAGGAACAGAGCCTTGACCTCGGAGCACATCGAATCAGGCGATCCGACGATGTCAGGGACATCAATGGAGTATAAAAACGGATCCGTCCCTGCAAATATTGTGGGGCTAACCCATTGAGAGCCTCGTAAGGAAACATCCTGTCCATAAGCGCAGTCACGCAACGGTGTGGCACTTACCCAAATACCGACAGCTAGGACCAGAACAAAGTAGACCGCGATCACCACTATGTCAACCGTATCAATTGCAGCTTTGCTGGAGGAGGCCATTGTAGGTGGTGTCTGTGGCGATTAGCTTAACAAGTCACAGAGTCCAGAATATAAGGGCGAAGTGGAGCAACCTTTGATCAACTCCAGCTTTGTTTTTGTTTTACACGCAGTTGTGTTTATTGCTCACCGGGCCTTTAATTTTTAACCCAGTCATGCTGTAGAAAATGTAGATTTGTTATTCCGTTAAAAAAATGTTTGCACGTTTAAAAAGTACAGCCTGGATCGAGGGAGTTTGTGCCTTTGAGCCTGAGGTTATTGTTTGAATTATGAGATTCTTGTTTTAGTTCGTTGTCCTTCGCATGCACCTCCGATTTGCACGGTTGGCTACTTACGGTGCGAAAGAAGTTCAACATACATACGTACATGAACCTTGTGTGTGGCATTACCACCTGGTGGAACTGTGTGTGCACCTTGCTCATATTTTGAATTCTAATTAACATAGAGGAAAAGCACGTGACCAAATCACCAGGAAATGTGCATCATCTCGTCAGATCTCAATAAGCCAAGCAGGCTTGAGCCTGGATTGTGCTTGGATGCGTGACCACCATGCATTGTTGTGGGGCCGTGTTGTCAGCAGATAGCAGTGGGGCAAAAGCATCTTTATACTGTACTATGTTCCAACATATGTGCTCCTTTTAATCCAGCACTAACCAGCGTGGAGAAGTATGGTTAAATAACCACCATGACATACACTGCGTGGGGAGGCTCTCATCCAGCAGTGGAGTGCCAAAAGGGTTCGCACATGTATAATAAAGTAATAATAGTAAGTAGGTTTTCTACAGACAATCTGGGTTTCTATCACTTAAAGTGTTCCTAGCAGAACCATTCTGAAACCCATTCTTTTAGATATAAATCTTTTTTTTTTCTAGAATACTGTTATTATCCACATAACAGCAAGAGGACAAACATATAATGACTGCCTGTTGGTAAAACATCAAGTGACTTCTTGTTCAAACGATCCATTGAGGTGGCACTCATCTTTATTGGCAGAGCTTTTACGTAAATTATAGTGTTCGTTTATGAATGCTGCACAGTATTTGAAAGGTATTCAACATTGTTGAGGACTAAGTTGTCATATTTAATTACACTGACAACATTTTGTACACCGGCCTGTATTAGCCATACATAAATTATAGCATATTCTGTTCGAGTGAATGAAAATATCCCTTTGTGCGATATTTTTTGTCATTAGTTCTTGTATTTTTTTTACACGATGCTTTGTGCAGCACCTTTCATCTCACATTAATGTGATTCTTCATATCCATGGCATCATGGCACATAATTACATTGCCCAATTGTAAAAAAAACAAAATACGCTGGTGCCATTAGTGTGACAGGGCTCTGTCAAGAGTTGTCTTTTAATTTTTTGTTGATTACATGCATCATATCAGTGGTCCACTATTTCAGAATACAAGTATTTAAGGTGGTCGAGATTGGAGTCAAAGTTAGACGTTCATAAACGTGAGTTCTAGATGGTATAGCTTCCTATCTCGACAGCAACCAGAGATTGCAAATTCTGTAAAAACATTTTCTTGCACTTACTTTCACAGTGTTTACGCCAGCAATAGTTCAGTTGAAGGCAAACGTATTTCCCTGCTGCGGTGTAGGGCAGTGTTCATCTCCACTGATAATCTTGAGCCAGCGGTAGGAATTACAGATTCCCAAGGCAAAAATTGGCCTCGCCTCGTGAAAAATCACCATTGACTTCCTCAAAAAGTGGGAGTCACTTGATTTACTAATCCTATCTGTGGTTAGCCCTGACTGAGATTTGAACTCATGGATTGCAAGCTGAGCAGTATAACTGCAGCATGATTCGGAAAGCAATAGGTTACAAATTACAAAGTGCACTGTGGTTTTAGCTGAGTCTGGAATGGTGATAAGATTTGGCTTCACCTTTTGCACTTCACCATTATTCGTTGGTACTTCTAAAGATGCTGCTTCGTCATCATATCATCAGTTGCTCGAATGAGCTGCATCGGTTTGAGTAGTTGCGTCATCAAAAAGACGGTGGAGGAATTATGGATACTATTAAAAACAGATTTTCAAAGAACACATCATTATAATGGAAGGCGTAGATTAATGCGTTTTAATGTGAACGTAACATTGGCGGCATTGCTCTCGCCAATCATCGCCTGCCCTTTATAACCACGTGTGGACCCATTGAGAAAAGCCTCTTTCACAACTAAGATTTGGGGGAAATGTGCATTTGAGAATAAAAAAAGAGCTGGTGAAAAAAAACATTGCAAATAAAAAAGCTTGCTCCGGTAAATTAAAATGCATTGCATCCAAAACTCGATTATCTGGGGGAAATTTCTGGATAAAAGGGCTAGGTAGCCCGTGTAAAACAAAACATGCAAAATAAAAAAAAAACATGTAGAATAGGAAAAAAATTACATTAATTGTTTTATTCGTAGAATGGGGGTGAACACGTAAAATGTGTCGTCGGATTTGTATTGCTTCTTAAAATTGCCGACGTGTATGCGGTCACGTCGAAACACTGATTGACTGCCCTCGATTAGTAGAGAGCGTGCAAAATATTTATATCTTTTTTTACAAAAACGCCATCCGGATAATCTGCCCACAAATATTCGAGAGCTAACTATCCATATACATATATACAGTATATCAAATTACAAATAAAACCCTCTCGTAGTTCCACTAGTAACGCTCATTCCAAACCGAGGTCATTATGCATGAGCTGCAGTATCTTTTACTCAGAAACCCCTTTACCTCTGAGAGTTTAGCGGGGTCGACAGCTTACTCACTTGTGCAGCCCCTGTACATTCCTCACCTCCAAACTCCAAATGACCCAGAATGCCACTGCAAGACTCCTCACCCACACCGGCAAACAAAATATCACTGTTCCAATCCTCTCTCGACTTGCTCTCAATCAAGTCCCACATCGGCTGCAATATCACACATACCATCTGTAAAATTCTCCATGGATTCGCTTCTGCCTACCTCTCTCCTCTCATCTCAGTCTACCTTCCCATAAATTGACTTCTGCTCCAGCGACCAACGACTCCTATTTAAACTCGAAGTGAACCCATGCTCAATGGCAGATCGCTCCATTTCAACGAACTCTCTCCCCTAAAGCCCCTTTGACCATCAACACGTTTGATTCCATCCACATGTTAATCTCCGGTCATTGCAATTATGTCTTCTACTCTGCCTTTTTGAGCATGAACCATCTGACCTAGTGTCGCATTCCTTACAGAAGTCTTCTTCCCCTGTATGCTTGCTTCTGTCCGTAACTTCACTGAAACAAAATAATTATCCCACGGATTTTCCAGTCTCGCAATTAACCAAGCCTGGCTGAAGCTCCTTTTGGTTGGTCGGGGTGGTGGGGCAGTAGAGCTGTTGTGTGGAAGGGGCCACCATCACAGTGATTCACCGCTAAGGAGAGTGAATTTGGATCAGAGGGGGTGGGGGTCAACAAACGGACGTTTGGCGATGCAGTGCCCAAGCCAGCAGACCCGAAGCATCGGCCCTGTAATGAACGAATCTTCATTTGTGTGCAACATCCGGAGATGCAATCATCACATTCAAACAGTTTGATTAAATTCCAAATAATATTTAAATTTTAGATATTTAAACAATGTCAACAATATGGTATATGTTGTAAAATGTGATAATTATAGTTATTTATGATTGCACATGTTGTTGGTGTTAATTTTTGACTTGATGTTCACATCACATGTATGTGTAGTGACATAGAATGGTCACTACTGTGTCGGCCTGTACGAGGGCTGGGGGCCCCAAGGGGGTGCCTGGGGGGTCACGTGCTGGAGGGATCCGGACCTTCCCAGAGGTGGGGGAAGTGAGGCGTGTCCTGGGAAGGTAGGCGTGGCCTGAAGAGAGCCAGCCACGCTGGGGCGGAGCCAGCCACGCCAAACCAGATATAAGCGTGGTGTGAACGCAGAGCGAGGCTGTTGTACTGTACTCCAAAGTGAAGACATCATCGATCGTCAAGTCCCGAGTCGTCGTCCTGGGCCAGGCAGGCCGTTGCCTGTCTGGTCCAGTCTGTGTCGCGTTCCAGAGTGTTAGTGAGTTGAGGAAGGTGGTCACCACCTCATGTACAGCGTTATGTTACTTACCGTTTAATAAATAGTGTTGCCTCCAAGCTGCGTGTGTGTGCACCTAATTCGAACCCACTACATTTGGCGTCAGAAGTTGTGGAAATATAAATATTGCTAGGTGTTATCCTAGGGAAGTAAAATGGGCACACGAAAAACAAAGACAAAACTCATCTGGACGCCTTCGTACGACGGGGATGGTGTGACGACCATCCTTCGGACAGCCCCGGGGATGGCAGCCCCGGTGACAGAGAGAGAGAGAGAGATGGCGCTGCACGCGGAGCGGCGGGACTGGCATCGCACCGCTGCTTCGCCGCCATCGGGAATGGAGCGATGGAGCCGCGGGGAGAGGACACCGTCGTCTCTGCGGGGGCTGGCGGGGGGAGGCCCAGGCATGCGGGCCACTCGGCGGCTGATCGTGGCGCGGTTCCCGCCAAAACGCTGCTCCCGCCAACTCGAGGGCTGGTCGGGGCGCGGTTCCCGCCAACTCGAGGACTGGTTGGGGCGCGGTTCCCGCCAAAGCGCCGCTCCCGCCATTTCGGCGGCGGGTCGGGGCGCTGTTCCCGCCAACTCGAGGACTGGTTGGGGCGCGGTTCCCGCCAAAGCGCCGTTCCCGCCGACATCAACGCCTGCGGAGGGGGAGTTCCACACGTGCAGGTGGCGCCCCCGTCTTGTGGATGGGGGTTCGCAAGAGCAGGCCGTGTTCACCATGCAAGATTCTTTGGGCCGTCCCAGTGCTCCACCTTGCCGCCCTCCGATATTCACAGTTTGCCAGGCGAGTTGTGACATGACACGAGAAAAATAATAATAACTTCACCGATCTTGCGTGTGCTGGGTTGCGATCGCGGGTTTTTTTTTACTCGCTGGTTTGCGGAGCGTGTTCGTCCGGTTGTGTGCGTGATAAAATGACGCGGTGACCATGCGGGTTTCTGCTTGTAACAGTGTTGTTGTTAATTACGGCGTCGAGATCGGTATCTTCTGGGTGTAGTTAATGATTAATTCGTTGTTGGTGTCCCAAGTTCCGTTGATATCCTGTATGTTGCCGTGTTAATGACTCGTGTTGTTACATCGTTGTGTTGCGAAATCGCCATTGTTATTGTGTATACTGTATGGAGTTTCGCTCGTGATTGTCACTTGTAACTGTCAGAAACTTTGATCGTCATTGTTGCCAATGTACAGACCGTATGGAGCTTTGCTTGAAATTGTTAACAGTGTAGGGACTGTTGGGTACTTGCTTGTGATTATTTACTATGTACGGATTGTCTGGAGTATTGGTTGTGTGTGTTGCCATGTGGGGACTGGATGGAGCATTGCGCCAAATGATTGACTGTACGAATTTCATATACTGCATATACTGTATTAATCAATTTGGCGATTCTTGGGGTTTGTGTATAGTTTTTTTGCTCTCAAAATTCGAATGCCCTGAGTCCCATGGTTAATGTTGAAGGGGTTTTTGAAATGACAGGTTCGGTGTGTTTCAACCTCACTGGTTGGCCCCTGTCCGTTGTTGCACAGATGATGTATTTTGTGCGGGAATGCCCCTTGTGTTCTACATCGATCGGGGGTGCGTTTCCGTTAATTGCTGTCAAATTGCGTTGCTCTCTCCACTCGGTTGGTACAGCTGCATGCTGCAATGCGAGTCTCGGAGATGATGTGTACGGATACGGGATGTGAGGTGTATTGTTGTGACCATTGAATATTCGGGATCGTCACAAATTGTGCGTACCTGTTCGGCATTGGATCAGTTCTGTGGGGGATCATATTCAAATTGTATGTGTTGTGATGGTGTTAAATTGCGATGGTGACGTGCTGCCAGGGATTTGGAATTGTGCTACTGGCTGTCACCTATCTTGGGGCGCAGGTCCTGACCAGGATGGCCCAGTGAGAGTTGCGTGTCTAACATGAACGTTGTGGTCCCGTCATGCTATGGCTGACGGCTTGACCTGACAGCCCGGAGATTGAAACACTCCGTGGCATGTCTAGCCTAGTGGGCTGTGCGCTCACATGGCTCGGAGAGTGTGGTCCCGTCATGCAATGGCTGACGGCTTGACCTGACAGCCCGGAGATCGAGACACTCCGTGGCTTGTCTAGCCTAGTGGGCTGTGCGCTCACATGGCTCGGGGAGTGTGGTCCCGTCATGCTGTGTCTGACGGCTTGACCTGACCGCCCGGAGATCGAGACACTCTGTGGCTTGTCTAGCCTTGTGGGCTGTGCGCTCACATGGCTCGGGGAGTGTGGTCCCATCATGCTATGGCTGACAGCTTGACCTGACGGCTCGGAGGTTGAGACCCTCCGAGGCGCGTTGAAACAGTGGGCTGGAGATTCGTAAGGTTCAGGTGGAGTTGTCCTGTTACGTTGAGACTGTATCCCTCAGTTGTTAGGGTGCATGCTGTGCAGTGAGTGAACGATGGGTCGTCTCAGCTTGGTCGGTACAGCTATATGCTGCGATGCGAGTCTTGGAGAGAGACTGGGTCGTCTCAGCTCGGTCGGTACAGCTATATGCTGCGATGCGAGTCTTGGAGAGAGACTGGGTTAAAATCCCACCGATATGGCCGACGCGTGCTGCTGGTTGTGACGCCGCGTCGGAAAGGTGGTGGGGTGGTAACATGGAAATTCCCCCCCCGATATGGCCGAAGCGTGCTACTGGTTGTGACGCCACATCGGAAAGGCGGGGGGGTGCTAACGGGTGACTGTCATTGCATGCGTGATTCTAACGGGGGGGTGGGGGTGCTGTGCTGGAGCGTAAGTGGGTTAGCCAGTTTTCATGTATATTTGTTGTTAATTCCCCGTTTTCTGTGCGGTTCCCTTTTACCCTCGTCGATTCTGTATATATTACGTGATTGTATTTCTTATCGGTCGCCGGTCATTTATTGATGTTGCTGGTTCGGAGGCACACCGATTTTTCACAGTTGTGTTACAGCCGGGGGCGGCTGTGTGTTTATACAGGGGGGGGTGATGTAGTGACATAGAATGGTCACTACTGTGTCGGCCTGTACGAGGGCTGGGGGCCCCAAGGGGGTGCCTGGGGGGTCACGTGCTGGAGGGATCCGGACCTTCCCAGAGGTGGGGGAAGTGAGGCGTGTCCTGGGAAGGGAGGCGTGGCCTGAAGAGAGCCAGCCACGCCGGGGCGGAGCCAGCCACGCCAAACCAGATATAAGCGTGGTGTGAACGCAGAGCGAGGCTGTTGTACTGTACTCCAAAGTGAAGACATCATCGGTCGTCAAGTCCCGAGTCGTCGTCCTGGGCCAGGCAGGCCGTTGCCTGTCTGGTCCAGTCTGTGTCGCGTTCCAGAGTGTTAGTGAGTTGAGGAAGGTGGTCACCACCTCATGTACAGCGTTATGTTACTTACCGTTTAATAAATAGTGTTGCCTCCAAGCTGCGTGTGTGTGCACCTAATTCGAACCCACTACATATGCAATGACCTACATAATTTTACGGGTGCCTTATTTTGGACGGACTTAAAAAAACTGATTGATTAATTGGTTGTCTCCTGGAACAAATTGTCACTGATTGTGATTACTCGTAACACTTTTGGCCCAGCGTATAATTGCATGGGCAAAAAGGATTGCACGGCAGTGTGAAACTGTGAATGAAGTGATGCATTTTTCAAGTCACGTTTAATATTAATCCATCACCATCATTTATGGTCTATTCACTGCTAGATGAAAGCCTCCACAAGTCACTGCCATCTCCCATGATCATGCAACACAAAAATTCACTCAGCACCTTCATATCAACCATTTAATATTTAATAGTAGCAAAAAATATATTCCACCGATCTTTGCGCCACCCGACCATTCTGGCTCACTCCACGTTTTATTTATGGCTTTTCAGTCAAGATATTGAACTCACCATAAAATGCACTCATCAACATAGCATGACTTTTATTATAGTTTGAGCAATTCAGTTAATTATAATGTTTAGCCTAAAACGTTGTCTTCCAACAAAGCATTTCTCTAAACATTAACCAGAAAGTATTGCAATGATCTATTTGTATTTTACCAGGCACACTCCTTTTTTTATTGTTTGACAATTATTGTAAATTCACTGATGAGGGAAATAGATTAGGTGGCAGCAGTAAGGCTATGCAAGTATAATTTCTCATGCTCCTCTGCATTACACTATGAACATAGTAGACTCTAGATTATCCGCACTAATGACAGGGAGGATGGCCGCGGTTAATTAAAAAATTGCGGATAATCCAAACATATCGATTTTCCGCGGATCTCTATGCCAAAAAACACTAATATCACTAAAATTATCTTGAAGTTAAGAAAATTGAGAACGAATATTAACAATCGACCGATCAATGCACATGCTCAGTGATTACGCTTTCCTGCTCCCGTGCAGAAGACTGCCCACTAAGTGGAAAGCAGAGCCACGCCAATCAAAATCAATCAAACTCTGCCCACTGTTGTAAAGATATGCAACTACTGTACTGTAGGGGCGATCACGTGGATTTAAGATTATCCACAGCAACATATTTGTTCAGTTTAAGCACGCGACTTGTAATAGAAATTTCAAAGAATAACAATATATAATTGTTCATAGCTTATTAATTTGGGCAAAAAGGAAACTCCACAAGGTTTTAATTTATGTCAAAATCTCAGATGCGCGGTTAATCCGCAAATCGAAATAAACCACACGCAGATAATCGAGAGTCTACTGTACATCAATTTGCCTCCTCGATGTAACAACATTGGGTTGCAATCATACAAACACGCAGTTTTATTTGTGATACTGCATTGGCAGTGGTGTATAAGCATACGTAACAAAGAAGTGAACATATCCATCAATAACACTGCCCTAAAAGGGAAAAAATGGCAATGGTTCAAGCAATGGCTCTTCTGCACAGCATCAGTTGCATGACGTCCAGACATATGCTTGAAACCCTTTTAAAGGATCGCAACCAATAGGCACATTGCAGCCAAAGATTTAACAACCTGGCCTTTTCGGTGTATAGATGTTTACAACCTGTGACGTATACACTTGTCGATGAACTTTACCCGTCCTCCCGTGTTTTTACAGATTTACTGTCCTTAAAATGTGTATTTTAGTGTTTTATTTGTTGTAATATTTGTGAAGCTTTAGAGGGAAACAACACTTTCTCAAATTATTTTGTATCTTCTCCATTATATAAGTCCAATGTTCATTGTTGACAGTCCAGACGTGAACTCGAGATAAAAATACTTACATCACCACCACCATCAATACCATCAATGTCATCATCATCTATAATCGTCGGCGTCTTCTCGTATGCCTGATCCAAAAAATACGATGGAGACAACACAGCGATACACTCCGCTAGTCCTAACGTGGTAATCTGGCTTGGCACCTGAATGTGAAATTGTAGTTGTTGCTCTGTAATTACATCAGCCGTAAGAGAAGTGTCTTCTTGATCAAACAAGCAATGGGTAGAACCCATCTCCATTGGTCGCCTTAAGACGGTGAAGGACATTCACAATCCATATTTACATATATGTGTATACACATGTATAGTAAGTCACCTGGGCAAATGTTTTTAAATTTGTATATATATGTCAAATGTGTTCACTTTAAACCCGCAGCCACTGGAGGCCCAACTTTTCACAGCAATTTTACAAGAAGAACCGATTGTTGGATAAAATCATGATCCTGAACTGTGGCAATTTTTTGAATCGCTGAGGGCAGTGGAGGGGTGAAATCATTAACACTCATAAGTACATTTGACATTCACATCATTCATATAACACAAGGCCACCATGATGTCGCTATGTTTCACAGTCGGTATCGTCTGCCAGTAGGAGGCGATGTAGTTATGTTATTTTACCGAATGAAGTAAGCGGATCGTTTTCTAACTTGGCAAATTTGGGCACACATGGCGCAATATCCTAAAATAGCATTACGGGATCTGTTAACATCCACTGTGAAGCAGACAGTGCGCATTTTTTTAGTGAATGCACATGCAGTATTAACCAGGGTGGCCACAGAACTTGAACCACGAACATTTGCAAAGAGCGGCAATGCGTTCTGCTCAGCTATGTCATCGCCATTCCTAGTTTTAGGAAGTTCTCCTTCAGCATGAAGATGGGCCATTGACAGAAATGTTAGGTTATGGTATGAACCGTAATGACAGAGGTGGCGAGTTTTTAGTTTGTTAATAGTGTGAGAGCCTTAAGGAAGTGGACGATGAAAGATCAATCATTGTGTGATTATGGTAACCTTCATGTAGATCACAGAGGACCTGCTACGGTCCACAGGAGGGCACCATTGCACCAGACTGCCCATAAAACATCAGTTGCAGGACGTTTAAACATTTTGAAGACATGAACTTGCCTTTAGGCTGCTTTACATTCACGTTAATATCGATGTGAAAAATCACTTCGGGTGAGTAGTACAATTCCTGGTCACAGACAAGTGCAGCGTTTTGCTTCGCTTCATGAGTAATTCATGAGTACAACTGGAATCTTGTACAATTGAGACATTCAATAAAGACAAGCGAGGCTAGTTTTCAAGGTTGTGCTATGGGTTGAGGGTTTCTTGTTTCAAACACTTTCCACACGCTGCTGCTGCAAAAATCATTAGGAGTTGAATAATGTGAAAATCGCATGCAACATATCCAATTTTCACCGACACTATATATTATTTTAATAGAGAGAATTAGTTTTTCACATAAAAAAAAATTCGTCTCAGTTTGTTTCAGTTGTCGAGTCAATTTTTTTTGTCCCATTATCATCCATTCCAGTTTTGCTTTAAAGGTGATGCTATGGTGACTGGCTCTGGAATTTTGCCGCTATCAGCGGCGACGTGAGATTTACGAGGAGGACAATTGAAAAGAGACAAGCAAGATAAAGAAGGGCACGTTGGGAAAGAAAAAAAACTATCCAGGGTGGAAAGTCTAGTTACCAAAATGTGCCCTGTTATTTCCATTCATATTAACACGTTTTATTTGACTAGAAAACCTCGATGAGTCTCAAGGTTTGCTTATTAAGAGGATTCTGCTCCATTGGGATCTTTGGACAAATTCCATTCATGAGCATTTGGTGCATGGCAGGAAAGCAGACTACC
Source organism: Lampetra fluviatilis (assembly GCF_964198595.1). NCBI lineage: Eukaryota > Metazoa > Chordata > Hyperoartia > Petromyzontiformes > Petromyzontidae > Lampetra > Lampetra fluviatilis. The sequence goes on along the minus strand of NC_136295.1, from coordinate 5,192,776 downwards.
TGGAGAAAATGAATGCTTGCGAGGTAGTGACACATACAGCACATCCACACAGATAGCACAATCAGAGTGACTTGGTCATAAGCCAATTAATTGCCGTGTGTATTATTTTCAGAATTATGGATATGCCATTTAATTTTAGCAAAACAATGGCCAGGACTGAAATGTTATGCAAGTACAACAATTATATCAAAACAAGATTACAATGTGGAAAATAACTTGTTTATATGTCATTTTGTATACAGCATATTCTATAATTAATTCCTTAAATACCATAATAAGCATAGCATGTTGCCATATTTAAAGTTGATGATACATTATCATCAACTTTAATTATTTAATGAAAACGAATTAAAATTGATGTATAATTAGCGTTCCATTGTAATGAATTTACTTTTTTCTAAAACAAAATCGAGATTACACTTCATGTCTAGCTGAAAATTAAATGACACGTTTTAATTGTAATCACATCAAGAGAGGACATTATGTTATACATACAAGAATGGGGTTTTTCCCCTTTTGTCTGGCAACAAAACTGAAAACCTTTTAACAAGGAATCATGTCTGCATTAACCACTATACTTGTGGTCAGAATGCAAAAAAACACACTGATAATATATGCATTGTCTTTGAAACTGATCATGTGATTAGATATAATATCGATATAATATCGAATCACATGATGGTGTGGTTAGAGCACTCGACTCAATCTGCTAGTTAAACTCTCAGTTGGGGGTCAATTCAGCAAATAATCCCTTTGGAATAAAAACAATACAGATATCACTTTGTAAGAATTCAACAGGTGCTGACCTATGGATGGGAATATGTAATTTCCACGATTGTCTCGGAGCCAGAGAGAAAGAACACTTTTGACACGGTACTGCTTATTATCACAGACGCCCTACGTTAAAGTTGACGTGCGTACCCTTTAAAGCGCTTGTCTCCCGGTGCGAGAATGAAGCCAAGGGGAAAGCGATTAACTCTGGAAAACAACACAGCGTGGTCACGTGAACCCACTGGGGTCATGGGAAGAGACGAAACCTCGCAGAGCAACTTGAACAAGCTGGAGCATTCTCTGTAAACAGCATGCCTAAGCAATATCTAAAAAAAATACCCACTTTGTTTACAGGACTGGTGCAAGACTTAGTTGGGGTTTCATGTTGAGAGGGTTTGTGGGGAGAGGGCAGGGGTGGTACAAGAGAGAGAGGGGGAGCAAGGGTCCCCAGGGTGTTTGGATGTCGTTTCATGCCTTGGTAAAGATTGACGTCACCTTCGGCCGAACGTTAAACATGCACTGTAAATAAGGGGCGCTCTTGCAGTTAACTACGCTGACCACACGCATACACACACACGCGTGGCTCTGTCTCCTTCAGTGACCTAGCAGACTTTGAAAGAGGTATGCAGAGAAAGCTGTCTCACCCAGTACATGCGCAGTGTATTCAATCAAGTGGACGCACTGTCTGCGAAGTCACAGATGTGTGAACACATCCAATACATACTTGAACACAATTTAGGATTTTAGTTTTATGCTCCAAAACAACCTTTTTTTAAGTGGAAGATCGCTCCTTCACTCCTCTCTTGCCCCACACATGTCTGGAACTCCCTCCTAATGACTCTCCGTGCTGTCAACTCCCTGCTCGTGTTCAAGTCCAGACTCGCGACCTTCCCCGTCTCGAAAGAAAAGCGCAGCTTGCATGCGGCTCGTTATTTTCCACGATGCACTGTTTTGTATGGCGCTTTGAGCTGTCGTGGCATTTAGCAGGCATATAAAATCCCAGTTGTAATCGTAAACCGTATTAACTGCCGTAGGCTATTGTATGCCTGCTTAATTTCAGAGTGGCCGGGTGGCACTGTGAAAGCGTGTCCACGTCACAATCGCAATGTTTGCAAGGTTGAAATCCTGATCTGGGGTCAGCTTACCGTGCACACCTTTCTGGAGCAAAATAAAAAGGGTACCTACCGCTTTGTGTCAAATGGTTTTCCATTGGAGAGACTGCTCTCCAGAAAAGGAATTTCCACCACCAGTGCAGGACTGCCAACGCATATGAATAGATGAACACAACATAGACACCTTGTCAATGATCGTAAAGTGTCGCATACATACTCTTTGGTTCTTTCGGTAAAGTCACGTAGATGAAAAATAAAAATAATAATAAAAATAATAAAATGAAAATATATAACTTTTATTTTTTTTCATCTACGTGACTTTACCGAAAGAACCAAAGATCATTGCAGTTACGAAAACTTCAAACCTAGATTGTCGCATACATGAACGGTAAAATTTACAGGTGCAGCCCTGCAATTTCTATTTTTTTTAGGCAATACGCGGTGCCCGTTACGGCCATTTGTGTCGCGCGTTCGATCGGATGGCGCGAGTTAACCCCCTTAAAAAGAGGTGCGGGGTGGAGAGCAGACCTGCTGCCCCGATCAAACCGTAGGGGTGAGGTCGGTATTTAAGTAAGGGGGGGAGGTGGGGGCGGGGTGACAGCGAAAAGAAGAGGTGTAACAAAATCACTCTAAAATATAAAAAAAACGTAAAAGGCAGCTCATGAGCGTTTGCACTTCCACTCCAAGCCCTGCAATTTCTTGACCACACCACTGCTGGCGGAAGGGCCTTCACTCTTGGGAGCTATCGAGAGCCCTTCTCGAGAATATGTTGGCCTACTCTTCCACGTTGGCCATAGGGGCCGTCCATAAATGACGTCACGCACCTGGGGGGGGGGGTGTCAGACATTTGTGACGATGTGTGACGAGGGGGGGGGGGGTTGAGAAATGTGACGTCACAACAAAATGCGCAACTTTAAATGAGCATAGACAACACGTTCTACTTAATTAAATAGACTTTTAAATAAAATGTTTTTTATCCTACAACATCAGAGTGCAGCGCCACATTAAATACGCACTACAATGACAATAGTTTAAAGCGATTTGAAGCATGTTTTATTTTTTTGGGGGGCGGGGGGGGGCAGAGCTTTGTGACGTCATATTTGAGGAGGGGTCTGACTTTTTGTGACGCCGTGTGACGAGGGGGGGGGGATCAAAAATCGTCAAAAATCGCGTGACGTCATTTATGGACGGCCCCATACGTCTTGGAAGAGGTGGTAGTACCCACGCTTTCCTCCACCACGTGTAACCTGCCAATCAGCTATGGCATACCCAATTATACTGGCGGATGGACAGAGGCGGGTGTTAAAAACTCGCCTGGTTATCTCCACTGTCGCCTTGTGAGCTCACCATTCCACCCCTTCCTCATTCCGATATGTACACACAGTATTTACTAAATATATAGTGCTATATCACACGATTTATAATTAATCAATGAAAAAGAAACGGATGTTTTTTTAAAGCCTGATACCTAATTCGCTGGCTCTATTTCTATTGCTCCAGCTATCTCACTCTTCCAGGAAGTGGGGGGGTCTTTGTCTTTGATTCCCGGGCGGGGGTCAAAGGATGGCTCCCTATTGCTCAACCATGCTATTTATGATGGTGATTGGTAATTGCTGCTCACTCTGAGAAGGAATTGGAGATGCTACTACTGAAACTAGAGCGTACAACTAAGAGATGGTGCCTTTCCATCACCCCCACGTGAACTAAACACCTGTCTGGGTATTTTACGTCACTAAACACTCTACCCCCTCAACTCTCCATGAGTGGATGAGGCATTTGCGGAGAGAGTAGAGACATTTCCATACTTGGGCACGGTGTTTAGGACCAGCTCTGGTTTTGCAGCAGAGCTCTCCGACCCAGTCGAGCGGCATTATCCATCAGCTACGTAACGCTGTGTAGAAGCGACGTTGTTCTCGGCCAGTTATGCCCTCCATTCCCAATGCTTGTGAAACATGTAGCCCTTTAAAGGAACATATGTGCCTGTTTGAAACATTCAGGCGATCCTGCCTATGCTTCATCCTGGGTTTAACCAGAATATATTATGTGAAAAGCTTACAGATCATTGAAATATATGAACAGAGCCCCATCCGACAGGCAAGGCTGCATTGGTTGGATCATGCAGCCCACATCTACAACCACGCATGCTCAAGCAATTTTTTTTGGCCGTTTAGAGAGGGGGGGGGGGTGGAGGGGATAAAATAGTGCGGCACATGCTTGAGAAGAGATGGAATAATGTAGTACAGAACGACGTGGAGCTGATTGGATTTGCTAATGTCTGGTACCAGCAGTGTCAAGATCGGCCTCTGTTGGAGGCAGACGGCGTCCAACAATAGTGAAGGGCAGTGGAGCGACGCAATGAGGGGAGTGCCAGACGGCTGAAATGCAGTAAGTTGGCAGTGGGGAACATATATGATGCTTCTGCTAGTACTGGTAGGAACCTCCTGGTTACACCAGCCCACAGGGGATTATTGTGTCCGTCGTGCAGGGAGGGGCTGGGTGGGGAGGGGAGTGTGGGGAGGGCCTGGGTGGGGAGGGTGGGGCTGGATGGGGAGGGGGAGGGGTGAGGCTGGGTGGGGAGGGGCTGGTCACCCCGTGGTGCCCTTATAAAACGCAACGTTTAACCTACTCACGCCGGCTTGTGCCCGCCCTCACAGTCGGGCATATTTGCGGAATACACTACGCCGTCGTTGACCCTAGCCATTGAGCGAGCAACCCAATGTTCCTACCAGCTCCCTCCACAGGAATGTGTTTATTTATGTCAGTCAACCCATGGCACCTGGGTGTGTCCCTTGACCTCCAGTCAGAGAACTTTGGACACTTCACATGGCCTCAAGGTGCACCTGGCCTGGCTCAAGCGCTGTGGTGACCTCACCGCTACGACTAGCAAACGGCAGTTGTTCTTGTATGAGGAGCAGTGGCTCAGTTCATTGTGCACTGCGCCACGGACCTGGCCACCTGAATTTGATTTCCAGAAATGGCTAACATCAGAGTGGTGAATGGTATCAGAGGCAGTTGTGGGCCTCGCCTCTATTGATTTTACATTACGTGAATACCTGGCACGGTGTGCGAACATCAGCAATGGGGAGACAAAGGTGGTGCTGGCCACACCACCAGCCCCTTAAATAGGTGTTGCTAACAGCTTTTCCCCCAGCAGTTGGCAAGGGGCTATTCAGGGAGATATGTATACGAGACATTGGCAGGACAGCACACTGCAGATCTTCCAGATGTAAAACTCCTGCTGTAAACACGTAGCCCGTTTCACGCCCACTGCCTGTGGGTCTCCAGCTTGCATTTCGCCCATGCACGCGGAAAAAAATTCCAGCGTTATAAAAGCCCCAGGTGATGTTCTGTGAAAAGAAAAATAAAGAATAAAACGTATACAATGTACTATTATAATGGCAGGCCGTTATTTTGGAAAGCATGAAAGCGTTTTGCCAGAGAAGTAAAACCTCATTTTTTTAAATAACGCAGCCAGAAACTGGGAACGCAGTTTCGTTTTAGCAGATAATTACCATTGAAGGAGCGCCTGATGCTTAGTGCAGACCTGCCAGCGTGAATGTGCACCTGCCCAGATATGGGCCCTCCAGGTATTGGGCTGTCATAAATCGTCTGGCTTTGAACAATGGCACTTTGTCCTTGCTGCGAGCCCTCTGCTTCTCTTACTTGGTTGCTTTCTCTTTGCCGGTCTGTGAATCCATCTCTCCACAGATTTGCATCTTATATATGACAGTAAATGTCCTTTATTTAAGCAAAGTCCTGTAATATGACCGACTCCGACTGGACATCTGTGAAAAAGAGCTTCATAGCTCATCGGGTTCCTCCAGTCTAAATAAAGATTCAGATCCTAATAATGATCATTTGCAGCCTTTTTTCAATTCACTGCTGAGTGAAGGCCTCCTCATGCCGTTTTGGTCATGGGGGTTGATTGACCATACTTCATCATGCTGCTTAGTGCAAGCCAATGGTATAGTGGTCGGAAAATTGGGCAAACTACTTATCGGTTCTAGATTTGAAGCTTTCGTGACTGCAAGGAATCATATTCTTAGGTTTTTTCGGTAAAGTCACGTAGGTAAAACATCAAAATTAATGAAAATAAAATAAAATAAAAACAAAAATCACGACGAGACTTGTGTTGCCTCCGAAACGTCGTGATTTTTGTTTTTATTTTATTTTATTTTCATTAATTTTGATGTTTTACCTACGTGACTTTACCGTAAAAACCTAACAATACATATCGGTTCAGATGTCACTCGCCACTGATGTTAGTCATGGACTGGAATAGAACGCCGGTTGTTGGGCGTATGTCACGGTGCACAAACTGTGTCAATGCTCCACCATTACTCGACCTATACTACCCCAGTGCAAGCCTTTTTTGCAAAAAAAGACATGTGCATATATATGCTGTATGGTTTCAGGTATACAAAGACAGAATGTCCTTTATTTAACCAACATCCCATTCCTAGAAAGCTGACATTCTTCGTACATAACAGGACATTATATATTGTATAAATGCAATTTAGTTATTGGAATTTGGCCCGTGTCACCGCAGCACAAGGCAAACGGTCATGTCACAGGGTCTTTAACAAATGTCAAGCATCTAGACAGATCAAGTATTCAAAACGGGACAATGTGACACAGTAATTGAGGAAAATTCTCCGAATTTGCCTCTAACACAAGGCGGCATATCAGTTTAAAATTGTTCTTACAGGGAATTATCAGTGACGTGCAGGGTGACTTTGAGCACATGGACCCTGAAACCAGAGTAGATTCATTTTAGCCCCAGACCACACAGCTCTCCTGTGTGTATGCGTCGCTACACACTTATTGTGGGGAGTGGTGGCGTAGTGTTTATCACACTGCACTATGAACCTGGTCGCTCGGGTTCAATTCTTGGCTGCGGCTAACATCATTGTTGAGTGATGCCTGAACTGATATTGAACCTCCGACTGATTGAATCAACCATAAATAAGTACCTGGTGCAGTATGGAAACATTAGTACTAGGAAGACAAAGGTGGCCGGTTATTATGCCAACCATACCATAATCCCTCGTGCACCATGCTGGCCTTAATAAAAACTCGCTAACAGCACGTAGTACCAACAATATGTTAAAGCCTACAAAGGGAATTCCGTCTTTGTATAGATACTGAAGAAAGTGAGATTGGTTTTCAGCTAACATTATTTAGACTGAATGCTGAGAATTGTACTGTGCAAAGTATTCAATTATTGACTTTTAATCATCTGAATTCTACGTTGGAGCAATTTTTTTCTATAAACTCCATTGTGAACAGGACATTGCCCGTTTACTCACGTACTCTTTTTTTATTTGAATATTTTGCCATCAAACAGCAGATGTATCATGTGATCAAAGATGGCAGCACCCTTACACAACTTAGGGTTTAACGTCATGCGACATTAATCAAAGCATGAAGCTAAATACGGTGACAACTGTGTGAATCATTGGAATTTTTTACAAACTAGTATAATGGCTGCAGTGAAAATGTGTTTTATGATGACGCAAACAGCATACAAATTGATATTTCAATTGTGACATCACTCACGTTGAGAGGTTGATGTTGGATGACAAGCAAGTAGATATGACACACACATAAGCGGTTGAAGGGATACATATTCCAAATGTATATTCAGTAATCTATGACAAGTTGCATGTTTCAAAGGTTTTTGGGTACCAAACATGTTATGGGAACATAATGCCACAAAATCTGAATAGTGTTTGCTGTGCCTTTGCTGTGTCTTATAAGCCACGTGTTTCAATGGAGAATATTCCACGGTTCTGTAAACGTTTCCACAAATTATTATCTGTCATCATATTGCAGCTTACTTCTCCAATACATTTAAGTTCTCTCCATATCCGTACAGAGCAAAAACCGAACAACATATTTCTGCTTTTCAGATGTGTAGTTGTGCAAGGGTACGGCTATCTATGATTGGATGATACATTTGCCACCTGGATAAAATTGCTGCAAACCAAAATTGTGTATGTGGACATCAAGGTTATTCCCCATTTATTGTACATTTTGTTTTGCACAATTTTCAGTGAAATGCTATAAATGTGTTACCTTCATTGATACACCATATAAAGTACAGTTGTATTCAACTCAGAAATTGGTTGCATAGAAGTTAGCGCACTGTGCTATTATGCACCCTGCCCACCTGAGTTTAATTCCTGGCCATGGCTAACACCTGAGCATTGGCCGGCATGGCGAGGTATGGTCTGACTACCCCCATGGGCAATACAGTATTAGAAGACTATTATCCAACAGTGAATTCATGATTATGATGCTTTGACAAAAGACTATATCATACGTTTGTATTAGTCAAAGTGAAAAAGGCCAATGTGTCTCCCTACTCAAATGAGCAATGTGGTGATGCGCCTGTTTGTTGGTGGCCGTGAACCAGAGTAAAATGACCGATCCACAAATACGAAGGAGACATCACAGTGATACCCTCCATTGCTCCTAACGAGGTTATCTGGCTTGACCACCTGAATGTGAAATTGTAGCTGTTGCTCTGCATCTACATCAGCAGCCGTACAAAAGAAGAAGTTGACTTCAGAAAGAGGAGTTCTCATTTTATGGACTCCAAATGAGCGATAGGCTGATTTGACCCCTGACAGAGATTTTAACTTGTTGTCAACCGCTCTTTAGTTGAGTGCTCTAACCACAACCGGCCGGATGTTTTGATAAACGGGGACGTCACAATATACAGTAAACGCACACACAGACATGTGCGTGGCGCATGTGTCTGTGTGCGTGTGCATATTGAGTTACACTTTCACTTACAGCATCGTTTTTATATGTTAGCGATGCGCGCATTAATAGGCTCTCTATGTCCTGGGGATTTTACAACACTGAAGTGCAAGTGAGTGCCATTACGCGAGGAAATGTACATGCGGTGGACGGACGGAGAGTGAGGCATAAGGCTTCCCTCCGCTCCCTGGGGCAGCCAAACCCAGCCTGCCGTGTCCTGCAGAGCAGGCAAGCCTCCCGGCCTGTGTAACGCACACTCTGCCCTAATGACTTCAGCTTGTCTTTCCATTACCCCGTGCCACTACAATGCGAACAGCGGCAACCGGGTGTAACGGATCCATCCAAATTGCTTTTTTGCAGTGGACGTTTGCAAAAGTGGAGTGGCTGGCAAAAACTCGACACCATCAATCAACTTATTCTTACACTTCAGTCCGAATCCGAAGCCAGCTTCAGTGTACACCATTGGCGACAGCGTTATGGTCATGTTGAGAGGGTCCTGTTCATGATCGTTGTCCAATTCCTTGTTGAGTATTCTTGCGAGTGGGGAAACCAATGCCAGGACAAAACTCACCAATGCAACAGAAGAACAATAAAACTCTTTATAAGATTAGAGTTTCCCCAGGCTGTCACTGTCTCCCATGATCCTGAGATATAATAATAATCTATCTAGTATCTACTCTACACACAAACTGATTTGATCACTCTATCTGCTTGGTTAATGTCCTCTCAGACACGTTCAATCCTCTAGCTGAAATTCCATCATCTTCCGGTGCCGAGGTGGCGAGATGTTATCTCTCTCGCCTGGTATACAGGAAGTCGTGGGTTCGATCCCGATCCCGATCCCGATCCAGACACCTGCAGCATATTTGAAGTTTGCATATTCTCTCCGTGTGGTCGCATTAATTTTTCTCCGGGTCCTCCGGTTTTTCCCTCCTCATTTAGAAACATGCGTTTAGAGTGTTTGGCTGCTATAAATTTCCACGTGATAAGCCACTTCGTTGAGCTGTCATTTTTGGCCAGATTACTTCTGAAAAGAGCTATATTGCTCAGTGAACCTTACCTGTTCAAATAAAAATAGTTTATCGTTTTAAATTCATCATTATTCTTGACAATAATCCGCCATCGCTTCGAGAGATGTGTCCCTGCCTAAACCCCTTTACTTTTTTTTTATATTGTTAATGATGTCATTAACCTGTGTATGCTATCCTATCCCTCTTACTTTCTCTCAATCTTTGGCAAGCATGCATTTCCATGCTTTATATATACTTTTCAGTTTTTGTTCAATACTATTTGTTTATGCGATTGATTCTGAAAGATTTGTCACAGCAGGAAGTCCACACTGATTGAAAATGTTCTTATTTAGCCACATGCGTAGGTTCATTTCCATTCTCTAGCCTTCCAAAAGCACGCCAATATCTACTCGTCCACCTCTGATAATGTCCTATTTCGGTTTCATGGGTCGAATTGCTCTTTTTCAGCAGGATTCTGTAAATAAATATTTGGTCGGTTATATTAATCAACGGTTTGCATTGAAGAGCAAGAAAACAAACTCTAAAACATTTGTAACAGACAAACAATACATCACATGTATGTGCTGCTTGTCTATTGGGCACATCGCAACTTTTGCAAGGTGAGATTTTTGACGCATTTTACCTCCATATCATCCATTAATCGCACCTCCAATTGGGCAATAAACAAGTCAAAGTGTCCCTCCACTCAAAAGAGCTCATGTATGAGTGTAACCTCTGAGGCTGTGATGGAAATTCCACGTTCCTTTGGCATGGACCAGTCTTTCCGGAGAATGACCATTGTGGAATTCCCACACAAGAGGTGCTCGCGGTGTACGCTCCACATAATCTAGACCACCCATTAAGGGCATTTATGGGTTCACATTTGTTGTATTATTTTCACTCTATCATCAGGCACGTCACTAAACCCTGTTCATTAAGCCGCTGGACCATGTACACATCTCACAAATCGTGAGAGCGGAAGAGAGGGATTTCCTCGGAAGTGCGGCCCTCTCTTAGCGGTGGCCAGGATGGCCCCCTTCTGGCACTTGCTCCCGCCTGCAGCTGCTTCGGAAGCAGCAGCAGGATCAGCGCGTCAGCAACCGCCCTCCGTGCCTCTCGCAGCAGCTGCTGCTGCTGCTGATGGGACGCAGCCTGCAGCCACCCGGGCCATTTGCAAACCCATGAACATCCGGCAAGAAATGACGGTAAACGCAACGGAGCCAGAGTGGGACTCCAAAAAAAATCCAGGGTAATTTGGGGGGAGTGTCTCTCGGACCCAGTCATTCACGGCAAACCGTGGAGTTTAGGAAAAAACCCAGGTTGAAAAAGTGCGGATTTTAAGATCTCTGCCAACGTAGAGGAGTTTCCACAAACCCCGGGTGCGCCGTGGATTGTAGGAGTCGCGAATTTTTGGTGGGTGGATTTTTTCAGAGTTTTACTGTATTTGAAGTATTTTTTTTTATTTCAACCACAACAGAAGACAAAATGTGTCCCCATACGGAATTGTAGGCAATGTCACAAATGTATTGATTCGTGGATTACAAATATAGTCTAAAGCTCATGCTACGTGCCTCAAATCTTGTCTATTGATTTTTTGAGCCAGCTGGCCAGGATTTGGCAAGGGCACAGCCCCACATTTTCACCCAGGCAACCGGAGCGCACAGACTTGACTAATCGCTATAACAGCATCAGCAAACAATTACATATATTTAAAAACGCTGCAATTTAAACAAACAAATAAATAACGAATATATAATTAAGAAGAATTAAAATACCATTTTTTTCCAGAAATTGTTATCAATGATTCTCAAACTGTTCGGGATATCTTATGTATAATAATTAAATATTCTTATACAAAAAAATATCCACAGTATATGCAAGGTAATATGAGAATTATATATATAATATATATGCTGATCTTACACTTAGGCTGATTGGGTTCACACAACTGTAGAAACGCGACAGAATAAGAAGCGACACAAAAATAACGCAAAAACAAGACGAAAAGAATATGTGTTTCTTGCATCTATTCCACGAATTGTGGAAATGTATAAAATGACTGGGGAGTTGATAATTGTTTTTTTACCCTTCTATCTGGCAACAAAACTGACACCTTTTTACAAGGAGTCATGTTTGCATAGACCGCAATACCTGCAGTCATAATACAAACAAAAGACATAACTCTGATAATGTGCACTGTCCTTGAAGTTTTGTTGCCAGATAGAAAGGTAAAAAACCAATTATCATATTTTTACCTGCAAATGAGGTTCCCATAATGACTGGGGAGGTTGATTTTAACACATCTCCACGAAGGGCGTGGGGCTGGTGCCCATCTCCAGTGAAAATTCAACACTCATATTGGGGACCAGTTCCTCCCGAGTGCAACATTCTAAAGGAATGATGATAATAGGTTGAGTCGAGCTCCAAACAAGATTTAAACTTTGCGCCATCCAATTGTAAGTTGAGTCCCTTATACATAAACACAACTCGCCCAACTCTAAACATATCCAATCTGATCTACTGCCTCAAACGCATAGTGTGCTGATTCGCATGTATGCCCCCGTGCAGTCATGTTAAGATTTAGCACACGCGCTCTGCGGTTAAATCAAACACGCTTTAAAATGTTAACTATGGCTGCTTTGACAGAGGCGTGCACTGACATACACCTGCAGAGTGGCCCAGACACTTGTTTGACTGAAAAGCCAGACCTAAACTAAACGCCGATTTATCAACGTCTGGTAAACAAGCGAGACGTTCAAGCAATCTCTCACAGCAGCACCGCATACTCGCACGGCGAATCCCGCAAGTTTGACCGTCGTGTGAACACCAGCGTTACACCCCTCAGCAAAAGCATTCCCATAATATTCCACAATATTATAAGAATTCCCACGGAGCTCGAGGGAGAAAACAAATATACGCATGTCCTCTCTACAGCATAAGGTGTACGGGCTTGATACGAGTCAGGCTGAATAATAAGGTCGCGCTTTGACACACAAAGTGCTTGCCACGAATGGACAACAAAACCTTGCCTATCTCGCCAAGGAGCATAAACCATCATGCAAACTCTGGTCATCCTCGCAGCGGCTTATGTCTAACCATGGAAGAAAGACAGTCACTGCTTTGTGTGCTTTTAAACGCGCTTCTGCTGCTATCTGGAACGCTCTTTCTTCCAAAAATAGGAGGCCACCGGAGCTATCCACTTAAAATATAAATTCAGAACTCATATCTTTAGAACTGATTTTTGTGTTTAGTTTGTTGTCCTTCTCCTACACCTCCAATTAGCAAGGTTGGCTACGTACGGTGCGAAAGAAGTTCAACATGCGAGCAATGTAGCTGCATGCAGCGAGAGAGCTTGACTCACAGTTGCATGGTTGCAAATTCAAATCCCAGTTGGGGGGTCAACTCACCACATCATCTCCCTGGCCTTTTAAAACAAGCGGAGTTAATGTGTACGGGATTCTATTTGGGTAGTCGGCAGAGGTTCTCCTCATGTATAACATAACTGCTGGCACAGGGCCACTAATACAAATGGAGGTGAGCATCAACCCATATCAATTGTTTAATATAAAGGAAACTTGCTACCCCTATCCCCTCCCTTTGATGCTGCTAATCCTGCATAATGCACGGGCATAAGTAGTACTAATCACATACCTGCATTTCCCATAAATATGCTAAATTCCTCTTGATATGCAAATTATTTTGTCAAGGCGCCCTTTCCCCCCCTTCCTACCCAGCTTAAATATATGCTCCAAGCATGGTGCTGTTTCATTCAGACGCTGTCGCCTCGACAGACCTGGTTTTCACCTGAAGACGGCTGCTTGCGTTGTGGCCGAAACGTCGTGAGAATTATTTTATTATGTTTTATTTTTATTATTTTATTACTTCCCTTCTACGTGACTTTACCGAAAGAACCAAGAAGATGAATCCCTGCAGTCACGAAAGCTTTAAATCAAAATTCATGACGAAAGACTCACTGTTATTGCATTCTGCTTAGGTGATCATGATTTTACAGGGTTCATACGGAACATTTGAATAATTTTTTATTGCAACCTCTCACATATTACGTGTAAGTTAAAATACACAAGGCCTACAAAAATGTGTTACCATTGTGACATATTAGGCACAGAAGTGTGAGCAGGCAGCGTTACACGCAACCACTGCTCCTGCTAAACACTTTACTAATGGGGCAGACAAAAACAAATTATGTTACAATGTTTTTTTTTACGTAACTACATGTTCATGCCAATTACTTCATTAACTTTACTGAACCATGTTTCAGTGTTGAGGAAAAATCCATGATCTTATAAAACAAAATATATTGGGCTGAATTGGCAGTGGCACACGAGTACAAATTAAAAAAAACTCACATCAGTCATCATTAACTCTGCTTAAAGAAGGGTTACTGCCTGCAGTGGCAGCCAATTGCTGTATATATTTTTCTTTTATAAGGCAGTATTAATGATGGATGTGGTGACTTTTATTTTATTTACACCAATGATCTTAGAAGAGTATTTTTGTCTACGTCCTTCAACCCATTTGTCTGAAATATATCGGTTTATAATATGGTTTCACAGTGTACTGTCTGAGAATTATAAACAAATGTAAGGTATAGTTCTTACATAAAGATGGATATGTGTAGGCCTTGGCACCAATCACGGCCATTACTGACAAGTATATTCTCTGGGCATTCACCAGACCGTGACGAGTCTTCACTGGATCACTGCCAGGGACCTCCACTGCCACCTTTAAGAGAGAGTTGAGCTCTCCATAATTCACATCTCAACACCCATCGGTGTGCACCATACAGTTCAAAGCACCGCACACACCACACGCAAGACCTTCTGACTTTTCCTGGTTCCTCCTCCCTCTCATCCGTCTGATCCTGTAGGGGTTCCAGACCATAGGGGCAGCAGAAGAAACCGCCACCAGGCTACTGCCACCCTGCAAAAATGAGGAAGTGAGAGGGTTCCATGTAGGGGCTGCCAAAGCCTACAAAAACTATCTTTATGTAATAACTAAATCTTAAAATGCGGTGTGGCCTGGCAGCACCCACAGTCATAACTGACAGCTATGCAGTACCTGGGACAGCAGGGTGGCGCAGTGGTAACACTCGTGCTTCACTGCAAGATGCTCCGGGGTTCAATTCCCAACTCGTGTGCTTTTTTGCGTGAAGTTTACATGTTCTCCAACTGTTCTGCGTGGGTTTCCCTTGTTTCCTCTCGTAGCAAAAAAAACCCTCTGTAAATGGCATTTGCTAAACATCCCAATATTGAAATATTACCTGTAAATAACTCAATTGGGATTACACACGAAGCAACATTGTCCCCGACTGTGAAAACTTGGCAGGACCCTCCTGAAAAATTGTCTTGAAACTAAGTATGGCTTTCCTGAGTAAACAAGCATAGTAATAACAATAAAGGCAAATTATAGGTGTGGGAGCAGTATTCCTTACTCAACCACAACTTTTGCTTTTGCCAGCAGGAGCTGTTCCTCCTGGACAGACTGAGCAGTGTCTCTACGCCCAGTTGAAGGAGGTCAAAGAACCATGTATTGCTGGCCACCTCGCCACTGCGTTTGTATGTATGTTGAACTTTTTTCGCACGGTACGTAGCCAAGTGTGCTAATGGCAGGTGTTAGCTTGGTGTGGATATAGATCAAAGAGTGAAACTGAAACTGAATTAAGAGTGCATATATACCTGACACAGGTGTGTAGGCAATGATTCGAGAAATAACCATGACTTAAACTGTCAGGATTACCTATGCCCAGGTCCCTCGTGATTTTGGCCGACGCCCATGGAATCGCAGCGAGAGGAAGATATTCGTAGAGCAATGCGGGATACTACAAGTGGGAGGGGGATGCTGAACGTGTCCACTCGTCGATTTAATGTGCACCGTGGCAACTTTCTAGCTACTGTGGATGCCAGCTCCCTCGCATCCACTTCCTGGATAGAAACAAAACACTGGGTCTGCTGGCCGAATTGTCCTTGAAAAAAAAAATATATGGCTCGACGGGCTTTACATAGGGAAAATTCACGTCGAGATTTTGATTCTGACACTTGAATGATGAGAGACCAGCATGGGGTTTCCCACGCGTCATCAAGGCAGTGCTGAAGAAAGAGCATGGTCCAGAGCGTGGACTTGAACAGGGCCATATAGGTGGGCTGGGAAAAGGAGTTATTGAATGTGTAGACGAAATGGTGTAAACAAAGCAAGCAGCGGTGGCTGGTGACTCAAAATGTTTTGTTGGGTAGTACCAGTGCTGCACCAGAGTAGGGTGGGCAGAGGCGTGCTGGCAAGGGTGGCATCTTGCCCTGGCTGCTAACATGTCTAGCTATGGCTCTGTCCGCAGGTGTTGTTGCAAAGCTGGGAGCATTGAAAACAAAGCAAAGTGTTGCATCCTCTCCGTACATCAAACATTTCAGCAGGCGGCACCCTATTTCTTGGGAGGGTCAGACCCTCGACGACCCATTTGGTAAACAATATGGCTCAGAGGAGGGGGAGGAGACCTCCGACGTGAAATGAGCTTTGTCATCCACACTATACACGATATTCAAGCCCTAATTTAGTTCATAAGCCTTAACCATTTCAAGCCAACGAATATTGCTCTGGACTGCCGATGCAGCCAAAAATATGAAACAATCTGACCACGCTACAGGTGCACATGATTAGTGCGTTTTCTTTCCTTCCACCTCCAAAAGAAAAAGGGCAGAGCTGCATTATTTTCCATTTTTTCATTCAAAATTCTGAATCTGTTCCAAAAATCTTCTATGATTTTTCGTTGTTGTCATAGCCCATTGTCAATCCACTACTGCCAGGCTACAGTTAATGGTGTAGGTAAGCACTGTGATGTTGTGCGCTATTGTTTTCCGATCCTTATAATTAGAAATAATAATTTCCAGTTTTTTCTTCACCAAATTCTAGATAAAGGTCTCACCAATGTCATGCCAGTTATGGGCGCTGTTCTACCATAAATCACTGTTCAGTGCGGAATTGTGAAGAGGGTGGCTCAAGACGGGTTCAAATATTACGATACAATACAATTAGGATTTATATTGCATCTAAATACAGTATCCACTCGTTATTCACGAGAGATACATTCTGGATATGCTCGTGAAAAGCACATTTCGCAGATACTTATTTTACTTTTAATAAATAGATAAATAAGCTATTAAATACATGCAAATTATCATCACTTTATCTCATTAGATTATGTTATCACTTTCTCGCATCACAGTCTCTCTCATCAATTTATCTCATTACATTATCTCGCATCGCTTTATCTCTCATAACTTCATCTCATCCCTTTATCTCACAACTGTATCTCATCACATTCTCTCTCATCACTTTATTTCATCACTTTCTTTCTCCCTCTGTCTCGATGCAGTCGTATAGAGTTCCAGATGTGAAAGCCAAAATAGCGTACCGCAAGCTCGTGAATGACGAGGGAATACTGTACAGTATTTAAATATGATCACATCTGAAATGCTACGAACAAACAATGAAAATATGTATTTCATAGATACAGTCAGTCAGAGGCAGAGAAGAGGCAGATCTTGAGCCTGGACTTGAACCAATAGCATGGATGGCTGGGGGGAAATAATTTAATGGGGGCAGCAGAGGAAAATGAGTGATCTCCCACTCAGTGGAGTTGGCGAGTGTCATCATAAAATGTATCTGGGATTGGATCGGGGCAATGTAGGTATTCGAGTGTTGGAGTGATATGGTCTCATTTAAGGGTGAGAAATCTGGCAATGGAACATTCTGAGCTATAAGAAGAGGGATTTTGGAAATCCATGGAGTATTAAGTCAGGATGCCATGAAGATATGGATGCGTAAATGATAGATGTGGGAGATATTGTACAAATGGAGGTCTGAGATTGTGCAGAGTTGAGATCTGTGGTAATCGAACAAGTGCTCTTGACAACTTCAAGGTTTCATCCAGTTTGACAGTGTAATGTCGAGTATTAAGGACGTGATACTCAAACTAGAGTCTTTACTGAGAGTAGACATTTTTGCTGATAAGTAGCATTGTACCTTATTTTTAGCAATATTTTGTTAAATGAAGTTAGAAGCAATGAAAGATGAGACCAAGGCAGGACGTGAGAGTGGACATTGAGGTTGGGTTTATAAAGCCATTGACGATGTCGTGCTGTGCACCATCAGTATGGAATTGTTGGTCGATACTAAAACTGGAGATTGTCTTGCCAAGGGAAAGGAAATATATTCAGTTGAGCCTGAGCGCAGAGAACGGAGCCTTGCAGGACACCATATCACAGGAGTTTGTGAAATAAGATAGTTCTTGCGTGGAAGCATTAAAGGAGCTGTTTTAGAGGTAAGAGAACAAAGAGCAGCATGCTGGAGACTCCTTCTCAGCCACTTGCTACTAATGGCAGCCACGAAGGAGAATTGAACGTGTTGATTTCAGTGTCTAGTGTGCCAACCACAGTGACGCTTCTCCGCTGCTTATATATGTGTTGCCACATGCAGCAAAATGGCAGAAGCAAGTGCTTCACTAAAATAGTTTTGGAGGCTCCTTCACTTGGCCTTCAAATGGAAAAAATATTCTTCAGAGACTCTGCCTTTCTCTGTAAATGATGCGCTTCATGACACCTGATAAACATATCTATAGAACCATTTTTCAAAGTAATGTATTAAGAATATGTTTTTAAAAAGTATATTCTCTTCATGATATGCCAGAAAGGGTAAAGTTTCCTTTTTATTTTTCATATAAACCTGATTAACAGTTCGTACATCTATGCAACAGCCTGATTACCTACAGTACAGGGGTGGACCCGACTGAAAGTGAGTAGGAATAGAGCCAACTTAAAATTTCGCACCAGCCTTTAAACTATGAAACCCAACTCTGAATAACATTACGTACTCTATGACACGATGGTAATACATCAATTTCGTATATGCTCTCACTCTATTATGTGAGCCAAACACATGACTGGTTTTATTAAGAACATTATGTAATACGCAGACAAAGTGCAAAGCAGTCATTTTAGACGTTCAGACAAAAAAATGCTCAATAGGGTAGGAGAATGGGTCAGAATTCATTGATGCTAGAAATTCCCCAGTATTGTGACCCGCTGTGTGGCCACGAGACTCAACTTTATTATCATTAATCATCTATAGAGGGTTGGATATGGGGTGGTTAAGTATGTCTATCACCCCCCCCCCCCCAAAAAAAAAGTCAAGCGATTTCACGAGGATTTAAATGGTCATCGTTTCCTGTTTACAGCCATGAGCTAGTTGTGGACATTTCGCACTTCTATAGTGGGGCAGGTCCATCCAATCCATAGGGCACCCACTTTTAAATTTCCCACAAAGTGGTACACAAGTTTACTGACCTCAGAAGAAGGGATGGGCTGAGACAACCCCCAAGCAGAATTTGTAATTTGATTGTGAGCCACTCACTCTACTGTTGGGCAATGGGGTTGAAAACATGCTATTGTGAATTATTATGATTGTATAAGTAAGAATTCGCAGTATGCATTGTTTTCTCGGTATTGTACGTGGAACTTTAGGGACTACTTTGGTATTGGTGGTGTATAATAATTAATGAAAATATTTGAACAGTCTCGTCATGAGCACGACATGAGTTAAAAATCAAGCCACTTTCAGTGGGTGTTGAACAGAATAACACATTCGACCACAGGGAACAATCACGAACTTGAGCTGTTTAAACAGTGACGTCATTCATATATATCCCATAAGGCAATGCACTGAATTTGGGAATTGGAATTAACGTTACTTTATTAGTTAGTTTGTGGTGGTTTTTTAGTTAATCAAATATTTTAGTACTTTTGTACAAGTATGCTTTTTTGTCCAATATGAGTTATATTTCTTATATTTTTTTCAGAGACCTACCATTTTTTTTTTAAACAGATAAATTACAAAATATTTTCAACCCATTTCTATCTTCTTATTTTCGTTGATAAAAAAATGACAATTGGCAAGAACATGAACTGATGCATTCACTTTTATATCTAAGGCTGGATTTTGATAATGTTAAGTAAAGCATTTCCAGCACAAAATATAAATGTTTCACTCCGCAAGGTGATCCTTGCGAAAGGTTTGTATTTGGTGTTTTAACATCTTAACACCTGTTTTATTACCAGAAAGAGTTAAACCAATTTCAAATTTTCACAAGATGATAAATAACAACAATGTAAACATGTAGTGTTTTTGAAAATACTGGACATCTGTAAAATAAGAGCATTATAGCTCATCGGATTCTTCCAGGATAACTAAAGATTCCGATTATAAATATTAACAGAGTGCAACATGAATAGGTGCTATCTTTCCTTGGGACTCCGCTAGGCTCACTCAACGTAACACAAATACACACTTGGTGCAAGGTTTCAACGTTTGTGTTAAAGAGGCAAACGTCCCTCAACATCGCTCAAGACTTATCCATTGCCGGTGTTCACTAAGCGTACACAGAACAGTAGCTATTCCTTGGTGAAGAGACGATATTTGTCATGTTACATGCGGGTGTCTGGAAATGCCCCACCACTAACAACTTCAGCTTCATCTATCTATGTGTCCTCTAGTTGTACTCGCGCATAAATGAGAGCCAGATTCCGCTTGTAAACGCCAGCATCGGGAAAACAAAAACCAAGGTGGTCATGTATGGAGCTGATACCATCATCCCCTAATCTGTTGACGAATTAGTATTTAACAATGAACTGTTTTGTTTTATTTTACCAGGTAAGGCCCACTGAGCTCTGTAACTCTTTTTCAGAAGCGCCCTGGCCACTAATGATAGCTCAACGAAGTAGCTTATCACGTGGAAATCTATTGCAGAAAAAATACTCTCAGCGCATGTTTCTAAATATGGAGGGGAAAACCAGAGGACCCGGAGAAAAATCCACGCGACCACGGGGAGAACATGCAAACTCCAAATTTACAGGCGATATGGTCGGGATCAAGCCCGCGACCTCCTGTATATCAGGTGAGGAAGTTCACATCTCACACCGTGGTACACCGTAGTTGTCTGACTCACAGCATTATTTTATATCAGCTCAAAAGTGAATCTTTACATGCCGAGTCGGGACAGACAATCATGACTCATAAGCAAACAACTGAGACGCATTGTTCTATTTCTGTTGCCAAAGAAAATTATTCAAATGTTTTCTACAGAGAGAAAGCCGGAAAGGAGCATAAAGGGGTGGGTGCGGATAAAGAGGAATAGTTCGTGGAAAAATACCCCAAGATTCGTAGCATTTTTGGATCCCTTTATGTGTGTGCATCCTCTGTGTGTGCTCTTGATGTATTAACCACCGTGTGTTCCATACCTCTGTGATATCCTGTAATACATCTCAGAATCGAGACGTTGCGAAACAAATATTTTCTCCCCCTACTTTCATAACAAAAGCACCGTCGATTTGAAAAGGCACGATAGAAATGTTTGTGTTGCCGTAAGGTGGGAGCAAGGCGATTTATCAAGAGTGTGTGCATACAGCCACCTCTGTAGAGACACTCTTGGGGCCCAATGGACTGACCGCGTGTGCAATTATCATTTAATAAAGGGTCAGCTGTGACAAAATTCAAGCACCTTCATCTTAAAAAAAAATCAACTGCAGATGTTTGACATTTTGAAAACGGATCAGAGGTAAGGAACGACTGGCAAAGGTCCCAGATAATGGTGGGGAAAATCAGCATGTACAATACGGAGTAAGCGATCGGTTAGATTTGTGTTTTTTAAGGGTGAGTTTTTATTTATTTATAGGAGCCCAAAATGGTTCATGCGAACATTGCAACCGAAAGTAAAAAATATACGATCAAGAAAACAAAGTAAATATGTTAACGTAACAAAGTCAAAAAAAAATTACGTAAAAGATTTTCAGGTTACGTGACGTGTCTGTAACCATCAAATTGCCTTTTATTTTATTGCACGAATTATTTAACTAAATTGGCGAACGTGAATACAGATGTTTTGAAATCGGACAATACAGACGACTGTGACATTTACTCGAATAAATGTTGTTACTTAAATGTTGTGACTTTAAATATCATTACGGTGAAAAAACAACGAGTCATGATCTAATTTACCCTAGCA
Organism: Lampetra fluviatilis; assembly: GCF_964198595.1. Lineage (NCBI taxonomy): Eukaryota > Metazoa > Chordata > Hyperoartia > Petromyzontiformes > Petromyzontidae > Lampetra > Lampetra fluviatilis. Next base: position 5,171,048 of record NC_136295.1, on the reverse strand, counting down.
AAAAACACTTTTGTCCTCAAAAGAGGTACTCACCTGATTTAATACAAATCAAAACTGCAATTCAAATGAAATGATATCCCAAGATATGTAAGAAATATGTGATGAATTAAAGAACATATGGCATAATTTCCTGTCTCCATACACCATGTGTACAGAATTCATAACCACTTGCTCTGAATACCATTGCCTGGGAACGACATCTGAATAAATCTTGTAAATACTGCATTAAAATAAGCATATACATATATAATAATTGTGTGCATATAGCTCAACTGCTTTTCCTAGTTAGTTTTCTGCATGATGGAAATTAACTCTGCAAGTTTATTGCATGAAATGGTTTGTTGAATGTGCAGTTGATTGCTATGATGACTGGTTGTACGGGGTGTGTTTTGGAGGAATGATTTAGATTGTTATTCAAGTGATTGTAAGGGGGAGGAGGGAATGGGGATTTGGAAGAGATGGGAAGGGGTATTTGATGGTTGGCAGCCGGAGAGGGGAGGAGGTGATGGGGGGTAATGCTTGTATTTCTTTGGAGTGTATAATCCTGAACATCTGGAAGTCATCATAACCAACATCGTGACCGGACTAAAGCCAGGAGCTGCAAAAGAAACACACGCGCGCGCACAAACTAGAACTCAAAGACATACGCACACATACACACTGCAACACACACGTGCAACATACACACACAAATGCAAAAACACTATCACATGCGTACGTCATTGCAGTCACATAGCAGACACAACGAATAATATTTTTTAAATCGAACATCACAGGCATGTGGACCGAGAGTGCCAGCACAATGACAGTGAAAAGGCACTACTAGTACACTTAGGTATACATTCTGAATACACAAGTGCAGACGTACAATACATAACCAGAAGTTCGGTACTCACGGCTCAAGGAAGAGTGATGTATCGACGTGATACACCAACAAATACAAAGCACCAAATCTGTTCACCAAGCCGCAGCGGTTGCACATGGAACGTTTTTTTCCCATACTGCACAAGGTTACTCATTTAAGGCTAAGTCGACCTAGGGTTTGCTCAAAACAAGGTAAGATACCAAGGCCCACTGACGTTGCTTCAAAACAAAAGTCAACGTGATTTTCTGCCTAAATTGGCATGGAGGCATTGCTCATCCTAACACATAGGCTTTCGCGACCAATGTTATACATAATAGAGGTTACATTTGGTTAGATCGCGGAAATATAATGTAATATAATGTGTCGTTAAACCCGCCACCACCCGACACAGCCAATTAATAAGGTTTGTCACGTATACAAAACATGCCACTTCGTTACGAGTTCAGCACACCGGTTGTGTTGGAGAGTAAACCCACAACATTGACAATTCGAGATTTCGCATGCTTTTTTTTACGCGACAAACCTTACTAATTGGCTGTGCCGGGTGGTGGGAGGTTTAACGACACATTTATATTTACGTGATCTAACCCAAAAATTCTCTATTATGGATTGTTCATCCTGTCTACAGTTTACAACCCTGAGCAAGTGGTGAACATTCGACATTCCCATGGCAGAAGCAAGTGTATCCATAAGACAACCACTGTTGACTTCCGACACAAATGAGTACTTATTAGCATCAGAGGGATGATGGACTGCGTGAAATCTCAACAAGTATTTGAACTCGCAACTCTGTGAGTCACCAATTTTCCACATTCGCAGACTTTCCAATTGTGAGATCCTCCCTCTATGCCTGAGCCACTGATGTTGTGTCACAGCCAGCAATCAATCCAGGATAAAGAGGATCACATGAAGCGTGAACAACTATACGAAGTAGATTCGAAGCTTTCGTGGCTGCAGGAATGACTCTTTGGTTCCTCCGGTAAAGTCACGTAGAAAAGAAAATCAAATAATAATAGAATACGACGTTTCGGTTACAACACAAGCAGCCATCATCAGGTCCGGAATTCCACACTGCTCCCTCCTTGTCCCCTCGTCTGTCTGCCTCCCCAGTCCTCTCTTGGTGTGTGTCTCGCTCGGTGTGTCTCTGCATGTGTGTAACATTGTCTCTCTTCCGGCCACTGTGGTCCCGAATTCCACACTGCTCCTTCCTTGTCCCCTCTCGTCTGTCCGCCTCCCCAGTCCTCCCTCTGCCCCGGCCCCTCCCCCCTCTCTATTTAAGGCCTCGGCACAGATTCGTTGTTTGCCTTGGTGTGTGTCTCGCTCGGTGTGTCTCTGCGTGTGTGTCTGCCTATGTTGTTTCCGTGTCTGTGTTTTATCATTCATTCTTACCTGATGATGGCTGCTTGTGTTGCAATTCTATTGTTCTTTATTTTCTACGTGACTTTACCGAATGAATCTAAGAGTAACTATACGAAGACAACAAATGACGAAGATCCCCCATTCAGCCTTATACATTAGACTCATTAGAGCAACAGGTGGTGTTAGCGAGCATCAATTACGTCCAGCATTGCAAATTCAAATGTGGTGTGGACAGCACCATTCTCTGAAAACTTGTTTACTCCCCTGTGCTCATATTTATGCACCATGCCAGGTAATAATTTACGGCTGAGCTTACCTAGGAGAGATCCCGGCAATATTAAGATATTACTTGCCCAATGATGTTGAGCATTTTAAGCAGAACATCGAACCTGGGTACTGTAATGTAATTTCATAAATGCTAAATCATGCAAAATAGCATCTTTAATGCTAAAAGTTCATAGCGCAATGGATAAACAAATGCATTACCACTTCCGGCGAAAAACACAAACACACACACAAGCGCGCAGACAGACATAGGCGCGTGCACTTACGCCAATTTTTTTTACGAGTACAAATATATATAAAAAATAAGTATAACACACCCAGGCGAATGCACACACAACCCCTTGGCGTGAGGCCAAAGACTCCTACCTCCATAACACAATACAAGCACAGCCTCATTCCGGCATCATTAATTTTCTTTAAATGGAAATCTTGGCCGGGCGGCTGCCCCTGTGTTTTGACCACGGGGCAACGCAACAGTGTTTGTGCGCCAATGGCAACCGGCGTTTCTCTGCAGCAGACGCACACAGCGACCGCCAGGTTTTTTTTCGTGAAATATTTTTTTTTACCCCGAAGCTCCGTGCGCTTGAGGCCACGTGTGCCCACACTGAGTACCGAAAACAACGCAAATGTAAAAAGGACAAAAAAATACACTAAAATTTAAATGATCGACGTGGCTAAGAACTTTCTTCAATTGGAGTAAAGTGGTGGATTAGTTGCGGAATTCTGAGACAGGAATATCTAGCAATGAAGCTAACTCAGTGTTGTGTGGGTCATTATCCTAACAAAAAATAACTATTGTGATTAAACAAAGAAAATTGTTGGTGAAATAACAAATTGATGACAGAAATATAGAATATCATGCAATCTTCAGATGAATATATTTCTTCAGCCTATTTTTACAAAAAATTGAAACTAAAATATGAATCATTATTATATGTAGTCAGCTTTGACTTATTTTTATGTTCAACATTAACATTGCACATGCACGGTTTTTGAAAGTTAGATTTTTTTTCTCAAAGTTTATTGTGGAAAATGCTGAAAAATGTGAAGAATGTGACATACTTTAAATACATCTTCCAGTTTCAATTGCCCATAATAAAAGTACAACTTCACATTGAAAGCATCGTATGATTATAGATTGGGTTACGTGACTGCTTGTACAAAAACCATAAACGCGGGAAATACATCTCCACTTAGCCACTTATACCAATTCAATCTTCACAGTTGAGGGCAAACCTACGGCACTAGTGAGGAGAGGGTCGTTCCTTGCTGTCTATTTCGAGTTTTAATGCTAACTGGCCGATGGGAAAAAAAACTATAATTTCCACCTAAATGTGTTCAACATTATCACCTACTCCAGGTGACCATGAAAATAAAACGGAGCAGAAAGCATGCTTTCCTCAGAGTTGACCCACACACGCCCAACTGAAATAAACACAACATTAGCGGTGGTGGGGGGTGGGATAAATAATAATTGGCGCCCGGGCGAGTCTGGCTACTGCTAGGGACAAGGCGCATTCATCACGAGAAGTAATTTTTGACGCGAGTGTAATAATTCAAGGCACGTAGAGCGCGCGTGCATATGCGGGCTGGTCGTCTCGTCCGCCGGGTTTTGTCCCCCTTGAGCTGCCCCAGCCGGCCCACCGCCTCCCACGCCAGAGCGTGGCGCTTGGCTCGCGTCCACAAGACGCACCCCGGAGGACAAGGGCAAGGGGAGTTCGTAGACGCCTGACAAGATTGCATTTCAGTCTCCGGGAAACGCGGCAAGTTGCCACTGGGTCTCGTAGATCAGCGGCGTTCTTTGCAAATTTACTACGAGGCATCCAGACAGCCTGGTGGTCGGAGTATTTTACCAGCGCGTCGGTGTTGGCTGGAGCGGTTGCTCGAGTCCTGACACCACCCACTGCTGCCCGTTGCAACATGGATATTGTAAACAGCATGTGCCACTATTTTTGGGCCACTCACTGTGGTAGTGCTAAGGAAAGAGAGCGGACCCTATGATGGGATTTGGGAATTTACAATATTGGATCAGGACCATGAATATAGACAAGAACCATCTTACTGCTTTCAGAGGGACACTTTGAATTGCGTCTGAAAGTTGCATTGCCCATCGAGGATACGTGTTTTAAAATCGAGAGAGACAGATTAACATATATAATGTTCAATTATGTTTTAACTGTTATTTTTACTTTCTTTATCATTTACATTAATCATACAGGTAGTGTATTAATTTTGATCAGGCGTTCACTCATCCCATCATCTCTCCGCTACCACATTCTAATAAGCTCACCCCCCCTCCTCCCCCTTAACTTGTATCTTGTATTTAAGAACTTGCATCTTGGAATCCCTCCCTCACTTGATACAGCAAATCTAGCTGTGACGGTCCCACCTGATGACGGAAACTTGTGTTGCCTCCGAAACGTCGTGATTTATTATTATTTTATTTCCATTATTATTTTTATTAATTTTAATTTCATTTTTTACCTATGTAACTTTACCGATAAAACTAAGAGTATGAATCATTGCAGTCACGAAAGCTTCAAATCTAGAATTGATAAACTACTTCGCACTTTAAAAAATTCAACGTTGAAACTGGCCCCTGCGATATGAACGTCGTATTTCCACCACTGGCACATGGCCACCACCCCACACCCTTCGGATTATTGGTCAATTAACGTTGGCAATGCTTTGTACAAAGCTGCTCTTTCTTGTTGCAGCTGGTGCGATACCAACCCATGCCCCAACAGAACCTTCACTCCGCACCTTCCTCTCCCCACGACATTGTAACCGCCTAGCACATCGGCAGCATGGAAAAACAGATCAGCGGAAAAAGTTACGCCGATAATCTGGAGGAGGCGCTGAGCGAAAAGGTTATGATAACTTGGCATTCTAGATTACTCCATTAAATCACACGCAGGCTGAAGTGGGTACACTGTGCAGCCCAAATTAAGCAATGCACCCCAATTGGTATGTCCCATGATAGTGTCAAGGGGACGTCAAGCCTCTGTTACTGACTGAATCATGCCTTCGTGAGTTGAAAGATTAAAGCTAATCCCTTTGTAGGAATTGTGTCATGCTCTGTTTTAAAGGGCTTACGGTAATCCTATGTTTTGTGTTGAGTGATGCCGTTCTCCGGTGGTCTGACATGAAGGCCATTCGCCTTGAGCTATGAGAACCTCTCAGATGATGTCATGTAATGGTACGTTACGTTAGGTCCAAGGGTGTGCTGTGTGTTTTTACACGGGTGTATCGGTTGACATGAAGTAATGATGTAATGGTAGATTCTATTCCGTAGGTAGTATGATCCATTTACCGAACTGTCAAACATTACAAATGCGTACCCACTTCTTTCGCTCAATAAACGTGCAGTGAACCATCTTTGTAAGAAACGGCTATTTACAATTTATACAAATCATATACTTGAGTCACATTTTTGATCAGGCTGAGTTCCACATGTTTCACAGAATTTACTCAAGGCCAGTTAACATCTGCCACGTGATCTCTTCCATCTCTCCGGTTCCAACTCCACACCAAACGGGGGCAGCAGATGCAAAACCCGAGCACACCCCGAGGTTGATTCAACCACTTTTTACACAAATGAACGTGCGCGAGAGATAGCGAGAGTCCAAGAAACAGATTAATTGTCAAAGGCGCATTTTAGGCCCCATGCGTTCACATCCACTCTGCTCCAATAGGTTTGAAGCTGCGGTGGAGTGGTGAAGCGCACTGGGATATAAGCCCAGCGACCTGGGTTTAATCGTGACCATTGCTAACAAAAGTCCTGGACCACCTCCCACCCCCCTTTTAGCAAACTGCATTGACCAGTGCGGTAAGGTATGGTCAAACAACTCTCATAAATGATGAAACATGGGAGAGGTTTTCATCTAGCAGCCGATTGACAAGGGGCTAGAAAAAAATGTGAACCACTTTTTTTGTGTGGACCCTTCGCGAAAATGGTAAGGCCACGTGGCCTTTGCTATGCACTATTAAGACACCGAGGTTTTACTTTCAGACTGCCATTGGATCTTTTGAGATTTCAAAAGATCACATCGATATATATGTATGTTGCATTTTATTATTAATCGCATTTGTTTTGCAATAGACCATATGCATCTAAATGTATTGACACAATTAAGTTTTATTCACTGCCAATGAGGATGTGTGACAGTGAAGTGCAGTGAGAGTCAGGCAGCGACTGGCATGAAAAATAAATGAATGAATGAAAGAAAGAAAAAATTAACTTATCAGACAAAGAATATGCAGTCTGATACACAGTGACATCCTGAAATGAACTGTCCTTCGTGAAAATTGTACAAAGAGTCACTTCATTCCATCCGCCATTCAATCACCACTCTTAAACAAGTCCTCGTTTTTCTGGTAAATGGGTCAACAATGAGGTTAAAGATCCACTCTCGCCAGAATCAAACTGAATGGTGGCGAGATGTTATCTTCCTTGCCTGGTATGCAGGAGGTCGGGGGTTCGATCCTGACCATGACACTTATATATTTGGAGTTTGCATGTTCTCCCTGTAGTCGTGTTGATTTTTCTCCAGGTCCTCCGGTTTTTTCCTCCACATTTAGAAACATGGTTGGAGATTAATTCGATGTTTTGGTGCTATCAATATAAAAATGATGGGCCACTTTGTTCAGCTATCATTTGTGGCCAGGTCGCTTCTGAAAAATGTGTTAATACCTCAGCGGGCTTTGCCTGGTAGGATGGGGATGGTTTAGTTTTTTATTTATATGTATTTGGGTGATTTGTTTACATTTCTTCTACTTTGCACTACTATCATGTTTCTGTACTATTTGTTGTTGTAACGTTCTTACCAGCCCCTCCTGGACATCTGTGAAAAATTGCTTCATAGCTCATCGGATTCCCCGATTATTAATACAAATTCTGAGTCTGATTGCCTCCATGTTAGACTGCAGTGCCGATGTTTTAGCTCAAGTGTCGGTTGTTTTATGCGCTTCTTCAAAATGTCAGGCGTTACGAGCGCATACCAACTTATTACGCTCGTGATACGCGCATTGAACCAAGCGTGTGAGAATCGAACGTTTAAAACTCATGTAAATTAAATACTCAAGTTACATGTTCACGGAGTCGAGAAAAACGAGACCACAAAAATGATACAAAAAAGTACAAACGAAACGACAAGAATGACACGGAAAAATAATTGATCCTTGACACTTATCGTGACCCCAAATTGCGGAATTGTATTACTGCAGTTGTTGGAGGGGGGGGGGGCATTGAATTAAGCCTTGCCTAATGAACATGAAGGAAGATCACGTGCCATTTTCACAACAGGTATAATGAGCAGCAAGTAGTTTCATGCATTTGAATCAGTGAATGGGTCACCTCGCCCCAGCATCCCTCCAGGTTCAGTATGCTCGTGTTACGTTTAAAGAAGTCAATAGTGGCCCATCCCCGAGTTAGACTGGTATCTTCCATGCGAATAACCCAACTGTTTAAGGGCTACCATTGGAAATGAGTGGTCTCTGTCTGCACCAATCATGCACTAGTTCAATCAGAACCGCTCACTGATATTGGAAATGTGTTGCTTACTTGTCTAAAATGCCACAGCCCTTTTGTCAACCCACTGACTGGATGAAGGCCTCTCCATGCCGCAAGGGTTGCTTGAACATACTTCACCAGCGGGTTGTTTGACCATACTTCGCCACGCTGGTCAGTGTGCCTTGATTGGTGAAGAGGAAGAAATAGAACCGGTTCAGATATCACTCGCCACTGGACGTTAGCTGTGCGCGGGAATCTAAGCACTGAAGCTCTTATCAAAATACTCTCCGGTATTGTAAATAGCCCTTTGTCAATTCACAAAAGCCTCAATAAGTCTCAAGACTTTTTAACAGGAGGGTCCTGGTTGGGATGTTTGGACAAATACATTACTTAGTGTGTAACGCGTGAAGAGTACCCAGAGTACCCAGAGAAAACCCACACAGGCTTGGTAATGGCACTCAATAATCCATTCAAATTCGTCTGAAACACACTTGCTGTACTGCCACGTACTTGTCATATCATGGCCCTGCAGGTGGATGTCTTCAGAATATAACTAATGACCGATGAACAATTCAACACAGCCCCCAAAATGTCGTGCCTAGAAACGTGACCTTGATGGAAAAACATTCTCAATGCTCGTTGTATCCCAACAGGACCTCCACAGAGACGCGCATCAAAAGTTCAAAGGTGCATGTAACAATTCACACATTCCACCGACAAATGTCTATACACAGGGGCTTTTATTTTTTTGCTTAACACAAAACCCCCCTTGCATTTGCAGACGCCGCGCAGGAGCATATACCCGCACTCATGCTGAACTAATTTAAGGGGGTGGTGGATGGAGGGGGTGGAAAGAAGGAGACAACCCACGCGATTTTCATTTTGTGGAACACTGCCAGGCATCTGTAAGCCATTTTACCCGCGCCGTTACATTTATCAGCGCTGGCAAAGATACGCGCAGACGGTCTCCAACAGCGGCGCGAGTGAGCAGAGCAGCAACATCCGGACACGGCGGCCGCAAACGCAACTAAATTATCCACTTCCTTCTCCGGCGAGTCGGCCAATAGGCCTTTATCCGGACGGCTCCCGAAACCGAAGCCCCTCCGAATCACTAACGCCGTGGTGGGTCCCACCGCAGGGTGTGTTCCAAGCATGGGCACTGTGACAAAAAAAAACAACTCTAAGGAATCGAGATGTGGTTTCCCAGAAGGTAAAGTGGGTCTGCAGCCTCTGTGTAGACTCACTGAGGAGTGCAAATTTAAAGTGTATCTCTGTGCCATTCACCGTCACTGCTTGGTCTTGAGCTCAATGGTTAAAATGTCACATTTCCATGGTGGGCCATCTTAGGATTGACATGGCTACTTATGACATGCCACAAAGTGATACTAATTTTGATGCCCCCAGACGAGGGTCTAATTACTCATAACTACAGCGATGCAACCATGCACATAAAACAACTTCTTAATTCAGCCAGGCGCAGGCAATGTGGCAGAATGCTAAACTCACAATTGGATGTTGTGAGTTCAAATTCAGGTGCACAACTCATCCAATCATCTCTTTGGGGGTCACTAAGACAACCACTTTGTGGGAAGTCAGCAGTATGGACTCTGATAATTGTTTTTTTTACCCTTCTATCTGGCATCAAAACTGTCATGTTTGCATAGACCACAATACCTGCAGCCATAATGCAAGCAAAAAACATAACTCTGATAATATATGCACTGTCCTTGAAGTTGATTGGTCCACACCCGAGACAGCTTTCCTTAGAGCCTAGTCTCACATGGGTTGGACCAGATGACGCCAAAAGGCGCACAACTCAAAGACAATGCACCATCAGAGTATGAGAGCTCGGGGTAAGCATTTACACCATTGGAACCTCATTTGCCAGTAAAAAAATATGATAATTGCTTTTTTACCCTTCTATCTGGCAACAAAACTGACGCGTTTTTTTTTACAAGGAGTCATGTTTGCATAGACCACAATACCTGCAGCCATAATGCAAACAAAAAACATAACTATAATAATATATGCACTGTCCTTGAAGTTGATTGGTCCACACCCGAGACAGCTTTCCTTAGAGCCTAGTCTCACATGGGTTGGACCAGATGACGCCAAAAGGCGCACAACTCAAAGACAATGCACCATCAGAGTATGAGAGCTCGGGTAAGCATTTACACCATTGTAACCTCATTTGCCAGTAAACAATATGATAATTGGTTTTTTACCCCTCTATCTGGCAACAAAACTGACACCTTTTTAACAAGGAGTCATGTTTGCATAGACCACAATACCTGCAGCCATAATGCAAACAAAAAACATAACTCTGATAATATATGCACTGTCCTTGAAGTTGATTGGTCCACACCCGAGACAGCTTTCCTTAGAACCTAGTCTCACATGGGTTGAACCAGATGACGCCAAAAGGCGCACAACTCAAAGACAATGCACCATCAGAGTGTGAGAGCTCAGGGTAAGCATTTACACCTTTGGAACCTCATTTGCCAGTAAAAAATATGATAATTGGTTTTTTACCCTTCTGTCTGGCAACAAAACTATGCAAACATGACTCCTTGGTGTCAGTTTTGTTGCCAGATAGAAGGGTAAAAACCAATTATCATATTTTTTACTGGCAAATGAGGTTCTAATGGAGTGTGGACTCTCTTCTACAGATCAGTTGAGCTCCGATTGCCTATCAAGGATACGCTGGGTGACGCTATTTGTGACACGTCCTATATTTCAGCCGCCTCGCCAGATTGAAAAATCCAGCGGGCCGTAATTACTCCCCCCCCCCACCCCAATATTCAAATATGCTAAAAATGTCCCCCCCAATATATTGCAATGAAATAGATTCATGTTTATATGATTGTGGTTATGGTTGTATTTTATTAATCCCTAATCTCTGCCATTACATACAATGAAACAAGAAAAGGTAAAAAAGAAAAAACAGAGCAATGTAATACAATACACTATTAGACATTATTGTTTAAAAAAAGTCCATCCTATGTGTTAATGAATTTTTAAATATTTTAGGCAGAAAATGGCAAGAAATTCTTTCAAATTTAGATATTTTTTTCTAGGGGGGAACCCCCACACCCCCTGGAAGATTTGGTCCCCCCCAATGTTGACTCTATGACTATGGCCTTGGGGCTAACCATTATACTCCATTTATTTTTTAAAGGAGCTGTACTTATCTAAATCACACTCAAACTCATCTATTGTTTTGACCCCATGTGAAAATGCCCTTGGTATGTTCAGACACCATGCTCACAACAAACACCCACACACATACCACCCAAGTGATATGCTGCCATGCTGCCATGCTGCCATGACCACTCTAGTCTTGCAATCCAGAGGTCGCAGAAGTTGAACAAATGGGCAAGTTTCGTAAGATCTCCTCACCTCTTACTGGCCAGTGTTGAAGAGTTAGTCAACATTCCCTTTAGAGAGGTTCTCTATAGCTCCATAACACTATTTAAACTAAAAAATGTTTTGTACCAGGTTAGGTCTACTGAGCTATATAGTTCATACTCTTTGGTTCTTTCGGTAAAGTCACGTAGTTAGAAATAAAATAAAGCAAATCACGACGTTTCAATCGCAACACAAGCGGTCGTCATCATTATTGTTTTTTCTAACTACGTGACTTTACCGAAAGAACCAAAGAGTACGGATTCCTGCAGTCATGAAAGTTTCATATCAAGATTATATAGTTATTTTCCAGAAGCGACCTGGCCACAAATGATCGCTCAACGAAGTGTCTTAACACGCGGAAATTTTGTAGCAGCCAAATACTCCCTCTAGTGGAGGTCCTTCCACCAGCATAAATTGCAGGGCTGCTCCTTTACCTTTCACCCGACACCCACGTAAACATTGTGTTCAGCTCAGCACCAAAAATTGCCCCTGGCTCATGGGAATTTGATAGAGCTCTGAAGCAGAACAAAGCTCCTTATCTGAAACGTTGCTTCTACTTGATAAGGGACCGTGTTCTGGCAGAGAAAAATTGGACACAAAGTAACATGAACCTTAAACACGCGAAAATACGATAAAAACACAGAGCATACTTTCTTAATTTGATAGTAGATTGCATGTGTGACAGCATGACCACATATATTTTGTCGTGGTTTTATGCATCACAGAAGAGTGGGCGTAAGCGTGTGGGAGTGTGCATGAATGGATGTGTACGACTCACTACACTCTGCCCAGTTATGTACGATCGTCTCGGCAATTTGCCAGCGATGGGCTGACAAATAACAGGTTTGTGTCAAATAGGGCCCACTCACCTCCGATGGCAGCCCACACCCACCCCGAGGCTGCAGGAGACTCAACCGCCCGGAAAGCATTACAACTTGGCTGCGTTCTCTAAGAGACTGATCTTCACAGAGATGTGAAAAGAGCGTGCAATCCTCTCCCCTTTTCCCAACGCATAAGAGGCCACAAACTCGTTGCCCATGATGCTCGTGTGCGTGCCGGTGTAGTGGGGAGCGATAGCGTAGCGGTTATCGCGCTGTGCTCGGAGCCCGGCGATTTGGGTTCGAATCCCGCTCACGGTCAACACCAGTGACGATGATCTGAACCCGTCCTGGGCCTCTCCTAGGGACGACTCAGCCTCAAATGAGTATCTTGTGCGGTGTGTGAACATCGTCATTAGGGAGACAAAGTCGGCCGGGCGTGGTGCTGTCCATCCACCTCCTCGTGTGCCGTGCCGGCCTTTATAGGTGCTCGCTAACAGCACTTGCCCCAACAGCATGTTAGAGGCATTACGGGGGGATCTTTGTCCTCGTCTTGCGGCGTTTGTTTTACATATGTTTGTGTGTGTCTTGCGGTATTTATTTTGAGTAACCGCGCGCGCGCGCACACACAAATGATGGGCACAAGGGCGGTGAAGTATGCAGTGCAGCTTTTTTTTTACGAATAAAGTGTGCATTTTCAGCGTGAAGATAGTGGTTTAGAAAAATCTAACATTATTCCATCAATATAATTTACTTGATACAGTATAGAGAGGTGGCATAGTGCACTTGAGCCCATGCATTGCCCACTGCCTTGAACTGAAGGAAGGAATGATTACTTTATTTGCACAATTAATAATCAGTCACCCTTGTTCCTATGCTGTAATAGCACGCCACTTACAAGCAAGTGCCCTCTAAAGATGAAACTATGTTTTGTGATACTGCGTTGGTAGTGGTGCATAAGCACACATATGGACTGAACGATGTACATAACATGTGTGCTGTGTGTACAAAGAGCTCTCAGTCTTTGTCTTGCCTCACGGCAGATGGGGAGCGTACGTTCACAGGAAGTTCCTGTTTTTTGATGCTAATGTTGGTCACGTGACCAGGAAGTGACGATGTTAGATTTCCACTGTACCACGCGGGCGTCAGCCATTACACAGATAAGTCAAGATGGCGGCACGCATCGCATCTCAGTGAGACCACAGCCGCACTTGTCCATTGTGGGAGCTTAAGAAGCATTATTTGTAAGTTGTTTATATTCCTATAATATTGGAAATGCTGTTGTAATGTTAGAATGACCGTTATAGCAATGTAAATGCCTTTATGGTGCCGTTAAGTTGTTGTAGTAAATACGAGGCCTAGTTAGTAACGAAGCCTGTGACTTTCCTTAATGTGGATGTTACTTGTGATTTAGTAGGTCGAGTCAGACTTGTGCCTATGTTGCGATTCTGAGAGTGATGACGAAGTATCTCATCCACAGTTTAGTGTTCAGTGTAATGCTGTACATTTGGGGTGCAGTGGGATGAATACACTATGTGCCTGTATGCAACGCACCAGCTTGTGCCTTTGTCTAGTTGTTCAGGGGTAATGTGGGGGCCTGGTCCTTCCAGGATCTATTGTTATCTGAGACAATGTTCTGATGCTGTGGTGTTCATTGTGTGGGTGTTTCCGAATTATAACAGATGCTGTATCTGTGTTTTCTCACCAGTTTTACCTGTTACAATCAATAAATGACAATCGGAGTTGGACGGTCATCCTGGCTCTGAGGGTTTATTGAACACATGGTTATCTACTCGACTAGCGGTGCAACGCAGCGCACGGCGAGGCCGAGATAGTCTTCCTTAAGCATAATGCAAAACCACCATTTCCAAAATAACTGCATTGTGGCCATCTTATATTTAATTACTGAGCTGCACTGGCTGCACTGGCTACCTATTAAATACAAGATTGCGTACAAATGATGCCTACTCTTCTTCAAGAGTCTCCTTCAATCTGCTCAGTCCTATCTCGCCGATCAGTGCGTACCAGCTTCAACAAACCCAAATCGACTCCGACGACTACGATCTGCGGCTCGCGACGACCTACTGCTGTACCCGTGTGTACGGTAAACCTCGTGCAATACGGTCAACGCAGTTTGGGGTTCTCTGGCCCAAAGATCTGTAGTACGCTACCAGCTCATGTACGGGATCCATCCCAGAGTCTGAGCCAGTTTTGCAACAGACTCAAAACAGTGAGGTTCAGAGAGCCTACTTCAACGTGTGATCAATGCGCATTCGTGATGGACTGGACTCATAAGAGTGTGCAATAACAAATGTTCTCTCTTACTATCACAATGCAGTTCTTCAGGAACTGGAGGTTTTGCATAATGCTTAAGGCTGAGAGCTATATTACACACGCAGGGTGTGTGATTGTTGTGTTGTTGGAACTGTTTTTCTTCCAGCCTGCACTCGCTTTAAATTCTGTGATATATTTTCTCATTTACATATGTAAATAAGCACAAGTCAACACATTCAATAATGACACTGCCCTTCTTCAAACGACATACAGAGACCAAAGAGATTGAGTGGATAATAGTTGGGGACTGCACCATATACCTCAGGTCGCTGATAGAAATTAAAATGTATAACAGTGTTTCCAAATGAAGTTTTAAATTGGCATATGAACAGTTAACCATCATAGTCGAAGACGTTTAGTAACAAACCCTTAAAAAGTGAAATCACGTGTGTATAAATGCATGTGTTTTAAAAGTACAAATATCAAAAGTTGCCAACGCATTGCATCCTGGGAAAACATTTTTAGTGTGGTATCTTATTCAAGAGATACCCATTGTCTCTTCGACTCATTTGTGAGCCTTGTTTATAGGAACATGATTTAAGAGTCTGTTGCAGCTAAGCCACTTCGTTGGGCTATCATTTGTGGCCAGGTCGCTTCTGAAAAAGAGCTATGTAGCTCAGTGGGCCTTACCTGGTAAAAAAACTAAAATAGTTTAATATTTACCACAGATATACTCAGTTAAAGTCGGGCATGGCAAATGGATGGGAGGTAGCTGGGCCAAAGTTATGCATGCTTAGCCGATTTTGTCTCACAAGCATTGGAGTTCACATACTGTGCAAATCACTCATTTATTCTGAGTAGACCTAGGAGAAGTCCCGGACGGTCAACTAACGATTAAAGATGTGCATGGTCAGCAATTGAATATGGGTCACGAAGCTTAGGGTACAATGCTTGAACCATTACACGACCATTGCCCACTTATACACGTGCGAGTACACCGACAATCAATAGAGTAAATGCGATACACACATATATAGTGCAATGCTAAATTATAAGTATCTATCTGCCAGTCTCACTTTGCTGAATGATTTCCATTGTGTTCATTAAACAAAACACAGATTGGTTGCCAGGATTGAAAGGGTTCAACGCAGCACGCATGTCCAGATGCTGAACACACCAAGCCAGAAGGATGGGTTTAAGACCTAGGTTAACATTTTTATTCAAATAAAACACTCGAGATAGTAATATTGTGTACTAAATATCAGGGGCGCAACGACCATGCGTGTGGGTACTACATAAAGCCCCTCAACCTAATAAGGCAACGATTGACACAATATCAGCTATGATGAATGTACGAAATGTAATGTAACGGTACTGTATATGCATTTGTACCCACATTCTATATTGAACACAGATCGTTTCCTGTATTATTAGAAACGTCTGCTTTAGTTTGGGCCCTCTCGGGAGACTGGGAGGCATGAGAACGCAGGGTGAGAGAGGGCTTCCAGTAGCCACTAACAGCAGATTGCTTCCCACTTTATAAAGCACATCCATTATCCATCTCAGAGCACCAGCGTCAATCCTCGGAAGCAGCACACACACACGCAAATGTATTTATGTATTATATGCTACAAAAATGGTGTAGCACAAAAAATGCTTACTCTTAGTGCCAGTGAGCTTAGGCTACAATTATCTCCCCCCCCCAACAACGAACATTGGATGAGGCTCTATTCGAGGAAATTACAACATCCGCAGACTTCTACGGCTTTTTTGCTGCTCAGGGATTTGAAGCAGCGATGTTGCATTTAGCCTTTCACCCACATTGAAGTCAGAAGTTAGACGATAGCATTGTTCCACACGGTTGGGTTGGAATTAGTGCATGGGTGGCTGGAATTTCCCTAAGTTGGCACGGCTCAGGTCGCCGCCGCTTAATGTCACCCACTTTCAGGATAATGGCGAAGAATGGTCGGGGCAAAAGTTGGGAGGCGGTGCCAAAATGATGGACACATTTCAGCAGTCGCCCAAAAGGCAGAACGGACCGAAAACCCATTATAGATACTGCATGTTTCTGAAAAGGCAAACCAGCATACGCAGCATACGTTTGAATGATTCTCTCGAAATCTAAATTTGAAAATAAAACTTTGGAAACAAAATAGTCATACTTTACGACAGGATACGTACAATACAAAGACAATGATCCCCCATGCAACTTTAACCAAATGTTGGGGTGAGTGCTGTTAGCAAGCACCTCTGAAGGCCGGCACAGTACTATAAAGGAGGGGGTGGGTGGCCAGCATTATCTCTGGCCACATTTGTCTCCTGAGTGGCAATGTTTACACATTCCACCAGATATTCATTAGAGGCTGAGTCGACCTAGAGGCGGTGTTGTCCCTGAGCAGGATCTCTTTCTCGAGTCGCCGGGTTCGGAGCCGTCGCGCGCTAACCGCTACACAACCACTCCCGATACACATGCAGGCAAACATTCACGGTTTAGTTTAGCACAGCACACGAGGTTTGAGTATCACCATGCTAGCACCTTTATCGGCCCAGGGCCAATGGCTATGTTCAGCAGCAGGCTAGGGCTGAGTTGTCACACGGAAGGAGGCCAGGACAGGTTCAAATTCAACTTTGCCAATAATTTGCAGAGCCATAACTTGTACCCACGTAGCCAAAATTGCGTGCAAGAGCTTGAATGACTGCATCAATTTACACCGAGGAAAATGCCTTGTCATAGTCAAATCAATATTAATTAGCCTTTGCCAGAATCTCATCAATAGTGTGCATGAAGTCGATGGTAGAAACACACCATATCTAAGTTCGGCTTTCTGACGTGGTCGGTGGACCTCTAAATGGTTTGTTTTTGTTGTTCCCAATGATCGTTGCGAACAATTTACCTGCATGTGATTAGAGGTTAATTGATTTGTAATTCCTCAATTCAGTTATCCCTTTTTGAATGTGCAAATAGTTGAGGCATCGTTTCATGCTTGAGGTTATTTTATTTATTGTAAACATTCAGTTAAATAAATACATCACGTTTAATTTTTATTTGACATGTATATTATTTCACAAACAGGCTGAGAGTGCATGTAGCCACGAGATACATTTAAGAAATGTCGTCAGGCAGAGACACCATTTTATTACACGCTTTTATTTAAGTCACTCCGTCCGTTGCCGTATCCTCAAAAAATCTTGTAATTTAATTTTTACCCACATCCCAATGTGCTATCGACTGCAAACTTGAAATACCTATGTCAAATTAATGACAAGACTATATTCTATCATAAAAAATCCAAAACATATTTGTAAACATTTTATTTTATTTAACTTATTCTGTCTGTTGTCATATCCTAAAATATTGTAACTCAGTTTCAACCGTATTCCCAATGTCGTATCGACTGCAAACTTGCTATATGTATGTCATACTGATAATAATACTATATTCTATCGTTAAAAATGAAAAAATAAAAAAATGTAAGCAATCATTTTTACGGGTCTAATTGTCTAATTGTCCACGCTGAACTCACGTTGGCTGTAAATCACGTTATGGCAAGCTTCGGGGAGCCACGCCGAGGGGCGGGGGTGGTGGAAGGAGGGGAGGGGCGATGGGGGAAGGGAGCACGGGAGGGAGGTGCAGCTCGGAGTTGGCCGGGGGGGATGCTCCCTTACGTCATGGCAAGCTGCGGGCCCACTTACTGGAGTCGTGGAGTTCTGCCATTACTCGTACGGTACATTTCATGAAAGCGTGTTTTAAAAAAAAGTATTTTTAAATATTTTATTTATTATTACCAATGTTATTTAGATTCACATTCGATGGATTCCAAAACATTTGGTTGGAGAAATAAAAGCATTAATATTGAGGGGAAAAAAATCTGTATTAACCATCTCACACTTGCTAAATAGGAATGAAATAGAGGAGGTTATTGAAGAGTGTCATGAAGAAGGCCGCACTGTTGTACTCATGTAAAATAAGTTCACTGAACACATGAAGATATATATTGGAGGAACACAACGAGAATATACATCACAGTATGCACATCTAGGGAAATTATTGAATAACCTATGGCAATTATTTTAGTCATTTACCCTTGGCAATTATTGAATGGGACGGTGACGTGGCCCAGTGGTAGCGCATTCGCCGCTTGTTGCAGAGGTTTACAGTTCAAAGCCAGCGGCCGCCCTGGTTATTGCTGCGGTGTGTGTTAACCGTACAAATACTATGCGGTGTCTGCTTCACAGTGGACATGAAGGATATTGTGACATCCAAAGAGCCAAATTTGAAAGTTACCCACAAATTACTCAATTGGGAGTATGAATAGTTAAAACCACCCCATCCTGCCCCCCTATGATAAAAACGTGGCAGGACCCTCATCATGAGACTCTGTGAGGTTTCCTAGGTAAACAAGCATAATACATTGAAAGTGGACTGAGATAAAAAAAATATATAGATAACATGAATAGGTGAGTGAGAGCGAATTGGAATTCTTTAAAGAAAATGAAAAGCAATACACCAATCCACGTAAAAAAGAACGTGTTTAATCACCATCTATTACCTTATATAACATATCGATAAGAATCATGGACATTGTCACAGACAATGTAACAAAAGATGAAAGGTGTGCAAATAAGCATGACGTGGCACATCCATGTGCAAGGACAGTACAAGGAGATGTAAGGACAGTACGGCTCCCCGTGGCCGTGGTTACGAATTAACGTGCCGGGAACAGACAGGGTCACGTAAGGGTAATATGGGGACCTAAGTGGTCGTTAATAGTAATTGGGACACAGACAGGGCCAGGTGCGGTGAGAGATTATTCGGGAAAAGGGGCGGGGCCGGGTCATGAGGGGGATATAAGCCGGCCTGGAACAGGGCTCTGGGCTGCTGTTGTGGGGGAACCAAGGAGCTGCCGTCGTCGTCATCTTGGAGCGGATTGTCTTCATCATCTTGGATCGGGCACCTTGTGGTCTTGGAAGGCTAGAGTTGTATTGTCTCCGTGACTACTACACGTCTGCTCCTGTGCAGCCAGCCAGCTACACAGGGAGCATCGCGTAGAGTCACATAAGTTACCCAGGTGTATATAGTCACTCGCAGTTACTCGTTAAGTTATTATCAGTGAGTCGGCAGACTTTATTCACAATGAATATACATATAACAGAACAAGACGGTGTCTCTGAGAGCTACACTACACTTGGAATACCACTGAGAGACGGAAAGTGGAACACACGGATTAGGGATTAGATAACAAACTCGTTAGAGACATCGTATTGACTGTGAACATTAGGCATGACGCCTTGCTCGAAGTAATTATGGCTGATAGTTAAGGCTGAAGAAGGAGCGGAAGCTCATGGAGGGAATGCACCCGAGGGAACGTTCGCACCAGAGATGGAGCGATCGTTGAGATCAGCTGATGTCCAAGCACTGGATATTGACACCGTTTGGGATGCGAGACCTTCATCCAGCAGTGGATAACTGTAATATCGTTGAGAACTCTTGGACGCCGGGGTTGAGGCACACGTATTTATTCCACGATAGTTGTCACAACTACGGACATACAACACTGGAGGGGGTATCGGCCCCCTCACCCGGCTAGCTGGGAACACACTGGCTAGCCCTATCTGACCTACCTCCTAGTCCTCCACTAACGGGCTAGGGGAGGCTATCTGGCCCGACACTGGTAAGTCGGGCTACGGTACCCGGAGTCCCAGAGCACTGGCTCTGGTTCTCGGGACCACGCCGCTGGCTCGGTCCTGCGCGGCCCTGATAAGGGCGGCGTCCCAGGGGAGTCCAGGGCTCTATCTAGACGATCTTCGGTCTTCACTGGTTTAGCTTTAACATTGTTCCCTGAGCTCTCCGGCTCATCCCCTTTTATACCAAAACCCCCCGCTGAGGGGTGGGGCCCCGGGGGATCACAACTCCGGGTCAGCCCCCCAGGCTGCCCGGTGCGGACGTCGTTGAGAGCACCTCCCCGTGCACTCACGAAGCCCCGCCCACTGTGTTTGTTTCCCGTGTGATCCTATGTATACAGCCCCTCCGTAACACCCCTACATAACTATGACTGACGACGATGATAAGGCTACATCGGAGTGTAATTGGCAAACCACAATGCACACAACTCACACACACACACACGCAATGCTCCACACACCGACTCCACGTAAACCTCGGTAGGATGTAACTTGTGTCTTGAGTTGTTGATGACTTTGTAAAAAGTCAACAAGTCGTGGTAAACAATTTTCCATCCGTGGTGGAATGGTTAGCCCGCGGAACTTGCGATCTAGGGGTTACCGATTCGATTCAATCTCCCGGCACGGCAGTTGAAACCACGCAAACGTTCCTTAAGTGTATGGCCTACTTCTGTCCACCCAGCAGTATGAATGGTTATCCCACAGTTACTCGATCCACAGGTCGTGTATGGTAGAGTTGTTGCCTGGTGAGTGCGGCAGAGCTGGCCAAACGCCATCTTTGGGGGCCTCTATTGAGCTCCCTCTAATGGAGGCTCTTAGGGGCCGTCCATAAATGACGTCACGTGGTTTTGGATGATTTTTGACCCCCCCCCCCCTCGTCACACGGCATCACAAAAAGTCAGACCTCCCCTCAAATATGACGTCACAAAGCTCTGCCCCCCCCCCAAAACCATATTTTCCATTTTGAAAATAAAACGTGCTTAAAATCGCTTTAAAGTATTGTCATTGTTATTTAATGTGGCGCTGCACTCTGTTGTAGGAGAAAACATTTATTAAAAAGTCTATTTAATTAAGTGGAACGTGTTGTCTATATTTATTTAAAGATACGCATTTTGATGTGACGTCACATTTCTCACCCCCCTCCCCTCGTCACACATCGTCACAAATGTCTGACCCCCCCCCCCCCCCCCAGGTGAGTGACGCCATTTATGGACGGCCCCTTATGTGAGCAGTGATGTGATCGAATGTAATTTGCAGGGCTGTACTTTTACTTATCTCACTTATTGAAGAAGGGACGTGGATACATTCACACGCTCCACTTATTTGAACAAAATGGCTCTTTTGAGATTGAGAATGAGGTGTCGTCAGGAATCGTAATATTTCCACAGACATTAAATTTGAAGGACTGTACCCAAATTTAGGGATATACACACTCCCATTACGGACCTACCAAGAAGCACGTCAACAGATGCACTCGCATTCCTACGTTATCTATAACTGTGGTAAGGAACTAAATGTTTTCAAAGAAACACAGCAGTATGACAATTACCGTATTATTTTGGTTAATAGCATAATACTGCTCATTGGGAGAATTTTTTTTATAGATATTAACAACACATGTATGGAATGTTGCGATTTAATGACTGTTTTATAAGGCAATGCATAAAATGGGCTGCATTTTTGTCAATAGTGGGGAGATTGTGTTGCGTGTTTTATTGTGGGACTTGCTCGCACACAAGATACACCAGAGAACACTCTGCCTCCCAGGTAATGAATGCAATAAAGCGAAATAAAATATATTTGTGTTGTTTAAAGCGCAAGAGTGGAAAGTGTAACGGTAACCCTTCCAGAAACCACAAAAACAAGTTTATGACTGTGGAGCAAAAATTAAAAAAATAACTTGAAGTTAAAAATACACACACAGGGGGGCTGTTAAAAGTATGTTTGGGTACAAATTAAACTTCGACAAGCGTTATTTAACCTTCCACTTTAGTTGCAAGCATATCCAATGTTCGTGATGTAAAATTCACATTTGCCTTCTTTCTACAAATAGTTATTGCTTGTCAAAAATGTACACCGATATATATGCGAAGTTAACATGCAAGGTTGGGCCAACATTGGCATGCGGTTGGAACCATTTAACCGACGTTAACCCAGCGTTCTGTGTTTACTGTGTGGCAGAGTCACAGTATTGCGCCGTCCCATACATGACAGTGGTTCTTGTAAATGCAAATACAATTGTAGGAAAATGTATGAATCAGTTATTATTACTGCAAAGGTGTAGCGCTGCGATTGCTTTCTCACGCCAATTCTAAACGATTTTTTTTTTACCAGGAAAGGCCCACTGAGCCACAGAAGCAACCTGGCCACAAATAATAGCTCAAGGAAGTGGCTTATCATGTGGAAATGTATGGCAGCCAAATACTCTAATAGCACGTTGATTCTAAATGTGGAGGGAAAGACCGAAGGACCTGGATAAAAAAAAAACTCGACCACAGGGAGAACGTACAAACTCCAAATATACAGGCATCAGGGTCAGGATCGAACCCACGACCTCCTGCATACCAGGCAAAGTAGTTAACATCTCGCAGAAGAGCCTCCACAACAAGGAGCTTTTTAGAGCTCCACTAAGGGGGATTCTGGCCTTCTCTTCCACACTCGCCAGACTTCTTGGAAGAAGTAAGAGTACCCCCCACTCTCTTCCCCAACACATGCGGCCTGCCGTTTGCCTACCCGTTGGAGAACTCGTTTATAACGCTAATTGTTCAGAGGCAGAGGAGGGGAAATTCAAGAAACTCCCCTATTGTTTCAACTGCCATGCCAGGGGATCAAACAGGAAACCTCGAGATTGCAAGTCCAGCTGTGCTAACCGTTACATTATGGCAGCATCGCCAATTGGTATCGTAATGCTAATTTATTTGTTATTCCGAGAAAGCCTCACTGTGTCTCAATACGTTTTCAAGAGGCTTCTACTTTACTAGATTTATGCAATACTTGTATTAGTTTTGTGATAAATGTTGTTTTTCCTTAGCCTCATTACTACTTGTGTAGAGGATATGGAACATATGATGTCTGAGTCATTACCTGGCAACATGCCATTATCTCCCAGTTATAGATAAATATAGAACATCTTATAAATAAAAATAAAATGTTACTTTGTCCGTAAATAACAAGTCAAACTGTATTTTATTAAGACCGATTCGGGCCCTCGTTTAATTTAACCCCAATACATTCAAACAAGTTCTATATTAATAGTAATATATTTTTAAACAGGCCCACCACAAATAAAAAAATACGCAAATAACCATCTATCCTCCCAGCATTGACGTTAATTTTAAGCAACTCCATGTATCCCCAAGGCTCAATATCTCTAGAAATAACATGAACCGTGCTTTCATAGCAAGAAAAAATACATATAGTGTTCCTGAGAAACAACGATGACAGGCCAACTGCTGGAGAACCCCTTTATATTATTCAGCGCCCAGCATTGTTCCTACAGACGCTTCCACCATTGTAAGGCCGTGCAAAGAAAATGACCATTGTCGCATTCCGGAAGCCGCGATACTAATGTGGTACAAACGGTAGCACTTTTTTCGGTATTTAACTCATTGTTGAGCAGGGCAAAGAGGTGATTGAGTGATGACATTTAGAAAACATTAAACTATAAAACTATTATATTTGCCGGGTAAACCGCACTGAGTTATTAGTTGTTATGTTTTTGTTCAGAGGCCACCCATGATAGCTCATCGAAGTGGCTATCGTACGTGGGGATATATAGTAGCAGCGACATACTCTAAAACACATGTTTCTTAACGTGTAGGGAAAAATCGTAGGGCCTGCAGGAAAATTCATGCCACCACGGAGAGAACATGCGAACTCCAAATTAAGCGAAAGTGTTTCCATGCTCAGGGGCATGAGTGGATCGGTGCTCAATTTAATTGGTGAGCCAGTGGTGGAAAGGCCACATTCTCAGTCACTCTTTAGCATAACCACCGTTGACCAACGTGCTAAGTGGTACGCTATATAGTAAAGTTGTTCCTCACAACAAGAAGGATCTGAGTTTAATTCCTGACTCGGGGCGTCTTTCTGTGTTGAGTTTCTGTGTTCTTCCCTGTTCTGTATGAGTTTCCTCCCAATGCTAAAAATATAGAATGTCATCGGTGTTGGCCAAACATCCCAAAGCGGGACCCAACCCCCCTCCTGAAATTGAGTCTTTCCTTTGTACATAACTAATAATTATTAATTCAATCACCCCAGAAGGACAATGGACTTGCATTGACTTTCCAAAAGCAAGTTGAGAATAACTGATAAGATAAATCAATGTCGGAAAAATATAAATGTAATCTATTTGTGATATTAAGGCAGGTTGATAATCAGGGTAGTGATGGGGGGGATGTTGAAGGCAGAAGGCCAAAAGTAGGAAGTGGGTGGGCCGGGGGTGGGTGGGGAAGGCAAGCATTGAGGGTGGCCTTTTCCGTTGAGAACGAAGCAAATGTTCCATGTCACTGGAAGAGAAACAACCTACGGGAGTTTCCGCAAACACCTCAAGAGAACCAGCGTGCAACCCGAGGGAGAGCCCCACTCTTGAGCTATCTTTAGTTGCTGTTGTTTTGTGTCATATTTTTTCGCCGGGGTCCTGGTTAGCGAGCTGGACTTGCAAATGCAGAGGTCAGCCCGTTCTGATTCGATCTTCCTGTGCGGCAGTTGAAACAATGGGCACATTCGTCGAACTCTTACCACCCAGCAGTATACATGGATGCACCAATGTTAGTAGATCGGCAGGTCTCATGCAATTGGGTACAGTGTGAGTACTCTCATTTTTTTCAGATTTGTTTTATGAAACGGGAGGATTTCTTGACTTAAAGCTTTCGTGACTGCAGGAATTCATATTCTTTGGGTCTTTCGATCGAAACGTCGTATTTTTTTGTTGTTTTTGTTATTTTCTTTCAACCAATCTACGTGACTTTACCAAAAGACCCAAAGAATATGAATAGGAGGATTTCTCCGTAACTCTGGCTGTCGCCTGATAATGCTGGTTGTAATCACTGGCGAAACGTCACACTCAAATCGTAAATGTTGTGGGTTTACTCCTTTACACACCGGTGTGCTGTACTAGTAACGAACTGGCATGTTTTGTTTACATGACAAACCTTACTAATTGGCTGTGTCAGGTGGTGGTGTGTTTTAACGACACGTTTATATTCACGCGATCTAACTAAAAAAACTAAATTATGGATTGTTTTACGAGGTTATTTGATTACAGGCTGCAGTTAATTCCCACTGGAGTTTGTGATGATTATGCCAGTGGCGTCACTAGGAGGGTGTGGGGGGTACGGACCGCACCGGGTGACACCATCAGAGGTGGTGACACCAAAATGACTGTCTGTAGAATTTTTGTGCAGTGTTTCAGCAGAAATTAATTATTTTTTTGAAAAAAATATCCCTGTAGTTATAACAACAACATTTTTTTTCGTAAGCCCAGCTTACATGTACTGTATCAATAAAAACTCAAATTACTCTTTGAACCTTCGAATGCGTTCAGGTCAGAGCTGTCATTGTTACCCAATTACAATGACGCTTCGAATCACGTGGTTTCGTCTGCACGCGCTACAAGCACGCGCTGTTGTTTTCGTTGTTTCTGGTGTTTGTATAGTCGCTGATTTTGTCAAATATTGTGGTAATTAGTATTTGTGAACCTATATCAATAACTTTTTTTTTAATTAAGTAGTAATTAAAGGAAAAGAAGGAAGAAAATATTAAAAGGCTTCCGCTCCGTTACTAATAATGTTGTAATTCAATGTAGAAAGATTTTACAAAACAAATTTGTACAATCTAAGAAATATTACATTTAAGTACTTTACAACGATATTACATATTATTCTATGATTAAAATGGATAATAAACTTACATGTAGAACAATTATTGATTATATAACTATCTGATAACTAAATAGAGAAATTGACAATTTAAAACATGAATTGGGGGGAAATGCTACGTTTCTTGATATATGATTAGAAATATTACTTAAATGCAATTTTTTATTTTAGTCTTTTTTTATTTTCTTGAAAAACATCACTGTCTTGCAAATATCTAAATATGGTTTTAATGTAGTTCTTAAATGTTTTTACGTTTTTTTTTACTTCGAATTCTATTGTTTTCTTACCGAATTTTCACTTTAACCACGTGAAACTATGTAAAAGGTAATACATTTAAGCTCTGCGTATGATATTGTAATTTAAAGGTGTCATTTTTATGTAACTATTGCCATTACATTCAGTGAAATACGGGAATTACGATTTACGAGTAACATTAGTACAATAAACATTACTAAGTATTCTGTATGGTCTGGTACGGGAGGAGATCCATGTGGGGTGACACCACGAGTTACCGAACTGGGTGATACCAACTCTAGTGATGCCACTGGATTATGCCATCAGTAAATCTGAATATTATGCATGTAGTCGATGGTAGGGAAACTATTCATAAACCTGACTTGCTCCTGTGGTTGTTTGACCTTTATATGTTTTGCATAATTATGTTCCCAATGGTTCTTCTTCTGGCATATGGCTAGGTAATGTCTGAACATCTAAACCTGAATATCGAAGTTCATGAGCCACATGAACCTCCGATGAGCAATATTGGCTATGTACAGTGCGAAAGAAGTTCATACATACACACAGCGGAGTCGTGTGTGGTGGTTTCGTTGATATATTTGGGGTTTCCTGTGAAGCGTCACTCGGGGCCAGAGAGTTCACGCTGCGTTCCCTTGCTTGGTTACTGTCCCTGCAGTCCATATTGTGGACGATCTTTGATCTACCACTTGTTAAGTAAAGGAGGCAAAATGATCTGTATGAGCAATTTTCTCTAAGTGCCATTTGCTGGCTTAAACATTTCAAGTAAATTTTACCAGCCAAATAATCTAAATGCACGTTTATATAATATCATTCATGCTCGCAATCACATTGCTTTCCCTTCAGTCATTTAATCCCGAAAACCTTGTTCGGTCCTGTGACCTTCCGCTGATGAACCTTCATCGTTTCACTCGGCCTCAAAATGTACCTAGCCTAGTACAAACATACGTACTGACAACACTGCCACTTCATGCAAAGTGATGGTTGTTGTTGTTATGTCTGTGTTTCAGTGTGCTAAAACATGCAGGAGAAATGATAAGGGGATGAAACAGGCAGACAGATTGATTTAAAAACAAAGAAGAAAAGAGAGACAGAGTACAGTGGAGATAAAGAGATGGAGCAAGGAGACTGGAGGAGAGATAAAGGGGCCATCAATTTAGTCCGTACGCATGGAGGGGGGAGTGGGGTTAACCCAAATGCGTACGCTTGCGTATGGGGGGTCTACTGACAATGTACGCATAGAAAACGGGGGTGGGGGGTGAAGCCTCGATAATAATGTGTCTACGTTGGCCTTCAACTGAGTTAGATAGTCCGGCAGTGGACTGTTTGCTTAAACATGTTAATATTATTAATCCTTGATCGTTTCTGCGTGGATAAAATATCGGCCGTTCTATGGAAATCGTAGGGGGGTGGGTGCGTCAAGCGTACGTACGCAGGTGGGGGGGGGGTGTAAAAAGTCCGCGTGCGTACAGGGAGGGGGGAGGGGTCAAGTTTTGACAGATTTTCGCGTACCTACTAAATGGATTGCCCCTAAAGACAAAGACAGCGGTGATGCTTGTTCGCTGCCTGCTGGATGGCTGTGTTTGCACACAGAGGTACATCATGCATTCCTTTCCCTGCGAACCCATCCAACATAAACACACTCGTATTCCAGTGGCACAGCACCCACCCAGGTCCTTGATAGGGCTTGGAACAAAGAAACACAACAACAGCAAGAAAAACTCCCTGCGATGGTTTGATATGCTCCGGTTATAAGCTTCCTCCTCCTCCTCCGTCCGTGATTCATCTGGAACAACCACTAATGCCACAAGAGGCATCGTATCCTGTATTGCTCCCTCCTACTCTATTGTGCAATAGCCCGTTACCGATTGAGTTGACTTGCTTGTGATGCGAGTTCGGAACATAACTCCTGCATCACGGACGAAGTAGTCAAAAGTCGCCGTTGTTGTCGCTGTTGTCAAGTTGTGACTACCCACTGCTGGACAAAAAGCCCTTGCACGCCATTATCTTCTGTTCCTTTCTTTCACTCTTTCTTGTTTCCAGTTAGTACGTCTGAAATGAGCGTTAAGCAGTGCTGGTCTCCAATGGTTGTCGTGAACCCATGATGGAAATTCCACGTTTTTATGATGAAGGTCAATTTATCCAGAAGATTGCCACACAGCGTTACTTGGCACGTACCAAGGTATTGTGAACTATCCCATATCCAACTCAATGGGGACTGAGGTATAGGTGTAAAGTATATGTATAGTATATGTGATGAGGTCGGGTTTATAAACATCTAGAGGAACACTTACACCAGGCACAAACACTGCACTGAGTATGGGCTGTTCATTGGTTGGGACATTTATGTAATGGGCAGATACTGAACGCTGTACGGTATTCCACCAATTTTATTTATTTATTTACAAAATAGTGCCATGGTGTATGAAAATGTATGATTGTGCGTAAATAAGCAAATAAGGTTCAGATATAAAATTGCTACAGACACGAGTGAAACGAACTACATTTACAGTGACACATGAAAACAAAGACACCCCGTTTAGCCTTAACAGACTGTTGGGGCAAGTGCTGTTAGCGAGCAATAATGAAGGCCGGCACGGCACACGAGGGGGCAGGTGGATGGCCAGCACCATGCCCGGCCGCCTTTGTCTCTCCAGTGGCGATGTTTACACACTGCCACCAGGTACACACATATATGTATACACTGTAAGAAAAATCAACAAAGTGTCCAAATGTACCTATACAGACCACTCTATTGGGGCAAGTGCTGTGAATGAGTACCTATTAAGACCAGCAGACACAGAAAGGGGTGGTGTGGCCAATGCTTGCCAATTCACTGCATCTACCGATTAACTTTTCTCTGCCATAGTTAAGTGGAATTTCCCATACTGGCTCACGGCCACAAATGTTAACGTTTGAACATGAAAATAAATATATTTCAGGCTGGGTGAATTCCAGGGGAGGGGGAGTTTGACTCCTAGCCACGGCTAACAGAAGTGGAAA
Source organism: Lampetra fluviatilis (assembly GCF_964198595.1). Lineage (NCBI taxonomy): Eukaryota > Metazoa > Chordata > Hyperoartia > Petromyzontiformes > Petromyzontidae > Lampetra > Lampetra fluviatilis. Next base: position 5,141,711 of record NC_136295.1, on the reverse strand, counting down.
ATGATGCATGAATCCGTTCTGAGCTCCATTACCCAAATGGAATGGGCAAACCATCATCCAGCAGTGGATTGCAAAAGGGCTGTATATATTATACAGTGTTTCCTCGTTCTTCGCGAGAGATACGTTCCGGTGATGTCCGTGCATAGCAAATTTGGCGGATTATGATATTAGGCTACGGAAACATATCTTTTTAATGAATTGCCTGAAATAACAAGATATTAAATACTTTTAAATTACGCATCTCTCTCATCTCTTTATCTCATCGCTTTAACTCATAGTTCCAGATGCGATTCGTGGATGGCCAAAATCGCAGATAGCAAGTTCGTGCACAACGAGGGAACGCTGTATTGCTATTATAATTACATGCATTAACATTTCACATCTACGTCAGGCACAGTCCAAATTCAGTTACCAACTGACACTGGTGTTACTGGTGTTGTCAACACAACATTGATGGAATTTACAGCTGAGGCGCGAGTATCTCGCACATTTTTTGAAGGCGCAACACATCGACGTTCTCACGCTCCCAAGAAACCCACGTCTCGAGTGACCCAATTGAACCAGTTGCTAAGCGTATCCATGGGTACAAATCCACGACTCGCCACTACCACCCGAAATATGGCCTGGCCACATACGTGTGACTGGTATTGTGTGCATGGGCAGGAATCCAACCCACGTAGGCCAGCTAATCTTGTAATGTAATGCCACTGCTGGATGAGGGCCTCGCCACAACCGTGCGAGTCGTAGGGGGTTATGTGACCACGCTGGTTCAATGCAGGTTGGTGAAGGTAGGAAAGCATAGATGTGGCATCATAATACAGTACAACAATAGATTTTTCCACACTGCCCACTACTATCTGCTCACCACGCATACACATTTCTGCGTAACTGCTCGGCTAAACACATACATACACTTGCACATGCCACACATACGTACGCACGCATACACAGCCAGCTCCTTAGTGGCTTGAAGCAACGTTCACACAGCAGCTGCAACTCAATACAGTACAATGAGATTTATTTTAAAACATTATTTGTCAAATACAATTTCCTGCTATTGTTTACTTCTTAAATAGAGCAGTATAAATATCGTACACATCAACAGCTGTGACGCACACATGCAAACGCGATAGAGATTGTAACCAACACTGTAAGTAATAATAGTTTATGGGTAATTTTTTGTGGGTTTTATGAATAAAAGACAAGACTGTCATGTTGTTCATAGGTTTTCTCACGAATGTGTAAGAACATCTGTGGTGGCAGATGCCTGTAAAATAGCATTTTTGCGGTGGGGTTGGTGAATCATCGCACACACACCTGTAGGACAATGATCTACCGAAAGAACACGTTAGAGAAAAAAGCAAAGGTGTGGCCCTGTAATTGCTTGCTTGTGCCACTGCTGACAGAAGGGTTTCCACCAGATAGGGAGCTCTAAATCAAGAACCCCTAGTGAGGATTCATAACAAAGATTTTTTTGTTAGATTTTGTAAATATACGTGTCGTTAACCCACCACCACACGACACAGCTCATAAGTAAGGTTTGTCATGTAAACAACACGTGTCAATTAGTTACTTCTGCAGCACACCAAGCAGCAAGAACGAAAGGCATGGCTGCCAGGTATCCAGCGGCAGAGGATCTGAACAAAGGCACATGCGGCCAGCGGCGTCGGCGGGTTACAGTGAGGTGTGGTGGCCTCACGACAAGAAATAGCGCGCGTGCCGGATGAGTGAGATGTTAAAATCCGTGAACGTCCCGTGGTAACCAGCACCAGCCCGTGACCACCCATGCTTAGAACCGGTGCCATTCGTAAGGAGGTGCATCGGGGCGGCCGCACCATTCGCCCTCCCAAGGAGGGTCGCTTCGTGAATGTTTGGCCCAATTGTTGGAAACGAACAATTCAGTGGCAGCTGGTGGCCCAAATGTTTGATAGGGGCAAGGGGTGGGGGGAAGGCAAGGATGGCACCTTTTCCAGGGTGCGCCAATAATGTCTTGCTACGACTCTGCCTACACTACTCTGCAACCACATATGATAACCAACGCCAGCTTAATAACCACCCATGACTTACAAGTTTGGCCGGGTGTCTCATTGATAGTGCGTGACTCTCGAGTTCAAATCCTGGTTGTAGCATTGACTCAGCCCATCATCCTTCTGGGGTCGATAAAATTAACACCACTTCGTGGGGAAGTCAACTACGGTTGTCTTATGGATAGACTTTACCCCCGCCAAGAGAATGTCGCATTTCCACCACTGGTTCAAGGCTATCAGCAGGAGATATGCACCAAGAAAATGCTAATTTTGAGCAGGAAGTAACTTTAACGTGACTACCACTGTGGACTTGATGACATTAGCCATGGTGGCACTCATGCTGGAGTTTGTTGTGTTTCAGCAGATTATGTTGTCTTTAAGAAAAATAATCTCTGATTACATTGTTTTTACATGTTGTTTTCTTAATTTATTTGTTAAGAGCTGTAATATGCACGAACAAATAATTGCAAATCTTTATCCATGGGCACTTAATCAGCGTAATGTTCCTCCGGGGGTTGATGAAAGAAAAACATTTTGTGGAAAGTAAAAGTAGCCATGCAAGGGAGAGGCCGGTCCTCATTAAGAAAAATTGAGTTTTCACTGCCGATACAGCATCACCAATAAGGATGAGCAACATGGGGGATATTTGGGGGATAATGTGACTTCTTTTTTACTAAAAACCTGGTGACATACATACGTTCGATTCCTGGTCATGAACAACCCCGGTAACAATCACAACGTGAAGCTGGCATGAGACTCTTTTTGGTCATATAGCTAAATAAATGCTGTTTAAATTTATAAACAAATAAGCGTACAAATAAATAGATAACGACGCGCGTGCAAACACATAAACACCGAAAATGTGGTGACCATTAGTTGGCAGGATGTGTGTCCTGCATGCATTGCCAGGCCTAATTGCAAGCCTGCTGTGGTCTACGTGATTTCAAAAGCGCGGCTGCGGCTGGCTGTCAGCGTACCCTCCATGTTTATTTTGGTGAGAATAGGCCAGGGAGGAGACCATCTGATGTGCCCTTTCGATAACGATCGTGGGATAAGTGCTGCAACCCTTGTCCTCACTGTGACTCGTTTACGTGCGTAAAGACCCCAATCCTATGTTACCCCCACCCCCCCACCCCGCCTTAACCAACAGCAGAAAACACTGAACAAACTCAAAGCCCCTTCCCAGACTTCACTAGAAAACCAAGACCAAGGTTGCAGAAGCCACAGGGCATGTTTTTTTTGTTCGTGCCATTTCTCCCTCCTTTCCATTTCTGTAATTATCTTTCACAGATTTTATCCCAATTGTGGTGGCGCGGTGGCGCAGCAGTTCACTGTAAACCCAGTCACCTGGGTTTGAATTCTCAGCCTTGGGCCAACAATATGTGACAGGTGAAATCTGAACTAAACTACGGTATCCACTTCACTAACCTGCACTGATCAGCATGGTCAAGAATGACCAAATAACCCCCCAAGATCAATTAGTGTGGGGAGGCCTTCATCCACCAGTGGATTGATAATGGGCTGTACATGAAATAAAATCTACATCCCATTTGTGCCCTTTAGCACTTTTTCCATAAAGCATTGCAAAGTTCACTGCTGCATTCCGCTGCGATGGTGTCGTTGTTAAAACGCTGGAATTGTAATCCGAGGGAGTCAATACAATTCGATTTGCTAGCGGGGCAGGAGAAACAATGAGCAAGTTTCATAAATCCAATTGTAAAAGTTTCTTAAGTTGCCCCTACTTCTGTCCACCCTGCAGTATGAGTGCATCACGGTTAATCAATCGGCAGGTGACGCTTGGTGGGGTAAAGTGTGGGTACTCCCATATCTTCCAAGACATCTGGCCAGTGTGGGAGAGTAGGCCAAATTACCCTTTATAAGAGTCTGTATGGGTGGGACATGGATGTCTTCATGTTGTCCAACTGCCTCAAGTGTTTCCCAAACGTGAACAAATGTGATCAATTTGTCTTATAAGCTCAGGCCCTACGAGTGTACACTTCCCCCGAAGCTTAGGCCCAAGCCTTGCCATACGCAACAAGAGTTGTACTCCCTTACGTCACCACTAAACCGCATGTCGACGAGTGCGAAGAGTACATCTTTTTACATATTCTATGAAATGTGCTCACTGACCTGGATTGCATTGAATTGAATGACTGTGCCAACTTTTTCACAATGCTTTTGTGTTTTGCGTGCGTTCATTGGTGAATGAGCTGGCGCCATTAAAGTTTATGCATTTGACAAGTTGGTTTTAAACTGGGGGAAAGGGGGGGCTGGTGATTTGGAGGTGGAATCTCAGGTGCGTTGGCTCAATATGTTGACATCGGCATTATTCCTCAGTGTTATTCAGCAGGCTACACAATGCGCTCTCCAAAATACTTTAACCACATTTGGTTCCACGGTAAGAGGTTATGCCAATTTACACACTAAATGTCAATCAAGCCATGGCAGCATGCTTATAAGGGATAGTTGCCAAATTATGCAAGTTTATGGAAGAATTATGGACTTTTGTAGAGATGTAAAAATAAATAAATCGGAATTTCGAGCGTTTCAAAATTGCACAAACTAGAGTGCACTATGCATTTTCTCTTTGTTCAAAATCACAATATTGTCATCGATGATGTATGTTTCGATTTAGAACTTCTTTCACACCGTTCGTAGCCAACTGTGGTAATCGGAAGTGCGGGATGACAATGTTTCTTTTCTCATAAATGTTTTGATTACACTCAGAACCGCTCACATTGCACATGAAAGTAATATGGCATGTATATTTATTCCATAAAACAGCCATTTTTACATGGCAAAATATATTTTCTCCCAATTTTATCTGAATTGCACTATATGCATCATATCACGAAACGAAGTTTCCATAGGATTTATTGCAGAACAGTGAAAACGTTTGTGCTAGAGAATGGCCCATGGAAGTGAATATCACAAAACTAACTCTGAAATCCCTCAAGTGACATCTGGTCCATATAGTAGAGGCAGCACTTTCCCACCTGGCTTGCCACCGTGAGTAATATTTGTCACATGAGTCTTTTCGCAGAACCTGACCTTTGCCAAATTAAGTGCAAAACCAAATTTAATGCGATGTTTTTGTGCAGTTATTGGTGCTGCCATGAAACCATCAACTCACTACACTTGAGAACATAGCTTAATCATAGGCAGCTGCCTAGATGCATGACTTTAGTGGTACCAGCTTTGCGCTCTGAGCTCTGAGCCACCCGACCACCCCTGAATTACTTTGCTTTTTGTTAAGGGGCTACTGGACTTCTACACACACAAAAAAACAACATGTGCCATAAGTGATGTGGCAATGCACATCGAAATCCAGCTCCAGACTTTCCACGAGCGTCCATATTTACCAGCTGCTTGGCACAAAGCCACACGTCCCAGGGTACTCCAGAACATACATGTGAATTGATGTGCCGATGAGTCGTAAAAAAAAATCACATCGGAAAACCGGCTGCAATGCATGACTGCACTCTGGGATTTCTGTTTTATTTGTCGGAACATCTTTCCACAAGTTACGTGCCCTTTTGTATGGAGATTATTATAAGGAACCCCTGTAAGTAAGAATAGACTTCTGACCCTTGATTGACAATGGAGCCTGTGTGGTTGTTTCCACCTCGATGTGGGAGGGCTGACCACTAGATCCCAATTTTGTGATTCTTAACGCCATAAAGCATGACCGTGACTTTTTTCATGAAAACCGTATCGCAATGGGCCAGAAACGGTCACGGCTAAATGCACAGTGACAATCGCGTCGTTGGAAAGAATAAATAAAGGACAATGCACAAGTAATTGCCACTCAAGATCACTGAGATTCATAGGTTTTGCGGGACACTAATTTCATTTGTACCAACATTTCCATGATATGTAAACATAACATATGCTATAAACATGGAGTCTTATTACTTTGTAAATATTGTTGTAAGGTATGGCATTGACAAGGCAACTGGAAGGTTTGGGTTTGATTCCCAGAGCTGTAACTAAATATATCCTAGTAGTCTCGACAGGCAATTTGCCAAGATCATTCTTCTTTATGAGAGGTCAGTTTAATCACAGGGATGGTGCCACGGTGTAATGATTAGCACAGTTCAATCGCTCGGCAAGGCAGTTGAAACAATAGGCAGGTTTCTTATATCCCCCTGCCTCTGTCCATCTAGTAGTATTGATGGGTACAGCAGGTCACGCGTGTGGTGGGGTAAAATCTTGATATCCCAACCTGTTCCAAGATGCGTGCGAGCATGAAAGAATGGGGCCAAAATACCTTTCCAAGGGGGCTTTTTAGAACTCCTCTCGCGGAGGCCCTTCCACCAGCAGTGGCGTGAGCAAGTACTTGCAGCCCTGCCCCTTTGCCTCGTCTAGATATTTCACAATTATATTCCTCTAACAATTTGTTCAGCAATCCAACCGGATGGGGCCGTGGGCACACTGTAGCGTGTTACTGATCATGAGGAGGGTGTGCGTGCTCTGGTCAGACTCAGCTTTTCAACCCTCTGGGGGATCAATAAAAAAGACCCACTTTAGCAGTTTGAGGGAAGTCAACAGTGGATGTCTTGTATAGAGAACCTGTGCCTCATATTGATAATTTGGAATTTCCACCAATGGCTCAAAATAAGGAGACAATTTGACTTTGAAGAATGGATGAGCGCTGGCCCAAGGTTATGTAAGCAAATCAAGGAGACACACCGACTCTGATTGAATCATTAGTCCAACGATTTATTTAATGTTGTTTTTATTCCTTTCAACTTCATACAACCACTTCGTTCAATTCTTGTTTTCTGGGCCTGGCGCAACAACAAAAACCCCAACTGCTTTGATATTGTCTGCACTATGGATCTCTTTCGTAGACCCCCGTCCCCCACCCCAACAATAAAACAAAACTTGTTTTTCATATTTCACTCCCAAGACATCAAGATCCACCAGGCAAGGCACGCTGAAGATAAGCCTTAAAGAATGTTCACACAGTCAAGTCGCCGTGGAAGGGCTAGGGAGTGCGGGCAGACTGTAGACAACTTTCGTATCCCACTACCCCCACCCCAACTCTGGAGTGCTGCGTTTGGCCCAGGAGAGAAGGGGGGGGACAAAGCAACGAGCCCCAGATTACATTTCACCCTGCAACTTTTCCATGGACTGTAAGTGTGCATGTTTGTTTATGTGTGTGAGGGGAGGAGTGGTGGTGCAGCGGTTAGGGCGTTGCGCTACGAACCCGAGCACCCTCTAGTTCCCGCTCACGGCCAACACCAGTGACAGTTATCTGAACCGGCTCTGGGTCTCTCATAGGTTGACTCAGCCCAAAATTAGCACCTCGTGCCGCACTAGTAGTGCGGTGTGTAAATATCGTCACTGCGGAGACAAAGGCTGTCGGGCTTGGCGTTGGCCACCCACCGCTTCGTGTGCCGTGCCTGCCTTCATAGATGCTCGCTAACAGCACTTACCCCAATAGTCTGTTAAGGCTACATGGGGGATCTTTGTTTGGGGAGCGGTAAAGCAGTGGTTAGCACACTGCGCTATGAACTCGGCGACCCCAGTTCAATTCCCGCTCACAACCAATAACCGCAGTGAATGTCTGAACCTGTGCCTGGGCCTTCACTGGGTCGACTCAGCCTCAAATGAGTAGCTGGTGCAGTGTGTGAACACCAGCAACTTATATACGTTTTCATTTAGGGCCACAGATGAATGTGTTGAGTTTTTGTCAGTTGTTTGATTGGGGGAAATATCATGTTGCAAAACAAGCCCAAACTATGGAAATGTGGAATTTTCACCATTGTATTTGGATGGCCATGGTGCTATGTTGGAAGGCAAAAGCGGTTGCATTGTGGATGAACTTGCTCAAACATAGGTTCACGCAATGACTAACACTGCGATGAGCATGCAGATGCTGATTTTTATTTTTCCTTCATGAAGTCAATTCATAAACAGGATCCCAAGTGTGAACAACAATAATGTGAAATGAAGACTAAAATGTAATGCAGAACGTTACAGACAGAACATGTGTACAGAACAGTCCAGTCGGGTTGTGGTGGCGCACGCCTGCAATCCGGCACTGTTTGAGGCAAGAGTTGGTGAATCAAAGCGCCATATCCTCGCTCGCCAGGGGAAGGCGGCACAGCACATGTGGACTCCACCTGTTCCATCTGTATAAGATAGTGTGTTTGCCACCTCACATTGTGTGGGGTTTCTCTGGGTGATCTGCCTTTCTCCTACGTGTATAAACATGACATTTTCCAGTGGTAGGTCCTTGCTTCGTTTTGTAGTTATTTCCTACAGCCTCCCGGCTTACACTATAATTCTGGCTTACTCGAGTCTGGATTCCAGAGGTTTCACTGCATATAAATACATTCCCTCGGTGTAAACACCTATCTGTTGACAAACGGCAGGGCATCACTGACCGTGAATTAATGATTGCGCGGAGCGAAGCCTGTCCCAAGCGTGACCCCGGGGGTCAAGAGCGGTGAATAACACAACGGCACCGCAAGCGAGCAGACAGAAATATTCGGCAGCCTCCTCTCAAGCTGGAGAGGGCACAGAGGTCAGTGCTGCCGCATCCCCATGCAATAACACGTGTGCACACTGCTGAGAATACACACTCTTGTTTTTAAAACCCACACGTACATATCAACACACAAGCGCGTACACGCCACATGTCCTGCACTCACTGTAGATATGTGCCGAGACAAAGAGCTGTTTGTGACAGCAGTCAAAACCGTCAAAGCAAGAGTTGGTTAGCAAGCACGTATTATTACAAGTGGCACTGTAACAGATGTTGTCAGAACCTTGCCCTAACAAAATGCACGTTTAAGTCATGGCTATTTCTCAAATCATTGCCTCCACACCTGTGTCGGGTATATATGCACTCTTAATAAAATTTCACTCTTTGATCCATATCCACACCAAGCTAATACCTCCGATTAGCACGGTTGGCTACGTATCGTGCGAAAGAAGTTCACCATACATACAAGTTCCGACTACAACAAAGCACTCGCTTTGTTTTACAAAGCAAGAAATAGTTCTCTACATTTGCTGATTGTAGACTTTAGATTATAATTAATTATCTTAGAACATAATTATCTTAGAATAATACCGCTCTTAACATTGACTAATGTTGAAATAAGTCAACTGAAGGGAGGTTTCTTATTGGTCACCTATTTCAGGTTGAGTCAACCTCAGAAAAGCCCTGACTGTTAAATTAAAGGCGAGTCAACATAAGGGAAGCCATCTGCAAATCCTAGGCTAAGTTCATTATTGGGATATCTTTACAATTTAATAAATTCAGGCAAAGTCACACAAGGGAAGGTCTTTATTTAATTGCAGGCTGAATCAACCTTGAGGATTTTCTCACCATAACATGCACCCAGGGAGAAGCCTCACTTCTTGCTAATTTCAGGATAGTCAATCCAGGCGTTGTCCTCATTTTTGGTTATTTTCAGGCTGATTCAAGCAAGGTGAGGTCCTCATGTGTTCATTTCAGCCTTAGTGAAGCGATGACAGATGCTCACGTACGCGAGGTCCTCACTTATATTTACACCAAGTCCACCAGTGTAAGATCCTCGCTGAAGTACCACGATTTTCATCAGCCATTGTCTATTCACTGCTATGGCTGATCATGATGATGTCACTGCAGTGAGGGTCTTACACCGGATGACTTGGTCTATAAATAAGTGAGGACCTCACCTAGGTTTCTTTAGCCTGTAAACAAAGTCACAATCTATCTCACTCCTGCAAAAGAGCTGATCTCATCGCTCCATATCCCAGGTGATTGTCCTCTCGTGTGCACTTTCTCCTCTGGTTTTGTTTTCTCCTTTGGCCATCATCTCTTCTAGACATGATGCGTTTCCTCCTTTGGCTATTGATAATCTTGACCGTCTGATGTAATTCATTCCAGCGACGTGTTCTGCCCAAACCAATTACGTTAGTTCACAATCAATATGATGCTTATGATTAGTTTGCATTCTTTCATTCATGTGTTTCAAGTTCAAATGCTCAGTGGATTTTCCAGCATGCCTCTCTTAATTGTAAACGTTCAGCCTTTTTTGTTACATTTGCTTTGCCATTGTCCATGTTTTTGATTTATTTGTCATCATAGTTAATGGCATCCAGAATAAACACCTCATTCGAGACCAAAACATTGCACCTGGCGTTGGCATTGACATTCCTGGAGGTCACTGGTGTACAATGAACTGCATCAGAACATCAACGGGCTGATGCGCATGTCTTTTTAATGAATGGAGAATTAAAAACAAGCCAGAGTGGACTACATCACAAACCACTCTAGTCTGTGCTCTTTCAACAGAGGAAGAGCAAAACCACACAAGCTCTCTCCTGAAGCCCTCTCATGATTAGAAGACGTCAACATTGGCATGCAGCTCCTAAACATGTGTCCATATTCAGGAATAGCATCATAGTCAATATGTTTTGGTTGAAAGCTGTATTATTGAGGCACATTGGTATGTTACTTTAGAATTTGAAGGGGCCTCCAGTTTGCTCTCAAGAACGACCTTCAATAATTACCGTGGGTAAACGTGTGAAAAATTTGTTAGTGGACTGCGCTATGAACCTAACGTTTTGAGATTCATTCCCAGCCCAGGCTAACATCAGTAGCAAGTGATATCTGCACCAACAGTGACGATCATGGTGAAGTATAGTCAGGAACCCCCATGACTGAGACATCACAGTCAGGCCTTTAACCGAAAATGGACTGACAAAGGTCTGTAAATGATCATTATTTTTCTGGACAAAGTTTGCACAATACTTATTAACCTCAGGCTGAGTCAACCTAGAGGAGGTAATCACCATTTTCCAAGTTTAATCGGTACATTATTGGAGGCTGTGTCCTCCTTGGCTGCGGTGGAGAGATGTTAACTACCTCCTCTGGTATACATGAGGTCGTTGGCTGTGTCCCAAGCCTGACTCCTGTATATTTGGCGTTTGCATGTTTCCCCCGTGGTCGTGCGGATTTTTTCTTCAGGTCCTCTGGTTTTTCCCTCCACATTTAGAAACATGCCTTTAGAGCAGTGGTTCTTAACCTTTTTGGAGGTACCGAACCCCACCAGTTCATATGCGCATTCAACTAACCTTTCTTAATTGTAAAAATAATATATGATTTTTTCAAATTAAAAACATAGGTATATTTTTTACTGGTGCACAATCATATGAGTCGGGTGTGTGTCTTAACCTCCGCCGAACCCCTGAGACTGACTCACCGAACCCCTGGGGTTCGATCGAACCCAGGTTAAGAACCACTGCTTTAGAGTATTTGATTGAATTTCGATTTAAAGCTTTCGTGACTGCAGGGATTCATCTTATTGGTTCTTTCGGTAAAGTCACGTAGAAGGGAAGTAATAAAATAATAAAAATAAAACAATAAAATAATTCTCACGACGTTTAGGCTACAACGCAAGCCACTCCCTTGAGCTATCATTTGTGGCCAGGTCACTTCTGAAAAAAGAGCTATATCGCTTAAGTGGGCATCACCTGGTGAAATAAAAAAAAATGTTTTAGGTTTATATCTGACCTGCAAGAGATGGGACTCCACTGACTAAACACAGCAGCAGCAGCAACTCCGTGTGGAGCATCCGAGGGGGGCCCACCGGCCGGGTAACCACCACCGGCACCCGGCACAATTCTCACGGCGCGGTAGGGCAGGGCACAGCGCTCGTAACCCGCGTGCCCTTGCGGGAGAGAAGAACTTCTGCAGCTGATGACGAACAAACCCCGGGGCAGTTGTACACAAGGGTCATGCCAGAGCAGCCGAATGTATATTTACTCAGTGCACAGCAACCTTCGGCTTCACCCCCTCCGCTCCCCCCCCATGACAGTTCTGAGGATTTGGGAGACGAGCGATCTCAAGGTTTTGGCGGTGTGGTCCCAGCTCCATTCATCTCCTGCTCGGCCGCTGTTGCAACTGCGGGAGGAAAGAGGTCGTCATTTTTTGCCCCAGCACCAATTAACCTCTTAATTGAGGGCCGCTGTTCGTTGGGTATGACTGAAGCCTTCACTGGAAGCCGGATTTGCTGAAACGCCACTCGGACTAAGCAGCACATAATTGCAATTACGTGTGCGCTAACTCTATTTGAGCACAAATGACTTCCACTTGTTTAAAGCCATTTGCGAAACAACATTGCATCATTGAAAACAAGCCCTAATTACCCCTGAGAGTGTGTTTTATATTTACAAGGAGAGCTTTAAAAACACGTAATGAAACATTGCCTATCTCTTGGGGATATTATAATACTGATATTATAATCACCCAGAAATGTCTGTCCGTCCCGCGCGTGACGTCACTCCACATGAGGCCCTCCCCCCTCATTAATATTCATGAGCGGGTGGATTTTTCAACTAACGCAGAGGAAGGTCGAGCTAAATTAAATAATTTATTACGCAAATTCGCTTCAAATATGACGTTTCTTTACAGAAAGTGACGGTAAAAAATAAATCTACGCAGCACAGTGCTACATCCGTGCGTGACGTCACTGCAAAAGAGCTCCCCCCCCCTTCATTAATATTTATGCACGTGTGGAAATTTACACTAACGCACAAGAAGGTCGCACACTCCACAATGTACGACAGGGTGCGAGTCACTGAAGAATATGCCAAGGTGAGGTTTATCTGATGATAAAAAATTCCTGTATTGACCCAACCCTCGATATCATTACCGGCCCAGTTGTGAAAATAGTTCAATGGTGAGACAAAAACAAGAGCAAAATTATTAAGCATCCAGATGTCTAGATGGTACAAATAATTATTAGTGTTGTTGTGGAAAATATAACAACATGGATGGCTTGGTGTGGTGCAATATGCGTGGCAGCACAAAGACGTGGATGTGTGGATCAGTGGATCATGCACCAATGAAGCTCACCTGGGAAACAATGAATTAAATGCAGAAACTCGGTTGCTGACCTATTGACATTATAGGCGCGTGGGTTTTCTCCTCGCACTACTTTGATATCCTCCTAGACAAGCAATGCACAGGCCTTTATCATTCCACTGCTGGATGAAGGCCTCCCCACGTCATGTCAATCATGCGGCTTGTTCAATCGTGCGTGAATATGCCGGTCAGTTCGGGTTAGTGAACAGGGTACTCAATAGCTCAGGGATCACCTACCACTGGCATACTATTCCCCATTCTACCATGAAGACCCAATCAGGCTGTGTTAAGTAATTTTTTAGAAATATTGTTATTATTATATCCCATGGACACTGAGTTGAGCGGTAAGTCTTCGGTGAGTGCTGCGTTAAACAGCATGAGAGTCATAGTCATGCCAGTTACAACAGTGCGTTTAATGCAAATTCAAGATGCAGAAGGGAGATAAATCCAAACGAACCACTGAATGTCCTACTTAATTGGTATACATTTGTGGCGAGGGGGGGTGCAGGGGAGGTGTGCCACGGTTGTGTAATGGTCAGCACACTTCTGCAATCCAGAAGTTGGCGGTACGATTCAATCTCCTGGCACGGAAGTTGAACTAACAGGCCAAGTTTGTTAAATTCCCCTCACCTCCCCCTCTGTCCACCTAGCAGAGGAGGATAAATGGCTACACCACTGGTCGTGTATCGTAGGTTACAGTGTCGGTAATCCTGCCTCTTCCTAGGCATCTGGCCACTGTGGAAGAGTAGGCCAAAATCCCTTCTTAGAGGGGGCTTTCTAGAGCTCCCTTTAGCAGAGGCCCTTCTACCAGCAGTAATGTGAGCAACCACTTGAAGGGTTGTCCCTTTGCCTATCCTTTGTTATGTAATTAACTCTTGTTTGTCCATCCAGGAAATACAACTTTCCAGATGGTTGAAAATGTTCGTTTAAAATGGAACTGTGGTGAAACATTGCATTGGTCACCATTACAGCATTTGTATATTTCAGGCTTTATACACTTAATAATGTCTGTTTTGCAAATCTCTACAGAGCAATTCTGCGTGCATTCCACACGCCCGTAAACATGGCGGCAGTTTCACATTGGCTCCTTCGCCAGCTATGGCCTCTCTGAATCTCCCGCCCGACATAATTAAATAAATAAAGTTCGCTTGTGGAAAAAAACCTGCAGTAACAAATTAAAATCTAATTGGGGTTATTTACCAGACATTCCTGGCCTCCCATTGGCTTTCAATAGCAAACGCTCTGTGTGCATGTAGCCATACACTCGAGTATACTGAAATGGCATTCAATTGCAATCCATTTGTCTGGGATATTTTTTTTTGAAAGAAGGAAATGTGGCATCGTGACTCCCAAGTCTGGAGTCAGAATGAGAAATCAAGAAACACGCGCTCCTACCCAGAAGAAATGCATCCCACAGAGACCGTAAAAGACCACCAAATGCACATGAAATGTCAATTACACGTTGGCTGCAATACATTACATTAATGCTGCTTCAGCAAGGCTCATAAACAAAACAAAAACACACTTGAAAAGGCGAATGCATAAAGGCGCAGCCCTGCAGTCACCTGTTAATGCCACTGCTGGTGGAAGAGCCTCGACCAGAGTAAGCTGTAGAGCCCCCCCCCACCGCCCAAGATGGTATTTGGCGAGACGTTTTGGAAGAGGTGGGGGTACCCACACTTTACCCCACAACCACACACGGCCTGCCAATCGACTCATTGTAGTGACCCCCATTAATATTTCTGGATGGACAGAGGCAGTGGGGAGGGGGAATTTAAGACAACTCGTACCATTGTTTCAGCTGCCACGCTGGGAGAGTGAGTCAAACTGGAGACCTCTGGGTCGTACGTCTCTAGTGTGCTGGCGATTAGACTGCGGGGCAGCAACCCCAATGCCTCAACGACCAATGGGGACAGCGTTCTACAGAGGCTTTGAGCCAGTTGTGTAAATTCTGCATTCCCACACCAGAGACCAGTCTCTCTACAGGACTAATCGCACAACCTCGAAGGGATGATTAATTAACCCTAGACTGGGATTTAAAACTAAACCCACTCCGACTAAAAAGTTAGTTCGATGTGTTTGGAGTAAAAAAAAAACTAAATTCTTTATCTTTGGGTCAATGTACAATTCTCATTGAATCAACGTCACGACAAACTATATGTGGCAGCGAACGTATGGTACTACTTTTGATGTATAGTTTTACAATGGAGCACTCGCTTCCCAGAGGCAGAGTTCAGTGAAATCTCAAGCGTTAAAAAAACTACACGTTAAACTAAGTTATTCAATGAGTAGAATTCACTCCGATTGGAATTTGGATTTGCTCTTCAAACCATTCCGTAAGAACATATTGGAAAAAAACAAAATCTCAAAGCAGTCAACTGCAAATGTTTACTTTGAAAAAAAAAACCACAATAATGTCGGCAAATGTGCAATGTGCATTGCATAGCGCTTGAGTCACCTTTGCACGGCATTGTTATCACATATTTTCTGGTTTGCTCAATGCCTGTTATGGAATTTTAGCTCATGCAGTCACTGTTTATGGTTATTCTGCCCCTTGTGAAGATGTCATTCGGACTGACCACACCCGGTAATATGTTTACAAAACATTAGGGCATGTATATACATTCGTTTACAATCCACTGGAGAGCCCATTTAGATACCACTGTTGTTTTTTTTACCAATTTGAATTCACGTACACTTGGTTTAGTGGAAAGGGCCGGTTCTAATGTTGCTTGACACTGACATGAGCCGTGGCCAGGAAATCGAACTCGTCTGTCAGTCGCACGGCGTGCGCGCCTCCACATGCGCTCCGCACGCAATTAACACACGTGGAGAATGTGATTCACACACGTGGCTTTTGATAGAAGCCTCTACGTGAAAACCCGGTGTCGATTTCGAGAGCCTCGCTACAGCGAACGCGACTGCCAAACAAACGCAATGGGCGCCGCAAAACATAAGCGAGCATGGTGGCGTTTGACTCTTTGGAGCAACAAAAATATAAATACTTCCAACGGCATCAATGAGACTATTGAGCGTGGAACGCCGTGTACCCTTGGCCTAAGGCGGCATCTATCATCTGGCCCCCGTGAGTGTTTACTCCGGTGATGGCACAAATGTACGTCAGGGTGCGAGTAACAAAAAAAGTAGCCGTTGAACGGCGCTGCTTTAGAAAGCGCGCATTTTTTGCGTCGAATGTGCTTCGTGTTGTTTGCTCCGTGAATGTTAGGAAACGCACAAAATGTTGGGCCACACCTCAGACACTCGTGTATAAATTCGACTATTCACTGCCCAGTGTGCTTCGCAGCATTTATTCCTGAGAATTAAAAACTGTTTTGAATGCGTTTGTTGTTGCCTTCCATTGATTGCTGCACGGCTTTACAAGTTATTTGGGTAAATGTTGTTCTTCTGGTTTACGACGACCTTAATGTAGCTTTGTTTTGCCGTTTCGTGCCTACCTAAATGTATTTTACACGTCATTTGTTTGCGAAACCTTCAAAGGTGACATTATTTATTCTAAAACTGCGTCGTTTAATTGAATACGCCTGCGAGGGCAGAACCTTTTAAAGCAAAACGCATATCCTATATAACACACTAGGTCACCGTTCCACATTCAATTTATTGTTGCGATTTTGCGAATGCACATTACGACATGTCATTTAAAAATCATTTTTTTGAAGGTTTAATGACCATGTGTTCTGTAATTTGTCTAATTTGCAGGCTTTCAAGCAAAAACGTGCACTTTCAGCTCACAAATCATTTACCATAATTACAGAGCGCCATTTGCCGATATGTGGCCTATTATATATTTTTCATTTTAAGGCCACAGTGTTATTGACGAATGTGTTCAGTTTTTTTGTCAATTGTTTTTATGCACCCCTAGAAAAAACACATCACCAAATAACTTCTCAAATAGGTGTATTTTGAGACCTCTAAATTGAGGCCAACTTATAGCCACGATTACTGCAAGATCCGAGAGATGTTGGTGACATGGACTGGATGACGGCTATAATATCGCGTTGCTACTAATATGGCAGTGTAACAACCACTCAAGTCAAAATAGACTCAGCAGTTTTTTTCCATTGCCATTCAGAGTGGTGAAAAAATACTTTGACAATTTGGATGATGGCATTCTGTAAAACATAATATGGGGTTTGAGAAAAAGTATCACAGTTCGTAAAGGAATTATTCATACTGTTACTAGAAACATGTGCATTATTTCATATTTTGACAGGAACACATCGTACAATAGTTGTTCTATTCTTGCATATGGCAGCAGAAATACGTTCAAGAGCTAAATCCCAATGTCGTGGTCTCCTAGCCACGAGAGGGTTTCAGGAGAGAGTCCGTGCAGTTCTGCTCCAATTATATTTTAAAACTGAATGTTACCATGGCAAAAAATGTTTTACCGTATTATGTGCCGAATGAATGACAGTTTTCCTTTGGCGACTCTGGCCCATGCCATAGGAAAGTGGGATTTCCAGCTGTGGCTCAGCATTGCCAATGGAGAAAGAGCCACTCAGTGAAATATTAATTTGAGCAAAAAGGTTAATTGGTGACTGCCTGCTATTTGCCCATCATTACACTACTTTTTGGTGGAAGGATGGTCATATTATAACAAGCTTAATTAAAAACAATCCAAATTTTCTAATTGACGTCTGAATATGCACAGACGTGTGCCCATTCTGTCCACTAAACTTGCCACATTCGTAATCCAAAGTGGCTGGCGTTAGGGAGGAGCCAATCCAGATGGGGGAAACGTTTAGCAAATATACAGAAACTGTAGAATCACGTCACTCATGATTGGGAGGCATGGCTAGTACAGAGAGCGCTGAGAGGGCGTGATGTGCCAACTCCACACCATTCTTTGGGGCTGTGGTGCAACAGAATGAGCTCATGAAACATGGAAGGATTGTGCAGCCTGAGCCTAATGTAGCCAAATGGGAGAAGTGGCACACAATGACCAACCAATGGAAAGGGTCGTTGCATGCATGTCAGTGATAATGAAAATAAATTACAAAGGTGGTCCTTGATGATGAATGTTTACGAATGGATGCTGTTGTTTATGCGTTGCGCTGTGAATACGGTGACTTATGTTTGATTACTGACTACATCAGTGGTCCCTGTTAGGAGTCTCTCCTGTGGTTGACTAAGACGTAGATGGGTACCCAGTGCAGTGTGTGCTTTCATGGACAAGGTTTGTGAATTGCAATGGGATAGTGGCTGTGTGGGTTCGTGGATTTGGCGCTGATGGATCATGAATATTTGCATCATCATTGGGCCCTTCCTGCAGAAATAAATAAAATCATCCTCATCATTACCATAATCACCTTGATCTGGCATCATCCCCGTGAACATCATATTAAATTATCATAATTACCATTAGACCCATTAGTGTTGTTATTATCATCATACTCATCTGAATATAGCATTACCATAACCTCCGATTATCAACTTTGGCTACATACGGTGCGAAAGAAGTTCAACATACATCAACATACATATGACATATATTCGGTGGCATTTATTTTGCGGACATTCTGGCTGGCTCCTGAAAATTCCCCAAAAAGTGTGCAAACAAACGTCGCTTGAATCAGTCACTTCAAATTGACTTAAGCGTAGAAAGAAAATCAAACGTTGGGGCTTTAAAAGTGTGCATATCAGAGTATACTTCAAAATAATAGTGTTAGTCACTTCCACTTATATTGCTGCCAACTTATGTATAGATAGCTTAGTCATGTTCCCTGCAACAGTTTCCCACTTGCATGATCTAATGGATGGAGAGTGAAACCCAAGTCAACAGTGAAACAGGGAGCCAACACACGGGACAGCAGCAGGCAGCCCAGACGTCCAGCATTACTCGCAAAGGCATGGAAACTAGTTTGTTTTGGTTCTTGCATAAACCCAACAAAAAATGGGCAGTAATACTGCCCCTAGGTTGACTCAGCCTGAAACAGGTACCCAGTTTTATGAAATTCACGGGAATGAGTCAAATGTCTAAATTCTCACGTAAGCATTTGATGTTATTCATCTTTCATTTACAAATATTAATACTACCATGAGTAAGTTTCGGAAATTCTGCTATTGTATGGTGGGGGGATATAGTCATATCATACAACAGTGCATTTCAGTAAGAAGGAATACATCTGGTCAGGGTGGCCTCTAAGTGCATGAAAAAGAGCAATGTTTGTTTAAGAGGGGTAGCGTAATGTAGACTGGAGTGCGTAGGTAGTGAGAGGTACGGGGCAGAGATGGTGGGTCGGGTATTTGGAGAAGGCTTGAGTGGATGGGTGTGGTTGGGAGAGGGCGCATGCACGCGTGCGTGGGCAGAAACGTTGACAGGTGTAGCTGTGAATGCTGGCCGAGATTATTCAATGTCCACTTCCTACTGAGAACGAAGCACTTTCTTAACGCTCTGCGAAAATGACTGAAATTATCTCACTCCGCTGATGGGAGACGGAGTGTGTCGAAATTGGTCCAAAGATTTCTTGTCTTGAATTCATGCTGCTAAAGTGTTGTAGTCCCAGAAGGCCTTGAGGCTGATGGGTTGCGTATTATTTTTTTAAATACTTTAATTGTTTACGTGGAGAGACGATATATATAATGTAAAGGAAACATATTTGTCGGCTTATTTATTTGTTATTCATATTCTAGATGCGAATGATTATTCAAATGAAATACAGCCACTAATATTTTTCAAGGTAGTGTTTTTCAATTAACCAGAGCCTTCATTCACAACCTGTGAACCCAGACTTTTTATTTGCAATGGAGATATTGAAAAGTACCGCATGTATAAGCACGTAAAAAGTTGCATGTTTGTAAGCATAATTTCTTCAAGAAATTTATTTCAGAAATTATCTTTTATTGGTAACATAAAGTAACCATGAGAGTCGTTGTGGAGAATATAAGTACCGTATCAAAATAAATAAGCAGGCGACTTAGGTCCCTAAAAAGTATAAGCTTGTTTTCTACTTCGATAACAGGAAGTGTAAAATCACTTGTATTTGTTACGTGGGAGGGACATGTATCAGTAGAATTTGCCTGCTAATTTATTCTGTTATTGGTAACAACAAATATAAGCAGAAATCAGTTATATCTTCACACATACAGAAACATATGTTTTAGTCCATATGAATTGATGGTTTAAATCCTATGGTAATCCAGACATTTCTGAAGGACATTATTCATCTTAAAGGGATTCTACTGCATACAGGTTGCAGGGTCGATGCCATCTTCCTATGCAGCAGTTCAAACAATGTTGAAAGTTTAGTGAATACCCCCTGCCTCTGTCCACCCCGGAGTATGAATGGGTTCACCACATATTCTTGGTTCTTTCGGTAAAGTCACGTAGAAGGGAAAAAATAAAATAATAAAAATATGAAACAATAAAAAAAATTCTCACGACGATTCGACTGCAACACAAGCAATCATCATCAGGTGTGAAATGCACAGCAAGAAATTTAGAAAAAGTGTTCACCACAGTTGATCAGCAGGTAATGTGTGGTGGGGTAAAGTGTGTACACTTGCACCTCTTCCAACACGTCTGATCAGCGGGTAAGCTTCAATGGTGTGTCAATCCATGTCCCAGAAAGGCACGCGTGTGGGCTGCAGTGGTCAGGTTTCCTGTTGGTGCTGGGAATTTGCCAGATCATGGCTCGCTAGGGCACTTGCATCAAAAGACCACCCCCTCTGCAGCTACATACAACGACACTTTCTCCCTGCCCACTCGTTTTTTCCATGCAATTCAGCAACATTTCGGCAACAACCGACTCTTGCACAATGTACATAGCTCAGTGGAATTCATCAAATGTTCGTGCCCAATTGGCATCGTTTATATACTTATGCGAACAACAAAAAAGTTGTGGGTCTTGCCTGCTTTGACGTGGTTTCAGCTTCACAATCCATTGGAGGCATATTACTTGGTTCACCGGTGATGAGCATTTTTCACGAGACCTTAAGAAATTTACAACTTTTGGCTGAGCCTGTCCCATGAGTGAAACCCATCAGCCTCTGCACCTGTAATATTTGGGGACCAAATTAGAATTATTGTCGTAATTATGAGCACAGACTTCATTATAGTTGTGCCAAATGTCAGCTGTTTAGCCCATCTGGAGCAGCATTAGAATTTTCGTCAGTCAGTTATGATCAACTACACCTATATATGGTTTGAATGCCATGTATATAACACCAGTCAACAGAATGGATACTTTAGTTAGACTCAAATCCCAGTCAGGAACAACTCACCATACAATTGCTGTCGGTACGATCAAATGAACACTAGCCACTTATTAGAAAGATAAAAGTGGCCAAAGGAATATGGAATTTCTATGAATGACGGAGCACCACGCTCTTCAGACGAGAGATACACTGGCTTTTTCTTAGGTTTTTTCGGTAAAGTCACGTAGAAAGTAAAATAAAATAAAAACAAAAATCACGACGTTTCGGAGGCAACACAAGTCTCCGTCATCAGGTGGGACCGTCACAGCCAGATTAGCTGTATCAAGTGAGGCAATGATTCAAGATGTAATCCCTTAAAAGCGAGTTGAGGGGGGAGGGAGAGGGAGGGGGGAGCTCATCAGACTATGGTAGCCAATGAAAGGAACGTATCGGGAGGGAGGGGGGGCGAGGCCAAAAGGGTGGGCGATGGACGTGGAAGCGCTTGTGCCCAAGCGGCCAATTACTGCACACGCCAACACAATGGAGCGATTGTGCGCAAGCGGCCAGCCACTGCACCCGCCAACACAATGGGCAGAGAGGAGGAGGGGGAGGTCTAATACACATGATAGACAAAAGAACGAAAATGATGATGGGTACAAACTTAGGGGGAGCTCATCAGACTATGGTAGCCAATGAATGGAACGTATCGGGAGGGAGGGGGGGGGCGGGGGGGGGGGCGAGGCCAAAGGGTGGGCGACGGACGTGGAAGCGCTTGTGCGCAAGCGGCCAATTACTGCACACGCCAACACAATGGAGAGAGAGGGGGAGTGGGGGGTCTGATACACATGATAGACAAAAGAACGAAAATGCCCATGTTTATACCAATGCTGGCTGAACAATGAAGAGAGTACTGTTAAAATAACTGGGGATGTTAACACTCGGTAAAGTACAGTAAAATAGTGCCTGTCAGATAAGATGGTCCAAAAAATTTGTGATTAAGTCTTTTTTGCGTGGTTGATAACATCTTTCCAATGATTACTAAGTTTGTACCCATCATCACGGTTGAAATTATGTCTGTGTTTGTATATTTGTATGGCTTCGTGTACAAACCTTTGATGGTAGCCGGGAGGTTTGCAGAGAACCTTGGTCTCGGAAAAGACAATTTCATGAGAGCCCACCGAGTTGTAGCAATGATCGGCCACGGCAGAAGAATCAGTTCTGCCGTGTTTCAGATCTGACTTGTGCTCGCGGACACGATCAGAAACATGACGTTTCGTTTCTCCAATGTAGCAATCACCACAAATGCAACTCAATTTGTAGACTCCAGGATACTGTAAGTCAGGAACGACATCCTTCACAGATGGAATCAGATCACGGATTTTATGCACTGTACTGAATCGGACTTGGATCTTATGTTTGTTTAGAGTTTTGGAGATCTTTTTGGTCACGCCAGCTATGTATGGTAACGTGATGGTTTTGGTCGGAGTTTCATGTGGCTGTTTCTGTGTGGTGGGAGAGACAGCTTGGCGGATATTACGGTCAGAGTATCCGTTCATCCTGAGGGCCCGATGTACATGTCTTAATTCACCGGTCAGGTGGTGTTTGTCAGAAATGCCATGTGCTCTGTGGTATAGCGTTTTGATGAGAGAGTTCTTTTGAGATGGGTGGTGGTGGGAATCCGGTTTCAAGTAGGAGTCTGTGTGGGTGGCTTTTCTGTAGACAGAATGTCCCAAGGAACCGTCAGGACTCCTCTCAAACAGAATATCCAAGAATGGTAGTTTACCGTCTTTCTCCACTTCCATGGTGAATCTGATGGATGGGTGTCTAGAATTGATGTGGTCAAAGAAGTGGTTCAATGCTGGGAGGCCATGTGGCCAGATGACGAAAGTGTCATCCACATATCTCTTCCACAGGGAAGGACGCAGGGTGGATGTCTGGATGGCGTCTGATTCAAACTTTTCCATGAATATGTTGGCTATAACTGGTGACAAAGGGGAGCCCATAGGGGTACCCTCATTCTGTTTGTAGAAGGTGCCATTCCAGGTAAAATAGGTGTTGGTGAGGCAATGCCTAACCAGCGCAGGTGCATCAGAATTCAATCCATGTTGGACTAAGTCCTCAATTATTGTTAGGGTGTCCGGTACTGGGACTTTGGTAAACAAAGATACTACATCAAAGCTGACGAGGATGTCATCAGGAGATAGTACCATGTCCTTAACCATAGAGACTAATTGGGTTGAGTTGAGTACTGCTGAAGAGGTCTTGCCTGTGAAAGGGAGCAGAGTATATGATAGAAAACGGGCTAGTATGTACGTAGGAGAGTTTATCGTCGTATTTGCATTTGTGGTGATTGCTACATTGGAGAAACGAAACGTCATGTTTCTGATCGTGTCCGCGAGCACAAGTCAGATCTGAAACACGGCAGAACTGATTCTTCTGCCGTTGCGGATCATTGCTACAACTCGGTGGGCTCTCATGAAATTGTCTTTTCCGAGACCAAGGTTCTCTGCAAACCTCCCGGCTACCATCAAAGGTTTGTACACGAAGCCATACAAATATACAAACACAGACATAATTTCAACCGTGATGATGGGTACAAACTTAGTAATAATTGGAAAGATGTTATCAACCACGCAAAAAAGACTTAATCACAAATTTTTTGGACCATCTTATCTGACAGGCACTATTTTACTGTACTTTACCGAGTGTTAACATCCCCAGTTATTTTAACAGTACTCTCTTCATTGTTCAGCCAGCATTGGTATAAACATGGGCATTTTCGTTCTTTTGTCTATCATGTGTATCAGACCCCCCACTCCCCCTCTCTCTCCATTGTGTTGGCGTGTGCAGTAATTGGCCGCTTGCGCACAAGCGCTTCCACGTCCGTCGCCCACCCTTTGGCCTCGCCCCCCCCCGCCCCCCCCTCCCTCCCGATACGTTCCATTCATTGGCTACCATAGTCTGATGAGCTCCCCCTAAGTTTGTACCCATCATCATTTTCGTTCTTTTGT
Organism: Lampetra fluviatilis; assembly: GCF_964198595.1. NCBI lineage: Eukaryota > Metazoa > Chordata > Hyperoartia > Petromyzontiformes > Petromyzontidae > Lampetra > Lampetra fluviatilis. Next base: position 5,117,649 of record NC_136295.1, on the reverse strand, counting down.
CTATCATGTGTATTAGACCTCCCCCTCCTCCTCTCTGCCCATTGTGTTGGCGGGTGCAGTGGCTGGCCGCTTGCGCACAATCGCTCCATTGTGTTGGCGTGTGCAGTAATTGGCCGCTTGGGCACAAGCGCTTCCACGTCCATCGCCCACCCTTTTGGCCTCGCCCCCCCTCCCTCCCGATACGTTCCTTTCATTGGCTACCATAGTCTGATGAGCTCCCCCCTCCCTCTCCCTCCCCCCTCAACTCGCTTTTAAGGGATTACATCTTGAATCATTGCCTCACTTGATACAGCTAATCTGGCTGTGACGGTCCCACCTGATGACGGAGACTTGTGTTGCCTCCGAAACGTCGTGATTTTTGTTTTTATTTTATTTTACTTTCTACGTGACTTTACCGAAAAAACCTAAGAAGATGATTCCTTGCAGTCACGAAAGCTTCAAATCTAGAATACACTGGCTTTGATCTACGTTTGTTAATATAAATGGTAATAAAATATCAAGGAGCAGGCTCTTATCTTTAGGCTCTATGATGGATCATGCTGCCATAGATATATTAATCGCATCCACAGTAGTGCAGTCAGAACAGCTCTCTTATGAAAACGCAGACCAATTTGCAGTGAAGTTGTCTTTAGTTGACACGTTGATCCGTACCAAGTGACTGACTCGGCACCTGAGTAGAACTGTCCAGATGGCCACAGTGACAACATTAACATAATACGAGTCAGCCATATTGCATACATATATGGATTATTATTTTTTTATTGACCAACAGACATTTAAAACTGGACATGATTCTCATGAAACTTTTTGGGCTAAAATAATAGCAGCTGATGATTGAAAATGTGGGCACATTGGAAATCATGAATGCACCTCCTCACCCAGCCTTGAATGCTATTTGCAAAAAGATGCATTTTATCTGTCTCTGCCTATGTCTCTCGTCCAGTTCTCTCTCTCCTCTGTCAATGAGCCTGTCAATTTTACGGTCTTTCAGTGGGAAACAAAAAATTAACTTTAAAAGGCAAAAGCAAATCTGGCAATCTGTAGCCTTTCTATTTACATGCCACGATGAGAAGAAAACAATAACTCATGAAAATAACTGTAAATAAAATAAAATAAACCGAACGCGTACATACATTTACAAGAACACCGACAAAAAAATGCAACATGACCCCCTTGTGTCTAAAGGCCCAGACAATCCCCACCGGGGCCGGCTCGGTAAAATAGGCCTCTGCAACAGCTGTGGGCCTCATTTTTTTATGATCCCGGTAACAGGATCGTCTTGGCAGGCCTGAGTCACGCCGGCCCTCATGAGCTGCCCGCTGCTATTTTTTTTGTCCTTGCATGTGTTTGCACACGTATGTATGGATGGGTGTGTATGTGCGTGTGTGCAAGTGCTTGCATGGGATATTGCGGCTGCGTGAGTGGGTGTACGTGGGTGCACACGCACGTGCGAGTGAATCAACAAGAAAAAAAACACTGCGCTTGTCCAAGCTCGGGGCATTTTAATAATACATATTGATTCAAAGGCTTGCTAGCTGAAAACAAGTATTCAGTCATGAAGAAAATGAACATAGTATCTTCATGGTTTTTTGTTATTTTTATTTAAATATTACATTCTCGCTAACGAAATGTACTTTCTTTTTCAGGTCGAGTGAAAAGTTCTCTCTGCTCAGAGTAGTGTGGGGGAGGAGTGATAATCTCCATTGGCAGCTCTGAGCCAACATTCTTATGGCAGTTTATAACAATTAAAACCATTGTTAACTTGATGTAAATCCACGAACATGAAATGCAATTTCCCATCGCATACTGTATACGCAGTACAATATAGCAAGATGAATGTAATGAAATGACACTGAAATATAGCAGCGTTGCTATCCAACATTTCACATGTAAATCAGTGGCATTCTTCGCAATACCCTTAGCCCTTTAAGTGCCTCTTTATACTTGAATATGCATTCAACACAAGAGGACTGTACCCGTTTGAGACACGAGCACCACTTTGTGAGGGGAAGTCGACATTGGTTGTCCCCACCATGTGGACGTCTAATTTCCACGCCTGGCTCAGGGTTGCAAATCGGATATGAGCACAGCCTCAATGATCATTTGAGCAGGAAATCACTGAATATGAGTATAGCATGATCCTAATAGCCCGCTGCCACAATTTAAGTTGCGGCTCGGGCGCAACTTGAAGTGGGCTCTGCACACCTACTTATGTGACAGTGTGTGGGCATATGTAAATTGTTTAAAAATAACTATTTCAAAAGTTCCGTGGCATGTGTGGCAATGGAGTGTACTGTACACGAGTGGTGGGTGCAGTGGTTATCACGCTGCTCTATGAGTTCAACAGTAATGAAATCTATAATGACGAGATAACCCATCATAACAGAAAAATTGTGCACGACAGAAAACCAAGGCTGAAAAACACGGGAAAGTATAGATTTGAAACTGGCGGTTTCCGGCCTATGCTATTTTCTATTACGATGGGATTTTCGTGTAATTTACAGGCCTATATTATGTTGGCATTAACCAAGTTAATGAAGAGTGTGGATATGGGGACGCCACATATGGTTCTCAGAGGCAGACTTTGCAGCAGTGAGCATTGGTGACTCTTCTTCTTCTCTCGTATGGATTGATAGCAGATGAAAGATATCGTTTTAGATTTCTTTATCCACTCAATTGTCCGTTGAGAAGCAGAGTGGATCTCGTCCATTCATCTTTTAAACGAGTGAAGACAGTAGTAACAGTGGAGTGTTTACGATGTGAAATTTCGATTTAAAGCTTTCGTGACTGCAGCGATTCATCTTCTTGGTTCTTTCGGTTTTATTTTTATTATTTTATTACTTCCCTTCTACGTGACTTTACCGAAAGAACCAAGAAGATGTTTACGATGTGGTCGATGGTTTTCAATGTGTGGCCGCACTCGCAGGCTGCCGAATTTTCGATGCGCCATTTGTGGCATCGGGTGGCCAGCATGAGCTACGTGGCCCGGTCCTGATTTGGTTGATGGTCGACCATTGACGGCGCAGTCCAGACTCGCCTCCATCTTTCGCCTTCATTTGTATTTGTGGCGCGGAGTGAGGCTGCTGTGATCCAGAAGGGGTGGCGTGATTTTAGACGAACAGGCGGCGCTGGGGTTATGTCCCGATGTTTCTGAAGGTGCGGGTTGTCGATAATTATTTCGTGCTCCTGGACGGCCGCTGTTTCAACGAAATGATTTGCACGATTGGTTACGTACGGTGCGAAAGAAGTTCAACATACATGAATGAGTACCTGGTGCATTGTGTATAGTGGTGCTGGCCACCCACCCCCTCGTGTGCTGTGCAGCCTTTAATAAGTGCTTGGCAAGAGCACTTGCCTGTTGTCTACAGAGCTAAACAGGGGGAGCGAGATCATTGTATTCATGGGTGGTCGGGAGAGATTTTTACCAGTATTCCCAGAAAAGAAGTCCGAATATGAATGTATGGGTGTTGAACTTCTTTCGCACCGTACGTAGCCAACCGCGCAAATCGGAGCCGCGAATACTTTTGTTCACTGGGAGGGAAAATTCGTTTCCCTGGTGCGAACCGGGTTCTGACAGTGGCACTCACACAAACGATGTCGCGTATTGCTGATGACTGTCTGTGTGCTTTGCGTGCGCTTGCACACATGTGCTCAGACGTGCGGCCGCGCATCACATCGCATCACGTTCTGGCCGGCAATGTGTGTGTGTTGTGTGGTGGATGAAAGGAAGTGGGGAAAGTTGGGAAGGTGTCTCAGTGGGGTAGTGGGGGGCCGAAGTGTGGGGGGGGGGGGTGCTGCCCCATACGTGTCCCTGCAATGGTTGCACTTGAACGCTTTGTAACAACAAACCGTGCGTGGAGCAGCCGGTCCACAGGCCCAGCCACATGGCCCTCGAGCGATCAATCACTCAGGGGGAGCCCAGCTCAATATTTCATACACGCAAGCCAATTCCTGAATTCCTAAAACACAACAAGCCGAATTAACACGTCGATCAAAGTCATACAAATTATCTGGTGAGGCTGCTGCTGCTGCTGCTGCATTGGCAGTGGAACACAAGCACAACTAATAAACGAAAACTCAACACAGCTGTCAAACCACGCAGTCGTCAAATCACACTGAGCATACAAACAAATGAATAGGTTCCATTTTGGGCAATGGCCCTTCTTCACAACACAGAGAGGGAGAGAGAGGCCAGAAAAGGTATCGCCTCTGTCTGCCTCTCAGGTCCCTCTATTTAGTCTATTACAATCACATTCCCCTCTTGCAATACAGCATAAATAAATGCATGGGTTTGATTGTTTGAACAAACAAAGAAGGTGTATTATATTTAGCTCATTACAGTTATCATCTCAGGTGAATATGCCCCTTAGAGACAGGTATGCATTAGCAACATGTACATTCATGCCAAGTGTAACTGCACTGATATCGTGGTTAATATATATACTGTTTATGTTTGTGTATTAGAGTCTGTCCGAGTCGGAGTGATTTTGCTGCTCATATGAACATTGATGCCGTGCTTATGTCCTGTGTACAGTCCTGGGCTGGTGGTGGACGTTCCCGTTCCTATAGCCGGGGCGAGCCTAGCCTTAGGGCAAACCAATGTTAACGTCCTCACAAAGCGGTACCTGCTTTATCGACCCCAGAGGGATGTTGGGCTGAATAAACCAAGATTTTAACTCGCAGCCATTGCGAGCTGCTCGCTATACCGCTGACCGATCCGCCATTTATTTAGGAAAGTAAACCCTGAATCGAGTTCAATTTCACTTAGACTTATCAGCAGAGTGAGGCCGGTTAAATGCTGCTGGCTAACCTGGTGTTATGGACAACCAATGCCAACAGGTTCTCATTGATGTTTGGATTTGCTGCGGTTGCTCGCATTCATGCATTACATTTTTTAGTATGAATTTAAATCAACCTACAAATTAAAATAGGGCATTAAAACATTACATAGCATTAAATAATGGACAATGTAGACCTTGTGTATGTAGGGCAGATATTGAAGGCGCACTATAATTATTACATGTTGACAAAGGAAATGGAGCAAAATCTCAAACGTACTCAAACAATTTCGATTTAAAGCTTTCGTGACTGCAGGGATTCATCTTCTTGGTTCTTTCGGTAAAGTCACGTAGAAGGGAAGTAATAAAATAATAAAAATAAAACATAATAAAACAATTCTCACGACGTTTCGGCCACAACGCAAGCAGCCATCCTCAGGCGAAGAATGAAACACCCCAAGCTTGGAGCGTATATTTAAGCTGGGTTAGAGGGGGGGGAGGTGGGAAGAAGAGCGCCTAAACAAAATAATTTGCATATCAAGAGGAATTCAGCATATGGAAAATGCGTAGGAGGTGGGCGGGGGGGGTTCCAAATCAATACTATGCCCGTGCATTATGCAGGATTAGCAGCATCAAAGGGGGGGGGGGAAGGGGGGGAGCATTAACAAAGGAAAGGAATGTTAATAGTATGTAGCTGTAGTTACTAAACAACCACGTAAAAAACTACAGTATAAACTGCATGACAAACTAAAGTATAAACTACATAGCATCATCAGTAAACTTACTATACTCTACAATAAGCTGAGTTACTAACAGTAAGTAATACATGAAAAATTCTACGTTGTAAAAAATTATATAATATGCTTCCATCTAAACTTTATTCTCTTACATCACACGCGTCTATACCGTACTATATACTTCCATAGGCAAAACCAACATTAAATTACATACTGTATTGCTATAAACCATACACACATTAGGGTGGGTAGAATAATACATAGTGTTATATTAAAAATGTATAAGGTATAGGGTGGTTTATAGCAATACAGTATGTAATTTAATGTTGGTTTTGCCTATGGAAGTATATAGTACGGTATAGACGCGTGTGATGTAAGAGAATAAAGTTTAGATGGAAGCATATTATATAATTTTTTACAACGTAGAATTTTTCATGTATTACTTACTGTTAGTAACTCAGCTTATTGTAGAGTATAGTAAGTTTACTGATGATGCTATGTAGTTTATACTTTAGTTTGTCATGCAGTTTATACTGTAGTTTTTTACGTGGTTGTTTAGTAACTACAGCTACATACTATTAACATTCCTTTCCTTTGTTAATGCTCCCCCCCTTCCCCCCCCCCCCTTTGATGCTGCTAATCCTGCATAATGCACGGGCATAGTATTGATTTGGAACCCCCCCCGCCCACCTCCTACGCATTTTCCATATGCTGAATTCCTCTTGATATGCAAATTATTTTGTTTAGGCGCTCTTCTTCCCACCTCCCCCCCCTCTAACCCAGCTTAAATATACGCTCCAAGCTTGGGGTGTTTCATTCTTCGCCTGAGGATGGCTGCTTGCGTTGTGGCCGAAACGTCGTGAGAATTGTTTTATTATGTTTTATTTTTATTATTTTATTACTTCCCTTCTACGTGACTTTACCGAAAGAACCAAGAAGATGTACTCAAACAAGCCTTGGAGAGATGCATGCTGGGAATGATACACAAAAAAAAGAAACCGTTGAGATCAGAGAGCAACTCCGCGTTCGAGAAATGATGTTGACTGCTAATAAATATAAATGGACTTGGGCAGGACATGTCGTTCACTGGGATGATGGGCAATGGGCAAGACCGATGCGGGAAGGGCAGTCAAAAGAGACAGCGCATCTGAAAGGAGGACCACAGTGGAGATCGAGTGATGAGATCGGATAATGTGCGGGACCAACATCTTCTATGGCATCGCAAGCGCATGAGGAATGGAGATGACATGGGGAGGCCTTTGTCCAGAAGTGCTTTCATCGTGGCTGTTCACGATGATGATGATGAGGAACACTGAATTTGGTGCGTATTTTAAGGAAGTCAAATTAATGAAAAAAGTTGTAACCATCTTTACTTTTACATGATTATTCTGTATGTACTGTACTCTTATCGAGTACAGTGCATGCTATGAGTTGAAATTGATTGCAGGTTAGCAGAATGTTGAAAAGACTAAAACCCCTGAGCATGCACAACAGTATGTTATGCTTAACAGCGTGCAAGCCTTAAAGTTGTGCTTATTTATTTTTTTATAAAATGTTCTGCTTGGCAGAAGCACAGGAAAGATAAAACCAGGCTGTGAAAACTTTACATCAATGACACTGGGAAGAGCTGAGTAATACCAGACCTTCCCCTGCATCACAAGGTAAAGATGTTCACTGCATCTGACATAGTCCCACAGCTGAATTGGGCAGTGACACGGCCAAGTGGTAGCGCGTTCGCCGCTTTTTGCAGAGGTTCACGGTTCGAATCCTCTTGTCGCCATGAAAATTACCGCGGGTGTATTAATCATGATAATGTCAGCCATACACTTTAAAGTGGACGTACAAGATACCATGTCATCATTTGCAAGAGTAGGAAATTGTGTTCCAGCAACAGGGTCCGAATTTGAGACATTCGAAAATTAACCGCAATTACTCAATTTGGGGTTACACACACTGGCGGAACCAGAGCTCTTCCCGGTCACGATGCGATACTCTACCAACTCACGAAGTTTCGAAAGGACATCCGTACATTTCACAAAACACAACTCGCATCCTCGTTACATTAATTACGATTCATGCTGTGGTGGGATTCGAGCTTACTGACCGTTGCAATCTGCCACCTCAGTGACAAATTAAATCACCATTAGTTTTCTTGGCAAGAGTTGGCTCCCCAACTCATTATTCATTCATACACGAACTATTTTCTTGTCAAGTATGAAAAAGCGTCGGCAATATTCCGCGCTGAAACGAGTCCTTAATTTCGTGGACAGTGGCCAAAGTAAAATTAACGTGAGTCAAGCGATAGAAAAAGTAAATTATACGTAGTGCGCTGGAGATACGTGCGGCGTCGCTTAGGGAAAACATTACTTGGCAAACGCTCAACTTTGCGCTAATTTCACGGGAATGCTGTCCCCTGGATATATTTTAACAAACACCCTCCAGTCTCCTGTACGTCAGCTTAGCGAGTATTGCCAGTGCATGCCTTTTACCGCAAAAAATCTGTAAGTGTCAACATAAACACCAGATGCATGAAATCCTCTCCATGGCACATATGGCTGTAATTTATGTTCAGCAACTATCAAATTTCCTCATTTATTTTAATCACAATAATGTAATACGTTGGGAAAACATATGATTTGCTATTGTCATGTAGTGGTTCATCGATGCATTCTTTCAAATTGATTCTGACACGCAATGTGCATGATCTAATCATGCATTGAAAAATCAATAATTTGAAAATCATGGAAATGTAATGTAATTTTCTCTAGACTTTCATGGCTGCAGGAATTCATATTCTTGGGTCTTTCGGTAAAGCCACGTAGATAGATCAAATAATAAAAAATAGCAACATCACGACGTTTCGATGGCAACACAAGCAATCGTCATCAGGTGAGAAATATTGCGGGAAAGCTGCTGAGAATATATGGTGGGAGTGCTGCTAAGGTAAGGAGTTATAAAGGTTTGGGATGGGTGTAGCCCAAGAGTCAGTGGGAGGGGCTAGAGATGAAATTTGTATGTAAAAGTGAGGTCGGGTAAATCTTGACAAACGAAGCTGTGGGGGTGGCCATTATATTGTGAAAGATTAGCATGTCAATGTAAGAAATTGGCTTGTAAATGTAAGCTCGGAGAGAGCATCGCCACATGGAGGTGGACAAGGATGGCAGGCCGCCATTTACTAATACAGCTAACGGTGACTGTGTTAGTGAATGTTACTCAGAGAGTCGAAAATAACTGCTAACATAGGTAGATAGGGAGGGAACATCACAGCCAGTTATGACCTAAACTGGTTAATAACGTCCTTCCAATGATTGCTCAGTGTGTACCCATCTTCTCAGTTGAAATTGTGTCTTTGTTTATACATCTGGATGGCTTCATGAACGAATCTATGCTGATAGCCAATGGGCTTGCAGAGTACCCTCGTCTTGGAAAAATCTATTTCGTGTCTGCCCACAGCGTTAAAATAATGATCAGCCACGGCTGAGGTATTAGTCCTGCCGTGTTTCAGATCTGCTTTGTGTTCACGAACCCGGTCCGAGACATGTCACTTAGTTTCCCCAATGTAACAGTTGCTGAAGACAGAGCTTAGTTTGTAGACAACGGGGTATTGCATGTCAGGGATCACATCCTTCACAGATGGGATTAGATCACGAATTTTATGTACAGTGTTGAATCGTACCTGGATCTTGTGTTTGCTCATGATTTTGGAAATCTGTTTGGTGACCCCTGCTATGTATGGCAAGGTGATGGTTTTGATTGGGTCCTCAGATGGTTCTTTCCCAACGGTTGGGGTGATAGCTTTACAGATTGTGTAGTCTGAATACACATTCTTCTTGAGGGCTTGGTGTACGTGCTCCAGTTAACTGGCTATTTGATCTATCTACGTGGCTTTACCGAAAGACCCAATAATAAAAAACATTTCTACTTTAGACTGATGATCTGATCGAACAAGGAGGAAGATATGATCATAAAGGAGTTAATGGTTTAAACCCAGTAGGCCGCGCTGGTTATTACTGCAAATTATTCAATTGGAATTATACCTATTCTTGGGTCTTTCGGTAAAGTCACGTAGATAGGTTCAAAGAAAATAACAAAAAATAACTAATTATACCATGGCACGTGCCAGGCTAGGTGCACCTTGAGGCATCAGTTTAACACGTAATTTAACACAAGTAGTTACATATATAATGCTGTCTGTATATGTTGATGAAATAACTAAATAACCATTAATCTCACATTTTCTCCATGTGTCTCCATAGATACCTATTAACCTCCATATGCAATATGTTAATCAACTAATAATGTGTCAATTCAAATGGACTCTCACAGAGAAAGAGAGGTGTCTGGGAAAACTCACAGACAAACTGGGAAAGCAGCCAGAACCGGTGTTAATAATTTTCCCAAATTCTATGATCCTACAATGGAATGATTTCCAAAACCAAAACGAACAAAAAAGCAATGCACACACTACCTAAAATGGGGCTGGTGGTCATGATCCCTGCCACCCTCTGTTGTAAAACTCAGCTAGTAGGCTAATGTTACAGCAGAGCTTGGTGGTCAGATGTCGATGGTACACCAGCCACAGGATCTGCAGAACGAAGGAAGTGATGCCGAAGTCGAATGATACAAACGACATTTGGTATGATGAGCCCTTTAACTTGAACTTGAGTGCATCCCCACCACTCAGAGCATGGCAGAGCACAATGTTTAGGGGTGGGGGAAAACTGTTGTTCATTAGGGGAGCAGACTTACCCCCAGGTGGCCTCATGGAATTGGCACTGCGGCTAATGATCAAACCTAGGGCTCTGCTGCTGCTATGGCTGCTGGACGCTAAATCTGCTGTGTGCCCACAGAAGGAAGTTTGGGCAGACTGAGCGAGATTCCTCAAACGCGGGTCTCAATTTTGTTCCCTGACCGGACCTCAGACGGCTGTGCAGGAAGGGGTTGTGTGACTGCGGTTCGGCCTTCCGCTTATGTCTGCAAGTGAAATCAATTGCCCAAGGCATCTGATTACCAGCTTTTCAGCTCCTGAGCTCGTTTCAAATTCTCCACGGGAAGTAATGATTTTTTTTGTCGATGATACAGTTAAATAAATGACGCAGGATTAACAGATGTTATTGGCAAGAGCACTCCATATAATATATGGCAATCCAGCAACATTTGTTTAACTGCATCATTGCCTGGCTCTGCTGATGAGACCCACCATTTCCAAACCGGTTCATAGTTTGCTTGTTTCAACAAATGCTGTTCCATAATTAATGCCTGGACAGCAAACAGGCTCATAGAATAAAATATATTTAATTTGTAGTCAGAGCATATGGTTCTGCTTATACAGTACTGCATGTGTTTGTACCCATATTGACCCATGGCAATGCAGAATTAATGAAAATCTAAAACCTACTTAATAATTTTAAAAATATAATAAATGTACTTTGTAATTGTATTGTAAAACTTTAAAATAGGTTTTGCTGTCATTATTTAAAGTAAAATTTCCATCTAAAAATCGCTTCTGGTCTCAATGAACTGGGTTTAAAGGTCACGTGTATACTTTAAAGGTCATATGATACTAATGATTAACAAATGTTAATGACGTTAAACAAATGGATATCGATTAAGGTGTTTATCCATTACTGTTTTCCCTCCAACGATCACAAGCTGCACACTAGCGCGTGGTGAAAGACCCGATTTAGTGCCGTCAAAAAATAAACACGAACTAACATTCTGACAACATAACAAAAAAAATAAACACATTAATCAATAACACTGCGGCCTTCAAAGGAAAAACATGTCTCACTAGCCTTTTGCCCGTCCAAGGACGGGTGTATTGCAGTAAATCTGAAACTTGCAAGCCAAATGCAGACCGCGACGTGATATTCATTGCAACAATACGTGTGCAGTTTGTAAGGTTGTGGTAACACAGACCTATTTTATTTTAAGGTTATAATCCCTTGTTCATCATGACGTCCATTTTACTTCGATGTCTCAACAGCGTTACGGAGATCGTGTGACGTGAGGGTTCTGCCTTTGTAGTGAGGGTTGTCAGTTGACGCCGAGGAGGGGGGCGGAGGCGCCTCGCCCCATGTGGAGTGACGTCACCCGCTAATTATTATGAAAGGTGGGAGGGGGTGTCCATTTTGAGAACGTCACCTTATAATGAGTATTAATGAGGGGAGCTTTTCGATGTGGAGTGACGTCATCTGCTGATGATTATTAATGAGGGGGGAGGGTGCTCCATGTGGAGTGACGTCACCTGCTCATGATTATTAATGAGGACGGGTGGAGGGGGTGTCCATTTGGAGGACGTCACCTGCTCATGAATATTAATGAGGGTGGCTGGTCGATGTGGAGTGACGTCACGAGCGTTAAGGACAGATTCCTGTGTGATTATAGTTGTAGGTATAAGTGATGTTTTGAGCAATGTTGCTTGGTATATATGTAGCAACATCGTGGATGTCACTGGGTAATGCCGGCTCGCGCGAAGCACGGCGTACGATGTATTATCATCACGGACACCCCGTATATGTGGGTGTAGTACCAGCCCCAGAGGGGGCTCGGTGAGCGCTGGGCCATAGCGCTCAGTGGCGCCACGCGAAGCGTGCTGTGAGAGTGTCAGCCATTGGATGAGGTTACTCCAGGCCATGGCACTCTGGTTGACCCTGGAAGGCACGTGACAAGCAAGATCTACACAGGGACTCCAAGTGGGGGCTGGGGGTGGTGACGTGCCGGGGCGAGATCCTGCTAGAGAGTTCGAGAAGGTGGTCGTTGGCCAAGGGTGGAGCCAGCCACGGCCAGCGAGGGTATAAACCGGTTCCCTGAGAAGGACCGTGGTTCTGTGTTGCTGTGGTCATCTGAAGATCTATGTTCGACGTTTTACGTCCAAGAAGAAGTCACCAACACGTGGGCCTGGACCCAAGCTGGGGTCCGGTCCATTGTAGCTACTCCCAGTGTAATTAGTGTAGTTAGCCTGGTGGTCCACCACCATCGGATGTTATCTGGTAAAGGGGCAGTTACCCCTTTGTGTTAAGTGTGTTGGTATTAATAAATGGGTTGCCTCCAAAAAGTACATCTGCGACTCAGTTGAATCCACTACATATATATTCCTTTCAAGGCTTCGGTGTTATTAATGGATGTGTTGAGGTTTTTATTATTTGTGCTCGTGCACCACTGCCAATGCAGTAGCATCGCCTCATAGTTTGTTTAATTCCAACAACATAGTCACCATGTGATGATTAAAATGACCATCTTTATGCTTTGTCTGAACTGAAGTGGAGAAGGCACTAGAACAGAGAGGAATAACATGGACACATTAGCAATAGATTATGATAATGATGATGATTATCGCCAATAGTGGTTACTCTCAGTAGCTGTGAGGTTCTGGGGGATTCCGTCTGCTGTGCTTATCTGGTAGGACTGTGGTGCTGGTAGGATCCATGTTCTTTTTGTTGCCTCCTGGGAGGGAACTCTGGGCTCATGTGAGAAGCTGAGGGACCTCTCCAAGCTTGGTGCTATGGACACTTTTGTGGTCACTGCCTCGACTTTGTCTGTTCATATGTCCGTACATATGTTGAACTTCTATCGCACCGTACGTAGCCAACCGTGGTTATCAGAGGTGCCGTTCGTCTTATGTTTTCCTGCGTATCAATCTTGATTGAAGCTTTCGTGACTGCAGGAATCCATACTCTTTGGTTTTTTCGGTAAAGTCACGTAGGTAGAAAAATAATAATAGATCACGACGTTTCGATCGCAACACAAGCATTCGTCATCAGGTGGGACAACCACAGCAAGAAAAAACTGCTGAAGGAGGTGAGAGATCTGCCGTGGAAAGAGGTTATATAGGCCTCCTCTCTCCCCCCCCCTACTGCCGAGGCCTATATAACCTAGTGCCACGCCAGATTTCTCGCCTACTTCAGCAGTTTTATCTTGCTGTGGTTGTCCCACCTGATGACTAATGCTTGTGTTGCGATCGAAACGTCGTGATCTATTTTTTTTTTCTACCTACGTGACTTTACCGAAAGAAGCAAAGAGTATGGTTTCCTGCGTATCCTCGATGTTGTTCGTGTTGTGTCTCTCTGTGTGTGTGTTGTATTTCTATAACAAATAATATCTGGCTCTGTGCTGTTCAGTGTCCGGGGTGAAAAGTAGGGCTATGTCTTTTTCCCAATCCTCGCCAGCTGGCTCAACATCTCAATGTATAAATGAAATAACAGAAACAAATTAATTATACTTCTTCAAGCGGAAATACTTTACTTTAGCATGTACTGTACAAGTAAAAAAACAAAACAAGATATAATTCTTCGCCAATGCTATGTTCATGTCAAGACATATCCGGATCTTTACTAAAATTTGACATTCACGGAGAGTGCTTCACTATTACAGAGTTTGAACTTTGCCGTGGAATCTGCCAGTAGTGGTTTGTTTTTGAACGTTTTTTTGTGCATCAATGGCTGATAGGGAGACAAAAAAAATCCCACAGAACTCTCGGTAAAAAAAATAACAAAGGGGCTTTAACGAAACGCACACTGCGGCGCTGTCAAACGTTTTTTTTTGTAAAAACACGACTCAATGGGTTCCTCAAGGTATAGAGCTCTTGTTTTTTTTTCTTTTTTGCAGCAGTCATCGTTTCTCAGATTTTATCAGCTGTAGACACAGCGATCATGGCGTCCACCTGTAATCTCACTCTCAAAACACAGGGTGGAAAGATCTCTTGCGGGATCAATGCTACACGGTGCCTCAATGCGCATATACTATAAATTATTATTGTTATTGTGTACAACATATTATTGTTGAAAAAAAACGTACGGTCCTTTGTGAATCCACTGCTGAATGAAAGACTCCCCGTGCCTTGACGCTTATGAGGCTTGTTTGATCATACTTCACCACGCTGGGCAGGGCAAGGTAGGTTGATGAAAGTGGTGCCCAGGTTTGGCTGAGATAGCACTCACCACTGATGTTTGGCATAGCCGGGCATCAAGCTTGTGTTTGTGATTACATAGCACATTGCGCTAACCACTGTGCTACCACTCCCCTCCCCATACATATAAATAATACATAACGTATGTATATATATGCATTATAACATTTCTTCTTATTATTATGTATCATATATTTCAAAGCTACTTGCTCACACGATGTGCGATTGACTTTAAATCCCAAAATGACATCCTTCACAGGCATTAATACTTCACAGGCATTTTCGCACGCGAAGGGAAAATAAAACACTGCACAAAAAGGAGACTCCTCATTATTATTGTAGTGAGTTCAACTGAGTCGTAGACGTACTCTTTGGAGGCAACACATTTATTTAACACCAACATATGGGGTAACTGCCCCTTAACAGGATAACAACCTATGGTGGTGACCACCAGGCTAACTACACTAATCACAAAATAAATAGCTACTACGGACCGGACCACAGCTTGGGTCCAGGTCCATGTGTTGGAGACTCTGGAGAACGTAGAACATAGACGAAGGTTTCTTCAGGATGAACAACAACGCCGGTCCCTCTGGGGGACCCGGCTCATATCCTCAGCGGCGTGGCTGGCTCCGCCCTTGACCACGCCCACCTTCCAGAATCCTCGAGCAGGATCTGGACCCCGACCACGTGACCACCCCGAGCCCCCACTTGGGGCCCCTGTGTAGACTTAACCGGTCAAGTGTCCTCTGGGGTCTACCAGAGTGCCAAGGCCTATAGTAACCCTATTCCCATGGCTGGCACTTTCACACCCTATCCTGTAGGGGTCGGCACTGCACGCCAACCGTGGTGCCATCCAGTGCTATCGATCAGCGTTCAACAAGCCCCTCTAGGGCCGGTACTACACCCACATTCTAGTGGTGCCCGCGATGTCAATTCACCGCACGCCGTGCCTCTCTAGGGCCGGCATTACACAGTGATATCCGCGATGTCACGACATAATTATTATTGGATGCAAATCTGCAGTGGGGCAATCTTTGCAATCAGAAGGTTGGGAGTTAAAATCCTGGTCGGGGGTTGTCTCATCCCTGTGGAGTCGAGCGATGTTGCTTGTCCTCCAATGAACAGCCTTTCCGAGAGTGCACCTAAGCGACACACAAAGGCCCATTCATGACTGCAAGTAAATCTCTGCCAAGGAAAAAAAAACTAACCAAAAAAAATCACGAACCAAAAAAAGAAACATAATGCAGAGAGTTAATTACCCATGTCTGGCATTAAGGTTTTGTGTATTTACTTTCAGCCACTGTGTCGTATTAAGTGAAGGCATTCTCCTTTTCACCTTCGACAACACAAAGTTGTGTTTTCTCAACTGCGGTCTCTGTGGGCTGGCTTACAAATGCTGCTGTAGATAAACAGCAGCGAAATGTAAGTCTCTCTCTCTCTCTGCTCAAATGGACATTATAGTGATGATAATTCCACATTACCACGGTGGAGGATAGTATATTCACGGAATGACCGCTATCCTTGTCCTGCACAGTGGTCTTTATTGTATCAACCGGAAAGGGATGATGGTGATTATGGGGATTAAAGACAAACTGGTCTCATGGTGTGCATTATAAAACGTATCTTCATTAAATTGGCAGTGATTTGTAGCTTTCCAATATGTAACCACAAGTAAGAATTATTTGCACAACAATGATTACATTATTAAAATGTAATCATGCATGACCATTGAGGCTTAAATGATTGAGCTTAAAAGAAAAAAGTTGCTTATCAGGGGGCTAACACTCAGAGCACCGAGCCAGCACTGATGAGGTCCTGGGTTTGAACACCAGGCAAACCATGTATGCTTAAGCTGAAAACTCAACACATCTGTCAATAACACCATGGCCTGAAAAGGAAATACTGTATATAGAATTTAAAACGTTTCAGGCAATCCCCCTTCCAGGTGCTGTGAAGAAGGACCATTGCCAAAAACGTCGACTATTGCACTTATTTTGGCTTGGGTTTTTTGTGACTTGTGCTTCTGCACCACTGCCAATGCAGTATCCCCAAATAATTTGGTTAAACTGGGTTCTCAAGTGTTGTGGCGTGATTTCCTTAGCTTGGTCACCCAGTGACAGCCCAAAGTATCATCGCATTCCATTTGGTTTTTGCTTAAGCAAACAGCAGCTAAGATTAATAATAAAAAATCTCAATTCGATTGCCACATCACAATACACATGTGTAGCAGCAATGTGTGGGCGGCTGTTCAGCAGGGTACAGTGGGAACACAAGCAAATGCTGGACCATTTTTGACATACAGTGTCTCACCAGGAGAATCAGGCTTGTTTGAACAAAGGCTGGTGAAATGGAAGATGTTAGAGGTAAGGACCCTTTGTTTAAGATAGGTGTCCTAGCTTGACGCAACATTTTATGACATTTGACACAAAAAAGTAATCATTAGCGTTGTTGTCGAGATGTAAGTGTAGTGAGTCCAACTAAATCGCAGACGTGGTCTTGGAAGCAACACTTTATTCAGTAACTCAACACAACATAACACAACCTACACTTGGGTGTTGAATGCCCATCTCGCCACGCTACGGGAGAACTAGACACGGTTCGCTATCCCGGCCCGGACCACGAGCTGGGTCCCGGACCACGTGGCTAGAGGCTTCTTCAACCCAACGTGGATCTTCTTCACCAGCAACACGAAGAACCCCGCGTCCTTCACGGGGCCCTCGTTATATCGGCCTGGGCTGGGGCTGGCTCCGCCCCTCACCCCGCCCACCTTCTAGATCTCTCGAGCTCTTTCCCGAAGGCTCCCGAGAGCTCCTCTATACCACGTGACCGCCCAGCGGCCCCCGTCCATCGGTGGCCCTCATCCAATATCATCTGGTCACGTGTCGGCAGGTCAACCAGAGTATCATACCCCAACGTAACCCTGGCCAGCTGACACTCCCTCTCGCTCCCTCACCGGGAGCCCGCACTGCACACTGTACGTGGTGCTTCCATGCTGACCAGCGCTCACCCAAGTCCCGCTAGGGCTGGTACTACGCCCAGTAAGTGGGCTACACATAATGCCAACACATTATCCGCCGTGGCTTCGTAAGCCCAGCACCACACAGTGACAATTACATTCACTACATAAGTAACAACATTGACGACCAAAGCAGGAGGATTTCTCCACAATTCTGGCTGTCGCCCGATGAGGCTGGTTGTCATTACCAGCGAAACGTCGTACTCGAATTGTAAATATTGTGGGTGTGCTGAAAAAGTAACAAATTGGCATGTTTTGTTTATGTGACAAACCTTACTAATTGGCTGTGTCGGGTGGTAGTGCGTTTAACTACACATTTATATTTATGTGATCTAACCCAAAAAAATCTCTATTTTCGATAATATTTATATCTCTCCTTCCACGCAAACAAATGAAAGTATTTGTTTACACTTCCCGTTAACACAGCAGATAATGATGGTCACAATTGTGCTTTATTTTACCAAACCAATAAGTCTAAATACACGATCAGCCACTTGCCTCCTTTCCCAGCTTGCCATTTACTCTATGAATGAGGTGCACAGTAATATGAATTTTCGATCTATAGCCTGAAAATTAACACATTTGAAATTTGTTGGAAAAGTATGCTTCTTCATTGTCATTGGAATCAATTTTAGAAAACTCTATTGCCCGTTAAACAAAAAACAGTCAACTATTGGTAAGGGTTTATATATATGTCACTTTGAAATTATTAATTATTTGAACGGGATGTCATATTTTTGGGGCTATTGTCTAACATATTGTGATTGCATGCTTTCCAAAGGAACCACAAATAGAAATGTCTTCATTTCATACAACACGATGCCCATCGTACAATTGGAATACAAATGGGAATATATATCCAACCGTCACATTTCCACTCTGACCAATTAACCGGTCCACACCCAGTGCATTTTTGTGAATGGTGTAACCGTAATTTTCTGTAGATTGTCGCAATCTGACTTTTTTCACACTGAAAAATGTATTCCTGCTCCCACGTACGTTTATACATTCACTCACTTCTAATGCAGAGCAACGTTCATCTAAAGCCGTTGGAATTTTATTTTTGTCCGGTAGCCTACATGAGCAAAGTGTAACTTGAATTTTAAAGATGTTCACATACCAAACTGACCTTTTCACTTATCCGTCTATACCTTAGTACTTACCTAGTCGCATATGCAACGTATGTGTATATCTTTTATCATCGGTCTAAGCTATAAACTAAACTACATTTTGATTTAAAGCTTTCGTGACTGCAGGGATTCATATTCTTGGTTCTTTCGGTAAATTCACGTAGAAGGGAAACAATAAAATAATAAAAATATAAAACAATAAAAAAATAAAATTATCACGATGTTTCGACTGCAACACAAGCAATTGTCATCAGGTGTGAAAACCACGAATTTTCTTGCTGTGGTTTTCACACCTGATGATGATTTCTTGTGTTGCAGTCGAAACGTCGTGATAATTTTATTGTTTTATATTTATTTTATTGTATTGTTTCCCTTCTACGTGACTTTACCGATAGAACCAAGAATATAAACTACATTTATTTTTATTTTAGTAGGAAAGGCCCACGAAGCTTTAATGCTCTTTTTTCAGAAGCGACCTGCCCACAAATGTGAGCTCAATGAAGTGGCTTATCGCGTGGAAATTTATAGCAGCCGAATATTCTAAACGCTCAATTCTAAATGTGGAGGGGACAATCGGAGATCAACGGAAACAAAATCCACGCGACCAAATGAGGAGAGACATGCAAACTCCAAACATCCAGGCGTCAGGGTCGAGATCGAACCCGCCTCCTCCTGTATACTAGGAGAGGTAAGTTAACATCTCGCCGCCTAATGCTAATCAGGATGTACTTAGCAACTATTTTAGACATCGTGTTTCGCACTGTTCTAAGGTTTTAGTTGTACCCCCTCCAACTCCCACTGCGGATCCGCAGGACATTTCAGAGAGGAGTGGGAGCCAAGAGAGGGAACAACCCACGAGGGGGAGGGGAGGATGACTGAAGGGAAAAAGCAACACAACCGCGAGGCGAGTAACGGGAGGGAGATGAATCGCAGTCAGCATGGAGCATAGGGCAATGACGTCAAAATAGGGAGGCCTCAGTCCAAAATAGGGAGGCCTGATAGTGGACAATGACTCACGGTCGCAACAGCAGCCTGTGTTAACCATCACGTAGAATCAGTGTTTAGTATAGGTTAATATTTGCAAAGTTTTTGTTCCGAGATAGTGAATCATTTGTTCCTTTTTGCGCCACATTTAGTTGCGACTTGCTCCATTAAAACATATATTAGTAAGCTGTAACAACTAACCCCCATCCGGCAGGCGGTCTCGGCCCTCCCTCCCATCTCCCCTCCTTTTCCCCTTCCTTTTAAATATAGTCTCCCACCCACCCTCTCCCTACCATCCCTCCTACAGAATCAAAAATGTCCCCCCCCCCACCCTCTCATGCCAATTCATTCCCCACAGGGAGAGTCACGAGCCCTGAGGACACAACCCGCAACCCCCCCCCCGCCGCTGCCGAGTGTCCTCTCGCCTATAACCGCCGGACATGCAATGGGTTCGATAATAACAATAATAAAAACAAGCTTCTAACAACTATGCAACGGTCATTATCACCATTGGTGGCCCGGAGCCAATGGAGGGAATTCTATGCTCGTTTAAGGAGGGCGAGTCTGTCCAGCGGATGACCGCTGTTGACTTCTCACAAATTGGTACTTATTTTAATGACACTGGGAGGGTTGTGAGTTGAGGCAACGCCAACTAGGATTTTTGCCTCCCGGAGAATGCTTGCAAATTATGGCTTTTGCATCCAGGGCCACCCAACTGGATCATGATGTCAATCGATCACGGCAGCTATACTTTATTCAATGTAACGGCCTCGATGAAGATGTCTCATTAAGCTTCTCTTTGAAAGTTTGTATTAGGTCTGAGAAAAGAAGCACCTGAAGATTCACGCTTTCCATTACATTGAGAGGAGCACATAAATTATAATCCTGCTATTAATTTACTTGTTAATCCAGAAAAAAACACGATGATGCAAATAACATTTTTTACAGGAGGGCCCTGATTTGGGACTACTTTGTAATATGTTTTCAGCCAATTCGTGATGAGTTTATATACAAGTTAGAGACAACCGGAGCACCCCGAGAAAGCCCACGAGTGAGAAGCCAACACTGTATCCTCATACAGGTAGAAACAGACTGTGATTCGTCTACTCGCTGTACCTCCTCCTGGCTTTGGTTCCTCCTCGACACGCGCGGGAAGGAAGTTTCACAACATTTGTGCAGCGATCCCACAACACTCGTCTCCAGAGTGCTGGATTACAGGCATGCATAGCCACTACCGCCTGGTTAAAGGGTGTCCATGAAGGTATCATGCATCGTTAAATCTTCATATGTCATTAGACTGCACATAGAGTGGAGCGCGTCTGAGACGACGTCCACTGAGGAGACAGAGCAATGAAATCAGAGCGATGATTGCATCCCAGGATAGTGAGATGTTGCAGCGGCTTGTGGAATCTATTAATTATCCAGCAACAGATTGACCGTGGCTGATGATGACTTAAACGACCCAACTGTTTACGGATGAGCATTGCAGTTAAATGGGTTGTCAATGACGTATCGCAAAGCACTTTGGAAGCATACAGTACTCGCAAATTACCAAAAACAGAAGTTCGGAACGATAAATAATGAAAAAATTTGGAATTAAGTATTTGTGTTTATTTTGTGCTGAAATGCCATCGAATTTTAACGCGTGTCACAAACATCATCCAGAAAAAATCTCAATAAAGGTATAAAATGGAAAAATATGAAGGGGGGGGGGACAATAAAACCATGTAATTTTGGACAACATAGGGAGACAAAACAGTGGCGATCCGTGCCCACAAAAACACAGCGAGAAACCGCCACCCCACCCGCAGCTCGCGGAGCCCTCAGAGACGCCGACAGCGCACGAGTGTCGAAGACACCAAACGCTTTTCTTAGTGGGAAGCCAAAGTAAAAAAAAATGGCATCTTAACAACCAAATAATAAACCAACTGACTTTTAATTGTTAAGACATTCTTATCCAGCCGAGTATGCTGGTTCCCGTCTTGGTCGCGCTCAATCTTTGTCAACGTCTTGTTGAACACACCATGAGGGCATGTTTTTGTTTGACGGTTGTTAAGTATGTACGTAATGCCACACGAGCCCAATGCTATCATCGCATCTGTGCTGTGAATGAAATGCTGCACTGTGTGTGCTTGCTAAAACAAAGTCCAATACACAAGCCGAGTTGTTCATTGGTGAGACAAACTCAAAACGTCTGTCAATAATAATATAGCTGTAAAAGGCAAAACATTACATAATAGGCAACGATGGCCCATCTTAATTGCACGTACAAATAACAATGTATTTATAACGACTGTAAATCGTTTTTTGTTGTCACAAGAATGGTTGCCCAATGGATGTTGTAACAACTACAGTACCAGATAACATTTAAATAGTGTACATTTTGTTATTCTTTGGGTCTTTCGGTAAAGTCACGTAGATAGAAAAAATAATAAAAATATCACGACGTTTCGATCGCAACACAAGCGGTCGTCATCAGGAAAAGTGACGACCCGCTTGAGTTGCGATCGAAACGTCGTGATAGTTTTTTTTTCTATCTACGTGACTTTACCGAAAGACCCAAAGAATATGAATTCTTGCAGTCACGAAAGCTTTAAGTCAAGTGTACATTTTATCAGACGATATTTGAATAGAAAGAAAAGTTGGTTAGAATTTCACCAAACTGTTCAGAAATAGCATGAAAAACCACCTCCAAACATTTGTATAAATATATGAAAAGTGATCTTGAACAACAACAAAAAAACACACACACCAGCATTCCTTTGGAGAAAAATAATAAAAAATCCAAGCAGTAGAACTCCTATTGGCATTAATATCGATTAAACTGAACTGAACCACGCAACACGTGGTCCAAGTGCTTAACATCCAGTCCATTGATCAACTTATATAATACCATATTCCCATGGGGGGAGTTTGGGGGGGGGGGGGCACGGGGGGGGGGGGCAACGCCCCTCTCAAACTGGACACCTTTATTTTATCTTCAGTATTGCAAATAAATGAATTATTTGCACCCGCGATTCCTAATGTGAGGGACAAAGCGAACCCCCTGCCCCCCCCCCAAATATAGAAGTCAAACTCCACCTATGCATATATTGTATTCATTGTGTGGACAGTGATTATAGCGGTTGAAAAACATGTTGACATTGGCACAGAAATCTGAAATTGAAGCAGTTTGGGGTTTTTAATGAAGGGTCCATCGTGTGTCCTGCTGTCAGTCATTATAAATTGCACATGTGAGTCATAAACTAAAAGCCCTTTCCCTATTAGGGCTGCTGAACCTTCTTACGTGTTTGAAATATTGCGCGTGAATGCAGTTTACTGTGAAAATATCCCCGTACCAAAACCACCTGTCATTTCTAAGAAACATCTTCAACCCACCCGCATATCTAAGGTCTAAGAAAAAAAATTATCAGCTGGGTGATTTAACAGAAACTTGCTTTGTGCGCTAAACATCGGGTCTTTCCACCAAACGGAAACAGAAGCGGGACTTCTCACCCCCGAGAATAATATGTGCATTTATTACAGGAGAAGTTAATCAACTTGGAAGTTCGGAATATAATGTGGCAAGAAAATAATTTCATAACGAAGAGGATGTTGTGATGAGTGGGGCCTGTGCATGGGCTGGAAGAGGGCAGGTTACCAAGGCGAGGGATTGCATTGGCACTCAGATATCGTACGGCCAAGGGGAGCATTGAAGCGAGACAGTGAAACATTGCGAGAGCAGACATTGCATCCTGCAATGACCTCTTGACTTTGACCTTAACCAAATGACCAACTCAAGCAAACCGAATTTAGCTGGTCGTGCAATTGGACACTCTTCTGCCTTTTTTTTTCCCAACCGGTGGCAGTAGGGGCCTCAACAAACCCAGCGAGTGCTGCGCCACTTTGTCACATCAGACTCTGACCCAACGTCAATAAGTTACAAGCGGCCGCTGTGAATGTCCGGCCGCTGTGAATGTCCTTGGCAAGGCCACGACCAGCAATGTTCCAAGCCGCACAAGTGGACTCGCTGTTATTAATTTACCGCCCCCACTCCCCCCTCCGCCCCACCCCCCCTCGCCCGTCTGTGACCTGCTTGTTGAGTGCAATGAAAGCCATAGTGTACCTGCTGGCGGGGGCGAGCGGGGCGAGTGGGGCTCTGGCAGCTTCAACTCATGCACAATCCAAGTGAAAAAGCAGGCAGCCTTCCTTCACGGGGCTGCAAGAGCGCAGCACCTGGCGCTTACGCACAGCGCACAACACACAATCAGGCACAGAGCGTGTTGTCCTGCATGAGCCAAGCACGTTAAATATTCCGTTAAATAATAATAGTATTATTATTTTCTGTCATATTAACATATGAATGCATACACAAAGCCAAATATTACTTCTGTGACCTTAACAGACTGTTGGGGCAAGTACTGTTAGTGAGCACCTATTACGGCTGGCATGGCACACAACGGGGTGGGTGGGCTAGCACCACTCCTGGCCACCTTTGTCTTCCGAGTATTGATGTTTACACATCGCACCAGGATGAGTCGACCACGGAGAGGCCTAGGACTGGTTAAAATATTCGTCACTGGTGCTAGCCGCGAACCACTATGCTACGATACTCTTAGGTTTTTTTCTACGCTACTGCTCCCCACATTGGCGCGTGGCCCGAAGAAACTGCTAAATTGTGTTCAACTCTTGTTCATAATAGTGGCACATCATCTTTGAACCTATTGGCGGTACACCGGTGCGCGGTATATATTTAAAAAAATGTAAATTTTCCCGCGATTCGCAACCCCGGTCAGAACATTTTCCAGGCTGATGGCGTTGGTGCGTCAAAATCAGTTCTCGTTATGACGAAGCGGTCGGAAGACGGATGTTTATGAGCAGCTGAACACGAAGCGTCGCAAGTCTGTGGCCGTAAAGCGAGTAACCCAACCTTGATGACGAGTGGCTGGTTCCGTGTTCGGTCGAACGCTTCCTCGATTCAACGGACCCAAATCAATGGTCAACATTTTTTGAGTAAGTCTCAGTTGCCTAAATAAATATTCGAATCGTGTCAAACTTGTCGATGGGGATAATTAAAGACCGATAAACAGGTTTTGCTGATTCAAATTTTGATTTTAGACTGTTTCATGAGGACCGATGTGTTATGCTCCACCGGTGTACCGCCAATACGTCCAAATACACATACGCATGCAAGTAAAGACTGTGCAACGCACCAACTAAACCCACAACGTCACATTAGAGAGTGGATTGGGCCAGGACCATGCTCAAGCTGCTTTAGACTCCCCAGTCAGGGCTGATGTTTATATTCTGCATCGAGTACCGCAATCATTTAAGGCCGTGCAAACCTAGGGGAGGGGATACCGTTTGCCACTAATATTATCCATGACCAGGAACAAAACCCAGGAATTTAGAATCATAAAGCGGACGTTAACCACTGTGATATAACACCCCACCTAAAACACACACATACAGAAACATACATATACTTGGCACAGGATATGTACACGCTCTCCTAGTTAGTCTAATAAGGCTGCTGTTTGCATAAACAGCAGTCCCACGCATGGTACACCACCCCTAATAACCACTTTTGTCTCTCTCAGTGTATATATTGATAGCACCATCGCCTCACATTGACTCAGTTCATGTTGTGAGTTGACCTATGTCAAGCCCATACATCAGTTAATGTGCATGGCCAGGTTTTAGATACCTGGCCATAATAATACACTCGCGACACACAACACATGCACACACACAGGGCCGTAGGGCAACGCTACTTAATGCACAAACAGGGTGCTCAAAACAAGCCACTTCCCTTCCCAGTCTCTTAAAAACACACAAGCTGCATCACTTCTCAGCGTAACCTTCAGCTTAAACCAATTGCCACTGCTGTTACTGACTTTTTCCAAGGTACAAGGAATATAAAACACATGCTTATTTTTTGTCGTTTCCACAACAAGCAACCACTTCCTGCAAGTCCATTTAAACAATAACAAGAGACCAAGTTTCAAGAGGAACATGCTGAGCACAAAGCACGCGCACAGTATGCTGGACTTGCCGATGCAATGCTCGCATGATGGAATGTGCTTTTGTTGAGAGTAAAACTAAATAGTTGAGGTCTCTTGAACACTGTCCGAGCAGCGGCTGGCTTTGGAGTGAACCAAGTCATTAATTAATGTATTCAATGCCCCAAAAAGGTTCTGGTCATTGTGGGTGAGTAGTATTGACCCATTTTGGAACCTGGGGATCTTACCCCTGGTGCATTTGCAAGTGAGGATTTACACGGTTTTAAAAATGAATACTGTATGCATATTGATAATTATTTTCAAATAAACGTAAGTTTACTAATAGGGGTTTTCCCTTTTTTTCTGGTAACAAAACTGACACCTTTTGCAAGGAATCATGTTTACATTAACCACAATACTTGCAGTCAAATGCAAACAAAAAAACATAAGTTTGATTGACTCTATTTCACATTGGTCAGTGTCTCTAGGACTGAATGATTGGTAATCATGAACCTCACATGAAAACATCACAGAAAGTAAAAAATAGTATTGTTTATACTGTATATATATACATCCTAACACTAACATGGTGGCCAGATATGTTTTCCCTTGCCATGTACACAGGAAGTCGTGGGTTGGATCCTGACCCTGACGCCTGTGTGTTTTAAGTTTGTGTGGTTTTTACCTTCCACATTTAGAAATGTGCGTTTAGATGATTTGGCTGCTCCTATCAATATTTCCACATGATAAACCACTTCGATGAACTCAGAATGAGAATATTTATTTAGACTGGAGAAATCTGATGACCTGTGAAGTTATTTTTCACAGATGTCCAGGCACCCCGCTATTTCTCAGCACTAAGCGCGCATGTTGTCAATGACCCAACAGGACAAGACCTGAGATCTGCTCGTGATGGTGGTGACCATGATGTAGATTGTGGTGGTGATCATTTGTGGCGATCGTGATGGTGGTTGTGATCATGGTGCAAATCGTGGTGGTGATCGTGGTGGTTCTGATTGTGGTGGTGGTGGTGGTTGTGATGGTGATTGTGGCAGTGGTGATCATGGTGCGAATCATGGTGCGAATTATGGTTGTAATTGTGGTGGTGCTAATCTAGGTGGTGATGGTGGTGATCGTAAGCAGTTACTGAGACTGCACGTTCCAGGAAGCGGGCGCCGTTGCATGCAACGAGCTACTGGACAAACTCACAAACAACAAGCGCCTCGAGTTCAACCACTTCGAGCAAGACCTTTACATTCATTCAATGTCCATACTGCGATGATACGGAAATGCGCTATTAGAGATGGTTTTAAATGGCTATTTACATTACATTTCCATCAATTTGATAGGCGTGTCGGCCGTGGGGAGGGTGCAAGAGGTGACCGGCGAGTCATCCCTCTAAATTCTCCTCTATCTCCTGCAAACCGTGGAGTTTCCACCTCTCTCGGCCAGGTCCAGACCTCTACGTTGGTCATCCAGCTTTCCCTCTGTCCTTGCACTCTGCCGTTGAAGTCTTGCGTTTGCCGGTCCGTGACGCTGCTATCACATGGCCAAACCACCGCAGTTCTGCAGCCCTCTCCGTATAGTTGCGAGAAAGGGCTGCCCGGTCACTCGCTTTTCCTCGTAATGTCCGAGCGAAAGGGCACCTGTTTGTGCAGTGCGCCGCGCACGGTGCATACGTACGCGCGCAAAAAAAGTCGTCGGAAACGCGGCACCGCAAACCGTTTGTGCACTCCGTGTCCGCTGTTGGGCGACCAAGATTCACGACCATGAAGAGCGAGCACCGCGGCGCAGACAATTGCCACAGGACACGTTTGTATCTCACCTGGAATGTGTACTCTGTTACACCAACGTCACTGGGTAACCTAACGCTTTGGCAAAGTTGTGCCTATTTCCATCTAAGCGTGAAACATACTAATTATTAGACTAAGTTGCTGGGGGGTGATGACAGGAATTGAGCAACTGCATTGCGGCGAGTGGCAGTGTAAACAAGCGCACTGCCCTACTTGCATTGCAGTGAGTCAGCTCGAGGGAATTTTAGGTGTGCGTCAAGTTCTTTAATTAACAGGCACACATAGACAACTACAGTCCTGAATGCCCAAGGCAAAAAAGCCCTTTCCGTTCACCTTCGCTCAAGTGAATAACGCACAGTGGCGTGTGAATGCATGGGGAGCTGCCACAGTGGTGTAATGGTGAGCACACTGGACTTGCAATCCAGACGATCGCTGGTTCAATTTCACCTCCCGGCGAGGAAGTTGATACAAATTCATTATTAGAACGCCCCTGCCCCTCCCCTCGCCACTGTCCACCCAGCAAGTATGAATGCTGAGTGATCGACAGGTTAATTGTGGTGGACTTAAAGTGTGGGTAATTCTAGATTTGAAGCTTTCGTGACTGCAAGGATTCATATTCTTAGGTTTTTTCGGTAAAGTCACGTAGGTAAAAATTTTAAATTAATAAAAGTAAAATAAAAATAAAATAAAAATCACGACGTTTCGGAGGCAACACAAGCTTCCGTCTTCAGGTGGAACCGTCACAGCACGATACCTGTATCAAGTGACTTGATAGCTGTATCAAGTGACTTGATACAGCTATCGTGCTGTGACGGTTTCACCTGAAGACGGAAGCTTGCGTTGCCTCCGAAACGTCGTGATTTTTATTTTATTTTTATTTTATTAATTTAAAAATTTTACCTACTTGACTTTACCGAAAATAAACCTAAGAATATAAAGTGTGGGTACTCTCACCGCTTCCAGCACGTATGCTCAGCATGGAAGATTAGACTCCAGAGCTACCTCTCAAGTGGAGGCCCTTCGTCCAGCAGTGACTTGTGCAAGCACCTGCAGGGCTGCACCTTTATCTTTATTCTCGGTGCGAAGTGCTTGGCTCAAGAGGCACTCTCTCTCACGTGAGAGAGCCCCCTGAGGAAAGCTCCTTTTGCAAAGGCGATCTCCGATTTCAGATTGAATTACCGGCCACACAAACAACCAGTAGCAATTAATATCTGGACCCGGCCCTTGCCTCTATCAGATTTACATGAGCATCTGGTGTGGTGTATGAACAGCACTAGGGAGACCGAGGTCGTTTGACATGGTGCTGTGCACACCAACCCGCATGTGTGCCAGTCAAGTCTTGGGGAATATCGTTGTAAAGTGTACGTACAACATACACCACGCAGTGATATGTACAAAGAAGCAGCTATTATCATTGACTCTCGTCTGCAAATCCAGTATCCATCCCCCAAGTCCACAACAACTCTGAACTACTTTATTTTAGCAGATAAGGGCCACTGAGATATACAGCTCTATTTCAGAAGCGACCTGGCCACAAATGATAGCTCAACGAAGTGGCTTATCATGTGGACATGTAGAGCAGCCAAATGCTCGAAAGGCATGTTTCTAACCTTCACATTAACCGTGATTTGTTACTGATAGATGAGGAATCACCTGAACGTGGGTGTGGCAGGTGCTTGATTCCTCCTATTATCTGCAAATGTGTATTTTGAAGAGGGGTCGCATTCAAAATGAATATTATCCGTGTTCATCCACAATTTTATTTGCTGATTATAAGATATGCAGAATTTGTCAGCTAATAAGGTGAGAACTCTTTGTTTGCTGCTAATTTCTATAAACAGCAGCACTTGCTTAAATGCTGATAAAGAGGTGTTCCATTGTGCACACGGGTGAGCATGTGTGTGTACGCACTCTATATAAGTTTGTGTTATGCATTCTCTAATATCCCATTATCAGAACAGTACACATACTTCCTGAGTTTAATTTAACCCGTAGGTTTTTGCGACCAATGTGGTTAATGTTTTTTTTGGGGTTTTGCACAAAACGCCTACCACAAATGAAATCCGCAATCCAATTTGAGTTCCACACCCAATGCCTTCGTAACCCATTCGGGAATGTATTCTGGTCAACCACCCACCAACAACACAAACATCTCCCCTCCTCCTCCTCCTCCACCCCCTCCTCCTCAACAACACATCTACTTTTCCATCCTCAAACCACAAAAGCACATTTCATAATTCTCTAGATTGATGTGAATTGCTTTCCACAGCACGGTGCCGTCAGTTAACCTACGGGGCCACAAAAAGCCCATTTATGAGTTCCTCTGCTACAAGCAGAACACAAGTGTTCATCTTTACACATGCAACACACATGGCCATTGTGCATATTGGGCCGATGCGATGATATGCTGAAGGAAGATCCTTGTACGCTTTTAGATTTGCCTTCCCCGGCTTTACAGACTTGCCAATAATAGAGGTTGCATTTAGAGTTATTATACGAAACACACAGTGCTCGTTTTTCCATCAGCGTTATAAACAGTGCCCCGTTTTAAATACGAGTTGAGCCCTTTAGCAGTCTTCTTCCTAGCATTGTTCCCGCTGTGGCACAGGGTCCGCTTTTCGGCATTGTCTTCTCCATTTGGCTCGGTCGAGGGCATCTTCGGGGGATGCGTTGACCGTCTTCATGTCTTCCTTTATTCGATCCATCCATCGCTTCTTCGAACGTCCGCGTGGACGGCGGCCCTCTGGCTCAATACGCATGGCCCTTTAGCAGTATGGGTAACAAATTCCAATCTGTGCTCCATAAAGATTGGTGGTGGCAGTTCCGGCCTTAATATCTGCTCGTGAACAGCACTTGCCCCAACAGTCTGTTAACGGTTGTCCTTGGTGGTGAGGGTCACCTGTAATGCTGCAATGTTGAGGTGGGGTAGGTAGATCCACGAAGAGACGGTGCCTTACTTTAAGAAATACAGTTATGAATTAGTTAATATTGAATGCACAATGTGTTGTATTATAATGAATGCTACCTAACGGATGTTGACTTGATCGCATTAAATGATATGAAGGTGAAGTGATCCTCTTGATTCGAAATCGGATGGGGTGTGAGGTAAAATCCCATCATAACCTCGAGGTCAATAGAATGATCTCCAATTTGTGTATAAGCCAAGAGTGGGCATCCCATAGAGGACCTAGCTCCTGCCATGGGAAGGGGAAACTTCCACGACTGGGCTCAGGACTGCCATGGAGATGTGTGATGCTTCCATGATCATTTGAGAAGGCATATTGGCTTTTATAATTGCAAAGGTAAGCCTGCTGCAGGTATAAATTCGGTTTTAAATCACTCTGTGTCTCAGCACGATTCTTGTCAGTATTTATGATGCTGAATAGATTATAGAGTGGTTAGTATTTGCATGGGCAATTACAAACATGTGACGTCATCATGAAAGTAGCACTGCAAGATGCCCCTACAGTGTGGAAACGTTGGCCCGGGATAATAAAAGATTGTAGAAATTGCTCTACATGTTTCGGACAGGTGCCAAACACAGGCGTATATGTCCTTCATCTGTCCCTTTCTGGGGGCCTCAGCTCCAGACGAGGGAGTTTAGAGGGCCATGGGTGGGGGCTGACGGCTGTCTGCTGTAACGCACAACCAATTGAGAGGGCCAACATGGAAGATCCCTGGGTTTGATCTTCCACGAAGCTCGTGGGCCACCCTAAACCTCATCCGCACAAACCATGGCAGATGCGGATACCTGGTGGACAAATAGAAAATTAAAAACCCTCCAATGATGCAATTCCCGATCCACAAATACAAAGGAAATATCACAGCAATACAGTCCGCTGCTTCTGACGCGGTTATGTGGCTTGATCACCTGAATGGGAAATTGTAGTTGTTGCTGCATCTCCATACGAAAGAAGAAGAATGGACAGGAGAAAGTGGGAGGTGGGGGGTGGGGGCTGGATTGGCAACTGAACAGCGTGCAGGAGAGTTCGCCTGTCTGAGCTTGTGAACAGTGAGGCGCTTTCCTTTCCTATATTTTCTAAAAACACCACAGCACACCTGGGACTTTTCCACGGTACATTGGTCTGCAGCGGTACACCGGTTGCAAAGCACCGTGCTAGATGGTAAGATGTTCGGAATGTACAAACTACCTCAATGGTCTCAAATTAAATATATTTTAAAACGCCCTTAACATATTGAGGAAAGCCTCAATAATTTGCCGGATTATTTTTTAGATGAGTCCTACTGCATTGGGTTCGTTTGGTAAAAAAAAAATTAAGTGTTTGTCTTGCGGGAAGAAACAGGAGTACGTGGAGAAAAAACGGTCTGTTCTTAAATATGCAATAGTGTCTATATTAACTAATGCCATGTATTTTGAAAAAAAAGTATATATGAATTAAACAAACAATGAGTAATTAAGATTGAGGGTATATGAAAAAGTAAGTGAACCCGTGGTTTCATTAGCTCAATTAAGGGAATAACTAGAATGAGGTGTTTAAATAATTAGGTAGCTCTTCAGGGGTGAGTTTGCATGGCTCCACCTTATTTAAAGATCAGAAACTGTGTCCGTTTCACCATACAGATGTGTGGAAACAAGTCATGCCACGATCAAAATACATCTCTGAGGACCTCAGAAAAAAAGTGTTATTGATGCTCATCAGTCGAGAAAGCTTTACAAAACCATTTCTAAGGATTTGGGGCTCCACCAATCCACTGTCAGACAGATAGTCCACAAATGGAGATAGTTAAAGACAACAGTCACTCTACTCAGGAGTGGTCGTCCTACCAAATATATCCAAAAACAAACTGGAAAACCATGAAGGAAGTCACAAAGAACCCCCAGCGAAATATCCAAGGATCTGCAGGCCACTTTCGCCTTGGCTAATGTGAGTGTTCATAGCTCAACTATCAGATAAACACTGAGCAAGAATGGTGTTCTTGGAAGGATAGCAATGAGAAAACCACTGCTCTCCAATAAGAACATTGCTGCCCATCTGAAGTTCGCCGAAGAGCATATATATATGGTCTACAAGACTTCTGGAACAATGTTCTCTGGACAGACGAGTCAAAGGTATAACTCTTTGGCCTGAATGAGGCACGATATATTTGGTGAAAACCAAACACTGCTTTCGAACAGAAAAGAAAAACCTCATCCCAACCGCCAAGCATGGTGGTGGGAATGTGATGGTTTGAGGCTGCTTTACTACCTCAGGACCTGTAACGGCTTGCCATCATTGACACAACCATCAATTCTGCATCCTATCAGAAGATTCTAGAGGAGAATGTCAGGCCATCTCTCCGTGAGCTGAAGCTGATTGCAGCAAGACAATGATCCTAAACATACAAGCAGATCTACAAAAAAATGGCTGCAGAAGAATAAAGTCCGCATTTTACAACGGCCTAGTCAACGTCGGGACCTAAACCATTAGAAATGTTGTGGAAGAACACTGAAGCGAGCTGTGCAAGGCAACTCTCAAATGTCACCAAGTTGAAGGAGTCCTGTAAGGAGGAATGAGCCAACATTCTTTAAATCCGATGTGAGAGACTGACCAACGGTTAGAGGAAACGCTTAGTTGCAGTCACTGCTGTTCAAAGGGGTGTCACAAGTTCCTGAATCTAAAGGTTCACAAACTTTTTCACACGTGGTTATTGAATGTAGAATCATTTGAGGATAAATAAATGTTGAAAGAGTACCAAGTTTTAGTGTCATTTGTTTAATCAGCTTATCTTTATCTATTATTTGGACTTAGATTAAAATCTAATTCAGATATAATTTTCGTTTTTGGTTCTTTCGGTGAAGTCACGTAGAATGAAAATTAATTCAGTTATAGAGTACGACGTATAGATTTCAACACACGCAATCGTCCTCAGGTAAAAAACAAACCTAGTGAACTTAGAAATACAATGCAATCCAACACAGAGAGTCGGCTAACACAACAGTCAACACCTTACCTGGTTGATTACGTTCTTCTAAAGATTTCTAAATTTGAGAGAGAGACAAAACACAGACACGGGGACACACAGACAGACACACAAGCAGAGAGACAACACAGAGACACACAGAGAGACACACAACATAGACACAGTGTGGAAGAACGTAATCAACCAGGTAAGGTGCTGACTGTTGTGTTAACCGACTCTCTGTGTTGGATTGCATTGTATTTCGAAGTTCACTAGGTTTGTTTTCTACCTGATGACGGTTGCTTGTGTTGCAATCGAAACGTCGTATTCTATTATTTTATGTATTTCCTTTCTACGTGACTTTACCCAAAGAACCAAAGAATAATTCCTGCAGTCACGAAAGCTTCAAATCAAATAAAATGTTAGGTTTGAAATGTGTAAAATATGTGAAAATCGTACAGGGTTCACAAACGTTTTCTCGGCACTGTAGATTAACATGGCTATAACAACTGCGGTTTAATGTTGGGTGGTTAAGGGATAAGTGAGTCACAGTCCTTTTACCATTAAGAAAATGTACACAGTTCCCAAATGACTGCACCGTTACCAAATAACTGCACCTCCGGCATTGCGTAATTCACACCCCACAGCATTTGCCTATTTTAAAAAGGAGAGAAAATTACAACCCTAAGCACATTTACATGTTGACTTACACAATCCAACCGCAGAGCGGTTTATTCCATGATCTTTGAAGGACAATAAATTCGGGAGGGAAATACATACGCAACCGAACAAAGTATCGAGTTACTCTTTGGAACTTTCGGTAAAGTCACGTAGAAATAAATAAAATTAAATAATAATAATAATGAATTCATTTCTACGCGACTTTACCGAAAGAACCAAAGAGTAATTCCTGCAGTCACGAAAGCTTCGAATAAAAGTATAGAGTTTTGGGCACGACCGAGACTATAAATAAAAGCTGTTGTCCTTTAGCAGCTGTTATCGCTTAGGATGCAGCGGCCATGTGGTTAGAATTGGCGATTGATAAGAAGTTGACTTGCAGGAAGTATGCTGTTTATAAGGAACGCTACATCCGGGTCAAACACATGTTAATCTGCTCAAACCGTGGGTAAATACTCGTGTCAAAAATCATTTTAATGAACGCAACGTTGCAGCCTCGCAATTGCTTTCTCACGCCACTGCTGACACAAGAACTACACAGAGAGGAAGCTAAAGAAAGCTCCTCTTGAGGGCATTTGGCCGAATGTTCCACACTGGTCAGATGTCTTGGAAGAGTACCCACATTTTACCCCACCACACGCGACCCGTCTGATTGACAAAGTGCGAGGCACCCATTTATATCGCTGGGGGGAGAGAGATGGGGGGAGGGGGGAATTAAAGAAACTTGGCTAACATTTCAACTTCTCCACCAGGAAATCAAACTAGCGACCTCTGGATTGCAAGCCCTGTGTGCCAACTATTACACCCTGGAAGTTCCCATAATGTTATTATAGTCCTTTATAAATCACTTATACGGACTTCAGTAATGTCAAAGTGTCCAACTGCTCAAGGGAACAATGGCCGGTGTTAGACTTTTTTGTTGGCCCTAAAGCACTGTTAACTGCCCACAAAGTGGTACCCATTTTATTGACCTCAGAATGACGTTAAGCTGCATTGGCCATGTCAAATTTAACTTGCAAACCTCCTTTAACTCTTAACATGTCACGATGAATGTCATTCAACTGTAGCATTGCACATAATAACATGTAGATATTAATAATATGGCAATGGAGCTTGGAAAACCTTGGGAGCTTGGCATTTGCCAAAATATCAGAGGTAAAGGTGCAGCCCTGCTGGTAGAGAAGCCTCTGCTTGAGGAAAAACCTCTCAAAAGAGTATTTTTAGCCTGCTCTTCTATGTTGGCCAAACGCCATTGAATAGTGGAGAGATGATAACGATCTCTCCTGGACTACAGGAGGTCGTGGGCTATATCCCGACCGTGACGCCTGTATATTTGGAGTTTGTATGTTCTTCCCGTGATTGCGTAGATTTTTCTCCGGGTCCTCCGGTTTTTCCATCCACATTTAGAAACAACATGCGATTAGTATATTTGGCTGCTATAAATGTTGAGATGATAAGGCACTTCGTTGAGCTATAATTTGTGGACAGGTCGTTTCTGAAAAAGAACTAAGTTGCTCAGTGGACCTTACCTGGTCAAATAAAAATAGTATGTTTTAAATATAGTTTATAGTTTTTACCGCATTGCATGCAGCCTGCATATGAACCAAATTCCACCCTGACCCAATATGGATCCAGTCACTTAGTCCAAATATCCACTTCTCAAATGTCTTGTTGTATCGTAGCATCCTTATGTGGCAAATACGTTTCCAACGAGACCAACAAACACATATTGTAACTTGAATCTATCCGAGCGACCTCACTGAGATCTCAACATACGTTTCCAATGTCTTTTTTTCTGTGTCTGGCCGCGTGACTCAAGGGTGGATGCTGACCGAGCTTATGTAAGCAATCGCAGCACCAGAGATATGCATGGATGAAGAAAATTCTCATAATCCTGACTCATTTATCCCTATGTATCATAAACTTCATAATCTTCGTATTATCCATTTTATTAACCTCGTGTGTATGACACATTTTCATGCTTTGGGCAAAATCCTTTGAGCATCAAGAGTAATATAGGAAAGGCATTAACATTAATCCAAAATTGATGAGATGGACTCCATGTCCTATCCAATAACTAATACTGTACATGACAAAATAACATGTGGAAATTTCTCACCACGCCTTGCCAAACCACAATAGAATCTGTGCATACCCTGTACCATGTCATCCTACATGTGCCACCATTTGTTTTATTGTCCACGTATAGCCCTTGTAGCATTCCACTGCTGGATGAGGGCCTCTCCTTGTCGTGCCAGACGTCGGGGCTATTTTACCACACCATGCTGCCCAGTGTGGAGTGGAGAAGGCGGGAGCATAGATGTTGGAGCATAGTACAGTACAACATCAGACTATGGTAATGCCACCTGGTACCCACAGAATATCACAGCAGTCACCTATGACACATGCATGGTGGTCACCCTGCCAAACAGTATCCAGGTTCAAACCTGCTGAGCTTTTGGCATCTGATGAGATCGCGTGCACACCAGTTGATGTGGTCAAGTTATTTATAAATGTTAAAATAATAAAGTAAGAAAGCCGTTATTTATTCACCTTCAAATAAACATGGACCAATGCTCATCTTCGTTGGGGGCCCTGATATGGTTGTGAAAACTCCACATTCTTATGCAGGGTGCCAGTATTTACATTTAGAGTATTAGGCTGCTATAAATCTCCACATCACAAGCCACTTCGTTGGGCTATCATTTGTGGCCAGGTCGCTTCGGAAAAAAGAGCTATATAGCTCAGTGGGCTTTACCTGATAAAATAATATATATATACTGTACAGTATAACCAAATTTGAAAAAAATATTCCGAATATTTGTATGTTAAAATGTAGCCTGTTGCTGACGCACCACCGTGTTGCGTGCAAGTCAAGACAAAAACTAGCCGGTTGAATTTCGATTTAAAGCTTTCGTGACTGCAGGGATTCATCTTCTTGGTTTATTCGGTAAAGTCACGTAGAATGGAAATAATAAAATAATAAAAATAAAACATAATAAAATAATATAATTAAAACAAATATTGTTTTATTTTTATTACTTTATTATTTCCATTCTACGTGACTTTACCGAAAGAACCAAGAAGAAAAACTAGACGGTGTTCATAGAAAACAATCAGACTTATCTGGTAGGAAAGCCCCAAAAATAATGCAATCTTGAAATCTTCCTCGTTCAACGTCCCTCCATTTTCAAATTTCAAAAGTCAAAGTGCCTCAATGCTCAATGGCAGCACTCGTCGCTTTTGGCTGCCCTGGTGCGGGGGCCTGTTCCTACTTTTGGTACTTGTGGTACTTAATTTACTTAATTTAGCAACTTCGGAGATATGATGGGCTTAAGAATATTCATTTGTCACTCTAATTTTAGACGGATTTCTTTTTAACATGTCCCGATTTATATTTAGGCGCACCTTTTTTTCTTATATGGCTAGAATAGAAAAGTAGGCCAAAATGCCCCTCCGGAGAGGCGCTCTAAAGTTCACTCTAGTAGGAGGCCCTTCCACTCAGCAGTGGCATGAGCAAGGAACTACTATGCTGCTCCTTTACCTCTTTCTTGAATCACCAGTTAAACGTCCGTTCACAACTCACCACTCCCATGTACCCGGACCACACTGATGTCAAGTCAGCGCCACGCTAAGGCACATGCCAAGTCCTAAATCTGCTTATACTTACGAAATGGGGGTGTGTCAATGTACTCGGCGATCGCGAGCGGGGAGGGTGCGTTTGCTTAGCGCAGAGCGCAGCTGTTTCTGTGTGACTGTTATTGCGCCGTGCGCATGTGTTTGTGCACAGTGCTGTAGTTCGTGTAAAGTGCTATTATCCCCAGTGACTGGGTTCCATTCCTGAAAAAGAACATCATCGCCAGCATGAATTGGCATCTGAAACTGGCCTGGGCTGTCTATAGGTTGACTCAGACTAAAATTATTAACATTCAAAATAGATTGGGGGGGGGGGCAAAACCCAGCAAGGTGCTCCCCACACTTTTTTTATCCGTATTTGACTGTCTTCATGTTGTTATGTTTGTGTGTGTCTCTCTCTCTGTCTTCTGCCTCTCTTATTGTGTCTCTGTTTCCGTCTCCGTGTCTTCACGTGTACTCAGTCCCAATCTGTCTCTTTATGTCATCAGCCACACTGTCTCCATGTCTCTCTGTTTGTTTCATGGCAACCACTCACCTTGCTGCCATGCTTCTGCCTAATTCCTTCCCTGTCCACATCCCTGCCCCGCGTCCGCTTGCCTGCGCCCCACCAAAATAATGTTGTCCCACGGTCCAGTGGAATGTCAACATCAACAATGGGGAGACAAAGGCAACTTGGCCCGCATAGTTCTAACCATACCACTGTCATGTAATGTGCCAGCCTTAAAAGGAGCTTGCGAAGAGAAAATTCCGTGACAGTTTTAACAAAATATTTGTTTAATTTGAAAAGTATTCACTCCATATCTGACAAACAGTGGTATGAATCAAATTCCATTTTAAAAGCATATTTTCTATTAGCCTTTCGTTTAAGTTTACTTGTTTTTTCTTGAACAAACAATTGCAAAATCCTTGTGTTATAGGACACAACCAAATGCTTATCCAAACGTTACAAATGTTTACGACACTACTACACATGTGTTTGCAGCTGTGCTCCATAGATACAATTGAATTCAGTTCCCGAAAAAGCTATCAGGACCTCAAAAACACATCAGAGAGCAGTATTTACCACACTTCATTAGATATGTCTTGCATGGACCCTCTGTAACTCAGAGCCAAAACCAAACAGTTTCAAGGTTGTTTTATTTAACTAGGTGGGAACTATAGAGGCCAAGATAGTCTCATTTGCAAAAGTGACCTAAGGTTAATTAGGATTATACAACATTTATCCATCATTGCAATTGAGCAATTGGTGACAATTTTTTTTACTTGACAAATTTGGATCTAACGCCAGCATGGCCACGACCCACTCTTGCGAATGACATCAGGGGAATCTTTTCAATTCTATGCAACATAGCAAACTTTGCAATCGTATGTAATGGCTATTACACACCACAGTAATAACCAGGGCGGCTACTAGATTCGAACCACGAACCTCTGCGACAAGCAGCTAACGCGCTACCACACTACCACTAGGCCACATCACTGCCACAGTAACAAGTGTAATACAGTAGCATGGCAATGCAGAGCACATTCAATCACGATATAGTAGCATTCAACGGTTTCTTTGCTCAACTCATATCCATAACATAATATTATGGTTGGGCTGACAACCCGTATAGAACGTACAAAGTACACAGTTACATACATACACATCAATGAGCCTAGCTTGCATGGCAGGGTTGTTTTCATGCGGGTAATCACACACACACTGTTCCTGACATGTCTGTGCACCTGCGTCCCTTTCATACTCGCTACCAAACCTTCATAATTCACATGCAAACCACGTGTCACAGAATCTGTGCAATACAAATTGGATCTATGTAGCATCTAAATATGGCTGTATCCCAAGACACTGCATCCTCTATGTAGTATATGCAACTTCATGCTATCCTATTGTAGATTGCCTATTTGGTATTGTTCAAAAGTAGTTTCATTGTGTGTCGTCTGAGAGTCTGAAAACACAACAGCTGACTGGAGATGGGACCTGGAATGGCAAGAGTGACCGGCGGCAGGATTTACAGCAAGTACTGTGGTGTTACTCTGCTCTCAATACCTGGCAAGGTTCTGGCGAGGCTCGTGTGCATCTGGCAAGGGGCTGCAATCATCTGCTGCAGATTCCGTGCCTCGAAATAGTCTGGCTTCACACCAAAAAGAGTCAGCGGTTGACCGAATGCTATCGCTTTGTGTTCTTATCGAGTGCCGTCCGATAGTTTGGCCAGAAATCACTTTCAGCCTATGTTGGTCTTAAGAAGGCGTTCAATCAACGTGTTTTGATTTATGTTTGCTTCAATGCTGTGTACTTTGTTTTGCTTGTTTGACTTTTGTCATTGTTTTTCCAGGACACTTGCAAATGAGACTATATCTTGGTCTCTTGAGTTCTCACCTAGTTAAACAAAATAAAATAAATTAAATCACGACGTTTCGGGTGCAACACAAGCGTGGGACAACCACAACAAGAAACAATTGCTGTGGTTGTCCCACCTGATGACGGACGCTTGTGTTGCGTCCGAAACGTCGTGATTTAATTTATTTTATACCTACGTGACTTTACCGAAAGAACCAACGAGTATGGATCCCTGCAGTCACGAAAACTTCAAATCTCGATTGGTTAAACAAAATAAACTCTCAACTTAATTCGTTGCCTTGAAAGTCCTGGAAATCTGTGCAATTCCGGCAAACATGATGGATCTGATGGTTGGCCTGAATTCAGGAACTGAGCACTATGAAGTGTGGTGGGTGTACCTCTGACTTCTTCCCAGTGAATTATGGGGGAGATGCAGGATGCATACTTGCCCAAACACTTGAATAGACAATGTGCTCTTCGGGGAGTTGACCATAGCTTCCAGAGTGTATCTATTGCTGAAGTGAGCCACTGGCCTTGATATTGGAGATGATGCTGTGATGTTCACGAAGTCACTGGACATCATTGTGTTGGCTATTGTAGCCCTGGATATAGAGACAGTGCCATTAGGAGTGCAAGTCTCTTTGGTTAACAATAAAGTGCAGGCTTTCCATGTCTCTTTTGATGGTGCTGTACAGCCCTCCCGAGTGTGTGGTGATCATTTTGAGGTATTTGACAGGTTAACTTACCTTGAGAGCATTATCCAGAACACAGAAGGTTCAGAATCAGAAGTGCCAAGACAGCTGGGACTGGCCTACGTGGGAATGGATTGCTCTAACCACAGTGCTTGTCTCTGATGTTATCTTAGCAGAATGATGAAGCTCCATGTTTTCAAGGCTCGTGTGCTTCTCGTATTGTGCTGTGGAGCTGAGATGTGGACACCCAGATCATCATTAGGGGTACGACTGAAGACCTTTGCTACCAGCTCTATAGAATCAGGGTACCGATGGAAACATTTGTAGGCATAGGATACTGCAGATGATGCTAGCTAACTGCATGATATGGGAAGGCCAACTATGGCACTTTGGGCATGTGCACCCCTCGCTTCCCCCTTAGTTGACCCTGCCCACCAGGCCCTGTGAGCTAGAGAACCTCATGGGTGGAGGAGACCGAGGGGTCAACAACAGGTGTTGTGGCTGCAGCAGATCGACTGTTACTGTCTAAACTAGGTGATAGGATCAGATTGACCATTACTGTCTAAACTTGGAGATATGATCAGATTGACCGTTACTGTCTAAACTTGGGGATAGGATCAGATTGACCATTACTGTCTAAACTAAGGCATAGGATCAGATCGACCATTACTGTCTAAACTTGGGGATAGGATCAAATTGACCGTTACTATCTAAACTTGGGGATAGGATCAGATTGACCGTTACTGTCTAAACTTGGGGATAGGATCAGATCGACCATTACT
The DNA here is from genome assembly GCF_964198595.1 of Lampetra fluviatilis. Taxonomy (NCBI): domain Eukaryota; kingdom Metazoa; phylum Chordata; class Hyperoartia; order Petromyzontiformes; family Petromyzontidae; genus Lampetra; species Lampetra fluviatilis. Next base: position 5,076,289 of record NC_136295.1, on the reverse strand, counting down.
GTCTAAACTTGGGGATAGGATCAAATTGACCGTTACCATCTAAACTTGGGGATAGGATCAGATTGACCGTTACTGTCTAAACTTGGGAATAAGTTCAGATCGACCGTTACCGTCTAAACTTCTGAATAGGATTAGATTGACTGTTCGTGTCTTAACTTGGGGATAGGATCAGATTGACCGTTACTGTCTAAATTTGAGGATGGGATGGGAGCTCGCTTGGGAGCTTTGCCAGGAGGGACCATAGGCGTTGGTGCCGGAGGGAGGATACTGCTATGTGCTTTGTTTGCATATGCTCCGGCATTATTGGCCATTTAGGCTATTTAAGTTCATAACAGAAGTAGTTTCAGCTGCTGCCATCCTAAGACTGATAAAAAAGAATGATAATGTACAGTGCCCTTGACAATCCATTACTTAACTCAGGTCTCGACACACTGCCAGTTATGGGATTGTTTGACCATACTACAACACGCAGGTCAGTATGTGGTCAAGTACTAATGATAACAGTTATGGATACAATTTGCATTGATCGTGACTGTACAGCATATCTTTGCTGCGTTCAGGTCACAGCATTGAAATTGGTATATTGACAGTTTATTGAGTGACACATTTATTATACGTATTATCTCTGATAATAGTGGATAATTATGTAGTAATACTGAAATAGTAATAATAAAAGCACTAAATAGTTTTGCTATCATAATATTTATTATTATTGAACAAAACAAAGTACGAATTATATCTTCAGATCACGGAAGCTAAGCAGATCTGAGCCTGGTTATATAAGTGGCAATCATGTACGTTAATAGAAAATTGGCAACCTTGGTAAGTATTTGAAAGCTAAAGTATTTGAAATGTGTTCCTATAACTTGGCCTTGTGCTTTCTAAAAATGTGGCCCTGCCTCTTCGTCTTGGGGGTACATAGCAACACCTGCAAGCTGAAAAATTGCCCTGGGGCCACTGTATATCAACTGCTGCATTCATTATCTGGGACATTTAGACGTTAGAAAGTCCATCCATTTATCTTTGCACCTGGAGAGTTTCACCTGCACACCCAAGTGTCAGGAATTTTTTTTTCATATTTAATTGTTTGCGAGGTAACTCGCCAATTTTGTCTGCTGTCTCATTTTTGGCTAGCTGTGTTTATAAATGGGAATTTAAAAAATATATTATCCAAACTAGTGCCGCAATGGAGTATTACCAGAAATATTGTATTCTTTAAAAAAAAACGTCATTTTGCCGACAAAATCTTTATCACTTCTGAAATGATAAGATCTTACTTGAAGTTACTATATCAAATGTTAAAAAGCACAAATGTTTTTTTAAAATAGATCTTGTTATCCCGCAAAACACCAATTCAGGAGTAGTTGTATAAGGCTGAATGTAAATACTCAACAAGTAATTTAAATATCCAGGTCAAATTTATTGAGACAATTAATTGCTGGCGTTTGTGGTGGCAGCGTGCAGCTCCTGTGTTCCTCCATTGAACGATCTTGTGGGGCAGTGTGCGTTTAAATTATATTATCACATTCTCACAACTCTGACTGGCACCTCGCAGATTTATTTATTTAATCCTTTGGCCAAAAAGTCCGTAACATTAATGATGTGCCTCCAGGGACTGAATTGTCAACACACATGGGGTGTGGCGCAGAGGCATGTTAAGCGCTATTGACTGGTTTGGCAACCTTTCTTGCAAATGCTGCTGAATGACACCCAAACCGACAAAGCACACCGCATTCTCGTGGTAAAGCAGCCTTAAGGCTGAAACAACAGACGTATACTGCACGTACATTAGGCAGTGGAAGACCTCTTAAATGCATCCCTATTATCCACTCTCATTGTAATCCGCGCCTCAAAATATTTTTTTTATAAGTCTATTATCCACTATAATGTTACATAACAATCTGTAATCAACACTTATTTGTGTTGATTCATCGGAACACTCAAGCCAGTACAGTAGCATAAATGAAGATGTTCCTATGGCTTACGTTCATACCATCGTGTTGTATATTAGAGGTGAACACTTGTAATCCAGCAGAAAATCACCTTGAATTGTGAAACTCTCAATGCTGCTGAACTACTAGGTGGTCATGTGATGGCAGCACAGAAAGTGGGTTCATAAACTCATCCGTGTGGATTCTAGATTTGTAGCTTTCGTAACTGCAAGGGTTCATATTCTTGGGTTTTTTCGGTAAAGTCATGTAGGTAAAAAATTAAAATTAATAAAAGTAAAATATAAAATAAAATAAAAATCACGACGTTTCGGAGGCAACACAAGCTTCCGTCTTCAGGTGGAACCGTCACAGCACGATAGCTGTATTAAGTGAATGTATTATCGGTGTGGACTAGGAGTTTCCTCATTCACACAAAAAGATTGGCTCAACATCCCCAAAGCAGGGCCCTCCATGAAAAGAGTCGAGATTCAGTGATGTTTTTTTTCCTGGCTGGACATATTATAAGGATTTGGCACATATACAATAGCACCTTAAGCATATTGTGTACACGGTGTCACGTACGTTATAACGCGTGGCGATTCATCACAAATGTACACGGTACGTGTGTATAGCACACTCGACTTGCGATCCTAGTCTCACATGGTGTTGGACCAGTTGACGCCAAAAGGCGCCTTTTGTGGTCTATTGTGGTCTATGCAAACATGACTCCTTGTAAAAAAGGTGTCAGTTTTGTTGCCAGATAAAAGGGTAAAAAACCAATTATCATATTTTTTACTGGCAAAGGAGTTTCCAAAGGTGTAAACATTCCTATTCGTAATGGATTTTTGAGTCGGCTCGCATAAGTAAACCGTGTTTCGTAAACCCTCCTCCACCCAATGAAGTTGTCATGTGAACAAACGCGTCAATGTCTTACTACTTCAGCTCACCAAATGGGTAGTTTGAATGTTTCACTGATGGATACAACCGCCATCATCAGGCCGTTGCCAGAATTGTGACAATGTTCTCCAGCCTTGGGTCTTAAATAGGCGGTGTGGTGTCATCAATGTGAGGCCAACGAGAGAGCAGGAAGTGGCAGAAAGTGATAGGGGATAATGTATTCACATCATTGAAGTTATTTTAGCTTACAATCGCTTACGTTAGCGGTGGTAATATAAAGGTTACTATTAAGGTTACTTACGTGATGAAACGAGTTCATCAAAGCTAATTCGTCATACTAGAGGGTTGTTAGATTATAAGTACATTGTGATATGAAGTACACATATTTTTTATTCCGACGCTAGTTAGTGATAGTTAAGTAGTGATACTAAATGGTTAGTAATGTTATACTAACATCGTTTTAGTTTCAATAGATGTAAATACACGTAGTTACTACTTTATAAAGGTTGTCACGTGATTCACTCATGATGCACTTCCAAGCTGGACTGAGCCTATGTCTGCCAGCAATGTTGAAATTATTTGGGTGAGTTTATTACACCCCCTCTCGCCTCTGTCATCCCTGCTGTATATTTGGGCACTCCACAGTTGATCAGCAAAGCCACGTGTAGACTCCCAACTCTTCCACGATGTCTGCTCAGCATGGAAAAGAAGACCAAATCCCCGCTAAACGGGGGGCTCCTTTGAACGCTCACTCCGCCAGCATTAGCAGGTCTGCACCTTTATCTTATTATCTTTTACCTCAGTTATGCATTACACAGCAATGGTTGTCCGATGCAGAGACTGGCCCCACCAGAGGAATATGGACTTTCCATAGCACATTGGCTTGAAATCACAGCATTACATAATGGCATTGCTTACCTAACAGCATCCCCATGTGTTCACGTATGGCTTACGTGTGGTGATCGTGACCGCCATGTGGTTTATAAACAAAACAAAAAGGTCGACCAGTTGCTCATGATAGCCCGGAACCACTCGTTGAAATTCCACATTCCTATGGCAAGGGTGATGACAATCTAAAGTACAACCATTGTCGACTTCCCACCGCAAAGTGGCACTCGTGCCTCAAAGTGGCATTAATGTGTTTTATGCCTCTATAAATAGTAACTTAAAGCACTTACGGCACCACACGGCTGTTGTATATTTGTATACATTATGGACTTTTTGCAATTTAAGCAATTTACATCAAATCAAACTGCATGTGCAATAACAATAATACATACATACACTGTGTCCGCATGTTCAAGCAGGCTGAACGTGCAAAGTGTACAGAAGCTGACAGCATTGGCACCTGTCTGGGTTTTTTGGCCGCAATAAACATTTGGCTGTTGGAGCTGTTTGCTTGATGAGTCACTCGGTCTCCAGTCCAGATGCCGCTTCACATACAGCACTGTATTTTACTGTGCCCATCCGACTGTGGATGGAATATAGCTCTGTTGGGATACAGCGAAAAGCATCCCTGCCATAGGATCATGAGTTCAACGTCCATCGTGGTAAAGCTGACAGCAGCCCGCGAAGATTGAAAAACGGACTCCCACGGGGATGTGTTTTTACCTCGGGGCTGTTCAATCTCTACACAAGAAACATTCCGGCGACATCCTCCCGCAAGTTGACATGTGCGCATGACATCGCACTGTCAACCCGAGCCCGGACAATAGAGGACACTGGAAAAGTCCTGGGGAAAATAATGAAATACTCTGGAAGCGAACTTCAAGAATTGGCACATTTAGCCAATCGCCTCCGAAAGTGTCGTCTACGTCTTCCACCTGAACAAAAGCCAAGTCGCGAAAACATTAAATCTCAACTGCTGGAGAACGCCGCCAAAACACGACCGTCACCATTCCAGATATCGACGCAAGCCCTTGTCCACTCCATTGTGGAGCACTGTGCTCAGGTGTGGAGTGCCATCGCTCACACAAACCTCGTCGATAACCAAAATCAACACCCCACTTCGTATCATCCACGGCACCGTCGCCCGGAGTTCACCCCACTCCCGTGGCTTCCTGTGTTTGGAGAACATCGTCCCCACCAACATCCGACTCGATGCCACTCTGATTAGACCTAAGAGAACCCGTACACCATAGGCTGAGATCCAGGAAACCTTTCTGATTGTGCGCCTCCATTCTAGCAGCCGAAAATAAAAACATCGGCACTTGCTGGACAGAATCGTGGTGTTGCTATGGACGTGGCTGACTGTAGAAGCACTGTGCTTCTCTCTCTCTCACGGCAACTATGGACCTCGTTGAACTGCACTCAGTTTCATTCCAGTTTCAGTTTCATTTATTTGGAATATCCCTGTGAGCCATTCGGCTCTTGATTCGCAACGTGGGAAATGCGCATCCTCCCTTCCACAAATTGAAGGTCAAAGAATCGTCGTACTGCAACTGTGGTGTCCAGGTCATCAAACGCATCACTAACGAATGCGCCATCCACGTACGCGATCCACACAGTGTCTATTGCCTTCTTAGATTGGTTGGAAAAAAAACCCCGAGCATTCAACGATAACACGATTCAAAACTGTTGATTTTCCCTCTTGCCATACGAAAGAGACAGAGACCACCGGCACATTAATGTTGGCGAACCTGAGCTGGTGGTTGGAAATTCCATATTCCTCTTATGGGGGGCAGTTTTTTCGATTGGACAATCACTGTTCTGCCAAACCTCTACATTTCCCCTGCACAAACAAGAAATAGGGCAGTGCTCATCGACACTAATGACCCCGAGCCAACAGTGACATTTCCACATTAACATGACGGGGGTGATAACATGCTTGTACAATATTTTATATATACTGTACAATATTTTATGTATGTTGTTGGCAGCAATGGGTACTGACTAACACGGTGAAGTGTGGTCAATTAATTCCCCACAATGCACATGGCGTGGGAAGGCCCTCGTGCATCAGTGGACTGACAAAAGGGCTGTACTGTAAAGTAGTTCAAATGTACAGTGAATTTCCATATAACTGTAAACACGTGGAGCGCGCCGTTGGAAGAACCTATAATTTTCATTTATCCGCAGAAACTGCTTTCAGTTGTTATCTGTGGGCAAATGTGAACTGGTTCAATTTTCCTAACAATTCCGGATGACGCCTCGGATAACAAGAGGGAATTTATTGCTTCCCAGAGTTCACTCCTAATATCCCGTGGGGAAAGATTGAATACTTTAATAGAAATAATCAACTTTTAAAAAAACGATAGGTTTGTTTTGCTATCAATTGGGGTCAACGAGTATCAGAGAGTTTGGGTCTCAGGAAATGGGATAAATATTCCATTGCTAATTTGGACTAGCACAGTTTTTACGAGTCATTTAAGAACAAGTGAAGTGAATTCTGAGTTGGCAGCACTGAGTGTGGTGATTGTGCTGGGAAATGGAGGGGGGTGGGAGTCTCCGAGAGTTGGGGGTGGACTTGGGAGAGAACTTTAAATGCGTGGAGTTTATCATTCGCACCGACCGGCTGCTGACGTCTAAGGCTACGCTTTTGTCACGGTAAATTGTTGTGAAATTCACGGCCAAGATGCGGTGGGGTGGGGTGGGGGGAAACGATAATTCACGAAGAGGGCACGGTGGGGCGGTGCACCCTCCTCTACTTATTCTAGGTGTGTGTGTGTCTGTGTGTGTGTGTCTGTGTGTGTGTGTCTGTGTGTCTGTAAGGGGAGTGGTAGTGTAGCGGTTAGCACGCTGCGCTACGTGCCTGGCCACCCGGGTTCGATTCCTGCTCACGGCCAACACCAGTGACGATTATCTGAACCGGTCTTGGGCCTCCCCTGCGTCGACTCAGCCTCAAATGAGTACTCGGTTCGGTGTGTAAACATCGTCACTAGGGAGACAAAGGCGTGGTGCTGGCCACCCACCCCCTCGTGTGCCGTGCCGGTCTTCATATGGGCACTTGCTCCAACAGTCTGTTAAGGCTACACGGGGGGCCTTTGTCTATATGAATCTCCGTGTCGATGTGTGTCTCTCTGTCTGTGTATATGTCTTTCTCTGCGCGCACATATCTTTGTATCTCCGTGTTGTTTTGTATCTCCATGTCCCGCTTTGCATATCTCCGAGTTTCTGTGTGTGTGTATCTCCGAGTCTGTGTGTGTATCTCCGATGATCTTTGCGCGGATCTTCGTGTGTTTTTGTTGTTGTATGATAGTATGCGTGCGTCTTCGCATGTCCGTGAGTCTACGTGGCTCTCCGTCAGTGTGTCTATCTATCGGTGTATCTGTGTATCTCCGTGTTGGCGTGGATCTCCTTCTCTGTCAGAGTGCATGTGTATCCGTGTCTGTCTGTAGATCGCCGTGTTTATCTCTCTGTATCTCCGCTGGCTGTTTTACGATTTGGTTGTCAGGGCCGGGTTTTCTCCCAACCCCCCCCCCCAACATTCCAACCATGGAAACGTCTAATCTAACGTGTTCCAAATTTTAACAGCCGTTTCTAATATTTCACTGGACATTAGTGTCATTCAAACTCACCATTTCCGTGATGACCTCTTATTTACAAAACCGCAGCCACGGTTATTATCCCCACCATGAATGTCCACACACCAGGTACTCGTTTAACAAAAAGCGGACCTTGCAGAGACCAAAGACGAGATCAGATATCGCTTACTACTGATCAGATATCGCTTACTACTGACTCATATTGTGCGTGGTCATGGAATCTAACCCAGGTAAAAAAAACAGGTTGGTAGTGCAGCCAATAAACGGGGCATCTGTGACACACACAGAGAGCCCTTTAGCTTACACATTCTTGATCTGTGCATGGGTATAGTTTTACAAACCCCTTGTGCCACATGCCCTGTGACATCCCTTGACTTGGAGCGTTTTAAACAAGTAACAAAGCTCTATCGCATGTATTGCTTTGATATAACAAACCAAAAAAATAATTAAAAATGCAAAGACAAAGGCCCCCCCCCGTGTGGACTTATACTTTTGGGGCAAGTTTGCTGCAAGCGATGTTTATCGGGTTACTCATTTTAGGCTGAGTCGACCTAAGCGACGCCCAGACCATCGTCAAGAAAGAGCTCTTTCCTCCTGATGACGATCGCTTGTGTTGCGATCGAAACGTCGTAGTTTTTTGTCATTTTCTTTGAACCATCTTCGTGACTTTACCGAAAGACCCAAAGAATATAAGATGAAGGGCCCCCATTAACAATCTGCCGGGCGTGGTGCTGGTCACACGCCCGGCCGCCTTTGTCTCCCAAGTAGCGATGCCTTAACACGCCGCACCAGGTGCTCATTTGAGGCTGAGTCGACCTAGGGGAGGAGGCCCCGCACCGGTTCAAATGATCGTCACTGGTATCGGTGGCCGTGTGCGGGAGTCGAACTCGGGACGTGGTCGGGGGGTTCCTAACACAGAGGGCAACACCACACACACAACACAGAGGGCAACACCACACTCACAACACAGAAGGCAACACCACACTCACAACACAGAGGGCAACACCACACTCACAACACAGAGGGCAACACCACACTCACAACACAGAGGGCAACACCACACACACAACACAGAGGGCAACACCACACTCACAACACAGAGGGCAACACCACACACACAACACAGAGGGCAACACCACACTCACAACACAGAGGGCAACACCACACTCACAACACAGAGGGCAACACCACACTCACAACACAGAGGGCAACACCACACTCACAACACAGAGGGCAACACCACACTCACAACACAGAGGGCAACACCACACACACAACACAGAGGGCAACACCACACTCACAACACAGAGGGCAACACCACACTCACAACACAGAGGGCAACACCACACTCACAACACAGAGGGCAACACCACACTCACAACACAGAGGGCAACACCACACTCACAACACAGAGGGCAACACCACACTCACAACACAGAGGGCAACACCACACACTCAACACAGAGGGCAACACCACCCTCACAACACAGAGGGCAACACAACACTCACAACACAGAGGAGGGCAACACCACACTCACAACACAGAGGAGGGCAACACCACACTCACAACACAGAGGAGGGCAACACCGCACTCACAACACAGAGGAGGGCAACACCACACTCACAACACAGAGGGCAACAACACACTCACAACCCAGAGGGCAACACCACACTAACAACACAGAGGGCAACATCACACTCACAACACAGAGGAGGGCAACACCACACTCACAACACAGAGGGCAACACCACACTCACAACACAGAGGGCAACACCACACTCACAACACAGAGGGCAACACCACACACTCAACACAGAGGGCAACACCACCCTCACAACACAGAGGGCAACACAACACTCACAACACAGAGGAGGGCAACACCACACTCACAACACAGAGGAGGGCAACACCACACTCACAACACAGAGGAGGGCAACACCGCACTCACAACACAGAGGAGGGCAACACCACACTCACAACACAGAGGGCAACAACACACTCACAACCCAGAGGGCAACACCACACTCACAACACAGAGGGCAACATCACACTCACAACACAGAGGAGGGCAACACCACACTCACAACACAGAGGAGGGCAACACCACACTCACAACACAGAGGAGGGCAACACCACACTCACAACACAGAGGAGGGCAACACCGCACTCACAACACAGAGGAGGGCAACACCACACTCACAACACAGAGGGCAACACCACACTCACAACACAGAGGGCGACATCACACTCACAACACAGAGGACAACACTACACTCACAACACAGAGGGCAACACCACACTCACAACACAGAGGGCAACATCACACTCACAACACAGAGGGCAACACCACACTCACAACACAGAAGGCAACAACACACTCACAACCCAGAGGGCAACAACACACTCACCACCCAGAGGGCAACACCACACTCACAACACAGAGGGAAACAACACACTCACAACACAGAGGGCAACAACACACTCACAACACAGAGGGCAACACCACACTCACAACACAGAGGGCAACACCACACTCACAACACAGAGGGCAACACCACACTCACAACACAGAGGGCAACACCACACACACAACACAGAGGGTAACACCACACTCACAACACAGAGGGCAACACCACACTCACAACTCAGAGGGCAACACCACACACTCAACACAGAGGGCAACACCACTCTCACAACACAGAGGGCAACACCATACTCACAACACAGAGGAGGGCAACATCACACTCACAACACAGAGGGAAACACCACACTCACAACACAGAGGGCAACACCACACACTCAACACAGAGGGCAACACCACCCTCACAACACAGAGGGCAACACCACACTCACAACACAGAGGAGGGCAACACCACACTCACAACACAGAGGAGGGCAACACCGCACTCACAACACAGAGGAGGGCAACACCACACTCACAACACAGAGGGCAACAACACACTCACAACCTAGAGGGCAACACCACACTCACAACACAGAGGGCAACATCACACTCACAACACAGAGGAGGGCAACACCACACTCACAACACAGAGGAGGGCAACACCACACTCACAACACAGAGGAGGGCAACACCACACTCACAACACAGAGGAGGGCAACACCACACTCACAACACAGAGGAGGGCAACACCACACTCACAACACAGAGGGCAACAACACACTCACAACCCAGAGGGCAACACCACACTCACAACACAGAGGGCAACATCACACTCACAACACAGAGGGCAACACCATACTCACAACACAGAAGGAAACAACACACTCACAACCCAGAGGGCAACAACACACTCACCACCCAGAGGGCAACACCACACTCACAACACAGAGGGCAACATCACACTCACAACACAGAGGGTAACACCACACTCACAACACAGAAGGCAACAACACACTCACAACCCAGAGGGCAACAACACACTCACCACCCAGAGGGCAACACCACAATCACAACACAGAGGGCAACACCACACTCACAACCCAGAGGGCAACATCACACTCACAACACAGAGGGCAACAACACACTCACAACACAGAGGGCAACACCACACTCACAACTCAGAGGGCAACACCACACACTCAACACAGAGGGCAACACCACTCTCACAACACAGAGGGCAACACCACACTCACAACACAGAGGAGGGCAACATCACACTCACAACACAGAGGGAAACACCACACTCACAACACAGAGGGCAACACCACACACTCAACACAGAGGGCAACACCACCCTCACAACACAGAGGGCAACACCACACTCACAACACAGAGGAGGGCAACACCACACTCACAACACAGAGGAGGGCAACACCACACTCACAACACAGAGGAGGGCAACACCGCACTCACAACACAGAGGAGGGCAACACCACACTCACAACACAGAGGGCAACAACACACTCACAACCCAGAGGGCAACACCACACTCACAACACAGAGGGCAACATCACACTCACAACACAGAGGAGGGCAACACCACACTCACAACACAGAGGAGGGCAACACCACACTCACAACACAGAGGAGGGCAACACCACACTCACAACACAGAGGAGGGCAACACCGCACTCACAACACAGAGGAGGGCAACACCACAATCACAACACAGAGGGCAACAACACACTCACAACCCAGAGGGCAACACCACACTCACAACACAGAGGGAAACATCACACTCACAACACAGAGGGCAACACCATACTCACAACACAGAAGGCAACAACACACTCACAACACCAGAGGGCAACAACACACTCACCACCCAGAGGGCAACACCACACTCACAACACAGAGGGCAACATCACACTCACAACACAGAGGGCAACACCACACTCACAACACAGAAGGCAACAACACACTCACAACCCAGAGGGCAACAACACACTCACCACCCAGAGGGCAACACCACACTCACAACACAGAAGGCAACACCACACTCACAACACAGAGGGCAACACCGCACTCACAACCCAGAGGGCAACATCACACTCACAACACAGAGGGCAACAACACACTCACAACACAGAGGGCAACAACACACTCACAACACAGAGGGCAACACCACACTCACAACACAGAGGGCAACAACACACTCACAACACAGAGGGCAACACCACACTCACAACACAGAGGGCAACAACACACTCACAACACAGAGGGCAACACCACACTCACAACCCAGAGGGCAACATCACACTCACAACACAGAGGGCAACAACACACTCACAACACAGAGGGCAACACCACACTCACAACACAGAGGAGGGCAACACCACACTCACAACACAGAGGGCAACACCACACTCACAACACAGAGGGCAACACCACACACACAACACAGAGGGCAACACCACACTCACAACACAGAGGGCAACACCACACACACAACACAGAGTGCAACACCACACTCACAACACAGAGGGCAACACCACACTCACAACACAGAGGGCAACACCACACACACAACACAGAGTGCAACACCACACACACAACCCAGAGGGCAACACCACACTCACAACACAGAGGGCAACACCACACTCACAACACAGAGTGCAACACCACACTCACAACACAGTGTGCAACACCACACTCACAACACAGAGGGCAACACCACACACACAACACAGAGGGCAACACCACACACACAACACAGAGGGCAACACCACACTCACAACACAGAGTGCAACACCACACTCACAACACAGAGGGCAACACCACACACACAACACAGAGGGCAACACCACACTCACAACACAGAGGGCAACACCACACACACAGCACAGAGGGCAACACCACACTCACAACACAGAGTGCAACATCACACTCACAACACAGAGGGCAACATCACACTCACAACACAGAGGGCAACATCACACTCACAACACAGAGGGCAACACCACACACACAACACAGAGGGCAACATCACACTCACAACACAGAGGGCAACATCACACTCACAACACAGAGGGCAACATCACACTCACAACACAGAGGGCAACATCACACTCACAACACAGAGGGCAACATCACACTCACAACACAGAGGGCAACACCACACTCACAACACAGAGGGCAACATCACACTCACAACACAGAGGGCAACATCACACTCACAACACAGAGGGCAACATCATACTCACAACACAGAGGGCAACACCACACTCACAACACAGAGGGCAACATCACACTCACAACACAGAGGACACACACCACACTCACCACACAGAGGGCAACACCACACTCACAACACAGAGGGCAACACCACACTCACAACACAGAGGGCAACAACACACTCACAACACAGAGGGCAACATCACACTCACAACACAGAGGGCAACATCACACTCACAACACAGAGGGCAACATCACACTCACAACACAGAGGGCAACATCACACTCACAACACAGAGGGCAACATCACACTCACAACACAGAGGGCAACACCACACTCACAACACAGAGGGCAACACCACACTCACAACACAGAGGGCAACACCACACTCACAACACAGAAGGCAACAACACACTCACAACACAGAGAGCAACACCACACTCACTACACAGAGGGCAACAACACACTCACAACACAGAGGGCAACACCACACTCACAAAACAGAGGGCAACAACACACTCACAACACAGAGGGCAACACCACACTCACCACACAGAGGGCAACACCACACACACAACACAGAGGGCAACACCGCACTCACAACCCAGAGGGCAACACCACACTCACAACACAGAGGACACACACCACACACGCAACACATAGGGCAACACCACACTCACAACACAGAGGGTAACACCACACTCACAACACAGAGGGCAACACCACACTCACAACACAGAGGACAACACCACACTCACAACACAGAGGGCAACACCACACACACAACACAGATGGCAACACCACACACACAACACAGAGGGCAACATCACACTCACAACACAGAGGGCAACATCACACTCACAACACAGAGGGCAACACCACACTCACAACCCAGAGGGCAACACCACACACACAACACAGAGGGCAACACCGCACACACAACACAGAGGGCAACACCACACTCACAACACAGAGGGCAACACCACACTCACAACACAGAGGGCAACACCACACTCACAACACAGAGGGCAACACCACACTCACAACACAGAGGGCAACACCACACTCACAACACAGAGGACAACACTACACTCACAACACAGAGGGCAACACCACACTCACTACACAGAAGGCAACACCACACTCACAACACAGAGGGCAACACCACACTCACAACACAGAGGGCAACAACACACTCACAACACAGAGAGCAACACCACACTCACTACACAGAGCGCAACACCACACTCACAACACAGAGGGCAACACCACACTCACAACACAGAGGGCAACACCACACACACAACACAGAGGGCAACACCACACACACAACACAGAGGGCAACACCACACTCACAACTCAGAGGGCAACACCACACTCACAACACAGAGGGCAACACCACACTCACAACACAGAGGACAACACTACACTCACAACACAGAGGGCAACACCACACTCACAACACAGAGGACAACACCACACTCACAACACAGAGGGCAACACCACACTCACAACACAGAGGGCAACACCACACTCACAACACAGAGGGCAACACCACACTCACAACACAGAGGGCAACACCACACTCACAACACAGAGGGCAACACCACACTCACAACACAGAGGGTAACACCACACTCACAACACAGAGGACACACACCACACACGCAACACAGACGTCAGCTAAACGCCAGTCTCATTCGCTACTCCCCCCTCCCTACCCCACTAGCAGTGTGACTCACCGCCTACACATTTCCTCTGGCAGTTATTTTATTATTTTTCGTGTTTTCTTAAAGAGACTCACACTTTTTGCGCATAGCTCAGTGGGCGAAGTTGCATCGCAGCGAGAAGTTCTCCCACTTCTTCGTTTTAACACTTTTAAAAAGTTAACACAGCGAAGGCTGGCCGAGGTGGGCCATCACCGTTGGTGTCAGATTTAAAAGTGCCATGCCACCTTAAAGGGCCCTCCCCCGCCTGCCTCTCTGTATTGGCCAAAGTTGTCACATTTCTTCTTGTTAAAGTCTGGGGCGTACGGATAATATTTTTTTTCCAAAACGCGCGTATATCGTATCCCCATCATGGGAGGCTGCCTCTGGCTCACGGTTTCCGGTGAGTGGATATTTCCGCAAATGTTTAACAGTGATACAGTAGTAAGTCCGTGGCGAAAGAAACGAAAGTTACGTACTCTATGCCTTTATACAAGTAGCGAAATATGAGTTCATTTGTGCGAAGTTTTGCGTTTTGTATTTCGCTTTTCGCAGTCTTCTCACAAACAACCTCGTTGCAGTGTAACATTAAGACAGTTAACGGATGTTACGGCTTGCTGACGGTAAACACCTACTTTAATGTTAAATACAATACTTGGAGCCTTAATAAAAAGAATATGCTCACTTGTAAAGATGAAGGGTAAACACTTAAATAGTTATCAGTTATATCACGCGTGTGTGTGCACTGTCGTCTGATGCATTGTAGTGAGAACAAATACGTTGTGGGAAGTCAGAAGTGGGTCGACATTTGGTTAGACTGGCAACCTGGCCATAGTAATGTGGAATTTCCACCATTGGCTCGATGATCAGAGCCTCTAACGGTGATGAGCTGCAGCTCAGTGTCTCATTTGTACAGGGGGAGACACTGACCTCACCTCGAATTGTAACGTTTTAACTTAATTCATACAAAGTTCCAATTAATGCCACCGTATTCATCACGCACCGTAGCATCATTGGTGCCGTGCTTAACACTGCAAATGACACAAGTGAAAAGTCGTGGTGGTTATTGCCACTGTCGAACTTGCGACACGTTGTTGTATTG
The DNA here is from genome assembly GCF_964198595.1 of Lampetra fluviatilis. Classification (NCBI taxonomy): domain Eukaryota; kingdom Metazoa; phylum Chordata; class Hyperoartia; order Petromyzontiformes; family Petromyzontidae; genus Lampetra; species Lampetra fluviatilis. The sequence goes on along the minus strand of NC_136295.1, from coordinate 5,060,529 downwards.
CTTGCTAATTTGGACTGCGTCACTGCTGCGAAAGTCCAAGTAACAGAATACGTAGATTATAGGCTGAAGATTTAAAAGGGCCCCTACAAGTATGAGCTTCTAATCTTTGGATAATAGCTTGGTTGCCTGGTGGCAATGGCTTGCATACAGTACTAGTGAAACCCACACACGTGTGTTAGACACGAATCTTGTGTTTTATGTATGACCCACAATTCTAAAATTGCAGTACAATCCTAATGATGATCAGAGTTCAATTCCGAGCCATTCAGTATCACCACACACGTGCACTGTGTATTGGATCTGGTCATCATCCGGATGGACTCGGGACAAATTAATTTCCAGAAATATTCTGCTGCTGGATTCACTCCGAGTGTGCAGTATTCGCTTAGGTGCATTAATAGATGATTGCTAACAGAACCCTGAAGTAGCAGTGTGAAATGAACTTAGGGATCTTTGTATACAGTAATTGATATCACCGTGTTATATCTATAAACTCTTTCTACATCATTGCATTACATGGGGTAATGGGGTCATGTGAGATCTTTCCACGTCAATCAACAGGTGCACGTAATTCTGCTTATGGAACTTGCCCACCAGCATGGAAAGTTACGAAACTGGGATGTCTGGAAAATGTGTGTTGCCGTCAACTCGTCTTGACATTAGCAATGCTTCTTCACGTTTTTCATTTGCCTTTGACAATGCAGAATTTTACCTTTGAAACACCTCCGAGTGCGCTTTGTATTGGGAAAAAAAGGCGCAGTTAATGAAGTAAAGTAGCAGGGAAACTGGCTAAACGGGACCAAACGTGTAACCAAATCAATATGAACTCTAAATAAATAAACTCTAAATTAAAACATCCGAATGTATCTTGACTTAAAGCTTTCGTGACTGCAGGAATTCATTTTCTTTGGGTCTTTCGAAATGTTATTTTCTTTGAACCTATCTACGTGACTTTATCGAAAGACCCAAAGAATATACATTCGTATGTATGTTGACCTTCTTTCGCACCGTACGTAGCCAACCCCGCTAATCGGAGGTGAGAACGACAACAAACTAAACACCTCACGGGGGCTTCGTACAGGGTGCTTCATTTATAGACATCCCAATGGCTTCGAATAACTCTCTTACAATGTTCGCAATACTTTGTTCAATATCGATTGGCAATGTTGGACAACGTCTATCAGGAAAGCGTTCATACACTTAAGACAATCATTATATTGAGATTGGTGGGAGATAAGGCGAATATTTTTCATAAAATTTAGTTTTATCTGGAATTTCACTCTAGTTGTGCATATTGTATGTATATGGCACGGTATTATATATGTATACATTTATCACCCTGTATTTTTTGGGGGAAACATTTGAGTGGCAGAGTGTAACACGCACTGTGCTATGAGTGACCATGGCTAAATATCGGTGGCGAGTGATATATGAAGTTTTCGCAGATCCTACCTGGGCCCTCTCCGCATCCCACACTCACCAGTGTGGTGAAGTACGGATTTATTAAGTTAAAACCTACATCTGAAAGGCGTGGGGACGCCTTCATCCATTAGTGGACTGACAAACAGCTGAAAGTTATTATAAATAAACATTTAGTAGTACAGTAAACGTAATCAAGACTAGTACTATACTTATATAGATACAGTACAGCAGTATGGTTTTCCAAGTAGTTTTGGGCGTACTTTTTGTGGAATTAATGAAATTCTGAAATCTCAAAAAGTATTCCATCAACACACGGATGCACACGTATTCACTGATAAGGCTGCCAAGACAATCATGCTATTCTCAGTTGTTATAACAATTTGAAAATGAGACACTTCCCAAAAACTGAATCACACATTGTTTGGCCTCATTTGGAACACATTGTGTAATTTACAAATCACTGCAATGAACTCGGTGCTACGGATGCATACATTGGGAGTTCAATTTTGGTCAAGGCTACCATCAGTGGCGAGTGATATAATGAACCTATCTGGGAATCCCCTTAACCTACGAAACTTTCAACTAAATTCTTTTTTATTTACCAGGGAACTACCACTGAGCTATATAGATCGTATTCAGAAGCGACCTTGGCCACAAATGAAATCTCAAATAAGTGGCTTATGTGGAATTTTAAAGCAGCCAAATACGCATGTTGTTTCTAAGTGTAAACATGCAAACTCAAAATATTTACGCGCCATTTGTATTGAAATAGCATCTAAATGTGACCACATCTCAATGCTATATGGACAAAGGGCTGTACATGATATCAATATAATAGAGGTAATTTCCAAAAACAGATGTATCAACACAAAAGTGTGTGCTCAAAAACAGCAGGAAGCACAATTGCCATTATTCCAGTCTTGGATGCATTTCATGTAACCACCATAGGATGCATTTCATCCTATGGTGGTTACATGTAACCAACATACTGCATATACCAGTGTTGTGCGGTGAGGTCAATGGTTGGGGAGGCACTGGCTAGTGTCAGAGCCAGATTCACACACTGAGGGGGGCGTGTCCTCACTGAGGGGGGCGTGTCCTCGGTGAGGCAGATGTGATCGCTGCCTCCCCTGGTGCTTTTTCATTGCAGTTGCATGACGAGACCAGCGAGCCTAAATATCTTTATACACATACGTGAAATAAGTTACCTGGAGTATGAAAGGTGACGACATGAAATGAAGGGGTCTACAAACATTACATTGGTGACATACTGAGATAGTTACAGGCACGCGCTTATTGCCCGCACTCCATCCAGTTACTGAGGGGTTGCGCAATCGGAGGGGAGGCTGAGCTTTTCGCTGCCTCACCTCTCGTCTTTTCCTGTATTTGCAGTGGAGCTCCGCAAATTTGGCGATTTTGACTATAAAAATGATTGGAATCGTACAGAAATGACATTTATAACACAGATCAGTGGAAAAATCGTAATATTTATTTCATTTGATTATTCTTTTGTTTAAATTTTTGTAACAGCTATTATAATTGGAGTATGACAGGTGAGGCTCTGCCTCCCCTGCCTCCCCTGACCGCACGCCCATGGCATATACAATGCTCCCAGCCTTGTCTATGCCACCAGCACGAAATAAATGAAAGCGTGGCCCTATATTTGGGCTGTGGGTAAGGACCCAATATCTAATTCCGTGTGGTTGAAATGTGATTCGAAGGGAACTCTTCAAGTAACGCCTCGACGAGACTTTAGGATCAGAATGCTCACAACAAGTATTCTGTTCTTGTGTATGGCATGCTTATAAGATCCAGACATGCAAATGTCTGGATCTTATAAGCATGAGAGGGCATCAGGAGAGAGTTGGTGTAGTTTTGCTATTCCTGCGTGAAAGGAGTGCAGACTATAGGGGTTTACTATACGGCCCGTAGCTTTGGTTGCATGGCGTGTCTTACATTGTAATTTTACATTCAGGAAGGAGATGTGCACATCGACCTGTTGATGTTCTCACGTGGTTGCTGGTTTCACCGACGCCTTCGAGGAATGTCAAGGCCAGGAGGTGCGATGATGTTTTGTTCTCGAATGAGGTGTTTATTGTGGACGTCCGCATTGTTCCACTCTAGTTCGCCAGCATTTTTCAGGATCTGGGTGACATTCTATGATGGTGACAGCAGCGTTGATCTCAGAAGGGGGATCAGGACTTGAGTCAGTGGCGAGGTTACATTGTTGAGGTCTTGGTGTAATGGGAAGGTTGTCATTGGCAATAAAACTTGTAAACTCCCTTACAGTTTGCATGTCTCTGCGGACAGCTGAATGACCTAGATGGACCTAATGGGCCCCTGTGGTTTGCAGTAATTTCATGTTCTTACGCGAGGCACTTGGGCTGTGCCCACTTGTGTTGTTGTTGACATTGGAGCTTGGCTCACCGACCTCACAGGGCAGTTCCACGTGTTATGATGCGGACCAATAGAACCCACATGCCACAGGGAAGCAAACAGTAAACACGAATGGGCAAACCGTGAATGTAAAGTAGGGGGCATTGAATGTGGACGTTTGTCTCTCTCGGACACCATACTGTATAACTGCAACGCAGAACCGTATTTGCCAATAACCCCATTGGCCATATATGATACTTAATAGATTTTAATTGTATCAAGCTTACTTCCCTGCCTACTTCATATACATTGCCCTATCTCTGTGTACCCTACATTAATGGACATCTGTGAAAAAGAGCTTTATAGCTCATCGGATTCCTCCAGTATAAACTAATATTCTGATTCTGATCTTCTGAATCTGATCAATACTGTACCGTATGTATGCACACGCGTACTCCCTATAGTCGTGTATGAAATACACAGCACAGTATATAAAGTTTTTTTTGTAATGTATTTTACTTTGTACACAATTAGAAAATGTTTTGGCCTGCCTGGCAATAAAGCAAGTGTGAAGATGTTCAAACACCAAATAGAAACCTTTTGCAAGGAATCAAGTTTGCATTAACCACACGTACTTGTGGTGAACATGCAAACATGCACCGATAATATTGTATACGCATTGCCTTTGAAACTTGATTGACCTACACCAGAGACGGCCTTCTTCGTTGCCTTGTCAAATGCAATGCAAGTATCAGCACACTTATAGCTTGGGTAGGCCAATCAGTTTTTAAAACAATGCATATATTATCAGAGCATATTTGCATGTTCACCACAATTACGTGTGCTTAATGCAAACTTGATTCCTTGCAAACGGTTTCTGTTTGGTGTTTGAACACATTGACACCTGTTTTATTACCAGAAAGGATCAAACCCTATTCTTATTTTTCATACTTTGTTACGGGCAAAAAAGGTCACGTGATATTGTACACATTCTGTTCTGCGTGTTACCTCATATCTGCTTTTCAAAAGACAAGTTGTCGCAATAGAATCGTACCTGTTTAACTGAATTGCTGGGTGGATTATTCCTAACCTCTCGTCACACCTGTGTAATGATGTAATGTAAATCTTTCAACCGTTTGGGTTTGGTCGTTACATAACTAGCTCCAGTATCAGTTGTGACCCGAAGGCAATCATTTGCTGCTGCTGCCCTCAATTGCATCATGGTTTAATTATTTGCAAGAAAACTATTCGAAAAATTATTGTTAACACAAAGGAAACCCTATTTCTCTGCATCCTTTCTCAATTTAAAGGTAAAGGTGCAGCTGTGCAATGGTTTGCTCATGTCACTACTGTACTTACTAGAGAGCCCTCTAACGGGTGTTTGGCCTACTCTTCCACCACACTGGCCAGACGCCCTGAATATATGGGAGCGCCCACACTTTACCCCACCACACGCACACTACCAAGTGACCCGTTAATACCTCTGGGTGAAGGGAGGCATGGGGGCGGTTAAGAAACTTGCCCAACCTTTCAAACTTCCACGCCAGGAGATTGAACGGGCGACCTCTGGATTTGCAGTATCTGGTATGCACACTTACATCAAGGCAACATCTCCAATGTAACCACGGTTTAAACTAGTTTTACCGTTACACTATGTTGTAAGCTATCGCTTTGTCACAGTTAAGCCACGGTGACTTCCTACTGAAGCAATGGGGTGACATCCAGCTCCATTGATGACCCTGAGCTCGTGGCATAAACTCCACATTGACATGGCCGAGGCCAGTTAGGGAAACACCTGTGATATCCAACAAAGTACTGCGTTATAGGCTGAGTGGACCTTCAATGATACATTTAACTCGCAATCTTCCAGAAGAGAGTCGAGTATAATCCCTATCATCGCTTTTGCATTCTGTCCAGTATTTCTGTCATAGTAATTGCACACTGTGTCCATAATATATGTTCACCGTTATCGTGTGTTTTGTCATGTGACATGATATTTATATCGTTAATCATTAGGTCATCTGCATTGCCCATGTAGTAGCTGGTGTGCATTCTCTTGCTCAGAAAAAATACAGTATGGTAGTCTACTCTCCCCACAATAACACCATTGAGTTGAGTGTTAATTCAGGGTAATGATCCATACAATGTATTTGCATGTTGGCAGTGTTAACGCCACACGTACTACAGTGCCGTCATGTTTGTGCACCTAGAAATTACATTAAATGAGGTGGCAAGGTGGCTTAGGGGTCAGATCACTGAACCGGCACTGCTGGAATACCGGCTGTGAATCCAGAGTAGGCCGCCCATCACTAAGCTAGATTCTCAAGTGTAGGGAGTTGATGTTCTCAACCTGGTCAGCTGTGATAGCGCAACAAAATACCATCATAAAACGGCTGGCTACGTACCTCCGATTAGCACCGTTGGCTACGTACGGTGCGAAAGAAGTTCAACATAAGTACGTACACATTAAATTTTGATTCAAAGCTTTCGTGACTGCAGGGACATATTCTTGGTTCTTTCGGTAAAGTCACGTAGAAGGGAAATAATAAAATAATAAAAATATAAAACAATTAAAAAATTCTCACGACGTTTCGACTGCAACACAATCAATCATAATCAGGTGTGAAATCCACAGCAAAACATTTTTTTGCAAGAAAACTTTTTTGCAAGAAAATTGTAGTTCTTTTGACAGCGTTTTCCATAACCGATGTCTGACACAGGGTGATGCACTACTAGCTGCATAGTCCTTAATGACATGTTTTTCATCTCGTGGCATGTGCCAATGCTGTAGCACAGCTGAAATGTCATTGGCAAAACATATATAGATTAACTGGTTGGGTAAGCAGGCGGTACAACAAATGTGGACTCCACCTGTTCCAACTTTGTGGGATAGAGTGTTGCCCCCTTGCACGTGTGGGTTTTCCCTGGGTGTTCTAGTTTCCTTCCCCAAGTAAATACTCATTGAGGCACCACGGTGGCGAGATGTTATTTGCCTCGCCTGATATGCTGGTCTTTGGTTCGATCTCGACCCTGACGCCTGTATTTTCGGAGTTTGCATGTTCTCCCCATGGTTGCGTGGATTTCTCTCCGGGTCCTCCGGGTTTCCCTCCACATTTTAAACACGCATCTTAGAGTATTTGGCTGCAAGAAATTTCCACGTGATAAGCAACTTCGTTGAGCTATCATTTGTGGCCAGGTCACTTCTGAAAAAGAGCTACGTAGCTCAGTGGGCCTTACCTGGTGAAATAAAAAATATAATCTTGATTTGAAGCTTTCGTGACTGCAGGAATCCATACTCTTTGGTGCTTTCCCACCTGATGATGGACGCTTGTGTTGCGCCCGAAACGTCGTGATCTATTTTATTTTATACCTACGTGACTTTACCGAAATAACCAAATAGTAAAAAAAATGTACTTCATAGTTTAATTGTCCAGTAACGCCGTAATATATAGAGGACTGCAAAGCATGGGTAGGATGGGGGGGGGGCGAATCGGGTGCTGCCTGCATTGTTTGTATAGTACAGTATGTGTGGTTCCTTGTGCCTATGAGTCGTTCTTTCTCATCGAGAGTCAGCGAATTCCGTGCTCGTTGCAAGTTGAAAGTATTATTCATGAGAATGATGATCTGGACATCACTTAGAGGATAGCCTGTCAAAGTTTAATTCGGTTCGTCTAAACCATAATAAGACCATCAAGTAAAAATCTAGTTTATAGCACCCTCTAATTACACGACGTTAATGAAGTAAAATTAAGTCAGACATCAGTAATTTATCTTGAAGACAAATGTGGAAAAGTCATTACACATTACATAAAATATCTCCCATCTCGCCAGTTAGACTGCTGCTGCAAGCGCTGTAAGCAAGCACTTCTTGAAGGCAGGCACAGCACATCATGGGGTGATGTGGCCGTACTGAATACCTTTCTTTCCCTAGTGCTGATTTGTACAGGGCAGAGGTGTGGACTCGAGTCATGTGACTTGGACTCGAGTCAGACTCGAGTCATGAATTTGATGACTTGCGACTCGACTTGGACTTGCATAACAATGACTTTGTCCCACCTATGAGATGTGGACTCGAGTCATGTGACTTGGACTCGAGTCAGACTCGAGTCATGAATTTGATGACTTGCGACTCGACTTGGACTTGCATAACAATGACTTTGTCCCACCTCTGGTACAGGGTACTCATTTTAGGCCAACTCTGCATAGAGGAAGCGGAGGATTGGTTGACATACCAATAGCCACTGGCCAAGAAACATTAGATTTCAACAGTGCTCTCTACATTACGTTTTTGGCACTTCAACTCGATGGTCTTGGGTTTCGGATTTTACAATGATCATTCCAGCAAATTACGCTTCAGGTAAAGGCATTGCACCTTGAAAATCTGGCTACTCATGCTGTGTCGGTCATGGAAGTTGCATGACCATACTTCATTGGCTTGGTCAGTACAGGTTGGTGAAGGATATACTGTACTGCATAGTATGCTTAAAAAATAATACCACACACCATGCTATATATAACATGCAGCAGTCATGGGAAATCAATAAGAACAATGTCAGCCAAATAGCTAATAAATCACGACGTTTCGATAGCAACACAAAAGCCATCGCCTTCAGGTGAAACAACACAGCAAGCGGACTGCTGAGGCAGGAGGACACGTAGCGAGAAAGCCACCGCAATCAGAGGCCACACACGCCTGTGCTGGACACGACCCAAGGGCAAGTGGGCAGGGCTGGGAATGGAATTTGCAAGTCGCATTACATTTGCTAAGTTTGCGAAGTTTGATAACTCTTTTTTCAACGGCTTTACTTAACTTGACTCCTATGTTTGTCGTGGTCAAATCTTGTAATCAAAAGTAAGTCTACTTCCTGTTGCCCAATCAATTCCAAATTTTGCACACGTACTCAGATCCGGTGACAATGCATGCCGGTATCAAAATCGGCATCAATTAAGTGGCTCTTTTAAAGCAATTAACATTTTGTATGGTCAAAAAAGGCCGCGGTCCCTAAACTGTGGAATCGCCTCGCCCAAGAAGCAAGCGCCACGTGTCTCGGGCGCGCCTGCTCCGTGTCAACGAGTTACGGGCACCCTCAATCCACACAAACAAAAGTTGTACATTGAAGATTCATTCATAAAATAATCAATTAATTCAAGTAAGCGTTGATGTGGGAGCAGGCGCCGCATCATTGACGAACTTCTCGACGGTGAGTTAAACGAAGTTGTGAAAAAAAGTTATTTAAACTTCGTTCCTCTGTATATATGTCGTGGTCAAATCTTGTAATCAAGATGTCGTCCGCTTCCCGTTGTCCAATCGAGTTATTTACTTTTTAGTGCACTTTAAAGTCAACCCGTTGGTTTCAAACATAATTTTTGAAGGAGTTTATTTCTCTCTATCAACTTGTTCCCTCTGTAAATTTCACCCCCACCCTCTCGCCCGTTGCGGCGGCCCCTCCCCCCTCGGATTGGCCGAGGTGGGCGAGCTCTGCGATCCTGCATTTACTTGCAAATTCCATCCCTAGTCCCGCCCACTTGCCCTTGGGTTGTGCCCACCACAGGCGTGTGTGGCTTTCTCGCTACATTTCCTCCTGCCTCAGCAGTCCGCCTGCTGTGTTGTTTCACCTGAAGACGATGGCTTGTGTTGCTATAGAATTGTCGTGATTTATTAGTTATTTTTTTCTATCTACGTGACTTTACCGAAAGAACCAAAGAGTATGAATTCCTGCAGTCGCGAAAGCTTCAAATCAAGAATGTCAGCCAAATGTATTTTTGCTTTGCTAACACAGGAGAGTATCTTTACTCAAACGTTGCAGCCTTCTTAAGTTATTTAATAATAGCTTGTAGGTAATTATCATTGGTTGTTATAATGGTTGTCTTGATGGTTAATATTTGCCTAGATTTATTTCTAAACCTTTATTTTTCCAATATATATTGAAAACATCTTCTCATATCACTCTGAATAGCTTTGCTGAGAGCATTTTTCATTTCTTACTTTTCAATGCAATCTTAACATAGTTATTCAATATTCATAATAGTTTTGTAGGACTTATATCCTGGAAATATATTTATTAAGTCCTTGGTTTCTGAGAGCCGGATACCTGCTTCGGGTTCCACTGAATCAAATCACTTTTCATAATCTACAAAAGCCAGGCAGAATGGCGTTTAATATACAGCCCTGTATACATGTGTCTTCTTGAAAATCTGATCGTATGTATTGAACCTGGAGAAAGCCTTTTGTAAATTCAACTGTCTATTTGGTTTTATTTAACCTTCGTGAACATTAATGCATGCGATGGACGGCTAATTGATGGGTGTGTAATTTTTAACCCTCGTGCATCACGTCCAATGTGGTACAACTGTGCTACGATGTGTTGACGTTTTCAGCCAAGGTGCCATACGCTTCAAACATCTGCCACATGCAGTCCTTCTCCGTTGGCCGTCAGCAATTCAGTGTGGCCACCTAGTGGTGGAACACGTGACTGCTGACGGCAGAAACGCAGTTGGCAGCTGATTTGAGGCTCTGTGTCCGCTGCATTGGACATTATCAGAATTTGTGTGAATCAATTCTGTGAAAAATGCTTCACATGTTTGGAGGATTCCTTGACTGAGACGGAATTACATAGAAATAAATAGTTCGGTTTTGCTTTTCGTACGGTAACTTATGTTTGAGAAAGCTAAGTGGTCACATCCGTATCACAGTTTTGCTTATACTTGGAGTTAGTGTGTTAGTTAGTCTAAGGTTATGGCAAGGTTTGTTTTATGTAGTTGGGAACACGGTGTAAAAGCATGTGACTTGAAACCTTAATACAAACTCAGGATCTCAGCAATGTCATTTCGGTGCACTGAGCCAACGCCATATTTTCAACTAGTCCCCCACGCCCCAGCGCCAACTGCAAGATAAGATCAAAGTTCAATTAAATGCTTGCCCACCTGTATCTGTGTGTGTATGTATGTCTGCATCTTTTGGATTCCTCCCGCTGTAGTTGGAGTCTTCCTGCCGCTGGTCTCCAGCTTCCCGAGGTTCACTGACATCTTACCGCTGCAAGGCACGCAGAACTCCGTCCTCTGCAAGTTATGCGATGACATGAGCGGCCCGTTCGCCATCACCACGGCCACGTGCGACCCTAAGAGTGATCTGTGCACCAGCGGCTGCGACCGTAGCTCCACATGCAGCGACTCCTACTGCGCTGCTTTCTGGTAAACACCCTTTCCCAGCAGCTGTACTCCTATGGGGCTTTGTAGACTTGTGCGTCTTGATTGCACTCGTAAGTAGTCCGTTCTGAGTTGGGGAACGTCTGCTGTGATGGAAACCCAAGTAATCAAGGACGATTTAATATTGAGCCTGATTGAGTTAAAATTGTTGTGCTTCTGTGTCACAAAGGTATTTGGAGTAAACTCATAAGTTGGTTAATTGCATGCACTGTCGTAAAAAAGTGTTTTGAGTTCGAGCTGGCAACCTCTGGATTGCAAGTCCATTGTGCTAACCATTACCCCCCTCCCCCCCTCCGTGGCAGCATCCTTGGGATGGTTGCGTCGCAAACTGGCTGAGTACAAATGCTTTCCTGATCAATCGAAATAGGAAGCCTTGCCGAGCCTTTAAGTCTCTTGGCGAGGCATCCCCCCGCCCCATAACTGCCCCCTCCCCTCCCGGTCGTGAACTATTATACTGGTCAACACACTTTTTCTGGCATAAGGTATTCGAACGGTTTTAAGGTAATTTAGGGGTGCTGATTCCAAATCTGGCATCAGTTTTTGTCTATCACATCAGATATCCAATATTGAATTTTCAATAAAAACTGCAGAAGAAAAATATTAAATAAATGTGGATATCTACATAAAATTATATTATAAACACACCCTAAAAATAAAGCACCATATTTTAACACTAAAGCAGTCACTGACTCGCAATCATAAGTGACAGAGTTAATTTCGGGTAAAATCAATGAAAATGGGGTATGCCGATAGCATAAAAATGAGATGTGATAGAGCAAATCTGAGATAAGATTTGCAATCAGCACCCTGAAATTAGTCTAAAACAGCTGCAAAAGTCCAGGCCAAATTTGTTGTTGTTGTTGTTGTTGACCAGTGTTATTCTTGTCGGCACAGGAACGACGACGGCAACTCGATAAACGTGAGCACGCAGTGCCTCTCCCTGGAAGAGTTGGTCGCCAAGCTCCCAGGGTTGAACAAGAGCACCGCCAACAACACCAGCTGCGTCAAGCAGACCGTGCCGCCTGGCTCCAACTTCACCGGGGCGTGCGTGTGCAAGGCCGAGGAGTGCAACCACTACCTGCCGATCAGAAGCCACCTTCCTTCCCAACAGCCGCCCTTCAAGAACAATTCCAGCACCGACAGTAAGCACGGCCACCGCTCTGCGGCAATTGGGGGTGTGCATTGTCTTAAAATACGCTGCCAAGCTTAGCAGTGTTCATTAGGACGCTGTCTTTCTGACAGCTCTGTTCTTCACCTGAGGACGGCTGCTTGCGTTGTGACCGAAACGTTGTGAGAATTTTATTGTTTTATTTTAAATATTTTATTATTTCCCTTCTATGTGACTTTACCGAAAGATCCAAGAATATGAATACACTGCAGGAGATTGCAAAATGCAGTGCGTTAATTATTACTTTTCTGTTGTTACTGGTCGTTAATGGAAATCAGGCCCCGATAAGTATTTTTCAATATCCATATGCTTATAAATGTGTACGCATTAACACATTATGTTAGAATTGCAGCAATTTGTCACTTTACTCGAATTTAAATATTTTGATGAGAGCACTGGATTGCAGCCATATTCCACTCCCAAATTGCGTCGCATTTTAATTATTCAGAATGCACTGCATTGGAATTTCGCAAGCCAAAATTGAGTTGTTGCCCATTGTATCCAACTCGTGCCAATCACAATACGTTGAACCGCTGTGCAGACGACGATGATGGGCAAAAGCTGTATCTCATCATCCTGCTGGCTCTGCTGCCCGCGCTCGCCCTGATCGCGCTGGTCATGCTCACCTTCTACACGCTGTGCGAGCGGCACAAGCGCCGAGGCCCCCACGGCGCTGCTGCCCTGCCCTCCAAGGAAGGCATCAAACCGCCGCTCGGCAGGGGCCTCTCCGCACCGTCCTCGGGAAGGACGGCGGGCGGAAGAGCGGCGGCCTCTGGCGGCCGGAGGGCGGCGGGTGGCGCCGGCGGCGAGAGCAGCGAGCGGTGCGCGCTGCGCGACGACCAGTCCGACGTCAGCTCGACATGCGCCAACAACATCAACCACAACACGGAGCTGCTGCCCATCGAGCTGGACGCCGAGGTGGGCAAGGGGCGCTTTGCTCGCGTGCGACGCGCCAAGTTGCGGCAGAGCGCGGCTTCGGACCACTTTGAGACGGTGGCCGTGAAGATCTTCCGCGCGGCCGAGTTTGCGTCGTGGCGCTGCGAGAAGGAGATCTTCTCCGACGCCAACCTCAAGCACGAGAGCATCCTGCACTTCCTGACGGCCGAGGAGAGGCTGACCACCGAGCCGGAGCACGACGGGCTGCACGCCGGTGAGTGGTGATGTTTAATCTCGCCAATCGAGCACACGGCTCGAGAGGGATCCATCCCTGCGTTTGTGTTCCAGACTGTGCGACATGACTATGAAGCCTCTTTGGTCGCGCTTTGGTTACGTTCAAGCTACGTCACACCTTTTAACGCGTCAACGTAGTGACATTGCTAGGAAGCCTTGGCGGAGCACCTTATTGGGATTTTAGTCCTTTTTTTCTCAATAATTAAGCTTAAAATGCATGTTGGACAACTGAGAACACAAGGCCTAGCTGTGTATCCACAACATATTTGTTCTTTTCGGCTGTGTGTTTAAAAATAATGTTTCTGCGTACGTGGTCGTGGACTGCAAATTAGTCGAACTTCTCTTTCCGTGATGCGGACACTGATTGCTCTGCTCATCATCATCACTGAACCCTGCCAAGGTCATGCAGTAATTGTAAGAGTTAATGTAAGAATGCAATTTCTGCACGATCCACCAAACCTACTACACCTGGTATCTGGGCTTAGCTAAATTAAGCGAAAAGCCAAACTAGAGTAGGTTTTATGTGTAGTCATGTGACCGGGCTGAGAGGATTAACTTACTACTCAGTTTAATAAAGCGTGGTTGAAATCTACATTTGAATTCTGGTTGACAGTTGTGTAACATTAGTAAAGTGAAATTTCCTATTAGATCATGATGATTTACGTCGCTAACTAAGGGAAAATCTTAAGCTGTTTCTGCAATTGATCACGGGGCCTTCCTGGGAAACTGAGCACGCATAATTTGCAAATGTCCTCTGGGATGTCAAATCTTGTGACAGATGAACATCAAAAAATATGTCGAAGCCAGCATTTTTGCTGATGCTATGCATGGCCCCTGCATTGAGCTTGATATCGATGATGACGGTAATGGCGTTAAGACCAGTGCCCTAACATCAATGATTCATGAACCCTCCGGAAGCCACCCGTCCGCTATGATTGCTGACCAACTCGATGTGGCGCGACAGGCATGGCGGGCGGTGGCGGCGGCATGGTGAAGGAGTACTGGCTCATCACAGCGTACCACCCGCGGGGAAACCTGCAGGACCTGATTCTGCGCAAGGTGCTGAGCTGGCGCGAGCTCATGCTGCTGGGCGCGTCGCTCGCCCGCGGCGTCGCGCACCTGCACAGCGACCGCACGCCCTGTGGCCGGCCCAAGATGCCCATCGCGCATCGCGACATCAAGAGCTCCAACATCCTGGTGAAGGCGGACGGCACGTGCTGCCTGTGCGACTTCGGGCTCTCGCTGAGGCTCGACCCGTCCCTCAGCTCCGACGAGCTGGCCAACAGCGGGCAGGTGAGAGTCGCAAAGACGGAGGCACAGATCCCCCGTCTAGCCTTTAAGGCACTGTTGGGGCAAGTGCCTCTTAGCGAACACCTATTTAAGGCCGGCACAGCACGTAAGGGGGTGGGTGGCCAGCACTGCGCCCTGCCGCCTTTTTCTGCTCAGTGCTGATGTTAACAAATCAGCACCAGGTACTCATTTCAGGACCAGTTAAGATATTCGTTGCCGATGTTGGCTGTTAACGGGAATAGAACACAGGCGCATAGAATAGTGCGCTAACCACTACACTCCCGCTCCACACGAGTGAGACACACATACAGATGGATAATGTAACCAGATGGATGATTGATAGACAGATGGACACTGACAGCCATAAAGACAAAAAAATTGACAACCAGATGGAAATATGGATGGAACTATGCTAATGTTTAAAAGATAATATTGCTGAAAATGGTGTGTCAGTCTTTTAGTTTGTTGATCAAAGACCATTATTAACTGATCTGCCTATCTTTTTTCATAAAGTCCCCATTGGACACTCATTATTGTCTAAAGAACCATCAGGGTCTGGTTTGTCAGTATATTATATCAACATAGATCTATTCGTCTACTGCGTGAAGAACCCATCAGAGACCAGTGGTCGTCATCATCACACACGTTGAGGAAGGGGAGAAGTATAATGAGAGACGGAGATACCATTGAATACACAGAACTTTGTATGAGGTAAAAAAAATGTTTCAATAATTTGGTGAACACACTATAAGATGATTTAAGTTGTCAGAGCATCCTATGTCAGTCTGTTGTTTAAAGACCGCATCAGAGACGGCTCCCTCAGCTTCTTGTCCATGATGACATGAGAGCTCACCGATTTATGCATGGACTGGCAATGGACACAGTGCGAGGCTCTCAGTAATATGGACTCTGCTGCGACGGTTTAGCTTGCCATGTAAGCAATACTGCGGGTGACTGCTCGGCAGGTTGGCACGGCCCGCTACATGGCTCCTGAGGTCCTGGAGTCGCGCATCAATCTCGAGGACCTGGAGTCCTTCAAGCAGGTGGACGTGTACGCTATGGCGCTCGTGCTCTGGGAAATGGCATCTCGCTGTGACGTCTTAACAGGTTGGCACGAGCACGTTGAGTGTGTGGGTGTGTGCGCAGGCGGTACATCTGTCAGTCATCTCAGTTAACCCATAACATCTGGGTCAGTCTCGCGACCTCATGTCAGTGAGCGTTTGACACTTCGCGTGGCTTCACAGTGCACCTAGCCTGGAACAAGTGCTGTGGTGACGTCTTTGGCACTTAGTGGCAAATGTCGGTTGTTGTTGTGCATGTGAATTCCTGTGAGTGTGTAGTGACATCAGTGACATGTAATGTACATATAGGGTCACCAGGTGGTGCTGTGAACAGGGTGATACATTTACATTCTGCAGGTTGAAAGTTCAACTGTGGATGCAGGTTAACTCCGATCATCATCCCTGTAGGATTGATGAGTATCACTTTGGGAGAGGTCAGTAGTGGTTGTGCTATGGATAGATTGGTCCCTGCCTTAGGAATGTTGACTTTCCACCACTATATTTGAGCGGCAGGGTGGCTCAGTGGTAACTCGTGTGCCTCACAGTTATAAGGACGTGTATTTGATTCCTGCCTTTGGCGCTTTTATGTGTGGAGTTTGTATGTTCTCCTCCTGTTTGCTTAGCGATTCCTCCAGGTTTTTTGCTTTCCTCCCATATAAAAAAACATACAATGTAACTAACATTGGCCAAACATCCCTGCAAATTACTAAATTTTGATCACACAAATACTTAATCATCCCCCTACTGTGAAGATTTGGTAGGACCCTCCTTAAAAAGAGGCCTAAGTCTATCAGGCTAAACAAGGGTATATCGTAAAAAATAACCATCGCCAGGCCATCAGTAGATATTAGATAAATCCCATGCTGGTTTGAGCAGAGACAGTTTGGTACAGTATGTATGGATGTATGTTGAACTTCTTTCGCACCGTACGTAGTCAACCGTGCGAATCGGAGGTGCGGGGGAAGGACAACAAACTAAATACCTAACGGAGGCTATGTCCCGCCGTGTGCTTCTTAACTTTGAATCAATGGATAACCTATACATATGATGCATGCAAGTTACAGTACAATGTTTACAAGTACGGTAAGCCTTACCCATGTATCGATAGCTACATTTTAATCTGCAGTTTTATTGAGGGAATGTGTGCTGTCATTTATTGAGGGTCTATTGTTGAAAAATCGCCAGGAATTTATATACTTTGGCAATTTGCACTTACATACTTTCATAATTTCTGTTTATATATTCATTGTGACTTTACTACCTTTCCTATACTTTGCACTCCTATCGTTTTTTGTATTGTTGTTGTAACTTTCTGACATGCCCCAACTGGACATCTGTGAAAAAGAGCTTCATAGCTCATCAGATTACTCGTCTAAATAAAGATTCTGAATGATTCTGATTCAACGACCAAGGCAATGTGAGCTGGCGTATTCCTGGGAACAAACGAACCTAACGGAGGCTATGTCCCGCAGCATGGCTGTGGTGCAGATGTCCTGTGAAAAAGAGCTTCATGGCTCATTGGATTCCTCCAGTCTCAATAAACATTCTGATTCTTTCAACGACCAAGGCAATGTGAGCTGGTTTTTATGCCTGGGAACAAACGGGCCTAACGGAGGCTATGTCCCGCAGCATGGCTGTGGTGCAGATGTCCTGTGAAAAAGAGCTTCATGGCTCATTGGATTCCTCCAGTCTCAATAAACATTCTGATTCTTTCAACGACCAAGGCAATGTGAGCTGGTTTTTATGCCTGGGAACAAACGGGCCTAACGGAGGCTATGTCCCGCTGCATGGCTGTGGTGCAGATGTCAAGGACTACGAGCCGCCGTTTGGCACCAAGGTGCATGAGCACCCGTGCGTGGAGAGCATGAAGGACATGGTGCTGCGGGAGAGAGGTCGCCCAGACATCCCGGGCAGCTGGCTTCTGCACCAGGTGACCACCGCCTAACAACACTGCAGCCAATGTGTATGTAGAATAAATCTGAGCGTGCAGGGCGGTGCAGGGTTAACACAGTGAGAAGGGCCCGAGTTCTGTTCAGAACCTTTGCGCAATGTGTGGAGTGTTTTACGTTTGTCCCCCTGTTCTGCAGCGTGCGAGTGAGTGGAGTGTGTATGTTTTTCTCCTGTCCTACATGAGCATCGTCAAATTATTCAATTGGGGTTACACATAGCAACATCGGCCCGAGCACAAACACTTGATGGGATCTTGAGGCTCAATGAGGCTTTCTTGGGTACACAAGCATGGCTTTGTAAGCTAATGGTTTACCCAAGTGCGCAGCTATGGCGTTCCTGTGTTGATCAGTGATTCAGTCTGTGAAATTACATTTTTATTGTTAATTACCAAGATATATAAAGTAATGATATATATTGAAATTATATATATAAACATTTCAATAAATATTAAAGGACTGACTGCAATGGCAGTTGGTGTATATAAATGAAAAAAACATCACTATTGCTGTCAGTAACCCTACTTGTTTCTACAAAATGTCATAGAAAATGGGAAAAAAAATCTGAAAAGAGCACAAAGCTTGGCAGAGGTCCACGGTGGGAATTACTGTACACTGAGAAACAAAAAGAGGGACATGAGGTACATAAAATAGCCAAGTTGGAGATATAATAAGTTTTACCCTTTCTGGCAATAAAACAGTTGTCAAGATGCTAAAACACCAAACAGAATCCTTATTCAAGGAACCCTGTCTGCATTAACCACACATACTCGTGGTGAACGTGCAAAGAAAAAACATGCTCTGATAATATACGCATTGTCTTTGAAACTGATTGGTCCACACCAGAGACAGCTTTCTTTTGATCCTAGTTTCAAACAGTGTTCGACCAGAGAACGCCAAAAGGCGAACAGCACAAAGGCAATGCACCATCAGGGCATGTATAGCTCGGGGTGAGCAGCTACAATATGGGACCTCGACTGTTAAGAAGTTTACTTGGTACATGTCGCCAGAAGGGATGCTGTCCAATGATTGAGAGAAATGACGGAGCGATTGCCAAAGTACGGAACACGCCCTTGAAAGGAAATCCACCGCGGAAATGCAACAATGAAATCAGGTTGTGTGTGGGTACTATGTGAATCGTTGTCTTGCAGGACCGTGAGCTTGGTGACACTTTGGGTAGGCCTTCATCCTGCAGTGGATTCATCAAGGCTGACGATACCATATATATAATAGGCTGGTGCCGTGGCAAAATGTTCATGTCACACCAAAGAAGAGTAGCACAGTCAGAAAATCTTTATAATGGCATATACTTTAGTTGGAGAATCCAGCAGGGTGGCACTGTAACAAAGTGCCTAAGTCACATTCAGGAAGTTGAGAGATAAAATATTGGTGAAGATCAACTCGGCACAAAAAAGAGAGTAAAGCATTGCCAACAGTGTGACTTGAAGGGATGCTGGCTAATGGTCAAGACTAACGACAGAGTGGCAGCCAAGTATGGAACATGCCCGAGAGGGTATCCATTGCGAAGATGAAGCGTAGTGTGCAGTAGGAACTAGGTGTATTGTTACATCACAGGACTGTGAGGCCTTTCACTTGTTCCGAAAGACGGAAGCCTCAGTATGAAGACAACACACTTTAATGTGTGCTGCCGTCACGTGTCTGTTGCAGGGAATGGGCTTCCTGAGCGAGATGATCACTGAGTGCTGGGACCATGACCCAGAGGCTCGTCTGACGGCGCAGTGCGTGGCAGAGCGCTTCAGCCAGATGGAGATCGCGGAGACGGAGCGGGAGAGGGAGCGCGACAGTCAGCCGCCGCCCACCGACGAATCCTCTCCCGCTGAGAGCTCGGACAGCTTTGAGGACAAGGGCGAAACGCAGTGTCTCATGGGCAGCCCTTCCCGCTGAGGGGCATGGGGGACGCAGGGGAAAGAGAACACAGCCGGAAGTCTTGGGTTAAAGTGATGGGTGTGCACGTACGCGGCCACGAACACACACGTGGGCGCGCGCGTGTAAACAGAAAAGTTATCTTACGCAGTCGACTAAGTGCATCATCAGCTTAAATGCGCACGGATTTGTTGGCCCTGTTTTTCGACTATTACTCAGGCACTCTATAAGTTTTAACGAGCTTTAATTGTCAACATGCTGCCAAGGCCATGCAGATTAACCAAGTCGACTTTATGCACAGAGTGAAGAACGCAGTTTAGTTTTGCATTTGTAAATTTAGCACACGTGTACAGCACTTTCTTCACAGTGCATGGACAATCATGAACATTTCTAACATGTTAACACATACATGAGCAAGATTTATTATTTTGTAAACATAAATACATGTGCATTTGTCTCCACACACACCCCTATATACAAAGATAAATATCCCCCACAGATGTTAACAGACTTTTGGGGCAAGTGCTGTCAACAAACACCTATGAAGGCCACTAAGGTGCACAAGGGGGTGGGTGGCCAGCATTACCATATATACATATACAATATTTGTTTTCATCAAATTTCTTTTCTACTCACAGCAAGACATCATTTTTAATATTTTATGAGACATTTCCTCAGTGCTGAGGCATTGAAAAACACTGTAAATGTAACTGGGTTCCATTTGATGTAAAACAATTGGGCTATATTTTTCAAATAGTTTTTATTACAGTATTATTTCAATGATATGACATTTCCAAACGTATATATTATACATAAAACTTTTCAAAACAATGGCTGTAATTTAATGATACAAAGGGAATCACTTTTTCTCAATATAGGTTGACAGTATTTGGAGCCATTTCCTTATCTCTTTTTTACAAGGGGGTAAATAGAAAATGAGATCTAATTTTTCATGGAACTACCCAGATTTATCACACTAACCTTGGGAAAGATTCACTATAATAAAACAAGGACTGTAAAAGTATCCATACACATTTAACGATTGTGGAGTTTGTCAACATACAAGGGAAGACCAAGACATGTTGCTTTTACATTAATACATTTCAACCATCTCAAATCTTCATCTGCTACGTCACCTTCCAGTGAAATGTAAAAAAATACACAATCGAAATGGAATTTGCAAATGAAGTGCAATGGGATGGGTTGGCTCTCCAACTTCCAATTATGCAAGCATTAAAAACACGTGCATATCCATGACCGACTTTAGCTGATGCAAATCAAATGAAAACAAACGATGTCTCAAACTAGGCATGTGGAGGAAATAGGGTTAATGTGATACAAAAGGGAATTTTATACTGTAAAGCAAACTGAATGCATGAGGGTTTTATGTTTGATTTGCCTGGCTGTTGGTAAACCAAAGGGCATGTATATGATAGGGCATACCGACGCAGTGCAAGATTATATTGAGAGACTTGTCACAATATCTGCATAAGTTGTGGAATGTGTCACTTTTTGGAAGGGGCATTTTGTGAGGCCTGGAACAGCTGCTGAAATGACATTATCCTTGCTTCTGTTTGTATAAGTTTGTTTCGTTTTGGGTTTTATTTTATAAAACCTTAGTTTGAATGATCAAATATTGTATATACGTGTGTACAGTACAGTATATTAAAAAGATATATGTAAAATGCATAGCAAAATATTAACGTTTTGGGCATGGTACATGACACTAAAAGCTCAAAGTGCAAGCGGCTTGCAACATGTAAATATGAATGTTTTATTGAAATGTTGATAAGATTGATGCTATAAAAATATAATTGAGAGTTCTACAGTACTGTAGTTGAATGGAAGATATTTTATTTGAATATTTTAAAACATATACGTTATTAGTAAATAATTTGGCAAGAATTAATTTGTGACAAGACATCTGAAACTATGGTTTATAGAGAATTTGATATTACCATATTCCTCAGATTATGATACCTTTTCACTGTATTTTAGAGCCAAGTTGTTACTTATTACTTTCCTTAACATTTAATAATCCAGAGCATATGGTAATATCCGAGGAAATTAATAGATTTCACAACAAAGGTGGGCATTGCACATACAAAAGCTCTCAGCCTTATTCAGACCACCAGCTCAAAATAATGTGGCCTTTCAAACTTACTCAAAATGTGGGCATCCCCACAACAGGCACTAGCGGAACAAAAGCAAAACTGGTGACTGGTTTCTTCTTCATTACGACTCATCAGTACGGTACACTCAGCACTATTTGCTGCTGTCATATGCCCCTAGGAGCCCCGTATAGGAAGAGGACTTGTACATTTACACCGTGGCAATCGCATTAGCACTTGCCTAAAAGTCAACCATGACGAGAAAACACATCGCAACAGAAATAGTATTGCAGGCTGCAAAGACAACAAGAGGTGTGCATTGCTTATAGCAAAACAAAAGTTGAAAAACAAGCACCTTAGGAATACGTTTGCAAAGCATTTTATGGAAAATGGAATACGCATTAGCTTGTTGTTGCTGGTCACAAATACTATACAGGTTCAGCCCAAAACATGTACATTTCAATTGTACTTAAACGAAAGTGAATGTGGAAATTGAAGCCATGTATTAACTGGGAAGATATGCTCAACAATTGAACATTTTAATACAAGGGTGTGTGCTTTCTACGTGAAAACTGTATTGTTTTCTTGCCATTGTTTTTTTATTTCTGTTAACAGCTTTAAGAAGTATTCAAGTGTTACTAACCACGATGTAGTCTGTGCAGTGTTATTATTTTCAACTATTTTTGAACATTTGCAAGTGTATAACATTTTGGCATAATACCGGTGCAAAGTAGATATCTGGCAGATTGGTAATGTTAACGCACGAATTCACTCAAGCAAATGTTACGAAGTAGTCTTTATTCATTGATAGAGTAATTGTCAATGGAAAAAAAACATAGATGTGACAATTTGAGGGTTTATTGAAAACACACTTGTCTTGAATGCTATTTCGAGATAAAACAGATGGGGTTGTGGTTATAATATGCAAGTTTATTTTGGTGAAAACTCAAGAGACCAGGAGTCTGATTTGACATGAGTGACCTGGGTCACCAATATGACAAGAGAAAAGTAGGGCAATGAAACAAAAATAATCAGAACAAAAACCACTGTGCCACATGATAAAACTAATATATAAAATGTATTAAGCATGGTTAAAATGATGTAAAGGTGAAACGGATATAATTTTCCAAAAGTATTCACAATAATGAGTCCAAATCTTGTTAGTTATCAAGAATTCACTCTAAAATGAATACATTATCACAGTGCCTTCCCTTTAGAGGTAATGTGTAGCACTTCAAAAACTGTATTGTGATTTCTAAAAATGAATCCACCAATGTGTGAACAAATTCTTTATTATCTTGTAAGGTATATATTACAGCACACTTTATATACAATATAAATATACCAAAGTTATTTTTTCCTGCTATATGCCTGTACTGTATATACTTTTTGCTGAGTGGACGGGATTAACAATTCAGTTTATGGGTGCGATACTGCAAAATACAAATAAATACATTTTTCATTACATTTTGACATCTGCCGTTGTTTTAAATATATAGTGATGCACATTCTTCAGATCCATTCTGCCCTGATTAAAATCTAGAACCCAGTTTTATTGCATAAACATGTTTTACTTATACACAGTAAATAATTGTAACCAGAGCAATCTGGAAAGCTGTTCCAGGAATTTTAGGTTATTTTGGCATGCCACATCCATTTCACTTTTTGTGGTATCATAAATGCATGAACCTGTTTTGAGGATTCTAGCAAAAAAGGTTTAATAATATAGAATGCATCGGTGTACCTTATACTCTAGTAGAAGTACCTTATGCCCATTAACCCTCCTCCAAGCGAGCATGGCAGCAACATGGAAATAAATATAAATTAAATCCTCGTTCTACATAAAGTGGCCACCAAGTATGAAGAGATATTTGTTAAAATTCTGTTAAATCGTTGACCACCGATTCAGACAAGATATTTTCAAGTGAAAAGCGCTAAAACATTCACAACACAACTGAAACAGGGCTTCTGAAGCTCCAGCCCTTACACCACACCACTATATGTTTCAACATTTAACAATTATCTCCAAATAAATTAATGTGTTACACGTGCCATACACCTGGTGACTGCAAAATAAGAACCCGAACAAGGTTTTTGTGTGAAGACTGGGATTTCAGAAGCCCTGCTCTAAACACACCACTTACTACTTAACAGACCCAGAGAGTTAATGTGTTGTGTCAAAAGACAATGGAAATTTTATTTCTGTACGAAAGCCAGATTAGTAGCCAAATCTGTATACAGTTCATATGTGAAAAAGCATATACAGTATGTGGGGAGAAACGTGTTACTACTGTGAAAATCCCAGTGCTTCTGGTAAAGATTCTGTCCATATATCTCGGTCAATATGTGCACCAAAAGGGGCTTCCCTTAGGTCTACTCAACCTAAAGGCTGGTAAAATAGTCGTCTGCCAACGAGTGCAGTGAAATAAGACTGGCAGGTGTGTATGAGCCCTTCCTTTATTTGCTGTACATTTTAATAGTCGTTTTCTAAAAGTCTTTCAAAGATATAACTGGAGTCCTTGTTTGTATGTGCAAATGCACGTGATGTATTAATCACGTGATTAAGTAGCTGGAATCATATTTGTCGCTGTTATATTATTCAGAACATAGCTAGCAATCACGGGAGTTGTGAGCTTCCTTAGTTGAATCCCTTGGTGCAAACGCTGCAAAAACTAAGTTGGAGCCCTCTGCAATAACACGTTGCACATTGTATTTGTTACAATCACAGACATGCAGCGCTTGCTGGATATCAACTTCAAGATACTTAGGCTCTTGTTTGCTTTGGATTTTTGGCACAACTTCTGGAAAACCAAACGTTGGTAGTCAACCCCCTTCAAAATAAACTTGCAATATGCTTCTATCAGCCCCAGTCCTCCCCTCAACCACACGCACTTCCATTTCCAGAAATCTCCCAGATCCCTGAGTTGTGTTTGTGGGAGACAAAATATATTGTATTGAATAAAACATGAGGGAAAGAAAATAAACAGAAGGGTTTTAGAAGTCATGATTGTAACATGGGAAGCAGGTTATTAAAATGTATATATTCTGTACTATACTGTGTGCATATACTACAGATCACCAGGTCACCATTGTAAAGGTGATGTCGCCATTGTAAACATAATGGTCAAAGACATTGATTCCACAAGTTTTACCAAATCAGGAGATACCAAATTTTTTCTCTGGCCCATAATTAGCTCAGTACAAACAGGCATTAAAGTGCCACTTTGTAAATAATAGGATTTGTAACTATACGTTAAGTCACGTAGGTATAATAAAAAATAGATCACGACGTTTCGATCGCAACACAAGCAACCGTCTTCAGGTGAAAGAAGATGGTTGCTTGTGCTGCGATCAAAACGTCGTGATTTATTATTTGTTCTACCTACGTGACTTTACAGAAATAACCAAAGTGTATGGATCCCTGCAGTCACGAAAGCTTCAAATCAAGATATATACGTTAAAACAGATTTTCACGGGTCTTAGCATCTAATGGCATATTCCCCTGATTGGAACCAGCCAGTGCAGAGAAGTCTTCTTGGTTAGAGACCAGCAAAGATAATTAAAATACGAGATTGATTATCATGCATTATTCTCATACGCTGAGCATGTGGTAAAGTGCTGTCCTGTATTGTGGACCAGGTCACCTGAAAGATCTGCACGGGCAATTCATCTCACAGGCGGCAGGCAGCCTGGACGACAGCAGCAGACTTAGTCCCGACCCCTTTGGTGGCCCCGCCTGGCAATAGAGGCACGGTCAGCAGGCGCTTCTGCAGGTTGACCGGCGAGTCACCTTGCGTGCGGTCGCACCCTTCAAGGCAAAGATAGCAAGCTACCAAGAGCCCCCTGAAGACGGCGGTGAGCAAGGGCCAGCACTCTCTCCGGTTGGGGGGGTGGGGGTTAAGGTGGTAGCCACGACTTCGCCAATGGTGGATTCCACAACTCCAGACACCGCACCGGAAGTGGTGTGTGGCCTAAAGTCCTGGCTTCCGCAGCAACTGTGGAGTAAGCCATCCCATGGATGACAAGTCTTATCACCTCCGCTAGGAGTGCTTTAGCCGAAGCAACTTCAGTCGACAGCCCCCATGGCAGCATGGCCTCCTTCTGAAGTCGCAAGTGGCAGGACTCCGGTCAAGTATGGCAAGCAGAAGCCTATGAGAATGATGGTAACCTCATGGGCAAGTGTGCATCAGGTCCCTCTCAATAACATTTTCAGCATACCACATGTATTCATGAGCACTAAGTTCTATGTCTTTTTTTGTGGGAGTGCTCTACTCTGTGGCCCAGTAAGGGCCCTGCTCCTACCACAACCAATCTGGGTTTGACAGGTATATTAGGAATGACTTTGCTGCTAGGCCATACAAATATGTAAGATTTAGTTCTTACATATTGATTTTTATAGGTCTTGGCAGCTCCCACAGGGATCCCTCCCAACTCCCCATCTCAGCAGCGCTGCAGTCGTTAGGCATGTTTCCTTTACAACCTCCCGTAGGCAATTGGGAACCACATGGTCAGACAGACAGGATAGGTCAGACCCCTTGATGCCTAAACATACTGCCAAGTGGTAGGGACTGAGTTGTGTTTGCACTGTATGATACATACCTTTTAAGCTTCACACCTGTTATCTTCCTGAAGTGGTAAAGGTGGAGCCCCATGTCTCTTATATGTTGGGAGTACAGGAGGGGTGGCTTTCCAGAGAAGATTCTCTGCACAGCCTGGTGTTTACTCAGAGTAATGATTGTGGGTGTTGCCAATACCTTCATAAATTCATCTTTACATAAGAAATACATATTAAAAAATACATCGCCTGCAATCATAACTGATATGTATAACTGCCAAAGTAAATTTTTAGTAAGAAGTTAATAGTGGGAGCAGTGACCCTACAATATCACGGAGGACATCACTACTCTCCATACCACCACGAAAGAGGAGGCAGCCACTTGGTTTCTGCCAGTCCCTCCTCTCATGCCACTCCTATTTCAAGCAGCATCCAGTATATTGCGCAGTATGGTATGTGGTAGTCCGTTCTAAAACCGCTACTGCAAACAATATATCTACCTCCTGAAGCAGATTGCCATACAGGCAAGCCCACCGCAACAATAGAGTTCACAAAAATAAAGAAATATGAGAGCAAAACATATAAGTCTTTGGCTGAATCCTCTTATGGACATAGGTTGATAGGCAGCCAGCCAAGGATGTCTTCTCTGCATGGCCCAATTCCAAAAGGAGCAAGATATCTGTTAGTTATGGCTGTGGGTGCTGCCAAGATGTACAAAAACATGAACGTGTTACACGCCAGCAAGCTCCAGTTCCCGCTCCGGGTCCCATGTTGTGCTGCTTTGGTCTGGGTCAGTGCTCGACTCCTCTCCCAGACGCTGCCACCAAGCTCGACGCAGGCTTCGCAGGGCTAGGGAATGAGCCTGCCGTGCACGGGCAGCCACCGGGCCCGAGCGACTCCTCAGAGCCTCCACATCGCGTGGAGATGCCTGGGCTGGGATTGGTATGTCTACAACACAAGCACAAAATCGTAAACACCAAAGGTCATGTACTGCTGGTGCGGTTACCGTAATGCATTCATATGTCAGGCTCAAATGATCCTGAACCTGTGGTGGAATTTCCACATGATGGCAGGAGCCAGTCAATAGTCTAAGGAACCACTATTGACTTCTCATTCTCGCCTCGGTGGCAAGATGTTAACTCCCTCGCATGGTACGCAGGAGGTCGTAGGTTCTATCCAGACCCTGACGCCTATACATTTGGAGTTTGCATGCGTTACATTTACACATAAGAAACTTCCTTGAGCTATCATTTGTGGCCAGGTCGCTTCTTATAAAGAGCTATATAGCTTAATGGGCCCTACCTGGTAAAATAAAAAAAAACTGTAAAATTAAAATGAGTAAATAAAGTGGTAATCGGCTTACACTCAAGACATTGCAAGATCTTACAATTACAAAATTACAACACACCTGAACACAACTGTACCAAGAGACTTATACAACAGGGAAACTATTCTGTCTGAGCTGTTTGCTAATCAAGTGGATTATATGTACAGAATATTATATACAGCAGAAACATTATGGACAAATAGCATTCAAATCAGGCTAAGATAAAGGATAAAGGGAAACAACTCAATGCAGACAAGAGGGAAGTTAGTACAGAGCAGCACATGTTGTCGGTGTGGTTTGGTTTGCACGCACACACACATAAGGGCTGATACGCACTGGCAAGCAGCTCGGCTTGAGTATTAATCTGGGCGAGCGTGGCCGCCCTCCGCTGCTCAGACCGTGGGCCCAGTTGCCTCTGCAGCAGGAACTGTCCCAGCAGCGCCTGCGCATGGTTGTGCAGCTCACGTGCCTCCTCTCCATGCATTGGAGTAGCCTGGTGAGATAACCAATGTGGACAAGAGGTCAAGTTTTGATTTAAAGCTTTCGTGACTGCAGGGATTCATATTCTTGGCTCTTTCGGTAAAGTCAAGTAGAAGGGAAATAATAAAAAAGTAACAATATTAAACAATTATTCTTATTATTTCCCTTCTACGTGACTTTACCGAAAGAACCAATAATAAGAGGCCAAGTATTTTTAAGATATGTATGTTGAATTTCTTTTGCGCCGTACATAGTCAACCATGCTAATCGGAGGTGCAAAATAAAAGTCAACATTTTATAAATCACACTTTGCATGTTTTTGTCAAGTAGAGCAACTATATAGCCTTATAATTTGTACTCTTTGCTCATATAAACATGCAAAGCCATAACTATATTTAGGACTATATGATGATTTGAATATTTTTTTTGGTTCAGACACCAGATCAAAGAACGTCATATAAAAGTAGACAAAAGAGACCATTTGACATCAATATAAGGCTCCTATAAATGGTTGACATATATTAAATATCACTCATTGATTGATGAATAGTATATCAAATAAACCATTTTAGTTGCCATATATTAAATATCACACTCATTGATTGATGAATAGTATATCAAAGAAAACATTTTAAGGATGTCTTTACCATATTTAGCCAAATGAAAGACAATTTAATTATTTTGAAATTCACCCGTCAGTGACCGCAACGGAGTGAGATTTCTCGTTCAACTCTTTAACACCGAACCAAGGTATGTGTAAATAAACAGCAGTGGGTCCAGATAGGTTAAACCCAAGGGTACCGGGTGCTTCTGGATGTGCTCTTCAATGTGGGCGCGTAGTTCCATCCGCCGCGCATCGCTCATGCCCCTCCAGCCCAGTGAGCGCGATGATGCTGCTGTCTGCTGGGAATGCCGTCTCTCCAGGAATCTGCGCACCTGCAGCAGGGGACACATGGTAGCTGGTGCAAGGGCCACAGCCACTTGGTCCATAAACATTAAGGATTGAGTTATAATTAAATATAAACAGATTAAATTTCGATTTTGGTTTCATTCAGACGCTGTCTCCCTGACAGACCTGGTCTTCACCTGAGGACGGCTGCTTGCGTTGTGGCCGAAACGTCGTGAGAATTATTTTATTATGTTTTATTTTTATTATTTTATTATTTCCCTTCTACGTGACTTTACCGAAAGAACCAAGAAGATAAACAGATTACTTGGTAAGGGAATGTATGCTCCCAACCTTGAGAATAAAAGTTCAAATCTCAGCTGGACCCATTCTTTTGGTGATGCTACACTCGTTGTTTGGAATTATACAGTTGCTGTCCAAGAGAGCGAATTGGTCACCACCACAGTAACGTGGGAATTTCTACCACCAGCAGATTATAAGATACAATTAAGAAAACATGTAACTCTAACACAGGCTGACACGTCCATGTATACTCACGGCTCTCTGAATGGTAACGGCCGCCTTTGCTTGCAAAAGCAGTTGCCGGTCTCTCCTGAATGCCTTCCGTTTTTGAAATCCACGCCATCGTGCCTGAATCAGTACGGCAGCGCGGGTCGCCTCAAATGCCAGGTACCGATCCATCTCGTCTGTGATTGGGTACATTCAGAGTGAGTAAAATAAACATGGTGGCTCAGTGACACTCAGCATCATTCTAAGCCATCACTTGACTCTTTAATAATAATGCAAATTTACATGGAAAATCCACATTGAATATGAAAATTATTCTTAACGATGGACCTGCAGTGGGACATTTGGCCAAAGTCATTGCTGAATGTGGACACGTGGGACAAAACTAGAGTACCAGAGAAATCTCACTCATACAAGAGGTAACATTCACCACAACCATCTCCTGTCCATTTTGCAGCCCTGGGCCTACAATACCTGGACAGCTCTGGTGGTCCCCTATCCAAGTACTATCCAGGCTCAAACCTGCTTGGCTTCTGAGATCCGAAAACATCGGACACATTCAGAGTAAGTACCTGGGTTGTATTAGGCAATGGCTCTGGGATAAGGCCATGCTGCACTATGGCAACCATGAGAAGGAAAAAAAACAACATTGTCTAAACAACCTTCATCACGTGGACGGTGAATCAGAGAGACTGGTGGGTTGGTGGAACCCTGACGGGTTGGCCATAAAAAGCCGCCACCACATTTAAGGCTATCTACTTGCCAACCTGCAATAGTCTTTCAATCGAACACGTCCACTGCCTGGCAAGTAGATGCTCCTACCTCCACTGTCCTTCCTGGCCTGCCCCATCTCCAAACATGCAGCGCAGGAAGACATTTAGTGATCTGAGCCCAAACTAGGATAAACCACGTCTGTTTGTTGGATCCAAGGGCTTGCTATAAGGGCTGTCGTGGATATACCTCAACTAAAAACGTTTCGTGTTAAGTAGGATTACATACTAATCCAGTTAAAACATGCTTTTTTAAAAGACTCGTTTTAAGAAATCGTCTGTGGTTGGTGCAACTGTCAGCCTGTGATTGAGACATTACGGGCAGAGTTGTCATAACGTACTGGCTGGCACAATTTCCAGGAGGAGCAGTCGACGTTGCCGGGAAGTGCGCATAGCTCGCTGGCGACGTATTATCAGCTCCTGACGGAGCTCTTCTTGTTGTTGCTGCTGCTCACTTTGTAATCGCTCCTTCTCCCGCTTCTGTCTGCATCAGCACGTATTGTTTCAATCACAATTATTTTCGGTAAATTCCCCATATTGGACAATTATCGTGAGAGCTATACCCATAGAATGAATCAACAATCTGTGCTTTTGGATAAATTGCACATTTGAGGTTAATGAAGACTGACCCAATCCATGTTTTCATTGTGACTCAATGAGCCAAATTTTGAGGTGGTTGGAAATATAACATTCACCAGACCACACCATTGCTCTAAGTTGGATTTTAAGTATTCTTAAAATCTAACTTAATATTTCAGGGTTTTTAGTGGAAACTCATTTTCGACTCAGCCTATAACCTTTTTGCACTAATTTGATAAGTACAACTTTGTAGGAAGCCAACAGTGGTTGTGAAATAAGTTCACTCATCCTCACTATAGGAATTGAGATTTTTTTTATCACCAGTTCAGAGATATAAAATAGGAGTTGAATGGTTCTCCATTCTCAGTTGAGAATGGCAGGCTAAGAAAATATTTCTTTATCAACAGTTTTAATTCCTGATTATTAATATTTCACTCAAATATGCTTGTTGGTTAGAGCAGCAATGTAACATATACGTAAATTACACAAACATATGTACCTGAAGCTTCGCTGCAGATATGTCACAGCGTGTGGAAGTTTCTTAAGCCTGCACCTTGCACGGTATGCTCTCCACGCACTCTGCACGACACTTGCTGCTTTGTGTAAATGCTGAAACATGAATATCAATATGTATGAAAAGAATGGGTGTGCTTGATTTAGGAACTCAGCAGTGAAGATGGATTCACCGATGATACATTTTGATGAATCATACATTCAATATTGCAGTCAACATAATACTGAATAGGCAATTGTGTTGCCTGTGGAGACTCCGTGGAACATTCTGAAAATGACAAAGGTTTTTTGCTCTGTATTTAACACTCTCAAGATATTTGGTATTTAATTGTAGAAATAAAATACATAATGCAAAAGTATAACATTCGTGTATTACTATAAAATAAGGTGGCATGCATAATTGCAATCCCAATTTATACCTGAACAGAAGCAATTTATGCTTCATTTAAACAGAAAGTTGACAATACCTGTAATTCGGCCTGCTTATTAGAACCGGCACTCAGCAGATCCAGTAAACGGCGAAAGTCTTTCTCAAAACCCTTGCCAATCCACATGTTAAGCAGCAGTTGCAAGCCTTCCAGAAAACACATCCACCACAGCGAGATGTACATTGGTACCAACATGACACCATATTGGCAAAAATACATATACCTAACTACACATTCCCGACAATTAATTTACATGAACCTAATGATTTTATTACCTTATTAAACAATTTGAAGGTTAAAAAAATCAAGAGAATCACATTTATATATTCAAAACTTGGCATATATTTTAAAAATGCATAAGCAATTCAAATTACATAACCAGGATGCACGGTTAGTAATGGACCATTTATTTTAAATCCACCTTGGTGTTTCCATAGACAGATAACTATAAATCAACCAGATGTTTAAAAACATTATTGTGGACTTTTTCATGAATCCAGATTTGTATATTCATGTTAATAATCTTTGGATGTATAGGGCACATAATTTCCGCAGCATCTCAAAGCACTTTTCCTTTAATGTTATCTCAACCATTCAAAGGAGGCACCCAGTAACAGCTGTCCAGCACAAGGTGATTCAGCACTGACCTACACAGGTGAGCAGTCTTCTAGTAGAGGTCTATGTTGATATTATTTTGCCAATTAAACATTTCGCAATTATCGTTTTAAATTTGGAAAATGAAGCATGCACACAATTTCCATGTTATCCAAATTCAGTAATATGGGATTACAAAGCACACGTTTCGACATGGAGCAACTTTTATTTATGGATGAGATAACACACAAGTGAAGTAAAACACAAGTGTGATGATATACCTCTGCAATGAATACAAAATAGGGAAAAAAATATTTGATTTTACAAAAAATCTAAAAGGAAAAGTATCTCTCTGCCTACACAAGCATTGGGGTAGTGTGCTTATCTATACTGTCAGCCCAGTGTGAATGCTAAAAGTTAAACATTCATGATGGTTGCCGGTAAGCCTATATGAAGACCACAGCTGAAAAGTGGTACTCAGTGATTTGACCCAGGAGACATGTTGATTCTTGACTTGTAAATGTTTGATTGAGTGCTTTAACCAGAGCACTTGGATGGTTATATAAATTAACCGGCCGGTGGTGGTGCATAACGATACTGAACCTATCTACGTGACTTTACCGAAAGACCCAAGAATATGATACTGCAGCACTTTTGAGACAAGGGGTTGTGGAGTGCACACAATTTGCAAAGCTTCCTTTCTCCATGGGCGTCAAACCCTGGCCTGCAAGGAAAATGTGGCACAAAGTGCAGACAAATATCATCTGTCCCCTGTATGGGACAGTGTTGTCTGTTCGCATTGCAGGTTTTCTCTGGGTGCTGGGGTTTTCTCCCACATGTATAAACACTTATTAATTAAATATCGTAATATATAGAGCACCGCAGAGTTTGGGCAATTGTTGGCACCGGTTCACCGGCTGGCTGCCTTCAATCTTTTTTGTTGTTCCTCAGCATTGTGAGATGCAATTTTCATGAACAACAACACTATATGAAACTAAACATCATTATAATTTAAACACATGGATAAATTACTGAGCTCGTACCTTTGAACCTGGTGCTGAAGGATGCTATTATTGGACGGTGGGACTCAGCTATACACAGCAGTACCCTTGCCACCCCGCCCCCTAACCGAGGGTCAGAGGTCACAGCGAGCTTGTATACTAGTTCATCCAAAATTGCATTCATGGTCTTTTCGTCCACTTCACCGACAGCTCCCCTATGATGAGCAAAGTAAATTTTTATAAGAAAACATTCAGCACAAGACCTTAATGAAGTCACGTATTTTGTAGATGCAATACAATATATGGGAGAGGTTGGAGATAAAAAATGATTAAGCATATCAATTGACACAATGTCATATTTTATATATCTACGTCATAATTTAACATTGTTAAACTGCATTAAACTATGAAATAGAATGCATTGGCAGCACTTTAAGGATTGGACATTATTTACCACCACTGCCATTACAATGCCTTTCAACTGAAAAATATGCAACAATCTCATGATTCTACCCTCACATATTTTATGCTCCCTTTCCATATACTCTACAGAATAGTCATTGTTAAGGTCTGAATTATTTTCAGCCTCCAAATGAACGCCAAAAGTAAAAATGTATCCCTGCTCAAATTAACATGGCAGCATTCAACTCCACTTGTAGCACTAAACCAGTGGTGGAAATTTCACATTCCAATAGCTAAATCAAGCCTCTTAATAGGACAACTGCATAATTCTGTCAAAAAGGTGCAAATGTTGCTGACCAAATGCATAATAGGTCATATCTACTTCTGAGAAAGCTGACTGAATTTATATATCCATCTGTGTGTTACTGTGGAGTTGAGTGCTCTAACCACTGTCACTCAGATTGCTGTTTGCTAATGACAGCAGACGTATAGGACTTTCAGCATGTGCTTCAAGGTAAAATAATCAGTTCACACGCTCCTTGCCTGTTGGTTCGCAGGACATTTTGAATGAGCGACATGGTGGAGCAGGCTGTGTCTGTGTCGTCTGTGATAAGCAGCTGTTGAAGGTGTTCAGACTTGAGTGCTGAAAGAGATAACAACATCCCACAATATCTGTTCTTAATGTCATTATTGGTGAAACCACATAGGTCGCCAATAATAAGGCTGACATCATTAAAATCTTGGTCTTGAACAGATATTCTTACACTTACTGGCTCGGTGCTAACCGGTCCCTTGAGCCATGCACTCGTTAACTGTTAAATGTTTCAAAGGCTTTTAGTCTGTAAAGCGAAGACAAAAGTTGCACTGGTGCTTTTTAATGCATGGTGCATGATGTCAGTTAATCGAGCTGAGGTCATGGAACTTGCTGTGTAAAATAATTGTTGCAACCTGAGAAAACTGTGTTCACTTTTTCACTTGTTCACCCCTAAGGCACTGGATCAAAGCCATTATAGCTCAGTGCACATTTGACCTCAGCCATATATTTGTAATATAAGTGTGAAGATTGCCTGCAGAGATGTAAGAAAATGAAGTCTATGTTTATAAAAGTAATTGTCTATTGACTATTGTATTTAAGAGATTTTAACTCCATAACAATAACTGCCTACTTTACATGTTTTCTTCACTCAGACCTCACTGCTTACTCCTAATGAAGACTTCATATGCTTTCCAATACCCTTTATCAGCCATCCAAAACTATATTTTAAAAATGTTGACTTAAATATAAAACTATGCAAGTGGTCATGTTTTAAATAATGTTGTTGATGATGTAACATTAAAAAGTACTTGTGAAGTAAATAAGTCATTACATATTTTGAGACGTATTCTTCCTTGTGTTTTTTTTTAATTTGAATTAGCTCAGTAACCAAGTTGGGGTTGTCAGTGGAAACAAGATAGGTCACATTGTATCTTAACAGATTGACTCACCCCTTGAAGTAAGCTCAATGTGGCCTCCAAAGAGCCAGCAAATTGAATCCACCACACTTTGAAAGTTACGTAGAAAACCATTCTTTTCTTCTTCCTGGGTTAAGAACAAATTTTAACCTGTGTACTTTACATAAACAGTGACACTTACAACCAGAACCGGCCCTAGACCTTTGGGGGCCCTAAGCAAAATTTGGTTGGAGGCCCCTTTGATGTATGATTTTTTTCACCCACTAGCTAGCAGTGACTCTAGGGGGCCCTCTGCTGGCCACGGGGCCCTTTGCAATTGCAAGGGTCGCTTAGTGGCTGGGCCGGCTCTGCTTACAACACAATTATTTCATTATATACGAGGATAAAAATATATATATCAACTACACACTTGAAGTCATGCTTCAATTTGCTCAAAAGACCGATTTAATAATTTACAAACTGAGTTATTTTGCATTGAATGAGTCATATTTGTGTTATTGCTAGTATACAAGATTAAAAACAATGTAGTGCATTCCAATAATCATTAGATATGAGAAACACAGTTTCTGATTATTCTAAAATGTTACCTGTCACTGCCTGTGAATTTGCAAATGACCTATATAGGTACAATGACACACTTTTAACTTGTAAAACCAATTTTGCAGACATTAACCAGATATTCCAGGAGACAGCTAAATTTTTTTCTGGTAGCTGCATTACAAATTAGATAACTGTGCTTCTACCATCTTTCCCTTGAACTACCTCTCCTATTGTTACATTCATATATTCTTTCTCGTCCCCATTTCTTTTGCCTTGCTTAAAAGAAAATGACATCTTATTGAAGTTTGTATTTTAAGGATATACATATCAGTTGTTTTATGAACAGTATTTGTTCACTTAGTGCCGTGGTGCTAATGGTTAGCACACTGGACAATCCAGAAGTAACCGGTTCGATCTTTCAGTAAGTTGAAACAATGATGCAAGTTTATTAAATCCCCCCACCTCTGTCAACCCAGCATGTTTAAATATGTATTGCAAGTTATTCGGTCTGCAGTTTGTGCGTAGTGTGGTAAATTGTGGGTACTCCCAACTGTTGCAAGACATCTGACAAGTGTAGAAAAGAAGACCAATATATCCTCTCGAGCTGTTCTGTAGAACTCCCTCTCCTTGACTCCTTTCCACCAGCAGCGATGTGAGAAAAGTATTACAGGGCTGCAGATTTATCTATAACTTTTATCCATATGCATGAATAAATACAAGCACACGTGTGACAAAGGTGTGTGTGTGACCTTTCGCGCATGCAGCATGCGAGCCTGCAGGCGGCGTGCCAGCAGCAACATTCCTTCCAGCGCAGCTGGCAGCACCTGCGAGTGGAACTCCTCGGCGTCTGTGAGTGGCTTCAGTCCAACACAGCACGTACTGTCGGCAGAATAAACCATTACCCCGATGACACTTGTTGATAGGGTCTGGGGCTTGCACACTTATGATGACACTAGTTCACTTACAAATCCACATTAGACAGACCAGCCTTATTACAACTCCACAATAGCTCAGCTATGTCCCAGGGAAATAACATGAGACAAGATAACATCTGACGCAAAAAGCAAGGCCTTAATATTGTACACGTTCATGGGAAAGCATAAGCCAAAAACTTATATCCTTCATCTTTGATGCTACCGTGAAACATACAAATATTTAGCAGGCTAACATTTTTCATAGCAGAGATAGTGTAGCCGGTTTTACTTGCAAGTGGAGACCACCCTTTACAATGAGGTACCTCAAAATTAATGGAAAGTGGTCAACATGCTAATATAGACTATGGTAATCAGGAATGGCATTTGCAATTTTATTGACTCTCAATATTCATTGTTGCTAAAGAGGGTTTATGATACTTTAGTGACAATTTGCAATGAGGCTGTTCATTAATAATGGACATAGAATAAATTCACCTGAGTATTTGAGCAATCTGGGCAGCAACAGGCCACCCTTCTTGTGTACGTGAGTAGTCTTTCTCCAGGACTAATATTAGGTACTGCACCAATTCGTAGTACCATAGCAGCTGCTTGATGCGGCCAGACTCCTTGCTACCAGCTGGTGCACTGGCCAGAACATCTGCATTTTCACAAAACAAACATGTCATTAGAGGCCATCCATTGAGTACGTACGCAAAAATCTGTCAAAACTTGACCCCTCCCTGTACGCACGGGTATTTTTTACACCACCCCCCCCCCAACTGCGTACGCATGCTTGACGCACTTCCCCCCCGAATCCTATAGAACGGCCAATATTTAATCCACGCAGAAACAATAAAGGATTAATTATATTAACCTGTTTAAGCAAACAGATAGTCCACCACTGGACTATCTAACTCATTTGAAGGCCAATGTAGACAAATTATTATCGAGGCTTCACCCCCCCCCCACCCCGTTTCCTATGCATACGTACATTGTCAGTAGCAAGCGTACGCATTTGAGTCAACCCCCCTCCCCCCTCCATGCGTACGTACTAAATGAAAGGCCCCTTACTTATCATTCATATACTCTACTTGTATTTAGTTGTTTTACCAACTGTGCCCATGATAATAATTAAGCTCTATTCGATATACAGTACTGGAGGCTCCCACTAACAGCTGTGTGACAATAAGAAACAATAAAATAATATCTAGTTGGGCGTCACTGCAGCGTTTTATTAAGAAATATCTTACAGCTCAAACCTGATGCACCATAGCTGTAACATAAATTACTTGTTGATCTCTCAGATTCCACTATTCATACCCAAGAGCTAGATATGACTTAACTGAAAACACATAGCAAATGATAATAACGAAAAATGAATCACTGGTGATTTGCCTGGACCACCAAACCCACGTGCACTTGAGTACCATTACATCTTGAACACAGAATCTGAGCAAACCAGTCGCCTATTACAGTTTATGTAGTTTTTATATTTAACAAGATGGAAAACCGCAAATTCTTTGGAACGCAGGGGGGTGTTTAATAGTGTTGGCAAACAGCCATTACAAATGCTGTTTCCGAGTAGAAATCATTTGTAATATATCATTTTAAATGATATTTACACTGGAGAGACCCAATGAGACATCAACTTTTCATTATTTTGCAATGTCAGTCTCCCATAAAATACAAACTTGACTTTGTTTAAGTTCAGTAAAGGCAGTTTGGTCAAATCACATACTTAAACATCAGGATTCTGCTATTCGACCATTAAAATAAAATGTTATTGTTTTCAATGTTTATGTAATAATGATCGATCAATGATGGCTGTTGTAATCTGCGTTGAAAACTATCACGCTAAAATATTGAGAAAAAATATTGATTTAATTCCAACTCCAATTAGAGATGTGTTCTATGCTGGCTAAAAAGTTCAAATTTTATTCTTTATGGGGATAATTGTTTTTTTTTCCAATGAAGATTGGCAAACCTTGTTTTCAAACTCGTATAAATATAATGAATGGTGTTCCACTGCCACCTGCTGCCTAAATATAAACACACCCTATAATGTAACAATTTAACGCGTAGCGGTGATGAATATTATGCGTGCGAAGAGCACGTGGATTATGAAAAAAAAAATCAGACATACTGTATTGACAGAAACGTTGTCTTGAGCAGAAAACTAAGTGAAGGAATGCCAGCCCAAGGCGAGAACGCGCTTTAGAGGATGACGATCACGGAGCTGGATTGATGAAGATGATGACTGCGCAGGTTGGCGAACAGATGGCATGTGGAGTGGCTAAAGTTCCTCAGGTGATGAGTTTACCTCTTGTTCCATTGCATTTTTTTTTACCCTGCATTACTTTTATTGACAATACGGGGTAAATCGCATGTCTGTGAGAATATTTGTATGCTTAAAAAAGAAATCCAAGGAGATATGCCAGTCAAGTTAAAGGTTAAATTTCGACTTAAAGCTTTCGTGACTGCAGGGATTCATATTCTTGGTTCTTTCGGTAAAGTCACGTAGAAGGTAAATAATAAAATAAAGCAAAAAGAATAAAAATACAACAATTAAATAAAATACTTTATTTTATTTTTGATTGTTTTATTTTTATGATTTCATTATTTCCCTTCTACGTGACTTGACCGAAATAACCAAGAATACAAGTTAAAGGTGTTGCCCACTTAGTAGTAGCAACCACGTGGGGCACACCTCCGTCAGCAACCTTCGTCCGGTGGGAATCACCACGTGGCCATCGCAAGAGGCAAGCCAATCCATACAGAACGACGCCCAGTGGACTTCGCACAGGGTGGTACTCGTTTTATAAACCCCTAATAAAGGGATAATAGGTGGAGTCCACCTTCTAACCACATCACTCCACGGCCGTATTGCAGTAATAAGACGAACATCAATCAGAGATCGAGTTGACCCACCATCATTTCTACGTAAATAAAGCGGTGGTCTTCTGGTGTTATAGGCATTTGGAATTGGCTCAGGGTCCATCAACGGCGATAGCAATGGGTGTCCTGGTAAACATTCAATTGAGCAAATACACTAAATGTTTGTTTCACTTCGAGCGCATTTGCCACCATTGGTGTTACAGTCACAACTTTACTGTTATTGCAATT
Organism: Lampetra fluviatilis; assembly: GCF_964198595.1. Classification (NCBI taxonomy): domain Eukaryota; kingdom Metazoa; phylum Chordata; class Hyperoartia; order Petromyzontiformes; family Petromyzontidae; genus Lampetra; species Lampetra fluviatilis. The sequence goes on along the minus strand of NC_136295.1, from coordinate 5,020,803 downwards.
ACTGCAGGACCATTGGACCACGTGCTCCTCATTCGGTCTCCCGGTGTTTCTAATCCAATCATCTTATCATGCTTCTTTGCGCGCTTTACAGTTCGTGCTTACAAGAGCCAAATGGCTCACAGGGCTATCTCCATACAGTATATATATAAAAGGCAAAGTTGAGAATATGTGTGTCTGTTTAAAATGTTTAGCGTACTTCCCGACATGCACCAAACTTGAAATTTGCCACGTGGGTACTTTCCAGACTGTACACCATGCAAAAGTTATACAAATACACTTTAGTTTGTTTTGGGGGGGGGGGGGCTCAATAATGCATCAATTTTTTGCACGCGAAGTGAACTGTGACGTCAAATCTGTCACGTGACCCGCGCACGTGGAAGCGTAACGCATTGTAGTGTAGTGGTTCCAGCGGCCACCACCGGTGACGATTATTTGAACCGGTCCTGGGCCTCCCCTAGGTCGACTCAGCCTCAAACGAGTAACTAGTGTTGTGTGTGAACATCGCCACTGCGGAGACAAAGGCGGCCGGGCGTGGTGGATCCAAGTCCCCGGGCGAAGCCGGGGTAGTACAGCTAGTACCTAATAAATGAACTGAACACCTTTGAAGATGACAGAGGTTATTAATGAGAGCAACAACAACAACAACAAGCGGGCTTGGGCTGGAGACGTCGCGGCTCGCGACCGAGGGGTCAAGAACAATAACAGAACGGCAGCCACGGCATGGAACGCATCGCACACAGCAGGCACAGATGGAGCGATGCAATCAGGATTGTGAGAGATGACGGCGTAGTTGGTAGCGTGCAGCAGTGGACTGAGCATGGCTGGTGATGGAGGAGACCTTGGAGCTGGAGGAGCTCCCTGGCCACGTCTCCGTCGGGCGCGTCCGCCACCCGCATGGCCACGTCCAGCACGAGCGCCTCCACGGGGTCCGAGGCGCCCGCCTTTGAGCCTTCGCCGTCAGACATTTCTGTTTGAAGTTGATTTTAAAAGAAGAACAAACTTAAAAGAGGATAACAACAACAACGATAACAACGCCTTGAGCCACGAACAAACGCGACGTAAATCTTCCAGTCTGGATAAGTCAAGCCGAGCCCCTACCGGGTTTTGATTGGCTCGCGCTTGTCACGTGGGGTTGTTTTAACCAATCACAACGAGAGTTTCGCGCTCCGCCCGTTGCCAATACAGACTGCGGAATGTAACCAGGGACCCCACGCGTCACCATGGCGACGGGATTTAACTCAGACGCATGCGTGGCAACGACTCACTAATTAACTTCTGTGCTGTGTATATACAACGACTCACTAATTAACTTCTGTGCTGTGTATATACAACCACTCACTAATTAACTACTGTGCTGTGTATATACAACGACTCACTAATTAACTTCTGTGCTGTGTATATACAACGACTCACTAATTAACTTCTGTGCTGTGTATATACAACCACTCACTAATTAACTACTGTGCTGTGTATATACAACGACTCACTAATTAACTTCTGTGCTGTGTATATACAACCACTCACTAATTAACTACTGTGCTGTGTATATACAAAGACTCACTAATTAACTTCTGTGCTGTGTATATACAACGACTCACTAATTAACTTCTGTGCTGTGTATATACAACGACTCACTAATTAACTACTGTGCTGTGTATATACAACGACTCACTAATTAACTTCTGTGCTGTGTATATACAACGACTCACTAATTAACTTCTGTGCTGTGTATATACGACGACTCACTAATTAACTACTGTGCTGTGTATATACATTAACACATTCCTGCGGAGGGAGCTGGTAGGAACGTTGGGTTGCTCGGTCAATGGCCAGGGGCAACGGCGGCGTGGTGTATTCCGCAAATATGCCCGACTGTGAGGGCGGGCATAAGCCGGCGTGAGTAGGTTAAACGTTGAGTTTTATAAAGGCACCACGGGGTGACCAGCCCCTCCCCACCCACCCCCCACCCAGCCCCTCTCCACCCTTCCCTCCCCACCCAGCCCCACCCTCCCCTCCCCACCCAGCCCCTCCCCACCCCCAGCCCCTCCCCACCCAGCCCCACCCTCCCCCACCCCCAGCCCCTCCCCACCCAGCCCCACCCTCCCCCACCCAGCCCCACCTTCCCCCCCACCCAGCCCCACCCTCCCACCCCCAGCCCCTCCCCACCCAGCCCGACCCCCTCCCATTTTTGGATGCATGACGGACGGAAGGACACAATAATCCCTTGTGGGCTGGTGGAACCAGGTGGTTCCTACCAGTAAAAAATGTATTCATCTCCAAGTGCACATGACGAAACAACACGTTTCAAAGACGCGTCCATTGAATCGCATCCAATAAGACCGAGTACAATGTTGGACCCCCAATGAATTGACCCGTGACTTTTTTTTTCCTTTGCATATTCATTTCTGTTTTAAATCAACCTTATTTGGAAAATTATTAAGTTTTTGAGGATTAAACAGGGGTCACAAGACATTTGGACCACCCTGTACAATACTGTCCAGTAAATGTCGATACATGGCCCAATGTTCCACGTTAGCTGAAACTTTGAAAGGATCAAGGCCGTAATTATAATAAATATTGGGGGGGACACATCCCCCCCAATATAACAACAATAAAAACAACAATTTGATGAACCTTGGCCACAATATCAAGACTTGTCTTCATATAAATCAATGCATAGATTTCTGTTTATATGATTTGTGGTTATGGTTGTTCTTTATTAATCCCTAATCTCTGCCATTACGTACAATGAAACAATAAATGGTAAAAAAGTAAAAACAGCAATGTAATACAATACACTATTAGACATTGTTGTAAAAAATAAATAAAAAGTCCATCCCATGTGTTAGTGAATTATTTAATATTTTAGGCAGGAAATTAGTTTTCAAATTTAGATATTTTTCTGGGTTGGGACCCCCAGACACCCTGGAAGATTTGGTCCCCCCCAATGTTGACTCCATGACTATGGCTAATATCAGTGGCGAGTTGTATCTGAACTGGTCCTGGACCCCCTCCTGCACAAACCCACACTGACCAGCGTGGTGAAGTATGGTCAATCAACCACTGGCACTGCTATGGCATGGAAGGAGGCCTTCATCCAGCAAGTGCACTGACAAAGAGCTGTAATCTGTTATGGTATATATAAAAAAAACATAAAAACGCATCTATTTTACGATTCTGTATTATTCAATGTATTGTAATTACATACATGTGTAGTGTCGTGTGTCTCTTCTTCCTTCTTGCTCGAGGCTTGTGTGTGGGTGGTGTGCGTCGCACACACTCGGCGCGGCTTGGCTCTGCCCGAGCCGCGCCTCTCTTCTCGAACCCACCAGAGGGTTCCAGGGGCTTCCCCACGAGGTCTACCATGACCCTTGCCCCAGTTCCTCTGCCCTGCCTGCATACCCGCGTATATGCTCTGCGCTGAAGGTGCCCGCCTGCATATGCTGCTGCTGTACAACAGTCAGCGCTATGTCACTACACATGTCTAGTGACATCTCAACAAGTCAGACCTGAAACACGGCAGAACTGATTCTTCTGCCGTTGCCGATCATTGCTACAACTCGGTGGGCTCTCATGAAATTGTCTTTTTCGAGACCAAGGTTCTCTGCAAACCTCCCGGCTACCATCAAAGGTTTGTACACGAAGCCATACAAATATACAAACACAGACATAATTTCAACCGTGATGATGGGTACAAACTTAGTAATCATTGGAAATATGTTATCAACCACGCAAAAAAGACTTAATTACACTTTTTTGGACCATCTTATCTGACAGGCACTATTTTACTTTTCTTTACCGAGTGTTAACATCCCCACTGTTTAACAGTACTCTCTTCATTGTTCAGCCAGCATTGGTATAAACATGGGCATTTTCGTTCCTTTTTTCTATCATGTGTATCAGGCCTCCCCTCCCCCCTCTCTGTCCAATGTGTTGGCGTGTGCAGCAGCAACCGCTTCCACGCCGTCGTCCATTCTTTTTGGCCCCGCCCCCCCCTCTCCCTCCCGATGCGTTGTACTTGAGCCCCGCCCCCCCTCCCTCCCGATACGTTCCATTCATTGGCTACCACATTCTGATGAGCTACCCCCCCCCTCTCCTCCCCCTTCAACTTGCTTATAAGGGATTATATCTTGAATCGTTGCCTCACTTGATGCAGCTAATTCGGCTGTGACGGTCCCACCTGATGACGGAGACTTGTGTTGCCTCCGAAACGTCGTGATCTTTGTTTTATTTTATTTTCATTAATTTTGATGTTTTACCTACGTGACTTACCGAAAAAACCTAAGAGTATGAATCCTTGCAGTCACGAAAGCTTCAAATCTAGAATTAAATGTGTAGTGACATCGGGGATGTCACTGTATGGTGCCGGCCTGAGAGGGCCGTGGCGTGCGATGCACTGTCATCACGTACACCCCGTGGGCGGGTGTGGTACCAGCCCTAGCGGGGCTTGGTGAGTGCTAGGATAGCGCGGGCACCACGCATAGCGTGTGTGGTACCAGGGGGAGTGGGAGAGTGTCAGCCCAGGGGCAGGGTTGCCCCAGACCATGGCACTCTGGTTGACCCCGTAGACACGTGATCCGGAGTGTCCACAGAGACAGCCCCGGGTGGGGGAGCTAGGGGGTGATCACGTGTCCGGGGAAAGCTCCCGAGAGGGAACAAGAGGGAGCTAGAACGCTCGAGAAGGTGGGCGGGGCCAAGGGCGGAGTGGCCTCAACCTGGGGGCATATACGGTGGGTCCTTGAAAGGGACCGGGGTCGCTGCATTCTACAAGCTGAAGCTCCACGTTTACAAGCTGGAAGCTCTACGTCCTACGAGGCATCAACACATCTGAAACTTCCTCTACTTGTGGAAAACAATTTTATTCCTGGGATAGATGTTTTTGCGATAGCTGCTTTAAATGTTCCACTCAGATTCAATTCCTGTCATGTGTTAGGGTTCCACACTTCTCCCTAAGTTTTGAATTGCCAATCATCAACCTCCTGTTTTGCTGCTTTTGCACTCTCATTGCTGAATTTTCTCATTTCTAATATGATTTCCTTAACCATTCAGTTCGGTATATTCAATCTGGTGGAGTATATATCTGTCTCTGTGTCGACTATATTTATCCTCTACCTCAGCATGCCTTTTGTGGTTTCAGATCATTTGGTGTTTGCTTGCTTTTAACACTTTCCCTTCACATTGAATGCATTATACATTGCGATGCTATTTATTGGATTATTTAATTGAGAAACTTCCATTTCGGTACAACAACAAATGCCTGATTGTGAATTTGCAAAACTAATTATGGTGTTGTATTGTTAAGGTCCGATACCTTCATATAAACAATTCTTACAGCATGTTAAGCTCTCAGTTTCATCAGAGGTGCTAGACATTAAACGTCAAATTAATCGCGCACTTCAACCTAAATGCAATACTTTAATTTATTCTTACTTATTTGAAATATCTGTATTCATGAACATAATGTATGAAACATTTTCACAAATTGTACTGCAGCAAATAATCACGCATGGCATTTAATAGATTATATAATTTACCAAATAAGACTCTTGTGAAAAGGGAGCTTTCAAAACACAATTAGGCTGCTGATCTGACATGAATATTGAAAATAATATTTAGTCTGTTTGCATTAGAATATATCTGATGATGTCTGTTAATGCATGGTGTCGAAAATGTTCTACCAATTCCAAATTGCAGTACTGTATATATATCAACCACTAATACAAGTGAATAACCATAGAAACCGCTTGTGCCTTCACTGTACTGTATAGCAAATAGTTTGGTAGCTTAGAATTGCACTTGGCACCATAAATTTGTCTCACTCCAAAAAAACAGCTGTGTGTATAGCAATCGCTTGTTCATGCCCCATTGAACAAGTTTCCCTTCCTCCACATCACCTCCACAAACCCGAACACATTTTTTTCACCTTGAACTTATGCACACCTGCTAGCCATACACCGCCACCTTTCCAATAGTGGCAGTAGCTGTGATCCCACGTGTAATAAATGCATTAATCCATCGCAAGAACTTCGGTTACCTAGCAGAAAGGCAGTATATGGAGTGTGAGGCGTAGACCCAAATGAACTTATTGTCCCACAGCTCATACTTTATAGCGTTACTGGCTCTGCTAGGTGTATTATAAAAGTGTAGATTTAAGATAACCTGCACAGACCCCTACTGATGCAATATAATAGACGAGGCAAGTACGCAGTAAAAACAAATGACAAATGGACCTCTGTGAATTGCATGCACATTGGCAATTGACGTCAGTGCAGAATGTGGGTCTCTTGTAGTGACAGTGGATTTAAGTGCGAGCCTTGGGATCCATGAATGTACTAGTCAACACAAACTGGAAATAATGTAGCTCACTAAATATATTTTAAGGGAAAATGTCTTTAGTAATATGTGAATATAAAACTCCAAGGTGAATGTTACACATGTTCAGGATCACTTTACTATAGTGTAACTCAACAATGTACTAACGACGATTTTGACAATATTTAAATGTACAGGATTGTTAAACTGTTTATAATTTGGTTTCACGCGTAGGATTTCGTGACAAATTATTAATTGGCTGTGTCGGGCCGAGGTGGGTTTAACGACACATTTATATTTACGTGATCTAACCCAAAAAAAACCTTTTATTTTTATAATTTGATTAGCGAATCTCGCTCCGAACCCATTAAATATGTAAACCTCCCATTTACCAACCCGAGTTGACCAGCATGGGGAGGCCTTCATCCAGCAGTGGATTAACAAACGGCTTTAAAGGTAATTAATGAATTACTGAATTATACTTTACAGTGCTCATTGAAGGCTGCATCGACCTATGTGAGGCACAGAACACGTTACGATATAAATTTCCACTGACGTTATCCGTGGCCAGGAATGCAACTCATGAGGCTGGGTTCAAAGCAAGGTGTGCAAATAATTGTGCAAATATTTTAAACGTTTGCATCATGGTCAGGCAATGATCACTCACATACGCCCAAGTGTAGACCATGCACCTCGAGCAAAAGTATCCAAACAAATGAAATAATAACACAGCGCACGTGAAAAAGCTCTAAACCAAACGTTCTTTCACGCATTACTGGGTAGATTGTCCCAAAAAGAGCCCTCTTTTTGCTCCCCTCCACAGAGAAGGGGGCTGAGCCCGTCAAGGCTCGAATAAACAAATGCAGCTGCACCATTGCACGGTCCGACGGGTCAGAGACGTCAGAGAAACAAAAGACGTTGACCAAATATGCCCCACAGGGGCTGCACTCAGCAACTCACCAAAGCGTGGCATCGTTTTTATTCACTTGAAATGGGTGGGTGGGGAGGGGGTGCTTTATGCATACAGGTATAACAATAGGCAATGTCAAATGTTGTTTGGAGGCGTTTATTAGCCATTAGAGTATTACGGGGATTAACGTATCGTTAGTTGTGTTAGTCGTGCGTGTCAAGGGCATTTTTGCGCCATAGGATTAGAAATGTGCTTCCTAGAGCAGAACTATGATGTTTATTATTACACCCTGAGCAACACCCTCCTGAAAAGGTGTGTTAAATACTCTTTGATCTTCCTGCGTAAACGAGGATTATTGTTTATACCATCACCAGAAAATGCTGCACTCTGTATTTTAGTGTACAGAAAAACATTATCAAACCTTTGAGAGATGTGTAAAAAAATATGTGTTGGTTTACTTTCTGTGTGCACATGTGAAGACATGTATTCGCTCATAATGTACTGTAATGTAATACACAATGTGGATTTGTATAAGCTGCAATTATCGAAAAGTACGGTAAATCTGCTTCCTTTAACAAATGTTCACGGGTTTTGTATTACGTAGACGCGTGTTCCCTACTAAATGCTAATTATACGTTATCCTGTTATCACCTCACACAATTTCTGGAAATGCCTGCAAATGCTGACACTATAGGGAGCTAACATTACAATACATTCCACATGTAAAATGTTAAAATGTGTTGATCTAATATGTGTCATCTTATTAAAAAAGTTAAGTTTTCAAGACCTGTGTTATCACTGCGTGTTATTGTTGTAAGAACTGTTCTTACATAACTACTCTACCAAGTTACCCAAGTGTTCTTTACAAAAGGGAAATGGCTTTGTTTGGGTCTTCGCCTGTTTAAATAAAAGATAGCATCAAACATCACCAAAAAAACCCTGGCCATTGGCTACTTCTTTGCTCATCACAGTCGCTTCTGAAACGAACGTTAGAACTGCGTTTCTCAAATCGTAGGGTGCTCAGCCCCACTGGGAAACCCAAAAGTTTTTCAGGGTGAGCGTCGGCTGAGGCACGGAGACCGTGCAGGAGATATTCCAAAATCGTACGTCAATGCCACGCTGCGTACAACACGCGCGAATGCCCAGCATCAAGCAAATGTCTAACAAAGCACACGAATACACAACATGACACAAATGCCTTACTAACAGTGTATTGACTAGAGGCGTAGACATCTCCTTGTGTATTCTGGCATTTTGTCATCTGGGAGGTGGTACAGGGGCTGGGGGTGGTGGGGGGGGGATCAGTGGTCTTTATTGGGGGGGCATCATACCACAAAGGTTGAGAACCACGGCCTAATAATATTAGCCAAACCCATAACATCCTAAAGGATAGACTGGCCTTTTATGGACATGCCCATTGGTCTCTTCTAGTGGATCGTCATAATCATCATCAGCCGTGGTAAATACACTCCAGGGTTGAGGGCCTACCCAAACCATCGCCATCTCTCATCATGCTCAGATGTAATAGATGGGCTCTAACATGCAAAAAATATAATCGGTCATCTAATTTGCATTTTATTTGGTCGGCATATACTTGTAATAATGCATATCTTTCAAGTTACTCATTATGTAATGACAGATTGCCTCATCGCAAACGTGACACGTGAGTGTCTCACCATTGAAAATTGCCAATACAATGCACAAAGCATGTTATTTAAATGTTGCTCACAGAGGTATGACCGTATAATGCTGCAATACTAAGGAATGCACTTTATAACCTATGCAGAGTGTGCAGACGACAGCTTGTGTTTTGTTTGTACAGCCTCGCATAGTGTTGATTCTGAACGGGTGTTGATTTTACAGTCATATAAATCAACACAGGCCTAGGCATTTGATGTGTGTATGAATGGCTACATGCACATATTGTAATGTACAACCCATATAAGTATGTGTTATATATGTGTGGAATTATACACAATATACGTTTATGGATGCTCCCCTCTATGCATAAAGTCACGTGGCTTATTGTCAACATTCTTTATTTCACAAGAGCCCATTGACGTTGTCTTTTTCAAAGTATTCTAGATTTTAAGCTTTCGTGACTGCAAGGATTCATACTCTTAGGTTTTTTTCGGTAAAGTCACGTAGGTAAAAAATATATAATAATAAAAAATAGAAATAATAACAGAAGTAAAATAATTATTTATTAGTTTAAATCTATTAATATTTGTATTATTTATTATTATTATTATTGTTATTATTTTCCTACGTGACTTTCCCGGAAAAAAAAAACCCCTAACAGAATGTTTTTCAAAGTATGTTATTGAACCTCATTCGGACCGTACGCAGCCGACCGTGCTAATCGGTTGCCAACGGAGACCTGGTGATATGTCTGTGAAAATCATCGCTTTCAGAAATAAATACTCTGTGTAGAGCTAGAGTGGTGGCTCGGCAGTAGAGCGAGAAGCTCGCAATCGGATTGACTCAACTCATCATCGCATCATCCCTCCAGGGTTATCACTTCGTGAGGAAGTCATAAGCGGTTGTCCTATGGAGAACATTCACCGACACCATAGTCATGTTGCAGGGGTCGACAACCTGCGGTTCTTTGGAGCGGCATGCAGCTCTTTAAGGCCCGATTCGTGACGTTACGTATTAAGGATCGTCTCGTATTCACATGCATTGCGGCTTTTGAAATATTTAGTTTCTGACGCAATTAGAAAACATATGCATCTTCTTGTTATTTTGGTTGCTGACTCCTGGTCATGCAAAACTGTCTCATGACTGTAAGCACGCGATGAGCACCGCTGTGGCGAGATGTTAACTACCTCCCATCGTATACAGGAGGTTGTGAGTTAGATCCTGAACCCTGGCGCCTGTATATTTGGAGTTTGCATGTTCTCCCCGTGGTCGCGTGGATGTTTCTCCGGGTGATACGGGTTTTCCCTCGACATTTAGAAACAAGAGTTTAGATTATTTGGTTGCTCTAAAATTCCACATGATAAACCACTTAATTGGGCTATCATTTGTGGCCAGATCGCTTCTGAAAAATAGCTCTATTGTTCAGTGGGCCTTACCTGGCAAAAGAAAAAAATGTTTATAGTTTTACCACCCCTCAATGCTCATTTCAACACTAGATCACTGACTTTTTTACTTAGGTGTGAGCATACATATGTAATGTGGTTCCATACAAACATGATTGGCTACTGTGTACGTGAAGAGAATGATATCATTCTCTTTAATGGCATTTAAAAAGCAGACTTTCTTTTGGCTGCAGTTATAACTGCCCAGAAAAGAAAAGGAATTTATAAATATTGTACAGTGTTGTTAAACAGAATAATCATTGGTTACAGTGGTATGTATTAAATACTGAACTTTATATGTTTAATGCAATCACATTGGGGTGTCCAAATTAACAAAAATATATAACGCCATGTAGTAATGCATTTAACAAAATGCATATTTGAGTGTATTCATACTTTAAATATCGCATTATCAAGACTTTTAGTATACCCTGATAATATTTAGGTATACGTACAGAATTTTGATAGGAAGGCAATCATATATTTGTAAGTATTTATACAAGTACTAATTTTGTATTCTTTATAAAGTGGTGGTGTCGTGGTTAGTGCATTGCGCTACGGACTTTGTGATCTAAGTTCGAGTCGCAGCCACAGGTAATGTCAGTGGTGGGTGATATCAAAACTGGTCCTGGAGCCCCCCCCTTCAGCACAATGAATTGACCAGTGTGGTGAAGTATGGTCTAACAACCCCCACAACTAACGTGCTTTTCTCTAGCAGTGGCTTTAAAAAGGCTTGTGAATTACGTGTATTTATTGTTTAACATGTAATATATGCATATGCGGTCATTAAATAGTTATGCATATTCGAATAATGTCCTGGAAAGGCTAGACAACTGAAGTTTGGTTGAAATAAGTAAAACCCATGCTTAAACCGTAAGTAAAATAATCTGATATCCAAATTTGTTTTGCGATTCTCAAAATTGGAGAGTCATTTTGTTTTACTTTTTTGTTTGGAACCTGGATCTGGAGTGGCCTTCACCCAGAAGATTAACGAAAGGCTTTTTGTTACAAATACGTATTGAAAATATGTGTTTGTAGAAAGCGGCTGTACCTTAAACAAGTCGTGGAACTGAAGGCGTAGTAGATGTGAGGTTAAGAAATAAACGCACGAGATGGGCAGGTGAAGAGGTAGCGAGGTGCACATGGCACGAGAGGCGGGCGGGTGGGGTGCACGTGTTGGGATGGCTCGAGTAGGGAGGGAGGGCTTGTTGGAGCTTGTGTGTCTGTACGTGACGCCACACTGGGTGTTGCAAGCTCAATGCGTGAATTGAAAAGGAAAGAGCAAGCGTGTTACGCTCTAGCAGCAGTGAGTCAGTGAGGTTTTTTTTTTAGGGCCGCAGAATTACTTAAAGCACAAGCCATTTCATCTCGAACACATAACAACGAACGCTGCCACTTTGCACTATTATAAATACGTCGACATGGAAGCAGCCTCCGCCAAACTGAAGAGGCGTATTGATGCGTTCGAGAAGCACGTCGCATCTTGTAGGTCCTCGTTCGATGTAGGGTTGCTGTACCGCATGCTGAGGATCTTTTCAGAGTCTCAGCGCAGTGAAATCACGGGGCTCGCGGCTCTCAGAGGTCCTCAAGCAAGGGGAGGAGGAGGAGGACATTTAGGAGGTGCACAAAGAGAAGGAGGACATTTAGGAACAGGACAGCGTGCTGGACCTTCAGGAGCAGGACATGGAAGAGGACATGTAGGAGGAAGCGAAGGAGGAAGACAGTTGAGAGGGGGACAAATAGGGAATGGACAAGGAGGGAGAGGACATTTAGGTGGGCCACGAGTGGAATCCTCCGAAGTCAGCACCTACCTCACCTGGCTTGCTGAATACGTGGGCTACTTGGTCGCTCTCAAAAAAGTGTTCGATGAGCGCATTTTCATCCCCCTGTGCGAGAACCTCTACTTGAACGAGGGATCGGTGCAGGTGCCAGCACCCAATCGTCACTGCGTGGGCTCTGCCCAGTCCGCCTCCTCTGGTGTCTCCAGCCGCCCCAGCACAGATGTGAGCAGCTGTGACTCCCAAGACTCGAGTTCTGCAGAACATCACCATCAAGGACACGATGATCATCATCAGCACCTCTTGGGAGGTCCACAGCGATCCGTGCCCCGCATCGCCGAGTGCCTGTTTCGCCTGCGAAAGCAGTGGGCTCTGCTCCTGAGAGGTGATGAGCTCAGAGATGAGTATTTCTCAGCCGAGAGCGGACCGGCATTGCTCCATTTCCAGGGCTGCGGCTCCTTCTACAAGGTGCTGCGGCTCGTGCCCGACATCCTCTGCAAGGCCCTACGGGCTGCTCGTCTCTGCAGGGAGTGGGTGGATGCCCACGGTGCGACGCTCGCCACTGTGCACGCCATCGATCCTGCTGCGCCTGGCGCTCTGTCCTCGGAGCTCCCGCAGCTGGAGATGTCCGAGATGTTCGTGAGCAGGTGCGACCGCGTGGATGAGCTCAAACGCTCGGTGGACAGCAGCAAGGCCAGACTGATGGCCCTCAACGAGGAGCTGGAGGCGCGGCGCAGCGAGCGCGACTTGCTGGAGGAGCGGCTCGGGGTTCTGCTGCCCGGAGCAGATGACATGGGACGGGTGGCTCTGCAGGAAAGGCTGGAAGTGGCTCGGAGCAGGGTCGATGTTCTGGGGTCAGCGATCAGGTTGGAGCGGTACCGGCAGCGGCTACTGGTGGGGGACTGGCTGGCAGAGCTGGAGTCGCAGCCAGACCGTATTCGGCACGCGGACAGAGTGTGAATTTCGAAGCTTGGTGAGTGTTGTGGTTTGGAGTTGAAATATATCTGGATGTTTTGATCGAGGGTATATGGGGAGATAAATGAAGGGACTATATTGTTATTTAATCTTTTGTGACTGCAGGAATCCATACTCTTTGGTTCTTTCGGTAAAGTCATGTAGGTAGAAAAATTAAATTAAATAAAACAAAAAATAACATATCAAAAATAATCCAGCAGTGGGACTGCTGAACCAGCAATGGGACTGCTGGATTATTTTTTCTGCCTGAGGACGACCGCTTGTGTTGCGATCGAAACGTCGTGATATATTATTTTTTGTTTTAAAGTGAAATTGGCTGTCAAATCAAGCGTGGGCCTGTGCTCATCTCCGCTGGCGTTCTGAGCCCCTGATTCCACATTGCTTTAGTGGGAGCAGGTATCGCCATATCAATCTCCCTTATACAGAGGAAATGCACTAATTTAATGTAATAATATGTAAAGGTTATTGTAAATAATGTCACTGTACCCTACGTTTTCTTATAAACAAAACTAGTTTTGACGTAAGCATTCGACACACAACGCAGTAGGTATGTGTGTGCACTCATACAGGTTGGAGTGTTCTTGCAAAACTAAACTTAATCCAAAAAAATCAACATCTCAATGTTGCATAAAAAAAGAACTGTTTAATTAGTCTAAAAGTACGTCACATTGTATGAAATATGACAACGCAACACATTCGTAAATAACACTGCTTTAGCAGAAACATTATATAATAAGCAACTTCTTGGGAAATAGCCGTTCTTTATAACATATCTATGCGCACATGTATGCACTATGAAGAATTACCATTGCTCTAAATGTCACTTGCTATATATGTTATTTTGAGGGAGTGTTATTGATGAATGTGTTGAGTGCTTTTTGTTAATTGCGCTTTATGTACCACTGCCAACATAGCATCGCCAAATTATTTGTTATGGAATATGGATCAGAAACGTATTCATGTTTGTCCTTCCCCGCACCTTTAATTAGCACGGTTGGCGACGTAAGGTGCGAATTGAGTTCAACATACGTACATTGACACAGAACAGCAGAAAAATGCACAAACAGGATGGCCAAGTGCCACAGAGAACATTTACATTACGTAATTTTTTTTGCAAAACGGATATTTATTAAGTGGTACGGAATTCCATATCATTAAATACATATATTTTGTAGATAGGTACAGTATATATTTGCACTATATCCTATACATACAAATCCTATAACGCCTAGATTATAACTTGAATAGCCCAAGCAGGAATGTGGATGTTTGAAAAATGTGTTTGTTTAATTCATCCAGCATTAATACCTGTTTTGATAACATCAGCCTGGGCATTATGCTGTTTGACATTGTGCTTGTTTAGCAGGTGTTTCATACGCACCCGTATTCATGGGCTGCAAGCAGTAATGTGAGGAGCATTCATTCACATTGAGGGCTCAGCAACAGCCTTTTTTATTTAGCAAGAGTTCGTGTGGTGTCCATCAAATACGCGTTATCTAAAAAGCACAAGTCTGGAATAATCGTCTTTAGACTATTAAACTGGATGGCCAACGCTGAATATTAATAACAGAGTGGCATCCAATGAATTAAACGTGTCCAAGATGATGCCCACCGAGGAAATGGCGCAATCCATTCAGTTCACGTGCAGATGATAGGTGGGTTAGTACATTGCAGGATTGTATATATATATGTTGAACTTCTTTCGCACCGTACGTAGCCAACCGCGTTAGTCTGGCTGAATGTAAAAGTATACACATTTTTGCATCTATATCAGGGACATGTTTCAGTAAATTTCGCACGTATACATTTCTATTTTTAAGGAGTGCACATGTGTCTGAATATGTGTTGTTATCGTTTGTAGAGACACTTACAGGGAGCTGTAATGGGACTCCTGGAAAAAGAACCTGGAATTTGTGCTGAACGAAGTGGGTTGCAGCATCCACATAATCAGACTCTGATGCGCTGGCTATTTTGAAGCTGTGAAGAAAAATAATGAATGTGAAAATGCCAATAAACAACTACGAGCATGTCTGACGATGAAGAAGATGTCAACAATGCATGTTGTATGTAAAACACTATTAGTTACGATGGTTCAATTATTTGCACCCTAACATACTAATGATTTTGTCAAAATGAAAATGTAGCAAGCATGATTTATTTTCTGGTGAATATGTAGCATGTGCATACACATTGTGTTTGTATGTAGCGTGCTGGAGTATCAAATGTAAACCTTCAATTGTACAGAAAGGCAAATTAGAAATAATATTGTACTTGTTACTCTATAAGGGCCTGTATATTGTGTGTTCTGTATGTGTAGTATTGGTATGAGTACCAAGCCTTTAGTATACAAATTGTACATACAAACTTAGAAGTATTGACTGTTTATAATAGTAAATTGACTTTGGGAAGGCATATGGCTGGAAGGGATGATGGACAACGATGGCTGCGAAATGTCAGCCAAAGGAGGGAACATGCCCAGTGCAAGATCACAGAAGAGATGGAGTAATGAGATTAAATTCAATGGATTTTGACATCGTGAGACCGTGAGGGGTGGACATTATGTAGGGAGGCTTTCATCCAGCAGTGAATCATGACTGATGATGGGACATCTCACTTGGTATACGCGTCGTGGGTTTGATCTCGACCCTGACTCCTGCATATTTGGAGTTAGCGTGTTCTCCCCGTGGTCGTGTGCATTTTTCTCCGGGTCCTCCGGTTTTCCCCTCATTTAGAAACGTGCATTTATATTATTTGGCTTTTGCTATAAATTCCCATGAATGATATACGCCACTGTATGAGCCATCATGCGTGGCCAGTTCCCCTCTGAAAAAGAGCTAATAGTCGATTTAAAGCTTTCGTGACTGCAGGGATTCATCTTCTTGGTTCTTTCGGTAAAGTCACGTAGAATGGAAATAATAAAATAATAAAAATAAAACATAATAAAATAATTCTCACGACGTTTCGGCCACAACGCAAGCAGCCGTCCTCAGGTGAAGAGCAGGTCTGTCGAGTAGACACACCTGCTCTCCACCTGAGGACGAGTAGACAGACCTGCTCTCCACCCGAGGACGAGTAGACAGACCTGCTCTCCACCTGAGGACGGCTGCTTGCGTTCTGGCCGAAACGTCGTGAGAATTATTTTATTATGTTTTATTTTTATTATTTTATTATTTCCATTCTACGTGACTTTACCGAAAGAACCAAGAAGAAGAGCTAATAGCTCAGTTGGCTTTTCCTGGTAGAATAATACGTGAGTTTAGACATCCACACTGTATGTGTGGTATTGATACGAATACATTAGAATGCCATACATATGCAACATGAATATTATTACAGTGCAGAAAAAACTGAAATGGCCATGGCTTGGGGAGGCCTTCATCCAGCAGTGGATTGAATCTGGCTGCTGCTGATGATTTAAGAATTCAATAAATAGTAAAATATATGAATTAGGCTGACTCATACCAAATGTAAAAGCCCTTCAGGACCAATATATTTCACCATAATCTTCAGTATTTACCAGGGGAAAAATATAGTCGAGTGTTATTTTCCGTGAGTGTCATTAGTAGAATGTAGCCCATTAAACAAAGGCTAGGTTGCCTAGTGTTATAGGTAAGTGCCCACCATAACAACTTTGGGGTACATTAATTGGAGTATAGAAAAAGTGTACATTTAGTCGTGTGCGCTATCTTGATGGATTGTGTATATACACTCATTATGAAAAACAACTTCCTGTTGAAACCATTAACAATATGCTGCTACAACAAAACGTTAAAGTGTTCTTGATCGAATGAGCAATGAAGCAACACTCATCCATGTGTAATCCTGACTCAATGGTGGAAATTGAAGTGTCTCATAGCACTACCACTCATTATGAAAAACTGTATTAAATTCAGAAGTGTGTCTGCATAGGAAGCGATATCCATACTTAATGAAAACGCAATAGGGGATCGTGATGTTCATTATTAGTTCCTAGGTGAGAGCAGAAATTAGTAGGAGCTAGGGTTGTCCAGTACTGTACTCGTTTTTTCCCCCATGGAATTGGACCAAACATCTCAATGCAGGACCATCCTGAAAATGTGATAAGGATGATATTCACTTGATGCAGCTAATTCGGCTGTGACGGTCCCACCTGATGACGGAGACTTGTGTTGCCTCCGAAACGTCGTGATTTTTGTTTTTATTTTATTTTATTTTAATTAATTTTGATGTTTTACCTACGTGACTTTACCGAAAAAACCTAAGAATATGATTCCCTGCAGTCACGAAAGCTTCAAATCTAGAATTAAATGATAAGGATTAGTAAAGCTTTTATTTTTTATGACAAGTATAATCTATAGACTGAGGTGGCCAGGAGACAGCAACGCATGAATGGATTGTCGACCATATCTGCACAAAGCTCTGCTTTCTTTCCAAGTGAAAATTGCTAATTCATGAAATTGAGACTTACCTGGGTAAATAAAAAAAACGTTATTCTTATCATTACCGTTTTAAACCCCACAATAAGTTGCATACAGTATCTGGTCGTGACCCCAAAGGCTATACAGTATATCCTGTGTAAAGAGGGAGCCTTTTTCAAACACTAACTTCCTGTCACATCGACATCATTGTTTATTTTTCACGTTCAGCATCAGTACGATGTGATGAGGGCTCAGAGCATGCCCATGCTTGTTTCACTCTGTGCGGGTTATTTCCCTCTTAATGGCCTATGCTGTGGCAGTGTTGGAAGGTACCTTCGCATTGATTCTTTGCAAGCATCAGTTCAAAGTGTCTCCATGCCAAAATATGCAAATTATATTTCGATTTAAAGCTTTCGTGACTGCAGGGATTCATCTTCTTGGTTCTTTCGGTAAAGTCACGTGAGAATTATATTATTTTATTTTATTATGTTTTATTTGTATTATTTTATTACTTCCCTTCTACGTGACTTTACCGAAAGAACTAAGAAGATATGCAAATTATGTTTATGTTCTCTTCCTGAAGTGGTGGTCGAAATTACACGTTGATATGGGAGCATCAGCCTATCCATCGGGCTCTTTGTGTGTATGTTGAACTTCTTTCGCACAGTATGTAGCCCACCGTGCAAATACGAAGTTGTCTGTACATAGATAGAAATAGTAGCCTATGGTTACCTAAATTTTACTCAGTAATACAACGTGGAGCTGGCCAATTGACTGAGGGGTCAGGGCACTGAACCAGCACTACTGAGATGCTGGCTTCGAAACCCCGCAGCCACTTGTGGTTCAAGTGAGTTTTCAAGTGTAAGGAGTCAGTAATGATGTCATTAGAAGAAAAAAAACATCATTAAATACGGTTTTCATTAAATTAGCTTTTCACAACAATTTTAAGCCACGTAAGTAGTGCCCTCGTGTGGATAAACAGGCCTAAGGAAGTGACTTCAGAAATAGTCATGTGACGTTATCTTCCAGGGCTGTTCTCCGACACAAGGTGATGCACTCATTTTGCATGCGTCCAAAGGCAATGTCCTACTCTTAGGTTTTTTTCTTTTTTTTCCGGTAAAGTCACGTAGGTAAAAAATAATGATGAAATAATAATAAATGAAAATAACTAAACTAAATCAGTGATTTTTTTTTCATTTTAATTTACTTATTTTCATTTATTATTATTTTATCATTCTTTTTTTACCTACGTGACTTTACCGAAAAAAAAAAACATAAGAGTATGATTCCTTGCAGTCACGAAAGCTTCAAATCGAGGCAATGTCCTAGTCTACACGGATAGCACCATTGCAATGTAATTGGGAGTTAAAGCAAGCATTGTAACGCAACATAAACTCAAACTCTATTGATTTTAATCTTGATTTGAACCTTTCGTGACCGCAGGAATCCATACTCTTTGGTTCTTTCGGTAAAGTCACGTAGAAAAATAATAATGGATCATGATGTTTCGATCGCCACACAAACGGTCGTCCTCTTTCCCATCTGAGGACGACCGCTTGTGTGGCGATCGAAATGTCGTGATCTATGATTATTTTTCTATTGATTTTGGTTTCCTCAAACTATTTAACCTTTATGTAAATACATATGGCAATGACAGCTAAATAGCTGTTGACAACCCCCCCCCCCTTTGGGTCAACATGGAGGGGGCACGAGAGCAATCAAGTTGTCTTGTGATTCACTGTTTGTGTTGTGGGCCTTATAGAATGATCACCTTATATGTGTTATGAGTTTTGGTGAGTCACACACATCATCCCAAGTGAGACCCTCATGAAAATTACTCTGGATAAATCTAGGGCATAAAAAAGAGGTTGTTATTAGATTAATGCTTTGTCGAGTGCAGAGATCGGCAACATGCGGTTCCAGAGCGGGATGTGGTTCTTTTAGGACTGCTTCATGACATTATTTATTAAGGACCACCGTAGTCACATGCATTACGGCTCTTGAAATATTGAGTTTCTTTACCGAATTCGACAAAAATGGCTCATTTGTTATTTTGGTTGCCGTTCCCTGGTCGAGTGGAAGCAGCAATTCAGCATTCAAAAAATACTTGAGCAGGCAAGGAACAAGTGTCAATACATCGTACACCTAAAAATGTGTCAAATAGCAATAGATAACAGAAATCTCGGCATGCTTTGCGCCTAAAAATTAGATCACCAATCTTTTCTAGATTTGAAGCTTTCGTGACCGCAAGGATTAATATTCTTAGGTTTTTTCGGTAAAGTCACGTAGGTAAAACATTAAAATTAATAAAAGTAAAATAAAATAAAAATCACGACATTTCGGAGGCAACACAAGCTTCCGTCTTCAGGTGGAACCGTCACAGCCACGACAGCTGTATCAAGTAAATGGTAGCTCTTGTAATCTCTCATTTACTTGATACAGCTGTCGTGGCTGTGACGGTTCCACCTGAAGACGGAAACTTGTGTTGCCTCCGAAACGTCGTGATTTTATTTTTATTTTTTATTTTTATTCTATTTTACTTTTATTAATGTTAATGTTTTACCTACGTGACTTTACCGAAAAAACCTAAGAATATGAATATCACCAATCTTGTGCATATGCTACACACGGCCTTGTGATGGCCACTCACTCAATAGAGCCAAGAACGTCAGGAGCACAGGACAACTGTGTGCCAGTCTCGTTGCAGTATTATTAGGACTCATGACTACATAATAGCCACGTGGGGGAGAGGGCTCTTCAGCATTAAGTCACTCGGACATAAATGACAGGAGGCAAAAATGTGAGCGAAATATGTGCAAGAATGATGATATCGTTTGGACATGCAGAGCGTGCTGGGATACGGTTTGTAGGTTTAAATAGATTTTTGCGCATAGATTATGGCTTTTATTATTGTCGGTGTAATTACAGTCAACGTTCGATTATCCGTGGATAGATGATTTCGGATTAACCATGCTTGCGAAATAAATAAATTATAATTACGCTCACGCTGTTTTTATTCATTGCACCTCACTCGACGAGGTTTATTGGCTCAGTTACTACGTGACCACAAACGTGTTGGTAAACGAACTGAGAAGCAATAAAGCACGCGCATTATATGTTTCAACGCAGTGTCACAGATTCATTCCTTCATGTTTTGCATCATCAGCGTTGTTGCGTTATGCAGGATAACCATCCCCCAATTACGGGCAGTGGTGGCTATGGACCCCTTTAATCCAGCACTGGAGGCGAGGGTTTATGGATCGCACAAATGTTGTGAAACATACGTTGCGAAACTCCCTTGCCCGGGGTTGCAAGGTTAAAGGGGTACAGCAAAGTGTGGACTAATTTCATTTGTCCTTTCTGTATGGGATAGGGTGTTGTCCCCCTCACATGCGTGAGTTTTCTTCGGGTGCTCCGGTTTCCTCCTACATGTAGAAATGTGAATTGGCTGAAAAAACATCTTAATATATAGAGGACTGCAGAGCCTTGGAAATTGTTGGCATCGGCTCACCACGTGCGTGTCTGTGGTTCCTCGGCAATTGTGAGATGAAATGTGCAGCAACGATTCTATATAAAACGAAACATTATTATTACCTCCGATAGTCGAGCTGGCTGTAAAACAAAATCGTTAAGCTTTTTGAAGCAAAAAAAATCTAAATTAACCCCCTATAACTCAGCATGTGTTATACTTTGAAAAATGTATCTTTGTGAACATCAAATTACTTTGAAAGGGTAACTTAATGAGATTTTGTAGTGACAGTAAAGTACGTGTTTTTTAAAGATTAGTCATTCATATGTATGGTCCGATATTTCTGGATGAATACAATTCCGACTTGCCTTATACAATCTACAGTTTAAGAAGGGACGCAACATGTACACAATCTCAATGTTATAAAACAGAGCATTACATTGCAAACGTAACATTTAGTTCACAAAATATACCTAAACAAAACACATATTTCACTTGTAACAAAAAATGTTTCCCCAAGACCATGAACCTTATTACCAATCCAACTTCAAAAACTAATCACACCACCACCACCACACAGACCGCGAGCGCTCGACAGCTTCCAAACCTCTAAACCCCCGATTACGGCCATTGCACAACGCGCGGCGACGTCACGCCACCACGTGGTGTCACTCAGCAGGTGTCATGGCGGCGCAGGGAGGTGGTGGTGGCGGCGTGGGTGACGAAGGTCGAATCGCTCAGCGGGTGGACTCGAAGCGTGCGGGCGAGCTGAGCCAGGAGCAGGTGAACTTCATGCGCACCGTGGATCGCGAGCAGCTCCGGCGGAACGTGCACCGCCTGCGAGGGCGCAACATCGGAGTGGCGCTGGGCTTGGGGGCCGTTGTGCTGGGCATCTGTATCCTTGGCGCGTCGAAACTCGGCTCTGCCTGCTTGCTCGCCCCTGTCTGCTTGCTCGCCCCTGTCTGTTTGCTCGGCCCTCGTCTGCCGTGCACTGCGTGGCCTGTTACCCTCGTGTTCTACTCGCACGCGTCTTATCCCCGCACCGCGTAGCCTAGCGGTGACCCTCCTTGCCGCGTACTGTGCTAATACTGTACGTGATTATAGTACGAGCTTTAGTTCCGAACGGGCGTACTGTTGGTACAAGACTGCATTCATGTGTTGGTGCAGCACACGGTACGTGGGTCGCTGTGCTATCATCGCGCATGATTACTGTGCGTAGAACTTAAGATCACTATTGCACCGCACGTGGTATTGCACTCATCCGCACTCCGCGCTCTCCTCTGGTACTTGCCTACAGTCTTGTGTAGAGTCGTCAATGCAAAATGTGCACTTAAGCACCGATTGTCGCGGACCCCTAAGCTGAAAGTTGCACGTTCCATTGCCAATCAAGGGTTGGTAAAATAAGTACCTCTTTAACCTCCACTTAGAATTGTATAACAAGACTTACCGTCACGTGTACTGTTATCTGTATTTTGACTTGTGCTGTATATGTAACGCTGGATTCTGCGCGTACTCTCTTATGTGTCTGAACAATTCGACCCATCCATCGTACGATGATTTTCTCTTTAGCTCTGTTATAATAAACACTGGGAAGATATAGACGTGCGGGTTTGCTTGGATCTGGACCCACCATTCTATCGTTTTTTATAATATTCTTAAATACTGCCAGCACTTACCCTGATGGTTCAAAATAAAAAAAAAACACGGCGATGTATGCTGCCAAACACGTTGACCAGTAAACCAACCCTTAACATTTTCTGTAAGTGATGAGAAACCCATCCGAGTGCAAAGTGACCTCTCCCTATTGCCATCTCCGCTGCTTCCTTAACCCTCCACCACCCTGCTCGGCAGACGGATACACATTCTACTCTGTTGGACAGGAGCGTTTCCTCGATGACATCGATGCCGAAGTGAAGGCGGCAAAGGCACGCAGTGATGAGCGCCATTCCAACAATTAAACCGACCTCGCACGGCCCTGGGAGCTCCGGCGAAACTGGTCGATTGCTTCAGAACAGGACCAAGGAACTCGATCAAGTCTGAGCAAGTCCCATCGCTGAACCTCATCTGGCTGCAGTCGTTCAAATACACGAGGTTTTCTTCCAGCACCGTCTAAAACGTTGACCTCGTTAGTTTTTTGTTGCTGTTATGGGTCATTAACATAAATGTCAAAAGTGTATATCGTATTCAAGTCTCATATATATAAGTTCTTATTAAAGCGTTGACAATGTTTTGAACCCTCCTTGGGTTATGGGTTGCGCTATGGTGATTATTAAAGTGAGTGTTACGCACTTTGGGTTAGTGTTGGAATTCAGGATTATGGAGTCACGGTTAGCATTGGGGCTTTCCTGTGGATAATATAATTGATCATGTAAAATAAACACATGACAGAATGACCCTATGACTAAACGATGCAGTGAAGAAAACAATGGATTTAAGCGGACTTGAGGCGATTTGGGTGGGGTGTCTTTCCAGTCGCCAAAACGTCCCATATCAGCCCCACTTGTATTTAAAAATGTTAAACATCCGCTGATGAATGTATTTAACAACAAAAATGTGTATTTTCAACAAGACTGACAACAGCAAAGGGGGCTATGAAAAAAAAAGTTGACTGGATTGCTGTGATATTAAACATGCATTATTTTCTTTATACGGTATATCCATAAGATAATTGTACTGATTATGGTACTTCTAATGTGGAACTGAAAAGTACATACTTTATTTATCATGGCAACATGACATTCTTTGTACAAATTGCATTTATGTAAATTGTCATCATTGCCTTGTTTATGGCTTAATGGTTCATTTGATGTGTAATGCAATATTGCATATTTGGCAAAATATTTCCCTCAATTTAAACCACAGTAATTCAAGTCAAATGTTATTACTTTCTAGAAAAATACATGTCATGCGATTATTAAGAGATTACATTGTTGGTGTGGCATTGCACCATTGGCTTAAAAGGGACATTTGAAAGACCATTACTGCTGTGTTAATGTGTGTATACACCGATACTACACATGTTAATCTGATGTACGACAATTTCCTCCATTGCACACAATAAAGCGCAGCTTTCTTAAACTTGACTGTTTACAACTTTAAAACTATTAACATGGCATTGCACATGCCTCTGAAGAAGTTGCAATCAAGATTGTATTTTTATCACCATTTAACCAGATGAGCTGCAATCAAGTGTATTTGTATCACCATTTAACCAGATGAGCTGAAAATTGCTTGTTTTTTTTAATAGTTATTCATTTTACAACTGGTTCTTTTCATGAATTTGGGCTATGACATGGCACAATAGCCACCTTGTCTGAATCTTTAACAGGCTCGGCCAGTCTCGATTCCTGCCACTCTAGGATGACTTGCATTTGTTATGTTCATTTCCTGTGGTCCTGCACACGCCGCAATGACTAGTGGTTCCCGTGTTTAGCTGTGCGATTGCATGAGAGACGCTGGTTAATTCCTGGGCTGTAGTATTTGAGTACAAAAACCCCACGTACCAAGTACTAAGCCACCCATTATTAAATGGCTAAGCAGACTGTCAAATATCCGTTTGCACAAAATATATATATAAATATCTTTCGGACCTTTTTGCCAGTATCAACATGAAAAATATAATAGGCTTTACCCTTTCTGGCAATAAATAACACGGCAACCACAAGCAGCCCTTCTGGAAGTGCATAATTTCAGCAGCATTGTTTCAAGGCAACCAAACTGGACTGATTTTGGCGTAATTGCTTTCATTTAGATTTGGGTTACTTCGTTATACATTTGATCTACTCCACCTGAACAGACTTTGTAACATAAAGTATCTTTGTCCCGCAGTGGTTCGGCTTAAAATCGACCAGGCAGCACTATCTGAATAGTAAAATTATATCATTCCCAGAGAGACTAAGAAACCCACTTCCTGTAATCTCTACGATCAAGTTGCCACTTTAAAATGTATGGCGTGTACTCCTTTTCACTGAGCCTCACTGATTTACAAATGTGCAATATTTATCTCAATAGAAAAGAAATTGTATGTATCCATATATCTGTCAACACAATTTTTGTTTTATTTACAAAATAATCGGCTGGGCGGCCTTGTGGGTGTGCATAATTTCAGCAGCAATAATTCAGTTCAAGAAAATTGGACCAGTTTCAACATGCAGTGTCTCATCAGCAGTATTTATCTTATTTATCTGTTCTTATTTATCTTAGCTCTGCTTGCAAGGTTTGATTCGCCAGCCAATTTCAATACAAACCTCAAGCCCCGCCCACCGAGTCTCAAGCTAATCCCACTACATCGCAATCCCCGCCTATCGAGGCTCAAGCCCCGCCCACCGATGCTCAAGCCCCGCCCATTAAGGCTCAAGCCCCGCCTACCAATAACCAATCCCCGCCCACCGATGTTCAAGCCCCGCCCATTAAGCATCAAGCCCCGCCTAC
The DNA here is from genome assembly GCF_964198595.1 of Lampetra fluviatilis. Lineage (NCBI taxonomy): Eukaryota > Metazoa > Chordata > Hyperoartia > Petromyzontiformes > Petromyzontidae > Lampetra > Lampetra fluviatilis. Next base: position 4,995,448 of record NC_136295.1, on the reverse strand, counting down.
CAATGACAATCCCCGCCCACCGATACTCAAGCCCCGTCCATTAAGCCTCAAGCCCCGCCTACCAATGACCAATCCCCGCTCACCGATGCTCAAGCCCCGCCCATCAAGTACCAAATTCCCGCCCACTGCCCCGGAAACGCCCAAAGTGAACCCAGGGCTCCTCTAGCCGAGTTCGCGGCCCGGCGCGCCAAATCCCGCACTCTTCGTGGGGACAGCTCGAGCATAAGAACCCAGACTTAAGTTCTCGGTACCCTCTGTGTGCGACCTTTACGGAGGCGATGCGGTTTCGGGCGAGCCTTGTGGACGTGGCTTGCATCAACCACTTTATACGTAGGGGCCCGTCGCGATTGCGCGCTCTGCACTTTCAACAGTAACCGTGGCATTCATCACGCAGTCGAATAAAACCCTCGTTCCATACACCCCCCCCCCCCTTACAGCCTCCATGTGTGGTACTTGGTAAAGCATTGCACCTTGTGACGGTGTCTCGGTGTGTGCGCACTGTGCACCACACCTGGTTTGTGTCGGTGTTTACTGTAATGAGCTCACGGATGGGAGGGCCGATAAAATTAGCACCGTACCACCTCCTGTGTCTCAATCAGGTGTCAACAGCGTGCTTTCTAAGTATGGTATTCTTGATAAAGTCATCGGCTTTTTCTTAGAAAACATAAATAAGACTGTTCGTCACATGTGTAACGTTATTTTTTTTACTTTCCATTAGTCGCACGGCCTTCCTGGGAGGGCAGAGTTGCAGCAGCATTGAGTTCAGCACAACTGGCTTCGGCATTCAATGACGCATCAGCAGTCCGGTTTTAACCAATGGCTGTGAATTGCAAAATGTTCATAGGCAAGGGCCCGAGCCCTCCCTGTTAGATACGCAGCTGAGATTCTGCACTCCCATTTTTTTGTTTGGTGGAGGAACAGATACATGAGGGGAGGCCGATTGCTTATTTATATTCTGGTACGATTTGGTGGCTTTTGTTACAGGTCTGCTCACCAGCATCTCCAAGCTGACCAAGGCATGCACAATGCGCATCACCCCTGACCATCTGCACTTCACGCTGTCTGACCGGGCCTCCCAGGGTGGCATGGGCTTGTGGTGTGAGCTACATCAGGTTGGTTACTACTGCCTCAACTCGCGTGACATGTTGCACTTTAGGGACGTGTCATTTACATTGTGTTGGATGTACGGTACATGATGCATCATTTCTGAGATCGGTACAATCGGCAGCAGTGCGTTGTGGCGATCTGGACACAGGTGGTGGCATCACGCAAAATGTCGACGGTGTTATTGACGCCAGAAGGGTGATGGTCCGAGCCAAATTTCGGTACTCCAATTGTGTATTGGGATCTTTAATCGTGACACCGCCTGGTCAAGTTCCCTTAAAGTTCTGCTGATTGTGTTGATCGTATAAAGGTGCTCCCTATTGGCTGCTCTTCTTGTGCATGTCTCTCTTCTCCACCCGTCACATCCCACCTCCGCCAGGCCAACTTCTTCGATAAGTACCAGATGGACGGGGTCTCTGCGGAGCACAACGAGATCTACCTTGACGTGGCACCCGAGAGCGTGTCCCGTGCTCTACGCACAGCGCAGGCAGCCAAGACGGTCAAGATGAAGCTGACTCGCAAGCACTGCCCGTGCCTCACGCTCGCCGTGGAGCTGGTGAGCTCCGCAGGGTCGCCAGCCCCACTCCTTCGCAAAAATGCATAAAAATATTCGTGATTTAGTTAGTTGCCTTTCACCAATTCAGTTAGATTATTCCCAATCGCACCAATTGTCAGAAACTAAGCAGGTTTGAGCCTGAACACTGGATGGGCAGACGCCGTGCATTAAATAGGTGTTAGTGTCGTCTGTTGCAGGGATGCATTGAGGGAACCAGAAATAACTGCCCTGCAATTTGCTGTTCTATCACATTCTCCAAAATGTATGCTCCCCACCTTTACCAATCCTCCGATCAGCACGGTTGGCTATGTACGGTGTGAAAGAAGCGCAACATACATTTAGTCCTGCATTGACCAGCGTTGTGAAGTATGGTCAGATAAGCCCCACGGCCCACACAGTGTGCGGAAGCTCTTATCCAGTAGTGGATTGATAAAAGGGCTGCACGTGTACATTATTTATTGATCAGGTGTTACTGGCGAGAACCTTTGACTCACAATTGGAAGGTTGTGTGTTAAAATCTCATTTGTAAGGTAAAGGAGACAATTATTCCTCCTGGATCTGAACTTCTGGAAAGTCAACAGTCATATTAATAGACTGGCCATCGTATAAATGTATAGTTCCATTAATGCTCACTGCTGTTGTTGGAGATGAGTGGCCCAACGCTCATTTAAGTAGGAGTATCACAAAAGTGACCATGGTACTCATGGAAAATGAGCTCAACTTAGCCTTGTTGTGAAGAAGGGCCATTGCCAAAAATATTCCTATTTGTATTCTGGGTAGTTTTTTTATCATAAGGTATTGTTAGTGCCGAAGGTGGTATGTTTTTATTGAACCTTTTGTTATATACATGTGCTGCGTTTTGTTGATGCTTGTCATGTATTTACTGTGCCTCTCCCCACCTTGTGACATCACTGGATGTTAAAGATCGTATGACATTCGAAAAAGTGTAGGCCCTGTGTGCCGAATTTTTAAAATATACTCATTAATTGCTTCATTGGAAAAAGGAATAGCAATATTACCCCCTGCTGAGAGACTACTGCCCACTTGCAGGCCGGTGCTGCGTGACCTGTACGCATGTATGTTGAACTTCGTTCACACCATACGTAGCCAGCCATGCTAAAGAGGTGCGGGGGAAGGACAACAAACTGAACAAAGAACATTCATGACCCTGTGGCACACGACGACAGCTGCCATGAGGGGATCCCCCTAGGCTTATACACGACATGCTGAGCAATTTGTTGCATTATTGGTTCAATATAAATACAAGTGTTTTTCTCCCTGTTCTTTGCCCACAGTTGACAGTGACAGGATGCAGCCGTGTGGTCACGCACGACATTCCCGTGTATGTTGTGCCGCGACAGATCTGGTGTGACTACCGCGAGCCCAGCATGCCCGACTTTGATGTGAGACCCCGCACCGCCTCACTCACCCATGCTTCATTCCTACTTTAATTTGTCGATTAATATAAATTCGTAAGGTCATGCATCATATGTGCACAGATTCCGAGGGGGCACAACATCACCCGCTGTGCCTCCAGATGACGCAGTGAGGCAGGCTCCACGTTCACTGCAGTGTTAACACAATAATCTATTCTTGAATTGAATTGTGCCCTTGAATTGTGACAAATCATTGAATCTCGAGGGGGGCAAATTGCTACAAGCCGATTGTGAGCTGCATGATCACCAGTGTTGGGGTGTAACGACATTACTAAGATTTCCAATGGTGGTCAGCATGCACTGGTTGATTTCCAATGGTGGCCAGCATGTACTGGTTGATTACTTTTTTTCATTCTTTTTTTTTCTTTGCAATCAATAAACTGAGTACCACTTTGTGGCATGTCAGATTTGGTGGTTCCGTGTACAGACTGGACCCCACCATAGGATTGTGAAATTTATATCACTGGTTCAGGGCCTCTAATATAAATAAGTACCGCTCTGTTGCTTGTTTGAGCAGGGAGGTGTGTTAACTTTTACTGTTGATCACCCATCCATGTACTGTTCAAGCCTGTTTCTGCTTAGCAACTGGAGTTTGAGTTGGTCAATGAAATCAATCATTGGGATGGCCAAACATCCAAATTCAGGGACCGTTTTGTAATTTAGTCTCAACACTCAGTGCATGGGATTCCCTGAGGAAGTAAATGAGTTATTAATATGCTGACGTTATTTTTTCATTCTTGAACAATATATTGCATTCTGTCCTGTACATACTGTTTTGTTTTTACTTTCAGGTTGGTATTTACCTGCCACCCTTGAAGACACTGAAGGGTTTCTTGGAACGGATGAAGAGCTTCAGCAACTTTGTGGTGCGTGCGAGCATTCTGTGCGCTCGTGTGTCAGTACTGGTTGATGAGGCACTATGCCCATCGTGTTGAATGTCACTGTGCTATGACATCGTAACCCATACAGGTGGTGGAAGCCAATCAGAAGGGAGAGATGAACCTCAAGATAGAGACGGAGCTTTTGACTGTGACCACACATTTCCACGACCTGGGAAAGGCACCATGGGGTAAATGCTTACCCATTCGCACAATGCACCGCGTAAGAAACTGTGTAACACGTAAACGTACGCACACAGACCCATTCACACACATTTCAATACAAGATTCCCCATTTAGTCAAAGTCTCAAGGGGCAAATGCTAACAGTACACTCGGGGTTGGTGTGGCCTACACCAAACTTTTTTGCTTCTGTCTTCTGAAGGGAGAGATGAGCTACACCAAGTGGTCAATTAAGGCTGCATGAATATAGGAGAGGAACAGGACCACTTCAGATGCCATGTGTAATTGATGTAAATAGCCACGAATCTAGTATAGATTGCTGAGATTGTAATTCAGTGCAATAACCACTGCACCACTTTCCTACTCATACACACACATTCTTATGCACACATTTGCCCAGGAACATGTAGATATATGGGTGACGTACAAATGCACTGCAATACAATCCCAGTGACCAGAATTATATTGTTGCATGCACATCACTTTTTCAGCTCTTAACTAAAATCTATCCAAGGTTCTGAAAGGTCAGCTCACCCTAAAATAAGTACTGAAAATGAGACAACGGTGACTGGGTGTGTACAGTGCTGGCATCACAATCTTGGCCGTAAATGGTGCTTTCTAAAAGATGATGCTTTCACATTCGATGAAGCTCAATGGGTCGTGTTTCTCTCTGTTCGTGTGTGTGTGCAGTGAGTGACAGCACACAGCAGAGAAGGGGAGAGGAACGAGACCCAGAAGAAATGGCGAGTGCACGCACGGACATCCGGAAACTGTTGCAGTTTGTGTCCAGCCAGCTGATGACTCCGAAAAAGGCTGTTTGCAGTGAGTGTCACCTATTAATTAATGTTCTTCTTGAGAGCAACGAATGCTGATTGATAAGGTTCGCTGACAGTGATATGAATGGTATTTGAAGCATGACGATTCCCTCAACAAGGAGTGTCTCCTTGCTCAGCGAGAGTAAGAGTCGGGCACTGGTCACCTTTGTTCACAGCTCTTTGCCTGTGATTGTAATTCTGCATTCTTAGGATGGGCCCCTTATTTCCGTAGGATGACCACTTGACCATTCTACTGAGTGGTTAGCATTTTGATAGCACCGGAGGCATGATAGTTGGCCCTGTTAACCCCCTGACTGAACTCACAACTTGTAATTGTGAGTAGAGTGCATTGTCACTTCACCACCCAGCTGGATACAAAACCTGAAAAACGTTGATGGACATTTTGAGAGTAACCAGATGAAACAACGGCATTTTTGTTGTATGTATGTTGAACTTCTTTCGCACCGTACGTAACCAAGCGTGCTAATTGGAAGTGTGGGGGGGGGGGAGGTCAACAAACTAAACATTTTTGAAATTGTTTGAGATAAGCCTTGTTTTTGTGATTCCACATGCTCTGAAATAACATTGTTTTTGTTGGTCTTGGTTTAATAATATGCTGAAACAATTTATCATTGACTAAAATCCTTTTCGGGTTTTCATAAACTCACCTTATTGGTTTCTGGTTTTCATGAAATCACCTTTTCATTCTTTCATGATGTTGCCCACTCTCTCTCAAGACACTTTTCTCTAGAGGGTCCTGCTCATGATGCTATGTCAATTCTAAAGTAAATTCTGATAAGGTCATTAATCTTTTTGTACTGTCTTCTATCTAACATTTCAGCTACCTGCAAGTTGGGTATCTCAAGCACACAATGCTTTTTGCATAGCTCTAAGATGTCCTCAAGAGTGCTGGTTTTCAGTAATGCACTGCAATGACTGGCCAATTTTGTACTGAAAATGTTTTGTGGTGTGGTATGCAGACATAGTGGACAACAGCCTACTGCACTTCACCATGTTTCATGAAGACCACATCCTGCAGTATTTCATCCCCGCCATGACGTTATGAAATGTCTCTTGCTCATTTAAATTAACACGGGACTCTTCTGAGCCAGCTAAACTGCCAACATGGTCCATGCTTGTCAATGAGTGTGTGATGGTACCTGTGCGGGTGTGGTATGAATGCGGCGACCCGAGTTAAATTCCCGTTCACGGCCAGCAACAGTGACGACTATCTGAATTGGTCCTGGGCCACCCCTCGTTCGACTCGGCCTCAAATGAGTACCTGGTGCAGTGTGTAAACATTTCCACAGGGGGACTTAGGCGGCCAGGCGTGGTGCTGGCCACCCCACCCCAACTTGTGCCGTGCCAGCCTTCATTGGTGCTTAATCTTAATTTTTTAATTTTTTAGAACTTTCGTGACTGCAGGAATTATTATTTGCCCCAAACAGTCTGTGAAGGTTCTGGAGGATCTTTGTCTTTGGTGTGGTACCTGTTATCAGTTCAGGAACCCTACAGTCAGGAGTTGACTCTTTGGCCTTTCTACGTGCTGTGAAGAAAGACTGTGTTGCCAGAAATGTTGCCTACTGGAGATTTCCCTTGCTTTATGTGGTAGATACTTTTCAAAAAAAGGGCATACGAAGTGAAACTGCACGAGACAGCTGCCTGCTGAGTAGCGTATGCAGCACACACAATGTTGTCCCAGTCCAACCGCATGTGAGTGAATTAAAATCGCATGTACCTAATCATGGGTAGAAAGGAGCTAGCTGCATATCCTAGAAATCGCACAAACTGAACCCACATAAAGCAAGGGAAACCTGTATTTAGTTTTTTTCCTTTTAAGGCAGTGCTATTGACGAATTTATTGAGTTTTTATGTGCTTCTGGACCATTGACAATGCAGTATTGCCAAATAACTTGTTGAATCAAGAGTGGAGATCATTGTTTTATGTGACTTAAGTTATTACCTAATGTCAGTTGCGAATACTTTTTTACGTCGGTTGTGAGTGGTTGGTTTATTAAGTTGCACTTTGAGCGTTTTCCAATTTCACGTCATGTTTACGAGTTTCACATGTTAATCAAACGAGTTCCCCGTAAGACATTGGAAACTATATATTCCACCTTGATGATGCTTTTGGTGTTAAAATGCTAAGCCGAACTTTAGGATACTGTTACGTTTTGAGTTTTGTATAAAATTAACAATAGTGTTCAGGCTCTTTGTCAATCACTGCCGGGTGAAGGCCTTCCCATGCCATGTCAGCTGTGGGTATCAATCGACCATACTTCACGCTGGTCAGTGCGGGTTGGTGAAGGGGAATTCCCGTTCAGTATTGAATTGCCACTAATATTAACGATTGGCAGGAGTCATAGCACAACGCACAAATCATCATACCACCTTTCCAGTTTGCATGTTCTCACAATTAGTTTTTTGTACATATAGTTTAATGCTTTATTAAAAGCTTCATCCTTTACATTGCTTTCAGGGTATATGCAATGCCATTCCTTGTTTTAATGCATATTGTACTTATTGTAAATGTATACAGTCTTTAGTTTTAAAACGTTAATATCCATGTGGTCCTGACTTTTCATGCCATGTAATTTGTTTAATTTACACCAATCAATCTCTTGATTGGTGTAATTTAATAAATTACAGACTGGTTTAAAAGAAGCACATTGTAAATTATAGGTCTGGTCAAAATATTGCAATATAACCAATTTTGGCAAGTTATAAACATATGCTATGAATAGAATCCATTGCCAAATTAAACATAACTTGTGCCAAACAGCTGCCCCTTTTAAAAAGTATTGGAGTTTTCGCCCACTTGCCTCTTACCAAAGTCTGTCACGTGAATTAAATTGTAAAGCCACGAGTTATGGTCCATTTAAAGTGTTACGCAGTGGTTTGAAAACACAACCCGAAGCAAAGGTGACCAGGTTGTAATTCTGTATCCGTGATGATTCTCTGTTGATGCCTAAAATGATGAATAGTTTAGCCTGTGGGTTATATATAGAAGCAACCTCAACATTTCCCACAACTACAAAACATGGTGGGTCAGATTCTTGTGTTGGCAGACATGCAGTCTCCACTTGTGTTTTGTGAAAAGCACTCAAGATCATTGCAATTTTTCTGCAGGTTTGGCTGTTTGTGCAAAAAATTGGCAGCGAAAGTGCCTTATCTGCTAACACCGATGTTGGCGTGTTGAGCACGTGCCAGCCTTTTGGATATTACACAATGGCTGGGTGCACAATTTTTGTACTAATAAAGTTTCATTTATTTGTACACGTCTTCTTTCATTGTCTTTCATATGACGCGTAACAAGCAGCCATGTTTAGCAGGCCCTTCAGGATACAGTGAATATGAAGCAGTGTGGAATGAAGAAGATCGCGAGTTCATCCCAGCCAGGGTTTGACTCTTTCCTTTCCTTGGGGCTTGATTAAATTTGTACCATTTTCTGGGACATGAATAGCAGGTCCCAGAGTATAACTCAGAAGTAAATACCAGTTGCGATGTTGGGCTTGGTAAAGCTATGAGGAATCTTAGGAGAGTTGCAATCTTTACTCTTAACACCCACATGCACTTTGGCTGTGAAATGTTTTCGGTTATGACATTCAGGATCGTACTACAATCTTAACCTGCCAAACTTATGATACATTTTAAAATAATGTTCTGGCCCCATGGTTGAAAACGAATGAGCACAGCCCTGTGCTCGTTTTAATAGGAATTCCAATTATTAAAGCCAATCAGAGGAAACGTCATTTTTGTTTGAACTTGAAGTTCCCTCATAATTTCAGCATTAAATATATTTATATTATGCTGCGCCATGTCTCAACTACAATAGAGTGCAGTACATCACAATTTACAATGTTTACAATGGGGCGGGGGTCTGTTTTGGCTAGGGCAATGGTTTCCAACGTTTCTAAGCCCATGGACCACGATAAATCCTCAAAAGTATATGGTGGATCACCATGCAGTAAAAAAATGTTTTGAGAATGTTTTTGTAATCAGCACTCGTTCTGCAGACCATCTCCCACGGCCGTGCGGGACACCTCTGGTCCATAGACCATAGGTTGGAAACTATTGATCTAGGGAACAAAGGGTTTGGGTTGGAGCTACTTTAACTTTTCACCGAGTGGCAAGATTGGTGTGAATTGTGTTTATACAAGAGTTATGTGCCTCTGAAGCCAATGTTTACGAAATTCCATATTCATCAATCGAGTCAATAAACGTCCATAGTAAGTGATTTTAATGGGACTGTCTTCATCTACATGTAGTGTAATAGAGGCTCTCTATATGAATGACAGTGACATTCTGACTTTAATGTTTCACTCAGCACAATCTATAGGTCGAAAATGTATATTGAAGTGCCAGCAGATGGCACCATCATCAAAAGCTGAACGTGTATATGATTTTCTGGTTCTGCATGTAACTTGATAGAAATCAACAACATTGAATTGAAATTCACACACATTTATGCAACATTTATGTTGCTGTAATTTTTTGTTAATTTATACAACTTTATTTACTTCGTTCAAATTTACACGCACACAACAGCATTTAGTTCAGAGCAGTCAACTTTAAGTACATATAGCAAAGGTGCCTTCCGCAGATTTCTAGAGCTCTCTGTTGCCCCAAGGCCTTGTGAAGCATTTTCAGGACCTCCTGTAGGTAATGACTGCATTCTTTTACCAGTCAATTAAATCGGAATCTTGGAGCTAATTGACTCATAAAGGCACTTAGCCGCTAACGTCCCAACATGGGAATACAACGCTCAAACTCGCCGTTTATATCATGTTGCCTGCATTTGTCTCACATTGTTTTATTTATTTTTGACTTGTCTGACCATCATCTGTTTCTGACAAAATTTATGTTCTCTCTCCCTCTCTTCTGCACACAGTTCTCAGTATTTCTCTGCTCATCCCTCCAACAAAAACACATTCCCCGCCTATTGTGCAAGGGGGTGTCCACGCAGTGAAATCTGTTCATGTCCAGGTGCTGCATGGATTATTACAACACAGGGTCGTGAGACGTGGCCGCGGCATGGGAAGGCCTTCATCCAGCAGTGGATTAACCATAGCCAATGAATGTGCAAAATTATGCCTTTACTGCGTGCAAAAGCCACACGGTGTTCATGGAGGTCTCTTTCCTCTAATCCCAAGCACACCAGGAGGAATTTCGTCAAACTACGCCCTGCTGATGAGATGCAGAGAAGTTGAAACCCATTCAGAGTTTTCCTTCAATAAATGTTTGTTGGAAAACTTGTGTGAAGAACTATCATTGGTAAATTGAATTAAATATTACTTTGAAAAAATGAAAGTCAGTTAATTTGTTCGTTAATTCCATGCCAGTGGATATCTTTTAAATATCTTTTCGATATCTTTTCGATATCCACTGCTAGATGTGTTCGTGAATGCCTATCAAGGTAAGCGCAGCATATGATGTAGTAGTGGAGTCAGCAAACATGTACACCCAGCCACCTTTGTCACGCCAATGTTGCGCCTCCCTAGTACCAACACTGATTTGACCATAGCATTATGTATCATGGGCAAAATGTACTATAAAGTTGCGGAGATTGCATTGAGGTGCACTAGTCGTACTATACAAAAGCAAAAAAAAATCCCCATTTTGCTTTGCAGATTAGAGTAAAGGGATGTTAGCGAGCACCTATTAAGTCCAGAAAGGCGGTGTTGCGGCCAACACCATGCCCAGCACCATGCCTAGCTAGCTTTCTCTCAGGTGCTGATTTTTACAATGTTGTAGGTATCAATTTTAGGCGGAGTCAACGTATAAGAGGCACCAGCAAAGTTAAGATTATAATTGGCACTGGCAATATGGATCATTTTCATGGAAATTTATTTGATTCACCACGATGTGTACTGCAAAAAACACCACATACAACAACAGTTACAATTTAGCATGACTGTATTTGGTGGTGATGTCGGCCAAGCATTTGTGCCAGCCCAGATTGACTTTGAAATGCAAACAATATTTTCACATTAGATGTTTAGCTATATATCTGAAGGTTGGATTGTAAGAAATTTAGCCCTAGATATTTTGTGGAGAGGTATTTGTTGAAGCAAATGTTAAGTTTACAGGATTTGTATTCTCTTGTTTCTACAAAGCTGAAAGTAAATGCTCTAAGAATGACAACCGTTCATGTTTGGATGATTTAGTTGATCATTCTTTTACTTTAACTTGTGTATATATTTTTTACAAATGAGATATTTTCGTCAAATCTATAGGTTTATGGCCATTTATTTAGATAATTTTTCTCCTAACACATCAATACTGATGTAAGATGCAACCACACAACAAAAAACGAATATTCAAATTTAGCCATGTAGACCATAGGGGCCATTACTGTGAGTAAGCATTTTATAAAGGCGAATACAATACATGAGAGCAGGTGTGGCCAGTCCCATGCCTGACTGCCTTTGTGTACCCAGTGTTGATGTTCACACGCAGATACTTATATAAAGATAGGCTGACCTAGGGAAGGCCCTGGTTCATTTACTACTGTATTTGCCTATAGTGTGTATGGATGAGAATCAAACTTAGGTTGCTAGGATTGTCATGTATTGCATTGCACTGTTGCACCAACCACACGCATGCGTAGACAAAGATGCCCCTAAAGATTGTTGGGGCAAGTGCTGTTAGCGAGCACCATTTCAGACTGGCACGGTGTCTATGTCTGGCCACTGATGTTTACACATCGCACCAGGTACTAATTTGAGACTGAGTCGACCTAGGAGAGACCTAGGACAATTTCAGATAATTATCACTAATATTAACTGTGGCCTTGAATGAAATTCGGGTCGCCAGGTTCACGCGCTCACCACTTTGCCACTGCTCCAAACACACAAGAACAAATATCCTCTGTGTAGTGGTTGTTACCAACATCATACCCAGCCACCTTTGTCTCCCCCAGTGCCACACACACCAAAAGCCGCAAACTCACTCAAATGCTCCACTCGCACACTCAAACTCCCACACAACCGCAGAGGCGCGGCGCACGCCAGCACAGCCGCGGACACGTGGAACGCATTAAGGACGCTGCTGCCCAATCTCCCCCAGGGCCTCCAGCCTCAAGGAAATCCTGCCTCTCACGTGTCAGCAGTCGACCGTCAATTTTCATAAAGATGGAGTGTGTGTTTTTTTAAAGGCGCAGTGTTCGCGCCGTTCAAGCCTCTTTGTTAAGTCCCGGGGCCCCCTTGTCGGCGTTGCCAATGGAAACGACGTTTGCCATATCCCAAGGAAAGGAAAAAAACGACCCGAAAACTTCCCTCGACCAATAGACAATAAAAAAACCACCGGTTTTTCGAAAGAATTAAGCTGACATAATAGGCAGACGTATTAAGGGCAAATTAATGTCTGGTTAATGTCATTTAGGTAATAATGAAGTGCTGTATTTTTAAAGCCATTAGCCTCAAACATAATTAATTACATCCATATTGAGTGAATCACAGTGGGATTAGAAAAATTGAGAATTGTTACCAATTTTTTTCCCCAATAAATCACTATTCGTAGCTGTGGTTAATCCACTGCCGGACTAAGGGGTCAACGCCAATCGATCTTATGATTGTGGCACATGAGCTGAGTTTATCGGTTCATCTCTTCGGAGGATAGCCTCTCTAGACGCGCTCCGTTCCTTAGCTCCTGCTCCGCTATTTTTCTTAACCAGCAGCCATCATCCCTTGTTCAGATTGTGCTTCATCCAGGCACACTTACTTTTTTAAATCCTTTATATTAAGTTCACTTGCTTGCTTGCGCGCTTACGACCGTGCAAATCTTTCGGTCGTTTTTAACCCACTTCCCGTGATCCAATCGAGCTGACATTTTGCACACAGACTCGTTGTGCGTGACAATTTATTTTCGTGAAATTGTTTTTCCAAAATTTTACACTTTTCAGGAATTTTTTTTTTATATTTAATTACCAATTGCTTAATAGTGGCAGGCAATCATCTGACCCATAGGTGGCAGCCATCTCAAGCCAGAGGACGAGAGGACTCTAGCCGCCCGTTTCAAAGACCAATGTCCTTATATACGACTTTCCTTATATTTAATTTAAAATACCAATGTGATAAAAATGAAACTCTTACTCAAGAAAAACTGAAATGAATAATAAAATAAAACCGATGCCACGCATATAAAGGATTTATAGTCAAAAACTTTGTTTTACGGGTTCATTTTTTGTTGAGTGATGCTATTGTTCTCAAATAATTATTTCTAATATATATGCTTTATGAGCACATCTCCAAACTCATTTACACCTGTGAAATTACCTCTGTAAATGTCTTACATTTAAATGTTCAGGAACACAATAACTTTCATATCTAAGAAGAGTACCATTGACCTGGCAAAACTGACTAACAATCATTCCCTTTCTCACATCATGTTCAGTTTTTTTTTACAGAACTCACCATGTTTGCAGAGCATTTTCGAACACGACACCCATTTAAAACAAGGCACGGGCGTACATGAAACGTGGTGCCATTTACTTGAAATTGTTCTTTTAATTATTTTCATTTATTCTTACATCTCAGCCGTGCTACCAGTCATGTTATGCAACGGAGAAAGTGCCCCTTTGGAACTATGCAATTCGGCAGGGCAGCGGGTCAAGTGAAAGAATCGCCCTCCAAGAGGGCTTCTCAAAGTGTGGACCCCGGGGCACCGGTGGCCCACGACGGTCTTCCAGGTGGCCCGTGGGGCTGTGTGATTTCAAAAGCAGGGTTGATCCAGAAATAATAACATTGCTTCTATCTTTTTATTCGGACATTAATTCATATTTTACTCATGACATTTAATATTAAAATGAAGTGAGGAAAAGCACCCTGATAAACTACCCTAACCCTACGATCTAAAAGCCCCCCCCACCTCCAAAAAAAAGCTTACAAATGTTTTTTTATGCACCGGTAATATGAATAATTTTACTGGTAGGAACGAAGTGAACCAGCCTACAATAGATTATATCGTCCGTCCGTCCGATGTCCGATTAGGTGTAGCAACATCGCCCCCTACTGCAAACACTTGGCAGGACCCTACAAAAACCTTTAGACTCAGTTAGGCTTTCCTGGCTAAACAAGTGTAACATTCCCTTATAATTCCCTGAGATAGTTTTTAATTAAAACATTTAAATTCAAAATTAACTCACAGCGGCCTAAAGCCTACAGCTAGGCCTAAAGCCTAGAACTAGGCCTCAAACTCTCCCTTCGTATCGTACCCCCGCCATTTAATTTTATTATAGCCATTCATTTGTTCGTTCCTACCAGCCCACCCTGCAGGGACCTGTTTAACTACTGGTATTCAGAAAGAAGCGAATGTGTTTTGTCACCTTGGATGAGGGGCTGGATGGTCCGCGGATTTGCCTCGGCTGAATGGTCCGCAGGCCAAAGAATTTCGAGAACAAAGCTGCCCTAGAAAGATGGCGCTACTCAGTAGGTCACTCTCACCCAGCACAAGGTGATTCTACGATACACAACGTAGAGTGGTCTACCGTACTTGGGTTTCAAGCTCATGTTAATTGTGTTTCAATTAAGTGAGATCTCAAGAGACTAGGATAATCTCAATTGTAAGAGTGGCCTGGGGCATTAGACTGCCAGTAGGGGGCAATTAATGATATATATATATGCCGGCACGCAACAACCTACTCATTAGGAATGATGTTAAGGGATCTTTAACATCTATTGTGAAGCAGAAGGCACATAGTATTAAATGTTTTTTACACCTTCAGTAACAATCAGGGTGGCTTCTGGATTCGAACCGTGAATCTTCAGAACTAATGGCCAATGCGCTACTGCTAGGCCATTTCAGCACCTTTAGACTCTCTGTGTTTGTAAGTTTAATCCCCCGGAGGTCAGCTCGGCTGAATTAAGTGGAAAAAAAGATATCCGATGGTTATTACGCCCCATCTTTTCTTAAAGTTGCCTGAAATGCACACAAGATAATTTCTATTTAACATACGTGGTGGAATATTCATCCCCAAGCAGTCTGAGACAAAGTCCAGATCTCTCCACGTCAACCAGCTAAAAACTGTGTGCGATGCTGATTGTCCAGGGTAAATGTGGGTGTATATTGACTTGGGAATATGGATAGAGTCTGGCTCTAATTGAGGCTTAACATTTATCGAGACCTTGCACTGTCTACTTTTCACACCACTTGAATCAACCTAAAACTGCCACTTGCTGTTGATGTGTCATTAATGCAGAAAAGCCTTTTGCCTGCCTCTCACCCATCCCAACCTTCATCTCTTCTGGTATTTTTCCATTGACATGTCAATGAAGAGACACTAGGTTATCAGCATGTCACAAGTATGCATCGGTCGATTTCATCTGGCCAGGTGGTAACGCTGCCGACCACTTGATTCACACAGGAAATTGCGAAGTCTAATCGTAAGGGGTTGATGCATCACCCATCCTGGGTGGATAAAATGAATACCACTTTGTGGGAAGTCAACAGTGATGGTCTTAGGAATAGACTGGCTCCCACTTTGAGGTTTGAGGCACTTCACTGTTGTGGAGTGGCTCATGCAGCCAGCTATGGCTGCAAGGTTTTGGTAGTACATGTTTATGCCATTTATTGTGAAAATTCCGTCACAGTTCCTATGATTGCTTTTTCATTGCTTTCATGGCTTTATTTTGGTGATTTCGAAAAGTGTATTGGTTTAGCCATGTTTGTTTGTTGTAGTACAGAGTTAGACTGATGGCCTTAATCTAAGTTGTCTTATGGTTGCTGTTGTTTGACTTGCATCCCACTGGGATTTTTGCACACAGCGTTGGTGTACGGTGTTTTTTCTGCAATATTTTGCTGTCTTTTCTTGGATTTTCTGTTTGCACTTAGTCACATATTCACTTTAAGATATTTTTTGTTCATGTTTTTGTTTTTTGTTTGTTGCGGTTGCATCCGATTCAAGAGCCGAAAGGCTCACAGGGCTATACCTAATAAATGAACTTGAACTTGAACACTGTAGACATCTTTATTATTGATTTTGAGTATGGTTTGAGTATATTACTTGGGTTTATGAATTCATAATTAAAGGCTTCTGGTATCCATGACTGCAGATGGTGATAAAATGTTTATAATGTTTCTTGACAATTTTAATTCTGATGATGAGATACCGAATGTATTTAACAAATGATAATAAGATGCACTCCCAGATTTCCGTGTTGCCAATGGGTTGTGTAAAAACTCTACTGCCATGTGTTTGTGTGCGTGCACAAATACGTGAAGCAGGCATTGTTTATTTTGTCATTAACATTCTCCACATTGATGCTTAATTATTATTGTTGCGAACACTTGTGGTACGTTTCAAAATAAAGGCCAGACTTTTACCACATTTGAGTTTTCGCATGTAAACCACGCAGATGTTTTTAAAAGCTTATATAATATTATACTCAATGAAAAAAACATGTATGCAGTATATGTCCAGTAGGAAAATGGGACGCAATGTACTTTAGAAATGACTGGCATTGGATTTATACCAAAAGCGGAAAAACACCCATATTATTTAATGGAAAAAAAACTAAACCAGTCCAATATTTGTTTCCAAATAGATTTTTTGACGTTAATGCGTTACCATGCCTTGATTCATATGACCTATTCTCAGTGTTGATCATTCTAAAGTTTGTTTCAATATTCCAATCCATGCTGCCCGTGTGCCAACATCACGTTTGTGCTGCAGGTCCATGTTTATGACTTTTAATGTTTTTACGTTTACATTGTCCTACTAAATATATCCTATCGTCACATTTCTCAACAGCAACAATGGCATGTCTTCATTCATAAAAGCCTTACTGAGGCTCAATACTATTTTGCAGAAGGGTCCTGCTTGTTTTATTTGGCCAATTACATTTTCATGAGTGTCGTGCGTTCCAGAATATTACAACAACACGGCCAGATGTGATGCTGCAGAACTATGCAAAAGTGGGCATGGTATACTCTTCAGTAACATTTCTCACATCACCACAATACAGCTCGATGTTATACATGGGCAAAAGTCTTTCTTTCCATTCAAAAATAAATGTTGCTTCCATCAGCCTATAGGCCCTTTGGGAGCCAGGTTTTCCAACAGCATTTGTTTAAACAGGAAAACTCTGGACCGTGTTCAACGTTCTGTGTCTCATCAGGAGAGCCAGGGCTGTTAATCAAATGTTGCCAGTCTGTCGGATTGCACTTTACCGTGGGGCCCATTCGGCACAATTATTTTTTTACTTTGACTAGATTGAGCTATGCAGTTGAATATACGTGAATCTATTAAATGTTCTCTACTTAAAAAACTGAAGTAATCTTGAGGAGCTTGGATTGTCATCTGGTTATAATGGGCCATTACCTGGCTACTCAATATTTGATTGACTGAATTATTATCCGAAAGAAAACGGCCCTGGATTATGAGAATGAATCATATTGGATCGTACCTGGCCAAGGAGCTGTGCCATTTTTTTATTTGAATAGGCATATCTCACACCCACACTACATTACACTTCTCTACACCATAAACATAGTGTCCATCACACGTGAACCTTCTCTGTTGATTACGAAAACTAGAACATGTTGATTAAATTGAAAACATATGTTTTTGTTGTTCCAAATGTGATATTGATATAATGTCCTGAGACAAAAGTTCAAACTTAACTCTTGCACATTATATCACCCTGTGTTAAAACATTGAACATGGAAGGTGATATCAACGAACAACGTCTGAGATCCCTTCAAGTGACCTCATCCATTATCCAGGGTAGGGGTGCTCCAAAAGATAGAGATGTTCATGTCATGGCTACCAAATCTTTATATATATGTACAATTCTCAAAAGTGGTGATATTTTTGCCAAGTGAAATTAATAAAACATTTATGTCATGGCAATGAAGTCATTGGTGACCGGGCATAAGCCATAACTTGCTGCACTTGAGAACTCAGTTCAAATCCAGAATCTCAGCGGTGTTGGCTCTGTGCTCTGACTTTGAAGCCACTTGGTCACCTCGGCAGAGGTGGGACAAAGTCATTGTTATGCAAGTCCAAGTCGAGTCGCAAGTCATCAAATTCATGACTCGAGTCTGACTCGAGTCCAAGTCACATGACTCGAGTCCACATCTCATAGGTGGGACAAAGTCATTGTTATGCAAGTCCAAGTCGAGTCGCAAGTCATAAAATTCATGACTCGAGTCTGACTCGAGTCCAAGTCACATGACTCGAGTCCACACCTCTGCACCTCTGTATGAAAACCTAAGTTTTACGTGATTGCATTTTTGTACAATTGATCCTTATAGCGGTACCCCGGGGTAACAAATAATACAAAATGGCCGAGGCAATTAAATATTTTATTTCTGGGACACTATTTTTTCCAGGGGTGTACTTAATTCTGCGACCGGGGTACCGATCAATCCGAAATCAGTGCTACTCCGCGATGTCGCAACGCAGCAAGGACGATTGCGCTGAAACCCTGAACGCTCGTATGCACAATAGTGCATAGTGTACAGCAGTGCCGTGCGGTGAAGTCAATGGCTGGGGAGGCACTGGCTCGTGTTGTTCCAAATGTGATATTGATATAATGTCCTGAGACAAAAGTTCAAACTTAACTCTTGCACATTATATCACCCTGTGTTAAAACATTGAACATGGAAGGTGATATCAACGAACAACGTCTGAGATCCCTTCAAGTGACCTCATCCATTATCCAGGGTAGGGGTGCTCCAAAAGATAGAGATGTTCATGTCATGGCTACCAAATCTTTATATATATGTACAATTCTCAAAAGTGGTGATATTTTTGCCAAGTGAAATTAATAAAACATTTATGTCATGGCAATGAAGTCATTGGTGACCGGGCATAAGCCATAACTTGCTGCACTTGAGAACTCAGTTCAAATCCAGAATCTCAGCGGTGTTGGCTCTGTGCTCTGACTTTGAAGCCACTTGGTCACCTCGGCAGAGGTGGGACAAAGTCATTGTTATGCAAGTCCAAGTCGAGTCGCAAGTCATCAAATTCATGACTCGAGTCTGACTCGAGTCCAAGTCACATGACTCGAGTCCACATCTCATAGGTGGGACAAAGTCATTGTTATGCAAGTCCAAGTCGAGTCGCAAGTCATAAAATTCATGACTCGAGTCTGACTCGAGTCCAAGTCACATGACTCGAGTCCACACCTCTGCACCTCTGTATGAAAACCTAAGTTTTACGTGATTGCATTTTTGTACAATTGATCCTTATAGCGGTACCCCGGGGTAACAAATAATACAAAATGGCCGAGGCAATTAAATATTTTATTTCTGGGACACTATTTTTTCCAGGGGTGTACTTAATTCTGCGACCGGGGTACCGATCAATCCGAAATCAGTGCTACTCCGCGATGTCGCAACGCAGCAAGGACGATTGCGCTGAAACCCTGAACGCTCGTATGCACAATAGTGCATAGTGTACAGCAGTGCCGTGCGGTGAAGTCAATGGCTGGGGAGGCACTGGCTCGTGTCAGAGCCAGAGTCACACACTGAGGGGGGCGTGGCCTCACGGAGGGGGGCGTGTTAGACACGTCCCCCTCAGTGAGGCAGATGTTATAGCTGCCTCCCCTGGTGCTTTTTCATTGCAGTTTCATGACGAGACCAGCGAGCCTAAATATCTTTATACACATACGTGAAATAAGTTACCTGGAGTATGAAAGGTGACGACATGAAATGAAGGGGTCTACAAACATTACATTGGTGACATACTGAGATAGTAACAGGCACGCGCTTATTGCCCGCGCTCCATCCAGTTACTGAGGGGTTGCGCAATCAGAGGGGAGGCTGAGCTCGTCGCTGCCTCACCTCTCATCTCTTCCTGTATTTGCAGTGGAGCTCCGCAAATTTGGCGATTTTGACTATAAAAATGATTGGAATCGTACAGAAATTACATTTATAACACAGATCAGTGGAAAAATCTTCATATTTAATTTTTTGTTTTCGTAACAGCTATTTTCATTGGAGTATGACAGGTGAGGCTCTGCCTCCCCTGCCTCCCCTGACCGCACGTCCCTGGTGTACAGCTCGTCGAGATGAGTCGATTGTTGCATCGCCGACCATCAAAAGACTCAAAATGACTGCATCACGGACATTATGCGAGAGCCGGGGTACTATGGTACCCCGGGGTTATGCCATAAGGGTCAAATGGTGACCAAAGCTGAGACCATTAACTCACTTTGCTTGAGAACCCAGTATAATTTCAGGTGGCTGAAACCGGATATAAATCCAGGTTTCTCAGGAGATCCAGCTCAATCCCTCTGGCATGGCCATTATGAGTGCACACCAGCTTAGCAACGTGGTCATATAGCTGGCTCTTGGAGGATGACTTTAGTGTGAACATTTGGCATCCATGAAATTCACGCTGCATGTGTTGCTCGCATAATGCACGTGGCATTAATGTTCCATTGGAAACACATTTTTGAAGTCGATGGAACACGTCCCTCGCTAAATTGCTTAAACATGATCCCATAAACAAGTCCTTTAAAGACAGACGACAGCACTTAAAAAACAGCCGTCGTGTGCTGTGCTGAGGATATTCAGTATGTGCGTGTACTATTGTTTTTGTATACTCTGTCTGGGGAGCGGTCGTTTTGCGGTCACCGCACTGCACTACGAACGTGGCGTCCTGAGTTCGGTTGCCGTTCATGGGCAACACCAGTGACGATTATCTAAACCGCATCCTGGGTCTCAAATGAGTACCTGGTATGGTGTGTAAAATAATCGCCACTGGGGAAACAAAGACGATCGGGCATGGTTCGGGCCACCGACCCTCTCATGTACCATTCTGGCCTCCATAGGTCCTAACAGCACTTGCCCCAACAGTCTGTTAAGGCTATACTGGAGATCGTTGTCTTTGTTTGTATAATCTGTGCAAATGTAAACTACTTGATGTATACAGCCCTTTGTAAATGGATTGCTAGATGAATGCCTCCCCATCGTGTTGATGGGGGGTCGTTTGACCATACTTCACCACGTTGTTCAGTGTGGGTTGTCGGTGGCGGACACACAGTAATGCTTCACATGTCCCTGGCGACTGATAATATCCGTGGCCGCAGTTCAAACTCTGCATCGACGGGTTCAAAGTTGAGTGCACTGCACCAATGGAAAATAGGGTCAGTACTAACACCTCTTGCTTTGTTGTATATTATGAATGTACCTACGTACGCGTGCAATGGCAAAGACCCTCAACCTCCACTTCAAAGACTGGGGGCTAATGATGGTTATGAGCACCTATTGAGGCAAACACAACACAACAACGGCGGTGGTTTGGGCAGCACCATACATGCGCAGCCACCAACACTATAACCAGTAATTTAGTCTGTTCTCTTATAACGCGTGTTTTTATTACGCGAGTTGATAAAATGCGATTAATGTTATGAGGGAACGTTATTTTTTTTGAACGCGTATGCTAATTAGATATAACACTATTGAATTAACGGAACTACGTCACATAGGTATGAATAAGCGGTCGTACTGCCGTCTCGGCGTAGCATCGCACACAGCACCGGGATACTGCTGGATGCTTCTATATGCTACCCATCTCACGTGTTATTGCGGACTGTGCTTTACCCCTACATATTTATATTATTTATTATAACGCGATTTCTCCACAACGCGGTGTTCTTCGCGAACGCAACTACCGTGTTATAGGAGAACAGGATGGACTAATATTCGGCTGAGATGACCCTGGCAAGGCACGTGTTTCAAATGCCACCGGTTCTGTGCACCCCCCCCCCCCCCCGGCTAGGAATCTAACCGAGTTCACCGAGAACTTGTGGGATAGTGTGTGGCTTTTACCCGTGATGACGTGTGGCCTAAATCCGTTAAGCCTCGGCGTGCATCGTTTGACGCAGCGTCCTGCATGCCAACCAAGGTGCGGATGTCTCCCCAAGAGTGACACAGTTGCCCCCCCCCGAACAAGCTACAGCTTCAAAAATAGCCCGACCTCACAAGAATTCCGCATCCCGGCAGGAAACGGACAAAGGGAGCCTTGTTTAGGCTTTTAAGGGGGGTCTCCGGTGGGAAAGGGAGACAAGACCGCCTCAAATGCATGCGCGTACAGGATGCGCTGGCGTTTGAAGTTGTTTTTCTTGGTCCCAATTAAGGCAAATCCCGTGTGCCTTAATCTCTGCGCCTTACGCAGCGTTGTCGCCGTGGCGGGGTTGGATGCATTCTGTGCGTTTGTGGGAATTGTGTTTAGGTAGAGGAAACTGCACGCTAAGTGACACGGTGGGTGGCAGTGGTTACGAGGTGTACGTACGTGTGTGTGTGTGCAGCCTCAAAATGTATGCAAGTCAAGTCCATGTCAAATTGTTCCCAATGCCCCAACAGACAAGAGGGTACTTCTCGTGTCTATTGACAACTCTCAGCCAGTGGTGGAATTTCCACATTGCTATGGCCACTGTTTAAAGTTGCAAGTTTATATTGTTTAACCAGGCGACAACTCAAGAGACCAGGATCGTCTAATTATCAAGAGTGACCGGGGGCATTAGTCTACCAGCAGGGGGCGATTATTGCTATGTATAATCCGAAGCGAGTGATTTGTTGATTTGCAAAAGAAAGTTGTGGTTATATTAATGACCTTAGACTCCTGAAATTAATAAATTGCCGAGTTGACCCGTGATCACACTTCGTATTTGTCCATACATCCAATCATATTGCCACTTGTTTAGATGCGCCATATATTACGTGTGTGTTCTATGTATCCGTTTCGGAATAATGTGTGTGGGTGTTGTGCACTGTCGATCTGTGTGTATGCGCGAGTTGCGGTGCAATGACTCGCACACTGCACACTGCATCTGGTGACCTGGTCTCGATTCCTGACCATGCACATCAGTGGGTGGCAAGTATTAACTCAACCTTGAAATGTGTAGCTACCGCAGTGCGTTAATAGAAGCAACTGGGTGGGCAAAGGTGACTTGGCAATGTGTTTGCCACACCACCGTCACACATGCCAGGGCAGGTTTTAATAGGCGCTCGCTAACAGCACTTGGGGGTCCCTCCGGTCTGAGGCTAAATGGGGATGTGTGCGCGTGTAGGAGGAGTGAAGAGATGGGAGAAGAGTGAGTGGATGGGAGAGAGTGGGACGAGGTGGGTGGGTGGGGGGGGCTATGGGAGGTGCTTTGAGGACAGCAGAAACAGAGATCTTGTCACGTGTATATTGCAAGGGTTCAGCTGGTGAGTACATAAGCGCGCGCGATGCTGTCTGCGCGCGAATGATGTCCACCCCGCGTGTTTAACAGTGCGGAAAACACTCTTTAAAGATACACAAGCTAATGGCTGTGAAGGCAGTTTGAATATATTTCGACTCATAACCAAATGCATATGGCATATAGATGTGTGTTGTTACATGTACATGTTGACATATCGGCAGAGACATATCTATTCCGCTACATTACTCCAGTTCGTATGAGCGAAGAGTCTGGAGTGCATAATGCATGACGGGTAGTATAGGCTGCCACTGTTGCATCGGACTTAAACGCTCCCACATTTGTACTCCCAGCTTTCACCAACACATCACTGCCCAGCACGGCGCGTGGTGGGGCTGTGTGTGGTGTCTCATCCAGCAGTGGATTGCCACAGGGCTATCTGTACATGTCCACATTATTACAGGATGTGTGGAGCGGTGGCACAGCGGGTAATTCTCCCGAGTTTGATTCCTGGCCACGGCTAACATCAGTAGCGTTCCTGGGTTACCTGCTTCACCAACGAGCATGGTGAAATGTGGTCAAATAACCCCCATGGCACCACGTGGCAGGGAGCGGTGGCTCATTCAAGGGTACATTGACCCAAGGCTGTAAATTATCGGTAAATATAATGTCCTATAATACTTACGAGCCAATTTCGATGTAAAGCTTTCGTGACTGCAGGGATTCATGTTCTTGGTTCTGTCGTTGAAGTCACGGAGAAGGGAAATAATAAAATTATAAAAATAAAACAATAAAAATTCTCACGACGTTTCGGCCACAACGCAAGCAGCCGTCCTAAGGTGGAGAACGTCGTGAGAATTTTTATTATGTTTTATTTTTATTATTTTATTATTTCCCTTCTACGTGAATTTACCGAAAGAACCAAGAATATACTTATAAGCCAATTAGCAGATTTCTCTTGACTTAAAGCTTTCGTGACTGCAGAAATTAATATTCTTTGGCTCTTTCGGTAGTCACGTAGATAGGTTCAAAGAAAATAACAAAAAACTACGACGTTTTGATTGCAACACAAGCGTTCGATGACAACGATGACGACCGCTTGTGTTGCGATCGAAACGTCGTAGTTTTTTTTTGAACCTATCTACGTGACTTTACCGAAAGACCCAAAGAATAGCAGATTGCTATTAATTTATAACTCTTTGGCTTCCGTTATCGCGAAGGGCTGCTTGCTAGTACAATATGTCATTGCTGCTTCGTTAGCCTAATAAATGGCTTTTGTCTCGCTGAGCTGTAATTGGGTAATTAGTCTCAATGCATCACCTCCGAGACTCAATTATGACGGCCTCTGGTGGCCGCGGGATTTCCTGAGTGAAGACGGCCCCTGCGAAGCCGAAGCAGGGGGTGATAAGTGCAGACAAATGATGCCTTTAGGTTCGAGAGGTGAAAAGCGAGGAGTGTTCCCAGATTGATTTGCAAGGCCATTATCTAAGTTATTTGCTTGGAAGCTGCAAGCAATGTGTCTTGATCAGCCTGGTTGGGCTGGGTGGCTGTGAAGATAATTTCGCGACCTACTTCTGTGTGATTCAGTCGTCACCAACCACTTGCGATTTAACCGGATACCTCTCCTTTCTAGACTAAACAATGTTTTGGAGTTTACCAAGTAAGGCCCACTGAGCTATCTAGCTCTTTTTCAGAAACGACCTTGTCACAAATGATAGCCCAATGCAGTGGCTTATCACGTGGAAATGTATCGCAGCTAAATAATCTAAACGCTTGTTTCTAAACGCGACGGAGAAAGCCGGAGGATCCGGAGAAAAATCCACGCGACCACGGGGAGAACATGCAAATTCCGAATATACATATTCATATTGGATGGTAAGCAATGTGGTTGGAAATCTCCACACACAATCCCGTGAATCGGGTCTACTCGGCCTTTCATTTCACTGGGATCGATACAATGTATACGATACGACGCACATTTTACTTACGTGATCTGACCAAATGTTCAATTTAGAATCGAACGATTTGAATCCTACGTTGTGGGGAAGTTAATAGTTCTTAAGTTGTCTGATACAGAGCCTGGCCCAAAGATATTGGAAACGTGGAATTTCCACTGAATTTCAGAGGGCACAAACATACTTGTTTGAACAGGAATACCCTTTGACCTGACCGTTTAACAGGACACACCTGTAGTGAAGACGTCATGGAATGTTAAGTTTATCCAGAACACAGCTGCACCACGCCGTTGAGATGATGAGACTCAACATTTCAAAGTATGCGGCCGTGTTTGCTATTCTGGGCCAAACATGTTGATGATGCACGTCCGTGCTTGTGTGAGTGCGTGCGGGCATGTGTGTTTGTGGGGAGCGATAGTGTAGTGGTTAATGCACTGAGCTACGAACCCAGCCACCTGATTTTGATTCCTGGCCCGTTGCTGAACTTCAGTAGCGAATAGCTGAATCGGTCCTGGAACTCCTTTACCTATTTTATTTACCAGCTAAGGCCCACTGAGCTTAACGCTCTTTATCAGTAGCGACCCTGGCTACAAATGATAGCTCAACGAAGTGGCTTATCACGTGGACATTTATGGCAGCAAAATAATCTAAACGCACGTTTCTAAACGTGGAGCGGGAAAAAAAAACCCGGAGGAACCGGAGAGAAATCCACGCGACCACGGGGAGAAACATGCAAACTCCAAAAACCCAAAACAGGCGTCCTGGTCGGGATCGAACCTCCTCCATACCAGGCGAGGCAGATAACATCTCTACACAGTGGCCCCTTGAGGCTGCCACTGCGGAGACAACAGCGGGCCGGGCATGGTCCCAGCCACACCATCCAGCCTTCATGAGTGCGAGCTTACAGCACTTGCCTCGACAGCCTGTAAGGCTGCACGAGGGATCTTTGCCTTTGTGTCGTATGAATTATATTAAAGTTAGGCCCGCATGGATGATGAAGGCGCTGTGACAGGACATATGGAATCTGCGACGGGATTCATTGTCTTATTACAGTGCCTCCCTTTGCCGAGTCAGTCATGGGTTTATCTTACCTATAAATAATGACCCAGAAATGTCTGTCCGTCCCGCGCGTGACGTCACTCCACATGAGGCTCATGATTATTAATGAAAAAAAGTTAGTTGGTAAATATATTTCGCCACTCTGGCCAGTGTAGGATGATGGTGATTGAGCGGGCGGGTTGGGCGGGAGAGCTGGTAGTACTGTACGTATGTTGCACTTCTTTTGCACCGTACGTAGCCAGCCGTGCTAATCGGAGGTGGGCGGGAAGGACAACAAACTCAGCGCAAAGACATTTTCATGAATGTGAGCCGTGGTTGCGAATCAAATCCGGAATGCTGGGTGCATAGTCCATGATGCAGTGTGATATCTGCTAGGGTTGTGAGACTACAACCTTGAAACCGGTAACCATTTGTGTTATGTGCTCTAAAGACGCGCCATTGCCCGAAACGTCGCCTATTATATATGTATTTCTTCCATTTGAAGGCCACAGTGTCATTTACGAATGCGTACATTTGTTTTTCGTCACGTGTATTCGTATTGTCGATTACCGATTCCAAAAATTAGGAACCGGTAACCGTTTCACGTGGAACATTAGGAATTCCATGCACCGATTGGCACGTGCCAAAGTACAAACGGCACGGCGAGTGCGCGCCGTTCTCACTTAATAGGGCAACAACACAGATAAATGCGCAGCCCTGCAATTTCTTGCTCACGCCACTGATGGCGGAAGGGCCTCCGCTAGAGGGAGCGCGAGAGGGATATCTGTTGTGCTTTTCCACGCAGACGCGACGTGTTGGATCGAGGTGTGGGCGTGCTCACACTTCACCCCCCACCACACGCAAGCTGGACTAATTTAAGGGTGTTATACTGGTAGGAACCTCTGGTTACACCAGCCCACAGGGGATTATTGTGTCCGTCCATCCGTCGCGCAGGGAGGGGCTGGGTGGGGATGGAGGGGCTGGGTGGGGAGGGTGGGGCTGGGTGGGGAGGGGCTGGGTAGGGAGGGTGGGGAGGGGCTGGGTGGGGAGGTTGTGGAGGGGCTGGGTGGGGGGGGGCTGGGTGGGGGGTGGGAGAGGTGGGGCTGGGTGGGGAGGGGCTGGTCACCCCGTGGTGCCCTTATAAAACTCAACGTTTAACCTACTCACGTCGGCTTGTGCCCGCCCTCACAGTCGGGCATATTTGCGGAATACACCACGCCGCCGTTGACCCTGGCCATTGACCGAGCAACCCAACGTTCCTACCAGCTCCCTCCGCATGAATGTGTAAAAACAAAATAATACGACGACATTAGATAGCATAGTGGGTCTTCGCCAGGGCAATGACTCGAACCTCCGCTGTGGAAGGCGGACGGAGAATGTGGCATCCTTGCGGGACTGTCCCAGCATGACATCCACACTCAGGCTCTGCGAGCTTCTCCTCCACGACGCCGTCGCGAATGTGTCTCGACGCGCCTCTCTGCCACGAACTCCGGATCCCGAGTTTGATTCCCGCTCACGACTGAACCTGTGCTAGGCCTCCCTTAGGTCGACTCAGCCTTAAATGAGTACCTGGTGCGTTGTTTCCATCAATACTGGGGAGACAAAGGCGGCCGGTAGTCGTTCTGGCCGCCAACCCTCCACGTGCTCTGTGCCGGCGTTCACAGGTGCTCATGAACAGCACTTGCCCCAAAAGTCTTCTAAAGGCCACACGGCGAATATTTTGTCTTTGTCTTTGTGCGCAGCAGTCCCCTGCACGTGTTTGTGTTGCGATGGTGGGCGTCGTGGCTCACCACGCTGTGTTGTGGCACCATATAGGGACACATACACAAGCATTGCGGTGGGGTGGGGGGGGGTGTCGTGGAGAAGCCAAGGTCAGAACTCAGAAGACACAGGGGGATTAGAACCCTTGTTCGGCACGGCTGTGGGGAGGCGACTCGCTTGTGTTGCCGCTGGGTGCGGTGATGCGTGCCGTGGGTGTTTATTGTTTCAACGAGGTGGGATATAGCGTATTCCAGCTGTCCCCTCTCCTCTCTCGGGACACGGCAGACATTCGCATGTGTGTTGAACGCGTAGGCTTTCGTGACCAATATTATCAACAACAGAGGTTTCTTGGGTTAGATCGCGTAAATATAAGTGCGCCGTTAAACCCGCCACCACCCGACACAGCCAATTAGTGAGGTTCGTTACGTAAACAGAACGTAGCCAATTCGTTATTAGTTCAGCACACCGGTGTGTTGGAGAGTAAACTCCCACAACATTTACAATTCAAGTACGACGTTTCGCCAGTAATTACAACTAGCAACATCAAACAGACAGCCAGGATTGTGGAGAAATCCTCCTGCTTCGGTCTTAGAAGGATACATGGGATGTTGTCAATTCTGAGCCAATCAGATGCAAAGGCCAGAGGGGGGGGGGGCGGGGGGCAATGTATTCATTACGTGACAAAACTTACTAATTAGCTGTGTCGGGTGGCGGCGGGTTTAACGACACTTTTATATGTACGCGATCTCACCCCAAAACACCTATATTCTAGATTATCTTGTGTGTTTGTACGTGTTGTGGCAAAGAAGCACACAGCTATTATGAAACATTGCGGGTGCTACGGTGGCACGATGTTAACGACCTCGCCTGGTATACAGGAGGTCGTGGTTTCGATCCCGATCCTGACGCCTTTATATAGGGAGTTGGCATGTTCTCCCCGCGGTCGTTTGGATTCTTCTCCGAGTCCTCCTGTTTTCCCCTCCACATTTAGAATCATTATTATGCGTTTAGAGTACATTTCCACGTGATAAGCCACTTCGTTGAGCTATCATTCGTGGCGAGGGTTGCGTCTGAAAAATATCTACATAGCTCAGTGGGCCTTACCTGGTAAAAATAAAAAAAATAGTTTAGAGTAAGAGTTTTTAGTTTACATCCTCGACCAGTAGTGTAGTCGAGCATTCTGGGAGTAATCAAGCAAATGAAGTTGTTGTTCTGTAAAAGGAAGAGAGGGTAGAGGTTAATCCCGGCAATTTCTTGTTCACGTCAATGCTGGCAGCAAGGCCTCGTCTATAGGGAGCCCTGGGTTAAAATTGTACATCTATTGCTTTAGTTTATAACAGTGGGTACTTTTATTTGCAATATTGTCAAACGTGATCGGTCAACTTAGTGTCAATGCAAATTTCTTGCAAAAAAAAACCGCATTTAACGTGAAGACAATATTTAAATCTAGAATATGCTCATTTTCAATCATACTGATATTGTATCTTGTATGCTGGCGTTTGTATTTCTCAATGGGCTTCTCTAGGCCTCGCTTGTAAATCACTTATTTTGTGTCAACGGGCTCTTACCTTGTTTAAAATAAGAAAACCTGCCCCTCCACGACCCATTATTCCGAATCGTGCTCAAGAGACCATCACGATCACAGCGTATGCACCTCGCGATTGCCTCCTTCCTTTGGTGAAATCCCTTCGCTGTTGCACATACAGCAACCCAACCTCCTTGGTGTGTTATTTACAGCCCCATTATCACCACCAGAGTCAGGAGGAGTGGTAAGGTTGAATCGATTAATCGACTGAAGTTTATAATCATCACATTTTTTTGTGTAGGGGTCAATTACTTGGGTCCCTTTTAGGATGGCGTAAAACCCCCTCCACAACGTCGCGCCCAGCGTGACGCGAGGTTGACGAAGCCGATGGCCGTTCCTAAGCCGCTCCCATCACCTCCCGTCCAGCGGCACGTGTGGAAAAAAAGGGATGTGAGACACAGTTTCCCCGCAACAGTTTTGAGCGTATTACCCGATGAGTGGAGTAATCGGAGTGATGGAGTCATCGGTTATCTCAATAATTAATCGGAGAGAGGCCAGCTCCCATTGCCACCGTCTGGTTTTTGTAGGGTCTTCACCTTGCTCGCCATCATCTGGGTGCCAACTTTGTTGCCTGCTTAGCATCAATAAGTGCACCCTGTATCCTCTGTGGCAGTGTCAAACCTCACCTCTACAAGAAGCAGGCCACCAGCCGCCCCTTTGATATTCAACCTTTTTCTCTCCGTGCCACCCATGCAGCGGACGCAGCTAACGCAGCATCGTTAGAGATTGTGATTGAATGGCTCCATTTACTGATGTAAGTAGTTTTTCCTGTAATTTACAAGTCGCTTTGTTTTTGGTGGCTGCTTTTCCTTGTTGAGTGTTTATCACATCTTCAGTCTGCCCCTCCGCATGCTCGTGCATGAGCGTTTCTCCTTAATTACTCGGGGGTTAAGAGGGTGTGGGAAATTTGGCCGGGTGGCAAGATGATTAGGGCGCTCGATTCATAGTTGGACGTTTGTTGTTTCAAATCCCAGTCAGCTGTCAACACACTCAGCCGATCCACTCTCGGGGGGCGGGGGGGTGGTGAGGAAAATTATTTACCACTTTGTGGGAAACCAACAGTGGTCATCCTATAGAGCAGAGTTATGTATCCCCCCATGTAAAAATATTTTTTGAATCTATCGGCCGATTGGTTTGATGGACAGATATACAGCAGCAATGATTTCCCAACCAAACTTCCAAACTTCACCATTTTAGACCTTCGGAGTCTCAACAGCAGAGTTAACTTTCTGCAGCAAAATCCTATAGAGAAATCTACCCAGGTCATATGAATGTGGAATTTTCACCGTTGTCTCTGTAAAATATGATGGAAGTAAACCCAATTTCTTATTTATTGCAGGGAGACACTTTTCCTTGAGTGGACGTGAGTAGTATGGGAAACATGAGATGTAAGAAGCTGTCCTTTAAACAAACAACAGTTGTTTTATTAAACCTACTTGTTGTACTTCCTCCCTAATGGCACCACCACATTTTCCTATAGGACATCTCAAGCAGGGCCCTGTCTCTGAGTGATCCATTAACCCTACGCCCACAATGATACACTAGATACATGTGTAATGATAATGGAGCCTGCATGCGGTGTGAGGGGACTAGTGGCTACGGGAGGTAATGACAGGGGTATCAGTTGTGAGTGTGAAGGGACTGGTGGCGAGAGGGGAGCGTGGTCAGGTGACGGAAGAGGACGGTGGAATCTGCTGGCAGAGCGAGCGTCCAGAGTCAGCGAGAATGATCTAGAAGGGGGACGTGGCCTCGGTTGGTATATAAGGGAGATGCGCCGGAGACTCGGGGCTGTTACAGTGGGATCTCCGCCTGATGGCAA
Organism: Lampetra fluviatilis; assembly: GCF_964198595.1. Taxonomy (NCBI): domain Eukaryota; kingdom Metazoa; phylum Chordata; class Hyperoartia; order Petromyzontiformes; family Petromyzontidae; genus Lampetra; species Lampetra fluviatilis. The sequence continues at coordinate 4,964,188 of NC_136295.1, read as the reverse complement.
GTGAACAATAAAGTGCCATCTCAACAGAAGTGTGTCAAGTCGTCATTACACATGTGCTTCCACACTCAGCTCTGATATAGATTGCAGATACAAACAAGTTTATGACGGTGGGACACGTGCAGGATGCAGAACGGTAGGTAGCTGAGAGAGGAATTTGATTGGCACATAAAACATGGCAAGGAATGGGGAAGGCTTAAAGCCAGATTATGGCGATGTCACTGTACAATTGGGCCCATATCTGAATAATCAGTTGCATCACTTCGTTACATGCAACTTAAATGCTTATACGTTGCATATTGTTGATGACTGTCCGCTAACTATGTTCAGCGGAGCTTTACCAGAAAAACACACGGCCACCGAGGACGTTGATCGCATGGACCGGCGATTACGCACTCGCTAAATTATTTTCCAAAGGTCGTGAAATAACTACGGGGCACCGCGGTGGCAAGATGTTAGACAGGAGGTCGTGGGTTCAATCTCAAACCTGACGCCTGTATATTTGGGGTTTGCGTGTTCTCCCCGTGGTCGCGTGGATTTTTTACCCGGGTCCTCTGGGCTTTCCCTCCACATCTAAAAACACGCGTTTAGAGTTTTTCTCTGCGACACATTTCCACAGGGTAAGACATTTCGCTGAGCTATCATTTGTGACCAGGTTGCTTCTGAAAAAGAGCTATATATTTAGCTCGGTGGGCCTTACCTGGTAAAAAATACAATAGTTCAGTTATAATTTTATAATAATCGTGCTCAATTCAAGAAATGTATTATCTATTTTTCCGATTGCAATGTTGATAGCGCTCTTTGCTGCTGGCCGCTTGATATATCGGGTCTTCTGGGCTGTGCTCAGCAACTGTGTTAAAACATACACACACACCTTAACGTGCCAAATAATAATAATAATTGTTAGCACGGGGCAGGGTGTGACGGTGGGGCGGAGACCGGGGTAGAGGCAGCGTGGTCCGTTGAAGGCCCCTTGGCTCACGGCGCCTGTGCGTTTGTGCCCAGTACAGCGCCCCTTCCTGCCATTGTGAGGCCACCAGGCGCACACAATAGCCACTGCGTAATCTCGGGGTGGAGTCGAGTCGGTGGATAGGACCATCGCACCCTACGCCTTCAACTCGCAATGCCCACCCCTGTATGTATACACATGTGTCTGCGTGTGTGTGTGTGGTGTTGGGGAGCGGTAGTGTAGCGGTCAGCGTGCTACGCTACGAACCCGGCGAACCGAGTTCGATTCCCGCTCACGGCCAACACTAGTGACGATTCTCCTGAGCCTCCCCTAGGTCGCCTCAGCCTCAAATGAGTATCTGGTGCAATGTGTAGACATCACCACTGGAGAGATAAAGGAGATCGGGCATGGTGCTGTCCACCTTGTGCCGTGCCGACCTTCATAGGTGCTCGCTAAGAGCATTTGACCCCAACAGTCTGTGAAGGCTATACGGGGGATCTTTGTATTTGTGTGTAGTTAGCACAGTGAGGAGAAGCTTGCGGAGCCCAAATGTGATTTGATGCTTGGGCAGTCCACGCAAGGATGCCTGTCCATTTGGTCCAGCAGAGGTTTGAGTTGTTGACCTGGAGAAGACCTACCATGCTCATTAATGTCGTATAAATATATTTTTATTAACATCCTTATTTATCTAGGAAAGCCACACTGAGTCGTAGGCCTCTTCAGGAGAGCCCTGCACAGGGGTTTCATTTTAAGATGTTTTCAGCCAATTAATGAGTGTGGGAGGAAACCAAAGCACCCGGAAAATACCCACGCACGTGAGGGAGCAACACTCAATCCCCGTACACGTGAAACAAATAGCGATAAGTCCATTTGCTGTACTGCCTTCTGACGCGCCAGAGTTATGGTGCCTCGGCGCCCATGGGAAAGGAGTGATCACAACATTTGTGCGATTCCTCAAACCTCAACCCCACAGTGCTGGATTACAGGCACACACCAACATCACCCGGCTATTATTTGTGTTATTCTGCATGCTTTTAAGGTACCTAACCCTCTGCTCTTGATCATTAAGAATGCTCATGATGGTGGGTAAGCTGAATACATGACACTACACTGTGTCATGGGAGGCTGATCGATGCCCAGGTGCTGTCAAGGGATGGCTTCCAACTCGACAACCAAGTTAATATACTGATGAGCTAGTATTTCTAGATTTGAAGTTTTCGTGACTGCAAGGATGAGCTAGTAATTGCTACTTTGAGAAAGAGTAGGATGCTCTGCTGGTGGCCCGGCCCTGGAGCATCCCACTAAGAGGTTTACATCAGCCCCATTAAAACAAGACAAGCTCCTGCCTGAGTATATATCGCCAAACATGCCACTCCCTCAACTCTCCATGAATAATTGGGGCAGTTGAATACAAGGTGGAGGAGTTCCCAAACGTGGGCAGTGTGCACATGACCTACTTTGGTTTAGCAGTGGAGGTCTCACTTGATGTTAGTCGAGCGGCATTCACTTTTCATCGGCTGCGTAATACTGTTGTGGAAACTGCCTGGCCTGTCGCTGTATGCGACGTTCCACATCTCTTTCGGCCACAATTGTGTGCAATTTTCTCCATGCTTGACAGCAGCGGTGTCAATGCAAATTGTCACCCTGCTCAAACAAGCAATGACAGACACTCTTCTCCCTCTGTGGTCCTGATCCAGTGTTGGAAAACTCCACATTTCTTTCTCGGTGTCTCTCCTTCGGATGACCACTGTCGACTTTCCACGGAGATTTACTCCTGGAATTTCTGCCTGTGAAAGGCAGAACATCCAGGAGACCAGAGACTTTGTGGCCAAACTTGCACTCAGGCTTTGCACCCAGGCTCTCGTATCCAGCTTGTCTGTTGAAGCGTCCTGTGAGTGCAACCAAAGATGAAGACTTTTCGAGAGCACGTATACATTTTTTGTCCATCCTGTCGATCTTCTCAACAACCTTTATTCTAATGAAGAACACTTGAGTAAACATTTGAAGTGGAAGCCCGGTATTTGAAAATGAGAGATTATTGTTTTGTTTGCGCACACATTTGAATTGTTATGCTCGCGTGTGCGTTTGCTTTTGTGTACACGATATGATACAGGTTGTATTTTATTCTTGCGTATGGCAATATGTTCAGGAGCTCAATGCCAATGTCGAAATATGCTTGCCACGAGAGGACCTCAGGAGAGCACGAACTCCAGAGGTTTAATATATGGTCCACAGTAGGTGAACAACATGAGCAAACGTTGTATTTCTACTGAACAAGACTTAGACTTGACTTAAAGCTTTCGTGACTGCAAAAATGCCTATTCTTTGGGTCGTTCGGTGAAGTCACGTAGATAGGTAAACAAAAAATTTAAAAAACTACGACGTTTCAATCGCAACATAAGCGATCGTCATCAATGATGTAGTTTTTTGTAATTTTTGTCATTTTGTTCAACCTATCTACAGTGAGGGAAACAAGTATTTGATCCCCTGCTGATTGTGTACGTTTGCCCACTGACAAGAAAAATGATCAGTCTATAATTTGAATGGCAGGTTTATTTGAACAGTACGTGTCTTTACCGAAAGACCCAAAGAATAAGACTTAGACTCTAGTAAATTATGAGTGCTTTTATTCGTTCTGTTTTCCTACACCCAAATTATCCCTCAGGAACAACGGCACAATTGTTTTAAGAGTTTAAGTAAAAACAAATTACAGCATGCACACAGAATAATCTCAAAATCTCTGGGACAAACAACCTTATTAACTCAACACAGACACTTCCTACCCTGGCAGATCACCAGTGCAGAGACTGTAATGGCACATAGTGTTTATTTAGCAGTTTAGTAAATGCGGACAATTTTCAAAGCTGGTGAACTTGGACTTCCGCTTAAGTGTCAGTACTCTTAAGACTGAGTGAGCAAAGGCAGGTTGAAGGCAGATGACACCGCATAATTTTGGCCACTGGGGACAAAAATTAAGAGTAGCGAAAATTGGACCCATTGAGCCCTCACGCAATGCCCCAGCTGCAATTTGCTGTAAACATTGCATTCACATAGTGTGCGTGCATGTTAAGTATGTAACAATGTCCCCACGTTGGTTCGGTAAAACGTCCTCACCGCGTTGTTGCCCCACGTTTCTGGAATACTCTTGCCGCTCATCTACAGCCTGGTTCCCTACCTTCACTCCCACCCTCTTTATTTCCCTGTTGGACCAAAACACAGAGCGTACGTGCACCTCAGTGACGTGCGGTGAGGTCAATGGCTCGGGAGGCACTGGCTTGTGTCAGAGCCAGATTCACACACTGAGGGGGGCGTGGCCTCATTGAGGGGTGGGGCCTCACTGAAGGGGACGTGTCTAACACGCCCCCCTCAGTGAGGCAGATGTGATCGCTGCCTCCCCTGGTGCTTTTTCATTGCAGTTTCATGACGAGACCAGCGAGCCTAAATATCTTTATACACACACGTGAAATAAGTTACCTGGAGTATGGAAGGCATGACATGAAAGGGTCTACAAACATTACATTGGTGACATACTGAGATAGTAACAGGCACGCGCTTATTGCCCGCGCTCCATCCAGTTACTGAGGGGTTGCGCAATCAGAGGGGAGGCTGAGCTCGTCGCTGCCTCACCTCTGGTCTCTTCCTATATTTGCAGCGGAGCTCTGCAAATTTGGCGATTTAGACTATAAAAATGATTGGAATCGTACAGAAATTAAATTTATAACACAGATCAGTGGAAAAATCTGAATACTTATTTTATTTTATTATTCTTTTTTTTTACTTTTTGTAACAGCTATTATCATTGGAGTATTACAGGTGAGGCTCTGCCTCCCCTGCCTCCCCTGACCGCACGTCCCTGCTGCACCTGTACCTAACGTTTTTTTTTCTGGGACCTCTTGCTCCACGTATTTTCTGTGCCTGTTTTGATTTGCGCGTGTTTGTGTCACTGTTAGACTAAAATATAGAGCTTACTTGCACATATACCTAACCTTTTCTGCCATTATGTTTGCAGTTTTTTTTTATTTGCTTGTGTTTCGTTAATGACCGTCAAATACCTCGTTTGTTAGTTGTGCAATATTCCATCAGGACCCTGTATTCGTTCTGTGCAATATGAATGTTCGTGTCGTTTGGCTGTTGCTGCTTACTGTGCTCACGCACCACCCACGGATCTCCCTCGTCAAATAGCCAGGGAATGGGCTCAACGGGACCAGGCGCATATTCTAATCTCACTGATCAACGTCGTAAAATGCGATTACATATCTTCACCCAATGGTATGTAGGGCTTGGCGGAGGCCTTCATTCAGCAGTGTATTCATCATGGCTGATGATGATGATGATGCGACTATGTATGTTAGCACGGTTGGCTACGTACGGTGCGAAAGAAGTTCAAAATATGCGTTCATTGGCTGAATCGATTCGTAGACTTACGAATCGATTATTCATGACATGATGTAAATGCACCTCTGGAATGCCTCTCCCATCCTCCACTACTGACTCGACAGTATTCCTGAATTATTCTGTAGAGTATGATTCATTGCGTGTCCGTCATCCTATGTATTTGTATTTTTATCCATTTTAGGCTGGGTATGGTTCATATTAATGTTTTGTGTAAATAATTTTAGTTTTTGCTCTCGTTAGTTGCACATTCCTTCCATGCAGAGGTCCTGTAACTGCCATGACTGCCGACAAACTTGGGCTGTGGTCATTCTTATAAAAGAGCTGCTTAGTGCAATGGGTCTAACCGGCCGAAATAAAGTCTGAGTTTGAGAAGGCCATTTGTTTTTGTGTAGTTTTTTGTGACTGGGTAGTGACCGCAAAAATTCACTGCACTTGACTACTTGGGTTCATCGCCAATAATTGGATCAGGAATTTAATGTCAGTACAGGGTCAGCAACTTGGAAGTTTATAATATGACATGACAGGAAAGCACTGTCGACATGATGAGAAAGTCAATGAGGCAGGTGCGGCACGTGTGCAGGAGGGCAGATTGCATCTACATGCACTGGAGTGGCACCCAGAGGTCAGTAACGATTTGCCAGATTATGGGATACTTTAAGACAGTGGTTCTCAAACCAGTGGGTTAACCCAATGGGGTGGGGGGGGGGGCAAAGCGTTTCAGGCGGGAGGGTTGCAGGCTGCCGCATGGATATCGTGCAGGAGAAATGTTGAATATGTGCGGGGAACTTCAGTGCCGCGTTGCGGCGACAAAACACACAAATACACAACATGAAACACATGTATACTTTCATTGAGAATTAGCATTGGATATCGAGGTTTATAAAGCCATTAAATAGTCTCTATGGAGGTTTCTTGGGTGTCTGTGATATTTTACGCAAATTAGTGGCATGGGCCATGCTGGATCATGTGATATTTGGTCTGGCTCTGGTGGCAGCAGTCACATTGCGGAATGTTCATTGACGAAGAAGGTCACCGCATCTGCCATGCCTTACTAAGTACGTGTGTATTTGGAACTGTTTTCGCACCGTATGTCGCCAACTGCGCTCATACAGGTTTGGGGGGTGAAGGACAATAAGCTAAACACAAAAAGCGATTCTAAAGTTATTCATTTTCAATCTACACTTAAAAGTGCATTGCTCCAGTGGGCGGGGGGGGGGCTAAGTGGGCCACGGAGACCATTGGCTCTTGACTGGGTGCACCGCCGTACCACGGAAAGGTTGAGAACCACGGCTATAAGATCAGACCTTTGGAGGTACGTTGGCAACCTTGCAACCGCAGTTGGACCTGCCAGAAGGAAGGAAGCGAAGCCAATGTGTTCTGCCGTGAACAACGATGTTGCAGTCGCCTCCTGACCCTGCGTGACCTTGAATCGGGGTGATGATGCGGTGGAGTGCCGCGTATCGGCGGCGGTGATGGGAGTTGGCCGAGGGGGTGGGTGGAATAAGGGAAAGGGAAATGCATCTGATTGTCAAGAGGAAGCCGAGGCTTGAGTTTAGATTGGCATTGCTGTGTGTTTTACGTGCGGCTCGCGTGTATATTTAAATTGACCGCAGCAGGAGCATTACCCAATGTGCATACTCGCACCATTGTGCTTCGTGCGACAACCTTCTCCGGAGAACTTTATTTTTCCTGTTTGATGTTTTTTTTTTAAAAGCATCACACCGCCAGCCAAGTTAAACAGGAGCACGTTTCATTGGCAAACTTGCCCTTGGATACACTCTGTGTTATTTTTTTGTGTGTCCAAAAAAAATAATTGGTTACCCCGTACTCGTTTTTTTGTTGTCATCTTCTTCCATTGGCTTGTACCTTGTTTTTCCTATCATGAGTCAGGCACATATGCCATGTCTGAGGAACAATTTAAAATTAATGTGGATAACTGTTTCGTATGAGTCAAAATCACAGCTGGCCATGTACCGCTGTGGTTCGAGTGACTTACTTAAAAAATAAAGCAACGCTTTGAGTTCGCATGCTGGGTGGGCGATCTATTCAGCTCCTCATCTCTCTGAGGAATGGAGAAAGAAAGCGACTTTGTGTGAAGTCAATGGTGGTTGTCTTATGTAGAGACTGGTCGGGGCGATATGAATGCAGAATTTTCCCAGCACTCGTGAATGGCCATCAACGCAAATGAGTGCTGCTCCCATGGATATCTGTGAAAAAAAACTTAATAGTATAAATACAGATTCTGATTCTGAATGTGCACTTGAGCAAGAAGATTCTATATATATATTTTACTTTTCATGAAGAAAAAACCGTACTCTGAAGACGTAGCTCAAAGTACAGGGTTCCAACTAGAACTCAATGAAGATGATCTATGATGCGTGTACACAATTGTTGAAAACATTAATATGTAGCCCCCCCAATCATATGAACATTCGCTTCTTAGGATATATAGCAGTTAGGACTGACTCAAGTCCTCCTTTCTTTTTCTGTCTTGCACCAGCTTCATCCACGCATCTTTCAATCTCTGGGTTGTACGCCATTCCTAATTGTGTCTATCCAGCACGTCCATGGTATTCCTATGCCTTCTAGATCTGAAGCTTTCGTGACTGCAAGGATTCATATTCTTAATGTTTTTTCGGTAAAGTCACGTAGGTAAAAAATTAAAATTAATAAAAGTAAAATAAAAATAAAATAAAAATCACGACGTTTCGGAGGCAACACAAGCTTCCGTCTTCAGGTGGAACCGTCACAGTACGATAGCTGTATCAAGTGAGAGAAATTCCAAGAAAACAGTCCTTGTATATATACTGGTTGAGGGTGGGAGGAGCCAAGGTAGGCCCTGAATAGTATTTTTGTGAGGTTCGGTGCGCCTGAAGCACGTTGCAAGGAATGAGCCTTTGTTGTGTAAACTAGGTGCGGATAATGTAAAGGTGCGTGTAAATGGGAATGAGCCTTTTGTTATGTAGAGATGGTGCGGCTGAAATCGCTGCTTCCTGTGCCTTCCTTCTTTTGGGATAAGATTGTTTTTATGATCATCGTTTTTTAAACATAGCTAGGACACGAAACTCTACAGAAGAGTCAAGATTGACAAATTTGATGGTCTTGACATGCGTCAAGAACGGACCTAGAAAGAATACCACAAATGTTGATAATGCCAAAGCACAAAAAACAAACCGACTGTTTTTTAAATCAGAGTTGCAATGTATCCTAAATTCATTGCAGAACAAAATGTAATGTGTTTTTAATGCAGTCATTGGTGACTGAGCTGAGATAGTCAACTCGCTGCACTTGAGAAACCGGTTTAATCAGAGATGGCTGCTGGAATTCAAACCCAAGATTTCAGCGGTACCATCTCAGCACTCTGACCTCTGAGCCACCTGGCGACTTGTCAAAGACGTTTTATTTTCACTATTTTTTTTTCTATTTTCTGAGCACTTGATGGTGCTGTCCTCTATTGGCTATCCGTGAGCCACATTCTGAATGTGGGGGTCACTTAATCCATCGGAAAAGTACAAACAATAAAATAGTGAAATGGCTTTCCTTCAAGCATGGATTTTTTTTTTATAAGGCCCTTCCTCCATTTATTGCCAGTTTCCAAACGGAAATGCCTAGTTTGGATTTTAAAGCCTCCGGTATTTCCTCCCAGTCGTCAGGATCATAATTGCATTACTTTAAGGCAGTCAGTGAAAGTGTTGTTTTAGGCAGGCATGGTAGAATATCACCTGCTTTTATTTCAGGGTATTTGTTCTTCAGCTCACTGCACGAGTAGCACACACGCACGGGCGCTGCAGCTACGAATACGTATGCTTTATATTTGGAAAGGTCAGCATTAGTGTTAACATATGGATGTTTGAGGCAGGAGTAATGTCTTGTTTACTGTACGGGACAGAGAGATGGACTGTAACAAAGCGGCAAGAGAAGAAGCTTCTGGCCTTTGGATATAGGTTCACGCACGCAGAATGCTAGGAATTTCTTGGAAGGATAAGCTAAGCAACTCAGAAGTTTGCAAAATGACGTGACAAGAACGTGCTGTTGATAGAACCAGGACCAGAAGGTTTTGCTAGTTGTGTGTGCATTATAGAGGTGGGCATGTTGAACGTCTTTCACACCATACGTAGCCTACCATGATAACCGGCGGTGCGGGGAAAGGATAACAAACTCAACACAAGAAGCAGTTCAGAAGAAATTCGTTTTCAGTCTAGATGATTTTAAAAGAGCTTAGCTCCCTTGGCTTTCTAATATCGGGAGGAAGAGCGTTTCTGACGGCAGACAAAGGTGGGCAACGAAGGGGGACATCTTCAGCCAGATGTTAGAGTATTGTAACACTAAGCCTTGGAGGTGGAATATTAAGTTTGCAACAACTACGGGGTCTAGCAGAGAGAACAAATCAATATCAAGATGTGGTAACACTGGCCGTGAGCATGTTGATCTTGTGACCTTGATTTCACCTTGATTTTGTTTAAATGTGTACTCATCCCGCACAGAGCTCCCGGGTACCATGTTTTATCCGCGGAGATGTTGTTCGTATCAACATCGCAATTCTGAGGCAAATAAAGCGAGGCAACTGACTTCGAGTGGGTGCTGAGGGTGTTCAAGCCGACAGCAGAGTTTGGTAATAAAGCACCCACAGCCTTGGAGGCTGCCAGTCATTGGCAAATCACTGAGCCATCATACTGGTGCAGTTGTGAGTACATTAATAATAATAACAAATATTTTACTTATTTATCCAGGAAAGCTGCACTGAGTCATATAACGCCTTGTCAGGAGGGTCCCGCGTTGGATTTTCAACTTGAATATTTTTTCAGGCAATTCACGAGTGATTCAACGCATTGGAGAAAACCGGAGCACCGTAATACAAATCCCACCTTGAGAGGGAGTAACACTCTCCCCCCCGTACAGCTGGAAACAGAGGTCGATTAGTCCACATGCTGTAGGGCCTCCTCCTGGGTGAGCCAGGGTATGACACCTCGACACCCACGGCGAAGAAAATTTCACAACACGCTTGCTGTATCACTTGATACAGCAAACGTGCTGTGACGGTTCCACCTGAAGACGGAAGCTTGTGTTGCCTCCGAAACGTCGTGATTTTTATTTTATTTCTATTTTATTTTACTTTTATTAATTTTAATTTTAATTTTTTACCTACGTGACTTTACCGAAAAAACCTAAGAATATGAATCCTTGCAGTCACGAAAGCTTCAAATCTAGAATTTGTGATCTACCAACCCTCGCTGCCTCCACAGCGCTGGGTCGCAGGCCACGCACAGCGGCATGGCCACCACCGCCCATGATATCATGACTGGAATCGTCTGAATTCCTTGTTCGACCTATTGCAATGGCTAACATTAATCTGGCACCTGTGCCATTAGCTGCGTGCATCTGTGCAAATTTGTGTAAATTGCCGTAAAGTTGTGTTATCATTAATGTATGTATGTATGTTGAACTTATTTCGCACAGTACGTAGCCAATCGTACTTATGGCCATATTGTTCATTGACTGCAGGATAAAAACCTCCCCACACCATTGCCGTCCCCCGCGGTCCACTGTTAATGCCATCAAGTGAGATGGATGGTAGCAGCACTGGTAAAGTTGTTGATGTTGTTTGAACTGTACATTGGCCAAGACACACTGAGTCTCAGGACTGTTACTCAGGAGAGTTCTGCTTGGGATATTTGGCCAGACACCCTACTGATGTCCTCTCATATTGAAAAATTACACTTGGAGCAATTGGCAAAACATTCCAAGCTTCCTGAAAATGGGTCTTGAGTCTCAGTAGGGCTTTCCTAGTTTAATGGAAACGGTGAAAGTTGTCTCCCCGCTTAAATAAGCATGGTGGCACGATCGCCAATGTGTGGCAATTCCACATTATTAGGACAGGGGCCGTTTTCTCTGCAGGATAATAATTTTATTGACCGGCAGGGGTTGTCGACTAAATGAAAATTATCGTTGTAATTATATATTTTTGCCTGTTTGTGGAAATCCTCGAGAAAACTCATAATTGAGAGGATGATATAATGCAGTTTTTTGGGGTTAGATCACATACATATAAATGTGTCGTTAAACCCGCCACCTAACACAGCCAATTAGTAAGGTTTGTCACATAAACAAAACCCACAACATTTACAAATTGTAAATGTAAATGTTATGGGATTACTCTCGACCATACCGGTGTGCTGAACTAGTAACTAATTTGCACGTTTTGTTTACATGACGAACCTTACTAATTGGCTGTGTCGGGTGGTGGCGAATTTAACGACACATTTACATTACACGATCGAACCCAAAAAAACCCCTTTATTCTGGATGATACCCGTGTGATCCACCCATCCTATCTCTGGTCCAGAGCACTTGATTTCTGGCCTGTGCCACTTCACCGCGGCTGCCACGATGTGCCAAAACCGATGCGGCGTGGGGAGGAGGCTGTGGGATCGGTGGGGCCCATGGCGGGGTTTCTGCCTAAACACCCCCCTTCCCCCTTGCTCCTTCCCTACCCGGAGCCCCTAACTCTCTGCACGCCCATCCCCTTGCTTGCACACGAGCCTTGCCAACTTGAACCGCTGCACACACATACACACTCGCGCAGCGAGCGTGCCCGAAATCCGTTTCCAATCACTGGCCCCCTTTCTTTTTGTTGTTGTTCTCCCTTTTCCTCGTAAACCAGAGCCGCTCTCTTTCAGCCACGTGTGAAGGCTGTGCTGCGCCTGTTGTGTTTTTACTTTTGGTTTTGATTTAGATTTTTACAAACAAATGGATAAAAAAAAACTCAAGTGGTTTTCGCCCAAGCGTGCAAGTGAGTGATGTTTCCTGTTGCCTTTGGGGTACATGCACAATCCACTGCTTGATGAGGGCCTCCCCACACTGTCCAGGTTGTGGGGGTTACTTGACCATACTGGAGGTTGACTTAGAAGTTGACATTCATAAATAAAGTTAGGGCACCCATGGCAATAATAGTAATGATGATGATTGTCTATTACCCATGAATTGTGGATGAGTTTCAAGAGTTTTATAGAGGGTTCTGCATTGAAATGTTTGGCACAATTGTTGAAAGGAAACTGCACTCTCTGGATAACATTTACATAGAAGACTTTGACATTGAAGACTCTACAAATAAGCCTACCTGCTGTACGACCTTATCTTGGCCACCTATTAGCCCTTGAAAGTCGGGCGTAATAAATCCATGGACTCCACATAATCCACCAACCCCACCTGTAAAGTGCGGAGTTACGGGCATGTACCATGCTCACCCGTGACAAATGTACATATTTTAAAAGTTGATAATAAATACAACCAGTGGCTATTTAAGGTATATTTTTCATGTAGTTAAAGTATTACCCCCATGATATATATAACAGTAATGTAGGTTCAGCATCACAGTATAACAGAATGAAAATGTAATGCCGTATGATGAAATGTTAATATTACTTTATCATAATCGTTCAGTGTTTCACGTAATATTTGTTTTCATCGCATGTTAATGCCCACGCTTTATACTTTGCAAAGAATATAATTCCGTCTTTTCGTTTTTAAACAGGACACTTGCCCAAAAGGAGTTCCCATTTCTTTGGGATCCCATTGCCTTGCTCATATGACGAGCACAACACCGAGAGACAGTTGTGGGAGTTGGAAGGCATCGTAATTCCAGAGTGGCCCACAAAGACATGATCAGGAGTCAGACCACGAAGGGTTTCAACAATACGAAGCGAACAGAATCGCATGAGTATATGCAGGTGATCGGGGGAATGGGCAGTAGGGGCTTAATGATATGTACAATGTGTTGAGGAAAGGATGGGAGGGGAGCCGAATGGTTGAGCCGCATTGGGGAGGAGAGAGGAAGAGAGGGGAGGGCCTGGGGTGTTGGGGTTGGTTGGGGGAGGGGGTCCGGGTTAGTAAGGGCTGGGAAAAATTCAGCATTTTTCCCGAAGAAAGGAAATTGCCTTAAGTATTTCTTGCAGAGCAGAGGTAATTTCTCGTCGGTGCGGCTGTGTTCCTGCATCGTTGTGGGCGTCCGACCAATGGAAGAAACTGAAGTTCCGGCACTAAAACCACTACGTTTTCAATGAACGGTACAGTGCTGTATTTATTTTTTGTCGGCAACTGGTATTTTCAAGTGCTACCTCAAACTATACGCAGTGTATACAAACGGTAGCTAAGAATTTAAACAGTTGTTGAAACGTGTGCGCATTCGTGTGAATGCATGTGCAGTGTCCGTTTCAGGATTCCGCGTAGAGTACATGTAAAAAAAACGACCGCGCGTATATATGTGCGAGCTATGAAAATAAAGTGGGGTTGTGGTTTTGGCAATTTTTTTTAAAAACTTAGTTTTTTGACTTTCCGAGTGGAACTGCAGTGTGTTTTGTCAAACCGCCCACTTCAAGAGAGTTACACGTACGCATGCATCAACTTCCTCTGCCAGTGGACAGCATATGCCGCTGCGTAGCGTGTGGCTCTCCACTTTTTTTTCCAGAAGACGGAGACCGCTTAAAAGCCCGAAGGCAGGCAACAATCGTGCCGAAACCGCCAACATGAAGACCACCCAAAGGACCGTTTAAAAGACAGCGGGTTGAGACACTGGCTGATTTCACTGCGTACAATCAAAAAGATTTTCGTCAACAAAACAAAAAAAAATTCCAAGTTGGATTCAAGACGAGCCACTTCAGTGACCACAGCAGCGGCACGATTTTCAACATCGCATGGATTAATCACGACTTGTAAATGTTAGGGATATTCTGCACTTAGTTTTTCTACAGTGACACGGCGTAGCTGCTTGCGGAGCGTTTAACGTGGATCGAGGATTCATTCACCGAGCCTTGTGAATCGATTGATCTCGGCTGCAGATTTTGACCGAGGGCCGAGCGGGACGAGCGTGGCTTTTGGATTCTCGGCGACCTGTGCGCTCCTGCTCTGACGTCCCCTTTAGCGTGCGAGGCCGGCCATGGGGTGCAGATCCAGCATTGTGAGCGCGGAGAAGGAAGCTGGGAGGAGGACAGGGGTCCCTGCGACACCCCCCACGGCCTCCGCTACCCGGGGATGGGGACCGAGGGATCCGGACCGCACCGATGAGGGCTCATCCAAGGCACAGGTACTTTGTGACTGTGTGTGTGTGTACCGGTGTTAATGTGCACGCGTGAGTGTACGTTAAAGCAAAACAACTGTGTCATGTATGGAGAGCGGTGGCGCAGAGGTATGTGCACTGTGCTGCTGAACCCGGCGACCCGAGTTCGATTCCAGCTCACGGCCGACAACGGTGACGAATTATCTGAACTGGTCCCTGGGCTTCCCCTTGGTTGACCAAGCCTCCAACGAGCGCCTAGTGTGGTGTATATTAAGCATTGGCACTGGGGAGAAACAGGCGGCTGGGCATGGTGCTGGCAACCAACCCCCCTTCGTATACCAGCGCAGCCTTCATAGGTGCTCACTAACAGCACTTACCCCAAGAGCCTGTTAAGTCTGCACAGGGGATCTTTGTCTTTGTATGCTGTGCAATTTGATGTAATGGTTAACACTCCGGACTTGCAATCCAGAGATCGCTGGTTTGATCTCCTGGCACGGCAGTTGAAGCGATGGAATTTTTGTCATATCCCATCCAGCAGTATATCACAAAAGGGTAATAGGTCTCGGTTCGGTGAGGTGTGCATAACTCCCACCTCCTCCAAGATGTCTAGCCAGCGTGGTAGAGTAGACCAAATACCACGTACATCTCCTTCGAGTGGATTCCCTTCCGCCAACGGTTGCGCGAGCGAACAAGCAAGTTGCAGGGTTGCGCCTTTGCCTTTGAACCGAGAAGGCACGCTCGTGCTCCGCTCGTGCTCCGCTCGCGCTCCGTTCGTGTTCCGCTCGTGCTCCGCGCGGTGACTTGGGCCACCGGCGCCGTTCGCACGTCGTGCGTGCCAATCTGAGCATCGCTCAACTTCCACTGGACAGCGGGTTCCTGGCATTCAGATCTGGTCATCGATTTGAAAATGGTTTCTGGTTTAGCGGTTGTCGTTTAACAGGCACGGTATATATGCACGTGTTCATCTATATAGCTGGAGGTTCAGCATTGCATTCCAAATGCTATAATACTCTTGTTTTTGCTTGCATTTCAATACAGGGAACAAACGTTTATGATAACACGGAGGCCATCATATCATTACTCATGCCCAACATGCCTGATTTATGTTTTTGGTTAATTTGACGTGTAAGTTGATGTGTGTGTGTGTTTATAGTGGGAGCGGTAGTGTAGTGGTAAGCGCACAGCACACAGCGCACAGCGCTACGAACTCAGCGACCCAAGTTCGGTTCCCGCTCACACCCTACATCGGTGATGACTATCTGAACCAAACATAGACTTCCTCTCGATTGACTCGGCTATAAATAATGAGCACACGGTGCACTGTTTAAACATTAGCACGGGCGGGACAAAGGCGGCCGGGTGTGGTACTGGCCTCCCACCCCAATCATGCTTGCTCTCAGCACTTTCCCCAATAGTCTGATATTGGCTCTATGTGGGGAGCGTTGTGTTCGTTTTCATTGTATATGTATGGATGCGATTACCTTTTTACAGTATGTATGCATGTGCAACGTATTCCATATTTGTAAAAGGTTGAGACAACGTTGTATATGATTGCACAGATAACAATCCCTCGTGTGTACACATTTGTATCGGGCAGTTTCAGAGGAAAGGTCGTGGAAAGGTTAATATAACCACAGGTCAATGATCCTGTTCCCTTTAATTCTGAATCTGCAGGCACTTGTAAAAAACTCTGCCGTCACGTTGACTCACTTCCCTGGTAGAGGTGAAACTAACACAAAATTACCAGTATTGTTTCGTGAGTGGGCTGCCGTGCATGGGGAAATTTGTGAATTCACAGAATAAAGGGAGGGCAGCTGCTGTGGTTGAATGGGCAGCAACTCACTGGACTTGAAATCCAATGGTCGCCGGTTCGATTCGATCTTGAAACAGTGGGCAAGTTTGTTCAATCACCGCCCTCCACCGTCTCTGTCAACCCAGTTGCATAAATTGGCTCGCCACAATTGCGTTGATCGGCGGGTCGTGTGTAGTCGCGTAAAGTGTCGGTACGCCCACCGCTTCCAGCATGTCTGGTCAACGTGGAAGAGTAGACCAAATACCCTGCAGCATTCACTCGAATGGAGGCCCTTCTGCCAACAGTGGCGTGAACATGCACTTGCAGGGCTGCACCATAGATGTTTTTATATGAATGGCAAGTGCAGATAATCTGAAACCGAAATTTAATTCCTAGTCATGTTACACATCGGTGGCGAAAGATATTTCAACCTACGCTGGGCCCAACTTCACAAAACCACACTGACCAGCACGGTCAAGTATGGTCAAATTGCCACCATTGATCAAATTGCCAGCATTGAGTTACATGGCGTGGCAAGGCCTTTATCCAGCAGCGCGTTTACCATTGGGATGTAAATACTGTAAGTTAAATTGTCATGATTGTCGGAAGGGTGGAGATTGGTGGCAGTTATGTGACGAGTTTGTCTGCATTGATATAATTGGATTACATTAACCCACACTGCAAAGCACGAATGTTTCTATCAGGATACTCAACTTCTGTTGAGACTCCTATTGCTCTCATTACAGTTTTTGAAACAGCCTAATTGGCCAGCAGAGTCACAACACGTGATATTTACTTCACATTTATACATAACATTCAAACGCGCCCATACAAAATCAAGGTCACAGTGTCTCTATGCTCAAATGAGAATGAGGCAGAGCTCACATACATTAATGACCTCAATACGGTGGTGGAAATTCCACATTCCTATGATGGGAGCCAGTCTCGCCATATAGTATTTTTCCTGTACAGAGGCTGGCCCCTGCCATTGGAATGTGGAATTCCACAACTGGCTCAGGGCTGCCAATGGAGATGTGTTTCGCTGGTTTGAGCGTGCGGTCACTCATCTTCTTGGTTCTTTCGGTAAAGTCACGTAGAAGGGAAATAATAAAATAATAAAAATAAAATATAATACAATAATTCTCACGACGTTTCGGCCACAACGCAAGCAGCCGTCCTCAGGTGAAGAACAGGTCTGTCGGAAAGACACTGTCTAAAAATGAGAATTATTTATTATGTTTGATTTTTATTATTTTATTATTTCCCTTCTACGTGACTTTACCGAAAGAACCAAGAAGATGAATCCCTGCAGTCACGAAAGCTTTAAGTCGAAACATGGGGTCACTCTCAATTTTTTAAGGTTTTATTAGTTAAATTATTTAACCAAAGCTACGAATTGACCAACCCTTGGCAATTAACATCTTCAACGCAGTGCTGTGTTTGTGTCGATAGTCCACCCGTTAACGTTTGCAAATATTAAACCATTGCCTACCTGCATGCAGCTGCAGTACATCGATACTCATGTAGGACAATTTCTGTGCCTATTTGTGAGGGCCATTGCCCAAAACGTCACCTCTGCTATGCGTTTCCTCTTAATGCCACGGCATTATTGACGAACGTGTTGAGTTTTTCTTTTAGTCATTTGTCCCCGTGCGCCGCTGCCTCGCTGCAGCGTCACCGCGTAATTTGCCAATTTCCGTGAAGCTGCACACACCGTGACTCGACTACACGGGGTGAATTCCTTGTGGCTGCACTGACTATGCCTCTGCTCGTTAGATATTTCTCGTGTGGCTTTCATTACAGGCGCTGCCCTGTTAACCACGGTAACGAGGTGTTAACTACCTCGCCCGGTATAGATGAGGTCATGGGTTCGATCCTGACCCTGACGCCTGTGTATTTGGAGTTTGCATGCTCTCCCCGTGGTCGCGTGTATTTTTCTCCGGGTCCTCTTGTGTTTCCCTACACGTTTATAAACATGCGTTTAGAGTATTTGGCTACTATAAATTTCCACATGATAAGCCACTTTGTTGAGCTTTCATGTGTGTGCAGGTCTCTTCTGTAAAATAACAAAATTGCTCAGTGGGCCTCACCTGGTGATTTTTTTTGTTTATTAATAGTTGTTAACCATTATAATGTGCGATAATGGCATGTGCCACTTTCGGTTGTCTGCATGGTTCACCTTTTCACGTGGACCAATCAGGGTATAGGTTAACCGGACTGATGATGATAAAAATAAGGAAAAAGTATTTCTTACTGCTCGAAAGAAAATGGGGTACTTTTGCGCTCCGAAGACAATTTGTAGACATTCCACATTAATGTGACAGTGGCCTGTCACTGCAGAGGGTAATCACTTTTTTTTTATTTGCCAGCAAGTGATACCTATTTTATCGACATGAGGATGATGATGGGCTGGTATTTAAACTTGCAAGTTTCCATTTGCAAGTCACAGCCTCCAACCATAGTGCTAATCAGCGGCTTACGAGTATAATAATTAAAACAGTGATAATTATTTTACCATAAAAAGCCCTATTGAATCTTCAGACTTTTGTTTGAAGATGGCCCTGCTTGAGATGTTTGCCTAATTTGTTTCTGAGTATTCCACTCTGTGGGAAAGAATCGTTGGTGCGTCGTGAAAACCTATGCGTGTGTGATAATGTCTCAAACATTAGCAGAGAAAGATGCGCAACCTACTTGCTGTTCTGCCCTTCTACAGGCACAACGCCCCGTTGCTCCCACAGGTTAGGAATCTCACAAGCATTCGAATGTATGCATGATCCCCCAAACCCCACCTCCAACTAGAGTAGCTGGATTGTCTGGGCATGCGTGCATGGCCACCAAAGCTGGCACACCGGGCTTGGACAAATGGAAATACGATCTGGGGATTGGGGGCAATTGGTGGACTCTGGAGGTTGGGACAGAGCCCAAGCTAGAGCACCAATGCGTTTGTGCGATTGTGTAAAGCATTACGCAGGGCGCATGTGGTTTGACGTGCAAAACAAATGGCCACGCCAGCCATGTATGGCGCCTGTCCTGTTTAAAATTGCCAAACTAAACACGACCCCGTGGGCTGATGGTCTAATGCAGGGGAGACAGTGTGTCCTGTTCTCACGGGGGTTCGTGCAGGCTGGGGTGTTCAGATTCGGCAAGGTTTCTCTCTACTATAGTGGTTTCATAACTCCAGCCCTCGCAGCCCGATAGCTTTAGAGTCTGCGTCAAAGTTTCTCCCATGGCAGCTCAAGTGGCCATGGCCGCGCAGAAGATTGGGTAAAAAGAACATCTTTCGTGGGCCTTTTTGTTCATACTCTTTGGGTCTTTCGGTAAAGTCACGTGGATAGAAAAATTGAATAAAAAATCACGACGTTTCGATCACAACACAAGCAATCGTCATCAGGTGAAAAAATATAGCAAGACAGCTGCTGAAGCAGGGTGTTTATATATGAGCCTGAGATGGGATTTTTTTGTTGTTGCTCACGAATATTGGGAGTCCCCACGTGGCATTCTGCCTTGGCCCTTCAGTAACTTCTGGGGAGTTTTGCAAATGGGCAATGGGCAGTGCCCACTTCCATTTAGTGGCCCTGCACCATTGGCAGAATTTACACATTCCTATTGCGGAGTCCCATCTAAACATTGGATCCCACCACCTTTTGCTTCCTGCGAAGTGGCACAGATTTAAGAGACCGCAGAAGAATGGTGGGCTGAGTGAACCCTAGATTGGAATTTTTTTACTCGCGAGATTTATCTTTGTGAGATGCTCGCTGCTACCTGTCACCTCGCCAGATAAACGACTGTCACATTATTAATTACACTGGTCAACAAAAAAACATTTTTTTTTCTGGCCTGGACTTTTGCAGCTGTTTTAGACTCATTTCAGGGTGCTGATTCCAAGTCTGATCTCAGATTTGCTCTATCACATCTCATTTTATGCTATCGGCATACCCCATTTTCATTGATTTTACCCGAAATTAACTCTGTCACTTATGATTGCAAGTTGTTGCGAGTCAGTGACTGCTTTAGTGTTAAAATATGGTGCTGTATTTTTAGGATAGTGTGTTTATAATAGAATTTTATGTAAATATCCACATTTATTTAATATTTTTCTTCTGCAGTTTTTATTGAAAATGCAATATTTGAAATCTCAAAAACCTGATGTGATAGACAAAAACTGATGCCAAATTTGGAATCAGCGCCCCAAAATTACCTTAAAACCGTTGGAATGCCTTATGCCAGAAAAAGTGCGTTGACCAGTGTAATCAACGTCTCACAGCCTCCCTGCTCCAGCGAGAAGGGACAATTGCTCACCTCTGTTGGTGGTTCTGAGTCCCGTGGTAACAATTCCAAATTCACTATGGGAACCTCATTTGCCAGTAAAAATATGATATCATATTTTTACTGGCAAATGAGGTTCCCATAGTGTAGATGGTGCATTGTCTTTGAGTTGTGCGCCTTTTGGCGTCATCTGGTCCAACCCATGTGAGACTAGGCTCTAAGGAAAGCTGTCTCGGGTGTGGACCAATCAACTTCAAGGACAGTGCACATGATCAGAGTTATGTTCTTTTGTTTGTATTATGACTGCAGGTATTGCGGTCTATGCAAACATGACTCCTTGTAAAAAGATGTCAGTTTTGTTGCCAGATAGAAAGGTAAAAAAACAATTATCAATTCCAAATTCCTTAGGCTATTGCCAGTCTAGTTATAGGACAGCCACTGAGTGTTAACATTGCCATCCTGTGGTTTTAATATTTACAGCAGTACTATTATTAATAGGTTAATATAGCAATATTGTATTATGATGCAGTATTACTGGAGTGCTTTGGACAAATGCTTTTAATTAAAAAGTCATCAGGCTAGCAGTTTACATTCACAACTGCAAGCTTAGCCCACACAGGGCAACATAGTTATTTATGTATTATTTGACTGTAGCTGCAGCAATAACTTGCCAAAATGCAATACTCGCTGGGGGCTTTATATTCGTCTATCACACTCCATCAGCACCAGACTCCCAAGTGTCCATTCCTCAAACTTCTACCCCTTACACCCCAACCCCAAAAGCACACCACACACGCACACACTCACAAAGACAAAGATCCCTCGTATATATATATTTTTAGGCTGTTTGGACAAGTTATGTTAGCGAGCACCTCATTTGCCGCTGGGTAGAGCTGGGAAAGGCCCAGGTATGCTTCAGACATACGCCACTGATATTGGCCTTGAGTGGGATTCAAAGTTGAGGTTGCCGGGTTCATTTCACCGTGTGCCGATCACTAATCAACAGCTCACCATACACGCACACATACAAATGCACTGGCGTACACCTATGCACGCACACTCCCATGTGCACCACGCGCATGTGGCCATAGCACGTAAACAAAGGCAAAGATTTCGATTTAAAGCTTTCGTGACTGCAGGGATTCATCTTCTTGGTTCTTTCGGTAAAGTCACGTAGAAGGGAAATAATGAAATAATAAAAATAAAACATAATAAAATAATTCTCACGACGTTTCGGCCACAACGCAAGCAGCCGTCCTCAGGTGAAGAACAGGTCTGTCGGTCAGAAGAACAGGTCTATTATTTCCATTCTACGTGACTTTTCCGAAAGAACCAAGAAAAAGGCAAAGATGTCCAGCTTAACGTTGTAGGCTACTGCGGCAAAAGTGATGTTAGTAATCTCGTATTAAAGCTTGCTGCTGTCAAGGCACTGAATGTTGAAATCGGTTGAGAGTTTGCTGGTGTTGAACAAATGCTGCTGACAATATGCGGTTCCAGAAGGCAGTGGTGTGTTTGATAGGTTGTGTAAAAAACAAGGCTTTCATTTTTGGATGTGAAGAAACAAATACGGGAAGGAGGCATTATTTATCTTGCCATTAATATTTTCCACAATTATGCTGACCGGTTATTTTTGTTGTGCACGGATGAGCGAGTGTGGCACTTGTACAAAAAGGGGATTTATAAATAATATGAGTACATGTGCTTCACAACGTCGACTCAACGGGGAATTCCCACCATGTGCGTGTATGGTGCCTTTAGCTCCGTGGTTTCGGTGCATTATCAGTAATCTAAAAACACGACCAAAACTCTCCCGGTCGTGGGACTTTTTGGAAACTGTGCATTTCCACATGAAAGTGACAGCTTTGATGAAAGGTGAAAAGGGCAAAAGTGCAGCCACTACGATTGCTCCCTCCAGGCACTGCTGGCGGAAGGGCATCCACTCCAGAGGGAGCTCCAGAGAGCCGCTCTCTTAGACGATATTTTAGCCGACTCTTACAGACGTCTCGGAAGATTTGGGAGTATATGGGGTTAATGAGTCTGAGTCAATGCCTATTACTCATCACGTGATTATGATGATAATCTCATTTATTGAGGAACTGTGTGTTGCCTTGCTGTGGTCTGGGACTATTGTTGTTGTTTTGCTGCCTTGCCCAAGCTTGCATTTATTGTTGAAAAATCGGCGGACATGTCTTTATCTTTTAAATTTGTTCTTGTGTATGTTTATTTGTTTATGTTTAGTGACTTTCTTACCTTTCCACTGCTTTGCACTCCTATCGGTTTTTAGACTGTTGTTGTAACTTTCTGACCTGCCGCATACCGAACATCTGTAAAAAGAGCTTCATAGCTCATCGGATTCATCCAGTCTAAATACAGATTCTGATTCTAATCTAAAAGAAAAATGGGCAAACTCAAATTTCGAGTTACTCTTCCATCCACTAGCATCCATCTCTGCTGTCATTCATTCATTCTGATTTATTGCGTTGGCCGGGGTGGTGGGGGGGGCATTTGAGGAGCATTGTACAACATTCACTGAGCCTGGTGTCGAAATAACCACATTCCCAAAACAGGGGCCACACTCTCCACAGCACAACTTTGGTTGTTGAATACCAACAAAGCGCTACTAATTTTTTATCGAGCCCATATGAATGATGGGCTGTGTTTACCCCTGACGGAGCTTTGAAAAGCAGTGCCACTTGGCAGCAGAAAAATACAGTGAGACAGAAGTAATTAGTTTGCTACATTTAAAATCTAGATTGAAAAGGCATTTCTTTAGAACTGCTTTTGTTGTGTTTAGTTTGTTTGTCATTCCCCACACCTCTGATTAGCTACGTGTGGTGTGAAAGAAGGTCAACATACATACATTATGAAAATTCTGAAATCTGGGTTCGAACCCTAGCCACAGCTAACATCAATGGAAAGCGATATTTGACACTGACCAGGGTGGTAAATTATGATCAATCAACCCAAATATCCGACGTGATATGAGGATGACATCATCTAGCTGTGATATCATGGGACCTTTCGGTGTTCTCTGGTCTGCGCTGGTGAGACAAGGCCATAAAGAAGGCTGTCTCTGGTGTAGGCCAATAAGTTTCAAAGATAATGCATCACATATTATCAGAGCATGTTTGTTTGTATGTTCACCACAAGTACGTGTGGTTCATGTAGACTTGATTCCTTGCAAAATGTGTCTCTTTGGTTTTTGAACATCTTAACACCTGTTTCATTGCCAGAAAAGGGTAACACCTATTCTTATTTTTCATATATCTTGCAGTGATTTGACAACGGGCTGTAAAGTAGCATTATATGATAGAGACTATGGTGATAATGTGCTTAATGTCTGGACCTATATATTCATTACTATGAACACATATTGGAGAGTGATAGAACAGTGGTTAGCCCATTGTGCTACAACACCATCTGTCTGGATTTTACTTCTAGCCACGCAGAACAGCAATGCTTAGTGGTATCTGAACTGGCTCCGGGCCTCCTCTAGGTCGACTCAGAATAATTTGAGTACCCTGCTTGTTCTGTACACATCAACACATGGGAGACTAAGTCAGCCGGACTTATCGCTGGTTCACAACCACCTATCAATGCGCCACGCTGGTGTCAGAAAGTGCTCACGAACAGCACTTGCACAACGTAGATTCTGTAAAGGATGAATGGGGCATCTGTGCCTCTGAGTGTATATACGTTACATTGGAACAGACGTCCAGGAACTGTCCCGGGGCCATGGCTAAGTCTCGGGCTGTCTCGCTAGCCCGTGATGGATGTGTGGCTCTGGGTGGGGGGGGGCGCGGATATGCATGTGGACCGACCCAGCACCTGCATGTGTTTCCCCCCCCCCCCCCACAATCAAAACAGTCAACAGCACTAATTTGACTGGCAGCGCAGAGGGCAGTCTCATTGGGAGTGTGGAAATGTGGCTGGGGGAAGGGAGGTGAAGGGAAGTTTAAGGAGTGGGGGGGGGGGAGGTGTGGAGATTCATATTATTCCATGATATTTATTTACGTGTGTGCTCACATCAGGCGCACGCATCTGAAACAGTCCTGGGCCTAATCTAGGTTTCAAGGCCTTAAACTAGTACCTGGTGCAGTGTGTAAAAATACCAGCAATGAGGAGACAAATGCGGCCATATTGCCCCCCTCGTCTGCCATAATCGGCCTTCATAGATGCTTGGTAACTGCACTTGCCTCAAAAGGTCTGTATGTCCTCAGGGGGGATTTTTGTCATTGTCTTTTATATGGTGCATGCTCTCTGCACATTTGGCCAAGCTTACACTTGTGGTGTGCATGCCTGTGCTTTATATCGGGCACGTATTCACGTTCTTGCCAGGTGGCGCTGGAGAAGAACGATCGACTCACCATCTGAAGGTCCTGAGTCCAAATCCCCCCGGGGTCGAGTGTGGTCGTCCTATAGATAGATTGGCCCCTGCCGTAGGAATGTTGAATTTCCACCACTACATTTCGATTTAAAGCTTTCGTGACTTGCAGGGATTCATCTTCTTGGTTCTTTCGGTAAAGTCACGTAGAATGGAAATAATAAAATAATAAAAATAAAACAATAAAATAATTCTCACGACGTTTCGGCCACAACGCAAGGAGCCGTCCTCAGGTGAAGACCAGGTCTGTCGAGAAGACAGAGTCTGAATGACACACCCCAGGCTTAGAGCGACTATTTAAGTTTGGGATGGAAGGGCGAAGAGCGCCTTGACAAAATAATTTGCATATCAAGAGGAATTTAGCATATTTATGGAAAATGCAGATATGCGATTAGTACTACTTGTGAAGTGCGTAGGAGGTTTGGCGGGGGGTTTGAAGTCATTATGCCCGTGCATTATGCAGGATTAGCAGCATCAAAGGGAGGGGATACGGGTAACATTAATAAAGGGAAGGAATGTTAATAGTATGTATTTTTTTCAGGGCAGCGGGCAGAGATGAGCACCATCCCACACTCGTTTGGGCAGTGAGACATTTTGACTTTTTTTGGGATCCTCTTCCCAATTGTATTCGCGGTACGCTCTCGGCATCAGGTCACAAGGCGACAAATCTTATTAAGACATATCTTAGAGAAGGTCATCCCTGTGCGTCTGAGAATGGCTTCGTAAGAAATGTTTCCAGGCGTTCCTAAAAAATTTTTTTTATCGTCGAATTTTTTTTTTGTACACGCGATATACACACTCTGCCCTTAGACTTTGCTTGTATTGCACCAATGCTGCTGTAATTATGCACTTCCAGAGTGCCTTGTGGTTTATGGGAAGCCTAAATAAATATTTCACTTGGAGGGACAGATGTATGTAGGGGATACATTGCACGCTTATTTGTTTTGGTTACTTAAATTCTCCACCACGGAAACTCATGATTATTTCTTGCTTTCATCTTTGTTGCATCAAAAGTCAAACCGATATGGTATTTCTCAAAGCTGGAAAGTAGGCAAACGAAGTGAAGTTTGTTTCATGCATAGGCTTTCGCGACCAATGTCCATGAAACCGTTTTTTCGTGTTAGATCGCGTAAATACGCAATCTAACCCAAAAAAACTTGTATTATGTAAGTGAAGTTTATCATTATTATTATTTTGCCCGTAGGAAATGCCATCCATCAACTCACTGCACTTGACAGCTCACTTTTACCACGGGTGACTGCTCGGATTCGAACTCCGGATCTCAGCAGTGCCAACTCTGACCTCTGAGCTAGGCAGTCAACGCGACTTTTCTTTTTAAGTGGTTGACATTTGCCTTTCCCATGATAGGGGCCAATCTCCTCCTAAGATGACCGCTATTGATCATTGGTCTGAACCTGATACACGCGAGGTGTCCGTGCCCCGAATATCTTGCGTATCTCTCGCATGGCTCGCTGGCTATCTCGAGGATGGTGTGTGTCCTACGTGATGACCCCTCGCTTGCTTGATCATTATTTTGTTTATTTTTGTTTTGTTTGTTTCTCTCTTTGTTCCCTCTGCTTCTCTCTGCTGCCTTAGACACACAGTGAGGTTCACCTCTAGGTCCATTAGTGCGTACCAGACTTGAGCAACCTTTGATTTAATCCCGTCTCTTTGTTGCTATGTTTGCGTTATTGAAAAAATAAATGAGATAAAAAGATGACCGCTTTTGACTTCCAATAAAGTGGTTCTTAATTTTTTCAACTACAAACTGGTGATGCTCTAAGTAGTTAACCACCATCCACGATTTGAAGCCATAACTCTCTAATTGCAACCGTATTGCCTTCACCACGGTACCAAATGGAGGCTCCCATACTGGAATGTTAGATGCCGCCTTCATTTGTATAATCTCCCAACAAGGGTATTTGATTTACACCGGAGACTTGTATTCTGCAAGAGTAAATGCGTCACATGTAATTGCGAGACTGTTTGTGCAGACATGTGTCTCCGAATCTATTTACGTGTAACCATCCCCGTCTTCTTCCATCTTCTTGCCTTTCTTTTATGGATTTGTTTACCGTCGGTAAATAAATAACTATGCTCTAATTTCAAGCAGGCATTCTTGGCTGGCGGACCCAGCTGACCCGCAAAAACCCAGATATACAGCTGACGAACCATGCACATTGCATACTAGAGGTTTTTTTGGAGGTTAGATCGCGTTAATATAACTTTCCAATCGCCTTCACCCTATATTTACGCCATCTATATATTTACGCGATCTAACCCAAAAAATCCTCTTTCCTGGATGATATTGGTCGCGAAAGCCTACGCGTTAAACGTGCTCAATGCCACCACACGGTCACCATGAAGAGGCAATCCGTGCAACGGTGCTGTGGTTAGACGACTGCGTTCAACTCATTTGTGGGATGGCTCAACCCAAAAAATAACAAGTACCGATTTTTGAACTGCGATCACGGTGGTTGTCGCTCGAGAGACCGAATGCAATTTCCGCGAAAGCTCTGGGCTGCCAAAGGCGACACGTTTTGTCCAGTGCTTAGATATGTTGAAGACAGATCGGGTCTTATTGCGTTCGATGTGTAATTAATTCAATGAGCACGTGTTCCGCACTGGGGTTCAGCGATGGGCCGGCAATGAGCACACTGCGGCTGTGAATCGGGCAATTGGATTCAATTCCCGGCCAGGGCCATCATCAGTGGCGAGTGAAATCTGAACCGATTCCTGGCTCTCCCACTTCAGCAACCTGCACTGCCTGGTGTGGTGAAGTATGGCCAAAAGACCCCCATGACACACACGGCATGGGAATGCCTTCTCCAGCAGTGGATGATGATTATTATTGTTATGATTTTGCACGAACAGCTGCTTATTTCTAAACCATATCATTATGGTCATTATGCCTCTGCAGTGTCTAGACATACCTATACAGCATCATGGTAGCGATTTGTCATGTTTTTGTATTAACCCTCTGAGCATGTAGACATTCCTCTATCTTGCTAGATGCCACGCAAAAACCAAAGTGTATTGTAATTGCATGTCAAAAGTGTCCCTCCCCCCCCGTTGCAACAAATAAAGTGGGGGCAACTCATTGGCATTGGGCAAACAGTGGGGGAGATTCCACGTTTCTATGGTGGGGAACTAGTCGATCTACATGAAGACCACAGGACACGTTTAATCGGCTCCAGATGAATGATCGCCTAAGTGATTTCCTCACTGGGATTTGAACTCGTAACTTGCCGCGTGCTCTGACCGATGCGCCACTTGACCGGATTTACTACGCGCATGTAGCTTTAAACATCTAGACGCGATACAGAGCAAAATGCCTTGTGACGACACGCACGTCGCGCCTGTAAAATTGCGGCTTATAGCCTTGAGGGGATAGCCTAGAGCTGCATGTTGACTGTAATTGATACATCACTTGTCACCCGTGGCCCTGCAAAGTAGTCTGTCGCTGCTCTTCATATTAATGTGGACGCTGGGGCTACGCAGACCAACTGCCAGCGACCACTAACAGCTTGCAGCCCAGACTGTGCACGTGCAGCGAGCAGCACCTTTCGATTTTGTCATCCATCTTCCTGGAGAGTGAATTCTGTGATGAAACGAGTGACTGTCTTCGTGTGTGAACGTTTGTCTTTTATACGTGGGGATTTTTGGTGATGTTTCGCGCATTGCACTACAAAGTTAACCATAAGGGTGAGATTCCAGGCCATGGCTGATATCAGTAGCAACTGAGATCTGAACTGGATCTGAGACTCCCCAAGGTCAACTCAGCCTTAAATTAGTAGTACAGCATACCTGGTACGGTGTATAAACATCAGCACTCGGTAGAAAAAGGTGGCCGTGCGTACTATTAGTTACACCACCTCCTCGTGTGCTGTCGCAACGTTAATAAACACACAAATAGAACTGGCCCCAACAGTCTGTGTAGGCTATATGGGGAGATCGATGTCTCTGCTTTGTACGTAGTGGGAAGTGGTGGTGGCACAGTAGTTAACAAATGTAGCTACAATCCCAATGGCCCATGTTTGATTCATTGTCATGCGCATTTCCAATTTTGAACGTTCTATTTATTATCATATTGTATGGTGGTTCAAGTTTCAAGTTTATTTTATCGAACCAAGTGAATATTGAAGAGGCAAGGACAATCATTTGCAAGAGTGACCTGGAGTTAGATTGTCCTATGGACAAGGCAATGTGGAATTTCGACGACTGGCTGAGCGCCACCGATGGACATGAGCGCCACCCTGTTCTCAATGATTTGGCTTTTCAAGTATTTATCGTTAGGCTTGTGGTGAGAGTTCCACATTCTATGGCCCTGGAGGGATGCCTGGCTGAGTCAGTCCCTGACCAGGATTTGAGCTTGCAATCTTCCGATTAGGATTTGAGCACTTCAGTTTGAGTTATTGGAGGAGGGCAGACCAGGACTACTGATGTTATCCATGGCCGGGAATCAAAACTTATGTCACTGGGTTCATAGTGGAGTGCACGATCATTGCAACACTTGGCTGCTGTCGTACATAGACGTAAAATAATTAATCGTTTGTCTGTCATCGTCGTCATCAGCCACTGCTGGATGAAGACCTCCCAACTCCGCAGTCCATTCTCATGAACCTGAGATGTAATCCTCCACCTCGTGCCTGTACATCGCTCAAACTCCTCAGTGCACGTCCTCTTGGGCACATTCCATTCCTTGGCTGTCACTCCATCATTATTGTTCACTCTCACCCGTCATCCCTTTTTAACAGTTTGAATTATGTCTTTAAGACGGATGGCGACACACGTGCTTGGGAATTACATGGAGAGGCAGAACGAGGAATGCATTGATGAGAGAGCATTTTGTCTACGTGGGTGTGCATCTACGAGTCTCCGGCACCTCCGATTGGAAACGGTTGGCTACGTACGGTGCGAAAGAAGTTCAACATTCATACATACAGAGTCAAATATTACAGCTGGTGTTGTAACGTGCCGCCGCTGACTGATGATACCGAGGGAGGGTGCTGCGCTGGAATATTTGCCTTGGCACCGCTCATCCCGTTGTGCGCAACTGACCCGTCGGACAAACAGAATTAAATGACGATTGAAACGCGGTGAAATAATGTTCGGAAAAAAAAAATGTTGCGGCTGGAAGCCATTAACCCCGGCCCTGTTTCCGAGGGAACGACCTCTTGGACCTCGGCATCTCCGAGTGCGCTGCGCAGGAATGCTCGGCAGCAAGGAACCGTTTATTTTTTGTACGAAAAAGAAAACGTTTGAAACGGGCAGCGCGCTCATCCCCGCCCGTAAAAACCACTGCGGCGAATGATCTGCAGTGTGAACGGTGGCACCCACCGAGACAAATGTCTTGATTATAGGGGTGGAACGATTCATGTCCCTGGGCTATTCGACAGAATTTGCACGATTTATTAATTGCTGCGATTTAATTTAAACGTTGACGAGAATGGTTGTGCCCGCTCGATGTTTCCGGGGGTGATGCCAACCCATTAAATGCAGCATATAACCATAAAAGACGTTGATTTTCACACATGCGATTTGACGCTTGTGTTGTGATTGCAAGAATCGATTGTTAATCAATGAAACGATGCATCGTTCAAGCACTACTCAGATAAGCATGGTTGGCTACATACGGTGCGAAAGAAGTTCAACGTACATCCATGCATCGTGAATTTAACATAACAGTTCTTTCACTCATTGCTTCCTCCACACATGTAGTGCAGAGTGAAACACTCTGCTTTCTGCTTATTTCCTTGCACTGCTCCACTTTGGAATCCCGTCCCATAACCTCCGTTCTCAAATCTTAAAACATTACTCAACGCAAGAAACGTGTTCACGTTTACATAATATACCTTAAAACAGTGCTGTTTGCTGCTGGCCATTCGATCTTTTGGGCCTTTGGGGCTGTGCTCAGCAACCATAAAACAAATCCTCTGTTGCTCCAAGTTAATTTGATCTATTTATTTCCCATAGTGCATTGCTTCAGTTTTATATTGAAACTAGTCAAGTTCCGTTCGCGAGCACCTATGAAGGCCGGCACGGCACACGAGGAGGTGGGTGGCCAACAGCACGCCCGACCGCCCTTGTCTCTCAAGTGGAGATGTTTACACACCACAGGAGGTTCTCATTTGAGGCTGAGCCGACCAAGGCGAAGCCCAGGACAGGTTCAGATAACCGTCGCCGATGTTGGCCGTGAGCGGAAATCGAACTCGGGTCGCCGGGTTCGTAGCCGCCGCCGCCACACCACCCACACATGCACACGAGTCACGTGGCGGATGACAGATGAGAGCAAATGACAGGGTCATTACCAGAGAGTTACACACAAGGGGCCGCTAGGTTATCTGTTTGCCTCGGGAACTATTTACATGAAGGATGTGTCTGGTGAAGAGGTACTGTCTGAACCCTGACTTACACCCTGCGTGCGGTATCACAGCAGGTAAATTGTTGGGGATACCTATATGGGATGCTCAGGAAGTATGTATGTAGAACGTTTGTCGCACCACACGTAGCCAACCGTGCCAATCGGTGGTGCGGGGGAAGAACAACAAACTCAACACGAAAAGCAGTTCCATAGAAATTATTTTTCAATCGAGATTTAAAAGTATCTGGCTCCAGTGGCCATCCTAATATCGGAAGGAAGAGCGTTCCAGACGGCCGCAGAAGCGCATCTGAAAGCGCGCGATGCAATGACCGTCTTTGTTCGATGGCCAGCCAAAAGCTGCTGCGAGGATGACCAGAGTTCACGTGATCTTTTACGAGATCATCCAGGTGGGTCTTGTGGTTCATTTGTGTAGAGCACTTTGTCCGCAATGAGTGTTGTCCTCTCGCTTGCGTGAGTTTCTTTTTTTAACTGGGTGCTTCCCGTTTCCTCCAAAGAGGAATTGGTCAAACATCTCAAGCAGGATCCTTTGTAAGGGGTCTTGAGACTCGCTTGAGATGTTGCTTGGAACGTCTCCCTGCTCGGTGGCACTGCGGTTAGACTCGCGCTCAGAGTCGAGGGGCAGCTCACAAGCATGAGTGGTGAGGGTTCTTAAAATCGGTACCGCTTTGTGGGAGGTCAAGGCCGACTGTGTTGTAGAGTTATTTATTTAATAATGTGTATCTTCACTTCTCAAGGAAAACATGAAGACAATCCATTTTAAAAGTCTATTTAGGTTGGGGTGGAGTGGTGAAATAGCTATAAAAAAAACATCGCAAAAACATTTTCTTGTATTTTGGCACTAAACTACAAACGCGTTACTCTACTTTGGCAGGAATACTCTGCCAAACTCTTTATTTAACATGTGCAGAAAAATTCAAATACATTTACCAAATCAACAACGTATTCCCAGAAGCAAATATAGACTTCAGTGGTAGATTATGCTCTCTGTAGTCAAGGTGGGTATTTGGCCTACTCATCCATATTCACGAGACACGTTGGAAGAGGTGGGCATACCCATATCTTACCCCATTGTACGCAACCTGCTGATAGTATAACCGTCATTCATGAACCATTTACTGTAGACTGCTGTCTGGGCATAGGCGAGGGGGGAGTGGGGGGGCGAGTGGTGGCGGGGGTGGTGATTTGAGAAATCTGTCCATTGGTGAAACGTCTCAATGGTGGCGCATTCACCGCTCGTTGCAGAGGTTCACGATTCGGACACTGACGGCCGCCCTGGTTATTACCGTAGGTGTGTTAACCGTCGCTTCACAGTGGACGTTAAAGATCCTCTAACGTCGTTCAAAACGAGTGGGCCATCGTGTGCCAGGGTCAAGGGTCCACATTTTTCCGAATTCGAAATACTGAACGCAAGCAAAATTACTCAATTGAGATGACACATGGCAATCACTGCCCACTACTGGAAGACAATACTGAATCGCAAGTCAGGTGCTAAGTTTCCTTTGTAGCCAAATGGACAGCTGCCATTGGGGGTGCCCTTTCGAAATGTTTGAGATTTGATTGAAGTTGATTTTCGTCTTTAAATCGCTCTGGGATGTCTCGGCATAAAGGAAAAAAAAACAAGAAAATGTTTAACATCGTTGTTACTTTTTAAACTGCTGCACCGTGATATTGAATTGAACCTGAGATCTGTGGATTTCAAGTCTAGTGCGTTAACTTGCCGTATGGGGGTGGGGGGGGGGAACTAACACACCGGAGCTAAAGTGGCCAAACTAAATTGACGAGCAGCCAGGTTGGGTCATGCCTCACCTTCTGGGCAAATCTTCAAGCCAAGCGGGAAGTTACACTGCACCGGTACAACGGCCTTGAATTACAAATGCGACGTGAAATTACAAACAGTGCTCCACAGCCACTCCGGTGGCAGATACACGTGTTCCTGTTTTAGGGGGAAAATGTCAAAGAGTTTTCTTTGACCACCATGACTCACATTTCCTCAAATTGTTATTACAGTGCATACGTGCTGGGAATTTTCTAAGTTAATGGTGAGGGGGGCTGCCCAATGCGCTATTGGGAGAAAGGATTGGCGAGCCGAGGTGTTTGCGTCGACGCTCGCGTTTGATGCGTACGCGGGAAATGTGCCGCTTCTTAAGATATGGGCATTAGACGTTACTTGCGTATAGAATACATTTGTACTGGTATTGTGTCCGTCCGTCGTGCATCCAAAAATGGGAGTGGTGGGGCTGGGTGGAGAGGGGAGGGTGGGGAGGGGCTGGGTGGGGAGGGGCAGGGTGGGGAGGGGAGGGTAGGGAGGGGCTGGGTGGGGAGGGTGGGGCTGGGTGGGGGGTGGGAGCGGTGGGGCTGGGTGGCGAGGGGCTGGTCACCCCATGGTGCCCTTATAAAACTCAACGTTTAACTTACTCACGCCGGATTGTGCCCGCCCTCACAGTCGGCCATATTTGCGGAATACACCACGCCGCCGTTGACCGTGGCCATTGACCGAGCAACCCAACGTTCCTACCAGCTCCCTTCGCAGGAATCTGTTCATTTACAGGCTTTTTATTAACTCACTATCTGTTGTTGTTGTTGTATCCTCAAATCTTGTAACTCAATTTTAACCCCCTTCCCAATGTGGTATCGACTGCAAACTTTGTATACTTATGTCTTAGTGATGACAATACTATATTCTATCATACAAAATGTCATACTGATGACAATACTATATTCTATCATACAAATTAAAAAAAAACATATTTTAAAACATTATTTTTTATATGTTACGTTTCGGCTTGATTCTAATTGTCCACGGTAAACTCACGTTGGCTGTAAATGACCACGGTCCCTTACGTTATGGCAAGCTTCGGGGCCACTTACTGGAGTCGTGGAGTTCTTCCATTACTTGTACATTTAATTAAAGCGTGTTTAATTTTTTTTTATATTACTTATTTGTGTTTGTTTTCCTTGAACATCATACACTTTGTGGGTGATTGCCTGTTTATGGCTCAAAGTATGTAATTTCGAAATTGCACGCGACTGTTTATAACATTTGAGACAAACTCCCCGACTCTGTTGGTGGCCCTCAAACCTGCGGTCCTATTTCTACATTCCCATAACAGAGGCTTGTCCATTCCCTAGCACAAGCACGGTTCACTGCCACATATCGGTGCTCATTTTATGGACCCTGGAGAGATGTCTGGCTGTGTAGACTAACGTTTCATTGGACGTGAATTAACCATACATAACCTCCTAAACTGCCCAAGCGAAATGTGTCTGAGGATTTTTTGTTGTTACCTTCTTAAATCGTTTCACCGTTTGTTGAGAGCATCTTGAGACGTGGTCGCGATTTCAAAAAAGAATTACGTAAATCTCAAGCTCTAATCGTTATCCATGTTTTCTTGCCGAACAGACAATGAAACTCAATGGGTTTTCACTTTGTTAAATACATGTCGCGCATTTAAATATATATGCAAATCACACTTGCCGAGCTGGAGTCATAACCTGTATGGCAAAGTGGCTACCTCCAAAGAGGAGTTCAAAGAAAGAATATCCCGTCGAGAGTTGAGAGTCTTCTTGAGATCAGTCGGTGTTATGTGATAATTTAAAGACAGGAGGGATGTACTTACACAAACACGAGCTGCGCAAGAGAAGTAGAAATGTTCCATCCCATATCGAGGCGCGGCTCCTGAGAGCGAGCATCATGTGAGAGTGGTTGTAGCAATGACCATGGTAATAGCAATCTCAGGGAGTCGAGGAGGTAACAGATCAATTATGATGACGGAACAGTGATAATAATGATCGTGGCAGGAGCAATATCGGAGAGAGGAGGTAACAACTTCGATGATCATGACAGATCAGGCATACTAATGATTGTGATGGTAGCAATATCAGAGACGAAGGTCAATGATGAGAGAACTATTGTAATAGTGACCATGATCGCAGCAGTAGCAGTGAGACAGAGGTGATAGATCGACACTAAGGGAGTGGCTGTAGAGATTCCGTGGGTTTAGAATCATGAGGAAGACAGTTTTACGTTGAGAGTTAAGATACGTCTCAGCGGCTCAAGTTTTATCGCCACAGTTACGTGCACGTTTGTACAAAGCTTCCACTCACAACCAAATGAGCGCTAAAGATCCTATTTTATTCTACCTCTGCTGCTCCTCAAGTCTCTACAAAGCTCTTTCTACCCCCACCCCGCTCCCTCATCATCTTTCACCCAGGGCTGCTCATGAATAGGACTTTTGTTTTTGCTGTGGCTCCACATCGGTTGGAAGTGACGTCAACATCCGTCGACCATCAGTTTAGGGGCCAAAGGCCTCTCAACCTCAGTGGCCCAAAAAGGTGTCTTCTGGGCATGGGAGGAAATACATAAATAATATAATTCAACGAGGCCATAAGCACATTGCTTCGCATCCTTCCTGTACCAACGGCAGAATAATACAAATAAAACATCTTTGCAGTCCCCTGTTGTTCGGTTACGTAACTGTTTTTAAAAGTTGTGATTAAAAAATCTGAGCGGCCTCGTGGTCAAATTACTCGCAGTACTCATCTCCTATTGGCAGTCCTTAGCCAATGGTGAAAATTACACATTCCCATGGCAGGGAGCAGGCTGTTTTGAACAACTGCTGTTGATTCAAAGTTCAAAGTTAATCTAAAAGTCGGAATGCCTCCCTGCTCAGACAAGTGTGCAAAAGAGCTCAACTTCTGCTTGCAGTCTCAAACCCGTGGTGAAAATTGCACATATCTATGGCAGGGCCCATTATTTTAATAGGACAACAGGGGTTTGACTTCCCACAAATTAGTACTCCTTTTATCAACCAGAGAGTTATGGTGGGATAATTCTACAATATGACTAAATATAACCATTATTGTTATTATATCCAATGAAACTTCACTCAATCTCAATAATTATTTTCATGAGGCTGTTGCTTGGAATGTTTGGCCAATTCTCCCAAAAGCATTCCCACCAGACGGTGACAACGTTACGCATCTTGCGAGAATGACGGTGATGACGATGACGACGATTGTGACCGTTGCGACCAATGAGCGCTCTCCCTAGCGACCATCCATCCGCCTTCCACCAACAGAGCCACAGTAAGGTCATTGCTCCAGCTTTTTTAAAAATGTTGTTGCGGTTTCGGCCGGATCCCCGCAGCAGTCTGGAGGCCGGGCCACTGCGGAGAGCGGGTCAGTCCGCTGGGTCTCGGGGGAACCCATTCGTTGCCAGGCGATGTGGATTTTTATGAAAAAAATCTTGCTGCCTGAGGCTCTGTGCAGCCCTCCATCCCCAACCACCCGACACCCCGTGCATGATTCCAGACGGTTTTCCTCCCACTCCCCCCACCTCTTCCCTACAACCCACCACCACTGAGTTCCACAACCCACCATTCCCACCACCCCCTCTCCCATCCCACCCATATGGTGCTAATTTGAGCGAGCCGAAGGTAAGAGTGGAGCAGGAGGCTTAAGTGGAAATTCTCTTAGGCGAGTTGAATAGGCTGATCGGTACGTACCCTTGCGTTTATGTGTGCACGAGTCCACTCTGTAGGGAGGGGTGGCTGAGCGCTTAGCTCGGAGTTGATGGAACACGCAGTATTTATACTTTCTATTTTTTTGCATTTTTGTTTGGAGCACTCACCTGCAGGTCAATGACAGTACAGCAAGTTCATGCGGATATTTTTGAGCATCATCCTTTTTCTCTCGGTTTTCTCTTGGCACTCAATTCGAAATCTTCGAGACTCTGTGAGGCTTCTGCGTTAACAAAGGTCTGTTATTATTTATCAGGGATTGTTCATGTGAGCCTCGCACGAGACGTAGAAAAGAGAGAAAAAAACACGGCACATGTGTACGAATTATTAACTACACCGCCTTGCAGATTAATTGAATGCAGCCCTGCCAGGGGTGGGGGCTGGAGCGGGGGGTCGTAAGCACATGCAGCCCAGCAAATCAAGGTGCTCGTATTGTGGTATAATTGTGACGTCTGGAACAAAGCCAAAGTGTGGAATGTTTTGAAAAAAAAATCCACATTTTCCACATTTAATGGTGGATATGTTTTTGTTACGGTGGATTTATGATTTTATTTTACACATTTCTTTCCCCCTCTCTTTCGCCTCTCTTTCGCCCATCAACCTGCTTTTCTCGATAAAAAAACAGGTTGCTTTTCTCGAGTAAAGCAAGTTGATGTCGCCATGACATCGAATCACGTTGAGGGAAGGCCAATGCCATGCATCCTTGGATGATGTTTGTGATTGGCAAACTGTATGAGGTCATTAGTTTATGCTGAGTTGATCTATTAAAGACTCGGACCAGTGTCAAATACCAGTTGCCACTGATTTCGCGAATGATAGCCAGACATCATACCTAGATTTGCCTGGATTTAAGTCAAAGCAAAGTCACAATGTCTTCTTACTCAAATGACAGCTGCGGTAATTCCACATTCCTATTATTATATTAATTTGAAACCGTTGTTGAATCCCCACATAGTTGATATTTTCACATTGCATTGACCCTAAAGTGGTGAGGAGTCTTTCTTTACGCCTCAATCGGGATTTGAACTCACGTCATTCTGATTGTCAGGTGCTGTTACTGAGCGCTTCGCGCACCTAGCAAAGTGCAGATGTGTCTCGTGCTTGCAGCTTGACACACATCTGGAAAGTGTGTCTCTCTGATGTTCATGATCGCATACTTTCACACAAAGTTGTACGTTTATTTTGTTTGACCAGGTGAGAACTCGAAAGAGACTAGGAGAGTATCAATTGCAAGAGTGACCCAGAGCATTAGTCTGCCAGTAGGGAACAATGACTCTGTTGTATAATCACATTTGAGTAATTTAAAGATATTTTTCGATTTTGGCATATTTCGACCGTGACACCGTTACACAATGGTATATTATTGTGCATTACGCCAGGGGATCTTCAACGTCCATTGTGTATAGTTACAGGAGGTCGCCTGGTATACAGGAGGTTATGGGTTCGATCCCCGACCCCTGACGCCTGCTGTATATTTGTAGTTTGCATGCTCTCTCTCCTCGTGGTCGCGTGGATTTTTCTCCGAGTCCTCTGGGTTTTCTCTCCACATTTAGAACCAACACACGTTTATAGTATTTGGCTGCTATACATTTCCACGTGATAAGCTACTTTGTTGAGCTGTCATTTGTGGCCAGGTCGCTTCCGAAAAAGGGCTATGCAGCTCAGTGAGCCTTATCTGGTAAAAGAAATATAGTAAAATAGTAGTAACAGAGTTTGCAACCCTACAAGTCCACTCTGCAACGGTTGGATACTACGCGAGCCCTCCGGCGTGTTTTCGGGCTGTGCCGCAAATCCTCCATGAGCTGCCACCATGTGGAGAAAAACGTCAGACAACGTGCTGAACAACACACGGCACAACCGCGAAAACCCTTGCGGTGCAGGTCCTAATCATTGGCTGAAACGACGTAGATTCCGACAGAAATTTGCAGTGATTTTTGTTGCATTACGACCAGGGAAATTCTACGCACAATTCTGCTTCTGTTTGAGCTTCGAGCCCAAAAGCCCAGAGGAGTGGTAAAAACCACGGACATCCTCGTGCAAATGGTATTGCTACAATCAGGAGGTATTGCCTTGTCAGTTAAGATCAATGTTGTAAAAGCAAGGTGGCTAACGCAGTGGCGGTCTGGCCGTCCGAGCGTGGCAGGGTGGATAAGGGTGGGAGCCAGCGGTTTAACGGCAACACAAAAACAACGATTTCCTCTGCCGTGACAACCATCAGTTCACACTTAGCAGGGCTGTGCGGGGATGTGTGCCATGCCTGATTGTGTATGCGTGTTTTAGCCATATGACAGGTCCTAGGAGCTGCGGTACAGTGGTTAGTGCAGTGTCCTACAAACGCTGCGACCTGAGTTTGATTCCTGGTCATGGCTCGCATCAGTGTTCAGTTTAACCACAGGAAGTCCGCTGATTAAATTAAAATCAAGGGGAAAACGTACGACGATACAAATAAAAAAGTAAAGGTCAATGCTCACATTTACTTGCTTACGTTTTCCCAGGTGTTTGGCCTACACTTCTACACTGGCCAGATATCTTGGAAGAGGTGGGAGTATCCGCACTCTATCCCACAGCACGTGAGCTGTGGTAAACCGATTTGTACCGCTGCGTGGCTGGACAGAGGTGGGGGAGATGGAGGAAGCTTGCACCGTTGTTAGAGCTGCCGTGCCGGAAGATCGAACCCCGGCGACCTCTGCATTATTCATGATGGAAGTTTTTTTTGGGTTAGATCACGTAAATATGAACGTGTCGTTAAACCCGCCACCACCCGATATAACCAATTAGTACGGGTTTTCACTAGTTCAGCACGCCGGTGTGTTGGAGAGTAATCCCACAATATTTACAATTTGAGTACGACCTTTCGCCGGTAATTACAACCAGCCTCATCAGGCTACAGCCAAAAAGCCTCTATTATGGATAATATCAAATTTCGATTTAAAGCTTTCGTGACTGCAGGGATTCATCTTCTTGGTTCTTTTGGTAAAGTCACGTAGAAGGGAAATAATAAAATAATTCAAATAAAACATAATAAAATAATTCTCACGACGTTTCGGCTAGGAGGACGGCTGCTTGCGTTGTGGCCGAAACGTCTTGAGAATTATTTTATTATGTTTTATTTGTATTATTTTATTATTTCCCTTCTACGTGACTTTACCGAAAGAACCAAGAAGATGGATAATATTGGTCGCGAAAGCCTACGTGTTAAACTGACCTCTGTATTCCACGTTCAGTGTTCTGACCATTACACCACGGCACATACAGGATGCAAACTCATAACAAGAAAATATTTTCCAAGGCTTGCATTGCAGACAAAATAAATGTGCTACACTGTCATTCAATGGGCATCAGTTAAACACACACACTTTCTCACACACTCAATAATTGTACATTTATTTCATTTAAAATACTTCATTGATTGAAAGCTCAGTGGGAAGATGGGAAATCGTTTTCTTTTATTGATGTCCAAGGCTCCAGTTGTAACTTTTACAAGTGGATTTTCCTCTTTTTTTTGTTTTCTATAGAAATGATTTAAACATTTGGAATTTGTCTGGGAGAGAGATATTTTAACAAGCTGTTGTGGGATTTTGTCCAGGATACTAGAGTTAACATCCCTTTTGTTTATAGAAGCATACCACGTGGCCTCCAGTGCCCAAAGCATCTATAGAAGTTAAATTAGTCTCTTAAAAAAAAAGCTGACATCTTACAGCACTGTGCTCCCTCGCACATCACTGAGTTGAGACTCGAGATTATAGATGGGAAGCAGTCAGTCAGAGGCAGAGGAGAAGAGGAAGCTCTTGAGACTGGAGTTGAACGGGGTCAAGGAGCCAGCAACAGGGATGGCTAGGGGGGAGAGGGGAACTCCAGACACCGGGGGGCAGCAGCAGAGAAGGAGTGGACCTCCGATTGATTGGAGGGATGGTAGAGACTTTTGCCAACAGGTCTTTGTTGCTGAAGTGGAGAACACCTGATGGGGAGTAGCGGCAGTTTGCTGTGTGCGCGTGCGAGCAAAATACTGATAATACACAGACGGGGTGGTTTGGCCGAAAGCTGCCTTTATCTTCCCAGTGTTGAAGCTGACCTCACCACCGCACCAGGTGGAGTCGAACTCGATTAAGCTCACAGTGAGTTTGAGATCGGAGATGTCACCCGCGTTTAATTGCGTTCCAATGTTCAGGACATTAAAACCTATTGAAATACTGCGCCTCCCCCACCACCTCACCAAGGAAATGTGCAATTTCCAACAGTGGCGCTGTGATGTTTAATAATTTGGCATGGCCAAAATGAAACCTACTTCTCAGGGAACCCAGCTAAGTGTACGAACTACAACGTCGCTGCTCCTCTTATCGATGTTCGCTAACGGCACCCAATGGCAGTCTATAGATGGAAATGGGAAATCATTGCGTGTTGCGGGCGTGTTCACGACTGCGCGCGGCTGAACGTGTCGCGTGTTACATTACATAACGCATCTGCTTGACCACAACAGCACTTATTCGCAAGGCAGAGTGACCTTTAGCGTAAACAAAACCCTGCACACGGACAAAAACCATCTGCCTCCCACAGCGGCTCACGTCACAGAGGAGCCATCATCGATTATAGATGTTGGAAATTACCAGCACGGTGACTCTTATTTTGCCTTGCGCCTTTTGAATCCCCGCTTGCGCAATTTTGGACGCGGTTAGCCGGATGGAAAGATCCACGTTAAAATAGATCACGTTGACCGCTAAGAAAGGTCAGTGGAGTTTTAAAGTAAAACTCAACTATTTATTTTTATTTTTACCAGTTAAGACCCACTGAGCTACATAGCTCTTTGCCAGAAGCGACCTGGTCACAAATGATAGCTTAACGAAGTGGCTTATCACGTGGAAATGTATCGCAGCCAAATGCTCTAAACGCCTGATGTTTCTAAATGTGGAGAGAAAAACTCAGAGGACCCATAGGCACGTGACCACAGGCAGAACATGCAAACTCCAAATATACAGGCGTCAAGGTTTGGGTTCCAAACCCACGACCTCCTGTATACCAGTAGAGGGAGTTAACATCTCGCCACTGTGGAGATGGAGCGATGACATTATCTCCTGTACCAGGGCAAAATTGTCAGCAAGGGCAGTGCAGTGCAGCAGAGAACCCAGAGTTGTACTGGACTTATGTGCTCCAACATCTCCACCTTCGCCAACCCATACTGACCAGCTTGGTGAAGTATGGTCGAATAACGTCCATGAACTGCGAGGCATGGGGGGGGTGGGGGGGGTGGTGGTCCCTCATCACGCAGTGGATTGACAAACGGGCTGTACGGGCGCGAGATGAGTTGTCGTATCACGAGACCATGAGTGATGGCAACGACATGTTGAGACCTTTGTCCGGCAGTGGAAAGCTCATGGCTATTGATGATGACGAGGGTGAAAATCCACATCTATGTATAGCATGAGGAAGTGGCTTGCAAAGCGCGTGCCAGTTGGGGGAGCATCACGCGGTGTGTGGCACGATGTTGCCGATTCATTTCTCAGCCGAGTGCCTTGCAGATCCGCGCAGAAATGTCAAGTGTCCAGTCAGCGTGCACCGATGTTTCTTCACCCCCCCCATCTCAAATGAGCGTGAGGCCACCACTAATCTCCAGCGGTGGCCCCGAGCCGGTGGTCGGAGCCGGTGGTCGGAACCGGTCTCTTTAAATGGTAGAACTAAGGTGTGGGCGGCAGGGTGGCGCGCACGTGAACACTCGTGCCTCCGCAGCAAGA
The DNA here is from genome assembly GCF_964198595.1 of Lampetra fluviatilis. Taxonomy (NCBI): domain Eukaryota; kingdom Metazoa; phylum Chordata; class Hyperoartia; order Petromyzontiformes; family Petromyzontidae; genus Lampetra; species Lampetra fluviatilis. The sequence goes on along the minus strand of NC_136295.1, from coordinate 4,921,723 downwards.
TTGGCAGGAGTTGGTTTTCCACTCGGGCGCATTTCTGCGCGGAGTTTGTACGTTTCCTCCCCCGCCTCCCCCCCCCCCCTCCTTTGTATTCGCCAATGTATTCCCACAGGTGAAAATGCAAACTACGCTATCACTGGCATTGTCCAAACATCCCAACGCTGAAACATTACCTGCAAATTATTCAATTGGGATTACACACAGTAACATCAAACCCCCCTGCCCCCCCCCCCCCCGCGCGTTGCGAAAACTTGGCAGGATCCTCTTGACAAAAAAGTCCTGAAACTCAGTGAGGTTACCTTGGGTTGACAAGCATAATAATCATAATAAAGGTTGACTTCGCAGAAAGCAGTCCTCGTTTCTTTTTATTATCGAACCCACAGAGTAATAATGGACTCAGTGGAGCTCTGAATGGGGAATTGAACTTGTCACTTCTGAGTTGTGAACCGAAATCTTTGAGTGGGGTGCCACGCGGCTCTGCCCGTTTCCACATGGGCACTGTGGAAAAGAGAAGTGCATTGGTTTTTTTTTCCTTCCTCCGGATCTTGCACATAGAATCGATATATCAATAAAAAATACCTAAAACCGCTGATTTAACGTTCAATGTTGAAACTGCCACTTTCAAGCACTGGCTGTGACCCAAACGCACAATGGAACACAAGTGTTATGGAATTGCAGTGCATTGTTTTTTTTTCTTCCTCCGGATCTTGCACATAGAATCGATATGTCAATAAAAAATACCTAAACCCGCTGATTTAACGTTCAATGTTGAAACTGCCACTTTCAATCACTGGCTGTGACCCAAACGCACACAATGGAACACAAGTGTTATGGAATTACAGTGTCTTCTTCTTCGTCGAACATCGTGAGATAGAACTCTGCGCCCAGTGCATTTATAGAACGTGGGAACTCCTTTGTAGAGAATTATTCACAGTGTCGTGCGTAAGCAAGAGGCTCCATAAAACGTGTGCATTTTAGAGCTGATGGTCACCCGCACTCCAGCGGGCACTTGGACATTGTTTCTCTGTGTTGATGACCTCAAGCCAGAGGCGTAGCTAGGATTTTTTGCGCCCGGGGACGAACTATAAAATTGGCGCCCCCCCCCACAAGGTTTAATCACATTTTCCTATTACATCGAATAAGGAATAACAATTTAAATTTGAATGAAACATTGTATTTAAAGAAGCAAATTTATAGAAATTATATTACATGACTCACTCAGTCACTGTCGTAGACTGGTTGACATAGTCTACAAAATAATTTTTTTTCTTTATTTCACTGTCGCAAACTGGTCAATCACGTAATCAAAATCTGTTTTTTCCAATGTTTCTCTTTCAACGCTAAGAAGAGCAAGATCGCTGAGACGATCTTGTCCCATTGAAGCCGCAAATACGACAAAATAAGTTTCAATTTGCTGAACGACCGCTTGCAATTGAAACTGCTATTGTTAATAAAATTTGCAGTGAAATTCGCAAATTCGGAAATATGTCGTCTCCATAAAACACAATAAAACCAAGAAGATCCAAAGGAGTTTCTTGTAGAACTTCATTCCGGTTACTGAGCAGCATTTTGCAATCTCCAATTTCTGTGAAAAGTTCGTGGCCATTGATGTCGGTGTCATAGAAATTTCCAAAATTTGTGCAATTTCGTCGAATTGCATCGACATCTGTGTCGGATAGAAGAGTTTTGACGTCCAGCAGAAATCCAAAATTTGTGTTCAGGTCTTTTTGTCGTAAAAACCGTGTTGACATCTCCTTGTAAGCCTCATTTTGGCGCCCCTTTACTTTGGTGCCCGGGGACATATGTACCCCCTTGCCCCCCCCCTAGCTACGCCTCTGCCTCAAGCCACGAGAGGAGGAATTCCACATTCCCAATGCGACAAATAATATCAGATAATGTTAATTTATGAAAGAATAATAGATTAATTAATATACTCATTCTATTTCGAGCACCCTTAAAAGTAAAAAAAACATACAAATAAAATAGTTGCGTACTCATGCCTGAATTCACCAACTAATATAAATGCAGATTCGCATGTGTAGATACCGATAATTTTTTTTTAATTTACAAATAATGTAAAGCATTAGGAAACTATTTTTTATTTTACCAGGTAAGGCCCACTGAGCTATTTAGCTCTTTTTAAGAAGCGACCTGGTAACAAATGTTAGCTCAACAAAGTGGCTTATCATGTGGAAAATTATATCAGCAAATACTCTCAATGCACGTGTCTATATGTGGAGGGAAAACCGGAGGACCTGGAGAAAAATCCACACGACAATCGGGTGAACATGCAACCTCCAGATATGCAGGCGTCAGGGTCGCGATCGAACCCATGCCCTTCTGTATAACCAGGCGTAGTAGTTAACGTCTCACTACCGTGGCGCCCCTGTGCACATTATACATCAGAGTTACGTTTCGGTTAGCGGTGCCAGATTCCAAAGAACACAGGATAAGATGTTACTATCCTTTGTGCAAGCACTTCCAAGGAAAACTGTACAAACGGGGCAGAAAATATGCCAGAAACAATACAAACGAGAGTAAAAGGCAAACAAAAGAATAATGTATTAATGATCGAATCTGAGCACGTCCCTGAGAGGCGACGGTTCTGCACCCCGGCTGTACAATGAGAGAGTGTTTAGAAAAGTCGCCCGTTCACGCCCGTGTGAACACAGACACTTAGATGTTTTTTTTATTTGCTGCCTTTCATATAAATAAAACAATGCTCAGTGAATCTGGCATCGCACAAGAACCCGTATAAAACGCTCGTGACCGTGCACAACGCCCGCACTGTCACGGGGCGAGCGTGGCGACACAACCGCGATCCTGTGCGCAGGCGTGCCAGCGCGGCGCGGCCCTCTCTCCCAGCACCGGGGCACACGCTCGGGCCAAATCCTCTCCCGCAACAACGGAACGCGTGTCGGCCGGGCACAATGGGCACCTCACGGGAGCCGCCCGGCTCCGTTCGGCTCATGACTGCCGGCGGGCGCGAGTGCCAACACCGCCGTGCGGAACACATATTGCGTTCCTCCAGCCGGCCCCCGTTTTGCGTGCGGCCGCCGTGCGATATCGGAGGAGGAATGCGCTGTACGAGGCACGCGCTCTTTTGTCTTGTGTCTGCGTGGGGCGGGGGGCGGACTAGAAATGCTCAAATTTAAAAAAAACATTTGGTTTCTGCACTCATCATTGTCACATGTCCTGCACTGAGATATTTTAGGAGGTCCGCGTTAAAGGTGTTCATTAAAAACATTCGTTTTTTGCGTCTCCCCGAAGTCAGGCTGTTGTTGCTCGCGGAATTTGTGGTTCCCCCCTCCATTCTATGATCGGCGCTTTGTACCGGGCTCGCGTTGAGTTGTAATAAAAAAAATACATTTTTGTGATATTTTAGGTGGTATTCTAATTGTCGAACTGCCCAGTGCCGGATTCAGCTAGTGCGGGCCTGTAGCATATGTTATAAAGGGGCCCTAAATTAAAAGGAAAACACGTAAATATTAAAACACACATGTTTTACTTGCATAGTAAAGTAATTGTATTTTTTCATTTGCTATACAGCCAGATAATACGACAAATCGCTAACCTTAAACACCCAGTTGTTCATAAAAGTTGAAGTCGGTATAGTACTATAGTAATAGAGCAAGTGCAGAATCACTGAACCGGAATTGATATCTTGAAAGCATTTAGCGCGTGGCCCTTGAAAGTGCGGGCCCGTAGCTACTACATGTGTAGCTACTTTTGCTACCAGGATCATCCGGCACTGGAACTCCCATGAGTCTAATCGTGCAGTGCTCTTCTCAGTTGGCGACCCTGAGCCAGTGATGTCAATTCCACATTTCCGTGCTGGGGGTCACTGTTGATTTCCTACAGCGTGGTGCTTCACTTATAGACCTCAGAGGTGTGATGGGCATAGCAGGCAGCCGACAAGGATTTGAACTTACAGCCTTCCTATTGTAAAACTTAACACGTAGGTTTTCACCGCCAATATGATTTATCATAGATTTTTGGGTTCGGTCACAGAATGATCGAACCAAATCTGTGTTGTGAAGAACCTGACACCTTCTCATTGTGAGTTGAGTGCTGTAACACAGCACCACCTGGCCAAATTAGAACCAATTTCTGAATTCACTGCTTTTTGAAATGATTTGCTTGGCATCTATTATATGGCACTTCACGTAAATAAACACGAGATTTGTTCGTCCATCAGCCTATTGGCTTTCCAGACCCATATTATTCAGCAACATTTGTTTAAGCAGCCAAAACGCCAAACCAGTTTTGACCTTCTGAGTCTCATCCGCAGATTCAAGCGTGTTAAATCAACGCTGCTGGGACATTGGATGCCATTGACCGGAGCATTTTGATCCACGCAGTGAGCGTGTGTGCAATACTACGCGGGCACGGTTCACGTGGCCGTGTTCTCCCGTTGCCTCCGAGATTTTATGAGCGACGAATGTAAAACAAGCTTAGAGCGGCGTGCGCTCACGGCGCACGTGTCGGGTTTCACTCGTTCATTCGTAGCACTGTTTTCCGATTTGTTTTCCCCTTTGTGCGTTTTTCTGTATGCTCAGCCGCTCGTCGCGTTTTGTTTTTATGTCATGTCCGATTGTATAAATACAACACGCACGCACAGTGTGCCAAGGGCACAATATTAGACGCTGATGACACCGTGGCGATATCAGATCATTTGCTTCCGCGCATTGAAAAGAGCAAGTTTATGAAAAAAAGTTCAGTAAATGACCAGAATAACTGCGAAGTTGGAGGGGGTCCGGTGGCTTAAGGGTGGTCACAATGGCCATGTCAGACAAACTCAGCTGACACCACCGAGATCCGACGTTGAATATCTGGTTTTCAGCCACCATCGTTTCCAGGAGGTACTGAGGCTTCGTTCGTCGATGGTCCCAGCCCGGTTACTCACGACCTCACAAAGCCACTTCACGTTCCATTTTGTCAGTAAAGGGTCACAGTGTCATCGTCGTGCCAATCTACATCGATTGCCATGAACCAGTGGTGGGAAATCCATATTTCCTTTACAATTTTCTGCATCGGACACAACTCTTTTGAATTTGGTTTAACTTTGCCATTTTTACTCTGCCATATTTTAGATTTAACACTCGAATGCGTTTTTGGAAGGGAAGATGCTCACGGCACTTGGAATGACGCATGGGACATCACGCCACTCAATAACGTTCTTCTTTCCGATATTAGGAAGCCACTGGAGCGATGCACTTTTACATATACATTGAAAACTCATTTCTTGTGAACTGCTTTGTGGCTTTAGTTTATTATCCTTCCCCCCGAAGCTCCAATTAGCACGGTTGGCTACTTACGGTCCGATAGAAGTTAAACATACATACAATCGTATGTTCTGAATTTGATAAAGGATGTCACATTTTGGTTCGACTCAAATGGTTCAAACACTCCGTGCAGGATGCAGACAGCTGCACCATTTGGTGTTTAACACGAGAGTAGTCCAATGGCACTGACTTAGTGGCTTCATGACTTCAAGCTCACCCGGCAGCACTGTTTATTTCCTTTTATTTTACCAGATGAGGCCCACTGAGCTATGCAGCTTTTTTCAGAAGCGACCTGGCCACAAATGATGGCTCAACGAAGTGGCTTATCATGTGGAAATGTATAGCAGCCAAATATTCTGAACGCATGCTTCTAAATTTGGAGAAAAACCCCGGAGGACCCGGAGAAAAATCCACACGACCACGAGGAGAACATGCAACTCCAAATATACAGGCGTCAGGGTCGTGATCGAATCCACTACCTCCTGTAACCAGGCGAGGTAGTTAACATCTCGCCACAGTTGCACCGACTTACTTTCACTGTCTCACCACTGCGGCACAGATGGAAAGACGTTCTCCCGAGCCCATAGTTTCCAATATGGATCATACCCCACTCAATAATTGCCGGAATTTTTCACACGAACACATGTGTGCCCCTGAATAATTACGGCCATGCTGATTAATCACGTGAGTTTAGGTTCATGGCGAAAACCACATTGTTGGCTTCAAAATAAATACCATGAATGCTATTTCCACCCCCTTCCCAATTTTATCCCAATCGTCCTTCCGGTGCTAAGTCATTCGATGAAACCGTGAGAAGCACAACCCCTTCATGTTAGAGAACGGCCCATATATCACAGAGTTACCTCCGCGATGCCATCTGCTTGTGACCTCTGTTCTACACAGTAGAAGTCAGCAATTTCCCACTCACTCTGTATACGAGAACAATGTTTGTCCAATGGCAGTCAGACTAATATTTGAATTCTGTATTATATACAACATTTAAGACACAGAGCCAAATTTGAATGTGATGTTTTTTTTTTGTGTGCAGTCATAGTTGACCGGGCTGACACTATAAACTCGCCACACTTAAGAAGCCGGTTTAATCATAGACGGCTGCCTGGATGAGAACCCAAGATATCAGCCCGTGCCAGCTCAGCACTGACCTAGAGCCACCTGGTCACACCTCACACTGTTGGCTTTTTAAAAAGTAAAATACTCTTGACACATTTACACTCTCTCCAACACTCAATTGCAACACCGGGAAACATCAAACTAAAATGCGCGTGGGTTTTATTTCCTACATTTTTGGAAGCTATGACCTGACTCGTATAAATGTGATTTGTAGTTTGGCTTGCAATAAAAAAAAACGAATAAAACTTTGATTACTGTGACCAAAAGTGGAAAAATGAAATTGTAACAGTAGCTGAAACTGAGATTTTATTGTAACTGAGACTGGAATGAAAACACACTATAAACTCTAACGTATTAGGCAGCTGGGGCTTTTATAGATTTATTTCAGTTTCCGTCAAAATGATATTGCTGTGAGTTTCTGGACAACAGACTTCGAGCAGCCACGCATTTACTTGAGCTTCAAATGAAAACCCCCAAATCACTGCATCGTTTGCAGCATGTTTGCCTTCATGAAGGTTGTATTCATTGCGTCTGGTCAAGTGCAGGATTCACAATCAGAAGATTACGAGTTTAAATCCTGGTTGGGTGTCGACAGCCTTTCATTCCGAGGTACCACTTTGTGGCAAGTCGTCCTTGGCCACCCTATAAATGGACTGGCCCTTGCCATGGGAACGTGGAATTCCCACCACTAGTTTAGTAATTTCAGCAGCGATGAGGACCTTCGGCATCCCTAATTTGAGTAAGAGACACTCTGGCTGTGTGTTCTTGCACAAACTCGCATACTTGTAGCAATGAGCAAATATTGACAAACGTGGCCTGTTTGATGAGAATACCGAGGAATCTTGCGGTCAACCAGCTTCAGAGATTACAGCGAAGTGCTTTCGTAGCAACACAACAAAACATATTGGCTCATCAATACTTTCTATCGTCGACTGCTTGTTTTATATTGCAACTGACTTTCCCATTGCTCGGATGATACGCGTGCTTGTCCACTCATGATCACACGAACACCCCAACGCGTTGGCCTCTACCAACCATTCTCCGCAGGGCTTCCCTTGCTGAGCTTGCCTGCCGTTATCGGTCGCTCGTTTCATCCCCTCCCTCACTGCCTCCCTCCTAGCCCGTGTCCCCTAATCGCCAGCACTTCCACCAAGCACCCCGGCTGGCCCCCAACGTCAACCCAAGTGGACGGGGCCAAACCGCACTTCCCGCCCCAAACCACACCCAAGCTGCATCCATATTCCCGGGACATTCTCACATTAGCGAGCCCACTGCGCTGCAAACGCCACAGCCCAGACGCTGCGGGGAAGGAAAACTACCCAGCCCATAACAGTCACACCACCCCCCACCCCCCCGCTGCCAGCAATACGGCATTCGGCGCGCGCACGCACGCGCACGCACGCGTGCACGCAGTACAACTGTGTGCTCGGAAGGACACTCCCAGTGATTAATCAGTTAGTTGCTATGTAGCTGGGTGTGTGTTTTCCTCCGCGAGTAGTTTTTTTTACTTCGTACATTGTGGCGAGCCGCCCGCCCGCCCCCCACCACACACGCGGTGGACTTCCCGAGCTGTCGGGGATCTCCGCCTGGTCCAGCTCCCCAAGATGCCGTCCCTTTCCTTGCGGCTGCCCAAACTGTGGGGTCGGAAGAGGCGCACGGCGGAGATTGTGTGCATGTCGTGCGTGGCGCAGGTAAGCGATGGCGCGGGGAGTGGGCGCGCGCGTGCGCGTGCCATGTGCGCGCGTGTCACGTGCGCGCGTGTTGAGTGCTGACAAAACGTTCGAACGTCTCGAACATTTAATTGTTGGTTTTAAAATTGCGAGCGTCGTGGTTTTCTCAACAGCGAAAAATGAAACGCACGACCGCGACGAATCGGCGTGTCTGTCAGATATCTCTGGGGACGCAGAATTGCGTCGTTAGGGAATTCACAACAATGCAATGCATCACCTTTGTTCAGCAGTAGACTATTATGCATTGATTATGATGATTGTCGTGATTATGACACCCTCACGCAGCAGTGGATCAACCTAGACTCATGGTGATATGCATGATGATGCCTTCATCCTGCAGTGGACAGATTAAGGCTCCTTATGCTGCTGCTGCTGATGATGATGAAAATAATATTGATGTATTCGTGCAGCAGTGGATAGACCTTGACTACTGACGATGCGCGTGGTGATATTGCGTCTCGTGTTTCAACAGTGGGTAGACTGCTGATACTGCTACTGGTGGTTACAATAATCCTGCTGAGATGCGCTTCTCTTTATTCATTACAATGGTTACGATGATGCAGGGTGTTCACGAATTAAGAGTTTATAATTAGACAGAAAATTGTGCTGTGTCAATAAAACTAAACACACACACGCAGATAGGGGACATCCATTTAGTAGGTACGCAAAAATCTGTCAAAACTTGACCCCTACCCCCCTCCCTGTACGTACGCGGACTTTTTACACCCCCCCCCCTCCCCACCTGCGTACGTACGCTTGACGCACCCACCCCCGCCACGAATCCTATAGAACGGCCGATATTTAATCCACGCAGAAACGACCAATGATTAATAATATTGACGTGTTTAAGCCTTACCAGCTGAAATATATTCTGTTTGCATCCAATGGGAAGATTGTACATTTCTTTCCCAAGTTTAAGAATTCCTTTTGACTGAACAACAACAATGTTGCTTTCATATCCTTCTCAATACACTTTGCCTGTCAATTGCTTAAAAAAAAAAATACGGCATCTTGAAAATGCTCTTTTGTTTACGTAACAGGATTTCGCATTCCAATATTATTATTCATTATTGATTTGGCCTAAACGAAAAATAAATAACCTTCTATTATTGTTAAGTCGTGACAGGAGGATGCTCTTTTGTTCGTTTCTCAGTCCGCTTGTCCTGGTCAGGGTCGCGGCGGCAGCGTGCTGAGTAGTGGACGGTCCACACCTCCCATTTCCTAGCGACAGACTATAGCACTACATTACTATAGCACTACTACATTATACACTACACTATACACTACATTACTATACACTACTACATTATACACTACACTATACACTACATTACTATACACCAGAGGTGGGACAAAGTCATTGTTATGCAAGTCCAAGTCGAGTCGCAAGTCATCAAATTCATGACTCGAGTCTGACTCGAGTCCAAGTCACATGACTCGAGTCCACATCTCAGAGGTGGGACAAAGTCATTATTATGCAAGTCCAAGTCGAGTCGCAAGTCATCAAATTCATGACTCGAGTCTGACTCGAGTCCAAGTCACATGACTCGAGTCCACACCTCTGCTATACACTACTACACTGTACACTACTACATTATACACTACACTATCCACGACTAGACTATACACTACATTACTATACACTACTACACTATACACTACTACACTATACACTACACTATCACGACTACACTATACACTACACGACTATACGCTACTACACTATACACTACACTATACACTACTACACTATACACTACACTATCCACGACTACACTTTACACTACATTACCCTACTGCACTATACACTACACTATACACTACACTATACACTACTATACACTACACTACTACACTATACACTACACTACTGCACTATACACTACTGCACTATACACTGCTATAAACAGACTCGAGTTTTCTCTGGGGAATTCCCAGGCGTTCCCAGGCCAGCCGAGCGACATCGTCCCGCCAGCGTGTCCTGGGCCGGCCCCGGAGTCTTCTGTAACGTTGTGCGTGAGAAGTGGGATATCACATTGTGATGAAGTAATGTCAACACTTTAGGAGGCCTGGCACTGGTTCAGATATCACCCGCTACTGCTGATGGCGATCGCTGGGAATCGAACTCAGGTGGCCGAGTTCGGAGTGCACAATACAAGCATGCACACATCACGTGCAGAGCACTGGCTATTAATATCCCACTCAAACGGGCTAGTAATGGTGATAATCTCCAATTTCTCACATTGTACCAGTAGTGTATATTCCTCGTTCCGACGATAGGGCCAAATATCAACAAGGCAACGGCCTCCAGCAAGCAAGAGTCAACATTTCAAGTGTCTCAAGTTTGTGTTTGCGTGGCGCTTATCTGAATTGAGCGAGTGGTGGACATTTCATATTGCTATGGCGGGGACCAGAATAGTCATACTGTAGGGCATATACTATAGGCCACTCATAAGGGGCCGTCCATAAATGACGTAACGCACCTGGGGGGGGGGGGGGGTCAGACATTTGTGACGATGTGTGACGAGGGGGGGGGGGGTTTGAGAAATGTGACGTCACATCAAAATGCGCAACTTTAAATAAATATAGACAACACGTTCTACTTCATTAAATAGACTTTTTAATAAATGTTTTCTCCTACAACATCAGAGTGCAGCGCCACATTAAATACGCACTACAATGACAATAGTTTAATTGGGGGGGGGGGGGGGGCAGAGCTTTGTGACGTCATATTTGACGGGGGGGGGGGAGGTCTGACTTTTTGTGACGCCGTGTGACGAGGGGGGGGGGTCAAAAATCGTCAAAAATCGCGTGACGTCATTTATGGACGGCCCCTGAAGAGAAATGCATTCATATCGACCACACTAGGATGATGGTCAGAGTCAATCACAAACCACGGTGTGAACTCGCAGCGATCGAACTCTGTGTCAGACCAATTCAGCCGAATCTGTTCTGTCGCGTGACATATTCAAGTTGACATTTTCTGGGGAAAGGTCACTTTGCGTGTAGCTCAGGTTTTGCTTGTTTAGATCGTGCAGCTCATTTCATTCACGCACGTGTCCTTATCAGTGGCTCGCACGCATGACGTGCCGTGCACATCACGCATTATGCAACTATCTAAATGGTGTGTGCTCGCTGGCGTGAGTACGACGAGCAGTCGTGCTCAGCGCCACTGCGTTATGAGCATGACGGCCCGAGTTCAATTCCCAGGCGTGGAGAAAGTCGAACATCTGTGGCGAGCGGTCTCTGAACGGACGCTGGGGGCCTCATCCAGGTCGAAGCAGCCTCGAATGAGTGGCTGTTGTGGTGTGTAAAGACGGGGACGGGGGAGACAAAGGTGGCTGTGGCTGTGGTGCAAGTCATAACAACACCCTCCCTCGTTCGTCGTGCCGACCGTAATAGTTGCTCGCTGTAGCAACACTTGCCCGGACAGTCTGTGGAGGCTATGCGGGGGATCTTTGTATTTGTCAGACTGAGGAGAGCGTGGTGGAGATAAAACTTGATGAGTTAGCGCAGTGGGGAGTGCAGGTGGTGCATCTGTAAGCCATCACGGCGCGTTAACCCATAACACCTGGCTTTCTTTCTCTCTCTCATGATCTCCTGCCAGCAAGCTTTTGCCATTTAACATTGCCAAAAATGTGTATCTTAACCTGGCAGAAATGTAGTTTTTTGGTCGTGTAAAAGACTCCTGTAACATGATTTTGCGAGAAAGGTAGAATGCCTGCGCATCGGAGGTGACAGCGATGAACAGGTAATGATGGTGGTGGTAGTGATGATAGTCGTGGTCACGGCAGTAGTGATAGTGGTGGTGGTAGTGGTGATCATCATCAATGTGATAACCATGATGGTAGCAATGACAGTCGTGGTCACGGCAGTAATGATAGTGGTGTGGTGATCATCATCAATGTGATAACCATGATGGTAGTGATGACAGTCGTGGTCACGGCAGTAATGATAGTGGAGGTTGTGTGGTGATCATCATCAATGTGATAACCATGATGGTAGTGATGACAGTCGTGGTCACGGCAGTAATGATAGTGGAGGTTGTGTGGTGATCATCATCAATGTGATAACCATGATGGTAGCGATGACAGTCGTGGTCAGTAATGATAGTGGTGGTGGTGGTGATAGTGACGATGATACTGCTTGAGTCACACATGATACGGCTGGACTCTTTTCTCACTCACGCCTGTACCACCGAGCACAGTTCACACCTCATCATCTAATGGATTTGCAGCGATCGGTAAGCCGTGCCTCTGTAAGTCAAGAGTTCAGGTTTCACTCATTCGTTGTATTGCATTATATATATATTTACTCTTTGTATGGTTAAGCCCACCCAGCTGTACTTTCTCTTTGTCTGTGAGTGTTTTGACAAATGAAGATGTATCGTTGCGACCTGCATTCTCATGAGGCCGGGATGAAAGACAGCCTGCCTTACTTACCGCCGTCTCGTTTTTTTTACAGCCAAAGGTTGTAATGTATTGTGTTCAGAGAAATATTACCGTGTCTGGACCACTGAGCCTCCAGCGTACAAGTGCGACTCCATGTGTCAACCACCCGTGATTGAACCAGCTTCTCAACTGACCGGTCCAAACCCAGTCACCAATGACTTGCACAAAAACAGTATCATAAATTATGCTTGTCACCGAATTTGGTAAATTCCAGCTCTGAAGAATACATATTTGTACCTAATTGCCGTGTGACAAAAAAACTACTTTTCTTGAGAGCACATCTACTTTAGAAGTAGTTTCATAATGTCATCTTCTGAAGGCCGATATTCCTCACCATTTGCTGAGAGAGACCTTCATGGAAATCTCTTCAATTCGTTATATCATCCGACTAACAATTGAAATTGAGTTGGCAGAGACGGAAATATTTACAGTGAAATATAAATAAATGTTCTATTGTTTTTTGTTTAATGTTTATGCTCGCTGTGGGAATTCGGGTGCTTTGTGTAGCGTGAAATTGAACTTTCTAAAACAATACTCAAGTGGGCATGATTTTAAGCGCCGTTAACCCTTTATTTAGGTGACGTTCATGTGTGTAAACAATAATGGAGGGGGTGGAGCAGTGGCGCAGTTGTTAGTGCACTGCGCTGTTACCCCGACGCCCTGAGTTTGATTCCCAGCCATGGTTAACATTCAGCGGCGGGTGGTACATGAACCAGACTGGGTCCACCTCCCTCCCACCTTACCCATCACCAACCCGCACTGACCAGCGTGGCCAAGAATGGTTAGACAACCCCAAGGACATATGCGGTTTCGGGAGGGGCGCTACGTACATCACTGGATTTGCAAAGGACATCCCAACACATGTGTGTGTACATACGTTGAACTTATATCGCACCTTATTTAGCCAACCACGATAATCGGATGTGCGGGGGAAAGACAACAAAATAAACACGAAACAATGAGTTCTAAACTTGCAGAATATAGTCACCGATGCTCATATCTGTAAAGGGTGCTACTGAAGAGCCTGTGCCATGCAAGTAAAACATTGCGTCTCATTGTCAGAACTGAGATCGCACATTTTGAAACGTGCCCATAATCTGGAAAGAGTCAGGTGTGGGTGGCGGCATATATATATGTTAGTTTTCAAATTAGATTTAAAAGTGCATAGCTCCATTGCGCGAAAGCCTCACTCAGTTTTAAGACTGATTTTCGTGAGGTTCTACACAAGATATTTCGAAAAAAAATTTCGGGGTAGTTTTAGGATTGGCCAGTAACCAATTGGGGTTTTACCGAAAGAACCAAAGAGTATGGGGTTTATTGATTTGCCCCTCCTCTCATGATTCAATTGTCATGATTGGCGGTCGTAATTCTGTTCAACAATCAATCATTGTTTTTGACATTGTCATGAGCATAGCAGCCAGCAGGGTCATGTGACGTCATTGCATGGAACTTATATTAATCTCAACACGTACATTTGAAACACGTGATTCGATGTCTGCTGTATCGTGAGCGTGAAGATGAACGCTAAATGACAACTCGATGCATCGGTACAACCCATTTAATCGGAGCTTCTGGACGAAACATACAAATCTATGAGGATACAGTGGAAATGTCCTTGCTGTACTGCCTCTCATAGGCACTGCCGTATTGAGCTTATGCTCATCATAGCTACATCTCTGTGTGATTCACCAATTCCACAACCACGTTTCTCATTGCTAGGCATGAGCCTTAAGTTTCAAGTTTATGTTGATTTAAAGCTTTTTTAACTTGGTTTTTTTCCATTCTACGTGACTTTACCGAAAGAACCAAGAATATTTCAAGTTTATGTTTGTTCAACCAGGTCAATAACTCAAGGGACCAGGGATAGAGTCTCATTTGCAAGAGGGACCCGGGTCACCAACATGACAAAAGAAAGAAAAAAATTATTAAAGTAAAGTAGAGTAATGAAGGAAAAAGAATCAGAACTAAAAACAACCTTGTCATCACATGAGAAATAAAAAAAAATCGCACGAACATAAATCAATGTTAAATAATGCATGATTTGGCTGGAGCAGATTATTTTCAGATATATCACTGTGCAATTCTAAAATTACGTTACAGAAACATTAAACAGGTATAGGGTGACCACTGCACCAGTGTGTGAACAGAGGAGGCTGTGAGTCAAATGAAATCGCAAGCGAAATAAACAGCTCGGCATCAAACTGTGATGACGGCAGGCAGAGTCTGTGGTCGATGCAGACGCAGTCATGCGCACAGCTGCACAACGCCGCATTGACATTAGATCTGGGAGAATTAGTCAACCAATTAGATTTACCGACGACAAATTGTAATCGACCGCCGTCCTTGCGGTCGATTACTCGAGTGCCTTTAAAAATTACACCCTGCCTCCCGAATGCTGGAAACCCTCTGCAAGCCACGCCCCGCGTGATGAGGCTGAAGGTTGCTAAGCCTTGCCCATCAACGCGCCGTCCAGCGCCACAGCTGGGAGCAGAGGTGAGGATTTTTTTTCGTCTCCACCTCCAGTATCTTGTGCGGGTTGTGTTATCTGATTAGCCGGATCATGGGACTGACACCGCTTCAATCGGTAGAGCAATCGATTACATAAACGCATTACTCGGGCGGCCCAGCTGTAGTTGAGATAGGGGGGGGGGGAGTCCCTGGTGTTTGCCAGCATCTCTGCTCGTATGTATATATGTAATGAACTTCTTTCGCATCGTACATAGCCAATCGTGCTAATCGGAGGTGTGGGGGAAGGACAACAAACTAAACACAAAAAGCACTTCTAAAGAAATGAGTTTTCCATCTATATTCAAAAGTCCATAGAAGTGGCCTGCCTCATTAACTTGTTCACTCACTTCCGGTACATGTGTACCTCCTTTTCCCGATTTTACCTGAAACACAGATGTGGCATTAGTGTGTATGTATTTAGAACATCTTTTGCACCTTACGTCGTGAACTGTACTAATCGGAGGTGGGGGGGGGGGATAACAAACTAAACACAAAGGAGTTATAAAGAAATGAGTTTTCAATCTATATTATTTAAAAGGGCATAGCTTCAATGGCTTCCTAATATCGGAAGGAAGAGCATTCCAGATGGTAGCAAACGCGCATCTGAAAGCGTGCGATGCAGTGACCGTCTTTACACGTGTTTCACACGCTCCTGATCGCTGTTAACAATCACTAAATGCTTTTTCGGTTTTCTTAGCAAAGACGTAAATTTTCACTTAATTCCAACATTCACCCATACAGCTCTAAATTCAGTCGAATTATATATAGTTCTTTAACAATGCATGATACCTTCATTGACACCTGTTTTGCCAGGCCGCGGTAGCGCACGCCTGTAATCCAGTGCTGTGGAGGCAATTAGGGTTAGTGGATCGCACACAAGACGTTGCTGTTGCCGTTGGTGTCGAGAAGGTGCTATCCCCTGGTCCGCCAGGAGAATGCGGTACAGCTGAACCTAGACTCCACCTGTTCCATCTGCATGGGATAGGGTGCTGCCCCCTTGCACGTGTGGGTGTTGCTCCAGTTTGCTTCCACTTTTTTTAAGTATCCAAAACACTTTCATATATATAGAGGACTTGCAGAGCTTATGGGAGAATTTGATGCCAGCTGACCAGCTGGTTGCTGGCTTTCCCTATTGTCTGTGGTTCCTTGTGCCTCTGTATTGTTCTGTCTTCGAGAAGAGTTAGCCATTACTGTGCCGGCGTGTCATGACGATTGATGCTGAACAGAGACTTGGACGGTGTGTTAAAAGAACATTAACATATCAACCACAAATTCTCTTGAATAACGTACGACAACTTTATAAATATACACTCTGTAGTATATGAACAAACGCACAGAGTATATGCTTTCATATCATTCAAATTTTTCTTCAACCATGTGTGGATGCCAACTGCTCCTTGAATGAGATATAACTGGAGCAGCTCGTTGTAGTCAGATGAAATTACAGACCCGATGCTATGGAGGCCAACACTATCAGATAATGTAGTTAGTGCACAGATGGCCACAGGTTTTTTGCCTGGGTCTCTGCATGTTTGTCCGCTTGGTCCACGTCACGTGCCATTCTTCTCCCCCACATCAACGCAGCAAACATCGCTAATGCCGCTAATTCGATTTTTGCCACCGGTTCGTCGACGACCAGGCATCGGAAGCGTGTTCTCGGCATGGACACGTTATGCCTGGAATTATGTTTTCTGCCATAAACTCATTACCAGGGACAGTCCGAAACGCTGTTATGGAAATTATTTTTGCACACCGCATCAATCCTGCCTTGTTTTGTCTTCATGATCCGTAGATTGTGTCTGCGGTTGTGGGTAAAAAAACACATGTGCGTGAGTAGTGCTTATGGTTAAATGTACGACACACCATGATAATGGATTGTAATGGATAGTTGTACCTTGTACTCTAGTGATAGTGCCTTATAGCGATAAACCCTACTCTAGGCCGGCCTAGCAGCGTTCTGGAAAATATCGGGTGAGAAACGTAGCCCTGGCTCTATCTATGCGTGATCCACCAACCCTACCTTGAAGCGGCTGGGCTGATTATTGTTCATGAACAAGAAGAAAAGATAATGGATTTAATTACAGGGTGGAAAAGAAAAGTTCAGTTTGGTTAATTCACAACATTGAATTTGAATTCTAGATTTGAAGCTTTCGTGACTGCAAGGATTCTTACTCTTAGGTTTTTTCGGTAAAGTCACGTAGGTAAAAATTTATAATACTAAAATAAAATAATAATAAATGAAAATAACTCAATTAAATCACGACGTTTCGGAGGCAACACAAGTCTCCGTCTTCAGGTGGGACCGTCACAGCCAAATTTACTGTACCAAGATGATACAGTAAATTTATGATACAGTAAATTTGGTTGTGACGGTCCCACCTGAAGACGGAGACTTGTGTTGCCTCCGAAACATCGTGATTTAATTTAGTTATATTAAGTTATTATTATTTTATTTTATTATTACTTTTTACTTACGTGACTTTACCGAAAAAAACTAAGAGTATTGAATTTGAAGGCACTGCAACGGTCTTAACTCAATTATTTTTGTTATTGCTAGGGGTTATTTATTGTGTATTCGGAGAAGTCCCACTAGAACTGGGGCAATTCGTCAATTATGTCAATTAATTGACTCACACTTATACTCAACGACTTTATTGAGGTCGATTACTTGGGGCCCTCAAAATTGGCGGCCGCCTCTTAAAGCCACGTCTAACGTGACGTGTCTGATGACGCCGATGATGTCAACAGCCCCTGCCTGTGACCTCCCGTCCAGCGTCACACATTGGAACAGAGGCGAGACCTTTTTTTCCTTCAAACTATTCTGAGGACGACCGCTTGTGTTGCGATCGAAACGTCGTGATTTATTTTATTCTATTTTCTACCTACGTGACTTTACCGAAAGAACTAAAGAGTATTCTTGTGTTATCCGATTGTTCGAGTAAATCAAACCAATACTCTGTCGAGTAATCGTTCATTTTAATAATCGGAGAGCCCATATCTAAATCCCACAATGCATCTGGAGATAGCTGCTTCTGTAGTTTGTGGCCAAAGTTATAACGTGGTGAAACATTCGCTCTTGCGCTTTCCAAAATTAAACATCCTATCTTTGTACCTTACATATTTTTACAGCCTTACAAACGTCATGTTCGCTCTTGTTTTCTCCTGGGAATTGTATCTTTTAATTGGGATATTTATGGGTATTAAAATGGCTTAAACTTTTGTGGAATGCATTGTGATTTTCAACTTGAATGGACATTCTTTATTCCTTATCTGAAATTTTGTTTGGCCAATTTTCATTGCAAATTCCATGAGGGATTTTAATATCCACGTTTAGCCAATTTACAATTTCGCACTTCCTCCGCTGCCACGGAGAATCGCATTCGGCGGCGACTTTCCCATGGAACGCAGGAAATCCCAGAAGCTCCGGAGGATCCTAACGACTTTGGTGGGCGACGGTGGGGGGAGGGGGGGCGAGACAAAACAAACACAACCCAAAAATGTTTTAAAACGTATGCACCACACTGCAACCAGAGGACATAACCTGCAATCTGTAACCAAGGCGGTTTTAATTTGAACAGTTTTACTGCTGCGCCTGAGAGCAGTAGTTGGTCGTTGGTGGTGGTGGGGCAGTTGCTGGGTGGGTTTGTAGGTGGTTGGGTTGAGGGAGCAGGGGCGGTGAAAGAGTTCTAATTTCCATGTCCTTCCCCTGGCCCCCCTCTCAGCCATATCAACAGATCATCCGTGCACCCCAGTCCCGCATTCTTTCACTCGTGGCCAAAAATGTGAGAAATCCGGAAGATACTTAGATCAACATAGGACGAAGGCATGTATCGAGTGGAGTTTTAACAACGACTCAAGTGACCTACCTACCTATTTCATTTTTAAAGCTGCCCATAATTTCACAATTTCTGAAAATAATAATACTTTGCATTTTTGAATCAATAAAATAATAATAATAAAATGTTTCTCTGTGATTACTACCTCAGGTTTATCGTTGCTGGGCTTTGAAATCATTATTTATTAGCAATGAACACGAAAAAATACACTCACAAGTGTCTCCCCGCTCGGATGAGAATTGGAGCAGCGCTCATCGTTGTTGGTGGACTTGGATCGGAAGTGGAAATTCCACATTCCTTTTGAAGGACGTTCACCTCGAAGGCATGTCGTTAAAGTCAATCGACACCTGACCAGGAATTGAACTCACATGCTTCCTATTGTGAGTTGGACGCTATCGTCATGGAGCCACCTGGCTGGCTTCTTCATAATTGACAAAACAAAACCAAAAACAGCTAGCAAATGGAATACTTCAGAGACGACGTGCATCCAGGAGATGGGGCAACGACGTCCATTTTTGTGCAAGTGCTGGGTCGATTATAACACTGGTCAACACACTTTTTCAGGCATAAGGTATTCCAACGGTTTTAAGGTAATTGTGGGGTGCTGATTCCAAATCTGGCATCAGTTTTTGTCAGGTTTTTGAGATATCAAATATTGCATTTTCAATAAAAACTGCAGAAGAAAAAGATTAAATAAAATGTGGATATCTACATAAAATGATATTATAAACACACTATCCTAAAAATACAGCACCATATTTTAACACTAAAGCAGTCACTGACTCGCAACAACTTGCAATCATGAGTGACAGAGCTAATTTCGGGTAAAATCAATGAAAATGGGGTATGCCGATAGCATAAAATGAGATGTGATAGAGCAAATCTGAGATCAGATTTGGAATCAGCACCCTGAAATTAGTCTAAAACAGCTGCAAAAGTCCAGGCCAGAAAAAAATTCTTTATTTTGTTGACCAGTGTATAATTAACATCACAGGATCGTTCGAGGTGGCTGTGGAAGGCCTCCGTCCAGCAGTAGATTGACCATGGCTGATGGTGATGATTAAAGCAATTGCACAGCGCGGCAAACAGTAACGGAAGACTTTTACCACCTTTAAGTAATTCCCTCCGATGTGTTTTACTCGCCGTGTGTGTTTAAGGCTCGCAGACCTTACCCAAACATGTGAAGGCATAGCCAAACACCTCTGACCCTCAAAAGGCGTTGGCTAGGAGCACGTTGGTCCGTTCTTGAACGTGAGTCAGGGCACCCGACCTCTCTAACGGTGCCTGTCATGGACCCTCCTCGTGAAATGATCATGGGACTCTCTAAGCCTCCCGGGGAGGCCCCTTACTGCCAGTTTTATTACGCAGTTTGTTAGCATGACCTTTGGCCTCTACGCTCCTGCCAGCTGTTTTACGTTTAAATATGCTACGGATATCATTGCTGGTAAAATTCGCTGTATAAAAATAATAATAATATTATTTCCCTTTACGTGATTTTTAGGTGGTGCGATATTGACTATCACTGTTTTTTTTGCTTAATCCAGCCAGGTCGCGGATGTGATTTAAAATATTCAACTCACAAGCAGAAGATTTTAGTAAGAATACTGCTTGGTGTTAGTCTTGGTGTTCGCCTATCATCCCTCTAGGATCGATAAAGCGAGTACAACTTTGTAGTAAACAAGAACGATGTTTTTCTTTTCTATGAACAGACTGCGCACACCATGGGAATGAGGGACGTTTTGCCAGTGGCATAGAGTTCGCAGTTAGCTGAGCAGAGCCCCATTGTTGTTTGAAATATATTTGTATATTTAGAATTTGGAATAAGAGAACATGGGAGGGGATTCCAAAGTCCAGCAGGGTGAGGGAAGGCGCTCAGATAGAAGTGTTTTGTCCTGTAGTGTGGTGAGTGAGTGGGTGAGAGTGAGTGGTCGTCCATAAATTACGTCACGCGATTTTGGACGATTTTTGACCCCCCCCCCTCGTCACACGGCGTCACAAAAAGTCAGACCCCCCCTCAAGTATGACGTCACAAAGCTCTGCCCCCCCCCCCAAATGCTTCAAATCGCTTTAAACTATTGTTATTGTAGTGCGTATTTAATGTGGCGCTGCACTCTGATGTTGTAGGAGAAAACATGAGTGCTGGATCAACCCACTTATTGGGAAGGAAGTCTTCGAGACAAACTGGCCCCTACCATACGAATGTGAACACTGCAACCCGAGTCGAGAATTTGTGATGGATCAGACTTGTACCACATGCGTGATGACAAAGGATACGCAGGAATAGAGAGTGTTTGTGTGTGTGAGAATGTGGACTGAGAGAGAGAATTATTGACACTCTTATTTGGCAACTCGCCATATGTATTTCTCCCTTAATAAAGAGCACCATTCTCTTAAATCATGTGACTAATACCGTTGAAAATGAATCCAAGCTCTATATCAGCACTGCTGTTGCCTCAAGTGCCAGGCGCTATAATTGTTGTTAAATGAGAGCTGGACACATATCAACTTTTTTCTCTCTCAAGGGTACAACCAGTGGTGTACAGTAGTGGTCTGCGTGCAATGTGAGATGTTGAGTCTGGAGGCAGAACATTGGTGGTGCTTAGAAGTGTTCTTGTTGAAGGCAGAATATATCACGTAAATCTTCTTGGTTCTTTCGGTAAAGTCACGTAGAATGGAAATAATAAAACAATAAAAATAAAACATAATAAAATAATTCTCACGACGTTTCGGCCACAACGCAAGCAGCCGTCCTCAGGTGAAGAACAGGTCTGTCGAGAAGACAGAGTTCACCTGAGGACGGCTGCTTGCGTTGTGGCCGAAACGTCGTGAGAATTATTTTATTATGTTTTATTTTTATTATTTTATTATTTCCATTCTACGTGACTTTACCGAAAGAACCAAGAAGATGAATCCCTGCAGTCACGAAAGCTTTACATCGAAATATCACGTAAATGTTTCACTTTTTACTCTTGTGTCTTTAAAGCATTATTACCCGTGTGTGTGTCTGAGACGGGAAGTGGCGGCCTGGCACGTGGCCTGTGACCCAACGCTGTGGAGGCAGTGACAGTTGGTGGATCACTGCCACAAATGTTGCGAAACCTTCTGTCCCGTGGGCATTGAGGTGCCATGCTTTGACTCGCCAAGAAATGGCGGTATGGCAAATGTGGATCACACCTGTTCCATCTGCATGGGATTGAGTGTTACCCCCATCACACACTTTGGTTTTGCTTTAATCCAGATATTTAAATTTCCCCCCTATAAAATACTGAAAATGTTAAATGTTGAACTTCTTTCACACCACATGTATCCTACCATGCTAATCGGATATTTGACGTTCACATTTCCACCCTGAACCAATTAACCGCCCACACCCTCTGCAGTACGTGTCCACGGTGTGACTGGCACTTTTCATAGATGTTCACATATCCGAACTTTTCACATCACTGCCTCTACCTAATTGCCTGGTGAGTCGAATATGTGACACACTGGAATCGTAAGGTCACGATTTATTTCCATGAGAAGTTCACTCGGTCGATGAGTTGATTAAATATGTACCACTTTGTCATCATCCTACGATACTTGCCCATTGCCATGGGAATGTGGAATTTCCACCATTTAGACACTGGGCTGCCAACAGAGATCACGCCGCCGTCCCATCGCTTGTTTGCGCAGTGAGACACTTGGATGTGCGTCATGTTCTGGGTCAAGGTTGCACACGGCACTCCGTCTGTTGCGTGTTCGGGCTGAGTCACGGGTTTGTCCGCTGGCATGAGGGGATGCATCGTGCCGAGCAAACCGCACGACACGAACCAAAAACGCGCCGGAGAGTTACCGGGCACATGCGGCAAAAAACCCTCTGAAGCCGGCTTCCATGTGAGATGTCGAGCGAATGGTTTCGTAGCGTTGACTACGTTTTCTGCGTCTGTTTCTTTGCAGCCGGAGAGCCCGAAGGCAGCCGCGAATCGACCAAACAGCGCTGTGAGTACACGGCAAGACTTTTCTCGAGCAGGCTATTTTATATCCTCGTGGTTGTGCTATCGTGGCTCCGTCGTGGACAGGACAGAGCAATGCAGCAACATTCCACTGTTGTACTGCACTATGCTTCCATTTCGTCTATGTTCCTCGCCTTCACCGATGAGCATCGGTCAGCGTGGTGAAGTATGGTCAAGTCAACCCCTACGACCAGTACGGCATGGGGTGGGAGGAGGCCCTCATCCAGCAGTCGATTGGCCAAAGGGTTCATTTCATGAGGTACATGGAACGTCCTTCCTGAACGATCGCATTCACTGGAGCATCAAACCACTGCAGGGAAATGTCATTGGTATACAACGCAACTGATACATTTTGGATTTTTATGGGCATCTAAATGCACCCATATCAGGATTCATATAATGTTGTCGTTTTTTAGTAAAGGCAGTCATTCGCCTTCGTCACGAAACACTAGTTAGTGCTCTTTCATGCACCGTAAACGAGTGAACCTGAGCCAATGATGTCAATTCCACATTATCATGGCGAGGGTCAATCTTTATATTATGGCCACTGTTGACTTTCCATAATGTGGTGCTCGTGTTATTGACCCCAGAGTGATGAAAGCAGATAAGGGCTCTCTCCGATTAGCCAAATCGTCGATTACCCTGCCGCTTATTGGTTTGATTACTCGGCCAATTGGATATCACAGAAACAGTCTCCGGTCTCTCACTCGCTGGACGGGAGGTGATGGGCAGGGCTTGGTGATGTTGTCAAAATCATCAGCCATATCACTTTGGGCGTAGCGTGTAGGGGGTTTCCTGCCTTTCGGGAGGCATGGTGGTGGCAGCAGCCTTTCTTTTTAAAGGGGCCCCAGTTAATTAAACAACAACAAAAAAACATAGGATCATTTTTAGTTCATTAATCCGTCTAATCTGGTTTCCCCCCACGTGCAAAATACTCATTAAGAATAACTGGGAAAACGTTCCCAGGCATCCTTGTGAAAAAAAGAGTCCTGAAACCCAATCGGTACCCTTTGAAGGCTTTCCCGTAGAATACGGATGTATTTTACGGAATCAATATTTATGTAGCCATTTGCTTAAAAATGAAGACCATACATTGTTCTGAAATCAACACACTGTTGCAATTTTCATTTTCACAGGTGTCAGTGGCCAGCAGCACCTCTTATGAGCTGGACAGCAAAGTGGAGTGAGTATTTTTTTCCTCCGACGATTACATTCAGATGAGTGAGATGCATGTGGTTATAACAGTTCACTCAAGTAAAGAGTTAAAATCCCAGTTGGGGATTGACTCAACCCATTACCTCTCTGAGGTTGGTAACAATGAGTACCACTTTGTGGAAATTACCAAATTGGATGTTAGCCATCGGCTGGGCAGGTCTAAGCAGTGGTAGAAATATCACATGAATCCTATGGCAGTGGTCAGTATTTATCCTTAGGTTTGTTGTCGTTTAATCTCCACTGAGTCGTCCTCATTTTAGGCATCCCAGATGTAAGATTATAACGGGGCTAAGCGACCTCAAAGCTGGGTTCTAACTCACGACCTGCCGCTCTTTCATCTGCCGCTCTTGCCACAACACCACCTGGTTGGGTGAAAATTAAATCACCCTTGAACTGCAGGTCAGTCACTATTGAATTCCACAAAATGCTCCTGACTTTAGTGGCTTCTGTGGATTTGAAATTGCAATGTTTGGATTGCGAATGTCAAACACCATGAGCAAACCTCTACGTAGTCAAATATAATCTAATTTCCATGGAAACAAATTTTAACAGGAGCCTGGGATTGAACTTGGGATTTCATCGTTGCTAACTCTTATTTAGCCTCCAAGTGAGCATCGCTATTATCAGTCAATCCACTGCTGGCTGTAGGCTTTTCCAAGCCTCTGTCACCTCGTGTGGTCCCGCCTTCTAACACTACACCTGGCACCGGTACACAAGCCGTTTGCATCGCTCCATTTCTCCACTGGATGTCCTCTTGGGCTCGTTTCCTCCATTGGCCGTCACTCCATTGTCAGCCTCCGCCACCGGCCATCATCTCTTCGAGCAACATGGCAGAAGGAGAAAGACACATATATATATCGGAGTAAACGCTCAACAACACGGTGGCCTTGAAATAAAAAATGTCCCTTCATAGTATAAATAGCACCATTTATGTGCGACAAAGAAGGGCCATTGGTCAAAATGTAGTGCATATTATATCGCTTTCGTCTTAAGGCCGCTGTGTCACTGACAAATGTGTTGAGTTTTTGTTTGGTATTCATTAATTGTGCTCGAGCACCAAACTGCCAATGCAGCAGCATCACCAAATGTATATCAGAGAACGTATGCAAGTCATCGGCATCGCTTTGGCTGTTTAAGAAAAGTAAGCGGGCACACGCATCTAATAATGATGATTTGCAAGCCAATGTCATTTAACAAAAAAATAAACTTTTTATTTCACCAGGTAAGGCCCACCGAGCTATGTAGCTCTTTTTAAGAGGCGACCTGAACACAAATGACAGCTCAACGAAATGTCTCATCGTGTGGAAATTTATAGCAGACACATTCTCTAAACGCATGTTTATAAATGTGAAGGGGAAAACCCGGAGGGCCTGGATAAAAATCCTAGCGACCACGGGGAGAACATGCAAACTCCAAATATACAGCAGGCGTCAGGATCAGGATCAAACCCACGACCCCCTCCATCCCAGGCGAGGTAGTTAACCTCTCGCCACCGTTGCTGATGCCAATGCCGATGCTGCAGCAGCTGCTGCTGCATAGCTGATTTAAAAGTGCATAAGCCCCAGTGGCTTGATCATTTGCAAGCCAATGCCATTTGCTGATGCCAATGCCGACGGTGGCGCTGCCCCTGCCGCTGCTTGCTGTGTTATGCAGAGGGGGCGTGCGTGGGCTGGAGGCCTCGCCGGGCCACGAGTTGGACCTCACATACGTGGCCGACCGCATCGTCGCCACGTGTGTGCCGGCCGGGGCGTCGGAGGCTGCGTCCCAGCGGGGCCTGCAAGAGATGGCTCGCCACCTCGCCTCCAAGCACGGGGGCAACTACCTGGTGAGGAGAAGCAACAGCAGCAGCAACAACAATAAAAAATCGGCCAAGTTTAAATTCATTCGGAAAGACGATTTGTCATGCAAAGTGAGGCTGCATAGCGAAATAGGTAATGGGGCTGGCCGTGTCGGGGGGGGGGGCTAGAGGGGCGGTTTGTTACCCCCCCACTCATCCATTCAATTTCTTCAGTCCCTCCGATCTTCGAATCAGCTTCATTTGATACGTGAGCTCTGTGTAATAGTTGGACAGGGCTCAACAAAGTGCACATGTTCGTGGGATTAAGCGACGAGCGCTATCTACGGAACCCTCTTTTGCCAGTTCGAAGATGATAAAAAAAAGATAACATAATGCATTTCCCTTCCTGGCAATAATAAGTAGTTCAAACACCAAATAGAGACCGACCGCAAGGCATCGTCATAGCGACACGTGCTTGTGGTAGAACATGCACACGAATACGCCCTGGCGATGGATACATTGCCCTTGACAATGGTCGGAACTACACTAGAGACAGCGGCCTTAATACAGCTTGAGCCGAGCCAGTAATAATGCGGCGTTTGCATCTTCCTTTGGCTGTTCACCTTTTGGCATTCTTCGGTCTAGCGCCGGTGAGACACAGCCACGAAGGGGGCTGTCTCTGAGAAGGGCACCATCCTCACACACACAGGGGCTGAGAGCCAGAGCAGATTGGATGGTAGGCAAAGGCGGGATCATATGCTTACTCATTCTGCTTCGTGTTCAACGTTTGTTTAACGTTTGTTGAACGTTGACTGTTATGCATGCCCCCCATCCCCTCCCCCTGACAAACTCAGGGCTCCCTGAACACTGAAAAATGTGTGAACTCATTGTACATGTCCTCATTTATTCGTAGTCTGTATAGCAGTAAAATTATGAAAAGTGTTTCAGCCTTACTTGTTATCAGATTTTCTTAATCAACTGCAGTATTGACAACACAGCGTGTGCGTCTTTTGATTCCTAGGTTATTAACTTTTCTGGACCAAAGGAAGAGCTCACCAAGCTTCACCCTCAGGTATTGTTGAGATAACCTTGTGATATTGTCATCAGATTTATTTTATTATGAGTTGTAGGAAATGCAGTGGCAGTGCTACAGGCCCATTGAGAGCCCTCAGTCGTAAGAATTTTTGGGTGTCTCCCCCTCAATCATCCCTTTGGATTCATAAACTCCAGGCGATGTGGCCGGAGAGATGTAGACACGAGATCGAGATCTAGTGAGCTGAGAGACATTTGGACACAAGACCGGGGTTGTGATGAGAGACAACTTCAGTGAATCGAGAGACGTAGACAAGAGATAGAGACATCGTCTGATGAGAGAGGAAAGCTGCAAACAAGGAGGAGATGAGAGTATTGAATCATCTTTTTGCATTGTGTGTTTATGACGATGTGAATTCAGGCTGATATTTGGGGGATCCTTATTTTATTCATGAATATGTGACCCCTGAATCTGCTTGGGGCCCTACCATTTATCTTAGTTTGCTTCATGCCCAGCACCACCGCTGAGTGAATGGGCAGCTAAGGGACAGCATTTCTAGCTCAAATCAGCGGTGGCGATATTTTACTCGTGGACTATGGAAATGAGTGTATTAGAGGATAGAAATCCATGGCAAGGTGTTATGGGAACAACAGTTTCTGGCTGTGATGTCTTTTTTGACTAACACTCCACAATCCTCAGAGTTTGCAGGTGTAAGTGGCAAAAAAAGTTGTCACAGGAATCAGCCATTCTTCAACGTAATCATCATTTTCAGCCATGGTCAATCTACCGCTGAATAAAGGCCTCCCCAGCCTGCCACCACCTCTCACAGTCGCGCAATGGAACATTTTACAGACACGTCCAAATGAGCTGATTTCATCACTCCATCTCGAGAGTGGACGTCCTCTTTCTCAGATGCGTTCCATTTCTTGGCTGCGAACCTGTTATATTATTCTTCACCATTGGCCATTGTCACTTCTAGCCATGACGTATTCTCCTCAAACTCACTTACAGCTATTTTACTATTACACGCTTTTTTATTAACTCACTCTGTCTGTTGTATCCTCAAATCTTGTAACTAAATTTTAACCCACTTCCCAATGTGGCATCGACTGCAAACTTGGTATACTTATGTCATACTGATGACAATACTAGATTATATCATTAAAAATAAGAAATATATATTTTCAAACATAATTTTGTATATGTTATGTTTCGTCTTGCGTCTAATTGTCCATGCTCAACTCAAGTTAGCTGTAATTGGCCACGGTCCCTTACATTATGGCAAGCTTCGGGGCCTAATCCTGGAGTCGTGGAGTTCTTCCATTACTAGTACAATACATTTCATTAAAGCGTGTTTACATTTTTTAAAATAATATAACTTTTTACACACGACACCGACGACACTTCCTTGCGAGCAGGTGCTGGAGTTCTGCTGGCCTGGCTTGCACGCGCCCCAGCTAGACACACTTTGCCGCGTCTGCAAGGCCATGGAGTCCTGGCTCGCCGCCCACCCAAGCCACGTCGTGGTGCTGCATTGCCAGGTGAGTGGGTCGTGCCCTGACCAGGGGTGTGACTGGCCCTGCATTGCCAGCTGAGTGGGTCACGTCCTGACTAGGGGTGACTTGTTCTGCATTGCCAGGTGAGTGGGTCGTGCCCTGACCAGGGGTGTGACTGGCCCTGCATTGCCAGCTGAGTGGGTCACGTCCTGACTAAGGGGGTGACTTGTTCTGCATTGCCAGGTGAGTGGGTCGTGCCCTGACCAGGGGTGTGACTGGCCCTGCATTGCCAGCTGAGTGGGTCACGTCCTGACTATGGGTGACTTGTTCTGCATTGCCAGGTGAGTGGGTCGTGCCCTGACCAGGGGTGTGACTGGCCCTGCATTGCCAGCTGAGTGAGTCACGTCCTGACTAGGGGTGACTTGTTCTGCATTGCCAGCTGAGTGGGTCACGTCCTGACTAGGGGGGTGACTTGTTCTGCATTGCCAGCTGAGTGGGTCACGTCCTGACTAGGGGTGACTTGTTCTGCATTGCCAGGTGAGTGGGTCGTGCCCTGACTAGGGGTGTGACTTGTTCTGCCTGCATTGCCAGGTGAGTGGGTCGTGCCCTGACCAGGGGTGTGACTGGCCCCGCATTGCCAGCTGAGTGGGTCACGTCCTGACCGGGGGTGTGACTTGTTCTGCATTGCCAGCTAAGTGGGTCACGTCCTGACTAGGGGTGGCTTGTTCTGCATTGCCAGGTCAGTGGGTCACGTCCTGACTAGGGGGTGGCTTGTTCTGCATTGCCAGGTCAGTGGGTCACATCCTGACTAGGGGGATGGCTTGTTCTGCATTGCCAGCTGAGTGGGTCACGTCCTGACTAGGGGGATGGCTTGTTCTGCATTGCCAGGTCAGTGGGTCACGTCCTGACTAGGGGGGTGACTTGTTCTGCATTGCCAGCTGAGTGGGTCACGTCCTGACTAGGGGGATGGCTTGTTCTGCATTGCCAGGTCAGTGGGTCACGTCCTGACTAGGGGGGTGACTTGTTCTGCATTGCCAGGTCAGTGGGTCACGTCATGACTAGGAGTGACTTGTTCTGCATTGCCAGCTGAGTGAGTCACGTCTTGACTAGGGGGGAGTGGCTTGTTCTGCATTGCCAGGTCAGTGGGTCACATCCTGATGGGGTTCACTTGACCTCTGGGCTCAGTAAGCAAAGCACCACCTGGGCATGCTGCACCGCTTGGCTCAACTGACTGAAGTCTGGTGAGAACCAAACTTTACGATTTTTACTCACGATCTGGGGCCAACGGTGGAAATGACACGTTCCGATCGCGGACGCTGGTCTATCCACAGGACGACATCTGTCGTCATCGCCATGCGCGATGCGGTACTCATTTTATTACCATCTGAGGGGATGATTGGTTAAGTTGATCCGTGACTGGGAATTTCAGTGTTCATCTGGCTCGGTATTTGGTTGGGTGCCCCACGGTGCCCTTCACCGCCAGGAGACACGGTCCACCCCAGGCAGCTGCTACTGGCCAGCGGTTTGGGAAGCTTCGTGATGTCTCTCGCTGTCTCTCTCTCTCTGCGCAGGGCAACAAAAGCAGCGTGGGAACCGTGATCGCCGCCTATTTCCACTACAGTGACGTCTGCACGCGGTGAGCACACGCGTGTTGGAGGTCTTACGAGAGAATCGATGCGCCACTCTTAATTAAAACGGCGTGTCTTTCGAGAGCGGAGCTCGTGTTTTACCGTGGCCGTTTGGCATTCTCTATCAGTTTAGGAGTCTGTGAAACACCCCAACGTGTGATTGCCTTGAGAAAGCGCCTTAAAGACGGCCTCACCGTGACTTTGGTTTGGCTAAACAATGGTATCTATGGCTATGGATGCTGCTGCGGCATAACAGTTAGCACGGTGGATTTACATTCCCGGAGTTCGCCGGTTCGATGCCCTCTCTCCCGGCGCGGCAGTTGAAACAATGGAGCAAGTTCCTTTTCGATTAGTTAGAAGTCGATCAGCAGGTCGCTTGAGCACCCCCCAATTAGCACCGTTGGCTACGTACGGTGCAAAAGAAGTTCAACGTACATACTTTGCGATGGGTATAAAGTGTGGGCGCCCTCGACTACGTCAAGACATCTGGCCAGCGTGGAAGAGTAGGCCTCGCTACAATTCCAGATTTGAAGCTTTCGCGACTGCAATGATTCATATTCTTAGGTTTTTTCGGTAAAGTCACGTAGGGAAAAAAATTCAAATTAATAAAAGTAAAATAAAAATAAAATAAAATTAAAATCACGACGTTTCAGAGGCAACACAAGCTTCCGTCCTCTCACTTGATACAGCTATCGTGCTGTGACGGTTCCACCTGAAGACGGAAGCTTGTGTTGCCTCCGAAACGTCGTGCTTTTTAATTTATTTTATTTTACTTTTATTCTTTTTTATTTTAATTTTTCCCTACAATTCTTTCTAATGGAGCGGCGCTTCCACCAGCAGTGGAGCGAGCAAGGAAATACAAGGCGGAACCTTCAGTTAAAAAAAAAAACTTTACCTTTTGTTGTTGTTATATTCAGTCGGGTGGCTTTGTCGTGGCACACTCAACCTTCTGGGAGTTTTGCACACAGCGTTGGTGTACGGTGCTATGTTTCTGGAAGACTTTGCAATTTTTCTGTTTGCGCATAGTCACTTTAAGATGTTTTCTTGTTCGTGATTTTGTTTGTTGCGGTTGCACCCGATTCAAGGGCTGAATGGCCCACAGGGCTATACCAAATAAATTAAACTGAAACTCACAATCGGAAGGTCGCGAGTTCATATCCCGGATATGGGTCAACTCAGCCCACCATTCCATTGCCAGCTGGAACACTTTGACTCTTTCGTTATTATTGTTGTATCTCATTTCAGCACTGCTGGAAATTTCTCTGGGGGTGCCCGGCAATGGAATCGAGTTAGCGGTAGCACGTTCGGTAACAAAGGCTCGTTTTACGAAAGCTAAAAAAAGAAACTCAACACATTCGTCAATAACACTGCTGCCTTAAAAGAAAAAAAAACATAATAATTGACATTTTGTGCAATGGCCCTTTTTCATAGCACGTATGGTCCACTCTCATGGTCAAGGTCCACCCTAAATCGCATCCACACAAACCATGGCAGATGCGGACACCTGACGCACAAATGGAAAATTGAAAACTCTCCACGAGTGCGGGACTGTGGTCATCCAGAACAGACCGTACAACATATAGCGACGCAATGCCCCGATCCACAAATACGAATGAGACATCGCAGCGAGACACTCCTCTCTGCTCCAGACGCGGTTATACTGGTAGGAATCCCCAGGTTACACCAGCCCACAGGGGATTATTGTGTCCATCCGTCGTGCATCCAAAAATGGGAGTGGTGGGGCTGGGTGGAGAGGGGAGGGTGGGGAGGGGCTGGGTAGGGAGGGGAGGGTGGGGAGGAGCTGGGTGGGGAGGGTGGAGAGGGGCTGGGTGGGGAGGGTGGGGAGGGGCTGGGTGGGGAGGGTGGGGCTGGGTGGGGGGTGGGAGGGGTGGGGTTGGGTGGGGAGGGGCTGGTCACCCCGTGGTGCCCTTATAAAACTCAACGTTTAACCTACTCACGCCGGCTTGTGCCCGCCCTCACAGTCGGGCATATTTGCGGAACACACCACGCCGCCGTTGACCCTGGCCATTGACCGAGCAACCCAACGTTCCTACCAGCTCCCTCCGCAGGAATGTGTTCTGCTGGCTTGACCGCCCGAATGTGAAATTGTAGTCGTTGCTCTGCATCTACATCAGCCGCACAGAAGAAGAAGAAGAAGCAGCAGCTAGCAAGTAAATCAGTGTTATTGACGAATGTGTTGTGATTTTTTTGGTTGTTAATTGTGCCCGTGCACCACGACCAACGACAGAAGTTACTGAAAAAGTGTACAAAGGCTACTTCAAGAGCTACGTTCGTCCCTGTGTTTTTTTTTTACTCCGCAGCTCCGAACATACGCTCGGCAGATTCACCAACAAGACGCTCTGCGCTGACCGGTTTTCTGCTGCCATCCAGCCCTCGCAGAGACGGTGAGACCTGCAGCAGCACGGGACATTCCTGCCAACGACGGGACTTGGTATTGCTGCAGACGTGTGTTAAATCTGGATTGGTTGTTTCGTGTATTTGTCCTCCCACCACGCGCCTCCCATTAGCACGGTTGGCTACGTACGGTATGAAAGAAGTTCAACGTATAAGAACTGTAATAGACGCCTGTGTGTGGGAGCGGAATGGTCCCAGCCAGGGCTAATTTCAGTGGTGAGCGGTATCTGAACGAGTCCTGGGCTTCCCCTAGGTCGACACAGCCTTAAATGGGTATCTAGTGTGATGTGACCGAGCGTGCTTCTGGCTACAGCACTCCTCATGTGCAGTGCTGGTCTGAGTATTTTCTAAAAAAAAAGCACTTACCCTCGGCGTGTGTTTGGTTATATGGGGGACCTTTGTTTTTGTTTTGTGAAAAGAGAGTGGCGGTGTTGTGATTTGCATGCTCTCGCACTGTCACTTGATTCCTGGCCATGAACAACACTAGTTGCAGATAATGTGTGAACTTGGCTCGGCCATCCTCGAGGTCATCTCGGCCTAAAATCAGTGTTTAGCGTTGTCATCATCAGTGCCGCAGAGAAAAAGGTGGCCAGTTGTCATGCTGGCCCGAATCATATTCCTACGACGTTACACTCGTATTCATCGTTGCTCGGTAATATCGTGTCAACAGCCTATACATTTAATGGAGATTTGTGTTAGATTTGGTTCGTATGTATGTTATCATATATGCATGTGTGTGTGTGCGTGTGGTCGACACTTCACGTGGCCTCAAGGTGCCCATAGCCTGGCACAAGCGTCGCAGTGACGCCACAGCCACTTAGTGGCGAATGGCGGTTGTTGTATCTTTGCAAGTGGGAAGTGGTTGTGTAGTGGTTAGCGCACTAACCGCTACGAACCCGCCCACCCGAGTTCTATTCCCGCTCACGGCCAACGCCTGTCACGATTATCTGAACCGATCGTGGGCCTCCGCCCGGTTGACTCAGCCTCAAATTAGTACCTGGTGCTGTGTTAACATCGCCACTAGGGAGACAAAAGCGGTCGGGAGTGGTGTTGGCCACCCACCCCCTCGTGTGCTGTTCCAGGCCTTGATAGGTGCGCGATACCAGCACTTGCCCCAACAGTCAGTTACAGGCTATATGGGGGATCTTTGTCTTTTGTATTTGTATCTTTACACGTGCGTATATTTGCACGTGTCTGTATCTGCGTAATATCGTGGGTTTAACCAGGCTGGATTGTGTGAGGAGCTCACAGATCCTTGAAAGATCTGGACTCGGTCTCATCATTGAGCTCTTCCTGCAGGCAAGGCTGTCTTGGCTGGGTCACGTAGTCCGCATTACAGGCACCGCATGCCCAAGCAGCTTCTGTTTGGCCGGATAGAGGGTAGTGCACAGGTGGTGCATCTGCCAGTGATCTCAGGCAGTCAACCAGTGGCACCTGGGTTTGTTCCACAACCCTTTATCAGCGAGCCTTCAACACTTCACATGGCATCAACTTGCACCTAGCTTGGCATAAGCGCTGTTACGACATCACTGCCACTTAGTGACGACTGGCGGCTGTTATTGTTGTTGTATGCTTACGTGATGTGTGTTGTGTGTGTACTCACTGATTGCTCTTGGCAGGTATGTGTACTATTTCAGTGGGCTTCTGTCACGCTCCATCAGCCTCAACACCTGCCCACTTTTTCTGCATCAAGTGGCGCTGCACGGCCTGCCTAGGGAAAGCTCTGGTTAGTGTGCGTGTTCACATGTGTGCATCGATGTGTGTGTGTGTGTTCACACGTGTGTTCACGTGAGAACTTGCAGCATGGTGGTTAGTGCGCTGCACTATAAACCCATCGTCCTGAGTTCGATTCCGACTCACGGATATACGTCGGTGATGAATATCGGAACCAGCCCTGGGCTCACGCAAGGACAACTCAACCTTGAATGAGTACCTGGTGCAGTTTGTAAACATCAGCACCGGGGGTGACAAAGGCAACCAGACGTGGTTGATGGCCACCCACCCCGTCGTGAAACTGTGCTCGCCTTAATAGGTGCTTGCTCACGGCACTTGCCTCAACAGCCTGTGCCGACAGGCTCTTTGGGGGATCTCAGTCGTTGTGTTCACGTCCTCTTCCCTTCATGTACAGCGGTGGCCTCCGTGCTCTGTGATGTCGACTCGCTGCTCACGTCTCTCCCGCTATCTTCCGCTCCTTCTTTTGCCTTCTCTCGTTCTCCCCTCCATGCTTAACTCTTTCTCTCAATCTCTTTTCACTTCTTCTCACGATGTGTCCTGCCCATTTTCTTGCGTGCGTGCATCTACATATCATATTGCTTTCTCTTTAATGATTAATTTAAAATATCGTCGTTCATGCAAGTTGCATCTCACAATCGCCGAGGAGCCACAGACACGAGCTGGAAGGTTGCCAGGTGGTGAGCCAGCGCCAACAATTGCTCTGCAGTTCTCTACATATAAAGATGTTTTCGGCCAAATAGTGAGTCGTTATACACGTGCGAGGACATTGGAGCTCCTGGAGAAAACCCAGGCACGCGAGGGGGGAACACTCTATCCTGTGCAGAAGGGACAGCTGCGATGAGTTCACACATCGCTGGACTGCATTCCGCTGGCAAGCCAGGGTATTGCAGCCTAGATACACAACATTTTGCCATTTGTCCCATCCACAGTGCAGGATCACAGGTGCACGCACGTGCTGCTGGGGGCTAGGGGGGAGGTGGTGCTTCTGCGCTTAGCACACTGTGCGACAAAACCCAGCGAATGGGGTTTAAGTCCTATCCGTGTATAAACAGAGGTGACACGTGGCATTCCAAAACCTTCATGAGAAATCACTCGTTTGATTCAGCCGTAAATGAGCACCTTGTAGTAGGCATACCTGTCAACCCCTTATCAGTGACTACCTTATTGCAATACCAATTCAGACCTTATTGGTCACCCCGTGCCCTTATAAATGTCAACGTTCATCCTACAAAGCCCGTATTGAAACGGCTGTACGCCGTATGGACCTGAAAACTCAATTTCCCCGCATAAGAATACGGGTAAACCGTATGCGTTGGCGGGTATGAGAATGCGTGTAAACAACAGTAACTCAGCAGGCAGGGGCAGCTTGCTGGGCGGTGTTGGCCCACATCACCCCGCTGTGTCCCACGCTGCCCTTAATGGGTGCTCGTTAACAGTACTTGCCTCGACAATCCTCGATATTCGGTATGGCTCAATGTGTTTGTGTCTTGCCCTCAGCTCGGGGTGAAAAGTCAACATTTCTATGGTAGAGTGCCAAAAGGACTGTGTAAGGATAGTTTATCCTATGGCGGTGTATATTCTGCTTGCTGTGATTCATTGTGTTTCATTTCTACAGGAGGCCGACTGTTTCTAAGGGTCTACCAAGGATTACAGCTCATGTACACATCCTCTGTGTAGTAAGTACGCATGCTTAGCTTCAGCAGCATGATCATCAGC
The DNA here is from genome assembly GCF_964198595.1 of Lampetra fluviatilis. Classification (NCBI taxonomy): domain Eukaryota; kingdom Metazoa; phylum Chordata; class Hyperoartia; order Petromyzontiformes; family Petromyzontidae; genus Lampetra; species Lampetra fluviatilis. The sequence goes on along the minus strand of NC_136295.1, from coordinate 4,885,779 downwards.
ACCACTACTACCAACGCCTTCATTAATATCATGATCAGCAGCAGCACCACTACTACCACTAACACCATCAGCAGCATGATCATCACGACTACTATAACAACCACCATGACCTTAATCGTCAACTCTAAACCCACTATCGTCATCACACCCAACACCAACACCACCACCATCATCATAAACATGACAATAGCCACCACTGTTATAGCCGAAAACATTATCAGTATCTTATCAAGATTTATAGAGCACCTTCACCAAGGCACATTACAGACATTGTAACATTGTACATAGCATGATCATAATTTGACATTAATTATTGAATTATTGCAAGTGGTGGTGTAGTTTTAATTGCAGTAGAACAAGAGGGATTGATAAGGAGGGATTGTGATAGGCCTAGTCGTATGCTGCCTACAACCAGCTTCATCGTCGGAATCTATTGGACAACTGCCAGTGAAACTGAAACATTCAAAATCGTCACTGAAGGCAAACAGCTGTGACCTGCAAATGATGAGACATTTAAACATACCGACTATAATCACCCAGCAATGTCTCTACCTTAACGCTCGTGACGTCACTCCACACTGACTAGCCCCCCTCATTAATATTCATGAGCAGGTGACGTCCTCCAAATGAACACCCGCCCACCCGTCCTCATTAATAATCATGAGCGGGTGACGTCACTCAATATGGAGTACTCCCCCCCCTTCACTAATAATTATGCGCAAGTGACGTCACTCCACATCAAACAGCCCCCCTCATTAATAATCATGATAAGGTGACGTCCTCCAAATGGATACCCCCCCCCCCGACCCATTCATAATAATTAGCGGCTGACGTCACTCCACATGGGGGGCCGAGGCGCCTCCTCCCCCCTCCTCGGCGTCAACTCACAACCCTCATTACGAAGGCAGAACCCTCACGTCACGTGATCTCCGTAACGCTGTTGAGACATAGAAGTAAAAAGGACGTCATGATGAACAAGGGATTATAACCTTAAAATGAAATAGGTCTGTGTCACCGCGCCCTTACAAATTGCACACGAATTCATGCAATGAATATCACGTCGCCGTCTGATTTTCGCTTGCAAGCTTCAGATTTATTGCAAATCACCCATCCTTGGACGGGCAAAAGGCTCGTGATATCATTATCAAATGTATACATTGGTCATGCCTGGTGAGAATGTATGTAGTGCAGTGATTTGGAGGGTTAGTGGATCACACAGGGATGGGGCGTCATGAATTTCATGATGCGCTCAGCTGTGGGATTACAACGTGGTGACTGCGGGAGGCAGAATAGCAAATGTGATTCTGGCTGTGCAGTCGCATTTGAGTACTCTTATCTCGTATGCACGGGATTTCTCTGGTCCCATTAACTTATACAAAAAAGATTATATTTGAGATATTTCCTAAATATTCCAATGGGGACCCTTCTGAAAAAGTGCGTCAGCACTCAGTGAGGCTTTTGTCACTCGATCACATGAGCAATTGTGCAGCATTAGATCCAGCTGGTGGTCCTAAACCATACTCTTTGGTTCTTTTGGTAAAGTCACGTAGGTAGAAAAATAATAGATCACGACGTTTCGATCGCAACACAAGCAATCGTCATCGGGTGGGACAACCACAGCAAGAAAAAACTGCTCAAGTAGGCGAGAGATCTGCCGTGTCACGAGGAGATCCATGATCTATTATTTTTCTACTTACGTGACTTTACCGAAAGAACCAAAGAGTATGGATTCTTGCAGTCACGAAAGCTTCAAATCAAGGTCCTAAACCAGTTATGACATTTCCATATGACGATGTCAGGCATCGGTTGCACTCGACAAGGAACCACTGTCAGCTGCCCAGAGAGTGGTATTCACTTTATTGACCCTGGAGGGGTTATTGCCGAGGTCAACCCCAGACCAAGTGTAGAACTCAAGGCATTCTGATTTCGAGTCGAGACTTCAAAACACAGCACCTACTCGTGCTTCGCCTGTCCTTGCCCCATGCTAAACACAAGCGTTCGTTGACAAATTCAATCTCTCCCTCACAGCTCTGTGCCCGCGACCGGAACCGCTCAGAGCCTCAGCGTGAACGTGAAGCCGGCTTTGATGCTCAAGGGTGACGTGCTGGTGAGCGATGTGTTTATGTGTCTAAGCCATTCGCCGTCCACTGCTAGCTTAAGTGCCTCTCTCCTTCGGCACGGGCACGAAACTGTCTGTGTACCCTCATCACTGGTGTCTGCGACGGAGACGTTTGCACACGCGCGCAATTCCCAGCGCGTATGGGAGTTTCAACCTCCCGTCTGTCGCAATTTCATCCTCGTTGTCAAGCACCCCACGCCCCCCCTCGTATTTAATTTGGGAATTGACTCAATGTAGAAATATATACAGGAGGAAGTAAGAATGGTCGCATTGTACCCAACACAGTGTGTTGTGAGAAGGTCAAACGTTGTGTTGGCAGCATGGCGTTTTCATGGACATCATGATCCCCTTTGTGTAAGAAGAGAGGTCAATGTTAAAATATGACTGCTTGAGGTAGGAGCAATATCTGCTTTATTTTATGGTCAGTGAGTATGAGGCCGCCGCCCATTACATCTAAGCACACGTGGAGAAATGACAGACCTTTATGGCCGACTCCAGTTATTGAGTTGCAAGCTCAGAGCGAAACATGGCAAGATGACACTGACGAAGTAATCACGAAGAAGAGATTTGCAATTTAAGGAGATGCATGAGCACAGTGGACAAATGGGAAGGTTACCGAGACGGGCATTGGATTGGCGCCCGAAGGTAGGCGAGCTGAAGCCAGACGTCCCGTGTTCATGAAGCTGGGCTGTGTCATTCGTGGGACATCTAAGAATCCTCGCAGGGGAAAGTAAGCAAACGCGAGTTGTGTTGGAGTCAACATCGCCTGCGATGACGTCTTCACCTTGAACCTTTGTTGTAAATTTTAGTTTTTGTTTCGTGAGCGGAGGGGGAGGCGCAAAAGCGGTCTTTTTTTCACAAAAGAGGGCCCCACAAAAAGGCATGTTTTTGTGCCGTTGTTGTCGTTGTCACTAATGAACAAGGAGGTCCCTACACGGCATCCTGCCCCGGGCCTTCAGCCCCCCCAGCAACTCCAGGAGGCTGTGGGAGAACCCCCGGCGCGACCAAATGACATGTGAAATGCCGCCGCGCTTGTGCCGCAGGTGAAATGCTACCGGGAGGCTCCGGCGAGCGGGCCCCCACCGAGCTGCGGGCGGGAAGCGATTCTGCGGCTGCAGCTGCACACGGCGGCGATGCGTCCTCGCGACACCTCCCTGTTGTTGCGCAAGCAGGACCTCGACCTCGCCTGCTCCGGTTCGGACACCTCCATCTGTCTGCCCGCCACACCGATTCTGCAGTCTTGGACTTTGATGGGGGTTGCTGCTTTAGATTGACCACATTGAGGATGGATCTGCCTCAATGTGATGTAACATCATATCTGTCAACCCCTTGTCGGTGCCCTACCTTATTGCAGACCAATTCAGACCTTGTTGGTCACCCCGTGCCCTTATACATCTCAACGTTCATCCTACAAAGTTCCATCACAAGGGAGAAACACAAACAAATAGACAATTCTTTTTTTTGCCTGCATTGAAACGGCTGTACGCCGTATGGACCTGAAAAATAAATTTCCTTGCATACGGGTAAACCATATGGGCTGACAGGTATGTAACAGGCAGAGGTGTCATTTATTATTTTGGTAAAGGAGTTACAATTTTTTATGTACTACTTATTCATTTTTTTACCAGGTAATGCCCACTGGCCTAGCTGATGGTTCAGTGGCTTCGACATGGCCATTATGATCTACACAGCCATATCAATCAGAACACAACAAATAGAGTATTTGGCTGCTAAACTATGAAACTAAATGTTAATTTTATTATTTTACTAGATATGGCCCAATGAGCCACAATAGCTCTTTTTCAGAAGCGACCTGCCCACAAATGATAGCCCAATGAAGTGGCTTTTCACGTGGAAATTTTTAGCAGCCAAATACTCTAAACGCATGATTCTACAAGTAGAGGGAAAAACCGGAGGACCCGGATAAAAATCCACGTGACCACAAGGAGAGCATGCAAACTCCAAATATACAGGCGTCAGGGTCGGGATTGAACCCATGAGCTCCTGTATACCAAGCGAGGTAGTTAACATCTCGCCACCGTGGCGCCCCCAGCGAGTTGGGCCATTCATATTTTCAGGTGGCTAGCTTGTTGGAATTTTAAGATTGAGATTCTTGGTTCAAAGCCGCTGCCGCTATCCCAACAAAAAAACAGTAGTACCAACATCACAATCACAACCACCATCAGCACCACCACCACCATCTACAGAATCTGGTTGATTCAGAGGATGAATTTCCTCTTTAGAGTACTGATCCAATGCTGTCATGATCTTACATTCAAATGGTGGAGTTCACTTCAAATAAGTAATTTAATGGTTTCAGGCATGATCACCAATACACATGCAAACACATATTTACTTGTAAATGTTCACTTAATGAGGTGATAAAAGAAACCGATCAAGCTCATGCAATTCTGAATGTGATGATGACACACGTATTTGTGTCCCTGTTCATCTGGTGTGTCTGTGTTTTGCGCATCAGACCCCAGGTATCCGGACGATGGAAAAGTTCAGTTGATTTTCTCAGCCACCCCAGACAGAATGGCAGGTAAGACACTACCAGCCTCATGGGCAACTGTGTGGCCTTGTGGTTAGCACACTTGTATCTAAGTATGGTGGTTCGCTAAGTGAAATGCAGCTTCTAGTAACCTACACTATTTTCCCTGTTGAACTTTTTTTTCGTGCCGTACCAACTGTGCTCATTGGAGGTGAGCACAGTGAGCCTGTGAGAACATAAATGGTCCCACTGAATTTCAGCACAAGAGTAGATTGGGAATTGTTATTCAGTAATAATTGACTGCACTTTTGTCAATCTTCCGTGGTTGGCCACAGGGTTTGTTTGACCATACTTGACCATGTTACTCAGTGCAGGTTAGTGAACAGGACCCCAGAACTGGCTCCGATGCCACTCGTCATTGATGGTTAACCGTGACTGGGAATCATACTTAGGTAGCTAAAGTTACAAGTACAGAATGCTAACCCCTGCACCACAGCTCCTCCTGTACATGTACACAGACAACAACAATGTACACAAACAATCCACTCCTAGATGACGGCATCTTGACATTGTTTTTAGCTGATTAAATGAGCTAATTTTTCCTTTGTTATTTATTTATTGTTTTGTTTAATTAAAACACTTTTTTCAGGCCTCGGTGTGTGAGAGCTTGAATGACCATCAATTTGAAATGTCTTTTGAGAGGCAGAATTTCTGATAGTGGACTGCGATCAAAATTCAGAAAGAGCAGTGATGATGATGATGATGATTACGTTGTTATACCACAGAATTGGTAGTTATTGCATCACTTTCTGTGGGCTCAGGTCTATATACACTGAGCTGTCTGAACGTTTCTGCAGGGACCGAGAGCCTCCTGAAAAATGGTGCGGTGGTTGTGGATCACAGTGCCACAGACCCAATCCTGCGCTGGGATTCCTACAGCCACCTGCACACGTCCTGGGACACCTTTGCATCAGGTGACACATAAATGGAACGATTATTAACCCCAACCCTCTCTCCCGGCTTAATTGCCCATTTTGGTAGCACTGTTGGTTAGCGTGCATGACTTGCAGCACCTAGAGGTCACTGCATTAACTCTCCCCCCACTGTACATGCACAGCAGCATCCAATCACAATCATCCACCTTCAAGCAGCAGCTCCAGGCTCCCGCCCTGCCCAGGCTCTCACTCTATCCAGGCTTCTGCAGGAGGTTGTGGCTCTATCCCGACTGACGCCTGTATATTAGGAGTTTACATGTTCTCCCTCTGTTGCGTGGATTTTTCTCCGGGTCCTCCGGTTTTTCTCTTCACGTTTAGAATCGGCATCACGCGTTTTGAGTATTTGGCTGCTATGCATTTCCACGTGATAAGTCACTTCGTTGAGCCATCGTTTGTGGCCAGGGTCACTTCTGAAAAAGAGCTACAGAGTTCAGAGGGCCTTACCTGGTAAAAATAAAAAAAAAGTTTGGTTACTTTGACTTCATTCTCGAGTGGGATATGAAACTTTGTAGCGTATAGTTTCATCATCATCATTAGTATTATGATTTTAACGGCAGGTGGCCCCTCTCGCCCCGTCACCTTCCTCCGTAGCGGAGAAAGCGAGGCCGGCGGGCGGCGAGGCCAAGCAGCCAGGCCGCCGCGCGGCTGACGGCGGCGGTGCCGCAGCGGCGACCCACACGGAGCACACGCTGTCCGTGAGCAGCGACTCGGGCCGATCCACCGCGTCCATGCGCACGTCCGACGACGCTCGGCCACCCGCCAGCCCGCTCGGTACGTGGCGGCCTCCTCGGTCGCCCTCGCCGTCCGTTTCCCCTGCCGAGGAAGCAATCGGCCAAGAGAAAAAGGACTCATTCTGCTCGCAGCCCCAGATAGAGTGGGGGAAAATAAATGTTTCGAGTGATGGGGAACACGCTCCCCGCACGGCGAGCATCGCAGACTTCTACCAAAGTGGTTCACCCACGCGATCTGTTAACCCTGCGGGAATGAAGTTGATTGTGTCAATTTGACAACTGCCTTATCCGAGATTCGAACTCGCAACCTTCCATTCGGGAGGTAATTTTCAGCGCTTCGTGCTGCCGTTTATGTGCACGATTGGTGGCATATCATCCTACGCGTGTGCGTGTGTGTGCGTTCTGCAGGACTCCAATGCCAGGCATCCACGGCCTATTCGTTCCCGTCGCCCCTTTCGCCTGTACCATCGTGGGCTCCCTCCCCAAGTGACACGCGCGCAGGCCCCACCACTCTCAGCCCTGGGGAGCAAGACCAGCTGCGGCAACTGTTGCACGGTTTCGGCTGCACCGGTGGCAGCGGGTTGTCGGCATCAACCACCGCACACCCGCACTCCTCACGTGCGCCCGCGGGTGACCGGCACTCCGACCCACATCATCATCAGCAGCACAGCCCGCACAGGGTGCACTTTGGCGACACGCCCAGCATGATGCCGGTCCGAGAGACTGACATCCTGGACGATGATGTAGATGATGATGATGATGTCAACGAGGAAGACGATGTTGTTGACATTCAAGATGATGATGATATCGACGAGCCGCCTTCGACGCGTGCCATGGAAATCCTGGAGCGTGGCACACTTACGTTCTGTCCTGGCGCCAACCGACGTCGCCACTTGGGGAAGGGCGACCTGCGGCTGAATTTGGCGTCCGGGGACGCTCGCCCACAGGAGAACGGTATCAGCAGCCGCAGCCCTTACGCGCGAACACCTCGAGCAACGTCGCCAAACGTGAAATTCGGGCAGCCGACTCACGCGGTCGCCCCATGCGACGTCACGCGGTTGGCTCCAGGGGTGACCGCTATTCGTTCACCGAGCTCTGATCTCTACGCCATGGTGCAGCGGAGGGGAGCATCACAACCAAGCCTGGAGCCTGGCAGCAGTTGCCTGCAGCATCAGCAGCATCATCATGAGAAGCAGCAGGAGGTCCCACGTTGTGTGCGATTTGGGGCAGATGTCCCCATGTTGCCCGCTGTGCCGGTGAGAGGAGACAGCAGCCGTCAGGCTGTGCAGGGTCACAGGTGAGTTCCGTTCACGTAATCTATGAGCACGTTCTGCTGATGATGCTGTCACTGCTTCTGCTGAAGATGTTGCTAACAGTTGCTACTTATACCGCTGATGATGACGATGAAATCTGGTCATGAAGGCAGGTGAAGGCCTGGTCACCACCACCACCACTACCCCCAGCGGAGCCAAACCGCATGACATCCGAGACGGTGACGCTGCTGGGAGACACGGCCAAGTTCACGTCCTTGAGGGCGGGTGACGGGCGCGACACCCCGCCAAGCCCGAGTGAGCTCGACCAGTCCTTGGAGGCCCTAAACCTCCTCATCATGGACCTTGACCCCACCTTCACTCCCGTCTCCAGCCTCCACCGGGTACCGAGTGGGCACCAACCGTCACTTCCGGGGATTCTCGGTGAGCACTGGCACCCACTGCGTAACGTTCATGTGCTCGTACAATCGATGGCTTGACTCGCGTCTGAGCGAATGTTGCTCTCCGTTAGATTGTTTTTACCATAATGATGAGGAATCGTTTAGAATGTTTTCGTACACTCAGAGGGAGAGAATGATTCAGAGGTGCGGGAAACCACAGACAAGTGGGGAAGAAGCCAGAACTGGTGCCAACAATTACCCAAGCTCTGAAGACCTATATTGGTCATATTCTGCCCACTCCAATAATGAGCGTGCATATATGTGGGAGGTGAGAGGGAGGGGAACCCTCGATCAACGTTCTGATGGAATACGGATGGAAATGAATCCACTTGCTGTACTGTTAATTATTATGATGCTATAGTAAGCTATTGTAAATGTAAATTATAATTTGTGCGTGCATGGTTAAATGCACCAGTGCACGTACTTTCGGTAAGGCACGTAGGTATAAAATAAAACAAATCACGGCGTTTCGGGCGCAATACGCGTGACTTCATCAAAATAACCAAAGATTATGGATTCCTGCAGTCACGAAAGCTTCAAATCAAGAGTGCACAAGAGTGTACCGTTTACCTGACCAGGCTGCACGATGGTTAGGGTGCTTAACTCACATTTGTATGGAAATGGCTTCAAAATCTTGGTCAGGGGTAATGAGATACAGATAAAAACTAATTTTGAAAGACTTCTGAGCTCACTGTGCTCTTACCTGGCTATAAATAAAGGATGTATGTATGTAGGCATACCTATATATACACACACACACAAGGGTCATATTCCTGACCCCAGCAATCATCAGCCGTGAATTTTATCTGAAATGGTCCTGCGCCACCTCGCACTTACTGGCGAGCGTGGTGAGGTAGTGGTTAAACAACCACCATGACCAGAAAGCACGGGCAGGTTTTCATCCAGCAGTGAATTGACAAAAGGCTGTAGCATATTTAATTTATGATAATAGGGGTTTCCCCTTTTTCTGGCAACAAAACAGGTGTTAAGATGTTAAAACACCAAACTGAAACCTTTTACAAGGAATCATGTCTGCATTAACCACAATGCTTGTGGTCAGAATGCAAACAAAAAACACACTCTGATAACATATGCACTGTCCTTGAAACTGATTGGTCCACACCAGAGACAGCTTTCTTTCAAGCCTCGTCTCAAACGGTGTTAGACCAGAGGACGCCAAAAGGCGTAAATTCATGTTATATTTCGCTGTCATACTGCACCACACAGGACTACTGCGGTGAGCTACTTTGACTTGAGTGTCACCCCCTGAGCACCGAGGCGCGCTTTTCAATCGAAAGGGCTGCAGCCATGACGTCAGCTCATGCAAGTCGTTCAGCCAGTGGGTCCAACGCAGCCAGTTCACATAGGAATTGGGGAAGTTAATCATCTGCCTCGGGCCATCATTGCTTATGCATGAATGTTGATGATGATGATGATGATAATAATAAATAAAAGAAACCACGTGCAAAAGTGCCTACACTCGCCAAGCGCCACTGCTCGCGTTAGCAGGTGCTGGCCAGTGCACGGGCGCGACCGACGAGAGGAGACTCTTGCAGCTCAGGAGCAGCAGCAGCAGCAGCGAGGGAATTGGCGGCAGCGCTGGCGGAGCCTACAACGGCGGTCGCCACCCCGCGCCGCCGCGACCCTTGGAGCTGGCTCAGCAGCTGGCGGCGCCGGACATGGAGCCGTTCGGTCCGAACAACGGTGTGGATGTGGCCCAGCCTGACAGCTCGCCCGAAGGTCAGTCGTCACCGCTCTTCCGGGGCAATCGCAAGGGCCATGAGGCGCGCTCCCCGAAAACGTCTTGCTCATACCGCTGCTGGCGCAAAGGCTTGAGAGCCTTGGTCTACTCTTCCGCGCTGGGCGTACCCACATGTTGTCCCACCACACGCGACCTGATTGATCCACTAACTCAGGGGTTGGCAACCTGCAGCAACCTGTGGCTCCAGAGCCGCATGTGGCTCTGTAAGGACCGAGGGATTGCTTCGTGCCGTTGTTTATTGAGGACCGTCACAAATTCACATTCATTGCGGCTCCTTGAAATATAGATTTTTTTTGTTTCTTTTTACAGAATTAGAAGGAAATGGTTCTCATTGTTATGTTGGTCGCCGGCCCCTGCACTAACTAATGTGTACCCATTTATGCTGCTGGGTAGACACGCGGGGGGAGGGAGGGGGGGGAGTTTAAGAAACTTTGTCATGTTTCAAATGCCACACCGGGAGCACGAATCGAACCAGCGAGCTCAGGATTGCAAGTCCAGTCTGCAAAACACGGCAACATCCATTTCCCCCCCCGGCACCACTGCTCTACACCAGGGAAAAATACATGATATGATCAACGTTATATGTAATGATCCTTTTGCAGGACAGTGCCCATGACAAAAATGGGAAACGTTTTTTTTTATTTGTGCCTTTACACAACAGGCTATACAGAACCTTATTTTATTTACCCACGTCTTTTCTGCTATGAAGAAGGGCCAATTCCTGATATGTCAGCCTCCGGCTGCACATTTTCCCATTAAAATAATAAGTGCTAAATATCACTCTGGCATCTTATGGAATTATTACGGCACGCCACGTGCATCTTGCCTACATTCGTCCTCTTGATGCTTATTTTCTCCTTATCGGAAGATAGGGGTATGGTAATATAGGAGTAGTATGAATAGGCAGGCATACCTGGTACACGATTGATAGTACCACTCGAGTACAATAATCCAATACTCTGAGCCAACTAGCAGCGTCTCGGAAAATCCTGAGTGAGAAATGAAGCCCTGGTTCGAGTGTTACTGATGAAGGCAGTGATTGTCTTACTACTTCAACCAGAGCATGCGTCGCTGACTTTCTTTTGCGTGACGGGCCGTGTGTGACTCGTGTCACTGGACATCTGGACATCTTTAAAAATTAGCTTCATAACTCCTCTTGTTGTTGGTTGTTTGACTTGCATCCCACTGGGATTTTTGCACACAGCATTGGTGTACGGTATTTTTTTCTGCAATATTTTGCTTCCTTTTCTTGGATTTTCTGTTTGCACTCAGTCACACATTCACTTTAAGATGTTTTTTTGTTCATGTTTTTGTTTTTTGTTTGTTGCGGTTGCACCCGATTCAAGAGCCGAATGGCTCACAGGGCTATACCTAATAAATGAACTTGAACTTGAAAGATTGTGATTGTGTGTCGTACAGAGCAAGGCAGCTACGTGGAGATGGTCCCGTGGACATCCGATGTCTTCAGCGCGCGCTCCGCATCTCCCACCGCACGCTACTGTGCTGAAGAAGCGAAGCCTGTGGCCCCGCACAGGTGAGGAAGCTCGCTAGCGCTACCTACAACTAACTCCCAGCCATAACTTCTTGGTTCTTTCGGTGAAGTCACGTAGAAGGGAAATAATAAAATAATAAAATAAAACATAATAAAATCATTCTCACGACGTTTCGGCCACAACGCAAGCAGCCGTCCTCAGGTGAAGAACAGGTCTGTCGGGAAGACAGACCTGTTCTTCACGCTGTCTTCCCGACAGACCTGTTCTTCACCTGAGGATGGCTGCTTGCGTTGTGGCCGAAACGTCGTGAGAATTATTTTATTATGTTTTATTTTTATTATTTTATTATTTCCCTTCTACGTGACTTTACCGAAAGAACCAAGAAGATGAATCCCTGCAGTCACGAAAGCTTTAAATCGAAATCCCAGCCACAACTTTCTTTTAATATTTGCTTTACTTTACTGTGTAGAATTGTTTAATTTGTATGCTTTTTACCCTTTCCCGTTGCGAGACGTCTGCAAGTTGCAGGGTTGGTCCCGTTCACCGCTGAATCTCGGAACGTGCAAGCGGTTAGCGTTAATTTTATTTAGAAAGGCATAGCGCTATTGTTTTAAAGACATTGTACTCACCGCAGAGAACTGTAGATACACGACCGCACTCTATGACAGCTGGCGCTGACCTGAAGACGTATCGATAAAGTTATTTTATTATGACGTACATGTTCGTCAATCGATGACATGTACGTCATCGGAATGGGAAAGGGTTATATTGATCTGATGCCGCATTGGGTGGCAGATTTGTGCCCGAATTCGCCACGTGTTAACCAAAAATAAATTGACTTGACTTGACTATTGGCATGCACTGCACTGCAGCGCCGAGCGGTTAGTGCGTTTGTCGCCCATTTCAGAAGTTCCCAGTTAAAGCCCAGCGGCCGCCCTGTTTAATAATGTTGGCGTATTATTCACAGTTGAACTTTAAGATCCCATGACGTTATTCAACAAAGAGTAGGCCGTGTGCACCGGCAATCATGGTCCAAATTTGATCAATTACTCACAAATTGCTTAATTTGGAAAAAATCGCATCGTGACGTCGCCCCCTTATTGGCGGACGAATGCCGACTTGCAGACCACCGGTGCTGCGTTCTACTTGTTCTGCACAGCTAGCATTGGGTGGGGACGTCCTACATTGGGATGTTTAGCTCGTTCTATTTTTAAGTGTTTTGCATGTGGCAGGAAACCGGAATGCCCACAGAAAACCCACACGTTTCTTCTTGTTATTCTTAGCCTAATGTTCCCTTATATGGGGTCCACTTTGTTTGGTCATCGCTCTACACTCGCCTCTGTTCTGTGCCAAATGTGCCGCCATGCCTTAATTCCTCATGTCCTCCTTCAACATTTGCGTCCATCCTCCTTCCTCTATGTATTCCTCTTGCTCTGCTCGCTTGTAACTCCTTGCTCTGTACCCATTACGAGAAAAAGAATATCACAACCTCACACCACCGCCGCCATCTCCTGGCCACCTCAGAGCCCAGCTAAGCTGGGGAATTACAAAACCAAAACTGCACGATCAAACGTATATACGGTGAAAATTTTCAACAACATTGCCCTAAAAGGGAAAATAAATATGCAGATCAGATGTCCTTTCTTCAAAGCACACAGATCAAGAAAAATGGCCATTGTCCCGTAGCGTTGGCTATTTTTTTTGTGTGCAATATTATCGACAGATGTGTTGAGTTTTTGTTTTGTGTGCTTTTGCATCGCTGGAAATCCAGTACGTATGTGTACATGTGTATTCTTCACAGTAGTGTAGCGGTGAGCGTACTGCACTACGAACCCGGCGACCTGAGTTCGAATTCCCGTTCATGGCCAACACAAGTGACTATTATCTGAACCGGCCCTGGGCCTCCCCTAGGTCGACTCAACCTCAAATTAGTACCTGGTGTCGTGTGTAGTAAATATCACCACTTGGGAGACGAAGATGGCCGGGCGTGGTGTTGGCCACCCACCACCTCGTGTGCCATTCCAGCCTTCATAGCTGCTCACTAACAGCACTTGCCTCAATGGTCTGTTAAGCCTATATGGGGGATCTTTGTCTATGTATGAAGGCGGCAACACAGTGTACCTCAATTTATGTAATGAAGAACGTGGACTTTGGGTTCTTCTGTTTCGGCTATACGGGGGATCATTGTCTTTTCTATTCTTCACAGTGCTCCCAGCACCTTGACAAAACCGAGCGGCATCACGGAGCAACCGGGAGGCATCTCCACGCAGGCTTCCGTCACCAGCTCCTACATGTCCATGGTTGGTTACCCGACCAACACGTGGGCCCGCCACGGCGAGCAGCACGAGGAAGGCAGCCTCACGCAGGCCCTGCCCGTGGGGCCCTCCAGCGCGCTCCTCGTGAGCTCCCATCGCCTGCCTGCCAGCAGCAGCAGCAACCACGGCGGCGCGGGGCGAGGGACCTTGCCCACCTATGCCTCCGCGTTCCCGAGGTCGGAGAAAGAGGGCCCCTCGCACCTCTTCCCGTCCACCTCGTCCTCCTCGTCCGGCTCCCGCAACGAGTCGAGAGTCGGGCTGGAAGGAGCTCGGTCTTGGCACGCGTCCGTGTTTGGCTATCCGCCAGAAGGAGCGGAACGGTCGACGGCGACTCAAGGCGCTGGGAGCTTCTCCCTGCCCGCCTCCAAGCATCTCAACGGGCACCTTCCCGCCTCGCCGGCGACTTTTCACGGTTTTTCGCGCACTCACCTTGGAAATCCCGGAGCCACCGGTGCGGGGCAGAGCGACGCGCGGCAGGAGCGCCTTGGCAGCGAGACATTGCTGAGCTTCGCAGCGCCACCGAATGGTGCGCCGGGCGGTCTGCACTGCAACGGAGGGGTCGGCCACAAGAGCGGCACCAGCAGCCGGTCGAGCTACAAAGGCGCGTGGTTCGACAGCCTGCCCATGCACTTTTCCGTCGACAGCGAAGGGGGCTACACCTCTTACTCGCACGCCAAACCCGAGCACACGCTTGCGCGCGGTTTTGACGGCGCGCTGCCAGACGTGTACCGAGGCACGCACACCACCGCGGCAGACATTCACGGCCCCGTCCTGCCGAGCGGGAATGCTCAGAGGCCGATCGCGGCCACGGCCGCCGCCACAACCGCCGGCGGAGGCGTGCCTCGGAATGCCCGGGAAGGCTCCTTGAGCACGGCGGCTTCGCTCGCGACTTCACGGGCGTCGTTGCCGGTCGGTGCCGCCCCGGTCTCGTGGTCCCTCCGCCGGAACAAACCGGCGCCGCTTATGCAGCCGCCGCCGCCGCCGCGACCGCCGCTGCCACCGCGGGCGTCGTGGGAGGAGCATCAGCGGCTGCACAGCTCTGCGAGCGAGCACCGCTCCCCGCTGCACAGCGAGCTGTCGAGCCCCGGGGGCACGAGCACGTCGAGCGTGACGTTCGTGCAGCACGCGTCGCCCGCGCCGCGTGGCCCCGCATCGCCCGTGCACGTCACAGCCTCCGGTACGCGGCCAGCACCGGGCTGAGAGGTTGACTTGGGGCCCAGTGCTGGCGTCGTTTTGCTTTTGGGTGCATGTTCCACTCCTCTCCCTTGACTGTGTTAACTGCCACCCATGCTTGATGCCAAATACTCTGTTGTTTACCTTAGTTATTTCAGTTTGTCTTTTTTTAATGTGTACAGCTCAAAGTTACAATGAACAACACTCTTTTATGCAGCCACATCACTGGTAGCAATCAACAGAGCGATGCTGTGACTTAAATGACCCAATTACACCGTTTTATTTATGAATGTATCGTGTTTCAAATATAAATTACATGTTTGGGAGCCCCTCAATTTCCGAGGCCCCTGGCTGCAGCAGCCCCCGCTTCACCTGAGCCCAGTGACCCTGAGCCTGACCCCTGCACCACGGGACACATTACTGCACGGGGATCGAGCTGGCCAGAGCGCTCCGGTGGCCAATCTCGAGCCAGAGAGAAATAGAATGCACCTCATAAACATGAATCTCCGTGAATCAAAAAGAGCACACACTCAAAAACTGAGAACAAAAAATGTGTATCGCTCTTTGTGCGCATCTGTAACCCTGTCAGTCCACTGCTGAATGAGGGCACCCTCACGCCACGTGGGCCGTGCGGGTTATTGACCGTCCTTACACACTTTGGTCAGTGGGGGTGGGTGAAGGCAGCGAGAATAGGGATGGGAGCTTATAAAATATAGAAATATGATGGATTATGCTGCAATGCTCTCGACTGTCAATCACGTAGCTCTGCAGCTTGTAACTCCTGTTACGGATGGATGGTCGCCCATTCAAGGACTTTCCAGACTCCAGCAAACTTAGCTTCCCAGATCTGGGTGATTCGATGAAAGGAAAATCACTTATAGAGAGCCAAAATCACGAGACGTGTTTACAAATCTACCTCGAATTACATTGATCGCCAATGTACTTGCGCCCTCACCTGGTTAAATTAAGGACTTCGGCAATCGGTCGGTGATTTTCATTGACTTTGAAATGTCCTCTTACCGCTCGGTGTGGTTTGTTTGGCTTTCAGGTTGGCCAGATGGAAACAACTCGGGATCAGACAGGATCCCTCACTTCACCCGCAGCAACATCAGTTTTGTGCAGGACACATCCAAGTTTTGGTACAAACCTGGCATCACGCGGGAGCAAGGTAAGGAGCGTTGTGGAACAACGCGACATGTCCTTGTGCGAGTGCTTGAATCTGGGATTAACACTGACACAGAGGTGGCGTATAACGCGTGTCCATTTCATGTTCGATAATGAGCTAGCGCAGCTTAGATCTGGTTCAAATTGGTAGTCTTATGCAATGTATTTATTTTGCATTTGCACCGAGGCAGGCAGCAGCTTAATCATTTGCCGGATGCAGTGTCCTCAGACCGCCGCCAAGCTTGGTCAACGGACAGAGTCTTCAACAATGTCCGTCATCGTCTGTCGTGCATCACAGCTACATTTTGGGTTGTGGCGTAAGCTTCGCCTGTGCAGGCTTTGTCGCACACAAGTGGCCTTGGCCAGTTGGGAAACGGCTGGGCAGGGCCCAGTCATGGCGCTGAAGATCAAATCCAGGGGAGCAGATCGCAGGGTGGGTCCACAAGGAATTGGTTCCTTGTTGACGATGGGAGCCACTCCTAGCATCGCGTGGCTCGTTGGTCCACAGCGGGTGCCACGATGACAGCTGGGGCAGCAGGCGGGTGAAAGAGATGTTACGCCAATGACTGTGATGGATGTTTAGAGATTATAGTCGAGATAAAAATCTGAGGATAATGTAGCCATCGTCATGCATGCTGCCTCACCTCCACCATCGCTTCCCTCTGCCAGATCTCACAGCTGTTGCAGAGTTGACATTCACTTTCGTCACATCACCTGAGTCTAACCTAACAGAATCCAACCATCTGGTTTAAGTATACAGAGTCAATATGTCCTACGTACAAAGGGGTCGTCCATAAATGACGTCACGCACCTAGGGGGGGGGGTCAGATTTTTGTGACGATGTGTGACGAGGGGGGGGGGATTTGAGAAATGTGACGTCACGTCAAAATGCGCAACTTTAAATAAATATTGAATTGTTATAACAACACTCCTACAACATCAGAGTGCAGCGCCACATTAAATACGTACTACAATTACGATAGTTTAAAGCGATTTGAAGCATGTTTTATTTTCAAAATGGAATTATGGTTTGGTGGGGGGGGGGGGCAGAGCTTTGTGACGTCATATTTTAGGGGGGGTCTGACTTTTTGTGACGCCGTGTGACGAGGGGTGGGGGGGTCAAAAATCGTCCAAAATCGCGTGACGTCATTTATGGACGGCCCCAAAGACCATCCGGCGAAGGTTGTTTCGCGGTAGAGTGTGCGGTGCGCAATCAGAAGGTTGCGAGCTCAAAACCTGTTTCGGCTGCTACAATGTGAAGGGAGAGTTAATGGCGGTTGTCCTCAGGATAGACTCACCCCTTCCACGAAGTGTCGACATTTCCACCACTGGCTCAGGGCTGTAAACAGGAGATGGACGCTGCCTCTGTATCCATTTGAGCCGGATATCATGAAGACTTTCAGGATCATTCTTCAATCATCATCATCATCATCACAGCCATATGGCTTGACATCTTCCCCTCGGCAGCCACCATCTCTATGCCTACTCCAGTGGCCTGCCTCATTGAGCTGTCCACTCACTTCCGGTACATGTGTGCCTCCATATTTGAAGTTTTCGTGACAGCAGGGATCCATACTCTTTGGTTCTTTCGGTAAAGTCACGTGGGTATAAAATAAAATAAATTAAATCACGACGTTTCGGGCGCAACACAAGCGTCCGTCATCAGGTGGAACAGATGTGTGGAAACCCTCTCCGTAGAGGCGGTTTAATCTAGATTTGAAGTTGTCGTGACTGCACCAAAGAGTATGTTTACCTCCTTTTCCCTATTACACCTGAACCACTGATGTGGCACTGGTGTGTATGTATGTATGTTGCATATCTTTTGCACCTCACATAGTTAACTCTACTAATCGGAGGTGGGGGGTGGGGGAAGGACAACAAACTAAACACAAAAAGGAGTTCTAAAGAAATGAGTTTACAATCTATATTCCAAAGGGCAGAGCTCCAATGGCTTCCAGACGGCCCGCAAAAGCGCATGTGAAAGCGCGCGATACGGTGACCGTCTTTGTTCAATGGCCAGCCGAAAGCCTCTGCTGCGAGGACGACCGGAGTTCACGGGATTATGGTTCATGCACTTTGACGAGTTGTGTGTAGTCGTGTGTTGCCGACCTACAGTGCATCACTGTGTTTTTGCTTTTATGGCTTTATTTTGGTGATTTTCTAAAAGTTTTTTGGTTTGGCCATGTTTTTTTGTTGTAGTACAGAGTTAGACTGATGGCCTTAATCTAAGTTGTCTTATGGTTGTTGTTGTTTGACTTGTATCCCACTGGAATATTTGCACAGGGTTGGTGTACGGTGATTTTTCTGCAATATTTTGCTGTCTTTTCTTGGATTTTCTGTTTGCACTTAGTCACTTTAAGATGTTTTCTTGTTCATGTTTTTTTGTTTGTTGTGGTTGCACCCGATTCAAGAGCCGAATGGCTCACAGGGCTACACCTAATAAATGAACTTTGAACTGTGTTGACGTGTGCAGCCGTGGCGCTGCTGTGCCCACGCGAAGCCGGGGCGTTTGTCATTCGAAACAGCAGCTCCTTCCACGGGGACTTCGGGCTCGCCATGAAGGTGGCCAACCTGCCGCCCGGCGTGCCTGTACAGGGTGAGCGGCGCATGCGGTGATGCGGCCTTACGGAACACGATAAAACTAAGCGCAACTTTTTTTTATTTGTTCAGGTCGGGCCCCACTGAGCTGTATAACTCTTTCAGAATTTTCTGTTTGCACTTAGTCACATATTCACTTTAAGATGTTTTCTTGTTCATGTTTTTGTTTTTTGTTTGTTGCGGTTGCACCCGATTCAAGAGCCGAATGGCTCACAGGGCTATACCTAATAAATGAACTTGAACTTGAACAGAAGCGACCTGGCCACAAATAATATCTCAACGAAGTGACATATCATGTGGAAATGTATGGATGCCACGGTGGCGAGGTAGTTAACATCTCGCCACCTTGGCATCGATCTGGACCCTGACCCCTGTAAATTTGGAGTTTGCGTGTCTCTCTTCTCGTGGTCGAGTGGATTTTTCTCCTGATCCTCCAGGTTTTCCCTCCACATTTAGAATCAACATGTGTTTAGAGTATTTGGCTGCTATAAATGTCCACATGGACTTCGTTGAGCTATCATTTGTGGCCAGGTCGCTTCTGAAATAGAGCTATATTGCTCAGTGGGCCTTACCTAGTAAAATAAAAAGTGTGTTTTATAGTATAGCAGCCAAATACTCTATTTGTTCTATTTTGATTGATATGGCTGTGTAGATCATAATGGCCATGTCGATGCCACTGAACCATCAGACCTCATATGCGAGGGGACCACAGAAACGGCTGAGTAGGCCTCAGAGGAGGGCTCACCTGGAATGTTGTCCCAGGCTTCGAAAAACATTTTGGCAGACCTCCCATTTACATTGAGATTCTAATTCGGTTGACTAAGGTACAGACAGTCATCGACTTACGAACACCCGACTTAGGAACACGCGGACTTACGAACCAGCTTCCATTAAATATTAAAAAGATTAACATTGACTTAAAACACGAACTCGCACTATCAAACTGAACAATTTTGTTCAGAGGAGCGATCCTCCGTGAGATGTCATGAGTCGGCCTCGCGCTGGGAGTGAGTGTATGTGTGCGCGTGCGTTTGTGTATGTTTGTTAAAGTAGTGTGTGGGGAGTGGTAGTGTAAGGGTTAGCATGCTGCACTACGAAAGCGGTGACCAACACCAGTTACGATTATCTAAACCGGTCATGGGCCTCCTATAGGTCGACTCAGCCTCAAATGAGTTCCTGGTGTGGTGTGTAAACTTGGCCGGGCATGGTTTTGGCCACCCACCCCCTCGTGTGCCATGCAGGCTTTCATAGGTGCTACTCGCAAACAGCACTTGCATCCTACATTCTGTTGAGGCTATATGGGGGATCTTTGTTGTGTGTGGAGGAGCGGTAGTGTAGTGGTTAGCGCGCTGCGCTACCAACCTGGCGACCAGAGTTCAATTTCTGCTCACAGCCAACGCCAGTGACGATTATCTGAATGGGTCCTGGGCATCCCTTCGGTCGACTCAGCCTCAAGTATCAGTACTTGGTTGTAGTGTGTGGTCTGATTTGATTGGTCAACAGGAGACCTGGTGGATGAACTCGTCAGGCACTTCCTCATCGAGACGAAGGCCCGGGGAGTGCGGCTGAAGGGCTGCCCCAATGAACCCTTCTTCGGTGAGTGACGAGTAGACCATGGACAGCTGAAGCTGCCGTATTACACCGTCGGTGCAAGGGCATTCCCCCCCCCCCCCCCATCTTATTACAATTTCAAAGTCAAGATTAAGAGGGCATCAAGAGCCAATGCCACCAATGTCACCATGTACTGCTTCCTACCTTCCTGCAACTGTTATAATTTGGCATTTGACTTAAGAGGTCTGCACTTCGTTCATTGATCATTGATCTCTTGAGTGCCTCCCTGTTGGGCTCCAATAGCCTCCAGTGGCATAAACATGTAATATGCCCATCGTAGAGGTCACTTTCTTCAGTAGACTACCACTTTTGACTTCCTACAAAGTGGCCCTCAATGCATTATCGTTCCGAGATGGACGATGACAGTGATTGGCCGAGTTGACACCTGTACAGGATTTTTTGTCACAACCACCTCGAGCTGGGCTGTCCGATTACTTGTGCAATCGATTACTCTACCAACGATCGGTCGGATTACTTAACTCATCCGATAACGCAAAACTAGTTGGAAAAACAAGCCTCACACGTGTGTGAGCACGTGTGCCGCTGGGCGGGAGGCGATGGCCGGAGCTCGTTGTCGTCATCGGCACCACCAGGCGTGTCACGGTGGGTGTGGCTTTCCGGAGGTTTCCCGTCTTCGAGTAGAATGGATGTTGGGATGAGGAGCATTTTTCAAGTGGAACCGAATAATCCACGCCAACAAAAAAAATTACTGGAACAAAAATGTTTGGTTAATTCATCGACTCACATTCCCAGCTCCAGTTACCTTCCGTACGTGGGTCGCACACTCTGACCGATGCGCTGCCCGAGCATATCGTGCCATGAACACGTGGAGGTGTTGATGGCGAGGCCGTGCTGTGGGCGGTGTGTGCAGGAAGTCTGTCGGCGCTCGTTAACCAGCACACGGTGACGCCACTCGCACTGCCTGGATGTCTGCGGCTGCCCGACCGTGACTTCGACGACCCGGGTGACCTCACCAAGGCCCATGACCTATGCGACGCTCGCACAGGCGGCCCTACTGGCTCCTCACAGCCACCCGAGGCCGGTCAGTGACGATGTTGATGATTACTGTGATCACAGTCAAGTCTATTGATGATCCAGCATGCAGTAGTTGACTTCAGTCACTCACTGCCAACCATTTGCCTCCTTATCGCCTTTCCATTGGAACCAACATGGTTACCGTTCCAGCTCACTCTTCGATCACTCCATCCACGTTGAGGCCTCGGTCAACCAGACACTGACTCATCTTGGTTCTTTCGGTAAAGTCACGTGGAAGGGAAATAATAAAATAATAAAAATAAAACTTCATAAAATTATTCTCACGACGTTTCGGCCACAACGCAAGCAGCCGTCCTCAGGTGAAGAACAGGTCTGTCGGAAAGACAGCGTCTGAATGAGACCGAAAGAACCAAGAAGATGAATCCCTGCAGTCACGAAAGCTTTAAATCGAAATGAGACACTGACTGTTTTGTCTCATCCACACTGTGCTTAGAGCAACACATTCACTCACCTACACGCTCACTCACTTACTCAACCATTCACTCACCTGCTTAGTCACCTATTCGCTTACCCATTGACTCATTCACTCACCCACTGACTCCCTCAATCACCCACTCACTCACCCACTCACTCATCTACTCACCCACCAACTCCCTCAATTCACCCACTCACTCATCCACTGACTCATTCCCTCACCCACCGACTCCCTCAATCACCCACCCACTGACCCACTCACTCATTAACTCACCCACTGACTCCCTTAATCACCCACTCACTCACCCACTCACTCATCTACTCACCCAGCGACTCCCTCAATCACTCACTCACTCACTCATTCCCTCACCCACTGACTCCCTCAATTCACCCACTCGCTCACTCACTGACTCATTCACTCACCCACTGACTCCCTCAATTCACCCACTCGCTCACTCCCTGACGCATTCACTCACCTATTGACTCCCTCAATTCACCCACTCACTCACCCACTCACTCATTCACTCACCCACCGACTCCCTCAATCACCCACCCACTCACCCACTGATTCATCAATCACCCACTCACTCACCCACTCACCAAATCACTCAATCACCCACTCGCTCACTCCCTGACGCATTCACTCACCCACTGACTCCCTCAATTCACCCACTCACTCACCCACTCATTCATTCACTCACCCACCGACTCCCTCAATCACCCACCCACTCACCCACTGATTCATCATTCACCCACCGACTCCCTCAATCACCCACCCACTCACCCACTGATTCATCATTCACCCACTCACTCACCCACTCACCAAATCACTCAATCACCCACTCGCTCACTCCCTGACGCATTCACTCACCTATTGACTCCCTCAATTCACCCACTCACTCACCCACTCACTCATTCACTCACCCACCGACTCCCTCAATCACCCACCCACTCACCCACTGATTCATCAATCACCCACTCACTCACCCACTCACCAAATCACTCAATCACCCACTCGCTCACTCCCTGACGCATTCACTCACCTATTGACTCCCTCAATTCACCCACTCACTCACCCACTCACTCATTCACTCACCCACCGACTCCCTCAATCACCCACCCACTCACCCACTGATTCATCAATCACCCACTCACTCACCCACTCACCAAATCACTCAATCACCCACCCACTGACCCACTCACTCATTAACTCACCCACTGACTCCCTCAATTCACCCACTCACTCACCCACTCACTCATTCACTCACCCACCGACTCCCTCAATCACCCACCCACTCACCCACTGATTCATCATTCACCCACCGACTCCCTCAATCACCCACCCACTCACCCACTGATTCATCATTCACCCACTCACTCACCCACTCACCAAATCACTCAATCACCCACTCGCTCACTGCCTGACGCATTCACTCACCTATTGACTCCCTCAATTCACCCACTCACTCACCCACTCACTCATTCACTCACCCACCGACTCCCTCAATCACCCACCCACTCACCCACTGATTCATCAATCACCCACTCACTCACCCACTCACCAAATCACTCAATCACCCACTTGCTCACTCCCTGACGCATTCACTCACCTATTGACTCCCTCAATTCACCCACTCACTCACCCACTCACTCATTCACTCACCCACCGACTCCCTCAATCACCCACCCACTCACCCACTGATTCATCAATCACCCACCCACTCACTCACCCACTCACCAAATCACTCAATCACCCACCCACTGACCCACTCACTCATTAACTCACCCACTGACTCCCTCAATTCACCCACTCACTCACCCACTCACTCATTCACTCACCCACCGACTCCCTCAATCACCCACCCACTCACCCACTGATTCATCATTCACCCACCGACTCCCTCAATCACCCACCCACTCACCCACTGATTCATCATTCACCCACTCACTCACCCACTCACCAAATCACTCAATCACCCACTCGCTCACTCCCTGACGCATTCACTCACCTATTGACTCCCTCAATTCACCCACTCACTCACCCACTCACTCATTCACTCACCCACCGACTCCCTCAATCACCCACCCACTCACCCACTGATTCATCAATCACCCACTCACTCACCCACTCACCAAATCACTCAATCACCCACTCGCTCACTCCCTGACGCATTCACTCACCTATTGACTCCCTCAATTCACCCAATCACTCACCCACTCACTCATTCACTCACCCACCGACTCCCTCAATCACCCACCCACTCACCCACTGATTCATCAATCACCCACTCACTCACCCACTCACCAAATCACTCAATCACCCACCCACTGACCCACTCACTCATTAACTCACCCACTGACTCCCTCAATTCACCCACTCACTCACCCACTCACTCATTCACTCACCCACCGACTCCCTCAATCACCCACCCACTCACCCACTGATTCATCATTCACCCACCGACTCCCTCAATCACCCACCGACTCACCCACTGATTCATCAATCACCCACTCACTCACCCACTCACCAAATCACTCAATCACCACACCGCAGGTCACAACGCTTCTCTTTCTGCTTCTGCCCTCGCACTGCTCCACTTTGGAATTCCCTTCTCATCGTCTTATTTTCCCAAGTGCTTAGAACAACCTTGCTGGATTCAAGAATTGTGTAACCTCTTATTTATTACAACGTTAATAGCGCTGTTTGTTTTTGGCCACTTGTTTCTGGCTGTTTTGGGGCTTTGGGCCTTAGTTCGGCAACTATGGTGAAATAGAGAATAGTGATCAGAGTGGTTGAAGATGATGATGACGGTGATTAGAGTGGTCGTGAGTATTAGAGTGATGATGATAATGACGATAATTTTCAATCTTGATACAACAGTCTATTATAGTAATGATGATTGCAAGAGTGAGTATAACTCGTGATTGAATATGATGAATGTTGTTAAATGTATCTCAGCAAAATTACCTCAATGTTCTATTGTAGACATGAACACCCTGCGCCAATCAGCTTGTTAGAAGATGTGGTGACGATGATGGTGGTGGTCGTGGTATTGGTGTTTTTGGATGTGGTGGTGGCACTTAGTGTTGGTGACAGCGATGGTTGTGGTGGTCATGCTGTTGGTGACCATCGTGGTGCCGGTGCAGCTACTGCCGTTGCTGCTGCTGACTATGATAATGCCGTTACTGCTACTGCCGCCACTGCTGATGCTGCTGATTTCTCTTTTAACCAGTGGGTACCGCATTCTTCCTCGATTCCGTGGAGATGGAGTCTCTCACGGGACCCCAGGCGGTCGCCCGGGCAACTGCGGTGATCATGGGCATGGCTGTGAGGTCCATGCCGGTTCACGTGCACCTGAGAGTGACCGAACAAGGGATCACGCTCACCGACACGCACAGGAAGTGAGCACACGCCCAACAGGGACACAGAGAACTTAATGGTCTTGGAATTATGGTGCTTTGTTGATGGCTGATGTTTCATTTTTGTGGACCCACCTCCCGTGGTGATTTGACTGGCGTCGAGGTGAGGCCAGCTGGGTAATGTTACAGAGGCTGTCTGATCGGCCACCCAGAGTCAAATGACTTGAGGGATTGCTGGTCACATGTTCCTGTTTCTCTGTGATTGGTCACCAGTCGGTGCACTGGTTAGGAAAAAAGAAGAACAAAAAATACCCGATTGAAGACTGCGCGGGCTGTTTGCACTGCTTCTGTTTATGCTCAGCAGCAGCTGAGATTGGGGCAACCCTGGAAATGTGTGATTTCCGCGACTGGCTGAGGACCCGCAGAGGGGAGATGAGCACCACTTCGTGCCTCTTTGAGCAGATAATCAATTTGACACTTCTGCCGACTTTTAATAGCAGGCAGTCATCGACATACGAACGGCGGGTTAGCTTCCTGAGACCCGTTCGTAAGTCAGTTTGTTCGTATCTCGAGACTCAATATTTTATTGTACATACGGTCAGTGTTATAAAATGTGTTTTGGTTCAATAAAAAATTGTATCATTGTTAAACTCATAAATAAGAAGAAATATTGTACTATTGCATTTAAGACTGTTATAAATGTTGCATAGTAATTAAAACATAAAATAAAGTCACGTGCAAAGAAAACTAAAATAACTTTTATTTTTACTTTCCTTGAGTTGAATGGTTCACTCGCATTGTGCATCACACGGGATGCTCGGATTCTTCACATCTCACGGAGGATCGCTCCGCCGATCAAATTAGTTCCGCGGTTTGGTTCGTACTTACTACCCAACGTTTGCCACCCGGATGGTTACAAATAAGAACATGGCGGTTCGTTCGTAAGCGCGGATGTTCTCATGTCGGGCGTTCGTATCGCAGGGCACTGCCTGTGTGACCCGTGAATCGGTTAACGACGATGGACATTCCTATCCAACACCGACAGTTGCTATGGAAGGTATCGGACGGCTGTTGTGCGCGTCGGCATAGGATGAAAGCAGCCACGACAAGTCAGTAACGCGTGGAGTTGACGCTTTGTTGTTTGATATTGCCCCAGGCGCTTCTTTAGGCGCCACTATCCGGCTGAATCCATAAGCTTCTGTGCCATGGTTCCTGATGTCACAAGGTGCGTTTTTACACTGCACACATAAGTCATTGTTTGGTTAAGCATGTAAGTGAAATGTGCATGCATTTGCACGTGTATTGTGTGTCTGTAAAAATATGTATGCGTGTCTATGTCACGCATACATATTGGGGTGTCATGGTGGCGAGATGTTAACTACCTCGCCTGGCATGCAGGAGGTCGTCGGTTCGATACCAACTCTGACGCTTGCTGTATATTTGTAGTTGTCCTGTTCTCCCTGTGATTAGGTGGATTTTTATCCGGGTCGTCCGGTTTTTCCCTCCACATTTATAATCAACGTGCATTTAGAGTATTTGACTATCTATAAATGTCCATGTTGATAAGCCACTTCGTTGAGCTATCATCTGTGGCGAGGTCGCTTCTGAAAAAGAGTTGTATAGATCTGGTAAAATAAAGTAAAATAAAAAAAATTGTTTAGTTTTAGTTCAATAGTTATGTATGTGTTGTGCGCGGGGAGCGGTAGTGTAGCGGTTACCGCTTTGCGCTACAAACCTGGCGACCGAGTTCGATTCCCGTTCATGGCCAGCACCAGTGACGATTGTCTGAACCGGTCCTGGGCCTCCCCTAGGTCGACTCAGCCTCAAATTAGTACCTGGTGTGGTGAGTAAACATCGCCACTGGGGAGTGGTACTGGCCACGCATCCCTTTGGGTGCCGTGTCAGCCTTCGTAGGTGCTCGCTAACAGCACTTGCCCCAACAATATGTTCTGGCTACATGGGGAATATTTGTCTAGCAATGGCATGAGGGTTGAAACAAAATTAGAATGACTTTGTGGGAAGTCAAGACTGGTTGTCCTCCAGTCACACTGGCACTTGCCATCGGAATGTGTAATTGCATCACAGGCTCAGAGCTGTCGATTGAGATGGATGATGATCGATATTCCTTTGAGCAGGGAGACTGAACGAGGTTTCTATCTCAACGAACTGGCCAAAGCACATCGCATCAATGATTTTCTCCTTTGTTGATGGAGACATTTAAAAGTAACATGAACCTAATGAAAATTAACATTCTAGCCCTTTCGCTTTTGCAGAGGCTCATAGATATTAAAAAATACGCGAATGCATTCTTTATATCTGTATATTATTTATACGTCAATGCAGCGCATATACAACGCCTGTAAATGCGTTATCCAATTAGAATAATTTCACGTGCAGAAGCCTTAAATCGTTTTCGTTTAATGTGTCCTTGTTTGAAGGTGGCCCATGGCTGAAGACAAGCCTGCGGCAAAGTAAGTACCCTTGCTCACAGTTCTGACACATCATACCAGACTGGCGTTTTTCGATCATACTGGTATGACGCCCCCCACCCCAAGTACTGTAAGCACTCGGGAGACAAAGCTGGCCGGGCGTGGTATTGGCCACACACCCCCTCATGCGCTGTGCCAGCTTTCATGGGTGCTCGCTAACAGCACATGCCGTTCAAGGCTAAACGGGGGAATGTTTGTCTTTGTGCCGTGGCGGGTGACTTGTGCAGGATGTTCGGCCTCGTGGCTCGCGAGGCTGGCAGCGTCTCGCACAACGTTTGCCACCTCTTCGCCGAGGAGGCTGACTCCCCGGGACATCGGGCCGAGAGCTGGGTCCAAGCGGCATCGCAGATCCTTCACCTGTGCTCCAGGCCTCATTGAAGTCCAACGGAGGCCACGCGAGGAGGCCGCCTTTCAAGCTGGATGGCAGCAAAGCCAAACATGACAAAACTACTAAATCTCTTGGGCCTTAATTCCACTTTCTTAACTTCCACAGGATTCCATTACAGTGGCCTCCGTTCACTTTCACAGAGATACGTTTCAGAAATCTCCGGTTTTACAGAGCTATATTTATGGAACTGCCTTTCATATTCTACAGAGATTTATTAAAAAAGTCAAAATGTACGTCCATTCACTTGTATAACGAAGATTATTCTGTGGACATCGCTTTTACATGTTTGACATGTGCACGGTGTAACTTTCGTAGATGCGTTTGAAAGCGAACGAAGGCTGACGAAGGCACAACCATCGTTTGTAGCTTTGCGCTTATTTGCTTTAAATTGCCAACCTCCATTGACTCTGGTCCGTGAAAACCCAGCTTGATGAACCCAAAGGCTGTCGAAGTTGGTACACATTTGCCGTGCTGTACAATGACGTGGAATCAAGTATTATTAACCCGAAGGCCAGTTGGGCCTGATTCTTGCTGTTCATTTTCCATTACAGTTATGAGTTCAAACAAGAAACAACAACAACAACACTTATTTATTTATTCAGCTGAAGCATCAGTAATTTATTGTGTTACTGTAATTAGAGTGTGCGGTCATTACGCATTTCATATTGTCAGATATATTCGATGAGTGTGTTCAGGTAGTGACGATAATTTAAAGTATCGCATGCCTTCATGATGCAATTGGTGAAAAGCTTTCAATGTTCATGAAGAAAAGTGTTACACTTCTATCGGAGAGGTGTCGTATGTTGTAATGCAGCCTAGGTGTTTCAGTGTATGTAATAAAATGTTTCATATATATTATTTACTACATCCACCGTCCGAATACTAAATAGGGAAAGCGCCACTTTTAAACATGGATGGACATTCTAGATTTGAAGCTTTTGTGATTGCAAGGATTCATACTCTTAGTTCTTTCGGTAAAGTCACGTAGGTAAAAAATGAAATTAATAAAACTAAAACAATAACACCTGATGACGGAGACTTGTGTTGCCTCCGAAACGTCGTGATTTTTATTGTTTTATTTTTATTAATTTCATTTTTTACCTACGTGACTTTACCGAAAGAACTAAGAGTATGGATGGACATGTCGTGGTGGTGTGGACAAATCATCGCGTTCAGGTACCGAGGCTGCATCTCTGAGCACCTGGGTTCAAGTCTCAGTTTAACCGAGAATGAAACATTTCGCTAGTGCCAAAATTGTTGAGTTTATTTCTTCCCATGCATTTATTGACAATGGGACTAAACGCACCGCCATATATGATTGTTTTTATATGGTTGTTTTTGTTTGTTTGTTTTTCACCACTGGCTGTGAGCCAGTGGTAAAAAAAATTCAAAATTATTAGGATGAGAGCCATTTCCTCGATTGGAAGATCACGGTTTTTTTTTTCCACAAAGATGGTAGCCATTTTATCGATCCCAGAAAGAGAATGGGCTAGGTCGACCTCCAACTAGTCAGTGTAATTTCATCCTTCTGACCGTTAGTCGAGGGCTCTGACCTTTAGCAAGAGTGCCCTCTGACCCCCACCGCTGGCTCAGGGCCACCAATTTTGAGGAGCATCGGTCCTTTGTTCGTTTGAACAGGCGAGACACTTCGACCTTTAACATAATTTGGCTGTATAGTATCCCGTCAGCATGTAACAATGCGCAGTTTTTTTGTATTGCCATGTTCACTGCGTTCGTGGAATCGTGTGCTTAAAGAGCTCATTATTGTACGCTCAAATGTTGCCATGCAATTGGATCCCCTGTGACAAAATCACTCTTGATTGCTCCCGATCGCCTCGGATCACGGAGGCAAAGCAGGCTGGAGCCTGGATGGTGTGGATGGGCAATTACAATGCACATAACAGGTTGGGAAGCAGAGGTCAGAGAACAATGCATGTTTTCTGCAGCAATAGACATTGTACTGTATATCTATGCTCCCATATCTATCATCCCTGTCTTTACCAATCCACCCTGTCCAGTGAATCGACAAAAGGGCTTCACGTGAACATTGTATTTGGTTCACAGGAACCCATGCAGCTGCTAGAGATTTCATTTGCAACTTAACAGGAACAATAATTGATCCTTGAATCGATTCGTGACCTTGGGTCGTGACAATCGAATTGTTGTGAGATGGAAGAATCACTGCGTGCCTTGTATCTTGCTTGTGAGGGTACAATTTTGCTGTACGTTTTTTTTTAATCGACGTTATTCCAGTTAGCCAGTTTTTAAGACATGTCATTGGGATACCGATATGTAATATGTGCCTTAGATTCTGGTCTAAGCCTCCAGCCATCTGTGCGAAAGGAAATAAGGTGTGTGTGTGTGTGTGGCAGTTATAAGTTATTAAGTACGAAATTATATGTAACGGTAGTAATGTATTACACGATAGGTGGCATTTATTTGTTTGGACCAAACATCTCAATTATAACATTTTGTGTCGTATATTGATGAGCATTCTACCAAATATGGGTCGGGTACAGTGAGGGACGAAAGTATTTGATCCCCTGCTGATTTTGTACGTTTGCCCACTGACAAAGAAATGATCAGTCTATAATTTTAATGGTAGGTTTATTTGAACAGTGAGAGACAGAATAACAACAAAAAAAATCCAGAAAAACGCATGTCAAAAATGTTATAAATTGATTTGCATTTTAATGAGGGAAATAAGTATTTGACCCCTCTGCAAAACATGACTTAGTACTTGTTGGCAAACCCCTTGTTGGCAATCACAGAGGTCAGACGTTTCTTGTAGTTGGCCACCAGGTTTGCACACATCTCAGGAGGGATTTTGTCCCACTCCTCTTTGCAGATCTTCTCCAAGTCATTAAGGTTTCGAGGCTGACGTTTGGCAACTCAAACCTTCAGCTCTCTCCACAGATTTCCTATGGGATTAAGGTCTGGAGACTGGCTAGGCCACTCCAGGACCTTAATTTGCTTCTTTTTGGGCCACTCCTTTGTTGCCTTGGCCGTGTGTTTTGGGTCATTGTCATGCTGGAATACCCATCCACGACCCATTTTCAATGCCCTGGCTGAGGGAAGGAGGTTCTCACCCAAGATTTGACGGTGCATGGCCCCGTCCATCGTCCCTTTGATGCGGTGAAGTTGTCCTGTCCCCTTAGCAGAAAAACACCCCCAAACCTCCATGTTTGACGGTGGGGATGGTGTTCTTGGGGTCATGTACAGCATTCCTCCTCCTCCAAACACGGCGAGTTGAGTTGATGCCAAAGAGCTCCATTTTGGTCTCATCTGACCACAACACTTTCACCCAGTTGTCCTCTGAATCATTCAGATGTTAATTGGAAAACTTCATACGGGCATGTATATGTGCTTTCTTGAGCAGGGGGACCTTGCGGGCGCTGCAGGATTTCAGTCCTTCACGGCGTAGTGTGTTACCAACTGTTTTCTTGGTGACTATGGTCCCAGCTGCCTTGAGGTCATTGACAAGATCCTCCCGTGTAGTTCTGGGCTGATACCTCACCGTTCTCATGATCATTGCATCTCCACGAGGTGAGATCTTGCATGGAGCCCCAGGCCGAGGGAGATTGACAGTTCTTTTGTGTTTCTTCCATTTGCGAATAATCGCACCAACTGTTGTCACCTTCTCACTAAGCTGCTTGGCGATGGTCTTGTAGCCCATTCCAGCCTTGTGTATGTGTACAATCTTGTCCCTGACATCCTTGGAGAGCTCTTTGGTCTTGGCCATAGTGGAGAATTTGGAATCGGATTGATTGCTTCTGTGAACAGGTGTTTTTTATACAGGTAACAAGCTGAGATTAGGAGCACTCCCTTTAAGAGTGTGCTCCTAATCTCAGCTTGTTACCTGTATAAAAGACACCTGGGAGCCAGTAATCTTTCTGATTGAGAGGGGGTCAAATACTTATTTCTCTCATTGTATGCCATGCATCATTACATTAAAGCACAGGTTAGGCGCTGAAAAACCTACAGCTGACCTCGTAAGGCGCAAAATAATTGTCTCTCGAGACACAAAGGCCTATGATGGAGGCAAAACATCCGATCATTGTCAGATTCCTGCTTTTTCTTTTAAGACTACGTGGATGTGACGCTTGAGTCCCCACAATACTCTTCACACACCTCTTTGACCTTGAGCCTTTTTTTTGCGTCTTCTGAACCATCACAGCATTGCTATTGTACGGTTAATCATCATTGGTCTCATGCCGTGGCATCAACCATCCAGTGCATTGCCATTGAAAACATGGGCACACTGATGTTGACCTCATTTCAGCCAATCGCAGGACTGAGAGATGAACGAACTCATGTTCAGATGAATGATCGAGATAGATTTAAGTTAAAAATAAAATTATTCGAGCCGAGAGCCAGTAGCACATTGAAACAATGTGGGGTTTCCAGTGCCAAGTATCCATGTGTAGCCACGTTGAGAAGCCAAGGGAGCCGTGGAGGCTAGTAAGAGGGTACAGCACACAGTATTCCCTCGTTATTCGCGAGGGGTACGTTCTGGAGATGCTGGTGAATAGCAATTTTCGCCGATAATGATATTTGCCCATGGAAATCAATATTTTATCTCATCACTTTATCTCTCTCTCGATGCAGTCGTGTGGAGTTCCAGATGCGATTCGCAAAAAGCCAACATCGCTGATAGCAAGTTCGTGAAAAACGAGGGAATTAACTGTATAATTTGACACGACTGTCGAAAAGTTTGATGGGGAGATGACTGTTCTTGCTTGTTTTCTGTGTTTCAACATCCATGGCCTTGCATTGAGAGTGGGCTGGAGAGTGCCGAGCCCCCCTTTACTGAAGACTGATGGCTCCTTCCAATTCGCATGCTCCATTTGCTACGCAAAATGTTGAAAGGGGGGCTGGACAAAATGGGCGCTGCACAGAGGAGGCGAGAGAGCGTATTTTATGATAGACAGAAGCAGATTATTGTGTTACTCATTCTGTTCAGCATTTAACATTTGTTTAAAAGTTAGTTTAACATTTTATGAGTTTTTATATATATCCCCTCTTTAAACAAATTCACGTTATGCTGATGACGCTCGAACCGCTGCGCAATTTGGTCAGATGTAAATATTTTAATTCAATTTAAACATTTATTAGGAGAAATAGGGCAGCCCTGCAATTGCCCACTCACAAGCACTGCTATTGAAAGGGCCTCCACCAAAGGGCGTGCTAGAGAGTGTATTTTTGCCTACTCTTCCACGCTAGCCAGACGTCTTGAAAGAGATTGCCTTAGTAGTGATAACTATTTTCTGGTCAAAGTTCAATCCAGAATTTCTGTGTAATGTGTTTCTTCCAAACTGAGCACGTGACACAGCAGCAGCCCCAACACGTCTACTGAAAGTGGTCTGTGAGCCATTGGCCCAACAAATGCTCTATCGGTACCACTAAGGGTGACGAAGGCTAACATTGATTTCCTTTCAGATGTTTTTCTCTAGATCAGAAATATGTACGATAGCAAGGCAACGGTGGTAGCTTTTAATGAGAAATATTGTCAACAAATAAGGGTACCACAGCACGTTTAACAGAAAATATAATATAAAGAGAAAAAAAACTTAATGTGATATGAAACGTCAACGGAATAAGAACATAAATAGGAATATTGTCTATGCAACGGACAGTATATACTATACGATTTTCTGGTCGTGGTGGATACTGCCCATTGTGGGCACTAGAATAGCATTTGCCACCCCAAGCGGCACCAACCCATCCTCCTTGGCCGATGGACTAAAGGCACAGAAAGTATAGGGCAACAATGGTATGCTTCTGCAGTACTCAAGAGAGAAGTTTAGCTTACATGTGTCGTCGCGTACAGAGGTTAATTGCATTGATAATGCTACAACTAATCTTGAAAAAAACAATGTGGTTGGAACAGACGATCTGGTGCTGTGTGGAGCGATGTGTTATAGTATTTTTCATTCCAAATGGACACTTTAAGAAATAAACTAAGTATGTAGAGTACACATAGGGTTACCAAAATTGTTAACGTCCCCTCTTCGTTATCGTGTCTATTTCACTGCACCCACATTTTCTATTTATAACATTTTAATTCAATTACGCGATGTTTCTTGTACTAAACTTGTTCAGTATTTTAAAGCAACAAAAAGTTATTGGCATACATGCAGTGTTGGAGAGAGTTACTTTAAAAAATGTTGTTGTCAAATGGTTATTGTTATCTTAATCTAATAGTTTTCTATAATTATTTGATTCTAATTTAAGATATATTAGGTTGATGACTATGAATCGCAAAATAAAATATCCGCCGGTTTATGTTAAGAGACAGTAACCTGATTGCACATGCAGAAATCGCCTTTGGCCATCTGATATCCGTAATTTGTTATATGCAACACGTGACACGGAGTTCAACTTCGTTGATGTTGGAACGTTATTCTGCTCGTGACTTCGTCACCTCTTCTTGGTTCTTTCGGTAAAGTCACGTAGAAGGGAAGTAATAAAATAATAAAAATAAAACATAATAAAATAAAATAATTCTCACGACGTTTCGGCTACAACGCAAGCAGCCGTCTTCAGGTGAAGAATGAGACACTGCCAAGCTAGGAGCTTATATATAAGCTGGGTTGGAGGTGGAAGAAGAGCGCCTTAACAAAAAGAATGTGCATATCAAGAGGACATTCTTTTTGTTAAGGCGCTCTTCTTCCACCTCCAACCCAGCTTATATATAAGCTCCTAGCTTGGCAGTGTCTCATTCTTCACCTGAAGACGGCTGCTTGCGTTGTAGCCGAAACGTCGTGAGAATTATTTTCTTTTATTATGTTTTATTTTTTATTAGTTTATTACTTCCCTTCTACGTGACTTTACCGAAAGAACCAAGAAGATGAATGCCTGCAGTCACGAAAGCTTTAAATCGAAACTTCGTCGCCTGTTGCCGCTTGAGTCGCCCTCCCTCCCTTCCACAGGCCGGTCTTGTGCCGACCACAAAGGTCAAAGGTCAAACGGCGAATTCAGCGGTGGGAATGTAACGCGACGGTGGACGTCACCAGGCGAAGCACGGCTATGCGGCTCACCGATTGCCACTCTGCATCAACCGCTTGCTGTAGATCAGGTGGTTGGTGTGAAGCGGCACTATCAAGCAAAAGCCTTTGATCTCGCATCAGATTTGCCAGATCTGCTTCAGATTTATTCGGGTCCAGTGGGTCTTGGCAGGGCCGGATTAAGGTTCTCGTAGGCCCTAGGCACTTCTGTCTCGTAGGCCTTCAGTGAACACGTTCCTGCGGAGGGAGCTGGTAGGAACGTTGGGTTGCTCGGTCAATGGCCAGGGTCAACGGCGGCGTGGTGTATTCCGCAAATATGCCCGACTGTGAGGGCGGGCACAAGCCGGCGTGAGTAGGTTAAACGTTGAGTTTTATAAGGGCACCACGGAGTGACCAGCCCCTCCCCACCCCCCACCCAGCCCCTCCCCACCCTCCCCTCCCTACCCAGCCCTTCCTTTCACCCAGCCCCTCCCTGCACGACGGACGGACGGACACAATAATCCTCTGTGGGCTGGTGTAACCAGGAGGTTCCTACCAGTTTAACTCTCTCCAGATAGCACTGCTGCTGCTGCCCCATGTTACTACCGCCGCTGTCACTCCGTTTGTTTCCCACGCGGTACTTGGTCCAGCTGCTGGACAGATGCCGTTGCCGATACGTTCGTTATTTCGTCTGTGCCCTCATTCGATGGGAGGCACGCTGTGTGGCGCAGATGAGCAGATTTAATTTGTAAACACTGTCTCTCCTTGCCAAATCCATTATTTCGACAAGATATCCTGGTTAAATTCTTTATCATACGAAAAAAAATATGGCCAAAATGTCTACTTGGAGGCCCTTTAGTTTTCGTAGGCCCTAGGCACAGTGCCTATTGCATAATACGACTCTGAATATTGGTGATGATGGGGAACTTGTGTGTGGCTTGCACAGTCTATATATCGTGAACGAACACAAGCTCCTGAAGAATCATGAAGCAGATCAGGTGAAATATGCCAGATATGGCTTCTTATAGACTGTGCAAGTCATACACAGGTTCCCCATCATCACCAAGACCTTCGATGAGCACGGTTGGCTACGTTTGGTGATAAAAAAAAGTCCATACATACAAGACCCACTTTGACCTGTAGAGAATCAAGCAGATCAGGCAAATCTGATGCCAGAACAAGGCTTCTGAAATAAGACTGCTGCGGCTGCCTGCTACACTGGCAACCTGTTCTACATCAAGAGGTTAGTATGGTCGCAATCAGTCAGCATCACAGCTGCACTCACTGGTGACATTTATCATCGCGTTACATTGTCACTCCTGATTCGCCCGTTTGACCTTTGTGGTTTACGGACACTGATGGGCGGAAGAAGGTCGACGCAAAGCAAACAGCTCTTGATAAAAGTCACGCACGCGCTCATGAACAGACTCAAGTTTAGAGATGAATTGCCATTAAGGCTACGGAAACCCCAATTGCAAGTGATAGCCTAAGTTCTATGCCTGGACACATAAACGAAAGCATTTCCAAACACTGCAGATATGCAAAGATGTTCGGAGAAAATGTATCCAAAAAAACATACACAACAAATGTCATTAAATTCACTGTCGTCGCTTGTGTATGCTAAAGTGCGTTGTAATAAGTTATACTGTAGAACAGCAATGGGCAATAACGGTAATTGCTGGCCAGTCCATCTTTCATTATGAACTGTTATTTTTCCATCTGCTTGTAAAGTGGATGGCATAAAGCACTGTCTCTTTGCATTTTGTTTGACATGAAGAGACTTAGATTAAAGTGTTGTTCATCTGCGTTTAATGTATTGTGTGCGTACAGTAATACATGTCCGTATGTCCTACGTTGTTTGCCAATGTGGTTGGTTAGTAAAATATATTTTGTTCCTACAAAATGTTCTTGGAGGTGCATTTTATGAACAACAGTTTACAAGGAGTTGTACATATGTAAATATGAAAACCCACTTCAACACAGCAGTGAAGCAGTTACATTTTGATTTAAAGCTTTCGTGACTGCAGGGATTCATATTATTGGTTCTTTCGGTAAAGTCACGTAGAAGGGAAATTGTTTAATATTTTTATTATTATTTTATTATTTCCCTTCTACGTGACTTTACCGAAAGAAGCAAGAATATAGCAGTGAAGCAGTTTGAATAAGTTATAAGGATAGCCAAATCTTGGGCTAACGCTTGGCATTCTCTTCTAATTAGAATGTGTATAGTGCTATGTCCAGGGCGGTTACAACGCAAACCGACAGCGGCACACAGAGGGGCAAAAGGGAAGCAACGGGTGGGTTGCAGCGGCTGTTAGTGGGGGAGGTGACGCAAGGGATGGAGGGACAGGGGCTGGAAAAGGAGCTGCTGATGCTGCAGGGGTAGGGAAGGAGGAATAAGGTGGAGTGTGATGGTGATTGAGGGTGACACATGGGTGCAACGTGGATGAGACAACGGGGTATGGGGCACATGCGTGAAGTGATGAGATAGGTGCAATGGCTGGGCATGGATGAGGGTAGGTGAAGGGTGGTAGGGGTAGAGGTCTGGTGGCCTGATAGTTGGGCTGATTGAGGAGCACAGTGGAGGGGTAGGGGAGAGATGTGGTTAGGTGCACATAGAGAGAGCAGGACGTGGGAGCCGGCTCAGTAATGAGAGTCGTTGGTGTACATGACCTTGAAAATCGAGTGCTCTGACGTCAATGTCTTGGGTGTTGAAGAACTTGAATGTTTCCACTGCACGGACTGTGCAAACGGCAGTCCATGATAAATGGTAAATCCAGGTATCGTGACCGGTAACACATCGCCTCTGAAATGTGTCCCAGTCGGCATTCATTCGGTCAAGATTGCCACGAGAATGTATCAGAGGCTGTCACTTTGTCAGCCTTTTTGCCCATTCCCACCCTGCAATGCCCTGTAACTGTTACCATTGTTGACAGTCTAGGGCTGGTCGGGCTTGTAAAAGAGCTGCTTAGCTCAATGGGCCTTGCCAGATAAAATCAAGTCTGTGTCTGAGCTTTTATTCCCAGATGACAATGCAACATTACGTCCACTGATCCCACACTACATGTCCAAGAATAGAGTGTTGCTTTTATGTGCTCTTACCCTCCAATTATGTGTTGATTTTACAGTAATAATTGACAGGACTTTGCTGTTAATCCATGGCTGATTGAAGGCATCCCAATGCTCGGTCATTTCATGGGCGTTGTTTGACTATACTTCACCACTTTCTTCAGTGTGAGTTGGTAAAACCATAAAAGGAGTGCTAAGGTCCAGGTAAGATTTCACTCCCCACTGATGCTAGCTAGCCTCGGCAGTGGGTTGTAACTCAGGTACGTATGTTGTGTTCGTAGTACCGTGGGGAGCCATAAGGCTCCGTGTCTTGGCGTGATCAAGAGGCGAGTTGAACCGCTGGGTGTCGCTCTCCAACCAAGCCAAGCGTGGAGTTCCGTCTTGAATGCGTGCCCTTGCTGCACGAAGCTTCACCATGATTCTTCAATGAGCTCCATAATTATACTTAATGGAAATAATCGTTGTTATTTCCATGACCTATAATGATTGGTATCGGCCATGATATGATGATAATAACACTGGTCAACACACTTTTTCTGACATAAGGTATTCCAACGGGTTTAATGTAATTTTGGGGTGCTGATTCCAAATCTGGCATCCGTTTTTGTTTATCACATCAGGTTTTTGAGATATCAAATATTGCATTTTCAATACAAACTGCAGAAGAAAAATATTAAATAAATGTGGATATATACATAAAATGATATTATAAACACACTATCCTAAAAATACAGCACCATATTTTAACACTAAAGCAGTCACTGACTCGCAACAACTTGCAATCATAAGTGACAGAGTTAATTTTGGGTAAAATCAATGAAAATGGGGTATGCCGATAACATAAAAATGAGATGTGATATAGCAAATATGAGATCAGATTTGGAATCAGCACCCTGAAATTAGTCTAAAACAGCTGCAAAAGTCCAGGCCATAAAAAACATTCTTTTTTTTGTTGACCAGTGTAATACATTCACCAGTAACATCATCAAAAGCCATGGTTAATCCACTGCTGGATGAAGGCATCCATCTCTCACAATCCCACAATGTAATATCCACCCAGCACCTGCGCGTGATCTAATTCCATCGTTCCATCTCCTCGGTGGACAAATCCTCGGATGCATTCCTTTCCGAGGCTGCCACTCCATCTATATATTTACTAAACATTAAGATATAATTAACGATCATTGCTATTTCAATGGGCTACAACAAATATAATGGCCATTATTTTATTCCATATATACGGTAAAAGTCAAAGTGTCATCATCATCCATGGGCAGAGTCCCCGTAGGTGTCAAGTGCACATTTGTCCTTTGTTTCCACTTTCCTCTGTCATGTGCCAATGTGCTCAAGTCGTGCGCACATCTTGCTGGCACCAATCGTTGATGTCGTCGTCAAGCCATTCATTCTCTGTTCGGTCTTCCTCTCTTTCCGGCTAATGATTGTATAGCAGACGTCATCTCCATTCGTGACCCTGAATCAATGGTAAAAATTCCACGTTCCTATTTTGGGAACCAGTCTAAATTGACGGAATCCATTGACTTCACAGCAATGACTACAACTAATTTGCAAGACTTTAAAGTCCATTTTGCGACTGCTTAGGCTTTCACGGTTGTGCTGTATGGGTCTCTGATGTGTTTTACGGTTTGTACCGCGTCTTGTTCGGCACGATGTCCGACGTTTCGCTCCACGAGCTGGGAGTTTCTTCCGGAACTGTATCAGGCAGCTCGCGTTCTCCCGATGTATAATCTAGAAAGAAAGCGAACTGCTGAATTCAGGTTCTGAGGAAGCTCGCAGCACGTGGTGGGAAACATCGGACATCGTGCCAACCAACACTCGGTAAAATCTGAAACCACACCGGCCAGTGATGTATGCTGTACTAAAAAAAGATTTTGATTGTACTCTACCTTTAGTAGAGCAAGCTTGTCGAAGGCAAGTTTCATATTCCTCGCCTGCTACGCATTCTATACGTGACATTTAATGCTTAACAATTAACGGGCGTGTATAGCAAGGAAGAGCATTCTTAAACTTGGCATCCCGTCTGCATTTTCAGGTGTTTGATGGAGCACGCATGACATCTTATTACGTCTGTGGTCTGTAACCTTTGATTGAATGTTTTTCTGGCACGTCACGAGAAAAGTACACAGCCTCATTTGTGTTTTTATTCGCTATATGAGTTAGCCGAGTGACTCAGTGGACAAATGCCACGAACAAACCACCCCATATCTTGTTTTACTGAAGGTCTCTTCTGAGGCCTAAAAATGTATTGGAATGAGGATGCTGCCACGGTGCAATGATTAGCAGCGCACTTGCAATCCAGAGGACACCGATTCGATTCTACCTCCCGGCGCGATAGCTGAAACACTGCGACAAGTGTCTAAAATCTCCCCCACCCCACCCCACCCCCACACATTTCTATTCACTCAGCAGTATAATTGGCTCAGGAAATATACGTGAAGTGGGGCAAAGCCGTCTGACCAGAGTGAAAGAGCACGCCAAAATGCTCACGGGATGGGTGAAGGCCTTTCTTGCCAGCAGTGGCGTGAGTGAGCAATTGCAGGGCTTCGCCTTCTTTATTCTTACATTTTGATGATTGGCGTGTATGTGCGAACTTGACCGAGAATAAAGGATTACTGTCTCGCTTTGGGTGAGAGGCGCCTATTGAAGTGACTCCACGGGTAATTCTGTGGTGTCACATTCTAGGGCTGTCCCCTGACGTGATGTGATGCTCTGCTGACTCAGGGACATTCACCTTATTTGCAGAACTCGGGAGATATACATCAGCGCTTTATTTCGGCAGGAACAGTCCGGAACTCTGTTCTGGCAATTACTTTGGCACACCACGATCCACCTCGCCCTTATGTTGTTCTTACGATACTGTGTCCATGCACGTATATACATTTATACATATATAAAACAAAACCTGAATGCAGGGTGCATTAAACAGAGGGTTAGTAAGGTTATAGGCATGGTGGCGAGGTGTTAACTCCCTCGCCTGGTATGCAGGAGGTCAGCGGTTCGATCCCGACCTTGATGCCTGCTGTATAGATGGAGTTTGCATGTCTCTCTCACCGTGGTCGCGTAGCTTTTTATTTGGGGCCTCCGGGTTTTCCCTCCATATTTAGAAACATGCTGTGAGTGTTTTTGGCTGCTCAAAATTTGTCCACGATAAGCCACTTCGTTGAGCTATCATTTGTGGCCAGGTCGCTTCTGAAAAAGAGCAATATAGCTCAGTGGGCCTTACCTGGTAAAATACTTTAGAAAGCTGTTTCAAGCAGCTTGTTATTGTGGAGTTTAAATTCTCTCTCTAAAATAAATGTCAGTGGCTTGACTAGAAATAAACACAAAATGATGATGCTGAATACTAATGAATGATGTGTGCTTACTCTTTGGGTCTTTCGGTAAAGTCACGTAGATAGAAAAATAATTTTTAAAAAATCACGACGTTTCGATCGCAACACAAGCAATCGTGTTCAGGTGAAAAAATACAGCAGGCGGACTGCTGAGGCAGGAAGAAATATATGTGCTTGTGTTGCGATCGAAACGTCGTGATTTATTAATATTTTTTTTATCTACGTGACTTTACCGAAAAACCCAAAGAGTATGAATTCCTGCAGTCACGAAAGCTTTAAGTCAAGATGTGTGCTCATTTTCCCAGGAAAAGCATCATTGGCTCTCTCGAATTTTCTTCAGAATAAATCTACAGTGGGATACTTTGATATTGTTTTTTTTTTAATAAAATATTTGACCTGAATAACCCCTTGAGATGTAGCATCTCGTTGACCAAGGTGTCCAGTGTGTGTTTGGCATATCAGAGGAAACCAGTACACCCAGAGAAAATCTACACATTGATGGGGAGAACACTCAAAGCTGTACATCGATGGCTTCAATAATGAATTGCTATGCTGCATATAGGTTATTCGTACAGCAGCCCTCTTTAAAAATAAACATCACATCACTCGATTTTCTGGCTCAGGGAAAAGTCGTGCTCTAATGACATTATCTTCATCATGTGAGCAGGCCTTGTCTCATTGCATCCACTTCGTGGCCAGGAAAATGAAGACATGTGCATGCTAATTTAGCCAAGTGACACGCAGAAAGTAAGACCAAGCGCGTGACTCGAATTCTCGGTTTTGTTTCGGGCAAATTAGATGGCTGAATAACTCAGCAGTCAGCACGCTCAGCACTGAGCCATTTCTCTCTCTGAGCAGACAGTCTGGATTTTCACAACCACCAGCTCACATTGATGGCTGTGATAGGTGACAAAGGTCATTGTGTGACATAGGTCATGGCTTAAGCCAAATGCTCAATTAAAAAGTCAAAATGCCAACGTGTGTCCTCGTTCAAACTAGTGTTCTGTGGCGCTTATATTTACTGGTTGTCCTGAGTCAGAGGTGTAAATTCCAACTTCCTATGATGTGGGGGGGGGGGGGCATGAGTCTCTTCTCGCAGTGCTATTCTTGCATGGTGAAATATGTCCAGGAGGTGAATGTCAATGTCGAGTAGCCACTGGAGTGCTTCAAGAGAGAGTGTTTGCGTCGTTTTGGTGTTACTCCACGGAAGGAGTGCAGACTGCCGTGATTTACAATACGGTCCATAGCTTGGTTTGTATGGCCTTCACGCGTTTTCCATTCATGAAGGAGATGTGCACATCGGCCTGTTGATGTTTCTCATGCGGTTGATGGTCGCACTTGTGTCTTCGATTATGAATATCGAGGCCAGGAGGTGTGCAATGATGTTTGGGTCTCCAATGAGGAGTTTGTTCTGGATGTCCGCGTTGTCCCACTCTGTTCGCCAGTCTTCTTCAGGATCTAGGATGATGGCAGAAGCGCGGTCACAGAAGGGAGATCGGGACTTGAGTCGGAGGCGAGGTACTTTATGGAGGTCTTTGGTCGACCAATGTTGACGTGCCACAAAGCGGTGCTCACTTTATGGAGCCTAGAGGCTTGAAGATCATGGCGAGCTGAGTCACCCCTCAATCAGGATTTGACAGTCCAATTGTGAGGCCTTCTCTCTGTCAAACCAGTGGCATGACGTCTAGAAAAACAACAATTTCTTCCCTGTATGGTCAGCAACAAGGTTGCTTGTATATCGATTCGTTCGCACTTCGATCTAAACAAATGTAATGTACTGAGCAATAGTTACACTCTTTAGATAATGAATTAAAGTAGGAGCTTGGCTAATGCATCGCATAAAACATAGGCCCTTGCATTTTTGTTTGCCACAGTAATTTTACAGCTACTAATGTTGTTGATAACGATACAATGCTTTACATGGTTCACTGGTTACAACATACCTTGAACTGTGCCAGAGGGCATTAGAAATCAGTGGAAGGTAAGGCTGCTGCGGATATCTAATTCTTTCCGTCAAGAATTGTAACGATTGTTAGATTACTGGGGTACGTTTTTTCACACTTTATAGTAGCAACAGTTTAATGTAATGGAATATATTTTAACAAAATTGACAAATATCTTATGAATATAACAGTCTTTCGTTAACAACCAAACAGAAAATGTTGCACGAGATAATCGTCCAACAGCTATTTACTCGGGGGTCGTCTCAGCCCATCAGTCTTCAGGGGTAGATAAAATTAATACCACCCTGTGGAAAGTCAACAATGATAGCCCCTAGGGAGCAGCTGGTCACTAGCAAGGGGTTGAGGACTTGTTTTTAAACTGGTTTAGGGCTACAAATTGGAGATGAGAAATGATCAGTGCTCATTTGAGTGTGGAGATATTGTGACTTGATTTGGCATCATCACGTAAATACAGATCGCTGTGGGAAATTATACAGACGCTAAGACTTTGTATTATAATCCAACAAAACATTGTCACGATAGATCTACGATAGCTTAGCAATTAGCATCTGCATATTTTAAAGCTCAAGCAGGTGGCTGCACGGAGGTTGCAGATGTTGCTGAGTCAAATAGAGGATCTAAATGGCGCTGTCAAATCCATTCAAAGTGGCTGCCTTCGCTAATACGCAGAGGTGGTGCTGCTATCACCCTCGGTATCTACAGGTCTGATGTGGTACATTCCACATTCTCACGACAGGGACCAGTCTCGCCATATGACGACACCTTTAAGTGCAGGAGATCCCATTGGGATGCTGCCAGCCTCATCATAACCAATTTCCCATGGCCACAATTAAGCCGCCTCCACCGTTCTTCAGCAGCGTGGTCCCCTCTTGCAAGACGAGGACGGTGGCGGTAAGGACGCCGCGGATTTCTGAAGTCAGAATGCTGTGAAGGGGGGTGCCGGCGGATTTCTAGACTGAAGCCAGCGTACGTGCGTGGTTTATGACTTCACTCACAAAGCGTTGCCCACATATTGTGCTCCTGTTTCAACTAATTCTCCGCACGGAATGTGGTAACACAAGCCTGCATTGGAGGGGCCATGACAACTTATTTACAGTGGGTATTCATAGTGCATGAGGTAATACTTCATGGCACAGGTTTTGTGGCCTAGGGAAGGGTGGTGGTGTTGGTGGTGGTGCTTATTGAAGGAGGCGCGCAGTGGAGAGAGTGTTTCGAGTGGGTGACAGGGATGGTCATGGACTCATGGCTAATGGAAGTTTCCAGAAACAAATATTTTGTTTGCAATCGACGTAATAAAAAATTTTGCTTTTGAACATTCGCTGGTGATGTGCAGCTGCAATCCATTGCTATGGGTGGATCAGGCAGACATCATCATCAGCATCATCAGCATCGTAATAGAGTGAGAGAATAATGTGCGTGGGATAATTTGATATTACTGTATTATTACA
Source organism: Lampetra fluviatilis (assembly GCF_964198595.1). Lineage (NCBI taxonomy): Eukaryota > Metazoa > Chordata > Hyperoartia > Petromyzontiformes > Petromyzontidae > Lampetra > Lampetra fluviatilis. The sequence goes on along the minus strand of NC_136295.1, from coordinate 4,841,089 downwards.
CTATGTAACACAATTGTGTTCCTGTTATTTCGTAATTGCTTATGCCTAAAAAGTATATAAAATGTCTGTTATTCCCCACAAACGTTGCTTTTGTGACCAGGACAGTGATCTTTTGAAATCGACCTATTTTCAAAGAGAAAATGGGCAAATTTGTGTTTTTTAGTTCACATAAAGTCAGAAAAAAAACATATGAATCAAAATTAACATGTACCTATACTAAAGTAATACAAAAGATTTAGAAGTGAATCGTTTTTCGAATTTTATAAGTAAACTATAAATCACTTTCACGAATCAGCCCCCAAATGTAGTCTCCCATCATGTTCTCGTTATACTGTCCTTGGTAGCGGCATTGAAAGTCCAGTATATCCTGGTGGAAGCATTCGCCTTGCTCCTCCGAGTACGCTCCCATGTTCTCCTTGAATTTATCAAGATGAGCATCAAGGATATGGACTTTGAGGGACATCCTACAGCCCATTGTGCCGTAGTTCTTCACCAGAGTCTCAACCAGCTCCACATAGTTTTCGCCCAGGAAGCCACGAACCACTGCGAAAAATCTGTCCCATGCTGCGTTCTCCTTACTAGTGAGCTTCTTGGGGAATTCATTGCACTCCAGGATCTTCTTTATCTGTGGTCCGACGAAGACACCGGCTTTAACCTTTGCCTCAGACAGCTTAGGGAATAAGTCTTGAAGGTACTTGAAGGCTGCCGACTCCTTATCTACAGCTCTGACAAATTGTTTCATAAGGCCCAATTTGATGTGCAGTTGTGGCATCAGCACCTTCCGGCAGTCCACCAGTGGCTCCCAATTGACGTTGTTCCTCTCTACAGAGAACTCGGTCCGCTGTGGCCAGTCCCACCTGTGGTAGTGCGCCTTGGAGACCCATCGGGAATGCCACCATTTTGAAGTCTCCGATGACCTCCCAGCCGTACTCATCATACTTCAAGGCGTCCAGCAAGGTCTTGATGTTGTTGTAATCTTCTTTGAGGTGCACCGAGTGAGCCAGGGGAAGAGACGGGTACTTGTTACCATAATGGAGCAGCACGGCTTTGAGGCTCCTGGATGAGCTGTCAATGAAGAGGCGCCACTCATTCTGGTTACATGTGATTCCGATTTCCTCGAATAGGCTGGTCACATTGTGGCAGAAGCAGAGCCCATATTGACGGGTGAAGAAGCTGCAAAAAGGTTTGTGACGCTTCCTCTGATCTGCGACTTGCACACTTTCATTCAACCGGTTCCACTGCTTGAGCCGAGATGTCAAAGGCTCGGCATTGGACTTGGTAAGACCAAGATCTCTGATCAAGTCGTTGAGGTCTTTTTGGTTGGGGTAGTATGGGTTTCTCTACTCAGCTCTACCTCTGAAATTCTCATCTGGATCTACAACGTCTTCCTAGCTCTCTGACTTGCTGCTCTCTTCTAAAGACGGCTGCTCTCTCTCCGGAGGAGTGGGTATGGGGAGCTCATGGCAGTGTGGCACCGGGGCGATGGATGAAGGACGGTCCGGATACATGATAGCAGGTGCATTCTTGCCAGTCCGACGTTGGCAAGGGTCCACCATGCAGAAGTAGCAGTTGCTTGAGTGGTCAGTGGGTTCCCGCCTAATTATTGGGATAGCGAACTTCATGGCTCTCTTTTTCACTCTGTACCATCCTACAAAAAGACATTTGTTTCACCCATGACTAATGTGTAAGAGATTCTCGCAACATTTTTCATATATGATATATATATTTTTTCTAAAATATTGAAAATTGTAAAACATTTTAAGATTAAAAACTTTTACAATTTTTTTTTTATTTTAACAAATTTTATAACATAAAATTATGAGCAACAATTGTCCATTTTACCTTCCAGAGTTTTTTTGCATTGCTCGCAGGTGAAATGAGGTGCCCAGGGTTTGTCGAAATATGCCTTGTAGGCCTCACACATTTTAGCAGATGCTCACACAAAGTACTTTTTCGCTCTTGTCTTGATAAATTGTCGGCAGACATAGCAAAATGCGTCTGCCGGATGCTTGCAGACTCTTGATGCAATCTCAGAAAAATGCAGATATGTATCCACTTAGGCAGCTGGAACTAAACTGAACTGGTGGGCTTAAGGCCCCTGTATTTATACTACTATTTATATTACTGGAAAGTTCTCGAATGTTCTAGAAGTTACTCCAAGTTTACTCAGCTCGGAATCTATCTGGAATGCTCAGAAAAATAGGTAAATTTAAAAATACCACTGTCCTGGTCACAAAAGCAAAGTTTGTGGGGAATAATAGCCATTTTGAGGTATAAGCAAGTTGGAAATAACACTTACTACCCAGGAACAAAAAAAATTGTTACGCAGTGTTATCAACGTTCGTCCCAACTTGCAAATCTCTGAAATGTCCAGAAGATGGCAGTAGAGGAAATGGGCTTCTGACCTATCCATATGTATATAGTTGATATTGAGCATCATCGATATCCAATCCATCAGCACAATGATCATCATCTCCTTCAATGTGGGGGTCTTCTCCGGACACTCCAGATTTGCTTGGACACGAACAAAGGAAAGAGATGGTAATTATTGATCTGCTAATGTGTCTATAAAAAAATTATTCAGCGAGATTATCTGGTGGCTGCTAAACGATGAAAGAAAATGCGTGTTTGTTGGCTTTCTAATAGAAATACTTTAAATCTTTATAACCCACACCTCCGATTGCCTACGTACAGTGCGAAATAAGTTCAACATACACACAACATACATGACACAATTATTTTGTAATTGGCAATGCATACAAATTTGCATTTAAACATTTCTGCGTCATTCATTTAATTGACTCTCTAACCTTTTGAGAATCCATTACATACACAAGAGTAAGCCATTGTGTGCCTGAACCATAGCCAAATGTATATAACTACCTGCAGTTTTTGGATAACCCAAATGCCTATTAAGAAATAGAGTAATTGTTGGCCAAAAAACTGGGAGAGGGGTTATGACCAAATTTCTGTATGGTAATAATTTACATATAATGTATTTATCATCAGCAGCCAAGATTTATCCACTGCTGGATGAAGGCATCCCAAATCCACCGCCATCTCTCATGATATCACGATGTATCAATCCATCTAGCTCCTGCAGCATAAACTATGAACGGTTTATTTCATTTTACCAGGTAATGCCCACTGAGCTATAAGGCTCTTTTTTAGAAGCGACCTGGCCACACATTATAGCTCAACGAAGTGGCTTATCACGTGGAAATCAATTCCAGCCAAATACTTTCAATGCATGTTTCTTAATATGGAGGGAAAAACCGAAGGACCCGGAGAAATATCCACGCGACCACGGGGAGAGAAACACGCAAACTCCAAATATACAGCAGGCGTCAGTGTCATGATCGAAAACCACGGCCTCCTGCATGCCAGGAGAGGTAGTTAACGTCTCGCCACCGTGGCGTCCCCCAAGCTGATTTCATAATTCTCATAAATCTCCACGCTGGGAGTGTTCCAATGTTTCCACATCCGCTGTTGGGTCTCAACCACCGACCGCCCCCTTTGATTGACCTCGCCCGGCGGAGTCCACTGACATTTCTTCACTAAATGCGACGTCTCTTAATTTGCATGTGCTCTCCGATCCATGTGTTCGCCATTCTGTCCCTCTGTGTAATAATGCCAAGCATGCAGCTCTCTCCATGCTTCTTTGCTCACGTACTGTCGCTCAGATTCATGTACAAATACTAATGAATGTAAAATACCATTACACATCGCATTTCCAGACTTTTAAAATACATCCGACTGAATAGAAATTGTCGCGGTCATCCAATCACTAAGAAATTGAAGTATTGTACGAATAAATAAACAATTAAAAGCGTTGAGTATTGATACAATCCAACTGGAATAGCTCTACTGACATTACATGAAGCATTAACCCAATCGAAATGACTGTCATCAGCAAATCCAACATGGTCAGATGAGATGTCTGCGATAAGAGATGGCAACAGAAAGCCACCTCTCCCTTCCTTTTCCTACTTTAGTTGACGCGAGGCAAGGAAGAGAAAACAACATACCTGCATGCGATGGCACCTTTGGGACGTTGGCCCTCGTCTACGTTAGGCGGGCAGAGGGAATTCCACAACCCCCACGGTGGCTAAAATTCTGCGACAGGTTGCGATGACCCCTGCGGTGACCTCTGCCGTCACAAGCCAGTTCTTCTTCTTGGATGGGGGAGGGGGGGCAGTAAAGCTATTGTGTGGGAGGGGGGCACCATCACAGTGATTCACTGCTAAGGAGAGTTAATTTGGGTCAGGGCGGGGGGTGCTGGCCATGAGTTGGAGTGGGTTTTATACAAACTCAGCTCAACATAATCAAAAGCAACGAACGTGTACAGTGACAACGTAATAATATATTGCCATTTTGTACCTTTTTGTGCACACCTGATTATATGTATATATATATATTTAAATATAGATATATAAATTGCGCTATCAAATCGTGAGATGAAGAAACCATTCGCAACTCTCGCAAGGAGCATTTGAGAATGGTCCGTGGAAGCAGAGATTACAGGGCTGCTTCTGAAATCTCTTCAGGTTACCTCTTTTCCACCCTATGGAGACACACGCTCGAACCTAGACAGAGAGAGATATGTTTCATCGCACGATATATTTTTTGCGTAGTTATTCGTGACTTGGCTACACCTGACGATCCAGTTTAAGCCGGGGGAGAATAAACTCAACTTCAAACCCAGGATGTGCGCAGTGCTCCGACCTCTGAGCCACCGAGCCACGTCACAATGCTCGTCCAAAAGATCCGTCGGCCAACATATTGAGTGTCGCTCGTCAGCGAGTGAAAATGTCACTGCCATTGCGGCCGACCGCTAGACTCACAATTAAGAAGGTCATGACGTCGGGCCTGCTCTTCTTCCACAACCAATAGAATGAGCACTTCTTCGCAGGAATCCAAAGATGCCTGCCTCTCTATTTTGTGTAAGGGTCGACGTACACGACAGATACCACCCATCTTGAGCGATTTTGAGCGATTTTGAGCGATCTTGAGCGTTTCCTAACCACCCGCCCCCCCTGCCCCCCAACTTCTCACACCGGTGTCCTTCCGTTTCCCCTATTCCCTTTCATTTTCTCTTGAAAGATGCATCTGCGTCGCATCTCCAGCTGTCACCCAGGTGAGAGAGAGAGAGAGTGATAGCTCGAAACGTAACGATGCCACCCTGCTTCTCTTCAGACTCCCTCAGCATGTCCTGCACTCGGCACATCTTTGCGCTTACGAGAGCACTCTTTTCATTGTTCTCTAATACCACATATCAGACGCGTGTGGCCTCTTCACGTCACCATTCCATAACGCCCATTGTCTCATCTTCCTATTGCAGTAAACTCCAGCTTTCAATATCTTCACCCTCAACCTGACTTGTTACGAACCCCTCTGACCTATTCAACAGTAATCTTGACCATACCAATTCTCATCCTCACCTCTCGTTCGCATTTACCCTTCCATTTGCGTGTCTGCTTTTCATTTGCATGTTGCTTTCGTCACAAGCCTCCATCATCTCTTGGTGATATCCACCCTCTTTGTGGTCATCTAGGCCAGGTGTTCGTCAATGTTGGCTCATATACCTTACTAGCTTTACTACCCGGCTTTGCCACGCCCGGCCGCCGTTGTCTCCCCAGTGGCGATGTCCACACACCACAGCAGTTACTCGTTTGAGGCTGAGTCGACTTAGGGGAGGCCCAGGACCGGTTCAAATAATCGTGACCGGTGGTGGCCGTGAGCGGGAATCGAACTCGGGTCGCCGGGTTTGTAGCGCGGTGCGCTCACCACTACACTACAATGCGTTACGCTTCCACGTGCGCGGGTCACATGACAGATTTGACGTCACATCTCACTTGGCGTGCAAAAAAGTGCATGCATTATTGAGCTCCCCCCCACCCCCCAAAAAAGTGTATCTTTATAACTTTTGCATGGTCTACAGTCTAGAAAGTACCCACATGGCAAATTTCAAGTTTGTGGCATGTCGGAAAGTACGCTAAACATTTTGAACAGACACACATAATCACAACTTTGCCTTTTATATATATGGAGACAAAACGCGATTAACTGATCGCCTATTTCGTTTTTCTCACCGAATCTCTCGAATACAAGGATGTGATCCTCTCTTCCTTCATTTCGAACTTCACATTCACGTCTCCCATTATGACTGCATCGTCTTTGTCAATGAGTACCCCCCCTCCCCCCACCCTTAGTGCTGTCTCATTATAGCTTGATATAAATGTCTGAAGAATTCCACCGAGGGTGATTAGGATCACTCTGTCTGTCTGCCACCATCCTGAAATTGATTCGCTCACCTATTTAGCGTCCCCTCTTGCACGTAAACATCTCAAACCATTGGACACGAACTCACTGCCGCCTGTCCATCTGGTCTCACTTAATCGGAAGATATTTACATTTCATCATTTTTATTTATTCGGAGACATTTGTGCTCCTCACATTCCACGCCGCTGTCGTCAGCGTGACGTTTGTCCCCTTCTTCCTCTCGTCAGGAGCTACAGGTCCCCCTGTATACAAGTTTACCATTAAACTGTCACTCGCAACCACACGGTTAGCGGAAGATACACTCCGGATTTCCACTGCTTCTTCGTTGGGGGGGAAACAAATAAACGTGTTACCTGTCAATATTCCAAAGGTCCCATCGTATACGGGCAATTTGTTTTCTCCTTTTTTGCATCGTGTCATCTCCATTAGGAAAGGACGAGAAAGGGTGTTTACCCATTCGCATTTCTCTCCCATGTTTTTAACAGGATGTCATCCCTCATCATAAACATCTCATCTGACACTCGGTGGGGTGCTGGACTCGGCCCTGCACGACCCAACAATGTCCAATTGGTCCCCCCCACCCAAGTTCACTCTCCTGAGCGGCGAATCACTGCTGTGGTGCCCCCATCCCTCCCCCGCCCAAACGAACGGATACATTGCAAGGTCGCACTCATTACACACACAAAGTTCGTGCCACAAATGAACCACCATGCAGCACCGTACCTCGCTGATCTCGTCAAGGAGCATAAACCATCACGCATATTCTGGTTATCTGCGCAAGCGGCTTTTGACTCGCCATCGAACAAAGACTGTTTACTGCATCGCGCGCTTTCAGATGTGCTTCTGCGGCCGTCTGGAACGCTCTTCCCTCCGATATTAGGAAGCCTTGCACTTTTACATCTAGGTTGAAAACGAATTTCTTTAGAACTGCTTTTTTGTGTTTGGTTTGTTGTCCTCGCTCGCACCTCTGATTAGCGCGGTTGGCTACGCACGGTGTGAAAGCAGTTCAACATACACACACAAATGCATTGCATTGTGGGGTGGGGCGGGGTGTGTGCTGGGCCCCCTTATAAGGACGCCACGTTGGATAGATGTTAACTACCTCGCCTGGTATACAGGAGGTTGTGGGTTCGATCCGGACCCTGGCACCTGTATATTTGGAGTTCAACATACATACATACTGCCCTCCCCTCTGCCCCAACCCCCTTCGACCCTGGGTCTGCCACATTTTCCTACACTGGTTTTTATTCCGCTTGCTTTCGTCCATGACCCCCAGACTATTGGCCCTTGCCGGGCGCTGTCAGCGAGAGCCAGCTGAGCCAGGGGCTTGTGAAGGCAGGGTCACGGCAACCTGTTGTAGCATTTAGTTAGCGGCCACCGTGGGAGTGTGGAATTTCCTCCTCCAGCTTAACGTAGATGGGCGCTGCCCAACGCTCACTACAAACACGCGAATAATTTTACCCTTTTGACTAATAAAATATGAATCATCAATCATCGTGAGCAAACCGAAAAAAAACGAGTCACGATACACAACATGCGAGGAATGTTTGGTGTCTGCAGTTATCATACGTACGTCTCTTTGACGAATTAAAGCGTCATTGCGTTATAGTAATCGTGTCAGTAGATATTGAGGGCGTGTTCCAGGTGTGGAAAGGATTACCATCGTGGCATTTGGGGCACATTTGAGACATCAGTATAGCTGTCTAAATACCCTCATAGCTTGGGTACGTTTTCTTTTGGCAACAACCCAAATTCTTGAGGCCCTTACACTGAAAGCAACACTGGCAGACGTCGCGTTATGACGCACAGACAGGCACTGTTTGGCAAAAAAAATCTCTCATTTTCTTACCGATCTTAATTCTGTTTTATGTTAGTGCTTTTCAGAGACAACTTGCGACGGAGGAATATAAAAGCCTCACTGAGTTGCAAGATTATTTTTTTGAAGGATGGTTTGTTCTACTTTACATGTTTGGATAATTGCTTTCTGAGCACGCTTGCATGTGGAAGCACAAGAATGTGGAATGTCCACAGCTGGTTGAGGGCCGCCGATGGAGCCGAGTGCTGTCCAAGTGTTCATTCGAGCAGGGGGCCCCTTTGTATTTGACCGTGCCACTTCAACATTATCTGAGTAAGTGTGCAATGGCTTTAACAGCAGCCTGCGATAGAGCCATCAAAATAGCACGTCGTTTGTCCTCCAGGTCAGCTGTCAGTAAAACACAAAAATAAAACAATTCAAAGACCGTGAATTAGCATTTGTTGTGACAAATTACCCCAATTAATAGGCTGCGGCCTAAATCTGAAGAGGAAAACAAATGGCAGGTCGATTCTAAATATACACATTGGCTGAAAAAAACACGTTCGCAGTATAACCGCCTTCGGTATATTCTTTAACAATCGCAAGTAAACTTGGGAGCCTTTTTTCCATCCCTCATTATGAATCAGACAGGTTGCCGCGTGAATCTTCTCATCTGTCAGCCATGCTGATGTCATGTAGCCCGCATAGCGACGTGTCAGCATGTCAAAAGCTGCGTGGCACTCGAAGTACTAATTAGGACATGGCAATCGGGAATGCCAGGCGGTTTATATTCTTGCAGCCTGTCAGAGGCACTAGCTTGCCTCTAATTTATTGCACGTGCGTGTACATGTGTTCGCGAGTGTGTGTTCTAGTGGGGGAGCAGTGGCAACACATCCCAGTGACCTGGATTGTGTTCCTGGCCGTGTTGAGAAACAACGGTGGTAATTGCAATATGAAGCTAGCCTAGGTCGATTGAACGTAACTTTGGTAGCCGGTGCAATTTGATCACCATCAGAACTGGGGAAGGCAAAGGTGACCCGGGGTGGGAGCAGGCCACACCACACCTGCGTTCGCTCATCCATCCGTGATAGGCAACTCACGAACAGTAATTTCTTGAACAATCCGTCGAGATTTTCAGGTGTGTGTGTGTGGGATGTGTGAGAGTACATCCGTGCGCACAAATGCCTTGCACATTCATTCAGAAAAGCTGAAATGATTCTCAAGACTTTTTCGCGAGGGTCCTGCAATGAGATGTTTGGCAAATTCCACGAGTGAGTGTTTTCCATGTTTACTCAGAGAAAACATGCAGCGGGATTACACTTAAATGTCTGTACAGACAGGTTCAAGAATTAATTTGCTCTACTGCCATCTCCTAGTTAATTTACACATGTGATTAGTTGTGAATTTCACAAATATGCGTGATCCATCAACCCTCTCCTCCCACTTGATGGATTACAGGTGTGTTCCACAGCCTGTGTGCGTGTACAACCTGGGCGGAGCGGTAGTGTCGTGGTTAGCGCATTGCGCTACGAACCCGGCGACTCGAGGTTGATGCCCGCTCACGGCCAACTCCGGTGACAATCGTCTGAACCGGTCCTAGGCCTCCCCTAGGTCGACTCAGCCTAAAATGAGTACCTGATATGGTGTGTAAACATTGCCACTGGGTAGACAAAGGCGGCCGGGCGTGGTGTTGGCCACCCACTCCGTTGTGTGCAGTGCTGGCCTTCATAGGCGCTACTCGTGAACAAAAATCGCCCCAACAGTCTGTGAAGGCTATACGGGGGATCTTTGGATTATCTTGTGTGTACATGTGTGGATATGTATACGTGTCTATGTATATGTGTCTATTTATGAGAGCGCACCAGCAGTAGTGGTTTGTGCAGTGCACTACTAACCTGGTGACCTCAGTTCAGTTCCTTGCCATGGCTAATACCAGTGACAATGATCCTCTCCTAGGTCGACTCAGCCTTTAACGATTACTTGCTGTGCTGTGTAAACACGAGCACAGAAAGAGGCAGCCGAGCACGGAGCTGGTCAAACCACCTACTCGTGCACCGTGCCGACCTTAATGGGTGCTCATTAACAACAGCGCTTGCCCCAAATGTTGCAGGCTACGCGGTGGATCTTTCTGTCTTGTGTCTTTGAGAGTGGGTGCGTGGTGTAAAGTATGAAACGCGCGCGTGTGCGTGCGTGCGTTTAAAAACAGACGGCTTGTGTTAGACATAACCCGGTGTTGGAAATTGATATACCCGGGGTTATTCGCATTCCTCACGTCGTGAAGCTGATCCGAAAAAAACAATCCTAAGAGTTATGTTCTTATATCTTCTGCGGTGTTTTCCCTCTCCCAAGCTCGCTACTCCACGTATGTCTTATTGTATTGTCTCCCGGTTCGTCCATTGTTTTATTCTTACAACACTTTTTTACTCTTGGGCTTGAAACCGCCATAAGTGAAGGTGCACATGCAAAAACATACACACACCCACAGGAATATTGCAACGTGTTGTTCTTTTCCATTCTGCACATTACTGCCAGCTGTCAGTAAACCAGTAGATGTGCGCTTTGAAACAACAGTTCAGATGTACGGCACATTACTCAGTCTTCAGGGATTCTAGATTTTAAGCTTTCGTGACTGCAAGGAATCATATTCTTAGGTTTTTTCGGTAAAGTCACGTAGGTAAAACATCAAAATTAATGAAAATAAAATAAAACAAAAATCACTGTGATTTTTGTTTTATTTTATTTTCATTAATTTTGATGTTTTACCTACGTGACTTTACCGAAAAAACCTAAGAATATAGTCTTCAGGGAAACAAGAGGGTGGGGTTGTATTAAATGTAATTGGCAAATGCAAAGTGATTAAATATCTTTTATTCGTGAGTTTATTGCGTTTGCCTCTGTATCTGTTCGCATGTATACACGTGCGAGATTGTATTATTCCTACGCAATTGTATGAATGGATGTTGTTAAATGCGTGAACATCAGCACTTGGGAGATGAAAGTGGCTTGGGGTATGTGTGGTGCTGATTAGACAGCCTTCTCGCCTGCCTAGCTGGCCCTAATAGGTGCTTGTTGTATGGAAAATGAAATACCGTAACAAGTGTCTGTCCCGAGACGTCCTGTCTGCAGACCTTCACTCTATTCAGCATCCAAGTACACATAACGTGGTACAATCACTATGGCTATGTCACCACCATTTAGTGGTTAATTAGCATTCATCGTTGTGTGTGTGTGTCATTTGTATACGTGTCTTTATATGTGTGCTCATGTGCGTGTGTCTGTGTATTGTATGTATGTGGGGAGCGGTGGTGCAGCAATTAGCGCGCTGCGCTACGAACCCGGAGACCCGAGTTCCATTCCCGCTCACGGCCACCACCGGTGACGATGATCTGAACCGCTCCTGGCCCTCCCCTAGGTCGACTCAGCCTCAAACTAAGTATCTGATGCAGTGTGTAAAACATTGCCACTAGGGAGACAAAGGCGGCCGAGCGTGGTGTTGGTCACCCACCCCCTCGTATGCCATGCTGGCCTTCATAAGTGCTCGTTAATAGCACTTGCCCCAAAAAGTGTTAAGGCATTACGGGGTCTTTGTCTTTTGTATTTCAGAAATGGTCGTGACAGGGATGTCCTCTGGCTCTTACATTGTTTACCATATTCTTTTTACCATGTACTCCGAGAAGCCCTCCATGACTGTACCGGAGGAGTTTCCATCTGGTACGGATACAATGAGAGGCTAATCAATGCCCGGGTGCGATCAAGTGATGGCTTCCTATTGATCAACAATGTTTTGTTTGCTGATGATATGGTTATTTCTGCTCACTATGAGAAGTTGGAGACCCTGCTTCTGAACATAAAATGTGCAACTAAGAGGTGAGGCATTACCATCAGCCTCACAAAAAAGTATCTGCCTGGGTATTTTGTGCCATTAAACACTCCACCAGCTCAACTCCCCATGAGTGACAGGGCAGACGTGGAGAGAGTGGTGGAGTTCTCATACCTGAGCAGTGAGCTAATGGCTCGTTCCGGGTTGACAGCAGAGGTCTCGCTCCGAATAAGTCGAGCGGCACTATCTTTTCATCAGCTGTGTAATGCTATGTGGAAGCTACCTGGTCTGTCGCTCCATACGAAGCTCCAGGCCTTTGCGGACACAGTCATGCCCTTCCCTCTCTATGCCGGCGAAACCTGGACGCCACTGAAGGAACTTCTACGCCTGTTTGAAATATCCAGGCTGGTCTGCCTATTATTCATCCTGGGTTTAACCAGACCCGATGGAGAGATCTGGACACCGTCCCATTGGTGAGGCTCCTCAGTCAGGCGAGGTTGCGTTGCCAAGGTTTTATAGCCCACATGTTCATCCATCGTATGCCCAAGCAGCTTCTGTTTGGTCATATAGAGGGGGCTAAATATAAACTGCACAGGCTATACAATAGACGAGCTGATGTTGTACAGGGGGGTGTGGAGCTGTGTGGACTTGCCGACGACTGGTACCAGCGGTGTCAAGATCGGCCTCTATGGAGGAGGCTCTTGAAGGATGCTACTGGGCAACTGGAAGCGGTCACCCTCCAACAACAATGGAATAGAGCACCGAGCGGCTAAAACGAAGCAAGTTGGCACAGTAGGGATCACATGTAGTGTATCTATCATTCGTTTCAGTCAGTCAACTATATTTTTTTGTTTTTGTTTTACTAGGGAAGCCCCACTGAGCGATGTGGCTCTTTTTCCAAAGCGCCCTGGCCACAAATGATAGATCAACGAGGTGCCTTATCGTGTGGAAACATAGAGCGCTAAACCCTCTAAATGTATAGTTTTAAATGTATACACTCTAAAACGCATGTTCCTTTAAGGTGGAGGGAAAAACCAGAGGAACCAAGGAAAAAATCCACACGACCACGGGGAGAACATGCAAACTTCAAATATACAGGTGACAGGGTCAGGATCAGGATCGAACTGACGACCTCCTGTATACCAGGCACAGTAGTTAACATCTCGCTACCGTGGCACCTGGGTCTGTCCCATGACCTGCTGTCAGCAAGCCTTCGACATTTCACGTGGCCTCAAAGTGCACCTAGCCAGGCACAAATGCTGGTGTGGACGTCACCGCCACTTACTGGCGAGCGGCTGTTGTTCTTTGTCACTGTGTATGTGTTTGTCTGTGTACACACATGTGCGCATGCATATGTTGTAATAATAATTGCAATGTCCTTTAGCCAGAAGTCTCATACATTGGGATGTTTGGCCAATGCCAATAATGAGCGAATGCATGTGGAATAAAAGTGGAGTACCATAGTATATATGCAAATGTTTAAATACATACCTATCTGTGTGTCTGTGTGCTTGTGTGTATGTGTGTGTGTGCACATTTGGAATTGAGAAGGAATAGTCCACGCCAGCGAGTGTAACCTAAGCCCAGCCAGAGTAGCCGTGAGCCAAACTCAATTAAACACACTTCCCCTCGCATGGGGCCAGGTTTGATGGGACCCGTGTCTGCGCATGCACCCTCCCAGAGACACACAAAGACAAAAAAAAGAGTCCCCCCGCCTATAGCCTGAACAGACTGTTGGGGCAAGTTGTGTTCGCGAGCGCCTTTGAAGGCCAGAACGGCACACGCGGGGTCGGTGTGGAGAGCGCCACACCTGAAAGCCTATGTCTCCCCAGCGGTGATGTTTACACATTGCACTAAGCAATCATTCAAGGCGAAGTCGATCCATGGGAAGCCCTGGACCAGTTCAAATATTCGCCACTGATATTAGCCGTGAGTAGGAATCGATCTCGGGCTGCCGTTTTTGAAGCGCAATGCGCGAACCACTGTACCACCGCTCCCCACGTGTACAAGGAATACCCAAAAACACTCTGGCACAGCCATGCACATTCGCGTGTTCATAATTACAGATGGCCACTCTCCAAGGCCATGCCATCCGTCTCTTGCACATTCTCATGGCTGAATAGAGAGATTCTGAGCTGAACATTTACCTAAAGTCATGAAAGTTTACGTTTTGCACAAACAGTAACAGTTCCATTATTTACCTGAAAGAGTCACATAGAGCTTAAAGCCAATTCAGGATGGTCCTAATTGTAACTCGGGACCAATAGCTAATGAATGTTTTAATTCACAGCATATTTGAATCGACTGTTTTTGTATTGGTCAATTACTCAGGCCCCTGTAAATAAAAATGGCAGCCGACCCCCACATCATACCTGCTGAATGTTGGAAACCCCTACAAACCACGCCCAACGTGACGCGGTCGATGATGCCGGTGCATAGCTGTTAACCCATACGGTTTACCCGTATTCTTGTACGGGGAAATTTAGTTTTCCGGTCCATACGGCGTACAGCCGTTTCAATATGGGCAATTTTTTTATTTGTTTGCATTTCTCCCTTGTGATGGGACTTTGAAGGATGAACTTTGAGATTTATAAGGGCACGGGGTGACCAATAAGGTCTGCATTGGTATGTTATAAGGCATGCACTGATAAGGGGTGAACAGTTATACCAGTGACATCAACATGCACCGCCAATCACCTCCCGTCCAGCAGCACATGTGGCAACCGAGCATAAAGTGTTTCCCCCCAACTATTTCTATGTGACCCATATCTGCTTCGTCGAGTTATCTGATTAGTCATGTCATCGAACTGGTAATCGATACATTATTTGATTAATAACATAATTTAATATCTTAGCTTGACCTGTATTGTTTGGCCCAACCGTTCTTGGGTCTGGGTGGAAACCAGATAACAAGAAGAAAATGTATGCACAATCAAATATCGGCACAGATAAGCAACTTACTTGCTGTGCTGCTATCTATCACCAATCTTGTAGCAATGTACTGAGGGGTCTCCTGCAAGTGATCCATCAACATGCTTACTCTCTATCTGGATTCCAGGCACGTGCAACCGTCGCACAATACTAATTACGGGTACCCTGACATTTTAATTCAATGTCAAATGCGTCGACCTGGTTAGTTCACAGCTTTGCTGTTGAGAGTTCTCATCAATGAGCCTGTTTGCATGTCATCAACTGGGAGTGTATGATCCATCGATTTTATGAGCTCGTGATGTAATCACCTAATAAAGTGTGTAAGTATCGATGTTTTGCTTTACTGTGTGCATTGTGATGGGTTCAAGTGACCCTCTGCTATGTTCACCGCAATATTTTTATAAATATTTTTTTCATAAAAATGTCATTATTTGTCTGTCTGTGTGTCTGTCTGTCTGTGGACGAAACTTGCGAAGGATTGGGCTCGCGAACCATGGAGTTTTCGTATAAAAAAGGTACCCAGGTACCACACCATAAGTTCCATGGTGAGCCAGCGCTATTCAAATTTCGCATCCGTCAACTTTAAAATAGTTAAATTAACAATTTAATACTATTAATTATTATATTACACTGCTGAGTGCGCGCCAAAACACACATCTGCGCATGCACGACAAAATCGAGCCATGGTTGCCCCTGGCAATGCAGACACATGATCGGTGGAGGGGGGAAAAAATGCAAAAATAATACACAGGACTGAGGTAAAATGTTCACATTGTCATGTCCTCTTCTCCCCCCCCACCCCAATGTGTGCAGTTACTCCTATAGAGTCGGTAGCTGCTACTACTATAGTCCGTAGAAAACTACCGTAGAGCGGGCGGGGGGATAGTGGGGGGGGCGGGGTAGTGACCCAGCCTGCTAAAGTGCCACCTCGGCCGGCTGGGCAATCTAGGCGAGGCCGGAGGCTCTGCACGAGAATAGGCCTCACCACGACACTGTTAAGTAAGTACTATATTCTTGGCTCTTTCGGTAAAGTTACGTAGATAGAAAAATAATATTAATAAAAAATAGGCTTATTATAAAAAAATTAATGAAATAAAAATTATAATAAACAAATACCACAGGCAGGACGTACTGCTATATAGTTAGTATAGCTACTACTACAGCCAGTATGTACTGCTATATCGTTAGTATAGCTACTACTACAGCCAGTACACACTGCTATAGAGTTAGTATAGCTACTACTACAGCCAGTACACACTGCTATAGAGTTAGTATAGCTACTACTACAGCCAGTACACACTGCTATAGAGTTAGTATAGCTACTACTACAGCCAGTACACACTGCTATAGAGTTAGTATAGCTACTACTACAACCAGTACACACTGCTATAGAGTTAGTATAGCTACTTCTACAGACAGTACCCACTGCTATAGAGTTAGTATAGCTACTACTACAGCCAGTACACACTGCTATAGAGTAAGTGTAGTTACTTCTACAGTCAATACACACTGCTATAGAGTTAGTATTGCTACTACTACAGCAAGTACGTACTGCTATAGCATTAGTATAGCTACTACTACAGTCAGTACATACTACTGTAGTGATAGTAGCTACTACTACAGTCAGTACAGTATATACAACTGTAGTGATAGTAGATACTGCTATCGAGTCGGTAGATACTACTATAGAGTTAGTAGATATTCCTATAGTCAGTATATACTACTGGATAGTTAGTAGCTACTGCTATAGAGTCGATATATACTATTATAGAGTCAGTAGATACTACTGCAGTCAGTATAAACTACTGTAGAGTCAGTATGTACTACTATAGAGTCAGTAGTTACGACTATAGAGTTGGTAGATACTACTGTAGAGTCGGTAGATACTACTGTAGAGTCAGTAGTTACTACTACCGTCAGGAGATACTACTATACAGTCTGTAGATACTACTACGGTCAGTAGATACTACTACAGTCAGTAGCTACTACTATAGAGTAAGTCGGTACTGCTGTAGAGTTAGTAGTTACTACTATAGTCAGTGTATACTACGATAGTCGGTAGAAACTACTAAAGAGTGAGTAGATAGTACCGTAGAGTTGGTAGATACTTCTATAGAGTCAGTCGGTACTGCTATAGCGTCAGCAGATACTACTATAGTGAGTGGATACTACTATAGAGTCAATAGATACGACTATAGATTCAGTAGATACTACTATAGTCAATACACACTACTGTAGAGTCAGTATTTACTACAATAGAATTGGTTGATACTACTATAGAGTGAGCAGATACGACTATAGAGTCGGTAGATACTATTGTAGAGTCAGTAGATACTACTGTAGGGTCAATATATATGACTATACAGTCAATATATACTACTGTAGAGCCAGATACTATTATAGAGTCACTAGATACTTCTTACTCTATTGTATGTAGGGTGTGTGTAGGTATATATGCCTACGGGGGGGTAAAACATTTTTTTGAGGGGGGTGGGGGGAGGTCGACAATTTTCGGAAACCTTTTAGATCAACTATTTACCCGCCACTTTCTATTACTTTTGAGTTCAGGACTTCTTAAAGCCTCTCATTATTTTGTTGATGGACAAATGGACTTTCACAATAGCTTAGTACTTGTGTATGTATATGTTATGTTTTTAAGATAAGTTTTAAAATATATTTTCCCCCCGGGCAACGCCGGGTACTTCCCGCTAGTATATATGTAATATGAGAATATATCCGGCTCACTGATGTATCACAACTTGTCATGGTGATTGGCTCTGCCAGTCCTGGTTTACAGCCAATGGGGGAAAGCCTGGGGGCATGGCCCTGACGTGATGGAAGGGTGACAGCTATGGAGATTGGTTCTGCTGGCTTTGGCCTCAGCCAATGGGGAGATGAGTCAGGGGCGTGGTCCCGGGAGCTGACGAGGGAGCCTGGAAGATTTGATGCAGGCTAACGAGGATTGGCTGAAGCATACCACGTGACCCGAGTATTAAATAGGGGTAGAGAGGAACGACACGTGGTCAGAACGGGAACGAACGGAGGAAGGAGCCACGCGAGAGTGGGGCTCCGAGTTGCCACGTGGCAGTGCATCTCTCTCGGTCTATCTGTCCCTTCACGTTGCCTATCAGCAGCGTGAAGTAGATGTAACCCAATGTGAATAAAAGACGGATTCCAGAAGTCGTCTCAAAGAACTTTATTACATATATATATAAATTCAATTCTTGAGTCGAATTGCGTGCTGATTACACTATGGAACACAGTTATTGTTCCTGGGTACGAAGTATTTGTTTTATTGCTTATGTCTAAAAAGTATAGAAAATTGCTATTATTCGCCACAAACTCTGCTTTTGTGATCAGAACTTTACGTGAAGGAATGACACAAATGCACACGTTTTCTCAAAATATCAATGTCCTGGTCACAAAAGCAAAGTTTGTGGGGAATAATAGCAATTTTCTGTACTTTTGAGGCATAAGCAATTTAGAAATAACACTTTCTACCTAGGAACAAAAAAAAAGTTTTTGTTACACAGTGTTATTAATTCCATTCATCCATTCATTGTGGCCTCACGAATGTAACTGCAAACATACAGCTGAGACAGTTTAGTTTGATGTGTTTTTTGCGGTTTTACCACATGTTTTGGCACGATGTCCACCACTTTAAACTACCTTAATGCTTAATTTTCCATGTTTAAAATTCCAAATGTACCTTTGGTTGAGTTTTCATCAAGACCATGAAGTAGGATTTCTTCTGCCGCAACCGCAAATGCTGCAACTTATATTATAGCATTACATCTGAAGCTGTGTATATACTATATTTAGATACATCTGTGGCAACATTTTCAAGCAATACATATTTTCATATATGTTTTTCTTTTTTTAGATTGCACATTCCCTCCTTGCAATATCCTGTAACTGCTACTACTACCTGACGGTCTTGGGCTGTGGCCATGCTTGTGTAATAAAGCTCGTTGAGGCGACTTCTGGAATCCGTCCTTTATTCAACTTGTATTACAGCTTTTCCTTCACACTGCTGACAGGCAGCGTGAGAGGGACAGATAGAGAGAGAGAGACACACTGCCACGTGGCAACCCGGAGCCCAGCTCCCGCGTGGCCCCCTTCCTCTGTTCGTTCCCGTTTCTGACCACGTGTCGTTCGTCTCCACCCCTATTTAATACCCGGGTCACGTGGTATGTTTCCACCAATCCTGGTTAGCCTCCATGGAATATTCCAGGCCCCCTCGTAAGCTGCCGGGACCACGCCCCTGACTCATCTCCCCATTGGCTGTGGCCAAAGCCAGCAGAACCAATCCCCTACTTACAGCTGTCACCTTTTCCATTACGTCAGGGCCACGCCCCTAGGCTTCCCCCTATTGGCTATAAACCAAGACCGGCAGAGCCAATCATCATGACAAGTTGTGATACGTCATTGAGCCGGATATATCCTCACATTACACTTGTAACAGAGGTGTTTAGCTCAATGGAGCCTTAGATGCTGAAATAAAGTCCGCCTATCTGTTTCTCTTCAGGAACAACTTCAGGTCATGAAGAAGCCCCCAGTGCATGTGTAGTGACATAGAATGGTTCACTAGGATGCGTAGCGCTCGTTACAGGCAGACAGGGGGATTTTTGGGTTTAGCAGCCCGGTCTGCCAGCAGGGGACGTGATAGGCCGGAGAAAGTGATGTAGGGCAAAGATAACGGAGGGGACACGTGGGGTGAAGCCCATAACCTTCTGGTAGGTTCCAGAAGGGGGCGTGGCCGAGAGCGGAGCCAGGCCACGCTGGGGGATAAAAGGGAGGTCCCAACTCAGGGTCGGGGCTGTCGTCTGGAATGGAACCGGTTGTGCTACGCAAGTCTTCGTCCCCGTCTTCACCTCCTCGGCGTTGTTGATCAGGCAGTGTGTGATCTGTCCTGACCTGAGCATAGTTAGCCCCTGTACCTGTGATGGCTGGAATAAACGAGTCTGCCTCCTACTATTAGTGTCTCCAAAGTGACTCATACTCATTGATCAAAATGCCTCACTTCGTGCCGAACAACGGGCAGTACGGCCCAGATATGCATCGAAGAGCTGTACACCACAACCACTGATAAAACGGACAAGATGTTGGCCGTAGCACCGTGCATTTTGTGCAAGAGTTACTGCCCAAGTCCCAAATAACACATCGCCCACAAGGCAGTCGTAAAATATAATTACTGTTTCAAGAAGCAGTTAAAACTTCACCCGGTAACTTATGTGCTTGTTATTATCAGCACACTGGACTTGCAATCTAGAGGTTGCTGGTTCGAATTAATCCCCTGGCATGGCAGTTTTTACAATAGGAAAGTTTCCCAATTGCCCCGTAAATATGATTAGTCGATTGGCAGCTCAAGTGTGATGGGGTAAAATTTGGTACTCACACCTCTTCTAGAAAAATAAGAATAGACCGACATATCCTCTAGTGAGGCTGTCTAGAGCTCCGTCTAGTGGAGGCCTTTCTGCCACCAGGAATAGATGCAAGCAATTGCAGGGCTGTGCTGTGATCTTTACTTTGAGGGTATTGAAGAATTACATGGCACACCTTACATAGCAGTGGTGCTGCAAATCTTACTCTATCAGGCCACGGGATGTTCGATTAATCTCTTGCACTCTTGGTAATGTTGATTAGGACGCATGAACGTAATGTTCAATGTAACTTATGATTGTGCTGTACTGCATGTTACTTTGATAAGCGCGTGTGCCCCAAAAATTCTTCATTTGAATTAAATACAGTAAAGTATGTACTTTAAATAAAGTTTTATTGCTTGAGAAAAATTTTGTTGTGTAAAAATATCAATCGCAGCTGCGCATGGGCCAATGTTTTTTTCCCCCGGAAATTTATTGTCAGCGAGAACATGTATTCATCCACCAGAAAATGTGGGAACTGAAAATGTCCCGACAACAAACGCTTTTTTTGAAGAAACATGTTTAAAATTACAGCTACTAGCAAAAGTAAATTGTAACTTTGTGACCCTACAAATTATTACGTTGAAATGGGAGTTGCAAAGTGCGTGTGTTTGTTTATGCTGCTTTATCCATGACAACCGAGTTATATTCATGCAGAAAAAAACACAACATGCTCATCAATATAAACACTGTGTGTGGCCTTGAAAGTAAAAAAATATATATATATAACAGCCGACGTTTTGGGGAATAGCCCTGCTTCACTGCACATTAATAAAGAAGGACCATCTGAAACATCACCAGTGTTGGTCATTGTGCCTCTGCACCTCTCCAAACGCACCGTTAACCAAATACGTTGTTGAAGTTATTAATGCACTGCAAAAGGAGAGGTACAGGAGTAATGTGTTTTTAAGGATACAATGCTAGACCCTGTGAGTTGCAGTACGAACACCAATGCACATTTATTGCTTCGGGGTTTCCAGATGCACATTTATTTCATATTCCGAGGGCAAGATAAGGTCTGTGGGAAATACATGTTTTAAATTAAAGCATTAAGACCACGTTGCAGTGCGTTTTTCTTTAAAATTAAATATAAAGCTATTGTTGTTTGTGGCAGAGTTTAATTTCATACAATGTTGTTGTGCTCACAGCTGTAATGTGGACTGAACTGCAGGCGTAACAGTTTTAGCCTTTTAAATATTTGAGGTTATTATTTTGGAAATCAATTGTACAATACTAATTACAAGCAGCCCTTTTTTAATCCACTACAGGATGAGGGCCTCCTCATGCTATGCCAGTTATGGGGGTTAATTAACCATTCTTCACCAATCTGGGCCAGGACTGGTTCAAATATTGCTCTCCGCTGATGTTTGCTGTGGGCAATAATTCAACTTAGGTAGCTTGCACCACTGCTCCCTTGCTGACGAGCTATACATATGCATGGTGAACTCGTGTTTCTATTGCTTCAGCAAGGTTTTCACTCGGCATGAAATGATGCATTGATCAATTGCTCGAGATGTCATCGTGGCCGAAGGCATTGACGCCAATGCACCTCACTTCCAATGCTTTCTGCCCTCCGTTAGATACCGCAGTTCCTGCTCAGTAGCCTCTGAGATAAGCTTCAAAAGTCTCCCACAGTCTGTTCTTAGGTATTTCCCTTGGTGGCCGGACTCGTGGAGACCACTCCAATTCCTATGCCAATAATCAACTATGAGCAATTCCTAACTGTTGTATATAATTGATTCGCATAGAGTAACCACACAAAAAATTGCAATGATAATACATTCTCGAATAGAACTGCGAAAGTGAATCATGACAATTGACTAGCTAGGTGGTGAATTCTTATATGCCTGGTTTCCACCGTTCAACCAGTGATGGAAATACCACGTTTTTATGACGATGAGCAGTTTCTCACGTATCCGATCGTCACATATCCGATCGTCACATATCTGCTCAACAATTAACCGCCCACACCCAGGGCAGTATCGGTGCATCATGTCACCATTATTTAATATAGCTTCGCAAATATGACCTTTCACAAATTTGACCTTAACATCTGACCTGTAATGTATTCTTAATCTCACGGTCATTCACTTTATAAACTACATTGAAGCATCTTTGCGCGCTGAAAGCACTTTGCGCTTTTGATTTTTGTCCAGGAACCTGTTTGCGCACAGTGGTTGTATCTGTGATGTGCTATAGACGTTCACGTATTAAACCTCATCATACACCCGCCTTTAACCTCAGTCCAAGCCTAGTCGGATATCTGCGACTCTTTACTGTACTGTGATTACTTCATTAATCTTGCAGGGAAGAAGGGTTGGGTGACACCTCACAACCAGAATTTGAGCTCACAACCTTCTAAGCCACGTCTTGTGCCACAGGATCATCTGATAGTAATTGGGTGTTCAAGAATGTTTTTCTGTGGTGTACAATTATGCATATTCTTTGCTTCTTTCGGTAAAACCACGTAGATTAAAATAAAATTCAAATGAAAAATAAATAAATAATCTGTTATTTTTTTTTCTTTTTCACATTTTATTTTGTATTTTCTATCTACGTGACTTTACCGAAAGAATCAAAGAATATGATTTCCTGCAGTCACGAAAGTTTTAAGTCAAAAATTATAATTATGCAATTAGGTAATTAATACAATGTACAGAATTACATTCGTGTGCCCTCTATGAACATTACATAGCATAGAGCGGTTTGTAAAAATGCATGACTTCTATATATTTCATGCATTTCGGAATTTACAAGTATTTAACATTTTTGGATAATTGTTTTTTTTCTATGCAATTTTGTTTTACCATTTCAATTTGCTAGCTTTCCGGATATCTGAGAATTTTCCAAATTAGTTTTCGAATGCTTCCTCGAATTTGCCAGTTAATTTGCAAGGCTGGATTGCATTTATGTAATCATCAAAAACTATGGCAATTAGTGTGTAGGTTATAATTTTGTTGAATGACCAAGATAAGAATTTGCTGAAACATATATTATGAGACTATTGTAATTTAAATAAATGTTTCCTGATTAAAAAAAAAGTAAAAAAATAGACAGCTTTCCCATGTAGCTGTATAGCCAATTGGGGCAAGTACTCTGAGTGAGCTTCTGTTCAGACTGACACGGTACACGTGGGTTGGCATGGACCTTTGCCTGAGCCACTCCGCAGAGCTATAATTTGCAGACTGTGGGAAAAAAGAAATATGTAAAAAAAATCTAAGGCTCAGTCCACCTAGGGGGAGGCCCATGCCAGGCTCGGACATAGCTTGCCACTGGAATTGGCCAGGAGACGGATCTGAGCAACTGGGGGTGTAGGGAAGTGCACACAGTCGCACGCGCTAAGCACTGCCACACAACTCCTCTTACATAATCATGCAGGAGGGGGGTGGTGGGGGGGCACTATTGGCGGATATGCTTATCTAAGACACACGCATATGTTGAAACGTGATACATTTGCCACGCAGCACCTCCGATTATCAGGGTTGGCTACGTACGGTGCGAAAGAAGTGAGACATACACACGTGATCGGTTGAATGGGACACTTCTAAGAGGTGACCTCGAGGTTACGACCACGTGTCAATGTGACAGCCCCTTTAGTCGAACCGGTGCTCGAATTTTTTTTAAACGTTTTCCCACACTGTTCAGTGTGGGAGCATATAAGTACAATACAGCAGTGGATACCACAGCACTACCCTCTGCTGACGAACACTTAGGGGGCGTCCATAAATGACGTCACGCGATTTTGGACGATTTTTGACCGCCCCCCCCCCCTCGTCACACGGCGTCACAAAAAGTCAGACCCCCCCCCCTCAAATATGAAAAAAGCATCAAATCGCTTTTAAACTATTGTCATTGTAGTGCGTATTTCATGTGGCGCTGCACTCTGATGTTGTAGGAGAAAACATTGATTAAAAAGTATATTTGATTAAGTAGAACATGTATCTTCTTGGTTCTTTCGGTAAAGTCACGTAGAATGGAAATAATAAAATAATAAATATTCAACATTCTACGTGACTTTACCGAAAGAACCAAGAAGATGAATCCCTGCAGTCACGAAAGCTTTAAATCGAAATAGAACATGTATATATTTATTAAAGTTGCGCATTTTGATGTGACGTCACATTTCACAAACCCCCACCCCCCTCGTCACACATCGTCCCAAATGTCTGACCCCCCCCCCTCCCCTAGGTGCGTGACGTCATTTATGGACGGGCACTTAGCACGGCTCCGCTAACATCTAAGACGACTCGGTGTGCGTGTTGGCCGCTCATCCCAGCTCTATCCAGACTTCACTCCGCTTTGCTCCTCGTATCTGAAGGGAGCGGAGGGGCGTTTCAGGTGATATGGTCAAGAGAAATTATAATAGGTAGAGAGGATATAATTGGGTTGTGGATAAGAGGAGTCGTGCTGTAATGTGTTTGACCACACACACCCAGACATTTGTACACACTGGCATACAAAGACAAGATCCCCCGTATAGCCTTGACAGATTGTTGGGGCAAGTGCTGTTTAGTGAGCACCTATAAAGGCCGTCACGGCACACGAAAGAAGGTGGCGGCTCAGCACCACACCCGGCCGCCTTTGTCTCCCGAGTGGTGATGTTTGCACACTGCATCAGTTACTCATTTGAGGCTGAGTCGACCTCGGGGAGGCCCAGGACTGGTTCAGATAATCGTCACCGGTGACCGTGAGTGGGATCGAACCCGTGTCGCCGGGTGCGTAGCGCAATGCGCTAACCACTACACCCCACACTGACACACACACATGCGCGCACACACACACACGCCTGTGCACCCTCCTGCACGGGCATGTGGGGCAAGTGTTGTTAGTGAGCACCTATTATGGCCGGATGGTGGTGGTGGTGTGGTTATGGCCACGTCCAGCCCGTCCACACCACACCAAGTATTCATTTCAGGCTGAGTCGATCTGGGGGGAAGTCAAGCACAGATTCAGATGCCACTCGCCACTGATATAATCCGTGGCTGGGAATCGCTCTAAATCACACCTGAGTTGTATTCCTGCTCGCGGCCAGCATGAGTGAGATGAATATCTGTCCGATATGCGCACATTTGTTTGCGCGCACACACAGGACATACACCCACACACAACACAGAGATCCCCGTTATAGCCTTGGCAGACTTTTTTGTGAAAGTGCTGAAGGCCGGTACGATACACGGGGGGAAGGGACAGTGAGTGGCCAGCACCGCGCCTGACCGCCTTTGTCTCCCCTGGGGCGATGTTTATCAGGTACTCATTTGAGGCTGAGTCTACCTAGGGGAGGACCAGGACCGATTTAGATAATCGTCACTGGTGTTGCCCATGAGTGGTCAGCGCAGCACGCTAACCACTCATCCCCTCGTGTGCCGTGACGGCCTTCACAGGTGCTCGCTAACAGCACTTGCCCCAAAAGTTTTTTAAGGCTATACTGGGGATATTTGTCTTCAACTGCTCCCCACACTCTCACACACGTACACACACGTACACACACACTCACACGTACACACACACTCACACACACGTACACACACGTACACACACATTCACACGCATTCACACACACGTACACACACACTCACACACACACACACTCAAACTTACTTACACACACTCACACACACGTACACACACTCACACTTACACACACTCACACACACGTACACTCACACGCACCCACACCCACGTATACACGCAAACACAAACGAGAAAGCGTCCGATTCAACCCAGCAGCTGGGTTGTCTGGAAACCATTTTGCAGAGTTAAGAATTGAATTAAAAAATACGAAAAAGTTAAAAAAGAGAGAAGGAGACCGTGAACACAGCAGGGCATGCTATGCTTGGAGTAAGCTTCCAAACAGCAACGGTTAAATATTTTTGCAGCTGGATGACCGACCAAGTATACAAGATGAGAAAAAACATATATCTGTCATAACAATAAATGCTTTTCAACCCATCCTGTCTGTGTTCAATTTTACCCAGGCGACCGTCGTAAGATTTTTAAATATAATCATCTAAGGGCTCAATGTGTCCGTGCTAAGAATCACAATCGACCGCTACCAGGTTCAAATCTCGGTCGAGGGGTTGAGGGAGGGGATGAGCTCAGCCGATCACTCCTTTGGTCGATAAAATTAGAACCACTTTGTGGCAGGGGCCCAGGAGGGACTGGGCCCCTGCCACATGAACAAGGAATTTCCACCACCGGCTTAACCCTTTGGAGATGAGGGATGCGTATAGTGGTTGTGGTGGTGGAAGTGTTGGCAGCTGTTTAAAAGTTATAAAAGTCAGCAGGATGGGACAATGGTGTTGTGAGGAAGGGTGGTGTTCATGGTGGCTATAAAATAAGAAATACTCCATGACACGAAATGGGAGGGCAATAACATTGAATATTATTTTTTGTAAAAGCTAGCCAGTAGCCTGGTGCAGGAAGGGGAATTTCAGCTGGGAAGTAGATTAAGTCATTAATGAGGAATGAATGTTGCATAATGGGAAGTTGTGAGCAATATATATACTATAGATTTAATGTGAATTGCTATTTTGGGGTCTTGCTATTACATTAAGGACGAAACCTCATAAAATGCCCTCAGTTGGCAGGGAATCGCGTGGTGGCACGGAGAAGCAAATAAAGATGGTGTCGCGTAACTGATTCTGGAGTAGAAATCGGTCTCTCTCACCTCGGACTAGGAGGCATGTGCTCTGTAAAGAGTGAACACACGTGTTTAGACGGGGGTGATGCACAACCTTAACAGAAGGTTAGGTCCAAGATTTGAAGCTTTCGTGACTGCAAGGATTCATATTCTTAGGTTTTTTCGGTAAAGTCACGTAGGTAAAACATTTAAATTAATAAAAGTAAAATTAAAATAAAATAAAAATCACGACGCTTCGGAAGCAACACAAGCCTCCGTATTCAGGTGGAACAGTCACAGCACGATAGCCTCACTTGATACAGCAGTCGTGCTGTGACAGTTCCACCTGATGACGGAGGCTTGTGTTGCTTCCGAAACGTCGTGATTTTTATTTTATTTTTATTTTGCTTTTATTAATTTTTACTTTTTACCTACGTGACTTTACCGAAAAAACCTAAGAATAGAAGGTTAGGTTGCATCAGCTTACTGGTGAACAATTGGGAAGTTTAGGCTACGCTAATGAGATCGCAGTTATTATCAGTATGAACTATCCCGCCACCATCACACAGGTCTAAGCTAGAACAGAACCCATTGAGACGATATGATGAGATAATGGGGTGGGCGTCGATTAATACGGCTCAACACTCAGCCTGACCCAAGGATCCATAGCATTTCAGACAC
This sequence comes from Lampetra fluviatilis, assembly GCF_964198595.1. Taxonomy (NCBI): domain Eukaryota; kingdom Metazoa; phylum Chordata; class Hyperoartia; order Petromyzontiformes; family Petromyzontidae; genus Lampetra; species Lampetra fluviatilis. The sequence continues at coordinate 4,813,538 of NC_136295.1, read as the reverse complement.
CAGACACGTCTTTGATTTAATCACAAGTGGCTGAAACATCTGGGTTCAAACCCAGATTTCTCAGCATTTCTAGACTTTAGAAATCACCCTCCACTCCCGCATCATCTCTTTTTTCAAGCTCGTATAACCTTGCTAAATTTCAAGTTAGGTGTTCACTTTTAGCGTGTTGCAAGCTTGATTGTGCCGCTTGTTTCTGACCGGTTGCCACATTAGGCATTTGGGCCTGTGTTCAACAACTGTGTTTAAAATAATACAATAATTGCTGGCTCACTGCTCTAACCAACCATTGTTATGATCCCCAAACAACCATAGAACGGTTGATGCAGTCCTCAATAGTTGTTCAATTTGCCGATTGTAATGGCACCAACGTGCATTGCTGTATTTTCAGGGAACTGAAGTTGGATATGAGCAGAAAGGCTCTTCATGCAGTAGCCAGTGTTTAACCACGAGGTGACCAATCCAGACATTTTATACAGAAAACGTCATTACATATTCAGGGAGTTTTAATGCGATTTTACAATTTTGCAATGCATTACATATTCTGAATACATCTGTGAGTTTAATTTATTTACATGTATATAATACAGCACCACAAAATGTGCTGATCCATACAGTATTTCACATCCGGTGGAAAGCTTTGCTGTAAGTATATTAATGTAGAATTTAAATACTTTATATATATGTGACCTTTTGAGTCTTTTACAGCTGCATTATCCCGCGCAAAGCACGCCTGCAAAACGAAACAGCCACATTAGCAGCACTGCCCTGTATTTTAATTTGACGTGACATTTATGATTACACGCAACCGTATTACAGAATGTTACTCTAGCCCACAGGAACTGTACTATTTAATTGAAAACAATTACAATCTAGGCTTGAACCTAAAAGTAAGTGCTTTACAAAAAAATACTTCCTCAAACTTTGCGGATCTTTACAAGAACTGGATAATTCAATATCTTAAACGCTACGGGTAATTGCAGAGGCAAATGTGACTGCTTGTTGAATAATGCTCCCTTGAGAAATGAGTGATTTTAAGATGATTGTTTAACATAAGCATCACTCTAATTGTTGCCAATGTACCTTGTATTATGGAATTATGTGCAGGTGAATTTTCCTCAGGGCAACGGTGATTATTTGATTCGAAAAATCCTTAGTCAGCTCATAACTAATTTTACGAGGAAGAGATGAGTCACCTAATATGGATAATTAATACAATGCAATGCATACACATGCAGTCGCTAATACATTACACTGATGTCAATTCACAGTTGTATAAAGTGCAGACCATGGGGGGTTATCTGACCATACTTTACCACACTGGCCAATAACACAGGTTGGTGAAGGCAAGGAGCATCTACGTGGGAGCATAGATATATGATACAATAATGCAATTTGCTAGACCGCTCTCTCATCGCCACTTATATGATGATTCCTTCAAAGCAATTCATTAACAGCCTTTTTATTTTCTATTTGTCCATAAATGTGTCGTGTATTTAAAATGTGTTCTTTAATTCGTGTTCATTAATTATGATTAACTGGCTGGATTGATCTGTAGCAGAGTGCTTAACGATGGGAGATTGTGAATACAAACCGTGATCAGGGGTCAAACTCATTCAATCGATTAGGCACAATTCACTTCCACGATTCATTAGATTGTCATCATGTATGTATTCAAAACGTATATTTTGTTATTTAAATCTTTCCTGTCTCAATTGTTTTCCTTTACTGAAGTCTTGTTTGCTTTGGCTACTGCAATTATTTAGTTTAAATGTAACAATAGTATATAATTGTCAAAAACCATAGTAATTCTTAAACGAACAATTGTATGCACGTATCACGAGCATAGAAATCAATGTGTATCAGTAAATCAATGCATCATCACACACCTACCATAAATCGTCTGGTGAACCTCCAATCTATATATAAATGGTGTCCTGGCCATAGTAATGTGGATTTTTAAATACTGGGTCACCAATTGAGATGATCTACTATACACATTCTTTTTTTTATTGTAGAGAGACAGATGCATGTGAAATAGATGCGTCGTCTGTTGATCTATTCTGTTATTTATACTCTCCACAACGATGCAAATTTTTGTATTGAAGTTGCAAATTCGTTTGAGTATCTGAACATGAACCGAGTCCTTTTTTTCATTTCTTGGGCATGCCTACTACATGTAAAAAAAGGCAAAGCCCTAATAGTATAAGTCAATAAGCAAGCCTTATTGTATCAATGCGATATCCATTACAAATCAAAACAGCCAAATTAATCACGCAGACTTTTATTGCCGTCCGCAAAAATGTATGACAAGCCGTCACGAATTATTCAAAACAAATTGCTCTCAGAAGCGAAACGCACATTGTCATGGTCAGCTGTGTACACTTATTTTAATTGTCCAGGTGCCAATGATCATAAAAGCGTCGTCCCAGGAGGCGCGTGCATTATGGGCGGCTGATGTGCGTCTGTCAGAAAGCTCCCAAGCGAGCGATGCTCTTGCGCAGTCCAGTGCAAATTACAGCACCAAACAATTAGCCATTCACCAACGCACTTCGCGTGTTATTCTTACAGGGGGGGGGGGGGATGATTTAAAGGTCCACTTGCCTGACAAAGTAATGTTTTGACCTTGATGAAACGGATGAACCTGTTTCACATACATGGTCACCTTGAAAGTGCAATCTAACGCGATCAAATGATATTCAAACTCTATTAATCTTGATCAGAGATAAAAAAAAACTCTTTGTCTTGTTTCTAAAAACCACTCTTTCATTTGGAAGAAGATACGTGAAAGTCACTGGCAAACACATCTCATGAACACGGGTCTTCGCCGGATTTATCTGGATTTTCTCAGATGCAGAGTATCCCTACATTTTCGTAAAATTTTCAGATTTTTTTGCTATTAGCACACCAATTAGACGATTTTTCACACTTGTAAAAATGTATGACATTAATTTAACGGTATTAAATTTAACACGTAGGCTTTCGCGACCAATATTATTGATAATAAACGTTTTTGGGTTTAGATTGCGTTATTTATAAATGTGTCGTAACCCTCCACCACCCGACACGGCCAATCAGTAAAAAGTGTCACATTAACAAAAGACAAAAAATTGCAAATGTTGTGGTTTCACGCTTCAACACACCGGTGGGCTAAAGCAGTGACCTATTTGTCTTTTGTCAACGTGACACTTTTTTACTGATTGGCCGTGTCGGGTGGTGGAGGTTTACGACACATTTATAAATAACGCGATCTAAACCCAAAAACGTTGATTATGGGTATTAAATTTGGTAATTCCTTTGAGTAAGAGTGCACCTTGCACTAAACATTCACCCTCTGTTTTAGCACCACTCCTTCCATGTTAGGCCATAGACGTTTCAGTCATTCCCTGAACGAAGGCATTTCATTAAGTACATTTCAATAATACTGTGAATGTGACATCACCTTGATGTTTTATGCTGAATTTTTATTTTATGTGTTTTCCCACTAGATGGCAGATATATCACGTGGTCATGAAAATGGCTGTGCCCTTGCACAAGTGCACATTAGAAGGGCAGTGAGCTGTTATTGGTTGCTGTCCTCTGAAGGTGTAAATGAAACGTGAAATATATTAGAGAATGAAGCTGCATACGATGACAATTTTATGAACCATGGCAGTGTTTTATAAATTGGTGAAACCCCTGCATTGAGAGAAAAATGTATTGCCTTTACATAGCAATGTAGCCAATAAGGCACAACAAATGTGGATCCAATTTAGTTTACAGTATTTTTTTAAAGTTTTGCTTCAATTGGGAACAGCTTCTTTTTTTGAAGGGGGGGGGGGTGTATTATACTTCTCATGAATAATGGACTGACCCATTCTTACACTCATCGCCCAGACAACTATGTGCTTAATACTGGTAGAAACCACCGGTTCTACCAGCCCACAGGGGATTATTGTGTCCGTCCGTCGTGCATACAAAAATGGGAGGGGTCGGGCTGGGTGGAGAGGGGAGGGTGGGGAGGGGCTGGATGGGGAGGGTGGGGAGGGGCTGGGTGGGTGGGGAGGGGAGGGTCGGGAGGGGCTGGGTGGGGAGGGTGGGGCTGGGGCTGGGTGGAGGGTGGGAGGGGTGGGGCTGGGTGGGGAGGGGCTGGTCACCCCGTGGTGCCCTTATAAAACTCAACGTTTAACCTACTCACGCCGGCTTGTGCCCGCCCTCACAGTCGGCCATATTTGCGGAATACACCACGCTGCCGTTGACCCTGGCCATTGACCGAGCAACCCAACGTTCCTACCAGCTCTCTCCGCAGGAATGTGTTTCATGCTCAACTCTTAACCAAAAAAACAAATGTGCCCACACGAGCAACATTGGCACTGACTCGCAAACGAAGCATACATAGGCCCTCTACTTTTGTTGTCATCACAAACATGTTCACATCCTGATTGCATCCATTTCAGACATTTGGAAACCATCACCACCACAATGTATAGTTGTCACCACATTGTAAAATCAGTATTTGATAAATGTCACTGGACTTTACACACTGAAAATAAAAAAAGGAAACAAAACCAGCGTATAGTTTTTTTGTCTAATGTGCAGGTACGCAAGGACGCTGTTCTCTTTGAATGTGTGATTAATTTGAAATTTGGGGGAAGCGCTGGAAAATGTATATACAGTATACTGCACCTGATTACCAGACTCATTCCCTGCTCATTATGAATTGTTTAATACAGAAATTGCGTAGGCATAAATTACAGAATTTTATATATGTGAAAATGTATTTTCACTTTCTACACATTCATTCATAAGTTCATCAATTCACGTCAACCATAACGGCGCAATATAAAATGTTGTTTAAGTGGCAAGGTGCATTTCCCAAAAAAATTCCCCCTTCAAAAAAACATTAAATAAATGTATACAGCAGATGTGTATCACCTGAACGTATCATGCATAATGTGCGCAATTTTCAAAGCATATTTATGAACAGTGCTTAAGCATTTGAGTTTTGTTCATATTTATCTTGAGGCCAACGTTATAGCCCTCTTTATTAGTTCATTCAGTCATTCCCTACGGTTAATTTCCATTGGTGGTTCTAATGACTCTGTCATGTAGCAAATCTGAGATGGTTTATGGTCAAAACATTTCGCTGCACAAACTTGAGGTACTTGTTTGAGGGAAACAACTAGCAACCACGCGAGATTAAGTATACCGAGGCCAATTTTACGAGAAGGTGGACCAGGCTGAAATTATGAAATAAAGCAGCCGCTGAGAGTTAGGAGGTGTGTTTTTGGAGACTGAACTTAAAAATTTGAATATTTATTTAGACAGGAGAAAGATCAAGCTCTTTTTCACAGATGTCCAGTGCGGGCAAGTCAGCAACTTACTTGAGCATGAAAGCAGCGTACCCTTGTGCCTGATGAATACAGTTTCCAACGAGTTCATGTTATTGGGGAAACATCTGAAATGTGCACAACGCTTAGAGAGGCGTGTGCTTGGAATTACACTGAAAGACAGAAAGAGAAAAACACGGATTAAAGAATAAACACAAAGTATAAACCGCATATTCACTGTTTTATAAAAGTAAGTGGGCTCGAGCAGGACTATCACTATAAGGAATGATGATGATGATGGAGCCGCAGTGAAAGGAGGGATTATACCAAAGAGAACATCCACTGTGGAGATGGAAGGATGAAATCAGCTCAAGTAGAGGAGCTGGATGGATTGTAGCGACATTTCACCAATATAGGATAATGGTCCCTGAGAGAGGCATTCATCCAACAGTGGATAGACCCATGGGTGATGATGGTGATGATGGTGATGATGGTGATGATTACTTAGCATTTTAAAATGAGACTCTTCATTCCTATGGCGGGTGAAAGTCTCTCTATAAGACGATTGCAATCGGTGACATTGTCTAGCGTTAGTGCATTCGCCACTTGTTGCAAAGATACACAGTTTGAATCCAGTGGCTGCCCTGATGAATACTGCGAATCTATTAACGGTAAAATATATATATACTGTTTTCACAGTGGACGTTAAAGTTCCCGTGACGTCATTCGCAAGATTAATCGTCACGGACCAAATTTGAAAAGTTACTCACAAATGACCCAATTGGGGTTATACATTGCAAACATCACCACCTTCCTGCGGAAACTTGGCAAAAACCCCTCCTGAACGGAGTTGTGAGACTCGGCGAGGCTTTCCTTAGTAACCAAGTGTGTTTAAAATAAAATAAATAATGGATAAGACAATGTTAAAGTTGGTACTCATGGCAAACGTGCGCTATGTGAAAGCAGCTGCGTGTTGTGAATTAAACAAACGTGCGTGGGGATCTTTGCAGTGCAGCTGGAGCTCGTGCATGTGCATCGTGTTGGGCAATGCATCATTAAACTATCGTTCACATTTTAACGGTGCAATTTAAGCGTAGCGAGGACGCACAGATGCCCAAAGCCCATTGCATTCTCCATACCGTGCATTCTCCTTGCTTGCTCTTTATATCAATCTGGCCGAGCTCCCCACGATGGGAACGTGGAATTTCCCACCATTGCCTCAGGTCTACGAAAAAGTAGAGTGCTTCCCCTCAAGCTTGTTTGAGCGGGGAGATTTTCCGCTTTGACTTCGTTTGAAAGAGGGTCTGGATTCGCTTAATGATCGGCTGACTCATCAATAAAGCCATTTTACACAAAGGATACCCTTTGATTCTTGCTATAGCTATGAGCAATTACGAAATAACACAAACTACCCAGGAACAAAAATTGTGTTACATGGTGTAATCACAAGAGGGGTGGTGTAGTCGTCACCCTTCTAGGCATAAGTAAACTCAGCAAAAACCTCGTGCACCACGTAACGCGAGGGACTCCAGATTCATGAGAAGAAAGAAATTGTCAAATTATCTGGAGTCAAAATCCTTATAAGCGTAAACCACGGACGAGAAGAAAATGCGAATTATTCTCTCTCAATCCTATCGTGTCTGGAATGATCTTCTCTCATCTCACTACATCGCTATCTTTGTCTATATCCCACTAAATTTTATCCATGTCTCTCATCGAACAATATTTCCGTCTCTTGCCGAAATCTCTTCTATCGGCGTACCAGGGCGTGCGTTGATAATTTCCGCATGGAGCCCCCAATGGACCAGCACCACCATTGATGGCCAGCACCACCCAGGCTGTCCACATCAGTCAAATAGGTGCCGATTCTAGGCTGCGTAGAATTGGCAGAGGCACAGGCTACATTCAGATGCCATTTCTGAATGAACATAAGATGGACATGGGTTTTCGGAAATGGAGCACACTATGGAAATCATACTCACCACTCTACCACCACATCAGACACGCAGAGAAGTGGTGTTTTAGGGAAAACTGTGCTCAATTGTTAATATAAATCAGACAGGAAATCAGCCATAGCCGATCACAGCACATCCCTTCCAGCTTCCAGTTGCTGCTGCTCAGCATTTGCCGAAGACCACACTCATGCAACAAAAACTGTTCAGAGTCTGAAGTTGTCAATTCATACATCAGGAATACAGGGCAAGTTCGAAGTGCACATTTTCACATCGCAAAGTTTCCAAGCTCCGATGAAACTGTGCTTTCCCACACATTCTCCCCTCCCTTGCCCTCTTCTCTGCCTGTGGTTTTTTTTCATTTTTCCCAGGGTCTGCCACATCCCACAATGTGGTCAGCAAAAAGTCACTACAGCCTGTTTGCATTGGCACTCGCAATGTTTTTGGGCTTTGCCGTTGCCTCCTCCCCCTCCCCTATCGCTCCTCCGCTGTGGATCGTTCGCTTAAATAATTACGTTGCATAATCGCGACATCACCCGGTCACTTCGGGCTGAGCCGACCTGGAAGAGGAACAGGCCACTGACTACAGGTGTCTGTTTGCGACACCCGAGTGATGTGCACATTGCAACAACAACAACAGCAAAAAACACCTGAGTGCCTGGAAATATTTAGTTATGTTTAAATAACTAGAATGTATTTCTTGCGTTTGTTTTACTAATGCTGACATCTGCTCCACATCATTAGTTAAGAATGAACGGCCAGGTTTACCCTTGTGTGGAAAATACTGATGTGCATAAAAATCTTAATATTGGCTTAACAGGCGGGAAGGCAGCCACGTGGTCAGCTAGCCCCAATAATTGGCCAAGCTTTGAAGTTCTCCACATATGCTTCGGTGTTATCGGCCAATTCATGAGAGTTGATACATGGGGGGAAATCGGAGCGTCCAGAGAAAACCCACGCGTGCAAGGGGACAACACTCGATACAATACAATCGAAACAGGTGAGGTTCACATTTACTCTACCGCCGTCTCCTGGCAAGCTAGAGTATGGTACCTTGACGCCCGTGGGGAGTTTGACAACAACATTTGTGCAATCCACCATCCCTGGACTCTGACAGTGCTGGATTCCAGACGCGCGTTTGTTTATTGGCTACCACCGTGCGATTAGTTGCTGTCCATGCGATTTGTGTTTTTTTGCATCGTGGCTGAGTGTCATCATTGCGACACACAATAAGGTGGGCAATTAAAACAGACAACTCCTCTCATCCTCGGCCCTATTACCCACAGATTCTTATTATTCGCGGAGGTACGGTGAATACTTCCGTTATCTGTGGCCGTATTTATTCCTATCATCCGCAGGTTTTCCGCAATGTTTTTACCCCACGGAAAAGAGGAGTTAAAATCGCGGATAATCTCAACACGGATAAGAGGAGTTCTCCTGTAAGTGTATTAAGCAACAGACATACAGATACAACATTACATTCCGGGGCGCCACGGTGGCGAGATGTTAACTACCTCGCCTGGTATACAGGAGGCCGTGGGTTCGATCCCGATCCCGATCCCGACCCTGACGTCTATGTATTTGGCGTTGCATGTTATCCCCGTGGTCGTGTGGATTTTTCTCTGGGTCCTCTCGTTTTTACCTCCACATTTAGAAACATGCGTTTAAAATATTTGGCTGCTAGAAATTGTCCACATGATAAGCCACTTCATTGAGCTATAATTTGTGGTCAGGTCACTTCTGAAAAAGAGCAATATAGCTCAGTGGGCCTTACCTGGTAAAATTAAATAGTGCATAGTTTATTTAGCATTAAACAGCAGGCAAAATACACGATGTGATGGTATGGCTAGGATACCATGCCCGACCACCTTTGCATCACCAGCACAAACCACCTAAGGTACAGTACTGTATTAATTTCGGGCTGGGTCAACTTAAGGGGACCTTATCAAATATCCCATTGCCACTGATAATTATTGTCGATGGGCAGGGAATAGAAACCATGATAGTTGGAATTGCCGCGCGGAGTGCGAACCACTGAAACCACCACCACTCCCCACAAAGACAAAAATCCGCCGTACAGCCTTTACAGACTGTTGGGGCAAGTGCAGTTAGCGAGCACCTATGAAGGCCGGTACCCAACACGAGGGAGAGGGTGGCCAACACCACGCCCGGCCGCCTTTATATCTCCAGTGGCGATGTTTACACACCGCACCAGGTTACTCATTTAAAGCTGAGACGACCTAGGGCAGGCCCACGACCGGTTCAGATAATCGTCACCGGTGTTGGCCCGTGAGTGTGGAATCAAACCCGGGCAGCCAGGTTCGTAGTTCAGCGCGCTAACCGCTACACCACCGCTCCGCAGACAAAGACACACACGCATCACACAAGGTGACCTCGTGCGCACGTGCGCGCACGCACAGACACAGAATGATGCGCGCGTACGCGCACACACACGCGCACACACACACACACAACCTGGCACGTTTGATTACTGTCATCACTCATCGAACTCCCCCTTGGCCTCCAGTCTCGCAAATATCTAATCCAAATTCGCGTCTAATCCGAAGGTAAACAACGTGTTGTTACCCCAAGAGAGCGTCATGGCCATATATTTTGTACCGGTGGAGCGAGTCTCAGACACACGCCAAGTTGCGAGGGAGGGGAGCCAAGGCAACGAGGAGGCGTGTGGGTAAACACTTGCCGAGTCTTGCTGGGTGTTTGAACGCATGTCTGGGTAGACGCACGCATGTACAACGGTGTATGTGCGTGTGCGCTCATTACGCGTGTGTGTGCGTGTGTGTACGTGTGCGTGTGTGTACGTGTGCGTGTGTGTACGTGTGCGTGTGTGTACGTGTGCGTGTGCGTCTGTGCGAGGAGAACGATTGCGCAGCGCTTAGAGCTGCACTGCGCTACGAACCCGGCGAGCCGAGTTCGATTCCCGCTCACGGGCCAACACCGGTGACGATTATATCTGGACCGGTCCTGGGTCTACCCTAGGTCGACTCAGCCTCAAAATGCGTACCTGGTGGCAGTGTGTAAACATCGCCACTAGGGAGACAAAGGCGACCGGGCATGGCGTTGGCCACCACCCCCTCGTGTGCCGTGCCGGCCTTCATAGGTGTTCGCTAACAGCACTTGCCCCAACAGTTTGTTAAGGCTACACGGGGGATCTTTGTCTTTGGGGAGGAGCGGTGGAGTAGTAATTCGAATGCCGGTGACCCCAGTTCGATGTGTAATGCTCCTTAAGGACCCTGTACTCGTTCGAAACAATATTTCAGCAATTGTTTCTTGCTGTGGTTGTCCCACCTGATGACGGACGCTCGTGTTGCGCCCGAAACGTCGTGATTTAATTTATTGTATTTTATACCTACGTGACTTTACCGAAAGAACCAAAGGGTATGTATCCCTGCAGTCACGAAAACTTCAAATCTAGATTGAATATTGATGGGGTTTTGTTGTTGCTGTGCTCACGCGCCACCTATATCTCCCTTGTAAAATATCTGTGCAACTGGCGAAGCAAATAAACTCATCTGAACCGGTCCTGGGCTTCCCCTAAGTTGTTCCCAGCCTTCCATGTGAGCACCTGGCGCGATGTTTCAACATCAGCACGAAGGAGACAAAAGCTGCCCCACCACCCCGTCGTGCACCGTGCTGACCTTCGCATAGTTGCTGCTCGTTAATAGCAACTCGCCCCAACAGTCTGTTAAAGCCTTGAGGCTGTATGTGACATCTGAGTCGGTGTGTGTATGTGTGAGTGTCTATGTGCGGGGAGCGGTAGTCTAGCGGCTAGCGCGCTGCGCTACGAACCCAGCGACCGAAGTTCTATTCTCGCTCACGGACAAAGACCAGTGACGATTATTTGAACCGGTCCTGGGCATGCCCTAGATCGACTCAGCCTCAAATGAGTACCTGGTTCCGTGTGTAAACGTCGCCAATCGGGAGACAAAAGCGGTCGGGCGTGGTGCTGGCCACCCACCCCTTCGCGTGCCGTCCCGGCCTTCATAGGTGCTCACTAACAGCACTTGCCCCAACAGTCTCTTACAGGCTATACCGGGGATCTTTGTCTTTGTGTAGGAGGCTCGTGAAGGACGCGATTTGGAAGTTGGAGGCAGTCATCATCCGACAACAGCGTAGGGCAGAGGAGTGGCACTCACAACAACGAGTGGAGCACTGGACGGCTAAAACACAGCAAGTTGGATTTCATTTGATTGCTTTGAACGGATGATCCCGTTCAGACAGTTTCCTGGCTATTTTGCAAGTGAGATCCGTGGTGCATGAGCACAGAAGCAACACAAACAGCAACACAAACAAGTCTGTTAGTCTTGATTTGAGGCTTTCATGGCTGCAGGAATCCATACTCTTTGGTTCTTTCGATAAAGTCACGTAGGTAGAAAAATTAATAGATCACGACGTTTCGATCGCCACACAAGCAATCGTCTTCATACAATACGGGGGATCTTCGTCTTGTTGCCGTAGTTAGCGCACCTGCTCCACATCCATGGCAAAAACACTAGGTTCAATACCTGGCCATGACGTACATCAGTCTAAATTGTTATCTTTCCAATCGTGAGTGGCAGTAAACGAGAAGCCAGGGTGGTGTGTGGACGGCAGGACGGTTGGCACAAAAGTGGCCAGGCTCGGTGCTCGCCACGCCACACCCTCGTGACACATTGCAGACATTAATCGGTGCTTACAAACAGCCCTTGTATTGACAAGTCGAGAGGGATAAATGGATGTATTTGTCTCCGAACAATTGGTGGTTTTCAAGAAATGCATTACAGTTCTGCTGACCCAAATAAACAAAATATACACTCCTGACGTCAATGCTGCAGTTTGAGTTAGAAACTCTTAAGTGCTTGACCCCCCCCACCTCCATTTCCAAGTACTCACTAATAGTACATACACAGAATTTGGACTTTGTGTTTTTTTTGGCAGCCATTCAATATGTGTGATTTTAAACTGGTGGCATATCATGCACAAGTAGGTTAGTGCATGTTTTTTTGTGCCTTTGTGTTGGATCTGAACTGTGTTATAATGAAGTGCAGGTGAGTGTGTGTGTGTGTATCTGTGTGTGTGTCTGTGTGTGTGTGTATCTCTCAGTCATCTCAGTCAGTCGACCCGTGGCACCTGGGTCTGCCCCGTGACCTCCTGCCAGCGGGCGTTCGACACTTCACGTGGCCTCAAGGTGCACATGGCCTGGCACAAGCGTCTTGGTGACGTCACCGCCACTTAGTGGCGAATGGCGGTTGTTGTTATATCTGTGGAGGAGGCTCGTGATGGACGTTTCTAGGCAGTTGGGGGCAGTCGCCCTCCAGCAACAACAGAGGGCAGGGGAGCGATGCTCACAACAACGAGCGGACCGCCGGGTGGGTAAAATACAGCAAGTTGGCACAGTAGGGGGCACAGGTGGTGCATCGGCCAGTCATTTCAGTCAGTCGACCTATGACACCTGGGTCTGTCTCGTGACCTTCTGCCAGCGGGCGTTCGACACTTCACGTGGCCTCATAGTGCACCTAGCCAGGCACAAGAGTGATGCCAAGCATCACTTAATGGCAGCTGCTGTTGTTTTGTGTGTGGGTGTGGAATCGGAGTAAAAGTAGTGTTGGAAGTGTTACTTTTGACAAGTAATCCATCCGATTACCGATTACTCGAGGTTTTAGAAAAATAACAATGTATTGCTATTTTCAGAACTTCCAGAGTAACGTAACTTGATACATTACTTATACTCATGATTCATTTCTCCAAATTAATACATTTCTGTTGAGTCAACTTTAAAAATAACAGCACTGTGCTATAAGTGTGGGCTTTGTATCATGAGCCGCATGCATTGGCTGACACATTGACCAAACTTCTTGACATTATTCTTTCTCATATGTAATGATTTTCAAACTTCAGTAAAATTCCTCTTCATCTAAGATGTTAATGATCGCGATCCCCTTTATCCACGCACAACTTGGTGATCCGCACACCTTCCCGTTCATCAATGAGCAACATTTTTTACATTATCCGAGCATCTGTGCGGATAAGAGGAAGCGCCTGGGCGAGTGTTGCAATGTTACAACCCCTTGCTTGAAAAGGGGACATACACCCACTCAGGGGAAGGGCTGCACATGACATAGTCGACACTCGAATATACTTTAAACACATTCCAAATGCTAAGTAGAATTGGCCAGCCCCCTTCAGCCCCCCCCCCCCTTATCGACCAGCCCCCCCTTCAACTACAGTTCGTAGATCAAATTTCGCGTGAAAATTAAAGAAGGGGAGCCGGGCATTTATATGGCGCTTTGATTTTTGCCAGGTATAGCACACCGAGAGACATAGGTTTTCTTTCAGAAGTGGCCTGGCCACAAATGATAGCTCAACGAAGTGACTTATCATTTGGACATTTATAGCAGGAAAGAGCTGTAAACGCTTTTTTCTAAACGTGGAGGTAAAAACCGGATAACCTGGAGAAAAATCCACGCGACCACGTGGAGAACATACAAACTCCAAATATACAGGTGTCAGGGTCGGGATCGAACCCACAACCTCCTGTATACCAGGCGAGGTAGGTAACATGTATCCAACGTGGTGCCCTTATAAGGTGGCCCAGCACACACCACACCCCACAATGCAATGTATTCGTGTATGTATGTTGAACTGCTTTCACACCGTACGTAACCAACGGTGCTAATCAGAAGTGCAGTGGAAGGACAACAGAATAAACACAAAAAGCAGTTCTCAAGAATGGATTTAAATCTAGATTGAAAACTGTATAGCTCCAGTAGCTTCCTATTAATAGAAGGAAGAGCGTTCCAGACGGCCGCAGACGCACATCTGAAAGTGTGCGATGCAGTGACCGTCTTTGTCCGATGGCCAGCCAAAAGCCGCTGCTGCTAGGATGACCAGAGCTTGCTTGATGGTTTAGGCTCCTTGACGAGATCAGCAAGGTATTGTGGTTCATTTGTGGCAAGCACTTTCTGTGTAATTCTGCACGCGCTAGATTGTTAATATTGCCCGAGTCTCCGTTTGGATAAGATGAGTGACCAAGAAATGTAAAAAAAAAACCTCATCCTGTTATCCGTGTTAATCAGCACTTACGCATGCATAATGCTTAAATACGGATACAAGAATCCACCCATCATCACCCCACCCCCCCATCATATTGTTTAATGAGAGTTTTACTAGAGTCATAAAAAGAGGAACGAAGTGGTACATGGTAAATAATGACCATTGCACGACGGCAACTCCAGTAACCTAGATTAAATTCCTCACATCGCCAGACGCAATTGGTATCTAAATTGTGTCAATTTGATGGGCATCCCCTGGAGTTGACTCTGGCTAAAAGTAGTGTGCGAGCAGTGTGCTAATACACTTAAGTAGATGCAATGGAAAAGCAAAGGCAGCCATGCTTGGTACTCGTCACCGCCACGTGGCATAGCAGTCGAAGCAGGGGCTTGCAACATTGATCCCACTATAAGACCTCCTTTACCAGTGGCAAAATATGGTAATAGGGTTTTACCCTTTAAACTGGTACGCCTTTTGGCGTCACCTAAGTCCAACACCAATGGAGACTAGGCTCTAAGAAAAGCTGTCTCGGGTGTGGACCAATCAACTTCAAGGACAGTGCATATCATTATCATCATCAGAGTTGTTTCTTTTTGTTTGCATTTTGACTGCTTGTGTTGTGGTTATTGCAAACATGATGCCTTGTATAAAGGTTTCAGTTTTTGTACCAGTTTAAAGGGTAAAAACCTATTACTAAACATTGATCCCATTCATGAATGCGGGATAAAATGGGTACTTTTGAGCAATGATGCAAATGTGTCAACTATTGTCTACGTATGGTATTATATACTAACTATATCCGCGTGTCTTTCCATCAATGTACACACCTGCATGTGCGTGGGCCTGTTTGCAGGTCCGCGCTGGCATGTATTGAGTTTTTATAGATTGCTCAATCGATCAATAATAATGAGCTACGCGCCGTGTTTTGTAACCATAATTCCGCCACATACACATATGGACAGCCAGGATCTTTGCTAAATCTTAGAAAAATGCTGTTACTTTGAAAAACAATGGGTAAAGAAGGGATGTTACTATAAAGACACACACACACGCACCTTAACCCAAAATATGATAAAGACAAAGCCAAGGGTTCCCCTAGGGTGGTAACAGACTACGAGGGCAAGTGCTGTTAGCAAGCCCCTATGCAAGCCTGCATGTCACACCCCAAGATAAACACGTAATGGTTCTGGCTACCAGCCAAGCAGCTTTACCTGGGCCTGCCCACCATCATGAAGGTTCATAATGATAATGATCAGAGGGTCAGGAATCCAAACAACATTGAAACCAACTCAAAGCAGTGGCCTCTTTATAGTATCATAGTCCTTGATCAGGTCAATAAAGCAGAGGTGCAGGTCCTGTATAAATGTCCTACATCTCGACACATGTTGAATGTAGCATCTGGGGAGGACTGTCCCTGCCTGACAGCCACACCGGAGCTCCGAGAGCTTTCCCTCAGCATGCCTGGAAAGGCATTTAGAAACAGCAGGCCTTTGCTCAGATGTTTTGGATGTGGAAATCTGTTCGGTGCCGCAAGGATGAGTGGTGGTCGCGGTTTTTGCTGAAGACATAGAAACTGCCTCACTCGCTGGAGATCACAAATCACCCTGTAAATCCACCACAACGTAGTATGCAGCACCGATCTGACCTCTGACCCCCATGACTAGCTGAGTTTTTCTATATAGCATGGGGCATCAATGGAGGTGAGTGGTGGGGGGGTGGGACCAAAGGTTGGAGGAAGTATCCACTGTGAGTTGGATGCTGACATCCCATCTGTTGCGGAGGTGTGAATCGTGATTCAGAGCGTGAGACCAGGTGGTAACGCACACAGGGCAGGGAAGACCTCCCAAGCGAACTGCTGAGGGAGGCTGGCAATTGTGTGCAGGCTGCCTTACATGACATCATTACAACTGCTTGGACCACAGGACAGGTTCCGCAGGATTGGATGGATGCCTTGGTGACTGTGATAATTAGCATGTGTCTGGAAAGGTCCTGCCAAGGATTAATCATAACATACACCCACACATACACACAAATGCGCACACCTTAAACTTAATCAAATAAACACAATGATGCAAACATGCACGTACACAAAAACAAAGATCCCCCGTATAGCCTACACAGATTGTTGAAGCAAGTGCTTTTTGAGCATGTATTAAGGAGGTGGTGTGATCAATGCCACCTTTGTATCTCCAGTCTTGATAATCTCCCACCACACCTGGTACTCATTTGAGGATAAGTCGACCTAGGGGAGGCCCAGGGCCGGTTCAGAAATATGCCACTAATGTTAGCTGTTTTTTAGCGTGGCACACACTGACCACTCTCCTGCCACACCCCACATACATACATCTATACGTAAACATACATACAGACAGAAACACACCTGTTTAACACGTAGGCTTTCGCGACCAATATTATTCATAATAAAGGTTTTTGGGTTAGATCGCGTCATTTATAAATGTGTCCTAACCCTCCACCACCCGACACGGCCAAACAGTGAAAAATGTGTCCTTTGTAAACGTGACACGTTTTTTACTGTTTTTGGCCGTGTCGGGTGGTGGAGGGTTGCGAAACATTATGAAGATACACACCTACAACAATTCACAAACCTTAACTGCAACGCATACAGATGCATTCATACAAACGACGGGTACGCTCTGTAAGCTCTATATAAGTGCTGTTAGTGAGCACCTACTAAGGCTGGAATGGCACATTATGTGTCGGTGTGGCCAAAATCATACCCAGCCACCTTCATCAACCCAGCTCTGATGTTTTTAGTTTTTTTAACACTTCACCAGGTACTTATCTAACGTTAAGTTGACCATGCTATGCTTTGACACCACAAGCCACTGATGATAGCCATGGCTATGAATCGAACTCAGGCTCACCGGGTTTTTAATACGGCGTGAACACCACTGCACGGCACGACTGCTCACTATACACTCATGCACACACTTGTGCCACTTTTACCCCCCTCCCCCCTCCTCTGGCCTTCGCATCTGATTGGCTCAAAAGTGACCACATCACAGACCAAAACAGGAGGATTTATGCACAAATCTGGCTGTCGCCTGATGATGCTAGTTGTAATTACTGGCGCAACATCGTACTTAAATTGTAAATGTTATGGGTTTACTTTCCAACACACTGGTGTACTGTACAAGTAACGAATTGGAATGTTTTGTTTTCGTGACAAACCTTAATAATTGGCTGTGTCGGGTGGTGGTGGGTTTAATGACACATTTTTATTCACACGATATAACCCAAAAAACCTCTTATGGACTTTAACCATACTCAAAACATACACACAGAGACAAAACAATAGTGGCTACAATTTCCCACTTTAATGGCAATGTCACTATGGTGCTTGTGCCAAGCTAGGTGCACTTTGAGGCCAAGTGTAGTGGCTAAGACTCACTATCAAGAAGGTCATGGGATAAAACAAGCAGTTGTGTGATAAATGCCTAGAGTTACTGGCAAATGTAACACCCGCATTCACACACAATCGCATGCACATATACACAAGCAAAGAAACACGTGCTCAATTAAACACATAAACACGAGCACACGTGTACACACTTCAATGCAAACAGTAAGCGGTGCCAAAGCAATGCCCCCTTGCACTTATTACTGGGTGCTTATCCAACGTTGATTTGAGCAAAAATAAAGTTTTAAAGGAAATGTGCATCTCATAAAACATGTGTTATGTAACAATACTCAGAACTGCATGTGGTTTTGATGCGTGGTATTCTTTTCTTGACATTATCTCAACGATTTAATGGGCCTGTTGTTTGTCCCCGTTTTTGCGCTAAGGGCACGTGTCTCTATTTCACCATATATGTGCATATACTCTGTTGACGTATTAAATCATTTTGCGAGGATGACCTGGGATCATATAAAAAAAATATGCGTGCCGTGGATTTGCGTTTAACTCCAATGGGATTGTGCAGTTCGGTTAAAGACCTTCCCGTCACTCTTCATTCCATGTAAAGCATTGGTACATTTTCCAGGAACACATACACGTTGACAACAGAAAAAATCTAATGAATCAGTGCAAATCAATAATTCCCCAGCCTTCGAATCCATCAGCAGACGAATTTGCCGGATTTTAAGAGGGAGCATTGGCCAATGTTGCTGGGCTTTATGTTCTATCTGTCATAACCTCTCCATGTTCTTGTTCCCAAGTGACAGCATATGGCTTTTGCTATTCAACTGCTACGCTTTAAAACGGAATCACAACAGACAATATTTCCAGAGGTCCTCAATATAATACGCAGCGAATACATCTTCTTACATAACCTTGTGTGCACGTGCTTGCAGTTTTAGTTCCTGCTGCAGACATATACCCGAACAGTTAGCCATGGGTTTAATTTATAAATATGAAATATGTTGACGAGTTTTTTTGTTGGGAGAGTATGTATATATATATTAAAGGGTGATAAAAAAAAAAACATTGAAGCCCCTGACCTAGAAAACAATCACTGCCCGTTATGCAACCGTGTTAGTTTTCTTCAGGAAACACTTACGTGTTCACAATGTGAGCGCTATTGTAAATACCGTGGTAAAATTACTTAGGTAACCCCATCATCATCTTCATCAAGTGTCAACCTCATAACTGGGGCTCGATGTGTCCGGCCGATGCTTACCACCATTCCCGATCTTCAGCGCCTCTCATGATCATAATGAACGCTTCTAAATTTTTCCTCACCCGGAGAGCCACAAGGCGCAGCACAAATCACGCACACGCACACGCAGGCTCACACCAATGATAACGCAACGCCCAACAAACGAGGGATTTCACAGCATCGACTAAGTGCGTCTCAAGGCACGATTTTGGATGCGGTTGATGGAGTCAGTGGAGCGAATGTCCAGTGGACCTGAAGTCCACAGCCTGAGGGGCCATCACGACAAAAGGGTCTGGTCACCCATCGTGGCCAAGTGCGTCCTCACATTTGCGATTGGTTTATATTTTAGTGCGTAACACCGTCAAACACATTGCGTACGCATGCAGGCGTACAGGCACGTCGAGGCTGCGCGTGATACCATTCTAATAAACCACCATCGCCGTGCATATTTTACAGTTTCACAAATATTAGATTCTGAACTTGAAATTGCGGACGCAACGATTGGCTGCATATATTTTTTCATGATAATTATAATCATAATAAGTATAACCCGCAAAAACAAAGTTTTTCACTATAAATCCTTTATATGCGTGGCGGCTAGAGTCCTCTCGTCCTCTGGCTTGAGATGGCTGCCACCTATGGGTCAGATGATTGTCTGCCAGCATTCAGCAATTGGTAATTAAATATTTTAAACAAATTCCCTAAACAGTGTAAAATTTTGGAATTTTTTTCACGAAAATTAATTGTCACGCACAACGAGTCTGTGTGGAAAATGTCAGCTCGATTGGATCACGGAAAGTGTGTTAAAAAACGACCGAAAGATTTGCACGGTCGTAAGCAAGCAAGCAAGCACGCAAGCACGCAAGCAAGCGAACTTAATTTAAAGGATTTAAAAAAAAGCCTCACCGGGTCTCAATACTCTTTTTCAGGAGCATCCTGCATTGGAACGTTGGGCCAGTTTATTTTTTTTAAAACTTAGATCCATCGGCTTGTGAGAGTAAAGCAGAGAGTCTGGAGAAATATTTTGCTCATGAGAGAATAATGCTCTAAGCTCCTCACGGAAAGAGTCAATTCATCGCTGTAATGCCATCTCATCGCCATCCACATACTAACCAGGCTCGATTCCTCTTACAATTCAAGATCTGATGATTAAGATTCATGGCAATAGATTATTAAATGCATCACAGCACTTGGATGGAGTGGAGGGTGCAGTGGTTAGCACACTGCGCTGCGAACGCAGCAACGTGAGTTAAGATGCCCGGTCCACGGCCAACGTAAGATGGCGAGTGATGTTTCAACTGGGCATGAATACCTGTCGTGCAAACAAGTTGCGGTCTCCCCGCAGATCTCCATTCTCGCTTCAGTAATGCGCCTTCAATAACCTGGGCTAGATAATAAAAAAAAAATGAAACCTTACGTTTGCAATTAATGCCATATTTTTAAAAAATCTAGGAATAGAATTGAAAAAAAAATCAGATAGCCAGCTCACCTCTAGTTCTTGAAACCAATAGTACAGAAGCACTGAAGAGATGGGGTTTTTGTTGCTGTTGTAAACATTAAGATGAATCTAAACCTGCCTGACAGCCAGCTATGAGCAGCACCCAACACTCGTGTCTACTGCGGGGACACTATGCGCTTTATGAATGCGATTTAATGTAGTAAAATAAATAAATAATTTTGCAAAACGCCCGTGACCCAGAAATAACCACGACGTTCTCCCGAAATGCCCTCCCGCTTCCCATGGCGACTTATATTCTCATTCCCCTCTTGCTCCCAAGTGAGTGCTTCATTCCAGGCCCCCCAGCTGCCAGAAATGCAGGATATGTTGAATGAAAATATTACAATTTCAACATTCTTTTTTTTCGGGGTGGGGGGGGGGGAGTTACTTTAGGCCATTTCAACAGGATATTTCGAGCACGTGAAAGAGAAGGGGGGGGAGGGGGGGAAGGAACAGAACCGCCAAATATTTCTCTCCGTTTTATGGAGAGGCACTTTTCCAAGTTTCCACAATAGTGGTAAAGGCTGCTTAAAAGAATGCATGCAGCCGCGTAGGTACTGACATTTCTGTTATGGAGTAATTTTTCACCGAGGAACACTTTGATGCCATTGCAGTCCGAGTCCAAATCACGTTGCGTTCTCATGCCATTGCCGTTCGCTCCTTAGCCACTCCCACGAACAGATCACATCTCCCCAATCCCAGTGAGTGTGCGTCGTCCATAGACTCCCATGTGTTATTATAATAGTAGTTTGTTTCACGTTGAGTACGTTTGTTGGCGATATTCCAGATGAATGTATCAATATAATTGCATTCATATAATGCGCACCGTCGTTTGTCAATCCACGGCTGGATGAAAGGCATGTTGTTTCGGTTATAGGGGTTGTTTGACCATACTTCACGACGGTGGTCAGTGCGGGTATGTGAGGGTGGTGGAGCCCAGAACCAATTACAATAGCAACATTCTGAGGTTAACTCTGCCCATCATCCCTCTGGAGTTGATAAAAGGTTGGCTCAGCCCATCATTCTTATGGGGTCGATAAAATAAGTACCGCTTTTGGGAAGTCAACAGTGGCCATCATATCAGGAGACTGACCCCCATTATAGGAAACGTGGAATTTACACGTCTGGTTCATAACCATCAATGCAAATCAGTGCCTCCGCACGATTATTTGGTGATGTGGCGTCACTCGGCAATGCACGGAGACCTTTCCCGTGGCGATCCTTTCGTCAGCCGAACATCACGTCGCGTCGGGGAAAAGCCCCTGAACGTGACACCACGGAAGCACTTTTGGAGTCCCTGAAATGTGAACGTGGCAGTAAGGTGGCAATGGTGAGATGCGATGGCATTGATGACAATGACCCACATGCCCTGTTGATGTTTGGTCATCAGTATCCAGACTAATGCCATCAACTGGCTCCACTTCACAAGCTGGTTTAATCACACTTGTCTGATAAACCCAGGACTTGAACTCAAGAATTGTGGTGCTCGTTTGGTACAGTTCTAATATGGGTAGTGGCCAAGTGAACAACTCATCACCAATACCACGTTCGCACTCTGTCTTGTAATGTGACGAAGTTGTAGCTCAGTTGGTGGAACAGCAGCACTCCGAATATTGACATCATCACCATCCCTAAAATTAGCACCGAGCGGTAGTGGGTGCACACCTGTCATTCAACACCGCGGAGGTGAGGATTGAGGGCTCACACGAATGTTGTGAAACTCCCTTCCAGTGGGTGTCGAAGGGGCCACACCTTGGCTTGCCCAGTCTAAGGCAGTAAAAGCAAGTGGACTAATCTCCATCTGTTCCATCTGTCTGGGATCGAGTGGGATTTTCTCCCTGTGCTCCGGTTTCCTCCGACATCTGAACACGAATTAATTGGCCGATAACACCTTCATATTGAGAGGACTCTAGAACTGGGGCAGGTGGGGGATGACATATTTCGCTGCTCGATGTGCGCTACGTGATACTTGCATTATCTTTGCAATGTTCGCCTGTTGGCGTTCTCTGGTCTGACATTGGTGAGACAGGGCCAAAAAGAAGGCTGTCTCTAGTGTAGGCCAATCAGTTTTATAGACAAAGTATATATTCTCGGAGGATGTTTGTTTGCATGTTTTGCCACGAGTACGTGTGGTCAATGTAGACTTGATGCCTTGCAAAATGTATCTATTTGGTGTTTGAACATCTTAACACCTGCTTTATTTCCAGAAAGGGTAAAACTTATTCTTATCATTGTTTTCGTACATTTTGCATCAGCTCACCGTGTGGATGCTTCCTGTCCTGCTTGCCTGTGGTAACGAGCGCCTCCGAGTTATTATTTCTGTGCGACACTTGACAAGTCGAAATTGCTATGACTGTTTTGTGAACTTGCACAACTTGGTGGAAAGTAATTGGCGGTCGTTTGGTCACATGGAATTTCTGTCTGCGAACCCTGAGTGGAGCTCATATTCTTGGTTCTTTCGGTAAAGTCACGTAGATAGAAGATATAAATTAAATAATGAATTCAATTTCTAAATAATAAAAGCAAAAAAAACACGTTTCGATCGCAACACAAGCGTTCTTAAAATTCGCAACACAAGCGGTCTTAAAATATTTTTTTTAATTAATATTAAAAATAATAAAAGCAAAAAAAACACGACGTTTCGATCGCAACACAAGCGTTCTTAAAATTCGCAACACAAGCGGTCTTAAAATATTTTTTAATTAATATTTAAAATAATAAAAGCAAAAAAAAACACGACGTTACGATCGCAACACAAGCGTTCTTAAAATTCGCAACACAAAGCGGTCTTAAAAATGTATTTGAAATTTAAATGTTTTCATTTTCATTTTATTTTATTTTTATTTTCCATCTATGTGCCTTTCCCGAAAGAACCAAGAATATGAATTCCTGCAGTCACGAAAGTTTTAAGTCAAAACTGAGTGAAGAGTGGAGCTGTTGGGGCCACCCCACGTTCCTTTGAGCGACGGGTAGTCGCTGGCTTGGGTTTTTTTTTAGACACTGTATCATCAACAGTGCAAGTTGTCACAGCTCCATCAATCCACCCCCCCTCCCCCCACATAATTGGACGCAACTTTCAGTTCTCAAAAACTGCCTCAGGCAGTCACGTAAAGACAGATGCAGACAAGCAAAGGTGCATTGTGGTCAGCCGCGGGTTGATCGAGAGCCATTGCATTGCCAGACGAAGCGCTTTGTGTTCTTAGCCTCGTCTCTTCGGTTCTGTCGGTAAAGTCACGTAGAACAATAATAATAGATCACGACGTTTCGATCGACACACAAGCGCTCGTCCTCTTACCCACCTGGGGACGACCGCTTGTGTTGCGATCGAGACGTCGTGATTTGTTTTATTTTATTTTCTACCCACGTGACTTTACCGAAAGAACCAAAGAGCATGGATTCCTGCAGTCACGAAAGCTTCGAATCAAATTCATATTCTTAGGTTTTTTCGGTAAAGTCACGTAGGTAAAACATCAAAATTAATAAAAATAATAAAATAAAAATCACGACGTTTCGGAGGCAACACAAGTCTCCGTCATCAGGTGGGACCGTCACAGCCAAATCTAGAATTAGCTTCGAATCAAGTTCCTAACCTAGTCTCCGCTCGCTCAGCGTAGCAAGCTCGAGTCAAAGCTGCGGCGTGCCCGTAAGCGGTCAGGGGTGCTCCGTTTTTAGCCGATGTCCTGTCAAAAAAGGATAGCCAAAGCAAAGCCGATTTGAAGTGTCTCGGAAACCCCGTGGCACGGTGTGTGCTTGTGTGCGTGTGGAGGAGCGGTGGTGTAGCGGTTAGCGCGCTGCGCTACGAACCTGGCCACCCGAGTTCAATTCCCGCTCACGGCCACCACCGGTGCTGACGATTATCTGAACCGGTCCTGGGCCTCCCCTAGGTTGACTCAGCCTCAAAATGAGTACCTGATCGCCACTCGGGCGTGGTGCTGGCCACCCACCCCTTCGCGTGCCACCCCGGCCTTCATAGCTGCTCACTAACAGCACTTGCCCCTACAGTCTCTTACAGGCTATACCGGGGATCTTTGTCTTTGTGGAGGAGGCTCGTGAAGGACGCGACTTGGAAATTGGAGGCAGTCATCGTCCGACAACAGTGTAGGAGGGCAGAGGAGTGACACTCACAACAACGAGTGGAGCACTGGACGGCTAAAACACAGCAAGTTTGAGTTGATTTGATTGTTTTGAACGGATGAGCCAGTTTCCCGGCTGTTTTGCAAGTGAGATCCGTGGTGTATGAGCATAGCAGCAATACAAACAAAAGGCAGACATTCATATTGCACAACTAACAAACAAGGCATTTGATGGTCGTAAATGAAACACACTCAAATAAAAAAAATGCAAACATAGCATGATAGCAAGAGGCGCCATAAAAAAGATGACGTACAGGTGCAAGTAAGTTCTACGTTTTAGCATAACAGTGATATAAATACATGTGAATCGAAAAAACCGGTGCAAGCATGTGGTAGTAAGTGGTTCCAGAATAAAGTTCGGTACAGGTGTAGAGAAGTTCCCACGGACGTACTCGGAGACGAAGGTAAGTTATGGGCTTTCGCCGAGGGTTTATTAAAGCTGTTACAATAATACACAAGGGTACACAACTCCTAGGGGCTAGGGGTCCTACTCTGAGTCCGGGTCCCTGCCGGCTAGCTCCGGTCTCTCTCTCTCGTGTCGGATCGTGGACTCTGCCGACTCCACCGACCGGAGAGAGAAGCACCCCTACGGCTACCATCGGCTTCTCCCCAGACTCACTACCCGATCCCTCTCTACCCCTGGCTCCCTATTTACCCTTCTTACTCTACCCGTTCCCACAGTGACCCCGCTTACGTCACGGGGTCTCCCTTAAGTACCCTAGGAGACGTGACGTCATCGCACTGAACGGCACACCTGACGTCACGTCCCCATTTTACTCCTCTACACAGGTGCAAGTATGCCCTGTGTGTTGGCCTAACAGGGACATATAAAGTAGGAGAGTGAACGGAGAAAACCAAGCTGTTGATGAATAATCTAGATTTGAAGTTTTCGTGACTGCAGGGATCATACTCTTTGGATCTTTCGGTAAAGTCACGTAGGTAGAAAATTAAATAAATTAAATCACGACGCTGAAGTGGAGTCAGCAGTTGGTTTTTGCTGTGGTTGTCCCACCTGATGACGGACGCTTGTGTTGCGCCCGAAAAGTCGTGATTTAATTTATTTTATTTAATACCTACGTGACTTTACCAAAAGAACCAAAGAGTGTTGATGCATAGCAAGGTTATTTCAGAAACGTTGGAGCAGCAACGCAGAATTACTTTTATTCTACTGCACAGTTTTTGTAGATTTAATTTTTTTGTTTGTTAGAAATGAGGAGGTTCTTCTGAGGCTACAAGAGGGAGTTCCTAGGAACTAAGTGGTCCTTTAGCAAATTTGTCGATTTGTTTAAGGGGACCGTTTTAATGAAGACAGCCGAGTGATGTTGTCTCCGGATTTCCAGGTGTGACAGATTTGAGTTCATGTACTGGTTGAAATTGTGAGTTTTAGAGGGTCCATCAAGGGCAAAACAGAGAGTGGAGTGGTTTAGTGGGAATGAAACGTTTTAAGGTAGATTCAGAAGGTAGGCATTATATGGTGTTACAATAGTCAAATATTGGCAGGATGGTGGCATTAGCTCTATTAAGACGGCGTTCGGCGTTTGTTTCTGTATAGAAATCCAATTTTTGTGTTTCATCTGATTGACCATGTGGACAATGCAAGTCTTGAAAGACTGCTTGGGTCCATAATGATGCCTACGTCACTTGTCAACCTGCTCAATAAGGTGTAAGTCTCGTGCCACAATGTGCACATGTGGTGAGATGGGTGTGGGGCAGCCACAGATTGAAATCACTTAGCTCTTTATAGCATTGAGGACCAGTTTTAGGGCATTACGTTGAAGTTAACGATTATTGAGGTCTTGTCGATGCTATTGTAAGTCCTCCATGGAATTCCGGAGGCAATCACAGCTGTGTCGTCAGCAAAAAGGTTGGCACAGTGAGGTGTGTGTGTATAGGAAGTTTGGGGGGCATATGTGGTGCATCCAATTGAAATCTCATTCAGTCAACCAATGGCACATGGGTCTGTCCCTTGACCTGCTCCCAGCGAGCCTTTGACACTTAATGCGGCCGCAAAGTAAATCTAGCCTAACACAAGCACCGTTGTGACATCACCACTACTTAGTGGCGAACCGCAGAAGCTGCTGTTGTTGTTGTGTGTGCACGTGGTGTGCAGAGCGGTAGTGTCGTGGTTAGTGCACTGCATGACAACCAATGACAGACGTGAATAATTGAACCTGTTCTGGGCCTTTCCGTAGGGTGACTCAGCCTTAAATGAGTACCTGGTATTATGTGCAAACATCAACACGATTAACACGGTTGACTAGGTACGGTGCGAAAGAAGTTCAATATACATACAGGCAAAGGCGGCCGGGCGTGGTGCTGGCCAGTCATCCTCTCATTTTACATCCCGGCCTTTGGAGGTTCTCGCTAACAGAACTTCCCCCAACAGACTGTTCAGACTATGTGGGGGAAAATTTGTCTTTGCTTAACACAAAATCACAATTTACCCTTTCACACTCATACAACAATTCAGAAAGAGAGAAAGAGAAAAAAAAGAAAACTATCGTTTGCTGAACACTGCAAAAAAAAAACTTAAATCAAAACATGTGTCCATTGCAAGAGAGCTGAGAAAATCCCATATCAGATAGGGGTGTGAGCAAAACTTGGCAGAAAGGGCATAGATATTTACATGAGGGAATTTCCAGAGAGGTGTTAACATGCATTACGGACAGATTCTCTGCAAATGTGGTTTTGTGTGAGCACATGCCACACTTTGACGAGCGTATCTGCATCAGCTCACCAGCCTCCCACATGTGTAATGTGCTCCCTTAACCTTTAGAGGAGGTGGTGTTATATTTCACAACATTGGCAGAGCAAGCCGAATTCATCTCTGAGTGCTGATTAGTGTTTGTCTAGCAGTGACACCTCCTATCTTGTTTTTCTTTCCAGCACATTACGATGCTGGATGTCAGCAATACTGCTTCGCTGTGTGCCTTTATACTTATGTAAGCCTTACTGTTTTAAATTAAGGGTATTTTAAAGCCACGTGTGCATTTTCATCCATGTGCTGTGTTATTAGCTTAAAAGTTTTGAGTCACGTAAAAATTTTTTTTTATAATAATAAAGATTAATTATATCCCATTGTCAGTCCGCTGCTGGATGAAGGCCTCGCCATGCTGTGTGAGTCGTAAGGCAATGGTTTGACCATACTTCACCACATTGGCCAGTACGGGTGGGTGAAGATGGGGGCGTAACCGGTTCAGATATCTCTCACCACTCACATCAGCCATGGCCGGGATTTGAACTCAGGTTGTCACCACGTCCTAAACGTCAGGTTTACCAGGTTCAACGTACAGTGCACTCACCAATGTGCCACTGGCTCGACTCCAGTAAGGAATTTGATTTTATTGAGATTTGCATTTCAATGGTGAAATCGAAGTCTTCCCATCAGGTTGATGCATTTATTTTTTTATTTTACAACTTTCTCATGGAACGATGTCATCACGAAGATGGTTCTGCTGTCAATTCAGTAGGCCTCTCTCATGCTCAAGATGCCACGTGGCTCCTTCATGCTCTGTAAACAGTGCCATCTGCACACGGGTCAACTAAATTGTTGATAAGCATTAGCCCTTGGAACCCTCATTATTGACTTGGCTGAGACCATCAGCTTATTAGAATGTGCAAGTTGGTTCAATGATAAGTGGTTAAAACTTGGCATTAAACTCATATTCTCAGCTGTGTTGGCTCACTGCTCCGATATGGCCATCATGGTCCCCTTTGCAAATTGCATAATTTACCCAAGATAATTTTGATTGCAAATTGTCCCGAATGACTTCGTTAAAGATACGTTACTATGCGGCGTGTGGCTTTGTATTGCTTTTAGGAAAATGTAGAGTCTACATGTTGATACACATAAACTTTTATTATTGTCATGCTAAAGAACAAAACACTATTTATTCCTGTTTAACGTTTCATGTAAACTGGTTTCACGGTGACATTATTCAGCTAGCCTTTCTTACACGAGCGGTTTTTAATCCCTCCCTGTCTCGTAGCCTCCAGAAAATGAGTTTAAAGGCACAGAATTACGATCAGAAATCGTTAAAGGTTCACCATCCTGGCTTACCAAAAGTCTTACTTGGCACATAAAATTTCTGACTAATGCTCCCATTGCCAAACTCCAACTCCAAGCTGCTCTTAAACTTACTGGAGCGTGCATGTCCCATATACGTTCCAAAAATCCATCCCCCCTTGGATGGCTGCCTGTTGTTGATGTGAGCCTTTCCCTCCGCCCCCCATTTCTTTCTTAGAACGCACACTGCTTGAGGTTTATCTTTGGTGGAGGCTCCAGCGTGTCTTAACACGGCACCCTGTGCATTTTGTATTTATGGCCCTTGTGCAACACTGCGCAGCTCAAGAAACAAGCTGTGCAAACATTTAATTCAAAGCCAATACGGAGAACACTCCCATGAATATTCGAAGCATTGAGCCACGAGAAACTGAGTGCCATTTTCATACCTTGCTTTATGTTGCATGTGTGTTATTTATGAGCGGATTGTTACGCAAAGAATTTGTCTTACTGCTGCGGCAAAAAAAAATGAAAATCAGAATGAGAGTCGGGCATGGGAGATGCCTGACCGAGGCTAATCACCATGACACGAGAGGATTGTGTCTAAAACGAATTATGGGAGAAATAAAGTCGTTAAGATAAATAGTAAAATATATGAACTGCGGTTTCTCAGTTTTACCGATGTCACTCATTGTTACAACGGAGAGTAATGCAAAAAAAGAAAAGTATTGAAGAGCTCAACAAAAAAAGGATGCATGATTGATCGGGCGATACATATGAACAAAACAACAGTCGTGTACTCCTACGAGAAGTTCGCTGAATGAGAATAAATAACTGTTGGAAGGACAACTGGAAAATGCGACGAAATGTGAATATATTTGGGTGGTTGTTAAAGGCACATCGGGAGGCAGACGAACAACAACGATTGGAGTGCTTTCGGAAAAAGTGAAACTTTCGAACCATACCAATGTTCCTTTAAGGAGTGTTGAGATCAATCCACATTTGCCTGCCATGATATATGTATTGTAAACATGGACCCTGAAAAAAGAATGTGGAGCAAAAGCTGGAAGGTGTTGGCAAAAAAAAATCTGTGAAGCGATGCATTCTGGAAATTACACCAGACAGACAGAAGAGAGAGGATCACTTGAGTCAGAGAACACGTGTCGATTTACAGACATCGTATTGAGTGGCAAGGAACAGCAAGTGGTCTTCAGGCAACAAACATCGTCCGAAGCAAATTGACAAGACTAGCGATGGAATGGCAGCCAACGCACAGAGGGTTCACCAGTACAGCAAATGGTCCCTGGACCACTTATGGGTTCTCAAAGCCCCACGATCTGGTGCAGATATGACTTATTTTTTTTGTACAAATTACCTCTTTTTTTTTACTCCATGACAGTCCATAGAGTAAAAAAAAAGAAGTGGCCCACGAGGTCCAACGTTATTTGGAACAATCGGTATTGAGAATGGCCACCACAGAAATATATCGAGGACAATAGTTCATGCGCAGACACGAGATGACTTCTGGCAGAGCAGGGTTATGAGGGAAGGCGACGGCTTGAGGAGGCCTCCGTCCAGCAGTGGATATAAGTTGGCTAGTGGTGATTATGAACGTATCACAGCATTGAAAGGTTTTGGGATAGCATATGTGTAATTTATGCAGTGCAGTGTTGCAGATATAATCAGCGAGAGATGTTCGAAATGGGTGAGGCGTGCGTGCAGCATCGGGTAGACTTTGAGTGGCACCCAAAGGACTACGGGGAGATGATGGAACACTGTCAGAGTAACCCTTGAAGGTCAAACGTTGAGCTGTGGTTGGCATGAATTACATGACAATGATAACTTTCCGGTGTTAATACATCCATTAAAATTCAGATGTTCTGTAAACATTTTTACATTTTAAGTGCGTATGTTGAACTTCTTTCACATAGGCGACCATGCTGCTAGGAGGTACGGGGAAAGGACAACAAACTAAATACAAAATAACTATTCTCAAGAAATGAGTTTTCAATCTGGATTGAAAAGTGCATAGCTCCAGTGGCGTCCTAATATCGGAAGGAAGAGCGTTCCAGACGGCCACAGAATCGTATCTCAAAGTGCGCGATGCAATGACCATCTTTGTTCGATGGTTAGCCAAAAGCTGCTGTGAGGATGACCGGAGTTCACGTGATGGTTTATGCTCCTTGGTATTGTGGTTAATTTGTGGTTGGAACTTTGTTCAGAGTGCGTGCTTCACAATTAAATGATTGAGAGTTGAGATCCCAGTTGGTGAGCGATTCAGCTGCACTGTTCATCTGAGGTTGATCAAATAAGCTGAACTACTTTCTGCGAAAAGTCAACAGTGGTCGTTCTATGAATGTATGGACCCCTGCCATAGGAATGTGGAATTTCCACCACTGGCTCAATGCCACCCATGGCGATGTACAATATACACTGCCACGGTTGCTTTGTCGAAGCAGGAAGGATATTTGTTTGACCGTACCGTACTTACACACAGTACACGTGTGTGCAATTGTGTGTGTACGCGGTCTGCGGGATTGAATGTTTACGGTCTACAAAGATGAAACACAAACGGCCATTGTGTGACGTAAAGTATAAATAAATAGAGTTGAAAATGAACAAAGGGTGCCGGAATCTTTGACACACCGCAGTAAAGCTGCAAACTCCACCATAGTGGGACGCTCATAGTGAAGCTGACCTCTTTCCCATAATAACCCCAATCAAGGAGAGACGAGGATCAACAAAGCATAGTTATCAGATATAGAACAGATTTGGGAAAATTGATAAAACAGAACTTAAAAATACAACTCATTATCCTGTAAGAAAGCATACACGGCGACGCAATTCAGCTGAGGCATAAATATTCTTAGCCTTTTGCACAAGTAAGGAGCAAGAGCTGACTAAAATAAATGACCACAACAGTTAATGAAATGTAAGAGACCGCGTTGCAGAGGAACGAAAGCTCAGGACGAAAAAAAACCCAGCATCGCCGTTGTTATTGGCGCTGGCCAAAATGTCATTAACGCAAAAAGAACACAAATCAAATGGGAAACATTTGGCTGGGCGGTAAATGTGGTCGAGTGTTCAGCTGACAATCAGAAGGATGGAAATTCGAATAAATTCAACCTATCAGTCCTCCAAGGTTCATAAAAAATGTGTGTTCTACTTTGTGGTAAATCAACAAAGGTTATCCTCTAAAGAAACTGATTCCCTCACCATAGGAATGTGGTATTTTCAACACTGGCTTCGGGCTATAAACAGGAATAAGTATTGCTCCATTGCTCATTTGAGCAAGGCCGGGGCACTTTGACTTGACGTTTCACTTTTAATAATGAAACATAAACATATTCCGGCAGCAGCAGACAAGTGGCAGTACATTATTTTTTTGCAAGAACAGTCCTGGAATAGGATTCCACGGGGATGACGTCACCCGTGTCGACCGTAACGCAGTCTCCCCAGCTTCAAAACAATGTGTTGCATTTAGACTTTGCAACCCAGCTTGTACTTTGACAATTTGGCACAGCAGAAGCAATAGCGAATGCTTGGTAAATGCTTACCCTAGAAATGTTTGGTTGTTGTTGCCAGGTGTGGTGGTGGTCGTGGTGGTGGGCCTGAATAGTTGGCGGTGAAAATTCAACATTTATATGCCAGGGACAAGTCCATTCGTAGAATAAATCACTGTTCACTACGCACAGCGTGGTACCAATTTTATTAATGCTGAAAGAATGATGAAATTAGCAATAATAATGTAGTAATGTTGCTATTCGCTGCATCTCTGTGCAAACAATCTTAATTTTAGAACTTTCGTGACTGCAGGAATTATTATTTGGTTCTTTTGGTTAAGTCACGTCTAAAGATAAAATAATAAATTAAATTAAATAATAGAATACGACGTTTCGATTGCAACACAAGCAATCATCATCAGGTATACTGAAATAGCGACATAAAATCTAACCAGAAAACTATAGACAGACATATTAGCAGACAGATATCACCAAGATACATAGCGGGAGCAACACAGGTAACAGAGAGGGGTGATCGTCTCTGTGGGGTGGCCTTAAATAGACAGAGGGGGGTTAGAGAAAAAATTTGCATATCAATGAGTGGTCAACAGACGTGGTGCTGCACGGCAAGTAAGCCTGAAAATCAGGAGGACACACTAAAATTACATAACCTAGTAAAATATCGAAATGTAATGTAATACAACACAGAGGGTCGGTCAACACACAATTAACGCATAGCCTGGTTGATTACGTATTTCAAAGATTGCTAAGTTAGAATTTAAGTGTGAACATTCTAAAGAGGACACAGGCAGAGAAAACAAGTCGCCAGAGAGAGAGAAAAAAGATAAGCTTCTCTCTCTAACCCCCCCTCCCTCTCTCTGCCTCCGCCCCCCTCCGCCTCCGCCCCCCTCCCTCTGTCTATTTAAGGCCACCCCACAGAGACGATCACCCCTCTCTGTTACCTGTGTTGCTCCCGCTATGTATCTTGGTGATATCTGTCTGCTAATATGTCTGTCTATAGTTTTCTGGTTAGATTTTATGTCGCTATTTCATTATACCTGATGATGATTGCTTGTGTTGCAATCGAAATGTCGTATTCTATTATTTAATTTAATTTATTATTTTATCTTTAGACGTGACTTAGCCGAAAGAACCAAATAATAATTCTGTGCAAACACTTTACAGGTAGGCTTCAACAACTAAGATTCATAATTAGTCTCTTTTGGGTTAGATGTGTCAACATTTTTCATGATAATCCTCCAACCACTCGACAGTGCCCATCATGTCAAGTTGTCACATCGTGGGCGAAGATGCCAATTGATTTGGTTTTTCAGCAAAACCGGAATGTTGAACAGCAATGTAACATTTTTTACAATTGTTTTCCAACGTTTTGCTAGAGATTGCATCCAGCATCATCACATGTTAACAAAGGTTCGTCTGTCACGTGAGATCAATTGGCATACTGGCCCACGTGACAACTTGTTCTGATTTGCTCGGTTGGGAGGTGGAGGGTTATAGTAAAACAACATCATACCTACACATTGTAACCCAAAAGAAAGCAATTGTGCATCATATATGTGCAGAGTTGAAGTGCTGTATTACCTAATTGTCAATGTATGATTTCTGTGAGCATTACAACGTTTCTGGACGATGTCCAAATACGGCTTTGAGGAACTTGTGAAACTTTGACAGTGACTTTTGTTATTGATTGTGTTTCGAGAATGGAGTGATGATGTCAGTCACGGTAGAAGTTCGAATCTTTGTTGCACAAAATTTAAGGCGATAGACGATTTAATACTCATATAGAAGTAATTCAGAATGAACAGGATACATTGAGGAATGGTTTCAGTAATGGTTACCTATTGAATCATGGCAGCCAAACACAGATCAAATTTCAACCTAAAACCGCCACGTACACAGCTTATTCACGAAACGAGAATGTTAAGCATTGCGATTGTAAGCCAGCACGCGAGAACACTGTAATAAAATTGAATATAACTTGTAAATGGACACCAATGAACTTCATATTTTGCAATAAACCGTCTGGCACGATTGCCAAAGACCTGGTGCCAAGATAAAAAAAAGAAATCATTAAAGGTCGTCAGGTTTGTGATGCATACGATGTACGATGATATACGTGATGCATGACTTTTTGCAACGTAACAATAGTAATTTGAGACTGGTAACGAGCACATTATTCGCTCACTGTCGACGAGAGAGAATGACTCGGAGGCACGAGGAACCACATGCAAGTGGGCTTTGGCAGCCATGCGGTGAGCTGGTGACAACACGTTGCCCAAGCTCTGCAGTCTTCTATATGTCAGATGTTTGCAGCCAATTAATGAGTGTTTATACACGTGGAAAGAAACCAGAGCACCCGTAAAAAAAAGACCCAAAAGGGCAACGCACTCTCTCTCTCTCTCATACAGATAGAACGGATGTAAAATTTCGATTAAAAGCTTTCGTGACTGCAGGGATTCATCTTCTTGGTTCTTTCGGTAAAGTCACGTAGAAGGGAAATAATAAAAATAAAACAGAATTAAATAATAATATCATATTATAATATTATAATATAATAAAGTAATATAATATTATTTTATTATGTTATATTTTTATTATTTTATTATTTCCCTTCTACGTGACTTCACCGAAAGAACCAAGAAGAAGAACGGATGTAGTCCACATTTGCCGTACTGCCTTCTCGTGGTGAGCCGAGCCAGGGTTAAAGGAGTTCCACGACGTCTTTGTGATCCACCAAAACCCTCGCTGCTGCCTCCATACTGCTCGATTCAATCCCGGGTGCATAGCTACTACCGCGGTGGGGCACTGCCTTGACGGGGTGAAGGGTGCTTGATGGCCTTGAAAGGTTTCAAGGTAATCAGTCCCCAGCTACATTTTCCCATGCACCAACACGGCGTGATTGTGTGCCTTTGTTGCTGCCCGATGCTGCACAGCATCTCCCTAAACTTTTGTGATCACAGCTTTGGCTAATCCTTGTCAGAAATTAAATGGGACTTGCATATAGCACGTCTTTGTTTAATCGTTGCAGCAATGTGCATCAATGTGCAAAGGTACATTAGCACTTCATTGAACCTCCTTTTCCTGTACCAAAATATAATAATAGGGTTTTCCCCTTTTTTTTGGCAACAAAACTGAAACTTTTTACAAGGATTTATGTCTGCATTAACCACAATACTTGCAGTGAAAATGCAAACAAAAAACACACTAAAATAGTATATGCATTGTTCTTTTGGCGTCCTCTGGTCGAGCACCAATTGGGTCGAGGCTCAAAAGAAAGCCGTCCCTTGGTGTGGACCAATCAGTTTCAAGTGCAATGTATATATTATCATAGTATATTTTTTGTTTGCATTTTGACTGCAAGTATTGTGGTTAATGCAGACATAAATTCTTGTAAAAAGATCTCAGTTTTGTTGCCAGAAAAAAAAGGGAAAACCCCTATTATTATACATTAGCACTATTCAACATATTCAAGTCGTTATGAATTTACGATTTGGAATAAGCTTCAGAAAACGTATTATGCCTCTTTTGCATTTAAGTTTTAACCATTGATCGTTTAAAAGACAACCTATATGAAATAGCATTTAATTGTATTTTAAACGTGCTTTCTCCTTTTTGATAACCCAGGCCACTCTTTCAAATGACACTGTCATGGTCTCTTGAGATTTCACCTGGTTCAACACAATTAATTTGAACGTGAACTTATTTGTTTGTATCTGACTAACTCGTGTTAGGGTTAAAGTTCAAACTGGACAGTTGTGAGCTCGGGTCCATGTCGGGAGTTGACTCGGGCCCATCAGCGGTTGATAAAAAGCGGCATCACTTTTTTGAAATGTCAAAAGCCACCGTTCCATGGCGAGACTAACACCAACCATGGGATTTCAGACTTTCCACCCACAGTGCTCAGAGACACCAATAGAGAGAGATGAGCAACTGCCCCCGATTGCTTATTTGAGCAGAGAGACATTTTACTTGAATTCTTACTGAAGTCATTACTTTTGGGTCCTGTCAACGTTGGTTGAAGTAGTCGCTGTGGTTTGCGGACATTATTTTTGGTGACAGAGCCACTGAGACTTCAAAGTAATCTCTGTGCTCGAGACACAATTGTTCGGTTGTTCTCAAAACGTTTTCTAGGAAGGAGCTACACTGGCACGTTGTAGCAGTGAATTGGATCAGTGCATTCTGTGGCTGATGCCTGAACCAGAACGCTACTCAAACGCTGCACCCTAAACATTGCCCACTACCTACGCCATCCCACTTACAACACATGCAGACGCTGTCGGGATAATGAAGGCCCTTCCAGGAATGTTTTTTTTTGTTTAGACTCTTTAATTCCTGACCACGTTTGGCTTTATATATATAAATAGATTTTAAAACTATATACTTTGAGTCAGGGAAAATTAACCAGCATCTGCGTTGCGGCTCGCTGCGTTGGACCAAAAAAAAAAGCGATTCTGCTATAAGTGTTTTTATAGGGACATCTGCTAAGCATTACATTGCAGATGTGTGTGCGTGCATGGATACGTCCTTCCATTGTGAGTAAGGCAGCTCAGATTTCTCCGAGGCTGTATTCAAATTGTGATGAAGTAAGCAATGGAAACCAAAGCAATTCTACGCTTCCCCTCATTCTAATGCGCCTTTCCAAAGTCCATCAGAGTCTGCCAACAATTTTTCAATTTTTCCAATTCTTATTGCAGATGAGGAGTATGATTGAAATAAAAGATAGATTTTTTTTTTTGCCAGCCTGGAAAGAATACATTTGTAGTAATAATAATAATAATAATCTGTTACCCAGCGTGATTTTTTTACAATAGTAGCAAGTTGTCAATCATATTGTTCATTGCTCATTACCATCTCTCTGCATAAATATAATTGACAGCCCAGTTTCATCACCTCAAATATGGTGCATTCCTAATCAGAAGGATGAGAATTAGAATCCTGATCTGGGATTGACTTATCATCATCCCTTCACGGTCGGAAAGTCAACGTTCATTTTTTTTTCTATGAATAGCCCAACCTCTGCCATGGGAATATGACATTTCCACTGCTGCTACAGGCCCGTCAGTAAACATGAGTGCCGTATCATTATGTCTTGAGTACGAGAGACACTTTTATTTAACTTTTCAGAAGGCAATAGCGGTGCCAACAACATCCCTTAAGTTTTATTCTACTCCAGAAATTATGATTGTAATTATTTGATAATGTCCTTAGTCTTTTTCTTTCCCTGTTATATCTACTTTATTCCCAATCTTTTACTCAACTCTTACATTTATCCCTCCATCATCCTCAACCAACCGTTCTCACTGTGCCTCTGCATGCGAAACAACTCCACACTCGCCAGCATTCCAGTCCGAACTCCTGCACAGCTACGGGTCCATGCAAACTCCGACTCCTGTTGCGATTTCATCATCCGCTGTCCAGTTCTCATCTCCCTTCCACGTGCATTTCCTCCGACTGTCAATCTCTGTTTTGTCTCGTCCATTGTTTCTCATGCCCCTCTGGGATTTTGTCTCCCGCCAAGGTCAGCTAGACGACTTCACTGTACCCGGATTCCTGTTCACCCTGGAGTCTACGGCCATCTTCTCTCGTCCATTTGAGTTGTCCCAATGCTTGTGACGAGCCTTGACGCGCATCGGAAACACGGTCACAGAGAACAACAAAACCTTAGTTTGACCGAATGCTCGGGGGGCGCAATGATATACTCGTGTCGGAAAGTTGAACCGAAAAAAGGTCCTGGGTTCGAATCCTGGGCTCCCACTGGAGTTGACTGCCTTCCGAGTGGTGCAGTCTCATCAGGTGATTGTTGATTTTACTCACCACAGAGGAATGATGATGATGATGATGTGGCTGACTGAACTTAGCTAGGATTAAACTCACAATTCAAGAACTGGGAGCTGATCTGCTGTTCTACAAACGGAACTATATTATCAGTCAAAGTGTCTCCCTGCCCAAGCGAGAATTGAGTGGTGTTCATATCATTTGCTGGCAGTAATGAGACTCGGTCGTGAAAACTATGAATGTCTATGACATTGGCCAATCTCCTCATATGAGAATAACTGTTGAAATCCTTCATAGGGGTACCTATTCTATGAACCACCGGTGATTGATGATAAAGATGATGCTGGACCGAGTCGATCTCAAATCAGTCATTTGAACTTTCCCATTGTGAGTTGAGCTCTCTAACAACGGTGCCACATGGCTGGAAGAGTATTATTGCAATTCTGTTATTTTCATAAAAAGAGAGGATTTGATGATGATTGTCCCAACTTCCTTTTTATAGGGGCTACAAAAATGAATTTCTGAAAATTACAATCGGCTCCAGGGTGCACAATGATATGAACGTTAGACATTTATTACGAGAAAATCGTGTTTTTGTTAGGAAATATGGCATGAGCAAAACAGATGGGTTAATTTTCTAGGAAAAGAATTACTTCCTTAAATGTCAACGGTGTTTTGTCATGTTTAAAGCTTCACACATGACATGTGGACTTTTCAGGAGAAGTGTTTTTGCAAAAAGTTTTTTTTCTGCACGCTTATGATGATGCACGTGTCTGTGTTTTTGCGTCCATGCGTGTGCTGTATGTGCATGGCGGAGTGGTGGCTGGTTAGCGCGCTGCACTGCGAACCTGGCGACCCGATTTCGATTCTCGTTCACAGCCAGCAACAGTGAGGACTATCTGAACAATTCCTAGGACACCCCTAGGTCGTCTCAGCCTCAAATGAGTACCTGGTGCGATGTGTAAATATCGTCGCTAGGGAGACAAAGGCGGCCGGGCGTGGTGTTGGCCACCCACCCCCTCGTGTGCCGTGCCGGCCTTCATAGGTGCTCGCTAACAGCACTTGCCCCAACAGTCTGTTAAGGCTACACGGGGGATCTTTGTCTTTGTGTTACGTGTGTGCGTGTTGAGGATAGGTGGTTGTAGCGGTTAGTGCGCTGCGCTACGAACCTGGCGACCCGGGTTCGAACTCAAGTTCACGGCCAACACCCAGTGACGATTATATGAACCGGTCCTGGGCCTCCCTAGGTCGTCTCAGCCTCGAATGAGTACCTGGTACGACGTGTAAACATCACCACCAGTGAGACAGAGGCGGCCGGGCGTAGTTATAGCCACCTTGTGTGCTGTGCCGAACGTCGTAGGTGATCACTAACAGCACTTGCCTGGACAGCAGAGGTGTGGACTCGAGTCATGTGACTTGGACTCGAGTCAGACTCGAGTCATGAATTTGATGACTTGCGACTCGACTTGGACTTGCATAACAATGACTTTGTCCCACCTATGAGATGTGGACTCGAGTCATGTGACTTGGACTCGAGTCAGACTCGAGTCATGAATTTGATGACTTGCGACTCGACTTGGACTTGCATAACAATGACTTTGTCCCACCTATGAGATGTGGACTCGAGTCATGTGACTTGGACTCGAGTCAGACTCGAGTCATGAATTTGATGACTTGCGACTCGACTTGGACTTGCATAACAATGACTTTGTCCCACCTATGAGATGTGGACTCGAGTCATGTGACTTGGACTCGAGTCAGACTCGAGTCATGAATTTGATGACTTGTGACTCGACTTGGACTTGCATAACAATGACTTTGTCCCACCTCTGCTGGACAGTATTCCTGGCACCAATCTCTTAAGTCGTCAAGCCATTCTCTGTTAGGTTTTCCTCTATTCTCGGTTCCTTCCATTTTTCCAAACAACACACTTTTAATGCCCCTGTTGTTGTCCATCCTGATAGCACTCTCATATATTTATAGAGGGCCGCAGGGCTTGTGCGTGCGGGAGGGGTTGGATTTGGTGTCATCTCAATGCCTGGCTGTCTGTGGTTGTTCCTCGCACATCTGAGTGGTTTTCTCTCTTCGAGAGCGAGTGAATACTATGTGGTGAGTTACACCTTGAAGTTATTATTTTTATACGCATGGACTGGGACCCACCATATAGGCATGTGGATTTTAGTTTTTTTATCACTGGGAGACAATTTGACTACGAGTGTTATTAAAACCCAAAAATGTTTAATGACCTCCAATT
Organism: Lampetra fluviatilis; assembly: GCF_964198595.1. NCBI lineage: Eukaryota > Metazoa > Chordata > Hyperoartia > Petromyzontiformes > Petromyzontidae > Lampetra > Lampetra fluviatilis. The sequence goes on along the minus strand of NC_136295.1, from coordinate 4,773,427 downwards.
CACTTTCTGCTTGCTTCTGCTCGATTGAGTGCAGATCATGAACTTCGTTTTACTTATTCATATCAACTTATGAGTGGTTGACTATATCTGTTAAAGTATAATACTTTAAACATCCCTGAAATACAAATGGAACTGGACATTCCCATCAATGGGATGCATGAATCTCTGAGGATCCATTCAGAGGAAATGTCTTCGAAAAATGGTATTGCAAAAGTTGCGCAAGCATTTATCGTCCCATTATTTCAAGATTAATATGCATGAGCTCACATCTGCCATGCCCAAGCACTATTTCGAAAGGTCAACTAACAAACAAAAAAGTTGTTTTATATATAAATACACTTGCCCGCTACGCGAAAAAAACAGCAAGCTGTCATGTGGATAAACTGGCCTTGCCATAGGAACGTGGAATTTACACCACTGTCTCAGAACTGCCGGTGGACAACGAAGCTCCACCTCACGCTCAATCGAGTGGAGAGAGAAGCCATCACTCCTGACTTACATCCTGAGTGGTTATTCTCAGCTGCAGGCGCATTCACGCCCTGCGCACTTCTTATCGAGAAGGGGGAAAGTTTCGCTTGTTAAATTGTCTTGTCGTGGCCTTTTTTTCGAAAGCCCGGTTGATTGACCACGCGACACTGGCTTCCTGGGGGGGTCATCTAACTTTCCTCTCTGCGTAATCTCCCCGCTGCTGACGGATGCAGGAGGACCAGGTGTTCGTGCATTTCAATCCGAGCCCTGGGGATGCGTTTTAATTTATCTCTCCCCACGCTCTTGACACTCCCGCTTGCAGCAGCCATTCACAGGGACACTCGCAAGCCGGGTTAGAGTGGATCGCAGCTATGCGTATATATACATGGGCATTGGTTTCGGCATGAGAACGCCTTCCTTCAGCCGCAGACAGAGAATTGCGGCAGATGACGTCAATGAGCTTTATAAGCATTTCTAATGAGTGCGAATGCCAAACGGATCTCTGTCAGCAATCTTAAAGTTAGAGCTTCAACTTCCACATTGCTGTGGCAGAGGCCAGTCTCTCCATAGGACAACCACGAAGCAGTACTAATTTATTTAACCCTGATGTGATCTTGATGGGCTGAGGCCACCCCCCCCCCCCCCCCCCGACTGTGATGATACCCTGCCGTCTTCTGACTGTGAGTCGAGTTCTCCGACCACTTTGCTACCTGGGTGCATGAACACATAATTGGTGACTGATATATTAAAAAAGAACCGTCAGTGCCATGACACTCATCACCGTCATCAGCCACGGTTCATCCACTGCTGGGCAGAGTTCGCAACCGGGTACCCGATACCCATACCCTACCCGATACCCGGCTATCCGTACCCGGCCGGGTACGGGTACCCGTTTGCGACCCTGGTGCGGCCGGGTACGGGTAGACCGTGAGTCACTGGTGAGTAACCTATTTGTCACTCATTTCTCAACGTCTTGTCTCTTCTCACAATTCAAGTTCCTAGAATCAACCCACCCGCGCCTGCAACATGGCTTCATCCCAGAGGTCGCAATCAGGTACCCGATACCCTACCCGTACCCGGCCGGTTACGGGTAGGGTACGGGTACGACCCTGGTGCGGCCGGGTACGGGTACGGGTAAGGAATCAAAACCCGTTTGCGACCTCTGCTGCTGGGTAAAGGCCTCCCCAAGCCGTCGCCGTCTCTCGCATTTCGTCGATTTTGAAATTCCACCCAGCACCTGCACACACGAGATCATTTTGTCATCCCATGTGCTCGGCTGCCACTCCCGTCGTTATAATTGGCCATCGGCCGTCACCACCGGCAGCGACGTGGAAAAGACTTGTAGCCGAGCTGTAAGTGCTCTGATGCTTGCATTGTCTTGGTGATGTTCACCTCTGGGCATTGTCTAGTCGAGCACTGGTGAGACAGCGCCACAGAGAAGGCTGTCTCTGGTGTAGGCCAATCAGTTTTCAAAGACAATGCATATATATGAACAGAGCATAATAATAGGGTTTTCCCCCTTTTTTCTGGCAACAAAACTGAAACCTTTTTACAAGGATTCATGTTTGCATTAACCACAATATTTGCAGTCAAAATGCAAACAAAAAACACACTATGATAATATATTGGCATTGTCCTTGAAACTGATTGGTCCACACCAAGGGACGGCTTTCTTTTGAGCCTCGACCCAATTGGTGCTCGACCAGAGGACGCCAAAAGGCGTACAGCTCAAAGACAATGCACTATGGTACTGGCAACGGAGGTCTAATGATTAACAGAGCATGTTTGTTTTCATGTTTTGTCACAAGTTTGTGTGGTTAATGCAGACCCGATGCCTTGCAAAAGCTATCTATTTCGGTGTTTGAACATCTTAACACCTGTTGTATTGCCAGAAAGGGTCAAAAATATTCTTATTTTTCTTCATTCTGTGTTGAACAATATTGAGCTACGTGAGTGGTAATGCACCTGGTGTTAATAAGACATCGCCAACAACATTTGTACTGCTCATCATACGTGTGGCATCCGTACAGCAGTTTCCTCTTGAAGGTGTATCAATACATTTCAGCTGCACGGGAACAGAGGCAATGAAGCCAACATTTGGAAACACTTATCCAGCAATACGGAGAATGGCTGCAGATCATGATGAAGATGATGATAGGTAAAGGATACATTTATGTGCTCCATAGTGGGGGACACAGCAGAATGCGTGTACCTAGGACAGCTACTGAAGGCAGATGGAAATCAAAATGATGAAATTAAGAGGTGGACGACAGGCAGGTTTTGGTTTGCTTTAAGAAAGCTCAACGTGATAATGAAAAGCAAATAGCGCAATGAAATCAGTTCATCTGCAGATGCTGGTTGATCGTTACTATTGCAGGGCCCTGAGAGGTAGTCTAGGGAGCCTTCATCCAGCAGTGGATTGACCAAGACTGAACTTCTTTCGCACTGTACGGAGCCAATCGTCGTCATCGGAGGTGCGGGGGAAGAACAACAAACTAAACGTAAAAAGCAGTTCTAAAGAAATTAGTTTTCAATTTTGATTTAACGGTCCATAGCTCCAGTGACTTGCTAATATCGGCAGAAGGAAGCGTGTTCCAGACGGCTGTAGAAGGGCATCAAAAAGCACATAATTCAGTGGCCGTCTTTGTTAAACAGCTAATGATGATGAGTGTAAACAGGTTTTTAAAAATCAGTGGTCTGTTATTTATTGTATTGATTTATTCTCAAATATCAGTGTAACATTAGCACATATTATGGAACCTTAAGTTTGATCTCGTTTTCACCATTTCTTTTGTCCCCCCTCTGCTTACCTCATTTGACTCAAAATGGGCAAACAGATTTTCTTAAAGTTTAGTGAATTGTCTTTCATATGAAGGGTTGTGTTTGCATTTAAAATGAGATTTCATCAAAGCTCTTGGGTTAAAATGTGTTTTATTTTTCCATTGTTTTGCAAGTGATTCTAATTTTGATACCAGATTGCCTCTTCATGCCTGAAACTTTAATATTCTCAAAAGACATGCACGTGTGTTTGTGCGCGGGTGAGCGTCCAAACGTACAAACGGGAGGGAGTGCGGGGGCGTTTTGTGGGATGGAGTGGTTGTTGTGTTAGTGCACTGCGCTACGAACCCGGCGACCTGAGTTCAAATCCTAGCCACGGCTAACAGCATTGGCGATTTTACATTTCAAGTGGTCCTGGGGCTACCCCATGGTTGACTCAGTCTTAAATGAGAACCTGGCGTGATATGTAAATATTATTGGTGGGGAGACAAAGGTGGCTGGGTGTGGGGCTGGGAGATCTTTGTCTTTGTACATATATATGTGGATATATCGACTTACGTATAAATGTGAAGTGGTGGCATAGGGGTTCGTGTACTCCAAATACCTCGGTTGAATTCCCACTCATGGACATCAGTGGTGATAAGGCATATACATTAAACGAAACAATTTTTATTTTCACTATGGGAACCTCATTTGCCAGTAAAAATATGATAATTGGTTCTTTACCCTTCTATCTGGCAACAAAACTTTGTTTGTATTATGACTGCAGGTATTGCGGTCTATGCAAACATGACTCCTTGTAAAAAAGGTGTCAGTTTTGTTGCCAGATAGAAGGGTAAAGAACCAATTATCATATTTTTACAGGCAAATGAGGTTCCCATAGTGTAGATGCTTGCCCCGAGCTCTCATACTCTGATGGTGCATTGTCTTTGAGTTGTGCGCCTTTTGGCGTCATCTGGTCCAACCCATATGAGACTAGGCTCTAAGGAAAGCTGTCTCGGGTGTGGATCAATCAACTTTAAGGACAGTGCACATTATCAGAGTTATGTTCTTTTGTTTGTATTATGACTGCAGGTATTGCGGTCTATGCAAACATGACTCCTTGTAAAAAAGGTGTCAGTTTTGTTGCCAGATAGAAGGGTAAAGAACCAATTATCAATTTTTATTTTACCAGGTAAGGCCCACCAAGCTGTGACGCTCTTTTTCAGAAGTGAGCTGACCACAAATGATAGCCCAACGAAATGGATAATTATCACGTGGAAATATATAGCAGCCAAATACTCTGAATGCATGTTTTGTTTATGTGGAGAGAAAAACCGGAGGACCCGGAGAAAAATTCACGCGACCACGGGGAGAACATGCAAACTCCGAATTTTCGGTATTAGGTTCGGGATCGAACCCACGACCTCCTCCATACCAGGTGAAGTAGTTAACATCTCGTCACTGTGGAGAGATGTTAACTCAGTCTAAACCACTCTCTTTTTGCTTGCCTTTTGAATTCACTCCCATCTTCTCTTTTTCCCCAAGCTCTTATAACCTTGCTCGATTTAAGAAATGTATACTCTTTGGTTGGATTCCTGCAGTCACGAAATCTTCAAATCAAGATTAAGAAATGTATTTACGCTTATCTAATACATCTTCAGCAGTGCTGTTTGTTGCTGACTATCTGCCCTTTTGGGGCGTTGGATCTTTGCTCCCCAACTGTGCTCAAATAAAATAAAATAAAGTGAGATTATTGAGTGAGAATTATAGGCCGTTACCACTGGAATTTAAACTTACGAGTTTTTTTAAGCTAAACTATGTTTAGTTGTTGAGATGGAACTACAATTAATTATTAGTGTCAAGATAAACTATTTGTTCGCGGAATTCAAATCTTTAAAAACCTTAAAATGTCCATCGTCAATGTAGAAAAAAATACATACAAAGATTAAGCTGCCATGTAATTGTGAATATTTATCAGTCAGTAGTGCACATGTTTTATCACAGACCTTGCATACTTTTGTCTGCGTGCCCTGTATCAGCTCAGCATGCTCTGCATGCCTGTGCACCACGTGCTAATGGTACTTTGCAGGGTTTTGCACGGATGAAGAACATCGGAGACCTTGTACCTATCGACGGTTGGTGAGGGCTTAACTAACTTTTCAATTGTCCGTCGTGAGCGTCAACATCCCGTTACCATTGTCGACGTGGTTCAATATGCATTAGTGTACCTCCAACATCTTCCCAAGTGGCGCTACTACTAACGGGTGGCTTTAAACATTCAGAAGGCCGTGACTTCAAATCACGATCGGAGAGCCATCTCGGTGAACTAAGGACCCAACCAACACATGTCGACGCTGTTGGACGTATGAAGTCCGAGAGCCAGCCGAACGAGTGGTGTATGAGTCGAGGGGGTGACTCTGCAGATGTGTAGAGTTGGGTTGTTGTGTTGGTGCCAGCGGCGGTGCCTTTAAAATGTACGTGTCTTTCTATTTACTCATCCTATTCTTCTTCTTTCGAATGGCTGCTGATGTAGATGCAGAGCAACGACTGCAATTCAGGTGGGTCAAGCACAGCCTGGCAAACGTTGAAACAAACTCGAAGTTTCAGATTATTTGGTGATGCTGCATTAGCAGTGGTTCACAAACACAAGTAGCAAAAAACACTCGACACAACCCACTCTTCCCCTACAAGAAGAAACATCTGTGATTGGCAACGTTTTAGGCAATGGCCCTTTTTGATCAACCACAGCACGTAAACCGTGGGCTATAAAGAAAGGCCATTGTTCTGGTCGAGCGTGTTGAGTTATTTTCCATAGTGTCAGGGTTAGTGTCGAAACGAGTGCTAATGTTAAGTTCGGAGACAGGGACGATGCTATTTATACACCACAGAAGCACATACAAGATCCACCTTCATGAAACTTGGGGCAAGTCCTGTTGTTGCGCAAACTATTAAAGCCACCGTGACACGTAAACATGGGTGGTTGGGACGGTATCGTGCATGCCCAGCCGCAGTTGTCTGCCCAATGCTGATGTAGACATAGCCCACTTCATAAATTCCCACTTTTATTTTAAATCTACTTAGGCGGAGGTCTAAGCAAGATTCAAATAACAATGGTTGTATTTTTTTTTAAGCTTTCGTGACTGCAGGGATTCATATTCTTGGTTCTTTCGGTAAAGTCACGTAGAAGGGAAATAATAAAATAATATAAATATAAAACCATAAAAATTATCACGACGTTTCGACTGCAACACAAGCAATCATCATCAGGTGTGAAATCCACAGCAAGAAAATGATGATTGCTTGTGTTGCAGTCGAAACGTCGTGATAATTTTTATTGTTTTATATTAATATTATTTTATTATTTCCCTTTTACGTGACTTTACCGAAAGAACCAAGAATATAACAATGGTTGTACCATGGCCAAGAATTACACACAGCGCTACCGCCACATGCACGCACACCACACATGCCCACACATCCAGTGACACATACAAACGGCTCCCTGTTAAGTGGAGTACTCATCAGGAGTATGCACCTTTTAGTGAGCAGCTATTAACGCTGGCATGGCAAGAGGGGGATACTGACGTGGGGAGCCATTTTGCCTGCCCACATTTGTCTCCCCAAGTTCTGATCTTTAAACACCGCAACCACGTACGAACTGAAGGCTGAGCGGACCTAGAGCAAGGGGTCCCGAAACCAGTTCCAAATATCACTCGCCGCTCATCTTAGCCATGATCCGGACTTGAACACTTTTCCCCTGGAGTCTTAGCACAGTGTGCTCACCACTGCGTCACCACCCCGCACAACAATAACACCAGGCTTGGGAAATGTTCTCGAATCACTTGCCTCTGATAACTTTTTTTGGGGGGGGACAGGCGGGGAGGTAAGATCGCATGAACGTAAATGTGTCGTAAACCCACCTCCGCCCTAACCCTACACATTAACATTGATATGATCAAAAAAAAAACTTGGCATGGATAATATTGGTCGCAAAGCCTACGTGTTAAATGCATTTGCCTCTAATGTCTGGAATCAAACCCAGTTTTTTAATTTCTGGGATTGGAGCGTTTTGCATTGACGACTACACCACGGTTCCCTTGATTAACGAGGACAAATATTCCCCCACGTATTGCCATACAGACTGTTGAAGTAAAATGAGTGACCAACACCACGCCTGGCTGACTTTGTAAACACACACACACACACAACCACTTAAGTCAACATTTGAAGCACACATGCAACACCCCACATACAGATAAACTCGCTATAGCAACCTTCCGAGTGATCTATATGGAGTTAGCAAAATTCGCGATACTACAGTATATGTATAATCGGTAGCCAATAAGTAAAAACAAAATATCGTCGGTAAAAGTTCCTGTATGGAGCTCGAACTCTTCATAAAGGCGCTGCCAAAACAACTGGACCGCCTTGCTTCTTTGAATTTCTATCCGCAGTGGCCCCCTTGTCGGATTGCCAGAGCCTGCGTTATCTGCACTCTGTCAACTTGAACAGTAGCCCACGTTATACTGTTCTAGCTTTAAAGGTTCCGTTGTGAAATGCTTGGTTGAGAGTCAAGGACAGATTGTGCACATGCACGCTTGTCTGCCGGTGCTGCCAAGTTTCATGTTGATGTCAGTTTGCCGATGTGAAGATAGCTTTGAGGTATGAGGCCATAGGCCACTCGGCTTCATACTGGTAGACTGCGATCTATAGAAGAGTGCACGCTGGTACCAAAATGAGAATGAGCCACTCTATATGGGGGCCTGTGTGGTTATTTAGAGAGAGGGAGAGTGTGTGTGTGTGCGTGTGCGTGAAACGCAGGAAGTCAGCACAGTAGGCAACACAGATGGTGCATCAGTCAGTCAACCCATGGCACCTGGGTCTGTTCCATGACCTCCTACCAGCGAACCTTCGACACTTCACACGGTCCCAAAGTGCACCTAGCCTGGCACAAGGTAATGTCACCGCCACTTAGTGTTGTTGTTGCTCGTGTTTAATAGGGGAAAAGTACGGCAGTGGTTCGCGCACCGTGCTACAGTTCCTACGTAAATTTGGGTATTAGTGGTATTAGTGGCAAGTGGTATAAAAACTTTTCCTGGGCCTTCCTTATGACAACTCAGTCATACATGAGTTTCTGGTACAATGTGTGAATATCAGGACTTGAGGGTGGGGGGACGGGAGAGAAACAGCAGGCAAGCAGGGTGCAGCTCACACTCCCTTTCACGTTCTTTTCCGACAATACTAGGCACTTACTAACAGGACTTACATATTTGGTAAATGGTCCTGAACAGGGGAAAGTTGTCTTTGCGTGTTAATTTTTACACGCTTTCATTTAACTCACTCTGTCTGTTGTTGTCGTTGTTGTATCCTCAAATCTTGTAACTCCCTTTTAACCCACTTACCAACGTGGTATCGACTGCAAACGTGGGATGCTTATGTCATACTGATGACAATACTATATTCTATCATAAAAAAATAAAAATGTTTATTTTTAAACATTATTTTTAGAGGTTATGTTTCGGCTTGGGTGTAATTGTCCACGGTCAACTGACGTTGGCTGTAAATAACCACAGTCCCTTACGTGATGGCAAGCTTCGGGGACACTTCCTGGAGTTGTGGAGTTCTTCCATTACTTGTACATTTTATTAAAGCGTGTTTAAAAAAAGGTTTTTTTCAACATAACTTGTTTTTTTTTATTAGAACAACTGCGACACGGTGTTTAGTGCACCGCAGTGTAATACCATTGTGACTTGGTTTCAATTGAACAAATTTTTTATGAATATCTGGACCATGCTAATCCACTCACTAGATTGACTCAGCTGAAAATGAGTACCGGTTTTCAGCCGTGAGAATCGACGCTGGCGAGGCAGAAACAATCGAAACAGGCCTGCGTGGTGATGGCCACGACGTTATTATTTGAGATCGAATTCGAAAAATCCCTTCAACGCCATCGTTCTGTGGTTTGCCAGCGCAACGCACCCTAAATGCAACGTTGGCAAAATATCACTTTTATTTGAAACCTAGGCTGGCAAATGGTACTTTCTTCAAACGGAACTGGAAAAAGTACCTTCTTTTCATCAATATGGGGTTTAAGCCCATTTATTACTTTTGGGACAATCCAAGGAAAAGAAGTGGGCAGTTTCCGATCAAAAAATCCCTTTTGTTGTGAAAGATCCGACTTTGAATACAGCATATCTTCAACAAGTCTGCTCACTTTTGGGCCATTCATTTAAGGTAATGAGAGGGGAGATGCGTTTTAACGAACAGTATAATTCCTAGACCTTTATGCCAGCTTCGGTAAGGAAATAATAATAAATGGTTTTCACTAATTAAATCCTAATATTTGTCCATTGAAATCAGAGTAAGGAATGTAAGCTTTTTCTGCATGTTTAGATGCTGGCATGACTCAATGATTTAAAAATAAAAGGAATTATTCAATGCTTGCCAGGATATACAATGGCAATTGGGTGTTATTGCAATATGGTATACTGGCACTGTATATTGGATTAGTGTATGGCAATGGATTTCCGAACTGACGAATGATTCAACCCCGTCCCCTCCTCCAACTACTTGAACTTCACCAACCAGCGCTGACCAGTGTGGTGAAGTATGGTCAAGTAGCCCTCCCCGTGACTGAAATTTCGTGTGAAGACCTAAGGACTTCATCTAGCAGTACATTGCCCAAAAACCGAGCTGTGCACTGATATTATAATATGTTGCGTGCATATCCAGCTGGCTGGTGCTGTCTTCAGAGGGATCACACTAAATCTGTTACGGGTGCAAATTCTGGCCGCCAGAGATCAACTCGGCCTACCGTCATCAAAGTCCAGTTGGGGTCCATGAAAGGCGAATGCCGCTTCGTGGGACGTCAAATATCGAGCACAAAATATTTGTTTAAAAAATTAACCCGTAAAAACAAAGTTTTTCACTCTAAATCCTTTATATGCGTGGCGGCTAGAGTCCTCTCGTCGTCTGGCTTGAGATGGCTGCCACCTATGGGTCAGATGATTGTCTGCCAGCATTAAGCAATTGGTAATTAAATATTTTTAAAAAATTCCCTAAACAGTGTAAAATTTTGGAAAAAAAATTTCACGAAAATTAATTGTCACGCACAACGAGTCTGTGTGGGAAATGTTAGCTCGATTGGATCACGGGAAGTGGGTTAAAAAACGACCGAAAGATTTGCACGGTCGTAAGCAAGCAAGCAAGCACGCAAGCAAGCAAGCGAACGTAATATAAAGGATTTAAAAATGTATTCGCCTGTGGAGGACGTAGGGATCGATCCCGCGACCTTTGGCATGGGAAGCGAGGGCGCTACCAACTGCGCTACTCCGCCACGGCCTGTGGAGGGGTTACGCTCTGGGCTCTTACACTCTGACGTTCAGCCAAAGCCATGAATGCGTTCTATTTGAATATATGTAAAATATTTTTTTTGCATAAAAAGTGTAACATTTTGGGAATTTTTTTTCACGAACAATAATTGTCTGGCACAACGAGTCTGTGTGGAAAATGTCAGCTCGATTGGATCACGGGAAGTGGGTTAAAAAACGACCGAAAGATTTGCACGGTCCTAAGCAAGCAAGCAAGCACGCAAGCAAGCAAGCAAGCACGCGAACTTAATATAAAGGATTTAAAAATGTCTTTCTCTCTCGATTTACTTTCAAACGTCTTTCTCGCTTCTTCTTTCCTCGGTCGATGTTAAACTATTTCCACCTTTTCACGCATAGCGCTCTGAAAACGATTGTTTAAGGGCGTTATATACATTTACATTTTATTATTAAGTCAACAGCAGTTTTCTTCTCGTGAGTCGGGACCGTGGCATTGGGGAGGAGCACCATCCCATTGCTTCAATGGGCAGTCGTAGGACATTGGCTGTTAATAAGCATTTTTGCGGTTGAAATCATGAAATGGCATATGGCACAGCTTATTATGAATGTGTTGGGGGTAAGAAAAAAAAACCCAACATGCTCTTTATTATGAAAACACTTTATTTCCTGTACAGTTGCCGCTGAACATTCCATTAGTATTATAATGAAATACGCACTATATGTGTACGATAAAGATCTCAGTATTTAACCAGGACATGGTTTTCATTGGTGAAAGGTTGCTCCTGAGAAACGATTTAGGTCGGCATGGCACGTGAGTGTTCAGCGTGGCCAGCATCACAAATGGCTGGCCACCTTTGCCTCTACAGTGTTGATTTGGCACAATGCACTGCTACCCATTTGAGGCTGAGTAGTCATCGGTGAGGCCCAGAACAAGTTCTGATGCGGCAGCCATGATGTGTATGGCTGGGAATTGAGCTCAGGATTGTCAAACTACACGAAGCCAAGGTTATGGGTTCAATTACCACTTAATGAAGTACGCTAATAGACAGCGATTGAACCTGTACCATGACATATACAAAATAAATACTATTTAACAGCGCTTTATGAACCCACTTCTGGATGAAGGCCTCCGAATGCCGCATGCATCCAGGTGTTAACTAGCTTGCCTGGTATACGGGAGGACGTGGGTTCGATCCCGACCCTGACGCCTGTGTCTTTGGCGTTTGCATTTTCTCCTCGTGGTCGCCTGGATTTTTCACCGGGTCCTCCGGTTTTTCCTTCCACAATCAACATCATGCGTTTAGAGTTTTTGGCTGCTATAAATTTCCACGTGATAAGCCACTTCGTTGAGCTATCATTTGTGTACAAGTCGCTTCTGAAAAAGAGCTGTATTTCAATGGGCCTTACCTGGTAAAATAAAAATATAGAGGTTAAATAGTTTAGTTTATTTCATCACACTGGCAATTGCGGGTTGGTGAAGGGGGGTGTGCGGGGGGCAAGACTGCTTCATGTATCGTTCCACACTGATATTAGTCATAGCTAAAGTTTTACTCAGATTGCGGGGGTTCATAGTGCAGGACGATAATCACCACGCCCCCATTCCATACATACGCGAGCATGCATCCAACAACAACAACGACAAATAGTCTCCATTTCCACTAAATGGCAGATTTTTCTTGTCAAGCTAGGTGTGCTTTTAGGCCACGTGGAGTCTCGACGACAAACTGGCAGGTCAGGGTGGGAGAGACCCAGGTGTTCTGGGTTAACAGACTAGTAAGTAGGGCAAACACACACACACATGCGCACACAGCAGAAACATTTTTTTAAACGAAATGCAATATTCCATAGTTTAATTTGGCTTTGTCCATCACATATGTTTCCAGACACCACCTGTATTCTCTCTCACACAAAGACAAAGATCCCCGTATAGCCTTGAACGACTGTTGGGGCAAGAGCTGTTAGCAAGCACCGATGAAGGCCGGCACGGCATACAAGGGGGTGAGTGGCCAACACAACGCTCGGCCGCCTTTGTCTCTCTCGTAACGATGTTTACACACTGCACGAGATACTCATTTTAGGCTGAGTCAACCTAGGGGAGGCCCAGGACCAGTTCAGACAATCTCATTAATATTGACCGTGAGCAGGAATCGAACTCGGGTCGCCGGGTTTCGTGTGCTGCACGCTTGCCGCCACCCTGCCGCTCCCCCCTAGTAGTCACTTCAGAAACACTAATAGTAGGAGGCATACACGTTTATTCTACACTTCCACAGTACAGGGGATAACTACACACGGGTCAGGACAGCCGGCACATTGCCTGACCCACAACACCGAGGAGGTGAAGACGGCGACGAAGACTTGCGTAGAAGACGGGTTCCATTCGAAACGACAGCCCCAACCCAGCGTCGGGGCCTCCCTTTTATCCTCTCTAGCGTGGCCTGGCTCTGCCCTCGGCCACGCCCCCTTATGGAACCTACCAGAAGGTTCTGGGCTCTGCCCCACGTGTCCTCTCTGTCACGTTTACCCTATATCCGTTACTCCGGCCTATCACGTGCCCTACTGGCAGACCGGCTGCTGTATCCTCAAATGGCCCTTCTCTGCCAGCAACCGGCGCTACGCGCTCCAGTGGCACTCTTCACCTGCCCTGCTGATAAATTGGGCTCTTACACCCACGATGCCGCTCTCTCCCAGTAACCAGCGCTACGCGCCGTAGTGACCCATTCCATGTCACTACACATACACTTATACACACACACAAAGGCGTACATGCTCAAACTCATTCATTCTCTCTTTGTTTAAATGAATTCGACCCATGCGCCAAGGCAAATTAATCTCTTTCCGCCCGTGCAATGGGCTTTACGCACGGAAGTGTTGGTCGCTTAGTGATTTTTATCCGCACCTGCTACTCATTCACACAAGACCATAGCATTCTCCCCTACTGCCACTTATGGATATTCACTACAACTGCTAAAAAAAGACGCCCCATTTTCTCTTATTCACTGTAGGGGAAATTGCTTATACTGAGAAGCTATCACGTATGAGTGGGTAGTGTGGCTAGCAAAATGCCTGGCCACCTCTGTCTCCCCAGTGTTCATTAAACCAGGTAGCCATTTGAGGCTGTCAACTTTATTGAAGACCCAGGATGGGCTCAAATACCACTCACCACTGGTGATGTGCACGGCCGGGAATTGAACTCAGGTTGGCAGGATCATAGGGGCAGTTGGCAAACCACTCTGTCAATGCTCCCCCACTGTGCCAATGCTCTCCACACCACTTCTATAGCTGCCGCCACCACCACCACCACCACATCTCACAGTCCATCTCGTGAGATCGCAGCCCATTTAATACACATTTCCTTACGCGCACCTATAGGAAATTATTTTTTCCCCTTTTTCCACCGAGGGTGGAGGCGTTTGAGTGAGCGGACGCTGTGGGATTTCGTGGCTCAAGTGCTTAGGCTAAACACTCGGAGTGGAAAAATAGGGCTTTTAGAGTTGAGCATACGTGGGTGTGTGCGTGTGTGTGTGTTTTTTTTTACACACACAACTAGCGCAAGTCCAGTGATGGTCGGGCCACTTTAGTGACAATAGTTTAGTGTGTGTTGCCGCTCTCAAATGGGCATTGGATCGCACTCCAGAAGTTTGTAATTTTAGAGCATTTTGCCCCAGTGCTCTAGCATGATAGATTACCGGGCAATGCATTGTTCGTGAGCACCTATTGAGGTTGGCATGGTACCTGTTGCCACCATCTGCAAAAGCTAGGCTGTTTAGCGGCCCTGAGCCAGTGGTGGACATTGCACGTTCCTCTGGCAGGAGCTAATCAGCCTCCTCCAAAGAACAACCGCTGTTGACACCCGACAAAGTGATTGTCATTTTAACAACTGCAGAGTGATGATGGGCTGCAATGACCTCCAGCCGTGCTTTGAAATCAGTTACATGTGATATCAGTGAAAGTAGAAACTATATATTGTACTTTTAATTAAAACGTGTAAGAGGTTAGGGCAGTTATTGTTGGATTTGCAAGGTGTGCGGGAAGAATTCAGAAACAGCCACGTAGAACTGACCTTTAATGTGATCACAGGTTATTCAAGTGTTACGAGACTTGTGTCTGTCTCTGACAAGAACACCCACAAGTATGTTGGCTGGGCTTATATACGAAGGTGCACGAAAAGCTGTAAAAACACACTAATAAAAATAGCACAAAGTCACACTGTGTCCTGTTATTTTACAAATATATTCTACAAAATGCCGTGCACTTGCCGAGTGCACATGTTCTGTTTGATTGTATGATTATGGACAAACGGGGCCAGCTTTGAAATAATAATCTAAGCAAATAATTTAAAATGAAAACCGATATTTGATTGGTTTCAGGTATTTCTTTTTTAAATCCCATGAATTTATCACGGCTAACGCGAAGGAAATTCTGGGTTTCGCAGACACAGTCCGCTGTCGTTTTTTTCAGTAGGGAGCGAAGCTGTTTTGTGTAATCCGAATTGACTAACTAGCAGGTAATTTTAAAAAAATTGGCAAAAACTGGACCATGACGCCAGCACACAATGGCCTACTCACTTAAAATGATGTCACCTGATCGTTCCCCTTCCACTCCGAAGCAGACAATGCTTATTTTATGGCTTACACCGGCAGCAATAACCAAGGTGACATTCTGAATTTGAACCATAAACAAGCAGCGAAGTGCTCTCCCAGAGCCACGTCACCACCCATCGCAAATGTAGCAGAAATGAATGAATACATGAATGGATCAAAGGATGGATACTTGCAAACTACAATGCAATACATCTAGTTGAGAGGGACGGAATTCTGGTTCAATATTCTCGGCCCTAATGACGGACAGCAACGTGGGTATGGCATGTCCGCATTACATGCGGGCTTAATAACTCACGTGAAAGATGACAGCACCTCTAACATCACAATAGTCTCGAAAACAATGCTGGACCGTCAGATCTCTTCTGGCTTAGAGACGCGACAAGCGTGCTCAGTAGAACTCATCCACGGGGAAGTAGGGGACCAATATCGCGAATCCCTATTATCCAGAGGGCTTCCACTATTTCACGCCGCTTACCCACGTGCAAAAAAAATTCCGGACATTTCGAAGAATTTGCCACTCGACTCCTTTGCGCTTATGCGGCGAAACATTTGTGCGAAATTGGAAAACCATTCTGCAATGAACTGAGGGAAAAGCCGTGGGATAATATAATTGGAAGAATAGCACCACCATAAAATGAATTTGCGCGAACTCAACCACCAAAATATATAAGCGCACCCCTTGCAAGTATGGCCGGGTGTGCTTATATCTTAAGTCGTGTGCTTGTACATCTGCATTTCCGCGTTGCCTTCCCCACACCAGCATAACGTTAAGAAAGTGTTGCTTATATTAGAACTGTGCTTGTGTAAACGAGGTGTGCTTATATCCAGCTTCTGACTTACAGCGACGCGCCCACATTGGCGTGGTTGTCACGAGGGGCGTCACCCGTCCAGGTATTTGCCGTGCCCGGTCGCCTGCTTAGCTTGCACATCAACTTGTTGCAGGCGAGTGCGTGAATGGAGACATTTGCCAAAGCGTGTCGATGCGGACGGATATTTCGACGCAGGCTTGTGCGACGAATGGCGCGCGCAGGGCATCTCATCCGACGCACCTCGATCAGGGGCACCGTGAAAGGGGCCGTCCATAAATGACGTCACACGATTGTGGACGAATTTTTACCCCCCCCCCCCGACCTTCGTCACACGGCGTCACAAAAAGTCAGACCCCCCCCCCCTTAAATATGACGTCACAAAGCTCTGCCCCCCCCCCCCCGAAAAAAACATGCTTCAAATCGCTTTAAACTATTGTCATTGTAGTGCGTATTTAATGTGGCGCTGCACTCTGATGTTGTAGGAGAAAACTTTAATGAAGTAGAACGTGTTGTCTATATTTATTTAAAGTTGCGCATTTTGATGTGACGTCACGTTTCTCAAACGTCACAAATGTCTGACCCCCTCCCCCCCCCCCGAGGTGCGTAACGTCATTTATGGACGGCCCCAAAAGCTCGAATCTCGCATTGCAATTTGATTGTAAATTCATGTAAAAATATACCTCCCCAGCAGCTGTCATAACAGCACATTAATCTCGCCTTGCATGCGCGCTGTCACGTCGCGTCTCATTGTTGAAATACGACCCCATTTGTTCTGCCCTGGTGTTCTTGGTCTCTCTGAGCCTTGGGCGTTTCTGCGGAACCCTAAGGATCATAATCCTTTGGGGGTTGTAAGGTGGCGTGTATTTTTATGTCACTTCTTTTTTTTTGGGGGGGGGGGGGCTGTCACTCACGTGGCACTGGCCTTTGACGCACGACGCATTCCTGGCTTGACACGAAGACACCTCTCCAGTGTAATGAATGCGAGTGTGTGCGCGTTTGTGCCCGTGTGCATGCGTGTGTGCGTGTGTCCTTGTGTGTCCGTGTGTTTGCGTGTGCGCGCCTGTGTTTCTGTGCTTGCACCAGTTGTGCTATGCGTGTTTTGTTGTCTCTCTGTATGTCTTCGTATTGTTTGTGTACCAGTCGTGTTGCGGTTTGAGCGCTGCGCTACGAACCCGGCGACGCAAGTTAATTTCCTGCTCACGACCAGCACCACTGACGATGCTCTGAACCGGTCCTGGGCCTCCCCTACGTCGATTCAGCCTCAAATGAGTACATGGTGCTGTGTGTAAATATCGTCACTCGAGAGACAAAGGCGTCCAGGCGTGGTGCTTGTCACCCACGCCATCGTGCGCCGTTCCAGCCTTCGTAGGTGCTCGCTAACAGCACTTGCCCCAACAATCTGTTGATGCTATACGAGGGGTCTTTGTCTTTGTATGTAACTGTGTGCGTACAGCAGTATATTTATGTAGATGCCCACTCCTTTAGAGTCCCGACAAATCTGTTTATGTCAATCTGTATTAATCTCCCAACGTCTGTCTCTTCATTTCTCTCTGCATATCTGTCTCGTGCCTCTGGGGGCCCGCCACCACATCTGCAAAACTGTCTCACTTCGTGTTGAGACAGCTAAGTGTGTGTCTATGAATGTGTGTGTGTGTCTGCCTTTGCATATCCTTGGCTGTGCATGAAAGGGGTAGTGATAGTGGCCTTAGCAGTAGCCCGTTTGCCGCTTGTTGTAACCGTAGCACGTGAGCCGTCAGATTCACAGTGGACGTTAAGGAATCCTGTGACGTAAATAATAAGAGCTGGCCATTGTGGGCCAGTGTTAGGTCAAAATTTGCCAAAAATTCGAAAGTTACCCACAAATTATTCAATTGGGATTCACACACAGCAATCATCATCACCACCACCACCACCACCTACTGGCATACTTATGCTGCAGGTCACTCTCGCAAATGAGATTTTCCTGTTCTTTTTCATTCTCACCTGGGTCAACAATATCAACTTGAGAAACTTGAACAATCCCAGTTATGCAGATTCAATTCCTAGCCATGCTGGCCACCAAACTGCCAGTAAAAAATGGCACGAGACCCATATCTCCCCTAGGTAGACTCAACCTCAAAAGAGCAACTGCTCCAGTGATTTGACGAGCATCGGGTACTGGAAAGACAAATGCAGCAGTTGATCTCCCTAGAACGCTGCTTCATTTAATTTTCACCTCATAAGGCGTTCAATTCAATAACAGCATGTGCTCTAACTATACGCGAGCTAATATTGTATTTTCCACATCTATCAGTGTGAGCCTGTTATCTCTGTAAGTTGGTGCGGTGCCTGCGAAAGCGTTATTGTTATTGGAGAATCTTTCAACAACTGTGTATGTGTGTGTTTGTACGTGTGTGTGTGTGTCTAATATCAATGCAGGTCATTTCAACCAGAGATTAGCACCTTTCATTAAGTGTGCATCAACACTGGGGTGAGGAAAAAGTGAGCAGGTATGTGTGGTGCAAACTACAACCATCCTCACGCTGTGTCCTGTGTCGGCATGAATGTGGAAAATATATCCGCGTGTTGTCGTTCGTGTGGTAAGAGGCATCAGGTGCGGACACCAGACGCACAAACAAACAATGAGAAACTCTCCAGTGCGCGACTGTGGTCATCCAGAACAGACCGTACAACCAGGGCCGGATTAAGGCGTGGGGGGGCTTTAGGGGGCTGCAGCCCAGCTGGAGATTAAGTGCAGATTTCTTGCCCAGTTCAGCAGTTGTTTCTAACTGTTGTGTCCCACCTGATGACGGGCGCTTGTGTTGCGTCCGAAACGTCGTGAGTTTATTTAAAATTTTTATTTAACTCAAATTTTATTTATTAGTAATGTTTATTTTATTTCTTTTATTATTTTTATTTATTTAATTTTTATTTTATTTTTATTTAATTTAATTTTTGTTTTATTTTATTTTATTTATTTTATTTTATTTGTATCTTTAACCTACGTGACTTCACCGAAAGAACCAAAGAGTATGAAAAGTTATTTAATTTGTGAATGCTGAATTGTATTTGTTGTTAGCCTTGTAGAAATACATTTTATCTTTCTTTAACTTTGTTTTCCTTTTGAAAATATTGCTGGGGGGCCCTCACAATACCTGTAGCCCAGGGGCCCACGAAATTTTAATCCGGCCCTGCGTACAACGCACACAGACGCAATGCCTCCGATCCACAACTTCGAAGGAGACATCGCAGCGAAACAACTCCGCTGCCCCTGGCGCGGTTATCTGGCTTGACCACCTGAATGTGAAATTGTAGCTGCTGCTCTGCGTCTGCTACGTCAGCCGCACGAAAGAAGAAGAGTGAAGGGCAAAGGCGCAGCCCTGCAATTGCCGACTCACGCCACTGCTGGCGGAATGGCATCCGCAGGAATAAGCTCTAGATAAGACCCCCTGAAGGCGATTTGGCCTACTCATCCAAGCTGGCCTTTAAAGAGGTGGAAATGCCCACACTTTAACCCCACCGCACGCGACCTCCCGATCGACTACATCTGGTATGTCCATCGATACTTCTGGGTGGACAGAGGTGGTGTGGGGGGGGGGGGCGATTTAAAAAACTGAAACCTATCAACTATCATTCAAAAGGATTGGTAGCATCATTACATGTTTATGTCCTTGTTATGTACAGGGATGGACTGATGTAACATGTATGAATATTTGTTTGCTGTTGTTATTATTAATTAAAAATATTTTACTAATTCGTATCTTTTGCATTTCACACTTTTATGGAATTCCAGTGCATTATCCCCCGAAGTAAGTTTTCTCTGGATGCTCCAAAGTCCGCCCACATGCCAAGCACTCTCTTAAAAATGCGTTTTCGGCCATCAGCGGTGGTTTTCCGAGAACACTGCCTTTTCTGCATCATCGTCGTCATCGTCAGCAGCAGCAGAAGCAATTTGAGCAGCAACAGTGGTTACATCAACATCCTCGTGACCATCATCATCGGCAACATCGATCATTGCCTTCATATGTCTTCATCTTCTCATTTTCTCAGGTTTTTTCGGTAAAGTCACGTAGTTAAAAACATTAAAACTAATGAAAGTAAAATAAAACAAAACTAAATAAAATTCACGACGTTTCGGAGGCAACACAAGTCTCCGTCATCAGGTGGGACCGTCACAGCCGAATTAGCTGCATCAAGTGAAGCAATGATTCAAGATGTAATCCCTTATAAGCAAGTTGAAGGGAGGTGGAGAGGGGGGAGAGCTTATCAGGCTGTGGTAGCCAATGAATGGAAACGTATCGGGAGGGAGGAGGAGCGGTGATCAAAGACTGCACGCAGTGCTCAACACAATGAATGGAGACGTGTCGGGACGGAGGGCGAGCGGCGATCAAAGACTGCACGCAGTGCTCAACACAATGAATGGAGACGCGCCGGGACGGAGGGCAAGCGGTGATCAAAGACATCACGTAGTGCTCAACACAATGAATGGAAACGTGGCGAGCGGTGATCAAAGAACAATGAAGAGATTACTGTTAAACACTGTGGATGTTAACACTCGGTGAAGTAAATTAAAATAGTGCCTGTCAGATAAGATGGTCCAAAAAGTGTAATTAAGTCTTTTTTGCGTGGTTAATAACATCTTTCCAGTGATTACTGAGTTTGTACCCATCATCACGGTTAAAATTATGTCTGTGTTTGTATATTTGTATGGCTTCGTGTACAAACCTTTGATGGTAGCCCGGAGGTTTGCAGAGAACCTTGGTCTCGGAAAAGACAATTTCATGAGAGCCCGCCGAGTTGTAGCAATGATCGGCAACGGCCGAAGAATCAGTTCTGCCGTGTTTCAGATCTGACTTGTGCTCGCGGACACGATCAGCAACATGACGTTTTGTTTCTCCAATGTAGCAATCACCACAAATGCAACTCAATTTGTAGACTCCAGGATACTGTAAGTCAGGAACGACATCCTTCACAGATGGAATCAGATCACGGATTTTATGCACTGTACTGAATCGGACTTGGATCTTATGTTTGTTTAGAATTTTGGAGATCTTTTTGGTCACGCCTGCTATGTATGGTAACGTGATAGTTTTCATCGTCAATGCCATCTTCACGTGCATGTGAACCTCCATGTTTCCATTCTCCAAAGAGTTTAGAGGACCCAAAAACCGAATCTAAAGTTTACACAGAAAGCAGAAACAATTGACAGAATGGAGGTGCCAAACACGAACGCGATTTTCCACAAGCCAAACCCCTAAATCATGATTGACACGCTTTATGAACAATGACGGAAAGTTCCACAAATATTTTGCCATGGATTCCAACCTCACCCACTTTTAACCATTCCACAATTGTGGCTTGAGCAGTGGCGGAACGGAATTGCGAACTGTGTAACTTTCCGAAAATGTCTCCCTTCTCAAACAAGCATTGTGGTGCCACTCAATACTGTGTTGGCAGCCCTGATACACTGTTGGTAATTCCACATTTCCAGGGAGAGCACCAGCTTCTCCATAGGGCGACCACTGATGACTTCCCACAGAGCAAGTACAAATTTTGATCAACGCTGATGCACTAAGCGTATGGGGAATCTATGGTCTTTCAATCGTGATGCGAACATCTTAACTACAGTGTAATATAGTTCTAGATTTGAAGCTTTCGTGACTGCAAGGATTCATATTCTTAGGTTTTTTCAGTGAAGTCACAGCACGATAGCTGTATCAAGTGATACAGCTATCGTGCTGTGACGGTTCCACCTGAAGACGGAAGCTTGTGTTGCCTCCGAAACGTCGTGATTTTTATTTTATTTTTATTCTACTTTTATTAATTTTATTTTTTTTACCTACGTGACTTTACCGAAAAAACCTAAGAATAGTGTAATATAGCCCAATAGGTCACCATAGCCAATGGCAATGATGCCACCACACCTCGCCATCGCATGATTCCACGTGATCGTCCACGTATACAGTCAATTTCCGATATTTAAGATCAGCTCACCTCCGATTAGCTGCGGTTGGCTACGTACGGTGCGATAGCAGACGTTCGAAGTTCAGCTCTTATGCCTCTTTCCCACTGAAAACAAACCGAGCCGTGCCAGGGGCTTGCCGAGCCAGGCCAGCGAGGTTCAGGAGGCGCCAGGTTTTTTTTTTCCGCTGCGAATCTCAAGCCGTGCTGCTGACGTCAACATGTTCAGTGGGTAGCGATGTCACCGACACGTATTCAAGTGTACTGATGGACGAGGCATCTGATGATAATCATGAATAGGGGTCGGCACGGTTTGAACCGACTCAAACTGGTTTCAAATTGAGCAATCCAAACCAAACCAGCGACGACTGAACCAAACCAAACCAAAACCAAACCAAACTAAGCTAAACCAAACCTCTTAAGTTGGCTTGAACCAAACTAGTTTGAGCCGGTTCCACCCTGTCCGAGCCAAACCGAGTCGGTTTTCGTAGCCCCAAACCAAACCGAACCAGTTCAAACAGAGCCAAACCAAACCGATTTGGTTCGGTTCAAACCGCGGTTTGGTGGTTTGAGCCAAACCGTGCCGACCCCTAATCATGAACTCCGCCCTTGTGTTTTCCTGGTCCCGATACAAATTCAAATGCCTTGTAAGGCCAGAGTTTCACGGTCTGGGTTCTCGCTCAGCTTGGCAAAGAGCTCGTGGAAAGCCAGCGGGGATGTCACGGACCCGTGCTGGCACAGCTCGGATGTGCCAGTGGAAAAGGGATACACTAGATTATCCCCATGTGACCTCAGATTCCCCCTCTTAATTGTTGACTTCTGGATGCCACTCAAGTGTCCGTCTCGGTCACCTTGCCTTCCTCTATTCTACACTCACATCCCACTCAATGCAACATCGATTTCCCGATTACATCTGCAATATTTTCTTTGCAACGTTCTTATACGATCTTCCAAGATACTTAACCATATCCCTTCATGAATTTCCGAGCAACCTCCACATGGCCCCATATTCAGAGGTCAGGAGTTTATTTTCTCCTCGCTCCAACTCTCTTACAAACACAGTAATACGGTCATTGCTCCTTCCTCAAACACCCATCTCTTAACACTGACGTTGACATTTCTCCTCTTCCAAGGTTGTTTACGTAGTCCACCAAAAGCTTGCCCTGCTAACAATGCATGTTATGATTTCCTTCTCACAACAACATGTTATGTTGAAATCAACACAGCCTTGATATACCAGCACTACAATGGCTGCAATAATTCTGTGGCTGTGAATGCTTTGCTCAGACCCTCTTTAAGAGGGCCTCACACTGCGATGTTTGGTCAATTCTAGTGAGTGATCAATTCTAGTGGGTGACCAATTCAAGTGAGTGGTAAATTCTAGCGAGTGGTCACTTCGAGTGAGTCGTCAATTCTAGTGAGTGGTAAATTCTAGCAATTGATCCGTTTTAGCGAGTGGTCAATTTTAGTAAGCAATCAATTCTCGTGAGTAGTCAATTCTAGCGAGTGGTAAATTTTAGTGAGTGATTAATTCTAGTGATTGATCAATTGTGGTGAGTGGTCAATTCTAGTGAGTGGTTAATTTTTGTGAATGATCAATTCTAGTGAGTGATCAATTCTAGTGAGTGGTCAATTCAAGCGAGTGATCAATTTCTTATTGGGTTTTTTGTTGTTGTTCATATTGGAAGAAGCAGATTGCCCTGAGAAAATGCAATGGCGAAAGGCTCGAAAAACCACACGGATAGGTCAACAACCTACGAGCTCCACCGCTCACCACAGATTACGCCATTAGCCTGTAGTTGGTTACTTTTATTCAAAACCACGCTATCCAACAATACTTGCACCAATAATAACAATAATTAATTTGGAACATTAGGTATTCGCTGCCATTCTTTTGGCGTAAGGCTGCCGCAGAGGTGCGGCGTTTCACAGACAGGAGTGGGTGATGGTTGTTGCGTGCAATCCCGATTGAGTAATGTGCAGATAATTGTTTCAATGATGGCAAACTTGTGCTCTGACACCGGCACACAGTGGCCTACACTTTTCGAATGACGTCGTTTTGTGAAGGAAATGGCACTATCATGGGCCTTTTTGCCAGTATCAAAGTATGAACAAAAAAGAATAGGTTTTACCCTTTCTGGCAATCAAACAGGTGTTAAGATGTTCAAACACCAAATATAAACCTTTGCTAGGAATCAAGTCTGCATTAACCACACGCACTTGTGGTGAACATGCAAACAAACATGCTCTGTCTTCTTGGTTATTTCGGTAAAGTCACGTAGAAGGGAAATAATAAAATAATAAAAATAAAACATAATAAAATAATTCTCACGACGTTTCGGCCACAACGCAAGCAGCCGTCCTCAGGTGAAGAACAGGGCTGTCGGAAAGACAGCGTCTGAATGGGCACCACCAGGCTTGGCAGCGTATATTTAAGCTGGGTTGGAGGGTGAAGGGGCGCCTTGACAAAGGAATTCGCATATCAATAGGATTTTGCATTTATGGGAAATGCAGATATGGGATTAGTCACTACTTGTGGAATGCGTAGGAGGTGGGGGGGGGGGTTTCAAAGTCATATTATGCCCGTGCATTATGCAGCATGCAGGATTAGCAGCATCAAACATGCTCTGATAATGTATGCATTGTCTTGAAAACTACTTGGCCTACACCAGAGACAGCAGCCTTCTTTATGGCCTAGTTTCATCAGTGTCAGACCAGAGAACGGCAAAAGGCGAACGGTACAAAAACAATGCACGTATCAGAACAGTTTTAGCTCAGGGGTGAGCAGCTATATCATGGGGCATTTTTTGCCAGTATTTTTGGTCAGATGGCACGTATTTTACACATATGCAGCATAACCAAGGCTGCCTGCCGAATTCAAACCTCAAACCTCGACAACAATCGGCGAAGTTCAACAGCTGGGGCACGCCACCACGTTGTTGATCAACAAGTGTGCTGTCGCACCTTCTGCCACGTCAAATAATATTTCCGCGTGACAAGAAGAGGATCTTAGGTCTCAGGCTTAATTAAAAATTGTGTTGGCATGACGGTCATGCTCGCAACAGCGGCTTTTGGCTGGTCATCGAACAAAGACGGTTTACCGCATCGCGCGCTTTCAGATGCACTTCTGCGACCGACTGCAAGGCCCTTCCTTCCGATATTAGGAAGCCACTGGAGCTATGCACTTTTACATCTAGAATGGTAACCCATTTCTTTAGAGCTGCTTTTTGTATTTAGTTTATTGTACGCCCCCCCCCCCCACCTCTATGTATGGTACGAAAGAAGTTCAACGTATGTACATGGTGATAATAACATCCAGGCAGATGGTAATGAGGTTAAAGCACTGTTTCCTCCACCTTTCAGGGGTGGATATCATAGGTGCCCTTTGTAATACACAGTGAAATAGTTCAGCCTTGGTGATTGTACTCCAACACGAGCAAAATCCTAGGCGCATGATCTTCTGGATGTTCTCGCTTTTAATAATTTAACGTATTTACAAATTGAAGATCTACTATGATTTGACGTAATACAGTTGGTGCAACAACTCGAATAGATACTAAAGTATATTTTATCCACATACTGGTGGCCCCAATGAAGCAATTCCCAGTCCCAAGCTCACTTGCTCTATAATTTTCCCACGCTTTTGTATTTTGTGACCCACTAACTGATGTATCAAGTTTCATAGCGCAGCGTAGATTTAACCGCTGCATTACCGCTCCCCACTACCCACCAAACTATGACAGCCGCACATCAGTCCCTTGAACCAACACAGTGTCATCTCCTCTCCTGTCCACATGCCCCTAATCACATCATCATCCTCCTCAACTACATAACACTGTGTAACATTTTTTTTGTTCCTGGGTAGTAAGTGTTATTTTCTAATTGCTTATGCCTGAAAAGTACAGAAAATGGCTATTATTCCCCACAATATTTGCTTTGTGACCAGGACAGTGAAATTTTGAAATGTACCTATTTTCCAGAACATTCCAGATAGATTCAGTGCTGCGTAAACTTGGAGTAACTTCTAGAACATTCTAGAACTTTCCAGTAATATAAATAGTAGTATAAATACAGGGGCCTTAAGCCCACCAGTTCAGTTTAGTTCCAGCTGCCTAAGTGGATACATATCTGCATTTTTCTGAGATTGCATTAAGAGGCTGCAAGCATCTCGAAAAACTACTCACTTCTAAATATTTTGCAGTAATTTTTGTATTACTTGATTATAAATAGATGTTAATTTTGATTCATGTTTTTTTTTCTGACTTCGTGTGAACAAAAAGACACAAATTTCGTATTGAAAATAGGTAAATTTCTAAATATCACTGTCCTGGTCACAAAAGCAAAATTTGTGGGGAACAATAGCCATTTTCTATACTTTTGAGGCATAAGCAATTACGAAATAACACTTACTACCCAGGAACAAAAATTGTGTTACAAAGTGTTTTTATTACATTTCAACCTCGTCATTAAAACACAAAACTCACATTTGGAAATGAACAAGTTAATATTCTGATCAGGAATTGGATCATCCTATCATCATTCCTGCAGGGTCGTACAAATTTGTAGAAAGTCAACTTGGGTTTTTGTTGTGCAGAGACTCACCCCTCCCCCCCCCTACTATGTGAATGTGGAGTTTCCACGCCTGACTCAGGGAAACGAATGTAGACCGACTTTGTTGAAGAACGATTTCACTTCTTGAAGATAAGAAAGAAAAAAAAACTACAGACACTTTGAATCAGCTGCCACTTTTGAAGCCATTTTTAGTTTGTTCCAAATTACATTCATGGATACGCGCACACACACCACACACCACAATGGCTTCTGACCAGGACATCTGGATTGACACTGGAAACTTTTCTCCTCATGCAATTACACATTGAAACGATCATGTGCTAAAAAATATGCACATTCAGCATTTACGCGAAAGTTCTGTGCAAATTAAAGTTGACACCTCATACATTCCATCGTTCAGGCATTCATTCATTTGGAAGCAAACCGAGGCTCAATGTGCCACGAAGAATTCCATACCTCGGGTCATGAATGCATTTTTTGTCGCATGTATATTTGAAAACTGAAACACAATTGATATATATATATTTTTTTTTAAGTTGCGCTTGATTCCGAATTGCTCGTGCAGTTTGCAGTAGCTTTGGTAAACTGAATTTGACACGAATAGATGCACAATATCGTTTTGTTTCACCACAAAGATCGTCATTAAGTAGGCAGCACGGACAACATGTTGGGCCATATTTGTCTCCTCAGCGCCGATGTTTACATCAAATATGGAGATACTAATTTAAGGCTGAGTCGACTTCGAGGAGGTTCAGAACAAGTCCACATATTTTGCGTTATCGATGTTGTACGTCATCAGGATTCAAACTCAGGTTGTGGCAATTGTATGGCAGTCATAAACAAACACACAAAATGCAACTATCCCCCGTATAGCCTTTAACGGACTATTGCGGCAAGTGCTGTTAGTGAGCTAATATTAAAAATAATGTTTGTTTGTAACTCGCACAATTTTCACTTGCCCGAAGGCAGCACGGTGCACGATGGGGTGGGTGGCCAACACCGTGCTCATCTACCTTTGTCTCCCCGGTGGCGATGTTTACACACCACACCAGGTACTCATTTGAGACTGAGTCTACCTAGGAGAGGCCCAGGACCTGTTCGCCACTGGTGTTGGCCGTGAGCGGGCTATCGAACTTGAGTTGCCGGGTTCGTCGCGCAGTGCACTAACCACTACAATACCGCTCCACAAACTCAAGCACAAACACACACACACAACAGTTTATCTCGATCCGGTTTTTCTCCTTAGGGAGTCACCCTTGCAATAAAAATAACTCGCAATGAGAATAAAAAATAATAATAATCAACGTAGTTTGCACGCAATTGCAATTGAACATTATGTTATTTGCTTACCACAGTCACTCGCATTGTGGTCTACCCAGTGTGATATATGACAGCAATGTTGACAGCTTAACGTGCAGACTGCAGTGAGGGAAAGACGTGGGCACGCACTAACTTCGAGCCCAAGGCCAGGGTAGACGATGCTTTTATAAACCCCACACGTCGCCTTGGGCTCCGGAGTTCATGAATCCAGCCAGGGCGATGTACAGCGCAAGAGATGACGTGATGGGAGTGTGAGACTTGTCAATGGGAAGAAACAAACAAATCATGAGTTTGCACCATTTATTTATGGGCAGGCGAGAACCAATTGAGAGGACAAATCGAAAAGTGTCTCGTTCGTCAAAACAGCGTGGGATAAATACGTTGACACTTTCACTTAACTTAAAGTGACAAACATTGCATTGGGTATTACGGCCTTTTTGATGAACCGTGCAAGTGCATTAGGCAGGATTGTTCAGTGTATGTCTTGAACATCATCATCCAAGATCCACAAACTGCTAAATGAAGGCCTGCCAAAGCCATTCCCATCTCTCAGTTCTGCGATGGAGTACTCCACCTAACACCTGCACATGAGCCGATTTCATTGCTCCACCTCCGTGGACTTCTGATCAAACGTGTTGAATTCTTGAGTTTGCCGCTTAATTGCCACTTTTAATCACAAGACTTGAAACTAGCAAAAACGTTTTATCACAATCCTAACGTGGCCACCGCTCAAATAAGTGCAGGACAGTGCTCGTTTTCTCTTACAACCATGAGCTCCACGTTTGAATTTCACATTTCCGTGGCCAAGGGAAATCTATGAGTAAGACAACTCCTGCGGACTTCCCATAACGTGTCACTCACTGTATTCCCTTCGGAGGAATGACGGGCAGAGTTGAGCCCTGACCGGAATATACACTTACAACTTCCAATTTTGCGAGCTGTGTTTGTCCGACCACTGCTCCACCAGCCGCATGAACTGTAAATGATGAATGCGATTCTAGTTTTTTTTTATGCCAAACGAATAAAATAAGGTCTTCACTCAAAGTCACCAGACGCGATCTCATCGCTAAACAACGTCGAGTTAGATTCGTAATTTGTTGCTATTCCAACAAGCCGTGCGCAAAAACAAAACAACACAGAGGATTCCGCAAATTTCAGCAACGGTATTGGCACATCATTTTTTTTCTTCCGTGGAGGGAAAGACGTGCGACGAGCTAAGGAAGACGCAACGCCGGTGCTCGGTGGAGAGATCTCGTTCGGCGTCATCAACTCTAGCAGAAGGTGGAAGGGACCAAACTAAAGAAGAAGAGATAATGAAACAAAGTCCGCGCATCGGTTCCTTTTCCAAATCAGGCCGGCCATCGTGAAGACGTGGGTTGAATGCCAGACAAGAATTCTGAATGTGCGTAGGGTCTGACCTTTTCGTGTTTCGAGGCAATGATGGTGGCACAGAAGATACCGCTTTTGGGGGAGCCTTGCCTTAACCTTTAACGGCCAGCATTGGGTTATCACTGACACCACTGGCAGATGCTTTAGCTAGATAATAAAATACAAAGCACTTATGTTTTTTTTTACATCTGTGTAGGACACTGTACCATACCGAAACATATTTCTATTCTCGCAGAATATGATTGCAGTCTCTAAAATTGCTCTCGATTTTGCCAATGCGTACACATTAAGTAGAATTGATATATAAACTTAAATGGAAAATGATTAGCTACTTAATAATTTTTTATAAATTGCAGCACATTTTTTTCGTTCCCTTCAATTGCATCTATACACAAACCACTTTTGTGTCACCGTTGCTTTAAAAATTTACCCACGATGTTTGTTAATATTTCACACGGTTATTCTGTTTGTTGTGACAAAAATCGTGCCAGTTTTACATTTCTCATGATGCTTTTCATCGAACAGCTGAAATCAAATGAAATACTGTCGTTTATTCAATTGGCCATACATCTCAAATGGGACCCTCTTTAAAAAAATATACGAATACCTTTTTGAGACATTCTTGACGGTTTAATAAAGATATCACCAAAATAAACACACGCAAAGTAGTTGAGGCCAAACTGATTTAGATGTTTCGTAACTTTGCCGTTATAAGACATTAAGTCCAACATGATCGATGACAAAATGAGTAGCATTTTATTGTGAGTGCTCACATTTTCAAGAAACGTTGTCCCACAGACACGTTGACAGTCTCTTGTGTGTCCGGTATGTAGAACTTCTTTTGCACCGTACGTAACCAACCGTGCTAATCGGAGGTGCTCTTGGAATGGCAACACACTCGCATTACTGTTATTCAGTACAAACGGCCAAAAGTGGAAATAAATATGTTTTGGTTGTGAGGGCTCGTATTTTCACGAAATGTTGTCCCTCAAAGGTGTTACCAATCTCACTAACCAAGACCATACCTTCACGCTGCAATGACAACACGCACACGTTAGCATTTAAACTGACACACACATCACATAGCACATACCGGGAAGTTAAAACCAGCAGGTAGCAGCATAATCTGATTCTAATATAGTTACTGGATGCTTGTAATAAAAAAAAACCCCATAACAAAATACAAAACAATCCCTTATCTTATCTCAGCTTTGTATCATAATCCTAAGCCTTGACGCATGTATTTTCAGTGCTGTCTTTAATGCCAGAGTCATAACAAAAAGGTGCGGCCTGGGTTTTTGTGGAGAGAAACCACAACAATTCTAGCCCCGCACCAGGTTTCGTTATTCCTAATCCCAGAGATGGTGGACGCATTACAGCCGCAATATAATTCTGTATTCTTTGGGTCTCTCGGTAAAGTCACGTAGATAGGTTCAAAGAAAATAACAAAAAAACTACGACGTTTCTATTGTAACACAAGCGATCGAACCGTCGTAGTTTTTTTATTATTTTTTTTAACCTATCTACGTGACTTTACCGAAAGACCCAAAGAATATGAATCCCTGCAGTCACGAAAGCTTTGAGTCAAGATGTAATATTATTCTGCTCTACCAAACGGTAAAGGAGAATATGTCCACTTACCCGGATGGTGGTGGCGATGCATGCCTGTAAATCCATTTGATTATTTTATATTTTTACGCGGATAAGAAACTTTCAGCCGTGAGTTGTTCTCACCAGAATGACCCGCGTAGGACGTTAGTGAGAAAAAAGGAAAGTTACGGCAAATCAATCGTAACCTTGCAGACATCGAGTAGCAAACACAATCAAGGCAGAAACACCATTCAAGTCATGCACCATGCAAGTAACAATGATAGGCGATGCACTAAGGAGGCAAGAATGGATGGATAGCACAAATGTTGTGAAAATCCCTTTCCACTGGCCATCGAGGTGCCATTCCCTGGCTTGCTAGGCGAAAACAGTACAGCAAGTGGACTTATCCTCCCAATGTTATATCTGTATGGGATTGAGTGTTGCCCTCTGGCTCGGCTGAGGTTTCTCCAAGTGCTCCGGTTTGCTCCCACGTGTTTTAACAATTATTTATTGGCTGAAAACATATCAATGTAAAACCGTACAATGTTGTTGGCCGACTGGTATTGCATCACATTATGTTTCTAAGGTTTGTTGAGTTCTCGTGTCCCATCTTCTCCTTGTTGTTTGCCTCTGTGCAGTTTACCGTTCTCTGTGTGCTGTGTGCTTGGTGTCCCCCTGTGTGTTCTCTTGCTGCGTGTTTTGCCCCATTTCCACCTGATGATGATCGCTTGTGTTGCGTTCGAAACGTCGTGATTTATTTTAATCTTATTTTATTTAGTTACATTTTATTTTATTTCTACATACGTCACTTTACCGAAAAAACCAATGAGTACAGTAATTTCTGCAGTCACAAAAGCTTCAATCATATGTTAATGCAGGACCCTTCTGATAAAATAGTCATTGGACTCATTGTGACTTCCTGGATAAATGCGTTATTATGGTTATAATTGTATTGATAAGAGATGCGTGTTACGCTCCAGGTCCGAGAACCAGAACTTTACAAAGAAACAAAAAAAGAAACGAGTTGGCCTTTGTACATCAGTGCACGAAGTTGATGCTGGGGATTTCATGAGAGTGTAGCATAAGAAACTTGGAAGTTTAGGAATAGAATATGGCAAGAAAGACTTGTATATATATCCTCACGTTTAATTGCACAAATACCACTGATCCCAACGATGAAATGTGGAATGTCTACCATGCACTCAAGGCCTCTAAGAAACATAAGCAACAGAGACGAGACGCTGTGACATTGACATTCCCTCCCACTATGTAACACGTCATTATTTTAAGTGCAAAACTGGTTGGTTTTACTCTTCCCCTTTGACCAAATCATCCGAGATGTGCCCAATCTCATCAGATGTCAAACCATAAGCAAGAGTTGAGTTGTTTTAGAACTTTGATTCGAGACTGCCTGGGAATGCCAGATGTTGTAAAGCTTGGGATGCAAGTTGGTGAGTAGATGGCAATAGAGGAATGGATTCCTCAAGACGTCTGTGTGGAGCTTGGAGGGTTTAGCTCCTCGTATGTGTTGATTTTTATAATCTGGATACTCCTGTTTCTTCCCACATGTAAAAAATATAACAAACCTCAGTATTGGAATTGGCCAAACATCCCAATGTAGCAGGATCCTCCTGAGAAGAGAGTCTCGTGACTCAGCGGGGCTTTCCTTGGGTCAAGTTTTTTTCTCCCCAAAAATAAGTTTACTCAAGAAAACACGTATGTACTGACACACACACACACTCTGCAAAACAAGCATAATGCACATGTGGAGGCCAACGTCCTCCTTCCCGTTCCCCTTGAGCGGGCGGGGCGCGACGTCCACCCCCTCCACTCCCCCCTCCTCCTCGTCGGCCTCCGATTGGGTGATCCCCCCCCCTCCCCGCGCCAGCGCCCTGAGGGACATCGTTACTCGGCTGGCTCACCACCGCCCGGGGTTATCTCACGCGCGCTCAAATTACACCACCACTAACACGAACGCGGAGGCGTGCACGCGCGCGCCCCTGCAGGCGCGTATTTCCCTCACAAAGGCTGGCGCTGAACAAAAGAAACGGCGGCGGTTTGAATATGCGCGTACCTGAGCTAAAGAGAAAGAAGCAGCGGCAGATATGAATATGCACGCATTACCCCCCCCCCCCCCCGTGGTTAAGCCTTAATCCGCTTTGCAAACAAGCTGTGTGGAAAAAACCTAATTTTTTCTGATCCGAATTTGAGGTTTAAGGTTCAAACCTTAATAAACCTTAATGAACCTAATAAACCTCATGGTTTTATTCGCAATACTCAGATCAGTACTAGTCCTCCTCCGACGAGTCCATGTCGTCGCCCTTGGACATAGAACTGCATTCGGCAAACGCCGCATAGTTGCTCTTGAGGTAGACCAACTTCTCCACCCAACTGGGGGCCAAGCTGTTCCTGATTGCTCTGTATGTCGCGAACGTGAACAGTTTCTGAAGATTGGACCAGGCCACGCCGTCAGACTTCCAATACTGCAAATGTGTCTTACGTCCCTTGAGCAGCAAAATTAATCTAAACCCGCCGGCATCCTCCTGCTGCGCTGAAATGATGTACTCGGTGAGCTGCATGAGGAGCGCCTCTCCCCTCTCATCATCAACTGCCGTCTCATCGTCGATCGGTGTCTCCAGTAAGATGTTCTCCAGCTCTTTTCGATTAGGCGGGCTCAAGCCCTCTCCAATGAAGCGAGGATCTAACAGATACGCCAGTCCATGGGCCTTTTCCGTACATGAACTAAAAGCGACTTGCAGCCAACTTGATCAGGTAGTTGATCTCTTCAGTGGGTCGTGACGGCCCCAAAGCTGTAGACAACTGACTCCAAATCGTCCGGGGCCCCCCTTTTTAAATCCTTAATATTAAGTTCGCTTGTTTGCTTGCTTGCACGCTTACGACCGTGCAAATCTTTCGGTCGTGTTTTAACCCGCTTCCCATGATCCAATCGAGCTGACATTTTGCACACAGACTCGTTGTGCGTGACAATTTATTTTCGTGAATTTTTTTTCCCAAAATTTTACACTTATTAGGATTTTTTTTTGTTATATTTAATTACCAATTGCTTAATGGTGGCAGGCAATCATCTGACCCATAGGTGGCAGCCATCTCAAGCCAGAGGACGAGAGGACTCTAGCCGCCACGCATATAAAGGATTTATAGTGAAAAACTTTGTTTTACGGGTTAATTTTTTATTCCCTAAAACTTCAAAGGCCCAGGGTGACATCATACCGCACAGCCAATCGTGTGCTTACCTGCGCCCTCTACGCGGAGTGCCACAGAGTGTGCTGCTGCTCCGCCCACCCATTGTTCTCCCGTGCTCATTCATTCTAACCCTTGCCTAATATTCCACCGTCAGCCTCTCCCCCAAATGCCATGAATAACTTATCGCGGTTGGCCCAGTGAACTATTTCCTTCTGCGCCCATACAAATTTAAGCCAATTTAGATTGAAAGCTTTATTATTATTTTATTATTTCCCTTCTACGTGACTTTACCGAAAGAACCAAGAAGATGAAATGTAAGGCAATTTAGGGGCACCGCAATGTGACCTGTCCTGTGGGGGTCGGCCAATCTCCTGGCACCGGGAAACCGTGGGACTCTCCATCTAGGGGCCCTTCGGATTAAAACCCGATGTGCCAGGCAACCCCCCGCCAGGGCACTACGTGGGTGCAAGTGCTGCGTGTGTGTGTGTGCTGAGGGTGGGGGCGGCGTGGGGGGGGGATCGCGGCGTCATGGCACCACACACACACGTAGCAATCAGGACTCCTTCAAACCTCAGTCATGGATTTTGCAGGCATCCTACTGGGCACTGCGACCCAGTGCCGTCACACAGTTAGATCTGAACTCCAGATTGAGTCAATTGAATTATGACTCGCAATGTTGGGTGAAGCCGAGTGGCGTCTGGTTGCTAACTTGTTTGGCCACTGCCAATGGCTCATGTACATGTCCTCCTCTGGGATGTATTGCCTCGTTTCCTGTGGAAGAACAAGTGGTGTCTGTTTCAGAACTTTTTGTGAGTTATTGGGCCCATTGATTGTTTTGTACAAAGGCTTAAAACAGCATGTACTTACTTATTGGTATCCACGTTATCCAAAGGCACGCGGGCAGGCACACAAATAGAATTATATACATAGCTGCGACAACGTCTGTTAAGTGAGCACTTACTAAAATCAGTATAGCATATGATGGGGTGGTATAGCCAGCACCACGCCCATCCGCCTTTGTCTCTCCAGTGCTGAGGTTTATGCAACCACAGCTAGGCTCTCATTTAAGGTTGAGTTAGCCCCAGGTAGGTGGAGTTATAGCACAAAGTGCGATCCACTCACTGCACCATCAATCACACCCACACAAAGACCCCCATATAGCCTTGAACAGACTGTTGGAGCGAGTGCTGGCGCAGTACACAATGGAGTGGGTGACCAGCATCATGCCTGGCCACCTTTGTTTTCCCAATGTTGATGTTTACACATCACACTAGGTACACATTTAAGGCTGAGTCGACTCGGGGAAGCCCAGCACCGGTTCATATATTTGTCACCGATGTTGGCTGTGTGTGAGAATCGAACCCGGGAAGCCGGGTTCATAGTGGAGTATGCTAATCATTATACTACTGCTCCCCACGAAACACACACACACTTTAAAGATGGAAATGTACTTTGTTAATTTCTGTAAAAACAATTATTATTTTAAAAGTCAATGTCTCCCGACTCAATTAAGCATTACGCAGCACACATCTCCATTGATGACCCTTAAACCAGTGGTGGAAATCGACGTATGTGTGTATGCATGTTGAACTTCTTTCACATCGTACGTAGGCAACATTGCTAATCGGAGGTGCGGGAAATTCCACCTATCTATGGCAGGGGTCAGTGTCGGATTTGAAACGCGCTCGAGGCTCGTGCGTTCGTGTGTGCGGTTACGTAAATGTTCGTGTCACTGCTAACAGAAGCGTGCGGTGGTGTGCGTGCGCGCGTGCATGCGCACGTATGTCTGAATGCAAGCCTCTGCATGTGTCCTTAACGAAAACAAAAAAACTCAACTGCATTACGTTGTTGGCAAGGCCCTGCGAGCGTGACAGCTCGCAGTAATTAAATTTTGGCCGTGTGGCTACTTGCGCGAATTCTCGACAAATATTTGTGTTGCTGGCATTATGTCATTGGGCATACCTATGTGGGTGTGTGTGTGACTTCAACAGTAAAATGAATTAAATCCATACCACACCTCAAGTCTCACGAATACGACTCCATTATTAATACACCTGTTATGATAACTGTTATTTGACCCTTCGAACCAGTGAAAAGGTCATTGTTTGAAGTTCTACGGCAGCGGCTTGAAACGTATGCAATAACTTGAACGCGTGTAAAAACAACAAAAAATTAATTCTTAATTATAGCACAGCATGAATGAGTAAATACTTCACATGATGCTGGTGTACGGCTGTTTTACCTTCAAATTGTACAAAATGTGCACACATTTCTTGAAGAAATACTTTGGCATCCCATAAAGCTGTACCTGTTTTAGTAACTCACGATGGTTGATGATTATGGCCTAGACCAGGGGTCGGCAACCTACGGCTCCGGAGCCGCATGCGGCTCTTTACGGGCTGCTTCTTGACGATATGTACGTATGTACAGTATGCATTGCGGCTCTTGAAATACTGAATTTTGTACCGAATTGGAAAGAAATGGCTCTTCTTGTTATTTTGGTTGCCGACCCCTGGCCTAGACAATCTCCTAACTGGGATTTACAAATAACAATGATCCCTTTTATATCCTTGCAGGCTGTCGGCGGCACGTACTGTTTGTGAACTTCGATTGAGACGAGGATGGCCACAAAGATGGTATTGCGTGGCCAGAACTGAGCACACTGGCATTGTCTCATCAGTGCTGACGTTTAACCACAACACTGCCCTACGGGTGCAGGAACGGCACCGTGGTTAGTGCACGGTGTTATAAGCCCAGCGACCTCAGTTGGATTCCCAGCCACTGCCCACATCAGTGACGAGTGATATTTGAACTAGTCCCAGGCATCTCATTCACCAACCCGCAATGACCAGCACGGTGAAGTATGGTCCACTGATCCCCATGACCGACATGGCGTGGGGAGGCCTTGATCAAGTAATGGATTGGAAAGGGCTACAAATATGTTTTATTTATGTATTAATGGCACTACACAAAGCGTACGCCAGGTTCACACAGCGGCAATGGCAACCGCTGATGGTGGGGGCATCATTGCCAGGAATCAAACCTCGGTCACTGTGATGTGTAGTTCGGTGCTCAAACAACAACAAAAACCATCAATCTCCCACGTTTCAATTTGTCTCTCTATTTTAAACACACCCACACATTTACCTATATCCACAGGGCTGTGCTTGTGCAATAATTGCCCACGATTTAGACATTAATCAATCTCATTCTGAACATTTTATCAGTGTTTGCATATTTATGGTGCATTACCCTTACTACCCGGCTTCGCCCGGGACTTGGATTCACCACGCCCGGCCACGTTTGTCTGCCCAGTGGCGATGTTCCAACACCGCACTAATTACTCGTTTGCGGCTGAGTCGACCTAGGGGAGGCCCAGGACCAGTTAAAATAATCGTCATCGGTGGTGGCCGTGAGCGGGAATCGAAATCGGGTCGCCGGGTTAGTAGCGCAGCGCGCTAACCACTACACTACAATGCGTGACGCTTCCACGTGCGCCGGGTCACGTGACAGATTTGACGTCACAGTTCACTTGCCGTGCAAAAAATATATGCATTAATGAGCTCCCCCCCCCAAAAAAATATATATATAAGTGTATTTTTATATTTTTTGCATGGTGTACAGTTTGGAAAGTACCCACACGGCACATTTCAAGTTTGTTGCATGTCGGGAAGTACGCTAAACATTTTGAACAGACACACATAATCACAACGTTGCCTTTTATATATATATGGAGATGGAGATGACCTGGTAATAAATTGCGTGTTTTCTCTCGCACGACCTGAGACTTATCTTGAAGGCGTTGAATTCTGCTGGCTGACTGCATCTGCTGAACAGTGGTATTGAGGGTCTCGTCTTGCAAGTAGGTCAGTCTCAGTGTTGCTATCATCCCATTACGAAAGACAGTTACTGGTAATCCCCTACTTAAAACCGTTTGCATTATTACCATTATTTATTTTAAGGATCATATGATGGCACTCTTCCGCCATTCATCTAAAAGCAAAAAACGTTGAAGTGCGTGTGTTATCATCCAATACGTGTGTGTGTGTGTGACAAGATTTGTATAACTGCATTGACGCCAGGCTCAAGTGTATGGTACAGCAAACTTTCCGGCGGGTCTTATAATCCGAAGAATACGGTGCGGCTGTTTTCCATGCGTATGCAGATTTCAGTTATTTATCATGCGCTGGCTGATTGCTTTGTATGATTACTTTAAATTGTGTTTTATTCCAAAGATGATTATAAGTTAGTTGATCATGCCAGCAACTTGGGTTAGTGTGAGGTCAGCAGCAGCTGTTGCATTTAGATCATGCTGCAAAACGCCAACACTGCTATTCCTGAGGTTGAATTGTACGTATGTTGAACTTCCTTTGCGCCGTACGTCGGCAACCGTGCTAATCAGGCGTGCGAAATCAGCCAAATGAGTTACAGTGAAATCATAAAAGTAATAAAGGAAAGAAATTACCTTAGTTGTAAATTACTGAACATTATAATTATTTTAAATCCTCGAGTGTATCAGCAATCAGAGACTGATTTGACATTTTGAGAACTCCCTTGGTCATTCTAAATTTTGTCCGCATTCAACTTTATTCCAGGTTTCTTCTGCCTATAACTGACCGTCTCTCATCTATGAAGTGTCTCGAATTTGAATATATACTTTGTCGTTGGTAAAGCATGATAAAAATGTAGCTGCATTTGTACGTAATGCATGTTCTAATGTAAAGTCCCGTTGTCAATGCACTACTGGATGAAGGCCTCACACACAACTGTATTAGTCGTGGAGGATGTTTGATCATAGATCACCGGCCCGGGACCTGTGCAGATATCGCTCTCCGCGTGTGTGCGATAGCCTTGGCCGGGAATTAGACACCAGGTGACCCGGTGCTTAGTGCACTGTGCTAAACAATGTGCCACCACTTTACTCAGCTACTTGTAGATGCTATATGGTATTGTATTGAATGCCTTTACACTGCGATCTTGCACATTGCTCGGGAAAATACGGCAACAGGGCAGCATTCGACTCATAGATGACGCCAACAATCACTATTCTGTCAATGTACACGTACACGCACATCATGTACTTCTGGGGCAAACACTGTAAGTGAACGCCTATGAGGGCCGGCAGAGCACTTGTGGCAGCGGTGTTGCCAGCACCACACAAGCAGCCCTGAGTCAGAGGTGAAAATTCCACATTGCTATGATCATGGCCAACTACATCACAGACTGAGCACTGTTGATATCCCCCCCAAAAAAGTGGTAGCGGAGGGATGGCGATGGGCTTGAGTCGACCCCCAGGTGGGATTTGAACTCGTGACCTACTGATGCCTATACACAAGGTGTTCGTCATAGAAGCATTTGCTGTTCAAACTGTGGACGTGCAGGAGTGCTTTAAGTACCATGAAGTTGGTGATAAATGAGGGTGCTCGGGGAGGTAGGTGCATAGCACGATAGCGCAATGCAACAACAGAGGTCACGCATCTGTCTGCACGAAACAGCACGGCTCGCAGAGAAATGGCTTTTTCACTGTGCGGCACAGACTTTTTGGCTCTATTTTCTCAGCAGCAAATGTTCCGCGGCTGAATTTTTTCACATTGGGGCTATAAACGCCCATTAATCTCACCCCGACTTGTTTTGGAAAGACGAGACACGCCTTGCGCGTTACAACCATGGAGGCACATTGTTTGTGAGCGTTTCACGGGATGAACGTCTTTTCGGTCGTCACACAAATACACACTTACCAAGGAGCATCGCTCACAAGGGCGCTTTAACATTTCTACACGGCACATCATTCTTCCGAGGATGGTAAATTGAGTAACCTCTTTGTTGGAAGTCAACAGTGGCCATCCTAAGGTGAGGCTGGCCCCCCATCATTAGAATGTTGAATTTCCACCGCTGGGTCAGGGCCATCAATAGAGAGGAGCACCGGCCCAATGCTCATTCGAGACAGGGAGAAGCTTTGATTTTTACTCGACTATTATTAGGTACGGGTGGAGAGATGCTCAGTGGATAGCGCACTAGACTATGAACCCAACCCCCTAAGTTTGATTCCCAGCCATGACTAACATCAGTGGAAAGTGAAATCAGAATCAGTCTTTGCCTCCCACTAACAGGCACTGCCAGCGTCGAGAAGTACGTTTGAACAACCGCCACGCTTTACATGGGGAGGCCTTTATAATTTATAAAAGTTAGGTTTTTTTTTTTGTGCGAGAACGTTTATCGTGCACCTTCTTCAACAATCGTAACCGTCCGCGCCATCGGCGATCGTTGACGCAAATGATGAAACCGCACGCATTCGCACGCGCATCACCGCTCGCGTGCGCAAGCGTTGCACGTGCTCAAGAACGCTGCCACGAATGAACGCGGCCCAACTTGCTGTTAGGCTGCAGCCGCGTTAGCGTCCGCGTATCCTGCGCACTAGCGGATGACCTAAGCGCCGAGTTGTTTATTCTCACCAGGTAAACGTGCACCACCGTTACGCAACTGCCTTGCAATGTTATTCGCAGTGCGTGGTTAATGTTTGGCCGCTTGCCATTGTGTTGCCGAAGCAATTTAGGCATTTACACCTGAAAATTGCAGGTATGGCATTTCATTGTTATTATAATTATTGCGGTGGGGGGGGGGGTGTAATGGTGGCACGAGTTATTAGCACACTGAGCTATGAACCCGACAAACCTGAGTTCGATTCCCAGCCACGGATACCATCAGTGGCAAGTGATCTCTGAAACGGTACTGGCTACACGATCAAAAACCAGAGCTGAATAAAACTGAAAATCCACCAGTCAGAGACTCAAAACCGTCAGCAAAAAATGCAATAAATAATTTAAGTCAATTTATTTTTGTACAAAACACCTACACACGTGGGGGTTTATCAGTCAAGAAAGACGAAGAAGAAAACAGTAATTTGTCCATGTTTTATTAGGCTCTGTCATAAAACAACATTACCCAGTATGTTGAGGTATGGTCAAACAACCCCCACGACTAAAACATTGTGGGGAAGATGCATTCCAAACACAGTGTGTTGACAAAGAGCTGTAATTTTTTGTTATTAAAAATGATCATTATTACAGTATAGCAATCGTTAGTTTAACAAGTAGACTATCGCGACCGATATCATCCATAAAAGAGGGTTTTTTTGGGTTAGATCGAGTAAATATATAATACGCGATTTAACCCTAAAAAAACTCTATTATGGATTTCAATCTTTGTCTCACTGTGCTTGCAATGGTTGTGTGAGCCTGGTTTTTATTCCTGGCCAAGAAGGCTGGAAGCTTTTGGCAAGTTTCTTCATCCATCATTGTCATGGGTACACTTATCTGACGGCTATCCATAGGGGTTTTGTTCAAGGTAGGGGAACAGTGTGGGTAACCTGACTGACAGAAACTCGATGATATTTTCACAATAAGTATCACACCTATTCTACCACGAGGTTGCAACTGCATGAGTCTCGTCATTTTTTTTTTATGCCTTGGAACTCCGCCCAGTTGCCATAATGTTCCCGCATGTCAGAAAATAGCCCCAGAAAGAGTATGCACTTCAATAAATATAAATGTGTGTGGTTCCCTGCTCAAGTGGCAATTCGGTAGTGCTTATCTTCTGCTTACATCCCTTAGCCAGTGGTTGTAATTCCACATTCCTATGGCGGGGGCGAGTCTTTCTATGGGACGACCACAGTTGACTTCCGTACAAAGTGTTATTCGTATTATCGACCCCACATGGATGAAGAGCACACGACCGGCATTTAAACTAACACCCTGACCACTCCAGCCTGCACGCACTCGCACTCAACCACCCGGCTAAATACAATGCTCAGAGTTTTTGGGTAATTTCCATCTTCGCGAATATTTGTTTTTGCCATCATGCAAGCAATCCGTACGCAGTTTCACTTTAAAAAATCATAAAACGTTGAATTTTTCAAAGCGGACCTTGAATGTGGAAACACCAAAAGGGGTAACTTGGCAAGGCTCGGCCAGGAATTTATGAAAATCTTGCATCCTCCCTGGATTCACAGCGGACCCAAAGGTAGACAGGGGATGGAGGAAAGAAAATCCGGCGTCGATTTATTTAACTTAATATCAGTAGCCGGGCTCACATCAAGGGCATTGAAAACCCCGGATCACCGCTGAAGGAATTGAAATGGTCTTGTGGAAATTCGCCGCACCTGCACTTCCACCGCAGAGTGTAGTAATGCAGGTGGTGACTCACTTGCTGAGTGGACACTTTATTTAGGGTATCCGGATCTATTTTCTTTTGACTTGGGCTGAAGTGCAGGTGCGAGCTTAGGAAATGGCTCATCATAGCTTCTCATTACTGATGTTACTGCCCGTATGTGTGTTTGATATATGTGCGATCTAAATAATGTTGTTGGGGAGCGGTAGTGTAGCGGTTAGTGCACTGCGCTACGAACCTGGCCACCCGAGTTCGATTCTAGCTGTCGGCCAACACCAGTGATGATTATCTAAACCGGTCCTGAGCGTCCTCCCCTCGGTCGACTCAGCCTCAAACGAGAACCTCGTGCGGTGTGTGAAAACATCGCTACTGGGAAGACAAAGGCGGCCGGGCGTGGTGCAGGCCACCGACCCCCTATGTGTACCGTGCCGGCCTTCATAGGTGCTCGCTAACCAGCACTTGCCCCAACAGTCTGTTGAGGCTATATGGGGTCACCTTTGTATTAGTATGCTATCTAAATAATATTGTTGGGAGCAAGGGCTCAGTGCTGTGTGCAATGTGCTACACTGTTGGCAGCCACAGTTATAGTTTAATTCATGCGCAACATTCGTGGTGAGTGTACCTTATCCTGTCCTGGAACTCCTCGAGGTCAGCTCAACCTTGCATAAGTACCAGAAGCAGTGTATGGCCAATAGCGCTGAGAAGGAAAGGCTGCCAGGCATGCGTGCTGCTGTTGACACTACCTCCCCACGTGCAGTGCCCAAACTTAATCGGTGCTTGTTAGCAACTGCACCTAAACCATACAGTCTGTGGAAAAGTAAATGGGTCATTTTATTATTATTATTAATATTTGTGTTTAAAAAAAAATTAAAGTATAGAATTTAATCTTAAATGAAACAAATCGGATCCGCAAGCAAGTATGGTTCATAAGGATTAGATAGATATAAAACTAATTTTAATGTTAATGTCCTTGATTTATAAAAATAAATAAACTTACTGAATACAAATAGGCTTCTTCAGTATCGTCCTGCATTTTTAGATGTTGCTCCAATTCCATTGTGATTCGTGATCTGATTGTGCTTACATTAGTATCACTTCCTTGCAGTACTATTTACAGGATGAATAGGGATTTCAACTTTGCTAACAACTGGCTCAGTGGTACCAATGTAGTGTGCAAACCATAACTACAACTTGAATTGTTCAAGTCAAATTCAAAATGACTCCAAGGTATCGTGGGTGGTGCTCATGTCTGTCGGTGGCCCTGAGGCAGAGGTGGACATTCCACATTCCTATTGCAAGAGCTAGTCAATCCATCGGACCGACACTGTCAAGTTCCTACACTGGAGTGATAAAGATGCTCTCATTTGACCCCTGCCCAGAAGTTCTTTATTTATTTCAATTATGAATTTAAATCAGCATCATGAGATGAAATTGGAAATTCACTTTGGAAATCTTTCAGCGCAGTGCACTGCCCAGAGTCAGAGAATGGCTACCAAGTACAATTTTCACAGGACTTCCCCTGTAAGAGCCTTCTAGTGTCCATATTTATATTTTTCACAGTAGGGGTCACGCTTTCCCGCACACTCTTCTATGAAATCGTTTTCTTGTGATATTTTCAATGCTATGTTTGTACTGTACTAAATTAAATGGAATATGAATAATGTATTTTTGCATTAATTAATGACTGGGTTCTGACCATCAACTCGGCACGCTTGAGAACCAGGCTTAATCCTACGTGGCTGAAACGTGGATTCAATTCCAGGATCTCAGCAGTGCCAACTCAACGCCTCTGACCTTTGAGCTATGAGACCACTTTTGTTCACTTGGCCTTTCAAACCAATGTCCTCATTTGCCAATGGCTCTCACATTCAATATTCATTCATCATCTCCATGTGTTTCCCATGAGTCCATAAACCCAACGCCTATTTAAGAAAAATAAAACAAATGCATATGCTTCATCCCTTTTTCATCATTTATTCCTGTAGCGCCTTCATGCCAGCACATGGGATAAAGCCATGCTGACCTACATTTAAACATCCAGTGCTGAACTGGCAGGGTGCCAAGTCGCAGGAGAAAGTCTCGTTTACTCCGTCATCCCCTATCCCAGGATAAAGGTTATTTTTATTTGAAATGTGGTGGCTGGCCAGCTCTAAGATGGCAATGCTTGTGTACAAATAATACGGGATGTCCTCTTGGGCTAAGCGATTCTTACAATTCCAAACTAGTAATAATGAATTCATTATTATGTTGGAATATGATTTCTAAAGGAATCGTAGCATTGTAATAATTGTGCAATCGTGGGAAGACTGAGATGCAAGACGGGCTGGTGCGTGTTGTGGAATTCAGTCAAGAAGAGAGTGCCCATAGCGAATGGTTGGCTTTGTGGAATAACCATTGAAACATATGGCTGAAGCCTATCTAGGACATCTCAATGGCTGTTCTGCTTGATGCGGCCAGCTGGTATAGACTGGTATTGTTTCAATGGCAATTCTACAATTTTACCAACATCCTGTGGACCCTTCCACTGTGCCTGAACAGCAGACTGTAATCATGGTGGAATTGAGCCAATGACACCGTTCATCGGCCCTTCATTGCAATGATGATTATTGTTGGTATCGGAGATATGTTTCTATTGAAACATATGAACAATG
Source organism: Lampetra fluviatilis (assembly GCF_964198595.1). Lineage (NCBI taxonomy): Eukaryota > Metazoa > Chordata > Hyperoartia > Petromyzontiformes > Petromyzontidae > Lampetra > Lampetra fluviatilis. Next base: position 4,728,629 of record NC_136295.1, on the reverse strand, counting down.
CCTATTTAACACATTCAAATATGGGAATGCCGCAGCCCATCATTATCCCTTTGGGGACGAAAAAGCACGTGCCACTTTATGATAAGCCAGCAGTGGCTATTCTACGGGAATACTATTTCTCACCATGGGAATGTGGATTTTTGACAGCTTACTTCAGGGCCACCAATGGAAATGAGCAACGCCCTGTTGGTAGCTCGTCTCGGGAGGCATTTCGACTTCGGTGTGACCATACTTGATAGCGGGCGATCCGTTGATAGACACCCCACACTTAAATAGTAGGACGTGTAAAGACCGCACGGAGCGATAGAGGGACAGTGTGGTTCCCCGGGACCATGGTCACTAACGGACGTGCTCATGATGATTGATGGGACGAGTGTTGACAGGGTCACGTGAGGTGCGATATGGAGAATTCTGGAATAGGGGCGTGGCCTTGAAACGAGTCGTGTCCATCGACTGCGAGTTGTCTTGAGACTGGACGCTACGTTGTGTCAGAATAGAGACGTCTAACTGCCCACGTGTATAGAGTCGCTCGCAGTTACTCGTTGAGTAGTCAGTGGACTTCATTCATGATAAATGTGCAGCAAGACAAGACCGTGTCTCTTGAGAGCTACATTAAAGAAACAGAAACGAGAACACATCGTTTTTATTCCAAAGGCTTTCCACGTCTCCGTACAATTTTAACACACACACACACATTCAATCGCTGTCACTATTCTCATATGTAAGTCATTGAGCGATTGCTTCCACAATGTTTAATAATAAAAGGGTCATTATTACTCAATGGGGTATCTGTAAATGAATCGCCTTACTGAAAAGTCAGGACGCATTGGACGATTATTGTTATTTTATCAAATCATTTAGGATGATTTAATTTACTTTAGCAAATGTTTAAACTTACTTTTATTCATATGTATTAATGAATTAATTATGTTCAGAAATGAATTTATATATTAAGATTACAGCTGCCTTCTTTAGGATACATAAGAACTAATTGAACTCGTTTGTCTTTCGTCAAATTTCTTTCCATTTTTAAACGTCATTTGAAAAGTAAGAGAAAAAACAAATAATAATAATAGATAAAATATTAACTTAAAGAATAAACAATTAACAAAAACGCGTCATGCCAGTGTTACAAATTCATTACATAACCCTGGGTCCTGTATATAGTGCAGTACACACAGTTCAAATCCCGAATATTATCAGAAAGTACCACTTTCTGATAATATTCCTGGTTTTTTTCGGTAAAGTCACGTAAGTAAAAAAAAAATTATATTATTTTATTTGTATTTTATTTTACCTTTATCAGTTTGAAATTTTTACTTACGTGACTTTACCGAAAAAACCCAAGAATTTTAATAAAGTAAAATAAAATAAAAATAAAATTAAATATTCTATTATTTTATTTTTATTTTATTTTACTTTTATTAATTTCATTTTTTTACCTACGTGACTTTACCGAAAAAAACCAAGAATATGAATCCTTGCAGTCACGAAAGCTTCAAATCTAGAACTTTCTGATAAGTTAACAGTGGCTGCCCTATTGCGATGCTGGCTCCCACCATTGTAAACGCAGCTGATTTTTCCCCCCCTCTCCCCAATGATATCAGCTTACGTTGGCATATGCAATGCATTCAAAGAAATGAATGTAGTCAAGGTATACACGCAGGCATGACCTCATCCCCTCCGAATAGATCGCTCATGGCTTGAGGCATAAAACACCGTCACACTAAATAGAGTATTTGCCATGTCTGTATCTGCCCTTGATATGTGGCAGTTTAAGTGCGCGGTTAGCGCGCTGCGCTACGAACCTGGCCACCCGGGTTCCATTCCCGCTCACGCCCAACACCGGTTACGATTGTCTGACATCGGTCCTGGGCCGCCCCTAGGTTGACTCAGCCTCAAAAAAGTACCTGGTGCGGTGTGTTGAAGTGGCCACCCACCACCTCGTGTGCCGTGCCGGCATTCATAGGTGCTCGCTAACAGCTCTTGCCCCTACAGTCTGTTCATGCTATAAGGGTGATCTTCGTCTTTATCTATGCACGCATGTACTCCAGCACTACGGCAAGAGGGTTTGGCGGATGACATAGAGATCGTGATGTGGTATGCGACTCCCAACTCGAGTTGCCGTGCTATGGAGATTCAACGGTTTATCATACGATACTCGATCCAGGATGATGCTATCTTCCAATCAGAAACATATTGTCATCGTTTTCCTGAAAAAAAATAAACGTGCGTGAAATAACGACCTCAAGCACTGAAGTTGTAAATAAAATTAACGCTTTAAAATGTGCTTTCTGGAGTAACTGACGGCATTGCGATTACATGATGTCATCGTTTTTGTGGTTCATTTAATTATTTTTTAGTGCAACTGACACCATCTGCGTTATAAGGGTTATGGATTGTAATGGCTAGTAAGACTTACGGTAGGCTTGAGCTGAGTCAACTGGAGTAGAATAACTTACAGGTAATCTTTATTTGTACTGGAAGTACAGCAAAGCACAAAAACAACACAATAAATAGATGATTAGGATTACACAGCTTTGTGAAAATGATATCGTTGTGAGTCTTCTATCGTCAAAATTAATATCGTATCCTGCAATGAAAATGTATATCATGACAGCCCTACTCCCAACCTAGAGGGCTTTAATGTTGCCAAGAAAGGGCAGCACAGCAAGTAGGCAAATTAAACCTTTTAAGGCAGATTTTGTCGTCTTATCTCCTTCCAATTGAGGGTAGAATTTTCGCCGGACGAAAAAAGAATAACTGCATTGGTCAAACATCCCCAACTCCTGAAAACACACGTTGAGTCTGTGTGGCTTCTCTGGATAAATGAAGCATACTTATGACTGTGTACAATGTGTCGAGTCAAAGTGTCTCCCTGCTCGAATGAACAAAGAAGTAACAATAACTTCAGTTGGTAGCTCTGAGCCAATGCAGTACATTCAAGATTCTCATGGCAGGGGCCTATTTTCTCAAAAGGCAACCACAGTTGATGTCTATCTAAAGTGTTAAGCATACTCATTGGGAACGATGGGCTGAGCTAAACCAGCACTCGCTGATTGTGAGCCAAGTGCTCTGTGGCATAATTATACATAAGTACAAACATAATTTATATGACAGACTCTCTGATGTGGGCCACCCAACGCCGTGTCAGACATGGTCGTTGTTGGCCATGCTTCACTTCGCTGGTATTAATGTCATAACAACGTAAGCAACCGAAGATTCCTTGCAGCGCACCCGTACGGATGAAAGTGGAACATTCGAGCAGCGTGCATTGCGAAGATAAATCAAAACAGAAAAAAAGATACATTACAATCGGAGGAATAATAATGCAAATGCAAAACCACGCACGCCTGTTTCTGTTTAGGCTGCAAATATGAAACGATAAATCTGCACGTATGTATGTTCTTTTTTAAGCCACATGCCTCTCCTACGAACCCAACGCGCATACGTTTTGAACATCTTTCGTTTTACGTACAGAGGCCACCATGGGCAAATTTGGTCAAACACCGAGGAGCATGTGTTATAAATTATGTTATATAGTCACCACCTGGCGATTACGACCAATGCTGCTTTTTGGAATGGAGTGTATTTTACCTTATTTAAACTGGCCCAACTGTCAGCGGTCATTTGACAGCAGGGGGTTGCTGGCTAAGTAATGGAAAGCCAGCAAAGCTAAGAAGGCAAATATCTGAGCAGCAGATTGAAATGATAAAATGTGCACAATTATGTTATGCGTCAGTAATGTGTGTGTGTTTAATGCATCGCATCGATATACTATTAGAATGAAGACAAAACTCAACGTGTAAACCGCATCACAAACAGGCAGTGCAAACCCCACACGACAACAATTGCCTTCGGATTCGAGACAAACTCAGAAAGAGCCCGAGTGCCTTCCTACTAAAGCTGGGACAATTAGTCAAATTTAATCAATGAATCATCTCTTGTTGTAATCAACCACTTACTTCGTGGCTAATCAATTCTTGCGGCTGATTACTCAGGCGGCTCCTTTCAAGCCATGCCCACGTCGACTACGTCATCAAGCGCAACACATCACCTCCCGTCCAGCGGCACACATGGAAACAGAAGCGAGACCTTTTTTATTTTTACAACTGTATTCACGTTGTCCGATTGGTCAAGTTATGAAGGTTTTCTCGATAACCAGTCGGGTATTCAATAAGCTAGGACCGCTCTATTGCCTCCTCGATACACCAGAATGGTTCGTACTTTTCTCTCTAGAGGCCCTGAAGCAACGGCGTTAACTCCAAATTTTCATGGTAGAGTCAGTTTATCCCTTCGCAGACAGCCACTGTTGCCTTTACACTGGATGGTGCCTATGTTATTCATTTCGGAGATATGATGGGCTGAGCAGACCCCTTACCAAGGATTGTGACACTGAAGTGCTCAATCTCATCACCTGTCAAGTCTACAACGGTTGCCCTCTGAAGGAGAGACGTTCACTCGGATACACTTTGAATTGATTCATATATATATCTGTTTACCACATATATACAACTCGTCTATGGTAAGACTCTATAAAAAAAATGTGGCCTCTGCGTGCACTAAGATAAAGCCTCCGATTACAATTGGGCCAGAGACCCCAACCCATGTGTTTGCGTGCGTGCGCAAAGCTTATGTATTCCATAGAGACTAAGAGACTAGACGCTGCGTAAATTGGAGATATGCGCAGTATGAAATATCTGGACACAAGCCATATTGTGCATTTCTGCGTGTGTGCGTGTGAGTATCTTTGAGTGTCTGTGAGTATCTGTGTGTGTATAAATGCATGCGGAGGGCAGTAAGGCAGTGGTATCTTTGGTTTGATTCCCAACCATGGATATCATCATTGACGAGTGGTATGATGTGAACCTGACCTGAACTTTGCCTAGGGCTACTCAACCTTACAAACAATTACCTTGTGAAGTGTTTAATCAACAGCAGTGGATGGATGCATTGCTGTTAACACCAATGCCCCTTGCGCACCATTCCAGCCACAATAGGTGCTCACTAACAGAACTTGTCTACCAGCCCCCCCACCCCCACAAGTTTCCTGAGGCTATATGGGCGAGTGTCGGTCGGCTTTGAGAGTGTATCGATTATTGGCCGGGAAGAAAAGCCATTAAACTCGCACCTACTGCGACAAACCTTCTGAGACGTTGTTACGGAGAAAGGAGTGAATCCTCAGGACGATTTGAATCGGAGCTACGTGTATGGGTGATGCTACAATGACAGAATGGTGAGCACACTGGACTTGCAATCGAGAAGTCGTCGGCTCGATTCAATATTCCGGCGCGGTAGTTTAAACATTGGGCGAGTCTCTTAACCCCCCCCTTCCCCCCCTCCACACGCGCCTTTGTATAAATGGGTACCCCATGGTTACCCTATGATTGGCAGGTCGCGTGCGGTGGGGTGAAGTGTGCCCATTCCTCTGCACTTCCCATTAGCACCGTTGGTTACGTACGGTGCGAAAGAAGTTCAACACGCATGGATACAGACACACAAGTGCGGGTAGGCCCGTTTCTTCCAAGATGTCTCGCCAGAGTGGAAGAGTAGGCCAAACTGCCCTCGAGCAGAGGGGCTCTCCGGAGCTCCCTCTAGTGAAGGTCTCTAGGTTTGCCACTTATTCAAGCGGAGCTTTGAACGCCGTCCCCCCTTGCACGCGGGATTCTTCTCTGGAAACACCGTGGGCTCCCTTTCGAATTAAAGCAAAACATCTAAATCCTGTACTCAGGATTTGGATTCAGGATTTGAGACGAATCGGCAGTTATTCTACGTCCCACTGCTGGATAGACGCTTTCACAATACTGACCAAACCCAATTCCTTACACGCACACGACTAATTGCACCCCTGTGAGACGATGAGCTCGTTATCGTTAACTTTATGAATGGCATTTTTTTGTCATTGACAATTGGCCCATAATCCATTCTGGTGACGTGTCCTGCCCAATTGCGCTTACTTTGCCTCACAGTTCGAATGATTCCACTAAACTGCTTGCGTGGTGTTGAGGTTCATGGCGAGCCAAGGGAATGGGGTTGCGTCCGAGAGAACACGTCGACCGAGGAGATGGAACGATGGAATCAACTCGTGTGCAGGAGCTGGCTGGGTTTCTCTATTTGCAGGATAGTGAGAGATTGGGGCAGCTTGGGTGAGGACTTCATCCCCGCACCTCCGATGAGCACGGTTGGCTACGTACGGTGCGAACGAAGTTCAGCATACATCCGGCAGTGGATTGACCATAACTAATGATGACTATGACGATGAATGACTGTGGAATTGTTCATTGAAGACTCATTATGCTCGAGATTGATATCATCCCCAGCCAATGTGGCAAACACCCACCGCTCTGTGCTAACAATTGGTTCGGTATCAGCAGCATGGATCCAGACCACCCCCCCCCCCATTGCCTCCAGTATATTTAAGGCTCTCTCACTATAGGCCCGAACGTTTCCCGCATTACGCCACTCAACCAAAACAATTGTATCTCTCTTTCCTCTCAAGCCTGTTATTATTTTAAATTAACCCATTATTCTATAAGTTCGCGGAAGGAGCAGCTTCGCATGCTACACGGGCCATACGTATAGTCCGGCAGTCGACATTGTGCAACAGACATTCATTATTTTCCGATAATAATAGTCGTTTCACTTTTTGACATGCCTTCCCCAGCCCATTTTTTATGCAATTGTCACATCGGATGCCTCTAAGCACCAACACAATGATAGTGTACTGTGGTGACAAGCCTCTTAGCAACAGGAGCACTTCCGTTAATCTGTCGCACGCACAGGTTGGGCCCGTCAATAGCCAGACGACCGTTCAAGTCTTAACAATGACTTGCGGTATAATTTTCCGCGACAAACTTTTTTACATTTTCAATGCATTTGTATTTAACCTGTCTAGAGGCACAAAATAATAGCCGAGCAGACATAAACCAGATTCCTGTTGTAATGTTTTGCAAAATAGCCGTGGTATGGTGCGTGCCTGCGATCCTGCATTTCTACGGCATAAGGGGGTCTGTGGATCGCGCGAAATTGTGAAACTCCCAAATAATCCCAGGCTGACATTTGTACGGCAAATAGTAACGTAGCAAAGTGGGTTCTTAACCCTTATTCTTTATTGGAATCTCGATTGCAGAGCACAGGCCTAAAGGCCCCCATATGCCAAACGTCCAGCAAAAAAAAACCCACTAAAAAGCTGAAGGTGTGATAAATGAGAGTTCAAACTTGTCTTGAATTGAACAAGTAAGTTGAGAAACGAGACGATGGGAGGGCATTTAAAAGTGGAGCAGTACGAAGGGATAAGCAGGAAAGGGACGTGTTGTGACCCGCAGTGTGGTGAGTGAGTGAGTGGGTGAGAGTGAGTGGGCAAGAGTCAGTAAGTGGATAAATGACTGAGTGAGTTGGTGAGAGAAAGTGGATGAAGGAGTGAGTGACAGAGGTGGGACAAAGTCATTGTTATGCAAGTCCAAGTCGAGTCGCAAGTCATCAAATTCATGACTCGAGTCTGACTCGAGTCCAAGTCACATGACTCGAGTCCACATCTCATAGGTGGGACAAAGTCATTGTTATGCAAGTCCAAGTCGAGTCGCAAGTCATCAAATTCATGACTCGAGTCTGACTCGAGTCCAAGTCACATGACTCGAGTCCACACCTCTGGTGAGTGAGTTGGTGAGGTTGAGTGTATGGGTGAGTGAGATAGTGGATGAAAGAGTGAGTGAGTTGTTGAAATTGAGTGTGTGGGTGATTGAGATAGTGGATGAATGAGTGAGTGAGTTGGTGAGAGTAAGTGGATGAAGGAGTGAGTGAGTTGGTGAGATTGAGTGTGTGGGTGAGTGGGATAGTGTATGAATGAGTGAGTGAGTTGGTGAGATTGAGTGGGTGGGTGAGAGTGAGTGAGCGAGCGAGAGTCAAGAAGTGAGTGGATAAGTGAGTTGGTGAGAGTAAGTGGATGAAGGAGGGAGTGAGTTGGTGAGATTGAGTGGGTGGGTGAGTGAGAGGATGAATTAGTGAGTGAGTTGGTGAGATTGAGTGGGTGGGTGAGAGTGAGTGAGTGAGTGAAAGTCAAAAAGTGGATGAATGAGTGAGTGAGTTGGTGAGAGTGAGTAAGTGGGTGGGTGAGAGTGAGTGAGTGTGTATGAGTGAGTATGTGGACTTGTGAGTAAGTAGGTGGATGAATGACTGAGTGAGTTAGTGAGTGAATTAGTTGTTGGGACCTGCATGTAGTAGTGGTCGAACGCAGTTTGAATAAGAAGACACAAACAGTCTGGCAGACCGAGTCCTCGGCATCGGTAGAGAAATCAAATAGTGAGGTTTACGTGAGCACTAACCATGGCCGCAGCGATAGGCAAGTTACATTGATTAAATTGACCACCGGTGAGTGATTGTTGAATGTGAGGACCTTCGGGTTTTTCTCTGAAAAACAAGTCTCGGAGCCATCCTGAGCCTTAAGCCGCGAGCAACCGCCGGCTCAGCATTGCCATTGGCGAAGACCACTGCTCCTCCGCTCGTTTGAGCAGGGAAACTCTTTGACTTTGCCGAGCAAATAAAGAGGAGCATGCCAAGTAGATGTCACGCACGTGTGCAATTTTTTTTAATCCCAGCTCTTATGGGCACTGATGGAGACGGGCACTAGGGAAGTGCCCATCTCCACCAGCGGTTGGAAATAATTCGTTCCTATGGCAAGGGACCAGTCTGGCCTTTACCGAGGAGGCAGCGTTAAAGCGTTGAGTTGCGAGTCATATACGTTGCATGCACCGCGGTGGCGGACTGCATCCACCGTGATCCTTTACAACAAAAATGAAAAAAAAACTGTGCCCTGTGCGTTTAACGTCACAAACCTCAGGGGGCCGCGTGTTTCATTAGCACGACTCCTCGCTCCTTCGGGACAAAGCGCAGCGGAACTTGCACGCTGAAAACATCTCACATCGCGGAGAGAAGGGGGAACGCCTTCGGGCCGCCACGGTCAGAAATGAAGCGCGTGGTTCTCGGCAGGACATGGCAGAATGAGGTCAAAACAACACAGTGGGGTTTTTTTTTTGTGGGGGGGATTTATTTGCTCTCCATTTTTTGTATATAAAAAAAGAATTACGTGTGCGTAAGTGCAATGTCGTCTGGCCGGGCCAGCGCCGCCGTTAAAAGCGTTCGGCACCGCAATCTAGAAGGTCGCGAGTTCAAGTTGAGTACAAGGTTGCGGCTCTATGGATGATATGGTACCTGCCGTGGGTTCTCCCAACGCACACGGCGAGTACTGCCGCATTGCATAAGCATGCTCGCACATTTTTGTTACGTGTTTTTAATCATAATTGGTAAGCACTCTGTGGTGAGTTAGCATATCTGACATGACGAATGCCCTCTCCATTTATGTTTAGGCCTTGATTTCTCGGGTCCAGTGTATTTGGACAATGACTGAATGTTGCCGTGAAATTGTCTTCATCGCGGCAGCTGGAATTGATTTGACAAACTTTCTCATCGAAGTCTGCTTAAGCCACGTTGGGCTCGAGATAAATATGAGCAAACGAATGTCACGTGCAACAAAGTTTGCGAAACCAAATGCAAATTATCGTCGGATGGGACGCAACCAGAAAAGACAACAGGATACATATACACGTGCAGGGCAATTATTGAAAGCGTGTCAGTCAGGTGTATTATGGGTAAGACTCCAGTGAGCTAAGAAGCTATTTTTTCAATGGTGTACCCAGATAGTGGATCACAGTGATGAAATACAGAGGGCAAGACAGTGCTAGGATGGAGTGCATTTGTATAACTGAACTTGAAAAATCAAGAACACCAATCAGAAGAATGGATTAGACACGTGGACACTGACAAAGTAAATGGAACAAAACTGAAATGTTCACAACGGTGTATAGAGAGATGCATTCTGGGAATTACAATGAGGGAAAAAAGTAAGTGGGCTCGGTAGGCCACATCACCAGAAGGAATTATATCTGATGGATGAGACTGGTGATGAAATGGCTGCCTAAAGAAAGGAGAAAAGCACGCCTTGAGAAGACAGCAACCGACAGTAATAGAGCAATGCGATGGAGATGATGTAGAAGCAACACGGACTGTGGCATTACAGGATCATGCGAGGTGGTGACGGCATGGGGAGGCCTTCATCCAGCAGACAGTGGCCAATGACGATTATGCATATGTGCATGAGTACACATTCAAAGGCAATTCCAAGTGTATCCTTATTCAAATGCGGACAGTGCGGTGCTCATCTCTGTGGTCCTGAGGAATCCAACATTGCTGTGGCCAGGGGGCATTCGCTCCACGGGACACTCCACACGAGGTGACACTCGTTCCAACCAACCCCCAGCGAAATGATGGGCTCAGTCAACCGCTCTCAGGGGGAATCGAACGAGCAACCTTCCGATTGCGACTAACAATGCATAATAGACAGCTGCAGCTGCAAAATATTGCGTGGATCTCAATGGGTTTCAATTTGGTGAAATAAAGTATATATATAAGGCACGGACGCTTTGCAGCTTCCTAAGCTTGTGCCAGTGAATACACGCGAGGGATAATGTTACAGTGGCGAATGTGGGGCATTGTCACCCTGGCGTCGGAACAAGTGCCAAAGAAAAATCTGCGAAAGCTCTGACTTCCCTTAACATCTATTCCATCAACTGAAACACAAAATCCGCATCAGCAGCAGCAGCAACAACAACAACAGCACTTCCCACGGTAATTCGGATTTACCAATCACAGGGCACACCTTTATTATAATCGAGTAAAAAGGTTAAAAAGCACGTTACCAATCGACGAATAAACAGCAGTCCTTCTTTAAAAAAATCGACTGCTTTCGAGCATTTGGGTCGCCCGTGCCTCAAGCATCAAGCAGGGACAGCATTGGTGAAGGCTGAGTGGGGTGATGAGGAGGGGGAGGGAGGTTGGTAGGGAGAGGTGATGGGTGGATGGGGTAGGGCAATGATGTGATTCTGCAGGAGGCGAGCCCGCGAGGTTATCCCAGTGCGTTTACGATGCTGCTTGCCTGCCATGACAGCCCGAGAAGGATTTGTGGCTTGAATCCAAAACCCTCTCACCTCCCTCCCTACCTCTCCTTCTCGCGCTCTCTCTCTCTGTCTCTTCCTGCCCATGCTGCACACACACACACGCAAATGCAAAGTGCCCATATAGACACTGCATGACACACGAACCCACACACACACACGAAAAGTGTGCACCCGTTTGTATTTGCACACTGAAATGAGACCCAAGCGCATGACGTTTCATTTCACATTCATTTTGTTATTTTTTCGGCAATGCCAGAGTATAGGGCATAGAAAGACAATGATTCCCCGTACAGCCTTAACAGACTGTTAAGGCAAGTGCTGTTAGCGAGCACCTATGAAGGCCGACACGGTGCGCATGGGGGTGGGTGGCCAGCACCACGCCCGACTTGCCTTTCTCTCCCCAGTGTCGATGTTTACACACCACACCAGGTATTCATTTGAGGCTGAGTCGATCTAGGGGAGGCCCAGGACTGGTTCAGACATTCACCGATGTTGAGCGGGAATCAAACTCGGGTGGGCGGGTTTGTAGTGCAGTGCGCTAACCGCTACACTACCGCTCCCCACGTAGAGCATAATACGAAACTAAATTATTATTATTTTAGCAGGCAAGGCCCACTGAGCTATAGCTCTTTCTCAGTTGCGACCTGGCCACAAACTAGCTCAACGAAGTGGCTTATCACGTGGGAATGTACCGCATCCAAATACCCTAAACGCGTCTTTATACATGTGGATGGATAAACCGGAGAACCCAGGGAAAAATCCACGCGACCACAGTGAGAACACGCAAACTCCAAATATACAGGCGCCAGGGTTGGGATCGAACCCACGACCTCCTGTATACCAAGCGAGGTAGTTAACATCTCGCCACCGTGCGCCCGAACATAGGCGCGCACACACGTGAATGCGTACAGGTGCATGTGTGAGCGTCTCTTCATGCCCGCCCACACGCCCATGCACACGTGCACACTCACGAACTCCTACACGCACACGTGGATGCCCACGTGAACACACACACGGACACCCACACACACGTGAACACGCACGCGGACGCCCACAAACGCACACATACAGACGCCCATGCACATGTGCACACAGACATACGCACAGAGAGAAGGAAGGCAAATATCCCCGACATATATATAAACTGCTAGGGTAAATGTTGTGAGTGAGCATCTACGAAGACAAGCACGAGGGCGGTGAGGCCAACACCATGCCCTGCCGCCTTTGTGTCCCCAGTGCTGACATTTGCACTTGACACCGGGCACACATTTGAAGGCTGAGTTGACTTAGGGAAGGCCCAGGACACATTTTTACATCATTTGCCACTGATCGTAGCCATGGTTGGGAATTTTATTCAGCTCACTGGGTTAGTTGCATAGCATGCAAACCAACGTGTCACCACTCCAAAGACAAAGGCACAGACACGGATATAAGTGCTTGTACTGTGTGTGTACACATGTATATCTACAGGCGAACCAACAGATGGCCACCACTTTGTTCTGAATATCAACAGTAATTGTCCAATGGAGAGACTGGCAATCATCATAGGAACGTGGAATTCCCGCAAATGTCTGAAGGAATCCCATGGTAATGAGAAGCAGGGAGAGGCTTTGACTTTTAAATGATCTCAGACAACTTTACTGAGTCTCAAGACTCGTTTTAAATAGGGTCCTGAATGAACACGCTTGACCAATTACTCTAAAAGGTGATGCAGGTGCCATCCCTGCAGTGGCTTGCTCACTCAACCGCCACCAGAGGAGGCTACAGAAAGCCCCTCCAGAAGTTGTGTGTTCTTATTTAAACGTTTCGAATTATCGTATTGAATTATGCAAAGTACTGCATTTGACCAATACCGCTTGTCTCGCTTGCGGTGACTTTTTTTGGCACGAGTTTCGTGTAAATAATGTGTTGTTTTCGCTCGTGTTCGTTTTCTCATTCCCACCCTGCAATGTCTCGTAACTGCCACCGCTGCCGGCGGGTTTAGACTGTGGTCGTCCTTGTGAGACAACGCTGCTGAGCTCAATCAGCTGAAATAATACAGCCTGAGTCCAATTCTATTGGTCTCTCTGTAACTCTATAGACCTCTATGTAACTCTGTGTAATTGTTACGTCCTGTAACTGCCGCCACTGCAGACGGACGGACGAAAAAAATGATCATCCATGTAGCAGAACTACTGAGCCCATAGTGTTGGCTACCCACTACTTCGTGTGCCGTGCCGGCCTTCATATGTGCTCTCTAACAGCACTTGCTCGGAAATCTGATAAAGGCTATACTATGAAAAATTTCTTTGTTGGTAAATCAGACAAAGTGGGCGTGTAGCATTTTTAGCGCTTTGCTCCGTTGTTCCCGGCGACCTAATTTCGATTCCCGCTCACGGCCAATGCCGGTGACGAATATTCTGAACCGGTCTTGGTCCTCCGCATGGGCGATTCGGCCTTCAAATAACTACCCGGTGCAATGTCTAAACATCTGTACAGGCGAGGCAACAGTGGTCGGGATGGGCGGGTGAGCTAGACGTTAGCTACACTACCCACGCGTACTCCGTGTCGGCCTTCATGAGCGTTCGCTAACAGTACTTGCCCCAACAGTCTAATGAAGGCGAACTGTGGGGATCTTCTCTGTTGAATCATTATCGTTGTTTTACATTATGACCTTTGGACGCAGCCCTAAAATACACCACATGGTCCCAGTGGTTGGATCTGGAAGGCACATGCAAGCAACAACGTGTATTTGCTCACAAAAAGATGACTTATTGATTCAATTATGGAATCGACAAGCCTTGCGTAGGATTCTGCAAGAGTTAGGTTTCTTGGAACCAGGAACTGCATCCTCGTGTTGAGAACACTTATGTAACATTGTAGAGTGGTTTTGCCTCCCAGGAGTAAAATATGCCGAGTTATAACGGGCCTTCTGCACAAATGATTGCTTTATGATTAATTATTTGCATTGATGACCTTGCCTTCTTCAGATGAGGATGTATAACTTTTTGAATTTGCTCCAGGAAAGCCGTTACGAATCTCATTTCCACCATCTCAAAAGGGAACGCAATGTTTTAGCCAAAAGTTAGGAACATTAAATGCCAAAGTGACACTGAATGATTCTGCATGCGCGCTACATTTAGCATCTTTACCATTTCACTTTCACTACAAAAAATATATTTTTTATATTCCATGACGAGCCCAGGCCACTTGTGGAGAGGAATATTTCCCCATGGTCATGTGATCAGAAAGCTACTCTAAATGTAAAATATGTATGCGTGTTGAATTTCTATCGCACCGTGAAGAACAGACCGTGCTACTCATCGGAGGTGCAGGAAAGGACGACAAACTGAACGCAAAAAGCAGCTCTAGAGAAGTGAATTTTCAATCTGGGTGATTTGAAAGTGCATAGCTCTAGTGGCTTTCTAATCTCGGAAGGAAGGGCGTTACAGATGTTCCGCAAAATCGCATCGTGTGACCATTATTGTTCGAAGGCGAGCCAGCAGCCGCCGCTACGAGGATGACTGGAGTTCACGTGATGATGGGTTATGCACAAATGGTGTGTGAGCTAGGTTACTCAGTGGTTAGCACACTGCGCTGTGAACCCAGTGACCCAGTTTGTTTGCCAGCTACGGTTAACATCAGTGGCGGGTGCTATCTGAGCTGGTATACCATCGCCCCCCCCCCATCAACAACCTACATTGACCAACGTGGTGAAAGTGTGGTCGAACAACCCCGCCCCATGACTGACATAGGGTGGGAAGGTCTTTATCCAGCAGTGGATCGATAAAATTACGTATGTTATCATCGTTATATAACGTTGCTATTCACGTTTGAAATTTACACCGTCCATATTGTTTAAGCGTGTCACTGATGTTGTTCCTGAGCCATTGTCCACGCTCGTATTCCTAGTTTTTTTTTCTCTCTCCAAGTTCTCCTTTGCAAAGGAAACGTATATCTCAAAGGGCTTTCACCTGCTTTAAGTAAGGGATATCAAATTAAATCTTTTTTTTTCGTTAAACTTTAATGCCCCGTGTTCAAGGCAGATCACTACACCCTCTCATTAAAATAGGCTGAAGCATGCTCTGCTAAAACTTTTACACAAGACATGCAGACAGACGTCCGTGAACCTGCTTTAATCTGCTAGCAGAAACCGCAAATGCCATAATTACCTGCTCCACTGCCAGAAAAATGGGAGGGGAATTTGGAAAGTGAGTGGGTGGCAAGGATGACAAGAAGATTTTGTTGGATAGAAATCATCATTCCTCTATTGTCAGAGTCTAAAGGGTCCGATTCGTGTAACTATTTTGGCCATTGTTCTACCAAAAAAAGTGGTGGAATGATGGTGATTTTTTTTATTGTACACCAAAGCAGTCTCATTCCGCATTTGTTGAATTCACGAGGGGGCCCGGTGTCTTGCCAGCAAAGAGGCCGTTACACCACAATTGCGGATTGGCCCCAAAGTGGACGGTGTTCGAGCAGCATTATGGCGGAACTAAATCGACGGTGGAAAGTTCCCACGTGTTGGCAATGCAGAAGCGCTCCATTCGCGCTTTTGGCGGAACCCGTAGCTCGCGTGGAGAACACTGACAGAGTGTGGTGACCTGTTCCGCACAAACGCACGTGTTCGTATGTGTGTATGTCACCTCTGTGGGGAGCGGTAGTGCAGCGGTGAGCTACGCTGCGCTATGAACCCGGAGACCCGAGTTCAATTCCCGCTCACGACCAACATCGGTGACGATTATCTAAATCGGTCATGGGCCTCCCCTAGGTCGACTCGGCCTCAAATGAGTACCCGGAGCAGTGTGTAAGCATTGCCACTAGGGAGACAAAGGCGGCCGGGCGTGGTGCTGGTCACCCACCCCCTCGTGTGCCGTGTCGGCCTACATAGGTGCTCGCTAACACCACTTGCCCCAACAGTCCGTAAAGGCTGCAAGGGGGTTTTTTTGTCACCTTTGCTCCTCCAAATTTTCCGAATCTCCACACGAAATGTATTGCAACAAAGACACGCATATGCACGTGAAGCAAATATGAATTACAAATTATGAAGGCAGTCATGATCAATAAAAACCATGATGTTGTTGTAACTGCAACATTACAGTACTTGCATTCAGGTACGAGGTGGATTTTTACATTGCAGAAACATGGGAGGTGGACAGATGCTTGGGTCGCCAGGCGTACATTCTGCAGTGGATTGACCATGGCTGTTAGTCATTATGAAACGTGATTGGTCGGCTTGCTCCATCGGTAGGGTGAGCGTGCCGGCATCAGCATGCATGGCTCCCGTTTTCCCTTGGCCCTCCCCCTCTTCATACTGACCGGTTGCGTGGTTTTGTGCAGAATGGGGCCTCCGTGGATTGGTTATGGAAAAAAATCGCGCCACAACATTGCACACGCATTCGGTTCAATCATTCTTTTTTGCGTGCATAATTTACATTTTAGACATTGTCGGAATTCCGCAAAATATTGTGTGAATCAAATTCTTCACGAATCAGGCCACGCGTTGTCTCTCTGCTCAAACAGACACGCCACGGCTCGCTCGTCACCCAGACTTCCTCGTGAAAATGTTACATTCCCATGCCTCGGGACATCCTCTCCTCGGGACAAATGCAGGTTGTTTCCCAAACACGGGACTGAATTTATGGCAAGTTGGATGATGGGCCGAGTCAGCACAAAGCCAATGTTGCAACTGGCGACCTTACAATTCTGAGAGAGAAAAACAAACTGAACACATTCAGCAAATTATCATTTGTGAGCGAATTACCACTCAACCACATCATTTACCTAAGGATTCACTTGCACGTAAAGTTGGTCCAGATATTTGTACAGGTTGTGTAGATTGTGGAACTGATCATATGCCCTATTATTGCAAGTTTTCCTGGGATTAATAGCCCGTATTTTCACAACGTCATTACACTGCAAGAATGATAATAATAAGAAAATATATTAAATTGTTTTCTGGAATGAAGGATGCTGAGGCTAGACACTTGACTCGCAATCAGTAGGGGTCAACTCAGTCTCTCATCCCTCTAAAGCCGTGAAATGAACAGGCTATTGTCAAGTGGATAACCGGACCCTTCAATAAAAATGCGTAATTTCCACCACTAGCTCGGTCGAATCAACTTTAGACAAAACACTGTGCTATGCAAATATGAGAGTTGATACACTTAAATGAAAATAAATATGGACATAATACACATTTGCTCTTGCATCTATAACGACAGTGGTCATGTTTACATATTAAAAGCAGACTTGGGAAGTATGTGGTAATTCTAAAATAATTTCATGTATTCTGAGAACAACAAAAAAACTGAGCGGTGAAAAAAAAACTCAATCACTTTAATTACGTAGTGGTTTTGTTTTCCCTTGGGGTGATTTTCCCACAGAATAAAGTTTCGCAAGGCCCTCTGTTTAATACCAGGGGCAAGTTCGGGTTAACCATTGCAGTGTCAGATGGCCAGGCTAGATCATGTGTGTGTGTGTGCGTGTGACTAGGCATGATGCAGGGAGTGGGGAGCGGTGTCGTAGCAGTTAGCCCGCTGCACTGCTAACCAAGCGGACCCAAGTTCTAGTTCTAAATAAAAGTGGAAAATATATGTAGCAGTCCCCTAGGTCGACTCAGCCTTAAATTAGTACCTGATGCGATGTGTAAACATCAGCGCTGGGGTGACAATGGCGGGTGGGCGGGCATGGTACTGATCACACAATACCCTCTTGGCTGTACGAGCCTTACATGGTCTCTCACTAACAGCACTTGCCCCAACAGTCAGTTAAAGGCTACATGGGGATCTTTGTCTGCGTGACTAGGCGTGATATTGGCCACACCACCCCTTCATTTGCCACACTGGCATTGGTAGGCTCTCGGTGGTAGCATTTACTTATAAGGCTAAATCATGGATCTGTGTCTATTGCCTTAGTAGTGGTGTAGTAGTTAGAACACTGTGCCAGGAATCTTGCAACCTGTGGCTGATTCCTCGCTGGAATCGAACACAGCTCACTGTGATGTTCAACACAATTAGCAAGTGGTATGCAAATTTATCATGGGTCTCCTTCTAAGTTGTTTCTTGCTCAAATGAGCATTGAGGTGGTTGCTCGTCTCTTGTTTATCGCCCGAACACAGTAGTGGAAATTATGGGAGCGATTCTCTGTTCATAGAACTTCCCCACAACGTGGTACTCAATGTATCAACCCCAGGGGGATGATGGGCAGAGTGGATCTCCTATCAGAATTTGAACTCTCGACCTTCCAATTACGGACCTCTTGATCTGCTGCTCAACCACCTGGCTGGGTCATCAGCACCGGGTGGAATTTGTTGCTGTAATTGCATGCATGGGTGCTGGACACATCACTTCCTAATATACCGCGCTGGCCTTAATAGGTGCACACTAACAGCACTTGCCCCAACAGCCCTGTACGTCTGAATATGGAATCTTTGTCTCTGTATAAAAGACAACGACCCCACACCCACATAGCCTGAATAGACTGAATAGACTCATCTTCTTGGTTCTTTCGGTAAAGTCACGTAGAAGGGAAGTAATAAAAGAACCAAGAAGATGAATCCATGCAGTCACGAAAGCTTTAAATCGAGACTGAATAGACTGTTGGGGCAAGTGCTGGTAGCGAGCATCTATGAAGGCCGGGACGGCCGCCTTTGTCTCCCCAGTGGTGATGTTTACATACCACACCAGGTACTAATTTTAGGCTGAGCCGACCTAGGGTAGGCCCACAACCGGTTCAGATAATCGTCAGATAATCGTCACTGGCCGTTGGCCGTGAGTGGGAATCGAACTCGGGTCGCCGGATTCACAGCGCAGTGCGCTCACCACTACACTAGCACTCCCTGTGTGTGTATGTATATATATGTGTATACATACACACACACCGTGCCCAGCTGCTGGGAGTGAGAGCTGAGTGTGCGTGCTCACTGGGGCTCAGGGGATAGTTGCTGTCAAGAGAACAGCAGCTGTGTCAACACAAGACACCCGCACCAGGGCAAAAGCTGCGGCTACGTCCAACAAACAATGGGAAGTGCGACCGTGCGCATTATTGCAGTGTGAGCATGTGCATGAATATATGTGTAAGGGAGCGGTGGCGCAACGGTTGTGAACTGCGCGACCAACCCAGCAGCATGAGTTTGATTCTCAGCCAAAGGCCTACTAACCATCAGCGGTTAGTGACGTCGGGCCAGGTTCTGAGCATCCCGTAAGTAAAGTCAGCCTCAAATGAGTGCCCGATGCGACGTGAATACGGCTTTCGAGATGTGATACTGGCCACATTACCTGGTCGTGGTAGCGCTCAGACTTTGATGGGTCCGAGTCTGTTGGCTACGTGGGAGATAAGCGATATTTATCTACGTGTACACGTAGTCAGAATGGATGGACTGGACCTTTCATAGGAATGTGGAATTTCCGCCGCTGGCTCATTGGTGTGAATGACAGTTGAGCACCGCCACATAGTGGAAACCCCTTTGGGTCTGGCGATTTGATAACAGGGTGACAAGTCACGTGTGCTTTTAATTAGATTACCCAAAAGGCGTGCGCCGCGAACCCTTTATTATCACCCCATTTTGAAAGTTTCTTGGTTAAATTCCATCCCTCTGACCCGTAAGTCAATAATGAAAAAAATATGTATGAGGTCTCAAACACCTGCCTCTTAACACAAACGTTCAAATCAATTCTGGCTGATTTCTGCACTAAAGAAGGGTATTTTTTTTTACTTTGTTTGAGTATATTTGTTAGAAGGCGGTGTTTCAGTTTGTGATTATACATGTGTGTCCATTTTTCTAAAATTGCACTTATAATCCGATTGTTGTTTCAACATATGCATTTGTTACCACATACACAAGGCAGATATTTTGGTCAGAATTTCATTCCGCAAGATATGTTTAAAGGCTTCTTATGTAAACTCACCTAACATTAAAGCAAATATAAAGTATTAAAAAAAACCCTATTGAATCTAACTTGGGCTGACAAATTATAACGTAAATATTTCTCCTGGCTGCCGCTGCACAAGTAGTCTCCAAACACCAATCCTCGGAAGCCACTCGTGCGCAGCCTTTTTTTTTACATCTTCCAATCTTTTCCATCTGCATACACGTCAGGATATTCGCACTGAGCAGAGAAACTCAAGACTCTCGCTCAGAGCAAAGAAGTGTTAGGAGCATACGGCCACCAGGGATTTATTTTCTTTGGGAATTGTTTTATCAAATACTCCCAACACAAAGTGTCCCCCCCTCACCCCTTCTCAAACGGGCACGAGGTGATGCTCATTTTTATTCGCGGACCATGTGCCCAGTGGTGGCAATTCCACATATAAAAAAAAATGCCAAAGGGCACAATTTGCCCATAAGGATGATCACTAATTGTTGACGATGGTTTTCATTGATGCAGCATTTTCCCGCTGAACCCACGCATTAGTGCATTCACACCGTAATAACACCCAATGCTTTCAGCACATGTGCACAAGCTGATTTAAAATGCCATGCAATTCAGGCCCTTAGACACACGCACACACGCGCGCACACACACACACACACGCGCACACGCACAAAGCTCTGCTAAACCGTGAAAGGCATTCAAGCCATGCACCTATTCATACTCTCACGAGGGGGTTTCATAATGCACAGTATTTATATTGCTTTTAAATTTAGAAATAGTTTTGTGGTGGACAGCATATTTGGAATGCCACCCTATTACTAACGGACCCTGATGGGCAGGTTGCAATTGATGCTTCGCCTCAGGCTCTGACAGATGCACATACATACAGAGAGGCAGACATGCATACATATTCTGTATACACATTTTCACGTATGTACACACACCCACAAATACAACAACAATAGTTTCCGTTTGCCAATAAGTGGTAGTGATGTTATTAGAGTTATTGTGCCATGCTAGGAGCATGCGAAGCCATGGATTCCACAGTGTCTAGATGTTAACTACCTCGCCGGATATACAGGAGGTTGTGGGTTCGATCCTAACCCTGACACCTGTATATTTGGAGTTTGCATGTTATGGTCGAGTGGATTTTTTTCCGGGTCCTCCAGTTTTTCCCTCGACATTTACACCCGTTTAGAGTATTTGGCGACTATACATTTCCAAATAAGCCACTTCGTTAAGCTATCATTTTTGGCCAGGTTGCTTTTGACAAAGAGCTATTTAGCTCAGTGGGCCTTGCCTGATAAAAAAAAAAAAATTTGGAGTAAGTAGCACAGGCTTGCTGGCATGAGGGCACAGAATCGATCCACACGTTTTAGGTTCAGTGACTCTCGTTACTAGCAGATGCGTCACTCACACTTCTCACTCGGACAACTTTATGGTTAATTTTTTATCCACCCAGAAATATGCTCATTGTTGTGAGCATCACTCCTTTGGTTCTCGTTGTTGCCACGCACTGTCCAGTGGCATCTGTCGTTCATTTCCTCCACGGTGGCTGATCTTTGCACTGCTGCTAGCAATAGGTGTGCAAAGTGGAGACATTCCACTCCTTTCTTGATTTTCATGCACCTCATCGTCCCATCTCTTCTCTAGCCTGTGCCATGCCAAGTTAGCCCCGTTATGCAACCAAACTGCTTAGACATTTGATGACTGGACATGTGGGCTACATTCCTCATTGAATGTATTCTCAATTGGTGCAGGAGCCTACTGATGATGCTATGTCAATACCTTTCAGGAATCTCTGGGCTTCTCACATAATCTAGCACGGTTAAACCCAGGGAGGATTGAAGGCAGGTCATCCTCGTGATTTCAAGCCAGAACATCTGTTCCTGTATGTATGCGAGCTTAGAGAAGTGAAGGCACAATTGTAGCTGACAAGAACCGGAGCTTCGTATGGAGCGAACAGGCCAGACAGTTTCCACACAGCTTCACGCAAATGGTGAAACATAATGTCACGTGACTCACTAAGGATGATACCGATGGCGTCAAACCTGTGCTGATAGTGAGCACATTGCCCAAGTAAGATAACTCTTCCACCCCCCATGATGACGTATGAGGGTGGAGTGCATGAGGATGCAAAGTACCCGGTAATGTGTGTTTTGCCATATCTTTCTAGATTTGAAATTTTCGTGACTGCAAGGATCCATACTCTTTGGTTCTTTCGGTAAAGTCACGTAGGTGAAAATAAAATAAAATAACCACGACGTTTCGATTGGAACACAAGTAATCGTCATCAGGTGTAAAATCACAGCTAGAAAATTTGACTAAAGTTTGCCATATCTTATTTACTATGGAATGTTCAGCAGTAAGATCTCTAACTCCTTCGCAGAATGAGCCGAGTATGTGCATGCATAAAACGAATGGCCAGCAGAGAGCCATCCCTTGACTGCGCCTAGTTATCGATCAGCCTCCCATTGCTATCTATGCCCGATGGAAAAGTGATAGATACAGCCGTGGCCAATAAGAGTCTGTATAGCGTAGGAGCCAAAGGACATTACTGTCGTATCCCTAGGTGTGCAGGGAATAGCTCTGACTCTTTTCCAATTGCTAAGGCTGGCAATGTGGAATATTCAACACACAATGTAATACCCACATTGTGCAAGAGCGCAGAAGGGTGGTCAACACATCTACGCCTCTATATAAGCAACGTAGTGACACATTCCACGTCACTACACATATGTAGTGACATAGAATTAGCTCCGTAGCAGCATAGCGCTGGCTGCTGGCAGGGAAGGGGCTCTGCGGTTTACAGCAGCCCTGATGTCAGCAGGCCACGTGATACACCAGAGGGGATATCTGGGGGAAAGGTTACAGAAGGGGCACGTGGGGAAAGCCCGGGAACCCGCTAGTAGGTTCTAGAAAGTGGGCGTGGCCAGGGCAGAGTGAGGCCACGCTGGAGCATAAAAGGGGGCCCTGAGCGAGAACTCGGGGCTGTCGTTTGGAGTGGGATCCCCGTCGTGCTGTTGAAGATCGTCGCCATCATCGCTGTCGTCTTCACCTTGATAATTGCACTGCTAGACGGCAGTTGGCTGTCTCGGTGCAGTGCCGTCAGTGTAGAGTTGTGTATAAGCGAGTGACAGAAGAGTGTGTACCAGCGTAGGGTGTGTGTTGTGCAAAGGGTGCTCGGTTTAATAAAATAAGTGCCTCCAAGTCTGAGCGTCTCCGATAAAGTCACTATACATGTACGGAAACAAAGACAAATATCTCGCAAATAACCTAGAATAAACTTTGAGGGCAAGTTCTGTTAGCGAGCACCTCATACATAAGGCCAGCACAGCATGTGATAGGTTAGTGTGGCGAACAGCAATCTTGACCACCTTTGTCTTCTCAGTGCTCATGTTGACACTTAGAAATGTAGGCTGCATCCACCGAGGAGAGGCTTCTTGACACCTTTTGCACTTGATGTTTTTCCATGGCCTGGAAGCAAATCCAGGTCACCCGAATTATAGGGCAGTGCATAGAAACAAATATACCAACAATTCCCACAAAATGCATACCCACCATACACATGCACATATGTATAGAGACACATGCACACATCAATAGAGAGCAGGCGAATACAAATATGGGTTGTTTTTACTTGTGGCTCACTGACCACAACTCAAGCTTTTCTATTTATATCCTTCTGACTGAAATCCTGACTTGATCTTTTTTTTTTGCATTTCATTAGCTTTCTTCCTTTACATGATGGAGTAAAGAGGACAACGACACACTTCGAATTCGTGTAGCATTTACACGCGACTGCATTTCAAAAGGTCATGCAAAACATTTGGAGACGTCCTTGACGGAGACTTCCCAAAAGGGAGGTATGTGAGACAATTCTTAAGATGAGACGTTCATAGGCGCAGGCGAAGAGGAAGGTCTTGAGCCTGGACTTGAACAGGGGCAGGAAATTGGCGCATTGCAATTCAGCCATAGAAACTGCTGTAGTAGGCGCAGTACTATTGATGGAGTGGCACCTGCCACACGTTTTACCTATACACTCCACGTGAGATGACAGAAGAGATATAGACAAGAGGCAGAGATGTAGTGAGATGTATCTATATATGTTTAACTTTTTTTGCACCGTATTTAGCCACAAACATAGCTACCGACGTCTTATGTATGTGTTTTCAACAATGTGTTAATAACCATTTGGTGGCAAGTGATACATTTGTTTTAAGATGACAGAAATGTAGATGAGATATAGATCTGTTGTGAGATGAAACGAGCGATACAGAAGAGAATGAGACGTTGTAAACATTGAGAGATGTCACAGAGACAAAGATGTATGTATGTATGCATGGCGAACTTCTTTTGCACCGTACGTAGCCAACCGTGCCAATCGGAGATTCGAAGATAGAGTTTGGTGAGTGAAGAGCACTAGAGATCAGATAGCTATGAGAGGTGAATTGCCTTGTTATGTTTATCACATTTAAGTTCATTAGATTTTGAATTCGAGCTCATATTTGATGCATTATTTTCATGAATCCGATGCCCCTTGAGCTACTTGGCTCTCCTACGCATTTGCTTGCTTTGGCTGGGCTTCGCACCACCACTGGCTCCTGCTATATGAATGAGGATTGTTATATATTATTATTATTTTTTAGCGCTGGCACAAGTCCACCGAACGAGATGCTCGCCACCTCTTTGCTCGCCTGAGCAGGGAGCCACTCTTAACTTTTGACTAAAACACCATTTCACACCTGCTCACTGTGGCACCTTTGACGGTCGCATTTTTCTTCATTAATTTCTCTCGCGCTGGATTTTCCAGAAGCAACAGCGGGATCCAATTGATCTTCGAAAACAAAGGTTCCATTGTTTACTTTAGAACAAATAAATATATAAGTGAAAATACAGAACACATGTTGGGACAACGATGGCAATATTTGTTTTTGATGCGGTAAAAAAACTCGTAGCGACCGGGAAATGGTGATTAAGACTGTTGGCCCGTTGCTGCAATTTCTTATGCGGAAAGTAAATCACGATGCTGTAATAGCAAATATAACCTTCTAGCAGCAGCAGCAATACAAATAATTAGATAAGTTGAAATATATTAAATCATAACATCTAGGTATAAATATTATCCTAACAATTTCTGCAGATGCGAATGTTCCACAGATGTCTGCCTACCCTTGAACGTCTGGCAGAATTCGAAATAATTAATTCATAAACATTCCTGACATAGTTTACAAAAATGCGAAATAAAGTACTTTTAGACGTGAAACATTCAGGAATAAAAATGGTGGAGGGGTGAATTTGAAGTATTACTTATTCGTGTTATTATAACACCTTATCACTCCATAAACATAGCGACCAACGTCTTATTTATGTGTTTTTAACAATGTGTGAACCATTTTGCAGCAAGTTATTTTTGAAAGAAAGAAACTTGGCAAATTCTTGACAAAATTAAGCAGTCTATTTACAATGGTGGAGGTCAGGAGTCCTTTCGTGCGGTGTAAAAACACGAGATCGTTTCTGAGAAAGAAAAAAACACATTTATTTTCGTAGCAATACTACCATGCTGATATTATTCAGCATGCAGTGTTTGCCAATTATCGAGGCGCAGATGCTGCTGCGCTGGGTTTGACCCAAGTTAAGTGTGAGAACGAATCGTTGCACTCAGATTAAAAATCCACAAAAGAAAAAAAAAACACAAGACACATCGCTCGAAGGGAATGATATCTAATGGACGAAAAAAAAAACAGAAGGAGAGACTGGGCCCCGATCGGGAAGAACACTGCAGAGATGGAGCGATGAGGGCTGCTGAATGCGCAGCTGTGGGAAGGAGGACGGTAGTGGCGGCGTTGGTGATGCTGAATTGGACAGATAATGGATGATTATAATGATGGTGGCAACAACAAAAAATAACACGGATAGGAAAACGAATGTTCCATTGAGAAGTGCACAAAGAGACAGGGGAATTGCACCCTTGAAATTACACTGAGAGACACACACAAAAAACACAAGAACGCATGGAACAAAAAAGCATGCACAAGTTCGAAACATTGCAGTAACTGTGAGTAAAAGTTTAGTTGGATGTGGGCGAGACACGGCGCTGTAAATAACGATGACCAATGATGATGGACTACCAACCGAAGGAGGGGAAGTGATCCTCATGGCGGTCGCCCCGGGGTACCAAATATTACAAAATGGCCGAGGAAATTAAACTATTTTATTTATGGGACACTATTTTTCCCAGGGGTGTACTTAACTCCGCGACTGGGGTACCAATCAATCCGAAATCAATGCTACTCCGCTATGTCGAAACTCAGCGAGGACGATTGCGCTGAAACCCTGAACGCTCGCTGTACGCACCATAGCACATCGTGTACAGCTCGTCGAGATGAGTCAATAGCCGCATCGCTGACCATCAACGGACTAAAAATGACTGCATCACGGACATTATGCGAGAGCCGGGGTACTATTGTACCCCAGGGTGCCGCCATAAGTTTCAAATGCCCAATAGGGTGACCACTTTTGCGTCGTGGATGGTGACCACTGCGAAGATGGTGCGAGACTGTGAGCCACGGAGACCACTTGGGAGAACTTTATCCAGCAGTGGATAGAGCATGGATGGCGATGAACGTTTCAGGCAATGTCGCATCTTTAGAGCAGAGAGAAGGCCGGCGTTGATGGAATTTTGCCTTGAAAATACTGCAGAAAAAATGTAAACGAAGTTGACATATGAACGGTTATGAACAAACATCAGAACTATTTTACACTTGCAGATTTTGGAAAAGGAACAAACCTCTGAGCAGTCGAAAATGGGCACATCAACTGTATTCATAACATCTATGAAGTGTAACAATGTCAGACTGCAATGATGCGTCGTGGATGGTCAACTGATGAGCACGTTTCGTGTGCATACAATCGTGTCAGATTCGAATCTATTCATTCCTTTGTTTGCGTGGACCATTATATCTCACAGTATTTAATAACTGCCAGGATGATGCGTGGTTTAAATTAGAGCCGATGAACCGATGATCTGTTATCACCAGTGGACTTCTCATTTTAGTTCACTAAATAACATCGACACATTTTAGCAAAGGGCTAGAATAAGGCTGTGGTGCTAGATGTGCACAATCGACATTAACTTTAAAACACTGTACCCAGTAAAGGTAAAAAATCATAATCATCATCACGATCAATGGGCAGATGGGCCGTACGTGTCCACTGCACATTTCGTCATTTATTTCCACTTTCTTCTGTTTTGCGCCAATATGCTCAAGTAGCGGCCACATCTTCCTGGCACCGATCTCTTTCTGCCGTCGTTGTCGTCAAGCCCATTCTCTGTGAGGTCTTCCTCTCCTCCCGGTTCCTTCCATTTTTCCGAAGGTCACATTTAAAAATGTTGCTGTTGTTGCCCATCATCTATACGTGTCCAAACAGTGGCAGTTTCCTTCTCGCCACTGCCTACGGTGGTCACTGTGTGGGTCCAGCATAGATGCAGTATCCTTCTGTAGCAAGACAAAGGTCAATAATTGCATAGACACATAATCTAAATACACGCACTTTAATGGCACAGGTTATTGGCTACTTCAGGAGCACATCAAAGCGACAATGGTGTGCTGCCCATCTCCCTTCGTGACCCTGAGCTCGGCGGTTATACATTCCACGTTCCCATGACAGAGGCGGTGCATAAATCAACTGGACGGCCACTATCTACTTCCAAACCTTCGACGAGTATCACAAGACGGTTTGAATCTGTAAGAAATGCCAAAAGAGTAATATTTAAGAGGCAGCAATGCGAATGCACACCTTGAGAATGCATATTGAACATTTGTATAAATACCGAAGTGGTTATTTTTAAAGTTTAGCTATTTAGAAAAACCAGTTTTCTTTCAAAAACACAAGGGAAACTGGTTTGTGAGCTAAACACGGTGAAACAAAATGTGAAGATTCAGCAGATTTTCGGTGCTTACACTGATGATGCACGATAGTGCCGGATTCCTGCTGAGCTCTTCTGTGTCGAGTACAGTAAGTGAGCACCTATTAAGGCTCTAGTTTTTTCACGCACGGGGTTGTGTATGGCAAGGCCGTAATTATACTATATATTGGGGGGGGGGGGTACACATCTCCCCCCACCCCCCAATATATATGCTCAAAATGTCCCCCGCCACCCCAATGTATTGCTATAAAAAATTTAAAAAGTTATCATAATTGCTATGCTATGTAAATAAAAACAACAATTTGCTAAACCTTGGCCACAATATCTGGACTTGTCTTCATATAAATCAATGCATAGATTTCTGTTTATATGATTGTGGTTATGTTTGTTCTTTATTCATTTCTAATCTCAAAGATTACATACATTGAAACAAGAAATGGTAAAAAAAAGTAAAAACAGAGCAATGTAATACAATACACTATTAGACAATGTTGTAAAAAATAAATACAAATTCCATCCCATGTGTTAGTGAATTTTGAAATATTTTAGGCAGGAAATGGCAGGAAATGAGTTTTCAAATTTAGATATTTTTCTGGGTCGGGACCCCCAGACCCCCTGGAAGATTTGGTCCCCCCCAATGTTGACTCCATGGCTACGGCCTTGGTGTATGGCCAGCCGCACAGTGAGCCACCTTTGTCTCTCCATTGCTGATGTTTGCAGATGCACGTCTGCGGCCATCCGGAACGCTCTTCCTTCCGATGTTAGGAAGCCACTGGAGCTATGCACTTTAAAATCATCTAGATTGAAAACTCATTTCTTGAGAACAAATTGTGTTTGTGCTTAGTTTGTTGTCCTTCCCCCGCACCTCCGATTAGCATGGTTGGCTGCGTACGAATGGAAAACAAGTTCAACATACATACGCGTTGTAATGTCACACCGGTAACTCTCATCACTTTAGGCTCTGTTGTCCTACGAGAGACCCAGGATAGGTTGAGATACAACTCCCTGGTAAACATGCAATGTTGAGCCAACGCCGCCATGTGCTTGGAACCGTTGGGCCAACGTTAACTCAACGTTGGCCCATGTTTACTGGGTTGTCACTGGTGACATGCATCATGGCCAGGAATGCAACCTAGGCTACTGCAATTGTTGTACTTTGTGCCATACAGAAAAGCAAAGACAAAAGTTCCCCCATGTAGGAGTACAGACCATTGGAACAAGTGCCTTATGTGTGACTTACAAGGGGGTGGAGTGGTAAGGACCACTCCTGAAAGCATTTATCTCCCCAGTGCCGATGCTACTATTACACAACGGGTACTCATTTGAGGCTGAGTCAACCTAGGGGAGGCCCGTGATCGGTTCAGGTACCACTTTATATGTGCGGCTGGGCTGCTTGGTTATTAGCGCGGTGTGCCAACCACTGCGTCATCACTTCTCGCCCCTCGCCCCCACACTCACACACACACGGGCATACAATTACACACAAAGACAAACATGCACACTCAGAAACATGAGTAAACACGCGTACAATGCACACGCGAATGCACAACCGGCAGTCGTCATCTGCCACTATTTGGCAGTCACTATTGAGATAAATATACCTTAAGGTCACCGATTAGCATGGCTGGTTACGTATGGTGTGAAAGAAGGTGAACATACATACATAATGTACAAGGTCCAAAGCTCACAGCAAGAAGAGTCCATGAGCCAGAACAGAAATTAGTAAAACTCACTGGTATTGGCCACATACATTAATTGTAACGACTAAAGGTTTGCCTAATCAGTTGGTACCGACAAGTGGAACACGTGATCTGGGCTCATGGACTAGAAGGCAGAGGGAAAGACACAGACACACGCAAAACTGTGTGACTGTGATCACAACACAGTATGTCAACCACTCACTGTGCCACCGTGTGCCACGGTGTCCCGAGGTGGTGCAACACGATTGTGGGGTTTATTTGGGGGGCGGGGCGGGGCAGGGCGGTGGCGGTGGGGGGGGTTAACCTGGTTTCACAGCCGTTCACTGTGGTCTCCGTGGACTTTGTTGCACACCTGAGCGTCGTCTCATTAGTCTCACACGGTGGTGTCGTAGTGCAGGCCGCATTGCTCGGCGGAAATGCACGTGGCGCAACTCAACTCGTCCAGGGGTCGGCAAAGCAAAATAACACGAAGAGCCGTTTTCGAATTTGGTAAAACTAAAAAAAAAACGCAACACTTCAAGAGCCGCAGTGCACGTGAATACGAGATGGTGGTCCTGACTAAATAACTTGTCACGAAGCAGCAGTCCTTACCGAGCCGCATACTGCTCCAGAGCCGCAGGTTACAGAACCCTGAACTAGTCGATAATTTTACACTGTGTAACAAAAAACAAATTTTTGTCCCTGGGTAGTAAGTGTTATTTTCTAATTGCTTATGCCTCAAAAGTACAGAAAATGGCTATTATTCCCCACAAACTTTGCTTTTGTGACCAGGACAGTGATATTTTGAAATGTACCTATTTTAAATGAAAAAAACGTGCGCATTTGCGTCATTCCTTCACGTAAAGTCCTGGTCATAAAAGCAAAGTTCGTGGGGAATAATAGCCATTATCTGTACTTTTTAAGCATAAACAATTAAAAAAATAACACTTACTACCCAGGCACAAAAATCGTATTGCATAGTGTTATCAATAGTAAAAGTGCAGCCCTGCAATTTGCTTGACGATGCCACTGCAAGGGAGTATTCTGTCTACTGTGATGAGTGGACCAGACGTGTTGGAGGAGATGGGAGTACCCACACTCTACCCCACCACACGTGACTTTCTTATCGACGAACTATGATGTACCCATTGATACTAATAGGGGGACAGAGGCTGCCGCGCCAGGAGCTGGAATGGAACCGGTGACCTCCAGATTACAAGGCCAGTGTGCTAGCCATTACACCACAGCACCTCCCCATTATTATTGGACTGCCCATTAATTTGAATGATTTGCTCCAGTTTCCCAGAACGGAGGGAATTGCGCAAGCTGTAATGATTTTGGGTGGTCGGGAACCTGCTTATGTCTATGCTGCTCCCCACACGCACACACAGAGTCAAATTGGGGTCACATGCACCCACGCCGCCTGGTGAAGGGTCACCGCAGAGGAATGCTTGTTGGGCTGAATTCAAGTCTCCTTATACCCCAAGGCTGACCTAACAGAAAAAGGTGCATGTACAGGGGGGGGATAAACGCCCTGGAGTGTATGCACACCTTTTTCTCAGATTAGAAGTCACAATTTAATCAGGGCTTTAGCATGCATTGCACACCAGGAATCTCGTGACTATACTTATGTTCCTGCCAAAGCCCATAATAAGGTATTACACATAGTTGCGTGTGTGTATATGTATGTAATTATCCTGTAGATGTTTCACTGAGTTGCTATATTATGGTCAGGTATTGCCCGTGGTTCCGCCACTCGGCTCACAGTCGCGAGGTCGCGAGTTTGAATCCTGGCTGGCCTGTGAAGGGGGGGAGGGGGGTCACAAAAATGCTTGCCGTTTTTGTCGATCGTCAACAATGGTCGAACTGGTCTCGGCCGTAGGAATGTGGAATTTCCACCACTGGCTCACAAATGCCAATGAGCCATCACCCTACACGTGGTAAAAAAAATACCCTTCGACGCTTGGTCTTTGTGTAGACTAAACAAGAATAGGCTTTCACTGTACAGAATTATTGTACGTACGTGTAAGGCGTTTAGAAACTAGAACATGTTTAGGTTTGGGTGCGAGGGAATGGTTATCGAGGCATACTGAGTGTGTGAGCTATTCAATGTCTGTCGTTAGATTATCCTGCGCTGCAGCTTCCGTGAAGCTGCAATCATTGCCCGTGCTCGAAACGAACATGCGAATTGGTGTATGCTGCGGCAAATCACGAATTGCCGGCCAGTTTTGGAAATAATAAACTGAATTGATGGAAAATGCTATAATGTGCTGATTTATGTTTTACATTTGTGTTAGTCGCTCGCCGTCAGTCGTAGCTGACAGGCAATGGGCTCGCTGATAATAATGGTTAGGAAACATTTGTGCGGTATTTGACGGGTATTTTTTTAGCGCCGCTGAGGCTTGCTACGATTCAATGGAATTGGTCAACGCCCTGCACGCTCAAGCAAGGCGCACTCACGAGAGCAGGACATAAACGTGAAGCCTGCACTGCCAACAACAAGCACACAATCCAACAACAACAACAAAAAGCAGAGGTGGGACAAAGTCATTGTTATGCAAGTTCAAGTCGAGTCGCAAGTCATCAAATTCATGACTCGAGTCTGACTCGAGTCCAAGTCACATGACTCGAGTCCACACCTCTGACAAAAAGACACCTTCGTCAACGAGCGTTCGGTTGCAGGCCCAGCAGTTGGGGGCTACCGGGGTGGGCCTGGCACCACAGAGTATCCCCGCGGTGAGCACCCGAAGTTCACTCTAGATTTGAAGCTTTCGTGACTGCAAGGATTCATATTCTTAGGTTTTTTTCGGTAAAGTCACGTAGGTAAAAAATTAAAATTAATAAAAGTAAAATAAAAATAAAATAAAAATCACGACGTTTCGGAGGCAACACAAGTGAGAGGTGGAACTCTCACTTGATACAGCTATCGTGCTGTGACGGTTCCACCTGAAGACGGAAGCTTGTGTTGCCTCCGAAACGTCGTGATTTTTATTTTATTTTTATTTTACTTTTATTAATTTTAATTTTTTACCTACGTGACTTTACCGAAAAAGACCTAAGAATATGAAGTTTACTCTCCATAGCGGTGAATCACTTACAATGCTGGCCCAATAACACCCCACGTAGCAGATCGACTGCCCTTCACTCCCGCCCGCCACCTCCATGGAAAGGAACTGGTGGTGCTCATTTCTGTTGGCAGCCCAGAGGCAAGGATGGAAATGTGTCATTAGTCAGGGAGAGGGCCAGCCAGTCCCTTTAGATGATGATCAATGCTGACTCCCCCTCCCCCCAAAAAAGTGTTAGTTATTTTATCAGCGCCCAAAATGCATTCTGGGCTGGCCCACAACTAGAATAAGAATTTAGGGTTCTGTAAATCAATCTAATCACAGCACCACCCAGCAGGTAATGCGCATACTGAATTGCGTCCGAGAGGACGTCCAATGAAGAGACGGAGCTAGTCAGTCAGTTGGTTGTGCAGGCGCTGGGTGGATCGTTACGTTTCAGGATCGTGAGAGGTGGTGGTGGCTTGGAGAGGCCTTCATCTAGCAGCGGATTGATCATGACCGATAAAGATGAGGACAGTGCTGCGGCCTGGTAGCGTTTCGGCGAATGTACTTCTTCAGAGATGAGAGAGGAAGCGAGTTTTGAATATTTTGAGTTCTAATTGGAGGCAGAAAAAGGGCCGTTGCTCCAAACATTAGTCCGCTAATGATGCAATCATTACAATGCGTGAATGATGATGACAATGATGTAGAGTTTTTTTTTACTTTGTAAAATATTTAGCTTCAGATTGTAAAGCAACAAACGAGACAATATTTGAAAGTCATTTGGTTTGTTTTTTAAACTGTTCGATTTGAAAAGGCCTAACCTGCAAGTATTAGAGAGAGGGCCTGCCTTGTCCTTAACAAAAAGAAAATAACCCAACATGTTTTGGGATTAAAAACAACATGCTTATTTTTCGTTAAGGAGTTGAGCATATTCTTGGTTCTTTCGATAAAGTCACGTAGAAGGTAAATAATAATCTACGTGACTTTACCGAAAGAACCAAGAATATGAATCCTTGCAGTCACGAAAGCTTTAAATCAAGAGTTGAGCATATTCATTAATTTATGTATTCAAACAAGTAGCGCATTGTCCCTTAATAAACCGAGTGATTGTGTTATTTTAGCAACATCAGGACCCGATTTAGCTGCACTCGTAAAATTCTTCAAAATTTATTTGGTTTCGCGTTCGTTTTGCTGCGCGACGTTCAGACCGTGCAATTTCGCTCCTGCCACCCCCCCCCTTTTGTTTTACAATCGCAGATAAATTGTGTAGCCGCTTGCCGTGGGATCAGAGCAGCCAGTCAGCTAATGGGACACAGGGCACGTGGATATATTGTGTGAGGCCGTATCGCTATGGTGACTTGTCCTTACTGTTTTGTTATTTTTTTAAAAAATGGTTAAACATTTTCTCAAGAACAAAAATATGACCTTTTCCCTCAAAATAATGCACGATTGTTACGTGGTTAGAGCGTTTTTACTCGCAATCAAAAGGTTGAGAGTTAAAATCCCAGTGCACAGGGTAGTGGGTAACCTCCTCAGTCAATTACACCAGTCGGATCAATAAAATGAGTTCCGCTTGGAATCAACATTGGGGTTCTCATGGAGAGGGTGATCTTTTGGAATTGGAAAGTGGAAAAGCCACCACTGACTTGAAGCCTTCAGCAGAGGTGAGCACTGCCCCATACTCGTTTGAGTGGGAAAACGCTGACTTG
Source organism: Lampetra fluviatilis (assembly GCF_964198595.1). Taxonomy (NCBI): domain Eukaryota; kingdom Metazoa; phylum Chordata; class Hyperoartia; order Petromyzontiformes; family Petromyzontidae; genus Lampetra; species Lampetra fluviatilis. The sequence goes on along the minus strand of NC_136295.1, from coordinate 4,694,400 downwards.
TTTGACTTGGTGTTTCAAGTTACAAGATTATTTTAATTAACCAGTGAAGAACTCAAGAAACCAGTCTCATTTACAAGAGTGACCTGGACCACCAAAATGACGAATCGATAACATAAAAAAACACAATGACCAATTTAATGACAAATCAATAACATTAAAAAACAAACACAATCATTAAGGAAAATAAAAATCGAACAAGAAAAATGTCAAATATTAATTAACGTTGTGGCAGACAGAACACTCAGGCCTGAGAGTCAGGTGACTAGATTTGAAAAAAAATTAAACCGTAAAAACAAAGTTTTTCACTATAAATCCTTTATATGCGTGGCGGCTAGAGTCCTCTCGTCCTCTGGCTTGAGATGGCTGCCACCTATGGGTCAGATGATTGCCTGCCACCATTAAGCAATTGGTAATTAAATATAACAAAAAAATGCCTAAAAAGTGTAAAGTTATGGAAAAAAATTTTTACGAAAATAAATTGTCACGCACAACGAGTCTGTGTGCAAAATGTCAGCTCGATTGGATCACGGGAAGTGGGTTAAAAAAACGACCGAAAGATTTGCACGGTCGTAAGCGCGCAAGCAAGTGAACTTAATACAAAGGATTTAATAACGAAAAGAACAGAGATCCCTGCTGCTGTTGTCGGAGTAAAATAAGTCAAGGACAAATGGACGCGACGCGTCACGAGTAACTACGGACGAAAGATGGCAGACAAAATTAACTTGGGAGTGGATACCAAGAGAAGGGAGACGAAGCGAAGGAAGTCAGCAGAAGAGATGGAGGGATGAAACAAAAAAGTTTCAGAGGCCACTAGTGGACAGGAACAAATACGGGAGGGAAGAAAATGGGAATGGCTTTTGCCCAGCAGGGAGAAGTTTTAGGCTGCCAACGACGACAACAGGAACAACGAGGTAACTAGCTTTGATTCATAGTCGTGGCATCGATACATACACAAAGGTCTTCAAAGAGATCGCATTCTAATCTCCCCAACCACACACATGTCGGTGATGTGCACGTCTTCTTCGAACGCTGGGAAGCCGAAAAGCCCTCTGTACCAGCGTGGACGGCACCCTCGTGGTGTTCACCTTCTGAAGCGCTCGCTCGTCACTGTGGCGTGCGCGATGACCACCACAACCACGTGACTTTTCTTTCGTGTTGTGCGCGGTGCTTTTAGCGCCACAGCGCGTGGATTTGTAGCGTTTATTTTCATTTGTGTTGCTGGTGACTTTGTGTATTTCATATCAAATCGCTTCCAGTGCTGTTGCTGCTGGTGGCAATAAAAGTTGTTTAAAAGTCACAGTCTAATCTCCCCCAGGAAGAGGTGGTGTCAGTGAGAACCTAGGATGGACAACAACGTGTATGACGGAGTGCAGCAGGCCAGCACAGTTCCCTGGTTTGTATCTCCTCAGTGACAATGCTCACACGCCACAACAGATATGCATTTGGGTTAAGCTGGGCGGACTGATGGAGCAGTAACACGGCGGTTAGCGCACACGCTAGGAACCCAGCAAACCCTGAGTTAAATTCCTGGGCATGCCACACATCAGTTTTGCCCGCAAAGACTGATGTAATGAAGTATGGTCAAACAACCCCCCATGAGGCCATCATCCCCCATGATTCCATCATCCAGCAGGGAATTGAGAAAAGGCGGCAACTTCAACAGACAATTTCTCCCCCACCGGCGTTTACCTCCGTTCCTGGACCCGGTCTTCCGTAGCGCAGTGCGCTAACCATTACACCACCACTCGCAACTCTCTCACACACACACACGTGCACCACACACGCACAATGAGATTATGTAAGTGCGTTTTAGGTTACGTTGCAAAGGCCCACTTTAAAATCCTGGCATTGCCCATGGCAGGGACAGGAAGGGAGGAATCAAGAGTTCTGGCTGCATTGCTGGCTCAGGAGATGTTTAAAACCGGCACGCATCCATACTTGTGACTGTCAATTACAATCAGTACTCTAACACACATACACACATACAAAGATCCCCCGTGTAGCCCTAACATGTCTTTTGGGTAAGAGCCTTCAACGAGCAAAGGTCGGCACGGCACACAAGGGTGTGGGTGGGTGGCCAGCACTATGTCCGGCCACCATTCTATTCCCAGTGGCGATACTTACACCATGTACTAATTTGAGGCTGAGTCGACCTAGGATAGGCCCAGAACCGGTTCAGATAATCATCACCGGTGTTGGCCGTGAGCAGGAATCGAACTTAGGTCGCCAGGTTCAAAGTGCGCTAGCTACTACACTGCCACTCCCTGCATCTGTATTTAATTTCATTAGCAATTATGTTACAGTGATAAAGTAGTAGGTTTTAACCCTTTCAACTGGTACAAAAACTGACACCTTTATACAAGGCATCATGTTTGCAATAACCACAACACAAGCAGTCAAAATGCAAACAAAAAAAACAACTCTGTTAATGATATGCACTGTCCTTGAAGTTGATTGGACCAATCAACTTCAAGGACAGTGCATATAATTACTGTCCTTGAAGTTGATGTTTGCATTTTGACTGCTTGTGTTGTGGTTATTGCAAACATGATGCCTTATATAAAAGTGTCAGTTTTTGTACCAGTTGAAAGGGTCAAAACCTACTACTATATTTTGCCACTGGTAAAGGAGGTCTCATAGTGTTACAGTGATAAAGTCAAGTCAAAAAGAGTGTTGGTATTTTTTTGAAATATGATTGAGACGCAACATCTTGCAAGGGTGTCCAAGATGTCAAGTGACACATGAATAGCAAATACGGTACCACTCTTATGTAAACATTTGAAAAAACTCATACCATGTGCATGAATACAACAGCAAATACATTTGTGCAGAGTCAAGGACGGAGACAAGCTAGTGCACATGAACATCACGTGGCGGTCAAACACAGGAACAAAACGGAACCTCATTTGCCAGTAGAAAAATATAATAATTGTTTTTTTACCCTTTTATCTGGCAACAAAACTGACACCTTTTGTTACGAGGAGTCATGTTTGCATAGACCACAATACCTGGAGTCGTAATGCAAACAAAAAAACATAACTCTGATAATGAATGCACTGTCCTTGAAGTTGATTGGTCCACACCCGAGACAGCTTTCCTTAGAGCCTAGTCTCACATGGTGTTGGACCAGATGACGCCAAAAGGCGCACAGACTGGTTTTTTGTTTGCATTATGACTGCAGGTATTGTGGTCTATGCAAACATGACTCCTCGTAAAAAAGGTGTCAGTTTTGTTGCCAGATAAAATAATAAAAAAACAATTATCACAGGAACAAATGTTGCACACTGCCGGTTCCTAAGGAATAGTCCATTAGTATAACAGTTGCATCCTGAACCAGTGGTGTAAATTCTAAACTCCTATGGGAAGAACCAGTATTTCCATAAAACAATGACTTTTAAATTTCTAGTGGTAGTCATTTCGTTACAAAGATTAAAAAATATGTTGTTTCTTGTGCAATTGAGCATGCAGCGGTGCCGATGCCCTATACATTCCACTTTCCAATGGCTAAACTTGAGGCTTCCCATGGGACTTTCCCCATACATCGGTTTTCATTTTATCGACCCTGGGGGGATGAGTCGACCCCAGACTGGGTACTGAACTCACAAATTTGTGAATTAGAGATCCGCTCTCTACCGCTGCACCATCCAGCCAGATCATTTCTACGCTAGGACACTTCTCAGTTCCGTATTTCTCAACGAGAAGGGAAATGTAACGTGGCAGCAGATGGTTCTGAATGTTACATGGGCAGTCGCAATTGAGACACTGTCAAGGATAATTATTGAATGTGCCCCTTTTAATTAACAACATTAAAGGTGAATTAACTTGTGAGGAATCTGTTTTTTTCCACTGCATGTTGCTACTGTTGTACCCCAATTGTATCGCGAGGTGCTAAATCGTCCTTCTGGGACTCTTTTAGTCAGCGGATCATCACAGCCTGTGAGCAAACAGCTTCAGGCGATTATTCTTCGCGTGAAAAATAACAATAAGGTTTTACCCTTTCCGGCAATATAAGAGGCTGTTAGGATGTCCAAACACCTAATAGAAACCTTTGGCAATGAATCAAGTTCGCATTAACCACGCGTGCTTGTGGCGAACATGCAAACAAACATGCTCTGATAATATATGCATTGTCTTTGAAACTGATTGGCCTACGCCAGAGAGAGCAGCCTTCTTTACGGCCTAGTTTCACGATCAGTGTCAGACCAAAGAACGTCAAAAGGAGAACAGTAAAAAAGTAACCCGGTAAAAACAAAGTTTTTCACTATAAATCCTTTATATGCGTGGCATCGGTTTTATTTTATTATTCATTTCTGTTTTTCTTGAGTAAGAATTTCATTTTTATCACATTGGTATTTTAAATTAAATATGAATTTTTTTCTTTTCTAAAAAGTGGAAATTTTTGGATTTTTTTTTCACGAAAATAAATTGTCACGCACAACGAGTCTGTGTGCAAAATGTCAGCTCGATTGGATCACGGGAAGTGGGTTCAAAAACGACCGAAAGATTTGCACGGTCGTAAGCGCGCAAGCAAGCAAGCAAGTGAACTTAATATAAAGGATTTAAAAAGACAAGGCACTATCAGAGCATTTAGAGCTCGGGGTGAGCAGCGATATCATGGAACCTTTTTTGCCAGTATGAATACCTGTTTTAATGGCAGAAAGGGTAAAACCTATTCTTATTTTTCAAACATTCATACTGGCAAAAAATATTATTATTATGGGAGGAGGGGGGGGAGTTGCCCAGGAAAGCCTCACTGAGTCTGATGACTCGTTTTAAGGAGGGGTCCTGTCAAATTTTAGAAGTCGGCGGCGTGACGGCGGCTGCGCGAAATTCCAATCGCGTGACATTCTGGTATTTTCCTCCTGTCAGATTTGGCAAATAATGTCGACCATGACGCGAGTGACGTCACGGCATCTATACCTTCCACTGCGAAGTTAGACGTCGTCACGGTGAACACGCCCACTGCGGTATCAATCAGGCGAGGTGGCTGCTCGAAAAAAAAACATCGCCACCAAATATCTCAACAGATGTTCTTACATTGCTCTGTAGAGAGCTCCAATGTTGCGCATGCAGATTCAGCCATCGAAGCTGCATTGTGATGAATTACAGGTAATCGTCAAAATGCATCGATTACATCATGCGCTTGTTCGTGAGCGCTCATGCGCAGGCAGTAATCGACAACTCTCTCTCTCTCTCTCTGTGCTTGATTTAATCACGTTTGAGAAAAAAAACATGAGTTCAAGTACATAAGTGTGTGAGTATGAAAGCAATAGAATAGGTTTTACCCTCACTGGCAATGAAACAGGTGTTTCGTTGTTCAAACACTAAACAGAAACCTTTTGCAAGAAATCATGTCTGCGTGAACCACGCGTACTTTTGGTAAACATGCTCTTATAATATATGCATTGTCTTTGAAACGGATTGATCTCGCTTTGAAACTGATTGATCTGTACCAGACACAGGCTCCTTGTGTGAACATCTTAACACTTGTTTTATTGCCTGAGAGGGTACAACCAATTCTTCTTTTTTCATGCTTTGATACTGGCAAAAAAGGGTCAAAATGTGTGAGTGTGAGACTGTGTGTGATGTGTGTAGCGGAGCGGTGGCGCCATGGTTAGCGCACTGCACTACGAACCCGTTTACCCGGGTTCGATTCCTGCTCATGGCCAACACCAGTGACGATTTTCTGAACAGGTCCTGTGCTTCCCCTAGGTCGACTCAGCCTCAAATGAGTACTTGGCGCGGTGTGTGAACATCGCCACTGGGGAAACAAAAGCGATCGGGCGGGGTGCTGGCCACCCACCCCCTCGTGTGCCGTGCCGGCCTTCATAGGTGCTCGCTAACAGCACTTGCCCCAACAAGCTGTTGAAGGCTACACGGGGGATCTTTGTTTTTGATGGTGCGTAACTGTGACTGGGAGAAAACGACTGCTCAGTGATTCGCAATCGTGCTCTGATCCCGGCCACCTAGGCTTGACTCCTAGCCACTTACACGATGTCACCATAAGAAGGTGATATCTGAACGCACCTTGGGCCTCTTCTAGGTCGGCTCAGCCTTAAAATAACGACGATGTTATCGTGTGCGATTCTGAGCACTGAGACAGCAGAGGCGGCGGTGGTGATCACATCGCCCCATCAATGTGATGTGCGCTGGCCTTTAAGAGGTGCTAGCCAACAGCCCTTGTGCGTACATAAAAAAAGAAATAATCAATATACACGTACACGATGTGTGTGCGTGCATGTTTGTATGGATATGTCAATGCACGCAGAGACACACGCAGAGCAAGGGGGGTGGAGGGTCATTTGCTGACGCTTCTAGATGGCCGTTGTACGTCATAGACCATTTTTGAGATGTTTCATGAATGTAATATTGTAAATACGTATTGGGCCCGCAATGCATGAGCGTTCAGTCATGGGTATTTCATTGCAATTGGAAACAGAGTTGGGGAAAACTTATTTCCGATTTGGTTGGAAAAACAATTGGCCCTCATCCGAAACACGGAGCTGGGTGCGGTGTCACTGCGCGTACACGGAGTCATATATCGCGTGCGTGTGTGCACGTCTGTGTGCGTGTGTGTGCGTGTTTGTGCGTGTGTGCACTTCTGTGTGCGTGTGTGTGCGTGTGTGCGTGTGCACTTATGTGGGTGTGTGCGTGTGTGCACGTCTGTGTGCACGTCTGTGTACGTGTGCGTGCGTGTGTGCACGTCTGTGTGCGTGTGTGTGCGTGTGTGCACTTCTGTGTGTGTGCACTTTTGTGTGCGTGTGTGTGTGCGTGCGTGCACTTCTGTTTGCGTGTGTGTGTGCGTGTGTGCACTTATGTGTGCGTGTTTGTGTGTGTGTGCACTTCTGTGTGCGTGTGTGCACTTCTGTGTGCGTGTGTGCGTGAACTTCTGTGTGTGTGTGTACGTGTGTGCACGTCTGTGTGCGTGTTTGTGCGTACACGTGGGGAGTGGTCGTCTAAGTGGGTTCGCGTACCGTGTTATGAACCTGATTACCTGATTACCTGAGTAACAATGGCACAATATCTGAACTGGTCCTGGGCCTCCCCTAGGTCGTCTTCGCTATAAATTAATACGAGGTGCAGTGTGTAAAAACAGCACTCGTGTGTGTTGTGCCGGCTTTTATAGATGTCCGCTAACAGCACATGCCCCAATAGTCTGTGAAAGGCCATACGGGGGTCTTTGTCTTTGTGCGTACATGTAGCCAAACTCCAGTGGTTATGCAAGTACACACGCACATGTTTGGACCAAAAACATATATAATTGGATCAGGAGCACAAGCTGTGGTGCGCTGTGCATCTGTAATTGTAGCTTATGCCGCAACAAATTAGCCTATGGCAGAGAGCGGGTAAGTGCGGCTGCATTTATACTCTGAAAAAAAAAGTTTGCGAACTGGGCATCCATACTCCAGGCAGCCTCTATGCAGATGCATCCATCCTCCCTCTCCCCACATACACATAGATCTAGATCAGCTGCAGCTTCCCATTAAGTCTGTGGCTTCTAAATTTCGATTTAAAGCTTTCGTGACTGCAGGGATTCATCTTCTTGGTTCTTTCGGTAAAGTCACGTAGAAGGGAAATAATAAAATGATAAAAATAAAACATCATATTATTTTATTATGTTTTCTATTTTATTATTTCCCTTCTACGTGACTTTACCGAAAGAACCAAGAAGATATGTGGCTTCTGTGTAGCCACACCCACTCTGAATCCATGCCCTCTCTCCCCCTGTGGAAACATACGCTGCTCCGTGAAGCTCACTTGCTCCTTCATTCTCTCTCATCGCCCTCTCAGACCACATCATCTTGGCCCCGTCATTTTTTTTTCTGCTTCCCATATTCCTCCCCTTTCCCTATTCGCCGCCTCCGCTTTCTTCCTGCCGCTCATCTTGAGCCGTGACCTTTCTTGTCCGCCTTGAGGAACTCCTGTCCCGTCGTCATCCATTGCCTCTCCCAGTAATGCTGCCCCGCCTGTCCCTTCGCGCAACTCACTCCACTCCCATTCCTCCCATGGCGACGCAGTGGTCAGCGCGCCTCGCTACGAACCCTGCGCACCCGAGTTCGATTCCCGCTCACGGACAACGCCAGTGACGATTATCTGAGCCGGTACCTGGGCCGTCCCCGAGGTCGACTCAGTCACAAATGAGTACCTGGTGCGGTGTGTGAACATCGCCGATGGGGAGACAAAGGCGGTCGGGCGTGGTGCTGGACACATCGCCCTCCCTCGCCCCTCGTGTGCCGTGGCGTCCTTCATAGGTGCTCGCTAACAACACTTGCCCCAACAGTATGTCACGGACTATACGGGGGATGAATGTCTTTGTTAATTTTACGATGGGTGCGCGCGTATGTGTGTGTTGGTTGGGAGCAATAGGGTTGTGGTTAGCGCACTCCGCTATGCAAAACCATTTTTCAATTCCCGCTGGCAAGTGGCATATGTCCATGTCCTCCTTGTACAGAGGGGGCCTCCTCGAAGTGGGCACGTACATTCGCACCTCCCACTTAGCACGGTCGGCTACGTACGGTGCGAAAGAAGTCCAGCATACACACATCACTACTCCCCATAGACATGCACACACACTGGTGGTGCGAGCTCATTGGGGGCCCTGCTCAACATTTATTTTGGAGCGACACCTTTTAAATTCATAAACTCCGAGTTAGATATTCTCCTCATTTCCATCGAACAGTCACTGCATCGCGCGGCGCTTTCAGATGCGCTCCTGTAGCCGTCTGGAACGTTCTACCTTCCGATATTAGGAAGCCACTGGAGCTATGCACTTTTAAATCTATATTGAAAACTCACTTCTTTAGAACTGCTTTTTGTGTTTCAGTTTGTTGCACCTCCGATTATAATGGTTGGCTACGTACGGTGCGAAAAAAGTAAAACATACATACAGTAAAACCTTGGATTGCGAGCATAATTCGTTCCGGAAACGTGTTTGTAAACCAAAGCACTCGTATATCAAAGCACTCGTATATCAGTTGTGATCACGTGACGCTCGGCAGACAAAGCGTATACGTACTACTCGTATTGCAAGACCTCGCTCGTTTATCAAATTAATATTTATTTTAAAAAATTGCTCGTCTTGTAAAACACTCGCAGACCAAGTTACTCGCAATCTAAGGTTTTACTGTAATGTACAACGTCCGAAGCTCAGGGCCAGAACAGAAATTGGTACCACAAACATAGGACTCAGTGTGACGCGAGTGCCCGGTGTGGCGTATGAAACATCGGCGGTGAGAAAGGCAAAGGTGGCTCATGCGCGATGCTGCGACCAGCATTCCCCCATGTGGCTTGCCAGCCTTCACAGATGCTCGCCAACGGCGTTTTGCCTTTTTCACTCGATAAAGCTCAGCTTGGGATATTTGTCTTTGTATATTTGCGCGGCCCTGCTTGTGGGCACATGTGTGTATGCTTTAGAAATTGCAATGCGTGAGAGTGTTTCTGTATTTATGTTACGGCTGCGGTATTCAGCTCAGCGTCAAAAACTGACACAGTTGTAATTATGAGCAAACATAATTGAACTGATTACATGCAGAACGGTGTAATCCTTGCAACAGGGTGATTTTTTTTTGTAAACGACGGTTTTATAAATGAAATAAAAAATACACTTTTTAAATGAAGCTTTGCAACTGTATTTCACAAGTGAGGGGCATTTCGCAATCAGTCGGCGTGTGTTCACGTGTTCAATATACGTAGTTGCGCCTGCAGACAGCCACTTTAAATATCATTAATTTTGCTGTTCACTTAACACAACTTTTTTTTTAAATCACTCTCCATGCAAAGCACTGAGCTGGGCTAAGGTCAGATGGGTCCAAGTTAGCCTACTTAAATCTGCTCCAATTGCACTTGCTTTCAATCCACTAACACTCTCTCTCCCCAACCACTTTTTCTCGTGACTTGTCTAATCCACACCAGGTCTGCTTCCTCTCCAACAGCCTTCCAATCGGTCTCCTCCCTTCTCGATGCTTCTGTGAGCACGCACCCAAGCACTGGCACGAATACACCGTGTGATTTGCTGATGAGCGCACATGCGTGCACACGGATATTTGGTTGTCCTGTGCAAAATCCGGTGCTCTGCATTGCGACTCTGGCTTTACCATCCATGGCTTAGGACCGCCGTGCTCTTCTCGTCTTTGATGTAACGTCGTTTTTTTGTTACCGTATTCTCTGGATTATAAGATTCCCCCGGAATGTAAGACGTACCCCCAGATTACGCCGGGTGTCAATAAAGCTACGTACAAATCTGAAAACACGCAAACTCACATGCACACGTGCACCCTCAAAATTAATATGACGCGCCTGCAATTTTTACAAGAGAATATGGTTTAAAGTTAAGCCGCTGTAAAGTGTCTTCTCTGAATAAACTAGACGTGGCGCTGGACTCATCTCTCTGGGCAGCTCGGTGTCAATGTTGGAAATTCAACATTTTTTATGGCAGTGGCCAGTCACCCTGAAGCACAAACCACCGTAGGTAGACGTTCCCTAAAAGTGGCAACAAATATGGAAAATCAGCTGAGACAAATCCCAACTTAGATCGTAATTCGTGACATTACGATTGTGACTCAAGTGCTCTCAACCCCAATTCGATATACGGGTTTGTGGTGGTAAAATGCAAATCTATTTATAACATTTTTGACATTCGTTTTTCTGAATTTTTTGTTTTTATTCTGTCCCTCACTGTTCAAATACATCTACCATTAAAATTATAGACTGATCATTTCTTTGTCAGTGGGCAAACGTACAAAATCAGCAGGGGATCAAATACTTTTTTCCCTCACTGTAGAGGCCCCATTGGTCCATTCCTTCAATGCTGTCCGCAGTCCTACCGAATGTTCGAGGAGTTTTCCATGTTTTTATACTGCGAAGGGCAGTGTTTGCTTCTTCTTGTGACATCTGGAACATCCTTTACAACAACTAAAAACAGTTTCGGATTTAGAATACATTTAGTTCCTTGGAGATCTGCTGAGAATTCCTCAACTAACTTAATTTGCGAGAATTTCCCGCAAAAGTGATTCTGACCAAATTGTTGGCACATTTTGTTTGACACGAAGAAAATATTTTTTGTTAAAACTGAAAAGTATGCATAAATAAAGCATACACGGGTGGGTGCATTGAATTACACTTAGAAACATGAAGAGGAAGATGTGGATTCGGGAAATGAAATCATATTGACTGGTAAGAAGAGCAAGTGGGTCTGGGCAGAACATGTGATGAGAAAGATATTGTGGCTGGTTGTTGAGATTAATGATGGAGTGACAGCCACAGGAGAGAACATGCCCAAGTGGTGCCTACTGCGAATATGGCGCAAATAACAACAACAATACATTATTCACTTATCCAGGAAGGTCACACTGAGTCATCAGACATTTTTTTCAGGGGTGGTGCTGCATCGTGTTTTTATTTCTAAGATGTTTTGGGCGAATCGATGACGAGCGCTTATTATACAAGCGGGAGGAAATCACAGCACCCGTATGGAACTCCACATGCGCAAGGAGGCAATGATTTATCCCCCATACAGATGGAAACAGATGGAGATTCGTCCACTTTCTGCACTCCCTTCTACTTGGCGAGCCACAGTTTGGCATCCCCGTCGCTGGATCACGGGCGTGTGCCGAAATCAGCTCGTGTACAGAAAGCCAAATGGATTGTTGCATCGCAGAAAATAACGCGAGATCGCGAATCGTTTGGGGAAGATCTCCACCCAGGAGTGGATAGATCGTGGCTGATAATGATACGAGCTGTAAGTGCCCATAAAATGAAATCATCATCAGCAGTAGCTGCTGCTGTGGATGTTGCTGCTGAGGTATAAACTGGCTGCAGTGACGCGTCCATACGATGCGTATCACACGACGGCGAACTAAAACAATCGGTCCAACATACTAAGTCAGGTTTTTTTTATGTTCCCGCTCGCAGTGTTACTTTCAACACATCCTTTTCTTGAAGACTGGCGGACACGCCACACATCAGGGAGGATAATGGTGCAGTGGGTGGGTGGGGGCGAACGGAATAATGAACGGCCGGTGGGGCGTTGCCATACAGACCGAACACTACGAAGCAAAACATGATCTTCTTTCTCTCTCTCTCTCTGTGTGTCTCTCTCTTTATTATGCATATCCTTCACGGGCGATATTTTGTCTCTGTGTCCGCACCGCGTGTCCATGTGCGAGCCCCAAATAGTGAATGCTGGCTGAGTTGTTTTCGCATGGGGAGAATAGAGGGGGGGGGGTGCACAGCTTCCGACCTCATGGGCCAGGCTCAAGAGCAAATCTAAATGTGGAGCATTTGAGGTCCCCGTAACCCTGGTGGGTATTGAGCCAGGTGGCGGTGCTGTGGAACGAGGGCTCGACTCACATGTGCAAATGGTTGTGAGTTCGTACCCCAGCCAAGAGGTTGACGCAGTCCGCCATCATCATCATCATCCCTCTTGGCGTCAAATAAATATGAGCACCACTCTGCTAGAATTTCGTCTGGTGAATCGACTGGGCCCTGACATAGAAATGTGCGATTATCAATTGCTATTTTGAGCAAGGAGACTGCGGATTTTTTATATATATTCAGGGTTTTGCATTGCTATGAATTATCTACGAATTAAACAAATATTCCCCGTTTAAGCCTTGGAGGCAGTCATGGTGGCTGCTATTAGCATTTATTCAAGATGGCAGAGCACACAAGGAGGTGGTGTGTTCAGCCCCATGTATGACAGGCCACCTTTGTCTCCCAAGCGATGATGATGATGATGATTTATTCATTACCGTACGAAATACGCACTTTAAGCCGAGTTCACCTAAAGGAGGCCCGAGCCAGATTGATATTTATTTAAATGTGAACCCTCGCCAGCAATCAGACCAGGGTATATGGAAATAAAGTGTGGTGTGCAAAGCACTCCAAAGACAAAGATCCCCCGTATAGCCTTCAAAGACTGTTGAGGCAAGTGCTGTTAGCGAGTAACCAGGAAGGCCTGAATGGCAAACGAGAGGGTGGTTGGCCAACACAACGCCCGGCCGCCTTTGTATCCCCAGTTGCGATGTATATACATTACACCAAGTACTCATTTGAGGGTAACATAGACACATACATGCATTCATATATGCATACATGCAAACACAGTACCTGATTATAAACTGGACTCCCAGCAGATAGCATCTCAATGGTTGCGCGGAATTCTACCAACCACCCCCCTACATTTCCCCTTTCTAACATCCCCACCAACCAAATGCCCTCTTTGTTCCTTTGTTCTTGCCTGTTCCTTATTTTCTATAAATCCGACCGGCCCTCTTAAAATCCCACTGACCCGCTCGCACATGACTGGGTGGAAAATATATACGAGTATAAAAAATAAAGTCCACACGCTTGCACGCACGCACATACACGCACGCACACACTCTCACACACACACACGCGCGCGCACAAATGGGCATTATGCACATACACGCACAATCACACCCCAAAGCTAAAATCTCTACACGCACCTCAATTTAACTTCTTTTTTTTTCTTAATCTGCCTAAGTGTACTCTAACTGTTGCACCAGTGCCAGATCGCAGTAATTTTGACTTACGAGGCTGTGTGACGTTCAGCTATAAAACATTGTATCTACAATTTTAGTGTTCTAGGTATTGGACTTTAGTGAAAAAACTTTTAAGAGGCCAAATTCATGCCAGGATGTTGGAATGATTTGCTGCGTGTTAGGGGCTTTTGTTGAGCTATCGTTCAATAAACTTGAGGGATGTTTTTTTTTACCAAACCGTGTACTGTAGCAGCCACGCAGCGTACACCTAAGCCAGTTTGCAGTGTGAGAAAGAGAGCTTGACTCACGATCAGCAAAGTTGAGAATTCAAATCCCCGTTATCGGTTAACTCAACCTATCATCCTTTCAGCATCGATAAAATTAATATCACTTTGTGGGCAATCAACATCGGTGGTCCTTTTTGGTGACCACCAAACCCTCCATAGAAATGTGTAAGCCAATACAAATGAGTGCCCTCCGTCGCTTATTTGAGCAGGGAGACACATTGACTTACTCGTTGTGTGCATGTGTGGTGTATAAATTATCATGGTGGGATTGGCTTATTTGCAAGAGCAATATAATAAAGCCATAACCAAGAATTTGCGAGTTCAGTGATTTTGATTGCCATTAAAATATTCACGATCATCGTCCAAGAAGTCAACATCATCACCAGAAGCATGATGCCAGAATCAACGCTATAATAATTACATACCAAATATAATCATAGTGGAGCGCTTTCCTTCAGCAGTGGCGTGAGCAATAAATTGCAGGGCTGCACCTTTACGATGTAATTATCAGCGTCATCTAACAATCATCATCATCATTATGACCCTGTAGTTATTCAAATGAGCACCACCTGGTGAAATGCCATGTGGTGTGAAGCCAACCGTGGCTCTATCATGGGGATACTTGTATCTACCATGGGAATGTGGAATTTATATGACTGGTTCAGTTACTTATGGTGGGAAAAAGGCACTGTCCACTGCAGTGTGGAGTAATAATAACAGGATTACCGGTATCTGTCTTTGGCACTGCTTGCTCAATACAGGGCACTATGTATCCAGTGGCTGTCAATCAAATGAAAGTTGTACTATGACAGAGTATTGGAGATTCACTACTCAGCAACCTTGGCAAGGGATTCTTCAAGCCAGCTTGCGAATGCGTAAACCATCACGCGAAATCCGGTCATTCTCACGGCGGCTTTTGGCCGGCCATCGAACAAAGACGGTCACTGCATCGCGCGCTTTTCAGATGCGCTTCTGCGGCTCTTGAAGTTCAACACGCATACATACGATCCATCTCAAACCTCTACCATCGTCACACCTGCCAACCCTCGAACCCACCCAACCATCTACCCCTACCAAACCCAACTGACTCACCCTTACAGGAAATTACCCCCACCCCCACCACCACCACTAAGATCCACGCACACAGAGGTTGACATCATTCGTGAGCCCTAGCCCAGAGACCAGCTGTTTGCAGAACAGCTCGCTGATCTGACACGAGATTGAAGATCGCGGTGTGGATTACGGGTGGTGTGCTGCGCTCGCTGCAGCTGCAACGGGCTGCTGCTGTGACAGCCAGCCCGGGATGACGTTTGCGCTGCGACTTGAGCGGCGAGCTATGGCGCATGCGAGCGCACGCACGCACGCACACACGCACGCACGCACGCACACACGCACGCACACACGCACACACACACGCACGCACACACGCACGCACGCACAGACGCACACAAAAGATCCCCCGTATAGCCTTAACAGACTGTAGGGGTAAGTGCTGTTAGCTAGCACCTATGAAGGCCGGAACGGTACATAAGGGGGTGGGTGGCCAGCACCACGCCCGACCGCCTTTGTCTCCCTAGTGGCAATGTTTACACACTGCACCAGGTACTCATTTAAGGCTGAGTCGACCTAGGGGATGCCCAAGACCGGTTCAGATAATCGTCACTGGTGTTAGCCGTGAGCGGGAATGGAACCCGGGTCGCCAGGTTCATAGCGCAGCGCGCTAACCGCTGCACTACCGCTCCCCACACAGACGCACACACACGCACGCACACACACACACACGCACACACGCACGCACGCAAAACACTGACGATGCGCGCCCAATACTTGCACGTGTCGTAAGCAAACAGCGATGCTCGGGTTAATTTTCCTCCATGTAAAAATAATAATAAATGATGATGATGGTGATGAAAAATATTTGCAACAATAAATCCAGTTATTATCATGCACATAATGGATAAAGGTCAAGCCACAACATTTCAGTCATGGGTGGGGTGGGGGAGTTGGTAATAGGAGGGGGGGGGGCAGCACCGGTTCTGGCATCACTCGCCACTGATGTTATCCGTGGCTGAGAATCGAGCTCGGGTCACTGTGTTCATGGCGAGGCACGCTAACCCCCACCCCCCGCTCTCTGTATTGTTATGTTAAAAAGTCAAATTGTTTCCCTGTTCAAATGAACATGGGGTGGTGCTCATTACCATCGGTGGCCCTGAGCCAGGATTCACGTTCACATGACAGGGGTCAGTTTATTCATAGCTTAACCACTGCTGTAGGATGCCCAAATCGTGGTTCTTATTTTATCGGCCTGGAAGGAATGATGGGCTGAGACAATTATCAGCCACGGCTTGAACTCATAATTTGTCTGAGTATGAGTCATCCTTAATGCGACAACCACCGGGTGAGATGTTAAAATCACAATCACCATTATTCTATTCCATTTATGTCCTTTGGAATAGAATTAGAATAATCGTTATCATCATCATGAACAGCCATGACCACTCCACTATTGGTTGAATTCTTTCCCATGTCATCACCTTCCCTCGTGGTCTGGAAATAAATAATTATTAATAAAAACAACTTTTTTAAACACGCTTTAATGAAATGTTCCGTACTAGTAATGGCAGAACTCCACGACTCAAGGAAGTGGCCCCGAAGCTTGCCATAACGTAAGGGACCGTGGCCAATTACAACGAACGTCAGTTGACCGTGGACAATTCGACCCAAACCGAAACATAAAATATAAAAAAGAATGTTTAAAAATATATATTTCTTATTTGTTTTTCAATAGAATATAGTATTGTCATCAGTATGACATGAGTATACCAAGTTTGCAGTCGATACCACATTGGGAAGTGGGTTAAACTTGAGTTACAAGATTTGAGGATACAACGACAACAACAACGACAACAACAGACAGAGTGAGTTAAATAAAAGCGTCTAAAAAAATGAATCTCGCTCCTGCACATCAGCCGATCTCATTTCTCCGTCTTCAATGTCATCATCCACTCAGGCCGTGTATTCCCATGTTCTTGCTGTCGTTCTGTCACAACCAACCTTGTCCATCAACCATCATCCTGTCTAGGAATGTACCATCAAGCAGCAGGCCCTCTCCCTCTTTATGACGATGGTCACTATTATTCCATCTGGCGTCAGGGCCTTTACTACGATTAGATATGCGAAGGACAGCGGTTACTTCTTCAAGTGGGACATCTAGAGCATCCTCCCTTTAATCGCAAGCATTTTTGGTAACTAATATTCTTTTCAAATACATATTTATATATAATTCCTTCATTAGTTGTTTGATTGTGCCTATCATGGAAAAGCGTTTAATCTTGTTGCGGCTACAAAGATGTTCACTACCTCGCCTGGTATACAGGAGGTCGTGGGTTCGATCCCGACGACTCTGATGCCTGTATATTTGGAGTTTGTATGCTGTTCCCCGTGGTCGCGTGGAATTTTTTTTCCGGGTCGTCCACTTTGTGCCTCCACATTTAGAAACATCGCGCGTTTAGAGTATTTATCTGCTGTCAGTGTCCACACGATAAGCCACTTGCGTTGAGCAATCATTTGTTACCAAGTGGCTGAAGAAGAGCTATATAGCTCAGTGTGCCTTACCTGGTAAAATACAAGCTTAATTTACTTCAATAAGGGCTACTGTACAGTATATTCTCTACTAATTTTATATGTAATTACATCTTATCATCATTAGATTATAATTAGATGACATAGATTAGAATTAGATGGTTTGAAAATGTGAATTATATCATCAAGAGCAAAGCCTCTATAATTACGTCTAAATGTTTGTTTACTAGCTCTAGTTTAACCATTGCTCTACGGTTCGGCAACGCACATTAAGAATTGGCGATATAGAATGTTTTGCATGCCGCAGTGAGTCCGCGAGTTGAGTGGCAGACGTTTGACAAAAGTTACGCAAGGGACCTCTCTCCCAACGTTGTGTCTTTTTCTTACCCTCATATTCTCTTTCCCGCATCACTGACCACATCACTAACCCGGAGGAGCTGTCATCCTCATCATCGTCGGTAGAGAAAAAAAAACACGTCTAAAACCGCACGACGACTCAATCAACAACTTCCATTTGCCACTTAAATGTGCCGTTCGTGTCACCGTGGTATACTGTGTGCACTACGTGGCCGTGTGTTGAGTGGTGAAGGATTTCAGGCGGCAAGCTCACGGGACACACACAAGTCTCTTTAGCCCTCTGCCCAAATTTAGATATCTGGCTCAAACTCTCTTTACCCTGTCCAACTATGAGCTTTCTTCTTCATTTCTCTGTCTGCCACCACGCCCCCTCCCCGCACCCCTCCCCCAGCGCCTTCTTCTTTATACATATATTTTTTTTGCCTCTTGGCCTCTTTCCCAATATCTTTCATTCCCAAACTTCCCTCGTTCCCTCATCACGTTTTCACCTCTGAGAATGGACACATTCCACATCTATCACCTTTTCTGGATTGTTCCAATTTGACTCCTCCAGAACTTCCTCATTTAACTATTCAACAGTTTTAGTGTGTGTGTGTGCAACCCCCAACCTCCTCGTTGGTGCCGCACAGCAACGGTGTGGTGAGCAGTGCGTGGGGGGAGGGCCAACTTATGTTTGCCATTCCCCCCATGGCGTTCGTAACCACCACAGCGGCCAAATGGGAGCTCTGGATGGGTGCGAGGGGGCTGGTAACCACTCCACGTTCAATTAATTAGCACAAAACAACGTCTAAAATATTTAATTAAGCTTGTGCCGGAGGCCCAAGGAGGACAGGCATCTATGACGACTCCATTGCCAAACCCCATTTGGCGAAGCCAGGAGACTGAATCCTTACCCTCGGAGCTCCTCCAGAAACAACAAAAAACCACTGCGGGTGGCCCCGTGGAATGTTAAAATGCTCACTGCAGAGGAGAAGCTGCCACTCCTCTGTCAGGAGCTGGACCGGTACCACCTGAATCTCTGTGGTATTCAGGAGGTCCGGTGGGCTGGCTCTGGCTCCTGCCACCTTGAGGGGTGGACAGTCCTCTACTCAGGGCAGGATGCCAAACAACAAGAAGTGGCTCTTCTTCTGAATAAAATAATGAAGGGGCGTGGGAGCGTGACAGTGAGGTGTGGGAAGCAGTTAGCCCCAGGCTACGTTGGGCTCACCTTCCCATCAACCGTAGGCGAGGAGTGATGGTTGTGGTTACTTATGCCCCCACCGAAGATGAACATCCGTGGAGGGATGCAGGCAAGGCCGATGAGTCAGATGCCTCATATGACCTCCTGTCACAGGTGCTAGCTAAAGTGGCCTCTCGGGATAGAGTCATCTTGTTGGGTGACTTCAATGCCCGAGTTGGTCACGTTGCTGGCACCTGGTCTGGAGTGATTGGAAGGCAATGGCCAGATCAGCTCAATAACAATGGTAAGAGGCTGCTCGTTTTTTATGGAGCCCATGGGCTTGTAATTACCAACATGCTGTTCCGGCATTGGCACATCCACACAACATCATGGATGCATGCCGGGTCCAAGCAAGAACATTTCCTGGACTACATAGTGACGGAACAGCTGATGCGGGCCCATGTCCTTGACACCAGGACCTACCGTGGAGCTGATCCGCCCACTGACCATCAACTTGTCATCTGTAAGATGCGCCTGCCTTTCTTTTACTCCGGTGATGGGTGTACACCCAGGACCCCATTCAAACCCAAAGTGGCCTGGTCTCAGCTAGCTAATGAAAGTTGCAAGCGAGAATTTCATAATCACTTGCGGCTGGTGTTGGCATTGTCCCCCACTCCTCCAGATGTCGAGGGGAAATGGGTGAGGTTTAGGACTGTGGCTCATGCAGCTGCAATGGCTGCTTTGGGTACACGGTCCAGACTTTCCAGAGACCCTGGCTGACAGAGGAGGTGTTCAGGCTGGCTGAGAAAAAGCGACAGGCCCAATCACATTGTCTACAGCAGCCCATGTCAGAGAATGAGGAGACCTACCACAGCCTTCGCTGGGAGGTACGGAGAGCCGTGAGGTGCTGCAAGGATGGGTTGTGTCCGTGGGTTGCTGAGGAGATTAAGTCTGCCTCAATGGCCCGCGATCACATATCGCTATTTAACTCCATCAAAAAAGTAACCTGCAGCACCACACCTATTGCCATCATTAGGGGAAAGAATGGTGATCTAATCTCCGACCTCCAGGAACAGGTTTGCAGATTTTCTGAGTATTTCTGTGAGGTCCTGGGGGAGGGGAAATCCCTCAACCTGGAAAACATCGTGGAACAAAGTGGGGATGACCCTGCTGAGGCTGCAGTGTCTCAAATATTGGAAGAAGAAGTCATCCCTTGTGAGTGGCTGGCTGAGGTGCCATCTGTTGATGAAGTACTGAAGGCGATCCAGAGTTTATGACCAAGCAAAATGCTGAGGGAGGGTGGCGTTTGTGCACAGACTGTCCTACATGACATCATAACAACAGTCTGGACCACTGGACGGGTTCCGCAGGATTGGAAGGATGCCCTGGTGGTCCCCCTCTTTAAGAAGGGGGACCGTACAGACTGTAACAACTAGAGGGGCATCTCACACCTCAGTGTGCCGGGAAAGGTCCTGGAAAGGATTATTCAACATTGCCTTGCCAGGCATGCTGAGGAGATGCTTGTGGAGCCCCAATGCGGTTTCAGGAAAGGGTGGTCCTGCACAGATGCCATATTTTCTGTCCATCTGCTACAGCAGAGGTGTAGGGAATTCCAACAAAACCTAAATCTCTGCTTTATTGACCTGGTCAAGGCCTATGCTACCATCAGTAGGCCTGGGCTTTGGGTTATTTTTCGTGATTTCAGAGTCCCTGACCTTCCGCTCACGATTATTAAGGATCTTTATGAGGGTGAGCAGGCCCGGGTAAAACTATGTCGGAGCCATTCTCTGTTCACCTTCGGGTGCGACAGGGATGTCCTCTGGCTCCCACATTATTTTACATATTTTTCGACCACTTAGTTCGTGAAGCCTTCGATGGCTGTACCGGAGGAATTTATATCTGGTACAGATACAATGGGAGGCTGATCGATGCCCAGATACGGTCAAGGGATGGCTCCCTATTGGTCAACCACGTTATGTATGCCGATGATCTGGTAATTGCTGCTCACTCAGAGGAGGAGTTGGAGGCGCTGCTGCTGAACCTGGAGCTTGCCACTAAGAGGTGGGGCCTTACCATCAGCCCCACCAAAAATAAGCTTCTGCCTGGGTATTTTATACCATCGGACACTCTACCCACACAACTCCCACTTTGTTATGGGACAGTTGTGGAGAGAGTGGAGAGTTTCCCATACCTGGGCAGTGTGCTCATGACCGGCTCCAGTTTGACAGCAGAGGTCTCACTCCGAATCAGTTGAGCGGCATTATCTTTTCATCGGTTGCGTAACGCTGTGTGTAAGCTACCTGGTCTGTTACTCCACACGAAGCTTCAGGTATTTTCGGCCACGGTCATTCCCTCCCTTCTCTATGCTTGCGAAACGTGGACCACCCTAATGGAACATATTCGCCGGTTAGAAACATTTAGGCTGGCCTGCCTACGATCCATCCTGGGTTTATCCAGGCTGGATAGTGTGAGGAGCTCACAAATTCTTGAACGATCTGGACAAAGACCCATCGGTGAGCTCCTCTGGCAGGCAAGGCTGCATTGGCTGGGTCATGTAGCCCGCATGCTCAGCCACTGCATGCCTAAACAGCTTTTGTTCGGCCAGATAGAGGGGGCTAAACGGGAGTGGTACAGGCTAGTAAAGAGATGGAGTGATGTGGTGCAGGAGGATGTGGAGCTGAGTGGACTTGCTGATGATTGGTACCAGCGGTGTCAAGATCGGCCTCTGTGGAGGAGGCTCGTGAAGTACGCTACTGGGCAGTTGGAGGCAGTCGCCCTCCAACAACAACGGAGGGTGGAGGAGCGACGCTCACAACAACAAGCTGAGCGCCGGGTGGCTAAAGCACAGCAATTTGGCACAGTAGGGCGCACAGGTGGTCAGCCAGTCATCTCAGTCGGTCTACCTGTGGCAACTGGGTCTGCCCCATGACTTCCTGCCAGCGGGCGATCGACACTTCACGTGGCCTCAACGTGCACATAGCCTGGCACAAGCGTCGTGGTGACGTCACTGTTTGTGATGCCCTGTTTGTCTGTGTTTATGACCCTAAGCCACCGGTAGAAATCACACAGTATGGTGACCTGTTGAGATAATCTCATCGATGCACCTATTATCCAAACCTCCGGCTATCCACAACCCCTCATCAATTCAAACAAAATCATATCATATCCGTGATGATTCTTCCTATCCGCTAAGCCTTTCTGCAGATGACAGGAGTGTCTTGAAGGAGGCATTAACTTGATCCCATTTGCTCCCATCTCCACCGATTAGGGAACATTAAACTCATTTACTTTCCCAAGCCTTTGTACAGACAAGTGGTTTGACTCAGAAGGAGTGGAGGACTCATGCCATTATCCCTCTTTATCTGTGCTTAACCGCTTGGTTAAAAGTAAGTTACGCAGATAAACGTAGATTTAAATTAGCGGGGGTGCAACAGTGGTTGGCACACTGTGCTGTGAATCCGGTGTTTGTATTGGTTTGCTGTTGTAACCTGCTGACCCACTCATACTGGTCATCTGTGAAAAAGATCGTCATAGCTCATTGGATTCCTCCACTCTAAATACACATTCTGATTCTAGTGTAGTAACGCTCACGACTCGTTCACACCGGAGTTGGAGGCACACTTGTTTATTTAACACCAACGTTGTGACATACACATTTGAGGGGGTATCGGCCCCCTCACCCGTCTATCTGAGGACACACCTCTCTAGCTAACCCTAGCCTGCCTCTGAGTCCTCCACTAATGGGCTAGGGGAGGCTATCTTGGCCCGACACTGGTCAGTCGGGCCCGGTACCCAGAGTCCAGACCAGCACTGGCTCTGGCTCTGGTACCACGCCACTGGCTCGAGCCTGCGCGGTCCTGATAAGGACGGCGTACCAGGGGGAGTCCAGGGCTCTATCTCAGACGTCTTCCGCCTCCTCTTCTTTAGCTAAACATCACTCCCGAGCCCTTCGATACAATCCCCTTTTATACCCAACCCCTCCCTGAGGGGTGGGGCCCCGGGGGATCATAACGACCGAATCGACCCCCCAGGGTGTCTGGTGCGGACGTCGCAGAGGGCACCTGCTTGTGCACACATGTAGCCCCGCCTACTGTGTTTGTTTACCATAGGCTGCCATGCATAACGGGCTCTCTGTAACAGCCCTACATCACTCCCCCCCACATAGCATGCAGCCGTCCCGGCTGCCAACATACAAAATTTGACAATAAAGGTGCCTTCACCCCCTGACGTGTGCCTCACTATTTTTGAACCATAACAGGAACCAGAACAAGACACAACAACAAGATGAGAAACAACCCGTCGCACCCCCCCGAATAAATACGAATTCCGTAAAAAAACAGCTTATATACAACCAGCAGGGAACCCACCCCGCACACACAACAAACGGTGAACCCAACATATGTACATCCGAGGAGCGGGAAACACACCATCCACACAACAGCCAATAAACACAACAGCTATGTACACATTTTCCGGCCTCACAACAGTTTGCGCATTTTAGCGCGCGTCCTTGCAGCGGGCCCCTCACACGGGGTAACCCCGCGTGGCGGACCATCAGGTGGCGACTGTCCGTCTTGAGGTGAGCATTCCTCTGACTCCGCGTGACCCTCGGTATCCGCAGGAGGGGTGATCGGGCGTGAGCCCGTCACTCCTGATGCTCCTGAAGGTGGCACAGCCGGCAAGGCATCAGGTGAGAGCGACAGAGACGGACCCAGCAAGTCGGCCGACCCCCCCCATGTTTGGCCACGCGCGTGTGAAGTGGGGTCGTGTACCGCAGCGAAGGGTTTTAATCTGGAGGGGTGCACGAACCATCGCCGCTTCCCCCACTTGATGCGCACGCACTGCGGACGTAACACCTCCACCACTTCCACAGGGCCCCGCCACGGCCGCACAAGTTTAGAGGAGGTTGCCAGTGGCACCTGGGGGCAGTGCAACCATGCCTTGTCCCCCGGCTTCCACTGCAGCATGTGCGCTCGACTCAATCTGAGGCGCTCATTTGCCTTCTGACGGAGGTCAGAGTTTTGCATTGCAGCATCCCGTGCCTCGGTCAATTTGTCCAGATTAAATTTAACGTGGTCAGCCAGATTAGTTTTTCCCTGCGGCACGGGGATCCGCAACTGGGCACGAACAGGCGGGTCTGGTTCTCGGCCGTACATGAGGTAAAAGGGAGAAAACCCCGTAGCCGCATGGGGTGCCATCCGGTACGCCGCCAAGACCCCCTGAATTTGTAGGTCCCAATCCGTTTGCGAGTCCGAAACTTGTTGTGATAACATGGACGAGATGGTGCGATGCAAACGTTCGACCATCCCGTCAGTTTGTGGGTGATATGGGGAGGTCCGAATTTTCTTTGTGCCCAGGAGATCGCAGACTTGTCTGAGTAGTTTACCGGAAAAATTTCTGCCCTGGTCGGTCAGCAGCCTCTCCGGAGCACCTTTGTCCAGGACATAACCCTGAACAAAGGCCTCCACGATGGCTGCTGCCGACTGGTTGGCCAAAGGCCAGGCCATAGGCCAGCGTGTAAAATACTCGACACCCGTCAACAAATATCTATTCCCTCTGGGGGTGGCGGGGAATGGTCCCAAAATGTCCAGAGCGACCAGCTCGTTTATCCTGGACACTTTGATCGATTGCAAGGGCGGGTTAGACTCCCGTGCCGGCGGTTTGCGTTGTGCACATTGAGGGCACGATCCCAACAAATCCCCCACATCCCTCGTCATGCCAGGCCAGTAAAAATCAAGTTGCAGCAAGGCGAGAGTCTTTTGGGTCCCCAGGTGTAGGAGGCGCTCATGAGCGGCCCATACCACCCTACCCCGCAACCCAGTAGGGACAACCAGCCGATGTCGACGTGACTTCCCGTCCCAATGCATTAGCAGACCTTGGCACATTTCCCATGCGTCGGAACCACCACTTTTTCCCCCCGCCGCACCGCCAACGCGACGTCGCCACCCGAGGAGGGAGACATCCTCCATCTGGAGGCGCCCCCATTCAATGACGGGCAACCCCAACAGGGAATCTTTGCCCTGCTGTTCGATCGAATTAGGAACCATTGCATCGTCGTCGTTGGCGGCCGCCAAGACAGGTACCGATGTGTCCCCTGGAGGCCTGCAACGTCCAGACCCCAGGAGGCATGCACACTCGGAGGTGGTTGGCAAGCGTGACAGAGCGTCCGCGTTGGTGTGGCGAACGCCCTTACGGTATGTGGTTTGGAAATCGTAATCCTGGAGGACCTCCAACCATCGGGACAATTGTCCCGATGGCTGTTGAACCCTCAGGGCGTACTGCAGTGCCGCATGATCTGTGCGGACGGTGAAATGCCGACCGTACAGATATGGGCGATACTGTTGGACGAAATGGACAATTGCCAACAGTTCCCTACGGGTGACACAATACCGTTGCTCCGCTGGAGACAACACCCGACTGCCGTACGCAACCACATGTTCCACGCCGTCAACCACCTGGGAGAGCACGCCCCCAATACCCGTGTTGCTCGCATCGGTGTCGAGCAAGAACGGTTTTGAAAAATCAGGGTAAATCAGGGGAGGAGCGTTTACCAAAGCATCCCGAAGGGAGCAAAAAGCAGCCTCCTCCTCCTGACCCCAGCAAAACCGAACCCCTTTAGATGTTAAAGCATGTAGGGGTTTGGCGATAGTCGCAAAATTAGCGACGAAGCGTCTATAATACGACGCAAACCCAATAAAACTCCTAACCTCTCCCACTGAGGTGGGAGTCGGCCAGGAGCTTACACACTGCGTTTTGGCGGGATCGGTAGAAATACCTGAGCGCCCCACGATGTGCCCCAAATAACGCACCGACTCGCGTAACAAATGGCATTTTTGGGGCTTAAATTTCAAATTAGCAGCCCGCATCTTTAGGAAAACCGCCCGCAACCTCTGGAGATGTTCCTCAAAAGTTTTGCCAAAGACAATGACGTCATCCAAATAAATCAGGCACGACTCCCATTGCAATCCAGCCAAAACCAATTCCATCAACCGCTGGAAAGTTGCCGGCGCTGAGTGTAAGCCCATCGGCAACCGGTTGAATTGAAACAGGCCGTGCGGAGTACGGAAAGCAGTTTTAGGCTTTGAATCATCGTCCAGAGGAAGCTGCCAGAATCCCGAAAGTAAGTCCAATGTGGAGAAGAATCGCGCTCCCGCCAAGGCGTCAAGCGATTCGTCCATCCGTGGGAGCGGGTATGCGTCGGCAACCGTAATTTTATTAAGGCGCCGAAAGTCAACGCAAAACCGCAACGAACCGTCCTGCTTCTTAACCAGGACGATCGGCGCTCCCCAAGGGCTGTTGGAGGGAGAAATTATGTCGGCGGCTAGCATGTCATCAACAGCCGATTTGACATGGTCCTTTTCGGCGGGACTCAACCGAAAAGGATTTTGGCGTATTGGCGCGCTGTCACCCGTATCAATATGGTGACGCAGCAGATGAGTGCAGCCCAAATCGTATTTATCCCGACTGAAAACGTCGGAAAATTCCCTCAGTAGTGTCTTAAGACGTTGGCGCTCTAAATTTGACAGGTCCGTCGATCCCGCGCAAAGCGCCTCGAGCCACCCTTCATCGCTGTCTGAATGTGGTCGCGGTGCAGGGGCAGCGCCGACATGACTCGCGACGGGTTCCTCACAGGGCACCGGCGTTGCGTGAGCAAGCACGGTCCCCTGTGGGACCACCACCGTCTGCGAGCCCACATTGAGGACCGCGATGAAGGGTTCTCCATCCCCTCTCACTATGGTCTGGGCCGGGAGTAAATTAGGTCCACTGACCCCGGCCCTAGACGGTCCCAGCAAAACCCCTTGAGCCCCAATGCCCTTAGCGAAGGGCCGCCGAAGTCTCAAAGGAATTAACATTTGCGCCCCCGGAGGAACGCGCACCGTTCTATCTACGAACGCCGGCACCGTCGCGAACGCCGTCCGGCTCGTAGCGGGGGATGGCAAAAACGCCATGCGTCGGCCCGATGGGAGCTCAATGCATCCCTGGTCGATTAATATCCTAATCGGCATTTTGGCCAGGAAATCCGTCCCCAGCAGGCACGGAACCGCCAGCGAGGAGGAAACAAAAATCGGCCCAGATAATTTAATATCCCCGACACAAATTTGGGCTCGAATTTGTCCGATGATGCCAAGTGAACCCCCGTTAGCAGCAAAGAATGGCACATTAACAGGCATCAAAGGACGGCTCTGGGCAGGGAGAATGTTATAAATCAACTCCGAAATAATGGTCGCCGATGCTCCTGTATCGACCAGGATGCGCACCTCGACCCCATCGATGTGACCCACAACGGCCGACGACCCCGATGACGCGGCTACAACCCGATGGGCCAACACGGACCACTGGCTGGGTTCAATGTGAGTACCCAGAGCGGTGCGTGTTGGTGCCATGGTACGCGATATTTGCCCCCCCTTCGCTGCGGTGTTCGAGTGTGTGACGGGCGTGTGCGTGGGCCAAACATGAGGGGTGCCGCGACTCGCCGGATTATGATGGTGGAGCTTGTGACGAGGGCCGGCGTCCCGTTGAGGTGTCGTTCCGCGCTGCCGAGGAGAGCGGCACCCCGAGGCGACGTGGCCCCGGATGCCGCAGTTATAACAGCGTGGAAGCGCTGGTGGCGACGATGGACGTTGTAGACGGCTTGAACCGGCCCGGTCCTCCCGCGCTCCCGCTCCGTGCTGCCGTCGATGGTTGATGGCGCAAACCTCTTCCGCCGGGAGGGTGGCCGCAGCGACGGCGCGCCCGCTCGCCGCCTTGCTGGCCTTCCGTCGTTGAGAGGACAGGTTTGCGTGGAGGAGACGGGCCGCTTGGAGGGAGCACATCTCTGCATCGTCCTGTGCGACAATGACGATGTCTAAGTCGTCCGCCAGCAAAAGTATCTTCTCTGTCACCATGGCGTCGACACCCTCGTCATCCATTCGTGGAAAGGCCTCCTTCGCCAGTGCCAGGAGGCTTGTGCGGTACGCCAGGGGCGACTCCTTCGTCCCCCGCTGGCGATCGTAAAAGAGTTGGCGACAGTCCGATGGTGGACCATATACCGCCGACAGCACCTGCATCGCCTTCCGCAGCGTGGAGCGCCTCTCCTTCGAAGCCGATGTTAGAGTGGCGAGGGCGTCGCTGTCGAGAAGTGCTGGCAGCGCGCGGAGAGCCTCGGCGTCTGTCCACTGTGCCATCTCCTGGTGAGCGAGGAAGCGCCGCTGGAAGCCGCCCCAGTCGCCATCCTCGCCCACAAATTCCTTGAGTGGAGGTAGCCGCTGATGTAAGGCAGCGGCTGCAGAGGAAGAACGCACTCCCTCGTCCGCCTCACTCAACTCAGCGTCGGCACGAACCAGCGATGGCATCGCCGGTCGCACCCGTGGTGACGCGGCAGGCACTGTACTCCCGCCGTTGGACGCGATGCTTAGAGCGGCCACGCCCTCAACAGCAGCTGCGGCGATGGCGGGAGTTTCAAAATGTTGCTCCGTTGAAATGGCGGGAAGGCGCTGTGGTCGTTGGCTGCTGTCGCCTCGTGGCGGTCCCGCAGCCCCCAGCCGCGTGATGTTGTCGAGCATGGCGGCTGCGGCGTACAGCAGCTCGGCCAGCTTCGCGTGCGCCTGCCGCAGCCCCTCCGTCGACGGCTCCCCTTCCTCCAGCTGCTGTGGCGTGGATGCACCCAGCCCCGGCTGCTCGATGGCATCTTCAGCCATCTCGGGCCCTCCGACTGCAGCAGTGTCCTCCGCCCCTGGTACTCCGACTCGAGTCGTCCGGCGTGTATCCATGTTCGTACTTTGTTTCACTTCTGACGCCAGATGTAGTAACGCTCACGACTCGTTCACACCGGAGTTGGAGGCACACTTGTTTATTTAACACCAACGTTGTGACATACACATTTGAGGGGGTATCGGCCCCCTCACCCGTCTATCTGAGGACACACCTCTCTAGCTAACCCTAGCCTGCCTCTGAGTCCTCCACTAATGGGCTAGGGGAGGCTATCTTGGCCCGACACTGGTCAGTCGGGCCCGGTACCCAGAGTCCAGACCAGCACTGGCTCTGGCTCTGGTACCACGCCACTGGCTCGAGCCTGCGCGGTCCTGATAAGGACGGCGTACCAGGGGGAGTCCAGGGCTCTATCTCAGACGTCTTCCGCCTCCTCTTCTTTAGCTAAACATCACTCCCGAGCCCTTCGATACAATCCCCTTTTATACCCAACCCCTCCCTGAGGGGTGGGGCCCCGGGGGATCATAACGACCGAATCGACCCCCCAGGGTGTCTGGTGCGGACGTCGCAGAGGGCACCTGCTTGTGCACACATGTAGCCCCGCCTACTGTGTTTGTTTACCATAGGCTGCCATGCATAACGGGCTCTCTGTAACAGCCCTACACTAGTAGCTGGTTAGAGGAGCGCAGTGACGCCCGCTGCCAGCCTTACAAAGTAACAACAACTCAATATTTAATCCTGATTTGAAGCTTTCGTGACTGCAGGAATCCATACTTTTCTGTTCAATCGGTAAAGTCACGTAGGTAGAAAAATAATAATAGATCACGACGCTTCGATCGCCACACAAGCAACCGTCTTCAGGCGGGAGTGAGAAACAGGTTTGCTGAAACAAGTCCTTATATATAGAGCCGGGAGGGGGGGAGGAGGGTTGCCGCATCGGTCAAGAGGGTGGGGGCTGGAGCTTGTGCTGAGGAGGTGGCCATTGTATTGTGAGAGATTAGGGGGATAGAGCGCTGAACAGTGTGAAGGAAAGGCACTGAGATGATCGAGGGTCGAGTGTAATCACGGTATATCAGCCACTAGGGGGATAGAGCGCGCAGCAGGATACACACACACAGACAGATACACACACACAGAGACACGGAGAAAGAGAGAGACACACAGAGAGACACATAAAGACAAAGTAGTGAGACATTTAGCCCATTAAAGTAAAGACATTTAACTTGGTAATGGAACTCAGAGAGTCGAAAAAAAACTGCTGACAATGGCAGGTAGGATGGAAACATCAGCAACCACTTAAGGCTTTACCTGGTTAATAACGTGCTTCCAATGATTGCTCAATTTGTACCCATCTTCTCGGTTGAAGTTATGTCTGTGTTTATATATCTCGATGGATTCATGAACAAATCTTAGATGGTAACCCGAAGGTTTGCAGACTACGTTGGTCTCGGAAAAAACAATGTCGTGTGATTCCACCCCGTTCAAGCAGTGATCATCCACGGCAGAGGTATTGGTTCTGCTGTGTTTCAAATCTGCCTTGTGTTCGCAAACACGGTCCGAGACATGTCATTTCATTTCCCCAATATAACTGCTACCGCAAACACAACTTAGTTTGTAAACACCAGAGTATTGCATGTCAGCAATCACATCTTTCACAGATGGGATCAGGTCACAGATTTTGTGGACTGTGTTGAATCGAACCTGAATCTTGTGTTTCTTCAAGATTTTGGAAATCTTTTTGGTAACCCCTGCTATGTATAGCAAGGTGATGGTTTTGATTTGGTCCTCAGATGGTTCTCTACCCATGGTTGGGGATACAGCTTTGCGGATTGTGCAGTCCGAATATCCATTAATCTTGAGGGCTTGGTGTACGTGCTCCAGTTCACTGGATATGTGGTGCTGATCGGAGATGCAATGGGTCCTATGGTGTAGTGTTTTAATGAGGGAATTCTTCTGGGCTGGATGGTGGTGGGAATCAGGCTATAGATATGAATCCGTGTGGGTGGCTTTCCTGTAGACAGAGTATCCCAATGAGCCGGTCTCTTCTCGATCAAAACATCCAGGAAAGGTAGCTTGCCATCATTTTCCACTTCCATGGTGAATTTGATAGATGGGTGTATGGAATTGATGTGGTTCGAAAATTGGTTCAGTGCTGACAGGCCATTTGGCCATAAGGAGGGGCGTAGGGTGGATGTTTGCATGGCATCTGTCTCAAATTTCTCCATGAAAACATTCGATACCACTGGCGATAAGGGAGAACCCATTGGGGTACCCTCATTTTGTTTGTAGAATGTACCATTCCAGGTGAAGTAAGTGTTGGTAAGGCAGTGACTCACTAAAGTTGGTACATCAGGATTCAGTCCTTGTTGGACCAAGTCTTCAATGATTGCAATGGTGTCAGGTACATGTACCTTGGTGAACAGAAAGACTACATCTAAACTGACAAGCAAATCATCTTAAGACATTGAGATGTCCTTGATTAGAGAAACCAAGTGAGCTGAGTTAAGTACGACTGAGGGGGTCTTGCCCGTGAAAGGAAGCAGGGTCTCAGACAGAATTCGAGCCAGTTTGTAGGTGGGTGAGTTCATGGTGGAGACGATAGTACGGAGCGGGGTACCGTCTTTATGGATTTTTTGGAAGGCCATAAAATCTGGTGGTCTAGCAGTTGAAGGTTTTAGAGGGAGCTGCTTGGTCGGTTCGATTAGAGAAGTCGAATTAGTGATGATATTGTTGGTTTTCGTGGCCAAGCGGTTGGTAGGATCTCTATTGATTTTGGTAAAGCTGCCATCATTAAGAAGGTCCTGAATTGTTTTTATTGTAAGTGGTTTTATCCATGATGACAGTGGCATTGCCCTTGTCGGCTGAGAGGATGACAATGTCAACTCTCTTTTTCAATTGAGCGAGTTCAAAACGCTCGTCCTTGATGATGTTGCTAATGGTTTCTTAGCGTTTTTGAGGATAGCAGCGATTTCAGATCTTGCAACGTCTGCCAGGATGTGTCCCAAACCTTTGAGGGCTACGTCGACCTGGGCAATGATATCATCCACTGGGATGTGTTTAGGGGTGACTGCGAAATTCAACCCTTTAGCTAGTGTAATATGAGGATGCACCCGGGGGTAACTGGGCGATGGTGATAGGCTCTGCCGGCATTAGCCCACAGCCAAAGGGACGCCGAGCCAAGGGCATAGCCCTGGGGCTGTATAGCAACATCGAGAAGGTTCCATGGGAGAGGCTTATGATTGGCTGCGTGGCATCACGTGAGCCAGGTGATTTAAGGGGTGGAGAGAGACAGTTCGAGGTCAGTGTGAAGAGCTTGAAGGAAAGACTACGTCTTGTGTCTCCGGCACGCCAGCGGCCACGTGGCAGGCCGGAGGCTGTCTCCCGAACGCCGTTAGCCAGCGGTGTGAGGGGGCGAGGGAAGCGAGCGAACGCCACGCTCGTAAGGGAGTAACGGGAGTAACGGGAAAAGGAACCCAGTGTGAGAAAGAGAGAGAGAGCTATGAACGGGGAAAAGAACGAATAAAGACAAGACAAGAGAATACGATATCGTCCGGAGTGGGTTTATTACACTAGTACCGATTTTAGGCTGTCGGAAATTGGGCTGTTACTGTGATTGATAACAATCTTGTTAACATCTAACTTTTTAAAGTGTGGCTCTGGCTTCTTTTATGACAGGAGGTTGAATTTAGCAATCAGGTTAACTTTACAGATCCTGCCATGGAAACATGGAATTTCTGCCGCTGGCTCAGGGTCGGCATGGGAGACGAGCGCTGTCCAAATGCCTATTGAAGCACGGCGACTCTTTGATTTGTACTTATGTCCCTCCGTGAATTCAAATTCCACCACATACCTGATGAGTTTGTCCTTGATACAAAAATAAAATCACTTCCAATTAGGTGCTTTAGACACGCTAGTTGACACGCTAGATGATGGTCATCATTAATGATGATGACGAATATCATTTTTGATTATTATGATAATTATTGATGATGATACATCTGCAGTTACTGATAACGATGCAGCACATTAACATTCTGCTGCTGCTGTTGATAAGGACAACGACGATGATGATGCTAATGACAGTGGGTGATGAATATACATCGTTATTATTGTAATGATGATATAAACCTAATGTTAGCGCTGAACGTGAATATAACTCACATTCCCACGACTTGGAAACCCCGTTTTAAACACTGCTCCCCTTTCAAAAGATCAAAACGCCCCCCCATTTTAACAATGCTAAAAAGTGCAGTGATTAAAAAAAAAGCTTCCCGTCAATCATCGCACGCCACATTTCTCGTCGCACAAAACTTGTAACCCCCCCCCACCCACCCCGCCAGACCCCCGTCGCGCAAACAGACACCGACCCTCAACGCGGGCTCACACCTGGCATCGAAATAAAGGACAACGTGAGTTTCGAGCGACCGATGTAGCCCCTTCCGGCATCTGCGTTGAAATGCGCCACCGCCTTCGTTTGGGTTTGCAAGCCTCTCGAGGCCCGGGGACGCCCCTTGAATCTCAAGGGAATGGGGGGGATGGGTGGATGGGTGCGTGGTGGTGGTGGTGAAGGCGACCGCCGCAGGACGGTTGCGTGTGTGGCCCCGGGCTAATATGGCGGGACAAGGGAACACATTGAGTAGCACAATCCGTGTTGTGCCCCGCGTGCGTCGGCATGGAGGTCGCGTTACAAAGGGGCCTATTGTGCTGCGCGCAGGGAGAGCCACAGCGCAGTGCAGCGCCGCGCTGCTGGAAACGAGACGGGCAAGGCAGGCACCTACCTATGTGCGTCTTTCGAAGGCGAATTTTTTGCAACTAGAATACAACAGAAATCATTACCTTCCCCGTTCGTCGGGCGCGTTTGCGTTCGTTCGCAAAGCAGCGTCAGGGAGCGGTGCGTTGCCCTAATCGACTGCAACAACTGAAAAGGAGAAACGTGCAATCGGCAACGTTTCGAGAAATGGCCTTATCTTGTTAATGGCACTTAAATAGAGAGGCCATAGAGGTTGAGCGGACGTGGATATGATAACGGTTGGAGACTGCACTTGTTTGCACCGTGAAGTCTGAAGAGAATTGCATTTTTTGTATGTTTTCTGATGACCGGTTTCTATAAGTGGCGTGTGAGTTGTTACACAAAGAGAAGCTATTGACTAACAGGCAGGGCCTTTGTTAATCAAGAGATACACATATATCGTGTTATCGCAGCATTGGCATAATGATATTACTGTTGCTTAGTATGTAGTTGACGATTAATTTGAAGAGAGTACACACGAGATGAAATGATCTTGTCAGGAGTTCGGGTTAACCTGAGGACAGCAGCAGCCACAGCCGATGCCAATAGTTCACGAAACCAAACGTACAATTACTGCAGTGTGCGACTATTTCCGTCGTCAAATGAACCTAATACTTGTTAATTTATAACGGAATGAGAAATATAATCAAGTCATCCGGTTACATCACTTGTAATGTATCGTTCCCGGTTGTCTGAAATGTGAATCACCCCCAAGTGAATCTTTTCAATGCAATGTAGTTTTTTCCTCATGATATCCCAAATGAAATCACCGTAATTAGCCTGTGAGTCGGTGGAATAATTGAGCCTATGTTGGGTCAGTCACAGCAATGAGCCTGCAACATTGAGATATTGTGTTGCGATCCATTTGTCAGTCAACTGTGATTAAACCAGGTTCTCAAACAGAGTGAGCCGATGGCTTCAACCCAATCACCTGTTATTAGACCAGGTTCTCAAACTGAGTGAGCCGGTGGCTTTAACCCAGCCTTCTGTGATTAAACCAAGTTCTCAAGCAGAGTGAGCCGATGGCTTCAACCCAGTCACCTGTAATTAAACCAGGTTCTCAAACTGAGCGAGCCGATGGCTTTAGCCCAGCCTTCTGTGATTAAACCAAGCTCTCAAGTCACTGATGGCTATATCTAACATTTTTTTTTCAACATTATTGGTCTCTTCTTGGTTCTTTCGGTAAAGTCACGTAGAAGGGAAGTAATAAAATAATAAAAATAAAACATAATAAAATAATTCTCACGACGTTTCGGCCACAACGCAAGCAGCCGTCATTCAGACGCTGTCGCCTCGACAGACCTGGTTTCACCCGAGGACGGCTGCTTGCGTTGTGGCCGAAACGTCGTGAGAATTATTTTATTATGTTTTATTTTTATTATTTTATTACTTCCCTTCTACGTGACTTTACCGAAAGAACCAAGAAGATGAATTCCCGCAGTCACGAAAGCTTTAAATCGAAACGTTATTGGTCTCAATGATTGTTGCATACTCCAGCAGTGATTACACGGCAGTCAACGTGATTGCGAAATAACAAACGCCCTTTGCAGGTCAGCAATGAAGTAAAACAAACACAGCCTCAATAGCACTGTGGCCTTAAAAAAATAAAATTGTCTATAAATAGGTTAAGTTTTGAGCAATAGGCCTTCTTCAATGCCTAGTAGAGGACTGGCTCTCTGTCCTCTCTGTGCACCGTGAGTATTCGTACTTGTTCTTGTTATGACCACGGTGTGATTGACGAATGTGTTCATTTGCTTCGGTGCTCAACCTGTGCACCGTTGCTGATCTACAAAGGGTGTTCGCTGTTTTGCAATCAAGTTGAGTTTTGTTATTCTACGATTATTAGGAGTATGTGTGCTTGTACACGCCATTACGGATGTGGCAATAGCACCAAATAATGTAGCAGTAAAGTAGCATTGCAATTGAATGTGGGGGGGGGGGAGGAACTAATCGAATACACGATGGTGCACTCAGATTTGTGTGTGCGCGCTTGCAATCGCGTATGCGTGCATATGTGTACCCACAACCCGCCTGCTGTAACACACTCATGCACGCTGCTCAGCATCATAGAGCGTCAGGCGCAAGAGCTGTTAGTGAGCACCTATTAGGGCTGCGAAGCCACATAAGGCAGTGCTAGAGTCAGCACCAGAAGCAGGCCCAAGCAGGTGTGTATCTCTCGCTACTGCTGATGTTGATCACACCAAGAGACACGCGGCTTTGATCTGCACCAAGACAACTCACGGTGCTCGACCAACCGATTCTGAGCAGCCACTGGTCGCTGCGCCACGCCTACTCCACAAGTAGAGACTAATTAACAATACTCTTAGTTCTTTCGGTAAAGTCACGTAGGTAAAAAATGAATTTAAAATTAATAAAAAATAAAATAAAATAATAATAATAATAATAATAAAAATCACGACGTTTCGGAGGTACGTTCCATTAATTGGCTACCACATTCTGATAAGCTCCCCCCCCTCTCCTCCCCCTTAACTTGTATTTAAGAGCTTGCATCTTGAATCCCTGCCTCACTTTATGCAGCAAATCTGGCTGTGACGGTCCCACCTGATGACGGAGACTTGTGTTGCCTCCGAAATGTCGTGATATTTATTATTTTTTTTATTAATTTTAATTTAATTTTTTACCTACGTGACTTTACCGAAAGAACTAAGAGTATGAATCCTTGCAGTCACGAAAGCTTCAAATCTAGAACTTAATGACAACCCACGGTGGGACTGCGGCTACCCGAACTAGACAATTGAACCGCTGTATCGCAAACGACTCCATCCCTACGCCCCGCCGTCCGGCGGACTGAGCAGCATCAGCGGCGCTGTTGCCGAAACCAACGCACGGCGCACAGACTTAAACTTGGCCGTGTGATTCTCACATACTCGCCATATGCTAGCAGAAGAAGAATCAAGATTCCAAAAACTAATTTGAAGTGACGTCGACCCAGGGGAAGCTCAGCTGAGGTTCAGACTCATTGCGTCTTGGGGGCCGTCCATAAATGACGCCACGCGATTTTAGACGATTTTTGACCCCCCCCCCCCGCCCCACTTCGTCACACGGCGTCACAAAAAGTCAGACCCCCCCCCTAAAATATGACGTCACAAAGCTCTGCCCCCCCCCCCCTAAAAAAAAACATGCTTCAAATCGCTTTAAACTATTGTCATTGTAGTGCGTATTTAATGTGGCGCTGAACTCTGATGTTGTAAAATAAAACATTTATTAAAAAGTATATTTAATCAAGTAGAACGTGTTGTCTATATTTATTTAAAGTTACGCATTTTGATGCGACGTCACATTTCTCAAACTCCCCCCCCCCTCGTCACACATCGTCACAAATGTCTGACCCTCCCCCCCCCCTAGGTGCGTGACGTCATTTATGGACGGCCCCTTGGCCAGAAATTAAATCCTGTCCTGGAAAGTAGTGTGCGTGCTTAATACTACAACGACTACGAGAAATGTCCGCGTATAACTTGAGCAGATTATTGGGACAAGTGCTGTTCGCAAGCACCTATCATGGTTGAACACGCAAACGTGAGGGGGTGGTGTTGCTAGGAGCACGCCCGGCTGCCTTTGTCTTCCCGGTGCTGATGTTTTATGCACTGCACCAGGTACTCATTTAAAGCTGAGTCGACCTAGGGAAGTCCAGGGTCAGTACAGATCTTCGCCGCTGATGTTAGCCACGAGTGAGACTCAAACACCGTGCTTACTGAAATCGTAGCGCAATGCACTAACCACTGCGTCACTGCCTCCCCGATGTTCTGATTACTCCAAAAATCAAGACAGAGAGCCCATAATCCCCTTCACAGACTTTTTAGGCAACAGCTTTTCGCGAGCACCTATGAAGGCCGACACGGCACAACGAGGGGGTGGGTGGCCAGCACCACGCCCGGCCGCCTTTGTCTCCCTAGTGGCGATGTTTTACACACGGCAACAGGTACTCATTTGAGGCTGAGTCGACCTGAGTTTAAATACTCCACCCTTACACACCCACCCCATATAATCGTGTAAACTGTCGTGGAAAGTGTGTGGCGCACCTATGAAGACTGCATGGCACGGCACACGAGCGGGTTGTCTGGCCCGTGCTGATATTAACACATTGCACATGGTTCCCATTGCAGCCTGCCGTCCTGGGGAAGGCCCAAAATAGCTTCAGACACCGCTCTGCCCCCTGATGTCCATGCGCATGATGGTGTGAACCTGGCCTGCCAGGCAGGAATCGAACTTGGCTTGCAATGAGTTAACCAGCCATGACATCACTACGCATGCACGCACCCTCACGCAAGCGCGCACGCACAGAAGCGCGTACATACGCGCGTGCGCAACAAACACGCACACGCGCGCATTAGGACGCACAAAGGAACACAGAGGCATGGGAGGAATTGAGGACAGGAAGCAGAGTGTTACTGAGCCTTGGCTGGCAGCGAACACTGAATGGGGGCAGTAGCCAACCCCAGAGTGCCACATGCATATTGGTAATAAGAGAGCATTGCTTGGAAGGTGCATAAGGCACTGCACTGTAAAGACACAACTCTTAAATTAAGCCTTGACTCTTACATTTAGCCGAGATTGTTTCCTTTGTGCACAGTTAACTACTAAATCTCGGGCAAAGTAACGGGATGGCTAAATCACAACCGAATCCTCAATGGTTATTACGTGCTTGAAGTATGTGCTACAAAGATGGGACACTGCCTGAAACATTGCCCATTATATATATAATGTTGTCATGTCAAGGCCACAGTATTACTGATAAATGTGTTGAGTATTTTGCGTGTGTTAATTGTACTTGTGCACCACTGCCAACGCAGCAGCGTCACGAGATATTGTTTGCTAAATCTCGAAAAGTTGCTCCTCATGGGCCGTGAGAAAGACCAATTACGGGAACAAGAGGATGGAAAAATAAGAAAACTGAAACGGACAAAATTCAATGCGTTACAAAAAAAAGACGGATGTCTACAAAAGCACACACGTTCACTCTTTATCTGGTGAATGTCGTGGATGAGGAACCTGGTGATGAGACGTGGGTTGTTTCACGGCGACGATCCCCGTCGTCATGGAGGTCCCCCGTCGTCATGGCTACGATCCCCGTCGTCATGGAGGACCCCCGTCGTCATGGCTACGATCCCTGTCGTCATGGAGGTCCCCCGTCGTCATGGCTAAGATCCCCGTCGTCATGGAGGTCCCCCGTCGTCATGGCTACGATCTCCGTCGTCATGGAGGTCCCCCATTGTCATGACTACGATCCCCGTCGTCATGGAGGTCCCCCGTCGTCATGGCTACGATCCCCGTCGTCATAGAGAACCCCCGTCGCCATGGATATGATCCCCGTCGTCATGGATACGATCCCCGTCGTCATGGCTACGATTCCCGTCGTAATGGAGGAACCCCGTCGTCATGGCTAGGATCCCTAGACGCAGCATCGTCCAGGTTGCGTAAGTATGAAGTGTGGATACTCTGCGAATACGTCATGGTCAGTGTGAAAAAGTAGGCCGATGCCCTGCAGTGGGGCTCTCAAAGAGCTCCTTCTAGCGAAGGCCCTTTCACCAGCAGCAGGGGTGAGCTTGCAATCGCAGGGCTCTTACCGAATGAACATCTGGGCCAGGGTGTCACTGGGGCAGGGTACTTGACTCACAGTGGGAAGTTCACAAGTTCAAAATATCGGGCAGATTTAGAATCGTGCAGTCACTCTTAAAGGGTGGATGAAGTGAGTAACTCTTCGCAAGAAGGCAACAACGGTTGTCCTGTCGGGAGAGCGACTTGCCGCTCTCGGATGTGTAGGAATTCCCGTGGATGGCTTCAGGCCACCGACGGAGATGATCACACTCCACGCTCGTTTGAATGCACTCTTCACTGTGACTTTTGACTGAATTATATTCTTGAAATGTTTTGCAGGGTTTTAGCCTCACACTGTAGCAACCACATAGCAATCCTTCAGTCTGACCTTTTAAAAGTTATAAGAGGAGAGAAATTGCATCCTACCAGGTTATAAAGGAGCCTTTGTAAATGAGACACGGAGAGAGGAATAATTGGAAGCCCCACAATATATTCTGTAATGCAATATTTTTGAGAACACACCCATGAAAGAATAAATGCCCTGTATTGATGCAGAGAGGGCATTTCTGCATCATCATTGGCATTTCTTTAAAATGCACAAGAACATGTCCCTGAAGGTCTAATGCATTGCTGAAATTTTGCCAATCACTGCTCGAGTGCGTGAAGGTGTGACCTTTATGCGTCATATATTTGTCATAAATTCATCATCTGGCAGACCAGTTACTGTCCTGGGGCCTTTTTTACTTTCAAGAAAAACACGGAAAAACTTATTTTTGTTCGGCATTATTATTTTTAAATTATTTTTATTCACGAGGTTGCGGGTTCAGATTCCAAGTGACGTTCAACTCGGCCGACAATCATCTCAGAGGACATTGACGATGGTCATCTTGGGGAAAGATTGACTCCCCTGCCATAAGAATGTACAATTCACACCACTGACTCAGGGCCGACAAAGATAAGCACTGCCCAGCGCTCACTTCGGCGTGGTGACACACGTGAGCAACAGGTGATACTCATCTCTCCTGGTAACCCTGGTGAATATGCCACGTACCTGTCACACGACAAATTAGTACTCATTTTATACAACCCAGATGGTTGATGACGATGATGAGTCAACCTCCCACTGGAATGTGAGCCTATGAACCTTCTGCTTACTTTCGAAGGTGCTTTTTTGGGGATAGAAAAAAAAATCATTCACTTGTTTATTTTTTTATGACCATTTTATTTGTTTCTGTGTACCTTCGTAAGTGTGGGGAAATGTTACGTATTGTCAGATAAGGGTCACGACACGCAAAGGTTTACGTGTTCTCACAATTGATGTCATGGGCCTGTGGGCGGACCGTCCATCATGTATATATATTTTTAATGCAATGTACGCAATGCAGCTCTGACCTTTATAAATAGTTCAGAAGAAAAAAATCCCCAGCAAGATAAATAACTGTCAGTTAAAGTCCAAAGGCAAATTGGTGACAATTTCTAGACATTGCAATATTGCCTAGAAAAGTTTTATGACACTATAAGTAACATGAAAAAATAATAACAGTTAATTGGCAAATCTTCCCACAATACGATGTGCCAGCAACATTTTAGAATTTCACTCTCGATATAAGGAGTGTATTGAATAACAATACGTTTCTATTATCGAAGGGGTTCATCCGTTTCTCAATAGTTACAGTAACTATGCGTATGCCAATAAAAAACACACATCTGGTAATCAGATGACTTCTTAAATTCAATTCTCATCAGGCCCCATGGTGTAAAGTGCAGTCTCCAACTCGTATTATCCACTCTGTCTCCTTTGGCCTCTCTATGTATGTGCTATGAGGAAGGGATATTCCTGAAAACATCACCAGTTATGTTGTTGTTTTAAGGCCTCGCATTGTGAAATTTACAAACGTGTTTCATGTTTTAGTTACATTTATTGTCGACCACAGCAATCGCAGCATCACCAAATGCAGCACCGTAGTGGCGAGATGTTTACTACCTCGCCTGGTATACAGGAGGTCGTGGGTTTGGTCCCAACCCTGATGCCTGCATATTTGGAGTTTGCAATGTTTTCCACCGTGTGGTCGCGTGCATTTTTCGGGTCCTCCGGGTTTTCCCTCCACATTGAGAAACA
The DNA here is from genome assembly GCF_964198595.1 of Lampetra fluviatilis. Lineage (NCBI taxonomy): Eukaryota > Metazoa > Chordata > Hyperoartia > Petromyzontiformes > Petromyzontidae > Lampetra > Lampetra fluviatilis. The sequence continues at coordinate 4,653,362 of NC_136295.1, read as the reverse complement.
TACCTTTAGAGTGGGAGGGCATGGCAGGTGCGCGTGCAACGAAAATCCAAAGCCGAGTGTCTCCGCGCTCGTGTTTTGCACGCCGCATCGAGGCGGCTCATTGTCACATTGGGGTCGTCACAATTCCACAGTCGTGTGGCGTGGATCGGCGTCCCAATGCGAGTATCTTTCAGTATTTGTCTGCTGTAAGTTTCCACTTCATAAGCCCCTTCGTTGAGCTATCATTTGTGATAGCCAGGTCGCTTCTGAAAAAAAGCTACAGTGCTTTACCTGGTAAAATGAGAAATAGTTTAGTTTGCATGCGTTTACTTTGGTAAAAGTGCATTCACATTGCGGAGTGCTGACAAAATAATTCGGTGTTATTCTAAAACTCAGGACGTTGTTCCTGATCATTTTTCCCAGCAAGAAAATATTTGACCAGTTTTTAGTTGCGTCTCATCAGAAAATTGCATCGACTAAAGCCACTCAGTAGCTGAAGCATATGCCGGATTGTTCCGAAGTAACGAGCATTACTATGGGGGTAACTAGTATATGATCTGTGATGATGCAATACCTAATTAATTTTATATAAAGTGCATTCCTAGTCAATCATAGGGCGGTTTTCATCTGCATTGAAGCCCTGAACAAGTGGTTCTTTAAGAGGTGCTAGTCTGTTCATGATAAAATAAATTTCCCACAGAGGTACGTATTTAAATATTACTGATGAATGATGCTTTGACTCTACCCCTTGCCAGCATTTGACCCTGCGACCTTCCAATTGTGATTCGAGTGCTTTTGGTAAAGTGCCAACCAGCAGCAAAAACATGTATACACCACATCTAAATAAGGAATTGTCTCAAGATGTAATGAATGCACTGTATTGTTCAATCATTACATTCTGGCTAGATGACACTTGTTTCAGTCGTAAAACACTTACATCGTAACGCTAGGAGTTCAAATTCCAACCATGAAAAATCCAGCCAATCATCCTTTAAGCGGCGAGACATTGAGAACGAGAGTTGAGACACCAACATGGGCCATCCCAACAATAGTCCATTCCCCTGCCAAATGATTGTGGAATGTATACAACTGGCTTCATGGTCGCTAATGGAGATGAGCACTGAATTCTACTTGAAATAGTTTCTGTTGTACCGTGGTCCACCATGTTTTAAGTAACAATTGTGGCGTATTTTTTGTATATATATATTTTTTTTGGCATCCCAAACCGCGTTGGGGTAGTCTAGAACCCATAAAAACCGGAACCCTTTCTGGGTCCATAAACAAGAGGCCCACAAAGCACACTCATGCCTTTATTTCATGACTCCACCCCGGGTCTAAATATAAACTTTTTACAGCCCAACCTTGTACTGATCCCCCCCCGCCACCGACTACGAACTCACCCTGCTAGAAATTGTGATGACTTGGCCGTCGTTCAAAGTGAGATGTTGCTGATGGTGCTTCTTATTTTTTTACTGTATTCATGGCGTTTGGTAAAAGGTGGACAATTGAATGAGTGACTCGACATGTTTGCTGCTGCGTTTTAAAGAGATGCGTCGCTGAGCAGGTGACAACGAACGCAGACCACGTCCATGAGACACGTGTAGATTGTTCAGCTAAGCGCCGTGAAGTGAGCAATTATATATTTTGTTTTACGACACTCGCGGGTCGATGGACCGGCAATGCCTGCAAGCCTGTTTCCTGTGCATTATCGATGCCGATAAGACGTGGCAATAACTGACAGACCATTGCACCAGGCACTCATTCAAGGCTGAATTTACCTAGGAGAGGCTTCAGACAGTTGCAGATACCACAAATGAAACTCAGCCGAGTGTCGAACCTACACTGTCGGACGACATCGCCTCTGCACTGCTGCTGCTGCTCCCCATGTGGACACGCAGGCACAAATACACTCAAATGTGCCCATATTAGCCTCAGTGCTGTTAGCAATCACCTATTAAGGTCAACGTGACACAGGTGGGTGGTGTGACCGGCACCGAGAAATATGCACGTGACTTTTTCTCTCCAGCGCTGATATTCAGCCACCCCCCACAGGGTAATAATTTAAGGCTGAGTCGCAAGGGTTGTGGCACAGTGGGTTAACCCCGAAAACAACAACACTCGCGCGTGCACACACGCACGCGCGCGCACGCACGCACACGCGCACACACCCACGAACACACGCGCACGAACACACACGCACGCGCGCACACACACACGCACGCGCACACGCACACACCCACGAACACACGCGCACGCACACACACACACGCACGCGCGCACGCACACGCGCACGCGCACACGCACACACCCACGAACACACGCGCACGCACACACACGCACGCGCGCACGCACACACGCACGCGCACACGCACACACCCACGAACACACGCGCACGAACACAGGTCATTGCCACTTCTTTGCTACTCCGCACTTTGGGTGTAACGTGCAGAACGAAACACCCAACGAGAGTATCCCCGTGTCACTCGGTGACACACGTTCACCAAACGCTTTACTTGTGGCGGGACAAAGCTCATGCATTCCCTTGGCCATGACAGCGCCTTGTAGGTCTGGTCATGCCGAGAATCAACACCACACAATGGCCCCACCAACATTGAAAAGTGCTCAAATGAGGTTTGGTATTTTCCCTTCCATTTACAAACATTGAAGTGTTAATTCTAGATTTGAAGCTTTCGTGACTGCAATGATTCATATTCTCAGGTTTTTTCGGTAAAGTCACGTAGGTAAAACATTAAAAGTAATGAAAGTAAAATAAAACAAAACAAAAATAAAAAAATAAAAATAAAATTCACGACGTTTCGGAGGCAACACAAGTCTCCGTCATCAGGTGGGACCGTCACAGCCAGATTAGCTGCATCAAGTGAAGCAATGATTCAAGATGTAATCCCTTATAAGCAAGTTGAAGGGGGGGAGGAGAGGGGGGGGGGAGTTCATCAGAATGTGGTAGCCAATGAATGGAACGTATCGGGAGGGAGGGGGGTGGGAGGGGGAGGGAGCCAACAAAACATTTGGCGACGGCTTGGACGCGGCTGCTGCGCACGCCAACACAATGGGCAGAGAGGGGGGAGGGGAGGTCTGATACACATGATAGAACAAAGGAACGAAAATGCCCATGTTTATACCAATGCAGGCTGAAAAATGAAGAGAGTACTGTTAAAAATAACTGGGGATGTTAACACTCGGTGAAGTAAATTAAAATAGTGCCTGTCAGATAAGATGGTCCAAAAAGTGTAATTAAGTCTTTTTTGCGTGGTTAATAACATCTTTCCAGTGATTACTGAGTTTGTACCCGTCACCCCTAAATATATACCAGTAGAGGATATGATTTCTCAGATTGATGTAGCCCTCAGAGGCATAGGACACATCCATGCTGATGTAGCAAGAGCTGAAATAGCTACTATTCTCAAGAATGCTAAGAAACCCACTAGTAACATCAGCAAAAACGAACGCTCTGAACTCGCGAATTTAAAAAAGAGAGATGATATAGTCATCCTCTCGGCAGACAAGGGCAATGCCACGGTCATCATGGATAAAGATTCATACAACAACAAAATCCTGGACCTTCTTAATGATGGGAGTTACTCCAAAATTAAAAACGATCCCACTAAAAGCCTAACGACAAAAACCAACAGTATCATCATGAGTTCGACTTCCCTAATCGAACCAAGCAAACGTCCCTCTCTAAAACCATCGGCGGCAAGACCTCCCAGACTCTATGGTCTTCCTAAAATCCATAAAGAAGGCACCCCGCTACGACCCATCGTGTCGACGATAAACTCTCCGACGTACAAACTAGCCCGTTTTCTATCAGATACTCTGCTCCCCTTCACAGGCAAGACCTCTTCGGCAGTACTCAACTCAACCCAATTAGTCTCTATGGTTAAGGACATGGTACTATCTCCTGATGACATTCTCGTCAGCTTTGATGTAGTATCTTTGTTTACCAAAGTCCCAGTACCGGACACCCTAACAATAATTGAGGACTTAGTCCAACAGGGATTGAATTCTGATGTACCTGCGCTGGTTAGGCATTGCCTCACCAACACCTATTTTACCTGGAATGGCACCTTCTACAAACAGAATGAGGGTACCCCTATGGGCTCCCCCTTGTCACCAGTTATAGCCAACATTTTCATGGAAAAGTTTGAATCAGACGCCATCCAGACATCCACCCTGCGTCCTTCCCTGTGGAAGAGATATGTGGATGACACTTTCGTCATCTGGCCACATGGCCTCCCAGCATTGAACCACTTCTTGGACCACATAAATTCTAGACACCCATCTATCAGATTCACCATGGAAGTGGAGAAAGACGGTAAACTACCATTTTTGGATATTCTGTTTAAGAGGAGGCTTGACGGATCCTTGGGACATTCTGTCTACAGGAAAGCCACCCACACAGATTCCTACCTGAAACCGGATTCCCACCACCACCCATCTCAAAAGAATTCTCTCATCAAAACGCTATACCACAGAGCCCATGGCATTTCTGACCAACACCACCTGACTGATGAATTAAGACATGTACATCGGGCCCTCAGGATGAACGGATACTCTGACCGTACTATCCGCCAAGCTGTCTCTCCCACCACACAGAAACAACCACATGAAACTCCGACCAAAACTATCACGTTACCATACATAGCAGGCGTGACCAAAAAGATCTCCAAAATTCTAAACAAACATAAGATCCAAGTCCGATTCAGCACAGTGCATAAAATCCGTGATCTGATTCCATCTGTGAAGGATGTCGTTCCTGACTTACAGTATCCTGGAGTCTACAAATTGAGTTGCATTTGTGGTGATTGCTACATTGGAGAAACAAAACGTCATGTTGCTGATCGTGTCCGCGAGCACAAGTCAGATCTGAAACACGGCAGAACTGATTCTTCGGCCGTTGCCGATCATTGCTACAACTCGGCGGGCTCTCATGAAATTGTCTTTTCCGAGACCAAGGTTCTCTGCAAGCCTCCTGGCTACCATCAAAGGTTTGTACACGAAGCCATACAAATATACAAACACAGACATAATTTCAACCGTGATGATGGGTACAAACTCAGTAATCACTGGAAAGATGTTATTAACCACGCAAAAAAAAAAAAAGACTTAATTACACTTTTTGGACCATCTTATCTGACAGGCACTATTTTAATTTACTTCACCGAGTGTTAACATCCCCAGTTATTTTTAACAGTACTCTCTTCATTTTTCAGCCTGCATTGGTATAAACATGGGCATTTTCGTTCCTTTGTTCTATCATGTGTATCAGACCTCCCCTCCCCCCTCTCTGCCCATTGTGTTGGCGTGCGCAGCAGCCGCGTCCAAGCCGTCGCCAAATGTTTTGTTGGCTCCCTCCCCCTCCCACCCCCCTCCCTCCCGATACGTTCCATTCATTGGCTACCACATTCTGATGAACTCCCCCCCCCTCTCCTCCCCCCCTTCAACTTGCTTATAAGGGATTACATCTTGAATCATTGCTTCACTTGATGCAGCTAATCTGGCTGTGACGGTCCCACCTGATGACGGAGACTTGTGTTGCCTCCGAAACGTCGTGAATTTTATTTTTATTTTTGTTTTGTTTTATTTTACTTTCATTCCTTTTAATGTTTTACCTACGTGACTTTACCGAAAAAACTTGAGAATATTGAAGTGTTACTTGTGCATGTGCACATCTGTATGTAAGGGGGGCAGTTGCAAGGAGTGGTGGTTTGCAAACTGCGCAACAATCCCGGTGACCTGTGTTCGATTTCCGACCGTGAACGTGACGCACGTGAGCATTCGTGGCACTGGTGTGTGAACCCGTCCTATGCCCCTGCTGTCTTAAATCAACGCCAGCTGCGAAGCGTAAAGGACAGCACCGGGGAGACAAAGGTGGCCGGGTGAAGTGCTGTCCCCACTGAGCAGTATGCTCCGTCCAGGCGTTAATAGAGTCCCCACTAAATGGGGATTCAGCTATAGCAACAGCTGAACACATTCGTGGTCAGTGAGCTTGGAATAAAGCCAGTCAGTTCGTAAGTGATGGCCCATTTCCTTCATCCGCCTTCCTAATTTCTGGAGGGGTAATAAAGGGCAATAGAATTCGCATTGAAACACTCTGATCAGGACTCTAACCGAATTGCTCTGAGGTTTGAGAGCAATGGGCTGTGGGTATCAAACAACAATGATTCAAAATATATCTACATCGCGTTAAGGTGTCTCCTTGCTCAAATTAGACTGGGCCAGTGCTCATCTCTTTTGGTGGCCCTCAGTGAATCGAGGAAATTCCACGTTCATATGACGAGGACCATTCAGTCCATAAGACAGACACGAATAACCGATGAACACTGATTATGATCTGAACTTACGGCATTAAAATTGTGAGTTGAGGACTTACTTAACCATCCACATCCAGCTGGCAAGATATGTATGTACATATGTGTAAGTATCCATAATAGAGGTTTTTTTTGGGTTAGATCGCGCAAATATATAAATGTGTCGTTAAACCCGCCACCACCCGACACTTCCAACTAGTAAGGGTTGTCACGTAAACAGAACGTGCCAATTCGTCACTAGTACAGCACTAACCGGTGTGTTGGAGAGCTAAGCCACAACATTGACAATCTGAGTACGACGTTTTGCCAGTAATTACAACTAGCTTCATCAGGCGACAGCCAGATTTGTGGAGAAGTCTTACTGTTTCGTTCCTTATATAGAGGCGTAGATGTGGTGACCACGCTTCTGCATTATGCATGCGCATTATGCGAGCCCTTTGAATTTGTTCTTCCCGTCTATTGTGTGTATTAAAATAGCCGTACCAACAGTAATCCCTATTGAAGTATGCTGCCCTTTGTAGGCATGCATTTAAATAATGCATTATTTGATTATTTGCTTCCACGCAGCACTAAGGTGGTAGCTATCCGAACGGTTAAACTTCTTTTTATTTCTTTAAATTTCGATATATTCTCTAATTAGTCTTGGCCAGTAGCAGCTAGTTTTGCACAGAACTTCAACATTATCAAAATCAATTCTAGATTTGAAGCTTTCGTGACTGCAAGGATTCATACTCTTAGTTCTTTCGGTAAAGTGACTTTACCGAAAGAACTAAGAGTATATTATCAAAATCAATTGAGTGTCTTTGTTGGCACGCGTGTTCTGCTACTGCTGACATTTGTATTTGGGAGAATAGAATATTTATCTGATGTTATTTTAGTCTCGTGCTGATCATTCGTCCTGTTTGCCCAACGTAACATTTACCACACGTGCAGTTAATCTTGTACACACTTTCTGTTTATAGCTTCGGTAATACATATTTTGTACCAGATATTAATTTCTGTATTTTATGTACCGTGCCAAATCTGACTTGGATGTTTTGTTTTTCCAAACATCTGGGTAGTTTATCAGCTACTCCCGCAATGTGCGGTATTTTGATCGTTTTAATAACTTGGGCAGTTTCAATGCTCGTGTTATTTTATTTGGTTTTGGCTTTCAATGCCCTGTTGATTTGTGCATCATTGTAACCGTTCATTTGCAACGCTTTTTTTACATGTTGAATTTCACTTCTCAGACTGTCACCATCTGACACTTTCTTAGCTCGACGGATGAGCATCTTGATAAGAGCAGATTTCTGTGCGGGGTGATGGTGTGACTCTGCATTCAGATATGCGTCTGTATGCGTTTTCTTTCGGTAAACACTGTGTGTTATTTTACCATTTCGACCCCGTCCGAGCAGTATATCCAGAAATGGTAGAGTTCTGTCAGCTTCCACTTCCATGGTGAAGTGGATGGATGGGTTTTACGAGTTAAGATGATTTAGAAATGCGTTCAGTGTATCTTTGCCGTGTGGCCAGACCACCAATGTTTCATCCACATATCTAAACCAAGCAGATGGTTTGAGTATGCTTGAAGCTATTGCTGTTGTTTCTAAATCTTCCATGTACAAATTCGCTATCACAGGAGACAAAGGAGAGCCCATTGCTGCTCCTTTTTGTTTATAGAAGTCACCTTGTCACAAGAAATAGGTGTTCTTTCGACAGTGTTCAGCTCGTCTTGGGATATCTTTGGCTAAACGTGTGTCCGTTACCAGAGTGTCGAGTAATTTAATTAACCCGTTGACCGGAACCCTCGTGAACAGAGAGGCCACATCAAAACTTACGAGAATAGCATTAGGGTTAAGCTTAATATCTTTGATTATATTTACGAGATGTTCAGAGTTTTTGATGAACGAAGAGGTCCTATCGATGTAGGGCTGTTTTTATTTCGTTACGCATTGTGCTCATTTGTACGTGGCAAAGCCTATTGCACTAACTATGGGTCTTAATGGGACATCAGGTTTGTGAATTTTTGGTAGCCCATAAAGTCTTGGTGGTTTTGATGCCCTTGGTTTGATCAGGTATTGCTCTATTAGGGATGATATTGGTCGCGACAGCCGACGTGTTAAACATGTGTTAGTATGTTGAACTATGGGGAGCGGAAGTGTCGCGGTTAGCACGCTGCGCTGCGGCCAAAATCAGTCCTGGGCCTCCGCTAGGTCGACTCAGCCTAAAATGAGTACCTGGTGTGGTGTGTAAACATCGCTACTCGGGAGACAAGAGCGGATGGGCGTGGCCACCCACCCGCTCGTGTGCCCTTCTCGCCTTCATAGGTGCTCGCTAACAGCACTTGGCCCAAAAGTCTGTTAGAGCTATACGGGGGATCTTTGTTTTTGTTTTGTATGTTGAACTTCTTTTGCGCTGTACGTAGCCAACCGTGCTAATCAGATGTGCGGGGGAGGGACAACAAACTAAACACGAAACAATCAGTTCTAAACCTGCAGAGTATAGTCACCGATGCTCATATTTGTAAAGGGTGCTACTGAAGAGCCCGTGCCATGCAAGTAAAACATTGCGTCTCATTGTCAGAACTGAGATTGCACATTTTGAAACGTGCCCACAATCTGGAAAGAGCCGGGTGTGGGTGGCGGCATATATGCATTCCAACATCTTAGGAGACAGTGCATTTGATGGATACATTTAGGGATGATATCCATCATGTTGACGAATCACTTGCACATACAGAGAGAGAGAGAGCAGTGTGATAGTGCCTGCAGTAAGCAGGCACAGCGCGATTGTTGCTTGAATCTAACATCGTAAAGGAGCGTGAATGATGTAGCCTTATATGAACGGGTTTTGGCTGGGTACAACATTTTCCTACCACGTGCGAAGCTCTCATTAAAAAGGAATTGGCCAAACATGTCAACATAGGGTCATCCTGAAAGAAAGTGCCGAATCTCATAAAAAAGGTGGAATAACTGATTAATAATCAGTGTTTGTCGTAAAGCCTCCTCCACCCGGTACAGCCGATTAATAAAATAAAATGGCACGTGAATCAAACTTTGCCAAACGTATTGCTTGCTTCAGCAACAGCACCGCCGGGCGTTGGAGGAGGAATCGCAGAACGCTGGACCATGGGTACGAGGTTGTTCTCGCAGGTCACATCCAGCATCTTCAGCTTGACAGGAGCTCACATCTCCTTGAGACGTTCTACTTTCATGCTGCAAGCCTCTTTTACAGATATCTTGCCAGCTGGATGTGTACAGTGAGACAAGCAATCAACTCACAATCATCGTTACACAATGACCTAAACCGAAGAAAAAAACACGATAATGAATCATGCTATTGGTCGTCAAAGTCTACTGATAAAATGAAGAGAATAAATAATAATACGACGTTTCTAAATATATAATATCAGACAATGGCAATGACATGTACGGTAACAATCCATGAAATCAGCAACTGTGTATATATGAAAGCAGGTTTCATTTGGCCATTTTTACTGTCTGTGGGATGCTGAAAGAATGCAGCAAGAGGGTGTGCGTGTTTATGCGTCTGCGTATGTGTGTGTCTGTATTGATATGTGTGTGTGTATATGAACGTGTGTGTGTGTATGCATGGGGAGCGGCAGTGCATCGGTTAGCACGCTGCGCTATGAACCCCGGCGACCAGAGTTCGATTTGCGCTCACGGCCGACGCCAGTGACGATGATCTGAACTGGCTCTGGGCGTCCCCTAGGTCGACTCAGCCTCAAATGAGTACCTGGTGCGGTGTGCAAACATCGACACTAGGGAGACAAAGGCGGTCGGGCGTGGTGCTGGCCACCCACCCCCTCGTGTGCCGTGCCGGCCTTTATAGGTGCTCTCCAAAAGCACTTGCCCCAACAATTTATACGTAGATTTTCGTTTTTTTGCATGCATGTCTACATGTGTTTGCAAGTTTCCACGTGTGCAAGTGTGCGTGCGTACGATTAGAACGCTGCGCTACGAACTCCGAGTTCGATTACCGCTCACGGCCAACACCAGTGACGATTATCTGAACCGGCTGTGGGCCTCCCCTAGGTCGACTCAGCCTCAAATGAGTACCTGGTGCGGTGTGTAAACATCGCCACCGGTATGGTGGTGGCCATCCATCATATGCGCTCGCTAACAGCACTCTCATCAACAGTCTCTTAAGGCTCTGCTCGGGAACTTTTATCTTTGTCTTGTTAAATGTATACGTGGAGCAATGGTGTAGCGGTTAGTGCACTGCGCTACAAAGAACCCTGGTGGGCCGACTTCCGACGTTCCCCACTCACGGCCAATAGCGGTGGTAAATATCTGAACCGGTCCTAGCTGGGCCTCTCTTAGGTCGACTCAGCCTTACATTAGTAACTGTCGCGGTTGCGCCAGCATCATTCCCCCGGGGTGACAAAGGCGGCCGCCGCAGCACCCCCATCGTGTGCCGTGCATGACTTCTTCTTCTTCTTAGGTGGCGCGCTCGAAGGCACTCAACAACCCGTCGAAAAACACCCCGCGTGCGTAGTAAGTGCGCAACACTGCGCGCGTTTCGCCATGGCGATGGCGAGCGGGGTGCGGGGTGTGTAAGAATCAGCGTGCGGGAGTACCGAGCAAGGACAAGTGAGCATAAAGGCTCGGGCCGTGGGTTCTGATCCAGGGCAAGGCGCGTCTTATTCATTCGGCGATGACAAAACCCACACTCGCCTGTGTGTGTGTGAGAGAGAGAGAGAGGGGGGGTCTGCATGGGGTTTCACTGTTAAACAGGCAACTGGGGTGGGTTGAGGCTTTGTGGGCTGTTGAGGTGATGTGTGAGGGAGGGAGAAAGAAAGAGGAGGCGGAGGAGGAGGAGGTTGGTTGTGGTGGTGGTGATGGGGGTTGTGGTGGTGGGAGGGAGGGAAGCAGTGTGGGGGAGGGGGGGTAAGTGGGAGGAGATAGAGTCTATAAGGAGCAGTTCTTGCAGACTTGCCTCTCAGTTGTGTCGCCCTCAACGTTCCCGTGCCTCTGTCGGAGAGGCCACTCCGAGCATTGCTGATCGCGTTATCATTAAGACTAACAACAGCAGCAGCGGTAGCAGTAGTAGTAGCATTGCTTTACAATAGCCCCCCAGTAGTCGATGCAGAGTTTGTAGAACAGTTAGCAGAGCAAATCAGTCAACCGCAACTCTCCGTATATAAATGTTAAACAGTAGAATTACATCATATGACAACCGTACCGTCCAACTTGTGCGCTTTAATACCAACGCAGAGCTCAACAAACCCAAATCAAAATTGAGAATAATCTGACCTAAATAAACCGACCAAGTGCAAAATAGCCTCATCAGTAACTGTCACTTAACAAACAAAAACCGAAAACCCCACGCGTATTAAAGCGACGCTATTTAATAGAAAGAGAAGCGGCAAGAGCAGCAGCAGGGGCAGCGGCAGCAGCAGCAGCAGGCGGCGTTGTGCGTAGTAGCTAAACAATGCTGCCCATGGGAGTCCCAATCACCTGGACTCGCATGGCACTGCTAGTCTTGTGCGCCATGGCCCCTAACCGAGCGGGCGGCCCCTGGGCTGCTACCGCCGCCGCCGCTGCTGCCACCTCGGCCGCCGGCGGTGGTGGCGGTGGTGGTGGTGGCGGTGGTGGCTCGGGGCTGGTTCACTGCGAGCCGTGCGACGAGAAAGCTCTCGCTCAGTGCGACCCGCCGCGGGGCTGCGAACTCGTGCGTGAGCCGGGCTGCGGCTGCTGCCGGACCTGCGCGCTGCTGGACGGGCAGGCGTGCGGCGTGTACACGGAGCGCTGCGGCTCGGGGCTGCATTGCTCGCCGCGACCCGGGGAGGAGAGGCCCCTCCAAGCGCTGCTCGAGGGCTCCGGGGTGTGCAGATCGCGCCAGCATCCCCATCATCACCACCACCACCACCATCAGCAGCAGCAGCAGCTGCAGCACTCGCCGCTGCAGTCGAACGCAGGTGGGTGGAGGAGGGCGGTGGGGTTGGTGGGTTCCGTAACGTGCGGGGAAAGAGTGAAATCCGATTGAATTCCGATGGGGGTTGGTGATTTGGTACGGTCATATATTCGAGATTCGGTCTCTGTGGATGTACGCATGCCTTTGTGTGTGCGTGTGTGTGTTGAACGATGCTAATCGGAGGTGCTGGGGAAGGACAACAAACTGAAGACAAAAGCAGTTCTAAAGAAATGAGTTTTCAATCGATATTATAAATAAAAAAACTCAACTCACCCACTAACTCACCCGCTCACGCTCATTCGCCCACCGAGCCACTCGCTCGCCCGCTCACTCACCAGCGCCTTCTCGTGTGGATTTGGGGCAGTGCCAAGTGACATGTTCCACGGCTTTGAGTGAGTCGCCCGAACCATGAGGTGTCCGCATTTGCTGTGGTTCGTGCCGAACAGGTTAACAGCTGCCCTTTTGTTTACGTGGAAGATGGAAGCCAGGCCAGTGTGGTGGTGGTGGGATCGCTGATGAGCTGTGGGTTGTGAAAGCCGGGCAATGTGGTGGTGGTCTACTCGCTGATGAGCCGTGTGTAGTCGGAGCCGGGCAGTGTGGTGGTGGTGGTGGGATCGCTGATCAGCTGTGTGGAGTGGAAGCCGGGCAGTGTGGTGGTGGTCGACTCGCTGATGAGCTGTGTGTTGTGATGTGTTTAACTTACGATACCATATCATGTGATGCGAGTGCTGTAATTCGGCGCGCGTTAACGCTTGCAGGGAAAAGCGTGTGGGTATTTGAGTGAATGATTCACGATTTGCGCACACGCTCTCTGTGTGTGTTTGTTTGTTTATTTGTGGAATATTCGCATAGCAGAGACAGCGAGCACTGACAGTACAGACGAGGCCTCGCTGTCGAGATTAGATACGACAACACGAGAGAGAGACGATCCAGGCGAGACTGGACGACACAGTGGAAGCGCGTGTCGTTCAGAGTATTTGGCTGCTACGTTTGAAGCTTTCGTGACTGCAGGAATCCATACTCTTTGGTTTTTTCGGTGAAGTCACGTAGTTAGAAATAAGATCAAACAAATCACGACGTTTCGATCGCAACACAAGCGGTCGTCATCAGCCACAGGCGGTCGTCATCAGGCGTGTGTTGCGATCAAAACGTCGGGATTTGTTTTGTTTTATTTCTAGCTACGTGACTTTACCGAAAGAACCAAAAGCTATGGCTGCTATACACTTCCACATTAATAACCCACTTTCTTTGAGCTATCATTTGTGGCCAGATCGCTTCTGAAAACGAGCTATGCAGTATATATATAGAGAGAGCTCAGTGGGCCTTACCTGAAAAGTTTACAAGTATAACCCGTAAAAACAAAGTTTTTCACTATAAATCCTTTATATGCGTGGCGGCTAGAGTCTTCTCGTCCTCTGGCTTGAGATGGCTGCTACCTATGGGTCAGATTATTGTCTGCCAGTATTAAGCAATTGGTAATTAAATATTTAATTTGTTTTCCCTAAACAGTGTAAAATTTTTTGAATTTTTTTTCACGAACATTAATTGTCTCGCACAACGAGTCTGTGTGGAAAATGTCAGCTCGATTGGATCACGGGAAGTGGGTTAAAAAACGACCGAAAGATGTGCACGGTCGTAAGCAAGCAAGCACGCACGCAAGCAAGCACGCAAGCAAGCAAGCATGCGAACTTAATATAAAGGATTTAAAAATAGTTGTTTTTGGGTTTTCAAGTGAAACAGCACGAGACAGACAGAACAAAAGAGGCAGCGCAGACGAGACCAGTGCAGACGAGGCACAGCACGCATGGAACAGCACAAACCAGACAGTGCCAGCCAAGACGGAACATTCGAGTCAGGCAGTACAACATGAGCCGGGCAGTAGAGTACTAATGCGGACGGTGCAGATAACGCCGTACAAACAAGAGAACGTTGATTTTTGTTTCAATGCAATCAGTGATCTCGAATCGTGCCAGTTCATCAGTGCCGCGGTGGGTATATGAACGTGACGTGCTTGTTAATGAATGTCGATGCCGCTCGATGTTGTCGCCGTCTGTGACGGTGATTGCTTCGTTGTCAGGGCTGGCTCAGAGGAAGACACAACACAAGAGACAAACAGCTGCTGTTGTCTAGTAGATGCACACCTGTTGCGATACGCCCTAAGTGTCCCCCACGCAGAGGCAGGCGCGTGTTAATGCGACGAAAGACGTTGCAGCCACGATGACGTACGTCACGATGACGTACGTCATCGTGGCGCTCTCGTGACGTCACTTGCCATGTGTATGTATGTTGAACTTCTCTCGCACCGTGCGGAGCCAACCGTGCTAATCGTGTGTTGATAGATCGGCGAAGGGTGTCGCTAAGGTTGCTGCGATGGAGTGCCTTAATGTACGTTTCGCTTACCTATCCCCTGTTACCGAAACTGCCATGTTGTAACGGTTAGCAGCGGCACACACCGACACTGCGTTTGCAATCACCAGGTTCGCCGGTTCGACTACATCTCCCCGTTCGCGACACTTGAAACGATTGGGAAATTTTCAGAAATCCCCGCCTCTGTCCACCCAACGGTGCACAGTAAATGGGCATCACCACAAGATGAGTCAATCGGCAGGCGGCGCGTGGTGTGTGTACTCCCACTTCCTCCAAAGACGTATGGCCAGAGTGAAGAATCAGGCCACAATACTTCCGCGAGGAGGCCTCTAGAGCAGTGCTCTTCACTCATTTTCAGAGGGTGGTGGCGGGGGGGGGGCACTTTTGCCGATAAGACATCATCAGTGTGAGGGCCGCCACACATTTGCAACCATTGGGATTGGACAGCAGCTCACCACGTGGTGTGTATTGTCAGGGGCCCGCACGTCAAGGGCCGCACTGAAGGCCGCCAGGAATCGCCAGTGGCCCGCGGGCCTTGCAAAGAAGAACGCCAATCTAGAACTTTCTCTCACAGAGGGCCCTTCTGCCAGAAGTGGCTTCGGCAAGACACTGCAGGGCCACAAAGTTCACTTTATTAACCCAAGGTTCACACTCATATCTGGACGTCTCAGGACACAGGCTCCCAGTGTAGTTATCTGCAAGGGCCCATGATGTTTTGGGTTGCATTGAAGAAGGTAGATGCGCCAATCCAGGTTCACTGTCGACTCAATAAAGCAATTATCGTTTTTCTTTTTTGTAAGATGTCAGCTTGGATCGACTGGGCCCTGCCACAAATGTGAAATTGCCACCGATGACTCAGGGCTGGCAGGGGAGATGAGGATCGGCGAAAGTTCGTTTGAGCAGGGATAGACTTTTTTATTTTTTGGAAGTGTATCAAGTCAAGGGAGTGCATGGCATCATGAACTGCGACATTAAAGCGAACGCACTTGAGAGCCCCACTGGCAAATTCGTCGATACAAAAGTCAAGCCGAATAAGATATCCCCCGCCCCCCGCATCAATAGATAACTACTCGATTTACTTTTGAGATTACTTTTCCTCCACGGAATTGGCCGCCCGCCAATTAAAACACGTCAAAGTGTCTCCTTCCTCAATACGAGCATGGGACGGCACACGTCATCGGTGCTGGCACAAAGCCAGCCCTGTAGAATACAACACATTCCCACGGCGCCGACCTGCTTCTCTATAGGATGACTCCAGTGGGGCTCGTCACAAAGTTAGAGCAATTTTTTTCTTGACCCCAAGAAGGACGATGGGGACGAGTCATCATCGTCATCCCCTCTGAAACCTGGCACGCTCCTAAAAAAATGTACGCTGAGAGCCCCTTACCACAGCGCCACCTGGCTGGATCGTGCCGATATCCAGCAATAAACCTGACACCCGTACAGCCTCTTTGGCAGTCCACCCCTGGGACAGGGATCGTGAGCACGTTTGACCATACTTCACCACGCTGGTCAGTGCGCGCTCGTCACCCATCTAAGCGCGCACCAGGCTCGAATCCCGCTTAGCTTGCGAGGCGCGGCGAGACCGGGCGCATCCCGGGTGGCTTAGTCGCAGGGAATTGACCCCAGAAGGAGACGCGTGAAGACGACCTTCGCGACACGCATCAGGACGCGCGGCTCTCGCTCACACGCACAAAGGCAAAGATCCCCCGTGTAGCCTTTAACAGACTGTAGGGTGGCAAGTGCTGTTAGCGAGCACCTATGAAGGCCGGCACGGCACACGAGTGGGTGGGTGGCCAACACCACGCCCGGCCGCCTTTGTCTCCCCAGCGACGATGTTTGCACACCGCACCAGGTACTCATTTGAGGCTGAGTCGACCTAGGGGGAGGCCCAGGACCGGTTCAGATTTTCGTCACCGGTGTTGGCCGTGAGCGGGAATCGAACCCGGGTCGCCAGGTTCGTAGCGCAGCGTAGCGCTAACCGCTACAACTGACGCTCCCCTTACAGACGCACACACACACACACAGACACACACACACACACAGACACACACACACACAGACACACACACACACAGACACACACACACACAGACACACACACACACAGACACACACACAGACACACACACACACACAGACACACACACACACAGACACACACACACACACCGCGGGCAGGTGGCAAAACCCGGCCAAGGAGTAAACACCGAACCCCATTCGGCGGGCTTCAGTTTAAACCCGCCGGGGTGTTAAGGGCAATCACAACAAGCCCCTTTTGGAAGAAAAAAAAAGGTTCCGCTTACGCACAGCTTGCCGGCGCTCTCGGTGCGCGCGGGTTCACGCTGCTCGGCTGCTCTTTGCGCGTAACAGAATGCGCAATTGATGACACAGCCGTTGTGTTACAACAGCGAGCCCCCGGTAACCTTTGCACGGTCCCAGCGACGTGAAAGCATCCTTGCTATGAAGCGAATGCGACACTCTGCTGCGCCCTCTGCTCAGGCGGAGTAGGGGAGTGCCTTTGTGAGAAAAGTGATCGACTGCGACGATGATTCCGAGCCGTTTCTTTTTTTGTTCATCCGCTCTGTGTTTTTATTTGCTTTGCTTGGCATGTGAGTGAGACTCCGGCGTGTCGCATTAATGCGCTGCTATGGGGAACTGGAGTGGTTGGCACCGTGGCTAGGGCTGAATCATCCGCACTATTCCCGTCTGCTATGTGGATCGCTTCGCGTCGTGAGTGCGGTGGCCCCGAGGAAGCCTGGTCAGGGGGCCTCACCGTCGCCCACCGTCTCTGCATGGCAGTCAAAATGGGCACCACTTTGTTCGAAACCATCAGTGGCTACCCTACACAGAGACTCGCACGGCCATAGAGTTGTGGGGGGCACGAAGACATAATTGCCCCCCCACCCCACCGTGCCTCCCCTCTGCACACTCATTTTGAGCAGAGAGATTGCTCAACGTTGAACTCACCCCCAAAACATGAATAATAGGAACAACAACAGAGCTCTGTGATAGTAACGACAATCATAATTACTTCATTACCGACGCTCTCACCCCCTCCCCGCAGACGCTGGCGACACGAGGGACGATCCCTCCCCCGCCGGGCAAGCGGAGGAGGCCCCCGCCGGCGAACCCGCGGATTCCCCCGTCGTCCAGCCAGGGCCCAGCCGCCAGCGCCCGGCGCACAGTCACCACCGCTCGAAGAAGGAGCGCTACCGCGTGCTGGCGGAGAACACGGCCATGAACGTGCACTCGGCCGAGGCGAAGCAGGACACCGAATACGTGAGCGTGGCGGGGATTCGGGGGGGTTTCGGGTGGGAAGGTGTGGAATATTCTAGATTTGAAGCTTTCGTGACTGCAAGGATTCATACTCTTAGGTTTTTTCGGTAGAGTCACGTAGGGAAAAATAAATAAATAATAGTGAATTATTATACAAATAAATAATAAAAATGAACATGCATAAAAATAATATAAATAATAATAGAAATAAAATAAAAATAAATCACTTGATACAGTAAATCTAGCTGTGACGGTCCCACCTGATGACGGAGACTTGTGTTGCCTCCGAAACGTCGTGATTTTTTATTTTATTTCTATGGATTTTATTATTTATTATTTATTTTCATTATTTATGTATTTTTACCTACGTGACTTTACCAAAAAAACCTAAGAGTAAGGTGTGGAAGGTTGTGCGTGCAACGAAAATCCACAAGGACGAGCGTGTCCGCGCTCGTGCATTGCGCGTCGCCTCGTCGTCACATTGGGGTCGTGATGACGCCACTCTCACGTGACGTGGATCGGTGTCCCGATACGAGTAGTTGGCTGCTGTAAATGTCCACCTGATAAGCCACTTCGTTGAGCTATCATTTGTGGCCAGGTCGCTTCTGAAAAAGAACTATATAGCCCAGTGGGCCTTACCTGGTCAAATAAAAAATAAAGTTTAATAGTTTATAGTTACGATAGCCCCTGTTGATCACTCACTGAGTGATACTCGTGTTGTTAGCGCTGGGGATATGAAGCCTTAACTGGATGTGGTGACATCTATCAAGTAACTACTATAGTGTTCACGCACGCAACTTTACAATTCCGGGTATCACGGTCAAACTGCAATGTCAGCTCAATCGTTTCAGGCTCTTGACCCGACTTGTGCTCCTCACTCCCTTTAACATTGTGTTTCCCTGTCGACCTCCAGCAAAAAGCCCTTTGCCTCCCCCTTCATTCCCTGTGCTGCTCTACTCCGGAACTCATTCCCCTCCTCGTTCCTCCCACCACCTGATTACAACTTGCAGTGTTTAAGTCGCCCGTCGTTCGGTCACCGCTTTGTGATCCGCGTCCCAGTGAGTTCCTACTCAAGAGCGATAAGAGGATGCTCATTTGCTGATTCCAGCCCTGAGCTGAATAGTGGAAAGTCCACATTGCCATGGCGAGGCAAGTGTATCCATAGGACAACCACTGTTGACCTTCCAACACGGATGACACAGTCAAATTAACATTCTCCCGGATCGCACGGGGTGGCGCTACTTTGTCAGCAACTCGAACCAAGTGTCGAAACTTCAACATTCCAATGGCATGGCCCAGACATTCCGTGACTCTCACGAGCACCGCCGACTTCCCGCAAAATCGGTACTCGCTTTAACGGCCACCGAGAGGGTTGATTGGTCGCCGGCGGTGTGGCCCAAGCGAGATTTCAATTTGCAACCAAACAAAGACGGCACGAGTGTCACGCACAGGCGATGCAAAACCCCAGCACCGCAAAGGTCAGGAGAAGAAATGCGCACGCGCTAAGTGTAATGGGATGCATGCATAAAAATACACCCAGGGGGCTATGGGGAGTTGCTGCGATGCGCTGGGGTACGGTTCCTACCCTTGTTGGTCTCTCTCCAGTCTGACCGACGGCGGCAGTGAGGGCACCTACCCCGTGCGTGTTCCACGCGGCATTGATGAAGATTACGAGAAAAATGATTTTTAGTTTTTTGCCGAGTCATCGTTATCAATTTGGCCGGCTGGTGCTGTGCTTGGAGCGTCCGACTGACAGTTGGAATGTTGCGAGTTCCAATCCCAGTCGTGATGGGTGGTGGCTCAAAACCCATCATAGTATATATTTTATTATTATATTGACCTGTGAGGTATGATGGGTTTAGTAGTATACATTTGATCATGCAGTGCACATTGTATTGACCTGTGATGTATGAATAGTACTTAGCTGTTTGCAAATGGACTGGCCCCCAACCATAGGAATGTGGCATTTACATCACTGGCTTGGCATCACCAATGTACAGGGTGGTCGTGATGTTTTGTGACCCCCATTTGATTCTCTAAAACTTAATATTTTTTTAAGTAAGGTTTATTTAAAACAGAAAAGGATGTGCAAATGGAAAAACATGTTAGGGATTAATTCACTTGGGTGTGCCGAGACATCTGGACCACCCTGGAGAGTTGTATCATCCCACGCTCATTTCAGCTGGAAGATACTTTCAACAATCTTAATCATTAAAGTGAATGCTCATCAAATTCTGGATTTGGGATGAGGCGTCACAAGTACAGGGATGCAGGCACGGTGTAATTGTTAGCACGCACAGGGCTTTCAATCCAGAGGTCGTCGGGCAGATTCGACGATCTCCGGACTCGGCAGTTGAAGCAATGTGGCAAGTTTCTTAAAATGACTCAGTGAATCCATCGGCAGGCTGCGTGTGGTGGGGTAAAACGTGGGTACTCACACCTCTTCCATGACGTTTGGCGAGCATGGAAGAGTAGGCTAAGTACCGTCTGGAAGGGGCTATCTAAGACTCATTCCAGCAGATGCCCTCTCTCAAGCAGTGGCATGAGCCATACATGGTAGGGCTGCACATTTACCATTTGCCATCATTCAGTGACCGACCGTTGTGGATTTCGCTCGTTCAGATTTACAGGCTGTGAGAATTGAAAGCGACATTTCCCTGTTTTGGATATTTTTTTTTTACCAATTCCTGAATGGGCATTTTTCTTTTGCACGTGGGGAAAATAAAACTGGAGTACTCACATAAAACCTACACCTGCAAGTGACCAATAGAGATAGATCAACAACCCGCTTGCTGTACTGCATCTTGCAGGCACATGTTCGTCTACCAAACAGGCGAATTTTTCCAAGCAGCCACAATACTTCAGTGTGCAGCCACCTAAATTATCGGGAGTGTTGGCCAACACCAGATGCACACATTATGTGTATCACAAGTGGTGGGTGAAAACAAATCTTGAAATGCCCAGAGAAAACCTACACATTAGAGGAGATAGCACTCACTTCATGTGACAGTTGCCCGTCGGAACAGGAGTCTCCCAGCATCTGATGGTCTCTCTGCGATCCACCAAACCCGCATGACTCTTGCAAAACCGAACACCAAAAAATGATTCGGCATTTAAAATAACTTTAAACAGTTGTAGCTGACCAGCGCCATCTTCAGTTAATGTTGCAAAAGGGGACAGTGTGTACATTGAAAGACAATTGCAAGGTCAAAAGGATCATTTACGGCCCTTCATCAAGTCACCACTCGACGGAAGCCTCCCCACGCGGTGTTAGTCATGGGGGGGTTGGTTGACCATACTTCACCACGCTGGTTTGGTGTCTGTTGGTGAAGGGGGGGGGGGTGATGGCGGTTGGGGCAGGACCAATTTGGTTATCACTACTCACAGAGTGATAAACAGCTGCTGCCTTAACGCCTTTGAAGGAGGAACGGACGAGACATCCACTCTGCGTCTGAACAGACAATCGAGTGGATAGCAAATCTAAAGTTGCATCTTTAATCTCCTGTAATGGATCCATACGTTAGGAAGACGGGATGAACCTAATTTCGTCAGGTTCATCACGTAGTGCGCTAACCACCGCGCCACCGCTCCACCAAAATAACATAGGCTTATTGATTTGCAGAGTAACGTACTTTATTAATCTGTATACTTTTGAAAAAATGTACATACATAGGCAAAGGTACAGGTCCTGCAATATCTTGCTCACGCCGCTGCTGGCGAAAGGGCCTCCACTAAAGAGGATGGTTTGGCCTCCTCTTCCATGCCGAATATAGATGTGCATATGTGTGTGTGTATATATATACACGTTTTAAAACACATCAAGCGGGACGTTTATTTTAAAATGTGAGTCAACCGCTCTCTCAACAGTTGAGAGAGCGGCCTCTGTTAGTGTACTTGGCATTACCAACGGCAGGTACGCCCATCCTGTACTGAGACTTTGCATTCGGTGTGTGATCAGAGTACCCTCGGCATGTACCGTCTGATCACTTTATCTTATTCTTCCGAACGCTTTGCTCGTTAGAGGTCACGTCGCAAACCGCCGCGCGCTGAGAAACGGCGATGCTCGCAAGACGCAAACGGCCGCGCGGTCACTTTGCCACGTGAACACGCTCTTGCAGGGCCCGTGCAAAAGAAGGATGGAAGGCGTCATCAAGCTGTTTAAAGAAACGACTTTGCTCAACCCCAAAGGCATCTACATCCCGAACTGCGACCGCAAGGGCTTTTACAAAAGAAAGCAGGTAACTTGACGAGGAGACCCTTCCCCTGGGAGCAGGGGGGCTCACGTGTTGCCTCTTGCGTTGAACTGTTGTTTAAAAGTCGACACCAAAGAAGGCCTCGCTGAGTTTTTGATGGAGGGTTGGTTCCGTGTTGAATGTTTAGACACGGTCGGCAGCAGCAGAGCAGCATCGGCAGCAGCGGCATCATCACCTTGAGCAGCATCACCTTGGTCATCGACTTATCATCATCACCATCATCAGCATCGCCTTAATCATTGACTTATCATTATCAGAAGTAGTAGCTGCATGGCCCTCTTTAGCAGCAGCAACATCATCATTAGCAGCAGGTTCAGCGACACAATTAGCATCATCACCCACCCTCAGCTATTCCCAGCTATGCACATATAAATATAATTCTACATATCAATAGAAATATATTTAGCCCATCGGCTTATTGGCTTTCCAGACCAATATTATCGAGCGGCATTTGTTTAAGCGCCTGGGTCTTATTTACCCATAAACACTGATTCATCATGTATGTGTGTATGTTGAAGGTCTTTCGAAACGTACGTAGCCAACCGAGCCAATCGGAGGTGCGGTGGAAGGACATGAAACTAAACACCTTCCTATCAGCCGCCAGTGGCTGATAGCGCCTGAATGTATCAAGGAGCGCGGCGCTACGGCAAACGTTGGCGCCAGTTCCCACCTCGACATAGTTTCTCTGAGTCGTCTCGCTGTTCAGGAGCGAGCGGATACTGTGCGGGGCTTTACAAGTTGAAGAACAAAAAGCTCTACGTGATTTCACCTCCTTTGCCAGTACCAAAATATAAGAATAGGGTTTTTCCCCTTTTTTCTGGCAACAAAACTGAAACCTTTTCTTTTACAAGGAATCATGTCTGCATTAACCACAATACTTGTGGTCAGAATGCAAACAAAAAACGTAGTCTGATAATATATGCATTGTCCTTGAAACGGATTGGTCCACACCAGAGACAGCTTTCTTTTCAAGCCTCGTCTGAAACGGTGCTAGACCAGAGGACGCCAAAAGGCGTACAGCCCAAAGACAATGCACTATCAGAGTAATGAGAGCTCGGGGTAAGCATCTACATCATGGGATCTCCTTTGCCAGTACCAAAATATAAGAAAATTATCAGTGTGCTTTTTGTTTGCATTCTGACCACAAGTATTGTGGTTAATGTAGACATGATTCCTCGTAAAAAAAAGTTTCAGTTTTGTTGCCAGAAAAAAAGCTGCCCAAGAGCACGCCGCGTGCAGTGCACAACAACAACAAAAATCCTCGATTCAACCGACCGATTCGTCTTCGTCGAACAAAAACATTCCAAATCAATGAACAAACGAGCAATCAAAGGGGAGAATGAGTGAGCGGGTACGGTTGCTTTAATTCCTCACGATCTCACCACCCACCCCACCCCCCACCGTCTGTCTGCTCGGTGCCCGCGTGCAGTGCAACCCGTCAAAGGGCCGCAAGCGAGGCCTCTGCTGGTGCGTCGACCGCTACGGTGCCCACATCCCGGGCTCGGAGCACGTGGGCGGCAGCCAGAAATGCCTGGGCGTCGTCGAGAGGGACTGAAGAGAAGGAGTGAGGATGAGGAGGAGGTGACGATGACAACGGCGGTGGTGGCAGTGGTGGTGGTGGTTGTTGTGAAAGTCTTCGGGGGGGGGGGGGGTGGGAGGGGGCACACGCAAGGACAGTTGTTCAAATGTAGAGAGCAGTAGAGACTGAGGGGCCGGTTTTGGGCGATTGAGCCTCGAATGAAAATAATGGTTCAGCTTCACACAGGCGCCCTCGACCGCACGATACTTTGGTGTCAGCAGGTGCATTTTGGCTTGACTTTTGTTGACTCTTTTATTTCCTTGCAGCAGCATTGCCTTCACACCCCTCTCTCTCTCTCTCTTTTGCTGGAGTCGATCAGCTCTACATTTGGTGCGCGACAATTTCGTTAATCCATCGGTCAGGACGCTCGGTTGACGAGACGCGATTCGAAACGAATTGAAGTGATGTTTGAGGCTCACAATGGCCGTGTCAGTGCACTGAGCCAGCGCTGCTGTGATATTTGATTTGAATCTGAGCAACATCCTGTGATCAAAATTAAAGTTTTCTAGTCTCGTGAAGTGATGGTAAGAGCTGGTCACTGAAGACTGCACAAAAACCGATTGTAAAAATTGTGTTTTTGTTGTCTTGATTTAGCATAGCCCAGAATTGCCTGCTAACATGTTCAATACATCATAAGCTGTCGTTGTGTAATGGTTAACATGCCGGACAGAGGTCGCCGGTTCAATCTCCCGGAGTGGCAGCTTGAAAGTTGTTTTTTTAAATCCCCCTGATCTCTGTCCACCCAGTAGCATAAACGGGTACGCCACGGTTAGTCCATCAGTAGGTCGAGTGGGGTGGGGTAAAGTGTGGGTACTCTCATCTCTTCTATGAGGTGTGGTCAGCGTGGAAGATTAGGCCAAAATATCCTCCAGGGGGGCTCTCAAGAGCTTCCTCAAGTGAAGGCCCTTCTACCAGCAGGGCCGTGAGAAAGTAATTTCAAGGCCTGCACTTCACCTTTTTGCTGTATCAGGTGATTGATTGCACGTGATGCAACCCTGTTGTAGAGCGCGAATGAGCGCCATCTGTGAGTGGATACAAGGCAGGGGGAGGCCAATCGGAGTGGCACCAGACGAGTTCATCAGCTGCATCTCCCAGGGCCCGCTCTCCGAAATGACGCAATGCTCCCTGCTGACTGCAGGAATTCCAGGGGGGACGGGTCTTCCTTACTTCCACGACACACTTCTCATGAGTTACGATGCAACTGGTGAGAAATAACGAAATGAATGGCAGCCTCAAATGTAGCCACTGACAGCCGAGGGCTTTGGAAGATCAGCATTTTGGAAGTTGAACGTCTTCATGACATTTGGAGAGTGAAGGGTTAGGAGGAGAATTCAGTGTAGTTTGCAGAGACGCTGTTTCTTGAGTAGACCTACAATGCGTGCCATAACCCAGACGCAACCTGTGCCACGCTAGGTTGTCCTTCTATCCTCTGCAATGCAACGGTGGGCAAATACGCCGAGCGCTGCGATGATATTTTTTGGTGGATCTCAACGGGCTCCGCGATCCTCCACTGAGCTCTAAGATCTAAGTTGCCGCTGAAGGGGATGGCAAAGAAGTAGCGCCATCTATTGGTATAAATAAAACATAATCGTTTCATGTCTGTATTCGTGAGTCGGGGGGGCAATTTTTTTTATTTGCCATGGGCCGGAACAAGAATTGATGTACCCTCGTCAGTGCCGGATTAAGCTAGTGCGGGGCCTGTAGCATATGTTATAAATGGGCCCTAAATAAATAAATACACAAATATTAAAACACAATTTTTTTACTTGCATAGTAAAGTAATTGTATTTTTTTAAATTTGCTATACAGCCAGATAATACGACGAATCGCTCACCTTAAGCACCCAGTCGTTTATAAAAGTTGGAGGCAGTATATTACTATAGTAATAGAGCTAGTGCAGAACCACTGAACCGGAATTGATAGCTTGAAAGCATTTAGTGCGGCGCCCTTGAAAGCGCGGGGCCCGTAGCATCATATGCAGCTACTTTTGCTACTAGGATAATCCGGCACTGACCTTCGTGTGAGCATTTGTTCAGAGTTCCACGACAAATAATTTCGCGGTCAACGTATTGGCCACCACCGCTGCAATGCTCGTCACTCCACAGGTATCCTTGCGATTTGGCACTTGCATTTGTAAATTACCAACATGGTTCCATTTTGATGGTCTATATCCACGGTAAGCGTTACCACTGCTGTTTATACACACAGAGAACGTCACGTATAGGCTCTACCGCTTTGGGTCTCTGTGGCAAATCGATTGCTTTTTTCAAAAGTCAAGTCAAAGTGTCCCTCTGCTCAGTCGAGCATTGGACAGCGCACATTTCCATTGACAGCCCTGAGCTCATGGTGGCAATTCCACATTCCCACGATACGGGAGAGTCTCTCCACAGGGCAGTCACTGTTGACTTCCAACGATAGGATTCATGTGAACGATGGGCTTAGCTCACTCCTAAACCGGATTTGAATTTGCAACTATTGAAGAGTGTAAAGTTGAATGCTTTTAAGCAGAGTGAATCGCGTTTCACCACCACTCCTCCCACCTTGCCGTCAAGTCCTTACAGTCATTATCAGACTGTAGAACTTTGGCTTAATGATAAATGGGGGGGGGGGGGGGGTGCATTATATTATTAATAACTAAGGGGGGGCAGGGCGGGGGGGGGGTATTGGAGCTATGGGGCAGAAAGGCTAAGAGTGGGATAAAGGCAGAGTGTCTGTGTTCGTGGGTGGCATAATCGCTGAGATGGATCTGACGCGGATCACTCACGCAGAGTGCATAGGTCCGAGATTATTAGGAGCGCCTTTTAGCATTTCACCATAATGCGCAGAAACACTATTTCTAAGTCAATCTACAATATTATTAATGTTATTAATTGATGCAAAAAATATTTTTTACAAGCCGCTGCTGTTTGAGTAGTGGTGCTGGTTCGAAAGAGGCTTGCATGAACCTGCACAATGTGTTTTTTTATATTATATTTTGACAATGATGTGCAAAATGCGGATATAGTATTTCCACATTGTTGTAGTGTCTATAATGTTGTTTTAAAAAATCGCGGACTTTTTTTATCACGATTAACCCAAGTTCCACACTCTCCACCTGTCTCAAACGTTGTACCACAAAGTGCTATTTTATTTGCTGTTGTTGAGTTTTCCATTGAAGATTATTCTTGACGGCTGTGCTATGGCATAGATGCTTTCGCATATAACAGAGGAAGCGTCCCTGCAGTGTTTTGAATAGCAAGGAATTAGGCCCCTATACTCATCGCCTTGTTCGGCTGGCGTCCTTCCTTACCATTTAAGTTGTGGTAAAAGACACGAGCTGGATTACGAGGCCTGGATAATGCTTAAGTTAACACAGTGCAAATATCTCCATGCTTAATTGGCCGTCGGGTGATGCTCATCTCCATCAAGTGGCCCCCGATCTCTAGCAGTGGGACTTGCACATTACTATGGCCGGGGCCAGTATATCCATAGAACAAACACTTGTTGGCTTCCCATAAAGTGCGACTTTTTTATCGACCCTAGAGGGACGATGGTGGGCTGAGTTGACCCATCGAGTGGGATGCGAGCTTGCAACCTTCCAATCGAGTCAACCCAGCTGGGATAACGTTATTTAGCCACTGGCTGTAAAACACAGGACGACAGGAGAGAGAGAGATGTTGCGTTAGGATGTGGATCGAATGCCACTGCACGTTATAGTTTGCATCTGGTTGCAAACAATTAATAAGGCGCATGTTTTATTGTGATGAACACGATCGTTATAATGTTTTGCATTTTTTTTTAACCAATATGAACGATGTAAAATATGTCCAATAAACCCGTTTCTCTTTTTGATCAAAGTGTGTTGGCAACTGGGTTCTGTTTTAGCTATTGTACGCGTTCTGGGCAGCTTCATCGATTCAGTTGAGTTTTGTCAAAGGTTTGCAAAAAATCTTGGCTTCAGATCGTACCTTTTGATGCTTCACTTTCACAACCGCCATTTCCTGCGGGTGAAATTCATAAGCCTCCCCTGTGGGATGCTACCGTGGTATAACGGTCAGAACACACTGGGCCTTGCAATCAAGAAGACACCGGTTCTTTTCGATCTGCTGGTACGGCAGCTGCCAAACGATGGCCCAAGTTTCTTGAATCTCCCTGCCTCCGTCCACCCTGCAGTGGTTGTATAGACGCAGTCGATCAGGACGGTCGTGCGTGGTGTGTGTAAAGTGTGGGTACTCTTGCATATTTTCCAAGACGTCTGGCCAACATGGAAGAGTAGGCCAAACACCATCTTAGCTCCCTATAGTGGAAACTCTACAACCCACCCACACCTTCCCCGCACTCAAACTAGCAATGGGCAGTGCTCGTGGCAAGTAACGTGGCTCTGAGCCAGAGTTGAAATTGCACATTATGATGTGAACCGGTTTCCAACAGCACAAACTGTTGACTGCCAGCAGAAGTGGTGCTTTACAATCATCGGCCGTGCAGGAGTGACTGAGTCCATCTCAAATGGATCTGAGAGCTAGCAAACGACTTGCACCACGTTACGATGCCAGGCACATTGCCCCAATTGCAATCGGCACTAAAAATAATAAGCAAGTAAATTGACGACTCGCAAGAATAAACAAACAAGTCCAAGAAGTGGCTGCAAATAAAATTGGATTGCTTTACATACAGTAGCAACAGCAGGCATTTACAAAGTAACATCTAAGCAATGTGGAAGGAACTTTTAGTGAATACAAAAGGATATAAATGCTTTCATAAATCACTTTGCACCATTGTGACATGCAGCAATCATGCTTTAAGTTACATTTCTCTCTTTTTAAAACATCGGAAGTTTTTAGTTTTTATAACATAAATAGTTACTTCGATGCAAGACCACATTTTTTGCAAAAAAAAAATCTATGGGAGTGTTTTGTGTGTGTGTATTCAACAAGCCAACATCTCACTTAGAAGTAGAAAACCCAGCAAATCTAATGTTTCTACTGTAAACATTTTCTTAAATTTTTGTTAATTTTGTCTTCTATGCAAACCCTGCATTTAGGCAAAATTGTAAAACGCTATTTTGGCTGTCCCTAGATGAACACTCACATTTTACATTATCTGATGGGGTTTGTTAAGAAGCAGGTCTTCGACAAAAAACATTTTCTGGATACTGTTCAGTAATGAATCTAGCGTTATAATACGTACAGTAGAAAGGTCACGATGGTCGGAATGCTGATATCAGCAATGAGGTGTCCCCAATGGTGGCTCTGAGCCAGTCGGTGGAAATTCATCGTTCCCATGGCAGGAGTCAGTTTCTCCACAGGGCAACCACTGCTGAAATCCAAAGAAGTGGTGATACTCACTTAATGAACCCCAAACTGAATGAAGGGGCTGAGTTTTGCCAACGACCCCTCACCCATATTTGAACTCACAACCTTCCGGACAGTCCAACATTTCTACCAGAGAAATAATCCGATTTTAAAAACAAATTGCAAACACAAGTTTTATATCGTGGTGCTATGCTTTATGTCAAGTACAATGTGCATGATTAGGAATCTTTCCACTCGATGAATCCCATTATTTTCGATGCGTCAGATCAAAATAAATCATTGGCAGTTGGCATGCCCCGTTGATCTGAACCCATTGCCTGATTTATCAAATGTGTGGCAAATGTACCGATCAAAGTGGCGTGTTTATTTACCCTGCTCACTCTCTCCCCTCCTCTCTTCCCCTTTGCCCTGACTCCCAGTAATGATACAATCCAACGTAAACAAAAAAAATCCCAACATCCCACGTAACAACACCAACTTGTGCCCCAACGCAAACCGCAAGACATTTTAACTGCGAACCGTTGTCATTTAATGTGCGGGGTAGGCGATGAATTTAAAGCCATATTGACAGTTGATTTTTTTTTTAAACGAGTTGCCATGGCAAAAGTGTGGGTCGGCCCTAGCATGGTTCACTTTGACAGCCGCAGGGCTAACCTTAGCAAAGACAGTTAAACACATAAAGCCATTGTGAAAATCTCCTCGGTGGGGTGAAAGTAAATCTGACGGGTTTTTTTGCATGCGAGTGCTGTTGCGAAAATGGCATTTGATCTAAGCGAAGTTGTCCTGTTTCACCGAACCAGCCAGTCATATGATACGCGATGAAATAAAGCTAAATGTATGCTTTCCTTTTATTCCCTTTAAAAACAAGTTTTGCTTAGCATTTCCTGGCTAAGATTGTGGAATTCATTCACACCGTAGTGAAATTTACCAAAATATGATGGGGGAAAAAAAACATCTGCTTCGTTTAAACCATATTCTTATATTGTTGCTGCTGCTGTTTTTGACAATATTATATATATTTATATTTCCATCAATTTGAAGAAAGTGCAAGGTAGGGAGACTATGCATTTTAGTGTATCAAGAAGAAAAATATCCATAATAACTGGTACTAGAGCAATCTGTAAACTTGATGGTGTTAAACCATTAAATATGGATTAACACAATGCCACTTTTTGTCCTACTACATCAGATAGTTAAATGAAAATCATGTCACTGGCATACACAAATTCTATTACTTCAGGTAAACAAACACAAGAGAAAACAAAAATCTTTCAGATTTTTTTGTCACATGCATAAATAAATAAAAATCCCCCCCCAAAAAAACATCAGCATTGACCATTTGAAATAAATTACACCATACTTACCACTTTTACAAAGAGCACAACCTTTTTTTGTATATTTACACTCTGTATAATTTTACAGCATCACCATTTTCAATATAAAAAGTTTTTTTTCGTGGGATTTTCGTGTCTGTTTTTGTTTGTTTTTTATTTGTTTTATTCATTTGTTATCTAGCAATCTTATAACAAATACAGTAAGGCTAGTTTTGCACTGAGATAACATCCAAAGACAAAGGTGACATTCAAGTACTGGGTATAGACTGCCCAAGTAAAACGGAACAGGGTAAAAAACAAAGCAAGCCGTACCCATTTAGAAATCTGCGGAAGCCTCAAGAACAGCAATTGACTTTGGCACCATTTGCTTGGTACTGTAATGAATGATGAGTCATCTTGCTTGGAGCTAAGTAAATGATCAATCCATACTTTGCTCCCTCACCGCTATACGCAACAAAAGACCAAGGTCCTCTATTTAGCCTTACAGATCATAGGGGCAAGTGCTGTTAGCGAGCACCTATTATGGTTGGCATAACACACAAGGCGGCGGGGGGCGTGGCAAACGCGATGTCCCACAGGCCAGCATTTGTAGGCTGAGTATACCTAGCAGTGGGCCAGAAAAGCTTTCAATAATTATTGTTATCATGGCATGGAATTAAACCCAGATCGCTGGGATTGTTGCACAATGAGCGACCAGTACATCACCGTGACCGCCATAAAATCCTCTAAAAGGGGAAATATTTAATCATTGTGAAGTTTTACAAAATATGGCTTCGTGACACTGGCTCACAAAGCCGACACTTATAAAAGATATCACCAGGCCAAGCAGACATCGTTACTGGCAAAAGATAACCTGAAGAAACACAATGTACAGACGAATACAGTATAAAATTATGAAACTACTGTTGGCAGAACACTTCATTCGTAATCAGAAGGTTGCGAGTTCAAATATTCAAAAATCCTGGTTGAGGGTTGGCACTGTTCACAGCCATCCGGGGTCGATTAAAAAAAACAACAGCCACGTCATATGGAGTCAACGGCGGTCGTCATCGGGAGACAGCGGGCAACGCCATAAAAAGGTAAAAGTGCAGTCCTGCACTGGCTGCTGACTGTGGGACCGCCATAGCAAAGCGAAATTTCCATCACTGGCTCTTGGCCTGCGAATGGAGATGAGCACTGTTCCATGGGCATTGGCAGTAGATGCTGCTCTGACTTGTCTTAACCCGATGAGAGACCACAACTGAAATGCTAACCACCTAAATTGTTCCTTGCTAAACTCAAAATGACGCAATGGCTTGTGACACACTGCCTTTTGCGAATTGGCATGAATTGACGATGAAACGTTAACCCTAACCCCGATTTATGAAACTGAAAGCTGCGCTTTGGTGATGAGTTTGGCGGAACGAGCATCACGCCTCGTGTACAACGGATCTAAACGCATCCGTGGGCTTCCGCAGAATTCTACTGGCACTATGCATTCAGCAAAAAACATTCAGCGATTCTATATGGGAGGCATAAGGTACATCAATAACTCCACCTAATAATCGCTCGAGCGTAGAGACTGCAGAATTTATATGAGAAGCGTTACACCTAGGGGTAAAAAGCTAAACTTGCATGTGGATGGAAGCAGAAATATTGAAGCGTTGAAGGCAGTCAAACAGAAAGGATGCATTCCCATCTCAAACGGCGGCTCACCGGAAAAAAAATGAGCCCAGGCATCTTACATGAGAGAACGATCTTACGAAACAAAATAATGGAAAATGAAAATGAACATGAATTCACAATGAAACTGCTGAGTCAAAACAAAACACACAATTAAAATATCTATATAAATAGATAAATTAATAAAACATTCATGAGGAGGAAGGAAGGTTTTCATGTGGTTTTATACATCATGAGAGAGAGTATTGTTGTTTACATCCATATAAACGTAAACAAACACTGGACAGCCAAGAAACTTTATGTCAGTTAAGCGGGCGTGTGGGGGATTGTGGGAAATCCAGGGAGCACAGGATCGTGGCTCGGTGAACATGCAAGTGAAAGAGACCGAGTGACCTGAATTCTGTTATTGGCAAAGAACGGCCAGAAATTGGCAACAAAATTAGTTGTTGGGATTTGGTCAATTTTCCACCAAATATTGGCAGAAATTGCTTTCTGCAGCCACAGAAATGAGGCCCGAAGTCTCGGCACAGACCTGTTGCTCGTCATTGGTTTCTTTTTAGTTTTTTAGTTTGTGTTTTTTTTTTATCTCATTTTTATTTTTTTCAAATAATCGCCAACTGTCACGTCACCGTTATTTGAAATGTCTTAAACGTTAATAATAATAATAACGGTAATAACGACGATAGAGTAGTAGAATTCTACTTACAACATAAAAAAGAAACATAAAAAAGAATAATGGCCATGCAGAAATGGACAACAACAGTGATAAATAGAAATGAACAGAATAAACGTGAATTGTAATCATCATGAAATAAACATGAAATAAATTGGAGGAAATTGTAAAAAAAAAAGAATAAAATACTCTGATAATATTAATAATCCATTAAAGTATAACATATTACACCACTAAATAAATATTATCCTTTACAAGCACTCACAAATGTTCACACTTCTCATCACTAAGCCCAACAAGTAGTACGCTCACGTACACACGCACGCACGCTCAACACTTCTCAGCGACCATGGGTCAACACCTCATGGCCGCACGTACATATCCTGTGCCCACGCATCACTGGAATTCTTGACAAGCATCAGCTCGGCACTGCTTGCACCACCACCGCTGCCTCCGCCTCCACCGCCACCACCACCACTTCCGCCACCTCCGCCGCCACCACTGTCACCGTCGGGCTCGTAGTAGCGATCGTGAGAACGATCACGTGACCTGTGTCGCTGCTGCTGCTGCTGTTGCTGCTGCTGTTGTTGTTGTTGTTGCTGCTGCTGCTGCCGATTTCGCTCGTTGCGATCGACCTCCCTCGACCGCTCGCGACCCCGGTTCCTCTCCCAGGATCCCCGCGATGACGATGACGTTTGCTGCCGCACGTCGTTCGAAGTCATCGGTGGCGGCGTCGACTCCTCGTCTGCGTATTCGCGCTCGCGGCTCCTGTGACGGGACCTCTGCTGCTGATGCTGCTGCTGCTGCTGTTGGTGGTGATGCTGCTGCTGCTGCTGTTGATGGTGCTGATGGTGGTGGGACTGCGGCTGCCCCTCCAGAAAGTCCTCTTCACCTTGCTCCTCCGTGTAGGCCGAGTCTCGGCTGTCCTGCGTCTCCGAGTCGAACGTGTCTTGCCGGGCGAGGCTGCCCATGCGGCCGTTGTTGCCGCCTCCCATTGTGCCCCGGTCGCCTCCGACCCTGGGCCCCATCCCATTGCCCCCTTCCCTGCCGCCGCCGCCGCCGTTTCCATCCATCCACTGGCACGCGAGGTGTTGGCGGGACGACGAGGAGGACGGAGTGGTCGGGGAGTGCACGCGCTGCTGTTGCTGCTGCTGCTGCTGCTGCTGGTGGTTCTGTAGGTGGTGGTGCTGTTGGTGCTGGTGGTGATGCTGGTGGTGGTGGTTGCTGTAGGGTCGTCGGGGGTCAGTCTCGCTGGGTTCGGCCGAGGTCCGCTCGGGGGTGGAGATGTCCGTGAGCTCCTCGCCGTGCACAAGGTGGGAAGCAACGACCCCACCGCTCTGAGGTTTGGCAGAATGTGGATGCACGGACGCACACACGCACGTTCATACACACAGACAACAATAACAAGAGCTATGATTTGTCTCGCCTGGCCAGTGCCAGATAATTTAGAATCGAGGCCCAGTGTGGAGTGGATATGGCTCGCTGGCTGGAGCATTTCGAACAGATTCTGGTGCCATGGGTTACTATATTTTTACGATCATTGCGACCTTCGCTGTTCTGCCTCCTGTTATTGGCAACCTCCACTCGATGACGAGAGGCATCAATCACGAGTACGAGTCATGGGCAAATACGCTTAGCTCCAGGTCCTTTTCATGTACCATGTCAGCCCATCTCTGTGCATGCTTAGGCTTCGCGATCCGGTGATGTGGTGACTGGGCATGTCTGCTACCAGGACCAATCAATCAATACTTGCTGGCAGGGATATGGAAGTTTGTTCATATCTTTCAAGCATCGGTGAGCTCACTTGCTCTCATTTAATAAAACCCACATTTGCACGATCACTGGCAGGCTAGCATTCATGTTTCAAGCCAGTGAATATTTTTTCTGCAAGGGGGTTGACATTTTTTTGGACCCTGTGCTTTGTGGTGAGCATTATCATACCTGGGAAGACCCAAGGCACTGTGTGTGGCAAATATACCAGGCAGCTTCCAGACAGCGCAAGGCATCTCATACGTAATCAACTGAGTGCTGTGGGGGAAGGTGGAGTGTTCAATACGTGAACATATCTGGACATTCTAGATTTGAAGCTTTCGTGACTGCAAGGAATCATATTCTTAGGTTTTTTCGGAAAATAAAATAAAATAAAAATAAAACAGAAAAAACCTAAGAATACATATCTGGACAGTTAATTTTGGTGGAGTTGATGGTAAGACCCACCACTGTGTTGCAGGTTGCCGGTTCAGCAGCAGCGTCTCCAACTCTTTCTTAGAATGGGCAAGCAGGTTATAATTGTCAGCCCCTTTGTCAACAAACGCCAGATCCTTATGCTTTTAAGAGTGATAATGTCTCCTGTATTCCGGTTCACCGTACGGGGTGTGTATTGGTTGCTTTGGAAGGCTAGAGACTGCCCTGGGGCCAATAAACACACAGACCACAAGGGAGTGCGCACTGAAAACCCAACAACCCACAGGCGTACTCAGGAACGTATTTGGAATCGATTTATTTATCTTATTATTTGTTTCTCAAGGCATCACACATGCTATGACAAGAAAGATTTGTGAGGTGGCTCTTGCCAATTGTCTTGCGTTCATACTTAACCTTCGCAATTGTGTTAACACGGACCAATCATTAACACTACCTTTGCAGGAACCTAACACCGACCTTAACCCTGTCACTTTTCTGAACGTCATATCTCTCAATTATCCTGTACATATTGTAATGTTCTTACTCATGTTCACATTATTCCTCATGCCAATCCTAAACATAGCCATGTTAACTCCCTCGCCTGGCAGGTCGTGAGTTTGCATGTTCTCCCCATGGCAGCGTGGATTTTTCTCAGTATTTTCCAGTTTTTTTCCTCCACATTGAGAATCAACATGTGTTTAGAGAGTATTTAGCTGATATAAATTTCTACGTGATAAACCACTTCTCGTTGGGCTATAATTTGTGGGTAGGTCACTTCTGAAAAAATATATTAAGCCCAGTGGGCCTAGTAAAATAAAAAATAGTTTTAACCAAACACGATTTATCATCTGAAGCAAAAACCTCTTACTAAAGTTAGCTACAGTGTATTCCTCAACACTAGCATTGATCCTTACCCTAACCATACCACAAATACTAGCCTTCACGCTAATGCTATAATTATCTATCATCATTATCTATCACCATTAGGCTGCCCCCAATTGATATAAATGATGGCAACTCTCTACGAAGCAACATTAATTGGTTGAAAACATCTGAATATAAATGCGCCACTGTGTGTTGCAGATTGCGCGGAGCTGTGAGATGCCGTTTGCATGAATGACGCAATTTTAAATGCTCGTGATTATTACGCTCATTCCTCTGTTGTACTGAACTTGGTGAACCCATGCGCTCTACTCGACATCTGTGAAACTAACTGGATATCTCATCGGATTCATCCAGTATAAATAAAGATTCTGAGTCTAGATGCCAAGGCCTTCCAGGTGATTTTTTTTTGTGTATATATATTTACAAACATCTAAATATAGGGCCGCAGAGCTTAGGCAATTGTTGGCACCGGTTTTGGCTGCCTTCCCACTCATCTATAATTGCTTCAGAATAATTCTCTGTCTCCCTGAAAGTGAACTAACATTCGTCTTTATTATATTTAGTATCACGATACTTCCAGCAGATCAGGAACTCTCTGCAGCCTTTCACACACCCAGTGAACTCAGCCGTCCCCCTCTGCTTCATGGCGCTTTCTGTGTTTAGTTTGTGGTCTTTCCCCCACACCTCCTATTAGCATGGTTCGCTACAGTGAGGGAAAAAAAGTATTTGATCCCCTGCGGATTTTGTACGTTTGCCCACTGACAAAGAAATGTTCAGTCTATAATTTTAATGGTAGGTTTATTTGAACAGTGAGAGACAGAATAACAACAACAAAATCCAGAAAAACGCATGTCAAAAATGTTATAAATTGATTTGCATTTTAATGAGGGAAATAAGTATTTGACCCGCTCTCAATCAGAAAAATTTTTGACATGCGTTTTTATGGATTTTTTTTGTTGTTATTCTGTCTCTCACTGTTCAAATAAACCTACCATTAAAATTATAGATATTATAGACTGAACATTTCTTTGTCAGTGGGCAAACGTGCAAAATCAGCAGGGGATCAAATACTTTTTTCCCTCACTGTATGTACGGTGCAAAAGAAGTTCAACATACATACATATGGTGACTTGGAGTAAACTGCACAGCAGTAATTTAGTCAACGTTATTAAAGTGCAAACGATGAACTGTAAATATTGAGTTAATTGTTATTAACTAAGCGGGCTTCGGTGCTCATTAAAAATTAAATTTAATTAAAATATAATCGCCCTGATATTGAATTATTTCCAGCACCACGCACACTGGTCCCTTCACCAAACTCGCACTGGCCAGCATGGTGAAGTACGGTCAAACAAACCTCCCTACCACGGACACCGGCACGGCGAGCGGCCTTCATCCAACAGTGGATTGCCGGTAGGAGTCGGCAGACCAGATTGGGCGGGGGGGGGGGCACACTGCTGGCACGCAGCGCTAGCGCGTGCTATGTAGGGTGCTGGCACGTGCGTGGGTGCGTGCTATGTGGAGTGCTGGCACGTGGGTGCGTGCGTGCGTGCTATGTGGAGTGCTGGCACGTGGGTGCGTGCGTGCTATGTGGGGTGCTGGCACGTGGGTGCGTGCGTGCTATGTGGGGTGCTGGCACGTGGGTGCGTGCGTGCTATGTGGGGTGCTGGCACGTGGGTGCGTGCGTGCTATGTGGGGTGCTGGCACGTGGGTGCGTGCGTGCTATGTGGGGTGCTGGCACGTGGGTGCGTGCGTGCTATGTGGGGTGCTGGCACGTGGGTGCGTGCGTGCTATGTGGAGTGCTGGCACGTGGGTGCGTGCGTGCTATGTGGGGTGCTGGCACGTGGGTGCGTGCGTGCTATGTGGGGTGCTGGCACGTGGGTGCATGCGTGCTATGTCGGGTGCTGGCACGTGGGTGCGTGCGTGCGTGCTATGTGGGGTGCTGGCACGTGGGTGCGTGCGTGCTATGTGGGGTGCTGGCACGTGGGTGCGTGCGTGCTATGTGGGGTGCTGGCACGTGGGTGCGTGCGTGCTATGTGGGGTGCTGGCACGTGGGTGCGTGCGTGTTATGTGGGGTGCTGGCACGTGCGTGCGTGCGGGCGTTCGCCGGTTACCTGCACGCTGGAGACGGGCGCTGCGTTGCCGATGGTCCTCTCCAGTAGCGGGTTTGGCGGGTTGGCGCTGGGTGGATGCGTGGCGCGCCAGTACGCCTCCAGGTACTCGGAGAGGTGCTCGCACGCGTCCTCCAGCTGGTTCTCGTCCAAGATCACGTCGAACAGGTCCTGCCGACGGTGCAAGGAGGAGCGCGCACGTGTGAACATGGAGAGGGCCAGTGTGCCCATTCACATGTCCGGTGGCTTTTTGCCGCACCGTTGATAATAATGTTTAGACGCAGCACCAAGTATTAATTTAATATTTTTTTACCTACGTGACTTTACCGAAAAAACCTAAGAATATGAATCCAGGCAGTCACGAAAGCGTCAAATCTAGAATTATTCATTTAATGCCGAGTAGACCTAGAGGTTTCTACTTCAGCCACCGTCTGGCCGGCAGTGACCACGGATGTGAATTATGTCCCCTCCGTCGCTGTATGGTGTCTGCCAATTCCACAGCTTAGTTCGTCACCAATCCCCTCTGGTCTGTGTCCTCCTTCACTTCATTGACCCAACAATGCGATTGACAAACTGATGATAGCCATGGCCAAGAATTAAACTCAGGTAGCTGGGTTCATAGCACAATTAGATAACCACAACGCCCACCGCTTCCCCCAATGCAACACGCGTAAACAATAACAGCCACCGTTCTCCACCAAGTGACGGAGGCATCACCACAGCGCTTGCGCCGGACTAGGTACACTCCGAGGCCACGTAAATTGTCGAAAACTCACTGGCAGTGCGCGGGAAAGAGCTAGGTGTTATGGGTAGCTGCACCACCTGAGCTCTGCACTGTGCCAGTTTGCTGTGTTTTAGCTGCCCGGCACTGATTGTTGTTGTGAGCGTCACTCTTCCAATCTCCATCGTTATTGGAAGTTGATTGCCTCAAATTCCCAGTAGCATCCTTCATGAGCCTCCTCTACAGAGACCAACCATGACATCACTGGTTTGAGTAATAGGCAAGTCCAAGCAGCTTCAAAACATACGTAACCATATCAGCCCATCTCTTCACTTATCAGGGCCATGTATCCTTAGCACCATTTATATGGCTAAACAGATGCTATTTGGGCATGTAGTGGCAGGGCATGCGGGCTATATGACCTA
Organism: Lampetra fluviatilis; assembly: GCF_964198595.1. NCBI lineage: Eukaryota > Metazoa > Chordata > Hyperoartia > Petromyzontiformes > Petromyzontidae > Lampetra > Lampetra fluviatilis. The sequence goes on along the minus strand of NC_136295.1, from coordinate 4,614,371 downwards.
AACAACGCATCCTCAACTGCTTCAGGAACTCAACTGATGGGAACCTGTCCATCTATTTGATGGCTCTGTGAGCTCCTCACAATATACAGCCTGGTCAAACCCAGGTTTGATTGTGAGCAGGCCTGCCTGCATGTTGCAATGCAGTGCTCTTGTACAAAAGGGGGTCCACATCTCACAAGCGTAGAGAAGAGACGGCATGATTGTAGCCGAAAAGATCCAGTATGGCTTCGGATGAACTCTCATACAGTGCTACCCAGCCGATGAAAAAATGTCACGTGAATGATTTAGAATGAAACCCTCATTGCCAAACCGGAGCTAGCTATAAGTGCAACTGCCTAGGTATGGGAATTCCTCCACCCTATCTACATCTACCCCATTACTCACGGATAGTTGAGGTGATGGAGTGTTCTATGAAACGAAGTATCCAGGCTAGTGCCACGCTTTCATGGTGAGCTCCAGCCTCGGGAGAAAAAGCTCTAATTTCTTCTCAGAGTGAGCAGCACGTAGCATGCAGGTCATCAGATACATAACACGTTTGACCAGTATGCAGCCATCCCTTGACTGCACCCAGGCATCGATCATCCTCCCATTGTATCTCTACCAAATGGAAATTCCTCTGATACAGATAGGGATGGAAGGCGTCTCAAACTACACGGTAAAAAATATGAGTGTCAGGGCCAGAGGACATCCCTGCTGCACCATAAGGTGAACAGGGAATAACTCTGCTGTACCCAGACCTGACCACCACCATGAAGGTCCTTACTTATCATCACAAAGACCTGGCCTGTGGATAGTATCGTAGACCATGACCAGATCAAAAACAGACATGTAGAATCTATTTACATTCCCTACGCCTCCGTTGTTACAGGCAAATGGCAAACATGGCATCTGTGCAGAACTGCCCTGGCCTGAAACCACCTAGGGGTTATGTAAGATTGTTTTCATTGTGCTTGACAAGAAAATGTTGAATAATTCTTGCCACGGCATTTGCCATAAATCTTAGGATAGAGATTCCCAAGTAGTTGTTTCAAGCAGGACATCCTTCCCATCTTTTGAATTCTGCAGAACCGATCCAGTGGTTCAATCAACCGCACGCTCTGCCACCCTTCCTCAGCAATTCACTTGGGAGGTCATCTCTGCCTGGTGCTTTACCTGATCTCAGGCCCTTGATTGCTTTTTGCACTTCCTCAGGAGACGGCGCATCTTCCAGCCACTCCAAAATAAAACTAAACTACAGGGTGTTTTAAAACGATGGACCCGACTTGAAATCGCTATATCTCTGCAACCACGAACTGCCCATGAATGAAACTCTTACCACTTGAAAGGGCAGGGCATAGAGTTTCAAATGATGACCGCTAGATGCCTCTCCCAGCACGGAAACAGCCCCTAGCCTCAGCCATTCGCGAGACGCGCTGCCTCAACGTTGGATAAGTCGCACGGGACCCCAAGACTTGGCGCTACACTCTTGGCCCCCAAGATCACCCCCAGACATCATCGCACCCTGCGGCCTTTTCTTGTGGGGATACGTCAAAGACCCGTGGTGTTTTTGCGCCACCGTTAGCGACTAATCCGGATGACCTCAAAAACAGAATCACGGCAGCGGTGACTTCAGTGGAAGAAGACATTTTGAGTGGCGTTTGGGACGAATTCAACTATCGTCTCGATGTTGTCCGTACAGCAGGCGGAGGGCACATAGAGCATTTATAAAATGGTTAGTAAAACTGGAGAACTCATTAAACCGTTTGTAACTTTTTGTGTAAATGTAACATGTTGCCATCGTGAAATATACTGCTTTGAAATTGGGTCCATCATTTTCGAACACCCTGTATTTTACCATTGAGCAATATACTTTTTTTTTAGAAGTGACCTGGCTATCACAAATGAAAGCCCAATTAAGTGGCTAATCGTGTGCAAATGTATAGCAGCTAAATACTCTAAATACATATTTCTAAATGTGGAGGGGAAAACCGGAGAACCCGGAGACAAATCCAAAGGGAGAGAGACATGCAAACTCCAAATACACAGGCGTCAGGGTCGGGATCGAACCCATGACCTCCTGTACACCAGGCGAGGTAGTTAACATCTCGTCACTGCGGCTCCCAATGGCTTAGCATGCTCCTAACCTGGCACTAGAACTCAAATAACATCGCTACCACTTATTGGAAAACCAAAACTGTTGTTGTTGTATTTGTGTGTGTACATACGTGCATGAGTGTATACAAAATATGTATGTCTGTCTATCTATCTGTATGTATATCTGTATGTATGTGCATCTGTCAGAGCGTCAGGCTAAGCATCAATTGCAACCTGCCCATTGTGTTGGCGGGTGCAGTGGCTGGCCGCTTGCGCACAATCGCTCCATTGTGTTGGCGTGTGCAGTAATTGGCCGCTTGGGCACAAGCGCTTCCACGTCCATCGCCCACCCTTTTGGCCTCGCCCCCCCTCCCTCCCGATACGTTCCTTTCATTGGCTACCATAGTCTGATGAGCTCCCCCCTCCCTCTCCCTCCCCCCTCAACTCGCTTTTAAGGGATTACATCTTGAATCATTGCCTCACTTGATACAGCTAATCTGGCTGTGACGGTCCCACCTGATGACGGAGACTTGTGTTGCCTCCGAAACGTCGTGATTTTTGTTTTTATTTTATTTTACTTTCTACGTGACTTTACCGAAAAAACCTAAGAAGATGCAACCTGCAATTGATGATGGGGGGCATTGTGCTACTTTACTATGTTTAATGCTCCACAGCCGTATTGGGGTCAACCGCTCTTTCCCCAAAGTTCCTACTCCAATAATTCACAGAAAACCCAGCATTGTTCCCCTTTAGGATGACAATAAGAGTGGCACTGCAGAGTTACTCTTAGAAAATAGCAGAGGTGGGACAAAGTCATTGTTATGCAAGTCCAAGTCGAGTCGCAAGTCATCAAATTCATGACTCGAGTCTGACTCGAGTCCAAGTCACATGACTCGAGTCCACATCTCATAGGTGGGACAAAGTCATTGTTATGCAAGTCCAAGTCGAGTCGCAAGTCATCAAATTCATGACTCGAGTCTGACTCGAGTCCAAGTCACATGACTCGAGTCCACACCTCTGGAAAATAGCAATGCGATAGAACTGTGGCAGACAAGCTGAAGGTGATTGTGTGGCTTTGTTGAGCCAGATCGGTGTTGTAAGAGAAAATAAAACATTAAACTAAGTAAAAGTAATCCAAGTGAAGCTACTTCGCACGACGATATAGCAGTTCACTTGGCCATCATAATGTCATCCCATAAGGTTTTGCTTTTATGAGCAGTGAAGCTTAAAACTCACGTTAAAAACTCCCTCTGACATACAGCCAAGCTGTGCCCCTACATCATACAAAAAAAAACTTTACGTTTTTTTTAGCTCAGTCTCCATTTAAACACTGTGGTCAGTTCCAAAACGGAACAGCACGTAGCTGCAGGCCGGGGCATGACTCAGGTGACCACGAGTCCAACCTACTTAAACCTGATTGTATAAATGAGAGATGAACTTGACACACACACATATATATATAAAACAATGCAGCTGAGCAGGATCTTATATTTATAGAGCGCCGCTATAAGGTGCTTTACAAGGGTTATAAACGGCACAATTGAAGCAAAAAATTATATGGTGGCATATGAGCGGAGGGGGATAGGGATCGGTAAGGGGAGAGAGGTTCGTGGGAATGGGAATTACGGGGGTGCCTAGGGATGGAGGGAAAGATGGGCCAGAGAGAAGAGATGGGTCTTGGCGGGGAGGGTGCTCGCTTAATGTGGAGGGAAAGTTTGTTCCAGAAACGAGATTGTGCACAGAGAGAGAACAGTGATAAGTAGGAGGGATTGAGATGATCTTGTTTATTCCAATGTTCTGAGTCTGTATCACTTGATACAGCTATCGTGCTGTGACGGTTCCACCTGAAGACGGAAGCTTGTGTTGCTTCCGAAACGTCGTGATTTTTATTAATTTTTTATTTAACTTTTATTAATTTTAATTTTTTACCTACGTGACTTTACCGAAAAAACCTAAGAATATCTCTCATATATGTTGCTTTAGTTTGCACTGAGCCGTAAGAATCATAAACATGGCCTGGTGTCACGTATGCACTCGTAGCGACGCCAGAGTTCTTAAATACACCGGTGGTGTCATTAAGTATTCAAGTACTTAGTTTTCGTCGCACACATTTTAATTCATAGCGCTATTATTTGCATGCATCCCGAGACCCGCATACAGCACCCACACACACACCCCTATGGAACTGGCAAATTGCAATAAATTTAGCAATTGCATAAAATGACACATTTTGTTTATTGGAATTTTTTTTTCGCTATAAGTACTTTAAATTGAAAATGTGGCACGTTACAACTAGAGGTGAGGGGAATGTAAACCTTATATTTGAACATAATGTGATTATGAATCTATATACCCATCAAACTTCAAACCTCTTTGACACCACACACAGCCAATTGTGCTAAGACATACAATAGGCAAAGTTTTGGGCATTGACCCTTCCTCATATAAGGGCCATTACCCAAAAACGTTGCTTTTTAAAGGCAGTGTTATTGACGAATGTATCGAGTTTTTATCGTTAATTGTGTATATATATAGTTCTACCTGATGACGGTTACTTGTGTTGCAATTGAAACGTCGTACTCCATTATTTAATTTATTTTCTTTCCACGTGACTTTACCGAAAGAACCAAAGAGTAATTCCTGCAGTCACGAAAGCTTCAAACCAAGTTTACATATATTGTATTCTGTATATTAAAACAAAACATTTGTTTTCCCTGCATGTTTAAATCAGAATGTGTGGGTGCATCTTATTTTCCAGAGCGTCTGATAATCCGGAAAATGTGGTATACGTGATGTGACCAAAAACACGAGCATCATAAATATAAGGATCTCATGTGACATATAAGCGGGAGAAAAAACTGAAAAAGTGAAGCTGTCCCAATGTCGGATTCCTTACGCAATGCGCAATACCTGAGGACACTGAGTGAGTTTATCAGAAGCCACCATCTGCACATTCAGGTGTTTGCTCTGAGACTTCCCACGAGACTTGATCAGCCGCTGTAGAACCTGAGAGCACAACAACAACAAGAACAGCAACACCAATAGCAGAGTTGGCAATGATAGTGGTGGCATCATCGTAAATGATAGCAACAACAACATTCACATTTATAGTATTACGAAGTCACCGATTTAAAGACGAATTCTGTTCTTAGACGTCCGACTGTGGACGCAAATAATGTACGATTGAAAAGGTAATTCAGCAAGCGAGCCGATTTCTCCATCCACGTGGATTCAGAAGCAACACCCTGTATGTACGTACATCAGTTGAGCTTCTTTCGCGTCGTACGTAGCCAACCGTGCTAATCGGACGTGCGGGGAAGTATCGTATGTGTGAGGCATTCCTTATTTCCTCTCACGCCGCTAAATACAAATTATCAAAACAGAAATTGGACGAACATTCGTGCAGCACCCGCCTGAAACAAAGAGTGAAGACCCGTCGACATTTTCTCTCATAAACGATTGTTTGGGGGGCTGGATTAGAAGGGTGGTGTGGGGGAAAGTGGCGCAGATTGGTTGAGGGGGGGGGGGTCTGACGTGGTTGGTGAGGGGGCTTTCCAGGAGTATCAAGTCTGGGTGAGTGGGGGTGAAATAATAATAAAATATTTTTCATTAAGAGTCGGGGTATATCTCACTCCTCGAATGAGCGTGAAGGGAGTTTGCAATTCTCTATTGGTGACCCAGAGTCAGCAGTGGGAACGGCACGTTGCAATAGTGGAGGTCAGACTCGTCCAGTCATCTGTCGGTTGGTATTTTATGGGAATGCGTCCTTTGAGCAGCATTAAACCCACGCTGCTTAAAGAGATGCATTCCCAGAAGGCCGTGGCGGCTAATGGGAAGTGAGAGAAAAAAAACTTTTTTTACATGGAGAAATTATTTCGTTACTTATATTCTCCACAATTTTTGCTCAACTATGATTAGATTGTCACAGAGACCACAGTCGCCATCTGGTGGTGAACACAGTGAAAGTAGCATGGACGAAACGCCACACGACAGACTCCGATGTGTTTGACTTGATCAAGAGCGGATGCAATCCAGGCTCGAGCCTTTGACCTTTGCAATGTCAGCTCATTGGTCTGTAAAGGCCATTACGAACCCATTTAGCCTTCTGCCACTCATTTTATACTTAACTTAGATTTGTTGCGCGTGTAAGCGATACACGAAGGCAGGGTCGAGGAGTCACATGCCGATTCGTAATGAACCAGTGGGTTAGGCCACATAATGAACTAACTAAATTCGTGTAATTAAGGCCTCCCACCACCCGACACAGGCAAACAAATTCAATTGTCACGTGATGTACAAGTGTGTTAACATCTCGCCACGGTGGCAAGATGTTAACTACCTCGCCTGGTATACAGGATGGTCGTGGGTTCGATCCCGACCCTGATGCTTGTATATTTGGAGTTTGCGTGTTCTCCCCGTGGTCGCGTGGATTTTTCTCCGGGTCCTCGGGTTTTTCCCTCCACATTTAAAAACATGCGTTTAGAGTATTTGGCGACGATAAAATACCACGTGATAAGCCACTTCGTTGGGCAATCACTTGTGGGCAGGTCGCTTCAGAAAAAGAGCTTTTTAGATCAGTGGGCCTTACCTGGTAAAATAAAAAAAATAGTTTAGTTTAACAACGCACTGATTATTATTGTTGCAACTCACAAGAAATGTAAAGAACAATTCTCAAAGCAATATTTAGCAATGAGATATGCTTCATTTTAAATCATGTCAAACATTATCACGAAATTGACTTCCTGGATTGTTATTCTGACTTTCTGGATCTTGCCGTAGTGTATGTTGTATTATTATGTGTTCAATGTGTAATCGGATTACTGTGACTTAGCATATGCAATTGATTACTCTTAAGATTACGTTCATTTGCATCTAATCCGAAATCATTCCAAAATCAATTAAATGGGGACAAAAATCACGACAGCAGCTTGGGTTAGCAGCAGTTAATGCATACAGATGGTTTTACACAAACATGATAGCATTGCACTGATATTAAATTAAATTAACATCGTATCTTACGTATAATACTGTATCAGTAATCAGACTACGTAACTTTGATAATCACAAATAAAAGATTATACTACTTCTAAAGCTGATCAATAATATGATTGCTTGCAAAAAGACATCCTCTCAACAAATGTCCTGACCATTGGGTTCCACTTACCCAGCGGTCTTTGATTCAAGGACAAGACCTACGGGGTCAAGGCTGAGGATGAGGCCAGGAGCGACAAGGTTAGGGGCCTTTAAGTTTCAGTCGAGTTTCACGGCCAGTCAAGGCCATATCCTCCAGAACGGGGTCGGCAACCTGCGGTTCCGGAGCCGCGTGTGGCTCTTCAAGGACCGCTTTGTGACGTTATTGATCAAGGACCGCTTGGTATTCACGTGCATTGCGTCTCTTGAAATTTGGAGTTTTTTTTACCGAATTAAAAAAATGGCTCTTCTTGTTATTTTGATTTCCGACCACTGCTCTGGAGTGAGGCCAGTGTCACGGGCGGTCAAAGCCGGACCCTCTAGACCAGGGGTGGGGAACGTCCGGCCCGCGGGCTGTATAAGGCCCACAAAATAATTTGTTCTGGCCCTGCCAAGGCTACCGCAGGCGGGACTCGAAATTCAATAAATCTAGGAGCAAACCTGGGAAAGCAGTTGCGAGTAGCAACATCATCAATACCAGCTAACATCACACGCCTCACCAAAGAGAAGCAATTCCAGCCATCACATTAGGGGTGAGTTAATTAAATGTTTGACCAAATATTACAGGCTAATTTTGTATGGCCCACGGATGATGTTATAAATATCCAAATGGCCCTCGGCAGAAAAAAGGTTCCCCACCCCTGCTCTAGACTGAGGACAGTTTCAAGGCCTGAGCATTTCGGCCGAATCCTCGGACCGAGGTCATACCCCCTTGAGCCAGCCTGGACGCCGAAGACTAGCCTCAAGGACCCAAGCCCGGCTGATACCCAGGCGTAATTCATTCACTCACTTATCGAGTACAAAACAATGAGTGCAGACGTACCTTGGGAGAGGCGACCTTGACGTAGACAATGATGGGAGCGAGCGAGGTCTTAGCGAGTTGTGTTGGGTGGTTGATGGTGTCGGCGTCCAGGACCACGAGCTGTAGCGTCCGGGCCAGCTCGAAGATTCGCTCGATCTCACTCTGCACCTCCGCTGCACCCCGCGGACAGGAGCGCGAGTGCCCACAAGTACACAAAGAAAAAGATCCCCGGTATAGCCTTTAACAGACTGTTGGGGCAAGTGCTGTTAGCGAGCACCTATGGAGGCCGACAGGGCGCACAAGGGGGTGGGTGGCCAGCACCAAGCTCGGCCGCCTTTGTCTCCCCAGTGGCGATGTTTACACACACCGCACCAGGCATTCATTCGAGGCTGAGTCAACCTTGGGGAGATTCAGATATTCGTCACTGGTGTCGGCGGTGAGCGGGAATCGAACTCAGGTGGCCGGGTTCATAGCGCAGCGTGCTAACCGCCACACTTCCGCTCCCAACACACACGCACAAACACGTGCACACACGCACAGAGATCCCCTGTTCAGTCTTAGAAACCATACGGGCAAGTGCTGTTCGCAACATCTGATCTTTGTTCATGGACTATAAATAAGGCTGGCATGGCGCATGAGGGAGTGGAGTGTCCAGCACCACACACGTCTAGCCACCTTTGTCTCCCTTGTGCTTACGCTTTACACAGTGTGAGGTTTATTCATTTAAGACTGAGTGGACTTCGGGGAGGCCCCAGTACAGGTTCAGATAATCGAACCCAGGTCGTTGGAATCGCAGATCAGTGTGCCGACGATTGCACCACAGCTCCGCACAGAGGCACAGGCGTACACTCACAAAGACACGCACGGCATCGGCATTCTATCTTGAGGCCACAGCTAAAAGAAAAGTTTGAAGAACAAAACACCAATGTTTGCACAAAGTCACACATCAATATCTCGCTGCAGACACATATGCAACTCTTCCATTAGGCGATTGGTCTCCAAGATAGCGAGCGGACACTTCATAATCAGCCCTCCCATTATATGGGCTGACACCGCACATTTTCTATACCGTGAGACCTTGGTTTAATCCAGTGGTTCTTCTTAACCTGGGGTGCACGCACCTCCAGGGGGTGCGAGACACGGCCAATTTTTTTTTTGTTTAAAGGTGAATCATCGAAACACAAATTAAGCACGGGCACGCAAGCAACAGCCTACTTTGCTTCACCAAACCTACGTATCTATCAACATCATGAAAACAAATTCAATCTTGAGAACCGAAGGCTGCGGCGAGGCCGCAGTGAAAGGTGAAGAAACCACCGGTTTAAATCGCTCGCGGAACGAAGCTCAGATTTTGAAAGCCGGGACCCTGAGCAACGAGGGGTGCCGCTCGCTGCAAGTCGGCCACCGGAAACTTGCCCCTGTTGGCGCCACCTGCGCCACCGACTGCGTTGCTTTGACAAAATGTGAAAACCTTCGCAATGCGGTGGGGCTAGGGGAGAGAGGTGGTTGGGGGGGTTTGACAAAAGGCACGTATGTACATACCTAGCACATCTGGATATGTGCGTAGCAACAGGCAGGGAAGGCAAAGGGAAAGGCAGAATGCAGGATATCAGTATTTGCATTGCATAGCGTTAGCATACCACAGCACAGCGGGGCAATGGGCATTAATGCGCAAAGTATCTGTATAAGCAGTATGGTTTGCACGTTTTTGAGTACAATTTAAACCAGACTCCTGCTTTTACAATACACTACTGCTGTCCAGCTGGTTATATCTTCAGACCGAGTGGCACAGTGTTTAGAGTGGAAGACTTGCCGTCGGAAGTTCGTGGGTTTTAAAGCCATTAAAATAGGTGCCACTCGGCAGGAAATTTGGTATTGCTCATCTGATAGTGAGACTGGTCTCAGTCATAGGAATTCGGAATGTCCACCACTGGCTCACATGAGCACCGCCGTATCTATTTTGCCTGTTTGCCCCGGAGAAAGTGTTTGAATGTGGCTCCACTCGAAGAGTTATCCCAAAGGGCGCGATGCCGTTGGGCACAAATGTAATTTGACACTTTAACGAAGTAAATTGCAATCGATTGTATTCATAATCACCTCTACGACATTCAACTTCTAGAGGCAGGAATCAAACAAGTGAACCCATGCAATGTGCTGCCCCACTGCCAAGCAATATGACCCGTGTTAGAAGGAGGGTGACTTTAAAAGAATAATAATTCTCTGATTTCTGATCACACTCAAGTTTCCGGAAGTAATGTGTTGTAATCCCACATTTGGTCAATTTGAAAGTCAGTTGATCCAGATCCATTAGTAACGTTCATGGCTACAGTCATGTATTCAACTTTATAATATCGATTTACCCTCGCCAATAACAGCACGCTACTGTGATTGGAGGCTTTATGAATCAGCGTCATAATCGGCATAACTGCATTGGCTGCTTTCATCCTCACATTCGCCCAAGCTGCCAACCAATTAATTGTTTCCCTCGTTAATTGTCTCTGCAATTACTGTTTTAAAAAATATATAAGTAATCATGGAACGTAATTGGTACATGGTAATTAAAACTAATCTGTTCATCTTATCATATTCATAAGCATCCTTGTATCTACCATGGGAAGGTCGAATTTCTACCACTGGCTCAGTTGCTTATGCTGGACATATGCACTGCCCATTGCAGAGTGGAGAAATAATATGGAATAACCAGTACCTGCGTGTTGGTAATCTGATGACCGTAACACATTACTCTCCATCGCCGATTATGACCCAAAAGCCATCCAGCCACCGCCAAAACGACTGCTCGTGTGCCGTATTGCCGAACAAAACAACGGAATTGGCACTTACGCTGCCCAAAAGCCAGCGACACTTTGACATTTTGCAGGAGAAGCACTTTAAAGGGATAGCGGGGGAAGGTAGAGGGAATGGGTACAGATACTGCTGGTGCGCGGAACGTAAAATATCCAGCTCGGATCGTGCAGTGAATATAGCAACAGATGAGGTGTCCCGATAGGCATTGTTCAGCAACAATCTGGTGACATTTATTTGTTTTTTAGCTGCAACAGTAAGGCAGACAGGTTAGCACAGATTGGAAGTCGAAAGAAATTCAATCAAGTGTAGTGCAAATTCAGCACCGGCGACGATAGACATCCAGGCAGGCGGCGGCGTCCAACACAGAGGAGCTGAAGAACGTTGAGAAAGCAGTGACAAAACCTGGCCACGGGTCGACACCGCTCACAATTGTCTCTCTGGGGGCCGAATAAGTGAGCGCCACTGTGTGAGGAGCCTTCAGTTTTGGTCCTGCACAGAATCCGGATGCACATCTCCAGGAGTGTGCAATTATCACCACCGCCTCATGGGGACAGGTGGAGATGAGCAACACCGCAACATTTGTTTGCCGAGGGGGAGATACTTTGTCCTGACCTGCACTTTGCTTATTTCCTATAAACCGGGCGGGTGGCGCTGCAGTCACAGCTCGCTACTCGGAAAGTCGTGAGTTCGAATCCATTTGTTGGCACCGACTCACCGTTATACCCTTCTGGGCCTATAGCATTGTCACCGCTTTGGAGAAACTGGCTCTCGTCCAGGCAATGTGGAAGTTCCACTGCTGGACCGGAGCAGCCAAAGATGTTGAGTGCCGCTTCATGTTTGCTTGAGCAAGGCGACGCTGAGACTTGACTCTGACAAAGATGGTCAAACCGTCAACCCTTTTATATTGTCTCCTGCTCCCGAATTCTAACAACCTTGCTCAATTCGAGAAACGCGCGAACCCGCATCTCTTCCGCGTTCAATAACGTCGCTTTTTGCTGGCCGCTTGGTGTTGTTGGCCTTGTGATCCTACCGCTCAGCGACGGCGATAATGATGAATACCTGTGACTGTAGTTAGCAGGAGCCCCCATTGACTGCGGGTGAACATGGGAGGGCAACCGATGCTCACCAATGCTGGAGCGCGTGTTGGAGCGTTCGATGATGGCCCGCTTGCTGGGGTTGTTGAGGACAGAGCGCTTGGCGAGGGAGATATCGGCCGTCACCCGGGTGATGGAAATCCTGGCAGGATTCAGCAGAGTTGAGCGTCAGGCGATGAATGGGTCGAGAGATGGCACAGCGCGATGCGGGGCGATGTCGACAAGAGCACCGGCGATGACGAGTAGGCTTTCGCTACTTCTGTTTTTCAAGATTAACACCAAGAGGTCATTGCAGGCAATGCCGCCGCCACACCGCACAACCACTTCAGTCCATCAACTCTGATGCAGAGTTGACGGCCGACCCACAAGGTCCGTTCTTAGAGCCTCATCGGCACCATCGGACTTGAGGGAGCTCCGGGTGCCACCACAATACGGTTCTCAGCAACCTGCCCTCCTCCGTCCACATGCACGCCACCGAATGCCACTTTCTCTCCCCGATTACTTCGAATCAAGAATTGAAGAGAACAGGATAGTCTCATTTGCAAGAGTGACACGGGACATTAGTTTGCCAGTAGGGGGCGATGATTGCGACGTCTTATCCACAACGAGTAGCATTTTGGAGGTCAATTTCCGAACGTGGCAAATTTGGTGCCTGACACCGGCACACAATGGCCTACTCTTGTGAATGATGCCATGGGATCTTTCACGTCCGCTGTGAAGCAGACGGCATGTAGCATTATTGCAGTTATGACAGCCGCAATGGTAATCAGAGTGGTTGCTGGATTTGAACTGTGGACCTCTGTGACAAGCGGAAAACGCGCTACTGCTGGGCCAGGAGAAATGATTTCCCTGCTTATGGATGTGTATGGATGTTGAACTTATTTCGGACTGTACGTAGCCAACCGTGCCAATCGGAGGTGTGGGGGGGAGGACAACAAAGCTGAAAGTAGCTCAAATAGAAAGCTGCCAGGCTGAAGAAGGATCCCAAACCAATGACCGTGTGGAAATGGGCCAGTGGCAAGCGTGATTAGCTGGCGTACTAACCACCCAGATAATATGATACGAGACGTCACTGTACATTGGAGTAATACTGAATAATAGCACACACAATTCAGGCACTTACCTCCCCTCGAACCTGTGCTTTAAAAAGTCAAATAGTGCTTTCTGCATCATGTCCGTTACCTACACGCACAGAAAAAGAGGTACACGTGTACATTCATTTTTTTTTTACAGAACAATGTTTTTCACGCGCAAAAAGAAGAAACACCACAATTGACTGTTGCAAAAATAAATAACCTGATTTTTTTATACTCTTACATCACAAGTATATTTAATTAATCAGCATGGTCTTTAATGCAAACGAGTTGCACTAAAAAAAACATGAAATTTGTACTCCGTAAGTGGTGATTAAGATGACGCTATTTATCTATAACATCCATACCGAGTCTTGGGAGTCTCTTTAGAGACCGTTCCGTTTGCTGATAATTATAAATACGTCTTTATTGAGGACAAACATTATATGGGTAATTAAAATAACAATGATTATCAATATCGTTACTCATCAATGAAATGTCAAGCATTTGACATTTCCACTATAAGGCTGCCCATGCATATGAATGCCACCAAACACTCAGTTGCATCAGGGACACGTCAAGATGACTTTCACTTGAAGAAGCCGAAGTTCGAACTGATTGTTTACACTTATATTGTACACCACACCTGAACCAAACCTCAAGACACATTACTGAACGACAGGAGAACACCATGTAATGGTGCAAAGTTGCATGACCATGAAACAATGTGAGCAGAAAAATAATTCATCCTGGAATGAAACGAAAATCGTTTTGGAAAAGCCAGATTGAAAAATGACTCTCATCATTTGTCGTAAAGATGGCAACTGTCGTGGCTTTGAAGCCAAGAATGCCAAATGAATAAAATCAAACAATTTGATATTCGCACAATCCGTATAGCACGAGGACTATCTGGCAGCCAGACACTCTGTTTCACAAATGAGTAGAGTCCCACAGTACCTTCACAGTGGGGGACAATACTTCTAAGTGAATTTATCCGATTTTGGAATTTGCTAATAACGTTTTCCTCTTTGGCAAATGCGGACTGTGTGACACCAGCACGTGTGGCCCACTCTTTCCCGAACGACATCACAAAGATCCCCAACGTCTGCCGTGAAGCAAACGGCGCGTAACCTTTTCATGCAAATGCGAGGATGGAATGGCGGCAGCCGGTGCCAAACCGTGAACCTCTGCACCGCACCGCTCGTCGGCCATGTCACCGTTCAAGGAAGCGTGCGACGTGGCATTACGCGTCGAGTGACGGCCTGGTGCAATGCAAACCTCGTAGCCTTTAAGAGAGGGCCCCACCAATACCACGGGCCTCATGGACGGCACCACATCGTACGGAGGCACATTCTCGAGCTGGGGGTTTTCAAAGTACACACACGCGCACACACACACACGTGCAGGCATGCGCGCACACATATACACGTGCACACAAGCACACACGTGCACGAAATACACGCATATGCACATGGACGCACATGCACACACACAATATATATTCAGAGGCGCGTACACACAGGCAAGCACGTGCACACGTGTTACATATACATACGTAGAGACACATGCGTGCACAGACATGCAAGTGTTCAGATGCACACACGAAGACACAAATAAGCATACACGCATAAGTGCACATACATGCATATATATGCACGAACCAGACATGCAATGAGTGGAGCATTCGAATATGCGTACAGATACAATGCACATGAGGTACATCCGCCGCAAGTATAGATGTAAGGGTAGACACACACACAAATGTGTATGCGTGCATGCAGAGTGAACACGTGTGCAGCACACATACACACATCGACATACATGCCACACAAAACCACACACGCCTATTAATCACCGTCTGAGTTATGTCAAATGTGCAGGTTAATTTATATTCCAAACGCACAGGTTTTAAATTGTAAAACAATATATTCATGAAAACATTGCATATAACACTAAAAGTATAACGTTCTTTCAAAAAAGGAATTGCTGAACAATAACGGAAATTACAGAACCGAAATGTCGTGAACATTTATATAACATTAGCGGATGCACTGTATAAGGGCATTTTTATTTTTCTGGTAATTAACATTTTTGGAATTGTATTTTGCGCAAATAATTATTGGTGGGGGTCGAGACGTTGCACTATATCACAAAGTACTCCGGTGTTCTGGAAGGGCATTTCAGAAGATGCATGCAACTTTTAAACAAACCTCATAATACAACATTAGTAATTAGTATTGTATTGGAATTAAGTCGTGAAAGAAAAAACACACAACTTGTTAAGTACATTTCAACAACAGAGATTTGTCTATGGGTATATCTTATGCATAGAATTCATGAGCTCTGTCAATTTTAACTGAAAGTGCCTTCATTTATTATGCATATATGTGCTTTTGGTTAAGGGCTTCGATCAAAAATTGGTATATTATATATATATATGCATTGGTTTACACATTTTATGTATATACGGTACTATACATCAACTTTAAAATGACATTATTTAAAATAACCTTATATTTCAATAAAGTCACAAGGATAATTAAAATGCAATAGTTTCAGTGTACATAATTCATGATACTACTTCATGGGAAGTTAACAGTGGTCACCCTATGGAGCAATTGTCCTTGCCATAGAAATGTGGAATTTCCACCTCTAGCAAAGGACTGCCAATGGAGATTAGCATAATCCATTCAATGCTCATTCGAGCAATGTAACACAGTTAACATTTATGTTTTAAATGTGCAAAAGTCATTCGAACCAAATTAATATATAAAAGGTATCCTTGAAATTATGAATTGATTTGATTCAATTTAAACTCCCTCATATACTTAACGCCTGCAACTCAACGAAATTGCAGCAGCAGCAGCAAACAACGTTATACTTTCACAGCAAACTTACCGATTTTTGTTTCTGTTTTGCTATGGGCGGAGAATGTAGCAGGATCGGCAGACAAATACACGACAGACAGACAGACAGACACAGACAGACATACGAACAGCAACAGGGGAGAATAGAACAGGGTTAATTGTGCTGCTTGTGCAGTTACGGGATCACACGGCAGGATTGGGTGCGTCTGGCTGTTAGTTTGGCGCGAAACACAAGGACGGTCAGTGGCATGAGTCGTCGAGTCGAGACGAAGCACTTCGTGCCTTCTTTTAGCCCCCCCCCCCCTCCAGATACGTTCCATTCATTGGCTACCACATTCTGATAAGCCCCCCCCCCTCTCCTCCCCCCTCAACTTGTATTTAAGGGCTTGCATCTTGAATCCATGCCTCACTTGATGCAGCAAACCTGGCTGTGACGGTCCCACCTGATGACGGAGACTTGTGTTGCCTCCGAAACGTCGTGATTTTTATTTTATTTTTATTAATTTTAATTTCATTTTTTATCTACGTGACTTTACCGAAAGAACTAAGAGTACGAAGGATTTTGACAACTTCTAGAGACTCTTGATGTTCACGAGACTACATGACGGTTACTCGGAGAGGCTGACTTGAGCCCAAACAAACAAAAGTCAAGAGGCCATCATAGCCAATTCCAGTGATGCCACCACACCTCACTTGTCTACTTCTGCCAAATGTCTCAACTGTCGCGCATTCAACATCGGAACAACGTGGCCTGCGCTGACAGTATCATTGCCACATCTGGCTCGAGGTATTCCACTTGGTCCCTGACCTCTGGATGCCAATCAAATGCCCGTATCAATAACATGCCCCTCCTTTATCCTGCACAGATACCCCACCCATCAGAAATGTCCGCTTTATGATTACTTCTGCAATGCCACCCTGCCACGTTCTCTCCTGAACTTTCCAAGTTGCTTACAGTCTGTCAAGCAATTCCTCGCATCCAGAAGCTCGTTTTCTAGATGCCTTGTTAAAAATCCAGCTCCTGAGTCGGATTGTTCGTCAATTCCCTACACAGATAGAATTATCTTGCCTCTATCACTTGACACCTGATAGGCCAGTCCCTGGTGCTATCCTGAACTCCATCATTACCCTTAGCCACAACCATGAGAGTAATTGTAACCCAACCGCAGCCCTTACTCTTAATACCATGACCTGCAACCCTAACATTAACCACTAACCCTCGTCTCGGCCTCAATAAAAAAAACATGACTCATAACCATAACAAAACGATTTACAATGTACCTAGCATTAGCCTTAATAGCAGCGATAGCTTTCGCCCTGGCTACGAACTCCTATACCTATTCCAACCTACGATTATATTCGTGGGAATAAGAATGGCAATTATTTTGAAAAAAAAAATTTCACCAAGTATCAAGTCCTTTTTTTTTTTCAATAGAATTCCGCAATTCGATATTTGGACGTATCGGCGGTACACCGCTGGTGCGCGATTCGCAACCACGGTCGGAAAATATTGCGGGGTGGTGGTGGTGATGCGTCAAAATCAGTTCCGGTGATGTTGAAGCAGTCTGGAGACGAATGTCAGCTCAAATGAAGATTTCACCGTTTTATGAGGACCGCTGAGTTACGCTGCACCGTTGTGCCGCCGATACGTTCATTTGATAATTTTTAGTAACGAGTTCTTGGCATGTGGGAGGCAACTGGGAATATCCAGAGCAAACCCACCCCACATACTTCGGGAGTAACCATCAACACTGCCATCTCCGAGCCACATCGCAGCCCAGGCCTACAACTCTCGGTATTCAGAGACAGTATCCCATCCAAGAAGAAAGCAGACATCGCCTGCTTAGCTTCCTAGATCTGATGAGATCAGGCACATTCAGGGTGATTTGCTTGCAGGCAAAATTCTAAGGAAGATAAGTCGCAGGGCTGCCAATGGGAGACCACCGCTGGCTCCAACCCGTTTGAGGCGACACTTTGATGGCTGTGAATAGTATCGTGTACCCATTACAACTTGCACAGGCACATGGCCTCCACATTAAACAAGGGCCCCACATATTATTCTTGCTTCTGTCCATGTCTCTGTCTGTGTTCATCGGTGTCTCAACGTGTCTTTTTTTCCATTCCAGATTCTCTCGCCCCATGTATTTTCCTGTGTCTTTATTTCCATCAGCATGTATTTGTGTTGACTTAAAGCTTTCGTGACTGCAGGAATTCATACTCTGTATCTTTCGGTAAAGCCACGTAAATAGAAAAATAATAAAAATTATATTTTTCTTTTTTAATTTAATGTTATTTTTATTTCATAGTTATTTTATTTTTTTATTTATATCTTTTTTATTTTTTTATTTTTCTATCTACGTGGCTTCACCGAAAGACCGAAAGAGTATGTATGTGTGTGTCTCTCCCTCTCTGTCTCTGCCACTCTATTATCATGTCAACATTTTTCTCCGTGTGCATCTGTCTCAATGTCTGTGTGTGTCTGTAGCTACAATTCATCTTCTCTCCATCTGCACAAAGTCCCACTAACTCCACCGTGCTGCAAGCAGCTCTGTGTTTAGGCCTTAGAGAGTAGGTCCCTGATTACTTCAAGACTCGCTTAACAAATCCTCTCATCACCACACAAACATACCAGCCACACTGTTGTATGTACAATCACCATTATCATCAACCATTGAGGGCCTCCCCAAGTCACAATTTCCCACGGTCCCGCGAAGCAACAATCCATTCAGCTATTGGACATGATCTGATCTCACCGCTCCACCTCTTGGTGTCCTCTCAGGCCTGTTCCCTTATTTGGCTGCCAATCTGTCATGAGTCTGGACCACCAGCCATCTGCACTCACAGGGATGTGTCCCGCCCAAGCCCTCCAAAACTTTTCATAACAGTCAACGCGATGTCCTTAATTTGCGTGCATTCTTTAATCCGCACGTAAATCGTTCTGTCGCTCAGTGTAATCACCAAGCATGCCCAATCTCCCCACGCATTTTTCACCTTCGGCTCCTCTTTCTTCAGGGATGTGTGTCAGAATTAATGAAGGCTACGGAATGTTATTGTACGAACAATAACCCTTGGACTGATACCAACTGTGAGGGATTCCGTCAGGCGGAATTGCAAAGCGTGCGGGTTAGTGAAGCCACCGAGACAGACCTCTCAAGTTTCACAAGCGTGGCACCTGTCTCACTCGCCAAAAGTGGGCAGCAGGATTTCTCACACGCTTCACCCAGAATTAGCACTTTGCATATATATAGATATACAGTATATGAACCCAACATAAGGCATCGACTACCTAGTTTGCCACAGGTCCATCTCGCCAACCACGCAGCGGCCAAAAATCGATCGCTGCCCGCCTACCGACTTGAGAGGTCTGATGAGGAACGCCGAGATGCGTGGAAAACGGGGGACAAATTAACGCGGGGAAATGTCTGCGGACATAAGGACTCACCGCGACGGCTAACAAAGCCACGGCGCTATGCACGTGCACACGCGCGCTGGTTGCATTTACCTTTTTAAAGAAATGGTATCGTTTGTGCTTTGCATTTGTGCAGGCGAGTGGGCGCACTCGTGATTTTAGCGAGCAGAGACTGGGCTGTGGGTCGCTGTCCGTTGCCTCTGAGGCCGTGGCCTCTGTGATGCGGACGGGCGAGCGATGCACATGACACGGCACACGAGACACACACACAAACGCACGGCATGCGTGCTTTCAGCATGCCTTGGCCAGGGAATCGAACCTAGTTTGGCTGGATTGCGGCACTCCTATGTCACGGTGTTGAAGTGTCTCTCTGCTCAACTATTGTGGGGGTGGCGATCGCTTATATTTGTGGTTCTGAGCCAGCCTTGGAAATTTCAAGTTCCTGTGATGTGGATGAGTGCTTCTATGTGATGGCCACTGTTGACTACTCGTAAAGTGGAAGTATTTCTCCACAGCGGTGGGATGGATGGGCTGAGTTGACACTTGTCTAGAAATGTTGTTGATGATTTGCAAATATATTGTTTTATAATGGACAATTGCATTATTATGATTGCCCTCCCTTTATCAATCCACTGCTGAATGAAGGCCTGCACATTCTGTGTTCACGTCAGAATGTTTGGTCAATGTGGGTTAGGAAGAGGCATCTGAGACTGGGTTCAGATGTCTCTCGTCACAGATGCCAGCCGTGGCTGGGATACTCAGGTCACCGAGTTCATAGCATGGTGTGCCAACCACTGTGCCACTTCGCCCCACAAGTTAAACCATAAGTCTGTAAGGATCGCTTATAGCGAACTCTCAAAATTATTTCCGTCACTGCGAACAGCATAAACTGACAGCCTCGACGTTGGAGCGGGTACAGCTGTGCCCCATTGGCTTAGCTGTCACACTGACAACGGCCGACACGTTCAAATGCTGGCACCGATGTACGCGATTGGCTGCCCACTTGGCGCTCAGGTGACCGGTGAGTCGTCAGTGGGAGAAGCCGATTGGTGGAACGGTTCGAAACGCTGAGAGCCTGGGAAAAATTTGAATGGATAATTATCTTAGCTTATTTTAAATTTACACAGCACCTCTGATGGTCGGTTAAAGACCCGTTGGGGTAATTATCGTTGGATTGACTGAACGGGCGAGATGCGGTTCAGGGGGTTGCAGTGGGGGCGGGGAGGGAGTCAGCTATACAAGGGTCTCGAGTAAGAAAACATCAGGGCTCACTCGGGACTCTACTCCGTACGCGTCGTGTCAACGGCAATAAACCTCCCCAAGTGAACTACGTGGTCCGAGTCCTCCTCTTCACATCTGACAACATGAAGTGAACGATATGCGCATGCTAATTCGTATTGGACGTGGGGGGGGGGCATGTGGTGCTGCGATTAGAGCGCCCGACTCGCAAGCAGATGGCCAAGTTCCAGTCGGGGGTTGATGCACGCACGATGTTCAAACTACACACACAGCCTGTAATCCCGAGGGCTGGATTAAAAAGGCACAAGGCAAAGTATGCCAGGCTGTGCGAGACAGTTTTAAAGGGATTAATTAGCTACATGTCAATGTAATCTGGATTTTGTTTTTGTTTCATCCACCGTCTTAGCAATACTTAGTAAGCAATACAATTTGGCACGTTTGTCGAGTGCCTCTTTTTTTCTTTACGGGCACTGCCCTCGCCGGGCGTTGGCTCTGGGGGGCGCAACTCTGCCACTCCGGTCACCGCCGTGGGCCAACTTGATGGCCAGGAGCGGCGGCGACCCAGCCGAGTCGAGGGCCTCCTCTGCGGCTGTTGAGCCAAGCCTGTGGTGTCGTCGTTGTCGGAAGGCCCGCGTTGTCGTCAGAAGGCCACGTTCGTGCGTAGGACACACCCCGGGATCAGTGATAACGACGGCTGCGATTCGACGGATTGGAAGTGGGGTTGGTGGACCACCAAGGGAAGAGCTACATTTGCGAAATGCCCACCTGCTGGGAAATATCGGGGCAAGTAAGAGGCAGTTTAAGAAGAAAGGTGCCAACCAAACTGTACGGCAGTTTGATTGGTTTGGGTTTTTTTCCGTGCACTCCAGCTTCACGTAATGTCGGAAAAGGCTTGGTGTTCAAATATTACAAATAGGTCATTGAAAAGGATTCCTAGGATCTGCAAGAACGTGTTGAGAAAACAGAACGAAATGATTGTCATTATTAAAGCTGCATTCATATTGTACATGCTGAGCAGCTGATCGAAAATGTGCATTGTAATGGTGGGGGCCCGCAGGAATGTGGGATTTGCACCAATGGCTAACAGCTGCCAAGGCAGTCAAGTCCATGTGCCAAATGATGAAGTACGATTGAAATAATCCCTTCGACTCGCATGGCGTGGGGAGGCATTCATCCAGCAGTGGTTAGCACACTCCATTGCTAACTCAGTGATCCTTCACGAACCCACACTGGCCAGGGTCAAGTACGGTTAAACCACCCCTGTGATTAAGATGAAGGCTGTTTGACAATCTAGCAGTGGGTTGATGGGGCTGTCATGGAAAATATAAATAATGATTATTCATAGGAATTATTATTTATACGTGTCAATATTTTATTTTTATACTAGAAAAAAATTCGTATGTATATGGCTGGGTGGTGCTATGATCAGTGCTTCCAATGCCCAGTGAAAAAGTTGCAAGTTCAAATCCAAGTCAGGGGTCGATCATCCCTACAGGGTCAATAAAATTAGCACAAGTATGCAGAAAGTCAACAGAGGTCATCCTATGAAAAATAAATAACTCCAGCCATGAGAATGTGGAATTTCCACGATTGGCTTCAGGCTGCCAAAGGAAATCAGTACCTACCCATACTCACTACTCAATGCCATATGCTTGTCTATCCCATATATGATCCATATATAAATGTCTGTGTGTATCTTTAAATAAGTGGACAACTACAATTGTACATCTGCACGCCACACATTACCCACATCAGTGACGGCGGAGTGAACGATTGAGCCATGGGTTCCTGGGCCATGTCCAGACATTAAACACCTATCACTTGAGAAGGTACGCAGCCTATAAAACAGTGTTCTTCACTAATTTTTCAGGGGGGGAGGGGGCAATTTCGCTGGTAAGACATCAATGTGAAGGCCGCTACACATTTGAGACCATTGGAGTTTGATAGCACGATGGGGGGGGAGGGGGGTGGTGTTATCACGTGTTGAGTATTGTCAAGGGCCGCACTATAGGCCACCAGGGGCTGCCAGGGGCCTGCAGGCCTTGCAATGAAGAACGCTGCTATCGACTATGGAGGTCTGCTGCCAGATCTAACCTGCCCCTTGCCCTCGTCCTCCAGCAGCAACAATCCCTGCGGTGCCAATCCCCACACCTCAATACCCCTCGTTTAACTGCCGATGATCAATATGTCCCGTGTCTATAGCATGCGTTGAGTCCCTATTAATAGAGCACACGTATATGCACATGGTTTCATGCTACCATGGTGCATATAAATGCATGTGTATATTAGTGTGTTAGAACCGTATTCTCCGGATCACAAGACGTGCAGGTTTTCTTACCCCTGTAATTGAAAGCAGAAGTTTGGGCTGTGTGATAATCTGGTGTGTGTGTGTGTGGGGGGAGCATTGATGCAGTGGTTATCATACTCTGCTACGAACTTCGCGACCCGAGTTCAATCCCCTCTCACGACCAATGATAGTGGCGAAGAATTCAACCGGTCCTGGGCCTCCCCTAAGTCGACTCAACCACAAATGAGTACTTACTGCAGAGTGTAAACATCAGCACCTGAGAGACAAAGACGGCCGGGCGTGGTGCTGGCCGCCACACCCCTCATGTGCCGTCCAGGCCTTCATAGGTGCTCGCTAACAGCACTTTCCCCAAAAGTCTGCTAAAGGCTATATGGCAGAGGTGGGTCAAAGTCATTGTTATGCAAGTCCAAGTCGAGTCGCAAGTCATCAAATTCATGACTCGAGTCTGACTCGAGTCCAAGTCACATGACTCGAGTCCACATCTCATAGGTGGGACAAAGTCATTGTTATGCAAGTCCAAGTCGAGTCGCAAGTCATCAAATTCATGACTCGAGTCTGACTCGAGTCCAAGTCACATGACTCGAGTCCACACCTCTGCTATATGGGGCATCTTTGTATGTGTGACAAGATTTGCATAACGTTTTGAGTGCATATTAATTTCCGGAGTGTCTGATATAGTCTCATAATCTGCAGAATACGGTGCATACATACACTGTACGTGTGCATTTTTTTTATTATTATTCAAATATTCTACCTGGATTTATCCCTTGAGATGGAACATCTCGCTTGCAAGGGTGACCAGGGATGTGTGTGTGTGCATGTATGAGTATTGTTGGTGTATGTATGAGTATTTAGAGCATATGGGAGGGTATGTATAGGAGACATGCATATGCACAAAATATCTACGTGATATACATGATGCACGCACACCACACATGAGTGTACAAGTGTGGTGTGTTTGCGCGCAGGACACACATATATTGCAGGCATGTAACAATTCACCCAACACCACCACCGATTCCACAAATTGTCATAAATCGGCGTTGTGATTGAAGTAAAAAATACGTCCGTTAAATCTTATCTCATTCTAAGTAAGTCGGGCAGACAAGTGCCACAAAGTGCAGCTGCCTCTCCAGCGGAGGTCCTCCTGCCAGCAGCGTCGTGAGCAAGCAATCGGAGATGCGAGGAACCCTTTACGTGTTGGGTAAAGGGGGCATCTGTGAAAAAAGAGCTTTATATCTCATCGGATTCCTCCAGCACAAATAAAGATTCTGATTTTGATTATCCACGGTGAGTGCCACCCGCCCCCTGCGGTGAGCCTCTGCAGCATCGCAAAGTGGAGGAGCCAGCACTGCTAATTATTAGACTAAATAATAGATTAGCGGCGTCGCTTGCCTGCAACGTAATTCGCGTACGTCACGATGTGATTCCTACGCGCAGAATTCCACGCATTGCGTCGTGAACGCGAGAACCAATTTTTAGTTTATTGTAATCAATTAGGTACATGCCCCAGTATATTGCATATCAGCATGATATTCACGATCCAAAGGCCGTGTGTAAACACTGTGTATAGAGTACGTGCTAGGGATGTATTTCAGGTTTTCAAATTAATGCAGGAATAGCCGGGAAAGTGTAGAAAATTTGGATTGGGGCCGAAATCATTTTTGTCTTAGGAATGATCTGAAAGTATTACATCGGAGGAATTGACTTCGCTGATATGATGTTACTTCTAGGATGTCACATGACCATCGGGTGACGTCACTTTTGTTAGCATAAAGACGCGTTAATTATATAATTTAACGGATACAAAAAATCCATAAAAATATCAAAAGAATCTCCTTAACATCTGAAACGCTTCCCTACTATATGCATACGCACATACAATTCATGATGCAAACTGCCATATAGTATGCACACACAGGTACACTTATACACCATGTGCATAGATCAACATCAACATGCTTTACATGAGGTGCCTGGGTGGCACAGCATTGAGATGGCATCGCTGAGACCATGGTTTCAAATTTGGGCAACCACCTGTGGTTCAACTGGGCTCTAAAGCATGGTCACCAATGCGGTGATTTGATTGCGATGCCAAGCAAATGCAAAAGCAGCCAGCTAGTGAGGTTAATTACAGAGGTAATTGATGGGACTTCAACAAAAATTATTCTGTCGTGATATTTTAGGACTTTTCTGACACCGAGGTGGTGCTCTGCTCACTGCGAAAGTTCCAAACGGAACTTCATCTCATGTCGTGACACCAATAGCAAAGCTGGAATGTAATTGGAAGTAAAAAAAAAGTAAACACTCAAAAAAATATAACATGCACGGTACATAAAATGCCTTTATTTGTGTACACAGTAAAACCTCTCAAAGCTGGACTTGCGTAAGCCAGAATTTTGGGGCAAGCCAGAAAGGCTGCTGACGTAATAAAACATATAGAAAACTAAAAATCCCATCGGAACACTCCTTGTGTTAATTAAACCGGGCATGGTAGGAGACAGTATGCGTATTTACACTAGCAAATCTAAACCGATTTTAAGCCTGCTGTGCTTATCTGTTGTGTGGAATGTGTTGAAGCCCTGTGCATTAGTTATACGCTCATCCAAGGTGATTCTGCTCGGGATTTCCTCTCGCTCTCCCTCTCTTATCCTCGTCTTGTCGAGTTGTTCTAGAATGATGTTAAAATCAACGACAACAAAAACCCTGTCCGGCCGGTGAGAATCATGTCCCTGCATTTACGGTCTCAACTTCCCACGATCTGTCATCGCGACGATGGTCAGCAGACTCGGGTTATACCGCACAGTGCAAAATGTCTATCGTAAATGACGTGAATTAAACTTGTCAGGAATTAACTGCGTGTGCGAAAAGCACTTCAACCTTTTTCACTAACTCTTTAATCAATTACCAATGAAAAATTATTTACAAGTATGCCGGATTCTAGATTTGAAGCTTTCGTGACTGCAAGGATTCTTACTCTTAGGTTTTTTTGGTAAAGTCACTGGATACAGTAAATCTAGCTGTGACGGTCCCACCTGATGACGGAGACTTGTGTTGCCTCCGAAACGTCGTGATTTATAATTTGTATTTCTATTATTATTTATATAATTTTTATTTTTATTATTTATTATGTATTACTTATTATTTATTTTTACCCACGTGACTTTACCGAAAAAACCTAAGAGTATGCCGGCTTCCAGAGGTTTTTCCGTCCCGTGATGGTGCATGAGTGGTGTGTATGTAAAGAGTACATGTATATGGTCATGGCCACATGCCACCCATGATGCATATAAATGTACGTATACCCTGGCATTACTCTGTACACCTACTCCACCCCTGAACCCCTCCCATTCCCTCCTCCGGTGAGGGGAGGGGTGCTGTGAAACGGACCTGACATCAAGTCGCCCCGACTCGATGGAGAATTACCTCCAGGTCTCCTGAGGACAGACAGAAACGCAGGGGAGAGTGGGGGCGACAGGGAGGGAGGGGAGGTCGAGAGAGAGACACATGCACCACAGAGGTAGATTCATGGGGGGGTTGGTGGGTGGGTGGATGGGGGGAGGTTGTGGGGGGGGAAGGAGAGTGAGTGGCAAAAGAGATTAATAAACATTACAGCACCATGCTTCTTTCCAAAGCATACACCGGGCACAGTTTAGAGCATAGTAAATACAAATGAAGTGACTGCAGGAATTAATATTCTTTGGGTCTTTCAGTAAAGTCACGTAGATAGGTTCAAATAAAATAACAAAAAACTACAACGTTTCCTGATGACGACCGCTTGTGTTGCGATCGAAACGTCGTAGTTTTTGGTTATTATCTTTGAACCTATCTACGTGCCTTTACCGAAAGACCCAAAGAATAAAAACGAAGTGGTGTGGGCTAATATCTCCCTAAAGCATCATTCTAGAATATTATATATGGCTGTGCTAATGAGAAACTGGCACCAACCACACAAATGTGGAATTTGCCCCAATGGCTCACGCAGCTGCCTACTGAGTTCTGTGCCACACTTTGACTTGACTTTGCCTTAAGGAGACAGAAATGTGGAATGTTTTGCCACCGACAACAGATGCGACCTCAGCCCGATCCCCGTGTTTCTTTGGGACGTGTTTGTTGTTTGTTTACCATCAAAGTTTATCGCTGCTCCCTTACCCTGCGGGGGAGCAGTGCTCATCTCTCTCGGCTGCTCTGAGCTGATGTGCCCCTCAACCACGAAAGCCGCCAATGGCTTTTCACGAAAATCGGCAGAAATACTCTTTGGTTCTTTCGGTAAAGTCACGTAGTTAGAAATAAAATAGAATAAAAACACCGGTAGAAAGTTTACCGACTCCAGAGAGATGAGAGGCCAAGTGAATCCCTGACCAGGATTTCAACTTTCGACCTTCCGTTTGTTCAACCCAAGTGTTTCTAACCAGTCGGATACAAACGTACAAATCTGGAGTCCCCATGGGTGCGTGGGCCAGACACCGGATCAGCCAGCTTAAGATCGCCATGATTTGATGGCGGCACACTCTACGGAGGTTTACATCCTCTGCAGGCAAGGATGACGCACGTTGGCTTCCGGCCAAAGTGCTCCATCAGCCGTAAGGAAGCCTACGAACGTCATAACACGGGGGAAGCCTTTTTGTTCTTTTCATATTTTTGTTGTCGTTTTTTTTTGCGTGCCGGTAACCCACTAAAGAAAATAATTAAAATAATCAAGGCCCAACACCAACACAAAAAAACGGTCTGGAGCGAGCAAAACATCCTGCCAAAAATCTGATACGTCGACGTCTCAATGCCAGGATGTGGGGTTTTATAAGCAGCGGACCTCAAAGAAAGGTAACGTGAAAATGCGTCAATAAAACAAAAACGCATTAGAAAAATTGCCCAAGGAAACTAAATGAAAGTCAACATTCGGCTTAGACATATATTCATTATTTAGCGTGTGCTTTTGCGCAGAGCTAGGCAGCAGCTTTATCACGTGCAAAGCGCAGGGATGGAGTCGTCCTCGGAATTTGGCAAACGCGCGCACACAATCACTTCCTACGAACACTGGGCGGTGGTGGTCCTGAGCCTGTGGCGGAAATTCTACAACCCCTGTGAGCAGAGACCGGTCTCCCAATGGGATCACCAATGTTGACTTCCCACAAAGTGGCGTTTATTTTATTGATCTCCACAAGAATGATGGGTGGAATTTGAATAAGAGCCAGGATGTGACCTCACAAGCGTACGGGTTCACAACATTAGTAATGGGGGAGGGTTTTTTTAATTGTGCATCATGTAAAAACTCATTGATGTCATTTGTATTGTCACAGGTATTGCCCATTGTATATTTATCACGAACCTTGGAAGAGTGCCATGAATAACACATTACCCCGCATGGATGCTGCACGATTGCTACGGTTATTGTACGACTGTCAAGAATATTGAATTGTTGTCACAGATGTTACCTGATGGTCATGAACGTTGCAAGATTGCCACAGATAATGTTCATCATGAATGTGGCAATATCGACAAAAAAAAATGTTGTGCAGATGATAACTGTCGTGGGCTGTTTGGTGGTTGGGCCTCCACTAGAGGGAGCGCAGTGAGCTCGAGTTCCCTCTACTAGATTGACAACTTGCAGCTCAGCACACGGCAGATGCCTGCGCAGCGCGACTCACGACCTCCTCTTGATACCAAGATCCAGGATGGTCATCGTGTCTATGCGCCGCTTCTCGGTGGCAGCCCCAACAGTCTGGAACGCCATCACCCCTCTGCACATTCGCAGCATCACCTCAATCGTCTTCTTCAAGAGACACTTAAAAACTCACCTCTACAGCCACGTGCTTTCGAGCGACTCTGAGCTTGGCTCCGTGCCTCTGAGTTGCGGCCGTTACGTCCCCAAATTTGCGCGCGTTATAAATTGCATTATGAATATTATTATTTACTAGAGGGTATTATTTTGCCTCCTCTTCCTCGCTGGAAAGATGGCTTGCAAGAGGTGGGATTACCCACACTTGACTCCCACCACACGATCGACTTGCTGCGGTGAAGCCATTCGTGTCGCACCATTGATTCGAGTGGCGTGCCGGGAGATCAAATGAAGCCGGCGACCTCTGGATTGCGAGCCTGGTGTGTGGACCATTAGCGGTCCAAGAACACCACAGGCATTGCAAAATCGTCACAAATATCACGCAATTATCATCAACTTTCCGCGAGTCATTATCGTGGCTATTCCCAAGTTAATCATGCGGGACACGTGCTTGGAAGCCGTAGGAGCTGCGTGATGATCATGGACGCTGCGCGATTGCGATCAAGTAAATCGCGGTGAGTAGGATAGGCCACCAGTGTGGTAGAAAAACACGGGAGGAAGAAGAATATCTCGTAATTAGCAGAAGATGGGAGAGCTGCATGTAAAAGAATTGGCTTGAGTGGTCTGCTCATTATTATTTAACCAATGGCAACAAATAGAACTTTTAATATCGTGGGAACATTTTGACTTGAAACTTTCGTGACTGCAGGATTTCATATTCTTGGTTCTTTCGGTAAAGTCACATAGATAGAAAATAGAAATAGAAAATAATCAAATTAAATTTAAATTAAAATAACACTAATTAATTTAATCAGGCGAAGAGAAAAGAAGACCGCTTGTGTTGCGATCGAAACGTCGTGGGTTTTTTGCTTTAATTATCTTCTATTTATAATTTTTATTATAAATGTTTATTTTATTATAATTTTTTAATACGTGACTTTACCGAAAGAACCAAGAATATGAATCCTGGGAACATTTAGAAATTTCACAGGATCGCTGAGGATGAGGTAGGTCTAAAAACCTTCCGGGGGGGGGGCGGGGGGGGCAAGGCAGGTAAATTTTCCCCATTGCCCACTCCTCGAATCTGACATTGTCCAGGGGGACATATTGACGAGTCAACGCCGGACAGGGATTTCAACTTCCGACCTTCCTTCCGGGCCGTGAGTAGTGACCGCGGCGCAACCGGACTAGTTCCTAACACAATAAGTGATGCCAAAGCGGCGTCGCTAAAGTAAACGAGTGTCTCCCCTTGTGCAAACCAACGTTCACTAGCGAATCGAGGGAAAACCAGGACGGGTGGCAGCCGCTAGTTGTGTGACGAGTGCTGTGGGGTTGCGCGTGTTGCGGCGGCGGTAGCGGTGCTACCCACCCTGCGTGGAAGCGACCCTGGCGAGCGCGCTGCTCCAGCTGCTGGCGGATGTGCTCCAGCTTCACGGGGCTTGGGATGAAGCCGATCTCGCAGCCCTCCTTCACCAGCCGCCCGATCCACCAGTCGTTGTTGTATTTCTGCAACGGGCACCAACACAGATGCGAGCGCAACGCGTGTACCGCGCGTGACGCGCCGAGCGAGCAGCCGCAGAGAGAGAAACCGGGGCGACGCTGTGCTATGAACCTGGCCGCCCGAGTTCAATTCCCGCTCACGGCCAACACCAGTGACCAGTATCTGAACTGGTCTTGGGTCTTACGCGTGGCCCGTAACTCAGCGTGGACGTGTGCGGAAGCCATCGAGTGAGTGTTGGTGGGCCATACACAGACTCGTGAAACTGACTCCCTCCACTCACGGGCATCGAGGTCGCCACAACCTGGCTTGTGGCCAGGGCATAATGGCAGTACAGAAAGTGGGTTAGTTTACATCTGTACGGGGATTGAGTGTTAACCCCCCCCCCACCTCCGCCCCATCGAATGCATGGGATTTCTCCTGATACTCCGGTTTCCTCCCTCGTGTATGAAAAGTTGTAAATGCAGTTGGTCAAGCATGCAAATAAAGGACCGCAGATTTTTAGCAATTTTTGTCTCTGGTTTTGGCTGCCTCCTCCACAATGTCCACGGATTCTCGGGCCTCTGAATCATCGTCTCTCACCAAGGGTGAACAAAAACTGTTCCCAGTTATTGCATTCCACATGGCTAACTAATGATATTAGTGGGTGCTGGGTGCCGTGATATTTGATCGGCTGTGGACATGGCCAGGCATGAGGTAGCACATTTGGCGCTTGATGCGGACGTTTGCGGTTAAACGCCCATGGCAACTCTGGTTAATACTGCGGCTGTAGTAATTATAAATATGGGTGGTCTGATTCACAGTGGAAGCTAAAGATCACGTGACGTTATTCCAAAAAAGTTTAGGCCATGTGCGCCAGCGTCACAGCTGAGCACAATCTTCCAAATTTTAAAAATTACCCACAAATTACGCAATTGGGAAACAGAGCAACGTGCCCCAAACCCCCCCCCCCTCCCCCATTGCGAAACTACTGCATGTGACGTGAAAGCTTCGTGCTTTCAGAACGGTGTGAATACCAAATGTACACAGGTTGCCATGTTCATACGATACCGCTCCCCACATGCAAAGACAATGAAGACAAAGATCCCCCATGTAGCTTTAACAGACTGTTGGGGAAAGTGATGTTAGCGAGCACCTATGAAGGCCGGCAGAGTACACGAGGGGGTGGGTGGCCAGCACCACGCCTTGCCACCTTTGTCTCCCTAGTGGCACACTGCACCAGGTACTCTTTTGAGAATGAGTCGACCTAGAGGAGGCCCAGGACTGGTTCAGATAATCGTCACTGGTGTTGGCCGTGAGCAGGAATTAAACTAAGGTCGTCAGGTTCGTAGCCCAGCGCGCCAACCACGACACTACTGCTCCCCACATAAGACATACGCACACATAGAAAAAGACGTGCCACAACATACATGCAACATCTTTCCTGTAATTTTCCACCCTTGAGAAATACTCAGAAGGCACACAACCAAGTCCTTAAGGAGTTCCTCAATCTAAGAGCGGTATAATTTGCATGCCAGGGCTCGCATTAACCAAGCAGAACGGTTGAATCCCAGGCTCCCGCCCGAAATTAAACATGGCTCGCAACATAAAGGGAATGGTCTTTGCCGTGACAATGTGGAATTTAAACGACGAGTTCAGAGTGGTCGATGGAGATAAGTGGAGAGACTTTGAATTTGAGATTTGTTTGAAGGCGTAACAGATTTGATTGTTTCGGTCTGATCATCTGCTTCTGCATTACAGTGCATACGTA
Organism: Lampetra fluviatilis; assembly: GCF_964198595.1. NCBI lineage: Eukaryota > Metazoa > Chordata > Hyperoartia > Petromyzontiformes > Petromyzontidae > Lampetra > Lampetra fluviatilis. Next base: position 4,582,487 of record NC_136295.1, on the reverse strand, counting down.
CATTGAACTCCGCACTGTGCGTAGCCAACCGTGCTAATCGGAGGTACAGTACATCATCATCATCAGCCATGGTCAATCCACTGCTGGATGAAGGCCTTCCCAAGCCACTGCCGCCTATGATTCTGCAATGTAACGATGGTCCTAGCAGCCGCACGCGAGCTTGATTTCACGACTCCATCTCCCTGGTGGACGTCCTCTCGGTCGCAGTCCATTCTTTGACCGTGCCCTCATTGTCCTTGACCACCAGCCGTCCAAGTCCCACTTACTTTTCTTAACAATTCAAATTACGTCGTTACCCCGCGCACATTCACCAATCCACGCGCTCCTCTCTCCACCCCTCGATGTAATCATCCCCCAAGCGCGAATCGCCCCTTGCCCTATTTGCGCGCTCGAATTGTCGCTTTTCATTGTTACTGCCCGAAATTCATGAGGCAGAGGGAAATGCACTTTTGCACTCGTGCATCAAGCACCAGCTACGGGCCTGCTTTTGGATGTGATGGTCAGTTCCATTGGTAACCAAATCAGCGATGATGAGATGTTAATCTGCTTACAATTATGACACTTTGGGTATCAAAAGGCGATGGTTGTAATGTTTTAAGTTTATTTACTGCATGCATTATTCATCATGCATTTCATTATTTCTCAAAGGTTTAGGCCAAGCAGCCAATGTTACCAGTGGTCATTTTGCCTAGAAGAGGACCACGTGCATCAATGTTTGCTCATGTTTGTTGGACTAAAACTTTACACGCAAACAAAGACAAAGATCCCCATGAAGCCTGAACAGACTGTAGGAGCAAGTGCTGTTAGTGAGGACCTATGAGTGCCGGCACTACAAACGAGGGGGTGGGTGGCCAGGACCACGCCCGGCCGCCTCTGTCTCCCGAGTGGCGATGTTTACAGACGACAACAGGCACTCATTTGTGGTTAAGTCGACCTAGGAGAGGCCCAAGACCAGTTCAGATACTGGTCACTGGTGTTGGCCGTGAGCGGGAATTGAACTCGGGCCGCCAGGTTCATAGCACAGCACCCTAAACGCTACACTACCACTCCCCACACACAGCCACACACACACAAATACAGTCAATCTATATATATAAAATCGCAAATCTGTCTGCCTGTCTGTGTGTCGCCGGACCATACGCAGTTTCATTGGACGGCGGTTGCCCCTGGCAACGGGTAGCGACGCATTCGCTGCGGGGTGGACGCCATTTTTAATTCCCGTTAAAAATATGCGCACGCATTAACACGCGACTCTGAGGTAAATTCATCAAAGTTTCACGTCCTCTTCACTCCCCCCCCACCACAATGTGTGCAATTACTATTATAGGGTCGGTAGATTATAAAATTATAGCGATTAGACAGTATTATTGTAGCGCGGGGGGGGGGGGGGTAACGGCCCCGGTACCCAGCCTCAGCCGGATCGGCAATCTAGGCGAGGCCGGAGGCTCTGCACGGTACTAGGCCTCGACACCCCACCACACTATAGGCCGTACATATTACTGCACAGCGGCCGAGGAGATCGTGCCTGAGGGGGGGGGGGGGCAGGGGTAGCAGCCCATCTGTGTATATATGTAAGGTTATTAAGAAATATATTTTTCACCCGGGCAACGCCGGGTACTTATGCTAGTCATTATTTAACTTGACTGCACTCACATATGCATGTCCACATGGATCACTGCTGTGCAACGTGAGAAATAAATTCCTGCAATCAGATTTCTTTTTTTTCAGATATTACACGGCACTTTTTTTACGGCTAATTTTGGTTGTCGGTACATCTATGTTTGGAACTGAAAATGAGCTCCGTACCATTTTTAGAAATGTGTGACGAGGTGATTGCCAATGCGGCTAAAGGGCTTCGAATGTGTGTGTGTCACGTGATCATAATTTATAATAATTTAGGCTTGTGACGTGCCGCACAATATTCGCTCACTCTCGAAGAGAGAGAGAGAATGACTAAGAGACACAGAGAGGAACTACAGTTGAATTGAAAAGGCAGCAACCAGATAGTGAGCTTGCACCAAATCCTCTGCGGTTCTCTTCATATGAAGTTGTTGTTGGCCAATTAATAGGCATGTAAACTTGTGCGAGGAAACCGGAGCACCCAGAGAACGCACACGTGTGTGAAGGGACAACGCTCGATCCCAAACAGGATGTAACCGGTGGTACAGGGACTCCTTCTACTTACGAACGATTTAGGTTTCATAGGTCTGTCAGTAAGTAGATTTGTTCTTAAGTTCAACTTTACGACGTTCAACGTCGATTCCAAACATGTTTTATGGCATGTACACTAAACAAGGGGACTGGCTTTAACAGTCGTGTAATCTCCTGTAGATGTAGACACCACTTGCTCTTCATGTTCTGCAGATGTAGATGCCACCACCGACATCTATTGCGTGGCGGTTAATAATAATAATATAATAATAGTTCAATTTGTAACGCGCGCAAATTTGCAGACGTAGTGGCCGCAACTCAGAGGTGCGGTTGAACTTATGGCTCTCGATCTGGACAGGCAACCGGACAGACGGACAGGTTTGTTCGTATCTCTGAAAGTTCGCAAGTCGAATGTTCGGAAGTAGAGGAGTTCCTGTACTGCAATCTCCTGGTAAGTCCTCAACACCCACTGGACTCTCGTTTGTGTGATCCACCGCCCGGCCCTGCCTCTACACTGCAAATCAACACTTGAGAAAATGTGTTCAAATACGTACACATTAGAGCCCTGTTCGTGCATCCACTGCTAGATGTGTGCCTCCCAGTGTCATGGCAGTCATAGAACGGTGAAGGATTGTTTGACCATACTTCACCATGGTGGTCAGTGTAAGGTGGTGAAGTGGGGGGATGGTAGGGGGGTGGGGGGCATCCAGGACCAGTTCTGCTATGGATCACAACTGATGGTGGCCACGGCCAGACAATGAACTTAGGTTGCTGGGCTCCATAGTAAAGCATGCTGATCACTGTGCCACCACTCCTTAAGTTGCATTGGTACTCTGACAGCATTGGTACTTCAAAGATATTTCATAAGAGCACCCATTAATAATCAATAATTCCTAATTGCAACGTACTGCACAGTATTCGACTCAAGAGGCGTGAGGAACTGCAGACAGGTGGGAAGGCAGCCACGCAATGAGCTGGCACCAATAATTGCCAAAGCTCTGGGGTCCTCTATATATTAAAGTGTTATTGGCCAATAAATTAGCGGTTACATGTGGGAGGAAACCGGAGCGCCCGGAGAAAATCCACACATGCGACGGGGAAACACTCGATCCCGTACAAACGGAACAGGTCGAGTCTGCATATTTGTTGGACTGCCTTCTCCTGGCAAGCCAGGGGAATGGCACCATCGATGCCCAGGGGAAGGGAGTTTCACGGTATTTGCGTGATCCCCCAACCCTCGCTGCCTCCCCAAGAGTTTGGATTGCAGGCGCGCACCTGGCGAGTCCGGCAAGCCCCATCTCTCGCACGACTGATGCATGGATGTTGAAAGAAGCAATCATGCGTTATTCTTGCTAAGACAATGTCCATTTTCCTCAGAAGTAGTCTCGCGTGGAGGGAATTCTTATAATGCCGTGAAAATAAAGGTGCCAATTTTCTTCCGTTCAATGTCCGGAACGATGGTGGGAATGGAGCAAAAAACTAACTCTTTTTTTTTGCTTTAAACCTTTTGTGTTTGTGTTGTTGGCAATTCTTGTGATTTGCAGTGTGTCAACTTCCCTACCGGATATGTGCAAGCCCAAATTTCCTGGTAACCACGCTTAGAAGTCCAATTCCCATAAACAAGAATAAAAAAAATCTCCCATATAGTCTTTAACAGACTGTCTGGGCAAGTGCTGTTAGCGAGCACACAACAAAGCCTGTGGCCAGCATCCATGCCCGGCCCCCTTTTGTGCTGATGTTACCACACTGCAACTAAGTACTTCATCCCGGTTCAAATGTTTTGCCACTGTTATTGGTCGGGAATAGTACTCGGATCGCTGGTTTCGCAGTGTGATCGCGGTAACCACAACACTACCACTCCAGTCATAAACAGACACACACATACGCACACACACCCCAGGTTCATACAGCAGGAATTCTCAGTTTTAACAAAAACATGCTTCTGCACATTCCAGATGAAGCCAAATGTTCAACTCAAAAAAGCCATTGGGTGACTCTCCCCGATCGAGCCGGCAACGAGAAAGTTTTCATCTCCACTTTGAGCAGCGCCTGAGAGCTGGTGTTGGAAATTCCACATTCGTATGGAGGGGGGTATATTCCCGACAATTTGACCACCATGTGCGTTCCACATTGCTGTGCTCATTCGTATGACCACTACCTTTACGACCTTGCGTTACACATTTGTATTAATATCAAGAGCGTTGCCGAGTGGACTCGACAGGTTTTTGATTGTGGCTTGAGCACTGTGCCACACTGCCACTCGGCCCGGATGTATATGAACATTGAAAAAAGCAAATAAATATCTATTTATTTATATTATAAATATTACTTTGAAAGAATACAACTCTGTCATTACTTTAATTACTTTTGTAAACAGGAAAATGACCTGTGCTTTTGACGTTTCTATTGAATTGTTTCATTGTTTTTTTTCTCTCTCTCTCTCTCTGCGGTTCTATGTGCTGCGGTTGTGGCTGGTATAAACTGGTATTACCGAAAGAACCAAGAGTATAGAGTATGGGATAAACCTGTGGTGGCACTTTGCCTGTAATGCACAACTTTGGCAGCGGGGTCTGATGGATCACACAAGGATCCTCGCATTGATCAATACTCACAACTTTTAGATCGACAAGGTGGTTTGCAGAAGACGGCGCAATGAGTGGGTTGATCAATTAATTATCCGCGCAGGTATTTTCACATTATCTCGTATGCGTCTGTTTTCTCCCACAGAAAATTACCGACTTGAATTTGTTTTTCATCTGTGGATATCATTGCAGAGCAGGCTGAGACCATCAACTGCCTACACTTAATCACAGGTGGATTAAACCTCGATTCAAACCCAGGTTTCCCAGTAGTGCCGAGACAGCCAGGGGAATTCCCACCGCTTGGGGTGTGCCGTATGAGCAAGGAGCCACTTTTTGACCTTTGACTTGAGTGAATGGGTCACATCAGTTACCTGGTATGACACGATAAACTTTTTCTTCTTCTAGATTTGAAGTTTTCGTGGCTGCAAGGATCCATACTCGTTGGTTCTTTCGGTAAAGTCACGTAGGTGAAAATAAAAAATAATAATACAAATAATTTTTCTTTTCTTTTTTCACTTACGTCACTTTACCGAAAGAACCAAAGAGTAAACTATTTTTCATTTTACCAGGTAAGGCACACTTTTTTTCAGAAGCTAAATGATAGCTAAACGAAGCGGCTTATCACGTGGACATTCATCGCAGCCAAATACTCTAAATGCATGGTTCAAAATGTGGAGGGAAAAACCAGAGGACTACGCAGCCATGGGAGGAACATGCAAACTCCAAATATACAGGAGTCAGGGTCGGGGTTGAGCCCACGACCTGTGTAGAACATACAGCAACAGATACCCATTGCAATCTGGATTAGCCCAGGTGGGAATGGAGAAGTGGTTGGTGCACCGCGCTTCGAACCCGGCAACCTGAGTTCAATTCCTGGACATGGTTAACATCAGTGGCGAGCGACATCTGAACTGGTGCTGGCAACCCCCCCCCCGCCCAATCACCCCCACCCCAAACCATCCACACTGACCAACACGGTGAAGTATGGTGAACAAAAAAAACCCATCACTGATACAGCATGGAGAGAGCTTCCTGCTAGAGTGGATTGACAATGGTAAAAGATAAACGGTAAAGGTACAACCCTGCAATTGCTATCTCACGCCACTGCTGGCGGAAGAGCCACTCTTAGACAAAACTCCAGAGCGTATGTGGTCTACTTTAATACGTTGACCAGACATTTTTTTTTCAGTTTCATTTATTTGGTATAGCCCTGTGAGCCATTCGGCTCCTGAATCGGGTGCAACCGCAACAAACAAAAAAACAAAAACATGAACAAGAAAACATCTTAAAGTGACTATGCGCAAACAGAAAAATCCAGGAAAAAACTGCAAAGTCTTCCAAAACTGTTGGAAGAGTGACTAACAATAAACTGTAAGTAATAATGATTATCATAATTTATTATTATTATTACAATGATCCAAAACAGTGCCAAGTGGCGTCTTCCGTTGAGCCACCGCAGCACCACTCACCTCCTTGATGTGGAGGAAGTCCTTTCCGTCGAAGGAAATCGCCGTTCCGTGCACAGGGGCGTCCTCGTCGCTGAAGCCATTGTAGCTAACGTTGGTGCGGACCGCAAACGCCACGGGTTTCGTCTGAAGCACACGACGGACGACACACACACATGCATGCAAGCACACACACACCTCCGTTTAGCACAGTTGGCTACGTACAGTGCGAAACAAGTTCGACATACACACACACACGCGTGCGTGCGTGCGCGCGCTATTTCACTGCAACGAAATATATTCATAGGAATAAAATCAATCAATCGATCTCTCTATTGTACGTGCCAGTCCTGTATTGTTCTCAATAAAGATGGGCATCAGTGCACATGACAACAGAACGGGAACGCTCCGGGAGTATGGAAAAACAAGAATGAAAAAAAAACCGTCACGACCTCAGCGGGCTAACACCGACTGAGCAAAATAAAGTGCAACCGCGCGCAGCGAATATACGGCGTAAATATATTTACAACAATAATGTAACATTCATGGGTATCGGCGCCATTCTTGTAGCGCAGGGCTACCACGAGTGAAGGTGCTATGTTTCAAAACTAAACTATTTTTTTATTTTACCAGGTACGGCCCACTGAGCTGTACAGCTCTTTTTCAGGAGTGACCTGGCCACACATGATAGCTCAACGAAGTGGTTTATCGCGCGGCAATGAATAGCAGCCAAATACTCGAACCACACATTTCTACATGTGGAGAGTAAATCCGGAGGACCCAGAGAAAAATACACCCTACCACGGATAGAACATGAAAACTCCAAATTGACAGGAGTCAGTGTCGGGATCAAACCCACGACCTCCTGCATACCAGGCCAGGTAGTTAACATCTTGCCACCATGGCGCCCTATTTCACGGATGGGCGTAGTTTGCCAGTAGGGAGCGATGTTGCTTTGTACAATCCCAATTGAGCAATGCGCTAATTTGTGGGCCATAGCTCAGATTTGGCAAAGGTGGGCCACGACGTTGTCACTCGATGGCCTTCTCGTTGTAAATTACATCACGGGATCTTTACCGTCCACTCTGAAGCGGACGGCGCATATCTGTCATGGTTAATAGGCCCGCTGAACTAACCGCGAACATCTGCAACAAGTGGCCAATGCGCTGCCGCTGGAACATGTCACAGCCCAGGAGCAAGTCCCTCGGTGGGGGAGATGGAGCTGTGAAATCTGTTGGCGCGCACGCACAGGGTGCATTGTCGCGTCACAGAACTGTGAGGGATGCCGATGGCTTGGGGAGGTCTTAAACCCACAGTGGTCATGGCTGCTGGTGATGATGATGAAGAGTACATAATAACCTCCTTCTCTCTCTTAGCTCTGTGCAGCGCAGCTCTGAAGCCCCTTTATATATATTTTGTTCCGCTATTGTAAAGCAACCTGACTTAACGTGATAAAAAAGCGTCCTATAGATACTGACATAACGTGAGACCAAATTGTCAAGACACACACAAGGCTCTATTACACCACCAAAGTAAAATAACATTCAACTCCATAAGCCAAAAGGGCCTTGTTTACCCACAATCCACCAAGAAAGTGCACAATCATTTTCTAAGATTTTCTGCGTTGCACTGTAATAGCTCCAATGTTTGTGGATGGTTCTTGCCTATAACACCGGGAAAGCCCTGCAGCATTATTTAAAAAGGCCGTACCCTGTTGATGAATCTCAGAAAATAAAAAAGGTCCAAGGTTTTCCTGATGAAACAAATGCTGCTGGGAAAACACAGGATCAGAAAGCTTATTTTGGCTGATCGACTTAAATATCGCTCTCCGATGCGTTTTCGGGTAACATCGCGTGTTGTTCCACACGATGTCCCACGTGTCACCCCACGTGCTGAAATTCGGTTCTGTGTTGGAAGCTCCTTCATGTCCGCACATTGTGACGAGCAACAGGCTGTACAACACAAAAACAAACGTCGGAGAGGCACACAGCGCAACCGCGAGCAACATGGGACTTAAAAATGATCTCATACTTTTTTGTGGTGAAACGACCCCTTATCTGTTTAACAAATTACTTTGGTGACCCTGCGTTGGCAGTGGTGCAAGAAGCACAAATAACAAGACTCTCAACATGTTTGTCAATAGGACTGTGGACTTAAAAGGAAAAATGTATAATTGGTGACATTTCGAGAAGTGGCCCTTCTTCGTAGCACATAAATGGTACGTGCTGTTGACCAACGCGTTGAGTTTTTTCCCTCATCTGCGAATGTGTTTGTATTTCATACCCCTCAATCTACCACGATGGCGCATTATACATTTGAGAATGGTGGTCGTCATGCAGAATGACGGATCTCCACCATGGGAATGTGGAATGTCCACCACATAACCGGGACATTAATTGGGATGAGTGCCACCCAGAACACAAATTGACCTGAAGCCAATTTGCCATCAACTGTGTGATCATGATAAGCGTTCACTAAAAACACTTGCCTCAGCGGTCAAACCACTCGACAAGGGCGAATTCATAATATTCAAAAACATACGATGTATGTAAAACAAACACATGTTTGAATGTACAAGTAATCCATTTTTTTGAATTAACATGAACAAAAATGTCGTTCAGTTATTACATTTCATCTGACCGGGTGGCACAGCAGTTAGAGTTCTTGACTGACAATTCGTAAGGTACCTGTTTCAAATTCTGGCCATGAGTTCGACACGTGCCATCGTGTTATCTTTCCAGGGGCTCGTTAACAATAACTGCCGCCACTTCGTGGCACGTCAACAGTGTGTCATTGTTGCCGCAATAATGGCCCTCACCATGGCTCTGTCAAATGTCCACCGTTGGCTCAGGAGTGCCAGCAGAGGATGAGTGCAGCCCAATGCTCGTTTGAGCAGGGAAACGCTTTTGACTTTTTTCCACTGTGACTCAGCCAGACGAATGGACGTAAGGTTCGTGTCGAGTCTCAGCTGGGACCGATTTAGCCTTTGACGTAAGAACGCTCACCCACCTTCCCGTACAACAAGGCAGCAATTCTTTATTTTATTCCGAGCTGCCTGAAGATGAATTCTTCCCTGGCAACAAATACCTATTAATGTACTGGAGTAAAATAATCCATTCGCCGGACTTGTTTTTCAATAAATAACTGCGCAGTGCAACGCTTCCCAATGACAGTGCAGGAATTGTTTGTTTATTTTCATGTCCATATGCTTGCTCTAGCCTCTATCATCATCATCAGCAGCAGCAGCCATGATCAATTCACTGCTGGATGAAGGCCTCCCCAAATCATCACCACCTCTCACATTTCTGTGATGTAATAATCCTAAACTAAACTATTTTTATTTTACCAGGTAAGGCCCACTGAGCTATATAGCACTTTCTCAGAAGCGACCTGGCTATCACAAATGGTAGCACAACGAAGTGGCTTATCATGTGGAAATGTATAGCAGCCAAATACTCTAAACGCACGTTTCTAAATGTAGAGAGTAAATTCGGAGCGCCCGGAGGAAAATACACTCGACCACGGATAGAACATGCAAACTCCAAACCCACGACCTCCTGCATACCAGGCGAGGTCAGTAGCATCTCACTACCGTGGCGTCTACCTGGAACCATCACATTGGAGACACTTTTTAATGTTAAATTTCATGGGACCTCCTTTGCCAGTAACCAAAATATACTAATAGGGTTTTTCTGGAAACAAATTTTCGTTTGTGTATGTTTGCATTTGATTGCAAGTATTGTGGTTAATGTAAGCATGATTCCTTGCAAAAGGTGTTAGTTTTGTTGCCAGAAAAAAGGGGAAAACCCCTATAAGTAATGTTAAATTTGTTTTAAGCATGACAGGCTTGAGGGCTTCAGTCTGGCCATTAATATACACATTTAAACATATCATTATCATCATCATCAGCCATGGTCAATCCACTGCTAGACAAAGGCCTACAAAGCCACCGCCATCTCCTATGATCCTGCAATGTAACGGCCCTCCTGGCTCTTGCACATGAGCTGCTTTCATCCCTACATCTCCTCGGTGTGCACACTCCCAGGCGTGCTCCAATCCTTGGCCGTCACTCCATTACTCTTGACCGTCAGCCATCATCTCTTCAAGCGACGTCCCATGTCCAAGCCCGCTTACTTTCCCTAACCTATTGAGTGATCTCATAAAACCTGCACATCTAATCAATGTGGTCCGCTGTCCGTAGCACATCGTGATTCCAAGCGTCCATCTCCCTATGCTTTGCTTTGCACCTTTCACGTCTCAATGCATGATTACGTTTTATTATTAAAACCGCAGGAGTATTTTTTTTTAAACAATTCACTAAAGACTCCCTGATTCTCAAAATTCATTTAGGTGCTTACTGTAAAGTGTGTCTGGATAATTCGTCTTTCAAATTGTTTGTGTCGGTCTCCCTGTATCTCTTTACATCAGCACCACTTCAATACACACCATCAACAATCACCATAGAGAACGTGGAATGGAGATGAGTGTCTGGTTACCTTATTATGCATTTACCTATCTATAGTTTATATGTTTCTACGGCCAAAATAACCCAAAATGTGCTTGATTTCATTAGATATCTGAAGGTAAGCAAAGTCGAGCCTGTATATTGCTCGTGTGTGACTTGAGTGTATGGAGCTGTGTTAATATTCATTTTGCATATGTATGTGTACCAAATATGTATCTACTTACCATTTAAAACATAACTTTGAGCTTGTTGTCAATCCACGGCTGACTGAAGGCCTCCTCATGCTCTTTTTGAGGATTGTTTGACCATACTTCACCACGCTAGCCAGTGCAAGCCAGTTAAGGGGGCAGGCCAAGACTCACAAATGATGTTAGGCATGGCAGAGAATCAAACTCGCATCGTGAGGTTCATAGCAAAGAGTTGCTAACCACTGCACCCCAGCTCCCACCCACATATCTAATTAACTTATATTTATCTTGCTTTCTCATTGTCTACGGTATCTATTTGCACAACAGTTTGACAATCAAATGATGGATGGCAGCCTCCCCGTTCTGTGTCAGTCACGGGGGTTGTTTGACCATACTTCACCTCACTGGTCAATGCGGAATAGTTAAGGAGGCCCAGGACCAGTGCAAATATCACTCGCCATTGATGTTAATCAAGGCATGAAATCGAACCCATGAATGGGTTCGTAACATAGTGCGCTAACAACTGTGCCACCGCTTCCTCCGTACCATCGTTTGCCCTATCGTTCTTGAACACGTCAATAAATCTATCTGTCTGACGATATTCATACAAAATATAAAGGTGCATTCCCGGAAATGTCTTGCGCATGCCACTGCTGGTGGAAGGACCTCCACAAAATTAAGCTTTAGAGGCCTACCTGTAGAGGGAATGTTGGCCCACTCTTTCACACTGGCCAGATATCTTGGAAGAGATGGGAGTACCCACACTCCCCCCCCCCCCCCCCCCCCCCCACATGCAACCTGTCGAACGATTAACTCGTAGTGAACCCATTTATGCTGCTACGGAGGAGGAGGGATTCAATAAACTTGTAGCACTGCTTCGACTGGCATGTCGGCACATCGAATGAAACCGGCGGACCTCTGGATTGCAAGTCCAGTGCGCTAACCATTACACCACGGCAGCAATGTTGCCATAAAACAGCAGGAATCCTGCCATAGTGTAACGGTACACGTATACAATTTTTCCTTCCATCTATTGGGATTACACATAGCAATCATTGGCCCCTACGAGCAGACTATGCCCGACTGCAGGCCAGGTGCTGAGTCACCTTTCGCCCCCCACAGTGACAGCTGCCACTGTGGGTGCCCTTTCAAATGTGTTGAGATGAGATGAAGATGTAAAGCTCCCCGGGACTCTGCCGGCATATAGGAAGGGCGCTTTTATGCATAAAAAAAACATTATCGTTGCGATTATCTCCATATTAATATATCCATTTATCTACATATTTTGTCTGGATATACTATTCAACACTGTCCATCCATTCGCAAAAAATTTGAGCAGGGCGGGTGCGAGCCGTGGAGGGTGGGCCACACACAAAGGGTCCCACCTCACACAGATGCAGTGCGAGCATTAACTGCCCATCCATTATTAACGCGCGCCTCAATTATTCAGTATTATTTAGGCAACACACAGCACCGTGAAAGCCCCCCCCCCCCCAAAAAAAAAACATTTTCTCCACGGAGTTTTTTTCTACCCACCCCCCTTTCAAAAAAACCGGAAAGGATTTCAAGCACTCGGGGATAAAACGGCGGCGGCAAATAAAAAATCTCAGCAGGCAGACGACGTGGAGAAGGGACGGGCAGACGGGCATGGCTCTGGCCTGACAGAGAAGGCCTCAGGATTACGAAAAAAATATGTCGCTGCTGGCAAGTAACGCGTTACAAAGCGATTGCAAATATTGGTATCGAATAGCCAAGGAAGGCATCTAGTAACCCCCGAATTATTTCTGGTGATCGGATTACAACTTGCGAAGGACCGGTTTACCGCTTTTTCAGATTACTTTTGGGTGTTTAGTTTAAAATAACGTTACAAGCGCAACTGCAGTGGAGAAATTATCGTGTGGGTGGCTCGGGTTGATGCGAGGACAGCAGCAGCCAAGGAATATAGAGTGGGTAACGATATAGAGTGTACATGCACAGCCCGTTTTATGTCAATCCACTGCTGAATGATGGCCTCCCAATGCCTTGGGGGCCTTGAGAAATCTTTGACTATTTCTCACCACGATGGCCAGTGCGGGTGGGTAAAACTGAGTGGAGCGAGTGCAGACTAATACTTGATGGATTTTGAGGCACTGCCCTCTACTGCCCACAGTGTCCACAACACCTGCTGCATGCACGGTGGTCAACCATCCAAGCACGTGGCCTATTAACGGCAATAATAACGTCATCGGCTGTAGTCAATCCACCGCTAAATGAAGGCCTCCCCAAGCCACCACCATCATCATAACAAGGTAATGATGATAATAGCTGGAACTCATAATCAACGTTTTTGGGTTTAGATCGCGTTATTTATAAATGTGTCGTAACCCTCCACCACCCGACACGATCAGATTATTAAAACAATAAAAATACCATTTATCTCAGGAGTAACTGACAAATTAGCCCGTGTTTTGCAAAAGCAAAACATTACAGTAAGATTTGGTACAGTACACAAAATTCAACAACTAGTAACGTGCACTAAAGACGAATTACCTAAATTATCAACAGAAGGTGTATATCGGATTAATTGTGTATGTGGCAGATGCTATATTGGACAGACAGGGCGTAACGTTAGTGTAAGACTAAAAGAACACCAGAGAAATATTAAACTATCACAAACACAACTGTCGGCAGTGGCAGAACATGCATGCCAACAGGGACACTCAATTGATTTTGACAACGTGGAAGTGTTGTGTAAAACTAGTTACTACTGGCAAAGACTAATTAGAGAATCGATTGAAATTGAGAGAAACAGAAATAACTTTAATCGCTCAGACAGCTACAGGCTTAGTGCGGCCTGGAAGCGTATTATTAAATAAGATACATTACAATTCCTTATAAGGGAAACAAACACTAACTGATCACTAATGTAGCATAATCACAATAAAACACATTCCAAATGATTACTAATCTACAACTCGCATCGTAACAATAGCCTGATTACTAATCTAGTATATAATTACAATCACTCCCCCCTTGAATCTTTGCACCTGATGAGTTAATGAGTTAATGATGACGTCACCCTGCTGCTGCCCTATATAAGAACGGGAGACACAGCAGAGCCTCACCATTCTGGCGAATTGCCCGATGATGCTGGATGCAATTACCAGTGAAACGTCGTACTCAAATTGTAAATGTTGTGGCTTCAACACACCGGTGGGCTAAAGCAGTGAACTATTTGTCTTTTGTCAACGTGACACATTTTTACTGATTGGCTGTGTCGGGTGGTGGAGGGTTACGACACATTTGTAAATAACGCGATCTAAACCCAAAAACGTTGATTATGAATAACATTGGTCGCGAAAGCCTACGTGTTAAACTGAATAGCTGGAACTGCAGTCATTCTCACCAATGCCACCGGTGTGTCCCGTGAACACAGTTTTCTACTTTTCAATTGCCTTGCACAAACACATGCTGACGTTAAGGAAGCCAATCAATAGCTCTTAAGGCCGTGTCTGCATTGTTCACTTAATGGCTCTGAAAGCTGTTCGTTCGGCATTGTAATTGGACTCGCAGGAGCAGATGTAGGAAGAGCCCTGGTGGAGAACGCCTGACGTTTTGCTTTGTTTAAATTTAAAACAAAAAGCTGCCCCATTTCCCATACTGTATTTAAGGTCAAAGTGTCTCCCTGCTCGAGCAAGCATGGGGTGGCATTCATTTCCATCGGTAGCCTTGAGCTAGAGGAAGAAATACCATGCATCTGTGGTAGGTGCCAGTTAATTATATCAGTGTGTAACAATTTAAAAAAAAAAAATTTGTTCCTGGGTAGTAAGTGCTATTTCCTAATTGCTTATGCCTCAAAAGTACAGATAAATGGCTATTATTCCCCACAAACTTTGCTTTTGTGACCAGGACATTGATATTTTGAAATTTACCTATTTTCCAGAACATTCCAGATAGATTCAGTGCTGATTAAACGTGGAATAACTTCTAGAACATTGTAGAACTTTCCAGTAATATAATTAGGAATATAAATACAGGGGCCTAAAGCCCACCAGTTCAGTTTATTTTCAGCTGCCTAAGTGGATACATATCTGCATTTTTCTGAGATGGCATCAAGAGGCTGCAAGCATCCGGTAGACGCATTTTTCTATGTCTGCGCCCAATTTATAAGACAAGAGCGAAAAAGTACTCTGTGGAAGCATCGGCTAAGATGTGTGAGGCCTACAAGGCATATTTCGGCATGCCTGTCGGGGATCAAGACAAACCGTGGGCACCTGATTTAACCTGCGAGCAATGCAAAAAAACTCTGGAAGGTAAGATGGACAATTGTTGCTCGGAATTTTAAGTTATAAAATTTGTTAAAATAAAAAAAATTGTAAGAGTTTTAAATTTTTAAATATTTTACAATTTTCAATGTTTTTGGAAAAATATATCATACATGAAAAATGTTGCGAGAATCTCTTACACATTAGTCATTGGTGAAATAAATGTATTTTTGTAGAATGTTACAGGGGGGGAAAGAGAGCCATGAAGTTCGCTTTCCCAAGAATTTGGCGGGAATCCACTGACCACTCAAGCAACTGCTACTTCTGCATGGTGGACCCTTCCAAACGTCGGACTGGGAAGAATGCACCTGCTATCATGTATCCGGACCGTCCTTCATCCATAGCCCCGGTGCCACACTGCCATGAGCTCCCCGTACCCACTCCTCCGGAGAGAGAGCAGCCGTCTTTAGAAGAGAGCAGTAAGTCAGAGAGCGAGGAAGACGTTGTATATCCAGATGACAATTTCAGAGGTGTAGCTGAGGACAGAAACCCATTCTACCCCAACCAAAAAGACCTGAACGACTTGATCAGAGATCTTGGTCTCACCAAGTCCAATGCCGAGCTTTTGACATCTAGGCTCAAGTAGTGGAACTTGTTGGATGAAAGTGTGCAAGTCGCAGATCAGAGGAAGCGTCACCAATCTTGTTACAGCTTCTTCACCTGTCAAGATGGGCTCTGCTTCTGCCACAATGTGACCAGTCTGTTCGAGGCAATCAGAATCGCCTGTAACCAGAATGAGTGGCGCCTCTTCATTGACAGCTCATCCAGGAGCCTCAAAGCTGTGCTGCTCCATAATGGTAACAAGTACCCGTCTCTTCCCCTGGCTCAATCGGTGCACCTCAAAGAGGATTACAACAACATCAAGACCTTGCTGGACGCCTTGAAGTATGATGAGTACGGTTGGGAGGTCATCGGAGACTTCAAAATGGTGGCATTCCTGATGGGTCTCCAAGGCGGTTTTACCAAGTTCCCCTGCTATCTTTGCCTTTGGGATAGCAGGGACACCAAAGCGCACTACCACAGGCGGGACTGGCCACAGTGGACCGAGTTTTCTGTGGGGACGAACAACGTCAAGTGGGAGCTACTGGTGACCCCCAGAAGGTGCTGATGCCACCACTGTACATAAAATTTGGCCTCATGAAACAATTTGTCGGAGCTGGAGATAAGGAGTCGGCAGACTTCAAGTGCCTTCAAGACTTCTTCCCTAAGCTGTCTGAGGCAAAGGTCAAAGCCGGCGTTTTTGCCGGAACACAGATAAAGAAGATCCTGGAGTGCAATGAATTCCCCAAGAAGCTCACTAGTAAGGAGAAAGTGGTTTGGGACAGCTTTGTCACAGTGGTTCGTGGCTTCCTGGGCAATCGCAAGGTTGAAAACTATGTGGCGCTGGTTGAGACTCTAGTGAAGAACTACGGCACGATGGGCTG
This sequence comes from Lampetra fluviatilis, assembly GCF_964198595.1. NCBI lineage: Eukaryota > Metazoa > Chordata > Hyperoartia > Petromyzontiformes > Petromyzontidae > Lampetra > Lampetra fluviatilis. The sequence goes on along the minus strand of NC_136295.1, from coordinate 4,565,928 downwards.
TAGGATGTCCCTCAAAGTCCATATCCTTGATGCTCATCTTGATAAATTCAAGGAGAACATGGGAGTGTACTCGGAGGAGGAAGGCAAGCGCTTCCACCAGTATAACGAGAACATGATGATGTGAAGTTTTCATGACTGCAGGAATCCATACTGTTTGGTTCTTTCAGTAAAGTGACGTAGAAAAATTCTAATAATAATATTAATAGATCACGATGTTTTGATTGCCACACAAGCGATCGTCCTCAAGCGATCATCCTCAGGACAAAAAAAGACCATTCAATGAAACTGTTATTGCCAAACACATCCCAATGTTGAAATATTACCCACTCGAATGGGATTACACGTCGCAACATGACCCCCTACTTCAACACCTGGCACGACTCTCCTGAACAAGAGTCTCGAACTCAGCGAGGCTTCCCTGGGTAAACAACCGTAATAACAATACATAATGGTTGACTGATTCGAGCAATGACTGCAGATCAAACACCCGACTTGCTGATTGTGAGGCAAAGTAATAAATTGAATACTTTGGCAGGGTGATTGGTGGATCACACAGAAAATATCAGATGCCTGAACTATTCTTTTAAGGCATGCTTGAAATATTCGCAACCCTTGGGAGCAAAGCCAGGCGTGCATATATCCAACGTGTGCTTGTATCAGAAGGTACCCTTGCCTCCCCCCTCAACAGTGCAATGTAACCATGTGTTGCTTGTATTAGAACTGTGTACAGTAAAACCTTGGATTGCGAGCATAATTCGTTCCGAAAACGTGTTTGTAATCCAAAGCACTCGTATATCAAAGCACTCGTATATCAGTTGTGATCACGTGACGCTCGGCAGACAAAGCGTATACACGTGCTACTCGTATTTCAAGACCTCGCTCGTTTATCAAATTAATATTTATTTAAAAATTGTGCTCGTCTTGCAAAACACTCGCAGACCAAGTTACTCGCAATCAAAGGTTTTACTGTATAAGGTGGTCTTGTACCCATAATCAACTGCATATTGCTTTTGGCTGCAAGGTGCTTTATTTACGTGGGAATTTTCAATGGGAAATGGCCAAGTTGGTGTCAAATAGCACAAAAACTGTGCCCCACCATAGTTCCACGAAATACAGACGGCAAATTGTCTTTCCATCCGGCCAGGTGGTTCAGCAGGAGAGCAATTGGAAGGCTCCAATATCAAAATCCTTGCCGGGGTTTGACTCATCATGCCATCATGCCTCCTCAGTCGATGACATGCGCACCGCTTTGTAGAGGAAGTCAAGGGTGGTTGTCGAATGGATGGACTCGCCCCTGTCGTAAGGAATGTGGATTTTCCACTGCCGGCTCAGGGCTGTAATCTCGGAGATGAGCAAACCGGCCTCCACGCTCATTTGAGCAAGAAAGCGTTTTGACCTTTTGTCGGGACTTTCCAGTGAGGTCGAAATAGGTTGAGGTGGTGGGTGGCTGAGAAGTCAGAGTGCTGAGTCCGCACTGCTGAGATGGTGGGCTCGAATTTGTACAGCTGCCGGTGATCCAAACAAAGTTATCAAGTGTTGTGAGTTGACATTGATTTAGCACTTGATTTGCTTAAATTCCAGCTCTGACAATTAATAATATCCATTTGTCTGTGATGTGACAAATAGTCTCACTGCAGAGTATTTGGGAAAGTGCTGCCCCTACTATGTAAAGGATAAAAAGGCCACTTGAAGGATTTTGAGAATACCGTTAGGCTTGCCGCTCAGTGAGCTTCCAAATTTATTTATCATCGCATAACACAACGCCCATAGCACAAATCGAATACATGATTGTGGGTAAACAATAAACACACAAAATGCAAACGAGGTGTATACGTGTTATTTAATTTAACCTTTGTAACGGGCAGTTATTTTCAAAGGTGCAGAATGATTTGGAGGTACAGGAGATCATAGACAATCGGTGAAGCAGCCAGAACCGATGGCATCATTTCCCAAGCTCTGTTGTCCTCCATCGGGATGGTTGGGCAACCTCATTAATGAGTGCCTATGCGTGCATTTGGAAAGCGATGAAAACCCACATATCCGCCTGAGGACGACCGCTTGTGTTGCGATCGAAACGTCGTGATTTATTTTATTTTGTTTTATACATACGTGACTTTACCGAAAGAACCAAAGAGTATGCAAGGGGGTGTTGCGGGGGAAGGGGGCGGGCACTCAATCCTTGTACAGAAGAAAAACGAGCAGGGAAATGAATCCACTTGCTGACCACAACGCCCACGGGCAGGGGACAAAGTGACCCACCAACCCTCGCCTTCACAGTTCGTTTTCCTTCCACCCGGCACCTCCAATTAGCACGGTCGGCTATGTACGGTGCAAAAGAAGTTGAACATACATACATACACAGTGCCAGATTAGCGGTGGGCAGAGCAACGAGGCCCGATGGCCTCAATCAGGGTCTGACCTTGGCCTTCTCGAGCTGGGCTAGCGCCTGCTTCTCGGCCTCGCGTTTCAGGTGTTCTCGCTCCTCTTCCAGGGAGTTGTCAGAATCGGATGGCCGGCTATTGTAAGAATCTGCTGAACCCTGCACACAACCACACACGCAAACGCACATACAAGCGTGGGCATTAATACAAAGCACGTACATTGCAAAGGCACAAGAGCGCACGCACATTACAGGCAAGGTGTGTGATGTCCATGCACAGACGTTGTGTCAATCCAGCACTGGGTGTCGTGCGGGTCATGGGGGGGGTTATTCGATCATACTTCACCACACTGGTCAGAGCGGGTTGGTGAAGGCGGAGAGCATAGATGTGGGATCATAGAAGTACAGCAGAACAATGGACTTTGCTGCACTATCCTCTGCTGCCCACCACACCGCTCCAAAGTCCTATGACAACCTGTTTGTGCATGGTGGTGACCCATGCAAGCACTAACCAGGCTCATGCCTGGTTAGCTTTTGAGAACTGAAATTATTTGGTGCTTTTTTGGGGTGATTTGGTCATAGACTTGTCTAATACAAGGGGATAATGACACGCATATGAGCACGGACAACAAAAAAAGAAAAAAAGATCCCCTGTGTAACCTTAACAGACTTTAGGGGAAACTGCTGTTAGCGAGTGCCTATGAAGTCCGGCACGGCACACAAGGGGGTGGGTAGCCAGCACAATGGCCTAGCGCCTTTGTCTCCCCAGTGGCAATATGTACACACCGCACTAGGTAGTTCGTAGCGCAGCGCGCTAATCACTATACCACCGCCAGTGACACAAGGCGGCACATATGCACGTGCATACATACACACACAGGGGCAGTGCCACACTTGGCCACTGATGTTAACAACACACTGCACCTGATACTCGGCTGAGGTTGAGTCAACCTAACGGAGGCCTACGATGGGCCCAAAGACGACTTGTAACACTGATCGTATACATGGTTGGAAAATCAAACCCAGGTCACAACTCGTCTGCTCACCACTGATGCCCCTCGCACCACAACGTGCACAATAAAGGCCAACATGAACACACAAATGCACACGCAATGTTACATGACAAAAAAGCATACAGTATCTCAGAATCAGAATATGTATTTTTCCTGGAGAAATCCGATGAGCTGTAAATCTCTTTTTCACAAATGTTCAGTCGGGGCAGGCAAGAACGTTACAACAAGAAACAATACAAAAAACACGATACGAGTGCAAAGTACAAGAAAGGTAAACAAATCACCCAAACACATACAAAGAGGGGGAATTCACCAACAATGTTCAATGGATTGCAAGTACCCAGCGTGCTCACAAATACACCGGGGCAGCATCCCTCCCGCAAAATGGTATCACTTTTATCCACCCACAGATGGGCTGAGATAAATATAAAGCAGGTCAGCATTGAGGTATAATGAAGTGGCCACATAAGTATGGAGGACTGGTGGCAAAAAAGCGGTGAGCACACTGCACTATAAAACCTGCCGGCCTGAGTTTGTATCTCCCAGCCACGGCCAAAATCAGTGCTGAGTGACATCTGAACTGGTCCTGGCTAACCCACGCCACCGCTGGTTCATTTCCTTTGTGCAAAACATTTCCTCATAAACCTACACTGACCTGGGTGGTGAAGTATGGTCATTGATCTCCCATGACCTACACAGCTTGTGGACGTCGTGATCCAGTCGTGGACTTACAAAGAGCTGCAAGTGACGATTGTTATTAACACGAGTGCACATTATGAAGGAAGTCCAATGTGCAAGTTGGCATTGCCCAATGGTGTCATATACTGCACTGGTCTTTGAATGATTAATGCTCTATCGAGCGGTAGGCAGGTCCACCACTTTGATGCGTTGAAATCAAAGGTGCTCATTGTTGTAGAATTCTCTTTGAGGTTACAAACACAGAACTGATTGTGAAATAGGTTAATGAGTAATCATAAATAATCATCTTCTGCACGAGTTTACTCATGGAAATCTTTGCAGAGTCTCAAGATTACTTTTTTGGAGTGTCCATTTCCAGTGGGCTATTTTGAGTGGCAAGGCACAGAGAAAACCATGAATACAAGAAGACAATGCTCTAAAGCTCCTTAGACATATTAATAGCCAAATTGCTGTACTCCCGACAATAGCTGCCCCTTAATTATGCTGGAGTTGTGTGTGGGATACACACACACACACAGCGGGATGATGAGTCAACTCAATGTTGCAGTCGACTTTTTTTTGTGCTCAATTACTCGGGCCCTCTTCAAAATGAAGGCTGCCCCCACATCCTGTCTATCGAAGGCAGGAAACCCCCTGCAAGCCACACCCAGTGCAACGCAGCTGATGGTGATGCTGATATCGATAAGCCCCGCCCATCACTTCCCCATAAATCGTCGCGCTTTTTTCCCAAATAGTCGAGTAATTTAACCAATAATCGGACAGCCCAGCTCTAACCCGAATTTCAACTTTCTGGCCATAATTGATTCGTTTATATGGCTTCGCTATAAACTATGCACCAACTCCCCTCTCAAATCAAGGATACTATCAGTACAAAATCGCTATGCTGTGTCACCTAGCTCTCCCTCAACCCACTGACCATGGCAAACCGCCGCGTCCTACAGAGTATGTACGTCCAATAACCTGCTCATCCAAACCAGAACCAGCACCGTCCTAGCTGCACTGGCAGCCGTCTGGCACTTGCTCCCACTGCACACACGCAGCAGTAGTAGTACCCAAGCACCATCCACCTTAAAACAGCAGCAGCTCAAGGCCATCACCCTATCCTGGCTCTCACCCTGTCCTGGCTCTCACCCGATCAGACTCTCACCCAATCAGTTTCTCACCCGTCCAGAATTTTACCCATCTAGACTCTCACACGATCAGACTCTCACCCAATCAGACTCTCACCCATGCAAGACTTTTGAGCTTTGGCTCCTGCCTCAGTTGATTTGATTTGTGTAATATACGCACAATATTTTTTTGTTAAATCAGTCAAAATTAAAAACTTAAAAGTGCCTGCCTGCTCAAACAAGCCCTGAGCCAGAGGTAGAAATCCCATATTCCCACAGCGGGACAACCATTGCTGACTTCCCACCAAGTGGTACTGATTTTATCCACCTGGGGGTAAGTGCGGTGGAAAATGGAGTGAGTGAACCCTCGCCATCATTTTAAATCGCGACCCCACTGATTATGAGTCAAATGCCCTAACAGTGCCACAATGGAAGCTTACATTACAGCATTAACCTACATGGCACGATAGCTCCACGCTTGGTAGATCCCAGCCTGAATTGGGCATACTTAGAAATTTAAATAGGACAGGCCCAAAACAAAGATGGGAGGGGAGAATGTTTTTTTTTTCTTCAAATGCATTTTTCAAGCAGTAACTCTACCAATCTATCTCGGCCTCAACAAATGCCCTATATTAGTTTGCCAAATCGATACTATGCATAGCTCTAAACAATTGCCAAATGTAGCCCCCCCTCCCCACCACATCGCTTATTCTCACATGACTGCATATCAGCTGTTATGCCTCAGCCCTCTACATTCATGCAACTAATAATCATCACGGAATCCCGAAGGATGCAGCAATAGGCCTTGTAATTGGCTGCTTGGTTGTTTCCAAGTGGGTGGCAAGTGACAGTGGCTTGAAGTGGAAAGTTGACATTAATTGTGTTTCGTGCATTTGGTCTTTGCGTTTTACATAATCTGCCAAAAGGTGGTGATATTGTTGTCTGGCTTTACTCAATTTGGTTAATGGGTCGTTTGGAGGTATTGCTTTTTAATAATGTCACGGGATATTTAACGTCCACTGTGATGCAGACGGCACGCAATTTTTGTGGCGAATACGCCTGCAGTATTAACTTGCCTGCAGTATTAACCAGGGCGGTGACCTTGTTAGAACCGTGAACCTGTGCCAAGTGTCACCACCTTTCAGTTAGCCTGCATGGTTAAACAGGACCTGTTTACAGTCGGGTCAACGATAACCAGGTTCTGGATCTGAGTGTAATGCACTAAACTCTCTGCCACGCTGGTAACAGAAAATATTGTTTTACATTAATACAGCCATCCCTAGAATTATCACATTCATGTCGATTTATTCAGAGGCCAGCTTGACAAATTGCGAATCGTAATTTTGTATATATTTATATATATTTATAGCTTGGGTTGCACAAGTTAAAACATCTAAACAATTCATCATCCGCTCCATAAAAATTGCCTTGTAAATTGTAAATATATTACTCTGCGATTATTCCAGTCACTGATTAGTCAACTGATTACCTTTTCGATTAACCAACTCATTGGATAATGCGAAAATAGTCCTGGGGTATAATTTTTTTCTTCCCAATTCTCTTCCCACATGTGCCGTTGGACGGGAGGTAATGGGCAGGGCTTGGTGACATCATCGGCATCAGCAGCTGCGTTGTGCCAAGCATGGATAGGCAGGGGCAGGCAGCTGCCATTTTTAAAGGGACTCGAGCAATAGGCCACAACAGAAGCAGTCGATCGTAATACATATTTTAGTCGATTAATCGACAAAATCAACTCATTCTCCCAGCTCTGAAATATACATTGGGGCAAGCTAATATTGTGAGCAACGGTCCTTGTTCAGAATAAAGATTTGGCATAACAATTGACTGAGCTGATTATCAATTATTCTGAATATCCACACCCAGAATCTGTGCAATGCAAACTGTTGTTGGACAATGATGCTTGTGATTATCTGTATTTTTCCAAGGATAAGAGGAGATGCCCAGAAGTGGTCTCCCCCAGTAACAGTGAAATGATCCTATTATATATGTCTTCCCACAGATAAGAGGGGTAATCCATAAGCTGGTGGCAAATTCATCTTAATATCCACATCTATCCGTGGGAAACCACACAGATCAGGGTTATCACCCCCTATCCATAGGCCCACACCTCAATGGAAAACAGTTTCAAGACATGTAAAATACAATAACAAAGTTGACATCAGCTTTAACATTATTAAGTACCAAGTTGCAAAGAAACCCTTACCCAGTGAACAATGAACAGATAATCCAAGTTCAATTAAACACGCATATACATTCCACACTAAGCTACAACTGGATTTCCTTAAACTATCCCAACTGTTTAATTCAAAGGTATATCATAATACTCAACGAATTCATAATAATTTACAAAATATTTACATTTCGGGGGGGGGGGGGGGTTTCATAATACTTCACCACACTGGTAATTACTTAGGATTGATTTTTTTCGCTATCAAAAAAATTATTCTATTGGTATTTTGTTTTCGCATTGTGTTTACGAATGGCGCACATTATTGCAACGCTTATTTAAATTCAGGGCTGGTTTCAAAATGAAATGAGCTAATTATTACTCAGTCATAAAGAAAGCTAACCCAACTGCTGCAACCCATCACTTTCAATTTCCCCTTAACACAAACCCCCCCAAAAAGGGGGCTTTGTATGACGGATTTTAAACCCTTCTATCTGTCTCTCGCCCTCCCTCCCTCCCCCAACAACCACAACCACCACCATCTCCAATCCCCTGCCACCCCACAACACAACCGAGCCACCTCCCCACCACCACCACCTCCACCCCACAGGCACAATCAGCCAAAATGGTGAGATCCATTGAGAAAATGGTTGCAGTTAGGCCATGCCGAAGCAGGCATTGGCTGGCCCCTTATGCTGTCTCTTATTGGAAGCATATTCATGAGCGAGCGAGCACACGCGCGCACATTTTGTCTCTCGGAATACAAATGAATGGTGGGGTGGTGGTGGGGGGGCAGTCAACATTGCGATGCTTCACGCTTGCATTGAAACGTCGCAGATGCGCGGGTCCTACAGGAGGAGTGGGATATCTAGAAATGATGTCAATTATAACGACATCACATGCCCTCGCAGATTTAGCCTCGTGCCTTTTCTGTATGGCAGAGCGTGCGCGTTACACAACAGATTGTCGTATACAGTGCAATCGATTGCAACGCTATATGCATGCGGTATATGTGTTGCAGTGCACGAATGTTACTCATATCATGCAACGTGTCTTTGATTCGTTGACCAAATAGCAGCGTAGCCCACACATGACGGTGCATTGCAGTCAATTTTACGCGAAAAGCATTTTTATTTTCGCAGGTGCGTGTACTATGCTGCATCAATCAAATAGACTTAACGCACATTGTGACGTACTGAATAAGGCTTTAGAGGCATGAGGTGTGCAATGCAGCAACCGTGAGTATACACCTCGTGTGTGCATATATAGTTGATGTTCAATCGTATGGATATCTCTTTATCGTTGATATGGCTATATATAAAACACACACACACTCTATACAGAGTATGAGACAACACGTACACAGGCAGTGAGAGATTCTTGACAGCTGACTGAGCCAAAGTCTCCACCACGCAGGAGACGGCATGGGCAAAGACAAAGATCCCCCGTGTAGCCTTAACAGACTGTAGGGGCAAGTGCTGTTAGCGAGCACCTATGAAGGCCGGCACCGCACACGAGGGGGTGGGTGGCCAGCACCATGCTCGGCCGCCTTTCTCTAACTCGTGGCGACGTTTACACACCGCACCAGGTACTCATTTGAGGCTGAGTCGACCCAGGGGAGGCCCAGGACCGGTTCTGAATATCGTCACCACCGGTGGTGGCCGTGAGCGGGAATCTAACCCGGGTCGCCAGCTTCGTAGCGCAGCGCACTAACCATTACACCACCGCTCCCCACACACACAGGGACAGACACACAGGGACAGACACACACAGCGACAGACAGACACACACAGGGACAGACAGACACACACAGGCACAGACACACACACAGGGACAGACACACACAGGGACAGACACACACAGGGACACACACAGGGAGACACACACGGTGACAGACACACCCACATGGACAGACACACACATAGGCAGACACACACACAGGGACAGACACACACAGGGACACACACACAGGGACACACACACAGGGACAGACACACACAGTGACAGACACACAGGGACAGACACACACACACAGTGACAGACACACACACACAGGGACACACACACACAGGGACAGACACACACACAGGGACAGACACAAACACAGGGACAGAAACACACACAGGGACAGATACACACAGGGACAGACACACACAGGGACAGACACACACACAGGGGCAGACAAACACACAGGAACACACACAGCGACAGACAGACACACACAGGGATACACAACAACAACCGCCATTCGCCACTAAGTGGCGGTGACGTCACCACGACGCTTGTGCCAGGCCATGTGCACCTTGAGGCCACGTGAAGTGTCGAACGCCCGCTGGCAGGAGGTCACGGGGCAGACCCAGGTGCAACGGGTCGACTGACCGAGATGACCGAGATGACTGGCTGATGCACTACCTGTGCCCCCTACTGTACCAACTTGCTGTGCTTTAGCCACCCGGCGCTCCGCTCGTTGTTGTGAGCGTCGCTCCTCCGCCCTCCGTTGTTGTTGGAGGGCGACTGCCTCCAACTGCCCAGTAGCGTCCTTCACGAGCCTCCTCCACAGAGGCCGATCTTGACACCGCTGGTACCAGTCATCGGCAAGTCCACTCAGCTCCACGTCCTCCTGTACCACATCACTCCATCTCTTCTCTAGCCCGTGTCGCGCCCGTTTAGCCCCCTCGATCCGGCCGAACAAAAGCTGTTTAGGCATGCGGTGGCTGGGCATGCGGGCTACATGACCCAGCCAACGCAGCCTTGCCTGCCGGAGGAGCTCACTGATGGGACTTTGCCCAGATCTTTCAAGGACTTGTGAGCTCCTCACACAATCCAGCCTGGTTAAACCCAGGATGGATCGTAGGCAGGCCAGCCTAAATGTTTCCAACCGGCGAAGATGCTCCACTAGGGGGGTCCACACACACACAGGGACAGACAGACACACACAGGGACAGACAGACACACACAGGGAGAGACAGACACACAGGGACAGATACACACACACAGCGACACACACACAGCGACAGACACACACACACACATGGACAGACACACACACAGGGACACACACACAGGGAGACACACACGGTAACAGACACACCCACATTGACAGACACACACATAGACAGACACACACACAGGGACAGACACACACAGGGACACACACACACAGGGACACACACACAGGGACAGACACACACAGTGACAGACACACAGGGACAGACACACACACACAGTGACAGACACACACACACAGTGACAGACACACACACAGGGACAGACACACACAGGGACAGACACACACAACACACAGGGGCAGACAAACACACAGGGACACACACAGCGACAGACAGACACACACAGGGATAGACACACACACAGGGACAGACAGACACACACAGGGACAGACAGACACACACAGGGAGAGACAGACACACAGGGACAGATACACACACACAGCGACACACACACAGCGACAGACACACACACATGGACAGACAGACACACACACAGGAACAGACAGACACACAGGGACAGACACACACACAGGGACACATACACAGGGACACACACACAGGGACAGACACACACAGACACACACACAGGGGGACACACAGGGACAGACACACACAGACACACACACAGGGACACACACACAGGGACAGACACACACACACCGGGACACACACACACAGCGACAGACACACACCAGGACACACACACACACAGTGAATGACAGACACACACACACCGGGACACACACACACAGCGACAGACACACACCAGGACACACACACACACAGTGAATGACAGACACACACACACCGGGACACACACACACAGCGACAGACACACACCAGGACCCACACACACAGTGAGTGACAGACACACACACACCGGGACACACACACACAGCGACAGACACACACCAGGACACACACACACAGTGAGTGACAGACACACACACAGTTGACAGACACCCACACAGCGACGTACCCAGCGCTTCAGTCGTTGTTGCCCGGTTGCCTGCTGCATATAGCCGAACGGCGGCCCGATGGCTTACGGAAATTCACGCCGCAATTTCGGACGAGCAGGGGATCCCGAGACGGCGTTAAAGAGTCGCTTCTAGCACATCCACAACAACACTGCCCCCCCCCCCCGTACACATCCACCGCAGTGGAATAGTCCACCGACCCCCTCCCCCCCAGCTGCCCCCCCCTCCCCGCTTACCTCCCCCCCGCTTACCCCCCCCCCGTTCCCTGGATCCCAAAGACAAAGATCCCCCGTATAGCCTTAACAGACAGTTAGGGCAAGTGCTGCTAGCGAGCAGCTTTGAATGCCGGGGTGGGTGGGTGGACAACAAACTACGCACGGCCGCCTTTGTCTCCCTAGAGGCGACGTTTACTACACACCGCACTAGGTACTAATTTGAGGCCGAGTCGACCTAGGAGAGGCACACGACCGGTTTCAGATAGTCGCCACTGGCGTTGGCAACCGCTAGCAGGAATCGAACTCGGGTCGCCGGTTTCGGAGGCGCAGCGCGCTAACCGCTGCGCCACCGCTCCCCTAGATCCACCTCCGCACGCGCACGCGGACGCACGCGCTGATGACTCCTCTCTCGCATCGCACGCACGGACTTCGCACGCAACTTGTCTCCTTGCGTGAAGAAGACAAAGATTTACCCCCCCCCTCCCTAACACCCAACACCAACCACCTCCCTAACCCACATCGCCTTTATAACAGCGGAGTGTTGGGACAAAGCGATGTTAGCGAGAATCCGTTCATAAGACTACCACGGCACACAAGCCCAGTAAACATGGGCCAACGTTTGACGGCGTGTGATTGGAACCATGCTATCGTGCTGTGACTGTTCCACCTGAAGACGGAAGCTTGTGTTGCCTCCGAAACGTCGTGATTTTTATTTTATTTTTATCTTATTTTACTTGTATTAATTTTTATTTTTTACCTACGTGACTTTACCGAAAAAAACCTAAGAATATGAATCCTTGCAGTCACGAAAGCTTCAAATCTAGAACCAATGTTCCATGTTTACTCGGGAGGTGGTGGGTGGCCAGCACCACGCCTGGCTGCCATTGTCTCTCCAGGGCTGATGAGGGTGCTGATGTGTAACACACGCTGCTCTAGGTACTCGTGTATGTCTGAGTGGACAACGGAGGAAGCCCATGTTCACATATTCGTTACCGATGTTGGCTGTGAGCAGAAATCGAACTTGGGTCGCCTGGTTCATAGCGCATTGCGGTCACCACTGCGCCACCGCTCTCCAATATGCACAAGACAAAGATCCCCCGTATAGCCTCAAAAGGAATTGTGGGGCAAGTGCTGATAGCGAGCACCTATGAATGTCTGAAGGGTACACGAGGGCGTGGGTTGCCAGCACCACGCCCGGCCGCCTTTGTCTCCCTAGTGACGATGTTTACACACACACACGGGCACATGCATTATCTGTGCCGGGGTAAATAGCACTGGTGGAGAATAAAATGTGTTTTTGTGCTGGAATCCGAATTTACTGTATATATTATAGTCAAATATGTGGAGTAAAACATTCATTGCATGGATTAAATGTGCTATGTCCTTAAGTAAATTCTTATTATTATCATTGAAATATTCCACAATATCACGAAGATTTTTATGCAGGGTTTCTTTTTCACTTTCCAATTTTTAAGATGCAAAATATGATAAAAGAGTAACGTTTATGATTTATATAATCGAGATATATTGGTGGCTTGGGAAGATCTTCATCCAGCAGTGGATTGCCTATGGCTGATGGAGCTACGTAAATTGAGTTATCTTTCTCAGACCTGGAAATACAGTTATTGACACACACGCTATTTCACACACGCTCCATAATACATGCAGATCGACGTGGACAGACCATTCTCACAAAAAAAAACACACGAAAAAATATTCTCTCACACCTGTCCACACACTTTCTGTATCACTCACTGCCGCATACACACACACATTCGTATGTATGTACACTGTCTTTGATTTTTTTTCTAATATGGACGTCTCATTGTCTCTAATACACACACACACAAAAATATATCGGGAGATTTCTGTCATGCTCTCTCTCTGTCGCTACCACATACACAAAATATAATTATCCCCCGTATAGCTATACCAAGCTTTTTTGGTGCAAGTGCCACGTACACAAAAAAGACAAATATCCCCCATATAGCCTTAACAGACTGTGGGGGGCAAGTGCTGTTGAGTACACCCCCTCTCTCACAAGCACGTTCATACTCCGCACCTCCAATTAACATGTTTGGCGACGTACGGTGCGAAAGAAGTTCTACATATATTCATACGCTCATGCATTCGTTCTCATCGTCTGCTCTTTTTCTCTCTCACACATAGACACAGTCGTTCGCACTGTCCCCACACTCCCTGGCACCCTCTGGAATGGGTTTACACTGTATCGAGAATGTGTTCTCTCTTTCTCTTGGTCTCTTCACAAGCTAACGCTGTCGGGTCTTTCTCACGCACGCCCCGTGATGCACACACACACGCACACTACAAGTGTTACTGCCGCATTCGTAAATGGTGCCCCCTTCGCATCGCGTGGGTTTTCTCCGGGTGCTCCGGTTTCGTCACCACACGTATAAGACGCTCAAGCATCAATTAACTGAACATGTCTTAAAATTAAGGGGAAAAAATGCAGGACACCTCCTGAAAACGAGAGTCCCACGACTCGCTTGTGACCTTACCGGATAAATAAGCAAAGTAAAATACTGTAAGTGTATTTGTATGTCTTGCAGTCTCTCTCACACACACACAGATTTTCTCTCTCAGTGTTTCTCGAATAATTTCACCGTCTCTCAAAATACACGCAACAAAGACAAAGATCCCCCGTATAGCCTGAACAGGCTGTTGGGGCAAGTGCTGTTAGCGAGCACCTATAAAGGCCGGCACGGCACACGAGGGGGGGGGGGGGGTGGCCAACACCACGCCCGGCCTTCTTTGTCTCCCCAGTGGTGATGTTTACACATCACACCGGGTGCTCATTTCAGGCTGAGGCGACCTAGGGGAGGCCCATGACCGGTTAAGATACTGGTCACTGGTGCTGGCCGTGAGCAGGAATCGAACTTGGGTTGCTGGGTTCGTAGCACAGCGCGCTAACCGCTACACTACCGCTCCCCATAAAGACACATATACACGCATTCACAGACACAAATACAAAGGTCCCCCGCGTAGCCTTAACATGCTGTTGGGGCAAGTGCTGTTCGCGAGCACCTATGAAGGCCGGCACGGTACACGTACGTGCGGGTGGGTGGCCAGCACCATGCCCGACTTGCGCACAGCAGCACACATTCACACACAATTTCTCACACGAAAATAACATCCACAATTCACTACCAAGTTCAGGTGACATCACCATGGCACTTGTGCCATGCTAAGTGCACTCTCTCATACACACGTAGGCACACACTCTCTCTCTCCCTCTTTATCGTTGGCTTTTAAGTTTCCACATCATTTCCCTTTCCCCCCCCCTCTCTCTCTCTCTACATGTCAGCAATAAGATCTTCCCTTCTCATCAGCCCCAGCTACCTCTTCCTCCTTTGCCTCCAAACCCATTCCCCCCCCCCCAACGTCCCCCCCAGCTGCAAGCCAACAATGGCACATCCCTTCTCTTTTAATAATAGCCCCACGTCACCGAATCTACGTCATTACAGTGAGCCCCCAATGCGCTTGCAATTTCAATAGGAAAAATAAATATCCGTGGCAGTTAATCTTTAGCCGTGCACAACAACAACAGCAAAAAATACCCTGTTTGCACTCACCGGTACCTTTTAAATATAACTTCACAAGCAAGCTCGCACGCTGGATTTGGAGATACAGCACACAGTGCAGCGGGGTTTTTTTGTCTCTTTTAACGACAGCGTCTCGATGTGTGCGAGTGCGCGCGTGGTGGTGATTTATCTGAACCGGTCATGGGCCTCCCCTAGGTCGACTCAGCCTAAAACGAGCACTGTACCTGGTGCGGTGTGTAAAAACATCGCCACTGGGGAGACAAAGGCGGTCTGGCGTGTTGCTGGCCACCCACCCCCTCGTGTACCCTGCCGGCATGCATAGGTGCTCGCTAACAGCACTTGCCCCAATAATGTGTTAAGGCTACACGGGAGATTTTTGGCGTATTTCCACATCTGACACAAGCTGTGGTGAAGAGAGCTCAGCCGACAATTGGAAGGGCGTAAGTTCAAATCGAGGATGGGTTCAACTTGGTACATCATTCCCTCCGGGGTTGATAAAAAAAAGTATCACTGCGTGGAAAGTTACCAACAGTTATAAGCCTATGTAGAACCTCACCACAATCCCCCCCCCCCCCGAAATATGTCGAATGTTAAACACTGACTCAAGGTTGTTAACAAAAGTCAGCAACACCAAAAACTCATTTGAGCCAAGACGCGATTTGGTGATGCTACTACTGCCTTGGCAGTGGTGCACAAGCACAAATAACAAAAACACACAAAAACAACCTCAATACATTGATAAATAACGCAATCGCAAGGGAAATATATATAATCGGAACATTTCAGGCAATGGCTCTTCTGATTTATATACGATGAAAATAAGCCATTGTCCAACACATCGCATTATATATATATATATTTTTTTACGCCACAGTGATATTCATTAATGTGTTGAGTACTTTTGTCATTTGACTACTGGAGACATGTTTTCCTTTTTAACTGTTCAAAAATAGTTATACTATGGAAAACTGGCCCATAAATATGTGGAATTTCCACCACTCCCCCAGGGCCATCAATGGAGATGAACACCGCCCCATGCTCATTTGAACATGAACATGCTTTGACTTTACTCTGAAATATAGCCTGCAACTGAGTGAACAAGATTTTCATTTGAAAACGAGGCATATACGAAACATGAGTAGACAGTCAAACAAAACGTATTGTAAAGGACACTTTTAATTAGGCTTTCGCGAACAATAATGCACAATTGATTTTTGGGTCAGATTTCGTGAGTAAAACGTGTATTGTACATCCTCGATTCTGGCAACTTGCCTGATAATGCTGGCTGCAACTACCACCAAAATGTGTGCTCTCCCACACATCGGTGCTGCTGCTGCTGAAGCAGCAATACATTGGCACGTTTTCTTCACGTGGTAACTATATTCATCGGGTGGTGAAGGGTGTACGACACATTTTGCTCACACGGTCTAAACCCAACGAAATCAGTTATGCATCGTAATGGACGTGCTCTTGGTTATACAACGCGGTGCTATGAGTGCGGATAAATGTACGCAATGAACTGCACGGTTTCCTATTACTCTAGCACCATGGACAGCTCTTACCGATACACGGCAAGCCTGTTTACAAGACAGAACCTGGTTACGCTGAACACTGTAGTTCCAAGTCAGCTGAAAGTGTCACCCAGCTCAAACAATTGAAGCAACTCTCTCCTCCACTAATAGCCCTGAACTCGTGGTGGAAATTCAATTTTCTCATGGCAGGGCCTCATATCTCAACAGATCAACGACTATTTTGAACCCAAATTTATTTCAGATGGGAGCTTAAGATTCAAACCCAGTCGATGTTGAACTGTCAAGTTCTTCTCTGCTGGTGGCCTTGAGCCAACAGGTGGAAATTCCACATTTCCACGGGGATTTCCAGTCGACCCATAACCTCACCACTGTTGACCTCTCACAAACAGGTACTTAATTTACATAATCTTGATTTGAAGCTTTCGTGACTGCAGGAATCCATACTGTTTGGTTCTTTCGGTAAAGTCACGTAGGTAGAAATGTTTTATAAAAAATAATATATCACGACTTTACCGAAAGAACCAAAGAGTATTAATTTACATACTTTAAGCGATGATAGGCTGAATCAATCCATGACCGAAAGTTTTATATATGACCTACCAACGGTGAGTCGAGTGCTCTAATCACAGTGGCACCTGGATGGATTAAATTATTATTATCAATGTAAAAAAAAACATCGAGAAATCAGTCTCATAGATAATAGCGAGAAAACTCTTAAGCCTCTTGAAAAATGCTGCCTCTAAATGTGTATCCACACTTTGGCTACCATCCAGTAGGCACATATATAACTCAGGTGCATGGAAATCCATTTAGGTAATTGATGAATTACGCAACATGCTCATGCAAATTGCATTTGTCAGCTGTTATTCTCTGTTTTGTGCAGTCACACAGTGTCCTGCGACTGGTCATCATTGTGACACCTTTATTGTTTTACACTGGGCTATGTTATTGTGACACTTTGTGTATGTATGTGCGTGTTTCAACTCCGTGTCTATGCTATGTGTGTGTTTGTGTATGGCTATCTCTCGATCTGTATTGGTGTGTGTGCATGTATGTGTTTGTACATTTGCATGTGCTTGTGTTTGCGTGTTTCTCTGTATGTATGCGTGTGTATATACAGTTGGTGGACCTGCCAGTCATCGCAGTCAGTCAACCCATGGCACTCGGGTTCTGTTCCGTGACCTCCTGCCAGCGGGCCTTCGACACTTCACGTGGCCTCATGATGCACCTAGCATGGCACAAATACCGTGGTGACGTCACCGTCGCTTCGTGGTGAACGGCGGTTGTTGTTGTTGTGTGTATGGAGAGTCTTCATAGGTGTCCACTAATAGCACTTGCCCCCACAATCTGTTCAAGAATATACAAGGGATCTTTGTCTCTGTGAGTGATAGCGTATCAGTTAGCACGCTGCACCCCACGTGCAGCAGTTTTAATTCTCAGCCATGTTTAGCATCGGTTTGCAATTGACTAAACAATTTCTGGGCCTCTCGTAGAACAACTTAACTTTACATGGGTACCTGGTGCGATGTGTAAACATCAGCGCTGGGGAGACCCAAGGTGGCTGGGTGTGGTGCTGGCCACGCTACCCTCCTCGTGTGTTATACCGGCCTTAATAGATGCTCGCTAACAACACATGCCTTAACAGCCCCTGCCGACCCTACCATGGGATCTCTATCTACGTGTACATTGTGCATGCGCTTCTAATTTTTCCTTTGCACAAACCTCAATTTATACCTGAATCATGAAACACTGTAACGGAGAGGCACATACAGCGTGCAGATAATGTGCTATCGCAATTAGTGGGTAACAATGAGGGTTGTTGATATTTACTGTATAATACAAATGACACCTGGATAAGCAAAGTACAGCATCGATATGCGTTTCCATATACATATACTGCCCTGTTAATTGTATACATTTACATGTTAAAAATTTTGTGTGCATATACTGTATGTATAGACTCCAGACCACGAGTGGTCCCATTTCTTTTTGATGGTTTTCTCAAAGTATTCTGGTTTCCTCCCACACAAAGCATTGATACAAAACAACCAGAACAGGCCAAACACCCCAAAGCAAGACTCATTCTTGAGACTTCTGTGGCTTTCGTTGATGATTCTAAATACGCTTTGGTAAAAAAATAAAATCTATCGTGGGAAAATTAAAAGCATGCATATCCAAAATTTGTGTCAACCAAGGCCAAAACACTTGCATGCGTTGTAAAAGCTTTACAGCAGCTTTTGGCTAGCCATCGAACAAAGGCGGTCACTGCATCGCTTTCAGGTGCGCTTCTGCGGCCGTCTGGAACGCTCTTCCTTCCAATATTAGATAGCCACTGGAGCTATGCACTTTTAAATCGAGTCACTTTCCTCGTAATTGTATCATAAACACATCAATCGTTGAGGGTAAAAGCTCATGTAAGCAGGACTCCTGCATTAACAACATGTCTAGAATGAAAACGAATTTCTTCAGAACTTATTTTTGTGATTAGTTTGTTGTCCTTCCCGCGCACCTCCGATTATCACGGTTGGCTACGTACGGTGCAAAAAAAGTTCACCATACAGTACATACGTACATTCCGGGTACGGTGGTTAGCACACAATCGCGTGCTTTCAATAAAGTGATGGGGGATACTCATACTCTTTGTTTTTTCGGTAAAGTCACGTAGATAAAAATAAAATAAATGAAAACAACTCAATTAAATCACGACGTTTCGGAGGCAACACAAGCTCCCGTCTTCAGGTGGAACCGTTACAGCCAAAGTCACTGTAGTAAGTGAAGAGAGCTGGGGAATATTTGACTCCGAACCCCCACTGATCTGCAAGGTCTCCAGGAGGTGGCCCCATAGCAAGTGAGATTGTGAACCTATCCGTGCGGATCTTTGAGTATGTTAGCTACTCGTGTGCGTGGCACCCCCCCCCCTGCCCCCACATGAGCAAATCACTCTTAGCAAAACGGAATTGGTCAAACATTTCCGATGCCGAGTCCACCTGAGAAAGAGCCTTGGAGTACTCAATCAGGCTTTCCGTGAATCAATAAACGACAAGACATATCGTACGACAGAGTGCATTTGCTGTAGATAGCTATACATATCAACCACTGGACTTATGAATATCCATACACATGGCTAATATAGTCCTTAAGCTCCGGCCAAAACAGACAGATCTCCCTCCCTGGACGTGACAATCTTGAAAAAGTCTCCCCACCCGCCTTAGATAAAGGACATCGATCAATCAACCAATCAAAATGTGGACGAAATCGCCGAGAAACGACACGCCGCCGCATTCCGTTTCGCGATCCGTCCTTACCGCGGGTAAATAAATAACCCATTCTGATAAGTGTGGTAATGAGGCTTACAGAAACTGTTTATTTATTCATATCACACCAGCAAGAGCGTGCACGTGCGCGTGGCGCGAGATATTTTTGGAGGCAGCCTCGGGGACCAGTTTCCAGGGCAACCGAGCTACGGGTGAACCCTTTATTTTATTTATTTAAAATAATTGCACTGCCAGGGTGCGTGCAACACAATTGGCTGAAACAGGTGATTTGCCACCAGCGCATATTCACTTTGATCTCCACCACCACCACCACCACCCCCTCCACCGCACCACCTCGCCCCAGTCTATGTGAAGAGCACAACACGCTCTTGCATTCCGCTTTACGACGTCCAATTCCTGCAAAGGTTCCACCACCAGTGCCAGCAGAGAGAGAGAGAGAGACTGGTACCAGGCAGATGCGTGGGGGGTGGGGTGTTTGGAGGGAGGGTATTTATTATAGAGCGTGCTGCTAACAAGTGACCATCCAGCACCGCGGTTAGATCTAGCACTGGGGTTAGACACGGCTCTGTGCTTAGACACCACACTTTTGGTTCGACTCGGCACTGTGATTAGGCCCGACACTGTGGTTATACCCAGCACTGTGGTTAGACCCAACACTGTAGTTAGATCTGGCATTGTGGTAATACCCAGCACTGTGGTTAGATCCGGCACTATAGTTAGATCTGGCATTGTGGTTAGACCCAACACTGTAGTTAGATCTGGCATTGTGGTTAGACCCAACACTGTAGTTAGATCCGGCACTGTGGTTATATCCAACACTGTAGTTAGATCTGGCATTGTGGTTAGACCCAACACTGTAGTTAGATCCGGCACTGTGGTTATATCCAACACTGTGGTTAGATCCAACACTGTGGTTAGATTTGGCATTGTGGTTATATCCAGCATCGTGGTTAGACCCAACACTGTGGTTAGATTTGGCAATGTGGTTATATCCGGCATCGTGGTTAGACCCAACACTGTGGTTAGATCTGGCATTGTGGTTATATCCAACATCGTGGTTAGACCCAACACTGTGGTTAGATCTGGCATTGTGGTTATATCCAACATCGTGGTTAGACCCAACACTGTGGTTAGATCTGGCATTGTGGTTATATCCAACACTGTGGTTAGACCCAACACTGTGGTTAGATCTGGCATTGTGGTTATATCCAGGATCGTGGTTAGACCCAACACTGTAGTTAGATCCAGCACTGTGGTTATATCCAACACTGTGGTTAGACCCAACACTGTGATTAGATCTGGTATTGTGGTAATACCCAGCACTGTGGTTAGATCCGGCACTATAGTTAGATCTGGCATTGTGGTTAGACCCAACACTGTAGTTAGATCCGGCACTGTGGTTATATCCAACACTGTAGTTAGATCTGGCATTGTGGTTAACCCCAACACTGTAGTTAGATCCGGCACTGTGGTTATATCCAACACTGTGGTTAGATCCAACACTGTGGTTAGATTTGGCATTGTGGTTATATCCAGCATCGTGGTTAGACCCAACACTGTGGTTAGATTTGGCAATGTGGTTATATCCGGCATCGTGGTTAGACCCAACACTGTGGTTAGATCTGGCATTGTGGTTATATCCAACATCGTGGTTAGACCCAACACTGTGGTTAGATCTGGCATTGTGGTTATATCCAACATCGTGGTTAGACCCAACACTGTGGTTAGATCTGGCATTGTGGTTATATCCAACACTGTGGTTAGACCCAACACTGTGGTTAGATCTGGCATTGTGGTTATATCCAGGATCGTGGTTAGACCCAACACTGTAGTTAGATCCAGCACTGTGGTTATATCCAACACTGTGGTTAGACCCAACACTGTGGTTAGATCTGGTATTGTGGTAATACCCAGCACTGTGGTTAGATCCGGCACTATAGGTAGATCTGGCATTGTGGTTAGACCCAACACTGTAGTTAGATCCGGCACTGTGGTTATATCCAACACTGTGGTTAGACCCAACACTGTGGTTAGATCTGGTATTGTGGTTATATCCAGCACCGTGGTTAGACCCAACACTGTGGTTAGATCTGGCATTGTGGTTATATCCAACATCGTGGTTAGACCCAACACTGTAGTTAGATCTGGAATTGTGGTTATATCCAGCATCGTGGTTAGACCCAACACTGTAGTTAGATCCAGCACTGTGGTTAGACCCAACATTGTGGTTATATCTGGCACCGTGATTATATCCGACACTGTGGTTCAACTCAGCACTGTGGTTAGATCTGGTATTGTGGTTAGACCCAGCACTGTGGTTAGATCTGGCATTGTGGTTATATCCGGCACCGTGGTTAGACCCAACACTGTGGTTAGATCTGGCATTGTGGTTATATCCAGCATCGTGGTTAGACCCAACACTGTAGTTAGACCCAGCACTGTGGTTAGACCCAACATTGTGGTTATATCTGGCACCGTGATTATATCCGACACTGTGGTTCAACCCAGCACTGTGGTTAGATCTGGTATTGTGGTTAGACCCAGCACTGTGGTTAGATCTGGCATTGTGGTTATATCCGGCACCGTGGTTAGACCCAACACTGTGGTTAGATCTGGCATTGTGGTTACATCCAACATCGTGGTTAGACCCAACACTGGTCATAACCAGCAATGAGGTTAGACGTGGCACTGTGGTTAGACCCAAACTGGTTATATCCAGAACTAGGTTAGATCTGAAACTGTGGTTATATCTGGAACCGTGTCATAATGATCAGCCTATCATCTCTATGTGGTCACTAAAATGAGTTCCATCTTGTGGGAGGTCAGTAGTGCTCATCCTATAGAGAGGGACTGGCCCCTGCCACGAGCATGAGGAGTTTGCACTGCTGCCTCAGTGATGCCAACAGATATAAGCATGGCTTCATTACTCATTTTGTCAAGGAGACACTTCATATTTTTAATTTGATGTAAGAATAATAATGTGGTGGAGCTGTGGCACAGTGGTTAGCACAATACGCTATATACCGTACCCAGCTAACCTGCTTTCGAATCCCAGCCACGGCTAACATCAGCAATGAGTGATATCTGAAACAGTCCTGGGCTCTCCCGCACTTTACCAAACGCGCACTGATCAGCGTGGTGAAGTATGGTCAAAGAACCGCCATGGCCGATGGGGGGAGGTCTTCATCCAGCAGTAGATTGACAAATGGATGGAAATGATTATTATTGATGCATAACAGCAGCAAATGCTCTATGAAAAACCAACAATAGGCCTCAAGGGTAATTGTACTTGTAATTTTGGGGCCAATTCCACCAATGAGTGGGTTTATCTGTGGGGAAGAATCCAGGGTGTTCGGTAGAAAAGAAAAAACAAGTAAAGTGGTTCGATGCTCAACAACAATAAAACATCGCACAGATATGTCAGACAATCTACTTACTCCACTGCTTCCTGAGTAATATTCTCAATATTCCCGTGACCACCATCGTTCAATGTCGGGAAACGTGTGAGCGCTGCTGTGGCCAAAAAAACGCCGCGTGTCGATCCACCAGTCCGCCACACCAAACCCGTGAGCATTCATAGATTTTAAAAAACTGGGGGTTAATTCAACCGGTCGTGAGAACTACAACCCCTTGCTCACCCCCTCCTCCTCTCGCAGCTCCCTTTGTGTTGTGTCGCTGTGGGGTTTATGTGGTAAGTTTAACAACGGTTGTGTGCAGGTCAATGATCACACAATTCTCTCTTGCTTCTAGATCGTGACGGTTCTTCTGATTCTTTGTATGGCTGATGTCGATGTAGAGCAACAACTGTAATTACATAGAGGTGGTCGAGTCAGATGATTGCATCCCGAGTTGCGGAGTCTATCGCGGCGATGATGTGCCCCTTCGTATTCGTGATGCAGCAATGAGTACAGGAGTACAGGAGTTACCGTACAGGAGGCACTAAGATTACACTGGTTAGTGACATGCAGAACTGAATACATCGCGTGTGTGAATTTCAAGGTGGTCATGAAAGTAATCAGATTACGCTACTTTGGAAATATCGAGCGTTAGATTACTTTGTATTCTGAAATGTCAAACTGTCAATTTTAATTAGTAATCGAGACTCCATGCTTGATGTAAGTAACCCTCCCAGTATTAATTAACTAATCGCATTAACTCACGCACACAACTAGACCCATGTGTATCACATGACTCAGTGATACTCGCTGTGAGTATACGTACAATGAGTGTGTCAGGTGGGTCTACATAAGAATGTAATGGTCACGAGTGGATGTCGGGTTCAAGTTACCACCTTGCTTACATCGTATGTACAAATACACAGATATTAATTACCGCACATGCGATACACGCATTGTGAGATTAAGAATCAATATTCATCGATGTATTGTTACACATCGAATTAGAGGCTTGTAAGTTCAATCCCAGCCAGGTCTCAACTCAGCTCCACCAACACCTTTCAAGTCAATGAACTGCAGTAAGCAGCAATTCGTGGCAAGTCAACAGTAGTTCTACAGAGATACTGGCCCTCACCATGGGATCATGTCATTGCCACCACTGGCTAAGGGCTAGCAACGGAGGTAGGAGCCCACCACTGATCCTTTGAGCATAGGGACACGTTGACTCTTGACTTATTGACTCTGGTATTTTCATGCCAAGGCCTACTTAAGGCCCACGCTTATGTTGAAGAGCGGCACCTGGGTGTGCATACGCAGATTTGCAATTTTCGCTAATGTCTCGAAAAGACTCACGGCCAAAAATATGACGAAAAGGGAAAATGTCAGGCGAGCTGGCAAGCACTGTACAATTTGTCTTATATAACCAGGCCGCCGCTTGAAGTGCCAACTCCAAAGCAGGGGTTGACCCATTAGAAAGATGACTTTTAGCAGAAGATGCCAAGCAGACTTCCATTAAAAAAATAATACGAGAATGTTTTTTTTTCTCCTCTCAAGCTGTCATCCATTTTATGAAATCCCTTTGAGCGCAGAAACACTCGACTTATATATTGACTATTGTGTACATGGGTACAGTCGAATTTTTTTTTCTGAAGATGATATACTCTGCTTAATGCCTGCAATGACTTAATGTATGTATGTATGTTGAACTTCTTTCGCACTGTACGTAGCCAACCGTGCTAATCGGAGGTGCGGGGGAATGACAACAAATTAAACACAAAAAGCAATTCTAAATACATCCGTTTTCAATGTAGATGTGTTTTTAATGTAGGAGTCCTGCTTAAATATTCTTATACCCGTAATGCTGGATGTCTTTATGATATAATTATGAGATAAGTGACTCAATGTTCGTAATTTGTATAGCTTTCATTTACAACAGTTTGTTTTTATATCTGACACTAAGTAGGTTTTATATTATCACCTCAACAATGTTTGTTCAGGCAGTGGCCGGGCAGCTCAGAGGTCAGAGGTCAGACCCCTGAACTGGCACCATTGCGGTCCTGGGTTTCAATCAAGGCAGTCGTCCGTGTTTAAACCCCGGTTCTCAAGTGTCGTGAGTTGATGTTCTCAACCTTGTCACAGATGACTGCACGCACAACAAATCCATCATGTGGTTTGTATCCACAATTTGGCTAAATACCAGGTCTGACAAACAACATGTCACGTAACAATGCCATTGGAGAGTGTGTAAGAAAGTGCAATCCATACCGTGTAAAGAATAAACATGCCACTCGTAATATCTTCCGGACAGGTCCTATGACAAATTACTTCTGCATCCGTTCATTGACATACAGGGTGCACTGCCTTGTGAGATTTCTGAATGTATTCCTCACCTTGTGACATTATGCTGATCGTGTAATTGGAATACATTTTGGGGGAAATACCAAAACATATTTTCTGAATTTCGATTTAAAGCTTTCGTGACTGCAGGGATTCATCTTCTTGGTTCTTTCGGTAAAGTCACGTAGAAGGGAAGTGATAAAATAATAAAAAATAAAACATAGTAAAATAATTCTCACGACGTTTCGGCCACAACGCAAGCAGCCGTCCTCAGGTGAAGAACAAGTCTGTCGGGAAGACAGCGTCTGAATGAAACACCACCATGCTTGGAGCGTATATTTAAGCTGGGTTGAAAGGGGGGAAGGGCGCCTTGACAAAATGATTTGCATATCAAGAGGAATTTTGCATATTTATGGGAAATGCAGGTATGTGATTAGTACTACTTGTGAAATGCGTAGGAGGTGGGTGGGTTTATAGTTTACATACTACAGTGGTGGGGTGGCACGTATTACAAATAAGTTACGACTGTAATCCGATTACCCGAGGAGATGGTCCTGGTAATCAGCTACAATGATTATTTCTTTGAAGTGTGTAATTGATTAATTACTAGCACGCAGCAAGTATCACTTCTAGCCCTGCCCACTTCCCCCCCCCCCCAGCCTCAAGTCCTCTTCCCCTAGCGCTCACGCAGCCCCCCATTCACCCTCCTCTCTCTCCCCCATTGCCTCCCCCCTTTCTTTACCTATATAACCTCTTGCCACGGCAGCTCTCTCGCCTACTTCAGCATTTTCTTGCTGTGGGTGTCCCACCTGATGAAGATCGCTTGTGTTGCGATAGAAACGTCGTGATTCGTTTTATTTTATTTCTACCTACGTGACTTTGCCGAAAGAACATGTTACTTTTCATGATTACTTCCATTTTCGTAAAAAAATATATATATAGGCAGTGATTGCAAAAACAATTATACGTTGCTATATGATTTTGTTCGCAGTTGGTTCACTAATATTAGTCTGTTGCATGTGGTCACTTCCATTGTCAGCAGGCATCTTTACCAATCATCCCCCCACCCGTCCAGGCACCCGTCCAGGCACCCGTCCAGGCACCCGTCCAGGCACCCGTCCAGGCACCCGTCCAGGCACCCGTCCATTCTGGTGCCACAAACCATAGCGCACCTACTGGCTGGGTAGGTGAGTAAGCAGAGGGTGCTAGGAATCTCCGGGGCTGCGAACAGGGACTCCTTCTGGGTCTCACCATCGCAACGCACAAGCGTGCAGGGCCCGTGCCGAGCGAATCACATCTGTTCAAAGCTCGAGACGGAACTGAGAGTCATAAGAAATCGGGACACGGTTAGCCTCAACGAGGTGAAGGGAACGAGGGAGAATGCCACGCATTTAAATGGTGGTAACCTTTGTTATCACAGAGAGCGAGAGCCTGGCAGTGGAGAAGTGAGATTTTGAGTCTCTCCAGGAATCAAATTTAGAATTGTAGGATTCAGAATTTGTGGGTAAGATGGGGAGAGGGGGGGTATTTGCATGAACTATGCTGTACAATACCTCGTTATTAGTACCGTTATTGATAATTGGGTTTTTACCCTCTTATCTGGCAACAAAACTGACACCTTTTTTACGAGGAGTCATGTTTGCATAGACCACAATACCTGCAGTCATAATGCAAAAAAATATATAACTCTGATAATGTATGCACTGTCCTTAGACAGTGCAAACATTATCAGAGTACCCCGTATCGTATGTGTGTTCGTTGCGTCTCTGTGGTGATTCTCGTACCACGTTTGATGTTAACGTGAGATGCGATGTTCAGTGTCTTTGCGATGCAGTTTGCGTGAATGACGTAATGTGAAATGCAATTATTATTACTGCAAGTAGTGTTGCCCAGTTAATATCATGGCTCTCGGCTTACTACAGGTGAACGATAATTCAAATGTTAAGCTCCAACAACAATCAATGGAGATGTAGAAGAACATGGAATGTATTAAGCATGTAAACACTTCAATGCAAAGGTGGGTAAAGGGTGCAGAGGCGAGACGATGATTGGTAAATGTTGCATTGGAGTCTAAAATGAGAAAGGAGAGAAGAGAAAGTCAGCAGGGATGTAAAGATAATGGAAACCGCTTTCAAAAGAGTAAAAAAAATGGACATTAACAGCCAAATTGGGGAGATTAGAAATTAAATTAAGCTCATTCTCATGGGGAACCAGTGCGGGATGTCAAGAGACATCTCTATTCTAAGTAACTTCGACACAGGAAGTGATCGCAAGATGCACTCCAACATCACCAGAAAGAGGAAGAGGCGAATTACTGTTTGAGCAAATCAAGACGGTGACTTCCAAAATCCCAGAAGCTTCGGGAATCCATTACTGCGCTTACATCTCCTGGACATCTCGCAGCCAGGCCCAATCCAACAACACCGGGTGCTCCCAAGGAGTCTCCCATTTAAGGCTCATCCCCTGGCAGTGTACATTAAAAATATTTCATCTGGGAAGGGACTGGTAAATTGGAAATTGTAGCTCTGAAAGAGCAAGATAGACACGCAATAGAATTATAAAATATAGTTGAGGAATTCCACGCAGATCTTTATAGCATACACATGCTTACACTGCAGGAAACTAATTTGTTACGAGATGAAGAGGAGGAGGTTCCAGAAGCCACAAATGAACATGTAACCAGGGAAGGTTCCTGGACCAGATAAACTCATTGTGGACAGCATTAAAACCAACTTTTTTTTTTACACAGAAATGAAATACTTCGGCCATGGAATGATGCCTCAATTATTATCCTCTTAAACGAGTGAGACAAAACTGGTTTGAAGAATTACAGATCCAATCACCACGTATCACATTTATGTAAACAGTTCACCCAGATCCATATAGAAATGAACAAGTCATTTTAGAGGCCAACAAACCCACCGCATGGTCTACCGTTGATCACGTGCATAACATCAATCACGAAAGAGAAACGAATAGCAAACACTAATATCTGTGGCTTTTGAAGATTCTGAAAACGCATTTGACTCAGTGGAAGCTAATGCTATCATCTGAGCCCTGATTTTTTTTTATATAAAGCATAAAAACTATACATTATAGAAGAGATACAGTGTGACTGCATACAGAAATAACGCATTGTAATCAGATGAGATGCCAGCGCAGGGAGACACACACTCTCACCAAAGCTACATGTTCTGAAGATGATATTGGACCAAATGGCGACATTATTAACCGCCTCATATTTGCCAATGATACTTATGGTAACCATCATAGAACTGAAATAACGAAGTCCACAAAGTGGGTCTAAAGGTAACTGAGAGCAAAAGCAATGTCACGCACGGCAAGTCATTGTTCGAGGAACACAACTGAAAAACACACACCTGAGCATTTTATACCTAGGAAAGTGATTAAAGGTGGACTGGGATTACACGTATAAAATAAAGAGAGGGACCAGAGGAGGATGTAATGTGTTTTGTATGAAGTTAACATTTTATAGTGAACAGGGACATAGCAATGTGCCTAAAGAGAGATATTTCAGTCGGGTGAGTATAGATTTACATATCGATCACAACACAGGGAGAGCCACAACGAATCGGGAACAAAAGCTGAAAGGATAACAAACTATCGTGGAGAGATGCATGCTGGAATTCAGAGACAGCAAGAGGAGCACACGCATCAAATGAATGAGAAACATCGTTTTGACTGTAAAAATAAAAATGTGGGCTTTGGTGAGGACCCATCGCAAGAAAGGCTGACAGTGGACCAACGAGACTGATGATGGAACAGCACCCATAGCTGCAGTGTGAACAAAACTCTTTTTGCACGTGTCATGACGGGTACTGCAAGATCCGACCGTGCCTGTCCAGTGCTCGCCGAGCTGCTTTGGCTTCTGGTTGCCGAACGAAAACATTATGAGGCCGCACGCATTACACACAAAGTGCTTGCCACAAATGAACCACAATACTTTGCTGATGTCGTCAAGGAGCGTAAACAATCACGCGAACTCTGGTCGTCATCCTCGCAGCGGCTTTTGGCTAGCCATCGAACAAAGATGGTCACCGCATCGCGCGTCTGCGGCCGTCTGGAATGCTCTTCCTCCAGATAATAGGAAGCCATTGGAGCTTTGCATTTAAAAAAAAAAATCATCTATATTGAAAACTAATTTCTTTAGAACTGCTTTTCGTGTTGAGTTTGTTATCCTCCCTCCGCACCTCCGATTAGCACGGTTGGCTACGTGTGATGCGAAAGAAGTTCAACATACATACATACGTGCAAGAGAAGCAACGCACCTGCGGGCATGTCCACTGTAGAGATTGAGCAATGAAATTAGTTCATATGAATGGGGAAAGATGGGGCCAAGACAGATGGCGACAACGTGAGGAGGCCTTCATCCAGCAGTGGATGTAAAATGGCTGATGCTCACACCACAAAGCCAGTAATCATGTCATCGTGCTGTTACGTCTGAAGTTCAATACCGTATTGCTTTGAAGAAAGGAAGTGATCAGTTAAACACAATGTGTTGCTTTGTATAGACAAAGTATGGTATTATGCTAAGAGACTAAGCTAATATCGCAGTGGGACCTAATTTATTTTTTCCAGGTCTCCCATGAAAGGGACTCCTGGTCTCAGTGGTGTTGTTTCTGGTGATTATAAACTGTCTCATTCTACTCTTTAAACCTCAATAATTAGTTCCCAGAGATTCATTGCAAAACAAAATCCCTCTCAGCGCTGTAGATATATTTGTATTCATGTGGCCATCCGTCTGTCTGTCCCTCCCTCCAGCCAGCCAAACATATTTGGATAATACTAATATTGTATCATACGCAGGCATGTGCTTCCGTGTTCATTTCTTCCCAGTTCGCATGACAAAGTGTAAATAACCGTCACCCAAAACACAAAAAATCTACTTTTGGATGGACACAATTTGTAAACCTCTGGGCAATTATTGAAAGAGGATCAGGATTGAAATAACAACAGCCGGAGGCGAACGAGAGCAGGATATCTTCTTGGTTCTTTCGGTAAAGTCACGTAGAATGGAAATAATAAAATAATAAAAATAAAACATAATAAAATAATTCTCACGACGTTTCGGCCACAATGCAAGCAGCCGTCCTCAGGTGGAGAACAGGTCTGTCGAGGAGACAGAGTCTGAATGACAAGCCCCAGGCTTGGAGCGACTATTTAAGCTGAGATGGAGGGGCGAAGAGCGCCTTGACAAAAGAATTTGCATATCAAGAGGAATTTAGCATATTTATGGGAAATGCCGATATACGATGGGAAATGCAGATATGCGAGAGCAGGATAGTGGAAAAAAAATCAGCGTCACCATGTGGCTGGAAATGAACGTGTTCGACTGGTGCAATTAACCGCTCCGACATGGACATTGATAAAGGAAATGGATCAACAGAATTCCACTTAGGGACAAAGAGAAGAGCAGTATGGATCATGGTGAATATGCAAATAAGACTTATGGGACATCATATCACAGAGGGTGTCTGAGAGAAAGATAATCCTTGAGAGGTAAGAGCAGAACCAGAAGAGAAGGAAGCTGGAGCCACATTCATATTATGGAGTGGTCCTTGATGTCAAAGCAGCAGAAAGGTCGAGTTGAACTAATAGTGGAAGTGATCCATCGTGTGAAGAAAGAATTTCATTTAACACGTGCAGGGTAACAGCTCCAGTGGAGTGGCCTTGGCACAACTCAGATTGTCCTGTGTTGTGGAGATCGACGAAGAGAGGTGGTATTTGAAGAGGTGGGAAAAGATAACTCGTTCTATGATTATTTTTTTAGGAAAGCGAGATTTGATGGAAGTTTGCAGAGATGTCGGGGTCCAGTACTAAAGGAGATAGAGGCATTGCTGAAGGTAGTAAATCTTGACTTTAAGCTTTCGTGACTGCAGGGATTCATATTATTTGGGTTTTTCGGTAAAGTCACGAAGATAGTTTCAAAGAAAATAACAAAAAACTACGACGTTTCGATCGCAATACAAGCGGTCGTCATCAAGTGGAGAAGAAAGAGGGGTTAGCCTCTAAAGGCAAACTGTTTATAAAGGTTTAAAATGGGCGTAGCCCAAGAGTCTGAACTTAGTGAGCAGGGCACAAGGGCGGGACGTCTACAAACTAAGCTGTGTCTGTGGCAGTAGTTACATTGGGTAAACTAAGCGACATGTCTCGGACCGTGTTCGTGAACACAAGACAGATCTAAAACATGGTAGGACCAATACCTCGGCCGTGGCTGATCATTGTTTTAATGCGGTTGGCTCACACGAAATTGATTTCTCTAAGACGATGGTACTTTGCAAACCCACTGGCTATCAACAAAGATTTGTTCATGAAGCCATCCACATATACAGACATAGATACAATGTCAACCGAGAAGATGGGTACAAACTGAGCAATCACTGGAAGGACGTTATCAACCAGTTTAAGTCATAACTGGCTGTAATGTTGCCATTTCAGCACTGTCCGTTGCTCACCAGTTTTTTAACCCCCCCCCCCCCCCCCATTACATTAACATAACCTTCTCCGCCCTACATGTAGCAGCCCACCATTTTTAATCCCTGACATTAACATAAGCTCCTCCGCCCATGCTGCCCTTGTGCCCCACCCACTCCATTCTGACACTTGGGCTATGTCCATTTTAAACCTTTATAAACAGTTTGCCTTAAGAGGCTAACCCCTCTTTCTTCTCCACCTGATGACGACCGCTTGTGTTGCGATCGAAACGTCGTAGTTTTTTGTTATTTTCTTTGAACCTATCTACGTGACTTTACCGAAAGACCCAAAGAAAATTAAGTTAGTAATGTTTGGTGTCCAGGCTGGTTCGGCGGTGAGGGATGAGTGTTGGAGGTTTTAGCTGCTCGGAGCGCCAGGCGGCTAAAACACAGCATGTTGGCACAGTAGGGGGCACATGTGGTGCATCTACCATTCATCTCCATCACTTAACCCATGGCTCATGGGGTCTCTCCCGTGACCTCCTGGCAGTGAGCGTTCGACACTTCACATGGCCTTAAAGTGCACATAGCCTGGCACAAGCGCCGCGGTGACATCACCCCCGCTAAGTGGCGAATGGCGGTGGCTGTTGAGGGTGGAATCATACTTTTGTTTCAGCTTGGAGGTGCTTGCGGTGACGTTGATTATGGTGACAGACTGAGGGGTGTGATAGGTCGGTAGATGGTGGGGAGGCAGAATCACAGGCAATAGGCAGAGCCGCATCAGACACCAGAATGCCATTCCTGATTTCATTTACATTTTCAGAGAATGTGAGGGGTAAGTTGTGTACACTAGACAGCTGACAGAGTAGTGGAGGGACACAGGAGTGAGGATACAGCGGCTGAAAAATAATTCTGGGTTTCCAGCACCATGTGTCATCAAAGGAAGAGAAAAAGTCTGATTTAGGCCTTGCCAGAGCTGACGGATATAATTTCAAGCGAGTCTCACAAATCCCGTAGTGGATTTCAAAAACCGGATTTCTTCCATCGTCTCTCAAGTCTATAACCAATTATAATTGTTTCGCTCTTGATGGGCAGCTGTGAACCGCCATCTAAGAAGAGGTACCACGGACAAGACTGATGACGGAATGGCAACCAAAGGCAAACACGAGGAGACGGCGGCACTTGAGCAGACAACCACTGACAGAGCGATGAAATTGGCTTGTGTGCAGCCGTGAGTGATATAGCAAAAGCATGGCATGAATGGCCTTCATCCAATCGTGGATTGACAATGGCCAACGATGATGATGCTAAACCCATCACGGTGAACAACGGTCCCCTAGACACCCTTTGTATCTCGATGCTATGCGGCACGTAGAATGTTGAAGGCTGTACGGGAAAGCTCTGTGCCATGCAAATGATGTTTTGCTCCCTTACATTCTATTGAGCCAATTTACTTTGACTTGTTGTAAAGTACTCGGGGTTGATTTGTTATTTATCCCTCGCCTTGATCTGCAGTGCGCCGATGCACTTTGTATTTCTCTTTGACGAGCGTGCATAACATCAAACGCCGATGTTTTCAAACATGTACTATGTCTACAAAGACAAAGATCCCCCGTGTAGCCTTAACAGACTGTAGGGGCAAGTTCTGTTAGCGAGCACCTATAAAGGCCGGCAAGGCACACGAGGGGGTGGGTGGCCAACACATCGCACCAGGTACTCATTTGAGGCTGAGTCGACCTAGGGGAGGCCCAGGACCGGTTCAGATAATCGTCACCGATGTTGGCCGTGAGCGGGAATCGAACCCGGGTGGCCAGGTTCGTAACGCAGCACGCTAACCGCTACACTACCGCTCCCCACTACTATGTATAGACAGGCACCCACACACACAAAAACCCATCTTACGACGGGGAAGTCAACTCGAGTGTAAAACCAGTACTGCGATTGACAAAGTCATCATCTAAGTGTCTTTCTTGCTCTGGTAAGCATTGTTCTTCCTAAGCTAGAAGTTTAAATTCGACGTTCCCATGATGGGTAAGTGTCTCTCCACAGAACAACTACCACACAGACGCACTGAGCTTGATGACGGGCCGAGACCAGAATTTTAACTTGCAGCCTTCCCATTGTGACCAAAGACCAACCGACTACTGACCCCAGCTCTGCCTGGACAAATACGCTGCACAGTGTGTGAGGATATCGTCAAGGCCATGGACAATTAACGTACACACACAGAATTGCGAGCCGTTTGCTATCCACAGTTAAGATGAAACATAAATATACACACATATAGTCATGGAAGTTATACAACGATTCCCCGTGTAGCCATGTATACAATAGGGGCAAGTTTTGTTCGCAAGCACATATTAAGGCCGGCATTGGGGGCATGAGTGTGTGGTATGGCTCGCAACTACGCCCAATCCACCTTGATCTCCCCAGTATGAAGTCAAACGAGAGGAGGCTCGTGACCAGTTCAGACAGCGCTTGCAGTCACTGATGTCACCCACGGCTGGGAATTTAACCCAGGTGACCGGTATCGTAGTCCAGTTTACTAGCCTCGATGGCCATTATTGCCAGCACCAACATTATGAGATGAGAAGAATAGGCGTTTACCCTCTTCTGGCAATAACACAGTAGCCGCTAAGATGTTCAAACACCAAATCGACATCGACTGCAAGGCATCAAGTCTGAATTAACCATATATACCTGTGACAAAACATGCAAATAAACATACCCTGATAATGTCTAAATACCCGTCTTATTGCCAGACAGCGTAACAGCCTATTCTTATTATTTCATCAGCTTGCTAACCGCTAACCACTGTTCCACCACTCCCTACACACACACACACATATACAATGCCGTAACACACGGGGGGCTACTTTATTATGCACACACGCACCGTACACTGTACACAACCGATTCCTGTTGAAAGTTTAATGTGGTTACACAAATTGCCACTTATCTGGGCATGCATAATACAGGACTAATTGATGCGTCGCTGGCCGACGCAGCCGATGAGTTATAATGCACAGGGATTCCTCTGCTGCAGAACGCATCCTCTGCGTGACATCTCGAACAACGAGGGTGGCCACGTTTCGGGCGACACGTGGCAATTGTGGCACCCACGTGCGCGCGCTGCGCGTCACTGTCACCTGAGACACGTCACGTGACGCGCCGTTGACGCATGCAACGTCGCGTTCACGGATGTGATTGGAGGCGCAAACGAAAACGCGCGTGATGATCCCACAGCAGTAAGTCACTGGACATGTTACTGACATGTGCTGTGGATGACGCACCATTACTGACACCACGTATGCGTGTCGCAACATGTGTGTGGGGGTGGGGGGGGGGTGTGTGACGAAATGCATGCACGTCACCGACACATGTTGCGTGCGTGTCAGAGCATGTGGACGGCAAACGGTACGCATGCCACTGACACATGTCGCATGCATGTCACAACAAACGGTTGACGAGACGCAGACACGTGTCAATGGCATGTCACTAATACGTGGGGTCACACATGTCACTCGCATATGCCCGATCAGTGACGCATGACAAGGTGCTTGTCAATGACGTGACGAGTCACTGGTACGTCATGTCACTGGCACACGAGTAATCAATGACCAGTGACACACATCACGAACACATGTAATGGCACGCGTGTCCAGTACAACATCGCATATAAAGTAGACTGAAGTACACTTGCATGCAAGCATTAATGTGTGCCACGAACCTGTATAGATGTAGCACATCAGGTATATTACGTTTCTGTACATTATATTTGTTATTTATATACTGTTACGTGAATGCAAATATGAGTGCGTGGAATTTCTAAGTGTATGCATGCACCGTGTATAAATTAAGTAAAGTGTCGTATGTGTAATGTCATGCACACGTCTGGCATGTTCCGTGTGATATGCGCAATGGAAACATGCAGTCCATGTGCCTCGTGCATGTACGGACTACGTGTAACTGCCATGTACACTATCTGGCACATGCTGTCAATCTCGTATGTGTATGACGTACACCACTCACGGCCTCTGAGTCGTCGAATCCATGCACATACATATCCGGCTTCAATGTAGGGAAGATGCAGTCTTCTCCGTTCAAGCCGTTCAAAGGTATTAATGGCTCTTATTCGCGGTGAATGGGGAAGGGGGATGTTGAGTTGGGAAGGGGAGGGGGGTAGGTGAACGTCAAACGTAAACAGCTTTGGGTCTCATTGTTGGCCCTATTTACTGGGTACAGAGCGTACGGGGTGCTCTGGGACTGGCATATGATCTAGACTTTCCCTGCACCGATGGCTCAAACATTAGTCTATGCTCGGGATAAGCAAGTGACGCTGTACTTTTAGGGTAATTCGGTATTTTAAATTTGATTACAATCAGTGGTATATTATTAATAATAATTACATTGATAACTGAGAAAATATTTTCAGTCGCTGTACGTGGATTAATGCGAATTATTATTTTGAGAATTGTACAATATGTATTTTACTTAAATAACCCGAATTAGGTAATGAAAATAGTGGGTTAGCTTTTTTAAAATAAAAAAAACCTAGTTATTGTACGATAGGTACAACGAAGGGCTTCGTTACATAATAGTTTAATAGGAAAAAAAGGAATGTTTAATTTAATTGTATACTTTGAAAGATACGTACACTACAGCAATGTAACAAAATAGCATTTGAACATAATTCGATACACAATACCATAACAATATGTTACTTTAAAAAAACGACAACAGTTTGTACATCGCAATTGAACAATTGTAAATAATATATTTAAAACATTAAATAAATAAATACATAATTATTCAGCATTGAAATCCAACGCAATCTTAATCTTACTCATAATTCCCAATACAATAACAACTATTGATTTTCAGATCTTCTTTGAAAAAAAAAATTCTAGTCCTGAGCTCAATATAAATGAACAATAACAAATCCCAGTATAAAGCGAAGGCACTTGATGGTTTAAAGAGGTTGCACAGGAGCCAACGATCCCAAGTCTGGCTCCTGCTGACAGCTACATAAGAGCCAATGTACACACCTACCTACCTACCCACTAAACCCTACCCACACACCACCACGACTATACAACACTATACATAATATACAGACGGCACGATATACAATATCTACATCAGCCGGTGTACGGCGAGACCATCACAACAGAGCACAACAGGAGCTCGCTAGCTATGCAAAGCGCTACGCCTAAGCAGCAGCAGCAGCCTGCCTGCTATTGTATGGTAAGGGCTCTTCGCCTCTCTCGCTCGCTCTCTCTCTCTGTGTGAGGATGACAAGATGATGCTGCTTGCTGCTGCTGTGTGGCGTGTGGGTGGAGGGTTGTGGTGGGTGGGTCTAGGCACTGCGTGTGGGCGGGTGACGTACACGGGGGGTAATGGGCATGGAGCCTCTGGATTCAAGGAGTTTTTCTCGGCCGTAGGATTCGGGAGGAGTCACCGAGTTAGGCTCCTCATCATCATCATCGTCGTCGTCGTCTTCGTCGGCGTCTCAATACCACCACACACACAACCCCACCCACCCACCCACCCCCTCAACCAGATTGGAAAAAATAGCGGCAATGAGTTGTTTTTGTATTGCTGCGCCCGTGTGAGCGTGTGAGTATGTGTTTGATACCTGAACAGGCTTAGTACCTGTTGCCTTGAGTGCGGCCTCGATGTTATCACACAAATATTTGGCATTGTCGATGATGCCAAAAAAATAACAGACGATGTATTAGTTGTTTTAATGCGCGCAAGAAATGTAACTTGAGGATGCAATTAAATGCATGTACTGTAGTAAGTATGTTGTAATGCTATTAAGATAGCAACAATGTTGGCATACACAATCCGAGCGTCATATCGTACGTGGTTGTTTTGTTTACAGCACGCTTATAGCACGGGAACGCCATCAAGATCACGTATTTGATGGAAATTTTCAATAAACGATACAACGAAAGTACGTGAATAGTATTACAAGACCATCAATCAGTTCGTGGTGTGTATGCAGGTGCTCTGGTGGATGTGTGCTAATGATTTGCCGATGCTACTGCTTGCTGCGTGGGCAGCGATTCACAGGCATACACAACAAGCACGCAAAAGGAATATATATTATTGGCGACGTTTCGGACAGTGCCCCTTCTTCATAACACGTGAATGAAAAAATGTGTGGGGGTGGAGCCTACAACGTTGTGGGTGGAGCCTGGATTCGGATTGACAGGAGACGGACGACGACGATTGGTGGCTTCAGAGTTGTATTGTGACCGGCCTTTGGGAGGAACCAAGTCTTCACGTGGGCGGGGGGGCTTCTTATGAAACCCTCCCAACAGGACGCGAGTGACCAAATAAGGCATTGCTGTGCAGTGACGTCACGGGTGATGTTTCAGCAACGCCTTTACTGCTGCCTGCCTTGCCATTCATTCACTCACTCACTTCAATTCCTTTATTTAACCTCAGCTGAGAGAGCCCCCGCCGCCCCGAGAAGAGTCCTGAGATCCGCTACCTCCTTCATTGTTGCGGGGAGACCCGGGGTAAAATGCAAGGCAGCACATATATAGATGTTTTGCGATGCAAACGTTCAAAACTAATGGTGCACTGGAATTGCAGATATACGTAATTTACTGCAGTCGAGAAGAGTGCATTTCATTGAACAAAAATAAAGAAATCAGTATTCCGTTATATTTGTAACATTTGTAAATAGCCATAAACAATACCTGCATTCTGGTTAAAATAATACATCCAAACATGACCTATTTTTGGGGGATAATAAATAAAAATAAAGGACCGCATTGGCAGTGACGTACGAGCACAAAATATATATTTAAAACACGTTGCCACCTTTATCATGAACAGCGCATTATAACAGAAACATCAATTATAATCTGTAACTTGCAGGGGTGATGGACGATGGTCAAGAATAACAACGACCTCGCCTGGTATACAGGAGGTCGTGGGTTCGATCCCGAACCATGACGCCTGCTGCTGTATATTTCGAGTTTGCATGCTTCCACCTCCCCGTGGTCGCTTGGATTTTTCTCTGGTTATTCTCTCCGCATTTAGGATCAACATGCGTTTAGGGCATTCGGCTGCTATTCATTTCCACGTGATAAGCCACTTCCTTGAGCTATCATTTGTGGCCAGGCCGCTTCTGAAAATGAGCTATATAGCTCAGTGGGCCTTACCTGGTAAAATACAAATAAAATGTTTCCAGTTCGATTTAAAGCTTTCGTGACTGCAGGGATTCATCTTCTTGGTTCTTTCGGTAAAGTCACGTAGAAGGGAAGTAATAAAATAATGAAAATAAAACAATCAAATAATTCTCACGACGTTTCGGCCACAATGCAAGCAGCCGTCCTCAGACGCTGTCTCCCCGACAGACCTGGTCTTCACCTGAGGACGGCTGCTTGCGTTGTGGCCGAAACGTCGTGAGAATTAATTTATTATGTTTTATTTTTATTATTTTATTACTTCCCTTCTACGTGACTTTACCGAAAAAACCAAGAAGAAAATGTTTCCAGTTGTTTTTTTTTTATGGAATGGCAACCATAGAATGAAACCCATCCGAAAGCACATCCACCAAGGAGAAAGAGCAATGAAATAATATTGTAGGTGCGGGGTGGATTCATTATTACATTGCAGCATGGTGTGATGTGGCATCGGCTATGGGATACCTTCATCCAGCAGTTGATTGACCCATCGGATACCTTCATGCCTTAAGCACAAGTTCAGCACAGAGTGTGATGCAGCAGCAGTAGCCTGAAATACAGGACGTAGATTGCTTGGCAATTATAATGGAATAACACTTTTGGCTGAAACGCCTGAATTCTAAAATTGTCTGATAACAGTAATCAGTGTATTAAATATTCCAACAAGATATTACCAGCTATTATCACTCATATCGCAACTACCGTGGTTGCTGTTGCCGTGGACTGCACTCATTCATTCCTCTTCCTGTGTTGAGGACTCGGTCTCCCAGACGTATTGTTTCATCTCGTCCATTCTGTGTTCAACCACCACCACCACACTGCAGGTCACAACAACACACTCATTCAACTACCCTCTCATGCACTCATTCTTTGAACCGACTCACTCACTGATCACACTGCAGGACACAACAATTTCCTTATGCTAATTATCTTGGAATGTCCTTCCCATTATCTCCCCCCTCCTAAATTCGTACATCAATTTAAGAAAAGTGTAAACTCTTTATCTGTTACAACTTTAAGAGTGCTGTGTGTTGCTGACTGCTTGGCTTTTTTGGGGCCTCTGAGTCTAGGCTCGTTAACCATGGTTAAATATTTTTAACTGTAAATGTTTATCAATCTTCAGATGTACGTAGTGTATAGTCAAGGTAGTGTATAGTGTATCATCAAGGTACCCCAACTCCTATAAACGTAAGGAGTCAAAATGAGGCCTAATTCTTAATTGGTTACCATGACAGTAATGATTATAACATTCACACAGCACTACCGCAGCAACGGTCAGTTTTCAAATAAGTTAAACAATTCCAATGTAACGTTGACATAAGCATTACAATGTATCAGGAATTAGGGTATTCCCATTGCAGCGTTACCTTCTAGATGGTAAATGCAGAAACTCCACTGCTCCAAAAAACACCAGCACCGATGGTCACGCAAGTTCATACGTTTATTAATTCCACTGCGGATTAATTATACAATCTGGAGTTGTGCCAATGAATGAATGAATACACATCTTTCAAGTCTATTTTTTTACGCAGTGGGTTTTTTGTTTCACATTTTTTTTTTATATCTGAGACTTTTATGAGAACTACCACGACAGTTCTATTTATAGATACCGAGGCTGCCATCTTAGCTTTTCGTCAGACGTAACAAAAAATATCATAGAAGAAAATAATAATAAAGGGGGAGACTTTTTGAAAGCCATTCAGTCATCAAATAATGGTAGCACAAAGGGTCTCATTACGGCTATTTTTCAATCCTTCATCAGCTGCAGTATGCGACCTCGCCTCCCACCAGCGCAATAATAAACTGTCTCCACGTCTCCCTCCTTCACTGCCTCCACGTCTCCCTCCTTCACGTCTCCCTCCTTCACTGCCTCCACGTCTCCCTCCTTCACTGCCTCCACATCTCCCTCCTTCACTGCCTCCACGTCTCCCTCCTTCACTGCCTCCACGTCTCCCTCCTTCACTGCCTCCACGTCTCCCTCCTTCACTGCCTCCACGTCTCCCTCCTTCACTGCCTCCACATCTCCCTCCTTCACTGCCTCCACGTCTCCCTCCTTCACTGCCTCCCCGTCTCCCTCCTTCACTGCCTCCACGTCTCCCTCCTTCACTGCCTCCCCGTCTCCCTCCTTCACTGCCTCCACGTCTCCCTCCTTCACTGCCTCCACGTCTCCCTCCTTCACTGCCTCCCCGTCTCCCTCCTTCACTCCCTCCACGTCTCCCTCCTTCACTGCCTCCACGTCTCCCTCCTTCACTGCCTCCACGTCTCCCTCCTTCACTGCCTCCCCGTCTCCCTCCTTCACTGCCTCCACATCTCCCTCCTTCACTGTCTCCACGTCTCCCTCCTTCACTGCCTCCACGTCTCCCTCCTTCACTGCCTCCACGTCTCCCTCCTTCACTGCCTACACGTCTCCCTCCTTCACTGCCTCCACGTCTCCCTCCTTCACTGTCTCCACGTCTCCCTCCTTCACTCCCTCCACGTCTCCCTCCTTCACTGCCTCCACGTCTCTCTCCTTCACTGTCTCCACATCTCCCTCCTTCACTGTCTCCACATCTCCCTCCTTCACTGTCTCCACGTCTCCCTCCTTCACTGCCTCCACGTCTCTCTCCTTCACTGCCTCCACGTCTCCCTCCTTCACTGCCTCCACATCTCCCTCCTTCACTGTCTCCACGTCTCCCTCCTTCACTCCCTCCACGTCTCCCTCCTTCACTGCCTCCACGTCTCCCTCCTTCACTGTCTCCACGTCTCCCTCCTTCACTGCCTCCACGTCTCCCTCCTTCACTGCCTCCACGTATCCCTCCTTCACCCCCTCCACGTCTCCCTCCTTCACGTCTCCCTCCTTCACTGTCTCCACGTCTCCCTCCTTCACTGCCTCCACGTCTCCCTCCTTCACTGCCTCCCCGTCTCCCTCCTTCACTGCCTCCACGTCT
This sequence comes from Lampetra fluviatilis, assembly GCF_964198595.1. Classification (NCBI taxonomy): domain Eukaryota; kingdom Metazoa; phylum Chordata; class Hyperoartia; order Petromyzontiformes; family Petromyzontidae; genus Lampetra; species Lampetra fluviatilis. Next base: position 4,523,671 of record NC_136295.1, on the reverse strand, counting down.
CCCTCCTTCACTGCCTCCCCGTCTCCCTCCTTCACTGCCTCCACGTCTCCCTCCTTCACTGCCTCCACGTCTCCCTCCTTCACTGCCTCCCCGTCTCCCTCCTTCACTCCCTCCACGTCTCCCTCCTTCACTCCCTCCACGTCTCCCTCCTTCACTGCCTCCACGTCTCCCTCCTTCACTGCCTCCCCGTCTCCCTCCTTCACTCCCTCCACGTCTCCCTCCTTCACTGCCTCCACGTCTCCCTCCTTCACTGCCTCCACGTCTCCCTCCTTCACTGCCTCCACGTCTCCCTCCTTCACTGCCTCCACGTCTCCCTCCTTCACTGCCTCCCCGTCTCCCTCCTTCACTCCCTCCACGTCTCTCTCCTTCACTGCCTCCACGTCTCCCTCCTTCACTCCTTCACGTCTCCCTCCGTCACTGCCTCCACGTCTCCCTCCTTCACTGCCTCCACGTCTCCCTCCTTCACTCCTTCCACGTCTCCCTCCTTCACTCCTTCCACGTCTCCCTCCGTCACTGCCTCCACATCTCCCTCCCGCACTGCCTCCAAAAACACAAGAGATGAACAATTATTAAAACAGTTGAGACCATTGAGATTTGCATTTGTGTACATTCTGCCCGTGCTGAAACACGTACACACGCAGGAAAACATATGTAGTGACAGGTAAAGTGTCACTATGGCGCGTAACGCTGGTTTCTGGCAGAGAAGGGGATCTGCTGTTGTAGCAGCCCTATTTGCCAAGCGGGTCATGTGATAAGCCTGAGAGAGGGAAGTGGGACAAAGGTGACAGAGGAGGCACGTGGGGTAGAGTCGAGAACCTTCGGGTAGGTCCTGGAAGGGGGGCGTGGCCGAGGGCGGAGCAAGGTACACGGCTGTTGTTTGGAGTGGAACTCGTCGTGCTGCGGGAGTCTTCGTCACCGCCTTCACCTCCTCGGCGTCGTTGGTCAGGCAGCCTGTTAGCTGTCCTGACCAGAGTGTAGTTATTCCCTGTGCCAGTGAAGGCTCGAATAAATAGAGTGTCTCTGAGTGACTCACTACACATAGAGAACAATACTAATACAAAGTCGTACGGTTTGGAGGGGAACGTGCTGTTAGCAAGCACCTATATTAGGCCACAATGGCACAATATTGCTAGTTAGTGCCAGCACCCATGGCAAGGCGACGTTTGTCCGCCTTGTTGCTGGTGCTTCACGCACCCCGCTAGCTACTATTGTAAGGATGAGTTGAGCAAGGAAGGGGACGATCCAGCCACATGGGGAAGTCACTTGCCAACGTGTAGCTCATATCAGACTGTTGGGACGAGAACTTTTAGCGAGCGCCTATTAAGGGCGACACGGCACAGCATTCCCGTGCCGCCTTTGTCTTCCCAGTTGCTGATGGTGAACACAGCACACCAAGTGCACTCATTATCAGGCTGAACCGGCTTAGGGGAGGGCCCGGGACCAGTTCAGAAATGTAAGCGCTGATGTTGGCCATGAGCGGGAACAGTGCCGGATTAAGCTAGTGCAGGGCCTGTAGCATATGTTATACAGGGGCCCTAAACTAAAAAAAACATAAATATTAAAACACACGAATTTTTAACTCGCATAGTAAATTAATTGTATTTTTTCACTTGCTATACAGCCAGATAATACGACAAATCGCTAACCTTAAACACCCAGTCGTTCATAAAAGTTGAAGGTGGTATAGTACTATAGTAATAGAGCAAGTGCAGAATTATTGAACCGGGATTGATAGCTTAAAAGCATTTAGCGCGGGGCCCTTGAAAGTGCGGGGCCCGTAGCTACTACATATGCAGCTACTTTTTGCTCCGAGGAAAATCCGGCACTGAGCGGGAATCGAACTCGGATCACCGAGTCCAGAGCGCAAGTGCGCTAACGCGCTTCATTTCTGCTCCCCACATGCATAAATCCACACACAACCGCCGCCGCCAGTGACTTTGACCTCACCGTGGCGTCTGTGCCAAGTTATCTGCAGCTACACGTACACACGAATGAATACCCAAGACAACCCCTCTCCCTGTATAACCTACATATACACTGGTTATGCAAGTACTGTTAAAGAGCACCTATTCAGGCCTGCATGGTGTGATGCATGCATAGCATCATACCCGGGCACTTTTGTCTCCCCAATGTTGGTGTTTGCACACTACACCAGGTACTCAATTAAGACTGAGTCGACCTAGAGGAGGCTCGGGGCCATATATCACTTGCCACTGTTGTTTGCCGTGACCATGAGTTGAAGTCCGGATGTCGGCGGGTTCGTAGTGCCAGTGCACGAATCACTCCACCACCGCTCCCCGAACCACTCACCCATACGCAAGCACGGAACAAAGGCCATTGGCACTCATTGCAAGTTTATTTTGTTTAACTAGGTGAGAACTCAAGAGACCAGGATAGTCTCCTTCGCAAGAGTGACCCGGGGCATTCGTCTGCGAGGAGGGAGCAATGATTGTGGTGTATAATCCCAATCGAGTATAGTAATTCGCGGGTGATTTTCATATTTGGCGATGTTGGACCCTGACGCCGCTACGCTATTACCTACTCTTGCAAACGACGTCATGGGATCTTCAATAGCCATTGTGAAGCAGACGGAGCGTATTTTTATTTTCTTTTCGACTTCTACATCGCTGGGGAAAGTGTTGTTATCGAGTACCTATTAACACGAGTGTGGCACATGAGGGGGCAATGGTATGGCAGGCACCAAACAACCATAGCCATGCTCCAGGCATCTCCTTGAATTATTCTCCTAAGCTTACGCTCAGGCTTGGCTGCCTGGAAGCCATTGGACAATGTGGAAAGACTTACGTCATTTTAGTTTGGTGGTGAATATTTATTATGATGGAGCGGGGTTGCATAGTGATCTTCAGCTAATAATAGATCGACTCAGTGAGCTAATGCTACTGCACCCTTGTAGGAATACAGTATTGTCCTAAGCGAGGATGAATGAGTCCATGGATTCGAATCCTGGGTTCCATTTAAAAATAGCATCCAAGCTTAAATGAGAATAGGGTTGTTTTTCGCATTACCATCCCCATTGGGTTCCCTCATAAATTCTTGTAAATTCCACATCTATACTGTGGGAGCCTATCTCTCCACAGGACATCTACTGTGATACTCATTGTATGAACCCTAGAGAGACGGTGGGCTGAGTTGATGCCCAACTGGGATTAATTTTGGAACGCGTTTGTCACACTCTTAAATGATTGACCAGGTTTACTAAAATGTCAAGGCGCTGGGCCGACATTCATTGGATCCTGGGTTACAATCAAAATGGCTGCCCATGATTAAAATGGGTACTCAGGTGTTGATGGTCTCAGCCTGCTCAACTATGAATGACTGAAACAAAATTAAATCGTGTTTAATTCGCCTTTGAGTTTAGCCTACCTAAATTACAGCTCCAATAATTATACACAGGAGTTAGATTGTCGTGCGATGGTTGTCACTCTCTCTCTAGCAGTCCTGCGAGCATATGCTGCCCCCTAGTGGCGACTGGAGGGCACTTGAAGGCAGATAACTACTACAGTAGTTCTGTGATATCTCCTTCCACGGATCGTTCTCTTACTCAGCGATTCGCTGCTTTGCGAGAGTTTTAAATGGGTACTTTGTCGCATGGCATAATGATACCAATATAACAATTCTGATAAATATGCGGGGGGGGGGGGCTACACACTTATTCTAGTTTAAACCAGTTGGCCAAAAGTCCTAAGAAGGATCCTGAAATAAAAGGTTCTCGAGTCTCAACGTGATTTCATGTAGTATGCTTCTTCTAAAAGTATCATGTGACGTTAATTACATTGTTAAAATGGCTCAAAATGTTACATGCAAGTGATTGTTTTACTCATGGAAATGCATTTTAAAATTGAAAGGTTTTTCTTATGTAAAATATATATTACCTGTACATTTAGTGCATAAACAGTTAATGGTATTACTATTTTATACATTCAAAGATAGAAAAGCGCAATACAATGAAAAGGTGAGCGCAACAATCTGAAACACCAGATATCCGATGTTTTGTTCGTCCGAAACAAATACAGTACCTAATTCATACTATTGACACGTATACTGTAATTTGCACATATAATTTCAACGTAAAGCACGCTGCACAGTAATTGCTCCCTCTCACAGAGAGGGAGAGAGAACGACTCAGAGGCACAAGCAGGAACCACAGACACACTCTGCGCCAGCACAAACAATGAATTGTCTGTCCTTTACGGTGCTCGACCTATTCCGGTGTTATCGACCAAATAATGAGTGCCTACACGTGGAAGGAAACCGGAGCACCCAGCGAAAACCCACACGTGCGAGGGAGACACACTGTATCCCATACACACAGAGCAAGTGAATGTTCCACATTCGTGCTGTGCCGCAATCAGCTTATGGCTCGACTATTGGTGATATCTGTCTGCTTATATGTCTGTCTATAGTTTTCTGGTTAGATTTTATGTCGCTATTTCATTATACCTGATGATGATTGCTTGTGTTGCAATCGAAACGTCGTATGCTATTATTTAATTTATTATTTTATCTTTAGACGTGACTTTACCGAAAGAACCAAAGAATAATTCCTGCAGTCGCGAAAGCTCCAAAATTAAGATTGCGGTGCAGCATTTGTGCGATCTTGCAACCCACACCTCCACCGTGCTGGATTATAGGCCACGTGCATAGCCGTCATCGCCCGACATATCGTACACATCTTCTTGGTTCTTTCGGTAAAGTCACGTAGAAGGGAAGTAATAAAATAATAAAAATAAAACATAATAAAATAATTCTCACGACGTTTCGGCCACAACGCAAGCAGCCGTCTCGACAGACCTGTTCTTCACCTGAGGACGGCCGCTTGCGTTGTGGCCGAAACGTCGTGAGAATTATTTTATTATGTTTTATTATTATTATTTTATTATTTCCCTTCTACGTGACCTTACCGAAAGAACCAAGAAGATGAATCCCTGCAGTCACGAATGCTTTAAATCGAAATATCGTACATACATACAGCACACACGCAGGGCCGGCTTAGGATTTTGTAGGGCCTCTGGGCTACAGGTACTGTGAGGGCTCCCCCGGTAATATTTTCAAAAGGAAAACAAAGTTAAAGAAAGATAAACTGTATTTCTACAAGGCTAACAACAAATAAAATTCAGCATTCACAAGTCAAATCACTTTCACTTAATCTCTGGAGGCCCTCCATAAAGTTACGTATGTACCAGCATCGTCCAACAACACATTGACATATTTGTCAATCTGATTTTGAATGAAGACCTCTCCATGCTGTGTCATGGGGATTGCTCGGCCATAGTTCTCTCGTGCAAGTTGGTGAAACTATGACATGCCCGGGATTGGTTCAGATATCACTCATCACCGACGTTTAAGAGTGATGTGCGCTAACCACCGTGCCACTGCGCGCCGCGCAAGTACACATTGGTGGTGCCCCCACAAAATGACTCAACTATTACACTGGTCAACCAAAAAAAAAAGTTCTAGCCTGGACTTTTGCAGCTGTTTTAGATTAATTTCAGGGTGCTGATTCCAAATCTGATCTCACATTTGCTCTATCACATCTCATTTTTATGCTATCGGCATACCCCATTTTCATTGATTTTAACCGAAATTAACTCTGTCACTTACGATTGCAAGTTGTTGCGAGTCAGTGACTGCTTTAGTGTTAAAATATGGTGCTGTATTTTTAGTATAGTGTGTTTATAATATCATTTTATGTAGATATCCACATTTATTTAATATTTTTCTTCTGCAGTTTTTATTGAAAATGCAATATTTGATATCTCAAAAACTGATGCCAGATTTGGAATCGGCACCCCACAATTACCTTAAAACCGTTGGAATACCTCATGCCAGAAAAAAGTGTGTTGACCAGTGTAATTGTATGGAGCAAGCATCAACTGCGAAAACTTGTCAGGACCCTCCTGAAAAAGAGTCCCGAGACTCGGTGAGGCTTTCCTGGCTCAACAAGCGTAATCATCCGTGTATTTAAACAAGCCTTAACTTTCCTGGCTCCCCACCCATGTAAGCTCTGCCTGGCTGCTCATGTTTTTCCACTAACTCCTGTGATGGGCCATCATCTCCACGTCCACTCAACAGTCCCACTCTTTATTTTCTACCGCTTATCATCCTTAGGTACAATTCTATAATTATTGTAAAGCGTCTTGGACTAAGGCGCTAGATGAATCAAGATAAGATAAGATTTTGTGTCATCAAACACTCCACCCCCCTCATCCTCCCCATTGGTGATGGGGCAGTTGTGGAGAGAGTGGAGAGGTTTGCGCACCTGGGTGGTGTGCTTATGACTATCTCCGGATTGCCAGCAGAGGTCTCACTCTGAATCAGTCGGGCGGTATTACCTTTGCATCGGCTGCGAAACGCTGTGTGGAAGCTACCTGGTCTGTCGCTCCACGCGAATCATCGGATCTTCTCGGCCACAGTCATGCCCTCCCTTACCCATATATATAAATATACATACATAGACGAAACAATGGTTTCTAGATTTGAAGCTTTCGTGACTGCAAGGATTCATACTCTCATGTAAAGTCACGTAGGTAAAAAATACAATTTAAAGTTAATAAAAGTAATAATGGCAATAAAATAAAATAATAAATCACGACGTTTCGGAGGCAACACAAGTCTCCGTCATCAGGTGGGACCGTCACAGCTAAAATTACTGCATCTGTCGACGCAGGAGTATAAATGGGTACACGACAGGTCACGAAGGGTGGGGTAAAGTGTGGCTGCTCCCACCTCTTTCAAAGACGCCTGACCACAGCGTGGACAATGCCCTTTGGGGGGAGCAGGAGGAGTAGCTTTCTAGAGGAGGCCCTTCTGCCAGCGGTAACACGAGGTTTTTTTTTCAGGGCTGCAGCTTTACATACATTGAATAAGTAGATTTAAATAAGCAAGAGTTTTAATATGTTTCTCTGCACATGAAAATACAATTTTAAAAATGTTTAGCTCATCAGCCCGTGTGAGCCAAAAGGAAAAGTGTGTTGGTATGCACTGTACACAGGTACTGTCAAAAGACAAAGACCCACCGTATAGCATTAACAGACTGTTGGGGCAAGTGCTGTATGTATGTTGAACTTCTTTCGCACCGCACGTAGCCAACCGTGCTATGCAGGCCGGCACGGCACACGAGGGGGTGGGTGGCCAGCCTTGGGTCTTCCCCAAGCCGACGTTCACATCGCACCGGGTATTCATTCGAGGCTGAGTCGACCTAGGAGAGGCCCAACGCTGATTCAGATAACCCTCACTTGGTGTTGGCCGTAAGCGGCAATGCGAACTCGAGTCTTCAGCGCGATAAACGTTTCACTGCCGCTCTTCTATACAAAGACACACACGCGCGCGCATTGTAGGAAATAAACACCTGCAATTCGAGCCAAGCTCTCCCTGCACACAAAACAACACAAAGGCGACAAGAAGGAATGGCTCTTTCTGATCTACTCATTGTTTGGCTGCACTATCGAGCTGCGAGCACTTTAATTGGCCGTCCGAGCCCCACAGGGCGGCACGGGAAGATCATTTACACCCCACGTGCCGATCTCAGAGCTACCCCCCCCCCGCCGCCGCTTGGCGCAACGCAGCACAAAACAAGCAAGCGCAATTACAGACACCAGCTGCAGTCGGGAGTCAAAGCGAGCCGAAACGAGAGGGGGCAAATTGGCGGTGGCGGTCAGACCTGGATTTTTTTGAGTGAGTAAGCAAAACAGGCAAACGTTCGAGTTTGCGGAGGCACGCGGTGCCAGCTTATGGCGTCTAAAAGGGCTGTCGTTGGCCATGGTCTACGACGTTGAATGAAATCCTCGCAGCCTTAATCGTTATCGCTGCTGTCCTGTTCTTCGGGTCTTTCGGTAAAGTCACGTAGATAGGTTCAAAGAAAATAACCAAAAAGAATATGAAAAAAGACTACGACGTTTCGAAAGCAACGCAAGCGAATGAATGAGCAACGCGAGAAATAAGTTCAGCATACATCTTCGGAGCAAAGTGACGGTACTGTAATCGTATTACACACCGAAAAATAAATCCAGGATTGTAAGATAGCATTATTAGCAATCGTGGTAAGGTTTATTGGTTGAGGGCGCAAGCACATTCGAGTGGCCAACGAGTACGTCGTAATACGTATAAAATATGTGCATGTTATTCTTTCTTTTTCACATTTCTTGTTACGAGCCTGTGGAACAAATGAAAAGCAATGCCGCTTAATGACAATGGCTGCTCGACCGGTAAACGGCTCCGTCGATTTTTCGATTTAAAGCTTTCGTGACTGCAGGGATTCATCTTCTTGGTTCTTTCGGTAAAGTCACGTAGAAGGGAAGTAATAAAATAATAAAAATAAAACATAATAAAATGAAATAATTCTCACGACGTTTCGGCTACAACGCAAGCACCTGAAGACGGCTGCTTGCGTTGTAGCCAAAACGTCGTGAGAATTATTTCATTTTATTATGTTTTATTTTTATTATTTTATTACTTCCCTTCTACGTGACTTTACCGAAAGAACCAAGAAGATGGCTCCGTCGATGTCACTGCAAAGCCATTTTGTTGGTCGTGCCTGGACCGGCAGCATCTCAAAGCCAAATCACCTGCTCCAAACGGTCCACCAATAGCACGCTGGAGAGTGACGTGTCATGCATAATTACACGTTACCTGAAGGCCAGTAACCCCGTGTTATTTCTCTGTTTACAGAATGTTATCATATTGGCGTTAAACACATAGAGTGTACTTGACAACTCTACCGATTTAAGCGAGTAGCAATTTTCTACGTGGAAAAAAAGCTGCGAAGTAATTGTCTTGCTCTACACACATGATACAGCGCTGTGGGTGAGCTTGGGAAATCTTCCTTCGGTAAAGGGGTTTGAAAAAAAAAGGCAGCCTACCCGTTTGAATCAGCGGGATTGGCAAGTGTGCGTTGTGCATTGCGTTCCAATAGATCACTTATTTTGGTTGGTTTTATGAACAATATAGGAAATGATACAAAACTATGATTAAAGAGGGCAAATGTGTAAGCAGTGCGGATTAACGCGAAGACAGCAGGAGCCAACGTATAGATAACACCACGCAATCCTGCAATCATCCAGGTATAGTGTTGCTTTTTATAAGATTAAGTCTGTGCGATTTTGTTCAGAAAGCTCCGTCAATAGACTTCTGCATGAAGGCTTCCCCCCATGCCACGCTGATGCAGTGTGGGTTGGGGAAGGGACTGGTTTTGATTTCGTTTACCACCGATGTGAGCCATGACTGGGAATCAAACTCAGAGCGTTAAGTTCATGTCACTAACCACTACCCAACACTCTCATCCAAATTCACCTAAAATATCTCATGGGGAGGCCCTCAATCAGCAGTGGATTGACAAATGGCTGTAAAAATCGTATAATTTGTGACACAAATGCAATGCACATCTTTGACGTTCTCCACGTATATTGCAGTTCCCAAGCAACCGTCAGGTGCCCGTTTAATGCCATGTCAACCGAGAGGAGGGCCCTACCCAGACCTGACTTCAGGCTGAGTTCACCTAGGGGGTGAGGGTCATTAGTGAGCAAAGAAACGTTGAATAATGTTGCAGTCTCGACTCAAAGTCAAGTGTCTCCCTTTACAAACATCCCCCATTGGCAGCCTTGAGGCAATGGTCAAAATTCCACATTCTTCTGTAAGAAGCCAGACCAATCAGTGGGACAAACATCGACTTCCCACGGAGTGATCGGTAAATACGGCCTCTAGGTTGTGTTGTATCTCATCACAAAATAAAGCACTTGGAAACAAAAAAAAACTAAAACGGCCACAATTTGATAGCCACATCAAATACGGAGGCCACACAAAAAAACATTGCGACTCAATCTGTTAATGGAAGAGTTCATGTGAGGCTCAATGCTCTGCAGCTTTAAAACCGTGGCTTCTTAAACGGTAAGATGGGCTAGAAGGACATCTGCTGCACAGATGAAATAAGTGCAGTCTTGGTGCATAAGCTGAATGCCGTGTCCTCGCAAAGAGAGACAGGACACTACCAGCAGTCCTTCGTGACAAACACACGTGGCCAGATGGCTCTGTGGCATTCAGAAGGTTAATTTGCGATTTCAAATCCTGGTCAATGGTTGAGTCAGTCAACTCAGCCCCGTCGTCCCTTTGGGGCAGAGCCGGCCCTAGACCTTTGGGGGCCCTAAGCAAAATTTGGTTGGAGGCCCCTTTGATGTATGATTTTTTTTCACCCACTAGCTCGCAGTGACTCTAGGGGGCCCTCTGCTGGCCACGGGGCCCTTTGCAATTGCAAGGGTCGCTTAGTGGCTGGGCCGGCTCTGCTCTGGAGCCAATACAAACAGAGGATACTGCTTTTAAATGTGGAATTTCCACCACTGGTTCTGGGCCGCTAAGGGGCCGACCATAAATGACGTCACGCACCTAGGGGGGGTCAGACATTTGTGACGATGTGTGACGATGTGTGACGAGGGGGGGGGGTGTTTGAGAAATGTGACGTCACATCAAAATGCGCAACTTTAAATAAATATAGACAACACGTTCTACTTAATTAAATAGACTTTTTAATAAATGTTTTCCCCTACAACATCAGAGTGCAGCGGCACATTAAATACGCACTACAATGACAATAGTTTAAAGCGATTTGAAGCATGTTTTATTTTGGGGGGTGGGGGGCAGAGCTTTGTGACGTCATATTTGGGGGGGGTCTGACTTTTTGTGACGCCGTATGACGAGGGGGGGGTCAAAAATCGTCAAAAATCGCGTGACGTCATTTATGGACGGCCCCTAACGGGAATTATCAACACCACCACCACCCTACACTTATTTGAGCCATGGAACACGTGCGTACGTACACACAAACACACAACGATACCCACCATAGGATTTTATATACTATTGGTGCAAGCGAGTATTGTACTTATCATAGCTGACGCAGTGCTCGAGAGGGTGGTGCTTCCAACAGCACACCCGGCCGCCTTTGTCTCCCCAATTCAGATGTTTAATTTCTTCTTCTTGGTTCTTTCGGTAAAGTCACGTAGAAGGAAAATAATAAAATATTAAAAATAAAACATAATAAAATTGTATTATTTTCCTTCTACGTGACTTTACCGAAAGAACCAAGAAGATGAATCCCTGCTGTCACGAAAGCTTTAAATCGAAGTTAAATTTCTTCTCACGTAGCAAAAGGTACTGGACTCATTTAAGGACTGCGACGACGTAGATTAGGCCCAACACTGGTTTAGATAAAACTCGCTTTTGACAACCGTGGTTTCGGAATCAATCTCGGGAGGTTTGCTTTGTATAACGTAGTGCATGTTCCACTCTGCCACTGTTTCCCCACATACACGTACAAAGACAAAGATCCCCACGTGTAGCCTTAACAGACTGTAGGGGCAAGTGCTGTTAGCGAGCAGCTATGAAGGCCGGCACGGCACACGAGGGGGTGAGGTGGCCAACATCACGCCCGCCGCCTTTGTCTCCCCAACGTTTTCACACACCGCACCAGGTACTCATTTGAGGCTGAGTCGACCTAGGGGAAGCCCAGGCTACCAATTCAGATACTAGTCACTGGTGTTGGTTGTGAGCGGGAATCAAACCCGGGCCGCCGGATTCGTAGCGCGCTAACAGCTATACTACCGCTCCTCATATACACGTACACACATCATATACACGTACACACATCATATACACGTACACACATCATATACACGTACACACATCATATACACGTACACACATCATATACACGTACACACATCATATACACGTACACACATCAACACATTCCTGCGGAGGGAGCTGGTAGGAACGTTGGGTTGCTCGGTCAATGGCCAGGGTCAACGGCGACGTGGTGTATTCCGCAAATATGCCCGACTGTGAGGGCGGGCACAAGCCGGCGTGAGTAGGTTAAACGTTGAGTTGTATAAGGGCACCACGGGGTGACCAGCCCCTCCCCACCCAGTCCCACCCTCCCCCTCCCTGCACGACGAACGGACGGACATAATAATCTCCTATGGGCTGGTGTAACCAGGCGGTTCCTACCAGTAACACACAAATGAACACACGCACGTTCACACAAAGGCATTGACACACACGCGGGCACGTGCTTTGTCTTCCCATTGCAATCACCCAGAATTACACCCAGCGGGAGATATATAGATATGCTCGGCTGCCTTAAAATAACTCAATGAGATTCGCATAGATTTGCATGTTCTATTTATTGTTGGTGGCTTCCACGTTAAGGGCCCTATCACATCAGAGGCGTCGTTAAAGCCATTTAGGTTGGGTTTTTTTTGGGGGGGGGGTATATCGGAATCTGCATTTCGCGTTTCCCCTCTGCAGTGTTATACCGTATTGTGGAATGTTGGAGGGGTTACGTACCAAGGCCGTAATTATAATATACATTGGGGGGGGGGACATCCCCCCCAATCATCAAATATGCTCAAAATGCCCCCCCCCCAATGGATTGCTATAAAAATATGCTATGTAAATAGAAACAACAAATTGCTAAACCTTGACCACAATATCTGGACTTGTCTTCATATAACAATGCATACATTTCTGTTTATATGATTGTGGTTATGGTTGTACTTTGTTAATCCCTAATCTCTGCCATTACATACAATGCAACAAGAAAAGGTAGTAAAAAAGGAAAAAAACACTACAATGTAATACAATACGCTATTAAAGTCCATCCCATGTGTTAGTGATTTTTAAAATATTTTAGGCAGGAAATTAGTTTTCAAATTTAGATTTTTTTTTTTCGGGGGGAGACCCCCAGACCCCCTGGAAGATTTGGTCCCCCCCAATGTTGACTTCATTGCTACGGCCTTGTTACGTACGTTGTTTGAAAAAGCAAATGTCGAGGATTTGGAAGAAGGAAAAACAATGTGTTTTAGTATATTCATGACGAAACGATCTGACGGTTCGATCACTTTCACGGACACTGTTACATTACAGCCTGTCGCCAACCCACTGCTGGATAAAGACCCCCCCCCCGCCCCCCCAAACCGTGTCGGTAGTGGAGGTTTATTTGACCATACTTCACCACACTTGTCAGTGCGGGTTGGTGAGTTTGGGGGAGGTGGGGGGGGGCAACCCGAAAATGCTTCAAATATCACGGAATTAGGAGCCGTGGATGACAGGGGTTGCGGATAATAGTGCCACGAATAAAAGGAGATCCACTCTTCCTGTAACACATTCCCCTCTCACACTGGGCCCTGCAAGAGCTTGCATTACGAAACGTAACTGAACACATTATTTGGCGATTCTGCATTGGCAGAGGTGCAACTAACCAACAAAAACAACAACACAAAACAACTCAGCACGTAGCACATGTGCGTGCTAAACGCTGCCAGAGACGTTGCAAATTATATACTCTATACAAATAATGTTAAGGCCACAGTGTTATTGTGTTTTCATTGCAATGCTGTCTCTCAGTTCTTGCCTTTTCCCTTCATCTATCTTGCTCGTTGTCTCCCTCTACCGACAATACTCAACTCGCCGCCTCTGGTTTGAAGCTTGCGTGACTGCAGGAATTACTCATTTGGTTCTTTCGGTAAAGTCACGTAGAAAGATAAAATAAAATAAATAACAGATCACGACGTTTCGATTGCAACACAAGCAACCGTCATCAGCTGCAAGCTCGGAGAGAGACACGTGCACAGAGAGCGTGTGTGTCTCTACTCTATGTGTCTGTCTCTCTCTCTGTCTCTCTCTCGGTTGATTGTCTCTCTCTGTGTGTCTCTCTCTCTCTGTGTATGTGTCTCTCTCCGAGCTCGCTACCTCTGTTAAGCGTGCGCATGTGTGTGTGTTGTGTGTTGCGTGTGCTTGCCATCTGCTCGTGTGCCCCTGCCCCGGCCTTTATCGTTGGTGCTCGCTGACACCACTTGCCCCCAACAGTCTGTTAAGGCTATACCACACCTGTCAACACAATATCAGTATCACTGATACCTTATTACAGACCAATTCAGAGCTTATTGGTCACCCCGTGGCCCTTATAACTATCCACGTTCACCCTACAAAATCCCATGACATCTATTTACATCTCTTAATGATCGACGGCTTGTGCACCAGATCTTATTTATTCATGATTTACTTACAAAAAAATCAGCAGACTACCTGCTGGATCTCCTCTCTGTTTCGAAGAACAAATGTGACCCAACGTCTTCGCTCATTTAGCAGCTTCACATTCCTTATTGCCGTACAAATACTGGAGGAAAGTCCTTTGCTGTTGATGCCCCAAGGGTCTGGAATGCTATCGCCAATAAACTGCAACTTGGATCACTACCTGTGAGATCTGCACTCAAAACTGCTCTTGAGGAGCTGTACATCCCCCGCTGCCACTGCTATGCAGAGTGGCCTGAAACCAAATGCACCGCTCCGGATGTCTGTTGCAAAGTATGATCTTGAGTTTCGATTATAGTGTGCTGAACTTGAAAGATGCATTGAAAATGTGTGATGCTCCTGCTGATACTCCTGCTGTTATGGAGTGACTCATGCTGCCACCTATGGCTGCAAAGTTCGGTCTTACGTGCTATGTATACCGTGCATTGTTAAATTTGAATCACAGTTCCTATGATCACTGTTACATTGTTTTTATAGCTTTATTTTGGTCATTTCGAAGACGCGTGGTTATGCCATGTTTGTTGAAGTACGGAGTTAGCCTGATAACTGTGTCTAAATTGTCTTATGGTTGTTATTGTTAGACTTGCAACCCTTTGGGATTTTTGCACACAGCGTTGATATACAGTGCTTTTTCTGGAAGATTTTGCTGGTTTTTCCTGGACGTTTCTGTTGCACGTAGTCACTTTAAGATGTTTCTTGTTCATGTTTTGTTTGTTGCGGTTGCACCCGAGTCAAGAGCCTCATGGCTCACAGGGCTATACCTAATAAATTAAACTGAAACTGAATCACAAGGGAGAAACACAAACAAAAATGTTTGCGCCCGTTTTGAAACGGCTGTACGCCGTATGGACCTGAAAACTCAATTTTCCCTGCACAGGAATACGAGTAAACCGTCTGGGGTCACAGGTATGTTAAACAGCGGGGTGGGGATATCTTTGTCTTTGTACGTTGCATGAGCCCTTTGCGTGTGCATCAACAATTGAACATGCATCCGTGCAATTATTTATAATAATGCGTGTAAGTCCATATGGTTACATCAGCGTGTGTGCATGTGTGTGTGTGCGGATGCGTGCATGTGTATGAATACATAATGCGGTCAAGCACGTGTTAATGCCACTGCACTTATGTATATATATAAAATCACTAGATCATGTGTGTGCGTGTGCATCCATCTCTGCACGTGCAAATACATGTATTTGTGTGCAAGCATGCACGTATGTTTGCGTGTATGTATGTGCATGCGTGTGCGGGTGTGTGCATCCATATTTGCACGTGCACTTGCATGCATTTGTGTGTGTGCATTGTCAAGCATACACGCGTCTTTGTGTGTATGTATGCATGTGCACGAGTGTGCGTGAATGTATGTGTGTGTGCGTGCGAAATCATGTTCGACTGCTGCTCAAGGCTAATATTAGCGACAAATATCTGAACCGGTGCTGCTAGGTCTCCCCTAGGTCGACTCAACCTTAAACGAATACCTTATGCGGTGTGTCAAGATCGGGCGCTGGGGAAGATCAAAGATGCGTGGTGCTGGCCACCCACCCCCTGGTGCACCTCCACGAGGTGCTCACGAACAGTACTTGCCGCAGCAGTCTGTTCAAAGGCTACAAAGGCATGTGCATGCGTGCACGTGAACGCACGCGCATGCCCTCGCGGTGTTATCTATTACTGCACGCGTACGAGTCCCGTGCACGGGCAATTGCACGTCCGGCACGTGTTCGGCGTGGAAGTACAGCATCGTGAAGCGTTCTATTGACGTAAGGGAACGGCGATTTGCACAGCTGCATCGCAGGGCGGCCCTGCAACCCTTGCGGAGGTTTTGGACCACTTAACACGGCAGTGCAGAGACGCACGCAACGGCGAGCGACGCCACGCGAGCCTTCCCTGAGCTGGAGTGGGATGAACGCAATGCGCGAGGGTGGTCGGAGGAGGAGGAGGAGGGAGGAGGATTGGTCCTCGGTGGCGAAGTTCGCGTGACTCGGCAAACGCGTTGCTGTGGTAACGGAGCGAATCGCGTTGCCATGGCCACTATCATCCATCCTTCCGCACACCGCCCCGTCTCCGTGGCGACCGTCGCGGCGATTTTGGAGAAAAATCCTCCGCGATCTTTCACGACGCCGCCGACGACGATGCCGCCTTCGAATTGCGGAGGCATCAATCGAACTCGGGCCCTCATCCGTCTATCATCCCACCGTCTGTCTGGATTGCTGTATGTCTGTCCTCCTAGCTGTCTGGCTGTTTGTTTTGTGCATCTGTGTCATTTGTCTCGCGCCTGCCCGATTATCTGCTTGTCTGTCTTTGTATCTGCCAGTCCGAGCGTCTATTTGGTGACTCGCGGTGTCTGTCGATCAGGCCACGTGGTGTTGTGGGTGCAGCACTCAACTAACAATTCGGAAGCTCGCAAGTTAAATTCCCAGTCTGGACACAATTTTACCCTGATTTTTTTTGTTAATCCCTACTTGTTGTTGAGAATAATATATATATAATATATATTAAATATTAAATATATATTAAATATGTAGGTGGGGGACAGTCAATACATTCGAATGCCGTTCGGCGTCGTTTGTAAATCTGTAATTTAATTTAAAATAACAAGCATCGACTTTTACCGTTGTTTACACCAATTAGGCGACATCCGAAAAATGGCAAAAACCATTTTCATAATGGACCTTATTGTTGTTTGTACTTACTGACAATGCAATGCCAGTCAGCGTCACAAAGACGTGATTGAAATAAACTGTAATCATAAGCTGGCTCCGACACAGTCCGTGGGCTGCTGTTTGCCAGCAAATTCTGCCGTTGCCAACATCAACTAATAGCACTTTCCAGCAAACAACGGAGAAATGCAACTCAACGCAACATGGAAAAATATCGTTATGGCATTTCCGCTATTTAATTTTGATTAGGGCACAGAATCTAATGTACTTTCGTGATTCATTCTGATCACGATACGTTGACTTTCAATTTCACTCGAATTGTTTTGGCACCGATCACATTACCATGGGTGCAATATTTTGTCGCTGTTGGCAAGTGTTTAATCCATCCGAGTGGCACTGTAGTTAGATAGCTTGACTCCGAGTCCTCCGGGTTTTCCCTCCACATTTAGAAACATGCTTGAGATTATTTTGATTAGTTGGTGCTATAAATGTCCAAATGATGGGCCGCTTTATTGAGCTTTCATTTGTGGCCAGGTAGCTTCTGAAAACTGAGGTAATGCCTCGGTGGGCTTTGGCTTTTAGGATGGGGATGGTTTAGTTTTAATTGGTATGTGTTTGGGTGAATTGTTTACCATTCTTTTACTTTAAACTACTATCATGTTTCTGTAGTGTTTGTTGTTGTAATGTTCTTAACCGCCCCTACTGGATATCTATGAAAATAGCTTAATAGCTCATCGGATTCCTCCAGTATAAAACACATTCCTGCGGAGGGAGCTGGTAGGAACGTTGGGTTGTTCGGTCAATGGCCAGGATCAACGGCGGCGTGGTGTATTCCGCAAATATGGCCGACTGTGAGGACGGGCACAAGCCGGCGTGAGTAGGTTAAACGTTGAATTTTATAAGGGCACCACGGGGTGACCAGCCCCTCCCCACCCAGCCCCACCCCTCCCACCCCCCACCCAGCCCTACCCTCCCCACTCAGCCCCTTCCCACCCTCCCCTCCCCTCCCCACCCAGCCCCTCCCCACCCTCCCCTCCCCACCCAGCCCCTCCCCACCCTCCCCACCCAGCCCCTCCCCACCCTCCCCTCTCCACCCAGCCCCACCCCTCCCATTGTTTGATGCACGACGGACTGACGGACACAATAATCCCCTGTGGGCTGGTGTAACCAGGAGGTTCCTACCAGTATAAATATTCTGATCCTGAAAGGTCATCATTTCAACTTCCCCTCCGGATGGTCAATTGCACCCATCATCATCCCTTCCAGCAGAGAGGTAAAACAGTACCGCTGATTTGGAAAGCTACAAATTGTTGTCTTATGGTTAAACTGGCTCGACAATGGTGAATGTAATTTCCACCATTGCCTCGGGGCTACCAAATGCGATGAGTACCATCCCATATTGCGTGAACTTAACGCGTGTGTTAGTTATTTATCCGGACCTCAATCCCTGCTATGTTTAATCTGGTGCCAATTCCAGCAAGTGCAATTTCTGGAACTAATGGCTTGAAAAAAGACATCTCAATAATTACCATTGAGTACATTTGGCATTCACGTCATTCCTATTGGACAAGGCCATCATGAAGGCGCTGTGGCTCACAGGAATAGTCTGCAGCAGTTTCACAGTAAGGGCCGTTGTTGCTGTGCATAATGTCAATTGAGGAGCTTCAAATCTAGAATTAAAACCCTCTACGGGGAGGAATTTCACCTATCTGTTAGAATTTTTAACAGACAACGAGACAATAAGTCACAGCTTCTCGCCTTCCTCAAGAGATGCCGCGATAAAACTTGTATTTAAGAGCTTGTCTCTTGGATTTTTCCTCACTTGATACAGTAAATTTAGATGTGACGGTCCCACCTGATGACGGAGACTTGTGTTGCCTCCGAAACGTCGTGATTTATTATTTTATTTCTATTATTACTTCTATTATTTTTTATTTAAAATTTTCTACCTACGTGACTTTACCGAAAAAACCTAAGAGTATCAATTGAGGAAATTGCAGGTACATTTTCTAATTTGGAAAAATGTGGACCATGACGCTGGGCCACAATGGCCCACTCATGTCGAATAACATCAGGGGATCTTTAACGTTCATCGTGAATCAGATGGCGCATTCTCTCCGCTTACTACACCTGCAGTAATAACCAGGGTGGCCAGCCAGATTCAAACCGTGACCCTCCGCGACATGTGGAGAACGTTCTAATGCTGGGCCCTGTCACCGCCCCTGGCGATTCTCTAAACGAAGCAATTGACAAGAGAAGGTGAGAAATAATAAAATAATAAAAATAAAACATAATAAAATACAATTCTCACGATATCATTCAGACGCTGTCTTTCCAACATCCCTGTTCTTCACCTGAGGACGGCTGCTTGCGTTGTGGCCGAAACGTCGTGAAAATTGTATTTTATTATGTTTTATTTTTATTATTTTATTATTTCCCTTATACGTGACTTCACCGAAATAACCAAGAAGATGAATCCCTGCAGTCACGAAAGCTTTAAATCGAAAAAGAGAAGGTGAAACAACCCACCAGTTTAGACCACTCGGGTCTTGTCGATCACTCTCAATCGCACAGTGAGTGTGCTGTAAACACTGCCATGCAATCCCATGAATAACGATACACGCACAATGCAGGCACGCATGAACAAGAGGCTGTTGAGACTAGTGCTGTTAGCGAGCAGCACCTATTAAGGCTGGCATGGCACACAATGGGGTAGGGGGCAAGCACTACATCTGGCTGACTATGTCTCCCCAGGTGTGCATTTAAGGCCGAGTCGATCAAGGGGGAAGCCCAGGATCGGGTCGCCGCCATCCTAGCACAGTGCGCTAACCACTACACCACCGCTCCCCACTATCAGGCACATCACTGCACACACACACACGCCCGCAAAACACAAACGCGCACGCAACTAAACGCACAACCTCGTAAGCGCCTATAATGGGATTGACACAAGTATTTAAATTCAGTGAACAATAAAGCAAGTGATGTGTTTCAGTTAGAGCGGCGGGCGGGGGGGGGACAACATTGAGTAATAGCAAATCAAAACCCTCCCGGGATCCGCACTGTACGATTACGGAGACGCCGCGAGTGTCGTCGTGATGAGTGCGAGGTTATTGAGCGATTACCGCGGTCATTCACGGCGAACCCAAGCAGCAGCCATAGCAAACGACGTCCTGGAAACGACGAGCAAAGACCCCGTTGCCCTGGCAGTGGCGGACCCCATTAAACCCAACTCTTAGGTCGTTGACGCAGCAGCAACGCGGGTTTGTCGCGAGCTCTCGGCACACACAGCCCCTGCTGCTCGCCCGTCAACAACATCGCAACGGGTAATGCGTTTTCTTGGTTCTTTCGGTAAAGTTACGTAGAAGGGAAATAATACAATAATAAAATTAAAATCTAATGAAATAATTCTCACGACGTTTCGGCCACAACGCAAGCAGCCGTCCTCAGGTGAAGAACAGGTCTGTCGGGAAGACAGCGAAACACCACCAGGCTTGGAGCGTATATTTAAGCTGGGTTGGAGGGGGAAGAGCGCCTTGCCAAAAGAATTTGCATATCAAGAGGAATTTAGCAAGAGGAATATATGCTAAATTCCTCTTGATATGCAAATTATTTTGTCAAGGCGCTCTTCCCCCTCCAACCCAGCTTAAATATACGCTCCAAGCCTGGTGGTGTTTCATTCAGACGCTGTCTTCCCGACAGACCTGTTCTTCACCTGAGGACGGCTGCTTGCGTTGTGGCCGAAACGTCGTGAGAATTATTTTATTATGTTTCATTTTATTATTTTATTATTTCCTTTCTACGTGACTTTACCGAAAGAACCAAGAAGATGAATCCCTGCAGTCACGAAAGAAGCTTTAAATCGAAAGGGTAACGCGTTGCAAGCGGAGCCTAGTTCCGGTGGTCTCAGCCTGGACAGAGGTCGCTCTCAGGGATTATGGTCCGGGCGTCGTGGATTTGCGAAATATCAAGATCAAAGGATGATGCCCTTAATGTCACCACACCTCACCATTGCTTGTTTTATTCTGATAAATCGGGTAACTTGTGGCACAGTTGACACCCAACTTCTGTCTGTTATTACAGTTGACCTTTGGGTGGCACTCCAATGTCGGTCTCGGTAACCTGACCTCCTCCACCCTGCACGGTTGTCCCACCCATCACAACTTAGTCTTCATTATTACACCCGTGGTGTTTTCCTGCTGTGCTGTAAACTGAACTTCCAAGTTGCTTACCTTTTTTTAAGCGTCCTTCACATGCACCTACAATCAAAGGCGAGAGGCACACGTTTTTTTGTCATTTTACCAAGGGACAGCTCTCTAACTTGCACACTGACAAACACATTACTCCTGCCTCCAACACCCATCTCTCAATAGTGTGGCTGATCTCCCAATTCTTTCCAAGTGGTTGATGTAGTCCATTAAAAGCCATGCTGGCTCATGCAATACATCTGTTGACCTCGTTATCACAAGCCAAGCCAATCAGCTGCAGCTAAATTACAAAGCTCCATTAATTCCAAGTCATAAATGAATCAATTTTAAAGAATGGGCATGCCCGAAACAAATAAATTATTTTTTAAATAGAATTTGCAAAAAATGTTTTACACTCAACCCACTTGGGAAATATCCAATTGTCATCGATTTGATAATTGTCAGCTGTCAAATATCACCAAAATAAGCATTAGACTGGTGATAGGCAATAAAAGTGCTGCAAGGACTCTGAATTCATCTTTCGCCGTATTGATTCCAGATTTAAAAGCAGTTTGCATGTCTTTTTACACAGTGGTGTGTGTCAATAGAAAGGCCAAGACATTTCCTTTTAATAGTGCTTTGCTTGGCTTAAAGCTCTTTTGCTTTAATGAAAGGCCATCGAGATCCATGATCTCTTTCGCAACAGAGAACTGGTCCCATCCTTCACAGCTGGTGCATCCTCTATGACTACACAATAATTGAATTCAATGAAAGAGTGAGAATGCAATTGTTGTCTGCAAATGTGACATTGTTTTACGACTTAGCAATGTCTTTAGGGTCTGATGTATTATCGACAACGACGAACATTTCTAGCTATCCTCTGCCATATAAAATATCGCAAGTTAGTTTTACATTTCGGGAACTTCACGATCCCACTCCACATTGGGTAGGGCGCCGCTAATTGCCGTTGGCAAGCCATCTGGTCCAACCCATGTGAGACTAGGCTCTAAGGAAAGCTGTCTCGGGTGTGGACCAATCAACTTCAAGGACAGTGCACATTATCAGAGCTATGTGCTTTTGTTTGTATTATGACTGCAGGTATTGCGGTCTATGCAAACATGACTCCTTGTAAAAAGGTGTCAGTTTTGTTGCCAGATAGAAGGGTAAAAAACCAATTATCAAGCCCAAGGTAGTCATGGAAAATCTCAATTGCTATTGCAGGGATACGTCTCTTCATGGGACAACTGTTGTTTATTTCCTGTAGACCAGTACTCATATAATAATTATAACAATACTCATTCAGTACATTCGGTATTCGTGTCATTCTTATGATGCGAAGCTATCGCGAATGTGCTGTGTTTCACGGAAGTCGTCTGCAGTAGTCTTGCAGCAACTGGCCATGGTTGCTGTGTATAATCCCAATTGAGTAGTTTGCAATTTCAATTTTTCAAATTTGACACATTCGGACCATGACACCGGCACGCAATGGCATACCCTTGCAAATGACGTCACGGGATCTTTTAAGTAAACTTTGAAGAAGACGGCGCATATTCCCTGGTTAATAGACCCTCAGAAATAAATAGGGCGGCCACTGGATTCGAAACGTGAACCTCTGCAACAATCGTGGATCGCGCTACTGCTCGGCTATTTCACCGCCAACGCCCACAATATGTCCGGCTTTACGACATTAATATCACTCTGGCCTAGCCTGAAAGCTGACACGCTACTTCTGCTGATTCACACAGCTCATTGTAACGTTATTGCATGTAAAAGAGGCTCTAAAATATATATGAGATCGAGATATTAAATGCACAATTCACAAGTATTACACGATATGTATTCAACCGTCAGTGAATAT
Organism: Lampetra fluviatilis; assembly: GCF_964198595.1. NCBI lineage: Eukaryota > Metazoa > Chordata > Hyperoartia > Petromyzontiformes > Petromyzontidae > Lampetra > Lampetra fluviatilis. The sequence goes on along the minus strand of NC_136295.1, from coordinate 4,500,869 downwards.
GTTTAACTGGGATGATGTAATGGTTCGCACACTGGAGTTTCAATGCAAAGTTTGCCGATTCGATATCCTAGCATGGCAGTTGAAACAGTGGGACAAGTTTCTCAAATCCCACCCACTGCCTTTATCCACTCTGCAGTATGAGTGGGGTCACGTAAGTTCAGAGATTGCCAGGTTGCGCGCGGTGGTGTAAAGTGTGGGTACTCCCACCTCCTTGAGCATATCTGTTCAACGTAGAAGAGTAGAACAAATACCACTTCAGAGGGGCTCTCTATAGCTCCCTCTAGTGGAGGCCCTTCTGCTAGCAGTGACATGAGCAAGAAATTGCAGGGCTGCACCTTTACCCCATTTTATGAATACATTTTAAAAAATAATTATTTGGTTGGTAGCACTGTCCTTTGAGCAGCTGACTCAAAATCAGTCAGGGGATGAATCAACCTGTCATGCATTTCTGGGTTGATAAATTACATACTACGTTGTGGGAGCTTAATAGTGGTTATCCTATGGAGAGACCGTCCCTTGTCATAGGAATATGGAATTTCCAGCTCTGATTAAAGGAGTGTAATCAGAGGCACACCACCCCGCACTCATTTGAGAAGTGAAACGCAATGATATTGACTTTACAGTAGGAACAATTATGCACTATTTTAGTAAATCAACACCATTTTAATATTTGTTTAATTAAAATACATATATCTTTCTCTCAAACCTCTATTGCATCTTGTACATAAAATGATGCAATTTTTGCCGTGTGTGTATATATGTATACATAACATTGGGCTGTAACGAGATACAATGAAACAGAAGGAAGCTATTAAATGTGTCCTCCCAATAATTATCGCTCATAAATAATGGGCACGAGATGCAGAAAATGAGATTTTGCAGCCAAGGCGAATGAAAAAGATTGGTCTTGGTTAACGGCACTTTTGAATAATTAATCCAAACGCTTTTCCACACCCTTGATTTATGAGCGTTCTCTTTGATTAAAGTTTGCGTTGAAGTTCCAAATATGCTTTGTAATATGATATTACGATAATGGGAATTGATCACACACACACACACGTCTGATGCCAAATAAGGAATTAATTACGAAAATTATTCACTCTCCCAGTACGTTTTTTACGTACATTTTATTGTGTCTAAATTATAGACTTTACATGTCTGATTAAGGCTAGTCAATGTATCTCTGGCAAGCTTCTTAGACGATGTTATTCCAATATTATTATTTATTTTAATTTTCTTGGTTCTTTCGGTAAAGTCACGTAGAATGGAAATAATAAAATAATAAAACATAAAACATTAAATAATTCTCACGACGTTTCGGCCACAACGCAAGCAGCCGTCCTCAGGTGAAGAACAGGTCTGTCTGTTCTTCACCTGAGGACGGCTGCTTGCGTTGTGGCCGAAACGTCGTGAGAATTATTTTATTAAGTTGTATTTATTATTATTTTATTATTTCAATTCTACGTGACTTTACCGAAAGAACCAAGAAGATGAATCCTTGCAGTCACGAAAGCTTTAAATCGAAATTTATTTTAATTTGTTATTTCACGATGCCACGATTCTGTACACACAAGTTGTCGTGTCCTGGTCAACTCTCAATCAAGGGTCGACGAAACCAAGCATCCCACTGTGGTCGATAAAACTACTACCACATTGTGCAAAGGCAACAGTGATATTGCTATGGATAGACTGCCTTCCGTCATGGGAATGTGGAATTCCCATCACCTACCTTGGTCAAGCACTCGACATCTTTTTGAGCAGGACACACATTGACTTTATGTGGAACCAGTAGCTACTGCGTTGATACAAATTCGTATTCAGGACTAACTATCATACATCAGCGGCTGTAATTTATATGGCTGGCCCCTGCCATATGGATGTGGACTTTTCACTGCTGGCTCAGGATGATCAATCGAGATGAGAACGGCACGATGTTACAATGGGCAAGGGGAGAATGTTGCCTGTTATAAATGTAGTGAGTTCAACTGAGTCGCAGACGTACTCTTGGAGGCAACCCATTTATTTGACACCAACACACGGGGTGACTGCCCCTTAACAAGATAACAATCTATGGTGGTGACCACCAGGCTAGCTACACTACTTACCATGTGACTAGTGTAGTTAACCTGGTGGTGACCACCAGGCTAACTACACTAGTTACAACGTAACTGCTACTACGGACCGGACCACAGCTTGGGTCCAGGTCCACGTGTTGGAGACTCGGTAGAACGTAGACGAAGGTTTTTTCAGGATGAACAACAACGCCAGTCCCTCTGGGGGACCCGGCTCATATTCCCTGCGGCGTGGCCGGCTCCGCCCTTGGCCACGCCTACCTTCTAGAATCCTCGAGCAGGATCTGGACCCCGACCACGTGACCACCCCTAGCCCCCACTTAGGGCCCCTTTGTAGACTTAACTGGTCACGTGCCCTCTCGGGTCAACCAGAGTGCCATGGCCTTTAGCACTCCCACACACCTATCCTGTAGGGGTCGGCACTGCATGCCAAGCGCGGTGCCGTCCAGCGTTATTAATCAGCGCTGACCGAGCCCCTCCAGGGCCGGTACTGCACCCACACCATCGTGGTATCCGCGATGTCGTTACACTGCAAGCCTTGCCTCTCTCGGGCCGGCACTACACAGTGAAATCCCGCGATGTCACTACAAAGAGAAAAAATATATATAATAACACGGACCATTGCTAATTTTAACAGGCGGTAAAAATTCATGAGACTCATCTAACAAAAATAAACCGGCTTAGCCAGCTTGTGAAATCCGTTTTTACAAAATGTCGAGAGAGAAAAAAAATCGAGGTCAAGTGAGGCGAGCGCCACTGACAGTGATGATCTGTGAAATTTCATATTATGCCTCCAACAGCATGATCAATTTATTTTTCATTTTAAAATATAGTGTAGTATATTTATTTATTAATGCGTTTTTTTTTCCTTTATTTCTATGACCCACAAGGAGAGCGATGCACACGCATGCTGATTTACCTGCGTGATATAAACGAGTGGAAATAGCTGAATATTTCTGCCAGATTCCAATGCTGTTCATATTGTGGATATTTAGGAAAGTTGTCGACGTGGGGTCACTAGAAAGAGATAGACAGACAGACGAATTAATGAACATTGACAAATAGATGGAACACATTCCTGCGGAGGGAGCTGGTAGGAACGTTTGGTTGCTCGGTCAATGGCCAGGGTCAACGGCAGCGTGGTGTATTCCGCAAATATGCCCGACTGTGAGGACGGGCACAAGCCGGCGTGAGTAGGTTAAACGTTGAGTTTTATAAGGGCACCACGGGGTGACCAGCCCATCTCCACCCAGCCCCACCCCTCCCACCCCCCACCCAGCCCCACCCTCCCCACCCAAGCCCCTCCCCACCCTCCCCTCTCCACCCAGCCTCACCCCTCCCATTTTGGATGCACGACGGACGGACGGACACAATAATCCCCTGTGGGCTGGTGTAACCAGGAGGTTCCTACCAGTATAAATGTACAGACAGACACATGAAGAGATATGCAGACAAATACATAATTGTACAGAGCGCGATATAAATAAAGTGTCCAGACACATAAATAAACACATGGATATATAGATAGACAGACACATCGAAATGCATATAGCTGGATAGATAGACAGATACCTCTAGATACAAAGTGGAAGACACATCAAGCAGACAGAGAAACAGACAGACAGAGAGACATCAGCCAAACAAACACTCGAGCTAGATAAATAACAGCGGCTGATAGACGGGCATCCCTTGTGGCCCTGTTCACCAGTGGGGGGGGGGGGTAATGACTCGTTGATAAGCGGCCAGAAAGGTCAGGGGGGGGGGGCACTGAGGAGCGTTCCGCTTCCCCGGGAAGATCCTCAACGCTCGCTTAACGGCACCGTTGGGTCGGTGGTGGTGGGGGGGGGTTCAATGCGGCACGGACGGTCGCACGTTTGCGATGGGGGGGGGACGCCGGGTCGGTGTTTGCCGTGCGCGTGTCTCAATCAAAGCCAACGGGCTACGCTCCAAGCCACCGAGACAGATCCCCCCCCACCCCAGACTGCTGGGGCAAGTGTCCTTCATGAGCACCGACAAAGGCGCAGCAGGGCACACACACGCAGGGAGGATGGGGGTGGGAGGGGCCTACGTGACGCCCAGCCGCCTTTGTCTCCCCCAGCACTAGACGACAAGTGCTGACGCAGGACTAGATGCTCGTTTAAGGCTGAGTCAACCTAGGGGTTAAATAATTATTCGCCACTCGTATTGGCCGTGAGCAAGGATTGAACTCGAGTCGCGAACCCACTTCACTACCACCCGTGATAAAAAAAGACAAAGAGTCCCTAGAAAGACTTAGACTGTTGGGGCAAGTGCTGTTAGCGAGCACATTTGCAGGCCGGAACGGTACGCCAGGGGGTGGGTGGCCAGCACCACGCCAGACCGCCTTTGTCTCACTAGTGGCGATGTTTACATACCGCACTAGGCACTAATTTGAGGCTGAGTCGACATAGGGAACGCCCAGGACCGGTTCAGATAATCGTCACTGGTGTTGGCCGTGAGCAGGAATCAAACCCATATCGACAGATTCACAGCGCAGCACGCCAACTACCTCCGAGACACACACGCTCACACACATAAGCTGCAATGGGAAAATATATATATTATCTGAAGCTGCCAGCCTCCAATGATGATTACCTAAAATAATGAGTGCCTACAATTATTTGATTTTAAAGGTAGGACTCCCTTAGTTTAATTTATACAATAAAGTATTCAGATTGCCTCTTTTGTGGGGAGCGAAGTTTTTACTAAAAAAAAATACACTCAATGAATGAATGGACAATGATGAGTGCCTAAAATGACGAGTGCAATAGCTGGTGTGGCATGTGGTATGGTCAACATTCAGCAGTGGAGAGACAGCTGTGTTTACTGCACCGCTCCTGACATGTGGCTGATTGGCTTGAGCTCGTGGTAAAGATGGCCCGAGACGCAGTGGTATAAATTCCACATTGCCATGGCAAGGGGACAGTCCTACAAAGTGGTACTCATTGTATTGACGATGGGGAGATTATGAGCCAATTTGAGCCAGAACCAGAACTCGCAACCTTCTAAGAGCGAGTCGAACACTGACCATAAAATGAATCCGCAGTGCAGCTGTATTACTACACTGAGCAGTAATTGCGCAAAATTGTATTACTGGGACATTCGCAGGCTGCCCATAGATGGATTTATATGACAGCCCATCCTTAGATAACATCTCATAGCCCTGGGGAAGTGAAAAAAACCGACCATAGCATCTCCATAACAAGATCAAAACAATATTACGTCTGTGCTAGCAATCTGTCAAACCTTCATTAGCTGCATTGGCAAAACACTTCGTGCTGGTAATCCGTACTTTAGAATGTAGTTGGTGAACCAGAGAAGGATTAGGCCTCTGTTTGTTTGTGTGTGTAAGACATTGCGCTATGAACCCGGCGACCAAAATTCGATTCCTGCTCACGACCAATAACAGTGGTGAATATTTGAACCGGTCCTGGGCCTCCCCTAAGTCAACTCACCATTAAATGAGCACCTCTAACAGTGTGTAATATCAGCACTGGGAAGACAAAGGCGGCCGTGCGTGGTATATTCCACCCACTTCCTCGTGTGCTGTGCCGGCCTTAATAGGTGGTCGCGAACAGCATTTGCCCAAACAGTCTGTTCAAGTTCATAATCAACGTTTTTGGGTTTAAATCGCGTTATTTATAAATGTGTCGAAAGCCAACGTGTTAGTCTGTTCAAGACTATGCAGAGGATCTCTCTCTTTGTCTTGCAAAGCATTTTGGCAGAGAACCATCGCGCTACAATTTCGGTCATTCCTGCCAAATACCCAAGACAGTGGTTAGCGGCATCTGAATCTGTCCCGACGAGTAGTCCGCTTGGTTAACTCAGCCTTCAACGTGTGGACACATTAATGCTGGGGAGACAAAGGCGGCTGGGTGTGGTGCTCTGCACACTTCCCCACCCACCTCTCGCCGTCGTGTGATGTTACGTATCCTTTACTTAAACCATGAGATAAAATAAAACCCACTCAGACGCAGAAACATCGTTAAAGTTCTCTGCTGCCTGAGTGGGCACTCGCAAATGGAACTCGCTCCTAAGGTCGGTAATATGCAGAGCGGCGACATCTTTTTTTCTGAAATGTTCATCTGTAGAGGTGGCAAGGTGTGTTTAGGAGGCAGTACAGCAAATAGGCCGCTGGTCCATCAGTCTAATTTTTTCCCTTCAATGGTCTACCCTATTATGAGTTGTTAGAAGATAATTCAACAGACATCCAAAAGCATCACCTTAACACAACAAACATAGGAAAAGCAGAACTCCATTCCGTTTCTCCGTGTATTGTATTAATGGGATATGTTAGAGTCCATCAGTTGATCGCTTTCCAGATCAATATTCATCGGCAGAATTTGATTAAGCACCATGGTCGACGTACTGGGTCTCGGCGTTTTAAACAAATGCTGCTGGGTTACCAGATGTTATTGGCAAGTGCTTTCCATATAAACTATGGGTCCCTGTTCGACGCCAAAACGACAATGTTGCATACAAACGCATTATGCGTTGCCGTGGAGCATTGTGGGTAAATAATAGAACATTGAATCGAGTCATAACCTCAACTCTTGATAATGTATTGAATTGCTAGGCAGGCGCCGTGGCGGTGCTAGTCATAAACAAACAAAGCACAAGCTTAGGGCGCCATGCACTCCAGGGGCCCTAGACACGTAAAATATCAGCTCAAATTTTAACTAAAATCTCAATCAACATGACAAGCGAATTAACCCAGAAAATGAAGTTGGGCTTCATCATCTCTATCTCTTCTCTCCTCATCTCACGACAACTTTAGTGTTGTCTACATTTCCCGTGTCTCACTCGGCATATATATATTTGTTTCCACTGGGAAGTCCAGCAAATCGTGAAAGACGTTCTTTTCCACCTCCACCAGGATCTCACTCTCTCACGTCACCAGCCACCGCTTGAAGTCGCGCCAAGCCCCTGTGCACCCAGGTATTGACCCTTCAACAATGCCGCTTGGAAAGCCAAATGGAGTTGAAAAGCATTCACAAACGAATGCCTCGTGAAAGACCCGGCATAGGAGTTATCTGGCTGACTTATTCCGCGAAGCCTTCCGGCTACAACCCTGAACTGCATCCACTGCACAATCCACGGCAGATGCGGACACTTCATGATGACGATGCACAAATGGAAAATAAAATTAAAACTCTTCTGTGTTCACCCGGAACAGAACCGCGGAACTTGTGCCGACTTAATTCCCGATTCACAAACACGCAGGAGGAGGCATCATCAGAGCGGTACATCACTCCGCAACTTCTGATGCAATCATCTGGCTGAACCACCTCGATGTGAACGTCCAATTGTTGCTCTCCATCATCATCAGCCATACTAAGAAGAAACATACTACAGCTACGGTCTGCACCCAAAGTCAGAATACATAGGATTATTGTATTTGTTTGACTCTGGCATTAAAAAACATCCCCCCTCTCTCTCTCTCTGCCCCCCTCTCTCTCTATTTAATTCTTATGTGTCTGTCTATGTGTCTCCGTGTCTGTGTTGTGTCTCTCTCTCAAATTTAGCACTCTTTGGTGGGGTGTTGACTGTTATGTTAGCCGACTCTCTGTGTTGTATTGCATTATATTTCTGAGTTTACTAGGCTTGTTTTTTCTCATTCATTCGTACCTGATGATGATTGCTTGTGTTGCAATCGAAACGTCGTATTCTATTATTTAATTTATTTTCTCTCTACGTGACTTTACCGAAAGAACCAAAAAGTAATTACTGCAGTCACGAAAGCTCCAAATCAAGTTTAATATCAATATTTTATCTATTATCATAATGTTATTTATTATCATTATTTATATCTATTTTTTTTCTTGCTTAGCAGGTGACATTTAGAACATGGAAAGAAATTGTACTGAATTGAGACTAAACATAATTGATGAATTTTAAAAGATTACACGTGTAATCTTGAAAAAAAAGGCGAATTATTTTCCAAAAGATAATTCACGCATAATAATTTTATGTGAACGGAAGTCAGATTTAACATTTGTTAAAATGAATGGAACAAAAAACCTCGCGTGATTTGTTAAAATAAATATAACCCTATGTGTGCTGACTTTTGGGGAACCCTGTATATCTCTTGTCTGTATGTATTTTCTGTGATATCACTATGAGTTCATGAATTGATAAAGCAGGTGGAGTTAGGGCCAAGTAAATTGCGCTCAGGCCCTGTTGAGCCAGCACCATCACTTGGTGAGAAAATTGCCACATACCGAGTGTGTGCGAGTGAAATCCACGTGGAAAAGCCAACACGTTGTTTTGGCCGTCTACCGATCAAGTTCCCTTCTGCCAACGTTTGCACAGCTGCCCCATTGTGATGTTTGCATCCAACTACAGACAGCACGCAGACCGCCAACCACAACGCCCTGTCAACGCCCTGTAGGGCTTACCACAAGCTCCACAGTGCTCTTTAGAGGGACCATTCAAACACAACACCTTGCCGAACCTGACTTCATAGTATCTGTCAAATGATGACTAAATTCCCTCTTTAAAGCAGACTTAATTTCTTATTCCCCTGCTCTTGGGGTATTTCATGGCAGGGTCTTAGAGCTTGGAGGAGGATCATATTTCACGTGTTAATTTTAGCGAGTCTCACATTTCTCGAATGGCAAGGTAGGCTATTTGTTTTCCATTTTTGTACGTGTCTTGGTTTCTGCAAAGCATCGCACACAATGGCATGGTCGTTTGGCTGTGGTTGAGCTATTTGTTTTTACGCTTCCATTTTTATATCCATCATATTATGAACACACGTATACTGTACGAACACATTCAAGAGCCAAAGGTCCCCTGTTACAGCCTTTTAACAGACTTTTGGGGCAAGTGCTGTTTGCGAACACCGCAGTGATGATGTTTGCACACAGCACCAGGTACTCACTTCACATGGCGCCTTTTGGCGTCATCTGGTCCAACACCATGTGAGACTAGGCTCTAAGGAAAGCTGTCTCGGGTGTGGACCAATCAACTTCAAGGACAGTGCATACAATATCAGAGTTATGTTTTTTGTTTGCATTACGACTGCAGGTATTGTGGTCTATGCAAACATGACTCCTCGTAAAAAAGGTGTCAGTTTTAGTTGCCAGATAAAAGGGTAAAAAAAACAATTATCATATTTTTCCTTCTGGCAAATGAGGTTACAATGGTGTTAAAGCCCCTCAACAGCTGCCATTCGCCACTAAGTGGTGGAGACATCACCACATCGCTTGTACCAGGCTAGGTGCACCAAGATGCCGCGTGAAGTGTCGTAGGCTCACTGAGCGGTCACGGTAGAGACCCAGGTGGTATGGGTTGACTGACCGAGATGAATGGCAGACACACCACCTGTGCTTCCGACTGTGCCAGCTTGCTGCTGTCTGTTAGCCACCCGGTGCGCTGCAAATTTTTGTGACCGTCACTCCTCTGCCCTCCGTTGTTGTTATTGTTGTTGTGCCAGGCTAGGTGCACTTTTAAACCATGTCAAATATGGAAGGCTCCTTGGCTGAAGGTTATGGGGCATACCCAGGAGTTTTAGGCTGACTGAGATGACTGGGAGAGCATCAGCAGCATTTACAAAGAGCCCCCCCCCACAGCCTTTAACAGACTCTTTGGGCAATTGTTGTTAGCCCACAC